>NC_044384.1:128311085-130811085 GCF_006542625.1 Nomascus leucogenys
AAAACCCTAGAAGAAAACCTAGACAATACCATTCAGGACATAGGCATTCGCAAAGACTTCATAACTAAAACACCAAAAGCATTGGAAACAAAAGCCAAAATGGAGAAATCGGATCTAATTAAAGAGCTTCTGCACAGCAAAAGAAACTGTCATCAGAGTGAACAGGCAACCTACAGAATGGGAGAAAATCTTTGCAATCTACCCATCTGTCAAAGGGCTAATATCCAGAATCTACAAAGAATTGAAACAAATTTACAAGAAAAAAATACCCCATCAGAATGTGGGCAAAGGATATGAACGGACTCTTTTCAAAAGAAGACATTTATGCAGCCAACAGACATAGGAAAAAATGCTCATCATCACTGGTCATCAGAGAAATGCAAATGAAAACCACAATGAGATACCATCTTATGCCAGAATGGTGATCATTAAAAAGTCAGGAAACAACAGATGCTAGAGAGGATGTGGAGAAATAGGAATGCTTTTACACTGTTGATGGGAGTGTAAATTAGTTCAACCATTGTGGAAAACGGTGTGGTGATTCCTCAAGGATCTAGACTTTTTGACCCAGCAATCCCATCAGTGGATATATACCCAAAGGGTTATAAATCATGCTACCATAAAGGCACATGCACACGTATGTTTATTGCGACACTATTCACAATAGCAAAGACTTGGAACCAACCAAAATGTCCATCAATAATAGACTGAATGAAGAAAATGTGGCACATCTACACCAGGGAATACTATGCAGCCATAAAAAAGGATGAGTTCATGTCCTTTGCAGGGACATGGATGAAGCCAGAAACCCTCATTCTAAGCAAACCATCACAAGGAGAGAAAACCAAACACCACATGTTCTCACTCATAGGTGGGAGTTGAACAATGAGAACACATGGACAGAGGGAGGGGAATATCACACACTGGGGCCTGTTGTGGGGTCGGGGCCTGGAGGAGGGATAGCATTAGGAGAAATACCTGATGTAAATGACGAGTTGATGGGTGCAGCAAACCAACATGGCACATGTATACCTATGTAACGAACCTGCACATTGTGCACATGTACCCTAAAACTTAAAGTGTAATAATAAATAAATTACATTTCTTCCAACGTATTTATCAGCTACAAAAGGGGGGCCTTTTGATCTCCTTTTCACCAACTACTACTTCTATGTCTCAATTTGTCATTAAATCAAGTAAGGAATGTTTATTCTTAGGGCCATCCTTAAAAAAAAAAAGAAAATATCTTGCACTTATCTTTGGCTGATGACCTAATACCTTGAACACTGTTTCTTATTAATAAGTTTGTGGTAGGCTGTAATAAACTCCATACAAAGCCATGCCAATTCTTATCTTGAAGCCATACAAAGGGGAAAATCTCAACAGTTCTCTTAATAGATTTCTCATTCTCTGTATCTAAAATTTCTTCTGGGGTTTCTTGCAGATATGATATTATTTCACCATAGAATTACATATCTTGTATATTTACTATTTTGAAAGCTCACCTCAGGATGAGTAACTTCAAGTTTAGTGTTAAAAACAGACAAAACAACAGAACATGAAAATCAAAACCACAAACCACAGACTCCTCCTCCTACATGACTTGTAGTCATGATTAAGTCATGAAAAATTTGTTATTTTTGAGAGAGAATAAGATCCTGAAGGCCAAATCCAATACGTGAAATCCTTCTGTTGAAAAAGGCAGTTTAGGATGCTACCTAGCTAGGTTTCAATTGCTTTGTTTCAGACCAGTGAGTCAAAATCTCTAAGGGTGAGGGGTGGACATTTGGAATGTAGAAAGCTGCCTGGGAGATACTGATGCTCAGGCAGGATGGAGAGCTGGAGCCCCAGGATGTGTCTATTTTCAGAGTCAGAAAATGTTCACATTGTTAAAAGTTGATTTTACTATATGTTAATCTAAAGATGTTACCAGCTAAAATTTAATTTATGGAAAAAAACAGTATAACAATAATGAAGATAAAACAAAAAAACCTATGACCCTTCCAAATAACTGATTTGTTTTAATTTTCTCTCTTTTCAAGTAGTTCTTCTCCAGGCTTCATTGTCCTTTGACCTTTGCAGTGTGCTACGTTGATTCAAATAATGAATGAATTTCCTCCAAAATTCATCTGTTGAAACCTAATCTCCACTGCAATAGTATTGGGAGGTGGGACCCTTGGGAGGTGGTTAGGTCATGAGGGTGGACCCCTCATGGGTGGGATCTGTGCTTGAGGGAGCCTGTTTGCCCCCTGGGAATGCAAGGGCATAGCAAGGACATGCCGCCTATGAAACAGTGAGCACTCACAGACACCAAATCTATGGGCACCATGATCTTGGACTTCCCAGCCTCTAGAACAGTGAGAAATGAATTTCTGTGGTTTGTAAATTACCTAGTTTAAGGCATTTTGTTACAGCAGCACAAGTGGATGAAGAGACAGTGGCACAGGGTCTCATACTGAGATGGGCCTCATGTAGAACATTGGTTTAATGTTCTACTGTCACTGACTGGACATTCTTAATAACTTTTTAACAAGGGGCCCCTCATTTTCATTTTGTACTGGGCCTCACAAATTACGTAGCTGGTCATGTCTTTACATATCTGAATTTAATTTTACATAGCTGTAATACCAGTGGTCATATGAATTTGTCTATCACTCAAAATTGTATTTTAAATATTTTTTCTTGCCATTTTATACTGTTACACTGTTTTCATGGTAATCGATTTTAATGATTTGTATAATATTCAATTAATTGTATCTGTAATCAAGCTAATATTCCCATACCTTAATATCTCCCATATTAGGTTGCTTCTTATTTTTCAGTGATGTATATTCTATAGCAATGAGAATCTTTGTGCATTTAGCTTTATCTTTTGAAAATGTTTACATAGAATACATTACCAGGATGAGGACTACTGTGTTGGGCTGATCATGCTTCTCAATATGCCTAGGACAGAGCCAGTTTGTACCTGGTGTCTTTATTAATAGTACCCATCATTGCTGTTGGAAGTGCCATAGTTTGGGCTATATATTTTATGTTGTTCTTGGCTATGAGCAGTATTATGGGCATTGAGTGCTTTTAGAAGGAAGGATTGATGAAAGCAAATGATCAACAATAAGCTATTACAACTCAATAACATTGAGAATAGCCACTTCAGAAAATAAAATATAGTAAAAATATGCCTTGTTTTGAAAAGCCTATCAAAATAGGTTTAAATTCTCCACACAATCACATAATTAAGAAAAGTGGAATTAATGAAATAAACAGTAATATATTTTGACATTTTTATTTTTAGCAAATATATAGTTATTAATGCCTCATGTTAGGGAATACCACTTACAAACCAGGGTGTTACCTTTATTTTTTAAATCCACAGTGAATTCAGGCTTATATTAACATTTCATTGATACTAGTAATATCAATTTAAAATTTGTGATAATTCAGAAAGGACTTTATTTTTAATAATTTCAACTTTTATTTTAGATTCTAGGGGCACATGTGCAAGTTTGTGGCCTGGATATAATGAATGATGCTGAGGTTTGGGGCACAACTGCTTCTGCAGAAGGGATTTTAAATAAGGTTTCTCTTTGCTGTATCAAGAAAAAAAGGATTTTTCCAAGTGAAGGAATAGTGTAAATAAGAGTCAAGGAAGAGATGTTTATATACTTTATAGAATAAATAAAAGGCTTCAGTAACTGCGCTTACATAGACAAAGTGAAATGTCTCTGAAAGCTGGGCCTTGCAATGGCTTAGACTGATGCTCTGATTTGCTAACTCAAATAATTCTTACCTATTCGTTAAATTAGGTCTTCATCTAAGTATGATTGCCATGTGCAGTTCTAGTTAGTACATGGACATGACCATGGCAAAGCCTCATGTCCTTGAAAATAGTGCACCATCATTATTATATTATTTTTCTCTGTTTTAGGCAGGCTTGACCCTTGAATTTGTTCCAAATTCGTGGTATTTTGCTTTTGTCCTTGAAGCCTTATTTCTAGGATCAATGCAAAAACTCAGGTGCTTTTAAGATGTGTGCTTCGGGCCGGGCGCGGTGGCTCACGCCTGTAATCCCAGCACTTTGGGAGGCCGAGGTGGGCAGATCATGAGGTCAGGAGATTGAGACCATCCTGGCTAACATGGTGAAACCCCATCTCTACTAAAAATACAAAATATATATATATATATTAGCTGGGAGTGCTGGCAGGCGCCTGTAGTCCTAGCTACTCGGGAGGCTGAGGCAGGAGAATGGCATGAACCTGGGAGGTGGAGCTTGCAGTGAGCTGAGATCGCGCCGCTGCACTCCAGCCTGGGCGACACAGCGAGACTCTGTCTCAAAAAGGATGTGTGCTTGGAAATGACCTATTTGAAACAAAAGTGTATTCCAGGATTTATAGGCCATGGAGATCGCGGCTGAGCGTTTCTTCCCTCTGGAAGGAAAGTGCATGTGGAGGTCAGTGGAGTTGGCCCAGGGCAGTTCGTGCTTGCTCGGAGATTGAAGGTGGGCTGTTGGGCCAGTCAGGGAGCCTGCTACTGGAAGAGTAGAGTCTTGAAGGTTTCATGGGGTGTACAATCCCCATCTTATCTTTGACACCTAGCAGCTCTGTGACCGGGGACAAGTTTCCCATCTTCTCTCAGACTCAGTTTCCCTGTCTGTATATCACTGAGCGAGTTTCTCTGGGAAGTTACTGCAGTGAGTTTGAACTGCATTCCCAGAAGTGAAAGAAAAGATAAGGGATGCCTGAGAGTGGAGACAGCCAGGGACAAATCAAGAAAGCTGGAGTTTTGTGTGACTCTCCTCCAGTAGTGCAGAGTCCCATGCCTGAGAAAAACAGACAGGAGACCTTTGGACAGGATTAGTCATCTTGACTACCTGGGCCAGAGGGGGTAGCTAGCCATTTATGCCCTTGTCAGGGTGCAGGCACCGTTTCGGGCAGTTCAGGCTCTAGAGGGTGTGATCTTGAGGTGACCAGCAGGAGGAAGTGGCCAGAGGGCATATTCTCACTGTCAGGGCCGAAACTGGAGTAGTAGGGGTATCTTGCCTCCAAGGAGAGGCTACAGTTGGGTAATAAACTAATTCTGAGCCCGGATCTGGATTTCCATCGTAAGCCTTCAGTCTTTGATTCAGTAGTCGCTAATGTTAAAAGGTAAACTGAGGCATGATAGAATTTTTTTAAGTGTGTGTTTGAGCAACTTATGAATCAGGAAGTACCAAACCAGAAATGGTTTAGGGACTGCACCAGAAGTGGTTCAGAGTAGAAGGGGAAGGCTTTTACAGGGCAGACAAGGAAGTAGCCCCCCAGAATTTGATTGCTTAGTTATACAGTTGCCATATGTGGTCTATCCTGATGGAAAATCCCTGGTTATATAGGTTAGTTGCTGGCCTCTTATTGGCTAGCCTTAAGTTTCATTTTTCTTTTACTATGAGCATTTACAAGAAGTAGCCCACGTTAAAGTTCACTTATGTTTCCAAATCAAGCAAGGTTGAGGTCACTTATGAAGCCCAACTATCTTCGCCTGCTCAAGGATTCTTCAGGCCTCCATTTTAATTATTTCAACAAAAAAAGTCACCTTTCTTTTATACATTTTTTCCTTTATTTATCAAGTGCTGACCAGGTGCCAAACTCTGCGGATAAAGATGGACAAAATACAATCTCTGCCCCTGGAGATCTCATCCTTTGGGGTAGAGACATTCATTACAGTTTAATGAACATAACAGAGTTTATTCTTAACCACTCTTGCTTGGTTAAATTGACTTTGTCTTGGAAATGATAATCCTGCCCTTCTTTGTAGGAAGCAAGCTGTAAACATAGTGTTTGGTGGCCCAGTGTCTGAGTCTGGTGATGCATTAGCTTCGTCATCTAACTCCCACTGTATGGAGCCAGTTTACCTCCCACTATATGGAGCCAGTTTACCAGACTGGTCCTGTCCCACCCATGTTGTATGGTTTCTCCTCCAGTTCTCTCCTGGGAGAGAAGGCTGGAAATCCCCTTCAATTTCCCTGTCTCTCTTAGTCCCTGCTTCACAGAACTGGCTTTGGTTTCCTTTACTTCTTACTTCAGTTGGTAGATTGAAGATGTAGGCCTTTATCCTGGTTGCTGTCGGCTCTGGGCTAGGCCTTACTCCTATTAGCCATCCTGTCTAACTGACCAAGAAGTCCTGATCCTTTTTTTCTGTTTTGTTCATCAGGGATCTGACTGCTTCTGGCCATTGACACATACTTGGAGGCAGGGGAAAGTAGTTAAAATTAGGTCAGGCAGGTAGTGAGTGGAAATACCAGGAATTTTAACTCAGGCAGTCTGACTCTAGAGTTCATGCTCATAAGTACCATACCATCTTTCCTTCAACATTGTGTAGGCATTCCTCAATTGTGTCTAGTATCCAGGATTACTTGCTCTTAGGAAAATGTGATTCAATTCATGTTACTATTGCTTTGTATGCAGTCTGATTTTTTCCCTTTTCTTCCCTTCCCTCCATCCTTCCCTTCCTCTTCCTATGTTCCCTCCCTCTCCACTCCTTGGGAAGCTTTCAGTTTCCTCACAGCATGGCAGCTGGCTTCTCCAGAGTGAGCCATCCAAGAGAACAGGTGAAAGCTGCAAAGTCTTTTAAGACCTGGCCTCAGAAATCACTCATTGTCACTTCTATATTCCATTGGCCACATATGGGTATTCCTTATTTAATACAGGACAGGGCCAAGCAGGTGAATACCAGGGAGTAAGGATCATTGAAGACCATGTTGGAAAATGGCTATCACACTGACTTCCAATTCATTTTCCTATTTTTACCTTTATGTACTTTCTGATGTAAGTTTATTTCAAGGCCTTCTAGGGTTCTGTCAAGAAGTCAAGCAACTTTGTGTCCTTGTTTCCATAGTTGCCTCTATGTACAAATTATGCTGTGCCTTCTTCCCTAAGCACTCTTCTTTCCATCTTCCAGGATTTTCTTGAACTCTCCTGTCTGCCACTGGACTCCCTCCTGTTCTCTTTCTTGCTTTTTTTGTGACTGGCTAGTCAATCAATCAATCAATCAATCAATCATCTATCTATCTGTCTCTATTTCTATACACACATACTATATATACATATATATCATAGTCTGACTCTAGGGTTCAATACATATGTATTATTTTTTTTTCCATGGTGATCTTTTATTTTTCTTTTTTAACTTTTAAGTTCAGGAGTACATATGCAGGTTTGCTACATAGGTAAACGTGTATCATGGGGCTTTGTTATACAGATTATTTCATCACCCAGGTATTAAGCCTTGTATCCATTAGTTATTTTTACTCATCCTCTCCCTCCTCTATCCTTCCAACTTCTGATAGGCCCCAGTGTGTTTTGTTCTTCTTTATATGTACATGTGTTCTCATCATTTAGCTCCCACTTATAAGTGAGAATGTACTGCGTTTGGTTTTCTGTTCCTGAGTTAGTTTGCTAAGGATAATGATCTCCAGCTCCAACCATGTTCCTGCAAAGGACATGATCTTATTCTTTTTCGTGGCTACATAGTATTCCACAGTATGTATGTGCCACATTTTCTTTATCCAGTCTATCATTGATAGGCATTTAGGTTGATGCTGTGTCTTTGGTATTGTGAATAGTGCTATGATGAACATACACATGTATATGTCTTTATAATAGAACAATTTATATTCCTTTGGGTATATACCCAGTAAAGGGATTGCTGGGCCAAATGGTATTTCTTATTTTAGGTCTTTGAGGAATCACCACACTGTCATCCACAATGGTTGAACAAATTTACACTCCCACCAACAGTGTGTAAGGGTTCCTTTTTCTCTACAACCTCACCAGCCTCTATTATTTTTTGGCTTTTTAATGATAGCCATTCTGACTGGTGTGAGATGGTATCTCATTGTGGTTTTGATTTGCATTTTTCTAATGATCAGTGTTGTTGAGCTTTCTTTCATATGTCTGTTGGCACATGTATGTCTTCTTTTAAGAAGTGTCTGCTCATGTCCTTTTTTCACTTTTTAATGGGGTTGTTTAGTTGTTTTCTTGAAAATTTGTTTAAGTTCCTTGTGGATGCTGAATATTAGACTTTTGTCAGATGCATAGTCTGCAGAATTTTTCTCCCATTCTGTAGGTTGTCTGTTTACTCTGTTGATAGTTTCTTTTGCTGTGCAGAAGGTGTTTAGTTTAATTAGATCTCATTTGTCAATTTTTGCTTTTGTTGCCATTGCTTTTGATGTCTTTGTCATGAAATCTTTGTGCCTATGTCCTGAATGGTAGTGCCTCAGTTATCTTCCAGGGATTTTATAATTTTGGATTTTAAATATTTAATTCATCTTGAGTTAATTTTTGTATATGGTATAAGGAAGGGGTCCAATTTCAGTTTTCTGCATATGGCTAGCCTGTTATTCCAGCACCATTTATTGAATGGGCAATCCTTCCCCCATTGCTTGTTTTTGTCAGGTTTATTTGAAGATCAGATAGTTGTAGGTGTGCGGTCTTACTTCCAGGCTCTTTATTCTGCTCCATTGGTCTATGTGTCTGTTTTTGTAACAGTACTATGCTGTTTTGATTACTGTAGCCCTGTAGTATAGTTTGACTTTGGGTACGATGCTTCCAGCTTTGTTCTTTTTGCTTAGAATTGCCTTGGCTATTTGGACTGTTTTTTGGTTCCATATGCATTTTAAAATAGTTTTCTCTAGTTCTGTGAAGAATGTCAATGATAGTTTAATGAGAATGCATTGAATCTATAAGTTGCTTTGGACAGTATGGCCATTTAAACAATATTGATTCTTCCTATCCATGAGCATGGAATGTTTTTCCACTTATTCGTGTCATCTCTGATTTCTTTGAGAGGTGGTTTGTTGTTCTCCTTGTAGAGATTTTTCACCTCCATAGTTAGCTGTATTTCTAGGTATTTTATTTTTTTTGTGGCAATTGTGAATGGGAGTTTGTTTGTGATTTAGCTCTCAGCTTGCCTGTTTTTGGTGTATAGGAATGTTAGTGATTTTTTCACATTGATTTTCTATCCTGAGACTTTGCTGAAGTTGTTTATCAGCTTAAGAAGCTTTTGGGCTGAGACAATGGGGTTTTCTAGATATAGGATCATGTTATCCACAAACAGGGGTAGTTTTACTTCCTTTCTTCCCATTTTATTTGAACGCCCTATATTTTTCTTGCCTGAGTCTTTGGTCAAGACTTCCAATATTTGTTGAATAGGAGTGGTGAGATAGGGCATCCTTGTGCCAGTATTCAAGGGGAATGCTTCCAGCTTTTGCTCATTCCGTATGATGTTGGCTGTGGGGCTGTCATGTATAGCTCTTATTATTTTGAGGTATGTTCCTTCAGTACCTAGTTTGTTGAGAGTTTTTAACATGAAGGGATAGTGAATTTTATCAAAAGCCTTTCCTTCATCTATTGAGATAACCATGTGGTTTTTGTCTTTCATTCTGTTTATGTGATGAATCACATTTATTGATTTGCATATTTTGAACCAACCTTGCATCCTGAGGATGAAGTCAACTTGATCATAGTAGATAAGCTTTTTGTTGTGCTGCTGGATTCAGTTTGCCAGTGTTTGGTAGAGGATTTTTGCATTGATGTTCATCAAAGATACTGGCCTGAAGTTTTCTTTTTTTGTTGTATCTCTGCCAGATTTTGGTATCAGGATGATGCTGGTCTCATAGAATGAGTTAGGGAGGAGACCCTTCTCAATTTTTTGGAATAGTTTAAGTAGGAGTGGTACCAGCTTTTCTTTGTACTTCTGGTAGAATTCAGCTGTGAATCTAACTGGACCTTGGCTTTTATTTGTTGGTGGCTATTTATTATTGTCTCAATTTCAGAATTTGTTATTGGTCTGTTCAGGGATTTAATTTCTTCCTGGTTCAGTATTGGGAGGATATATGTGTCCAGGCATTTATCCTTTTCTTCTGGATTTTCTAGTTTATGTGCGTAGAAGTGTTTATAATATTCTCTGATAGTTGTTTGTATTTCTGTGGGGTCAGTGATAATATTCCCCTTATCTGTTTATTTAAATTTTCTCCCTTTTCTTCTTTATTAGCCTAGTTAGTGGTCTATTTCATTAATTTTTTCAAAAAGCCAGCTCCTGGATTCATTGATCTTTTGAATGATTTTTTGTGTCTCTATCTCCTTCAGTTCAGCTCTGATTTTGGTTATTTCTTGTCTTCTGCTAGCTTTGGGATTTGTCTGCTCTTGGTTCTCTAGTTCATTTAGTTGTGATGTTAGATTGTTAACGTGAGATCTTCCTAGCTTTTTGATATGGACATTAAGTGCTATAAATTTTCCTCATAACACTGCCTTAGCTGTGTCTCAGAGATTCTGGTACATTGTATGTCTGTTCTCGTTAGCTTCAAAGAACTTGATTTCTGCCTCAATTTCGTTATTTACCTAAAAGTCATTCAGGAGGAGGTTATTCGATTTTCACATAATTGTATGGTTTTGAGATAATTTCTTAGTCTTGAGTTCTAATTTGATTGTACCCTGGTCTGCGAGACTACTTTTATTTCAGTTATTTTGTATTTGCTGAGGAATATTTTACTTACGATTATTTTAGAGTAAGTGCTACATGGTGATGAGAAGGATGTATATTCTGTTGTTTCTGGGTAGAGAGTCCTGTAGATACCTGTAAGATCCATTTGATCCAGAGATGAGTTCAGGTCCTGAATATCTTCATTAGTTTTCTGTCTCAATGATCTGTCTAATATTGTCAGTGGGATGTGAAGTTCTCCCACTATTATTGTGCGGGAATCTAAGGTCTCTAAGAACTTGCTTTATGAATCTTGGTGCCCCTGTGTTGGGTGCATATATATTTAGAACCGTTAGCTCTTCTTATTGAATTGAACCCTTTAACATTATGTAACACTCTTCTTTGCCTCTTTTGATCTTTGTTGGTTTAAAGTTTGTGTATTAGTGCGTTCTCAAATTGCTATAAGGAAATACCTGGCACTGGGTAATTTGTAAAGCAAAGAGGTTTAATTGACTCGCAGTTCCACATGGCTGGGAAGGTCTCAGGAAACTTACAATCACAGTGGAATGTGAAGGGGAAGAAAGGCACCTTCTTCACAGGGTGGCAGAAAGGAGAAGCGCAAGCAGAAAAAATGCCAGAAGCTTATAGGGCCATTGGATCTTGTGAGACTCACTCATTATCATGAGAACAGCATGGGGAAACCTGTCCCCATGATCTAGTTACCTCTACTTGGTCCTGCCCTTGACATGTGAAGATTATGGGGATTACAATTTGAGGTGAGATTTGGGTGGGGACACAGAGCCAAACATTATCAGTCTGTTTTGTCAGAAACTAGGATTGTGACCCCTGATTTTTTTCTGTTCTCCATTTGCTTGGTAAATTTTCCTCCATTCCTTTGTTTTGAGCCTATGTGTGTCATTGCATGTGAGATGAGTCTCTTGAAGATAGCATGCCGAAGAATCTTGGATTTTTTTTTTTTTTCTGGGACAGAGTCTTGCCAGGGTGGAGTGCATTGGCACCATCTCAGCTCACTGCAACCTCTGCCTCCCAGGTTCAAGCCATTCTCCTGCCTCAGCCTCCCAAGTAGCTGGGACTACAGGGGCATGCCACCATGCCCAGCTAGTTTCTGTATTTTTAGTAGAGATGGGTTTTTGCCATGTTGGCCAGGCTGGTCTTGAACTCCTGACCTCAAGTGACCCACCTGCCTTGGCCTCCCAAAGTCCTGGGGTTATATGCATGAGCCACAATGCCCGGCTGAATCTTGGTTCTTTATCCAGCTTGCTACTCTCTGTCTTTTAATTGGGCCATACTATGCCCCAATACTATGCCCTTTTAATTGGGGTATAGTATTGTTATGTATGAATTTGATCCTGTTATCATGATGCTAGCTGATTACTTTGCAGAGTTGTTTATGTAGATGCCTTATAGTGTCACTGCTCTGTGTACTTCAATGTGTTTTGTAATGACCAGTAACAGTTTTTCCTTTCCATATTTAGTGCTTTCTTCAGGAGCTCTTGTGAGGCAGGCCTGGTGGTAAAAAATTCCCTCAGCATTTGCTTATCTGAAAAGGATCTTATTTTTCCTTCATTTATGAAGCATAGTTTGGCTGGATATGAAATTCTGAGTTGGAAATTCTTTCCTTTAAGAATGTTGAATATTGGCCCCCAATGTCTTCTGGCTTGTAGGGTTTCTGTTGAGAGGTCTGCTGTTAGTCTGATGGGTGTCCCTTTGTAGGTGACCTAGCCTTTTTCTCTGGCTGCCCTTAACATTTTTTTCTTTCACTTCAGCTTTGGAGAATCTGATAATTATGTGTCTTGAGGATGATCTTCTCATGGAGTATCTTACTGGGGTTCTTTGCATTTCCTGAATTTGAATTTTGGCCTGTCTAGCCAGGTTGGGGAAGTTCTCATGGATGACATCTTGAAATATGTTTTCCAAATTGGTTCCATTCTCCCTTCCCTTTTAGGTACCCCAATCAGTTGTAGATTTGGTCTTTTTACTTAATCCCATATTTTTCAGACGTTTTGTTCCTTCATTTTTCTTCTTTTTTCTCTGTTCTTGTCTGCCTGTCTTATTTCAGAAAGACAGTCCTGAAGCTCTGAGATTCTTTCCTTTACTTAGTTTATTCTGCTATTAATACTTGCAATGGTATTATGAAATTCTTGTAGTGTGTTTTTCAGTTCTATCAGGTTGGTTATGTTCTTCTTTATACTGGCTATTTTATCTGTCAGCCCCTGCATGTTTTATCCTGGTTTTTGGCTTGCATTGGGTTACAATGTGCTCCTTTAGCTCATTTAAGTTTATTTTTATCCACATTCTGAATTCTACTTCTGTTATTTCAGCTATCTCAGCCTCAGCCCAGTTCCGAACCCTTGCTGGAGAGGTGATGTGGTCATTTGGAGGAAAGTGGGCACTCTGGCTTTTTGAGTTTTTAGTGTTCCTGTGCTGATTCTTTCTCATCTTTGTGGGCTTATCTACCTTCAATCTTGAGGTTGTTGGATGAGGGTTGTTTTTTTTTTTTTGGATATTTTTTTCCCTTTTAGAAGTATGGAAACTTTTCCACGGGGCTGCTGTGGTTTGCTGGGGATCTTCTCTAGTCACCTCAATTTTTCCAGTACCTGGAGGTATCACCAGTGATGGCTGTGAAACAGCAAAAATGGTAGCCTACTTCTTCCTTTGGGGGCTCTTTCCCAGCGGGGGTACAGACATGTTGCTGGCCTGAACACACCTGTAGGAGGTAGTTGGAGACCCCAGTTTGTAGGTCTTACCCAGTCAGGAGGAATGGGACTGGGGACTCACTTAAATAAGCAGTGTAGCCACTCTTTCTTAGAGCAAGTGTGCTGGGGTACCACCTCCACCCCTGGCTGGCTTGGGATCTTCCAAGGCCACAGACTGGAACATCTAAGTTGTGAAAACAGCAAAGATGGTGGCCCGCCCCTCCCTCTTGGAACTCTGTCCCAGGGATAAATCAAATCCCTGGCCAGAGAACATGGGCAAGCGTGGCTGGAGGCCCTGGTTGGGAGGTCCCATCCAGTGAGGAGGAATGGATCAGGGACCTGCTTAAAGAAGCAGTCTGGCTATGTTTTGGTAGTGCAGCTGTGCTGTGCTGGGGGATCCCTTCTGACCCGTCAGTTTATATATATATATATATGTGTTTGGTTGCCCAATACCTGAGTCTCTCTCTATATATTTACATACCTTCACTATTATTAGTAGGGTCCTAGGAGGAAGAAGAGAGAAATGTATTTGGTCACTTGTCATTTTTAACTTGAAGGCAGACATTGTGTTTTTTAATGCAGCTCACAGAATGGGACATACTTTTATTTCATAGACTAATTTTCTGATTATCTCTATGAATAAATTGCCTTCTCCTAATAGCTAAGAGCAACCAGTTAATCTAATTGATACTGAGGGATTTTAAAAAACCTCAGTTTCTCTATAAAACATAAATAATACTATGTGCAGTATAGAGCTTGACACTTAAATTTTGTTAGTCTTATTTTGGTATTAATGTAAAACTAGGACTGCAATTTACAAGGGGCTTCATGCTGTGAGGTTGACACTATATTTTAGAAGTTGAAAAAAAAAGATGAGTTTGATGAGTGGTGAGCCTGTCACTTTTGTGGCTGAAGCAACTCTATAATGTACCTTAAAAAAATCATTAGAAACATCTTTCCTTACCAAATACAATTCTCTTATAAATATTTATAGCTCTCCATTACCCAGGCTTTTTATTACAGAGGCCCTCATTTACCCTGATACAGAGCTCTATCTAGTTTTCTTGGTTAATAAAGGGCACACATTTTTCTTTTGAAACAAGAAAGAAACCAAATTGAAAAAAGCCCAAAATATCTGCTGTCAGAGTTACTTTCACATTAAAAAATTTTCCTCTTTTTTTCTAAAACACATCATCAACCACTAAGCAGTAATTCATGTTTATTGTTTGAAAACATTGAAAAACACACACATAACCAGAAACAAAAGTAATAAACCGAAACAACCCACAATTTTGCCACTTCCACTAGGTACATATCCCTTTAGATTTCTTTTTTGCACATATGCCCCTATGCATTAATTTTGTCATTTAATGATTTATTATGATCATCTTTCCTTATTAAGATACATAAGCCTAAATAATCAGTTTTAATATCAGCATAGTCATCCAGTTTATAAATACAAGAATATATTTAACCAACTTCCTACTAATAGACATCTAGGTTATTACAAAACTTCCATTGTAATAAACAATGCTGTGATGAATATTCATTTGTATATATACACACATTACATATACACAGGTATGTATGCACACACATACTAGTTCATTGACTATTTTTGAATGATAGATCCTTTGAAGTAGAATTTGTAGGTTGCAGGGTATTGACATTTCATGTTGTCAGCTTAACCTTCAGAAGGGTGGAAATATTTCTGCAACCACAAACATGTACTCCCATGAATCCCCAGTTCGTCACACCCTCTCTAGCACTGATAAATCATTCTTTTAATATTTTCCAATGACAAGTTTTCCATTTCCACCTCCAAATGTACTCCCCACCCTTCCCCACCCTGCCCTTTGGAGCATTTGTGGGCTCTGTGACCTCTGGCTTCCTTACGGGTCAGCCAATGGAGCCATTGGTGGGACAAGAACAGATGGAAGCAGAGTGAGGTCAAGGCAATTATTCCTTTGCCTCTTTCCGCCAGGTTGTTGGTGGGTGGGCTGTATCCTTCTACCAAAGGCTACAGCTTCTCTCTGGTGGTCTCTACTCATTCTAGATTCCAGCAACTTCTCCCACCCTTTTCCATTCTGACCTAGGGTGGGAAATGGATCTCTCCTGGGCTGTTGCTAGCCCTGGGGTGCTTCATCACCTTTGGCTGATTTTCCCTTAGCCTTGTCCACACTTTTGTAAAATATTCTCTTATTAAACTCCTCTAGTCACCCTGCTTGAGTGTGCCATCTGTTTTTTGCCAGGACCTTGACTAATAGATGTGAAAAACATCTCATTTTTATGGTAACACTTTGCCTCATGTATTACAGTTTCTCTGGCCCCATTTTAAAATTTAATCTTGTTTTTGGCATTGTTGTAGTTCAGTGTTAAATAGTTTTCTGCAGTAGATTTATTGGCCTTTTTCAGGTTATATCATATCCGGACAGTTTTCCATGCCTTGATTATGGGTAATTTTCCTTCTGTATGCTTCTAATTACATTTTGATGTTTATATTTTTAGTTCATTTGAATTTTATTCTGAAAGAAAGTATGAATTAGGGATAAAATTTTCTTTTTCTGTCTGACCACAGATTTTTCTCCAGTTTCCTGGCAATATTTACTGAATACCTACCATTTGTCCACTGACTTGAAGTCTCTCCCTATGACCATTAACCACTTATTTATTCTGTTGTGTTTATTTTATTTTCTGGCTCCCTTGTCAAGCCCTTTTCATTTTTGTAACTTACTTACTTACTTACTGAGACAGGGTCTTGCTCTGTCACCCAGGCTGGAGTGCAGTGGTGCCATCTCAGCTCACTGCAGCCTCAGCCTCCCAGCCTCAAGCAATCCTCCCATCTCAGCCTCCCAAGTAGCTGGCACCACAGGTGCGTGCCACCAGACCTGGCTAATTTTTTTGCATGTTTTGCAGAGATGGGGTCTTGCCACGTTGCCCAGGCTGGTCTCAAACTCCTGGGCTCAGGTGATCCACCCACCTTGGCCTCCCAAAGTGCTGGGATTACAGGCATGAGCCACCACTTTCAGCCTATTACTTTAAAATATATTTAAAAATCTGGCAGAATAAGTTTCTGTTATCATTCTTCTTTTTCAGAACATTTCTGGATATTCAATTTTCATGTTTTTTATTCTTCTAATCAAACTGGGAATTATTTTTTTGAGTTGTGTCTCCTCCCAAATTTTCTTACAATTTTATTTGGTATTCTATTAATATTCACATATTATTTTGCAGAGAATTAATATCTTTTCAATTTTGAGTCTTCCAATCCAGAAATATGGTCAATGTACATTTACTTAAGTCTTTTAATGTCTCAGTAAAATTTCTTTACACATATCTTGTACAATTATTCTTTATGATTAAAAATAAATGGTCATTACTGTTGTGGAATTTTTATTCTTGTTATAACAAGTTGAAGTGAGAGAAAGAAAGAAGCATTCCTATTCACGTTTTGAAAAATCACTAGCAGGTTTAAACTCATAAGCCATTTTGCAAAGCATTTCAGTATTTTTTCTAACATTTATACTTACAGTAAATGAACCAGCAGTTTCATATTAATCTATAGTTATATAGACTAATTGTTAGTTCACAAATGTATAATAGATTTCCACTTCTAAGATCATCTAGTATCTTAACATGTAGTACCTTAAAGATTTAACACTTTAAATCTTACCAAACATTTGTGGCATACCACAGTAACTGAAGAAGACAGAAATTCAAATATAAAATTAATTATATATATAAAAAAAACTCCAAATGCATACATTTTCAGTGGAGCAATTCCAATGCTAAAAAAAAATGCATGCAGTTTGAATAGCCCTATTTTCCAAAGCTTTTGCTAAAATGTGAACAACTTTTACTGCAGTAAGATGAATACTAAATATTAGCTTGAGAGAATTTAAGCACACTTAACATGTAACTTTTTTTTTTTTTGGAGACAGAAAGTTGCTCTGTCACCCAGGCTGGATTGCAGCAGTGTGATCTCGGCTTACTGCAACCTCCACCTCCCAGGTTCAAGAGGTTCTCCTGCCTCAGCTTCCTGAGTAGCTAGGATTACAGGCATGTGCCACCACACCCAGCTAAGTTTTGTATTTTTAGTAGAGACAGAGTTTCACCATGTTGGCCAGGTTGGTCTCGAACTCCTGTGATCACTCAGGTGATCTGGCAGCCTCGGCCTCCCAGAGTGTTGGGATTTCAGGCATGAGCCACTGTGGCCGACCAATATGTAATTTTTTAAAAGTTACCTTTAATTCACTTTCAAAATGAGTTTAGCATTGTTTTAGAAAATTATGAATGTTAAAAGCTCTTTATAGATATATCAAACTAAATTTCTAAGTAGTGTTAAGTTTTTTTATGGTGCATCTAAATTTTATATGCATTGTTTTGAATTTTTGAATTTACTTAGTAAACTTTTCATTGCTAATGTTTCAGTTATTTGTAGGATGTAACATATATATTGTCTGTATTTAGCAAATTGATAAACTGAGATATGGGAAGATTAAGTGGCTTATAATATTATGTTGGGTCATTGCCTTATTTTAGGTTTTCTACACCTTTGACTCTTACAATTGCAGGAGTCTTTTTGCCAGTCTGTCATCTCTCCAGATTATTGATCTTGGCCCTTTGTGCAGTGACTTCTTTAAGGATAAGTTAGAGCATATGCTTCTTGCTCAAAGGACTGAAAGGAAAATGAGAACCTCCCAAGCTTCTTCCACTTCAGGAGTGATCTTATAATGTCTACATTTGTATTCAGATTCCTTATGTATGTCTGTCCCTTTTGTAATTTGAGGCCTTAGTCAAACCTGTCTCTTCCTCTCCTATTTTCTTATTCTGCCCACATTGTTCTATCCTCCTCTTCACCTCTTGACAACCTGCCCAAACTGAAAGTGGAGGCACATACACTAACTCTTTCATTATGTTTTTGTTGATTTTTTTCTCACCTGAAACAAACGCTTCGGTTTTTCATGGCATTTTCTTTGTGCCTCTCATATATATTTATCAATTTTTTGTTAAGTTTTTAGTGCACAGATTTTAAGAATCCTTCTAATAGACACCTGAATGGCAGGTAGAATCTCTTGTTTATCTTTCTATGCCTCATGGTGCCTAACATAGTTCAATTTTTACAAACAGAAGTTTGTAGAACTGACTGGTGTTTTCTAATGCTAAGATTCACTGTGTAATGTTGACATTAGCCACAATACTCTTCCAATAATGGAATGGTTTACTTATTATAATTAGAGAGGAACATTTTACCACTCTAAATATAGTGAAGATGTTCATCATAAATATTTCTGTGGGTGGTTGTAATGGGAAATCATCAATTGTTTAATCTGAGTAATTTTTACTTTTGCATTATTTCCTAAAAGCAAACTTCATGTAATCATTTTTGTAGCGGATTATTGTGGCTGTCATTTCAGAGGGTTGGCATTGGCTCCATCTCTTGTTGTCACTAGGGGGAATAATTTTACGAGAGACTTTCCAGTAGGTGGAAAATAATTTGGCTGGTTAATAAAATTTTTCTCTATTGTTAGAAGAATGCAATTCTACAATATAAGATATGGCTTAGCACTTTTCACTTAAACTAGCACTAAATGAGGAAGTATTACTAGAAGGATTTTGAACATGAATCTTATCTACTTTTAGCTGGGTGCACTTGAGCGCAAACATGCTGGACAGTGCTTAACTGCTAGACGTGGCCTCATTTATTTTGATTTAGTATGAGAGAACATGATAGAAAATCTGCAATGGATCAATGGTAAGGGAAAATTTCAGCTTCTTTAGGGGTTAGTGAATATAGATGAAATTTTTGCCTGTTTTTCAATAAAATTTGGCTTGAACTTCTACCTGATCTCCAAATGATTCAGGCAGAAAAATGGCAAAATTTAAAACTCAGATAGCAATTGATCATTATCAATATCCTATGCGTTCCAAAGGCATAAAGTATTCATTTTATAAATTTATGTTTTCCTTACAAATTTAAATTGCGTGTAATTGTTTTGAATTGGTTCAATGACAACAAAGTGAATTAAGCCTGCTTTTTCATGTCATTGAATGAAGGAGTACCTAGCTTGTGTGCTGTCAAAATATCTCTTTTCTTTTCTTTTTTTTTCTCTTCTCTTCTGTTCTCTTCAAGATGGAGTTTCACTCTTGTTGCCCAAGCTGGAGTGCAGTGATGCAATCTTGGCTCACTGCAACCTCTGCTTCCCGGGTTCAAGCAATTCTCCTGCCTCAGCCTCCTGAGTAGCTGGGATTACAGGTGCGCACCACCATGCCTGGCTAATTTTTTTGTATTTTTAGTAGAGACAGGGTTTCACCATGTTGGCCAGGCTGGCCTCAAACTCCTGACCTCAGGTGATCCGCCCACCTCAGCCTCTAAAAGTACTGGGATTACAGGCGTGAGCCACTGCGCCTGGCCAAAAATATCACTTTTCTAGACAAGGCAGAATAATGTGGAAAATATCTATGTGTTGAAAATCAGACCTGAGTTTCAAGTCTTCCTCTGCCCCTTAATAACTGGGAGACCTTGACAAAGTTCCTTCACCTAAGGCTCAGTTTCTTCTCCTGTAAAAATCAGGATAATTCTTGCTTCATATAGTTGTTCTGTGAGTAAAAAAATGCTGTTTATAGAAAATGCTTACTACTGCCTAGTATATAGTGGGAGTTCAAAAAATGGTAGCTATTTTAGTAGCTAAAGTACTCATATAATTATTAGAACTTTAAAAATCAGTAACTTGTTTAGTAGGAAACTTAATGAGTGAGGAATAGCTGAAAAAAGCAAGAAAGTAGATACATTTTATATTTTGGCCTAAATGGAGATATTACAGAAAAGAGAAAATTTCCTTTGAGAGAAAAAATGAGAAGCAAGGCATTTCTTAGTGGATGGAGGATTTCTGTGCAAGGAGCAGTCCTTGCATCCACCTTTTGGGTGGTGCTGGATTTACCATCTTCGTGGTTCCACAGCAAGTGATTTTACCCATCAACCTTGGGTATGTGATGTCATTTACCACTTGCTAGTTTAAACAAATAGTTTTCCAGCAGGACAATATGCACATTGCTCTATTGTACCAAATTTGTTTCACATTCCAAAATTGGCAGGAATTCTCCATGTGCTTGGGTATAATAGCGTTTCTTGATATGATAATTATCATCTAGTTGTCTATATTTACGTATCTACCTAACTACAAGAGAAAATTTGCAGCAGAATATCTGTCTTTTTATTTTTGCTTTTTACTGTGATCATACTGTAAAACACTTTCACAATAGTTTAAATAATTTCCTGGGGGAGTTAATTTGGCTAAGTCGTCATTCTTTTTTTGGTGCTTCAGTTTCTTTTTGACTCTCATGGAATGTTTGCTTTTGCCCTTTGGGTGTTTAAAGACCACATTTTGTAGCCCCAGTGTTCTTTCTAATTATAGAAGTGACATAAGAAAAATGGAAAGTATGTAAGAAGTGGAGAACAGAGTCATTAAAGGAGAGTCTAGAGCAGAGAGATGTCAAAGAGTTTAGTTGGGTATTTAAGGAAATTAGTGAATAACTCATCTGGGGCTTAGAGATATTGACTTAAGTGATAACTAATCTGTTGATATAGCACAAAATAAAAAATTTACTGTATTTGGAAAAAAATAGTATGGTGGAAATAATGGGCAAAATTCTTATAAATATAGACTTCACCTTAGTATTCTTGAGAGAAGTCAGGCAAGGGGTAGAGTACTCTATGAAAATTAAAAAAAATTCCATGGAAATGTTAAAATGTGAAGAAGAAAATTTAATGATTAATATAGGGGGAAGGGATCCATTCCAAGATGCCAAATAGGAACAGCTCCAGTCTGCAGCTCCCAGCGTGATTGATGCAGAAGATGGGTCCAAACAGGTTGGACAGTGAGTACAGCCCATGGAGCATGAGCTGAAGCAGGGTGGGGTGTCGCCTCACCTGGGAAGTGCAAGGGGTTGGGGGAGTTCCCTTTCCTAGCCAAGGGAAGCCAGGACAGGCTGTACCTGGAAAAATGGGACACTGCCGCCTGAATGCACTTTTCCCAAGGTCTTAGCAACTGGCAGACAAGGAGATTCTCTCCTATGCCTGGCTGTGCAGGTCCCATGCCCATGGAGCCTTGCTCACTGCTATTGCAGCAGTCTGAGATCAAACTGCAAGGTGGCAGCCTGGATAGGGGAAGGGCGTCCACCATTGCTGAGGCTTGAATAGGTCAACAAAGAGGCCAGGAAGCTTGAACTGGGCGGAGGCCACCACAGCTCAGCACAGCTTACTGCCTCTATAGACTCCACCTCTGTGGGCAGGCCATATTTGAACAAAAGGCAGCAGACAGCTTCTGCAGACTTAAACGTCCTTGCCTGACAGCTTGAAGAGAGCAGTGGTTCTCCCAGCACAGTGGTTGAGCTCTGAGAACAGACAGACTGCCTCCTCAAGTGGGTCCCTGACCCCTGTGTAGCCTAATGGGGAGACAGCTTCCAGTAGGGGCCGACAGACAACTCATATAGGCTGGTGCCCTTCTGGGATGAAGCTTCCAGGGGAAGGATCAGGCAGCAATATTTGCCCTTTTGCAATATTGGCTGTTCTACAGCTTCTGCTGGTGATATCCAGGCAAACAGGGTCTGGAGTGGATCTCCAGCAAACTCCAACAGACCTGCAGCTGAGGGACCTGACTGTGAGAAGGAAAACTAACAAACAGAAAGGAATAGCACCAATATCAACAAAAAGGACATCTACACCAAAACCCCATCTGTAGGTTACCAACATCAAAGACCAAAGTTAGATAAAAGCACGAAGATGGAGAGAAACCAGAGCAGAAAAGCTGAAAATTCTAAAAACCAGAGCGCCTCTTCTCCTGCAAAGGATCGCAGCTCCTCACCAGCAATGGAACAAAGCTGAATGGAGAATGACTTTGACAAGTTGACAGAAGTAGGCTTCAGAAGGTCAGTAATAACAAACTTCTCCAAGCTAAAGGAGCATGTTCAGACCCAACCCAAGGAAGCTAAAAACATTGAAAAAAGGTTAGATGAATGGCTAACTAGAATAAACACTGTAGATAAGAACTTCAGTGACCTGATGGAGCTGAAAACCATGACATGAGAGCTTTGTGAGGCATGCATAAGCTTCAGTAGCTGATTTGATCAAGTGGAAGAAAGGGTATCGTGATAGAAAATCAAATTAATGAAATGAAGCGAGAAAACAAGGTTAGAGAAAAAAGAGTAAAAAGAAATGAACAAAGCCTCCAAGAAATATGAGACTATGTGAAAAGACCAAATCTATGTTTGATTGGTGTATCTGAAAGTGACAGGGAGAATGGAACCAAGTTAGAAAACACTTTTCAGGATATTATCCAGGAGAACTTCCCCAACCTAGCAAGGCAGGCCAACATTCAAATTCAGGAAATACAGAGAACACCACAAAGATACTCCTCGAGAAGAGCAACACCAAGACATATAATTATCAGATTCACCAAGGTTGAAGGAAAAAATGTTAAGGGCAGCCAGAGAGAAAGGTCGGGTTACCCACAAAGGGAAGCCCATCAGACTAACAGCAAATCTGTCTGCAGAAACCAAGCCAGAAGAGAGTGGGGGCCAATATTCAACATTCTTAAAGAAAAGAATTTTCAACCCAGAATTTCGTATCCAGCCAAACTAAGCTTCATAAATGAAGGAGAAATAAAATCCTTTACAGACAAGCAAATGCTGAGAGATTTTGTCACCAGCAGGCCTGCCTTACAAGAGCTCCTGAAGGAAGCACTAAACATGGAAAGAAATAACCAGTACCAGTCACTGCAAAAACATGCCAAATTGTAAAGACCATTGATGCTAGGAGGAAACTGCATCAATTAATGGGTGAAATAACGAGCTAACATCATAATGACAGGATCAAATTCACACATAACAATATTAACCTTAAATGTAAATGGGCTAAATGCCCCAATTAAAAGACACAGACTGGCAAATTGCATAAAGAATCAAGACCTTTCTGTGTGCTGTATTCAGGAGACCCATCTCACATGCAAAGACACAGGCTCAAAATAAAGGGATGAAGGAAGACCTACCAAGCAAATAGAAAAAAAAAAAAAAAGCAGGGGTTGCAATCCTACTTTCAGATAAAACAGACTTTAAACCAACAAAGATCAAAAGAGACAAAGAAGGCCATTACATAATGGTAAAAGGATCAATTCAACAAGAAGAGCTAAATATCCTAAATGTATACACACCCAATACAGGAGCACCCAGATTGATAAAGCAAGTCCTTAGAGACCTACAAAGAGACTTAGACTCCCACACAATAATCATGGGAGACTTTACCACCCCACTGTCAACATTAAACAGATCAATGAGACAGAAGGTTAACAAGGATATCCAGGACTTGAATTCAGCTCTGCACCAAGCAGACATAATAGACATCTACAGAACTCTCCATCCCAGATCAACAGAATATACATTCTTCTCAGCATCACATCACACTTATTCCAAAACTGACCACATAGTTGGAAGTGAAGCACTCCTCAGCAAATGAACAGAAATCACAACAAACTGTCTCTCAGACCACAGTGCAATCAAATCAGAACTCAGGATTAAGAAACTCACTCAAAACTGCACAACTACATGGAAACTGAACAACCTGCTCTTGAATGACTACTGGGTAAATAACAAAATGAAGGCAGAAATAAAGATGTCCTTTGAAACCAATGAGAACAAAGACACAACCTGCCAGAATCTCTGGGACACATTTAAAGCCATGTGTAGAGGGAAAGTTATAGCAGTAAATGCCCACAAGAGAAAGCAGGAGAGATCTAAAATCGACACCCTAACATCACAATAAAAATAACTAGAGAAGCAAGAGCAAACAAATTGAAAAGCTAGCAGAAGACAAGAAATAACTAAGAGCAGAACTAAAAGAGATAGAGACAAAACCCCTTCAAAAAACCAATAAATCCAGAAGCTGTTTTTTTGAAAAGATCAACAAAATTGATAGACTGCTAGCAAGACTAATGAAGAAGAAAAGAGAGAAGAATCAAAGAGATGCAATAAAAAATGATAAAGGAGATATCATCACTTTTCCCCCAGAAATACAAACTATGATCAGAGAATACTATAAACACCTCTACACAAATAAACTAGAAAATCTAGAAGAAATGGATAAATTCCTAGACTCACATATCCTCCCAAGACTAAACCAGCAAGAAGTTGAATCTCTGAATAGACCAATAACAGGCTCTGAAATTGATGCAAGAATTAATAGCCTACCAACCAAAAAAGTCCAGGAACAGACGGATTCACAGCCAAATTCTACCAGATGCACTAAAAGGAGCTGGTACCATTCCTTCTGAAACTATTCCAATCAATAGAAAAAGAGGGACTCATCCCTAACTCATTTTATGAGGCCAGCATCATCCTGAAACCAAAGCCTGGCAGAGGCACAACAAAAAAGAGAATTTTAGACCAATATCTTTGATGAACATTGATGTGAAAATCCTCAATAAAATACTGGCACAAATCCAGCAGCACATCAAAAAGCTTATCCACCACAATCAAGATGGCTTCATCCCTGGGAGGCAAGGCTGGCTCAACATATGCAAATCAATAAACATAATCCAACACATAAACAGAACCAATGACAGAAACCACATGATTATCTCAATAGATGCAGAAAAGGCCTTTGACAAAATTCAACAACACTTCCTGCTAAAAACTCTCAATAAACTAGGTATTGATGGAATGTATCTGAAAATAATAAGAGCTATTTATGACAAACCCACAACCAATATAATACTGAATGTGTAAAAACTGGAAGCATTCCCTTTGAAAACTGGCATAAGATAGGGATTCCCTTTCTCACCACTCCTAATCAACATAGTGTTGGAAGTTCTGGCCAGGGCAATCAGGCAAGAGAAAGAAATAAAGAATATTGAATTAGGAAAAGAGGCAGTCAAATTGTCCCTGTTTGCAGATGACATGATTATATATTTAGAAAACCCCATCTTCTGAGCCCAAAATCTCCTCAAGCTGGTAAGCAACTTCAGCAAAGTCTCAGGATACAAAATCAATGTACAAAAATCACAAGCATTCCTATACACCAATAACAAACAGAGAGCCAAATCATGAGTGAACTCCCATTCACAGTTGCTACAAAGAGAATAAAATACCTAGGAATCCAACTTACAAGGGATGTGAAGGACCTCTTCAAGGAGAACTATAAACCACTGCTCAACGAAATAAAAGAGGACAAAAACAAATGGAAGAACATTCCATGCTCATGGATAGGAAGAATCAATATCTTGAAAATGGTCATACTGCCTAAAGTAATTTATAGATTCAATGCCATCCCCATCAAGCTACCAATGACTTTCTTCATAGAATTGGAAAAAACTACTTTAAAGTTCATATGGAACCACAAAAGAGCCTGCATAGCCAAGACAATCCTAAGCAAAAAGTACAAACTGGAGGCATCAAGCTACCTGACTTCAAACTGCACTACAAGGCTACAGTAACCAAAACAGCATGGTACTGGTACCACAACAGAGATGTAGACCAATGGAACAGAACAGAGCCCTGAGAAATAACACCACACATCTACAACCATCTGATCTTTGACAAACCTGACAGAAATAAGCAATGGGGAAAGGATTCCCTATTTAATAAATGTCACTGGGAAAACTGGCTAGCCATATGTAGAAAGCTGAAACTGGATCCCTTCCTTACACCTTATACAAAAATTAATTCAAGATGGATTAAAGACTTACATGTTAGACCTAAAACCATAAAAACCCTAGAAGAAAACCTAGGCAATACCATTCAGGACATAGGCGTGGGCAAGGACTTCATGTCTAAAACGCCAAAAGCAATGGCAAGAAAAGCCAAAATAGACAAATGGGATCTAATTAAACTAAAGAGCTTCTGCACAGCAAAAGAAACTACCATCAGAGTGAACAGGCAACCTACAGAATGGGAGAAAATTTCTGCAATCTACCCATCTGACAAAGGGCTCATATCCAGAATCTACAAAGACCTGAAACAAATTTGCAAGAAAAAAACAAACAACCCCATCAGAAAGTGGGCAAAGGATATGAACAGACACTTCTCAAAAGCAGACGTTTATGCAGACAGCAGACACATGCAAAAATGCTCATCATCACTGGTCATCAGATAAATTCAAATCAAAACCACAATGAGATACAGTCTCATGCCAATTAGAATGGCCATCATTAAAAAGTCAGGAAACAACTGATGCTGGAGAGGATGTGAAGAAATAGGAATGCTTTCACGCTGTTGGTAGGAGTATAAATTAGTTCAACCATTGTGGCAGACAGTGTGGCAATTCCTCAAGGATATAGAAGTAGAAATACCATTTGACCCAGCAATCCCATTATTGGGTATATACCCAAAGGATTATAAATCATGCTACTATAAAGACACATGCACACGTGTGTTTATTGCAGCACTATTCACAATAGCACAGACTTGGAACCAACCCAAATGTCCATCAATGATAGACTGGATTAAGCAAATGTGGCACATATACACCATGGAATACTATGCAGCCATTAAAAAGGATGAGTTCATGTCCTTTGTAGGGACATGTGTGAAGCTGGAAACCATCATTCTCAGCAAATTATCAGAAAGACCAAAAACCAAACAGCGCATGTTCTCACTCATAGGTGGGAAATGAACAATGAGAATACTTGGACACAGGGCAGGGTACATCACACACTGGGGCCTGTTCTGGGGTTGGGGCCTGGGGGAGGGATAGCATTAGGAGAAATACCTAATGTGAATGACCAGTTGATGGGTGTGGCAAACCAACATGGCACATGTATACCTATGTATCAAACCTGCACGTTGTACACTTGTACCCTGGAACTTAAAGTATAATAATAAAAAAAGAGGGATGAGAGGCATATAGAATAAGTGTTAATAAGATTTGTTGCTGTTTGAGTAAAAATGGTGTAGTTTGAGTAGAAAATTCTTGCAGTTTGATAGGGAAAATGACTATGTTTTTCTCTACTGTAGAAATAATATGAGAAATGAAGTAACACACAGAAGAGCTATACTAAAATGAACGTATGATAATTCTGGTAAGTAGAAAGGGACAGAAACAAGAGTTCTTAGATGATATAGTGTAAAAAGAGAAATTTACTACAGTTAATGAATGAGTAGTCTTAAAAGAGAATGAGTATTTCTGTTTTTTTAGTTATGTTGGAACTCACGAGAGCATGGCAATATTTCTTTCACATTCAGAAAACAGAGGCTACATATATCTGAATTAAAAACCATTCTTAATGCTCAAAAATAGAAAATTGGTTAGCTTCTATATATTGGAGACCTCTGCTGCATTCAAATGATGATGAAGATAAGCAATTTCTGCCACAGACAGATGTTTATGAGATATTGTAGTTGAACAACATAGATAACAAACAATATGCATAACATTTTTTTTTGGTAAAGAAAAAAAATATATATATATATATATGTGCTCTCCTGGGAACAATTCTCAAAATGCATTCAGCAAAGAGTTAAAAGTGATTACTTTGCAAAATCATTCATTCACTCAATGTTTATTGAATATATTATATGCTAGGCACTATGCAGAACTCTGTGTAGGTATTTGTAAATGAAACAGATATGCTCCCTGCTCTCCTAGCATTTAAAATCTAGAGAAAAAGGAAACACTTAATAAGTAAATAGGTAAATAAAAATAATTAGATGGTGATAACTGCTGAGAAGTAGATAAGCAGGATATGAGTACGGTGTGACACCAAATAATATGGTGGAGGCAGGCACTACTTAGATGAGCTGGTGGGGTGAGCAAAGCGTCTCTCAGGTGATGATAGTTAATCTGACATTTGAAAGAAGGGAGAGAGCCACCCTTTGACAGCGAGGAGAAGAATATGAAAGGTGTGGAAATAAAAAGAATATGCACAGACAACACTGAAATTTTTGTTTCTATCTACCTTTCCTGATAACACTTAAAATTTTTTTGAACTCAAGAGGCTCAGGGGTGTGGATTCTGGGAATAGTTTTGTAAAAGTAGAATATACTAGAGTAAGTTTGTTGTTTCTTTCAATACTTGCATCATAAAATCTTTAGAACAGTTACTCTACTATTTGAACATCTTTTTGTAATTATGGAAAAAAGCAATAAAGATTAGGAAAAAGATGTCCAAACTGTAAATGGCCGGAGGTTGAGTCCTTTGGAATTGGCAAACTGAAAGTTATTAAAGATATAATGAAGGGAAATTTTCACAGGGAAAACAGTAAGATGGGAATTTGAGAGGTGGAAATAAACAAGCAGCGACTATAAGGTATGTTATTAGTTGCTAGATTTTGGTGGATGGAAATTATAGAGCAGTGAGAAGGTAAGATGTGACCATGAAGTAATGCCAGATTTTTATTGAATTGAATTCATCTTATTTCATCATTTGAAAGTCCCAATTTACAGAAAAAGGAACAACTCCTCACCAGTCCGGCAAGACTCAGCTTATGCCCCATTTCCTTCATGGAGCTTTCCTGACTATTCCAGAACAGTTGGTGTTTGTTTTTGGAATTTTTATAGCATTTATAATAACACTATAATTTACAATATTGCAATCAATACTAGCACCTGGTGGGGGTAGCTTGTTTATTTTCTATTTGTTTTATGAACATGCCTTCTTCCAAATAAAAGTTACATCTTCTTACATATTTCCATGGACTCAGCAGTTGTGACCATATAAAAAGTGTTCAAAAAGTTGGTTAAAAAGAAGAACGATTTTTAACATATTAAATACCTTAAACATTTTACTTTTATTTGAAATGTAAATGAGCATTCATTTGTAAATCGTTCATTGTAAGGCAAAATTCTTTTCTTGCCATGTGAGTTTGTTGATTGAAATACTGTGTTGTCTTCCTTGTATAAAATTCACCCATTATGAATTTTCTAAAATTTTCAATTTCTTGAGCAAGATGTTAAAAGACATTCTGTAGAGAAATTAAAGAATATAAGTCTTCTGGCATTTTGCCTTTTCTCCAGTCTTTTAAAAGCTGTTACACTCAGACTTGATTCAACTCTAGTATATTTTTGAAACTTGACTTTATTGTAACTTTCCAAAAGAAAAAGCTGAGCTTTCATAGAAACAACTCTCCTTTTTTCTTCATACTCATCAGTTAATAGAATATTAAATTACATTACATAATTTTAATACAATAAAATTCAATTACATAATTATAATAACAAATTCAACTGATATTAATTTGGAAACAAACTTCACTGACTGCTTAAAATTTAACTCAACTGGTATAATCCCTGTGATTACTAGGGCATATGTGTGCATACTAGTCATAAGAGTCAACATACTGCTGGTATCAGTCAATATATTTTCTGGAGGGAATGGAAAAGTCTCAGTTAATCTGTGATTGAATGTGTGAGTGGAAGACAGTTATAAGGGTTTCTTCTATATTAACTTTCTATATTAATTTTTTCATTTCAGTCTTTCAGCTTAGATGATGGTTTGACCATGATGGATCATTGAAACAATTACTGCATGATGGATCATTGAAACAATGACTGCATTAAAGAATGGTCACTAAAGTGTTTCCATCAAATAGTAATGTTTTATAGAGGAAGGTTAGAGTCCTAGCATTAAATAAGAAAATGCACGTAAGGTGGTCAGCACAGTGTATGACACAAGATAGATGTACAGTCATTATTAGTTGAATCTTAATACACAATTTTTTTTTGAAGACTAATAAGAAAGTTAAGGCAGCCTCGGGAGCTATCTTTGGGATAGTCTATGGTGAGGATGGAGAGTGTTCCTTTCCTGAGAGATATTTGGGATCTTTCAGTTATTTTGGGACAAACATTACCTTTCTGAGACAGGACAGAATTGGAGTTGTCCATTCTTGTAACCCTGAGTCGTTTTCTAGCTGAAAATTGGGAATGTGAGGCAATTCTCCTTGTGTCTCAATGAAAAGTTCAAGAAGATCTCTATCCATTGCTGTGGCTTAAAGGGCCAAAAACAGCCGTCAGGGAAGTATTCCTTGACCCAGGAAACATTAATGCCATGTGCTAGATATCTGATTTAGTTCCTACACAACCATGAGATGACATCAACTCATTTATGCCTCTTGCGGCTTTATGTAGGAACAGTGGTTCTCAGCCTGGGGATCCCAGGGAGGAAGCCCCCGGTAATCCTTTCAGGGAGTTCATGAAATCAAAACCATCATCATAATGATACTGAAGTGTTATTTGCTTTTTTCACTCTCATTTTCTCATGGGTGTACAATGGACTTTTCTAGAGGCAAAATAATGTGTGATATTGCAACAGAACAGAAGCAGAATAGGACAATGCAGCTGTCATCTATTGAGGAAAACATGAAAGAGATTTGCAAAAATGTAAAGCAATGCTACTCTTTCACTAATTTTTGTTTTGGAAAAATATATTTTTCATACAATATGCTATTTTGATAACATATAATGAATTTGTTACTGAAATTTATAAACAAGTTAATAAAAAAGTGTTTTAAAATTATCTGTTTTAATTTTAAATACAGTCAAATATTGATAAGTATCACTTATGTAAACCAAAAGCTCTTTTGGATTCTTTTTTTTTTTTTGAGACAGAGTCTTGCTCTGTCGCCCAGGCCGGAGTGCAGTGGCGCAATCTCGGCTCACTGCAGGCTTCGCCTCCCGGGTTCACGCCATTCTCCTGCCTCAGCCTCTCTGAGTAGCTGGGACTACAGGCGCCCGCCACCACGCCTGGCTAATTTTTTTGTATTTTTAGTAGAGACGGGGTTTCACTGTGGTCTTGATCTCCTGACCTCGTGATCCACCTGCCTTGGCCTCCCAAAGTGCTGGGATTACAAGCATGAGCCACCATGCCCGGCCTGGATTCTTGATAATTATTTTTTAATTTAAATAGTTTTTGGGGAACAGGTGGTGTTTGGTTATGTGGATAAGTTATTTAGTGGTGATTTAGGTGTACCCATCACCCAAGCAGTGTACACTATACCCAGTGTGTTGTCTTTTATGCCTCAACCCCCCTCCCACTCTACCCCCTGAATACTCAAAAGTCCATTTTATCATTCTTATGCCTTTGTGTCCTTATAGCTTAGCTCCCACTTACAAGTAAGAACATATGATATTTTGTTTTCCATTCCTAAGTTACTTCTCTTAGAATAATGGTCTCCAACTCCATCCAGGTTTCTGTGAATGCCATTATTTCATTTTTTTTTTATGGCTCAGTAGTATACATACATATATATGTGTGTGTGTGTGTGTGTGTATATATATATATATATAAAATGAAGATTTATGTATATATATAAAATGAAGATTTATATATATATAATGAAGATTTATATATATACACACACACACCATATTTTCTTTAAATATCATATATATAGCATATATGTCATGGATATATATACTCTATACAGCCAGAAGATTATGAAAAGAATATTCATAAATATAAATCATATATATCCATTATATACATAAAATTGATATATATTATATATATATATTCTCACACACCGTATTTTCTTTATCCACTCATTAACTGTTGGGCATTTGGGCTGGTTCCATATGTTTTGCAATTGCAAATTGTGCTGCTATAAACATGCATGTGCAAGTGTCTTTTTCATATAACGGCTTTTTTTCCTCTGGGTAGATAACTAGTAGTGGGATTGGTGGATCAAACGGTAGATCTACTTTTAGTTCTTTAAGGAATCTCCACACTGTTTTCCATAGTAGTTGTACTAGTTTACATTCCCACCAGCAGTGTAAAAGTGTTCCCTTTTCACCGCATGCACAGAAACATCTATTATTTTTTGATTTGTTGATTATGGCCATTCTTGCAGGAGTAAGGTAGTATGACACTGTGGTTTTGATTTGCATTTTCCTGATTATTAGTGATGTTGAGCATTTTTTCATACGTTTCTTGGCCATTTGTATATCTTCTTTTGAGAATTTTGTATTTTTTGGGAGATTATTTGTTTTTTATCTTGCTGATTTGTTTGAGTTCCTTGTAGATTCTAGAGATTAGCCCTTTGTCAAATGCATAGTTTGTGAATGTTTTCTTCCACTCTGTGTGTTGCCTGTTTACTCTGCTGATCATTTCTTTTGCTGTGCAGAAGCTTTTTAGTTTACTTAGGTCCTATTTATTTATTTTTGTTTTTGTTGCATTTGTGTTTGGGTTCTTAGTTACGAAGTTTTTGCCTAAGTCAATGTTCAGAAGAGTTTTTCCAATGTTATCTTCTAGAATTTTTATAGTTTCAGGTCCTAGATTTAAGTGTTTGATTCATCTGGAGTTGATTTTTGTATGGGGTGAGAGATGAGGATCCAGTTTTATTCTTGAACGTGTGGCTTGCCAATTATTCCAGCACCATTTGTTGAATAGGATATCCTTTCTTTATGTTTTTGTTTGCTATGTCAAAGATTAGTTGGCTGTAACTATTTGACTTTATTTCTGGGTTCTCTGTTCTATTCCATTGATCTATGTGCCTATTTTTATACCAGTACCATGATGTTTTGGTGACCATAGCCTTATAGTATAGTTTGAGTCAGGTAATGTGATGCCTCCAGATTTGTTCTTTTTACTTAGCCTTGCTTTGGCTATGTGGGCTCTCTTTTGGCTCCACATTAATTTTAGGAATGCTTTTTCTAGTTCTGCAAAGAATGATGATGGTATTTTGATGGGAATTGCACTGAATTTATAGATTGCTTCTGGCAGTATGGTCATTTTCACAATATTGATTCTACCCATCCATGAGTATGGGTGTTGTCTATTATTTGTTTGTGTTGTCTATTATTTCTTTCAACAGTGTTTTGTAGTTTTCCTTGTAGAAGTCTTTCACCTCATTGGTTAGGTATATTGCAAAGTATTTATTTTTTTGCAGCTATTGTAAAAGAGTTTGAGTTCTTGATTTGATTCTCAGCTTGGTCACTGTTGGTGTGTAACAGTGCTACTGATTTGTCTACATTGATTTTATATCCTAAGACTTTACTGAATTCATTTATTAGATCTAGGAGCTTTTTGGATGAGTTTTTAGGGTTTTCTAGGTATACAATCATATCACTGGTGAACGGTGAGAGTTTGACTTCCTCTTTACCAGTGTGGATGCCCTTCATTTCTTTCTCTTGTCTGATTGCTGTGGCTAGGACTTCTAGTACTATGTTGAATAGATGTGGTGAAAGTGGGCATCATTGTCTTATTCCTGTTCTCAGGGGGAATGCTTTCGACTTTTCTGCATTCATTATAATTTTGGCTGTGGGTTTGTCACAGATGGCTTTTATTACATTGAGATATGTCCCTTCTATGCTGATTTTGCTGAGGGTTTTAACCATAAATCGGTGCTGGATTTTATCAAATGGTTTTTCTGCAATTATTGAGATGATCATGTGATTTTTTAAAAATTCTGCTTTTGTGGTGTATCCCATTTATAGATTTGTGTATGTTAAACCAACCCTATATCCCTGGTATGAAGCCCACTTTAATCATGGTGGATTTTTTTTTTTTGATATGTTGTTAGGTTTGGTCAGCTAGTATTTTGTTGAGGATTTTTGCATCTATGTTCATCAGGGACATTGGTGTGTAGTTTTCTTTTTTTTTTAATGTCCTCTCCTGGTTTTGGTATTAGGGTGATACTGGCTTCATATAATTATTTAGGGAGGATTCCCTCTTTCTCTGTCTTTGCAATCGTTTCAGTAGGATTGGTACCGGTTCTTTGAATGTCTGATAGAATTCAGCTGAGAATCTATCTGATCTTGGACTTTTTTTTGTTGGTAATGTTTTTTTACTACCATTTCAATCTTGCTGGTTGTTATTGATCTCTTCAGGGTTTTTAATTCTTCCTGATTTAAGCTAGGAGGGTTGCATATTTTCAGGAATTCATCCATTTCCTCTAGGTTTTCTAGTTTATGTGCATAAAGGTGTTCATAGTAGCCTTCAATGATCTTTTGCATTTCTGTGGTGTCAGTTGTAATATCTCTCATTTTGTTTTTAATTGAGCTTTTTGGATCTTTTTTTCTTGGTTAATCTTGCTAATGGGCTATCAATTTTATTTATCTTTTCAAAGAACCAACTGTTTTTATCACTCATCTTTTGGGTTTTTTGTTTCAATTTCATTTGGTTCTGCTCTGATCTTTGTTATTCGTTTTCTTCTTCTGGGTTTGGGTTTGTTTTGTTCTTGTTTCTCAAGGGCCTTGAGGTGTGACCTCAGATTGTCTATGTGTATTCTTTCAGACTTTTTGATGTAGGCATTTATTGCTATGAACTTTCCTCTTACCACCACTTTTGCTGTATCCCAGAGCTTTTGATAGGCTGTGTCACTATTACCGTTCAATTCAAAAAACTTAAAAATTTCCGTCTTGATTTCATTGTTGATCCAGAGATCATTCCAGAGCAGATTATTTAATTTCCATGTATTTGCATGGTTTTGAGGGTTCCTTTTGGAGTCGATTTCCAATTTTATTTCACTGTGATCTGAGAGAGTACTAGGTATAACTTAAATGTATTGAGACTTGTTTTCTGGCCTATCATATGGTTTATCTTGGAGAATGTTCCATGAGCTGATGAATAAAATGTATATTCTGCAGTTACTGGGTAGAATGTTCTGTAAATATCTGTTAAGTCTATTTGTTCTAGGGTATAGCTTCTTAAGTCCGTTGTTTCTTTGTTGACTTTCTGTCTTGATGACCTGTTTAGTGCTGTCACTGGAGTACTGAAGTCCCTCACTATTACTGTGTTGCCATCTTTCTCATTTTTTAAGTCTAGTAGTAATTGTTTTATAAATTTGGGTGCTCCAGTGTTATGTGCATATATATTCAGGATTGTGATATTTTCCTGTTGGACTAGTGCTTTTATCATTATATAGTGTCCCTCTTTGTCTTTTTTAACTGTTGTTGCTTTAAAGTCTGTTTTATTTGATATAAGGAAGGCTACTCCTGCTTGCTTTTGGTGGCCATTTGTATGGAATATCTTTTTTTTCACCCCTTTACCTTAAGTTTGCTTGAGTCCTTCTGTGTTAGGGTGAGTCTCTTGAAGAAAGCAGATTACTTGGTTGGTGAACTCTTATCCATTCTGCCATTCTGTATCTTTTAATTGGAGCATTTTGGTCATTTGCATTCAAAATTAGTACTGAGATGTGAGGTACTGTTCTATTCATTGTGCTAGTTGTCGCCTGAATACCTTGTTTTTTCATTGTGTTATTGTTTTAGAGGCCCTGTGAGATTTATACTTTAAGGAGATCTATTTTGGTGTAGTTCAAGGTTTTGTTTCAGAATTTAGAACTCTTTGTAGTAATTCCTGTAGTGCTGGCTTTGTAGTGGTGAATTCTCTTAGCATTTGTTTGTCTGAAAAAAACTATCTTTCCTTCATTTATGAAGCTTAGTTTCCTTGGATACGCAATTCTTGGTTGATAATTATTTTGTTTAAAAAGGCTAAAGATAGGACCCTAATCACCTCCAGCTTGTAGGGTTTCTGCTGAGAAATCTGCTGTTAATCTGGTAGGTTTTCCTTTATAGGTTACCTGATGCTTTTGCTTCACAGCTCTTAAGATTTTTTCCTTTCTCTTGACTTTAGGTAACCTGATATGTATGTGCCTGGGAGATGATTTTTTTTTGCGATGAGTTTCTTGGGTGTTCTTTGAGCTTCTTGTATTTGGATGTCTAGATCTCTAGCAACGTCAGGGAAATTTTCCTCGATTATTCCGTCAAATAAGTTTTCCAGACTTTTAGATTTCTCTTCTTCCTCAGGAACACCAGTTATTCTTAGGTTTGGCATTTAATATAATCCCAATATGCTGTTAATACTTTCCAGTGCATTTTGCATTTCTTTAAGTGTGTGATATGGTTTGGCTGTGTCCCCACCCAAATATCATCTTGAATTATAACTCCCGCAATTCCCACGTGTCGTGGGAGGAACCTTGTGTGAGGTGATGGAATTATGGGGGCGGGTCTTTCCTGCGCTGTTCTTGTGATAGTAAATCAATCTCATGAGATCTGATGGTTTTAAAAATGGGAGTTTCCCTGCACAAACTCTTCTCTTACCTGCAGCCATGTGAGACATACCCTTCACCTTCTGCCATGATTGTGAGGCCTCTCCAGCCACATGGAACCCATTAAACCTCTTTCTTTTATAAATTGCCCAGTCTTGGGTATGTCTTTATCAGCAGTATGAAAACAGACTTATACAGTGTGTCTTTCATTTACAGAAGTTGTGATTATTTTTATTTGTGATATCTATTTATCTGGAGATTTTTTTCTTCCATATCTTATATTATCTTTTAAATTTCTTTAAGTTGGTTTTCACCTTTCTCTGGTACCTCTTTGAGTGGCTTAATAATCGACCTCTGAATTCTGTTTTTAGCAATTCAGAGATTTCACCTTGGTTTGGATCCATTGCTCGTGAGCTAATGTGATCTTTTGTGGGTGTTACATTGTTTTGTCATATTACCAGAATTGTTTTTCTGGTTCCTTCTCATTGGGTAGACTATATCAGAGAATATCTGGAACACGAGGGTTTCTCTTAGGAATCTTTTGTCCCATGGGGTGATCCCTTGATGTAGTGCTACCCCTCTTCTCTTAGAAATGGGGCTTCTTGAGAACCAGACTGCAGTGATTGTTGTTGCTCTTCCGGGTCTTGCCACCCAGCAGAGCTACTGGGCTTCTGGCTGGTACTGGAGAGTGCCTACAAAGAGTTCTGGGTGTTATCTATCTTCTGAGCTCTCAGCCAGGGATATCAGCATCTGCTCTGGCAGAGGTAGCAGGGTTTTCTTGAATGCTGGTTTTGCTACCAGTGAAGTTGTCATGTGGGCAGACTGAGGAGCTCTGGTCAGTGAGGATGTTACAGGTGGTGGAATTAGCTATTGTTTTCTCCTTTCTTGGAGCAGGGTTGTTCTGTTATGAGTTGGTATAATGGCTTGAGTTGATTGGCTTCCAGCCAGAAGGTGATGCTTTCAAGAAAGCATCAGCTGCGGTAGTATGGGGGTGGGGGAGGATACAAGCTTGCTCTAAGGTCACCTGGATAAGTATTCAGGTTTCTCAGGTAATGGGTGGGGGCACAGAGGTCCTACGAGTTTATGTGTTTTGTCTTTGGCTACCAGGGCAGGTAGAGAAAAACCATCAAGTGAAGGCAGTGTTAGGCATGTCTGAGCTCAGACTCTCCTTGGGTGGGGCTTGCTGCATCCATTGTGGGGGTGGATTGGGTGGTTCTCAGGCCAATGAAGTTATGTTCCAAGGGGGATTATGGCTTCCTCTGGTGCCTTGTACAGGTTGCTGGGGAAGTGGGGGAAAGTCAGCAGTGATAGTTCCCACTCAGCTCCCAGGCACCCAGCAAGGCCAGTCCGACTCCCACTGTGCTCCCCCAACAGCCAACAGAGCTGAATTCATATCCAGGCCTCCAGTGTGCAGGGATCAGATCTTGCCCCAGGCTATAAGCTTCCCTGCTGAGATAACAGGCAGGGCTTGCAGGCTTCACCCTTCCCTGCCTGCTGTGGCTTCTGTGCCCTTATCTGTGCTTCCCACTCACCCCCTGGATTCTGCCCAGGAAAATTCGCGCTCAGTCAAAATTATTGCAAAGTTCAGCTGGACGTCTCCCTGTGGCCCTTCCCCAATTTTATTGGCTGCCCTCCCCAAGAACCCCTGTGAGACAAAGTCAGAAATGGCCGCCCTGGGGACTGGGAGTGCCTACAGGGCTCTTTCCCCTGCTTCTTCTACTTTTATATTTTGCTCCACTCTCTAAATCTGGATATAAAATCTGGATTTTCAGGTTCCCCAGTGAGGATGTGTGTTTGGAGGTGGACTTTTCCCTTCTCACACTTTGGGCATTCACAATTTTTCAGCTGTCTCATGGAGTCTGCAGTGGCAAGCTGCTTCTTTCAAAGGGTCTGTGAATTCTTTCGGTTTTCCTGGCGTGTTCCTGTGGTGGTTCTTGGAGCAAACATTTATGATGTAAGTCTCCACACGCTTTTCTGTTTGTCTGAGTGGGAGCTGCAAGTTGGTCCTGCTTCCTGAAATCTGCCATTTCTCTCCTAAACCTCTATGTAATTTTTACAAGTATAAAGAGATCTCAAGACGAACACATTTGAAAACCAATGATGTACAAGGAGAGAGCAAGGTACTCTACAAATGGTACAATCAAGAGATGTAGAATTTCTCATGACCAATTAATGTTTAACAGATTATATTACTCTGGATATTTTATTCTAAACACTCTTGAAGGAAAATAAGTAAATTCTAAGAGCACTTGAAAGTTTTCCCTCCAACCTTTGAAGCAAAACCAGACACAATGCTGAATAATTAATGAAAAGAAAAAAAAAAAGACAAATATTTCTAAAGAATTATCCTAGCAGGAGAGGAATTGATGTGAGGTGAGTAAATTATCAGGACTATAATGGCACAGCCTTTAACTAGTGAGCTTTGAAACTTCCTAAAAAATTTCGACTTTTATTTTCTTTATTTAAAAAAGGGGGAAATTTTTCTGAAATTGCAATATTGCTAAATGCCTTAGTCAGCTTAGGCTTCTATAACAAAGTACCATAGACTGGGTGGCTTATAAACAACAGGAATTTATTTCTCCTGATTCTGGAGGCCTTGATGTCTGATATCAGGGTGCCAGCATGATCAGGTTCTGATGAGGGCTCTCTTCTGGGCCACAGACTGCCAACTTCTCATTGTGTCTTTACCTGGTGGAAAGGCAGCTAGGTAGCTCTCTGACCTCTTCCAGTAAGGGCACTAATCCCATTCATGAGGGCTTCATCCTCATTACCTAAATACCTTCCAAAGCCTCCACCTCCTAATACTGCCACATTGGGTGTTAGGAATTCAACATATAAATTTTGGGGGGACATAAACATTCAGTCCATAGTATTAACGAATACTTGGTTAAACTTCTTTATTAATGTTGTTCTTTGTTACATGTGCTGGCAGCTGTAATGTAGTTTTAGCTGATACAAGGAAGGAATAGCTGCTCAAATGCTAAGCCAATGTAGACATCATTTTAAAAAAGTACTGGTATTCTCAAAATAGTGGGGAATATTTTATACATAGATTGATAGTTTGTTTAACTACTGCTTTTTAGTGGCATGCATTACATGTGATTCATCTTTGTGAGTCATGATTAACAATATAACCTATTTGTCCATGTTTAGCTTTTGAGGGCTGTATAACAATAGGTGAATATTCCAGTGGTATCATTAAGATTCAAGAGTCGCTGTAAAGGCGGGCCGTTGGAATAACATTTCATTAATTGCCCACATAGTTTTCAATCATTAGCAACCCCTAATTATTCTGAAAGTTCATCCTTGAGCATTCCCTAAAATAACATTTATTATTTGTTTCATTTTGCAAAAGGAATATGTGGTCATGGTAGAAACTATAGAAAGCATGGAGAAGCAAAAAGAATTAAATAAAAATCACAGGCGAGTTCTTCTCATGAAGATTGCCCACCCTATTAATATTTTGATAGTATCCTTTCAGTTTTCTTGACATGTAAATATATGCCTATATTTTTTCTTTTGCAAAAAGAAGATCATACTCTGCATACTGTTTTATACGTTGCTTGTTTTGCCTGTCAGTGTTTCATAAACATCTTTCTTTTAAGTATACATTTTATTAGTACTCATATTATCTGAAGGTCTCCACATATTTTTATTGCCCTTATCTTAGATTATTAGAATGTATTGTGATGACTTGAAGGTTATATTACTCAGGGTTCTTTGTTGCTAATAACAGAAAATAACTGGCTACATTTTATAGGAAAAGAGTCTACTGGAAGTATTGGCAGCTCCAAGGATGTGGGGAGAATGGGCCAACCAAGCTCAGAAAATGGAAACAAATGCCCACTACAATGAAGCATTAGAATATTCTACCTAAATATGTGTACATTTAAAAATCAGCCCTACCTGCTTGACTCTGCAGAATGTATTCTACTTACTTAGATTAGAGCTAACAGAGAATAGATAGAGGCTAAAGGCCAGAATGGTAAAAAAAAAAAAAGAGATGAACAACTCAGACACTTATATAAATTGGAAGTGCTCCTGCAGCTCGGAACCAGAGGGGTTATTATGTAATGAGACTAGCACACTGAAGATCCTTCAGCTTGCTGTGCCATGAGTCACATACAGGACAGGCAGGTTTGCATTTTTCACTTATTGCTGTTTTTGCAGCACACTATTTTGTTATCTATTTGAATGATGGGAAAGACCACAGTGGACTGCCCTGAGGGTTGTGACAGTGAGCTGGAAACAAGGGCTGGATGACCTGAATGTGAAATGCTGAGTATGTGTGGATGTGGAACAACAGAGGAGGTGAAGCCGGGATGTGAAGGAACCTTAAAGATTTAAGGGCTGTGCTATACCATAGTGGCAAATCAAGCCCTTTCATCTCCCTCTCCCCTCCCCTACCCCTAAATTGCTAAGTCTGTGACCATGTGTTAGCCTGACTTATGTAATAGCTTGAAACTAGGCCATTTGAAATATAAGATGAATTCTTGGGGATAGGCGAAAAAATATGCCGTTTTGAAAAGCCGTCTTCTACTAAAATCATTGCATAATGGCATTCAGCAGCATTAAAAATGACATGGAGAAGAAATAGTGCTTCGAGAATAGAATTGCTGTTAGCTTTCTTTAGTGTTCTGAGGAGTTTTTCCAGATAAATGTACTCTTGGTGGTTTCGGTAAAACTGGATATCCAACAACTGTTATAATTGGGAGAGTCTGTGCTCCATACAGCACTGGGCTGTGAGTGGTGCCAAAAAAATATTAGTCTCTGTTCTCCTCCATACACCCTCACCGCCACAAAAGAAAAGAGCCCTTAGTGATGCTTAGTTCTTAAAGTGTGATCTTGCTGAGAAAATTAGTGTCCCAGTCTGCACAAATTTAAAAAATTCCTTGTGTTTTCTCAGAAAATAAGAATTTCAAAATGTTGGCAATAGGAGGTGTCAAGGAATAGGAAGTAAATGGAGAAAGAAAAAAGAGGAATCTCACGTGTGTGAAGAACCTACTAGTATTTGTTACTTTGCACATATCTTCTCAGTTAATGCTCCCAACTACTCTGTAAGTGGCTTAATTAATATTTCCATTTACAGAGGAGTTAACCGAGACTCAGAGAGGATAAGAGATTTGCCCCGACCACAGATGCTAAATAGAAGAAATCAGGTTCAAATTGCAGTGTTTTTTTCCATTTCAAACTGTTTCCTTCATAATTCTTGAAGGCAAGGAAAAGGAAAGAGCTGAAGGACATTGCAGTGATGGGGACAGGAGAGAAGAAAAAACAAGGCTGTTTTATATTTGTTGATGTTGATGTCTATGTTTGTAATTGATCACACTAAAATACATATACAATTATAAAAATGTGATTTAATGTAAAGAACTGATTATTAACTCAATTTAAAGATATAGTAGCTTACCACTAATTAATATGAAAGCTCTGTCTGTTCCTTACATATCCAACTTGTATTATCAGAAGCATTTTTGTGATGTCATTTTAATATATAAGTTTCATAATGGCTCTGTCGTCTATCCATCCATCCATCCATCCATCTTTCCTCATATGTATATCTTACATCTATAATACACACACATACATAAATATATATTCAAAAATATTTTAATTATTGGGACATCTTTAGGTTTTTACATTATTTGATAATATTTTCTTATGAAAATATTTGTTCATTGAACAAAAGAATAAACATGTGATGAAAATAAAAATTAGTCAAATCTTACACATTTCACCCAGTCACACCCAATGGTTCTGTTTTATATAACTAAAGTACAATGTCAGAAGCCAGGAAATTAACATTAGTACAATGAGTGTATATAGTTCTATGTCATCAGAAGCCAGGAAATTGACATTGGTACAATGAGTATGTATAGTTTTATGTCATTTTTATCACCTGATATATATTTGTATAACCACACAATAATAATTACATATGTATATTCTAAAAATGGAAACAATTCTGTATAATCTGCTTTATAACTTTTTTCCATTTAACAATATACTGTATGGAGTACATTTTTCAATACAATTACTATCTGTCCTACAATGATAACATTTTTGGGTCTTGTATTCCATTGTATACACATGCATCTTTGTATGTGCATCTGGGATAATTTCTTTAAAATAAATAAAATCAGGTGGCCAGTGGTTATGGACATTTTAAAGGTACTTGCTGCATACTACTGAATCACCCCTTGAAATTTATCAATTAATACTAATGTGAGCCAAAATGAATAATAATGTTCATTAACCAGTGACTTGGCCAACATCTGTATTAACATTAAAAGAAATCAATGTCTATTTGATAGGTGAAAAGTATTATTTTATTGGACTTTAATTTACATATATTTAATTTCTCGTAAGGTTGGACCCTTCTTATATTTTTTGAACATTTATGTGTCCTTCTTATAAATTCTTCTATTCTTTAGTCAAATTTTTCTATGGAGGATTTTTCCTTTATTTATTTGTAAATGTCCTTTATGCATGAAGGGTATTATTCCATTGTCCATATATAGTTACTTTTTTTGTATGTTTGTTAGGTTTTAACTTTTGTTTATAATGATTTTCCTGCACAGAAGTTAAGAATTTTTGTGTTATCAAACCTATCAATCTTTTTAAAGTAGTTTCTGCCTTTGGAGAGTCCTTTTCCATATTAAAATAATTGTTATGTTTTCTTTTTGTTCTTTTAGGATTTATTTTTAAATATTAAACTCTTTAAGCTATCTGCCATCTTTTGAAGTATATAAAGTATTGAATTTAATTTTTATTTCAAATTGTTAGTTCTTCCAGTAACAGCTATAAAAATAGCTGTTTCATTAATTTGAAATATTTCATTTATCATAAGTTAAAAATCATATGTGTACTGCACAAAAGATAAAAGTGAATTTGAACTCATATTCATTTATCCATTTACTCATTCATTCATTCACAAATTCACTCTTCCATTCACTTATTCTACAAACTTTTATTTAGCACCCACTCTGTGCATTAGGTGCAGTTGTTAAAATAATGCAAAAGATGGACAAGGTGTCTGTGCTCATAGGACTTTGGTTCTTTCAGGGATGGGTTGAGGAATGAAAGAAGTTATAGCAAATGAGTTAAAATGTATGCAGGTTTTAGGCAGAAGTTCTATGAGAAAGAGAAATATGACTGCTTCTCATGATCCCACATCCTAGTCCAAGTCTAAGTCACCATCATCTCTTGCCTGGATTATTGCAGTGGTTTCCTGCCTGGACTCCTTGATTCAATGCTTGCTCTCTTTTAGCTTATTCTCCATGCAACTTCCAGAGCACTCCTTATAAAACAAATCAGATCACTTCACGCCTTTGCTCAAAACCTTTCGTCTTCCTCTTTATTATCTTTTGCTGGATAATAAATTACTACAAGTAGTGGCTTAAAACAACATACATTTGTTATCTTACAATTTCAGTGGGTCAGTGGGGATAACTGGGTGTCTTCTTAGTGTCTACCTGCCACCTCCCACTATATCACCGTGATAAGAAGGCAAAGAGTTTAAATGGCCCTGGAGGCCTTGTATTATCTACCAGATGCCCTTCATAACTCACTGAGCACAGCTCCCCTTTTTTAGGACTAACCTTTTCTCCTTCTCTGTCCCTTCACTGCAGCCCAATGGCCCTTTGAGGCCCTCAAACAGGCCAGGCACATTCCAGCCTCCAGGGCCTGGCCTCAGGCCCTCTGCTCTGGCCGTTATCAATGCATGGAGCACTTTCCTGACTATCACCTCTGACTAACTCTTTTGCTTCCTTCAACTCTTTGCTTATATGCCACTTCTCAGTGTCCCTGGTCACCCCATGCAATGATGCAAACCAGTCCTTCTCAGCCCCTTTCCTGCACTCCCCACCCCACTCACTTTGCTCTCCATTTCCTGTCTTCTCCAGCACAGATTGCTTCTGACATGATATATTTGTATGACTATTATTTATCCTCTGTCTTACTGCACTAGAGAGTCAGTTCCACGAGAGCAATAATCTTTGCTTGTTTTCTTCATACTTGCTCAGCACTGAAAACAGTGCCTGACACAAAACAAGCATTTAATAACTATGTATTGAATAAATGGAGTTAAGAATTACTTAATGAGGGGCTTAAGGTGAGGACATTTGAACTGAGTTTGGAATGATAGGAGGCCTCCTCTGAAGAGATGTGGGGAAAGATCATTTCAGGCAGATACTTTAAGAAGTTTTATATAAAAGCTCTTCTAAGCAGTTTTCTTTTTCTTTTTTCTTTTTTTCTTTTTTTTTGAGATGGAGTTTCGTTCTTGTTGCCCAGGCTGGAGTGCAATGGTCCGATCTCAGCTCACCGCAACCTCTGTGTCCTGGGTTTAAGCGATTCTCCTGCCTCAGCCTCCCGAGTAGCTGGGATTACAGGTGTGCGCTATTATGCCTGGCTAATTTTTGTATTTTTAGTAGAGACAGCGTTTTGCTGTGTTTGCCAGGCTAGTCTTGAACTCCCGACCTCAGGTGATCTACCTGCCTCGGCCTCCCAAAGTTCTGGGATTACAGGTGTGATCCACCGCGCCTGGCCCGAAGCACTTTTCAAACATTAGTTCATGTAATCCTCTAACAACCCTATGATGTAGATATGGTTATTATTCCCATGATACATATGGGGAAAGTAGGCACAGGGGAATTAAGTAACTCACCAAAAGTGTGGTAGCTGGTATTTAAACAGAGGCAGAAAGCCAGGCAGTATGAAGCCAGAGTCTGCATGCTTAACCACTATACTTCATTGCCTTTTAAGGCAGAGCCAGTGCAAAGACTCCGAGGCTGGAACAAACTTGGGGTTTTTGGAAGGACGACAACAAGGCCAGTGTGGCTAGTGTTTAAATTTAGGGATGAGAAACAGAGAGGCAGGCAAAGGTGAGAGCATTCAGGACCTTTCAGACTGTGGGAGAGTGAGATATAGATTATTCTCACTGCTGGCAGCTTCCAACAGTAGTGATATAATCTGCTCTAGGCTTAAAAAAATTTCTCTGGATCCTGGATCGATAAGGAAATTTGTGAAGGCGTAGAGGAAGGTAAATTAAGAAAAGTCCTTATAAACAATTCTGTTTCCCATGGATATATATTTTTTAAAGTTATATTAGTTTATATATGATTCCCAGATTCCCAGTTATATTAGCTAATGGAATGTATTTACATTTTAAAACATGTTTTAGTGTTTTAGTATTTTTTTTTTTGCATAGTGAGATCTAATTTGTGGAAATGCAGATAATTCAACATTAGAATTTTTGAGGACAAACACGAGGTCAGGAGATCGAGACCACAGTGAAACCCCGTCTCTACTAAAAATACAAAGAATTAGCCGGGCGTGGTGGCGGGCGCCTGTAGTCCCAGCTACTAAGAGAGGCTGAGGCAGGAGAATGGTGTGAACCCAGCAGGCGGAGCTTGCAGTGAGCCGAGATCGCGCCACTGCACTCCAGCCTGGGCAACAGAGCGAGACTCCGTCTCAAGAAAAAAAAAAAAAAAGAAACTGTGTGCACGGATGTCAAGCTACAACTAATCTGCAATAGCCTGGCTGATTTTCAGAATTCAGTCTTATTTTTTAAAATGACTTTTTTGAGGCATAATTTACACACTATAAATTTCTCTCAGTTTAAGTGACTAATTTAATGACTTTCAGCATATTTACAGGATTGTGCAACCATCACCGCATTCTGATTTTAGAACATTCCCATCACACCAATAAGAAACTGTGACCATGTGCCAGGTGCAGTGGCTCACGTCTGTAATCCCAGCACTTTGGGAGGCTGAGGCAGGCAGATCACGAGGTCAGGAGTTTGAGACCAGCCTGACCAACATGGTAAAACCCTGTCTCTACCAAAAATACAAAAATTAGCCCGGCGTGGTGGCGCACGCCTGTAGTCCCAGCTACTCAGGAGGCTGAGGCAGGAGAATCGCTTGAACCCAGGAGTTGGAAGTTGCAATCAGCTGAGATCACACCACTGCACTCCAGCCTGGGCGACAGAGTGAGACTGTCTCAAAAAAAAAGAAAAAAGAAACTGTGACCATTAGCAGTCATTTTCCATTCCCATCTGTAGCCTAGCCAACCACTAAGCTACTTTCTGTCTACAAATTTGCCTTTTCTAGACATTTTATATAAATGGAATAATACAGTATACGATTGTTCATGCCCAGGTCCTTTCAGTTAGCATGTTTTTGAATTTCCTTCACATTTTAGTATGTATCAGTACCTCATTGCTTTTTATTGCTGAATCGTATTCCATTGTATGGATGTACCACATTTTGCTTATTATTCATCATCTGATGGACATATGAATTTTTTCTACTTTTGGCCATTATAAATAAAGTTGCTTTAGATATTCTTGTACAAGTCTTTGTGTGAAAATATGTTTTAATCTCTCGAGTGAAGGTTTCTTTTAGGAGTAGTGGAATTGTTGGTTTTGGGGGTATGTTTACATTAATTTTCAAAGTCTTAAAACCAGAACAATGTACATCATAATTTTATTTTGATAAGTTGCCATCTTCAAGTAATTTTAATTATTTTGCTATTACTTATAAATTTATAAAACTAGCTTTTGTGATATGCTTGAAGTTTTAGTTTATTTAAATAAGAAATGTCTTTACACCATATTGTTTTAAATATTGAGAAATAATTTCTCTATGCTCATAGGTTCTTTATCTTGGTGCTCAATTTGTGATTTGATTAAGAGTGTCTTTAAGGATGTTCTCTAAATTTTTGTTTTAGCACATGTAACATATGGAGTAAATTCTCTGTCTTTAAAATAATCTTTTGTGGAATAGGAGGTTTGAAAATCGTGGAGTGAATATCTTTCTTCTTTGTTATTTTAGCTGCTGACATTTTTAATTCAATTTAGCTGTGGCCTTATATTTTTAAAGTTAATGAAGTGGATTTCTGGTTCAGTTAGCGGTAATTTAAGATGACAATTCAATCATTAGTGAAGCTAATTATTAAATGGAAAACTCACTGTAATCCATAAGCTCATAATGAAATAAAATCTTAGGTCCAAGGGGTATGCAAAGACTATGAGCTGGTTGGTGTGTAGCTCTTTTAATAAAACAGCCCAATAGTAAGGTTGGGAGATGGTAGTCCTGTACACGGTATTATTTTCAGTGGGCTGAAGTTTAAATATTTAGTTTCATTTCTAGTCACGATTTTATTTAGCTAAATCACATAGCATGTAAAGAACTTTGTTTCACAGCTTCTCCATCAGTGTTTCTAAATATAAAAATATCCATTATCCCATTTATCTCAAACTCATATGACAGTTATAGTAATTGCCATGTTCACATAATAGAAACAAAACAGAAGTGATGTTGTTATGAATGCTTTTGTAGCTTCATTTTGGTAAGCAAGTGCATGCATTTCTTTTGGGTATATACCTGGAGCAAAATTGCTGGATCACAAGGAATGCTGTGTTCAGCTTTGATAGATAAGGCCAAACCATTTTCCAAAGTGGTCAAACCACCTACCACCAGTGTTCAAGACTGTCTATTTCTCTATCATATTTTAATAGGCAGATCTGGCAACAGTTCATGGTAAACACATGAATAAGAGGGATGCATGAACAATGCATGGCAAGTGGATGAATAATGTTGTGTCTTAGTTTTAGTTACTATAACAAAAATACCTAGATTGTGTGGCTTTAACAACAAACGTTTACCTCTCTGTTTTGGAGACTGAGAAGTCTAAGATCAAGTTTGCTAATGGATTCGGTGTCTAGGGAGGGCCCATTTCCTGGTTCCTAAACTTCTTCCCAGTACATCTCTACATGGCTGAAGGAGCAAGGAAGGTCTCTGAAATCTCTTATATATTTTGATAATTCCATTCATCAGGGTTCCACCCTCATGACCTAATCATCTCCCAAAGGTCCCACCTTCTAATACCACCACCTTGAGGGTTAGGGTTTCAACATATACATTTTGGGAGGCACAGATATTCAGTCTATAGTAGGTAGTATATATATGCAGTACAATACTACACAGCAGTGGAAAATGAACCATATGATTCAGGTAACAACATGAATGAATCTCAAAGACATACGCTAAAAGAATAAGACATAAAGTGAAATATATGATCCCTATTTTTATAAAGTTCAAAAAGGACAAAATTAAGTTGTGGTGTTAGAAGTTAGGATAGTGGCTAATTTGGGGGAGTAAAGAGGATAGTGATTGCAAGTGGGCAATGGGGGAGTCTCTGAGTGTTGGTAGTGTTCTGTTCCGTAATCTGGATTTCGTCACTTTGTAGTATTTTTTTCAAGCTATGTACTTAATGATCTATAAATCTTCTAAATACATGCTAAACTTCAATAAAAAGTAAAAAACAGGTATCCAGCTTAAAAAAACATTAATTCTATCTTCTTTTTATTTTATTTTGAGGCAGAGTCTCCCTCTGTTGCCCAGGCTGGAGTGCAGTGGCACGATCTCGGCTAACTGCAGCCTTGACCTCCTGGGCTCAAGAGATCCTCCCACCTCAGCCTCTTGAATAGCTGGGGCTACAGGTGCATTCCACCACACCCAGTTTATTTTTGTATTTTTTGTAGAGATGGGGTTTCGCCATGCTGTCCAGGCTGGTCTTGAACTCCTGAGCCCAAGAGATCTGTCTGCCTCAGAATCCCAAAGTGCTGGGATTACAAGTACACTACAGTGCCTAGCTACTTTTGATTTGAATTATAACATTTATTTGAACTTAATCATTAAAGTAAAATTTATTTTAAAAAATCTATTTCATGTCAATACAATTCTTTAATATATATCAGGATTTTTCTTTCTTAATAGAGTATTTTTGCCTTTTATTTTTTTGATTTTCAAAATGTTTTTATGTTTTTGTTTTTTTAATCACACTGTAAACATTCTGTTTTATAATACATTTTAATTTCTGACAGTACTATTACTCTTAAGATTTACTTGTTTAAAACAATTTTTACTGTTTCCTCATATGAGTATTTTGTGAATTTTCAAAAATGAGCTAGGATTTTGATTAACTTTACAAATTAATTCGGGTGGCATTGACATCTTGCCAAATTGGGTTTTTTTTTTTTTTATCTAGGTCTATGATGTCTCTCCATTTATTTAAATCTTCTTGTGTCATTGAATATTTGTAATTTTCCTTTAGAAAACTCAACTATAATATATGATTAATACATGAATACATTCTTGTTGCTAAAAAGTTAAAACATTACAAATAAATCTACAATCCCAAATTCAGATAAACCTCTTCCCTGCAATAGGGCTATCCAGTTATCAATGCGGAATGTACCTCTCCAAACTTTTCTAAGCATGTACCTATGTGTACATGTACCCAGAGAAGACATGATGTCTTGATTTTTTTCATAATTTTTCTGTCTACGTGAATAATCTCATACAATCTATATTTTGGTGTGTGTGTGTGTGTATGTGTGTGTGTGTGTGTGTATTATGTTTCCCCCCACTCCTAACAATATAGTTAGACATCTTTCCATGCTAGGACATTAGAATTCTCTTATTCTTTTAAATTGCAGATTAACGTACCATAGAATGGATATATTATTGTTTGTTTATTGTACTGATGGACACCTAGGTTGTTACAATTTTTTCTGTGATTATAAACAATGCTAAATCACATTGTTATACACATCTACTTGCACACACTTACAAGTTTTTCTCTAAATAGATTTTGAGACATGGAATTGGTCAAAGTGTATGCACATGTTAAATCTTGATAAATACTGCCTAATCTTTCTACAAATATTTTCCCCAATCAGCATGCTTACTAGGAATATCCATTAACTCTTCATATATTAAAAACCATGGGACATGGAAAGAATGAATGATTATTGCTGTCAATGGAGTTTATAATAGAATGTTTAATATAAGGCAATAAACATAATACCTTAAAAGTAGCTGAATTTGTAGAAGTAATATCTTTTAGTGCTTGGCAAAGAGGAGAGGTATTATCATTCCCGGGATGTCATGATAAATTTCTTTCCAGCAAAATGGGTAAGCTAATAAATACAACTACACTACACTGAGTGGATTCACTTTTTGGGAACAGATAAACTCACAGAGCCCAAAACACACAATGACCAAACTCGCAGAGCCCGAAGTACAAAACCAATTTATGAATGTACAGGACATAAAACATGCTCGTGGGTCCAGACATGCCCACCCAGTCTCGCCTTCTGTCCATGTATACACACCAAAAGCTAATTTAACGTTTGAATGCCAGCAAATTTAGTTTTATTTTATTTTATTATTTTTTTAAATATACACATGGCAGTCCACTTTTCATGTACTCTTCTTGGACACTGCTAGGATGGATCCATCCAATATATTCCTCTAGCATTCTCTCTTTTCTGGATTTTCAGTGATGGAAAATCCTCCATCTGATAGGCATATTATTTTGCACTATAATCAAGCATTATTCTCTAGAAGCAATCACCGTTATTTATTTCCAATAATAAAATAAATAATTACAGTAATGTTTATTTAGGGCTTATGATATGCCAGGCAGAGTTCCAAGTGCTTTAAATACATTGACTCATTTCATCCTTTTTAAAATGTCTTTCTCTGTCTCCATTTTTTGCCCATCATGTGTTGGTTTGGTAGTTTCTCTCTCTGAGGGCACAAACTCATTTATTTTCTTCACACATTCTTGAAGTGATCCTTGATATAGATGCAATGGAAACATGATTAAAATACAGCAGGAGTTCTAGTAGGAAGAGATTCTTTCTGATTAGATCAATAAGGGAAACTTCTTATGAAGGAAGAGAAGGAGTCTTAAAGTATGAATAGAATTTTTATTGGCAGAGGTAGGAGAAAATTTCATGCTTAAAAAAAAGAGTAACATTTTTCCTTCTTAAAAGGGTAAGATTCATTTACCTGGAAAGTTTACTTACATGAAGTACCTGACTTCATAATAATGACTGATAAAGCAGATATACTTTATAAATAATTTGCTGTGGGGTGAGTAGAAAAGAATATGAATGTTTTCTTGTAAAAATTATGTTGTCCGATTAAACTAAATGGACATAAAACAAAACTGTCATTGGTTCCATGAGGGTTCTTTTTCTAATTGTGCTTCTCATCTACTTGTACAATTTATACCTTATTGAAAATAAGACTCAAGAGATGCTATTAAAATCCAGGAGGGGGAATTAGAGTGCATTGCCCTCGATTGCAGCATTTGTTATTTTAGAGGGAAAAAGCATCAGTGGTGACTTATAAACTGTGAGTCTGACCTACATTGCAGTGCTAGCGAATTTCCCTGGGAACCTGATCAATAAACTACTGTTAAAAAAGAAACTTCCTCACAGCCTTTTCTTATAAAAAGCTAAGGTTGACAGTCAAGAAAACAGTTTGTTCAATTTCATCTTCTCCCCTAGAATTCTCATCAGGCAAAATTACTCACTATTTCATAGTCACAAAAGCATTTCATTTAAAATAATAATGTTGATTTTCATTGCATTTTTAATAGAAAAGTTACACATAAGGACTTATGGGTAATTATGATAGCAGGCTAACTGTATGTGATACCCTTTCTCCCAGCGTGCACAGAAAAGACCCAAACCGGTAATAGAGGAGAGAACTAATGGAAAGACCACCAGTCAAACTTTGGATGAAATTTTTAGTAACTATCACTGATGAAGATGCATTGAGAATCCTATTCTTGGACTACACACCACCTGCCCACTTTTTACATCTAATTTTATAAAGAGTCTCAAAAGTAATAGAATAGGATCTTAAGTCAGTCCCTGTTTAAAGGCAGCCATCTTCTTAATCAGGATTTCTCAACGTTGACACTATTGATACTTGGTTAATAATTGTTATAGGTGATATTGAGCAGCATCCTGGTTTCTACTCACTAGATGATAGTAGTCCTCTCCAGCTTCTCCCCAAGTTGTGACAACCAAAAATGTCTCTAGAAATTGTCACATACTTCTTGAGGAACAAGATAGCTCCCAGTTAGAGCCACAGCCCTAAATGACGAGAGTCACCAGCGCCTGCAGCTTCCTCTGTTCCATCTCTCTTTGCTGCCATTGGGCCTTCTCTTTTAACTTTGTATGACAATAAGTCAAAGAGAGCAGATTTCAGTGCTCTGAACTCTGGGGCACTTTATCCTGAAAAAAATATTTAAGAAAGAGCATTAGGACCAAAATTCATCTATGGTGCTAGAAGTTAAAGTAATGATGACCTTTGAGGGAAGGTATATTAGCAAAGAAGGGACACAAAGGAGACTTTTCTGGTGAAAGAATATTCTATATCTTGATCTAGGTTGTGGTTATGCATATGTTAAAATTCATTGAAGCTTACTGTTAAGCTGGTTGTACTTTACTCTATTGAAGTTATACCTCAATTAACAACAACAACAAAAAGAAAGGCTCAGGAGAAAGCCAAATATGAGGCATGTTTAAAGAAAAGGACAAAGACCCTGAAGATAGAAAGAATATACCTCTGAAAATTAAAGGATGTGAATGCTTTAGAATTCATGTGTTTACATCAAACAGTTCAGTTTGGGAAGGCTAATAGATTTTCATGTAGCCCATACCAAAGGCCTTCTACAATCCCTGAGAAGTGAAAAGAAAATTAGCTTTAAAAGCTGGGGCTGTTATTCAACCAATTGCCAGAATCTTGAAGATATAATGGATTTGCTTAAAAAATATAATAGATGGCTCATCCAAGCTGTGCCAGCAGAAATAGCCTCTACATGCCCACTAGAAAGTTAGGGAGAAGCTTCATCCCATCCACTTATCTGTCTCTTTGAAGGTGAGGGTTGTACTGATCACTATTCTATGTAACTCTTCTACTGCATGGGTACCGCTTTTTAAGGCAGAGAGTTCTCTGCTCCCTATCCACCTTGTGACACCGATTATTCTACTTCTAATCTGGAGGGTAATATCTTAGAAAATGCTGGGGCTGGGGGAGTGTGCAAGAGGCCAGCAATGGCTCATTGTTTTGGGGATCAAAGTCCACACAAGTAAAGCATTGTACCCAGAATAATAACACTGAGCAGGAAGTATGCTCTGAGTCAGCCTTGACATGTATATGAAACAGAATTCCAGAGTGATTAGTGTAATAGTGGCAGATCTGACAACTGAGTCACATATCATCTGTGTAACAATGGTGCGCATACTTCACTTCACAACAATTCCTCTAGTCCCCACTTCGAAACAGGTTCCCACCTCTAATGCTCCCCTGTTTAGAGACCTGGAGGCTGCTGCTGCTGTTGAAATCATCAGTATGCCTAGAGTGGTCAGTGCATCAGCACTGGTTCACGTGTCCCAATAGGTTTATATTTTGAATGTGATTATTCTGTCCAGGGAGGCCAGTGTGTCTGAAATGGCTAGCGTGCTGAGTGTAATTAACCCGTTAGGACCTGTGCATACACAGTGCTCAGTCTCTTCAGGCCAATGGAGTCTGCATTATTTGTTTGCATTTCTGTGGCATATCTTCTAGGCCTACGTGAAATCCAGCATCTTTAGGAGAGCAAGTGGTCTGAGGACATACATGACTGGGATGTGGCTATGTGCCTGGGGCTTTTGCATCTACTCTTGGATATGGGTTCCCACTGCCCCAGGATTGTTACCCTGGCTTGTCTGTTCAGCTTCTTAAATAGCTACCTCCTCCCACAAAGAGGGTCCCCACCCTAACTCCATCCACGCCCCACCAGGGATATCCAACAGGAATGAGACTATTTGGATGTATTTTGCTCAAAGTGTGGCTTGGGACCCAGGAGACCTGGGTAGCGGGATTTCTTTTCCCTTAGCCCTCTCTCAGTTTCTCACTCTAACCCAGCACTGCCAGGGACTACAGGATCCCCCATCAGTGGCCTCAAAAACCTCCCTCACCTCCTGGATTTATGTAGTAAAAGTCATTATTCATTGATTCATTAATTTTTTTAGTTCATGCATTCAATCAGCAAATATTTATCTACCATCTACTGTATTCCAGACATTATGGGTGAAGGTTATAGTGATACATGAGGCAGACAACATCGTTATTCTCTTGGAGCTTATTTCCTAGTGGAGAAAACAGACTAAATGAATAAACTATCAAAGAAGTATATATTAGATGGAAATAAATGCTATGATGCTATTAAACCAGTATATGAGATTTTTGAATGGGGTCAGTGTAGGGGGTACTAAGAAGGTATAGTTATTTGTCTATGGAAATAAGAATGCCAAAGACGTAGGAAAGTCTTAAAACAGACTGGAAGTTACTAAATGCGGTGGAGGCCTTGAAGGCCTATTGGCATTCGTTTTCCCCTTGTTCCTCCCTGAACAAATCACTTCCCAAGCGTCTATATGTCTCAGGGAAAGCTGAGGGACCCAGCCACCAGGCTTGGCACTGATTAACATCACCGAGTAACACTATCCACCTTGCCAGTGATTGGTTTAAGAATCTGGCCTAACCCAATCAGCACAAAATATTTTCCTGTCAACAGAGATTGGTTCAGGAATGGACACATGATCCAATTTGGGCCAATCAGCTGTGAGGGGAGTTTTCTGGAAATGTGTGGGAAGTTTTCTGGAAATGTGTGGGAAGTTTTCTGCTCTTAATAGGAAGAGGAGGTCCATCTTAGTAGGTGTGAAGGAGGAAGCAAGCCGACTCAGTTGTTCCTAGAAGCTGGCATATGGCCAAGAGGCAAATACTCTTGAGAGGGAATCTGACACTGTGGATGGCTGAGTGTAAAGAAGGAAATTGTCTGGTTTCGGAGGACATTAGTGAACCTCCAGACTAACCAATCTTGAAAGCCTGCTGGGGGGACCCTCGCCCTTACTGTGCAGCCCACAGCCTCTGTCTGTGCAGAGAGCAGCAGCTAGAGAGCCCACAGGAGCAGTACTCAGTCAGGGAGGGACAAGAGATGAGGGATAACCACTGCGGCTTTCTTGTCCCTTGCTTGAGACAAACCGACCACACTAGGTGACAGGTGACGAAGAAACCCTCCCCAAGTAGAACAAATTAACACTGAGCTGTGAATGACAACAAGCAGTCTTCTGTGAGAAGCGTGTTCGCTGCTGAGGCAAGTTGGCAAAGATCCTAATGTGGTATTTGTTTTTGCAGGTTCCGGAATCAGAAAAAAGGAGGGCAATTATGGCTGGGTGCTGGGGTTCTAGAGTCAGGGAGTCTATTAACGTCCTTCTCATCTTGCTTGCAATTTGACCTTGGGGAAGATAGTTAATCCTTTTGAGTATTAGTTTTCTCATCTTTAAATAGGCTTAATCATAGCACCCACATGACAGGGTTGTAATGAGAATCTTATGAGCTCATGAATGTGAAGTGTTTATCGCAGTCCTTGGCCCAGAGTAGTTATTCTCTCATCTAGATTAGATTTGTTTGCCTAATGTTCAATTTGCTATGGATTTTGTCTTTTTAGGGTCATTGTCAGGAGGAGCAGAATAAAATCACACTTGGCTGAACCTTGAAACAATGAAGTGCAAACCCCCACTGGTGAATGCTGAGGAACCATAGCTGGTTTTTTTTCTTTTTATTAAATAGATGATCCAGACCCTTTCAGAGCTCTAGCTGTCCCCAGAGTTTACCTCTTTGCCAGAAAACCTGGAAATATGTCTTAAAATTTTGCAAAGTGTAAGTTAAGTTTATCGTCTGAGCAAGAACACATCTCCTCTCCTGTAGCGTCTGCTGGAAACTATCAAATGATAATCTGTCAACATTCACAAAGATCGAGGCCCACAGTAAACACGCTGGCCAATTTGTCCATCAAATAAGATTAAAAACCTACTGCAGATAATGTTATTTAGAAAAACTGGAAGTGCTAATACAGTTCCACTGGAACACACATGATTAATTACCTGATGGACTTGACACATACACTGTGGGTTGCTTTGAAAGCCTTCCTTGGGACCATGTACTCTCATGGGATATTACTGCTGCAGGGAAGTTCCTAAAGTAGCCCTAACATTGAGAGTCATCCCAAGGCCAACTGCCCCTTACTCCATACCCAGCTTTCCAGGAAGTCACTGCAAAATTGCACATGTTAATAGCACAGATAACTTTGTATAATAATTTTAGAGCTTCCTTACAAGAGAGAAAAATTCCACCCAGAACACTTGTAGCAGTGTGCTATTGTGAGTCCACAAAGAAAGCCATTGGATTTAATAATGTGCATTTTCTTAAAACAACAAAGACCAATAAGATGTGTTTCACCTCACACATAAAGCTATGAACAAAGCGATTTCCTTTAGGCTTTCTGTCAGAGAAGACTAATAAAATAATAGAAACTGCTGACTATTACTTATCTAGGACAAGTAATATTTTTCTCACCCCTAGTAAACTCGTAATCAAACCTGTCTATATTTAGTCACAAGCTAGTGACCATTTCTATCATCATATACTAATTTTCTATAATTATGTGCTATGAGAAATGAAATGAGACAGAGAAGGATTCAATCCCTAGCTCTATCACTTACTCGTTCTTTGACCTTAATAATAATAGTAATAATGATAGTTAATATTTATGACAGCTTACCAGGTCTCAAGCATTATGCTTAGCACTTAACTTATACCCATCTCATTTAATATTTGCAAAAAGCCACTGAGAGAGCGAAGTATTATCATTATACCTTATTTATAGTTGAGAAATAGAAACTTTAAGAGGCATTAAGGCCCTTGCCCAAGGCCACACTTTTAGTAGGTGTCTCAGTTGCATTTCAAACTTGGCCTGCCTGACCTGGCGGATCGTATATTTATGGTATATTACGCCTCTTCTTGGGCCTGATTTCCTCATCTATATTTGCCTTCCTCTCGTGGGTAAGTGGGGAGTCCAAGACTCTGCTCAGACTGTTTCCAGACTCAGTGTGGGAAAGAGCAGAGCTGGCTCACAGCTGAGGACATGGAGCAAAGTGTGACAGGAGCTAGGGCTGAAGGCTGTGGGAGGGCAGGGCAGGAAGCAAGGGAAGGCTTGACATGCCCAGCCCCAGTTCAGTCACCCACAATGAAGGATCAGTGACAGAGGACCTGCAGAGGCAACAGCCTGCATAGCTTGTCCCACCTTCTCCCCAAATTGCATGATGATAAATCTTTTATTCTGTATCTTTCATAGTGGTTTTGCTGCTCTGAATCCTGGTATGCTGCCCCTGTGGAGTTTACATTTCAGATAGACAGCAGGCAGCTTAATAAATAAGTAAATTATATATATGTTTAAAAGTTAAAGGTGCTATGGAAAAAAATAAAATCGAAGAAGGAAAGGGTAAGGAACTTAGGATACCATGGGGGTGGAGTGGGAAGCAGGGCACTGTCTGAACTAGGGTGGCCATGCTGGGCCTGACTGAGAAGGGAAGATTTGAATACAGAGTTGAAGGAGGTAAGGGGCTAGAACAGAGAAGTGTCATGGGCAGAGGGAGCATAGAACACACTACCTCAGGCAGGCAGGAGGGTGCCTGGATTATGCCAGGAACTTGAACTCCAAGGACGCCTGTGTGATTGCAAAGGAGAGAGAAAGGAGTAGGGCAGGAGGACATCCATCTGGAACTGTGATGGGGTCTGATCCCAGCAGGGGTTGGCAAATACAGCCCACGGACAGCATCCCGTCCCTTGGCCTGTTTCTGTACATTAAGTCCTATTGAAGCACAGCTGCAGTTACATATCATCTATGACTGCTTTCTGGCTGTAACTGCAGAGTTGAATAGTTGTGACGGAGACCTTATGGACTAGATGGCCTGATATATTTACTGAAAAAAGCTTGCTGACCTCTGGTGTAGAGCATGGAGAGTTTTGGCCTTTACTCTGAATGAAATGAGAGCCATCCCAGGGTTTTGAGCAGAGGAGGAACAGGATCTGATTTATGTTATGTAAGAATTACTCCTGGTGCTATGTTGGGAAAAGCATGCAGCTGGGCAGGATAGAAACAGAGAGACCCATTAGGAAGCTGTTGCACTAATCCAAACAAGATACGTTGGGGGTTTGGACCAGAGTGGCAGCAGGAGAGTTGGGGAGAGGTGCTCAGTTTCTGATTATCTTTTGAAGCTTCAGTCAAACTGACAGATTGGATTTGAAGTATAAGAAAAATGGAGGAGTCAATGAATGTATAATAATAATATATCTTAAGTGCTGATATAAAATGATTCCTTGGAGATGTCTTGGGGACCAAAGGGGATCGGAGAGGTGCCAACCTCCCTACCTACTGGAATAGCTCTGTTTTATCTGTTTTATGTATTGGGTTTTCTTTTTTTTTTTTTTTTTTTTTTTATTTATTTTTTATTTTTTTTTTTATTGTACTTTAGGGTTTTAGCGTAGATGTGCACAATGTGCAGGTTTGTTACATATGTATCCATGTGCCATGTTGATTTCCTGCACCCATTAACTCGTCATTTAGCATTAGGTGTATCTCCTAATGCTGTCCCTCCCCCCTCCCCCCACCCCACAACAGTCCCCGGAGTGTGATGTTCCCCTTCCTGTGTCCATGAGTTCTCATTGTTGAATTCCCACCTATGAGAGAGAACATGCGGTGTTTGGTTTTTTGTCCTTGCGATAGTTTACTGAGAATGATGTTTTCCAGTTTCATCCATGTCCCTACAAAGGACACGAACTCATCATTTTTTATGGCTGCATAGTATTCCATGGTGTATATGTGCCACATTTTCTTAATCCAGTCTATTGTTGTTGGACATTTGGGTTGGTTCCAACTCTTTGCTATTGTGAATAGTGCCGCAATAAACATACGTGTGCATGTGTCTTTATAGCAGCATGATTTATAGTCCTTTGGGTATATACCCAGTAATGGGATGGCTGGGTCAAATGGTATTTCTAGTTCTAGATCCCTGAGGAATCGCCACACTGACTTTCACAATGGTTGAACTAGTTTACATTCCCACCAACAGTGTAAAAGTGTTCCTATTTCTCCACATCCTCTCCAGCACCTGTTGTTTCCTGATTTTTTAATGATTGCCATTCTAACTGGTGTGAGATGGTATCTCACTGTGGTTTTGATTTGCATTTCTCTGATGGCCAGTGATGATGAGCATTTCTTCATGTGTTTTCTGGCTGCATAAATGTCTTCTTTTGAGAAGTGTCTGTTCATGTCCTCTGCCCACTTTTTGATGGGGTTGTTTGTTTTTTTCTTGTAAATTTGTTTGAGTTCATTGTAGATTCTGGATATTAGCCCTTTGTCAGATGAGTAGGTTGCAAAAATTTTCTCCCATTCTGTAGGTTGCCTGTTCATTCTGATGATAGTTTCTTTTGCTGTGCAGAAGCTCTTTGGTTTAATGAGATCCCATTTGTCGATTTTGGCTTTTGTTGCCATTGCTTTTGGTGTTTTAGACATGAAGTCCTTGCCCACGCCTATGTCCTGAATGGTATTGCCTAGGTTTTCTTGTAGGATTTTAATGGTTTTAGGTCTAACATTTAAGTCTTTAATCCATCTTGAATTAATTTTTGTATAAGGTGTAAGGAAGGGAACCAGTTTCAGCTTTCTACATATGGCTAGCCAGTTTTCCCAGCACCATTTATTAAATAGGGAATCCTTTCCCCATTTCTTGTTTTTGTCAGGTTTGTCAAAGATCAGATAGTTGTAGATATGCGGCATCATTTCTGAGGGCTCTGTTCTGTTCCATTGATCTATGTCTCTGTTGTGGTACCAGTACCATTTATGCAGCCAAAAAACACATGAAGAAATGCTCATCATCACTGGCCATCAGAGAAATGCAAATCAAAACCACAGTGAGATATCATCTCACACCAGTTAGAATGGCCATCATTAAAAAATGTATTGGGTTTTCTACTAATACAGTTGTTCTCAACTTTGGCAGCATATTAGAATCATCTGGGAGAGCTTTAAAAGGTGCTGACGCCTGGGTCCCACCCCCCAAATTCTTCTTCAGTTGGTTTGGGTTTTGGCCTGAGTGTTAGGATTCATAAAGGCTTTCCAGGTGATTCTTCCATCAGCCAAGGTTGAGAACCACTGCTCTAAGATTTTGTTTGAACAAACTTTCCATGGTTTTTGAATGATGGAAAAGAACTGGTTTCAGATCTAGAAATGTGTGGTGAAATTTGTCTTTGTAATTTCGATTTTCCCAGCATTCAGCACCTTCATAAACTCCTTTATTTCCTTTGAAGGATTTTCTTTTCCCCTTTGGGCATAGCCTTGGTGGGGGAAGCACATGTTCTCCTACCATGTAAGGTGATCTTCCTGGATCTCTTTTCTCCCTTCCCCTGGTGCGCACAGGTGGCATCTCTTTGACTTGAACCCAACCAGTTGAACACACTAATGTGAATATCAGAGGTGGTTGCAGGTGTCTTGCTGCAGCAGTGGCAGTCTGCTCAGGATTGCCCAGCCATGAAATGATTGTGGAGTTATTTTCTGCTTCTCTACTCTAAGAGCCCCCAGGTCCTTTCTATCCGTTGCCAAGCCTAGTGCCCCAGTCTTTTGTTGATTCTGTCAGTCCTGTTTCCTCCGCCCTATATGATGTTGATAAATTAAATTCCCTATTGCTTCAGTTAGCTATAGCTTATAATCAAGAACCCTATTGATAGAGGGCCTGAGTGGTATTTGCTCTATTTGTATCATGACATTATTCTAGTCTATTCATTTGACAGCAGTGCACTGTGATTTCTTTGTTGGAAAAGGGCAAATAAGAAAAACAATCTATTGAACTATGCTTATTCAATAGGGATAGAGAGATATGAATTGGTGCCAGATCTTTTGGAGGTTATAGCAATCATTTATAAAACTAACATAGCTGTCAGTAATAACAAGTTATTAATCATCTACTTGAAAGTACAAAAATTCGATTTAATATTTCTACAGATGCCAAGTCTTTGGCTGAAAAACGCCATATATGTAAAATCAAGACTGAAACTGGCAAGCTCACAAGATCTCAATTTTGGGACACACCTTGGATCTCCAAAGGAAAAGGGATTTGTGTCAGTTTGTGTCCTCCAAGAAGCAGACACCAAGATACAATTAGAAGTACAAGAGTTTTGTTGTAGAAAATATCTGTGAAAGATAAAGGGAGAGGTCATAGAAGTAGTTAGAACTAATTAGACCATGCCGCAGGTTTGGACACTGTGAAAGGAGAGGAAGCAGTTGGGAGGATTTGTGGAAGAACTTCAAACTGCAATGCAGTTTGGAGAAAGTCTAGATCAGCCTGATGGGGAGCTTTGGTGCAAAGATTGCTAGTTAGAGGAATCTTGTGTTGGGCAGGAATTTCCCAGCTCCAGTAGCCCTGCTGATCTCAGTCATTGGCTGGGAGTAGCCTGGGAAGAGGGTGGCCTCAGAGAGAACACTGGGATGGATCCCAAAGATGCAGCAGCTGAAGGTGGTCCACTAACTGCTTTCCTTGCAGCAGGTTCTCTCTTGAAATATTTGAGTAGTGTACCACCGTAGAGGCCACAGAAGGCCATAGGAGCAAAGTTTGCATTGTAAAAATCAAAGTTGAACTCCCCAGCTGGCCCTATTTTTCAAGACCACGTAGGGCATGAAAAATGAATTTATGCGGACGTGTGTGTGTTGTTATTATGGTTTTTGTGTGTGGTTTAGCAGGAAGTCTTTCAATCTGTTGTTTGGGGAGGGTGGGTCTTCATGAAAAATTGATGCATTTTCTTTCCCCTACAGAAAGATCAGAAGTGGGATGCTGGGGAGGCATTATGGTATTAAACACTAGGTCCTTGGGAAGGGTAACTAAATTTTCAGAGATCTAGATCTCAATTCTTTTTGCCAGCTCAAGTTATGTTCTCCTTGTTCTCTCCTCTCTTTCATGCACCATCTACTGCTCTTTCAATACTGGATTATTTTTTATCATTATATAAACATGTTCTTTAAAATTTTTCTCTGTCCCACATTCCTTTCCAATCACTCTCCCATTATTCTGCACCTATCCAAGGGCAAACACATGAGTTGTCTCTTCTACTTTTATATCCTTTCAATCTTCAACCCACTTTATTTTATTTTGCCGTCTGAAACCTAGGTAGAACCCACTTTCATCTGACTTCACTCTCCCTGCTTCTCAGCAGTTCCATTTGTCAAGGGCACCAATGACTTCTAGTGAGCAAACCCAGTAGCCAGTTCTCTGTTCTTGCTTATGTGATCTCAGTGGCATCACATACTGTTGACACCTCCTTGTTTTTTGAAACATGTACTTTAGGTTTCTATTCATCCCACTTTCCTGGTTTCTCCCTCTTTTGCTCTGGCCACTCCCTGTCAATATCATCAACTGACTCCTCCTTAACCAAATCAAACTTTGAACTTATTTTGTTTTGGTCTTAACTGAACATTCTTCACTCCCCTCTCTTTTCCTTCCCCCACTTCCTCTGCCCATGAACTTCTTGGTCAGGGTGCTATGGCCATTTTGGGTAGGATGATTCTTTGTTGTATAGGATGTCCTTTGAATTGGACGTCTTTTAACATCCCTGGTCTCCAGGTGACTAAATTCCTTCTAGTCATTGGGGTTTGCATGAATTCCCCGAGGCAAGCCCCGAAAGGAGGAATGTGTGCATAGGGCCTATTAAGGAAGAGCTCCCAGGAGAAATGGAAAGGGTGTTGGGGGAGTGGGACAGAATAAGAGAACACACCAAGAAAGAGTAATATTTCAGTTTGCCCTGGCTTGAGACAAAAGAGCTGGGCTTTCGTGTTCCCACTTTTATCAGTCATTGGCATTGGCTAAGGAAGGCTGTGTGTGTGTGTGTGTGTGTGTGTGTGTGTGTTGTGGAGGCAAGTGCAATTGCGGTGAGTGGATTAGATGTGAAATCCTAAGAACTTTCAGCTCTCTGGGCTTGCAGCCAAAGTAGTCCAGTAGCTCAAAAGCAATCACTGAACCAAGTTGCAGATCCAAGCCCTTAGAAACAAAGCACCCAGGAGTGAGGGGATGGACACTCAGAACTAGTAAGGAGGATTCCAGGGGATCAGCACCGACAGTGTCTGTTACAAGTGTCTGTGATGGGAACATGGATGGATCAGGGTGGGTGGAAGCTGTATATAAGGGGGTGGAAAAGGGAGAATGGGTCTGACTGATCAGACCCCTGCATCCCATTCATGACAATGATCTTTTGTGGATCCATTTTCTGGAAAGTCTTCAGGCAGGTGGATAAAGAAGGCAACTATAGGAGTGACAGTGTGAGTTCACAGGGGCTGAATTGGCTCAGAGGCCTGCTTCCAACCTCTGGGGCCAGGAATTACTTTCTGGGATCAGCAATACAGCTTGGTATAATCAGAGACCTGGCCTGCAAGTGCCCTTCATTGCCTGTGTCTCGTCTCCTTCCAGCAGTCCAACAGGACTTTCATGAATGGGACACAATCCCTTGTGGGGTGGAGGGTAGGAGTTCTCCCCACCACCAGCAACGAACAGGGGTGTTTGTTGTGGTGTGTCTTTTGGACCGAAGTTTTACAATTTAAAAAATCAAGAGTTTGATAATTTTAAAATGGAAAGGATAAATTCTGTTAAATATTAGGAAACTTTTGAATAAAAGATAGTACTCATAATAAAAGCACATGGCATACAAGGTACAAGTAAGAATACTTTAGGCTGGGAAGAGAGGGAAGGATGCTTCCTTGCATAGAAATATTGAAAAGTAGAGAAGACAATATTAACTCTCAATTGTAACATACAAGGACAACTGATTTTAACATTTTAATATTCTTTTAAATATTTTTTCCATGTATGTTTTTCATATAATGCTTTTTTTTCACATAATGCTTTAATAGAAATGGTTGTAAAGTATGTGTAGGATTTGTTTGATACTTCTTCCTTCTAGAAAAGTCTCTTAATTTACCTCTTATTGAGTGTTAGAGGGACTTAGTGCCTCACTTCTAACAAATAGATTATGGCAGAAGTATTGATAATAGTGTGTGACTTTGGAGACTAGGTCAAAAGAGGGCTGTGGTCACTTCCTTGTTTTCCCTCGGGACACTTACTCTGGGGAAGCCAGTTGACATGTGAGGATGCTCCAGCAGCTCTATGGAGAGATCCACGTGGTGGCCTCTGTCAGCAACCTTCTCCAGGGTCTCCGTCCAACAGCCAGACAGGTGCATCTTTGCGGAAACAGGTCCTGTAGTGCCAGACAAGCCTTTAAATGGATGCAACCCTGGCCAACATATTGACTACAGTCTCATGAGAGACCCTGAAACCACCCAGCTAAGCTACTCCCAAATTCCTGACCCACTGAAACTGTACAGTAACAAATGCCTTTTGTTTTGGGATAATGTTTAATGTAACAATAGATAACTAATATCAGGCTCTTGATATATTCAAGTTGCCTTTTCAAAAGATTATACAAATTTATTCACTCATCAAAAATAGATAAGAGTGGTTGTTTAACTATGCCCTTTTCAACTGAATTTTTATGACTAATGAAACAAATCTTTGCTAATGCAGAAATAAATTCTTATAAGTACTAGATTCTTTCATTCTGCTTTGGTTAAAATTAGAGTTGAAATAATTTTAGCGTCACTTAAAGAATTCTTTAAGTAAAGGAACCATTGACATAGGACTTTAGAAAATGCAAAGCACTGATTTATTCATTGCCCTTTATTGTGAGAGGGTAAGAAAGGGTAGAGAAAAATATATATCATTTATCATAATATTTAAGTTAATATTATTTTTCACCTTGTCATCATAAAGTTGAATTTCTGTCTAAAGTATGTATGTTTACTAAGAAGAGGAAATATTTTTCTGTAATCTTGAGAGTTATTCTTTAACAGATCCAAGGACTATTGATCTGAAACCTTAAGACTATTAATGTTCTTTATAGGCAACTACATATGCTATAATTTTTTGGTAGAGAACAATACCTTTTATTTAAAGCTGTTTGTTTCTTAAAGAAGACGGCTTTTCTCCTCAACCTTGCATTAGCAGCTACTAACTGGCCATGGCCTCGCAAATCTGGTTGCAATTATCTCAAGCAGTTTTCAAAAGTATTGGAGCAGGGGAAATACTTGTAATCTTTTCCTCCTTACATAAGTTATACAGGTAAAGATAATCATTGTAATGTTATAATAGAATTAGCTCTTACATAAAAAAATGAAGTCTCAAACTTTTAATCTATACTCTTTTGATAAATTAAAAGCAGAATGAAGTTCTGACCTTAAAACATGGAGAAAGCCTTGAATGAAAAGTAACATCTGTGGTTTTCAAATAGCCTCATATATAGAAATATGCACAGTACAATCAACTACCTTGTTATTTCTGTTTTCAAAAGCTCATCCATTTCTTTTCATAATTATTTTGAATTTGAAGAGTACTTTAAGTGTTTCTATGAGTGAGATAGGAGAGAGCAGTATTGCCTGTTCGATCAGAGAAGCCTAAAGCTGGCTGTAACATTGTTACATTAACAGTACATGCTTAGCTGCTCATTGAATGTGGGGTGGCATATGTATGGAACAGCAAGAAACAGCATAGAAGGAAAAACATGCAATTGAAATGAAAAACAGTTCACAATACTTACTAGCACTAACATTTTTATTTTACATTTCTGAAAAACAATGAAATAATTTATATCCCTGAATTTACTCTTACATAGTGTGTTGATCTGGGAACTTTTGAATAGGTCTATTGTTTCTATTGACTTACCTGGGTTTTTTTTTTTTTTTGAGACGGAGTCTTGCTCTGTCACCCAGGCTGGAGTGCACTGGCACTATCTCAGCTCGCTGCAAGCTCCACCTCCTAGGTTCATGCCATTCTCATGCCTCAGCCTATAGCTGGGACTACAGGCGCCTGCCACCACGCCAGGCTAACTTTTTGTATTTTTAGTACAGACGGGGTTTCACCGTGTTAGCCAGGATGGTCTCGATCTCCTGACCTCGTGATCCGCCTGCCTCAGCCTCCCAAAGTGCTGGGATTACAGGCGTGATCCACCGCGCCCGGCCGTCTTACCTGGTTTTTAAGTACACGAATGAAATCTGCTGCCTGACTCCCTATGCTATGTGAGTTTCATTCTAAATGTATAAGCGGAAGGTAACCCCTCATGTAATTATATGTAGTGTCCATGAAAGCATTAACTTAGGTGACTGTCTTCTTATTATTTCGAAATACATTTTAAATATATTTTATGCAAATATATTTTTAAATGCATCAATGCTGCATCTTAACTAAGCAGTTCAGGAAGATGATGAGCAAACAGTTTTTTATTTGCTCGCTTGAACAAGCCACTTTCAGTTCTTCTCAGAATGAGGCATACCTAGACAAATATATAAGGAAAGAAATTAATGCAAACTTAATAACTGCAATTCTAGTATGTTCTGACATCAAAACAGAATGGATGTTATCTTGCTCAGAGAGAGTTTATTTTTATGTGTATCAGTGACTCTTGAAAAAATTACAAGAGACTCTCAAACTTATGATAATTAGGAAAAATGTGATTTTCCCTTGCTTTCAGTTCCTCTCAAACTTTGACTTTAGAAAAAACTTGGCTTGGCCAAGTTACAACTGCAATGCTCATGCGTGTAATCCCAGCACTTTGGGGAAGCCAAGTCAGTTGGATCATTTGGGGTCAGGAGTCGAAGATGAGTCTGGCCAACGTGGGGTGAAACCCCGTTTCTACTAAAAATACAAAAATTAGCCAGGTGGTAGTGGCATGTGCCTGTAATCTCAGCTACTTGGAAGGCTGAGGCAGGAGAATCTCTTGAGCCTGGGAGGTGGAGGTTGCTGTGAGCTGAGATCGTGTCACTGCACTCCAGTCTGGACTACAGAGTGAGACCCTGTATCAGGAAAAAAAAAAAAAAAAAAAAAAAAACCCTAGATTTGGCTATGTTTATTTTTGGTATCATAGAAGAATTTGATTTTATAAAGTAAGGTACAGTCCCTGCATTTGGCAGAAACATACCTCCTTTTTCATGATGAGAGAAAATCTTGCGACTCGTTCCCTGAATGTGTCTTTAACTATTTCATGCCATAAAGTCACTGCCACGCTGTTCGTTCATTGGTACAGGACTCATTTCGGGTCTTTCCCCACAGTGTTGGCCTTGAAGCATCAACCCTGCCTCCGACCTGTTGTCTGTACAACTGGAGGCTTCCTTTAACTGTGTGGCTTGGGCTGGATAGCATCCCAGTTCTGCACGCCACCCCGCCTGAGATCTCTACTGCTCATCACTAATCTCTGATACCAGACCCCGGTGTCTGGCATCCACTGTCCTTCCTGGCTGGGCCATCACTAATCTAGGAGTGGGAATTGAACAGTCTCTGCAGAGACTGTTCCTCCTATGCATGATAATTTAGCAAACAGAGCAAAAAGTTGCTAGGCACTGCCACTTCTAATGAGTATCCCCTTCACAAAATTATATGTTTTAAGATTACAGAAAAAGAGACAAATTATGTGTTAGAAAATTAGCTAAAAGTACAGTGCTTTCCATATAAAAAGATTTCCCTATCATTTTGTGTGGCTTTGGAAAAAAATAAAACATCATCATTGAAATGATTTGTATTTAATATTTCTGGTGGCAAGTTTAAAAGTGTGAAGTATACATTAGCTTTAATTCCATTGTTTTGTAAGAAAGCCATACCAAATCAAACCAATTTAATAGCCTTATGTGTATGTGTTAGCTCCTAAACAACATTTCCCCAAAATCTAGTGTCACAGCAACACACACCTTGACTTCCTAAGGACCAACATAAGTCCATTTGTGGGTGTCCTGCTTAAGGCTCTAAGGTTGAAGCGCTTTTATAATTCTACAACCTGTGTGTGTGTGGTTTTTTTAAGTACATTAAAAAAAAAAAAGATGGGGACAGCATTGGGGGCATATAAAACAGGTTCCTAAATAGATGACAGACCTTGTCCTTTTACCCGCATTCAGTTACCATGGAAGTATATAGCGTCCTTTCCTTCAATTAGGCTAAGTAGTTGTCTTTTCCATTGTTGTTGAGTAAGTTTCAGCTGTTCTACCTTGAAGTAGGTAACAGTTTGTGGAAAAGTCGCTCTAGGATGTACAAAGGTTCTCTGTATACAGTTTGTCACAAGTAATAAAGCTACTTTGCAAGACCTGCTTTTTTCCAAAATTAAAAAAAAATCTAGTCTGTGTTTGGGGGTGATTTGTTTTCTTATTTTTAATTTTTTTGCAAAGCAGCATAGCAACAGTTGTGACTGCAGGACTTGCCTGAGGTTGTGGTTGCAACCTTTGTAAACATTTGCCTATCAGTGAGAACAATAAAACAGGAAGACTTTTTTTTTTTTTTAAAGCAGATTCTAGAGATTTCACTCTGCATTCTCCTTCCATGCAAGTTCTCCTATGCCTTAGCTGACCACAGTCTTGTTTTCTTCCAGGAAGTGAGGACACGGGTGTTTGGGATGGGTCAGTAGCACCTGGTTCTTCCACATCTGCACTGATGCCTGGTTGGGAGCCATCCCTCTTGGAGATGGTGGCCTTATTCACGACTGAGTTGGCCCCCCAGGGAAAACCGGGAGAGTAGAACATGGCCACTCTGGACCACAGAGGTCTCACAGGTCTTTGTGGCCAGAGCACCGTTGAGCATGCTGGTGTACTGGTTCCACACAGCAGGTCCACGCTCACCAAAGGGGCCGGGATTTCCTTGGGAAACATTTCTGAGACTCTTTTTCTCTCTGGACCTATTAGAGCCATGGTGTTCTCCATGGCTTCCTCCCACGGCGGCCAAGTGACTGTTCGCCCATGTGTCATACAGTGGACCTTCAAGGTGCCTTTGGTGGTAAAGGCTCTCACACAAATGCTGCATACAACAGGCTTCTTGCAGCGTGCCCCCGCTCGTGAATCTGAGGAGCGCTGGCGGTGCGTTCCTCCCACACTCCCACAGGCTGGGGTGCCGGCAGGGCTGCGCTAACAAAGAGCTTGCTTGGGGACGGTGCTGATTGTCCAGCTGACGTGCCAGAACCCCGACTTTGTCGGCTGGGTTGGCTGGGCTTGGATAAATGTGGAAGGGAGCCTTCTCCCACACTTATGGTTGTCAAGGACTGCCTCGTCTTCGGGTTTGCCCACGCGCCCTCCCCCAGAGATGTCCGGCGGCTTCCCCTTCTCGTTCCCGGGTAGTCTAACGCCACTGCGGAGAAAGGCCGCTGCAGAGTACCCGGCCCACGCCCGAGGATGCACAGCGCTGGGGAGGCGAGACTGATGTTCAGGAGCGCCCTTTCCCATCCGGCTGCAGGGGCGTCAGCCCTGGGGACAGACAGCTGGCAGCAGAAGGAATGTCGGTGTGAGGTAGCTTGGCTTGTTTCAAAGCGTCCAGAGACAGACCTTGGCTCCCAGCTTTCCCGCTGAGCAAAGCCACTGCCGCCGAAACCTGTGGGACACGTGGCCGCCCAAGGTCTTCGGGTGCGGGGTCCCGTCCCGCTAGTGGAGGGCGTGCAAAGCCCACCAGTGCGCCTGGGCGCTGATCCGCTGGGTGAGCTGGATCTGCCATAGCTGCTGCTGCAGGCACAGGATCTGCTTGAGCACCCACGGGATCCTGTTGGTGCCAGGCACTCGGGCTCGGCGGACTCACCACCCTGTAGTCCCCACAGGGACACCTTAGTGTTGGCCACTTTACCTTCGGGTGTATAGCTTATGTCCTGGGGTGCCTGTCTTTAAGTACCCGGCTTCTCGTTCGTGTGCCCTGGGCTGCCACCATTCTCCCTGTGGCCGTACTTCCTGCTTGGACTGGGTGGCTGGTGGCTCAGTACAGACTCGAGGAAGTCTTCTGAAGGCACTGGGCCCTCACTGTCTGTCATTCATGATGAGGACACGTGGATTTTTAGTGCAATTTTTCTTGTGTTCCAAGAATTCAGAGATGCCAAAGAACTCCACACAGCATTTCTCATAGACGTGCGTCTCCTCCCCTCGAAGCTGATTTACAGGGCCTTCGTCCACACTCCTTCCATCTTCATTCCCTGGGACACACGGCTTTCCTGCCGGCGCCGCTGGGGCCGGGTCTGCGAACTTGGGGGTTGTCCACTGCGGCTGCTGCTCGCCCTGGTCCTCCCCGGAGATGATGTGCTGGGCTATCCGCTGCTTGCACCTCAACATGGTGCAAGCATTGGGGTGCCAGGAAAGCCACAGATATTTGCCCTCTACGGCAAAAATTCCTGGAGTTGGGAAATATCTCCTCTTGAGAAGACACCAAATCTTGAATAACAAAAATGTCCCTTTTAAACTCATGGTAGTTACCATGAACATTCCAGTCCAAACTCCTCATACAGCCTACGCGTGCTCTTTCCGCAATGATTGCTCTGGGCTGGTCTGCTTTGTAAACTTTTATTTCCCCCACAACCCACCTCAAATATCTTCCCTGTGAAATCTTTCATCTCCCTTCTTCGAGTTGAGTACATCCTACTTGATACCAGGACTTTATATTGAATACAACACCATTTCTTACACTGATTTATAACAATTTATCCTTCTGTTCCAGACTGAGCTCCTTGAGGATAGAGCTCTTTTCTCTTTTGTGGCTACTGAATCTGGGTGCTCATGAAATATGTGTGGCATGAATGAATGATGTTCAGAAACAATGAAAAGCCAGACCCAGTAGGAGACTGGAAATATTAAACTCTGATACCGCCAGCAGATTCTGTGACGCAAATTGTTTTATTAACCTGCTGGCTGCAGTGACTCAAAACCTGTAATTCTAGGACTTCCACAGGCCGAGAGAACCATTTGAGCCCAGGAGTTCAAAACCTGCCCCTGCAACATGTCTCTACAAAAAAATAACATGTCTCTACAAAAAATAAAGAAAATAGCTGGGCGTGGTGGCACCCACCTGAAGTTCCAGCTACTTGAGAGTCTGAGATGGGAAGATTGCTCGAGCCTGGGAGGTCGAGGCTGTAGTGAGCAGTGGTTATCCTACTGCACTTCAGCCTGGGTGACAGAGCAAGACCTTATCTCAAAAACAAACCAGCCAACCAAACAAAAAACTGAAAACATTAACCCCAGTCTGTGAAAGATTAGACCACAGCCAACTCTGGTGTGTGAAAACAAAGTTGAATGGGTCTCAATAATATTCCTTCACTCTAGCTGGCTGGAAGAAATGCTAAGTCAATGCTTTTCTCTGTGAAACCAATACATTTTTATTTGGTTTGTCATTTATTAACCTCTGAATAACTTGTTATAGGTCAAGTGATAGAGTTGCAAGAGGGATTGCTTTGAGACAGGCTGGCAGGATGCCCAGGCAGGCTCTCTTGAGTGCCATCATCCCAGAAGTGCTGCCCTATTCTAGGCTGGGTTCTTTGCTTTCCACAACCTTGACATTTCATTCAGGGTGGAAATGATCATGTAACCAAACCCACAAGACTGATGTATATTAATCAAGGCCTCAGTCTGTTCATTGACAATGAAAAGTATAACTGGCAAGCAGATAAGAAATTTCTGTTAGCTGATTAGTGTGTTCCTACCTCGTTAGGAAAACATGAGTGGGAAACCAGTGTTTAAATCAAAAATTGCTTAGTAGATCTAGATGAAGAGAGAGGGAGCAAGTGTCGTTGAATCATGAGAATTGGAGGCTCCACTTTCCTCCTGGCCCTCAGCTGCCAAGCTGACGGGATATTTGCATTTAGGGGCTGCAGTAGTCTTTTCCCTGGATGGAGGAACCTACTAAAAAATCCTTGTCTTTTGACTTCCCACTTTACAAGGAAGTCAGCCCACCCCAATGCATTCAGTTCCTACTACTAACAGGATTTATTCAGGCAAGGCAAAATAAAACTGTCTATTTTAATATAAAATTCTCATGTTAGAATTATAATCCAGTAAGACTACTGTCACACTGTTCATCCCGGATGCCTTGATTGGACTTGAGAGTATTTTCAAATCCCTGCAGCCCACATTTTTCTTGAATTAATTTCTACATTTAGCTAATCTCATCCATTATGTATTAACTCTTATTAGCTTCATTCTTAGAAAATGGCAACATTATTTATAGGTTTTGAGGGCTCAGAACTTTCTAATGTTAACATAGTTTGGGGGCACTTGGTTCACTGCTACACTCCCTGTAACTACTTGATAATTGTCCCTTAAGCCGTGCCTTTTAGAACATTAGTCCCATGTATTGTGTGTCATAAATTTAAATTAGTGGGTTCTCACTGGCAACTTGAAAAATGAAATAGAAAATATTGGAATGCATGGCACATTGTGAGGTAAATATTATTTTATATGCATCCTCTGTATTAGGTTGTAAAATGTTTTTTGAGTGTAGGCTGTGGTTCAAATAATTTGTAAACCACTCCCTAGAACTTAGAGCTTTACCCTCTGTCTTAAAGAACAAGATATTCTTTGTGTATGAAAGTGTTAGACAATTTATTTACCTAAAACCTTGGCCATGTTATTGAGAGGAGAGTATGTACTCTACATCAGAGACCTGCAGAAATGTCTCCTACCAGGGAGTATGTGACAGGAGCGAAGGTTAAAAAATAGGTATAAGGCATATAAAGCACAATGTGGCATGGGAAATCTGCTTGGAGAAGAGAGAATAGAACACGTGGACCCTGGCTGGTCACTGCTTTTCTGTTGCTCCAGGCTGTCTTTTGCACCTGGAGCTTGGGTTCCTAACTGTTAAAGCTTAGCTGTGCTGAATGTACCAAATTCCAGTGAATACAGGTCCACAGTGACCCTTGCTCAGAGTCAACCATTCAGAACAAACTAAGACATTTTCACATGAAATTCTAATTTTCTTAAGAAATTGCTTTCATAAGCATAAAAATGCAGCATGTATTTGGGTACTCAAAGATACTAAGTGTTTGGCAAACTCTTAGAGGTACAAATACATTTTAATTTCTTTTTTTTCTGAGGTCCAGTTTACTTCCTGTGGCTAATGTGTCTGTGGATGGGAGGTGCTGAGTATTTGAAAATGTCAGACTGCATTATTCATCCTTAAGTTTACCCATCCAGTTGTCTGTCCATCTCTCTGTCTATCCATCCATTCCTTGTTGAGCACCTATGTGCTCTGTGCAAGCAGTTTGCCCTCACATTATGTGTGTGTTAGGAAATCTCAGATTGGAAGGGCATTAAAAAGTTATTTGATATCATTCTTATCAGATATATGCATCTTCTCTGTAGATCTCCTGGCAGGTGATAATTCAGCTTTTTGCAATCATAGGAATACAGTCCCTCTAAGAAAGTTCTTCCTTGTGTTAAACTAAAACCGGCTTTCCTCTAGCTCCTCTCAGAAGACTCTTATCTTAGACCCCAGCCAAAGATACTGAAGAGGCACCCATTGCCTACTTGCCCACTCTAGCTTCCTAGCCAATTCTTCAATTGGCTGGTTTCTGGGCCAATCCTAAACTAACCTGATGGCACCTTAGGATTTGCATTCCCATGAGATCACAGAATCAAGACCATATCTGACATATCTGGTGACTGGTAGGTCTGAGGTGTGCCCTCATTCCAAACTATACCATTCAAGCCCCCACTCTGGGTGCATAATCCTTGTACCTTTGCTTTCTCTGGTTTTGGGTGGGTACTCCAGGATCCCTCTTGGGTTGATATCCATTCTGAATCTCATCTTAACTGGGGTCTTGAAAGCCTTCTAGCCTTATCCTGTCTGCTATCTCCAGACATTGGATCGATAGGATCTTATTCAACCTGAATGCTCTTCCCCCCGCACTACAATGCTCAGCAGATGAAACCCTTGGGGACTGATGTCGTCTGAAAATGAACCTGAGCTTACTTCCTTGAGGCCAGTTCTAATGCCAAATGAGCTCTACAACTTTGGCACTTTCTTCTCTGTTGGGTCTTACTTTTAAGGTTCCAACCTGCCTCTCAGTGAAACTTTTCAAGTTATGGATATCAGTATTAATTCTGCATATTTGTTATAATTATAACCCATGGGACCATGCATATGATACCTCTTAATATATTTGAATATGGTTACTGTTTCAACTATTTCTTGCTGCATAACAAACCACCTCAACACTCAGTGGCTTAATACAACAACTATATCTTATTTGCTAGTGATTTTGCAAAAACTCAGTGGGGAAAGCTCATTTTTACTTCATATGGCATCAGGCGAGGTGGCTTGAGGAGTTAAGGCTCTACTGCAAGTGGCTCATTTACATGGGCTGGCAAGTCGATGCTACCTATTGGCAGGGAACTCAGCCTCACTTGCTGGCCGGGTGCCTTAATTCTGCCACGTGTAGACCTATCCTTGTAGCTGCTTGGGCTTCCTTCCAGCATGGTGGAAGAAAAAGCAAGTGAAAGTTGCCAGTCTTCTTAAAGACTGGACCTGGTACTATTACAGTATGACTTTCTCTTCATTCTTTTGGTCAAAGTGGCCACAGATTCAGCCCAGTTTCTAGGGCTGGACATACAATTCCACTTCCTAATGGAGGGAAGTGACAAAGATTTTCAGCCATCTATAATTCACTGCAGTCACCATAGGCACATTTTGTGCTGTCCACCTTGATTCACCCCTCATTCCCCCTTCTTCAGTCTTTTTTATTGCCTAGGCTAAAAAGTCCTTGTTACTTTCCCACTACTTATATGACAACAATTCAAGTCTTATCTATATATAAATACCATTTACTTTCTAAACAATAATTATAGTCATGGCAGGAATTGAGACAGGTGCTAGTGATGCTTAGATGACTAAAATATAGGTGCTGTCCTTAAGGAACTCATAGATTAAAAACGTACCATTTTTTTCCTCTGATATAATTCTAATCTTCCCCCCCAATAAGCATCTCACCAAAAACTTCCTGACATATTTTTTAAATGTAAGCTTATTATGGAGAATAAAACATGATTTCCATCTTCTTCCTGTTAAAGCGTATATGTTTTTTGATGCAACCCAAGGTCAAGTTAACTTCTTTAAGAGTTATATTTCATTGTTGGTTGACACTGAGCTTATTGATGATTATGACCCTAAGGCTGACTTTTCTAATGTCCTGCTGGTGTGGCATGGTTCCTCTATCTTGTACTTGGAAAGCTAAATTTTAAATTCAATTTGTCTATTTAATATTTGTCCTTGTAAAGTTTTACCCTATTATGCCCAAATTACTGCTATAGTCTATCAAGATGATTTAGATCCTCATCTGTCATCCAACATACCAATGTTTAGCCAACACAAAGCAATGGCTGTGCCCTTAGGTATTCAGACAAGTAATTGATAAAAGGCTTAAACAGGCTAGGTGCAGAACGCTGTGACCTGCCACTAGAAATCATCCAGGATAACAGGAGAATCTTGACTCAATTCTTTCATTGTCCTTGCACCCAGGCCATAACATTTCATTAGATCCAACAGCATATCATTACAAATCTCTTCAAATATCCTGCTGAGATTCAGATACTTTGCATCTACTCATTTCCTAGATATTGTATTCCAGGAGCTTGGTTGAAGAAGGAAAAACTGTCAAACAAATGTAACATTTTCTTAATGAGAATATACTGTGCCCCAATCAGTACTACTTTATTTTTTAGGTTCTTACTGACTAAAAAAAAATGGTGCAAATCACACCCATTTAAAGAATACAACTTTGATGAGTTTTGACAGAATTATGTGTATATCCTTGAAACCACACTGCACCACAGACACAGAACATTCTATCATCTTCCATGATTTTCTCCTCTTCTTTCCAGTTATTCCTTCCCTCCATCCCCATGCCCCAGCCAACCACTGATGTCCTTTCTGTCATTATAGGTTAGTTGCATTTTCTAGACTTTCATATAAGTGGAATTATGCACTCTGTACTTTTTTGTGTTTGGCTTCCTTTACTCAGTATAATGATTTTGAGATTCACTGATGTTGTGACTCTGTCAGTCGTATGTTCCTTTGTATTGCTGAGCGGTATACTGTTGTAGGGATATAACACATTTTGTTTATCCCTTTCCTGTTGGTGGACATTTGTTTCGGTTTTTGTTTGTTATAATGAATAAAGCTGCTGTGAATATTCATGTACAAGTCTTGGTGTGGACATGTGTTTTTATTTCTCTTCAGTACCTGGACTACTTCTCCTTTTTTGTTTTTTTGTTTTCCCTTTTACCCAGACTTTTCCTGCCTCAAATTAACATCAGTTTCACCATTTTGCAGCTTCTAAAACCAAACTTATGCCATATTTTGAAAACAGCAGCAAAAGTTATCCACCTCCAACCTTCTGGTTTCTTTTGATATTCCTCAAAATTTTTTCCATTTACAAGTTCCGTCAATTCTTAGAATATAATTCATCCATTTAGAGAATTTATTCTCTTTTAGCTCGCAAGTTTTGGGGTAAATATTATTGAGGATTTAAAATGTGTGTCAGACTAAGCACTTTATGTACATTATCTAATTTCATGCTTATAACAATCATAAAAGAGAGGTGCTATTTTTATTTTACTTTTTAACAGATGAAGAAACAGAAGCATAGAAAGATGAAGCAACTTGCCTAAATTCTGACAGCTGAGGAACTAAGCTTTCAAGCTACGTGTTTCTTTCTGGAGTTGGAATCCAAACCATTTCACAACATAAGATTGACAGTGGTGATAAGAGAACTGGGCATACAATGTGATGAGTGTTTCTAAGTGAGAAAGATTACTCTGAGTAAGGAAAATGGTGAATTTCCTTGACAAGGAGGTGATAACAAAAGTGGATCTTGGAAACTGGGATGAGTTGGATATGCTATAAAGCTCAAATGGAGAGGCACCTGAGCAGAAGCCGCAACGGGTGAGGGGTAGGAACAGGTAAGCCATCTAGCTGCCTCAGTATAGAGATCTATGGATTGGTGGGAGGCTGGGAAAAAGTGGCCACGAGAGTAGATGCCACCAGGTTGAGATTGTAGTCAGACCAAAACTGCGCTTTGAATGCCAGACTAGGGAGCTGACCCTGACTGTAATTGTGATGAATGGCATGAAATGCTTAGGCTGTGCTTTAAGATTAATACGATGTCTTTAAAAGGAGTAAGACAGTCAAATTAGGAGAGCAAATTAGGAATCTGCTCTACTTAAAAAAAAAAGGTAGCAGGAGTCTGAATCATAGTGGTGGCAATGGCAAAGTTTGGACAGAAGAGTCACTAACTCTGGTAAATATTAGACATTCAAATTATTTTTGTATCATTTACTCTTTTTGGCTCATTTTGCAGCTGCTTCTCTACATTAATATAAATTAGCTTTAAGTACTTAATTGCGACTATGCCCATTGATATTTTTCTAATATATAAACAGAGCTTTCAAATTATGCCATTTGCATGTAAAAGGAATTAAAATGTAAATCCATTAAAATTGTCCATTTATATAACTCATTAAATATGCTGCTTATTATGCTTACTTGGGTAATATTGAGTTAGTATCTTTCAGGTGACGTCTCTTTTTGTTGATGTTTAAGAGACTGCATAATGTTTTACAGTTACATAAGTATTTAACAAAAGTAGTTGACTTAATAAAGTTTAAGTGTAAAATTGAAGAGCTTACAGAGCACTCACATATATTCTATTCATCGAGGTAAAATTGAGATGCAGATCTTAATGTGCAGATCTTAATGTACAGATCTTAAATGCACAGTTTGATGAGTCTGACAAATATATGCATGAACATAACATCACCCCAACAAGATATACAACACCCCAGAAAGTTCTTTTGTTCTCCTAACAGTCTATCCCTGCCCCACCCCAATTTGTATCACCATAGATTGTTTTTGACTTCTAGAATTTCACATAAATTGAATGACACAATATGTATTGTTTTACGTCTAGCTACTTTCACTGAACATAATGTTTTAGAGATTTGTCTGTGATTCTTGCATGGATCTATGGCTCTTGTCTTTTTATTGCTGAGAGGTGTTCTAGTGTGCCATTCTCCTGTGGATTTGGGTTGTTTCCAGTTGTGAGCCATGGTATGTTGCTATGAATATTTTTGTGCGGGTCTTTTTGTTGACATATGGTTCCGTTGTTTTAGACAAGTACCTAGGAAAGCAATGGCTAGATCACATGGCAGGTGTAGGTTTAACTGTTAAAGAAAGTGCTAAACTGTTTTCCAAAGTGTTTATATTTTACAATGTATTTTAGAGAATGGTTATGAACTTCTTGTTTGTGTATAGCCCACCATAAGAATTGATTAAGAATGCAATACTCATGTTAAGCTTTCAATGATATTTCCTGTGACAATGAGAACTTTGTGATGACAGGTGGCTTTCTTAGCCATCAATACCATTTCCTCTGTAATTACGCTGTAAATTAGGGGTGACCCCTGAGCCTCTGCTAGTAAGAACTTCAGTATCTGGAAGGTGAACATGAAACCCTACAAGGTGTTTTTAAGCGTTGCCTGAAGGAAAAACATGCTGTGATGTCACATAAGTTAATAATTTTAAGGAGCCTATAGGCCTGATGGTGGAATTAAATGCTTAACAATAATTCAAAAATGGCTTACAGAAACTTAAAAATGTGAATCATTTAGTGAGGCTGAAATTATGCTCCTGACATATATGTGTGACACACGAGAGCACTTACCTGGGAATTTATTACCAGCTTCTGAGCAAACAAAGCCTGACCTACATTTGACTAAAGTCAGCTGTCTCTGGTTAATCCTATGGGCTTCTTTTTATTAATGTCACAATTGCTAATGTGGTATAACATTGTCATTACTGAATAGCACAGCAGGATGAGCTGCAGCTGTTATTTCTCTTTCTGAACCTACTGAGTCATTAAATCTGAGTTTGGGGGAATACAAGTTGTAAAGATTATTCAAATTCTGATTGAGAAATAGGACTACTGGGAAATTGTAGGTACATAAAGTAAAACTTCGAATCAATCAAGGTTCCTTTTTTTTGTGAGGCTTGAATGTTCGGAATTGTTCCTTACATTTAATTGGAAGTCTAATGTCAAGGAAATAGAAGGTGAACGTAAGAAAATAAAAGAACAATAATAATTAGATGTTAATTCTTTTTTTCAGATGAAAAGTGATATATTGTTACTGGGAAAGTATTAGAAAGATAATTTTACTTCAAAAAATTATAAACATTGTATTTTAAGAACCCTAACGTTAAGAAGGTTATGCTTTTGTTCTAATCAGCGGGAGAATAGCCAGTTTCTCTGCAATAAATCTAAGAGGAATTTTGTTGTATTTTTTTTGTAGCTATTCTTTTCAAAAGTTTCTATGTTCTTTTAGAATTCTTACTTTGCCTTTGGTAACCATTAGTACTTTGTAAGGGGTATTATCTTGCAGTTCCCAAACAGAGCCAAGGTACCTTGGGGCGCCTTAGAAATATTTCAGGTTTATAGGAAAGGACAGAGATATTCAATATTTGTTGGAAACCACATAAAGTACTAGCTTAAGAGAACTGACAGTTTCTTCAATAGATTACACTGCATTCCTTTCAACAGCGTCATCTATTTTTGAAGCTGGGTTCTTGACAGTTGTTGTGATAAATAGCAATTACCACACCAAAAGCAATGTGCAAAGGGAAACGAGAGTGGTGGTATCCAATCTGACTCCAAAATTTGAGAAGTAGTGCAGTGCCCAATAAATTCACACACTGCAGTAGATACTCATAGTTATTAGGTTGGGGCAAAAGTAATCGCAGTTTTTGCCATTAAAAGTATGGGCAAATCGTAATTACCTTTGCACCAAGCTAATATTTAAGGAAAAAATAAGAAATTTTTTCTTCTTTCAGCTTATGTGTGTAATTTTTTCAAATGGCTACTAAGATGTTAGGACAAAAAAACCCTCAGTAAGTTGTATGGACCTAACTACTTAATAAACAGAACAGTTGGGTATTTCTTTTGGACTGGGCCGTTGTGAAAAGATCACAGAGGCAGTGAGGACTCTGTGAAGTCAGATGTTTTAGAAACCTCTGGTGTAATCTCTTAATGTGCTTTTGGAGTTATTTTTAACTCCAAAAGTTGAGAGCAACAGAGCTCAGGACTGGCATTTCTGAAACTCTTTTCTTCTAGATGGTATTTTGAAAGTCAGCCTTCTGCAGTGGTATTAGATGGTTGACTAAGCAAAAAATTTAAATAAAAAAAGCCTGTCTTTTGTATCGTACCCCACAGATGTAGAAGTCTGGCTACTTGAACTGCCAGCCTTACCCCTTTACTTAGAGTATGATCTGTGGACCAGCAGCTGATAATGGCGGAGTCTCAGGCCCCACCCCAGACCTGTTGAGTCAGAACCTGCTTACACAGTCCACAGGTGATTCAGGTGTGCATTAAAGTTGGAGAAGCGCTGCCCTACCACTCATGTCTCATCCCACCTCAGCCTCCCTAGGTGGAATCCCTCATTCTCTTCGAATGTGTCTTTAAAAATGATTTTCCCTGTGCCCTATTTGTTTTGGGCTTTACTATTTACCAGTTAAACTAGGCCTTCCTAATGAATAAATGCCTGATGGTAGTTGAAATGTGCTATCATTTCCAGGTAACCTAAGAATTTTGGAAGAAGCTTCATTTAAATCATTATCTAACCCAGGGTTTAAAAAATATCTGACTGTAATGGTCTGAATGTTTGTGTCACTCCTTTTCCCAAGTCCGTAAGTTGAAGCCCACATTGTAATGGATATTTGAAGATGGGTCCTTTGGGAAGGTAATTAGGGTTAGAAGAGGTCACGAGGGTAGGACCATCATGATGTGTTGTGCCCTTCTAAGAAGAGACGCTAGAGAGAACTAAACCTACCTGTCCCCAGGGAGAACCAAGACAAGGTCCCGTGAGCACACAGGGAGATGGTGGCTGACTACAAACCAACAAAAGAAGCTTTCAGTGAAACTTTCCTTGCCAGCACCTTGATCTTGAACTTAGAACTGTGAACTGTGAGAAATAAATGTTTGCTTTTAAAGCCATCTAGTCAATGGTGTTTTGTTATGGCAGCCTGAGCTAAGACACTGACTATAACCACCTCCTGGCACTCTTGGGGGGCCCTGCATATTCTGATCCACTGGTTCTGTGGCTCAGAAATCTGTTTAGACACAGTCCACCTAATGAGTATTATGATCAGACATTTTACCAACCCACTACTTCCCAAATTTAACCTGATTATTGGAACCACCTGAAGACTTGTTGTGAGTTCCCAGGACCCTCCTGGGAGCATCTGTTTCAGTGTGCTTGGGATGGGACCTTAGGAATCTGTGTTTTTAACAAGCATCCTAGATGGTTCTGATAATAAGGTAATTTGGGGAAACTTTTTTAAATCCAAGTAATAAAATTATTGGAATTGTGAAGACTTGTTGCTTATGGGCAGGGAAATATTGTGGACCTCTTCATTTATGGGATCCTCCTACTGAGGTGGCTCCAGGAAAAGCCATGAAGCTGGCAGTGTTCATTTTTCAGGCCCTTGCAGCTTCCCTTGCAGTGTTCCTGCCTCTTTTCCAGGAGACCAGCGCTATTCTCAGCGCCCTCCATGCGGGTATGCTCTTGGATTCTGAAGCACTTGGAAGACGTGTAACAAGAAAACTCACACTAAAGTATGTATATATGATAGTTATAACAATGCAATATTCTTTCCATGTGTGCTTGTGGTTCAATATTGGGGCAATTCTTTTTTTATCTAATAAATGAAAGGCAGTGTGGGTACGGGTATATGTGTGAGACAGTAATGAGGGATAATAATTTTAAGGCAAGAGAACTTTCTTCATGTTCCTCTTATCATCTTTCATAAGAGGTCATCTAATCGAACTAAGCACAAATAAGTTGGTTCCTAGTTTTTGCTGTTGGCTTCCAACGGTTCTGAAAACTCTCAGCAGAACTGTCTAAGATTTTCTAAATGCAGAAACTTTGAAAACCTGTAACACTGAGTTGTTTTTGTATTATAAATGGCTTCAGTGTTTCTCAGTGCAGGAAATCACCTATCTGTCTTCTCTTTTAGTTTTAGTTTTGAGGGTGAGGCTCACTATACACCCTGAAATGGGCTTCCCTTGTGTGGAGCAGAAGGCACAAACATCGGCTGTGTGAGATGGGAGCATGGGAGGTTAAAAGTGGGGAAGGGCTACTTTACAGCAGCAGGAGCTAAGGCCCAGTGGGGAGTGACTGCTCTGTGCTCCAGGGTCAGTGAATAGCAGGGCTAGGATGGGAACTTGAGTCTCGTCATTCAGGTTCTGGTCTTACAAGTTATGAAAATAACCATAGCAAACAATGAATTCTAAGTGTGTCTCAGGCACTGTCCTATGATCAGCACATATGCTGTCACTGTTCTAAGTACCCATGAGATCTTAGTATTTATACCACATTCAAGGTAGATGCTATTACTGTCCTCATTGTACAGATAAAGAGACATAACTAGAGGACACCATAACTTAGGTCCAAGTGTCTTTTATTTACTGAGTATTGGATCCTTGTGACAGTCACAGATTTCTTTCCTTCAGCTCCAAATTCCTCTTTGAGTATTTGTTCTATGAGAATGGACTGGACATTTTAAGCACTTCTCCTCAGTGAGCATGATGCTAAACTTTGTCGGTAGAAGGTGTTAGAAGGATGTTGTGAGAGCAATGGGGCTTCTCTTCCTTGTCCTAGTTGCTTGTGCTTTCTCCTGCTCCTGTTTGTTCAGGCAGTGGTGCATGTACAGGGACACAGTCTGTGGTGCTCTGCCCCAGCAGTGTATCTGAGTGGGCAATCCCTTAGCAACTTTCCAGCCCCAGCCTGGGCCCAGAGACCATTGTTCTCTGGCCCTCCTGACAAGGACATTGCATGCTTCTGGCCTTGTACCTGCAGAGGCACCCTGACTCCACCTGTGCGTGCTCCCGCCAACCTCAGCTGGCATGTGCTCCAGAGGTTTTGCTTCTTGTGGCTCTCCTGATGTGGACCCCATGTGCTCTGTGCCTTGCACCTGCAGTGGTTCCCTGACTCTCTGCATGCCCAGTTACCAGCCACTGCTTGCTTGTGCCCTGAAGGGCTGCTGCTGCTTGTCTAACAACGCTGGAGCAGCCCTGGCCCAGGCAAAACTGTAAACTTCTACATTGTCTAGTAAGGATGCAAGCACACCTTCCATGAGGTCTGAACCTCAGTCTTGAGGCGGGGGCTCCCCTCCAAGTTTGCCTTTCCTTGGGTACTCTCCCGTGGTCCAAGGTATACTTTAGGTTCTCTTTATATCTTTATAGTTATTCTCTTAGCATTGTTAATAATTCTTTATATTAAACTTCTGTTTAATTATTGTGTGGGTTCTGTCTCTGGATTTCCTGATTGGACCCAGATTGATAGATGTATCCTCATTCCCCACTCTGTCCCCAAAGTAGATAATCTCTTCAGCTGTCTACTTTGCTTTGTTTATGACTTATTTACCCAAAGGTATTTTTGTATGACAGCAATATATTTTTTAAAATTTTCCATAGGTTATTGAGGTAAGGTAGTATTTGGTTACATGAATAAGTTATTTAGTGGTGATTTGTGAGATTTTGGTGCATGCATCCATCACCTGAGCAGGATACACTGCACCCTATTTGTAGTCTTTTATCCCTTGTCCCCATCCCACCCTTCTTCCCCCAAGTCCCCAAAGTCCACTTTATCATTCTCATACCTTTGTGTCCTCATAGCTTAGCTCCCACATATCGGTGAGAACATATGATGTTCAGTTTTCCATTCCTGAGTTACTTCACTCAGAATAATAGTCTCCGATTTCACCCAGGTCGCTGCAAATGCCGTTAATTCATTCATTTTTATGGCTGAGTAGTATTCCATCTCATATATGTGTGTGTGTGTGTATATATATGTGCATATATGTGTATATATATGCACATATATATGAATATGTGTATATATGTATATATATGTGTGTATATATATGCGTGTGTATATATATCTCTCTCTCACAGTTTCTTTATCCAGTCACTGATTGATGGGCATTTGGGTTGGTTCCACATTTTTGCAATTATGAATTGTGCTGCTATAAACATGCATGTGCAAGTGTCTTTTTTGTATAATGACTTCTTTTCCTCTGGGTAGATACCCAGTAGTGGGATAGCTGGATCAAATGGTAGTTCTACTTTTAGTTCTTTAAGGAATCTTCACACTGTTTTCCATAGTGGCTGTACTAGTTTATATTCCCATCAGCAGTGTAGAAGTGTGCCTTGGTCACTGCATCCACACCAACATCTACTTTTTTTTATTTTTTGATTATGGCCATTCTTGCGGGAGTAAGGTGGTATCACATTGTGGTTTTGATTTGCATTTCCCTGATCATTAGTGATATTGAACATTTTTTCATATGTTTCCTGACCATTTGTATATCTTCTTTTGAGAATTGTGTATTCATGTCCTTAGCTCACTTTTTGATGAGATTGTTTATTTTTTTCTTACTGATTTCAGTTCGTTGTAGATTCTGCGTATTAGTTCTTTGTCAGATGTATAGATTGTGAAGATTTTCTCCCATTCTGTGGGTTGTCTGTTTACTCTGGTGACTGTTCCTTTTGCCATGCAAAAGCTCTTTAGTTTAATTAAGTTCCAACTATTTATCTTTGTTTTTATTGCATTTGCTTTTGGGTTCTTGGTCATGAAATTGTTGCCTAAGCCCATGTCTAGAAGAGTTTTTCCATTGTTATCTTCTAGAATTTTTATAGTTTCAGGTCTTAGATTTAAGTCCTTAATCCATCTTGAGTTGATTTTTGTATAAGGTGAGAGATGAGGATCCAGTTTCATTCTCCTACATATGGCTAGTCAATTGTCCCAGCACCATTTGTTGAAAAGGGTGCCCTTTCCCCTCTTTATGTTTTTGTTTGCTTTGTTGAAGATCAGTTGGCTGTATTTGGTTTTGTTTATGAGTTCTCTATTCTGTTCCATTAGCCTATGTGCCTGTTTTTACATAAGTACCATGCTGTTTTGGTGACTATGGCCTTATAGTATAATTTTAAATCAGGTAGTATGATGTATCCAGATTTGTTCCTTTTGCTCAGTCTTGCTTGGGCTATGCAGTCTCTTCTTTGGTTCCATATGAATTTTAGAATTTTTTTTCCTAAGTATGTAAAGAATGATGGTGGTATTTTGATGGGGATTGCATTGAATTTGTAGATTGCTTTTTGGCAGTGTGGTCATTTTCATAATATTGATTCTACCCATCCATGAACATGGGATGTGTTTTTATTTCTTTGTGTTATCTATGATTTCTTTCAGCAGTGTTTTGTAGTTTTCCTTGTAGAGGTCTTTCGCCTCCTTGTGTAGGTATGTTCCTAGGTTTATTTTTTTGCAGCTAAAAGAGGTCCCATGGTCACCATTGGCATATAGAAGAGCTACTGATTTGTGTAATTACTCTTGTATCTGGAAATTTGCTGCATTATTTTATCAGTTTTAGGAGCTTTCTGGAGGAGTCTTTGGGGTTTTCAAGTTAAATGATCACATCGTCAGCAGACAGTGACAATTTGACTTCCTCTTTACGGATTTGGATGTCCTTTTTTTCTTTATCTTGTCTGACTGCCCTGGCTAAGACTTCCAGTAGTCTGTTGAAGAGGAATGGTGATAGTGGGCATCCTTGTCTTATTCCAGTTCTCAGAGGGGGTGCTTTCAACTTTTCCCCATTCAGAATTATGTTGGCTGTGGGTTCGTGTACGACAGCAATATGTTGATAGTCCTATCTCTTTGAGCTCAGAGAGTGGACCAAGTGATATCTAGTAATTGATTAATTCAGCAACACATTCATTCATAAAAACTTTTACTAAGGGTGTATTTTGTGCAAGGTGCTGGGGTGTACAAGATGGATTAAGACAATCTTTGCCCTGATGAACTCACAGTCCTATAGAGCAGACAGATATTTAAACAGAAATATTAGAGGACAATATGATAGCTACGGAGAAATGAACAGAATGGGGACACGTTGTGTCTGGGAACACAATGACAGAATCACTCATTCTGTCTGACAGTCAAAGCAGCCACATTTGAACTGGATCTGGAAGAGTTTACTCAACTGTAAAACATGTGAAAATCCGTCTATGTGGGTAACTTTAGACTAAGTTGCTAAACAACCTTTTTTATTGGAGAGAGAAGATGTTAATATACTAGTAAACGTAACATATAAAGGAAGATGACAAAATATCATCACTTTGCTGGGAGTCAGAGGCCAGGTCTTGTAATCAACTTACTAGGGGACCCTGGATACACAGTAAATATCCCAGAACTAAGTGTCTCTGTCTACAATTTGAGGCTATTAAATTAAGTAGTCCCTGAAGTCTCTTCTAATTCTAAATGGTATGTAATTTAATATAACGCATTTGAATAGCAGTTGTTCTATTTACAAAGCAAAAATATTCTTTTTGTTTAAAAAAGTGAGGTAATGTTTGGTTAAATATAGAAGATATCTTCGAGGAAATCTCACAAATAGGCTTCTTTATCTGGGTGAATTGGCATGTCCATTGTTGGCTTATTTGTCTTTAAGAAATGTTTATAATTATGAAGTTCTGGCCCTGTAATGGATGATTTATATTTCTGAGCAAATGATAAAGTAAATCTTGCCAACAGCCTTGATGTTTTGACACATCTCTAATTACACTGGTGGCTATAGATGGACGTTGCTAGGGATGAAATGGTAAAAGGGCAGATCATCAGATTTCATATCTGGGACATTTTTCACAGGCCAGATAGAGAAGTTGAGAAATAGATTCTTCAATGATTATCAGGGGTTAGGAGAAAAATATCCAGAATCTTTGTATATTATTTATCAGTACAGGGTTGTTAAAGGTCTGAGATAATATTAGTATTTAAAATTATTTTAAGATATCTAACATTGGAGATGACCTATGGACTTTTCAAGATATTCTATTTGTTCTGTTTATAATAGCTTAATGTTATGGCTGGGGAAATGAGCTTTGGAGTAAGCTTCCTTGGTTGAAATTCTAGTTCCAGCATTTAACAGCTGTGAAAGCTTTGAAAAGTTATGGACAGCAATAATGGTACTTACATTGTAGGATTAAAAGAGGGGATATATGTCATGAATTGTCACAATGTCTGGGAAAGAGAGAATACTCAATAAGAACTAAGATTTATTATAATCATTAGAGCAAATCTCTCTGGAAAACAATGTAGAGAGTTTTTAACAGATGCTAAAAGGACTTGTGCAAGTCTTGGATTAGCAACTTGCTAAGTGTGTATCCTTGGGTTAGTCCATCACAATCTTCAAATCCTGAGTTTTTAATTGGTAAAGTTAAACTCATTAGGTGTGCTTCCTTTCCTTATAAGATTGTTGTAAGAGGCCAGGCATGGTGGTTCATGCCTGTAATCCGAGCATTTTGGGAGGCCTAGGCAGTGCGGATCACCTGAGGTCAGGAGTTCAAGACCGGCCTGGACAACATGGTGAAACCCTGTCTCTACTGAAAATACAAAAATTAGACGGAGTTGGTGGTGTGTGCCTGTGATCCCAGCTACTTGGGAGGCTTGAACCCGGGAAGTGGAGGTTGCAGTGAGCCGAGATTGCACCACTGCACTCCAGCCTGGGCAACAGAGCAAGACTCTGTCTCAAAGAAAAAAGAAAAAAAAAAGATTGTTGTAAGGATCAAGTGAGAATGTGCATGTGAGAGCACTTTCTTCATGTCATGGGCCAGTGGAAGTTATTCCTGTGGGGCAAGATTTTCTTACCCTTTGATGTTGTTTGTTTCCTCCACCATCCTAGCATATAGAGGGGGTCTTGGGTAACACATAGTAAGAAGATAGAAACTTGTTTAGCATAATAGTATATATTGTCTTTTCTTCTGTTGACGTTCCCTTTGAAACATGTTAGACTCTCCTGACATTTCTGCGTCATTTGCTACCGTTGTAGTCTAGGTCATTAGCACCAATCATCGCAGGCAGTGGCCACTTCATTTCTATGCTGCTTCTATGAGGTTGATGCAAAAGTAATTGCGGTTTTTGCTATTATTTTCAATGGCAAAAACCACAGTTACTTTTGCACCAACACAAATACTTTGGACCCCTTTCAAGCTATTTTCCACTCAATTTCCAGAGTGATTCTCCTGTTTAAAGTCCTCTAGCTTCTTCCCACCATACTTAGATTAAACTCTAAGCTCCTTACCACAGTGCCTGCTTATCTCCCTGATCTCATCCTCTGTTGCTTTCATGTTGCCCTCTACATTCCTGGCCCCATGAGCTTCCTTCTTTTCTTTACGAAGGCCACATTCATTCTTTTTTTTCTTTTCTTTTTCTTTTTTTCCAAGATAGGGTCTTGCTCTGTTACCCAGGTTGGAATGCAGTGACATGATCAGAGCTCACTGCAACCTCAATCTCCTGTGCTCAAGTGATGCTCCTGCTCAGCCTCCTGAGTAGCGAATGGGAACTACAGGTGCACACTGTCACACTCAGCTAATTTTTAACTTTTTGCAGAGACAGAGTCTTGCCGTTTCTCTGGCTTGTCTCAAACTGTTGGCCTCAAGTGATCCTCTTGCCTTGACTTCCCAAACCGCTAAGATTACAGGAGCAAGCCACTGCGCCCAGCCCCAAATTCATTCTTGACGTAAGAGCGTCGACTTGGTTGTCCTGCTTTTGTAGAATATGCTTCCTCCTGGTGGCTCCCCCAACCCTCCTGGCTATTTCTTATCATTCTGTACTCTCCTCAGAGAGGCTTTTTCTGGCCTTTTTATTGCACTGTCCTATTTCAATTTTCTTCATATCTTTTATCACCATCTGATATTTTCTTTGAAGGTTAGCTTCAGAAGAACAGTATGTTCGTGTCTATCTTACTGGATGCTTTATTTCCAGGACCTGAAAAGCACCTGGCATATGATGGGTGCCAAAAAAAAATCTATTAGTTGAACATACACAGTTAAACATTGAAAGGGTTCTACATTAGCAAGGAAATGATTATTATTAATCTTTTGGTTGTTTCACTTAGAATTCTCTAAAGCACCTAAAGTCTCCTCCAGGCCAGGACCTCACTAACTTGCATATATATATATTTTTTACTCACCTTGTGGAGCCTGGGATGGTTCATAACTTCTAGAAGGATGTAGATAGAGCTTGGTGATAGAACTGAGATCTGGGGAGGACAGCAAATAAATAAAAAAAGACTGAGGGCATCATCATCAGGAGAATGGCTCCAGATAAACTGCTGTATATCCATACGATGGAATATAAGAAAGAGAACTACTGCTATATGCACCAACGTGGATGAACCCTACAGTCATAATGATGAATGAAAGAAGCACAAGAAAAAACTACACGCTATATGATTCGATTTATATGAAGTTGTGGGCAAACGACACTAATCTATGGTGATTAAAGTCAGACTAGTCGTTACCTCTGGGTGGAGGCTGTTGACTGGGAAGGGCATGTGGGTGCCTTTTAAAATGCTGGGAATATCATATATTTTGATCTGAGTAGTAGTCACACGGCGTATATATGTAAAAATGCATCTTCTTTTATATTTAATACAACTTAATAAAAATATTTTAAAAATCCGTGGGTATAGACATTAAAAAAAAGACTGGGTGGTAGTGGGATCATGGGGGGAAAAGAAGAGAGAAGGGTATCAGAGACTGTGGAGGTTCATTTAGGGTGGATCCTGCATGAATCCGTCATCCTTGGGCTCCCTGGGTAGATGAAGTAAGCCAGCATTAAGCTTTCTGTTAAGCCTTCTCCTACGTGTCTTCCAAGACCTAATCAGCCAAACAATGGGGTCACAACCCTAGTGCCCAAAGAAACCTCAGGAGACTCAAAACGGCTCAAGAGTCAAGAATTTCAGTAGTAAAAACAAGCTTAGGAAATGCTGAGCTCTAGAATTTATTTTTTTTTTAAAACAGTATGAACAGCGACACACATTGCATGCAAAATGTAGCTGCAGTGACAATGAGAAAGCCACAAGACTGACTGCTTTTTTTTTAAAAAGGGGGCTGGGCACAGTGGCTCACGCCTGTAATCCCAGCACTTTGGGAGGCCGAGGCGGGCGGATCACGAGGTCAGGAGATCGAGACCATCCTGGCTAACATGATGAAACTCCGTTTCTACTAAAAATATGAAAAATTAGCCAGTGTGGTGGCGGGCGCCTGTAGTTCCAGCTAGTCGGGAGGCTGAGGCAGGAGAATGGCGTCAACCCGGGAGGCAGAGCTTGCGCCACTGTACTCCAGCCTGGGCGACAGAGCAAGACTCCGTCTGAAAAAAACAAAACAAAATAAAGCAAAGCAAAACAAAACAAAACAGGGAAGCTTACATTTCTCACGCACCATAATCAAAGAGGCTTCCATGGTACAAAGTAAGGCAAAAGCCCTTATTGCCCAACTACCCCTTCGTGTCCAAATCCATATTTTTTCTCTAGGTTAAAAACGAAATGTCTTCCTCAAGTGTCATGTTCCCCTGAACTCTTGTAGGGAAGGTCATGGGAATAGGGTCAGCTGGTAGGAGACATGACATTCTGAGACTTGTATAACCATTTAATTAGCTGAAAATACAGTCAATGCCAATAGACTGCTGCTTGGATGATTTGCATTCCCATAAATTATGGAGCAGATATTTATCCTTTGTGGATGGGGGCTACTTCTCCTCCCTTTTGGCTCAAATTCCCTCTGATTTTTCAGAACAATCAAGCACTTGGAATTAAATTCTGTATGGTTTATTTTATTTTTAAAGATGTGCGGGAATGTGGCTGAAGAGCCAATTCCTACCATCAAGTCTTTTCCTTACTCCGCACATGAAGTTTGCATTTCCATGAACATTCGTGGCTAGCATTTTAAAGCACATCATGCCTGCAATTCTTTTTAGAAGACTCAAGGTTGGCTTAAAGAGTTGGCTTGAAAAGCACAGCTTGTTTCCTTATTTCAACAGAACAAAATAGCTCATTTAGTTTGCAGTCTGCAGCCATCTAGAATTGGGTAGCATTGCATGATGTGGTGCTTTAGTTCATGTCTCCCATAGTCTTTGTGGGTCTCTCACCGGTTGTCCTGTTTAATCTGGCCGTTCTTAAGTATAAGCCATATTCCCTCTACCCTTTGCCCTGGTTTCTCCAGCCTGTGCTTACACATGGAACTATATTATTAAGAATGAGTTCTGGCCAGGCATGGTGGCCCACGCCTGTAATCTCAGCACATTGGGAGGCCAAGGATGGTGGATCACTTGAGCTCAGGAGTTCGAGACCAGCCTGTACAACATGGTGAAACCCCATCTCTACCAAAAATACAAAAAAAATTAGCTGGGGGTGGTGGTGTCTGCCTGTAGTCCCAGCTACTGCAGAGGCTGAGGCACAAGAATTGCTTGAACCCGAGAGGTGGAGGTTGCAGTGAGCCAAGATTGTGCCAGTCTACTCCAGCCTGGGTGACAGAGCCATACTCTGTTTGAAAAAAAAAAATGAGTTCTGGCATTTGCTCTTCCTGTTTCCATAGAATTTTAGATCCCTGTGAGGTACCCTCAAGAATTGCTAGGTGTCTTCAATGGATATCTCTTATGCGCTTACAAAGTAGCCAGGCTCATGCTGATTACCACCATGTCAACAAACAGTGATGTATCTGCTACAAGTGAGGGCCAGCAGCCCTTGAAAGTGTAAAGCCAAAGTGGAGAGAAGAATGTGTGATGGTTTAAAAATGTGGCTCCAAATTCTCTGATGCTCCCTCAATTGAGAAGTTGGGTTTATGTCCCTTCTCCTAGAATCTAGGTGGTCTATCATTGCTTTGGTTAATAGAGCATGGCAGAAATGATGTTATGTGGCTTCTGAGGGCAGGTCATAAAGGCCATGCACTGCCTCCTGGAACTTCACTCTCCACATCCTCCCCTTGGGATGACCATGCACTGCTACCTGGAACTTCACTCTCCATGTCCTCCCCTTGGGATGGCCATGCACTGCCACTTGGAACTTCTCTCTCCACGTCCTCCCCTTGGGATGACCGTGCACTGCCACCTGGAACTTCACTCTCCATGTCCTCCCCTTGGGATGGCCATGCACTGCCACCTGGAACTTCATTCTTCAGGTCCTCCCTTTGGGATGGTCTCTCTCAGAACCCAGTTTCTCTGGCATGAAAAGACCATGCTGCATAGAGAGGCCACAGTAGGTACTCTGGCCAACAGTCCCAGCTGAGTCTAGCTTTTGAGTCATTTCAGCCAGACAAGTGAGCGAAGAAGCCTCTAGATAATTCTATTGCACAACCATTTGGATCACCCACAGGCCTCCCACACTGTCAAGCTGAGGGCTCAGACTTTGTGGAGCAGAGACTAGCCTTTCCTACTGCTGCCCTGTGTGAACTCCTGTCTCCTGACCCTCAGAATCATAAACTAGAATAAAACAATTGCTGTATTACACCTCTCAGTTTGGAACAGTTTATTAGGCAGCAATGATAACTGGAGCAGAATGCCTTGCTCTCCTCTTGGGTTTTGCACTCTGCTTTGCCAGGGAGGTCCCCAGTAGTGCTGTTTATGCCTCTGAACTCACACTCAGAATTGCCCCTTCCATCCTACAGCTCAGGCTTCTTTACTGGGTGAAGACTTTTGTGCCCACTTTCTTCCTTCATTCATTCGAAGGCTGAGAAGCCTGCATACAAAGAGGCTCATTGGGCCTGTCCCACATCCTCTCCACTGTTTTCCTCCTGAAAATCTTTACCCCCACGTCAACAGGGCTCTCAGGACACATTTCATTGATTTTACAAATGAACCCAGGCAAGGCTCGGTTCCAGTTATCCTCAACGTATTGGTAAGCTATTGACTTCCACTTCAATTTAAAAAGGGCCATTGTTGACTGAGAATGACATGAGTAGGTACAACAGGGCGGGGAGTGGATATTTTTATTGTGATATACACACAACAAATTGCCTGACTCCATCCAAACTCGCTCCACCAAAAGCCTCAGCAGCTTGTAGGTAGAAGGTAATCAATTAAGAAGACTTCTGGGCACGTGACAGCAGGATCTTGGCACCTTTCCATCTTTCTGGGTCTCCTTTTCCCTGCTGCTTTTTGGAGACTTACCTCACATATGCTTCCCTGTTAGGTCATGTCGTATCCTGGTCTCATCTGTGCCACCAGTTCCTATTCTGGTTCCAAAGAACTACTGGCTTTGCTGATGAGGCTGATCCTTGATGGTTACCTCACTGCTGGCTGCTCATCTGACTGCTCTCAAAACCCAGAGTTTCAGGCCTGTCGGATTGCCTTCGTTAGCTGAGGCCAACTTCTTCCCACAGCGGGGGGTGTCCCTGGTCTCTTATAACTGCTTCAAGTCCAGGTACCAACCTTATTATTAAATTCCTAAATCCTTCTTGAACTAATATCCATATCCTCCTTTCCTTTCCCGAGATTTGCCCTTTACCAGGGTGATTGAGAAAGGTAACAGTTGGGGGCAACTCTATCCCAATGTTTTTTTTTTTTTTTTCCTTTTTTGAGACGGAGTCTCGCTGTCGCCCAGGCTGGAGTGCAGTGGTGCGATCTCGGCTCACTGCAGGCTCCGTCCCCCGGGGTTCACGCCATTCTCCTGCCTCGGCCTCCCGAGTAGCTGGGACTATAGGCGCCCGCCACCTCGCCCGGCTAATTTTTTGTATTTTTAGTAGAGACGGGGTTTCACCATGTTAGCCAGGATGGTCTCTATCTCCTGACCTCGTGATCCGCCTGCCTCGGCCTCCCAAAGTGCTGGGATTACAGGCGTGAGCCACCGCGCCCGGCCTATCCCATTGTTAATATAGGACCTCTATGGCGCCCACAAGGGAAATCCCAGTAGAATAGAACATTCCAACATTAGTACATTCGCTGAACTCCAGGTCTGCACCATGCAAGATAAAATGCAATGAGGAAAATATTCTATACCTATCCTTTCTAATAAGGTAGCCACCAGCCAGCTGTGGCTCCTGAGCACTTGAAATGTAGCACTGCGAGATGGAATTTTAAATTTTATGTACTTTTAATTAAATTTAAATAGCCAGATTTGGACAGCATAGTTCTATTTTACTTAGTCTTAATAGTATTCTATTTATGACGTTAATAGTCTATTCAAGATGAATAGCCCACTTGAGTTCTCATTCTAGAATCCTTCCTTCATTGGAATTTACATAGAGACCTGTTTATTTTTTCTGTTGTCTTTGAAAACTTCACACCCAAAGTTAAGATAGCTCTTCAAACAAGAACATGCACTTCTCCCAGAATGAGCAGGAATGTGCAGTCAGAGTGCAGTGATAAGTATAATAGATGAGAAGAGCTTCTTTTTATTTACTTTCTATTATAAATACTGCACCAAGTATTTAAGTAACATATTTGTGCATTTATTAAACAAGTGTTTATTCAGCACCTACTATATGACATAAAATGTTCCGGGTACTGGGGATACAGCAGTGAGCAGATAAAGTCTCTGCTATCGTGGAGGAGCGTTCTATCATTTCCTATTAGAGAGACAACTAATACACAAATACTTGGTATATCCAATGATGTTAAATGTGAAGAAAAAAAAATTAAGGGAAAGGGGACAGAGGCTAATACAGGGTGGTTTTAAAAATGGAAGTGGCCCAACACATCTGAGACAGAGCTACTGTGTCAGCAGAGACACGAGGGTAGTGAGCAGCTGAACCCTGCCGCTCTCCAGGAGACAAGAGCTTCAGGGTGGAGAAGAGGGAGGGCAGCGTCCCTGCGGTGGCGGCAGGTGTGGAATGTTCAAGGAAGAGCAAGAACGCTGGTGTGGCTGCTGAGAGGCAGGGGCGGATGACGTGGTTTCCTGTAGGATTTAGACTTTCACTTTGCATGAGAGGGGCAGCCATTGGAGGGATTTCAGCAGAATTACGACAGGCTCTAACTTATGTTGTGAAAGAGTCATTCTGGCTGCAGTGTGAGGAATAGATCATAATAGTACAAGGGGGGAAGGTGGGAATTGAGGTAGGAGGCTATTGCAATAATCCAGTGGTGGGTGCTTAGATCGGGTAAAATAATAACATTTGGCAGGATTTAGAGAAGGCCCTGATCAGTCTGCTTATGGTGATGTAGTATCAATGATGATAAACTTTCTCTCTTAAAAGCCTTTCTCTGAGTTATGTATTACACATTTATTTCTTGCTCTGAGAAATAAAATATTTTAAGTATTTCAGGTGAATACAAATAAGCACTGATAAAAATGCTTTCTCATGAAATGTCACTCTGGACACCACAATTCCATGGATAATGGATCACCATCTGTTGGAGGGCTCATATCTTGAGTTCTAAATCAATTTCACACTGGCCTTAGAAGTGAATCACAAGTTTCAGAGGTGGATGGGGCATTAGGAATTACTAGTCCACTTTCTTCAATCATGGACATATAAACTGAGGTTCAGGTGTTGAATCATAAGCTCTGTGAGACCAAAGTTGTGAATTATGCAAAATCACACTACGGTGGTAAAGTTGAAACTAGAACCTTCTGTGTGGTGAATCAATGAACTTATGGTAAATGAGTAAATTTAGAAGTACCTAGAAGATGTAGATAGTAAGTATGTTCTGGTTGCAGTTCTTTTGCAGTTCTTCTGCCTGGTCTGACCCTTTTGTAATCCCAATCTTGCATCTTCCACTTACTACTTGTGTCCTTGGATAAGTCATTCAACTTCCCTAAGTCTTACTTTCTTCATCTGTACAGTGAGGATAGTAATACCTACCTCTGAAAATTTTAATGAGAATTACAGGTGAGGCAGAGAGACTGGTGCTCACTAAACTTTCCACCTGCTGTCACACATTTCACAACAGCCTTTGCAGTTAGGTGGTTCATTTGGCTGGTTCTGCCAATGAGATGTGAAAGTTCTATGTGTCACATTTGGAATGAGGCATTAAAAAATTAATTTGCTAATCTCTTCTTTCATGTGCTGTGGCAACTGTAAAGGTAATGTGTTACAGGTGGCACAGCTACAAAATACTAGCACATCAGTCACTCTCGGTGCCTATGTGACTGTGTGGAGCAGAGCCCTGGCTACTGTGAATTAGATAGGTAGCCTACATGAGAAATAAACTTTTTTTTTTTTTTTTGAGATGGAGTCTCGCTCCGTTGCCCAGGCTGGAGTGCAGTGGCATGGTCTCGGCTCACTGCAGCCTCAGCCTCCTGGGTTCAAGCGATTCTCCTGCCTCAGCCTCCTGAGTAGCTAGGATTACAGGTGCCTGCCACCATGCCCAGATAATTTTTTGTATTTTTTGTAGAGACGTGGTTTCACCATGTTGTCTAGGCTGGTCTTGAACTCCTGACCTCGTGATCCACCTGTCTCAGCCTACCAAAGTGCTGGGATTACAGGCGTGAGCCACTGCGCCCAGCCGAGAAATAAACTTTTATAGTGTCAAGCTCCTGAGGATTTGGATGGTTAGTTACAGCAGCACAAGCTTAGGCTACTGTGAATAATAATTGATCTTACAGGAAGTAGGGTGTTATTATTATAAAAACCCAAAGTATTTTTGTATTGGCTTAATGGTTGGGCCAAAGACAATGTGGATAGTGATATCAGAGACCGGAAGAATAGCAGTCCATGTCATGTAGCAGCAACATGTTTGGTAATACTGTTATGTGCTATAACTTGAGAGGCAGATCATATTTGAATAAACTTTAAGTTCTAGGGGAAAAGGTTGGAAAACAATGTTTTTAAATAACATGCGTCATAAAGAATGATGGGTGAAGATATTGGTCCATAGAACTTTTGGCAAATGAATAGAAAGAAGTCTACAAAATTTTTGAGAGGATCAAAGGAAACTACGAGATGGTAGAGCCTTGGTCAGTTTAGATACTTGAGCAACTATAGTGGATTAGAACACTGTGCTGCTCCCCATTGGATGTGAAACGTGTATACAAAATGAACTTTTCTGCATTAAGTCGTTGAGATTCGCAATTATTTGTTCCTGCAGTGGAATCTTTTCTATACTGACTGTTACAGAATATAGCTGCTTTAGTACAGCGCTTAGCTAGCGCAGCATGAACACACAATAAGTGTTACTCAATACCTTTTATTATTTATTATTATAGTTGTTGTTGCTCTACTGGTTAAAAAAGTGTGAATGTGTGATTGGGTAGAGGATATCAGTCTGATAAAGAAAGGGGCTAAAGCTATGGTAACCAGAGTAAAAAGTACCATTAAAACTTTTGTTTACACGTGGGTTGCAAACTGAAATATAAATAGGAGAGAGAGAGGCACTGTAAATAAATGAGGTGGGCTGGCTTTGACTCTGAAAATTGGGAGAGCATGAACCCTGTGCTAAGAGTGTAGTCACTCTCGGTAATACAGATCAAGTATTTTCAAGAGAGGCTGTAAAATAAAAAAATTTGTAAGAATTTTCAGCCAGGTGCAGGGACTCACATCTGTAATTGCAGCACTTTGGGAGGCTGAGGTGGGAGGATTGCTTGAACCCAGGAGTTTGAGACCAGCTTGGGTAACAGAATGAAACCCTATTTCTAGAAAAAATAAAAAATCTAGCCAGTTATGGCAGCATGTTCCTATAGTCCCAGCTAATTTGGAGGTTTAGATGGGAGGATTGCTTGAGTCCAGGAGGTTGCAGTGAGCTGTGATTGTGCCACTGCACTCCAGCCTTGGAGTAGACAGCAAGACCCTGTCTCAAGAAAAGAAAAAAAAAAAAAAGAATTTTCCAAGAGTTTGCGGTATTGGCAATTAAATAAAATATTTAAAATAATACTAGGTGGTCCATGGACCACCAGATGGTGACCTCCGTCAGAAGGCAGGTCTCAAGAACCAAAATGTCTAATGGCCAACACTGTCCCTGAGGATAAATCTCATCCCATCCAATATGTTATAATTTGCAGAATCATAAATGTTCCAGGTTATTGTAATTTGGATTCACTTCCCACCCATCTGAAATTTATATTCCCATTGCAACATCTCTGCCTAATTGTCTTCCAGCTCATAACTGAACATCTCCAGAGGTAGGAGACTCAGTGTATTATGAGGTATAGCTTATGGCATCTTTTATGTCCTCTAATTGTTAGAAAGTTCTCTCTGTGTTTGAAGTAAAGTCTACCTTCCCACAGTGATTCATCCACTTTGCTTCTCCCCTTCCCCCATTGTGGAGCCACGTGGGAGTGGGCTTATACCCTATAACCACTTTTCTAGAGCTGGTGATCAATTGACCTAATAACACATAGTAGACGTGTGTGTGTGTATTTCTGCTTAGCTATCCCCTCCTATACTCCCTGACCTTCCTGCTTTTCTGGCAATAGCACCTTGCTGTGAGTAGTCTGTGCATCAGAGGGCCACAGATCACAGTATCCTGTTCTTTTCCTCCCAGCCTCCACCAAGCTACAGCGAATCCAAGGATGGCCATTAGAACACCCCATTCTTCAGACTTTGGGCCAGAGATGTGAGGATGTGCCCCAAACTGGGCACCTTAGAATCCTTACTGTAGATTTAATATGGAGTGCCATAAAAGAAAAATGCTGTTTGTCCTCTGGGAATAGGAATGTCTGTAGCCATGTCTTAGTCCATTTGGGCTGCTATAACAAAATACCATAGACTGAGCACCTTACGGACAGCAGAAATTTATTTCTCACAATTCTGAAGGCTGGAAAGTTTAAGATCAAGGTGCTGGAAGATTCAGTGTCTGGTGAGGGACCACTTTCTGCTTCATGGGTGGCATCTTCTGGCTGTGTCCTCACACAGCAGAAGGGGTAAGGCAGCTCTCTGGGGTCTCTTTTATAAGGGTGATAATGAAACCATGCCCTGAAGAATTAAGGACACCTGTGACTAACATAAAATATTGAGTTGCAGGATAGCAGTTAAGAAAAGAAACAACTTACTGAAATTCTGAAAATCTCTCCATTTAAGAGATAACAAAACTAGCTGAAATTAGTTGCAAGCCGTGTGGCTGACTGGAGTTTGTGCAGAGTGAGCTTGCTGATGTCACAGCCTGAATTTCCACCATGTTTCATACTAACTCCGCCCGAATTTGCACATGGGACCCATGAGAGAGGCATGAAGAGAGAACCACGCATGTCTGAGGACTTTCCAGACCTCCCACCAATCACCTGCTAGTCTCAGAATCCATCCGCTAAACCTTTTCTAATAAAATTACTGCCTTAGCCCCAGCCCAGGGAGACAGATTTGAGCTTGACTCCTGTCTCTTTGGGAGTCTACTTGCAGTAAAAATTTTTCTTTTCTCAAAAACCCAGTGTCAGAGCATTGACTTCTAGTGCATCTGGTAGTGAGCTCCTTTGCCACGGTGACACCAATCCCTAATCACTTTCCACAGGCTGCACCTCCTAATGCCGTCGCATTGGGGATTAGGTTTTAACGTATGAATTTTCGGGGGACGGGGACATTCAGAGCATAGCAGGCCATTTGCTTCTGCCCCTAAACCTGGCTATATAGAACAAGGTGTCTATTCAGGAAAGAGTGAGGATACAATTCGAAAAGTAGCAGAGCAGACAGAGAGGGAGGGAGGAAGAGAAAGAGAGAGAGAGAGAGAGACAGAAAGAGAGAGAGACAGAAAGAAAGAATGAACATCGATTTCCTGTGGCCCTCTTCATCCTTGCATTTTTTAGTTATGAAAAAATGCTTGCACTAGTTTGAGTTGAATTCCTATCATTTGCACCAGGAAGATCCTGATTGATCTCCTGAACTATGCTGAAGATCATGTTTACATAGTCCATGCAAAACTATAGTTTCAGTGCTCCTGAAAATGGTTTAAATTTTTATATCTTTTTATATATCAGTATTCAGAGAATTTAAAATGTTTTAAAATCACATCATCTGCAGTGACTTGTATAGTAATTTCATATTTCTAATATGTTTAAGTTATCCTGTGCTTTAGATATATCATATTCATTATCACTCTTGAGTATTTCTGTTTTCTGTGGTTTTATTCTATTTTTGTTGCAAATATTTTTGCATCTTATGAATCCGTTATTCAAACTAATGCTACCACAAAATTAGTTCCCATTTTTTAGTGACCTATCCCTCTTTTGACAGTAACAGCAAAAAAGAGATGGCTATGACTGAAATGTTCAATGCTTTATACATCATAAAGCAGTAACATATCATAGAATAATGGTCTATGTTTCCAATATTATGGTTGCTTGCTTGCAAGTAACTGCAGGCATTTATACTTTTTCTTTATGTTACTACCACCCTTGTGAGTTGTGACCAGCAACAAAATTCTATAGCAGTCTGCCTTATTGCTATTTCAAAGCAAATCTTTGTGGTTAAGTAAAATTTCCTATAGGAATCACACCCAGAGTAGTCCAGTAGGCTGTGTCAGCATTAGTGGAATTTTAAATGTGTTATTCCACCTTGCATAGTTATTTATTGTAATTCATGCTTTGAGGGGATTTTTAGGTTCCAAACGTTATCCATCAGGATATTCCTACCTGTCCAAGGGAAAGTAGCCTTACTATGGCGACCTCTGGCTGACTGGCCCCATCAAATTCCCAGATTCTTTATTAGATACCAGCCCAGCTACGCTGCTTGGAAATTCTAAATGCACTAGAAGTACATTGCGAATAATAAGTGGAGCTTAGAAGAAAGATACATAGAATTACGGTGGTAGAGGTTTAACTTTATCTGTAGGTAACACAACTTAGCTCTCTCCAGGGCTGAACAGGCTCTTCTCCCTTCTAGCTCATATATGCATGGGATATCTCACAGCACGAAAGCTTTCTACACATCAAAATGGGTTGAAAATGAGATTTTCTTTTGAATAAATGTGCCTTCCGAGAGCGATTTTCCAAAGCTGTAATTCCTCTTAACTGAGGGATACAACAGTTAGAAATTCCCTAATGCCCAACTGGTTAGGTTTCTCCCTAATTCAAGTTGCCAGTCACCAACCATATATAGAAATGAATGAAGATAACAATTATTTATATTTATCTCTTCCATAGAAGATGAATATATCCTAACTCATTTTTTTACTGTGAAGATGAAATGTAAAGACATGCCTTTTGTTCAGTTGCTGTGGATTTGTTAAATACATTCTTTTATTTGATGAAATTATTTTTGAGGGAAGGCAAAGACCTTATATCTTACTCTAATAATTACCAGATGTTGGCAAGAGTATTACAGACAGCAACAGGTTTCAGTGAGAATGTAACCATATCATACTATGCGTCATGTAGTGCTTATATTATATATTATATATAAGTATTAATCTGTAATAGCTTATCAATTTATTTTTTCAAATGCACTAATTAAGCCTCAAGCCCCCATTTCAGGCTTTGCACTTTTGTTTAACAAGGACAGTTAAAAAAAAAGAAAGAAAGAAAGAAAAAGAAAGAAAGAAAAGAAAGAAAGAAAGAGAAAGAAAGAAAGAAAGAAAGAAAAGCTTCCTAGTTGCTATGTGGAAACTGGCATTGCCAAGGAGCTTGCAACCATACAGCCACAAGGAGGAGCTCAAGCATCAAATTAAAAATTAACACAAACTAATAAATTCTGGCGCGTGCTGCTTTTGGCAATGCGTTAAAACAATATTTATTCTTATATGGAGGTGAGGTGATTTATGGGCCTTTTGCCCAAATTAATATCACTCTGGGGAATGTATGTTGATACGCTGGTATGTATCAGTATATTTACATAAATATGATAATATAGACATAATCTATTCTTCACCCAGTAACCAGATGGATATTTAAAAAATGCTTGAGATAATGCTACTCCCTGTTTAAAAGCCTTCCTATGGCTTCCTTTCATTTTGAGAATAAACTGTGCGTTCTCTACCCGGACCTAAGAGGCCCTGCCTCATCTCTCTCCCACACCCCTTCTTTTCTTTTCTCTTCTCTTCCTCTGCTGCTGCTTTTTAAAGAAACTTCAACATTTATTTTAGATTCAAGGGATACATGTGCAGGTTTGCTAGATGGGTATATTGCATGATGCTGAGGTTTGGGGTCCAAATGATCCTATGGCCCAGGTAGTGGGCATAGTACCCAAGGAGGTGAAAGATCTCCACAAGGAGAATGACAAAGCACTCCTGAGAGAAATCAGAAGTGACACAAATGCATGGAAAACCATTCTATGCTCATGGATCGGAAGAACCACCCCTTTTGGACTCCATCTCATGCCTCTCTCCCCAGAGACCGACTGTGGTAACCACATGCCTTCTGATAGGCCCTAGAATGGGTCTTTTCTGGCCTCAGGGACTTCCCACTTCTGTTCCTCTGTCCTTCCAGAGACTTGCATGCCTGCCTCCTACTCATTCTTTGAAATTCACTTTCAGTGTCACCCTCTAGACAGTCATTTCCTGACACATACTGAATGTCGGATGGCCTGCCTTCCCTTCTGCCATTCTTCTCCATCCTTGTTCTCTGTTTATTCCTACTTAGAATTTATCACAAGCTGTACTTCTTTTGTTCACCTATGTGTTTCCTGTTTATTATATGGCTTCTGTATTTGATGTACATTAGAGCAGGAACCTTGTCTATGTAAACACTGCAGTATCTGCAGTGCCTAGCACAATTCCTGGCACCAAGTATGTGTGCAATAAATATTTGTTGAAGGAATGAGTCTTTATAATTGAAACTTTGGGAATGTGTCTGGATCCAGAGTTTCTCTGGAATAATAGCCACAGAAACAGTTTTGAAACATTGGCCCCCCATCTCAGTGATTTTTGCTCACGGTTTGAAGGGCCTCCTCCTAATTCCCCAACAATACACGTGCTATTCCTACTCTACCCCAAAAGAGGCAGCAAATGATGCACAATGAAATCTATAGCACTACCAGAACAGACTAATAGCAGCATGGTTCGACAAACAAAATTAATATTAAGCAAAATATGCCAACATCTTCCACTGCTATCTGCGTTATTTGACCTGTGAGCATGCGACCTTGTGTCTGAGGAACAGCTTCTTCAGCCCCAACAGTTGGTGCTGAGATCTAATGATGGTGTCACCAGCATCACAGTTTGGAAGGTGCTGATAGGACAGGCTCCCAAAGATCCTATCTGTCAGCTGAAAGAGGATGTATCTTTCTATACAAGGCCTTCAAAGAGGCATTGACTTCTTCACTCTTGGGGCCATCTTTGAGTAGGGGTTAAGCAGCTCCCAGTAAGATCAGATCTCATGCTGATGTGGGTGCTCACAGAAAATCCCTGGTGCTTCGCAAAGCATATCCTAAAACTCATTAAGCGTGGGTTCCTGCCAAGTTTTATATTATTTCACTTCATATAATATGTTTCACTGTATATTTGTGTCTTGTAAATAGTTTCTGATTTTTTCAGTAATGACTGGTAATTATTCAACCTTGCTCATTTGCTCCTTCTTCCCGGGAAACTTTTTCAAAGTTGTACATTCATTTACCAAGAAAATGAGCATTCGCTTTCTAAAAATGTAGTCATAGAAGACTCCCCAAAGAAACAGATTTGATCCTTTCATAGGAAGAAAGCAGACACATTATCTATTGGAATGATTATTCTAAAAGCCACAATCACATATTGTAAAATTTGCAAAACGATGAAAGAAATTAATGTTTGAATATATATTGTTTATCATTCTCAGGGACCACTTTGTCAGGATGTGGTATTAAAAAATGTTTTTGTATTTCTGAGAGTTAGGAAAAAAATCCGTTACAATTGAAATAGAGTATGGATTCTTCTCATAGGCACAGCTTAGTGGGGAGCAGAGTCCAGATTTTTAAAGAAAATAATTCATGACCCTTGCTAAAGATGGGAAGGGGGTCATGGCAATATGTATAGGGACCACTGCAATGGGGTCTTGCAGTGGGGAAGAGATTGAACTCAACTCCCTCTCCAGCAAGGGCAAGTGGGGATTTTTAATCAAGGAGCAGGATGGGGTCAGTGAGTGGAAAATTACTAAGAGGAAACATCAAGGATAAGGGGAGGTCAGATACCAAAGGTGGAGGATTTTCACTAAACAGACTATGCAGGATTCTTGCTCAAACTGGATTCTGTGAGGACAGAGAGGGAAGTCCAAGGTCGAGCCAAGTTGAGCAGAGGGCTCAGAGGAGGCTCACTAAAGTTTTGATCAAAGAAGAGAGTCTTCATCAAGGTATATGTGGCACTGTGATTCAAAGCACCTGTGGTAGATTGATTGAAAACACGGCCCTAAGTCTCCCCATAATCCATGTACACATACCCTTTGCAAGGAGACTTTGCAGCAACTATTACAAGGTGGAGTCTGTCTCCTCCTCCCCTTTGCATCAGAAGCTTACCTTGTCACTTGCTCTGCCCAGCAGAAAGTGGCTGAAATTACATGTGTCAGTTCTAAGCCTTAGATCCCAAAAGGCCCTTTGTGCTTCTCCTCTTGCTAGCGTCCCTCTTCCTTCAACATGAACAAGCGTGACTGGAAGGTAAGAGATCATTTATTGCAGAACTCAGTTATCTAGCTGAGGACATCATAGACCCACCAGTGCCCAGCTAACCTACCCACTAACTGCAGCCACTGAACACAGCTGGTTGAGATCAGAAAAACCTGGACCAGACCGGAGGAACTGTCTGATGAATCTGAAGAACCACGAGCAATAATAGATGGTTATTGTTTACAGCCACTTAATTTTAGGTTGGTTTGTTACACAGCATTACTGTGACAATAGCTAATATTTAATATTGGACATGGGCTTCTGGGTGACAGCAACAGTGATACATATTTTGGATACTGGCAATTTTATAGCTCTGGTTATAATAACTAGTTTTAGATAATAGTGGCTTTGTGGTATTGGAAGCTCAATGATAGTGGCATTTGGAGGTATTTCTGGCAACGTGGCTAATATTGGTGGCTTTGATGATTACGGTCCTTGTGCTTTTGGGTGGTTATTGGTATTGGCAGGACTTGATGTGACTACCCATGTAGTAAATTGGGGAACTCAGTTTTTCTGCCAGGTTTTGCCATGGTTTGATAATTAAATGACAACCTTTAATGCCACTAAGTTTCCAAGGAAGCTAACTATACATTGTTCTGGGTTTCTCACTAGGCTGGGGAAGATCAGACAGTGGTGGGGGAGGGATTTCTTCTCATTGCTTGTGTGCACTACAGGAGGATTGCAAGGGATTCCTGGTCATCGCAGTGTATGTGAGGTGGTTAGCCTTGGCCATGCCAATCTCCGTCTAATAGGCACAGATGCCAGAAGTGGGCACATTCTTACGTCTATTCTCATGACTTTTCAGAAAGAATGCCTTCTGTAGGCCTCAGTTCAGCCTTCATAAGAAGGGGTACTACAATTGGTGACAGGTATCTGCTCATTGTTTTCTGTTGCAAGTGCACACAGTGGTGAGGGGCAGAGCTGCACCCGTACTTCAGCAGGCCGAGCACTCCATCCATGGCGCTCCACCCAGGGGAACCCTGGCCCCGTCACTGAAATGGTCCTATTATAAAGGAGAGCTGGTTGTGCTTGCATTTGTTTTCCACATAATTGCTCTGCCTATATGTTCATCTTAACTGTGGGGCACCACAGCCTCTTTAAGAATCCTTCTGTATTTTCTGAGGCTATTTTCCATTTTTATTAGCTTTGTGGACAAATAGTTAACAAAACTCTTTCCCTTATTGAATGAGAATTTGACCTCTGGTTAACCCCCTAGCTCAGTTCCCCTAGTAACTTGACAATGACAGAATGTCAACTGTGTTTCCAGGCAGAATTGCTTGTGCCAAAAATGACCTTTGATTGTCAACTTGTATCTGGATTGGGAAGGCCATAAATAAACTATAAATACTATATAGGGAAGCTGTGCTTTGGACTCCCCTAAGAGCTGTGACTCTTACCTGAGTATCTATCTTGCAGGAACCTTGGAAGCTATGGATCCCATGGGTTGGCAGCTTTTAGGCCAGAGTTGATCCTATATCTACCTATTGTGTGTCTCATCTCCTTGCACTTCAGCTGCTGGACTGCTACAGGGACTTCTATAGAAACAGAATCCCTGAAGCTGCACTTTTGGCAGGATGTGGTTTTTGTCCATAATGTAATAGATGGATGCTGAGTGTAGTCCGTGGCAGTTTTGTGAATCTGAATATTTAGTTGAACCCAAGAAGATCTTCAGTGTGTTTTGCAGACTTGGTGTTCTTCCCCTAGGTCCAGCTGCTGATACACCTGAGAGCCTCTCTGGCCTGAGAGGACTCTATGACACATGCACTGAGCTGTATATGTGTGTTTGGGGTGACTCATCATGCATGAGATATAAACCAGGAGATTAGTGGCAGGATGTTTATTCGCTTGGGATTCCAGACCATGGCCCTAGCGCATGGACAGAAGTTAGAAGAACATCTAACTTGCCTAACTGTAACAACCCTTATCCAACTAACACAGAGTATGTAGAGAGGGGTTTTGGGGAAGGAGGCTGAGAACCTTGGGGAGCAATTATGTTGCTGGTGGTAGTGGCAAAGGATGGCTATTTCTTATAAAACTAAAGAGCACTCACAACACGGAGTTCTCAGGAACCACAAGACCAGTCATAGGAAAAGTAAAATAATTAACCGGGAGCTTGTGTCCCATCTTAGGCGGGTCTCTAATCATAGGCAGGCTTTCTTTTTGAAGAATCCTAGCTCTACTCCCTTGAATGTCTGCCCCTTGCCTAGAGAGGGTATGTGGATCTGGGCAGGATGATTCAAGTGCTCAAACAATGGCCTTTCGAGTCTTTATCTTGAGGCTCTGTCTAATGCTCAGTCAGGCTTTCTGTGTGAAGAGACAGAGATGGTTACAGTAGCTCCACGCTTCCATCTTACTAGGTTGGTAACCATAGAGGGAAGAACATGCCTTTTTCCCTTCATTCTAGCAAATGTGGCTAATACTCTGCTCTGGCTTGGAGTGCATGGGCTTCCTGATCAATCACAGAGGCCAGTGTGATGAAAGCTTTTATGTGGCCAGCCAGGAGTAGGCAGTTGGGAACGCTTGAATCCCGTAGCCTGAGATTGGAGAAGAGCAGTTTCCCAAAGGAGAATTGGGGTGCTGGGATTTTAAAAAGTAGGAAGGGATGCTGGGAAGGCTGAACAATTGGTGTCCACTTTATTAAAGTGTGTTCCTCGCACTTTAATACGCATACCTGGGGGATCTTGTTAAAATGCAGGATCTGATTCCTACATGATATGGTTTGGATGTTTGGTCCACTCTAAGTCTTGTGTGAAAATGTGACCTCCAATGTTGGAGGCAGGGCTTAGTGGAAGGTGTTCGGGTCATGGGGGTGGATACCCTCATGAAAGGCTTGGTGCCCTCCTTCAGAGAACGAGTGTGTTCTCACTCTGTGAGTTCATGTGAGATCTGGTTGTTTAAAAGAGCCTGGAACTTCCTCATCTGTCTCTTGCTCCCTCTCTCACCATGTGATATACTGGCTCCCACTTTGCCCTCCGCCATGACTGTAAGCTTCCTGAGGCCCACAGCAGATGTGGGTGCTATGCTTGTACAGCCTACAGAACTGTGAGCCAAAATAAACCTCTTTTCTTTATAAAGTACCCAACCTCAGGTATTCCTTTATAGCAATGCAAATGAACTAATGCATTAGATCTGGTGAGGGGCCTGAGATTCTGTGATTCAAACAAGGTCCCAGGTATTTCTAATGTTGCTGGTTCAGGGACCTTGCATTGAGTGGCAAGGCAGTAGAGGGTGAGGTCACTGCACAGCTGGAAGCCATCTCCTGTTGTTAAAGAAGAGGTGTGAGTAGTTGCCTTTCAGAGGGATTTGGGTAGCAGTCAAATAGCATCCTCAGTGTAACACAGGGTGTGAGAAAGCTTATTGGAGGGGTCTGTTCTAAATGACTAGGCCTAGTGGGGCAGGTTGCATGACCCAGGAATGCCAATGTTGGCAGTTTCTTCTTGTGCTGCAGCAGCACTTGCAAAAGCACATTATGCTGTTAAATGAATTATACACAGTGAGTTAATCACAGGCCTACACTGCCAACAGGCAGCTCCCACCGGAATGAATTTGGACAGGGAGAGTTTAAAAAAATAGCCAAACTGCAGGATAATATGCAACCAGAAATATTTTCAAAATGGACCATAAAAGGATGTTTGGGAAAGTTAATTTTTAAATATATGCTCCGACTCTGTGGTGTAGACTCCCTAGATGACTGACAGCGCCATTTCTCCTCCTGCTATGGTTCTCCCCCGGGCTGTATTTGGAAAATATTGATTTCTCTCCTTGGTTTGTTTAACAGCAAATTCAACAACAACAAGTTTCAACTTGCTGACTAGAATTTTCATAGCATGATCATAATCAGACACAGCTAATAGCAGGGAAGCCAATTGTCTTCTAAATTGATTTTTTCTTTTACGTTAGAGGAATAAATGGTGGTGCTTCTGAAAATATTTCAGGACCAAATGTTTGAGACCAGATTTCGAAAGATTAATTACAAAATTATGGAGGGATACAAACTCTTAAAATTTAAAACATACCGCAATTTAGGACCTAGCTACTTTTTTAGGCAGTCACTGGTCATTTTGATTTCAAAGGTAGAAATTAGAATTGATGGCATACACCAATATATATATATAAAGGAATTGTTTTAAATTGTATTTTAATTTATTTTCTCTAGCATCTCAGTTTTGTTTTTTAAAGGGAATTAAAGGTATGCACAAGCACTAAACCAACTGTTTTTCATTTTTTACCTTACTTAAATGATAAATATACTGCAGTCAGCATAATGCACATTAGATGGTTTCAGCAAACAAGATGCTCACAGCACACTTGACCTGTCCTTGGATCTGTTTAGTTTTTTTTGGAGTGGGGCAAGGAAGGGGGACAAGGAAGTTTACTCCATAGCTTGGAGCTTCATAATGTTGAACGCCTGTTTGTTCCTGACACTGAAGTGCAGGGAGAAGGCAGAGTAACTCTGATAAAAGAAAAGCGATTTTTGCAACTCAAGGGTTTGAGTTGCAAGCCCTGAGCTTTTGTTTATGAGTTGATATTGATGGGTTCATCTGTTTTCCACTTGATTTTTCTCAATGAGAATAGAAATGCAAGGCTATCTCAGTGTTCATGGTTCACAAATATAATTTGCAAATACGGTTAAGAAAATGAGATAGAATGTGGTCTTCATAACTAGACAAGTTACATTTCTTAAGGAGATCTGTCCTGACCACCTATTTAATGCCACTGTGGAACCTCCCTCCCTATCTCACTGTAGCCCTGATCTCCCTGACTCTGAGCTATTTTTGCCACAGTACTTCTCGTCTCATATAATTTCTCATTTATTTATTATTGTCACTGACTGTCTCCCTCCACTAGAATGTCAGCTCCATAAGAGCAGGAAGGTTTTGTTCACTGATGTATCCTGCATGCCTGGGACAGTGTCTGACGCTTGATAGATCTTCAGTAAATGAATTAATGAATACATTTCTCTAAGTCCATTCTCATTTCTTAGACCAGGTTGAAATTTCAAAAGAAATACAGCCACCTACTTATACCATGTCTCAAACACACTAAAGATATTTTTTCCAACTGAAGAAAAATATGTTTTTTCATGCATCGTAAGATACCACTTGATTACGGCATCAAAAAAAGTTCATTTGATAAAATAAAATTTTGATTCCCAGGTAGATCAATTAGCTTTTCCCAAGGTTCAGTTAAATTAGTTTCTTAACCTTGGCAGTAATGATGTTTGTTATGGAGAGTGTGTTGTGCATTATGGGATATTTAATAGCATCCCTAGCCTTGACATAATAGGGATTAGTGTCACCCTCTCTCCTCTAGTTATGGCAACCAAAAGTGTCTCCAGACATTGTCAAATGTCTACCATTTGGAACCACTTAGTTAAACCCATCAATCTAATTTTAAATAGGCTTACTGGCTTGCAAATATTTATCTTTAATCTTTGAAGAGAGAATAGCTGTCTTTTATCAAGCACTTGTGTGGTAGTTAGAATAATGGGCCCCAATGATGTTCGTATCCAAATCCTGGGTATGAATATATTACCATACATGGCACAAAAGGCTTTGCAGATGTGATTAAGATTAAGGAACTTGAGGTGGGGAGATCATTCTAGATTATCCAGGTGGGCCCAATCTCATCACATGAGCATTTAAAAGCTGAGAGCCCTTTTAGACTGTGGTAAGAATACGTCAGTGATAGGATAGGATGTGGGTAGGATACCTCAGTGAACAAAACTTTCCTGCTCTTATGGAGCTGACATTCTAGAGGAGGGAGACAGTCAATGACAATAATAAATAAATGAGAAATTATGTGAGATGAGAAATGCTATGGAAAAATTAGCTCAGAGTCAGGGAGATCAGGGCTACAGTGGGATAGGGAGGGAGGTTCCAGAGTGGCATTAAATAGGTGGTCAGGACAGATCTCCTTAAGAAATGTAACTTGTCTAGTTATGAAGACTACATTTGTGTCTGCGATTTATGATCTCAGAAGAGGTATGAGGGAAATGTGATGTGACAAGTACTCAACCGTTTGTTGCTCACTTTGAAGATATAGGAAGGGGGATAGGAGCCAAGGAATGCTATGACCTCTAGAAGCTGAAGTGACCTTCCATTGACAGCCATCAGGAAAACAGGGATCTTGGTCCTATGACTGCAAGGAGCTTAATTCTGCCAACAAATGGTCAAGGAATGGATTCTTCCCTAGACCTACAGGAAGGAATGCAGCCCTGCTGACATCTTGATTTTAGCCTATCAGGACCCATGTTGGACTTCTGACCTATAGAACTCTAAGATGAAAATTTGTGTTAAGCCATGAAGTTTATGGTACTTTGTTCCAGTAATAACAGAATTTATCACCCTGAGACCTTTGCACAATAACTTTCTATCTTCTCATTTTATAGAGGATGTAGGCTGAATTATGTCCCCACCAATTCATATGTTAAAGTCCTAACATCCAGTACCTCACAATGTGACTGTGGTTTGGAGACGGGGTCTTTAAAGTGGTAATTAAGGTTAAATGAAGTCAATAATATGAGCCCTAATCCAATATGACCGGTGTTCTTATAAGAAGAGATTAAGACTCAGATACACACAGAGGAAGACCAGGTGAAGGGAAGACTGTGGAGGAGATGGCCATCTGTGGGCCAAGTGAGGCCTTCAGAAGGAATTCACCCTGCTGACACATTGATCTTGGGCTTCTAGCCTTCAGAACTGTGAGGAAAAATATTTCTATTGTTTAAGCCATGGAGTCTGTTGTACTTGTTATGGCAATCCTGAAAACTAACTCAATAGATGATGAAACAGACTCAGAACATGAATAAATTTCTCTAGGATATATAGCTAGTACAGGTGGGATTGGAGTCTCTGCAATCCATGATGTTGATGTATGCACTAAGTGGTTCTAACTGCATTAAATTTATGGATGACCCAGAGCATTCTAACTGTTGCCAGTTTGTAGAGGAAAAGTTTGAGACCTGTGTTCAAATTCTCATGTGACTACTAGTTGTTGTGTCTTGAGTGACATGTTGATCTCAGAGGCCCAGTTTGCTCATATCTAAAATGGTTTTTAGTTTCTTTCCAAGATTACATTGTGAACTAAATAGATAATGACTGCAAATACATTTTGTTATACACCAAGCACGGTGTAAATGTGAGGTGGTATTATTAAAATGTTACTATTGCTGGAAAAGAAATCGAGTGAATGTTTTCTGACAGCGCCTTTCAGACCTTCTTCTAGGTATGTTTAGGGAATGTCCACTCTTTGAAATGCAAGAAAAACATAGAAAATATTGTTTAACTCACAGGAACAAGAATGTACAAGAATCAGTGTTTCCTTTCTGTGTTTCCTTCTAAAAGGCAGTTCACATGTATTTTATTGTTTGGAGTTCCCAGTGGAGGCATTATTAAGTGCACTGTTCAGAGTCAGTGGGAAGAACAACAGCTGTTTAAAAAAAAGAAGGGGAACTGTCTACTCTAATTTAGGTTGTCTGGTTTATTATGGGATAAGAGTAAAAAACAAACAGAAAAGGACTGTCTTGTTAACTTGTGGCAAAGTTAACAAGACAGCTTTCCCACAGGAGAGCAATGTGTTCCATGAGTCTGTGGTTCCATGTAATGTTCTTCTAAGGGGGAAAGCATTTATTTTGGTTTGAAACTCTGCAGGCTTCTCGTCTTGTATCCACTTTCACAAATGACAGTGTTTGTATCCAAAATAACAGAAGTTTCAAGTGGCTCAAAGGGATCTACCAGCCACATTAAGTTTGTTTTAATGGTGCCCTTTAGCAGGGAATTGTACAGCCACTCTCACTCTACCACCGCATTCCTGATGAAGGCAAATTTAGCATCAACATGGGGAGCTGACATACTTTCTTGTACATGTTCCTAAAGTAATATTACCAATCGATTCTGGCATCAGTTAGCTACACATTTGCCATCTGCTTTCTAGAATGTCCTCTCCTCCTTCCCTGCCTAGGGTACCTCTATTCAAACTTCAATTCCTAGCTTGAATTTCAACTTATGTGTGAAACCTTTTCCATCTTTTCCAGATACTGTAAATTCCCTGTCTTGTTTGTGTGCCTGTGACACCTTATTCAGATCTCCAATATACTATTTAATATCTTATAAGGCAATGATTTATTTGTAATTTCGGGCAATAATGATTTGTGAGGTTTACAATCACAGATATGTTTTGTGTTCCCAGCACTGTGTCGGAAACATAGCAGTTCTATAATATATTAATAAATTCCAAATCAAAGTAAGGGCCTAGGATGATGTGTAACAACAGCTATCATTTATTTAGCAATTTCTATAAGCTAGTAACTCCTGATCTCATTTATCCCAGCAGTCCTATAAGGCGGTCTTTATGTTCACTATTTTATAGATGAGGAAATTGAGGCCTGAGGCTAGGTGACTTGCCCAAGGTCATCTGGCTTTTAAGGAACAGAGAGGTTTCTAACTAAGGTGAATAATGATGCGCATTTATATGGAAGATGGGTGATAGCTGATATAAACCCAAGCAAAATGGAAAGGGAAATTTTTTGTCCTTAACATCATTTTACTTCCATTTATTCTTTTTCTCTCTCCTGCTTTTTAATGTGCCTTTTGTACACCCATTAAGGCCTGGTGTTGTAGATTGAATTATTGGTCACAATTCTCATCATCTTTATGAATTATAAATCCGTACCTTTGGTCATGTGACTTTGAAACATCTTCCACTAGAGTGGGCAGAATATTTTTCTCCACTCCATTGATGTTTGGCTTGGCCACATTACTTGCTTTGGTCCATGAATTGTGGGTAGAGGTGACAATGGGCCAGCTCTGAGCTGAGACCTTAAGAGGCATTGTGTGTTGTGTGTTTCTGCTCACCTGTCTTTCAATTCCTAATGAGAAAAACTTGCCTTGAGTAGCCACAGGTCCAAGGAACGTAAAAGACATGTGGAGGAGGCATAAACTTTATCTGAAGTTCGAAGCTGAGATGTCTCAGCTTACTGGTAGAGTAGACCCTGCAATGAGAGAAATAAATGTTTGCTTTATTGTAATCCACTGAGACTTTGGGATTGTTTGTTACACAGAAATATCTGGTTAATACACTTGGCCTCCTAAAGGTACTCTATAATCACGGTTGCTATCTCCTTCTGCCTTAGCTAATCAATCAAAAGGAAAGGAAAATCGCATTTATCTAGCAGACGTAAGCATGTAAACTCCGTAAAGACATCCTAGAGACTGATACATAATGTGAGCTCAAAAACGAACGTGAAAACCGTTTTTTCTTTTTTTTTGAGGAGCAGTCTTGCTGTTTTGCCCAGGCCAGAGTGCAGTGGCACTGTCTGGGCTCACTGCAAGCTCCGCCTCCTGGGCTCACGCCATTCTCCTGCCTCAGCCTTCCGAGTAGCTGGGACTACAGGCGCCCGCCACCGCGCCCGGCTAATTTTTTGTATTGTTAGTAGAGACGGAGTTTCACCATGTTAGCCAGGATGGTCTCGATTTCCTGACCTCGTGATCCACCCGCCTAGGCCTCCCAAAGTGCTGGGATTACAGGCGTGAGCCACCGCACCCAGCCAAAAACCCTTTTTAAAAGTTACAAGTTTCTCTGAATGTTTTCCCGCTCTCTCCTTGCCCACCTCTGGTGCTTTAATGGCACTTCTGGCTCCTTCTTTAAAGCCTGCTGTCTAGTTCCAGAACTAGGAAGTATTTCAGGAGTACTTACCTACAATGTTGGCTTCTTTATCTCTTTTCAGAGGGAAAGAATTTCCTCTGAAAAGGGCTTTTCTTCTACCACTGTGGCTCCTGCCACCTCCTACCATTTGACCACACACTGTGCAAAGTGTGTACGTGTTTAAATCCCACACTTCAGTATGCTTGCAGCACCGCCCTCCCTAGAGCTCAGATACCAATCAGGGTCGGGGGAGGGGGACATGCCCAGAGCACCAGTTCCTCAGACAGAGCTCACCTCCTAACTTGTTCTCTCTACTCCATCACACACATCCCCCTGCTTTCTCTCCTCCCATTCAGTCTTCCCTCCCTAATTCCAGGTCATAATCAGCTGTTTGAAACAAGTATAGTGTTTCCCTTTAAATCTTTTGCTACGTGTGTGCAACTTCATTGAGTCCTTATAATGATCCATAAAGGTAGTAATTACTTTTCCTGATTTTATAGATAAAATATTTATATTTTAGCTCATTAAGGTTGGAAGCTAAGTTGGAATCCTAGGCCTGTATGACTGTATCCAGTAGATCTATGATTTTAAAACTTTTCTCTAGCAGCTGAAGTCTTTTTTTAATGTATAAATTAAAACTTACATAGTGTCCTTTATTCACAGAATGGCTTGGGCTGCAAGTAATAAAACCCTGATTCAAGCTGGCTTGCATAATGAGGAGAATTAAAAAATCTCACCTAACAGGAAGTCCAGAGGTGATATGAACTTCAGCATGGTGCATCAGGGCTCCAGTCACACTTCTGCATGGCTCTGTCCTGGTTCTTTCTGCCTCTGTGTGACACATGTATCCTCAGGCTGGGAGCAAGATGGCAGCAGTGGTTCCAGGCATCCCATTTAGACTGCAAAACCTACAGCTGGAGTTGGGGTGGCCTTATCTTATGAGGGAGGAATGTTTCCCTGAAGTTCCCCAGCAGACATCACTTTATGTTTCATTGCCTACATCTGGGTCACATGTTAGCTTTAAAGAAATTACTGCCAAGGGGTCATCCTGAGTGGCATGTACAAAGTTAAGGTTCACTCTGGAGCTAAGGAGATGGCTCCCTTTGCCACCTGTGGTTGTAAAATTCTAAGGTGGCCCCTAAGATTCCCACCCCATGGTGAGCATATCTTGTATAATATCTTATCCTTGAGTGGGTGTGGAACCTGTGAATATGATGAATATGACAGGATAATCATTCCCTTGTCTAGATTATGTTATATGGCAAATGGTGATTATGTTATATAAGACTCTGTCATAGCACACTGGAGAGATTAAGCTCACTGGAGAGATTCTACGCTACTAGCTTTGGAGATGGTGGGGGTCATCGTCCTATGGCAAGGATCTGAGAGTGTTCTGTAGGAACTGAGAGCAGTCCTCGACAGCCAGCTAGCTACCACATTCTTCCAACAATCTGGGAGAGTGTAGAAGCAGATTATTCCCCAGAAGCTCCAGAAAGGAGTGTAGTGTGGCTGACATCCAGATTTCACCATGTACTATGCTGAGCAAAGAATCCAGCCACACCATGCCCAGTTCTGATGTAGAACTGTGAACTAATCAATGGGTGTTGTTTTAAGCCACTAAATGATAACTTCTGTGAAGCAACAGAAAACCAGTGCAAGTCGTAGGAAACTGAATTCTGTCAATAGCCTGAATGGGCTTAGAAGAGGACAATGTGCCAGAGATGGCATCATGTCCCAGGAAAAACCTTGATTTAACCTGCAAGACTGAGCAGAGAACCCAGTTACTCTGTGCCCAGACTTCTAACCTATAGAAACCATGAGACCATAAATGGATATTGTTTTCAGCTACTAAGTTTGTGGTAATTTGTAGTGAAGCAATATACAATGAATATACCCCAACCCCTCATCCCCATGTCACACTGGAGGTAGACAGCTGTAAACACTGGGCTTTGTCAAAACAGAGATTAGATGTTGAGTATAAAATAGATAACACCAATACCTTATTAGCATAATTATATTTTCTAAATTCACAAATATAACAGTAAAAGTTAATAAAGGAAAATCATAGTGCTGTTCTATCTAAATTGAGGGTTATGAATGACAATTACTGTATCCAATTCGTTTCTCTATTTTGGTTGCACAGATCAAGACAATTCTGACTCACACATATTTAATAATCATGCAGTCAATTTAATAATTGTATATGTTGTAGACATGTATAAGCTTGAATACAAAAAGGGCCACTGCAGAGCTGTAACCTCTGTAATCACTGATACAGTTACAAGATGTCTAATTAAACCCAAAGAAACAATAGATCTTTTAATACCAGGATTTGTATAAAATCAAATTTTTGTAGTTACACAATGCAGTCTCTAGAGTGTTTCCATTTGATATGGCATTTACATGCACATACTGATTTTATTACAATTTAAAAATAAATGAATATATATGTATATTTAAAAATTAAATTTGAATCCAAGCTTTGTGGAACATCTTTGTAGACCCTTAGGGTTCCACAGAAAATAATCTGAAAGCTCCTGCTCTGATCTCGTGAATTCATGCTAACAACTGCTAGTCTTTCAGTATGGTTGACATCATCTAGGAGAAAGTCGAAAGGATTACTTTTGTTTGTTTTTTTTTCTTTTTTTCTTTTTTTTTTTTTAATTATACTTTAGGTTTTAGGGTACATGTGCACAATGTGCAGGTTTGTTACATATGTATCCATGTGCCATGTTGATTTCCTGCACCCATTAACTCGTCATTTAGCATTAGGTATATCTCCTAATGCTGTCCCTCCCCCCTCCCCCCACCCCAAGTCCAAACAAACACGTCATCGCAAGTTGTTGTGAGGCTAAAATCTTGGTGGGAGGTCTCGGTGGGAGACAGCAGTTCCCAGCCCTGTCCAGCTCATCAGCAATTGCTTAGTGGGGAGGCCAGGCAGTGATTTCTTGTACCTGGGATTCTGCATGTTTGTGGGCCATGCAGTGCTGGAACACACTGGGGATGGAGTAGACAACTGTGATGTTCTTGGCCTGGGAGCTGGTCTGGCCTCATCACACAGGGCAAATGGAAGTGACTTGATCCTTCAGACTCCAGTGACTGATGTGTGAAAACAATTTGAAGCATGAGGTATAAAATATGAATAATTATACTAAGTGGGCTAGACAAAGACTATACTAGTTCACTGCATTAGGGATATTTTATAATAATAGAAGACCTATAAAAAGGATTTCCGGAAAATGTAACAATTATAAACATATATACATCTAACAGCAGAGTCCTAAAATTACACAAAATGAAGATGGGCAGAATTGTACAGAAAAACAGATAATTCAACAATAATAATTGAGGACTTTAATACCCTACTCAAAAATAGAGCGTGGTATCCCCACTCTAATGATACTGGAACAATTATACAGCAAATCAATAATATTTAGACAATGTAGATAGTGACTAAAGATTTTCAAACTTCTATCCAAAGTTTGATTTGAACTAACCCGGCTTTCTGATCTATCCATTTAATATTTAAGTTTATTGACTTAGGACTCATGGATTCCTAGACAGTACATGCAGGCTTTTAGGGGTTTCCTAATCCTATAAAATAATATGCAAACTATTTTGTGAGGGAAGGCATTTGGGGAAGGGGTGTTCATGGCTTTCATCAGTCTGTTAACATACATTCTTTTGAGAATGTGCTATGCACCAGGTACTGGTGTAAGTGTTGGTTGACAGCTGAGAACAAGACAAAGTTGTATAGAACTTATAGTTCACTGTCAATGGGGTAAGGTGGGACATTCAGACATAAAAAAGTAACAGATTGCTTTAGATACTGATGTATGCTCCGAAGAAAATATAATAATGTGATAGGCATTGTCTTTGATGGCCCTAATTTAGCTGGAGTAGCCAAGAAAGACTCCTCTTAGGCGATGATATTGGAGAAGGAAGGTACTAATGTCCTGAGTTGGGAACAAATGCATTACATTCAAGGGGCTGAATTAAGCCCAGAGTGGTGGAGCACAATAACTGAATGGGAAAGTAGAGAGAGATGATTTTGGAGCCTGCAGGAGCCAGATCATCGAGGTCCTTTTAGGTCACGTTCTAGGATTTAGAGTCTGGCAAAACAGTGGTAAGCCATTTGGGGGTTTTAGGTAGGAATGTATTCTAACTACTGTGTGGAGAATGGAACAGCAACTAGAAACTAATTTGCATGGCCCAGATGGGAGGTGATGGTGAACTGAATGAAGAGAGGGAGAGAAGAGACTTTAAAGAGCTTAACAATCACTAAAGCAAAGAGCCCTTTAAAATGGGAATGTACCAGTCTCAGTGTCATTAGAAAGAAAATTATATCAATTTAAGTGCAGTGGGACACCAGTTCATGTCGTTCATCATTCCTTCATTGGGTCTGTAAGCTGTAGTTTAGAAAAAAGCAGTGTGATGATATGAACAAAAGAGTTTACAGGCAGGAATCCAAGTAGAGTTTAAATCACCACTAAAGTAAACGGGTGGTAAAAGGTAATACTAGCTGCCATAACAAACAATGCCGAGTTTTAGTGGCTTACCACAATGAAAGTCTATTTCTAATTCATATTCTTCTCTAAGTAGTAACTCAGGAATATGAACTTCCATTGCTTGCCTCTATCATCTCAGTATTCTAAGCTTCCTCAAAGAGAATGAGGATATGGAAGATCACACAGCATGTTTTAGGAGCTAGGCCTGTAAGTGACTTATATCAATTCTGTCCCACATTCTGTTTGTCAGAATCCAGTCACATGGACACATTTAACTGCAAGAGCATGGGAGAACTCGGGTATGCGTGAGTGCTAATAATCTCAGCTACAGTTGTTTAGAAATCATGCTCCTGCCTTGCCCCAACTGCTTATGGCTGGACTGCCCAAGATGAAGCTAGAATGTTTCATTTATTCTCTTAGCATCACTCCTGTGGCCATTTGTCTCAATGGTAGATAGGTTTTTAATTTCTTTTCTTTGTTTGCTTGTTTGTTTTTGGTTGTTGTTTAATTACAGTCTACCTGCATCAAAATAGTGTTCTTTGGTTTCTAGAAATTGGATCCCTATATATTTCTTTTTCTTTGGGGCACATGTTTGGCTTTTCCTGCACCCAATCATATCTGGCAAAGGTACAGTCTAATTTTCTTTCATGAGATTAACTTGTAACCAAAGTATTACATAAGATAGAGCAGTGGTCCGCAACCTGTTTGGCACCAGGGACTGGTTTCATGGAAGACAATTGTTCCATGGACTGGGGAGGTGGATGATTTTGGGATGATTCAAGTGCATTATATTTATTGTGCACTTTATTTCTATTATGATTACATTGTACTATATAATGAAATAATTATGTAAGTCACCATAATGTAGAATCAGTGGGAGCCCTGAACTTGTTTTCCTGCAACTGTATGGTCCCATCTGGAGGTGATGGGAGAGAGTGACAGATCATCAGGCATTAGATTCTGAAAAGGAGCACGCAGCCTAGATCCCTGGCTTGCACAGTTCACAATAGGGTTCGTGGTCCTATGAGAATCTAATGCCACAGCTGATCTGACAGGTGGCGGAGCTCAGGCGGTAATGCCGGCAATAGGGAGCAGCTATAAATACAGGTGAAGCTTTGCTTGTCCCTGCTCACCTCCTGTTGTGCAGCCCAGCTCCTATCAGGTCACAGACATATACCAATCTGTGGCTCGGGGGCTGGGGGCCCCTGAGATAGAGGACTTAGTTGCTGAAATGGGGATCTATTACCAAAACTCAATACTTGTACTGTGAATACAGCATGAGCATTTAGAGCCCATAGAGAGTCTAGAGCCAGAGGTTCTAGGCTATATGTTTGTGTAACTTCTGACTGGGCTGCTCTATTCTCTGTGTTGCATAATCTTTAATTATAAAAATAATATATGATATTTACCGATTGCTCTGTACGTGTCAGGCCTTCTCAGCACTTTATGTGGATTATTGCAATTTTCATCACTTTATGTGGATTATTGCAATCTTCATAAGAAATCTTTGAGGTAGGTGTTTGTATGCTCACTGTTACAGCGAGGCAACTGCGGCACAGGAAGGTTAAATTGTGTCAGAAAAATTACGGACTTCAGGGCCTCAAATCAGATACTTTCAGGGAATTGGAGGATCCTTCTGGTACAACTTTTGCTTGTAAATTTTTGGAGAAAGTTTTGTTTTTATGTTAAATATTCTATAGCAAATTACATTTGTTATAGAATAGATTTGTTATAACAAATTACATTTGTTATACAATGAACTTTTCTATACTAAAGAGTAAATAACAAATTAGATTTGCCTTACATCACTTCCCAGTTAGTTTCAGAGGAAGAATAACATAAATGCTTTTTGGCTACATGGGCATGTATCTTTATAAGCACTCAAGATTCTTCCTGTTAGTTTCTTCAGTGATGCTCATAATACTGATAATATTGTTTCCGAGGAAACTGTGGGCTGGATAAACATGATTCTTGTCTGCAGATCCATTGTACTCTTTGTATGATGTTTTTGAATACATATATAAAGTCATTTCTTCACAGGAACATCTTGTTTGCATTACCAAAATTACACTCTGCTGAAGAAATAGCTCATGACTCATGTGCAAAAGGATCATTGGTAAGCCTTCTGGACAAGGTGCTGGTTTTCAGCTTGCATTTATTGGCACTGTTCAATTTAGGTGAGATCTGTGTGAAGTGGCTCTCTTAAAAAATTATCATTGAGTTTATTTAGTCAGTAACACAATCCAGCACTTGTCAAATCTATTTACTACTATTTATACATGACATATCTTAAAGAAGACTGGAAAATTATTAGTAGGCTATTCATTTTTCAAATTGTTCAAAAATGAGGTACTAAAACAGAAATTGGTTCTTTTGCAGTTTTATGTTTCTTCCTAAATCTTGGCTGATGTTCCTTGCTCTTTTACAATGTGGGAAACCTTCTTATAAGTGGTTATGAGCTTCTGTCAGGGATCATAAAAAGGTGGTCCAGCCCCTAAGCCTTGTAGACCTGATATTTTGCACAGTGTTTTGCAAGTTTTCAATGTGAAGGCCTTTATTTGGGTTATTTCCTTTGAAATTTACCTTATCCCCTTTATCCTGGTTTTTATGACACAGCTCATATATTTATAAAATGGATTTGGCCCCTGAAGAGCATCCAGGACTGACGTTCAGTTTCTAGAAGGTGGCCCCCTAAGTTCCTCCTTTTCAAAGATTGAGTGCCTTTTTTGCCCAGATCATCAACTGGGCATATTTTGGGATTTATGCAAAGTTGATCACATCTGATAAAGGCCCAGTTATATATATTTATAGACAAAGCATTCTGTAGGATTTGTGGATTAGCTGCTGGAGTTAGAACCTATTAACAACAATCAAGATTTGGGCTGCAAGTGTGGGCTAAGGGTTTAGGGCCTCTGATATGTTTGGCCATGGATACTGTTAAAAATATTTATGCAACTTTTAATTTGATGCATGAATTTTTAATCACTGTGGGCCTGAGGGAAGGGTTTGGGTTTAAGATATTTACTTTGTGATACTTAGCACACTTCCTTATCACTCTAATTTTTATATAAACTCCAAGTCCTGAAAAAAAAACAATAGCCCTCTAAGAGATTCTAAACCTAAACTGTCTGATAGGATAGTCACTAGCCACATGTGGCTAATGAGCACTTTGAAACTTGGCTAGTCCAAATCGAGATGTTCTGTAAGTGCAAAACATATACCAGATTTCCAAGACTTAATGTGAAAAATAGAGTATAAAATATCTTCTTAGTATTTTTTATACTGATTGCATGTTGAAAAGACAATATTTTGGATATATTGGGTTGAAAATACATTATTAAAATCAGCCCACCTATTTCTTTTTCTCTTTTTAAATGTGCCATTAGAAAATTTAAAATTACATTTGTGGCTTGCATTTGTAACTTGCATTATATTTATATCAGGCAGCATTGGTCTAAACAATGAACAAAGACTATTATGACCCTAACATATATTGTTTAGCACAGATCACAACTGATAAATAATTTTTCTTAGTGGCCTTGGTATGACTAAGTGTATTTGTCATAGAGCAGTCATAATTAAAATGTCAATAAATCCTCATTGAGTGAAGACACTTACTTCTTGTTTGAGTTCACTCATTCATCTTCTAACACATACACTTAAAAAGGATCACCCAAAATAGACTTAGTTGTGCATGCTCTGGTGTCTGAAATAGTCTCATTGCTTTTAGTGAATTATAGTTGAGAAGCAGGAGGCACATGGTTTGTTTTGACAGCTAGGAATGCAAGAGACATTATAGTTTAGATTTAACATTCCATCTGCTACATTTTGCAAGTAGAAAAGCTGAGTCTCAGTGAAGAGGGACCTGATGGAATGGAGTGGTGGTGGTTCTGTTTTATCCTATGTCTTCCTTTTTATTTTTAACTTATGAGCTAAAGAAAAGACATAACAAACAACATCACTGTGCATTAACAACCTTGCCAAGTGTAACAGATGAACATACTTCTCTTGAGTATCACTCAGTCTTAGCCAGTCGGATTGCTCATTGCTCTGCTCAACTACTAGGGGAAGGCATCTTTTTAAAGCTATAGATTCCACTTCTGATTCAAAAAGACCTGTTTCCTATGGATTACTAGAACAAATTAAAAGCAAAAGCCTGCTTCTTTGGATCACATTGAATACATTTCTGATTGTCAGGTCTTTATAGAGTTCATAGGTGAAAAGGACTCAAAGTAGGGACTCAAAGGATTTGTTTCTCTAAGTAATATTTAAGCAAACTAATAGCTTCCAAGTTCTAGTAGCAGTTTTCTGACTAAATGGCTTTATGAACGAGGTTTATATCAACTGTCTTTGTATTTGTAGCCTGACTATATTGAAACTTGTTAAATGTGATGCCTCCAGCTTTGTTCTTTTGGCTTAGGATTGACTTGGTGATGCGGGCTCTTTTTTGGTTCCATATGAGCTTTAAAGTAGTTTTTTCCAATTCTGTGAAGAAAGTCATTGGTAGCTTGATGGGGATGGCATTGAATCTATAAATTACCTTGGGCAGTATGGCCATTTTCACGATATTGATTCTTCCAACCCATGAGCATGGAATGTTCTTCCATTTGTTTGTATCCTCTTTTATTTCATTGAGTAGTGGTTTGTAGTTCTCTTTGAAGAGGTCCTTCACATCCCTTGTAAGTTGGATTCCTAGGTATTTTATTCTCTTTGAAGCAATTGTGAATGGGAGTTCACTCATGATTTGGCTCTCTGTTTGTCTGTGATTGGTGTACAAGCATGCTCGTGATTTTTGTACATTGATTTTGTATCCTGAGACTTTGCTGAAGTTGCTAATCAGCTTAAGGAGATTTTGGGCTGAGACAATGGGATTTTCTAGATATACAATCATGTCATCTGCAAACAGGGACAATTTGACTTCCTCTTTTCCTAATTGAATACCCTTTATTTCCTTCTCCTGCCTGATTGCTCTGGCCAGAACTTCCAGCACTACGTTGAATAGGAGTGGTGAGAGAGGGCATCCCTGTCTTGTGCCAGTTTTCAGAGGGAATGCTTCCAGTTTTTGCCCATTCAGTATGATATTGGCTGTGGCATCATGCTACCTGAATTCAAACTATACTACAAGGCTACAGTAACCAAAACAGCATGGTACTGGTACCACAACAGAGATATAGATCAATGGAACAGAACAGAGCCCTCAGCAATGATGCCGCATATCTACAACTATCTGATCTTTGACAAACCTGACAAAAACAAGAAATGGGGAAAGGATTCCCTATTTAATAAATGGTGCTGGGAAAACTGGCTAGCCATGTGTAGAAAGCTGAAACTGGATCCCTTCCTTACACCTTATACAAAAATTAATTCAAGATGGATTAAAGACTTAAATGTTAGACCTAAAACCATTAAAATCCTACAAGAAAACCTAGGCAATACCATTCAGGACATAGGCGTGGGCAAGGACTTCATGTCTAAAACACCAAAAGCAATGGCAACAAAAGCCAAAATTGACAAATGGGATCTAATTAAACTAAAGAGCTTCTGCACAGCAAAAGAAACTACCGTCAGAGTGAACAGGCAACCTACAGAATGGGAGAAAATTTTTGCAACCTACTCATCTGACAAAGGGCTAATATCCAGAATCTACAATGAACTCAAACAAATTTACAAGAAAAAAACAAACCCATCAAAAAGTGGGCAAAGGACATGAACAGACACTTCTCAAAAGAAGACATTTATGCAGCCAAAACACACATGAAGAAATGCTCATCATCACTGGCCATCAGAGAAATGCAAATCAAAACCACAGTGAGATACCATCTCACACCAGTTAGAATGGCCATCATTCAAAAAGCAGGAAACAACAGGTGCTGGAGAGGATATGGAGAAATAGGAACACTTTTACACTGTTGGTGGGACTGTAAACTAGTTCAACCATTGTGGAAGTCAGTGTGGCGATTCCTCAGGGATCTCCAGCTAGAAATACCATTTGACCCAGCCATCCCATTACTGGGTATATACCCAAAGGACTATAAATCATGCTGCTATAAAGACACATGCACACGTATGTTTATTGCGGCACTATTCACAATAGCAAAGACTTGGAACCAACCCAAATGTCCAACAACCATAGACTGGATTAAGAAAATGTGGCACATATACACCATGGAATACTATGCAGCCATAAAAAATGATGAGTTCATGTCCTTTGTAGGGACATGGATGAAACTGGAAAACATCATTCTCAGTAAACTATCGCAAGGACAAAAAACCAAACACCGCATGTTCTCACTCATAGGTGGGAATTGAACAATGAGAACTCATGGACACAGGAAGGGGAACATCACATTCCAGGGACTGTTGTGGGGTGGCGGGAGGGGGGAGGGACAGCATTAGGAGATATACCTAATGCTAAATGACGAGTTAATGGGTGCAGGAAATCAACATGGCACATGGATACATATGTAACAAACCTGCACATTGTGCACATGTACCCTAAAACCTAAAGTATAATTAAAAAAAAAAAAGAAACTTGTTAAATGAACTATCCACTGTGGCAGAGTCTATTAGCTGTCCAACAAAATTTGTTTTCTTTTTTGTCATAGTAATAGAGTTGTTCTGGAAATGTGGCTGGTCAGCTGAAGACTAAGTTTTCCAAACCTCCTTGAAGTTATATATAGCCACATGGGTTATTTCTCTTCATTAGGACGCAGGAGGAATTGAGGTGTACCACTTCTGGGCCAAGCCCTAAGTGGATGAATGTGCCTTCCATACATATTCTTCCTTCTTGCAATGAGCTGCAAAGGCAATGACTAGGTTGATCTTGGAAGTTGTAAATATAGATCCCCCTATTAGCCTGGGTCCCTGAATGACCATGTGGAGGAGAGACACTTGCCACCCAGGCATTTTTGTGAAAGAGGAATAAACTTATGGGTATTTGAGTCTTTTGGAATTTGTTACAGGTGTTTGGCATACTCTAACTAATACAAACTATGTTTGTTGTTATATTGGTAATTATCTGATTCAATAATAAGGAAATATCACGAATCACAAGTATACCTGTTGAGGTACTTTTCTTTTCTCTCAGGACACACTTTTATCCTTAACAGTTATAATCTTATTTATTTTACCTTTCATTTATGCTGGCTGTATATGTTAGTTGTAGAAGTAGAGTATATCTGAACTGGAAAGGGGTCAGGTAGTCCCAATCCTCATTTTACCAATGGGGAAATACCCATAACTTGCCTGCCTGATGTGACATGGCTAGGGAGTTGCAGGAATTGAACCAGAATTCAAGTTTCCTGTTTTTCATTCCAGTATCTTTCCAATATATCTAAGAGGTGTAAATAATTCCATTTAACTTGCCATCTCTGACGGATTGGTAGTGCCTTTCCAGACCATTGTTTTCAATAGTATGAAGCCACATTCTGGCCCATGGAAGAGAAAAGGAGAGTAGAGATAATTACACATTAATGCAATCTCACACCTAGATATGTTCTGTGATGTATCTTGGCAGTATTGTAAAGGTGATAGTTTTGTTTATCTTTTGAATAGTGACAGTCTGAACTGAATATTCTGATATTGTCATTATTAGCAGAATTAGCATCCTAGTATAGTGAAATGAACATAGGACTGAGTGGAAATCTGGAATTTAGCCTTAGTGTTTTTTTTTTTCTAACTTGACATTAAGCAGATCATTTTAACACACCTAAACTTGAATTTGCTCATCTGTAAGATAATGCTGTGGTGCAAAATTGTATTCCAAGTGTAAATTTTTGTTATTCTATGAGAAAATTTCAGTGACAGCATGTAGTAAATATAGCTTCCTGCTCTTATAAATATATCTGTGTCTATCATCTTTCTCTCATCTATATCTATCTATCTATCTATCTATCTATCTATCTATCTATCTATCTATCTATCTATCTTCATCATTATCGTCTATCTATCATAACCTTTAAGACAAATATTTAATCAGATTAACAAAATATCAAATTTTAATATTATGACTAATTATCATAAGGGTACATATTTATATGGAGCTTTTATTTGTATTTTCACGTTGATCTCTATGACCACTCTGTGAGGTTGGCAGAGTAACAATTGCCTTTAGTTGGGTTAGTTCCTTTTTTGTAACATGGCATGGCATGAACAAAGGACTCCATTTATAGGTAATAAGGCTGAGGCTTCGGAAAAGTGGATGACAAACTCTAAATCACTTAACACTTAAGTGAGGAAACTGGGACTTCATTTCAGACCAGATGTACATTTTCTCTGGATCACACTTCCTTCACAATCTCTGAATTCAAACAGTTGTACCTTGCTTTGAAAAAATTGTTATGGAGACTACTGTGGTGTCTTCAGGGTAATTCAGATTCTGGACATTTTGGGTTTTATTTAGTGAATGTTTGTTGCTGTTGTTAACATATGTCATAGAGTTTAATGGTGTCCTCTCTTCTGTTTTTAGCAGTTGAAGTCATACTCTGCCACACATCATCAGAGGTTTCTCTTGGCCCTAGTTCTCTGCTTGTCCATGCTTGGCTTAAGTTAACCCCTCCTATTGAGTCACAGTGGATCCCTGCCATAGCTTTTCAACTTAGCTTCAATGTGAACCTTGGATAGGAAAAACTCAGACTGGCCCATCAGTGAGACCAAGATGCTCCACAGAAGAGCATGGAGGATGTAACATCTGTACTGAATCACAGAACTTGGTTACCAAAATACACTTCATGTGCTTTCCGCTTTTGCTTCTGGGTTGTACTTTCACCAGGCAACACTTAACCATTGAGGGCTGAGCTGTTGGGTTGTGTGGTGAACTCTGTACAACCGGTGTCTTTCACTATTGGAAAAACCTTTAGGTTGCTTTGCAAGACAGTTACAGGTAGACTGTCTATCATGGTAAATGGTTTTGAAAATTACTTTCAGGATTCTATCATCTTCCATTCAAAGGGAAATCTCTGGTTTGTTTAATATCTCTCATAATGTTCTTTGGGATTAGATGTAGAAATATGGGCTCAATGCGAGCATGGTTAGATGGTTCCTTACCTGGTTAAAGAGCTGTTACTAAATGGATCAACCAGTTCCTAGTGGTAGTCTAGCTTGGGCCCTGTTCTGCTAAATATTTTGATTTAAAATTTGGATGAAAGACATATATATGTGTGTGTGTGTATATGTGTGTGTATACACACATATATATACACATACACATATATACACACACACATATATACATATATACACATATATGTAAGATATATATATATATACACATATATAATTTGCTTAACAAATTTTGGATGTGACAAAAAAAATTAGAAGAACAGATAATATATTGTGTGACAAGCTGTTCATTAAAAACTATATTAAGAGTCTACAATAATCACCTGAAACTAACAAGAAATAATTCCTGAATTTAGATTTAGAAAATAAAATTCTTTGTGAATGTTCATGAAGAGGAAGACTCAGTTTAGCAGCACTTTGGGACAAAATATTTCAGTTGATTACAAGCTGAATAAAAGCCAACAGTATGGATGCAGCTGTTGGGGAGGCTGCTGCAGTATAAAGGGAGTGCTGAGAGAATATGATGTTGGGATTTATGGGGATGATGGCTTCATTGTAACGTGCACTGGTCAAAACCCATCAGGAATATTGGGTTTTATTTTTGATACCATGTTTTAAGTGGATATTGTTAGATGAAATAAATTGGATGCTGAAGAAGTTAGAATAATTCAAAGAACTGGGATGTTTAATCTGAACAAGGATAGTGATGATGAGACATATTAACTAGCATGACCATATGCTTGATTTCACTTGGGTCATTCCACATTCATGCCTGGTTCCCAGTGTCTCATCTGGCTTAGCATCTGTTCCACATGTGTTATTTTTACTTTTTTAGGCAGAAATTTATTTTGGAAAATGCTGTTGAATTATAACTTTTAAATAAACCCCCAGTATATTAAAAAGATATTTGATTAATAAATATAAATTTCAAATTATAATATTTTAATTATTTTAGTGCCACTTTTTATTTTCAAACTTGTCCCCATTTTGGGTAGTAAATTAATAACAGTCTTCTTATCTGGAGGGTTCTCTTTCTGAGAGATTTACTTTTGTGTGAAGATTACTTTTATGTATGTCACAGGAAATGACTTTGATCAACTGATGGACATTATAGGAAGTTCGGTTTCAGCTCAATGTAAGCTTTATGCAGTGGTAGTCTGTCACCTCTGGGAAAGTTCATGTGAAGCCTGATAACCTCTTGCATTCCAAGATTTAAAAATACCTTCTTATGGGCTGGGCATGGTGGCTCATGCCTGTAATCCTAGCACTTTGGAAGGCCGAGGTGCGCAGATCACTTGAGGTCAAGAGTTCCAAACCAGCCCGGCCAACCCCATCTCTAGTAAAAATACAAAAAAATTAGCCGGGCATGGTGGCAGCTGCTTGTAATGCCAGCTACTCAGGAGGTTGAGGTAGGAGAATCGCTTGAACCCGGGAGGTGGAGGTTGCAGTGAGCTGAGATCACGCCACTGCATTCCATCCAGTCTGGGCAACAGAGCAAGACTCCGTCTCAGAAAAAAAAAAAATTGTTATGGAAAACTTTCAAATATACCAAGATTTGAGCAAATAATGTAATGTCAGAAATGTTTTGAAGATGGAACTTTGGCATAGTAACCCAAGGGACCTACAGCCATCTGAAGAATCATCTTTGTTATTGGATGTAGGAATGCTGGCCAGGATGAGGGTGTATGCATACTAGATCACAGTCCATATGATGTTAACAACAGGACTTCCATTGCCAAGTTTCACTGGTAGAATCACAGTTTCGTAGGTATCAGGAGTCTCAATTTTCTTCTCTAGTTTCCTTGATATACAGTTCCTCATGCATAAGAGTTACTTTTTCATTCTGTCTTTCCCATTCTTCCCTAGTGGAGGGTCTTGTTGGAGATGTGGCCCTTCACTGCCTCATCTGGCCCCAACCCGATGACCAACCAAGCTACTAATTCACAGTGTCTAGCCCGTGGTAGGTGCTTAATACACCTTTGTCAACTGAGTGAACGGCCCTCTGGCAAGCTGCTGTCTACCATCCTTAGAACAGCAAAAGCCTAACATAGTTTCTTCCCCTCTAGAAAATGGGATTTGGAAGTAGTAATTTTAAGTTGTTCTATCCATAGGGGGTTGAAGAAACTGGAATATAAGAGAACTCTTGGCATTGATGCCATTCTGGGGCGATAGCTTCTGGATTCCTCACTTATTAAACAAACTAATTAGAAAGTAGATATAATCTGTTCTCACAGCATATTATGTAAATTTAAGGAAATCCCAGTTCTCTCCGCATTTAGATGGCACAACCATCACCTTGCAAGGAAAGTTTACTCAGGGCAGACAAAAGTATATTCTCAGAAGGAATTATATACCCTTATAGTTGGAATCAGAAAATGAGAAATTCTCTTAATTAATGGCTGAAATAGGGCCCCTTGGAGAGCAAGACATAGGTGTTGTCTCCAAGACCATAAGGATAGAGGTTTTGCAGGGTTCTATTTCCTCCTCATGGAAGGGCATGGTGTCTCTAAAACTTTAACCAAGCCACATGTCTGTAACACTTGGTTATTTCACCAATGAGAGCCATTACTAAGATTCATCATGGCATTTTGCTAATAAGATAAACCACTAGTTTCACCAATAAAAATCCATTTATGACACTTGCTATGCTAATGTGCAAAGTATTTGATATTGATGATATGGTAATCGTTACAATTGATCAATCTGATATTAATCAATAACCATTTGTAGTAGTCACTGCTGGAGCATGGCATTTTTTGTGTGTGTGTGTGTGATGATGGTTATTATTTTTATTTTACTTTAAGTTCCGGGCTACATGTACAGAATGTGTAGGTTTTTTATAAAGGTATACATGTGCCATGGTGGTTTGCTTCACCTATCAACTCATCATCTGGGTTTTAAGCCCTGCATGCATTACATATTTGTCCTAACACTCTCCCTCCCCTTGTCCCCTACCCCAGAACAGGCCCCAGTGTGTGTTTCTCCCTTCCTTGAGTCCATGTGTTCTCATTGTTCAACTCCCACTTATAAGTGAGAACATGTGGTATTTGGTTTTCTGTTCCTGTGTTAGTTTGCTGAGAATAATGGCTTCCAGCTTCATCCATGTCCCTGCAAAGGACATGATCTCATTCTTTTTTATGGCTGCATAGTATTCCATGGTGTATACATGCCACATTTTCTTTATCCAGTCTATCTTTGATGGACGTTTGGATAGGTTCCAAGTCTCTGCTATTGTGAATAGTGCCACAATAAACATACGGGTGCATGTGTCTTTATAGTAGAATGATTTATAATCCTTTGTGTATATACCCAGTAATAGGATTGCTGGGTCAAATGGTATTTCTGGTTCTAGATTTTTGAGGAATTGCCACACTGTCTTCCACAATAGTTGAACTAATTTATACTCCCACTAACAGTAAAAATGTGTTCCTATTTCCTTTTACACTGTTGGTGGGACTGTAAACTAGTTCAACCATTGTGGAAGTCAGTGTGGCGATTCCTCAGGGATCTCCAGCTAGAAATACCATTTGACCCAGCCATCCCATTACTGGGTATATACCCAAAGGACTATAAATCATGCTGCTATAAAGACACATGCACACGTATGTTTATTGCGGCACTATTCACAATAGCAAAGACTTGGAACCAACCCAAATGTCCAACAACCATAGACTGGATTAAGAAAATGTGGCACATATACACCATGGAATACTATGCAGCCATAAAAAATCATGAGTTCGTGTCCTTTGTAGGGACATGGATGAAACTGGAAAACATCATTCTCAGTAAACTATCGCAAGGACAAAAAACCAAACACCGCATGTTCTCTCTCATAGGTGGGAATTGAACAATGAGAACTCATGGACACAGGAAGGGGAACATCACACTCCGGGGACTGTTGTGGGGTGGGGGGAGGGGGGAGGGACAGCATTAGGAGATACACCTAATGCTAAATGACGAGTTAATGGGTGCAGGAAATCAACATGGCACATGGATACATATGTAACAAACCTGCACATTGTGCACATGTACCCTAAAACCCTAAAGTATAATAAAAAAAAAAAATGTGTTCCTATTTCTCCAAAGCCTCGCCAGCACATATTGTCTCCTGACTTTTTAATAATCGCCATTCTTACTGGAGTGAGATGGTATCTCACTGTGGTTTTGATTTGCATTTCTTTAGTGACCAGTGATGATGAGCTTTTTTTCATGTTTATTGGCCAGATAAATATCTTCTTTTGAGAAATGTCTGTTCATATCCTTTGCCCACTTTTTGATGGGATTGTTTTTTTCTTGTAAATTTGTTTAAGTTCCTTGTAGATTCTGGATATTTGACCTTTGTCATATGGGTAGACTGCAAAAATTTTTTCCCATTCTGTAGGTTGCCTTTTCACTCTGATGGTGGTTTCTTTTGCTGTGCAGAAGCTCTGAAGTTTAATTAGATCCCATGTTTCAAGTTTGGCTTTTGTTGCATTTGCTTTTGGTGTTTTAGTCACGAAGTCTTTGCCCATGCCTATGTCCTGAATGATATTGCCTAGCTTTTCCTCTAAGGTTTTTATGATCTTGAGTTTTGCATTAAAGTCTATAATCCATCTTGAGTTAATTTTTGTATAATGTTTAAAGAAGGGGTCCAGTTTCTGTTTTCTGCAGATGGTTAGCCAGTTTTCCCAGCACCATTTATTAAATAGGGAATCCTTTCCCCATTGCTTGTTTTTGTCAGGTTTGTTGAAGATCAGATGGTTGTAGATGTGTGGTGTTATTTCTGAAGTCTTTGTTCTGTTCCATTGGTCTATATATCTGTTTTGGTACCAGTACCATGGGGCATGGCACTTCTAATAGAATACCTGCTTATCTTCCCTAAAGTTTGAATTCTCAGGGCAACTAGCTGCCTCTAGATTTAAAGCATAAACTCATAATATCATGATAACCTTGATGAAGGATTTTAAAGTAAATTTGCAGACCCTGTAATACTAATGTAATTAGACCTGAGCCCCATTCAGTAGACTTGGATCTGTCTTTTTTGCGTGCCTCTTGTTGGCTGCATTTCTAATGTTGGTCATTGCCTTTGGTTTTCTCATTAACACCTTGCATCTAGGTTCTTCTTGGCCTATTCTGTCTTTCTGAAGCTATGTCTCCATCCAGACTTGTTAGGTATAATGTACGTGACCTTATCTTGAACTGGAATTTTGTATATACCCCCTGAGATATGGTTGTGGTAGATTATTGGTCTTCACCTTTTCTGGAGATGAGTGTCCAAGTGCTTCCCAGTTGCATAACTCCTCTTCTTGTTTGTATGTAGTATTTACTAACTCTGACATGAGAAGCATGTGATGAGGAGGGCGTATGGGGTAAAGTCCCACGAAATGAGAAGGCAGTATTTGAGATGTAGATTTTAGGTTATAAAAATGGTTTATTAAAATATAATTGACAGAAGATGAGCAGTGCATATTTAAAGGGTACAATTTCCTAAGTTTTGTTGTAAATGTGCACCCCTGAAACTGTGACCACAATGAAGATAATGAGGATAGCCATCATGCCCCTTTGCAATCTTGTCCTGTCACCTCCCCCTCCCTCACCCCTAACCCCAGGCAATGACTGATCTGCTTTCTGTCTCTAAATTCTATGTTTTCATTTTCTAGAATTTTATAGGAAGCAATCATATGGTACATACTCTTTGTTAATTGTTCTTCACTCAGCATACTTATATTGAGATTCATTCATGTTGCAGTAGGAATCAACTACTATTGAATGTAGTGGGTTCGTTTTCATTAATTAGGAGAATTCCATTGTGCAGATATACTAGTTTGTTTATTCATTCACCTATTGATGGACAGCTAGGTTGTTTCCAGCTTTTGATTATCATAAATTAATTTGTTATGAACGTCAATGTACAGTGTTTGTGTAGACATATGCTTTCTTTTCTCTTGGTAAAATACCTAGGAATGGAATGGCTGGATCATATGGTAGTGTTTGTGTAACTGTTTAAGAACCTGTCAAATTGTTTTTCAGAGTGGTTATACCATTTTACATTCCTGCTAGGCTAGTGTTCCTGGAATGAAGCTGGGTCCGGCTGCATTTTCTCAAGTCCCAATAATGAGAAGCAGACAAACTAGGAAGAAGGGAATTTATTACCCTAAGTGGATACTGTGAGAAGGCCAGAGGTAATTTCACCAGACCAACTCAAAGTTACCATTTTCTTAGTCCTTATATAGATGGGGTTATGTGCCTACAGCATAGCGTTTGCCTAAGTCTATTGGTAACTAATTTTGTTCCAACTAGAAGTCAGAGGCAAAAAATGCTTGCTAAGTCCAATTAAAAGGGCCCCAGTACGTTCAAGGCCTGCCTACTGTGGTACCGCAGTGATTATTTCTATCTTATCTCCTTTACAGCTTGGTCTGGAGAGCTGCCTTAGACTCTCCATTGAATCTATTCAAACAGCTGCCTCTGTTACCTTGACTTGTCTCAGATTTTGTTGACCCGAGACAGGTCCTGGCACTAGGAATGTAAAACTGTTTATTATTTTGGCTTGCTCCAGCAAAGGAGAAGCCCATGCAAGCCTCCTACTGACCATGTGTTTCATTTCTAGCTTTGATGTCTGGGCACCGATTTCCCTAGGTTTAACTATTTGCTCAATGTGAAGGCAGAACAGTGGAAATTTGTCTGTGTAACTGGGGTGCTATGCAGGCTTGTCTGTGTGACTGTCATGCAGGCCTCTCTGTATGATAGCCAGGGAGAATTGGCCTGCCACACCAGCAATATATGATTCTTTATAAATTCTTCATAAATTTTGAATACAAGCCCCTTATAAGAAGCACAATTTGCAACTTTTTCCCTAAGTTGTGGCTTCTATTTATTCTCTTTACAGTATTTTTTGAAGAGCAAAATATTTAATTTTGAGGAAGTCCAGCTTGTTCTTATATAGATTGTGTTTTTGATGTGGTATCTAGAAAATCTTTGCCTAGAAAATCTAGAAAATCTTTGCGGTGTCTAGAAAACTTTTATTTTCTCCTAGAAGATTTTTACAGATCCATTTTGAATTATTTTTTGTACATTTGTATGTGGTTGGGGTATGAATTATTTTCAGTGTGTGTGTGTGAATGGACATCAATTTTCTGAGCATCATTTGTCAAAAAGACTGTCCTTTCTTCACTGACTTTTCTTTGTATCTTTGTGAAAAATCAACTGCCCCTATATAGGTGAGTCTGTTTCTGTACATTTCATTCTGTTTCACAGATGCATTTGTCTACCTTTATATTAATCCCACTATTTTCATTATCATAGCTTTATAATAAGTTTTGAAATGAGGTAGTGTTAATTCTCCAGCTTTGTTCTTTTTCCAAGTTGTTTTGCCTCCCCTGAGTCCTTAGTGTTTTCATATGAATTTTAGAATGTGTTTGTCAATTTCTACATTGCTAGGATTTTATTGGGAACATATTGAACCTATTCATCAATTTGAGAGATATGACATTGAGTCTTTCAACACACGAATTCAATATATATTTCCTATATTTCCTTTGTTTAGGTCTTCCTTAATTTCTCTCAGTATTGTTTAAAGTTTTTAGTGTTTTATATTTTTTGTAAGCTCCATCCCTGATTATTTAATATATTTTGATGCTATAAAAAGTAACACTAATTTTTAATTTCAATATTTGAGTTTTCACTGCTAGTATATAGAAAAACAATTTATTATTATTATTTTTTGAGACAGGGTCTCACTCTGTGGCCTGGGCTCGAGTGCAGTGGTGTGATCAGGACTTACTGCAGCCTTGACCTTCTGGGCTCAAGCAATCCCCCCTCCTTACCGTCCCACTCACGTAGCTGAGACTACAGTTCCATGCCACCAGGCCTGGCTAATTTTTTTATTTTATGGAGAGACAAGGTCTCACTATGTTGCCCAGGCTGGTCTTGAACTTCTGAGCTGAAGTCCTCCTGTCTCGGCCTCCCAGAATCCTGGGATTATAGGTGTGAGCCACCATGAACAATTCAGTTTTGTTTATTGACGTTTTGTAAAATCCACTTACTAATTCTAGTAACTTTTTTTAGTAGATTCCACCAGATTTTCTGCAGAGATAATCATGTCATCTTTGGATAAAGACAGTTTTACTTTTTTCTTTTTTACTTGGATGCATTCTATTTCATTGTTTGCCTTATTGTACTGGCTACGACCTCTGGTACAATGCTGAACAGAAGCCGTGAGGGTGAAGAGCCTTGTCTTGTTCCTTATCTTAAGGGGAAATAATTCAGTTTTTTCTCGTGATGTTAAAATACAAATAAAATATTAGTTGTGAGTGTTTGTCAGGTTGATGAAGTTCCCTTCTATTCCTAGTTTGATGAAAGTTCTTATCATGAATGGATGCTAGATTTTGTAAAATAGTTTTAGTGTTTCCTGAGATAAATATATGGTTTTTCTTTCTTTTCTTTTATTTATTTATTTTTTTTGAGATGGAGTCTTGCTCTGTCGCCCAGGCTGGAGTGCAGTGGCGTGATCTCGGCTCACTGCAAGCTCCGCCTCCCGGGTTCACGCCATTCTCCTGCCCCAGCCTCCCGAGTAGCTGGGACTACAGGCGCCCACCACCACACCCAAGTAATCTTTTGTATTTTTTTTAGCAGAGACGGGGTTTCACCGTGTTAGCCAGGATGGTCTTGATCTCCTGAACTTGTGATCTGCCTGCCTCGGCCTCCCGAAGTGCTGGGATTACAGGCATGAGCCACCGCGCCCGGTTTAGTTTTTCTTTTTTAGTTTGGTAATATGGTAATTTATATTGATTGATTTTCTGATGTTAAACTGACTTTACATTCTTGGGAAAAGATCATACTTTGTCCTGACATCAATTTTATATCTTCTTCAATTTAATTTTCTAAATTTTGATTAGAATTTTCACTTTAATGTTAATAAGGGATTTTGGGCTATAGTTTTTTTGTCTTTAAAGAATGCCTTTATGTAGCATTAAGATAATGCTGGCCCCATAGAACAGGTCAGAATACATCCTTGCCTTTTCAGTTTTCTGAAAAACGTGTTTGTAGAATTGGTATTATTTCTTTTTAAAAATTTTAACAGAATTCTCCAATAAAGTCAAGTGTATCTGAAGTTTTCTTTGCAGGAATTCTTTAACCTATAAACTCAATTTTGTTAATAGACATAATGCTTTCAGGCTATTTCTTCTTGAGTGTATTTTGGTAGTTTGTCTTTCACGGAATTTGTCCATTTACTATATGTTGCTGAATTTATTTGCATAAGGTTGTTCAAAATGTTACCTTACTATCTTTTTATTATCTGCATAATCTTTGGTAATATAACGTCTCTCATTATTGATATTAGAAATTTTTGTTTTCTGTTTTTTTCGTGTTTAGAAGTTGTCAACCTAATTGATCTTCTCAAATAACTATTTGTTTTGTTGTTTTTTCCTTTTCTATTTAATTGATTTCCACTCTGATCATTATTATTTCCTTCCTTCCACTTACTGTGAATTTAATTTGCTCCTCTTTTGCTAGTTTCTTAAGGTAGAAGCTTAGATTGGTGGTTTGAGACCATTTTTCTTTCCTAATATAGGCAATAGGTGCTGTAGATTTCTCTTCTAAGTACTACTTTAGCAGCATCTGACTAATTTTGATATGTTTTCATTTTAATTCAGTTCAGAATTCTAATTTTCATTTTTATTTCTTCTTTGACCCATAGGTAATTTAGAAGTGTGTAATTTGGTTCTAAGTATTTGAGGATTTTCTGTATATTTTTCTGTTAATGATTTATAATTTAACTCATTTGTGATGATAATATGTTTTTATAACTTGAATTTTTTTAAGTTTATTGAGACTTGTTTTATGGTTTAGAATGTGGCCTATTATAATAAATGTCCCGTGTGCATGTGAGAAGAATGTATTCTGCATTTTATGGGTGGAGTGCTCTAAAAATATCAATTAGGACAAGTTGGTTGATAGTATTGATAAAGTCTTCTATATTTTTATTGGATTTTTGTCTGCTTGTTCTATCAATTAGTGAGAAAGGAATATCTGGGTATAATTGTGGATTTGCATTATAGATTCATAAGTTGTTGTTAGTTATACAAACCCTTAGGATTATTATGCCCTTTTAATGAATTGATCCTTTATTCTTATAAAATAAACTTTTTCATTGCTGCTTGTATTCTTTGCTCTAAAATTTACATGATTTCATATAAATATAGCCATTCCAGCTTTCTTTAAATAACTTCCAGCATCGTATGTCTTATACTATATTTTTACTTTTAGCCCATTTGTATCTTCATATTTGAAGTGTGTTTCTTGTAGGCAGCATGTAGTTAAGTCTTGCTTTTTTATTCAATATAATAATCTTTGCCTTATGATATGGGTATTTAGACCAGTTACAGTTGATGTGGTTACTGATATGGTTGAGTTTAAATCTATCATCATACTAATTGTTTTCTATTTGTTTTTTTGTTCCTTCTTTTCACCTTTTCTGCCTTCTTTTGAATTGATTGAACATATTTTTATGGTCTCATTTAATTTTCTTTGATGGCTTCCTAGCTGTAACTTTGATTATTTTAGCAATTTTTTTTAGAGTTTATAGCATACATATATAGCTCATCATAATCTACCTTTAAGTGGTGCTGTATAATTTCATGCATCTTATAAGATTCTTTCTGCAATGTCTTTCTGATTTTCTTCTCCTGGCATTTGTGCTATCATTGCCATGCATTTTACTTTTATATATATTACAGTCCCATACTACATTATTTTTGTTTAAACAGTCCGTAATCTTTTAAATATATTTAAATAATAAGTAAGTTTTAAAAAATATTTGCTCACAAAGTTACTATTTCTGGTGCTCGCTCTTTATTTGTGTAGATCCATATCACTATCTGATATCATCTTTTTTTTTCTTTTTATTTATTTATTTTTTTATTATTATTATACTTTAGGTTTTAGGGTACATGTGCACAATGTGCAGGTTTGTTACACATGTATCCATGTGCCACGTTGTTTTGCTGCACCCATTAACTCGTCATTTAGCATTAGGTATATCTCCTAATGCTGTCCCTCCCCCCTCCCCCCACCCCACGACAGTCCCCAGAGTGTGATGTTCCTCTTCCTGTGTCCATGAGTTCTCATTGTTCAATTCCTGCCTATGAGTGAGAACATGCGGTGTTTGGTTTTTTGTCCTTGTGATCGTTTACTGAGAATGATGTTTTCCAGTTTCATCCATGTCCCTACAAAGGACATGAACTCATGATTTTTTATGGCTGCATAGTATTCCATGGTGTATATGTGCCACATTTTCTTAATCCAGTCTATCGTTGTTGGACATTTGGGTTAGTTCCAAGTCTTTGCTATTGTGAATAGTGCCGCAATAAACATACGTGTGCATGTGTCTTTATAGCAGCATGATTTATAGTCCTTTGGGTATATACCCAGTAATGGGATGGCTGGGTCAAATGGTATTTCTAGTTCTAGATCCCTGAGGAATCGCCACACTGACTTCCACAATGGTTGAACTAGTTTACAGTCCCACCAACAGTGTAAAAGTGTTCCTATTTCTCCATATCCTCTCCAGCACCTGTTGTTTCCTGACTTTTTAATGATGGCCATTCTAACTGGTGTGAGATGGTATCTCACTGTGGTTTTGATTTGCATTTCTCTGATGGCCAGTGATGATGAGCATTTTTTCATGTGTTTTTTGGCTGCATAAATGTCTTCTTTTGAGAAGTGTCTGTTCATGTCCTTTGCCCACTTTTTGATGGGGTTGTTTGTTTTTTTCTTGTAAATTTGTTTGAGTTCATTGTAGATTCTGGATATTAGCCCTTTGTCAGATGAGTAGGTTGCATAAATTTTCTCCCATTCTGTAGGTTGCCTGTTCACTCTGATATCATCTTTATTCTGCCTATAGAATAATTTTTAATTTTTTTTTGGTAATGTACCTACTGGAGATGAATTCTTTTTGCTTTTTAATGTGATCTGTGGAAGATATTCTTATTAGGAATTGAATTTTAGTTGCCTTTTGTTTGTTTGTTTTTTACTTTTGGTAATTTGATAATGCTGCTCCATTTCTTTCTGATGAATAATCTGCTGTCATACTTTTTGTTCTGCTAAAATGATCATGCCCTTTTTTGTCTGTGAGTGACTTTAAAGTTTTCTTTTTATTACTGTTTTTGAACTCTCAGACTATGATTTACCTTTGTGTAGCTTTCTTCATATTTCTTATGCTTGGTGTTTGCTATGTTTCTTGAAGCCCTGGGTTTATAGTTTTCGTCAAATTTGGGAACCTTTTGGCTATTAGGTCTTCAGATTTTTTTTTCTGTCTTCCCCCCTCTCTCTTTTTCTTTCGGGATACTGATTTCATGTTTATTAGGCCATCTGAAGTTGCCTCACAGTTGTTTATTGTCTTGACTTGTCTTTTTTTCTCTGTGTTTCATTTTGGATAGTTTCTATTGCTATGTCTTCAAGTTCACTGATCTTCTGTCTTACGACGTAGTTTTGTACTATAATTTACATTATTACTTCTACGCTTATCACTGATTTCATATTTTTCCAGCCATGAAACTTTGCTTTACTTGTTTCTATTCCCCCAAACCCCTGTAATACATCACAATACACCAGTCGTTAAACTCTTTGGAGAGCAACTGTGGAGGATTATCTCATGATTCAGCAAGAAAATTAAAATTGAATAGTAGCATAATTATCTTTCAGCTTCCTCCATCACTGTGCCAATCGGGAGGTTTTCATCGGGTACATTTTTTTTCTGGCTCTCATTCCTTATGCCAAAAATTGTTACTCAGGGCCCCTTTAGTTCTAAGACCTTTGCTCACTCTTCTTTGGCTTTTTCCAACCTTTGCATATTTAAAGGAACTGCTCTTAAAATGCCCTGAATAAACCTATCGACTCTGGGTGCCTATGTAGGGGCACTATTAAAAATATTTAACAACCAGATAGAAGCAATGCCAGAGATTTCATACTGAGTCAATATTGCTGGTTAAAGTTGAGAGAGGTACTAGAGGAGGATCTGAGGATGATTAGGCTGTAGGAGGGTATGGGCAGGGGGTGGTTGGTCACCATGCACTTATTTCTAAGGCGGTAGGAAGATATTTTAATGATTCAACCAGTGTGATATAGCTGTTAAAGTACCTATCCATGAATATCAGGTCTGCCATGACTCAAAGCACAAGCAATGCCATGAAAGTACTGGGTTCTTTGATTATGTATAAACTTTTAGGCAGGGCTTTCTCATCCAATCCTCTCTATTTGCCAAAGGCAGAGAACATAAAGATTTATTTTTATTGTAACCAGAGCCAGTCTTTCTAAGAACATTTATTCCTGGTCCCATTGTGAGTTTATGAATCACATGATTCATAATCAGATAGTGTTTATTTTTGGTGATTATAGCAATTTAAAAATCAAAGCTATGTAATGATACATCGAGGCTGTCATTCAGGATCTTCTCCTCACCAAGATGTCCTCCAATCTTTAGAACACGACGTAGTGGACTAATTCGAATTATAATTTCTACCTGTGTGTTTCTTCATTTAGGATGAAATAACAATAAGAAAACCTATCAAAGTAAATGTATTCTTACCATTTTCACTTTCTTGTTCTTATTTTTGATAATTTAGAAATAAGTTAGATTTATCTGAGCTAACTTGTTACTTACAAAGAAGTTTATTTTCTAAGTACTCTGGATTTTTGAGAATCTTGCTTCATTGACATTAATTTTTCATAATCCAGCACAAAATAAGAACATAAGTTTTCTAAGAGCATAAAATAAGTTTCTATAATTAATGGGGAAATTCTTTCTCGAGTGTTACTTTAAAATATTTCTTAAATATTTCTAGTCTCCAGATACTGTCCTAATTCACAGATGCTCAAAATGGGAATTAATAATTATCTAAAGACTTTGAATGATAATTTAGTTGCCCAAGATGTAATTTATCTGGACCTCCGGATTTAAATACGTCTAGTTTGAATAATTCTTTTTCATTCACTTCAACTCTGTTTTACCTGTTTAATTTTCAGTTCTTAATGCATTTTGAAATCAAGTAAACTTGGACAAATTTTACTCTCTTTTATTTCAGTTTCACCTGTAAAATAGGGTAAAATATCTACCCTAGACATTATAAGTAGAAACCCTGGTCAAACTACAAAATGTAAATAACTATTATTTTAAAGATCTGTAAAATTATCTGACTTTTTTATTGCTCTTATTGTAATTCTTTCTCTTCACTTTAAAGAGACACACTTAGTCATTCTCAAATGATTGCCTGCATTTTGGTAATTTGCAAGGAGTTATTATATTATAATACTGCATTGGGAAGAATAAAACTTAAAAAATTTACTTCTCCAAGTTTTAATAGCTTTCTGTTATCCATGTAGTTTGTATTTGCTTTCATTTTGAGTTACCCTTTTGAATCATTATGTTGAGTGACATTAGGGGATAAGTAAATACAACTGACTTCTCAGCAATAGAGATTATGTTGACTGACAGTTCATGAAAAAGTGGACTTTACAGGGAATCTTTGAAAGTGAAAGAGGAGAAACCATTCCCTTGATCCTGGGCTATTAGAAGTGATAAATCTTAAAATCTCAGACAAACCCATAAACATTGCACAATGAAATGTGCATATCGCCTACTATTGGAATTATTTTAAAGTGCCTTACTTTTTTGTTTGATTGTCGGTGTTGCAAATCCATTTGTCTTACCTTCTGATTTTTCCCTAGCCATCAGAAATCTACATTCGTACAGAAATGGTAAGCTCCCAGAATTTTTCTAATTTCAGAAGAGAGAGAATTTTGTGATCTTCTGCAACAGTGTTATTGATTTTGTAAAAATCAAGAGTTTCCATTCACTGAAAAAGGATTACTTTTTCTTAAGGATGTGAGAGGATGCAACCATAAACCTGAAGTCAGTTCACACTGAAATCATTTTTTGGTTATTCTTTGGCATGTGTTCTATACCCACCTGGGCTCCATTACTAAAAGTAAGTGTTGCAAATGGATGCAAATTTAAAGTATTTGCTAAGTCTGTAAGTTATATTAAAATCTGTTTATTTGTCTTATATTCTACTTGAAAGAAAAGGCTAACAATAACTTATGTAATTTTATAATTTCTACCAAATTAGTACTCCCTTTTGGGGTATGTATACACAGATCAGTATTTAAAGTGCGTTTAAGATAATATTCTACAATTAAACATCTGTAAAGGGAAAATATAACTTTGCTAAGTAGGCCCAGCTTGCAGTTAATACTCAAAGCAAATAAAATCACAAGGAAATCTGGTTTTGTGAGCAGTCTAATTCATACATTTAGTTAATAAAGGATAAATTCATGAACTTAAAAGTGCTTTCTCATCACTGTCACAAGCTAAAAGTAGTGACCACAAAGCAACAGGACTTCTACAAATATGACAGAACTTCAAGTGAGTATCATCTCCCATACAGTCTTCACCCTGGGAGACCCCGCAGTAATTGTGATACTGGTGTTTCTCTCCAGCATACTTTGTGACTGATCTTTGAAGCAGTGTCTTTTGAGTGTTGGCTTCCACACCCACCCCACCCTCAATCCCCACTCAGTTTTTAAATTATCTCCAGTGGTGGCAAGGCTTTATCCTTTGCTGGTGAATTTATCCTTTGGAGAAAGTCAGATGTTAATCAAAACCAATTTCATCCACTTGTAATCACATGGAGGGCCTGTATTCTGTCTTCTGGTGACACTGTCTTTCACATTTTGGTATTCTTGGAGTGATGCATGGAAAATCGTGAGCCCTCCGCAGAGGCTTGTGAAACTGTTAGCAATGAGTGAAGTCATGAATTGGATTGACTTCATGATGTGACATATGTGACTGTGCAGTCAAGTGATTTGGAAGGAGAAAGACTTATGTGTAAATACTAGCTCCTCACTTGCTGGATTTGTGACTTGGGGCCTTTTGGCATTTTAAATCGTGTAACCTCTGTAAACATCAGTTCTTTTCATCTGGAACATGGGACAAATAATACCTACTTCATCCAGCTGTTTTGAAAGGCTATATTTACATGTGTAAAATGGTTTTTCTAGTGCATGGCACATGGTAAGGGCTCAATGATTGGCAATTATTGTTACTTGCTCTGAAGACAGTTAACAAAAAGGAGTTACAAAATGTTCTGGGCCCAAACTATATCACAGGCATAATTGCCATAGATAAGACTACAAAGGAGAGACTAATTTTAAAAAAATTATTTTTAATTTTTATGGATGCATAGTAGGTATTTATATTTATGAAGTACATGAGATTTTTGTTTGTTTTTTGAGATGGAGTTTTGCTCTTGTTGCCCGGGCTGGAGTGCCGTGGCATGACCTTGGCTCACTGCAACCTCCGCCTCCTGGGTTCAAGTGATTCTCATGCCTCAGCCTCCCTAGTAGCCAGGATTATAGGCAGCCACCACCATGCCCAGGTAATTTTTGTATTTTTAGTAGAGAGGGGATTTCACCATGTTGTCCAGGCTGGTCTCGAACTCTTGACCTTTAGGTGATCCGCCCACCTCAGCCTACCAAAGTGCTGGGATTACTGTCGTGAGCCACTGCGCTTGGCCTATATGAGCTATTTCGATACAGGCATACAATATGTAATAATCATGTTAGGGTAAATGGGGTGTCCATCACCTCAAGCATTCATGATTTCTTTACGTTAAGAACATTCCAAATGTACTTCCTGTTATTCTAAAATGTCCAACAAATTATTGCTGACTATAGTCACCCTGATGTGCTATCAAATAGTAGATCTCATTCATTCTAACTATATTTTTGTGCCTGTTAACCATCCCCACTTCCTCACCCCCAGCCCTTCCCAGCCTCTGGTAACCATCATTCTACTCTCTATCTCCATGAGTTTAGTTGTTTAAATCTTTAGCTCCCACAAATGAGTGAGAACATGAAATTTGTTTCTGTGTCTGGCTTATTTAACTTAACACAATATTCTCTAGTTCCATCCATATTATTGAAAATGGCAGGATCTCATTCTCTTTATGGCTAAGTAGTATTCCATTGTATGTATGTAACACATTTTCTTTATCCATTTGTCTGTTGCTGGACATTTGGGTTGATTCCAAATCTTGGCTGTTGTGAATAGTGCTGCAGTAAACATGAGTATAGGTATCTCTTCAATATACTGATTTTTTTTCTTTTGAGTATGCATCTAGCAGTAGGATGGCTGGATCATATTTTAGTTCTATTTTTAATTTTTAAAAGAACCTCCAAATTGTTCTCCATAGTGGCTGTACTAACTTACATTTCCAACAACAGCGTACATGGGTTCGCTTTTCTCCACATCCTCACCAGCATCTATTATTGCCTGTCTTTGGATAAAAGCCATTGTAACTGGAATAAGATGATATCTTGCAGTTTTGATGTGCATTTCTCTGATGAAGATGTTGAGCACCTTTTCATAGGGGGAGACTAATTTTTATGTGTAGCATTTGAAATCAGTCTCACTAAGCTAAACTCACCTTTCTAAAGTCACTTAGAAAGCGACTCCTCTTAAAAGGAGCACCTGTTCATTTGACTGTATTTTGAAATCAGCTTGTTAAAAAATAAACTTTATTGTTGCTTTAGTAACAACATCAGATGGCCTTATGTAAGCAAGAAGTCTGAATCTCCTGTTGAAGAAAGGGTGAAAGATTTTCTTTAGAAAGATTTCTGATCATTTCTTATTCTGATATATACTATGACAAGGTCGTTAGTTTGTTGTGACTAATTGGAGTTTGTTGGTTAGACATCCATTTTTCTTTCAGATGCTATTGTTTCTTAAAAGCACAGTTGTGTTCAAAACATGGCCAATGTATTTTTAGAAATGTTGCAATGCCCTTGGTTGGTGATTACTGTTGCCTTCCTTTTCTGATTCCTGTTTCTCTCTCATGTAGTTGAAACACGGGACTTTGATATGCGGGTTGGATTCTGTAATTGCTAATAGATAAATATTCTCATCGCTGTTCTGAGTTTGATACTTTTAAACATCATAAACCTTTTACTAATGAAATGCCATGCCACAGAGTTAGGGTTGTGAAAGAATAAAAGTAGGCATGACAGCGTGAAGAAGAGGAGATGCTGAGCTTTACTAACTGTGGTGAGTAAGCAGCTACAAGCAGCTAATGAATAGTTTTAGGATAAATAATGTATGGTTAAGTCTATCTTGAAGAAGAGTTTCAGAGGTGAGGTCAAAACTCAGGAGCTGTGTATGGTGGCAAATGTAAAGGAGGAGACATGGTCATAGATCTTAGAGGCAGGTGATGCAGTACAACATGCCAGCGAGACTCACTTGATAAACGAGCTTCATATGCCAGACACACTCCCATAGGCTTATCAAAGTCTTACTGTTCCTTCTATAGCAATTTTATTCTACTGGAGAAAACATTTCAGAACACAAATGAGCAAGAGATATATTTTTATGCAGACTACTCCTCCTTACATGTAAAAGTAAATTATTTGCAAGCTTCACATGTCATTTCTAACCAATGATTTGTGATGGTCTTACAGTGGATGGCGGTATGGTAGTTGGCCCCTGCTGGTGTGATGCTAGTCAAGTCAATATGCTTTGAACAGCTAGGCTAAGGAGTCACTCTTCTCCTTGTTATCTATGTGCGGTTGAAAAAGATCAGTTAAGCTCTCTGGGTCATAGTTTGTAACTTAAAATAGAGATAATTTTAATCTTTGGCTACTTTACAGAATTCTTGAGAAAATGACAAACAATGTATGTAAAAGTGCTTTATAGACTCTAATGTAAAGACACCAAAACTAGGGAATTAGTGCAAAAGGGCAAATAAATCCATGCAGGACTCTGCATTATCCTGTTTGTCCAAGTTGGCTAGATATTTGCTGACTCTTCAAAATGCTTTGTATTTTAAAATATTGCCTTAGATGCGTCCCTAACTGTAACAAAAAGAAGTTTCCTGAAGTGACTCAGAAAACATTTCCCCCTTTTCCCTCATTACTTTCTAAATATGAGTCTTTCCATTTATCATTCTACTTGCAATATGACCATGAGAGTAAAGAAAGAGATACAAACACATATTCAATTTGTTTTGGGAATAAAAACTGCTGTGGTCCAGAAAAGCACTGCAATATATGTTTCAGACTTGTACAGGAATGTTGCATGAGAAATAGGGGAGTATAAAACTGTCTTTTGCCTTATAGAATTAAGGTGTGTAAAACAAAACAAAACAAAATGAAATGAAACACTCTAGGACTTGATGAAAACATTAGCTGTATGAGTATTTAGATTTAGTTGTGGTTGCTGGACTGTGCTGGCCAAACTCTCTACTTGAGCACTGGAGAATTTATTCTCCCATCTGCTGGGAAGATTGAGTGCTGAGAGGTCTCCTCAGCCCTTTTTGAGAATTGCCTCCATGGAAGAGAGCACCTTGACCAAGGATGCTTCCTTCTCAGGAAGCCCACATTCATAATTGATCGACTCATGGGTGTAAAGATATGGTTCTCTCTTGGGATGAACAGGGTCACCCTCGCCCCAAAGCTCCTACTGGGATCAGAGGCTCGCTATGAGTGCATTGCTGCCTGGCTTCTTCCACTGCCCAGTCTCACTTCCTTCTCTGCTCTTGAAGATATTGTTCCTGAGAGCACTCTCAATAAACATCCTGCACAAAAATCCTAAGTCCAACCTGTGTCAGAGGCTCTGACCTCTCAGATTTTTCTGAAGGTTCTTTAGGCAATTGAACTTTTCACTGAAATTTTTACACAGTTTTCCTGGAAGAGGAATATGGTATCATCAGATTAGGTACCCCATTTTCAGAGGGTCATGTTTAGGTCAAACCAAGAGGCTGGCATGAATTAACTAGCATTCTATACACTTGTCAAATTTTGATGAACTTGATTCACTAAAAAATAGTTTTTTGTTATATTATGGAGTAAAAGTACAAAAATTGGGGAACGATCAACCCCAGCTTGTAAAAATTGAATTCATAAAACCAGCACACAACATGGAGATTACAATTTCTTTTCAGTTCATTCATTCAGCACGTAATTATTAAGTGCCTATTACATGATCGGAGGCAAGTGATCAGTATGTAAGATGTGATTGCTGTCCTTCTCATCTTATAAGAGGGATAATACATATATCTATTATATGATTAATGCAACGGAATAATACACAAGAAAAAAGCTACAGGAATTGAAGAAAAGAAGCAATGAATAATGATGATTATAGGGAAGGTTGATGTGAGGATGATGTGAAATTTGAGTAGAACCTAGTATAGTAAGCAGAGATGGTTGGCGAAGAGTGTGCCAAGCAAAGGGGAGAATAAGAATAAGGTATAGACATGAAGAAATAAAAGATATGTTGGAGGATATTGATTTAGCTGAAGTGTTTGTCTTACACAGGTCTGTTGGGAGAAAAGTAAGTGGGAGAGGTAGATTGGGATTAATTGTGAAGGTCTTGAAAGGCAGGATGGGAAATGTAGATTGTCTTTGGGAACTGGTCAGCAGCTACTGAAGGTTTCTGGGTGACATTATCAGATGATGCTATAGGAAGATGGAGCTGGAAGAGAACAAAGCCTTGGAGATGAGACAGGAAACTATTGTCATGGTCTAAGGGTAAGGCACACAAACTTCCTGGTTCCTAAAGCCTGATTTTAACACTGCTCTTCATCTACCCCTAAGCCTAGACTTCCAGGAGCTCTCTAGAATAAAAAACCTGGTTAAAGGGCTTGGAGTGAGGATAGTTTTCTTTTTTTCTAGATTATTTTTTTATGTAGAATTTTTATGTAGAATTAATTTTTATTTGTAATTTTATTTTGGGCGGTGTCTTTAAATTATGTTTCCAGCTGAAACAACTAGCTAATAATGAAAATATTTACTAGAGTCAGGGGCTCACTATGTTGCCCAGGCTGTCCATAAATGAAAATAATTTTTAAGGAAAATATAATTGATCAGAATTGAGTTTTCCCATTGTTTTGTGCTAATGTGGAGCTGTCCCGACATTTACTGTTGAGGTAGAAGATCTTAAACAAATACATGCATAGAAAAAGCTTGACCTATAGGGGAGTGAGTGCAGGAAATCACCCACCCTCCCATCCCTGGGAACAGCAGCAGCGTTTTTTTCCTTTTGAGATGAAAGTGATGTGGTGCTACATAAATTTACAAGTGATTCTCTAAAAATGAACTTCTCACAAAAGGCTGACTCTGCAGCTATGTCTGGCACTCTCTGTCTGTGCTGATCCTTTTTCACTGTGCAAAGACTTTATTTAAAGTGTTTTCCAGATTTTGACTAAGCAGGTCTAGGAAAGTAGTAAGCTTGCTAATTAATGTATTTTTGATGTTGAATGGCTCCTTGTTCAATCCTCCCGCTCTTTTTGTACTCTGTAATATTCTGTGAAGTATAAATATATACATTATTATGTTTTCTAAAAGTTCTGAGAATTGCCATACCATAGTCATTTTTTTGTGTATCCATAAATATCAGTGTTTAAAAATGTTTTTGTTATGATTAAAATTCAACAGCGTGCTTGTTGCCTGGACTCTCATCTAGTCAAAAAATCCAAAATAAACATTTACAAAGAAGCAGAAGTAATAATGCAGGCTAAAAATACCTGGTCAGTTTAAAGATCTTTTCAAGGAAATTTGACTGGAATAAGAAGCTGAAGGAAAGGTAGGATCTTGATTAGCATGGAGAAGTGGAAGATATTCTTGATAGGGTATAGCAGTTTGAACAATGTTAAGAAAAATGAGCAAAACTTTTAAAAAAGAGATTAGTGTTAAAATAGTACAGTTTTCAAAAAGTTAAAAACATAGCAGTTTTACAGATTTAAAATAAATATGGGGAAGACTTTACTCATGTCATTAACTAATGAGGAAATTAGTATAATGGCATGGCTGGTTCCAAGCCCATTTGAGGAACTAGAGATGTTTACTAATTTAATAAAGCAAAGGTAGGATGTGATTCCTGGGTTAAATACAAAACCAGGTAATGTTCTATGAGATAATAAGTGAGGGGGTTATGTTTTCAACCGGACAAAAATCTACATGTCAACATGTGACTTCAATACATCTAGGTCTTTAATGATAAACATGATTTGAACAAGGTATATACCCCTAAATAATCCTTGAGTGGACCTTTGAAGTAATGACTCCAGATGAGTTTTAAAGGACATGGTACTCACCCTTTTACTTCATTTTCAAGTTTTGGATATTTTTTTTTTTTTTAAACCAATGGGAAGATCAGCATACTTGGAGGATTTTGTTTTCTTCAAGTGGAATGAATGGAGTGATAACCAAAGGAAAACGGAAGAGAGGTATTTGAATGGTAGGCTAACAAATTTAGACCTGCAAGAAATGGTGGAAAGGGATCACTAAAGGTTTAGATGTGGACTTGATTAAGGAATATTTTAGATAAAATTAATTATGCTAAATAGTATAAGAATTATGAGACCCTCTAGGACATTCTTTCAACAGTTAATGTTTAAGGCTAAATGTTAAGGACAGGAAGAAGTATACACGAAGGGGCAAGTATAGGTGCCTATGGAAAATACAGTACAAGGGAGATAGTAATGGGAGTGAGTCATTGCTCAATTATAGAAGCCAGGGATTAATCTATTAATACTGAGTAGGAGACTGATAACTTTAAAAGCCATACGCATGATGGGAGTAGGAGTTGATTTGAGATGAGAGATAAAGCTCTCTGAGCATAATTGGGACCACATAAGTCTTCTTAAATCATTTAGTCTACTTACGTCTTACCCACCTGGGACCAAAGAGATTCGTTACCTAGTTGTTCAAGTAGATAGTGAGTGAACAAGACTTAGAATCCAGGTCTTCTATCTCCTAATACAGTTTCTCTTTCTTGTTTACCTCTGTGACTGTGGTAGATTGAGATATTTGTATTACTTCTTTGCCTCTCAGTAGTAGTTTTATATATCTACATTCTTGCCATCACTTTAGCATGGGCAGAGTGTATTTCCCTAATCCTTGACTTTGGACTTGGCTATATAACTTGGTTTGGACAATGGACCTACACATTTGGGCTTGCCTTCTTGAGCTTTTTCTACTACCATGAAATAAGCATATTCCAATTTTCACTCCAATGTAGGCCCCCAGACTGAGACAGGTAGTCATAATACCAAGATATACCTGCTGAAATGTCGTGTTGGCTATTTGGAGCTGCAGTTTTTTTCTAATGACTTCTGAAATGTGTGATTATTGAGTTACCAGAGTGAATTTGACCATCACAGGAGACAATGTATTCATAAACATAAATTTCATAAAGAAATTTCTTAGGTTTTAGTCTTATGTGAATTACTATGTGACAAATTTTTATTGACAAATAAAAATACTAGCTTCAGGTTGATGGAGCACCCAGAGACAGCTTGTGGATGAGTCAATCAAATAATATTTATTAATCTAAAGAATATAGAAGGAAGTCCACATAGTTAGGATACTTAGCAGGAAGATCAGCTGGATTCTCCAAAAATTATAAACTTCTATATGGCAAGAACCTTACCAAAAGAACACAGTTGTGAATGATAATGCCTCAGTGAGTGAAGGTTACACCAGAACTTCTGGAGGCTCAAGTGCCTGCCTTCAAGCCACTGAGAGCTGGAGCAATTATTCATGTAAGCTGCCCTGGATATGTGCTGGGTACCACGTTATGGCAGGAGGAGCATCTCAACCATCTTGGTGATAGAAGATGTACAACCAGGGATACTGGTACAGTGTATTTAGGAAATACCATTTATTCTTCTATTTCTGATGGTTATCTCACATAGATTCTCAAAAACTTTGTGAACTTTTCTCAGGAGATGCTGGGTTTTGCAGGTATGAGGTTATTACTGGTACAGCCATTTTCATATTTATAGTTACGTATATGTGCACACTTGCATGCAAGTATCTTCATGTGCTTTCCTGTTCTCTATAGTTTGTTTGTCAATAAACATGGTGGAATGAACTGATAAGAGACTTACTGTCTTCTTGATGGTACAACTCAGTGGGACTCATAGCCCTATAATTAGAACTGTATTCAGGTTCCCATGAACAAATACATGTAGTTCACATTTGCATTTAACTTACTGATAGTTATTATTTACTTGCTTTTAGGATGTGTCATAGGTGTTATCTGGTTTTAGTTCAGTTTAGTTTACTTAGTCTAATTTAGTTTAGTTAGTACAGTCAGTCTTCTGTATTTATGGATTCTACAAAGCATGGATTGAAAATATTCAGAAAAAAATGGTCGGTTGGATCTGTACTGAACATGTACAGACTTGTTTGGTCATTATCCTCTAAACAATACGGTAAACAACTATATACATAGCATTTATGTTGTGTTAGGTATTATAAGTAATCTAGAGGTGTTTTAAAGTATATGAGAGGGTGTGCATAGGTTTTATGTAAATACCATGCCACTTTATATCAGGGACTTGAGCATCCACAGATTTTGGTATCCACAGGGGGTCCTGAAACCAATTCTCCATGGATACTAAGGGATACCAGTATTCATAATCCAAAATTAACGTCTGATGATTGGAATTCCTTGAGGGCTATGATTCCTAATTTTATTAAAGTATCTGTCTGCTTAGAAACATTCCAGTTTGCAAATATTTTCTCCCATCGTGTTATCAACAGAATAAACAGAAAACATATAGGATGTATCTTTTGCTGTGCAGAAGCTCTTTAGTTTAATTAGGTCTGGCTTGTCAATTTTTTTTTTTTTTTGCAATTGCTTTTGAGGACTGCTTTAGTCTGTTCTTTAGTCTGTTTCTTTTATAGAGAAAAGAGGTTTAATTGGTTCACAGTTCTGTACAGGAAGCATAGCAGCTTCTATTTCTGGGGAGGCCTCAGGAAGGCAAAGGAGGAGTGACGCATCTCACATGGTGGGAGCAGGAGCAAGGGACAGGGGAGGTGCTACACACTCTTAACGAGATCTCAGGAGAACTCACTTGCTATCACGAGAACAGCACGAAGGGGATGGTACTAAATCGCTCATGAGAAATGGCTCCCATGACCCAATCGCCTCCTACCAGGCCACCCCTGCAACATTGGAGATTACAATTTGATATGAGATTTGGACAGGGACAGAAATCCAAACTGTATCAGGGACTTAATCAGAAATTCTTTGCCAAGGCTGATGTCTACATTGGTATTTCCTAGGTTTTCTTCTATGGTTTCATTGTTTTAGGCCTTACATTTTAAGTTTTAAGTTCATCTTAAGTTAATTTTTGTCTATGGTGAAAGGAAGGAGTCCAGTTTCAATCTTCTGCATATCCTGCAGTTTAGCCATGTAAAAAACCTGCACATGTACTCCCTGAAACTAAAATAAAAATAGAGAAAAGGAAACTTTCCAGATCTTCTATTTTGCAGGCACAATAGCAGGTCTTCAGAATTTCCATGAAATGGGTGGAGTAGGTGAGAGAATCATACCCATAATATTGTCCCTGCATATGGTTAGAGTACCTTATGGTACTACTTCAAATTTTAAAGGCTATAGTGTTACATAGTTATTTTAAAAGGTTTATGGGATTGTAACCTCCGTAGCCTATATACATTAGGAAAACATATACACCTGTGAAGTATTAGATATACATAACTGATAGGATAACATATGCATTAGGGAAGCACACCCATGAAGTATCAGATACCAAATTTCAGCTATCTTCTCGCTCTGTGGGGAAGTGGGGCATGGTTCGCATTCTTATCTGCTCAAGGAGTTGTTCTCGTATATTCGACAGACCCAAGTTCCTCTTTGTGTGCTCCTTCCCAAACCCGTAGTTTGAGCGAGTCACTGTATTTTCTGGATCAAAATTGGGACACGATCTAATACAAGATTCATCACCTGTTGAGGGATATAGGAGGAGTGATTTAAAACGTAAATAACAAGAAAATTTAGAACATGTGGTTGTTAGATTTCCCCCTACCCACCACATACAAATCAATTTACAAAAATAGCCATGAGTTTTACTATAATTACTTGGGCTATCTATTAAAATTGCATGCTAATTGTGACCATGAAAATATAAAAGCAGCTTTTTTTTCTTTTGAGACGGAGTCTCGCTCTGTTGTCCAGGCTGGAGTGCAGTGGTGTGATCTCAGCTCACTGCAACCTTTGCCTATTGGGTTCAAGTGATTCTCCTGCCTCAGCCTCCCAAGTAGCTGGGACTACAGGTGTGCACCACCATGCCTGGCTAATTTTTGTGTTTTTAGTAGAGATGGGGTTTCACCATTCAGATTTCTCATTAATTCAGACTGATCTATCCATTAATTAAATGGTTTGAGTCTTTATCTTTTCTTATTTTGTGTAATAAACTGTGTTTGAGTCAAATGTCATTGCTCTAGAATACTTTCTGTATTCTCTAGGGTGATAAAAGAACATTAATTGTGTCTTACTTGATATCCAGTCTATTACTGTGCCATATACCTCTAAATTCCAGCCACCAAATTATACTTTTTCTGCATGTTTCAACAGTAACTTTTATATAAATGGGTCCACTACTTTCAAGATTGTTTAATATGATAAAAAGAAAAAGGAAATGATGGGATTTAATACGAATGAGTCTGGAACTCATCTTCTATTAAGGAGAATGATTTTTGGATGTGCCTTAAGTGCTATTTCACTTCAGCTCAGACTGGGGGAACTAGATTTCTTCCAGGGGTTATTTACCCACAAAGCTCATGTCCCATCCAGACTCCTGGTAATTCTCAGAGCCAGATAGATTCTGCAGTACCAGTACTATCGAGAATATCCATTGGAGGACACTAGAACACAACAAATAGATGAGAATGCAGGAATATGTAAGTAACTCAAAGTAAATCCTCTGCAAAAGAAAAAAAGACAATTTACTCTCCAAAGTTAAATCAAATTGCTTTCCAGCTATAAAAATGTGACTGGTTATTAATGTTTTCATGAAGAAACAAATTCTATAATGGGTGTTTCTTATCTTCCAAAACTGTTATTTTAGAAGTGTGATGGATAGCTTCCTCAGGAGGTAAATGGATACATTATTTTAACTGCCTGAACATTTATTTAGGAATTTGCTTGGAAGTTGTGCTTCATAGCCTAACCTTAATCAAATCTTCATTGATAGACAAGTGGGGCCCTTTGCACTTTGTCTATCCAGTTGTTGAACTGGATTTTTCTGACAATCCTTCTGAAAATGGAGAACTTTATAAGGTCATGACAAGAACCATGACAACTTGGGGGTCCTCTGCTATGGAAAGGTGATATCTCAGGCAAATTAATTTAGGTAAAAGCCCTGATGAGAGAAAGCCTTTGACGTGCCTAATGAGAGTTGGTAAACTTTGTCATAATACGTTGTTAGGTGTTTGAACATTCTAGTAGTTATTTTAAATCTCAAGTTATAATTATTTATAAGATGGAAATATCATTTAGTTATTTGGGCTTCTGAATTTTGAGTTTAGAATAAAACAAGGCTTGTGTCTTGGACTTGACCCCACTCCTGAGAACCCCACCTCCAACTATAAACATTACATATGCTTGACTCAAAAACAATGATGCCAACAGTACAACAACTTATTAAGCATGTTCGTTTTAAAAAGCTGCCACCCAAATTATATATTTTTGTTAGTAAAATAAGCCCTCACACATAAACTTATCTTAGTAATATTGTCAACAGTGGAGATTTGTTTTTACTTTATACACAGGAGGGCACTCTGGGCTCTATTTGGAAGAGAAGGAGATGAAAAACTCAGGGACTAACTTCCTTCTGGAAGCCTCCTTTTGATCCAGAACACGTAACTGGAAGTAGGATTGACAGGGAAGCACACTTTTCCAGTGTGTGATATTATTAATTTAAATTCACCTCTCCAATTGCAGCATGGGTTATCAGGCAATGAAAGCCATCATTTGTCTTGGTGAGCTAACACTGGTGTTAAGCCAGTCATATTAAAGTTTGTGGGTAGGAATTATGGTCAGATAGAAATGTCATTTAGGCCACTTAGAATCTGTGTGGTGAGGTTAGATCCAAAGTGGGTTTCTAGCCTCCTGTGAAACTCTAATGTTAACCAAGTCTTTTAGTTATTTTGGACCAGGGTTCAGTTTCTTCATCTCTCCAAGGGCTAAACTGCTTGCATGTTTTGGGGGTGGGAGTGTGAGTGACTAAATGATTTAGAGACTGGGCAAAAGCACTCGGCAAAGACTGGGCAAAAGCACTCTGCAAAATATAAACTTATTTTAGAAGCATGAAATAATTAAAATGATGGTGTTCATTATAATTTAGTATATTTAGCTATATAACATTTACTTAATAAAACTTTTTTCACTAAAATGAAAACATTAACCCTGGTTGGGAATGGTGGGTGGCTGAGTCACCTACAGAGCATTTTACATTTATGCATGTGTCTCTTCCTCATTTTGACATTGCACTTTTCTTCTCTTCCTTGGATGGCAACAGGACCTTCACAGTGAATGATTTGAAAAGAGCCTAATAACAGTGTGGGCAAGTTTTAGGGAAACAACCTCTGCAGTCCCCTCAGGCTAGGAATTGTGAGGAGCCCATTTCTATCTCTGAACTTGAAGGGCAGGGGCGGGGGGGAGTGATGGCTGAAAATGGAACAGGGAGCTCTAATGAGAGGGTTGCCCAAGGAACTTCAGCCACAAGTAGAGAAGTCATTGTGTCTGCTGCAAACTGAGAGGGTGGGAGCCAGGGGCACAAATGCTTGACCTTATTTTCTTCCTTATTCCATTCTCCTGCTGCTGTCCCCTACTTGGCTAAAACCAACAAGGGGGGGCAAGGGAATCTGTTGATGCAGTGCTGCAGGTCAGCTTCAGGTACAGAGGCCTGGAGAAGGGCAGGATGTGGTGTGGCCCAGAGGGACAGACAGATGACATCCTATTTCCCTGTCATCTCCTGGAGAGCCACCTGTTGCTAATGGGCTAGTGGCTTCTGAGACTCACCTTTCTACAATGCCAAGCAGCCATTTTTAGGCCATTTAGAATCTGTTTGGTGAGTTTAGATCTCAAAGAGGGGGTTCCAGCCTCCTGTGAAACTCTAATATTCCCAATCTTTCAGTCATTTTGGGCCAGGGCTCACTTTCTTCATCTCTCCAAGGACTAAACTGCTTGCATATTTTGGGGGTGGGAGTGTAAGTGACTAAGTGATTTAGAGACTGGGCACAAAAGCAGTCTTCAAAATATACTTATTCCAGAATCATTAAATAAATAAAATACTAATTATTTTATGACCAGCAATATTAAAAAAGATTTCTAGCATTCTCTACACATGCATTTAGTAAAGAATAGTGACTTTAGGCTGGGCACGTTGGCTCACGCCTGTAATCCCAGCACTTTGGGAGGCCGAGGTGGGAGGATCACCTCAGGTTGGGAGTTTGAGACCAGCCTGACCAACATGGAGAAACCCCGTCTCTATTAAAAATACAAAATTAGCCAGGCATGGTGGCAGACACCTGTAATCCCAGCTACTTGGGAGGCTGAGGCAGGAGAATTGCTTGAACTGGGGAGGTGGAGGTTGCAGTGAGCCGAGATCGTGCCACTGCACTCCAGTCTGGGCGACAGAGTGAGACTCCATCTCAAAAAAAAAAAAAAAAAATAGTGACTTTAAAAGAACAGAAGATGATGGTTAATCTACTGAATCTTGCCCTTTATTCTAATCAAGGAGTCTTACTTATATTGTTTTCTCACAAATCTTGATACTGATGAATATTCTCAAGTCTTTAGAGGACAGTTAATATTGCAGTTTAAGAAGAGAAAAATATTATAAAAATTAATAGTGGTAGAAATTATGCAGATAAATCATGAATCTCAATTTCCTTTTTATGCTAGAAAAGGGGACAGTTCAAAAACAAGCAAATGTACAAGTAAGCATATTTCCTTTAATATTTTATTTTAAAATTATTATTTATATTTTTTTTAAGGCTGGAGTGCAGTGGTGCAATTTGGATTCACTGCAACCTCTGCCTCTCAGGCTCAAGCAATCCTCCTGCCTTAGCTTCTTGAGTAGCTAGGACTGCAAGTGTGTGATACCACACTGGGCTATTTTTTTATATATATATATGTGTGTGTGTGTGTGTGTGTGATATAAATATATATATATATAAATAAATATGTATTTGTAGATACTGGGTTTCACCAGGTTGCCCAGAGTGGTTTCGAACTCTGAGGCTCAAGAGATCCACCTGCCTTGGCCTCCCAAAGTGCTGGGATGGGATTATGGGCATGAGCCACCACTCCTGGCCTCGTTAATTTTTTTAGAGGATATTTGTAATTATTTTGATTCATCTTCCTTTATACTTTATATTACAGTAGTGTATATTCTTGCATTCTTGGCTTTGTTTGTTTTTGTTTGTAACTGTCTCTAATATCATACTTTTCAATGATGTGATGATGATGATAATAATGTACTGATGGTAAACATTAATGCTGTATTGACTAACCCACATTCTTTAGTTCTTTTTTTTTAGATATTTGAAATACAACTTTATTATGATTCTAAACAAAAAGGGATGAGAATAAGAGTAAGAAACATTTCAGTATTGAATATTGTGATGTGACTGTATAGGTCTTATACCGCATTTGAAACTCAGGAAGGAAACAGCTGTGTTCCAAAACAGCTAATTATGCAGGCTCAAAAAAAAATTTTTTTTAATGGTTACATTTACTCTGAAGTCCATTCATCTCCTTCAGTATCCCAAAGATAAAGCAGACCTTCTGCTTAGTTGTATAATGAAGTGGCAAACATGCTCAACCACGACATCACAGGACAGTTGCCTATGAAGTTAGACCTCTGACTCTGGTCTCCAGCTTCATTTTCTCACAGGTCATCCTTCTCATCCAGGAGAGCAGTTGTCTGAGCAACCTCTAAATCATGCTCATATTGCACTGCCAAAGCGGGGTCCAGGACAACATGTGGTGGGGCAAGAGCAGGCATGGCTACAAACTTCAGGCTGGGGTCTTCAGTGAGCTTCTTAGCAGATCAGATGAAGGACTTTTCAAAGTTGTCGTTATTTTTGACATAAATGTTATAGTACTAAAGACTCTTTGTTTAATAGAAGAGAATAAACTTTGTCTTCATTTTTCTGGCTTAACATCTTTTTTTTTTTTTTAGCCACAGAACATGATGGGGATGTTTTCATACACTCATACCAGATCTCTATGTCATGCATCTTCTTGTAACTCTTTATGTTACATTAAGCATTAGGGCACCCTGGGCTTGGATATAATAGCCATCAGCCATCTCTCAGTTCGCCAAATTTCTCCGGGCCAGCTGTGTCCCATCCGTTGAACTTAATGGGCCCTTTGTTGGCGTATGAGTCCATTCTCACAGTTATAAAGAACTACTTGAGACTGACTAACTTAAGAAAAGAAGTTTAATTGAGTCATAGTTCCACAGGCTTAATAGGAAGCGTGACTGGGAGGCCTCAGGAAACTTACAATCATGGCAGAAGGCAAAGGGGGAGGCAAGGACCTTCTTCACATGGTGGCAGGAGAGAGAGTGAAGGGGGGAAGTGCCACACATTTTAAACCATCAGATCTTGTGAGAGCTCACTGTCACGAGAACTGCATGGGGGAAATCTGCCCCCATGATCCAATAACCTCCCACCAGATCCCTGCCGCAACATCGGGAATTACAATTCAATATGCTGTTTGTCTGGGGACACAAAGCCAGACCATACCAGTGTGGAACGAAAGGGGATGGAGCTCCACACCCACGTTGGCTATATCTCAAATTCAGCAGCCAAATGATATTTCATGAGGGTAGTTTTCCAGTACCACCATCACCAATACAAGTTTGAACTAAATTTGGGGTTCTCCTTGGGCAGGTGTCATATTTCTTCCAGAAGCAACTCTGCACCCGTCCAACTCTGTATCCTTTAATTCTCGTTAGAATGCTATGAAATACACACAATTAATATTAATACCATTTGAAAGTTGATAAAGTTGAAGCTTAAGGACAAATATTAACCTTTAAGGTGGATATTTTTATTGTGGTAAAAAACACATAAGGTAAGATCTATCTTCTTAACAAATTTCTGAGTTTACACTACAATATTGGTAACTAAAGCACATTGTTGTCTGTTGGAGCTCTACATTTTTTGTTTGTTTGTTTTTTTGAGACAGACTCTCACTCTGCCACCCAGGCTGGAGTGCAGTGGCGCAATATTAGCTCACTGCAAACTTCACCTCCCAGGTTCAAGCAAGTCTCCTGTCTTGGCCTCCTGTCCCGGCCTGTAGCTGGGATTACAGGCACATGCCGCCACACCCGGCTAATTTTGGATTTTTAGTAGAGACTGGGTTTCACCATATTGGTCAGGCTGGTCTCAAACTCCTGACTTCAGGTGATCCACCTGCCTTGGCCTTGCAAAGTGCTGGGATTATGGGCATGAGCCACTGTGCCTGGCCCTCCAGAACTTTTATATCTTGCATGACTGAAATTCTATATTCACTGAACACCTGTTTCTCTCCTCCCCCAGCAACTACCATTCTACTTCCTATTTCAACACTTCCAAACTCACTTTCCTTAATTTTGAATTAGCTTTCAGTATTGATCATAGAGCTTGTATATTCCAAAGTACAACCTAAAGCTTTTTGAATACTGTTTTAGCTTTTAATTGCAAGTGGTTCTCTGTATGAATCATTACTGTATTAATTATTTTTTAAAAAGTGAAATGGCAGTGACAGAAAATATGACAAACATCCATATATTTTGTGAGAGATATCACCTTTATCATATCTTAGTGTTTCTCCATATTTGGCTCAGATTTTAAAATTTATTTTTATAAAATAAATGTATTTATCTTTATGATTTATCTTTTATTTTATCTTAATAAAATAAAAGATCTAACTCTTGAAAACCTCAGTTCTCTTTGCTAATCCAATTCTCCTCTCTCCTTCCCTAGAGGTAGATACTATTCTGAATTTAATATTTATGAGTCACATGTGTGTTTCAAAGTTTTAACCAGGGCCAGGTGTATGAGCATGTAACCCTGTTGCACTGAACCTGTGTTGATAATGGCACCATGTTTATTTTAATGCTCAGCTGTCACTGTTTTGAAGTGTTAATAATTTTTGAACAAGGCAAGTGGTCTTTGTTTTGAGAGATTCAAAAACTCTTTTGATGGTGGGATACAACACACTGACATTCGGATCGATGAAAGGCAGAACTCTTTGTTTCTTACAGCCGCAAATGAGAGAAGAATGTCAAACAGGACCACACAGAGTTGCCTCCAGGGAAGGATAACAGCAAGCTGGGGCTGTAGAAGGCAGCTTATCTAAGACAAGTAGGGCGGCATAGCTAGGTCTCCTGGGGTCCTTGTGGATTGGCTAATTTGAATAATTTCATCTGCTCTAGGGCTGTCTCTAGTTGTCTGTTACTGGACCTCAGAGTGTTGGACCTCTATGAGGGACACATTTGGGGGATATGCATGGTGGCCCTGGAGAATGAGAGTCTAATAAGGGTAGTGGTTGGCGTGGGGGCTTAGCAAACTGCCAGTGAAGGGAAATTGAGATTTTTTTACCCATGACTTCAAAACTGGGTCAACATAGCACTTGTCAAATAGTGTATAAGAGCTCACGCTTTCATTTTTTTATTAAGCCCTGCAAATTAGGTAGCCCATCCCAATTTTAACTGTATATTTATCTGTAAACATTGTATAGTACAGTTTTGCATGCTTTTAAACTTTGATGAACATTTAGGTTGTTTCAATTTTTGTGGAATTTTTTTCTATTATAAACAATGCTGCAATAAATTTTTTAAAGATATCTTTTTGCACACGTGTTTCTTTAGGGAATACAGCTATGAGGGTCATTGCTTGGCACAGAGTATGTACGTGTTTACAATCCGATGTCCTTGTAATCCTCACATTTATTTTAATCTTAGTTCTGAGGTTAAATGTATCGAATGCACACTATCAGTGATTTTGCTGTGTTTTCTCCAGTTCTCTCTCAGTTGGTTAGAATTCGTTGCCTAGACATTTCCTCCAAAGGGCTCATGAGAAAAATATTCCCTGATTTATATTTTCAACACTGTTTTTCTGTAGCCTCTATTCAGAAAGATAGCTTGGCTGGCTATAAAATTCTTGCTGACACATTTCCCCTTGAGGATCTTGTAGGTACAGCTTTGCTGTCTTTTGGCTTTGAAGGATGCTGTGGAAAAATCAGTTTGAGTCTGCTTCTCTTCCTTATAGGTGTCCTGATTGATTTGCCTGACAAAGCAGGTGATTTCTTTTTAATCCTTAAAGTTCAATAATTTTACTACAATTTGTGTCAGTGCTGACTGTTTTAGGTCAGTTTTCACAGGCACATGGTATGCCACTTCAACATGAAAATTCAACTTTTATTTCAAGAAAATGTACATGAATTATAATTTCAAAAATTTGTTCTGACTTACTGTTCTTTTAAGACAACAATTACATTTTTGGTGGATCTCATTAGCCTGTTTTTAAAAATCTTTCAATTTCTCCATGTTCCTTTTCAAACTTTTCCTTATTTGTCTTGTTTTGATTGCTTTTCTAATATCTACAATCTATGGTAATCACAGTTTTCTCCCACAATATTTATTCTCTCTGGTTTTCATTTGAATTTTGTCTTTATTTATATAATGATTTTTTCTTTCAATTTTCTTCTGAGTCCTTGCAATACTTAATTCACCTCTTTTGCTCACCATTTCCTCTTCTTACAATCTGTTATTTGAGATTCTTTGGCCTTAACTTGTTAAAGAGAAATAAATTTTTAAAAGTTCATGACAAAATACTTTTCTTGGTCTAGCTATTTGACAAATTTTTTTCTTGGTATAGCTATTTGCAGGAGCTTCCTTGAGGGAGATTGTTTGTCCTGGTGTGTTTTGAGATATTTTGATCACAGAATATTTTACTCTTCTCCTTGAGTCTTCTTTGCCTTTGTCCGCCATGGAGCTTTTGTCTTTCTCTGTCTCCTCCCAGTGTTTCTCACATCTCTCAGCTCTTGCAAAGGGTATAGGTTTTATTTCAGGGCAAACTCTTCCTCCAGAAAGGACTTTTTTGGGCATTTTTCTGGAATCTCCTGCCATTAGGCTGCTCTATTGACTGTTGTTGGGCTACTTCCTGATCGACTTCTAGATTTTTTTCTTACATGTTTTGCCTGCATAGTCTTTGGATCACCTGTTCAAAGAGAATAGAAAGATAAGTTAGCATTTCCTCTGGAATGATCAGCAATGTTTATTTTTCATTGTTCTTTATTTTAAAGTTTCTTTCAATTTTCAACTTGTTACTGGTAGTGATATGTACATTTTTGGGGTTGTCAGATTTGGCAAAATTTCTATCAAGTAGTTTCTTTCATATTGGAAGTAAAATTTAAAATAATTTTTTTACAGATCAGCTCCTGATTCCTTCCATGTCAATACTCGTCTTCTCTTCAATACCTATGTGCATCTGGTGCTGGATATCATAGGTACTGTCATATTGTGATGCAATGGTTGGCCCTGCAGTTTGATGTTATGACACTGGCTGAGTCAGCATAGGGGCCATTAGAATTCTCCGAAGCCATTCTCCCACTGGAACATTAACTGTGCTATCTCTATATTGACTGTGAATCACATGAATAGATCCCGTTTAATCCAAACCAAATATATCCTTAATTCAACTCTTCGTTGGATTCCAGAATTGCCTAAAGCCACTCCCATACCACCTACATTGGGAGAAATATAATGGGGGAAGGTCAGAGTAGGAATATAGAGTTAAAATATTTTATTTTGAAAATTTTAAAAACACCTGATTAGCTGAGCACATTGTGAGGACCCAGATGAGGGAAGGGAAGGGAATTTTCTTGTTGGTGTGGTTGCTAGCATCAGGAGCAAATTTTGAAGCATAAACTGATGAATCCTACTGTGGGGGCTTGAGGGTGTTGGGTGCATGGGAGAGAGGAGTGGGGCTGAAGTTTCTTGGCATGTGAAGAACTCCCAGCCAGGGTATTTAATGCCAGGGTCAGTTTCATCTCTACTTGGACTACTTATTTCATTGGAAATTAAGTTGTTGGTGGTGGTGGTGGTGGAGGTTTGAGAGGTGATAGAAATGGGTAGTCATGGCTGTAACTGCAGTCAAACTGCACCTAGTCCAGTAGTCCTATGTCGTTGTTTGTTTTGTTTTGTTCTGTTTTGTCTGAGACAGGGTCTCACTCTGTTGCCTGGACTGGAGTGCAGCATTGCAGTCACAGCTCAATGCAGCCTCTATCTCCCGGGCTCAAATGATCCTCCCACCTCAGCCTCCTGAATAGGTGGGACCATAGGACATGCCACCATGCTTGGCTAATTTTTGAAATTTTCTGTAGAGATGGAATCTTGCTATGTTGCCCAAACTGGTCTCGAATTCCAGGATTCAAGCAATCTTCCCACATCAGCCCTGCAAAGTGTTGGAATTATAGGCATGAGCCACTGTGCCTGGCCAGTCCTGTGTCTTTTAATTCAACCAAATTTTAAGCAGGGCCTAGAGGGTAGATATGTCATCTCATATAGTTTTATCTTGGACATAGTTTCTTGCAGATATAGTAAGCACTGAATAATTATTTGTGACTTTCACATTGGACTATATTTTTGAGATTTTATAAAGAGAATAAACATAGATAACTAGTAAATCCACAAACATCCTCAAAAGTTTAACACATCAATTGCCGATATCTTAATTCACCAGTGAGAAGCATTTATCACTTATTATTTAATATTTATTTGATACAATTCATTTTAATATGCAGCAATGTGATATAAAATATTGAAGCACCTTCTTTTTCCCTTCCCAATATGTATAATATCTGATGAAAATCACAGGTTTTCTTATGGTTAAAAGCAACCTTGATTTACATATACTAATTCTGGGGGGTTGTAGCCAGCATGCAGAACAGCAGCACCCTTGGAAAAATTAATACCACCAAGGATAAAATTAATCTGTGTATTAAAGAAACATCCAACATATATTTTTATCATGATATGATTTGATCTAGGACTATTCACCAGTCATTGCCACATGCTTTCTGGTAGTTACTCTAGAATTCCCATGGACATTGAATATTTTGCTATGGATTTATCAAAAGAGCCCAAAGTAGTGACATAAAAAAGGCATCACACAAGTCTTGGCCTTAAAAGTCAATCATGAAGTGTTTGTTTGACTATTACATGTCCAGTGTTGGGTAGAGGCTAAGAGAAGAGAGATGTGTTCATACTCTGAAGGATTTTGTAGTCCAGCTTAGTGCTTCTTAAGTGAGGGTGGTGAAATCAAGTTAGTGTGTTACTACCAGGTTAAAAATAGCAGAATAGAAAATATCGGCTGGGCGCAGTGGCTCACACCTGTAATCCCAGCACTTTGGGACGCCGAGGCAGGCGGATCACAAGGTCAAGAGATCGAGACCATCCTGGCTAACACAGTGAAACCCCGTCTCTACTAAAAATACAAAAAATTAGCTGGGCGTGGTGGTGGGCGCCTGTAGTCCCAGCTACTCAGGAGGCTGAGGCGGGAGAATGGTGTGAACCTGGGAGGCGGAGCTTGCAGTGAGCCGAGATTGCGCCACTGCACTCCAGCCTGGGCGACAGAGCGAGACTCCGTCTCAAAAAAAGAAAAAAAAAAAAGAAAATATCAAAGTGCATTTAAGGTAACAGTCTGTATCATTTTATCTATCTATCTATCTATCTATCTATCTATCTATCTATCATCTATTTATCTATCTAGTATTGTGTGTGTGTGCATGCATACATATATATGTATATATATTTTGTGACTATGTAAAATATTTTTCTTGCTGAGCTTGCTGTCAAAGAGTTTCAAAACTATTGACTGCTAGGTGGAAAAACAATACAAATACACCAGGAACAGTTAGTCACTCAGAGTCCTGTCTTAGTTTGCTAGGGCTACTGTAACAAAGTACCATAAACTGACTAGCTCAAACAATAGAAATTTATTGTCTCACGGTTCCAGAGGCCTGAAGTTCAAGATCCAGGTGTGGGCAGGGTTGAGTCCTCCTGAGGGCTGTGAGGGAGAGTCTGTTCCATGCCTCTTGCCTAGCCTCTCTCTGGTGGTTTGGTGGCAATCTGTAGTGTCCCTTGGCTCGATCTCTGCCATCATCTTCACACAACATTCTCTCTGTATATGTCTGTCTCTGTATCTAAATTCCTCCTTTTTGTGTATGTCTGTCTCTGTATCCAAATTCCCCCTTTTTGTGTATGTCTGTCTCTGTATCCAAATTCCCCCTTTTAATCAATCATATTGATTTAGGGCCTACCTTAATTACCTCATTCTGACTTGATTACCTCTATGAAGATCCTATTTTCAAATAAGGTCACATTTTTGAGGCATTGGGTGTCAGGGTTTCAACATCTCTTTATTAAGGGGACACAACTTAACTCGTAACAATCATAATGCCCACCATTTAAAAATATGTGCGCACTAATCTTTGTAGTAAGTGCCTTACCAGTCTTTATAACCACTCTGAGAAGTAAATTTTTTATGTTAATTTTACAGAATAATAAAAGTTCTGAGAGGTTCACTGTTACAATTTGGGTCTGTTTTACTTCAAAGCCTGTGTTCTTCCCACTCTGCTTATTTATTCCTGGGAGGCGAGAGCTGGCAGGGATCTCAGAGGCCATCTGGTACAATCCCCTCTTTTCATATGTAGTGGGCCAAAGTATAAAAATGATACTGTTTGTAAAAATCTGGTGTGTTTTCTACATTTCAGTGAAGACACGAAGTTAATCAGGGAAGCAATAGTAGTGTGTGTGTGTGTGTGTGTGTGTGTGTGTGTGTGTGTGAGAGAGAGAGAGAGTGAATCCAGGCTGTCCTTTTATAAGCTTCAGATAAACGACAATTTAGTCTAATGAGCTAAGATGTATTTATTTTTTTAAAGGTAAATATGAAATATATATTTATTGTTATACTTTTATTACTGTACAAGTCTTTTCACTGCCTGATTAGTAATCTCATGGTAGATTCTTTGCATAAAGTAAAACTAGAATCAGAGGAATTTTGCCAGAGTATAAATGAAAAAGATTATTTGAATCATGAATACCTACTTCTCATTACCAGTAATGAAGGGAAATGAGTGAAGACTTGGGATCTGATAGCAAACCAATGTGATTGTTGGAAGGAGCTGGGTTTTAAAGTCACACTTAGCCTTGCCGTGTTTTACTAATTTGAACTTGGGAAAAATACTTAACTTCTTTGCACCTTTTTCTTTGACTTAAAAATGTGAGATTATCACAATATAATTTACTGCAGAGAGATGATGGTTAGATTAAATAAATTAGCATATATATAAATGAGTAACATGGCACTCAGAACATGGTAGACTTTTACTTAATCTATGCATTCCTTTATCAGTTTGGTCTTGTTTTTGACTTGATTTTCCAATATTTGGTTATTACCACTCATTCATTAATTCAACAAATGTTTGCTGAGCCCCTACTTTTGGGTATCCAATGGGGACAGAGACAGGCAAGGTCTCTCTCTTTTTTTTCTTGAGATGGAGTCTCGCTATGTTACCCAGGCTGGTCTTGAATTCCCAGGCTCAAGTGATCCTCCCACCTCAGCCCCCTATCTGTTCTCTTATGATGTACATTCATAAGAATGTATGTATGTTCATGACAGACAATAAATAGCTGAATAAATAAACAATAAAACCCTATCAGATAGCGATGAGGGATTTGCAACACATTTAAAAAAAGGGGACATGTGGCTGGGTGCAGTGGCTCACACCTATAACCCAGCACTTTGGGAGGCTGATGGGGGTGGATTGCTTGAGTCCAGGAGGTTGAGACTAGCCTGGGCAACATAGTAAAACCCTGTCAGTACAAATAATACAAAAATTAAGTGATTTGGTGGGATGCACCTGTAGTCTCAGCTACTCAAGAGGCTGAGGTGGGAGGATTGTTTGAGCCCGGGAGGTTGAGGCTGCAGTGGGCCATGATTGCACCACTGCACACCAGCCTGGGCAACAGAGTGAGACCCCAGAAAAGCATCTTAAAAAAAGGTGGTGGGGGAGAGAATAAGAAAAGTTTCTAGTATCTTTATTAGTCTGGGTGGTCAGGAAAGTCATTGTTGAGGATCTGAGTGTCAAGAAGAGCTGTGTGCTGGCCAGGGGTATGAGCAATTTAGACTTGGGGAAGAGATCACACAGAGGCATGGAGTTAGAAATGATATGATATGATTAGTGTGAAGAGCAGAGAATTGGGAGCTGAGCAACAGAAAAAAAGCCATCATGGGAGACGCTGGAGGATCGTAGGAGAGAGTGATGTGGAGGCTGGGACTAGGGTGGTGGTGGTGAAGGTGGAAAGTAGCACACACATTGAGTATATATTTAAAGATTAAGTCAGGAAAAAGAAGAATCAAGGATAACTTTCTAGTTTTTTTGTTTGTTTGTTTTTGAGCAACCAGAAGAAAGCTGAAGTCATTTACAAACATGGGGAACTCCAAGGGAGAAGCAGATTTTTCGGTGGAAAAATCAAGCATCATTCAGTATTTGAGATACTTATTTGACATCCAAGTAGAGTTTTACATAGGAGACCCATATTTCACAGGAGAGGACATAGATGCAGATTTGGGAATTACCGAGATGCAGATTTGGGAATTACCGACATAGAGATGGTTTAAAAAGTCATGGTGCTGGGCTAAGTGACTAGAGAAGTGGGTCCAGGGCAACCTCTTGTTTTCTATGGCCAGGTAGCCTTTTTTGATTCTCCACTTTCCTTCCCTTGCTCTGTTGTTACATTAGGACTCATAGCTAAAGAAGGCATTAACTTGCACAGAGGGTAAATTCTGGGTGGTCCAGATGTCACCTATTTTCCTAAAACAATCTTCATTTCCTAAAAGAATTTCCATTATGCTTTGGATATATAAGAAATATTTATTGAGATATTCAATTAGTTAATCACTTTCTAGGTGAACGCAACAGAATTTTTCACAGTAGAATTATCTTTCACAACAGAATAATAAAAAGGAAATTTATCCTTTCATCAAGAGTTATGGTTAGTGCTCAGTTATCAATATTGACCTCACTGTAGAACTATATTTAATTGTCTGGGCACATATTTACCTTTGATTTGCATATGCCACTCGAGGGATCCCAGCAGCAATGCTAGATATGCCAATTTAAGACAAATTCAAGCCATAAAATCTAACCTGCTGTTACAATTTTTGTATTTATGATTTAGGCTCCATTTCACATGTTTTATGTCTAGTTTTATAGCAACACACTCATCACCAGCACCTCTGGGCAGAAGTACAAAGCACCACTTACAAAAACAACAGATTGGCAAAAATCAGGCTCCACAGCTAACCCCTCTCACCTTTTCTCAGGCACAAGCTTGTGTCAATAAATGAATCTCCTTCTGTGAGCCCTAAAGGCCTACATGCTTGGACTCTTAATGAACCAAGTCAAAAGGGAAATAAATGTTTGATTCAGGGACCCTGTAAGCCTGAACTTCTTTGTGTTCAAAGTTAGGATCCCTTAGAAACTTGTCCAATCTTAATCAATGTAAGTTGTATAAAAGGGAAATAAGACTTAACTTGCTACTGTATAGTAGTAATAAAAATAATACTAAATATAAGAATAACAGAGAATAAAATAGCGCTTATCATGTATCAGTGCTGTTCTGTTCTAAACACTTTACATATATTAATTCATTTAATCCCCATGACATTACTGTGAAGTAGGTTATATTATTATCCCCATTTAATAGATGATGAAACTGAAGCACAGAGAAGTTCAGTGACTTGCAAGATCCTACAAGTTAGTTGTTGCAGGTTGGGTGCTCTGAGAAGTGGAGTCTGGTTTGGAGATTTGCATATGGGAAGTATATGAGGGAGTGTTTCTAGGGTCAACACCTTGGGGGAAGAACAGGAAACAGGAATGGGCAGAGGGAGAAGTTGGGATGTGATGCAGTCTCAACAAAAGCTTCTGGCAGCTCCATGGAGAGTTCTGGGACAGGGATGGCCCTGCATTGTTTTTTTAGAATTGGAACACGAAGAATATAAAATATTATGAAAGTTATCCCTGAAGAGTCAGGCAGTTCTCTTCAGTAGAGGACAGTTCCTTTAGGGGGCTTACAGCTGACAGCAGTCTGCTGGCAACACTCCCAACAGCTGGGAGAATCAATCCTCTTTAGTTCTGAAGGGGGATATGGGTGGCATGCCACAGAGTCTACTGTGTAAGTAGAGCTGGGATTCAAAGCTAGGATGTCTGGCTTCAGAGGAGTCAAAAGAAGACCTGAACAGCAAAGTGTTGGGAAGACACAGATGCAGCTGGGCCTCAGACAGCTGGAACTAGGGACTTGCTGCTAGGTCCCTACCTCTGTGTCTCACTCCATACAGATTCATCTCTCATAGTGGGAAACATGAAATATCAGAACAACCAAAGACTCTTCTCAAGCTTTATATCATCTCAAGCCCAAAGGTCCTGGAGAAGAAATCCATTAGCTCTGCTTGCCAAGGCAGCTACTCTTGGGGCCAGTTGTTGAGGTCACTTTGTATTAAGATTGTAGCTCTGGATTTGATTATGCTGATGGTGGAGAGAGGCAGTTCCTAAGAGGGGGGTGCTGAGTAGTATTCTTAGAAAGTGCCAGAAGTCTTATATACATATAAAATAAATTATCCTACATCTGACCAGTTTGATATAGTCAGGATAAACATGATTAAGCATTGATCCCTAAGTTTAGCACCAGCTGAATTCCAGCCATCCCAGCTTCTCCATTTCTGTGTGATTTTTGACATCATCTTTGTGGATAGTTGTGTATTTGGGAGATGTCCCTGATGTGTTTCAAACTAAAGTCTTTTAGGTCTCATTTAGTGTTTTGGTTTTCTTGGCTGCTGAGGTAACTTATCCCAGTGAAATCTGAGCATGTTTCTCACTGATGCTTTTAAGTATTTTGAAAACATTTTCTATTCCCTACTCTCTTCTGCTTCTTGTACCATAAACTCTATGCCAGGGGCTAAGGCAGGGCTGATGGAAAAGCCTGGCCTTTAACATAAACTAGAGAGTTAATTGTCTTGAGCTGCTTTTATAGTTTTTAGTTTGTTTATGTTTTATTTCATCTCTAGTTCAGCTCCCTACCCAATGACAGAGTGTATTTCAGCCTTCTTTACGGCGTCCCCACCCATCCACCCTTCTGACCAGCCTCCCTCAGAGTAAGGCATAGCTTTTCTGCAGACATCTGAGTAATAATTTGGTTCATCGGAAAGCTTTCCCTTTCACTGTTTAGTGTTATCTTGATTTTTACAATAAAAGACACTGAGTTTTAAAAGAAGTATGCAAATTACCCCTATCATGCAACTAGTAAGCCATAGAGCGAAGACTTAATCCTAAATATGTGTGAGTCCAAAGACTTACTTTTTACTATAAAAGTAAAATATTCTCAAAATTTCTGAAAAATACTTACAATGTTTCTCAACACCTACGTTCTTTAAATATCAGCACACTTAAACAAGATTGAGAAAATCACCTATCTGTTCTGTCAACGGAAACAAAGATAGTTACCATTTTGATTTATCTTTTCTGTCTCTGTGCCTGGCGTGGATTTTCATTTGTTTCATGGAGTTACATTCTGGTGTTTCCTGTTTTTCCAGGTGAGGGAGGAATTAGGTGAGAATTGTTATCCTGCACAGAGCTGTCTGGACAGACTGGCATCCTGATGCTTTGTGAACCCCTGAAAGTCTTCTCATGTCCAAATTTGAATTCTGGAATTCTTGTGAGGGTTTTCTTAAGACAACTGCAGAAACAGAAACCTGACACCCTGGAAGACATTCTCTAGGAGTTTATAGCAAATGTGTATCTCAGAGGTTCTTAAAGTTTTTGTGCATCTGAATTACCTGTAAGGCTTTAAAAACATATAGGCTTCAGTATCACCTAGAACCCACTGAATCAGACACCCCAGAGATCATACCAGGTCATCCATTTTTATAAAACTCTCTTGGTGGCTCAGAAAAGTATCTGTTGCCCTTTAGAATTAATGGTGTATTTTAACAAGTTTCTTCACACAAGGGTTACTTGGCAAGCCATTGGCAATTTGAGGTTGGCTAATTGTGGCTGTAGGGCTGCCATTGGCAAGGCATGGGTGAGAAGTTTTCACCGATGCAGATACTGCTCCTCTCATCATCTTGCTCTTCCCTGATCTCTGTGGAGCTTTCATATTTTAAAAAGACTTCAGATGTTTCCTCCGATAAAAAGTCCCCTTCTGTGGAAGGAACTGTTCTGTAGAACTTAGACATCGAGAGAAACATCAAAAGACAAAATGTAAATAGTTGCTGTATTTTGAGAAACCAGCAATTATTTTTCTGGTCTTTCATAATGTATACAGGCATCAACAGCTTGATCCTGGTGATATGGCAGAATTGATAGCAAGAAAAGGCATGGGGTAGCAAAAGAAAATATACCAGTTTATAGTACATAACTGAACTTCAGGTTGTGTCTATGCATTTACCCTTAAAATGTGTTTTTGATCTTCTTAAGAGAAACTGATGCATAAAAAAGCTGCATTTGAAAACCACCAAGGCAGACATTTGTGCCTTCCAAGGTGTAGGAGGAGTCAGACATTACAGAACATTGCCACACATGTTAGAGTTTGGGCTGAATTACAGAACACTGGGAAGACATTGAAGGGATTTAAGTAATGAAATGACAGGAAAGATCACTTTGGCTACTCTGGAGAAAATATGTTGGAGAAATAACTGAGTTGAAGGAGGAGGAGAGCTAGGAGATAATGCAGTGGCTTGGGCTAGGATAGAGGCAGTAGAGATGGCAACAAATGGACAGATTAGAGAAATGCTTTGTAAATAAGATCTCCAAGACTTAATGACTTATTGGTTGTTGGGACTGAAGAAGAGAGTTTAGGATGATGTGTGGGTTTGTGGATTGGATAGCTAAAATATCATTCTCTAGTTTTGGAAACCCAGTAGAAGGAACAGATTTGAGATGGGAGAAGACGACCATACAGTTTGGGAGAAATTGAGTTTGAGAAATCTGTGGGCTATGCAGGTGGAGAATGCAAGTAGGCAGTGGATACATGGTCTGACATACTGGAGAGAGGTCTAGGGTAAAGATAGCGATTTAGGAACTGTCAGTCCTGGCAAGAGTGGATTTTGCCTGATGGAGATTATGCAGAAGGAGAAGAGAAAAGGGTCTATGACAGAGACCTAACAATTAACATTTAAGTGAAGGCAGAAGAGAGCTTTCTAGGGCAGTGTCATCAGAAATATTCAGAAAATCAAGGAACTGTTTCGTTGAGTGAAGAGAACAGAAATTTTAAGACTGAGCGAATAGGTAATAGTGTCATTTGGGGAAAAGTTTCTGTTCCTGGGGGATGAAGTCAGGGAGGCAGAACTTAGACTGTGTTGTCGGTTGAGGGTTGAGGAGTGACTGAGAAGAAGAGGAGGAGGAGGAGGAAGAGGAGGGATTGGAGGAGGAGAAGAAGGAGGAAGTGGAGGAAGAGGAGGAGGAAGGTAATAAAAGGAGACTTGGATGGGCCTCTTTGGATCTGTTTATCTTTTTTTTTTTTGAGACAGAGTTTTGCTCCTGTTGCCCAGGCTGGAGTACAGTGGTGTGATCTCAGCTCACTGCAACCTCTACCTCCCAGGTTCAAGTGATTCTCCTGCCTCAGCCTCCCAAGTAGGTGGGATTACAGGCACCCACCACCATGCCCAGCTAATTTTCTGTATTTGGTAGAGACGGGATTAAAAGAGTGGAAGAAATGATTTTCTCAGTTTTCTAATAACTCTAACACTCTGTGATTTGATGTTTTGAAGTCACATACTTTCAGGTATAAAATTACAAGCCTCTTTCAGGCTGGTATGCATATTTAATAGAAGATAAATTTTGTTTTCCCAATCCAAGATTCATAATCTTATGTAAATTGGATACTGTGAATTTTTGCGGCAAGGCTAAAGGTTTGGCGATTGACATACTGAATTTTCCATGTTGTTTCCCTGCACGCATCGTATTAAACTTCAGTGTAATTCTCTTATATGACTTCCATGAAATCACAACTTTTCATTAGTGGAAAAATCACGTCAGATATGCCTTGAGTCTTCTTTGACGTTCCTGGATGTGAACCCGGACCGGAGCTATGAAATAATTTGCGAGCACAGCCTTAGTAGGAACCTATGGTTTGGAGCATTAAGCCATTCGAGTTAATGTCTTAGAAGTGTTTTTTCAAGCTTTCAGTCTGTGTTTGCTTAACTAGTGAGCTCAATGCTTTCCCCAAATGACATTTTTCCTCCTAACTTTAAATTATTAATTACTTTTTCTTCCTTCAGGTCTTCAGAAATTATCTCATTTAAAAAGGTATTTTGGTAGTATCCCATTTTATCTCTGTGCTTTTTTGTTTGTTAAACCCAAAGTAGAATACATATGAGAATGGAATGGACATCTCAAGGCCCTTCTGTGTGGTCTATGCCCTCTGGTTTCCTAGTTAATCTGAGAACTGATTGGTATAAATTTGAGATGCATGGGCAGTGATTTTGGGGGAAGAATTAAACGTTAAAGTGTTATTCTCTTTGTGACTGGGCTTGTCCAGTGAGAGTGGAGAGAGCCAGTGTATACATATGAGGGATTTCCTGGTGATAGAATAAATCTTAATTAAATAGTTAGTAGAATACTATACAGATTGCTGGGTTATAAGACTTTGTCATTGACCTCCAGCAATTATCTTAATTGAAGAAATGTCTAAAGCTTGTTAATATTAAACTCTGATATGCCCACCTTCACAAAACTCCTATAGCTTTCAACATTCTTTCCTTGGAAAGATCTCAGAACAGAGAAATAAAGGATGAGTTTTGTGATCGCCATTTAAAACAAGAGGCTCCCTGAGGTCCTTTATGAATTGAAAGGAAGGAGCAAGGAGTCAATTGGCTGGTGAACCTACATGGTATTTAACCCAGCTCTTGGAATATAGGGCTGACTGCATCACAGACAGGCTTCATTCTGGGAATTTCCATTCATTAGGAGCTGCTACAATGTTTTAATAAAACTGGGTATTTGATCTACTCAGACAGAACTATTTTCTCTTTCAACATCTGCAAAAGCAGGGTTGAACACAAGTGGGAAAATGTCAAGCTCACTACATCTACCTGGGAAGATAACTTTCCAGTTTGGAAGACCTTCAATTTGGGCCCATTAGGAATCACAAAATGGCCCATGGGATAGTGGATTCAGAGATTGGGTGTGCCCATCAAACTGAAATATAAATTGAATTTGTTGAAATCTGGAAGTAGGCTCTGAATTATGACTTTCCTGGAAAAAAAAAATCTGGAAGTTATGCTGATTTGTGCTCCCCAAAATGTGTGATAAGCATTTACCTAGAGTTTTACATTATGTAAACTGTTTATCTACAGGCAACTTCTGTGAGAAAAAAATTTGGGGGATACCTTAGGCCCACCTTTGAGTCATCTAGCTCTGAGTTATATTCAGCTCTTCAGGCCAGGTTGGTGTGGGACTCATCAGCATGATGCAGAGACATATATGGTGGTGAGGGGCTATACCGGGGGGTGAAGAATGGGTAATAGAGTCATCTGGGGAAAAGAGTTTCTGTATGTTGATTTATGTCAGCTCTGGTCCCTCTCACTTTAGTGGTGGCTTCAAAAACATTGTCTTTGAAGCAACGTGTTTTTGTGATTTCTAATAAACACTTCAGTTTTTAAAGGTCACTGTAACTATCTAATTACTCTGGGAGGCATAGCCACTCAACTTTTACTAATAAGCAACGGTTCGTATGGGATTAGGATGGGGCCAGTGGTGTAGTTTAAGACTGAGAAAAGAAACATAAAGTTGAGGGTGAGCTAGATTGCTATGGGTGGGCAGGGTTGGTACAGGAGCTGGAATGAAGTCACCAATAATTAAAATAAGGGCATTGAAAGAGGAAATGCAGCCTTTTTTTTTCTTATGATTTTCTGTGGTACTGACCTTGACAAACTTATCCAAAGGGTAAAAGACAGACTGTCCTAAGAGGGTGATTTAAAGCCTCTGCCAGGTAAGAAGTTTGCTAAGTGGGGTTGCCAGAGTGAAGGCTGCTTTCTGTTGTTTGCACCGAGTTAGTAAATCACTTCATGGCTTTGTGAAAATCTGGTTAAGCAGATTTAGTGAATTCAAATGGAGAAAAAGTGTTTTGTTTTGTCCTGGGGGGGAATTTAGGTTCTCTCTGCCTGACCATACCATGTGCTTGCCATTAGTTACTCCTGTAAACATTTTGTTGCTGTGGCCAAGAAGAAACATACATTATAAACTAGTAAAGCTTTAAAAAATATTATAGCCCATTGATAGTGTATTCATAATAGGAAAGAACAGAACCCATGCATATCATTGCTAAAGATAAAAAATTCCTATTTAATATATCAGTGGCTATTTAATGAAGAATAAACTGTAAATAATGCCAACGAGGATTCCTTGAAAAATTAATTTTCAGGTTAATTGAGCAAAATGGAGCCTCCAACTAGAAAGTTTTGTAGTGCTTTACAAGTGTGGCCACATGGAGGAGCTGTTGAAGGCTGGTTCACCTTCCATAAGCAAGTTCCTAGAGATAATTGCACTTCGTCTTGAAACTGACTGCAGATTTCAGTCAGTCATGGCTAAAGCTAACTGACATTATACATAAAAGACAGTGTAGAGCATTTTACCTACAAGAAGACACTACAACTCATTTGTAAGATTCTAAACCATTACTTAATATTATTTTTTGAGGTCTACCTATTCTAGGCAGGTATTTATGATCTATTTTACTTCTAATTTCAGGAGTTTCTTTTTTTCTTCTTTCCCTGACTCACTTCCTTATCTTTTCCTTTCTTTTGTTATTTATATGTCTGAGTCCTGTGCTGGGAATTTAGTGTAAATAAATATTTAAGGTTAAGAATCTAATCTAAATGCAAGAGACAAGTTATTTGTAAAAGGTCAACATTATTAGCAGAACAAAATGAAGTTTATATTTAGTTGCAGGCCAAAAAATTGGAGGGTAATAGGCATTTGTTTGAGTAGACGGGTTTTTTTAACCTAGAATAAATGGTGAATTTAAAAATAAAATGCAATTTGTTTTATAAATATATATACATGTTTACTTGCAGATTTTCTGTAGTGGAAAAGAGAAACATCTTTGGCATCAGCCAGATCTGGGCTTAGATCCTGGCTCTGCTACTTACTAGCTGTGTGACCTTGGTTTAAATTAATTAACCTGCTTGAGTGTCCAATTCCCATCTCCCAACACTGCTTACCCCGTATGTGGTTGTGGGGATTAAGTGAGCTATCATATACAAGAAACTTTGAGTATACTAATGATGTATATAAGGAACTTCATGGGTATTGGAGACCAAAATGAGATTTCTTCTTCTTAAACTTATTCTAGGCAGATGGCATCTCATAAAGAAGCATTATGGAAATTTAGGCTTGAAATGAATTTTGGGAGGCAGCATAATGCTGAGGTTAAGAGCAGTAGCTTTGGAGCAAGACCAAACTAGGCTTGAATCCCAGCTTTGTCATTTGCTAGCAGTGTGTCCTTGTGTATCTAACACTCTCCCTCAACCTCAGTCGTGACACCTGGAATTTGGGCTTCAGCGCTGCTTTTGCTGGAGAGTGGTATGTGTGAGGGGAGGTGGGGAGTGTGAGTCTCAAGCTGCTTCCAATCTGTCCCACCTTGTTTGTTTTGGTTGTGCTGAGCAAACTCTCAGCGCATCAATGGACATTGTTGTCACTGGATGATCAACAAGGGACCTGCTAGCCACCGCAGATGGAAAGTGCACACTGAGCTGTTCTTGGCACAAACAACTCTCAGGGCGCACTTCCACGGCAGTGCACTGCTAAGTTAGGCTAGGCTCCCTGTGCTTCATCAGTGCTGAAAAGGAAGTGTCTATATAGGCAGAGGCTGGCACTCTTGTAAAGAAGATTCCCCTCCTTTTTCCGTGACCCCGTCTGGCCTCATGACTCTCCTCCATAATAGCTGCCCCTCCATGTCTCTTCCCTCTTGGTAGATGAGCTTGGGCAACCCCTGTCTACTTAAATCTATATCTTTTTCTCTTATTTCAATCACTTGTTCAGGGCATAAACTCCAGGCTTTGCTTACACAAGTATTAACACTGGATTCTCAAGTTGTTCTTTTCTCAGGAAGCCTGCTTTATAAAAATAAAATGCTTTGGTCTTGAGACTGCTATTTTTGCTATGGTTTTAAAGATTGATTTAGCAACTAGAGACCAAAGCACTGTTGGTTTCTTTTTGCACTCCTGTTGAGCAATCCTAATCCTAATTCTCTGAAGGAAAAGTGAGGCCTCTGAGGGCAATGAGAGATGGGGTAGAAGATAATAAGGGCAATAAGGAAAACTTCACATTTAATTTTGCTGTATCTATTTTAATTTAGAATGCACTTTACTTTGATGTGGTTAGTTTAGCAGAGAATCCTAAGTATAATCTTGACTTAGGTTTTGTGCTTCAAGAGTACTTGAACAGGAACTACTGATTCCTAACTTTCTATCTGCCTTGTGAAGACAGGCATGTTTTATTATCTTGATCTAGTCCAGTTATTTTATTAACTGTTGTTGCAACCATGGAATGAATGAAGTTGTTATAGAATTAAGATAAACACTTTTTTTTTGGACAACATTATTGCAAAAATCATGCTTTAAGGGTCAGGTTACCACTTGACGTTACCTTGCTTCTAACATTCTCAGTCCATTAGCAAAATTTCTAGGGAAGAACAGTGATCAGATGGCAAATATAAAACGTGTTCATGCTGTGCCTTTTACAGTGATTAGTACTGTATGGTATAGTGGAATCTTTCAATGAAATGAGATATTCTAAATGAATTAAAATGAAACATACCAGAGTTGAGTCCAGGGGTTGGTGAACTGTGGCCCGTGGGCCAAATTTGGCCCATGGCCTGAGCTTTTAAGCCCAAGAGAAAAGAATTTTGTCTTTTTAGAAAACATTTTTAAAAGGTTGTGAACAAAGCAAAACAAAACAAGGGAGAATGTGACAGAGACCTCATGGCCTGCAAAGCCTAAAATATCTAGTAACTTGTCTTTCACTGGAAAAGTTTACTGAACCATGGTATAGAAAAAAAATAAAACAAGAAAACCTAGCATCCTAGAAAAACCCTCTTTATTTTATTTTCAACTTGGTATCTCTGAGATTTTGCAGAGTGCCTGGCCCCTTGTAAGTTAAAGAAAAAATTGTAAAATGATTTTCCTGGGATGTAAACAGAAAAAATATTATCAGTAAGAAAGGAAGTCTTAATTTACAACCATTATGTCAAAAAACCTTGAAATATGAAAGCTTTTAACTATTTTCATCATCAACCAATGGGAGGATGGGCTTGTGTTTGGCACTTAGACTTCAAATGGCTTCCTTTCAGAGTAGAGGAAAAACGATCTATAGCTCAGCAGGCCTGTGGCTGTTCTTTAATGGAATTGACCTCTTAGGGATGTATTAGGGAGCAATACTTTTATTCACTTACTTTAAAAATTTTAAATTTATATTAAATTTATATTAAACTTCATGTTATAGAAAATTTTGAACATATATACAAGTAGAGAGACTAGTGTAATGAACCTAGCTTAAACACTTATCAACAGACACCCAGTCTTGTTTCATCTATATGCCCTCCCATTCCTCATGATCTCATTGTAAGTTTTTTGTTTTTTTTTTTTTTTTTTCTTGGAGACAGGCTCTCTCTATGTCGCCCAGGCTGGAGTACAGTGGTGCAGTCTGGGCTCACTGCAGCCTCTGCCTCCTGGGTTCAAGTGATTCTCTTGCCTCAGCCAAGAAAGTAGCTGGGAACACAGGTGCCCACCATCACGACAGGCTATTTTTTTGTATTTTTAGTAGATATGGGGTTTCACCATGCTGGCCAGGCTAGTGTCGAACTCCTGACCTCAGGTGATCCACCCACCTCGGCCTCCCAAAGTTCTGGGATTACAGGTGTGAGCCACCACACCTGGTCAATATAGATTATTTTGAAGCAAATTCTAGAGAATATATTACTTTATCTGTGTTTTTTCCAGCATGTATGGCTAAATATTTCAGTGTGTATTTTCAAAGACCTCTTCAAAAACACAGTCATAATACTATTAGCATGCTGAAGAAATTGACAAGTCCTTAATATCAACAAATGTTGAGTGAATTCAAATTTCTTTTTTTTTCTGTTAAAACCAGGATCTTCTAAACATGATCTACACAAAGTTTCTCGTTGACGTGTGTACTTAATTTTTTTAAATCTAGGTTTATCTTTATTTTAGTTTTATCCCTTGAAATTTATGTACTGCTGAATTCAATTTGTTAATATTTTGGTGAGACACATTTGTGTCTATGCTCATGAGGAATATCGGTCTGCAGTTTTCTTTTTTGATAATATTTTTGACTGGTATTTATAGGCTAATAAACTCATAAACTGAGTTGGCAAGTGTTTTCCCTCATTCATTTTTCGGGAAGGGTTTGTGTAGAATTAATAACATTTGTTCCTTACATGTTTCATAGGATTCTTAGTGAAATCACCTTGGCTTGGTGTCTTTGTTGCAAGGTTCTAAACTACAAATTCAATTTTTCAATATATATTGGGTTATTCATGTTATCTTTCATTGTTAGTAAACTTTCATAGCTGGTGTCTTTCAAGATATTTGTCTATGCTGTGTAAGTCATCAAGTTTATTGGCATAAAATATTTCCTTATTATCCTTTTAATGCCTCTGGGATCTATAATGTCTTCTTTTTTTATTCCCAGTTTCAATAATAAGTGTCATCTCTTTTTATTCTTTGTCAGTCTTGCTTTGGTTTATCAGTTCTATTAGTCTTTTCAAAAGACAAGCTTTTAGAACTAAATAATTATCTTTATTATTTTTCTGTTTTGAATTTTATCGATTTATGCTAATTATTTTTCTTCTGCTTGGTTTGGGTTCAATTTGCTCTTTTTCTAGTAAGGTAAAAATTCATATAATTGATTTGAGACTGTTTTTCTTTTCTAATATAAACATTCAATGCCACAATTTACCATGAAGCATTGTTTTAGCTGCGATATGATTTGGCTGTGTCCCCACCCAAATCTTCTCTTGAATTGTAGTTCCCATAATTCCCACATGTTGTGGGTGGGACCCAGTGGGAGATAATCGAATCATGAGGGCGATTTCCTGCACACTGCTCTTGTGGTAGTGAATAAGTCTCACAAGATCTGATGGTTTTATAAGGGGAAATCCCTTTTGCTTGGTTCTGATTCTCTCTTATCTGCTGCCATGTAAGATATGCCTTTCAGGTTCTGCCATGATTATGAGGCCTCCCCAGCCAATTGGAACTATGAGTCTATTAAACCTCTTTTTCTTTATAAATTACCCAGTCTCAGGTATGTTTTTATCAGCAGCGTGAGAACCAACTAATACAAGCTGCATCCCACAAATTTTCATATGTAGTTATCATTTTCATTCAAGTCCAGATATGTTTCCATTCTCTTGTGACTTCCTCTCTTATCCATGGGTTATTTAGAAGTGTGTTGTTCAATTTCCAAATACTTGAGGATGTCCTGGTATTTTTGTTATTGATTTCTATGTAAATTTCTTATCAGAAAATATGCTTTGCATGATTTCAATTTTTTTAAAATTTTAAGGTTTGTTTTACGGCCTAGAATGCAGTCCCTCTTGGTAAATGTTCCATGTGCACTTGGAAAACAACATGTATTCTGCTTTTGCTGGTTGAAGTGTTCCAAAAATGTTAATCAGGTCAAGTTGTTTAATGATGTTGGTAATGTCTTCTATATCCATACTTATTTTCTTTATACTGTCAATTACTGAAAGAGGAGTGTATTAATTAGTTCATTCTCACACTACTATAAAGAACTGCACGAGACTGGGTAATTTATAAAGGAAAAAGGTGTAATTGACTCACAGTTCCACAGGCTTAACGAGAGGGATGACTAGAAGGCCTCAGGAAACTTACAATCATGGCAGAAGGTGAAAAGGAAGCAAGCACGTCTTACATGACAGCAGGCAAGAAGGAGCAAGTAAAGTGGGAAGAGCTCCTTATAAAACCGTCAGATCTTCTGAGAAGTCACTCACTATCATGAGAACAGCATGGGGGAGACTGCCCCCATGATCCAATCACCTCCTGCCAGGTCCCTTCCTCAACACCTGGGGATTACAATTCGAGATGACATTTGGGTGGGGACACAGAGCCAAACCATATTAAGGGGTGTTAAATATTTTATTATAATTGTGGATTTGTCAATTTCTCCTTTTAGTTCTATTAGTTGTTGCTTCACTTTCTGAAATTTTATTTTTAGACATATATGCATTTAAGATTGTTATGTCTTCTTGGTGAATTCTGTCACTGATAACATTTCTTGCTCTGACAGGTACTTTGTCTGATATTAATGTAGCCATTCCAATTTTCTGATTAGTATTTGCATGGCATATAATTTTTCATCATTTTACCTTTAACTGATTATCGGTAGGCTTCTTTTAGACAGCTTATAGTTGGATCTTGCCCTTGTATCCAATCTGAAAATCTTTGTCTTTATTTGAAGTATTTAGACTATTACATGTTATGTAATAATTGACGTGGTTGAGTTTAAATCTACTGCTTCTCAGTTGTGTTTGATTTAGTCCATCTATCTTTCCCTACCTTTTTGGCCTGCTTTTGGGTTAATTGAGTTTTTTTTTTAGGATTCTATTGGTTAATTAATTATACCTCCTTTTCTAATCTTTTTAGTGATTTGAACAATATTATGCCACTTCATGTGTAGTTTAAGAACCCTACAAAAGTGTATTTTCCATCTCTTCCTCACATCCTTTGTTACTTATTTAAAGTACTTTGTTACTTATTTAAAGAAACTGGATCATTTGTCCTGAAAAAACTCCTGTAGAGTTTTCCACAATCTGGATTTTCTTATTGCATGCCTATGATGATGTTTAGCATTTATCTTGTCTTCTGTATTTTTTATTAATAATAGAACTGGAGACTTGGTCAGATTCAGCTATAATTTTTATGACAGATACTTGTATCAGGAGGCATGTAAAGTCCAACTATTCCATTTTATTATGTTAACAGCCATTAATTATTATTGCCTATCCATTATTTCATTAAGGGTATTAAAATGGTGAAGTTCTAATTCTATCATTTTTCCCATTTATTAGCCAGAATATTTCTACAAAGACACACTTTCCCTCATTTATTTGATTACCCTGAAGGGCAGTTTATACTGAAAAGCAACTTAAGTGTTTTATTCTTTTCCTTTATTTACTAGTTTTCAACATGAGGTTTTTTTCTTAGCTTTCTCCAAAGGTGAGCAATAGGTTTTTATTTTTTTGTAGCTATGAATTCGGAGATTTTTAAGCATCTTTGATATTTGATCCATTTTTCTATGTATGATCAAATTGTTTCAGCTGACTTCAAAATTTTTCTGATGTAAACCCAGTGATTTTAAAGATTTCTCACTTTATAAGCTCTGACTTCATGTTATACATCATGTCACAGATTTGGAATCAGACATTTCTCCAAGAAACCTTGGTTGTTTTTGGTGACTATGGAACTTAGAGAAACAAGCTGGTTGCCAGGAGTTTTAAGTAGAGTACAAAAATAATTATTGCCAATATGATTATTAAAAACAGTGATGTTAGCTGTGAATTTTTCATAGATGTCCTTTATTAGATTGGGGCCATTCTGTTCCATCTCTAGTTTCTTGACTGTTTTTGTCATGCAGTGGTGTTAGATTTTTGTCAAACACTTTCCCTTCACCTGTTGAGATCATCATATATTTTTTACCCTTTATTCTATTAACGCTGTGCATTACTTTGACTAATTTTTGCTTGTTAAACTGACCTTGCACTCCAGGGATAAATCCTACTTGTTCATGGTGTATAGTCTTTTCTATATGTTGCTGGATTCAGTTTGCTAGTATTTTGTTGAACTTTCTATATTTATATTCATAAGAGATATTATTCTATCATTTTCCTTTTTGGTAATGTCTTTGTCTGCACTTGGTATTGGAGTAATTCTCGCTTCATAGAATGAGCTGAACTGTATTCCCTCTTATTCTGTATTTTGGAAGATTCTGTGAATGAATGTAGTTAATTATTCTTCAAATGTTTGATAGAATTTAGTGGTGAACCATCTGCGCCCGGGCTTTTCTCTGTGGGAAGTGTTTTGATTACTAAGTCAATTTCTTTATGTGTTATATGTCTATCTATATATTTTGTATTTTCTTGAGTCAAGAAAATACAAATAGTAGTTTGTGTCTTCTAGGAGAGCGTCCAATTCAACTAAATTATCTAATTTGTTGGCACACAGTTGTTCGTAGTATTCTTTTATATCCCTTTGATTTGTGCATTATACATAGTGACACCCTGTGTTAACTTCTGATTTTAGTATTTTGAATATTCTCTTTTTTATTTTGGCTAGTCTAGCTAAAAGTTTGCCAATTTTGTTTATCTTATCAAGCTTTCAATATTGGTTTTGTTATTTTTTTCTATTGTCTTTTTTTTCTCCATTTCATTTATTTCTGCCCTAATCCTTATTATTTCCTTTTATTTCTTTATTTTGGATTTAGTTTGCTTCTATTTTTTCAGTTTCTTAAGGTAGAAAGCTAGGTTATTGCTTTGAGGTCTCTTCTTTTAAACATAGGCATTTACAGCTATACATTTTGCTCTGAGCAATGCATTAGCTGCATTCTGTAAATTTTGGTATATTGTATTTTAGTTTTCACTAATCTAAAATTATTTTCTGATTTTCCTTTTATTGTTTTATTTCTAATTTTAATTTTATTTGAACCATAGTTTATTTAGGAGTGTATTGTTTAATTGACAAATATTTATGTGTTTCTTGAATTTATTTCTGTTACTCATTTCTACATTCATTGTATTTGGTCAGAGAACTTTCTGTATAAGTCTGCCAGGGCTGCCATAACAAAACACCATAGACTTGGTGGCTTAACCAGCAGAAGTTTATTTTCCTGCAGTTCTGGAGGTCTGAGTTCAAGGTGTTGGCAGGCTTGGATTCTTCTGAGACTTCTCTCCTTGGCTGTGTTCTCCTTGTGTCCCTCTGTATGTGTCTGTGTCATAATTTCATTTTTTTCTTTTCTTTTTATTATTATTATTATACTTTAAGTTTTAGGGTACATGTGCACAATGTGCAGGTTTGTTACATATGTATCCATGTGCTATGTTGGTGTGCTGCATCCATTAACTCGTCATTTAGCATTAGATATATCTCCTAATGCTGTCCCTCCCCCGTCCCCTGACCCCACGACAGTCCCTCCCCCCTCCCCCCCACCCGACAACAGTGTGATGTTCCCCTTCCTGTGTCCATGTGTTCTCATTGTTCAGTTCCCACTCATGAGTGAGAACATATGGTGTTTGGTATTTTGTCCTTGCAATAGTTTACTGAGAATGATGGTTTCCAGTTTCATCCATGTCCCTACAAAGGACATGAGCTCATCATTTTTTATGGCTGCATAGTATTCCACGGTGTATATGTGCCACGTTTTCTTAATCCACTCTATTGTTGTTGGACATTTGGGTTGGTTAAAGAACAAAGCTGGAGGCATCATGCTACCTGACTTCAAACTATACTACAAGGCTACAGTAACCAAAACAGCATGGTACTGGTACCAAAACAGAGACATAGATCAATGGAAGAGAACAGAGCCCTCAGAAATAATGCCACATATCTACAACCATCTGATCTTTGACAAACCTGGCAAAAACAAGCAATGGGGAAAGAATACCCTATTTAATAAATGGTGCTGGGAAAACTGGCTAGCCATATGGAGAAAGCTGAAACTGGATCCCTTCCTTACACCTTATACAAAAATTAATTCAAGATGGATTCAGGACTTACATGTTAGACCTAAAACCATAAAAACCCTAGAAGAAAACCTAGGCAATACCATTCAGGACATAGGCATGGGCAAGGACTTCATGTCTAACACATCAAAAGCAATGGCAACAAAAGCCAAAATTGACAAATGGGATCTCATTAAACTAAAGAGCTTCTGCACAGCAAAAGAAACTACCATCAGAGTGAACAGGCAACCTACAAAATGGCAGAAAATTTTGGTAACCTACTCATCTGACAAAGGACTAATATCCAGAATCTACAATGAACTCAAACAAATTTACAAGAAAAAAACAACCCCATCAAAAAGTGGGCAAAGGACATGAACAGACACTTCTCAAAAGAAGACATTTATGCAGCCAAAAAACACATGAAAAAATGCTCATCATCACTGGCCATCAGAGAAATGCAAATCAAAACCACAATGAGATACCATCTCACACCAGTTAGAATGGCCATCATTAAAAAATCAGGAAACAACAGGTGCTGGAGAGGATGTGGAGAAATAGGAACACTTTTACACTGTTGGTGGGACTGTAAACTAGTTCAACCACTGTAGAAGTCAGTGTGGTGATTCTTCGGTGATCTAGAACTAGAAATACCATTTGACCCAGCCATCCCATTACTGGGTATATACCCAAAGGACTATAAATCATGCTGCTATAAAGACACATGCACACGTATGTTTATTTCGGCACTATTCACAATAGCAAAGAGTTGGAACCAACCCAAATGTCCAACAACGATAGTCTGTGTCATAATTTCTTATTCTCATATGGACATAAGTCATACTGGATTACGGCCCACCCTGGTGAACTCCTTTGAATGTAATTAGCTCTTTCAAGATCCTGTGTCCAAATACAGTCTCATTCTGAGATACTAGGGATTGGGACTTCAACATATGAATCTAAGAGGGGAGATAAACATCCAGTCAAAACAAGCGTGTATATGCATTTTATTTCTACGTTTTTCTGAGATAAAATAGCATACTGTACATACTTTTTCCATCTTCGTTTTTAAATTTAACAATATATCTTGTTAATCACTCAAAAATACTGCTTAGAAGCATTCATCATTCATTCTTATAGCTGGAGTCATCCTTTGAAATCTGAGTGACAATTATTATGCTATCAACAAATCCACTGCTTATTATTACTGGATCATTTGTGATGTTCACAAAATAATGTGTCTTTTGGCTGTGTTAGGATGTTTCCTCAGAAGCAGATCCTGATAGGGAGATTAGATTCAGGTATAAGTGATTCATTAATGACCTGTTCTCCAAAGAAATCACTAATGATATTGGAGAAGCAGGGCAGGGAAGAGGAGAAGGCCAAGCTAGAGTGTGCAGTCTCAGGTAATGTCCCAGTGAGGATAGCTTCAGCATGATCCCACAGGGGGATTCTTGAGAACATGTCTCCAAATGGCCCCACTTGAGACAAGGCAGCTGGGCTTGCATAGTCATTGGTAAGTTTCTCCTCCCTTGGTCTCCCAAGGGACATATAAATTCCCAGACATCTGAAGCCCTAGACTGTGGCCCCAGCAGGTACCAGTAGCATAAGAGCAGTGTCTGGAAAATTGCTACAGGTAGCAAATGCATACACAAAAGGGAATGAGGCTTAAGGTTGGAAGTGCTGCATAAAGAGACAACAGTAAGATATATAATTGGGGATGGTATCTGAGTTACCTGGAAGGAGCACTGATATTGTCCATTACAGTGGCAAAATTAAGACCATAGGTCATGTTAATTAGCCTATGTGGCTTACTGAACAATAAATTTGTCCCCCACTTTATATGTTAGAACAACTGATTTAAATATAAATGGTGGTCCATGAGGCTGTGAGATAAAAATTTAGGAAATAGAAAATCACAAACACCCAGAAAAAGAAGGGTTTTCTGTTCAACAAACCCATTTATTAGCCTTTCCCGAAATATGTGATTAGCACACTTAAAGACATTAAAATTAAGGCTTAGAAGAAAATCTGAAATCTCAATTTACTAGAATGAGAGAAAAAAGTTTTCGATTTCCCTCTTGCCTCTCATTTTGTTTTTAATATGACCAGAATCGAATAGATGATTGGTGAGGGCTTGGAAAATTAGACTGGATTCTCCAGTGACTGAACTTATGCTGTGGCTGGACTTCGATAAAGAAAAGCAGGGCTCATTAGAACATAGCAAGGATTTCCAGGTCTAAAATAATACCCTCTGAAAGTGAACAGAAGTAATAAATATCTATCTCAACTTTTTTTGCATGAAGAAGGGAGTCAGTGGACTAGTTCTTTAGGAAATTCTACTGGAGATGTACTCCACGAAGACTGTTTTCCATTCTACAGTGCCATCAACTGAATTATCAAAAAATGGCTGAATTAGAAAGAGAACACATAAAAACTCAGAGAAGGTTTATAACCAGAAGATTCTTTAATACTTTAATGATGTATTTGAGCCAAAGTGGATACAACTGGATACTGGAAATTGTGCTTATGCTTGTTTTCCTTAAGGAATTCATTTAATGAAATACTGAGTAAAATCTTATTAAGATTAAGGAGGGCATGGGAATGGTTTCATCTGGCATACTCAGAGGAGAGATTATATTGTTGCTTTGATTGACTTCAGGAAGAGCCAAGAAGTCTACATCTTAGGTTTGCTTAGGAAGGGAATGATTATGGAAGACTGATGGCCTTTTTCTGAGACTGAATAAAGAAGCTAATTGGGAGGGAATGAAGACCCATGACAGGCATCAGAATTAGTTAAGCAATCAGTATTATAGATGCGTTGCAAGAGAAAGTCTGAGAGTTCTATTCTGTCTTCTCTACTTAGTCAACTGTTTATTCATTCAATTCTTTTAAAGCATCTTCTGTGGGATAGGGAGATAATAAGTTAGACAGTCTAGTTACCCACTAGACCCACTAGGCAATTCCTTTCCTTATTTATGAAGAATTCAGTTTGAAGAACTTTAGTTATTTGATTTTGCTACCTTCAGTTGCTCTCAGAAGGTATTTGTATATATGTTATGCAGTGTTTGCTTTCAAAATATATTTCTCCGTCCGTCAATTCTACAAATATATATCAAATACAGGCCATACATTTGTATGCCGTAGTTATAAGATAGAAATTACAACTTTTTTCATGGAGCTCCTAGCCTAGAAAGGTCTGTAGAGAGAAGGGTCTATGGGGTCTATAGGGAGATATAGGTCTATATCAAGCAATTATGATCCTGCGATATAAGTGCCATGAGAGGAAACTCAGAGTCCCAGGGTGTAAGTTTATAGGAAATGCCCCTCTTAGACTTGGATGGGAGCAGGAGTCAGGCTATTTCTCTGACAGCAGATGACTTCTAAGCTGAAAATGAAGGGTTGTGCTTTTATATATAGATGCAAGATAAATGATCGATCATTACCTCTTACCTTAGATAAAACTATCCCTTATATTAAGTCAGAGGGCGGCATTTTATATGGTCCCTTCCCTTCTATGTTATTCCCTAATTGTATGCACGAGAGCCTAGAAGTTATTCTGGGTAAGCAGCTTGTACTGCTGCAAGAATAAAGAAATATGCTCCCATGCACTCTCTTTCTCTTCTCCTGCCCCCACAAATCAGCTCATTTAATGATGTAGTTTTATCTTCACCAAATAGATTATAGGCCATTCTTTCTTATTGGGTATGAGAGTGATAAAAATATCTGATATTACAGAAAATACCCAAATATTACTTTTTGTTTCCACTTCTCTCCTTACTGAAATCTTAAACCAGACTTTCCATAAAATATTTCCATAAAAATTTCCATAGGATGTCTGCTTGACAGTTCTTTTAGTCTACTTGTCCGTGATACCTCCTATAAACCGCCTCGTGGGTGCTCATAAATGCGTAAAAACTTCTGTGTTCAAATCTGCTAAAATGCACTGATGTATTCTTGTTTATGTGAACACATGGTCCCAGTTGAGATCACCATTTATTCAGGCCCAATTAAAGCCTTTGGAAGCAGGCATACCTTAACACAGGATACCAAGACGGCTTTGGTTTGAGGGAAACAGAAAAACAAGCATAAACAAAGTATTGAGAAAGTCACAACCATGGAAAATTTTACATTTACAAAAATCAACCCATGTGGCCTGTGGTGTCAAGTGGTCACTCAAAAGTGGTTTATTAATCAGCTGTTCTCTGAACTGGCAGGCCTTCTGGCAAATGGACAATTTCCACTTGTAATGTACTTTTTGGTTTGTTTTATTTACTGCTGTGTTCCAATGCTTGGAACAGTAGCTGCTATAGGAGAGGCTCAGTAAATATTGGCTGTTTGTGAATAAAAGTTCTATAGCTTTGCAAAGAAATTGGTTCTATATTGTTAGATGTTTCTAGTTTGTTTTGCCTGTAATAATTTATTTATACATTGTACAGATGAATTTATAATGTCTGTCTTGAAATTCCTCTGAGGGTAAAAGCTAAGTCTTTTAATATTTAATAACTCACCGCAGTGTTTGGCCGAAAGTATACCAGAATGGGAAAACATATCAAAGACATGTCTTATTGATGGTGAATGGCAACAAATTGCATTTTTTGTATTATGACACAATTCTCATACGTGCTAACTTCTAATCCTTGCAACTACTCTTGACAAAGGCAGAGCGAGTGGTGGTGTTTCTAATGTGAGAAAACTGAGGTAGAACCGAGCAAATTGGCTTGCCACAGGTCTTATGGCCTACAGGTGGAAGAAGTAGAAGGACAGAGATCTTGTGACTCCTTCTCTCGTTCTTGTTCTCAAAGAACTAGAATCTCTTACCTCAAAGGCAGCCTTTAGCCAAGGATGTACAGGTGGGGTGTGAAAATACTTCAGTCTCCTTACTCTCTGTTGGAGCACATCTGAAGTATGACCCACATGATCTCTGAATGTCCCTGTGGGGTTGACTCCAAGTTACCCTCTGTGGAACTTTGCTTGATATTGTGCCCTTTACCAGCTTCCCTTTCCCCTGGCACCTCCCATGCCCTTCTCCAAACTACCCCAACTTCATCCAATTTTGATAGTAGCTCTGGTATTTTTTAGTATCTTTATTATATTGCTTATTTACATATACTAACTACATGTTTGTGGCAGACTAGAAAAAATATGTATTTTACATCTAATATTGTTTAGAACCATTGAGTATTATACAGAAACGTACTCACTAATGAGTTCATTAAGTGTTCAGTAATTCAGTAATTGGTGTTTTAAATGTTTGCATTCTGTAGAAATCTTTGGTGGACTGTTTATAGGTGTTCAAGGGTTTTAGTGATATTTGGGGCAATATGTCAGGGATTTTGGATGGGGTGGGAATACATTCTTTGCCTATTTAAAATAATGAAATAGAGTCTTTCACTATCTGAAACTTGACTCAGACTCCAACACAGTTTTAGAAATGGATTAGATGTTGCAAAAATATCCCTGGGTTGCAATGGGCCTGAACTAATTAATCCATGGTAATCTAAAATTCTGTTCTGGCATTAGTAGCTACCCTATAAAACCATAAGATTAAGCATGTCTAGTTTTCTTTTTTTGAAACAGACTCAATCACTAAACAACATATTTGGTTGGGGGAAGAATATGGGATGTAAATCCTTTAAATAATATGGAGGTTGTGGATGTTGAAAATGGTTTATCCTCCCTGTGAAGCTGTCTTCAAGGTTAGGGCAGTGAGGGTAATTGATACAAACAAAGAAATATAACAAGCCAGAGTGATCCCACAGGGAAATTTCTCACCAGTCCTCTCAAGTTCCACTTTAGTCAGATCTGGGTTATCCCCTCATGCCCACATCTTAACACAGAGTGTTTGCTGTCTGGAGAGCTTATGAGCATCTGGTGCCCTTGGGCCAAGTTGATCCCCAGTGGTACATGGGGGATTATAGGAGAGAAGTGTCCATGCTGAAGGCCAGGCTGGCCTTGGAAGACCCTCCATACCTCTTTTAGGTCCTCTGCAACAGAAGCTCCCCTTCTTCTTCCCACTTCAAGGATGTACTATTGATATGGTTTGGTTCTGTGTCCCCACCCAAAACTCATCTCGGATTGTGATCCTCATGTATTGAGGAAGGGACTTGGTGGGAGGTGATTGGATCATGGGGATGGACTTCCCCCTTGCTGTTCTCATGAGAGTGAGTGAGTTCTCACGAGATCTGAGGGTTTTAAAGTATGGCACTTCCCCACTTGTTCTCTCTCCCTCCTGCCGGCTTGTGAAGAAAGTGCTTGCTTCTCCTTCACCTTCTGCCGTGATTGTAAGTTTCCTGAAGCCTCTCCAGCCATGTGGAGATGTGAGTCAATTAAACCTCCTTTCTTTATAAATTACCCAGTCTCAGATAGTTCCTTATAGCAGTGTGAAAATGGACATATACACCTGTACTGCTCATACTCTTGTCCTCGTCTTGCTCCTTTTCTCCAGCCTAGCCTTTCATCTCACTGGACGGAAAAGCTGGTCCTAAAGCCAAGCCTTCGTTTTGCTCTTAGATGAGTCATTTCTTTTGAATTTTTGTTTCAGGCTCTTTCTGTGCTCAGGGAGAGAACATGGGCCTAGGGCACTTCTTTTCAATTCTGGTTGCACATTAGAATCACCTAAGCATTTTTTTTGACATCTGTATTCCATCAGTAGGCCAATTAAACCAGAAGATCAGTGTGTGGGACCCAGAAATGAGTACTTTTTAGAAGCAACTTTCCAGACGTTACTGCTGTGCTGCCAAGGTTGGAAATCATTGCCCTAGAGAGAGGGGTTGGGGGACGAAGGGAAAGAACATCGAGATTAATACTCAGAGACCTGGCCTTGTTATTAGAAATTATAATTGTGAATAGAAATTATTCTATTACTGGCTTTGTGAGAAATATACAAGGTTCAAACAAGAGTTGCTACTATGAGGATTGTTAGGATCAGATGTTAAACAGAATCTGAAATGTCTTCACCTTGAAGCTGAGGTTTTGATTAGGGACAATTTTAAGATATTAATTCCATTAAAGTCAGAATTAATGAGCATGCAACATTTGCAGATGTGACTCTTATATTAGAGATACTTGGGACATAAGGGTCTGATTATTTTCCAGGGATCTTGATCTTCATACTTATTAGCTAGAACCTCCATGCAAAAGCTTGGAAGAATTTCTCCCTTTGGTAGCTGGGTACTTGTTGGACACTTGGAAGCTTTGACATTTCAGTATTCTCTCTCCACCTCCCACAAGAGTCAAAAAACAGATGCTGAAAAGCAAGAGCACAGAGTTCTGTAGCACCCTGTAGTGTGCATTATCCACCAAGGTATTACCAGTGTCTGCAGGCCTAACTCAGTGTGGATTAACTGTCCTTCCCAAGGAAGGCACTGTTTCAGCCCAGTGGGTTGACTCCAACTTTTCTCCATCTTTTAGCCCTTCCCTTGATCCTGACACCTGCCAGTGGCTTGCTTTAGGATCTGTTGATATCTTGGTATACCCTAGTATTTCTAGATTTATTTTTTGTCCTATAACTGTCCTGCGGAGCTTAGAAATTCATGTTGATTTGGTGTATCAGCAAAGTTTTCAAAATAAAGGATTATTTTTCTTGATGTACTTCTACTTGATTGCAGTCCAGGATCTTTAGGCCAGATTCAGAGTGCAGAGCCCCAAGAGCGTTACTTGCAAGTTATTCATTAACTCATTAATTCATTAATTCATTCAGCTAGTCAATTGTCAAATGCTTATTTAACAATTATATTGTGTTTTGCACTGGGGACAGGCTCTGCCCTCAATGAACTCAGACTCAAATAAGGTAATAAACTTATCCCAGACCATGTATACTTTCAATTTTCCTAATATTGTTTTGATTTTTTTCCCCAGGAGAGTACTTACTGTGGAATTAATGGTAAGATACCCCAATTTTCTCTTGATGTTGGAATTTTAAGCATTGGCCTGATGGAGTAGAATGTTTGGTGGACCTTAGTGCTTCTGTGGTTCCAGAATTTATAACCCAGAGATGGATGGCTTTGTCATTGTATTTAGGTTTAAGGTACTAATGGAAGGCATCAACTGGGAGCATCTCATATTTATTTATATTGCAGGTCAATGCTCTAGCTTAGGGATAGACAATTTCCTTAAATGGATTAAAAAAAAAAAAAAGCAGCAGGCCGGGTGCGGTGGCTCATGCCTATAATCCCAGCACTTTGGGAGGCCGAGGCAGGTGGATCACCTGAGGTCAGAAGTTCAAGACCAGCCTGGCCACCATGGTGAAACCCTGTCTTTATAAAAATACAAACATTAGCTGGATATGATGGCGGGTGCCTGTCATCCCAGCTACTCCGGAGGCTGAGGCAGGAGAATCTCTTGAGCCTGGGAGATGGAGGCTGCAGTTAGCTGAGATCTCACAATATTGCACTCTAGCCTGGGCGACAGTGACTCCATCTCAAAAAAAAAAAAAAAAAAACAGCAGCAGGCGAATGAAAGCATGTATTGACCAGCATTCATTTTCTCAGTTTAGGTTTCTCTATATTTATTTGTACTAATCTTCTTTTGTTTTAAGCTATTTATTAAGATGAGAACTTAAAAAAATTAAGTTTATCTAGAATAAAAATTTAAATTTCAGAGTAGAAGAGACCATTTTCTCATTGTCTCTACAGTTAATATAAGTCTCTTCTTTGACGGTTTAAAGGAAAATCATTGCTGGGTAAATATATAAGCATAGATGCATAAGGCATGTGTGTTAGGTGTACTTTCCGGAAAATAGAAAACTTTGTAGGTTACAAAGGGACCATGAAACAGATCAGGTGACCCGGGACTTGAGAAGTGTACCAATGTGTCCCTTTTATTGGGCTCTAGGGCCAGAGCCAGAGCATATCCTTATCTGGAGTCAGAGGTCCCCATTGCAAGTCTGGGTTAAGTTTCAGCAAGAAATGAGGATGTAAGGGAGGCTGGCCATAATCTGGAAGAGGAGGAAGGGGAAATGTCTTGTCTTTTTCTCTTTTTTAAAGAAGGATGAGAATCAATTGGCTAATTCTGAGGTTCTGAAAGGCTTTGATGGAAGGGAATGGTCTGCCTCAGGTCTGGTGAGACAGATATGGAGTAGGGCAGGAAGCTAGTTTTCAGAACTTAGGTGGGGAATGGGCCTGTCAAACAGAAGAGGCAACACTGAGGTGTCAACAAGACATGATACGGTGCTAGTCCACCTATGTTAACATGACTTAGTTATTTGTTCCAGGAGAACTTTGTCTAGGAAAGATAAGATATTGCACCAATAAATAACCCGTTTGCTTCAGAAAATTCCTGATCAATTTATCAGAACCAGCTGTGTGGTTATGAGGGCAAACAGCTCACTTATCAAACAACAGTATAGTTATCAAGATTTGCTTCCAGACTCTCACCTCTGTATCCACCAGTCCTAAACTATTAGGTCACAGACTTTGCCCAATCCCAATTTCACACCTTGAGGGACAGGCCTTAAACCACTTTAGACCAGACTCCAATCCCTGTAAATACTCTACTTCTGTTAAGATGATGTTCTCCCTTACTGTAGTGAGCTAGAATAAACTTAGCTTTGTTTTATTAATGAACTGTCTCTTGACGTTTTGGGGAGTTCAGCAGAGGCCTTTGCCTATGCTTGCTGTGGGGCAGGACAGGAAAACCAGGGTCCCCTGAGATAAGGCCGGAGGGCTGGTCTTAGCAGCAGTAGGTGGCAGAGGACAGCCATGTCGTGTGGCTTGCTGATATACAGCAGGTCATTGGCAGTAGAGGCTGAGTGACAAAGACAGTAGAAGAAGGGAGAATTAGGATGGAGGGTTTGTTTCTGAACACACAGGAAGCTGGTTGTTTCCTGGGACAGTCTCAGAAACAGCTGAAGATCATTTGGGGGAGATGGTGTGAGTGGTAGCCAGCTTCTAGCAATCAGGAAAGAACTTTGGTATAATAGTTTGAGTATACAGAAGAAAATGTGACCTCATTTTGTAGTCATAGAGGGACATATTGGTTCCATAAAATCAATGGGTTATGATTGGAGCATATTCTTTCCTATATAAATTGTGGCTTACATTTCTTTCCTTTAATGGGTTCTGTATATATATTTTGGAAATGCAAAATGAAATCCTTTCAGCATGGGGTCATTCAGACAGCACTAGAAATCAAAGTACACATACAATATTTGAAAAAAAGAAGATCTGTAAATTACATGAAGGCATTTTTATTTGCTTAATAGAAAATTAAACCCAATATGCACAAAATGACGGTACCCTGCTTGCAATAAGCAGATTTTTTAAACACAGAAGCAGTAATAGGCAATATGGCAATAAAAGTCCCAAAGTATCTCTTTCTGCATATTTATTAGTAAGTATTAAAAACCAGAATCCAAACAAAACTTGAAACATTCACAGTAAAACTCTGTTTTAAATCAAGCGAATCACAATTTTTACATCAGCATTTAAGATGATTGAATCGTTTGCTGCCAAACTCCATGCCCTGTTGTCTTTGAAGGTTGAAGCTCAAATTCACAGAAGCCTAGAAACTTAGCTGAAAGCTTCAAGTCACCTTATTCCCAAGGCATGACCTTTTCTTATTGATCTTGGACGTAGATTGGATAAAGGACAAATTTTTATGATTTGGTAACAAGTGTTTAATTCAAGATGATAGACGGCTTTCTTATTGCTGTTTGCTCTCTGGGTTAGTTTTGGGCTTTAGCAAGTTGCTAGATAAATAAATCAAATGCTCTGGGTTTCCAATCATTTTTCATAATAAATGAGTTAGGCACAAACCACATCAAAGGTAAGATGACTTATCTCACATCAGGACTCTATAAATTACTAAGTATATTCTCCTCCCAACAGGTACAGTCTCCTGTTCGTATTTAGCCTTCCTGAATGTTTTCCCCTGCGCCCAAACCCCCACCCCACAGCAACCAGGCCTCTGTTATATAGCACAATCTCTTTTTTGTTTTGTACTAAACAACAACAACCTACAAGCTTTATTATTTTTCTTCCCACCGACTCTTTTTGATTAATCTTATTTCTTTCACTACACTGTCTTTTAAAAAAAAAATCTGGCTAGAGGAAGAAAAGAGAAATATACTTGAAGATTTCTTTCTGATCTGTGTCTTTCATCTGAACAGTTTTAAAGTAGGCTGTAAAGGTTCTCAGCAGCCCTGGTAGGGGAAACACTTCTGCTTGGTTTTCCCTTCTCAGCTGTGGCAACCTTTCCGTTGTTTTTCTTCTTGACAATACTCGTGCATTTTATTCTTGGCCATAGAAGACCTTGGTTTAATTAAAATTCATTTTGTTTCCAAATCCTATCCAAGGACTCTTCTTGAAATCCTAGGAGATGAGGATACCTGGGGACAAGGAGTTCGCCAGTGAAACTTAGTGAGGGTTTTGCTGTCTTCTTAATCAGCAGCCCCATGGCCATCACATGTCATAGGACACTATATTTTGGTGGCATGTACACATGATCCTGCCGTGGGTATTGCTTTTGAGGAATATTTAGGATAGAAGGTGTTCATTTTGGAATAAAAACAGAAAAAATTACTCTTTGAGGCACAATGAAGGGTGGTTCTGGCAGAAGATGGGATGCTCTTACTGAGTATCAGAAAAACCAAAGAAAATGAATGTGAGGAGGACGTGTTAAACTAAAAAGGGAGCGAGCTGCACATTGAGCAAGTGGGCCTCACAAGATGGGTTGAAATCTGTGGGATAGTAAGCTTGTGGGCTGAGGTTTATGAAATAGGTTCTGTTCAGCATCAGATCCTCCAAAAAGCAGAACATGAGACAAGAACTAGTGGAGGTTGTTAATTTTGGGAAGTGACCCTAGGGAATTGGAGCGTGGGGTTGGAAAAGTGAAACAGAATGACGTAGAGCCATAATAAGGGCATATGATTAAACTGGTTACTGCTGGGGGCAATCTGAATTCAACTATATTGGGACCTTGTAGGAATCTGATAGAATGTGTCTCATGATTGTTCACTGAGAAATGGAAGACGGACTCATTTGCCCACCTGCCTACCCGATGCCTGGTCTGCACTGGCTAATGGTTTTCCCAGGCCAGGTTTTCTCAAAATGTGGTCTTAGACCAGCAGCATGAGAATCACCTGGGAACCTTTTCAAAATGCAGATTCTTGGGTGTCACCCCAGACCTGCAAATCAAAGCCCTAAGGTGGGGGTGGGGACGGCACTCTGCTTTCTCCTCCGGGTGACTCTGCTGCACATCTTGGATCTCCACCTTTACTGTCCATCTGATCATCTGCAGAGCTTGTGAAGCCACAGATTGCTGATCCTGCCTTGGAGTTTCTGATGCAGTAGAGCTGACGTAGGGCTGGAGATGTGCATTTCTCCCAAGTTCTAAAGTGATGCTGAGGCTGTTAGTTCAGGGGTCACACTTCAAGAACCACTTCCTTATGAAAGTTAACTCCTGTGTTTTCAAGTTTCTTTTGGCAGCCTCTGGCAAGCATCTCTCATAGCAAAGCCCTGCCAGAAGGAGCGTTGTCGAAGATTCCTTGCTCACAGTTGGTTGCTGCAGAAATGACCTCAGAAAAAAAGGTGGGACATGAAAATATGAGTCAGGGCAAAAAAGATATCTGGCTTTTTTTAATTAAAAATAATTTGTGGTATGTTGTATTAGGGAGGAAAATGGCATCTGTCCTAGTTATCTATAGATCCTGGGGAAATTTGCAGGAGTAACTTGTGTTTTAAACAAGATACTGCTTGCTTCTTGGCACGTTTGATTGTGTTCCAAATGGTCTTTCTGGTGCTGTGTGAAGATTCGTGCATCACTTCTGTAGGTAGAGTAAGTTCTTGTATAACTTGTTATATAATGGCAGGGGCTACCATAATATTCATTAGGTCACTCTCCATTCTTGGCTAATACTATGGATTCTGAGAAGGTCCCCAAGGTGAATTAGTGCAGAGCAATATTACAGGCCCTGGTGCAGTTGACCTCTAACTTAAATTAATGGTCTTAAAGTTCTGAGAGCTAGTTCTAGTACCCCTTCTACCTGCTGCAAGTGGCTTTCCAACTTTATTGTGCAAAATACTTCATCTGGAATACTTGTCAAAGAAGCAAATTTTCAATGTGCCCCCTTCCCTGCAATTTTCATTTAGTACGTTTGTGTTGGTATCCAGAAATCTACGTTTTTAAACAAGGTTCCTAGAAAATGTTGGTTCAGGTACTCTAAGAATCACCTTTTGAGAAACACTATCTTAGAGTGCCTGGCACTTCAATTTAGACTGAGTTTGGGGTATAACATTATACTTTCTGGTGTTTATATCAGAATCTGGAAGAAACCTTAATTTTTTTCTTTCCTTTTTTTTCATAAAATAATTCAGAAAACCAAAAGAAAAATGAATTTTTTATCATTATTTATAAGCCAATAAGAAAAAGATTAACACTTCCTTAGAAAAATGGACAAAGGATATGAGCAAGTAATTTACATAAGCAAAGTAATTCATATAAAGGTAAATTTAGAGCCAATAAAATATCAAATTTGTTGAACTTCTCTAGAAATAAAGAATAAAATAGCCTTGAAATATTGAAATTCCTTTTTTTTTTTTTTTTGAGATGAAGTCTCACTCTGTTGCCCAGGCTGGAGTGCAGTGGCACAATCTTGGCACACTGCAACCTCTGCCTCCTGGGTACAAGTGATTTCCATCTAATTTTTGTATTTTTAGTAGAGATGGGGTTTCACCATGTTGGCCAGGCTGGGCTTGAACTCCTGACTTCAAGTGATCTGCCTGCCTCAGCCTCCTAAAGTGAATGAGTCACTGTGCTTGGCCGTGGAATGCCATTTTTAATCTTTGAAGTTTACAAAGATAAATATTTGACTACCTTCTCAGCGCAAGGGGGTAGGAAAAAGGAATTCTATGAGTGTGAATTAGTGCAATCTTTCTTGAGAGCAATTCAGCACTGTATATCAGAAACCATTAAAAGGTACACCCCATTCAACTAAGAAATTCTGCTTATAGGAGTGTCATAAGGAAAACATCAGAAATTCATAAACAGCTTTATTTGCATAAACAAGATTGCAGTGTTATGCATAATAGTGAAAAACTAAAAATACTCTAAAGGTCTACCATCAAGAGGAGCTGGTTAATTGAATAATGGGATATTCATATATAGTTTACTTTAGGAAATGTTTATGATATATTATTAAAAAAAGCAGGTTACAATATACTTGTGAAGTATCTTTTTATATATATATATATATTTTTTATTTATTTATTTATTTATTTTTTTTTGAGACGGAGTTGTGCTCTTGTTGCCCAGGCTGGAGTGCAATGGCATGATCTCAGCTCACCACAACCTCTCCCTCCCAGGTTCAAGCAATTCTCCTGCCTCAGCCGTCCGAGTAGCTGGGATTACAGGCATGCGCCACCATGTCTGGCTAATTTTGTATTTTTAGTAGAGACAGGATTTCTCCATGTTGGTCAGGCTGGTCTTGAACTGCTGACCTCAGGTGATCCGCCCGCCTCAGCCTCCCAAAGTGCTGGGATTACAGGTGTGAGCCACTGTGCCCAGCCGAAGTATTATCTTAATTATGAAAATATCCCAAATTACGATAGTGTGTGTCTCTGGGTAGAGAGGATTATGGGTGATTTAAATTTCCTTCATTGAGCTTTTTTTTTTTTTTTTTTTTTTTTAAGACGGAGTCTCCCTCTGTCACCCAGGCTGGAGTACAGTGGCACGATGATCTTGGCTCACTGCAAGCTCTGCCTCCCAGGTTCACACTATTCTCCTGCCTCAGCCTCTTGAGTAGCTGGGACTACAGGTGCCCGCCACCATACTCGGCCGGTTTTTTTGTGTTTTTAGTAGAGACAGGGTTTCACCTTGTTAGCCAGGATGGTCTTGATCTCCTGACCTCGTGATCCGCCCGCCTTGGCCTCCCAAAGTGCTGGGATTACAGGCATGAACTACCGCGCCCAGCCCTTCATTGAGCTTTTATGTCTATTTTATTTTTCCAAAGTCTCTTTCTAGTAACTAAAGGTGAATGTAAAGTGGAAAAGTGATGCTTTTTCAGTCACACATTGTTTTTAGTAACTTTTTTCTATCCAAATTGCTCTTTTTTTTTTTTTTTTTTTTTTTTTACGTCTGTAAGTGTTCTTTTTTGGTGACCTCAACCAGTTTCAGCCTTAGATACCATCTCTACAGAGGTCACTCCTCCGATCACATCTGCAATACAGACCCCTCCTCTGATCTCTAGACCCGTAAATCTGACTAATTGGCTTGATTTTCTACTCAAACAACTAATAAAAGCCTCACAACTAATATGTTGCTACCTGAGTTGGAACTTCCTCCTTCCCTAGACCTCCTCATATCAGTCGATGGCATACACCTTCTTCCAGTTGCTCAGCCTACAATTTTAGAGGGCCTATGAGTCCTTTATTTATTTTACCTACCACATTGGTTCTGCCAGCAGGTTATATTGCCTTCAGCTTTAAAATACATCTAGAATTTCACCATTTTCACCAAATGCACTGTTATCACCCGGGAGTCAAGCTCTGTCTTCCCCTGGCTGGGTCACTTCCCTAGCCTCCTTATTGGTCTCCCTGCTGCTTCCTTTGCCCCTCATGACTCTGCTTTCAGCACAGCCACCAACAGATCCTGTTCAAACATAAGACATATCTCTGCTGGAATCTGTGCCTAATTTTAGCTGGGTTAAAAGCCAAGGTCCTTATGATGGCTTGGAAGGCCTGACATGAAATGGCCACTGCCCCTCACCCCAGTTGACCTCAATCTCTATTGCTCTCTCCCTGGTTCACCCCGACCGGGTCACGCTGGCCTCTTTCCTGGTTCTTGACCAGCCAGGCATATTGCTCCTCAGGGCCTTTGCACTTGCTATTCCCCCTGCCTTGAAAGTGTTTGCTCCAGGTCCCTGGCCAGCCAGCCTCCCCTGGACTTAGCAGGTCCTCTCCTGCTGTTCCCCTCACATGTTTTACCCTTCTCAAGCACTTATTTATATTTTAGTTATTTTCTTCTATCTCCTCTCCCTTACTCCTGGATGCAAATTCCATGAGAACATGGATTTTTGTCTGTTTTATTTTCTCTTATATCCCCAGGGCCTGCAAGAATGTCTGGGTAATTTCTTCTTCTTATCTGACACCCAGGTAATAATAATAATAAAACCTAAAAACTCCAAATTCCTCCCTCCCTGCAAAAAAATCACACCTTCTTTTTGGACAAAAATATTATTTATGTTACAAAATATATTAGTTTTTATTATTAAAACATGCCATATTCACAAGCGACATACTATATATTTATCACATGTAGCTTGTGAAATTTTCCATGGGGTGGTGTGGTTGCTGACATACATCTACCCAAAGCAGAGAAGCAACTGCTCATTCATTTTGCTTTTCACTAAGAATATACTCCTTAAAAGTGAGGAGTCATGATTTGATTCCTTTGACCTTTAGGTTTTAACAAGAGGTATCAGGGATTATTGTGGTGGAAAAGTTAATGTTTAGAAAAATAAAATCTTATTGATTCAAAACAGGAAAAACATCAGTCGTTAACTAGATTTGGAAGTATCTCTTAATATGTTTTTGGGAATTCAAATTTCAGGGTTATTTAGGACACTGATTCTGAAATGGTTTATCTGCAAAGCAGGCTGGCCTCTGCATTTCTTGCTTCATTATGGAAACTTCTCTTTCATATAGTAAGGAAAGGATGTGTGCACTTTGATCTTCCTTCCCACGGTTGTTCATCCAGGGCTCCTTGAAGTGAGCATCCATGCCTGCAGATCTGTGATACCTGACCCAAACGCCAGCGGGGCTGAATATGTGACTGACAGATTTGAGCACAAAATACAGCTATTGTCATACAGTGTTTCATCAGTGGGGACAAGTTTGGACATTCTCTTTTGTGTTTGTTTCCCTTGGTTTAGTTTTTGTCTCATGTGAAAGCATGAAGCAGTTTAAGTATTTTGAGTTCTCAATCTGAAAAACACTGATTGCTCCATTCACTAAATGGGTGTGATGGTTAATTTTAAGTGTTAATTGTTAGTATTGTTAATATTTGGTCAAACATTATTCTGGGTGTTTCTGTGAGGGTGTTTTGGGATGAGATTGCCATTTAAATCAGTAGACTGAATAAAGGAGATTGCCCTTCCATATTTGGGCAGGTCTCATCCAATCAGTTGAAGACCCAAGTAGAACAAAAGGGCTGACCATCTCTCAAGTAAGGGAGAATTCTTCCTGCCTGGTGGCCTTTGAACTGAAACATCAGCTTTTTTTCCTGCTGACCTCAGACTCCATCTGAAACATAAGTTCTTATTGGGTCTTGAGCCTGCCACCTTCTGACTGGAACTATACCACTGGTTCTTCTGGGCCTGCAGCTTGCCAGCTCACCCCATGGATCTTGGGACTTGTCAGACTCCATAATCACATGAGCCAATTTCTTAAAATAAACCTGTTTTTAATATATACATCCTATTGGCTCTGTTTCTTTGGAGAACCCTGATACAAAGGGCAATCAGAATTTCTAGTGTGCTTTAAGGTAGAAGTAAAATATTTCCTCTTGGTTAAAGTATCAGTGATGATGGTAACACTTGGCCCACAGACCCTTCTCATCGGCTATTTCAGCAGACATTGTCTGTGCCTCACCTATACCTCCTTGGTACCACCGGGAGGCTTTCTCTGGCTGTAGGAGTGTTCTTGGCCTACGTAGGCAGGCTAGATAGAGTGCCAGAGTATTAACCCACTCAGGTGTAGCCTTCAACCTGCAGCCAATAGGAGCCAACTGGTAAATACCCTGGTTCCCCTCAGGTGGAACAGCCCCGAGGCATGTTTGCTACTGTTTCCCAGACATTCCGAGCGAGATGGAGCCCTACTTTCCTAAAGTTGTAACTTGCTCATCAAAATTCGGTGAATTTCTTTTTTTTTTCCTTTTCCCGTCTTGCTTCCTGGATTTCCCTCTGGTTCTTCTTGGGGTAGCCATTGAAAAAACTATTTGCATTCAAATTCTTGCCTCAGGCCTGTTTGCTTGAGGGAACCCAACTTAAGGTGGGCATCTCAACTTTAAAAGCAGATGACAGAGATCTTTAAGAATAGTTACAAACCACAGGACCATATCCACCCTTAATTAATTAAACAGCAACAAATCTTCACGAAATGTCTACCAGATGCCTCAGTTAGAAAGTTAATAATACATGATTTTTAAATAAGTCGATTATTTGATTTTGTCACAAAGCAAAAAGCCTCAGGTGGAGGTCATAGAATAATTTTGTTTCATATGCATCTTTGTTTATTTCCTGTCTTTACTAAATAATGACTCGTGACTAATGCAGGTATTTCATCATGGGAAATGACTCTACCTGCAACTTCATCAAGGATCCATTAGGTTCAAAGTGTTTAAAGTGTTTTGAAAAAACCACAAAGGTGTATAAGTTATGGACTGGTTCCAGTTTAATGGCTATAAAACCTTGTTTGTGAATTAAACATCAGATTCCTTTTAATTAAGGAAATTGCTTTTTGAACTTCTGCTTCCTCTCATAAATTTGAAATGAAAAAGCAAGTTATAACCACATATTTTAGTGTGTTTAATTATGTGTTATTTGCAAGTCATTTTAGTATACAAATGACTTTGTTTTTGTTCAAAAGAGGGTTTAAATAGGCATAATAATGACAATAGTAATGGTAGTAGTTAAAATTTATTGAGGGTTTTTTCTGTGCCAGGCACTGGGTCAGCTGTCTTATGTATTTTATTATTAAACCTTATAACAGTTTGGAAGAACAATTTTCTTTTTAAAATCTCTACTTTACTGAAGATGAAATGAAAAAAACAGAGACACTAAGTGATTTTTCTACTCACACAGCTAGTTTCAGAATAGGGATTAGAACTGAGGTCATTCTGATTTCAAAGCTTGTTTATTTCATAACAGAGTGAAGAAAAAGTTTGGTTTTAAACTTCCAGGTCCCTATAAGGTTCCCGTGTTTCCACTAGTATCAGCACTATCCTTCTATACAGAAATTTATTTATTTATTTATTGAGATGGCATCTTGCTCTGTTGCCAGGCTAGAGTGCAGTGGCTCAATCTTGGCTCACTGCAACCTCTGCCTCTGGAGTTCAAGCGATTCTCCTGCCTCAGTTTCCTGAGTAGCTGGGACTATAGGCGCATGCCACCATGCCCAGCTGATTTTTTGTATTTTTAGTAGAGACAGGGTTTCACCATGTTGGCCAGGATGGTCTCAGTCTCCTGACCTTGTGATCTGCCTGCCTCAGCCTCGCAAAGTGCTGGGATTACAGTCATGAACCACTGCACTCAGCCAGAAATAAATTTATTTTAAAATTTATATTATGCTGTTGGTATTTTTCACATACCATCCCATAAAGAATTACTGTTATTGTGATTCCTCACAACTCCTGATTGTTCCTTATAGCCTGTTCTCTCCGGAGCATAAAAATCACCATGCCAATTGACTTGTGGTTAAGTTTAATTGACAAATAGGTGACTTTTAAAAATTATTCTGGGCCATTTGTCAGGTGCACATAAGTCTGTGATAGTGCTTCAGTGACTTGATACTGAGTTATGCTTCCTGCAAGTAGCTTTTTATTTACTATTGTAAGGAGATGCTCTTAAACAATTTTGTCTTGTCAATTCTGTTTTCAGAATTCTCTCATGGTTTGTTCCTCATTGTCTTTTGAAGAAAATCTAAACCCATTAATAGGGCGTTCAGAGACTGATAACCTCACCAAAAACCAGTTTCCTTTTCTTCCTAGACACACAGCTGGATACATTTCCCTGCCTTCTTTAAAATTTGCAGTGACCATGTGAGTGAGTTCCAGCCAATGAAAGAAAAGCAGAAGTGATGTGTGTCATTTTGGAGTGAGGCTTTTAAGAAGGGAGTAAGGCCCCTTCACACTATTTTTCTTTTTGTCTGCCAGATATGGAAGACAATGAGGCCTTAAGGCAGGAGTTGCCAAGCTTTTTCTGAAAAGAACCAGATGGTAAATATTTGCAGTGAATATTGCAGAATTGTCTCTGTCAATACAAATCTTTTTAAATTTTATTCATTTTTTTTACAACCTTTAAAAAAATAAAAGTCATTCTCAGCTCACTGAGGTACAAAACCAGGCCATACTTATTTGCTCACCCCGCCCTTAAGGATGTGGAACCACAAGAGGAAGGCGCCTAGGTCCTTGAATCACCACGTGGAGGAGAGGCACCTGCCAAACTTAGGAAATTTTGCTGGAGACAGTTACATGAATAAATAACAAATATTTATTTTGTTTGAGCCATTATGCACATTGGGACTTGTAATCATACCTTATTCTACCATGACTAAGCTTTTTAGGATTAGGTTTAAGGCTATACTTCCACACTAATTTTCCCACTTTTTCTTTTAATGCCTCCTACATATTGGTCAAACTGGAATAGTGTCTATTTCTTCAGCAATACTCTAACTTCTCATTTTCATGAATGTATTTATGTGATTTCCTTCTGGGCATAAAGTTACTTTAGCCTATTCCTGTTGTTTGAAATACTTCTCTTTGAGGACCTATAACAAATTTTACCTTCTAAAAAGGCCTTCCATGATATTTTCCCCTTGACCTGGCAGAAATATTTATTTCTTTTTTGGGGTTTTATATTTCCTTTTAAGTAATGTACATTATATTAGGATTTTCTGCCAAATTTTGGAGTTGTTTGTGTACGTGCCTTTGTCTCGCCTACCACAGTTTCAGCTTCAAGCGGTCATCTTGGATAACACGTGACATAAAATCTGGTGCTTACATATGCATCCCATGTGGGAGATACCGGTCTCAAGGGAAAAATTGTGTACAGTCAAAATACTCTTAATAATCCCTTAACTAGGCAATAAAGTACATGGCTGAGTTTAGAGGCCATGTGCATGAAAAATAATTTTATTTAAAAGACCAGATAATACTCAGGACAAAAAGATATTAAAATATTGAGGAAAATGAGACCAGTTGCTCCTTCTGTGGCACATATGCTCACTGAGTGGAATGGCGGGTAGGGTAGTTGGCAGTCTTTGTAAAGGAATTTTTTTCCTTGCTGAGCATATACATTTGCATTCACCAAATTTAGATACACACAGTGGCATGCCTTCCATAAATTTGTGAGTTAATTGAATGGTTTAACCATATATTTTCTTCTTATAATAAGCATTTTGGGAAGATGTCATTTCTTTTGCCAACTTCACTTAAGGAGGAGAAAAGAAGCTGCATGGTTTGACCTTGAATTCCTAAGTGATAGCAATGTGCTACTAGGAAACTCCTGGATAAGATTCCTGGGCTCTGTGCCGATATCTGCCAGGGAAAACACTGATAAACAGAAAGGGAAAGAAAAAGCTAAGTTCAAGCCAAATGTTTCTGTGCGCCTCTTAAGATACAATGGAGATAGCATTGAAATACAAAATGCTGTCTATGTCTTGTTCCTTTTGAAAGGAGCCTTCCTTTTAAGGTCAGTTAATACTGTTCATGCAAATTTCCATAGCAGTTGCGCAAGATGCTGTGAGAGCTGAAAGGGAGCTACCTTGGGGATCAGCAGTTTTCAGCCCCTCATTTTATTTTTTTAATGTGCAAGTTGTAGATGGGAAAGTTTGAGCTTCACTAAATTGATGAGATCATTAGGCACAGAGGCTGGCATATAGGAAGAGCTGAGGATACTTAAGAGCTGGCTTCTGGCCCTCAGGCCATGCTTTTCAAACTAGGTGCAATTATTTTACTATTTTTAAGTTCTTAATTCCTAGGAGCGACACAGTTCAATAGAACTTTCTGAGATGGTGAAAATGTTCCATGTATGTGTTGTTCATTCTGATAGCCAATAATCACAAGAGCTATGGAGCATTTGAAATGTGGCTTGTGCAAACGGAGATATCCACTGGATTTTGAGGACTTAATATAAAAATGTAAGCTATCTCATTAATAATTATTTTTGCATGATTATATGTTGAAATAATGTTTTGGCTATGTTGGATTATAGGTAGCACATTAAGATTTCTTCTTGTTTTGATGTGGACTCTAGGAAACTTAAAATAGCTCATGTGACTTATAACTCTATTGGACAGCACTGCTGGAGACACTGTTGCCATTGATTGTAACAGAGTGAAATATTTTTACTTTTCCTTCTCTTCTAAATTCCTCAGAACCTAATGCCAATGGTGGAACAATCCAGAATACTTTTGAATCTCAAAATAAATAATAAGACTTTGGGAAATGTGGGCTTATATTTGTCTTCACTTAAGGTATATTGACATGTGTGATACTACATCTTTGTCCTTTAGTATCCGGTCATGACTGAGCTCCAAAGAGGTTAAATAATGTTCACAGAGCCATTGAGCCATTCAACATGGTTTGTCCACACCTGAGGTTATGTATTTTCTTAATTTTTCCCATGTATCTTTGTTACTGCTTCTGAGATATTCATGTGTTACTTCTCCAACTGACATTTGTACTTGCATTTAATTTAGGAAATATTAATAGAACAATTTTTTGTTTTAACCTGCATTAAAGTACATATTTTATTATGTTAGGAAACCACTTAGATGTGTTGACAGATGTGGTGAGTACAAACACCGAAATATTGCTCTTCTGTGATACAAGTATTTCTTGTGTATGGATTCTTTGAGGCTATTGATTTTCTGGCTCCTTAACAATCTCAGTTATTTAGCCCAGGACATGTGCCTTTTGAAGTGAAAAAAATAAACTAATAAAATTCACAAAAATAAGTTACTGTAAATGTATAGGTTTTAAGAAGTGGAAACAGACACAGTTTAGGATAATCTGAGTTTAACAAGAGATCTAATGAAAGATATTTTGGATCAAGTTACCCTGAAAATTTTCTTCATTTCCCACATCCCATTGAGGGTTGGATGGAAAGTCATTCTAATGACCAAGGAACAGAGTGCATCTCCTGTTTTCTCTTCAGTTTTCTCCAAGATGTTTAGGTAGATTATAATTTTTCGTTTTGTTTTTTGAAGAATCTCTTTCCTGCCAACCTCCCGAGCAGAAGCAATCTCCCAGGATCACAAGTGATTGTCTGAATGTTGCACATAAAAATTCAAATTCTTGGATCATTTTGCAGATACAGTAAGTGTTCCAGGAAGAGCCTAATTGGGTGTTTTACTCATTATTCCTGGAGAGGAATAGCAGAACTAAGGCTGCCTTGAGAACTGGTTGTGTGTAGATAGTGAGTTGAAAGAGCTTATGATACTAGTAGTTGATATTTGTAAGGCATCTTTTTTTATTATTATTATACTTTAAGTTCTAAGGTACATGTGCACAATGTGCAGGTTTGTTACATATGTATACATGTGCCATGTTGGTGTGCTGCACCCATTAACTCGTCATTTACATTAGGTATATCTCCTAATGCTATCCGTCCCATCTCCTCCCACCCTACAACAGGCCCCGGTGTGTGATGTTCCCCTTCCTGTGTCCAAGTGTTCTCATTGTTCAATTCCCACCTATGAGTGAGAACATGCAGTGTTTGGTTTTTTGTCCTTGCGATAGTTTGCTCAGAATGATGGTTTCCAGCTTCATCCATGTCCCTACAAAGAACATGAACTCATCCTTTTTTATGGCTGCATAGAATTCCATGGTGTAAATGTGCCACATTTTCTTAATCCAGTCTATCACTGATGGACATTTGGGTTGAATCCCTGAATAGACCAATAACAGGCTCTGAAATTGAGGCAATAATTAATAGCCTACCAACCAAAAAAAGTCCAGGACCAGATGGATTCAAAGCCGAATTCTACCAGAGGTACAAGGAGGAGATAGTACCATTCCTTCTGAATCTATTCCAATCAATAGAAAAAGAGGGAATCCTCCCTAACTCATTTTATGAGGCCAGCATCATCCTGATACCAAAGCCTGGCAGAGATGCAACCAAAAAAGAGAATTTTAGACCAAAATCTCCGATGAACATTGATGCAAAAATCCTCAATAAAATACTGGCAAACTGAATCCAGCAGCACATCAAAAAGCTTATCCATCATGATCAAGTGGGCTTCATCCCTGGGATGCAAAGCTGGTTCAACATATGCAAATCAATAACTGTAATCTGGCATATAAACAGAACCAAAGACAAAAACCACATGATTATCTCAATAGATGAAGAAAAGGCCTTCGATAAAATTCAACAGCCCTTCATGCTAAAAACTTAATAAATTAGGTATTGATGGGACGAATCTCAAAATGATAAGAGCTATTTATGACAGACCCACAGCCAACATCATACTGAATGGGCAAAAGCTGGAAGCATTCCCTTCGAAAACTGGCACAAGACAGGGATGCCCTCTCTCACCACTCCTATTCAACATAGTGTTGGAAGTTCTGGCCAGAGCCATCAGGCAGGAGAAGGAAATGAAGGGTATTCAATTAGGAAAAGAGGAAGTCAAATTGTCCCTGTTTGCAGATGACATGATTGTATATGTAGAAAACCCCATCATCTCAGCCCAAAATCTCCTTAAGCTGATAAGCAACTTCAGCAAAGTCTCAGGATACAAAATCAATGTGCAAAAATCACAAGCATTCTTATACACCAATAACAGACAAACAGAGAGCCAAATCATGAGTGAACTCCCATTCACAATTGCTTCAAAGAGAATAAAATACCTAGGAATCCAACTTACAAGGGATGTGAAGGACCTCTTCAAGGAGAACTACAAACCAGTGCTCAACGAAATAAAAGAGGATACAAACAAATGGAAGAACATTCCATGCTCATGGGTTGGAAGAATCAATATCATGAAAATGGCCATACTACCCAAGGTAATTTATAGATTCAATGCCATCCCCATCAAGCTACCAGTGACTTTCTTCACAGAATTGGAAAAAACTACTTTAAAGTTCATATGGAACCAAAAAAGAGCCTGCATTGCCAAGAGAATCCTAAGCCAAAATAACAAAGCTGGAGGCATCACACTACCTGACTTCAAACTATACTACAAGGCTACAGTAACCAAAACAGCATGGTACTGGTACCAAAACAGAGATATATAGACGAATGGAACAGAACAGAGACCTCAGACATAATACCACACATCTACAACTATCTGATCTTTGACAAACCTGACAAAAACAAGAAATGGGGAAAGGATTCCCTATGTAATAAATGGTGCTGGGAAAACTGGTTAGCTATTTGTAGAAAGCGGAAACTGGATCCCTTCCTTACACCTTATACAAAACTTAATTCAAGACGGATTAAAGACTTAAATTTTAGACCTAAAACCATAAAAACCCTAGAAGAAAACCTAGGCACTACCATTCAGGACATAGGCGTGGGCAAGGACTTCATGTCTAAAACACCAAAAGCAATGGCGACAAAAGCCAAAATTGACAAATGAGATCTAATTAAACTAAAGAACTTCTGCACAGCAAAAGAAACTACCATCAGAGTGAATGGACAACCTACAGAATGTAAGGCATCTTACTCAAACATTTCATGACTTTTTTTTCTTTTCACAATTAGCAAAAGATGGTGGAGCTATTAGTACTGGGCTAGAGGAAAGTAAATTCACATGATGTCATAAAATTAGGGTCTGGCATGTAGTAAACAGTAATAGATGCTAGTTTTAGTCTTCCCTTCTCTCCCCAGTTGCTGGGGATAGGCAGTGTTTAGTCCGTTTGTTGTGACACAAAATCTGTGTCTCATCTTTCACCCCAGAATGTGGTTCTTGGTATTTTAAAGCCATTTTTGCCTTAACATGCTGCAATGCTCTTGCAAGCTTCAAGAATCCCTGCTGGGGAAATGAAAGTGTAGCTTAGCACTAGGAAGTTATAATGAAACAAGGGTAGTCTTAAACAGCAAAATGTCAATAGGTATAGGTATAGGTATAGGTATAGGTCAATAGGTATAGCAATGTCAATAGGTATAGCACAATGTCAATAGGTATAGAAAAGTATACCTATTTAGGATTACTCTGACCTATGAATGTGGTATAATTATACAAGACCAAGAGATTCTTTTGGCCACAACCTGTTCAGAGTGGTATACTGGATGTACCACTAATATGGTGATGTGGTTTGGCTCTGTGTCCCCATCCAAATCTCATCTTGAATTGTACTCCCATAGTTGCCATGTGTTGTGGGAGGGACGCAGTGGGAGATAATTGAATCATGGGGATGGTTTCTCCCATACTGTTCTCGTGGAAGTGAATAAGTTTTAGGCGATCTGATGGTTTGATAAGGGGAAAGCCATTTCGCTTGCCTCTCATTCTCTATCTTGCCTGCTGCCATCTATGCAAGATGTGCCTTTTGCCTTCCACCATGATTGTGAGGCCTCCTCAGCCATGTGGAACCATAAGTCCAATTAAATCTCTCTCTTTTGTGAATTGCCCAGTCTTGCATGTGTCTTTATTAGCAGTGTGAAAATGAACTAATACGGTAAATTGGTACCAGTAGAGTGGGGTGCTGCTGAAAAGATACCCAAAAATGTGGAAGCAACTTTGGAACTGGGTAACAGGCAGAGGTTGGAACAGTTTGAAGGGTTCAGAAGAAGACAAAACATGTGGGCAAGTTTGGAACCTCCTAGAGATTTGTTGAATGATGTATTAGGGTTCTCTAGAAGTAATGCAATAGATATTCATATATATAAAGGGGAGTTTATTAAGTTTTAACTCACACGACCACGAGGTCCCAGAACAGTCCATCTGCAGGCTGAGGAGCAAGAAGAACCAGTCCGAGTTCCAAAACTGAAGAACTTGGAGTCCAATTTTCGAGGGCAGAAAGCATCCAGGTTGGGAGAAAGACGTAGCTGGGAGGCTAAGCCAGTCTGTCTTTTCACATTTTTCTGACTACTTATATTCTAGCTGCACTGGCAGCTGATTAGATTGCGCTTACCCAGATTAAAGGTAGGTCTGCCTTTCCCAGCCCACTGCCTCAAATATTAATCTCCTTTAGCAACACCCTCACAGCACACCAAGGATCAATACTTTGTATCCTTTAATCCAACCAAGTTGACACTCAGTATTAACCACCACAAATGGCTTTGACCAAAAGCCTGATAATGATATGGAAAGTAAGGTCCAGGCTGAGGTGGTCTCAGATGAAGATGAGGAACTTGTTGGGAACTGGAGCATAGGTGTTTTAGGAAAGAGACAGGTGGCATTTTTCCCCTGCCCTAGTGATTTGTACAAGTTTGAATTTGAGAGAGATGATTTAGGGTATCTAGCGGAAGAAATTTCTAAGTAGCAAAGCATCCAAGAGGTGACTTGGGTGCTATTAAAGGCATTCAGTTTTATAAGGGAAGCAGAGCATAAAAGTGAAAAATTTGCAGCCTGACAATATGATGGAAAAAGAAAAACCCATTTTCTGAGGAGAAATTCAAGCTGGCTGCAAATATTTGCATAAGTAAGGAGGAGTCAAATGTTAATCCCCAAAACAATGGGGTAAAATGTCTCCAGGGCACATCAGAGGTCTTCACAGTAGCCCCTCCTCTCACAGGCCTGGAGTCCTAAGAGAAAATAGTTTCATGGGCTGAGCCCAGGGTCCCTGTGCTGTGTGCAGTCTAGGAATTTGGTACCCTGCATCCCAGAAACTCCAGCTATGACTAAAAGGGGCCAAGGTATAGCTTAGGCTGTTGCTTCAGAGGGTGGAAGCCTTAAGCCTTGGCAGCTTCCACATGGTATTGAGCTTGTGGGTGCAGAGAAGTCAAGAATTGAGGTTTGCAAACCTCTATCTAGATTTCAGAAGATGTGTGGAAACACCTGCATGCCAAGGCAACAGTTTGCTGCAGGGGTGGGGCCCTCATGGAGAATCTCTGCTAGGGCAGTGCAGAAAGGAAATGAGGGGTGGGAACCCCACACAGAGCCCCTGCTGCAGTACTGCCTATTGGAGCTGTGAGAAGAGGGCTACTGTCCTTCAGACCTCAGAATGGTAGATCCACCAACAGCTTGCACTGTGTGCCTGGAAAAGCCACAGACACTCAATACCAGCCCATGAAAGCAGCCACGAGGGGGGTATACCCTGCAAAGCCACAGGGGTGGAGCTGCCCACAATGATGGAAACCCACCTCTTGCATCAGTGTGACCTGGATGTGAGACGTAGAGTCAAAGGAGATCATTTTGGGTCTTTAAGATTTGACTGCCTCGCTGAATTTAGAGCTTGCATGGGGCCAGTAGCCCCTTTGTTTTGGCCAATTTCTCCCATATGTAATGGGTGTGTTTACCCAATGCCTGTACTCCCTCTGTATCTAGGAAGTAACAAACTCGCTTTTGATTTTACAGGCTCATAGGTGGAACGGACTTATGTTGTCTCAGATGAGACTTTAAACTGTGGACTTTTGAGTTAATGCTAAAATGAGTTAAGACTTTGGGGGACTGTTGGGAAGGCATGGTTGGTTTTGAAATGTGAGAACATGAGATTTGGCAGAGACCAGGGGTGGAATTATATGATTTGGCTCTGTGTCCCCACCTAAATCTCATCTTGAATTGTACTCCCATAATTCCTACGTGTTGTGGGAGGGATGCAGTGGGAGATAATTGAATCATCGGGCGGTTTCTCCCATACTGTTTTCATGGTAGTGAAAAGTCTTATGAGATCTGATGGTTTGGTAAGGAGAAATATGTTTGGCTTGCCTCTCATTCTCTCGCTTGCTGCTATGTAAGACGTGCCTTTTGTCTTCCGCTTCTGAAATGGGTTTAGATGAAGTCTAAGAAGGCACACATGTACATACCCCTCATGTGATTCAGACAAACTATGGGCATTTCATAAAATCGTGACAGGTGTCATTAAAAATAGAAAGTGCTCTTACTGTACTTATAGACATTAGAGCAATGCCTTTCCTTTCTACTTTATTTGAATTGCACAATATATTATTTTTTGATTACTTATAGAATTTTTGTTGCTAAAAGAACTAAATGCTCTTAAAATTTTAGGGACATATCTAAATTTTTTCCCATTAAGAAAATAGGTGTAGAAGAGGGCTTACTTTTTCCTCAGGGTTGCTTCCTTTTGATGTGAAATCTTCAGTGTTAGTCATCTTTGATCCTGTGCCCTTAATGTTGAGCTGGTCATGGAGTTTCTAAAGTTTTCCTTGGGCTAATGTGTCATTCAGTCATGACTGTGTGATATGCACATTTCACCAAGAGGAACAGGCCACCAGTTAATTAGGTGTCCCTTTCTACCTGCTGTGAAATCCAGAGACCAGGTTTCATGCTTCTTTGAAGTGTTCAGTCTCCCCAGTTTGGCGAAGGGGAGATAAATGAAGGCTAAATATTGCTTGCTTACACACGGGTTTACTCTGAAGTACTTTTTCATGAAATGGCTGTGTTTCCACAATTGTATATTACAGTGGAGCAGCTTCATATTTTAAATCTGTTTTAAGTATTTTCAGTTTTCTTCTGTTTCTCAATCAAGAGTGATTATTTGTCAAGTACAAGAGTGAAGCTGCCCAGGTCCCAAATCATTTTAGAAAGAACAACAGGAAATCATATTTCTCAAGTGCTGGACATGCAGAGAAAGGCAACTTTACCTTGGAGAAGAGAGTGGGAGAAAAGCAAATGGAATATCTACTTAGAGGAAAAAAAAAAACAAACTACTCTGTAACTAAGGAACTCTCCAAATTAAGCTACAGCTTCAGGCAAGATGAAACGAAACAAAGAGTTGTACTGTGGCTCTTTCAACATTTGGTTCAGAAATGTCCAAATATTTTCTTTTTAAAAAATTATTTATTTATTTTTTTACATGATTGTGTTGAAATAATCTACATTTAATTATAGAGTTTTGTTACTGCAAAGTGGATTTAGAGGTATTTTTTGTCTGGAATCGTTAAAAAAATTGTTGAGGCTAAGAAGCATGCCTTAGTAAGTAGATAACATTTAAAAATTTAGAAACTGTATCCCCATTTTTTTCCACTGGTAAGTTAATGCTGTGATATCTTAGATTTAGTTGAAGGAGGAATACAGTATGAAAGCGTAACAGAATTACCTTGACTTTGAAAGTCCGCTTTCTAAGGTGAAAATGAAATCCCTCGGGACTTGGTTTGCTCGCCAAGTCAGCTAGTATGAAGCAGTTGGTGACTATACAACTTAGCTTGATAATGCACTTAGAGAGATCAATAAACCTGACTGACAAATATAACTGTTTCCCACCCTGTGCTTGCCTTGGCCAAATAAATAAGTAAAATAAAAATTGGTCTTTTGGCAACCTAGATGCAAACAATTCTTTAAGTTGTTTTATTAATTTATTTTAAAAGGTAGGATGCTGACATAAGGTGACAGTATAATTCTCCTCTAGGATTTTTTTTCGTATTTGTAAGAAATGTGTGAGACTTTCCTTTGAGGATGTTAGTACAATATTTAATAATGAGATGGAGCATGGATATTTTCTCTTTCACTATTTTTCTCCTTCTGAAAATTTGGAGACCTTTTTTTTCTTCTCAAAATAAGGCTCTTTCCTTACCCACTGTAGTCTTGCTGATTCCATTTGATGGTCAGAATAGTGATGATCATTATATAAAATAGTAGCAGCTAGGTTTTGTTAAGTGCTTACTACTGACCAACCCTGTGCTAAATGATTTACATAGATTATCTCTTTAAACCAGATGGTAATTTTACTAGATAGGTACTGTCATTATCTACATGGTACGGTGGAAGAATCCCATCTAGGTTCATATAAGTTAAATAAGGTGACCAATATTGTACAGGACAAAGTGGACTCAAATTGGACTTGAATCCATGCAGGTAGACTCTAGAGGCAGTGGTTTTACCTACTGCAGTATCCCAGAGCTTTGAATTAGTGTAGTAGATAATCGTAATGGCTTTTGCTCCATTGCATTTGAGTACAGTAACTAGGACGAGGCTGAGTGGGCTTTTGCCAGCTCTAGGACCAGCATTAATGAGCGGATAATGGTGACTGGTAATGAGTACAAAGCCAGGCTTAGCAATGCTGGCTTCTGCTTACTTCGCAATTACAGTGCTTGTTTGAAAATTACAGGCGAAAGTGCTTGGAAATAACTGCTCTCTGATGCAGACAAAATTCCCCTCCCATCTTGTTTATAGCATTAATTAGCTTAGGATGCCCTTTGTGGCTATAGAACAGGGGATAAAATTCAGTCTAAGCTCATCCCCAAGTGAGTCAGTTAAATCTCAATTATAATACTGCCAGACATTTAAGAGTGTTTGAGGTAAAACTTTGAAGAGAAAATCACTGTGGCTATTCAGAGGCACATAGTAATTTTCTGTTTGTGTTCTGTTTTCATCACCATCATCATCATCATCATCATCACCCCATCATAATCATCAGCATCTTTATCATCACCATCATTATGTCTACATAATGTTCTATGAGAAAGTTGACTTCATAAGTGCAACAGAGGCATAATGCATGGCACATAGTAGCTATTCAATAAATACTTATTGAATAAATGTGGAGTAAATGAAGGAGGTTGTTGAGCACCTCTTGTGTGATAAGCAGTGTGCTAAGTGCTATACATTGAAGATCACATTTAATCATTATCATCATCCTGTGAGTAGGTCCTGTTGTTATTCCCATTTTACAAACGAGGAAACTGCGGTACAGAGAAATTAAGCAACTTGCTCAAGTTGACTCAGTGAATGAGTGGGAGAATTCGGACTTACTCTCAGTGCTGTTTGAATCTAGAGCCCATGATGCTGTTCTATCCAGTATTGTCACTACACCAATCATTTTTCCTTCTTTTGTAATTCTTCTAGAAATGGAAGCTTTTAGTTGACTTGGTATCATGAGGAAAAGTGGGGGTCCAGCAGTACTGGTACTAGAGTTGGATGAAATCAGTGCTACCTCTGTGTTTTAAAAGCCTTTAAAATTTCTACTCAGAGAGTGATCTGCCTTGATAAATACTTGGTTATAGCTTAACGTCTTCCTCTTGGGCATAATTCCAATGCTGTTTCTTAGAAATTTTCCTGCTAATGGAAATCAGCAATGGTGAACTCTTCTGAGAATATTTCTACATGCAGAGCATCTTCAGAATAGGAAGTCTCCGAGATATAGACAGTAAACTATGTCTCCTAAGTAATGTAGATTAGAAACGCTGCCATACTGCTTGAGGACACTATAAACAAATCCCACTGCAATCCTTTCAGGTAGGCTCTTCACTATGGAACGGTCACATGCATCTGTATTTAATCTTCGCCTTTAAACTCTCTGGGCTCACGTATCTCTAAGATCTGATTCTGGAAGAGCATCCAAGCTGCTTTCTCTTATCTAATTGAAAAGAATTTGTGGGTAATAAGAAAAGTGCTTTTATTCAGTTATCATGGTTGCTAATCCAGTTAGCTATGTAACGCTCATTTCCTCAGCACACTGCTACAATTTATATCCTTTGCATTTAGGTTTTACACGGATATTCTTAGTTACCTAAAGTTTTTATGGTGTAGAAATTGTACAAGGGTCTCTGAAGTTGTAAGATGAACTGAAAGCATATGGTTTGAGCATCACATATTTTCCTGAGGTGCGTGCACAAGCTCTCTCTTCTTGTGTGTTTATTTCCTGGATTCCCACACATATATAATTCTAAGGGCAGAAACTTTCTGTCTCATTTAAAGTATATTTCTTTAGATTAACAGAAAAAGAAAATGCTCTATTGTGAAGGATAGAAAATGACATCCTGAATTTGAGGTAGGAGCCTGTGGTTATCTTCAATCAATGGTACATAAAAGAAGAACAAAATGTTTTCCTTTGATCTTCAGTTGTAGTTAATATTTCCAGTAGAAAATGTCTAATATTTAATCATCTATCTGGAATCTCATAGCTGACCCTGAATTTTGTAATTTTCCAGATGCTATGTCTCATTGATAGTGTCACTTTCCTTCACCAAAAATAGTGGAAATTATAAATAAATATTTTTTGTGGTTAAGTTGTGGTTTAATATCTATCTCCAAACCTTTGCTAGATTTGGAAGTTCCAGGTGGAAGAGCTCCTCTGTTGCTCACCACTGTGCTCCCAAGTGGATGGCCTTGGGTCTGGCACTTAGTAGATGCCTGAGGTTGGATTCCCTAAAAGCAGAGCCTGAAGTGTGGATTCTTGTTCACATGGTTTTGAGTGCTCCCTGGAGTGAAGGAAGGAGGGAAACAAGGCCTCTGCTCCAGATGACCTTCAGCCTGATGCCATGGTGAGCTCATTACACCACAGTCAGTTTCATCTTAAGGTAAGGGAGATACTCTTCTGTATCCTGATATTTTCCTTTGGTCTTGGGCTTCCCTCATTCCATCAGGAAAGAGATTTGCATGACCTTGATGGCAAGGCAGCACCTCTTTTGCCGAAGGCAATTCTTTAATACTTTGACAGTGGCTCTGGGGACAAAAGTACAACTCTGCTAGACATTGCTGCTTCGTTTTCCTACTTTACTACTGGCTACCTGCTGGTCGTTCATGACTTCTGTGGCTGTGTTTTTATGTAGATGCTTCTTGGCTTCTGTTCTTACTTGTTCTACACTACTGACCAACTTACCTCCTCTTAACTGCACTGCGTCTCCTTAATTTGCGACTTTTGCCTTATTGCTTCTTGCTACTGCCTTTGTAATTTTCCTAGCAACACATATTTCATTTCTTCAAGAGAGATAAAGACTATTTGGATTGACAAGTTGACACCCAAGGGAGTGGTCACTGTTCATTCATTTTATTCATTTACTCATTCACCAATTTAACATAGGCTTATTTTGTACCTACACTGAATCAGGCACCATGGTAAGTGCTAGGACTACATTGCTAAACAAAACCACATGTGCTCCTTGCCTTTATAGAGTGTAGAGTTTAGGGGGCAGGATTCTAATGCCTGGACCTATACGTTGAAGATGGCTGTAGGCCTGGCTCACAAATTTCAACATCTCAGGCCCCAGCAGATGGCTTGTATGGTCTTTCTAGAATGCTCTGTTCTGAGACATTCTGTCTTGATTTTGATATTTGCCTCATCCTTGTCCCCTTCCCTCTGGTGTGTGTGATTCCAGGCATCTTGCTCACTTCTGCCATATCCTCATTCCAGGAAGGGTAGATGCTGTGGGTCTGCAACTGCTTCACTTTTGATGCGGAGGTTATGTCACAAAGTCCGGTAAATCTCTTTGAAGAGTTGAAAACAAGACTATCAATAACTATTGTAAACACACTTTTAGTGACTACAGGGATATAACTACTTTGTGTAGTTCAGGGTCTCAGTAATAGAGTTTTTCATATATCATAGAGTTGAAATCAACAAGGACTTACTATTAAAAGATCATTATATACTGACAGTGTGAGGTATGAATTATGTTAGTAATTGATTCTAGAACAGTTGCATGGTTGTTTTTGTGTGTGTTTTTTTAAATAATGGTGGATGCCTCTCTATTGATGTAACCTTTGGCCATCTTATCACCAGCACAAATACACACACACACACACACACACACAGACACACACACAGACACACACACACAGAAGGAGAGAGAAAGAGAGGAGAATCAACTCTCACATCTAGAGATTGACTTTTCAGCCCAGTAAATGGATAGCTTGATTCTCAGATACCTTATACTAAATATCTTCAGTTATTTGGGCTTTAAGTTGTGTCTTTCCACTTTCTTCTCTGGATACTAACATTCCATATCTTTCTCTGTGATCCTTTTGATAGGGTGGTGGTAGTGCAAGGAAGAATATATTCCAAATTTTTAATTAGAGAAATATTAGCATTCTCATTAGTATGAGAGGGCATTACATCACATGCTTAAGGAGATTCTTCATTAACAGTATGTTGCTCTACAACCATCTGATCTTCGACAAACCTGGCAAAAACAAGCAATAGGGAAGGGATTCTCTATTTAATAAATGGTGCTGGGAAAACTGGCTAGACACATGCAGAAAATTGAAACTGGACCCCTTTCTTATGCCTTATACAAAAGTTAAGATGAATTGAATACTGAAATGTAAAACCCAAAACTATAAAATCCTGGAAAAAATTCTAGGTAATATCATTCAGGACATAGACATGGGCAAAGATTTCATGACAAAAATGCCAAAAGCAATTGCAACAAAAACAAAAATTGACAAATGAGATGTAATTAAACTAAAGATCCTCTGCACAGCAAAAGAAACTATCATCAGAATGAAAAGACAACCTGCAGAATAGGAGAAAATTTTTGCAATCTATCCATCTATCCTAAACAAAGGTTTAATATCCAGGGTCCACAGGAACTTAAACAAATGCACAAGAAAAAAACAACTCCATTAAAAGGTGGGCAAAGGACATGAACAGACTCTTCTCAACTGCATGCTCATGCAGTTTCTCAAAAGAAGATATTTATGTGGTCAACAAACATAAAAATGCTCAACATCACTAATCATTAGAGAAATGCAAATCAGAACAACAAGGAGGTATCATCTCTTGCCAGTCAGAATGGCAATGATTAAAAAGTCATGAAACAACAGATGCTGGTGAGGTTGCAGAGAAAAAGGAATACTTTTACCCTGTTAATGGGTGTGTAAATTAGTTCAACCATTGTGGAAGACAGTATGGCAATTCCTCAAAGATCTAGAAGCAGAAATACCATTTGACCCATCAATCCCATTATGGGGTATATATCCAAAGGAATATAAATCATTCTATTATAAAGATACATGCACACATGTGTTCATTGCAGCACTATTCACAATAGTAAAGACATAGAATCAACCCAAATGCTCATCGATGATAGGCTCATAGAAAATGTGCTACATGCACATCATGGAATACTATGCAGCCATAAAAAGGAGCAATATTGACATGGATGGAGCTGGAAGCTGTTATCCTCAGCAAATTAATGCAGGAGCAGGAAACCAAGCACTGCATATTCTCACATAAGTTAGAACTAATGCCAACAATGGCATTATTTTGTATAAAATGTAGGAAACTATTTTTATTTGTGTTTTTTGGAGGTTCAGGCAGTCTTCAATTTAGTCTTTAATACTACTAACTTACTGTCATATTTCACAGTGAATTGTAAAAGCTGGAAAATTTGATTTAAATTGTCCGTATGAGGTCCAAATGACTACATGGTTATAGAATAAACTTTAATAACTCCGTATAAAACTCACTGTCACTATTAGTTTTTGTATAACGAAAACAAAAAAGACCGCAACTTCATCCTGATGATGCTACAAAAGAGATATTCAGTCTTAGACAATTATTTTGGTTTTTTTAAGCCTCAGTTTCCCATACATGAATGTGTCTGTATAGAGCAGTAGTTTTCAAACTTAAGAGTAACAATCATTTAGGGAGGTTGTTAGCTTGCAGTTTCTAGGGATTCTTATCTACTGTGTTTGATTACATACCTTCCTACTAGCATCTGTGCCCATATAGGTTGTCCCCTCTCTTGAGAGTAAGAATAAATTGCTAGGCCAGAACCATTCCTCTGCTTGTCTACTATATTCATATATTTTATTCCCTATTTCTTATTGAAGGGAAGGAATCCAGAAATTATCCCTTCACTCTCATATATCATCATATTTTCCCTTCTAACAGACTCATACACACAGCACACAGATATGGTTTAATTTTATCTTAAAACTGACCCTGTAGATTTCACTTCTCCCTCTACTTACCAAACCATTTCTTTCCTTTCTTTTACTACAGGACACATTAGTCCCAGATATTTCACCTTAAGTCATTTTCATGCTGTTTTCTACCATGAGGAGAATTATATTAGGAGTAATCCCATGTTTTTCAGTCCAATATTGGTGAGAATAGTTAACATTTACTGAGCACTTATTCTAGTCCAGATGTTTTCCAAGTGCTCTACCTCTGTTGATTCCTTCAATGTTCACAGCACTCCTACGAAGTTGGTAATTTCCTTTGGCCTTTGACTCTTTAAGTCCTCAGGTTAACAGTTTACTCTTCAAGACCAACTTTAAAATCATCTTGTCAAGTTTCAAAATAAAATCCCATTGGAGTTTAGATTGAGATTGTGTGAAACTAATAAATTTACTTTGGGGACAATGGCATCTCATGATATGATATGTTCTTCCACTCAAGAACATCTATCAACTTGTATCTTCTCCCTCTCTTTTTCTTAAAAAAATAGGCTGTATTTTTTGGGGCAGTTTTAGGGTCATACCAAATTGAGCTGAAGGTTTAGAGAGTTCTCATATACCTGTATCAATTGTTGGATCATATGATACAAATGTGTTTAGTTTTGGAAGAAGCTGCCAAACTGTCTCTCAAACTGGCTGCACTCTTTTGCATTCCCACCAGCAATAGATAAGAGTTCCTGTTGCTCCACATTCTTGTCAGCATTTAGCGTTGTTAGAGTTTTGAATTTTGACCATTCTAAGAGGCCTGTAGTGGTGTATCATCATTGTTTTAATTTGAAATTTCTTATTGGTATATAATGTTAAACATTTTTAAATATGATTATTAACATTCTCTTTTTAAACTTACTTTAAATATGGTTATATAGTTCTCTCCATGTGGGTTCTGTACATTTCATTGTAGATTTTGTGGCTGATTTTTTTTCCAAAGAAAATTGCAATATATTCACCATAGCTTGCAACTCTTGCCTTGCCTCCATCAAGAGGTAAAGTCAAATTCTCCTCTCCTTCAAACTGGGTGGGTTTGCAACTCACTCGCAACCAAAAGAAAGCAATGGAAGTGATTCTTCATGACTTCAGAGGCTAGGCTTTGTATGACATAAAATACTTTCCCTTTCCATTCAAGGCTAGGCCATGAGGCAGATTTCACTTTTGTAAAGGTGGAAGGCTCTCTCTTCAGGCCTTCAGTTGCCATGTAAGAAGCCTGATTGCAAATTGCCTTGAGGCTGCCATTTTCTGAGGAAGCCCTGCTGCTCCTGTGCCCTGCTGCTTCAATTTCAGCCACTATCTGACCTCAATTTCAAGGGAAGCCCTAAGCCAAAGTCTTTGAGCTGAGGCCTTTCTGAGTGCCTGGCCCTAAGACATTATGAGAGACAACCAAATGATCAATGTTTTTGTAAACCACTAAATCTGGGGGTGATTTACTACACAACAATAGATAACTTGAGCAAATTTATTCCTAAATTTTTAACCTTTCTATTGCTATTGTAATAATTTTTAAAAAATTGTCTCTGTAATCATTTTCAACTTTTGTGACTTTGTCTCATGCAACTTGCACATTTGTATATCATATAGTGTAATGCTACCTCTAAACTGATTTTCATTGGCCAAATTTAAGTTTTCATCTCTCAGCTAATGAGCACACAACTTAGGCTATTTTAAATGCTAACCTGCCTCCTTAACAACTGGTAGTTGAATTTTGCCGTCTGGGTATTTTTGGGTCTATGTTTGTGGAAATACCTGACTACATGTTGCATTTTTTCTTATCAATTTTAAAAAGTACTGGGAAAAGTGGAAAATGAAAATGCTGATACTAGTGATAAGAAGCACAGGTCTTCTAAAATTAGTTACAATTTAGGCAAAACTGAAAATATTCAGACTTGCCAAAAAGCTCAAACCAGCCTCAACTGAGTACTCATTGTACATATGCAATTGTGTTTAATTGTGATGAAAATGAACAAAAAGGGACATATATTAAACGTTGGAAAGATAGCACTTAATAATATATCTAAACAGTGAGTTGTAAATGGGGATTCTATAATTATCTTATGACTTTGGACTTAGTAAAGCTATATTATTCTCTTCAGCTCTATTACTAGGTTAAGTTTCAGTGAAGGTATTACCAAGTAAATATGCTTCTAAATTCCTTTGGAGAGAAGACACTTATCTAAGATAATGATACAATAATGAGAAAAATCGATGTATAAAAAGGACTGATAGGCTGGGTGTGGTGGCTCACGCCTGTAATCCCAGCACTTTGGGAGGCCAAGGCGGGCGGATCATGAGGTCAGGAGTTTGAGACCAGCCTGACCAATATGGTGAAACGCCATCTCTACTAAAAATACAAAATACAAAAATTAGCCAGGTGTGGTGGCACAGGTCTGTACTCCCAGCTACTCAGGAGGCTGAGGCAGGAGAATCACTTGAACCCAGGAGGTGGAAGTTGCAGTGAGCCAAGATTGTGCCACCGCACTCCAGCCTGGGTGACAGTGAGACTCCATCTCAAAAAAAAAAAAAAAAAAGACTGATAAATTTTGACCATGAGGTATCATACAGGTACCATGACTTCTCTTTTAATTCCTGCTGTGAAAGAAGGAATTTAGGAGCCAGAGGAAAAGAACATGTTAGCTTTTAAGAGTTAGTGTGAAAATACACCTAAGTGCTTCATTTTATTAGCCTTACTTCCTATCTCATTTACTAAAGAAATACCTTTATTTAATATGTTCATAAAACTTTTCATGTTATATTCCATATTCTATCTTGTCTTTATTGTGTATATTCATTGTTTGGCATTGGTAGTGTCTTTCAGAAACACATTATGCATAAAAGTTGTGGAGATATCTGTGAAGGGAAGGTATTCATTTTGCATATTAATTTGGTAAACAATTTCCATTAAGACATACCTTACTATTTAATGATTTTTCAATAGATTACTTTGGGGTTTCCAGACAGACTGTCATATCATCTGTAAATAATTACAATTTTATTTCTTCTATTTCAATATTTATATTCTTATTTTCAATTACTTATTTAACTGTGTTGGCTAATACTTCTAAAATAATGTTTACTGCCAGTGATGATAATAAGCATACTTCTTTTGCCCCTGGTTTCAATTTAGTTTTTCACATTACTTCTTAATTTGAAAGTTGTATTTTATAAAATCTTATTAAGGAAGTGACCTTGTATTAAAAAATTGAGGAAATTGAGAAATGAAAGCTGAGTTTCAAAGGAAAATAATTGGAGATGCATGTTTTACTAATTATTTCTTTTTTTCAGGTTTTCATACTTGACATTTAGAAATCCTTAGATGTGTAACAAAGGTTAGGTAGCTGTTCCCACTTCATTTGTCTGGTGAAGGCTTCTGGGTAGGATCACACTGTGCTAGAAGGCCACCAGCAGTTATCCATATTCAGAATGGCTGTAGAGATAAAGAAAGAAGTATTCAGGGAGGTTAAATAGAAAAGGAAGGTGAGTTGCTGTTTGTCCTTTTATTTTAGCCAGTGCCAAAGAGTTGATTGATAATTTACACCCATGCCTGTCCTGAAATAGACAAATTAGGAATTCTTTTAAAATATCTCTGAAAATTTGTTAGAAGTGATTACTGTTACACACCTTGATAAAAAGCAATAAATGAAATTATGCTACTCATTTAAAAAAATAAATAAAAATACAAAAATTAGCCTGGCATGGCGGCACATGCCTGTAATCCCAGCTACTTGGGTGGCTGAGGCATAAGAATTGTTTTAACGCAGGAAGTGGAGGCTGCAGTGAGCCAAGATTGTGTCACTGCACTCCAGCCTAGGTGACAGAGTGAGACTCTGTCTCATAAAAAAAAGAAAAAAAGACATGTCTGTGGAGGCACAGTCCTAATGGCTGGGAAACAAGAGTAAATATGATTGGGATAGGACTGTTAGAGTAGGCAGCTAGGAAGACATGGGTAGGGCAGGAGAGTGCCCCCCAACCAAGAAATGTCAGGCAACCATCAAGTGATGTTCGGGAAGTTGTTAAACTGTCTCTGAAATAATAATTGCTCACAACTGATGCCAGGGAAATGCAGTCTCCCAATGAATAGAAAACACTGGAAGCTGGTGATCTCCAGCTTCCTGATAAGATCTCAGGAGTTGGGGGAGTGGGCTGAAACATGCGCACTAAAAGGCAAAATGGCAGAGTTTAACTGGCTTATGACCTTCCTCTAGGAACACTTGATGGGTAAGGGAACAACACTTCAAATGAGCCTGTGCACAACTTCAGTAAACACACTGCACATGTGGTCCCTCGCAAGTGCTGGCAGGCCACTGCGCATGTGGGCAGCCCTCCCCAAAGGAAGAATCAGGGAAGAAGAGATGCAAAACTCCAGAAGCATGCGAACATGTAAAACCCCAAGTCAAAAGCCAAATAGTACTCATGATCTCTCAAGTCACCTGCTTGGCCCTCTTCCAAGTGTACTTTAACTTCCTTTTGATCCTGCTCTAAAACTTTTTAATAAACTTTCATTCCTGCTCTAAAACTTGCCTTGGTCTCTCACTCTGCCTTCTGCCACTCAGATGAATTCTTTCCTCTGAGGAGGCAATAACTGAGTTGTTTCAGACCTGTATGAATTAGCTGTTGCTAATATACTTTGGTGCCACATGACTTGAAAACATCCCCTAGTGGTAAGACACACCTACAACTCACCTTCTTCAGCTGGATGTGTTCAACCCCCATACGTGGTCTTCTTCTCCCCTTTTACTCTGCTGCTTACTAGCCAACCCCCAGAATGATTCCTCTCAGCCACAGTGGCTCTGTGTCCCCAAACTGATCTGTCAGCTCACCCTGATGGGTGGCTTATTGGGGTGGGAAGGACCTTGTAGTCCACATTGAGTAGACCTCAGACACTAATGACTCTCCTAGACAGAAGACTCATGACAGTGGCGGGACTAAAGCTGAGATCATGCAATGTCTGGGTCTTCTGCTTTTTCAGCTAAAATTGGCTCTTTCCAAAAACCCACACCACCTACTCTCTTGTTTTCCCTGTGTGTACTCTGAAATGACCTTGTGCACCTGCCAGACCATCAGCTTTGGGGGCAAGTCTGCATCTTTTCTACTTTCACTTTGCATGCCACGTGACTTCCTTCTTTGCCTTAAACATACACTCTGTTATTCTTGTGCCCACAGCTCTTGCTGTGTTTGTGCAGGAGCAAAGAAACAGGCTCCCTTGTGGATGTCTGTTTGTTCATTTCCGGGACAGACACAAAGTGGAACCAGAACCCCTGGTCTGCCAGCTCCTCGTGACTTACTATATGCTTTTCATCTCTGTTATGCTCCAGGACCAGGTTTCTGGGTGGTTTTTGAAACAGTTTGTCCACCTGCATAAGACCTCACTCTGTGGCCTCTTTAAGGACCCTACCTACTTGCTTATTTTGAGTTAGCACCCTTTTGGGAAGAGGGAAAATTTTTCCTTTGCCACTTTCCAGCCCTTATCCCAGGCCCCAAGTCCTCTGGAGGTTTCTCCTTTATGTCAATAGGGTGAATAAATGTTACCCTCTCAAATCCAAGGGCTGCTGTTTTTGCAAATGTATGAAGGCTTTCCATGAATATCCTCTTGCTTCCTTCCACTTCCTCCTATAGCAGAGGAATTATCGTGTCTGCTTAGGCATTTGTTCTGCATGTTAGTCCAGGAGGACGAGTAACTCCAAATACACATTTTTCTCTCTTCCTCTAAATACTTCCATGCCCTTCTCACTGTGCATAAGGACTTTCAAGTTCATATTAGAAGGGAGGGAAGTCTAGCCCTCTTGTGGCACTTGGCTGAAAAACAGATTTCTCATCTACTTAAAGAACATAGTATAATGAAAAGAGGCTTTATACGAGAAAGGATCTTGTAGGTAAACACTTGTCATGAAGTAAAATGACTGGTTATTTAAAAAGAGGGATGTTTAGGGCAAGTCAGAAAGTTCAAGTATGTCATAGATGGTCTGTGCAAGTCACAAAGAGATTCATGAAAGGGAATTTATAAAAAAAGTTGTACAATTTTAAAGGTTATTAGGCCTACTAAGTGCTTCATAAACTGCTACCATGACTCTTAACTGTACAACTTGCCTGATTTAAAGCCATTAAATTCTAGGTAAGGCCTAAAGACATCTAGAGTTAGCCATGGCCCCAGTTATACTGAAAATAGAATCTTATTTCATTTGGACATCTCTACTTGTCTTAAAACCTGAAGAGTCTTCCATATTTGTGGCCAATCAGTTCACCAATGCCTCCCCACTAACTGGACTGGAACTTGTACCACAGGCTGTGTATCTCTGGACATGTTCATAAACCCTGGCAATCTTTCTCTTCTGGTATCAATCTATGGGCATTCCATCTTGCCCAAGGTGAAGAGGGTTATCCAATTAATTCCCCTTCTCATGGGACTTAGCAGTATAGCCAGTACAAGAACCAGAATTGTTGGAATCACAAAATCCTCCTTGACCTATAGCCAACTCTCAAAGAAAATAGCCAACAACCATGAACCATGGTTAAAACCTTAACAACTACGCAGAAACAAATTGGCTCTTTAGTAGCCACAGTCTTCTAAAATCGCCAGTGAGTAGATATGTTAATGGCAGCATAGGGAGTCATTTGTTTAGCCTTAGATGAAAAATGTTGCTTTAGGGTAAATCAATCAAAAAAAGCACAAGACAACATCAGACAACTTGTAAACTGAGCCTCCCATTTAAGGGAACAAGCCTCTCAGGGTTAGTTAAATGGAGAAGGAACCTGGAAATGATTCTCTGGGTTCTTCCTTTTTAGGTCCACTTGTTATTCTCCTATGTTTGCTCCTTTTTGGTCCATGTCTTCTCAATCTAATAACTCAATTTGTCTCCTTTTGCCTTCAGGCAATCAAGTTCCAGATGATTCTCAGTGAGGCATACTGTCCTGTCAATATTCAAGGGTCACCCTTCTACATAGGCCCTAGATTGCCCATCAGTGGGACATGATAGAGGCAAAACCATACCCTCGTCTCTCTTAGACCTAGTGGAATACCACTTTCACCAACCCATGGAATCACCCTGCCCTGACAGCCAGCAAGAGGCCAAGACCCATAGAACAACCACCACCACCTGTCTGTCATCAGGAAGCAATTGTAGAAGACTGATCTTCATCCATTTTCTCAAAGAATTGGGGTGTTGGACTCCTGAGAGGGGCAATGTTAGAGTAGGTAGTCAGACATAAGCAGAACTGGGTAGGGTCCCATCCCCCTACCCCACCAGGAATATCAGGCAACCATCAGGTGATGGTGATGGTCAGGCAGTTGTTAAACTGTCTCTCTAAAATAATAGTTGGTTGCAGCAGCTTGTGCCAGGGAAAGGCAGTCTCCCAATAGATTAAAAAAACACCTGAAGCTTGTGACCAGCAGCTTTCTGATAAGAGCTCAGGAATTGGACTAGTGGGCTCAAGGATGCACACTGAGAGGCAAAATCGTGGAGTTTAACTGGTATATGACCTTCCTCTAGGAACACTAGACTGGTAAGGAGAAAATGCCTCAAATTATTATGTGAAAAACTTCAGTAAACACGCTGCACAACTTCAGTAAACACACTTGGGCCCTTCTCAAGTGCTGGCAGGCTATGAAGCATGTGGGCAGTCTGCCTCAAGGGAAGAATCAGTAGTGAAGAGATGCAAAACCCCAGAAGCACACCAATGTATAAAACCCCAAGTCAAAGATCAAACAGTGCACTTGAATCTCTCAAGTCACCTGGTTGACCCTCTTTCAAGTGCACTTTACTTCCTTTTGTTCCTGCTCTAGAGCTTTTTAATAAACATTCACTCCTGCTCTAAAACTTGCCTTGGTTTCTCACTCTGCCTTATGCCCCTCATATGAATTTTTTTCTCTGAGGAAGCCAGAATCGATTTGCTGCAGAGCCTTATGAATTTGCAGCTGCTAAAAGGACAGTTTATCTAAGCTCTTGGTAATGATGTGGTAGGAGGTCTGAGATCCAAAGATTCTGTAATATTGAACTAAGTACGTGACATAAACTTTCAGTAATAATTTAGCATCTTTTGATTATGAGGTTAAAATTGTATAGAGACTAATAAAGAAGCATTATTGAATAGACTAAATGTTTAACAACATAAATTCCAGGGAGGCTATGTTTTTCCTGGAACTGCTTCTAATGAGGATATGTTTGAAAATCTGAGGATAAGTATGCAAATAGATGTGTTTGCATTGTCAAGTATGCATAATGCTAATACCAGGGTGTTATCTTTATCTGTAAAATTAATTGTTTGCAAATGCTAAGCCTATTAACTAAGGCTTATTTACCTCAAATAATAGTAATTTAAAAAAATGATGCAAGGTTGGCAAACAAACGAAATATATAAAGGGCTATTTCTTCCTTGAATGAAAATGAGAGGCTTTATCAGGTGGAAAGTTAAACATTTTTTTAAGAAAATAATTTTATATATTTTCGAAAGCAAATTTTTACAAGCAAAACAGATATTAGAATGAAGGTCTTGGCAACTGATTTAAAAACTAAAGGAAGGAAGCAATAGAAAGGTCTTCCCATGAAAACTAGTTTTAAAATATCATTTTACATAGTTTTTTTGAATCTTGAAAGTTGTGGAGTGTGAAATATATAACAACATGGAGCAAAAGTCAATAATTGACTTTGAAATGCACCCATTTCTCTAAAAAAAAAAAAAAACCCAGGAGATTCCAGTCAGCAGTAAGGAAGTCACCTCTATTTTAATCCTACAAGGAAGTAATGTTGAAATGACTGATCTGTTTTTTTCTCTGTTTCTGCTTTCTTCAGCTCTTTTCTTCCTATACAGCCAACCTCCTCTGCTCAGCTCAATGGAATACTCATTCTGTTTTACAGAATGAGGTGTTGCTCCCTTCTAGAATCACAGATAAAATCCAACTAGATCTTTAAGCTAAATTTGTGGTAATTTTCTCGTTTGACATACGTATAACAAACGAAAAAGTATGGTACTTGTTGTCAAAGGACTTGGATTTAAGTTCTGAATCTGCCGCTAATAAGCTTTCTGACTGTAGGAAGTTTAATTCACCTGTTTCACCATAAAATTAAGATCACATTAGTAGTACTTACCTTATCAGAGTTTATATAATTTATGGAAAATGCTTAGCAGAGTGCACAGTACATAGCAGAGTTTTTATTAAAATACAGTGATGCCTACAGCAATGAATGAAAGCCATGCCCTACTTTAAGAGAGGGTCTTGAGGAACTTACAGTTCTCTGAAGGAGGTGAAGCAGATACAGAAGCTATCACCGAACCTATTCACTATCCCTGTGCAGTAAAGCAAACACCAACATGAAGGTATGCAATAGGAGAAAGAAAAGCATTTATTACAGGGTGCCAAGCAAGGACAGCAGGCAGCTAATGCTGAAGACCTGAACACCATGATAAGCTTACAAGCAAGGGTTTTTAAAGGGAAGGTTGAGGAGATTGCTGAAGTGAGTTAAGGGCTGAGGAATTTCTGGGACTTCCTTATCCAGTTTTTGGTTCTAGTTTGTCGAGGTCCACATGAAAGTAGTCAGTGTTTTGCATCTGGTGGGGGTCCTTGTTTTTCTGATAAATGACTCAAAGACATATGTCAAGTTACTATCTTTAGTTTCTATAGAAAACAGTATCTTGTGACTCTTATGTTAGTTGAGTTACTATTGTTTAAACTATTGTTTTCTTCTTGTTTAGCAGGTTGTTTATTTACTTCTTTAATTACTGGTTGCGGGGCTACCTAGTTACCTATAATTTCCTTTGAAAGGACTAATTTTTTTTTTCCTTATTTCCATGCAGTGGTGAGAGGAGGGAAGGGAGGAACCCAGTAGGCTCCAAAAAGGGGTCCCTGTTCCATCTCAAAACAACTATAACTTTTTTCTAATATTTAGTAGATTTCAGTGACATTCACAAGTATTGAGCCTCCAAGACTTTGGTCTCCATGTGCCAATAATTTGCACAAGTGGAAAAGGCTAGTTGTACTTTCATGATACTATATATTTACAATGATTTGTATGACAAAATTTTTGACTATGTCCATTGGTACATTGAAAATACTGAGGTCTGGAAGGGAGTACTTCCAAATCTTACTTGCATAAAATGATACTCTGTACTAATGCACATATGCGTGTGACATTCAACAATGAGTGTGGGGGCTTAGCAAAAGGTGAAATTAAAAAGGAAAGAAAAGTGGGAGACAGTGTAGAGCCCACAGCCTGAAGACCATGGATAAGCCAAGGAAATTTACTCCATCTTTTCTTTAGTGTCTGTGTTCTGAGTTCTAGACAACTGACATAAATATAGTTAGAAGACAAAACTTATTTCCGTATTGGAGAAGGTTGGTACTAGAATTATGATAGATTTTTAGGAGTAACCCAACTACTCCAGAAAAATTTCACGTTTCTGACTAGAATTTTAGAAGTGCTGCCAGTGCTTTTCCATTTTTGAGGAGAATAAAAAGAAGGAAGAACACAGTGTCTATAGTCACAAAGAAAGCTCTTCTGAGTAAACTGCCTGTTAAGATAATTTTAGCTCACAAAGGCATATAAAACAGATCACAGGCCCAGCATTTCCTCACCAAAAAAAAAAAAATTTTTTTTCCACAATTCCTCTTTAGCACATCAGACTTGTTCTTTGGTGCTTTCTGAAATATGAGCAAATATTGCTGTACTCCAGCCATGCTAAATTTATTGTAGTTTCTCAACCGTGCCATGCTGTTTCTGATTTCCCTGCCCTACCACATGAATTCTCTCTGCCTAGAGAACACTTTCCTATTATATCCACTCTTGCAATTTGTCCGTTGTCCTTTGCTCAGTCTTCAAGGTACGCTTTAAAGATTATCTCCCCTAATTCTCAGAAGCGACTTTGGGAAGCCAACACAGGTTTTGTTTCGATTCATCTTTGTATCCAATATTTACTGAGTGCTTCCTGTATATAAGGCCCTATACTAGGAATTGTAGAGGAATAATAAAATTACAGAGCAAAAACCTTCACCTACTGCCTCTTTTTTTGCTTCAGGTATAAAATGGACTATAACATGAGAACAAATAACTACGACATTGTGGTACAATCTACGGTAGGAAGACAGATAACAGTCCAGAAGACAGATAACAGTGAGAAAGAAAAAGAAAGATGAAAAAACACTCAAAAATCATAGCCCTTCTTTTTCAGGTATGTCTTCCTCCTTTCTTCTAGGCTACCAGAGTATTTGGGCACATTTGTATGATTTTTTAAAGAACATGAACGATAACTTCCATTCATTTAGTACCTCTATATATACGATGATTTACATGTATTATCTTTTAAAATCATCATAAAAAACTCATTGAGGTAAGTACCTTCCTATTATTCCCTCATAATACAGAATGAGGAAACTGAGATTTAGTTAAGTAACACCAAATATTACATGGTAAGTAAATGTTAGAGCCAGAATTTGAACCCAAGTCTGTCTACCATCAAAACCCACATGATTTTCCTATTACAGGAAGTTGACCTTTATGAGCAGAGTGTATTGCAGTTTTCCCTAAAGACATTATTATTGTTATTATTATATTATACTTTAAGTTCTGGGGTACATGTGCAGAACGTGCAGGTTTGTTACATAAGTATACATGTGCCGTGGTGCTTTGTTGCACCCATCAAGCCGTCATCTACATTAGGTATTTCTCCTGATGCTATCCCTCCCCTAGCCCCCCACCCCCCGACAGGTCCTGGTATGTGATGTTTCCCTCTCTCTGTCCATGTGTACTCATGGTTCAACTCCCACTTATGAGTGAGGACATGCAGTGTTTGGTTTTCTGTTCCTGTGTTAGTTTGCTGAGAATGATGGTTTCCAGCTGCAACCATGTCTTTGCTAAGGACATGAACTCATCCTTTTTTATGGCTACACAGTATTCCATGATATATATATGTCACATTTTCTTTATCCAGTCTATCATTGATGGGTATTTATGTTGGTTTGAAGTCTTTGCTATTGTGAACAGTGCTGCAGTAAACATATGTGTGCATATGTCTTTACAGTAGAATGATTTATAATCGTTTGGGTATGTACCCAGTAATGGGATTGCTGGGTCAAATGGGATTGCTGGTTCTAGATCCTTGAGTAATCACCACACTGTTTTCCACAATGGTTGAACTAATTTACTCTCCCACCAACAGTGTAACAGCTTTCCTATTTCTCCACATCCTCTCCAGCATCTGTTGTTTCCTGATTTTGTAATGATTGCCATTCTAACTGGTGTGAAATGGTATCTCATTGTGGTTTTGTTTTTCATTTCTCTAAAGAACAGTGATGATGAGCTTTTTTTCATATATTTATTGGGCACATAAATATCTTCTTTTGAGAAGTGTCTGTTCCTATCCTTTGCCCACTTTTTGATGGGGTTGTTTTTTTTTCTTATAAATTTGTTTGAATTCTTTGTATATTCTAGATATCAGCCCTTTGTCAGATGGATAGATTGCAAAAATTTTCTCCCATTCTGTAGGCTGCCTGTTCATGCTGATGATAGTTTCTTTTGCTGTGAAGGAGCTCTTTAGTTTAATTTGATCCTATTTGTCTATTTTGGCTTTTGTTCCCATTGCTTTGTTCTTTTAGCCATGAAGTGTTTGCCCATGCCTATGTCCTAAATGGAATTTCCTAGGTTTTCTTCTAGGGTTTTTATGGTTTTCGGTCTTTCATTTAAGTCTTTAATCCATCTTGAGTTAATTTTTGTGTATGGTGTAAAGAAAGGGTCCAGTTTTACTTTTCTGCACATGGCTAGCCAGTTTTCCCATCACCATTTATTAAATAGGGAATGTTTTCCCCATTGCTTGTTTTCATCATGTTCGTCAAAGATCAGATGGCTGTAGATGTGTGGTGTTATTTCTGAGGCACCTGTTCTGTTCCATTGGTCTATATATCTGTTTTGGTACCAGTACCATGCTATTTTGGTTTTGTTCTTAGGATTGTCTTGGCTATGTGGGCTCTGTTTTGGTTCCATATGAAATTTAAAGTAGTTTTTTCTAATTCTGTGGAGAAAGTCATTGGTAGCTTGATGGGGTTAGCATTGAATCTATAAATTACTTTGGGCAGTATGACCATTTTCACAATATTGATACTTCCTATCCATGATCATGGAATGTTTTTCCATTTCTCTATGGCCTGTCTTATTTCCTTGAGCAGTTGTTTGTAGTTCTCCTTGAAGAGGTCCTTCACATCCCTTGTAAGTTTTATTCCTATGTATTTAATTCTCTTTGTAGCAATTGCGAATGGGAGTTCACTCATGATTTGGCTCTCTGTTTGTCTATTATTGGTGTATAAGAATGCTTGTGACTTTTGCACATTGATTTTGTATCCTGAGACTGATGAAGTTGCTTATCAGCTTAAGGAGATTTTGGGCTGAGATGATGGGGTTTTCTAAATATATAATCATGTCATCTGGTAACAAAGACAATTTGACTTCCTCTTTTCCTATTTGAATACCCTTTATTTCTTTCTCTTGCCTGATTGCCCTGGCCAGAACTTCCAATACTATGTTGAATAGGAGTGGTGAGAGAGGGCATCCTTGTCTTGTGCTGGTTTTCAAAGGGAATGCTTCCAGTTTTTGCCCATTTGGTATGACATTGGCTGTGAGTTTGTCATAAATTGCTCTTATTATTTTGACATATGTTCCATCAATACCCAGTTTATTGGAAGTTTTTAGGATGAAGGGCTGTTAAATTTTGTTGAAGGACTTTTCTGCATCTCTTGAGATAATCATGAGTTTTTGCCATTGGTTCTCTTCATGTGATTGATTATATTTATTGAACCAGCCTTGCATCCCAGGGATGAAGCCAATTTGATTGTTGTGGATAAGCTTTTTGATGTGCTACTGGCTTCGGTTTGCCAGTATTTTATTGAGGATTTTTGCATCTATATTCATCAGGGACATTAGTCTGAAATTTTCTTTTTTCGTTGTGTCTCTGCCAGGTTTTGGTATCAGGATGATGCTGGCCTCATAAAATGAGTTAGGGATGATTTCCTCTTTTTCTATTGTTTGGAATAATTTCAGAAGGAATGGTCCCAGCTCCTCTTTGTACCTCTGGTAGAATTTGGGCATGAATCCATCTAGTCCTGGACTTTTTTTGGTTGGTAGACTATTAATTACTGCCTCAATTTCAGAACTTGTTATTGGTCTAATCAGGGATTTGACTTCTTCCTGGTTTAGACTTGGGAGGGTGTGTCCAGGAGTTTATCAATTTCTTCTAGATTTTCTAGTTTATTTGCATAGACATGTTTATAGTATTCCCTGATGGTAGTTTGTATTTATTACTGTGGGAGCAGTGGTGATATCCCCTTTATCATTTTTCGTTGTGTCTATTTGATTCTTCTCTCTTTTCTTCTTTATTAGTCTGGCTAGCGGTCTATGTATTTTGTTGATGTTTTCAAAACACCAGCTCCTGGATTCATTGATTTGTTTGAAGGGTTTTTTCATATCTCCATCTCCTTCAGTTCTCCTCTGATCTCAGTTATTTCTTGTCTTCTGCTAGCTTTTGAATTTGTTTGCTCTTGCTTCTCTAGTTCTTTTAATTGTGATGTTAGGGTGTCGATTTTAGATCTTTCTTGCTTTCTCTTTTGGGCATTTAGTGCTATAAATTTCCCTCTAAACACTGATTTAGCTGTGTTCCAGAGATTTTGATATGTTGTGTCTTTGTTCTCATTGGTTTCAAAGAACATCTTTATTTCTGCGTTCATTTTGTTATTTACCCAGTAGTCATTCAGCAGCAGGTTGTTCAGCTTCCATGTAGTTGTGAGGTTTTGAGTAAGTTTCTAAATCCCGAGGTCTAATTTGACTGCACTGTGGTCTGAGAGACTGTTATGATTTTTGTTCTTTTGCATTTGCTGAGGAGTGTTTTACTTCCAACCATGTGGCCAATTTTAGAATAAGTGTGATGTGGTGCTGAGAAGAATGTATATTCTGTTGATTTGGGGTGGAGAGTTTTGTAGATGTCTATTAGGTCTGCTTGGTCCAGGGCTGAGTTGAAGTCCTCAATATCCTTGTTAATTTTCTGTCTCATTGATGTGTCTAATATTGACAGTGGGGTATTAAAGTCTCACACTATTTTTTTGTGGGAGTCTAAGTCTCTTTGTAGTCTCTGAGAACTTGAGCTATGAATCTGGGTGCTCTTGTATTGGGTGCATTTATATTTAGGAGAGTTAGCTCTTCTTGTTGCATTGATCCCTTTACCATTATGTAATGGCCTTCTTTGTCTCTTTTGATCTTTGTTGGTTTAAAGTCTGTTTTATCAGATACTAGGATTGCAACCCCTGATTTTTTTTTTTTTTTGCTTTCCGTTTGCTTTGTATATATTCCTCCATCCCTTTATTTTTAGCCTTTGTGTGTCTTTGCACGTGAGATGGGTCTCCTGAATATAGCACACTGATGGGTCTTGACTCTTTATCCAATTTGCTAGTCTGTGTCTTTTAATTGGTCCATTTATCCTGTTTACCTTTAAGTTTAATATTGTTATGGGTGAATTTGATCCTGTCATTATGATGCTAGCTGGTTATTTTGCCCATTAGTTGATGCAGTTTCTTCATAGTGTCAGTGGTCTTTACAATTTGGTGTGTTTTTGCAGTGACTGGTATTGGATGCTTCTTTCCATGTTATAGTGCTTTCTTCAGGAGCTCTTGTAAGGCAGCCCTGGTGGTGAGAAAATCTCTCAGTATTTGCTTTTATATAAAGGATTTTATTTCTCCTTCACTTGTGAAGTTTAGTTTGGCTGGATATGCAATTCTGGATTTAAAATTCTTTTCTTTAAGAATGTTGACTATTGGCCCCCACTCTCTTCTGGCTTGTAGGGTTTCTGCAGAGAGATCTGCTGTTAGTCTGATGGGCTTCCCTTTGTGGGTAATCTGACCTTTTTCTCTGGCTGCGCTTAACATTTTGTCCTTCATTTCAACCTTGGCGAATCTGACGATTATGTGTCTTGGGGTTGCTCTTCTGAAGGAGTGTCTTTGTGGTGTTCTCTGTATTTCCTGAATTTGAATGTTGGCCTGCCTTGCTAGATTGGGGAAGTTCTCCTAGATAATATCCTGAAGAGTGTTTTCCAACTTGCTTCCATTCTCCCCATCACTTTCAGGTACAACAATCAAAATTAGCTTTGGTCTTTTTACATAGTCCCATATTTCTTGGAGGCTTTGTTCATTCCTTTTCATTCTTTTTTCTGTAATTTTGTCTCCATGCTTTATTTCATTAAGTTGATCTTCGATCTCTGATATCCTTTCTTCCCTTGATTGATTCACCTACTGATACTTGTGTATGTTTCACGAAGTTCTCGTGCTGTGTTTTTCAGCTCTATCAGGTCATTTATATTGTTCTCTAAACTGGTTATTCTATTAGCAATTACTCTAACCTTTTGTCAGGGTTCTTAGCTTCCTTGCATTGGTTTAGAACATGGTTCATCAGCTTGGAGGAGTTTGTTATTACCCACCTTCTGAAGCCTACTTCTCTCAATTCATCAAACTCATTCTCTATCCAGTTTTGTTCCCTCATTAGTAAGGAGGTGTGATCCTTTGGAGGAGATGAGGCATTCTGGTTTTGGGAATTTTCAGCCTTTTTGTGCTGGTTTCTCCCTATCTTCATGGGTTTATCTACCTTTGCTCTTTGATGTTGGTGACCTTCAAATGGGGTTTCTGAGTGGATGTCCTTTTTGTTGATGTTGATGCTATTCCTTTCTGTTTGTTATTTTTCCTTCTAACAGTCAGGCCCTTCTGCTGCAAGTTTGCAGGAGTTTTCTGGAGTTTCCTGGAGGTCCACTCTAGACCCTGTTTGCCTGGGTATCACCAGCGGAGGCTGCAGAACAGCAAAGATTGCTGACTGTTCCTTCCTCTGGAAGCTTTGTCCTAGAGGGGCACATTATGTTGTGATGGAATATGAAATATTTGTTTGCTTGAAATACGGAGCAAACAAATTGACCAAGTCTAGTTCGATGAGTTTCATTTTCCTAATAGTCAGGCAGATTTTCTAATTATGCATTGTATTTGCCAGATTTTAAGACTAGACAGGATTTCACACAAATGGCAAGGCTGTACTTTATTACAAGCTCAAGTCCTGGGGTATATCTTTATGTAGTTGCTGAAACAAAGTGACATGCTTAAATAATTTTATTTCCCCTGATTCTTTTATAAGTAAAGGTTTCTAATACCATGTGTCTGCTTAAATTAAGATGTTGGCCCTAGAATAGAGTCACTTCCATTGAGACAATATCCCTTTAAGCAAATAGCTATAGGGTATTGCCAGCACAAAAATCCATTTTACAGTATTTTCTAAACCTTAAAAGACATCCTTTTGATTATAAGCATTATTTAAATCAGAAAGCTGATTTGAGATGGTCATATCTTTCCATTAGGCAAATGATCATTTTTCTTATTCAGCTTCAAGGAAAAAAAATCAATCAGAGAATATATTGGAAAATTCTGCTTAAATGTTTTCAATAGCCAGGGGTTGGAGAGATTTTAAATATCATTCTCATGATAATTAGAATACAGAGTTCCCTGAATTTTTTTTATAGGAATGTAATCTTAGTATTTATTTTCTTTTCCTTTTTTTTTTTTGGTTAGAGGTATTATAATAAATGGGAGTGCATTGTCAATTTTGAATGACAGTGGGTATAACTGGTCCATATTTCCTAATCTTTTATTGTGGCTACTACTGCCCATTTTTCCATAGCTGTGACCCTGGGTTTTCCTGTTAACCCAGGAGAAGGCAGAGCCATTTGACCCGAAGTGTCTCTGCATATTTTCTTAGCATGTGGTGAGCAATGTTCTCTGGGCCAACGCAATTTCCTATCTCTACCTGACTGACACATTTAATGAAACCCCAGAACTGCCATCAATTTCCATTCTACTCTGTCCTCACATTACTCTATGGGACAGATGGAGTCTTTTTCTGATGCTGTTTAATCCAGGCACCATTAATAAACTCAGTACCACATTGCATATATTGAATATCCTAACCTGTTAGATTTTTGCAAACCACTTCAGGGAACTGGATATTGTTCACTTTCTCAGTTATTTCTTGGCCCACTGGGTTATATGACTAATCCCAAGTTAAGGTGTTCCCGGAGCCTAACAGTGCTGTTCTAACCCAATTAGTCAGGAAAACAAAACAATAGTAGCAACAAAGAAAAAAAAATGCACGATTGAGCTCTCATGTATGTTTCCTTCATTTATTTATTCAGCTGATTTTTGTTGACAGCGTGATGTGTTTCAGGAACTGTTTTAGGTACTCATGATACATCCATGATAGAAATTCCTTCCTCATGAGCTTCCATTCTAATAGAGGGTGGCGGGGGTGGGGGCGATTTGAAAGGAAACAAATCATAAGTGACATAATTTACAAAATAGAGGAATCAAGATAAGAGAGTGTTAGGGAAGTTGCAATGAAAAACGTTTATGTTTCTTAAGGACGACATCTCACTATGTTGCCCTGGTTGGACTTTAGAGTCCTGGGCTCAAGCAGTCCTCCCATCTCAGCCTCCCAAGTAGCTGGGAACAAGTACATACAATTGTGCCTGGCTAAAGTTGTAATTGTAAACAGATGGTAAGTGTAGGTTTCACCAGGAAGGTAAGGACTGAGCAGCGATTCCAAGCAGATGGAGAAGGATGCCACGTGAACATTTGAGGCAAGAGCAGCAGGTAAAGTCAGCTCCCAGCAACTGAATCAGGAGCAAGCCTTGCGTGGTGTTTGAAGAACAGGATGCAGACGAGGGTGGCTGTAGCAAGGTGAGCAAAGGGAGACAAGTAGGAGGTGAGCGACGAGAGATACAGAAAATAAGGGCAAGTGGGGCCTCGTCATCATGGTGAGGGCTGCATTCGGCCTTTATCCTAAGTGAAATAGGATTCACCGTAGGGTTCTGGCAGAAGAGTAAGGAGATCTGGTGCACATTTTAAAATAAATGCTCTTGTTACTGATTGAAGCAGTGACTTGAAACAGGAACACTATTTGCCAGATATTGTGGTAATCCAGGTGAGAGATGATGGAAGGTCTCACGAGGTGTCTGCCCATGGAAGTGGTTGGATTCTGGGTTCATTTTGAGAGTAGAGGAAGCAGGAATTACTGACAGGTTGAATGGGAATTGTGAGAGAACAATTAGAGAATGACTTAACCTTTTTGAGTTTCAGTAGTAGTAACACCCTTCTTTATTTCACAATGTTATTATGACAAATAAGTATACATATATAACTTTTGGGAAAATCAAATTTATAATTTTATTTTAGAGGTAGTATCTTTGGATTTCTAAGGCATATTTTAATGTTTAAAAGCGGACAGAGCATAGAAAATTTTCAGCTAACCAGAACACTCACAATGGCAATAGATTTTACATTTGACTTTAACTTTGAAATAGAAAATAAACTGGGGCCAAGAGATTTAGTTTTTAGAAAGTAGGTTCCAGAAGAAGAGTTGAGATTGTTTTTATGCCTAAGAAATAAAGTGATGATAACTGACATTCACAGTGGTGACTAGAACCAGAACCTGAATGGGGTTTGTTTTCAAACCTGAGACCATCAGACATTTAATAAAGCTGAACACTCCCTGACCCAGACATTCCAGTTGTTGAGGTCTTGCATGCAGATTTTACTCAAAGAAATTGATTCATTACTAGGAGTCCACAAAAGACAGTGAAATGTGGTCACAAGTTTTTTCTTACTATCCTAGTGGTTGCAAATATTTTTAGGTAATTCATCTTGGGAATTTTCTTAAAGAAGGAAATGATGAAAATTTGGCATTTAGTTATTTTATTATTAACAATCTTTTTTTTTTTACATGTTTAGTGGAACAATTCTGACTTTTTCAAGGATTCACTTTAACATACTGTTCAAGGACTATTGACAATGATAGATACTTTGGTGGCCATACAATGCTGTCTCTTGTTGGTATTAAATTATGTTTTATACATAAAACAAATTCACAGGTAACATAAGCTGCATAGTTATGCTCCAAAAATGACTGTTGATGTTGTAAATTCTTAATATGTCTTTTCAGTGTAGGCAAAAAATTCTCAGTGCAGCAAATGGTATGAGGTTCAATAATCTACACAGAGCAAGTCAACAGGTAACAAGGTAACTATGAAGCTTTGGTTTCTCTTGGTGTTTTGATGTTTCATGGTACCTATGGTACCTTAGAGACGCCACTGATGGGCGCTTTATCTTATGTATAAAAGGAGCTATCAAGACCTCACCTGCCTCAAAGCAGGAGCCTAGTTTTTCCCAGTGGACCCTCTAATTCTAAGTTGAGGATTTTCTTCAGAGTTGACAGCTATGATCAATACTTTCTTTTTCTATGACACAGCGCAATAAATTGATGACTCTGGCCATGATAAATAGAAGTGTCCCATCTGCTGTTAGGTACCATTTTTATTTTACATTCTATCATCAACAAAATGCTGTAACAGCAGTGACAGCTACAAGAACAACTCTTGAATTTTTTTTTCTGTTTCCATTTATACTCAATAATGCATTTTAAATCTGTATCCTTTACTTGGTTATTCTTAGGCTCATCAAAGTTTAAGCATAAACATTTTATCAAGTCTGGTTTGGGTTTCTAATTCACAGATGCTACATCCTTGCTTAGTTTCTGTTTTAAAGATTAATATCACTTAATACTCCTCCTTCCTTGTCTAACAAATAAGTTAATACATTCTTCCTAAATTTATGTAAATTATTCAGGAGTATAATCACACACTGTTTAATTCAGAGAGAAGTCTTCAGTCATTTTAACTCTTCTTAACAAGCTATTTTTCTGAGTTTTTTGAATTTTAAGGAAATATAATATGTTTTATTATAGTAAGATAGTTATGACAACTATTATAATAGTTTTATAATAACTATCAGTCCAAAGGGTTTTTTTTGGTGAGAATTGTGGGCATGGTTTCAAAGCTCCCAATATCTTCGTATGCTTATCATGTAAGTATAATTTTCAGTTATTCTTTGAAAGGTGATTTTAAAGTAGCTCATTTGAATAATTTGAAGACACAAGTTCAATATAACAATTAAAAGATAAATAAGGAAAATGGATTTTTCTATTAATAATTCTAAGGCAAAATGACAATGTGTCTTCAGAGGCTGCGTAGTTTATCGGGAGAAACACTGGACAAGAAGGCCTGAAGTGTTCAGCCTCCCGTTGGTTGTTTTCCTGACTCAGCCAAGTCACTTAACTGCTATGGGCTTCATTATCACCAAAGGTTCTTCTGGCTTGACTATTTTGTGAGTCTATTCTTTTATTCACTGTGTGTTGTGTGTTACAGCTCAACATTTCATTTTACTTCAAGCTTTACTTAATGTTTTCTTACTCTGAGCCCTTCTTTAAATTATACTTCCCACTGGCTTTTGCTATAATTACTGCTCTAGTTGTCTATTTTATAATTATTATTTTGACTAAATAATTATATCATTAACCAACTTTAGCTGCACTATTTCTCTTCATTTTCAAGGATACCAATTAGGGGATGCAATCCTGCATTCATGGTCACCCCTAGCATTCTTTATAAAACAAATCTTTCCTATTGGATCCAACACTAGCTCATAGCCCTAGTGATTATTGTGTAGTTCAGTATGGAGGTTCCCTGGGCCAAATCCTTCCACACTGTTTCTGTGTGTCATGGAAGCACATGCTAGTGATTTTCCTATTACATTCTGTCTCCTGTGAGCTAGACCCACTCCTAGAGCATCACACACAGCTCAATAAGTTGCTGGAGAAACTGCCCTCTGAGGACATCCTAAAACTTTCAGTTAAATACTTGGGGTGATAACTTGAACTAATTACCTATCTGGTTCTAAATGATTGTGAGGCCACATCCTTTCTGCCTCACTTACTCCTTTGCATCAGCCACCATAATAAACAGTCCTATCTGTTAACTCTCATCATCCAGACCTCTAGACTCTTACCCTGCCCTGCTTCATTCATTGCCTAGTCAAGTGTTCCTCAACCATTTTGCATTATTACCTCGTTAAAAAGTCTCTTTAGACATTGTTCTCTCCACCCCTTGTCCGTCATGAAATTTTAATACCTATAGATATACTCTATATTGGTTAGTGTATTGCATGTATGTTTATAGTATATATGTGCTTTAGGAATAAAAAGAATAGATTTTTTTTCACCTCCAGGAACCAATTTTTGTCTCCTTGAGGGCAATATCACCCCAATTGAGAATGTATCACCTAGTCTGATTATATTTTTTACCTCTCCACCAGCTTCCCATACCTTTCCCCTGTATGAATATTTTGTTCTTCTAAATTTATTCTATTGCTCCTGGACAATTTTGTTCTTTCCACTTTGGGTTATTAAAAGCAAGGCTTCTATGTACATTTGTATACATGCATCCTGGCACAGAGGTAGCAATAAGTGGAACTGTATGGCCTTAGGGTATCTGTATCCTCATTTTTTCTGGATAGTGCCAAGCTGTTTTCCAAAGTGCTTGCATCAATTTATGCTCTCATCAACAGTCTATGAGTTCTCTTGTTTTACATCCTTACCACCACTTGGGTTGTCTCATTTTTTAAATATTATGTGAGTAGTGATATTTCATTGTTCTTAAACTGATATTTTCTTAAAAACTAATTAGGTGAAGCACTTTTTAAATTTGTTTATTGGTTATTTGTATCTATACTCTCTTTTGGTGAAATGCCTATTCAAGTGTTTTGCTCATTTTAAAATTTAGTTGTCTGTAATTTTTGTGTATTTTAAGTGCAAGTTCTTTAGCTATACATGTTAGAAATATTCTTGCTCTGTTTATTGACTTTTTGTTTTCTTTATGGTGTCTTTGGGTGGCTGTTTTAATGTAAGTAAATTTATCTTTTCCTTTATCATTAGTACTCTTTAAGTCTTGTTTAATAAATCATTCCCTGTCCAAAAGACAGGAAGATGTTTTCCTATAATGTATTCTAAAAGTGTTTTCATTCAGTTTTTCATATTTTTTGAAAAGGTGATTCTTTTCCAAACAATCTGCAGAACCATCCCTACCATATTATAAGAGTCCAAATAAGCATCGGTCTGTTTCGCAGTGCTCTATTGTGTTCCACGGGTCTATTGACTACCACTGTACAGTATGCACTGAATTTATTGCTGTAGCTTTTTATGATAGGCCTGATATTTTGAAGAACAAGTCCTTCCGTCTCATTTGACTTGTTCAAAACTGTGTTGGCTTTTTCCTGGCCCTTTCTACTTCCACATAAATTTTAGAGGCAGCAGTTTCCACAAAAACACGTTGGAATTTGATAGGGATTCTCTTGAATTTTAAATCAATTTGGAGACAGTCGAAATCTTCATAGAAGTGCATCTTCCAAACCATGAGTGGGATATGTTTTACTTTTATTGTGTTCTTCTTTAATGTCTCTCAGTAAAGTTTTATGGTTTTCTTTGAAAAGGTCTTACATATCTATGTTAGATTTATCCACTGGTACTTAATATTTTTTGTTGTTATAAAAGGTGATATCATTTGGATTTGTGTCCCTGCCCAAATTGCATTTCGAAATGCAATTCCTCAATGCTGGAGGTGGCACCTAGTGGGAGGCAATTGGATCATGGAGATGATTTCTAATGGTTTGGCACCATCCCTCAGTGCTGCTCTTGTGATAAAGTTCCCACAAGATCTGGTTGTTTGAAAGTGTGTAAGTGTGTGGCACCTTCCTGTTGCTCCCTTCCTCCTGCTGCCACCGTGTGAGACTTCTCACTCTTCCTTTTCCTTCTGCCATAATTGTAAGTTTCCTGAAGCCTCCCCAGAAGCTGAGCAGATGCCAGAATTATGCTTTCTTTATAGTCTACAGAACCATCAGCTGATCGATCAAACCTGTTTTATTTATAAATTGCCCAGTCTCAGGCATTTCTTTATAGCAGTGTGAGAATGGACTAATGCAGAAAATTGGTACTGAGGAGTGGGACATTGCTATAAAGATACCTGAAAACGTGGAAGCAACTTTGGAACTGGGTAATGGGCTGAGGGTGAAACAGTTTGGAGGGCTCAGAAGAAGACAGAAAGATGAGGGAAAGTTTAGAATTTATTAGATACTTGTTAAATTATTGTGATCAAAATGCTGATAGTGATATGGACAATGAAGTCCAAGCTAAAGAGGTATCAGATGGAGATGAGGAACTTATTAGGAACTGGAGCAAACATCACTTTTGTTATGCTTTAGCAAAGAGACTGGCTGCATTGTGCCCCTGCTCTAGGGATCTGTGGAACTTTGAACTTTGAGAGTGATGATTTAGAGTATCTGACAGAAGAAATTTCTAAGCAAAAAAAAATGACCTGAAACTGGAACTTATATTTCAAAGGAAAGCAGAGGATAAAAGTTTGGGAAATTTGCACTCACTCATGTGGTATAAAAGAAAAACTCATTTTCTGAAGAAGAATTCAAGCAGGCTGAAGAAATTTGCCTAAGTAAAAAGAAGCCAAATTTTAATAGCCAAAACAGAGGGGAGACCTCAAAGGCATTTCAGAGACCTTCACAGCAGCCACTCCCATCACAGGCCCAGAGGCCTAGGAGGGAAGAATGGTTTTACGGGTCAGGCCTAAGACCCCACTGCCTGTGCAGCCTTAGGATGGCTTCCTGTATCCCAGCTGCTCCAACTCCAGCTGTGATTAAAAGGGCTCCAGGTACAGCTCAGGCTGTTGCTTCCGAGGGTGCAAGCTGTAAGCCTTAGTGGTTTCCATGTGGTATTACTAAGCCCCTTGGTTCGCAGAGTGCGAGAGTTGAGGCTTGGGAGCCTCATGCCAAGATTTCAGAGGATGTATGGAAAAACCTGGATCTCCAGGCAGAAGCCTGCTGCAGGGGTTGGAGCCCTCATTGATAACCTCTACTAGGGCGATGCAGAGGGGAAATGTGGAAATGGAGCCCCAATTGGGGCACTGCCTAGTGGAGCTGTGAGAAGAGGGCCACTGTCCTACAGATCCCAGAATGGTAGATCCCCTGACAGCTTGCACCGTGTACCTGAAAAGCCGCAGGCACTCAATGCCAGCTCTTGAGAGCAACTATGGGAGCTGAGCCCTGCAAAGTCACAGGGGTGGAGTTTCCCAAGGCCTTGGGAGCTTACCTCTTACACCAGTGTGCTCTGGATGTGAGACACGTAGTCAAAGGAGATTATTTTGGAGCTTTAAAATTGAATGATTGCACTGCTGGGTATTGGACTTGCATGGATCCTGTAGCCCCTTTCTTTTGGCCAATTTATCCCTTTTGGAATGAGAGTATTTACCCAATGCCTATATCCCCATTGTATCTTGGAAGTAACTAAATTATTTTTTATTTTACATGCTCATACACGGATGGATCTTGCCTTGTCTCAGATGTGACTTGAAACTGTGGACTTTTGAGTTCATGCTGGAAGGAGTTAAGACTCTGGGGGACTGTTGGGAAGGTATGATTGTATTTTGAAACGTGAGCAGGACATGAGATTTGGAAGGGGTTGGGGTGGAATGATATGGTTTGGATCTGTCTCCACCCAAATCTCATGTCAAAATGTAATCCTCCAGTGCTGGAAATGGGGCCTGATGGGAGGTGACTAGATCATGCAGGCGGTTTCTAATAGTTTAGCACCATCCCCCTAGTGCTGTTCTCATCATAGAGTTCTACAGGATCTGATTGTTTAAAAGTGTGTAGCACTTTCCCCTTCTCTTCTTCCTCCTGCTCTTACCTGCATGATGCCTCACTCCCACTTTGTTTTCTGCCATGATAGTAAGTTTTCTTGAGGCCTCCCCAGAAGCCAAGCAGATGACAGAATTATGCTTTCTGTATAGCCTGTGGAGCTGTGAGCCAATTAACTTTAAACTTCTTTTCTTTATATATTACCCAGTCTTAGGTATTTCTTTATAGCAGCGTGAGAACAGACTAATACAAATGGTGTTTTAAAACATTTTAAAAATTGCTTCCTTTTTTTTTTTTTTTGAGATGAAATCTCACTCTGTCACCCAGGCTGGAGTGCATTGGCACGATCTCAGCTCACTGCAACCTCCACCTTCTGGATTCAAGTGATTCTCATGCCTCTGCCTCCTGGGCAGCAGGGATTACAGGCACCTGCCACCATACCTGGCTAATTTTTGTATTTTTAGTACAGACAGGGGTTCTCCATTTTGGCCATGTTCGAACTCCTGACCTCAGGTGATCTGCCTGTCTTGGCCTCCCCAAGTGCTGGATTATAGGCATGAGCCACCGTGCCCAGCCAAAAATTTGCTTCTAATTCTTGATGACGTATAATAATACAATTGATTTTTGTTTGTAGATTTGTATTTACCCACCTTGCAATTTTCTCTTATTAATTTTATTATTTTATCTGTAGATTTTTCTAGATGTTCCAAAGATATGACTATATAATATGCAAATAACAGTTATACTTCTTCCTTTATTATTTTTATATTAAATTTTTTTATTGCCTAGATTTGCTGACTAGGATCTCCAGAACAATGCTGAATGTCATTCCTAGTCTTGTGAGAAGTTATTTCAGGATTTCACAATTTCATATGATAATTGATGTATACTTTTTGAAGTTACTTTTTTCCAAAATAAGGAGTTGAGCTAGGTTTGTGTTTTATTGTTGCTACCATTACTTTCATTCTACCACTGGCTATTTGGTTTCCTGCTAACCCCAGCTCTCTGAGATGTTCAAGAAAAGTTATGGTTTTGTAGTTTATTCAGGTTTTTCTCATTGGCAGGGTGGGAGCAAGACTCTTGTTTTAAAATAAGTTTATTAAGGCATATTTTACATATCATATAATTTATCCTTTTCAAATGTATAATTCAATGATTAAAAAAAATTATCAAGTTGTGCACTCATCATGTTAAATCCATTTTAGAACATTTTTATCATTCCAATATGATTCCTCATGCACATTTACTGTTAATCGCTATCCCTCACCCTCTCAGTGCCCCATCCCAGTAACCACTACTCTATTTTCTGCTTTTATAGTTTGGAAACTGTTCCTGTCAGTTTTCTACATCCTTGGCAGCCGTGGAACCTCTCAGTTGGTTTAGGATGTTTATTTACCTATTTACAGATAAGTTGAAGTTTTTGGTCACACTGTTGACATGTCTTTACTTTCTATGTCTGTGGTTTATTATGTTGTTTCAGTATTCTAAATATTTATAACTGTTTTTATCTGTGTGCTTTATTATTTTCTCAGAATTTTGTTAAAAAAATTTCTCACTATTCACAATAGCAAAGAGTTGGAACCAACCCAAATGTCTAACAATGATAGACTGGATTAAGAAAATGTGGCACATACACACCATGGAATACTATGCAGCCATAAAAAATGATGAGTTCATGTCGTTTGTAGGGACATGGATGAGACTGGAAAACATCATTCTCAGTAAACTATCGCAAGGACAAAAAACCAAACACCGCATGTTCTCACTCATAGGTGGGAATTGAACAGTGAGAACTCATGGACACAGGAAGGGGAACATCACACTCTGGGGACTGTTGTGGGGTTGGGGGAGGGGGGAGGGACAGCATTAGGAGATATACCTAATGCTAAATGACGAGCTAATGGGTGCAGGAAATCAACATGGCACATGTATACATATGTAACAAACCTGCACATTGTGCACATGTACCCTAATACCGAAAGTATAATAATAAAAAATATTAAAAAAAAATTTCTCTTAATTTCAAAGAGAGCTATCTAAATTTCTCATTATGATTATTGTTTTGCCAATTTCTTCTTGTTCTATCAATTTTGTCATTATTTTGAAGCTGTTTTTAGAATGCACGAGTCTTGTTAAATATCCCTAATGAGTTTTTTTAAATGATTAGGCAAGGACTTTCTTTCATCATAATGATACTTTTTTTCTTTATGTGTATTATGCTTATATTAACATTCCATCCTTTTAATTTCAAGTTTTCTGTGTCTTCGTCTTCGTATTTTAGATGCATCAATTGCAAAGAGCATATAATTCAATTTTTATTATTTTTAATTCAATAAGAGAATATTTATTTTTAATAGAGGGGATCAATTCATTTTAATTCATTGTGATTACATATTTCAGGCACCTAGCTTATGTTTTCTGTTGGGAATGTCTTTTCTTTGCTCTTTTGTCCATACTTTTCTGCCTTTTATTGGATGAAGTTATTTAATTTTTTCTGGAATAATTATAGATTCACAAGAAGTTGCAAAAAATAGTACAGAGTGGTCCCATGTACCCTTTATTCCATTTTCCCCAGTGTTTATATCTTAGGTAATTGTAGAACATCATCAAAACCAGGAAACTGACATTGCTACAATGTTTATGTGTTAGTCTATGCCATTTTATCATGTACGGATTTGTATAATCTACCAGAATCAAAATACAGAACTACTCCATCACCAAAAAGATCTCCCGTGTGCTTCCCGCCCAATTAAAATCACACTCACCCATCTCCCTGAACATCTCTAACCCCTAGCAACACAAATCTGCTGTCTATCTCTAAAATTTTGCCATTTTGATAATGTTACATGAATGAAATCACTCATGTAATATTATATTATGAACATCATTCATATAACTTTATATAACATTGAGATTGGCTTTTCTCTCACCAGCGTAGTACCTTGAGATTCATACAGCTTATTGCCTGTAGCAATAGCTTGTTCCTTCTATTTCTGAGTAGTATTCTGTCAGATGGATATACCACAACTTGTTTATCAAGCAGCGGGTGGAAGTTCAGGTTCTTCACTAGGTGACCAATGATACCACCCTGGCTGGCAGGGGAAGGGTACTTTGTTACTGCTGCAGACACCAGGGAGATGGGGGTGCTGAGGGATGGTCTCCCCACCCAGCCTCGTCTAATGCTACCACTGTGGAAAGAGGGAGGAGGGCCTTATTAATGGGAGAGGGAGGCTGAAGTCCAGGGTTTCCACATGGCCAGAACTGACTCTGTGTCTGTGTGTGTGTACTCATTCACACTTCGTAGACTAGGATGAAAGTACTGGCTCCTGACTTGTTCTTCCGTGATACCACCCTGGGTATGGGAGGAGCTGCTGCTTCACATCTGGGTGAGGGTGGAAGTCTAAGCTCCCACCTGGGACTTTGCTGAAAGAGTGAGTGTGGGGCCACATTTTTTTCCCCAATAGTGTTTAATTATACTAGGGTGGTTATCCTATGCAAGTTTTCTGTTTTGCTAGGCTTCTCTCTTCCTAGTCCTTTGACTAGGGAGAACAGGCTGTTCTCAAGCTTTTTTGTCTGCCCATTGGTTTCTATTGACATTCTGGTTGTAGGCTTCTGATTGTTTGAGCTTTATTTAGTCCCCTGTCTCCTCTACTGATTTGGAAAGAGTTTATTTTCCTTCTTGTATTTTGGCAGTTACCCTCAAATACATGACTAATTCTAAAATATAGCAATATCTCTATATCCTACCAGAGATCTTAGAATGCTTCTACTTTAATAACCAGATTCAGCGTCTTGCATGTTATCGCTGTCATGTACTTTGGCTCTATCTCATTTGTAAGTTCTTGCAAATTTTAATTTTTGTTACAAGCTTCTTTCCAACTCAATGCTTATTTTAACTTCCCAATATGTTTGCCAGTTTCTTTGTTCAGCATTGTTTCTTGCTTCCCATTCCTCTTTCCTGATTCAATTATATTCTTGCTGAAATACATGCTTAATAGCTTTTTATTGAGAGTAAATGGTGACAGTGTTTTTAAAGTTTTTCTTTTATTCTGACAAACGTTTTAGTATGACTAAGGTTTTCTCTGATCATGAAGACCTTAATGTTTCCCTCTGCTTGACTAAACATCAGACAGGCTTCTTCTTGACTCTAGGCCCCTGACCTCTGTTAAAAAAATTTTTTTGTAAGAGACCATTGATTTGGATTAAGCTCTTGCATGAGGCCCCATAGACAAGACCAGTATAAAGTTCAATCAAAGTAGCTGGGCTTCAGGTAATTGCAAAAGGCTCTGTAACCAATTAACCAATTAAACTGTAACCACTTAAGTGGCCTCTGTGCTTCACTTCTGCTTTCTTTCTTTCTTTTTTTTTTTTTTTTTTTTTTGAGACGGAGTCTCGCTCTGTCGCCCAGGCTGGAGTGCAGTGGTGTGATCTCGGCTCACTGCAAGCTCCGCCTCCCGGGTTCACGCCATTCTCCTGCCTCAGCCTCTGCAAGTAGCTGGGACTACAGGCGCCCGCCACCACGCCCGGCTAATTTTTTGTGTTTTTAATAGAGACGGGGTTTCACCGTGGTCTCGATCTCCTGACCTCGTGATCCGCCCGCCTCAGCCTCCCAAAGTGCTGGGATTACAAGCGTGAGCCACCGCGCCCGGCATTCACTTCTGTTTTCTATAACTGCTTCCTGATCACGTCGTTGACTAGAGTTCTTAGAACCTGTTCTGGTTCTGAGGGCTATCTGATTTGCAAATCAGTTTTCCCCCTTAAAACTCAGTTAAATTTATACTGTTTAAGGTTTTTCCTATTAACAGATTGGCATAGTTGGTGGGATCCAGAGGAGAGCTCCAATAACCGGTGGAGAGCCTGGGGTGAGCAAACAAAAGTACCCACAAGGGTCCACTGTGTCTATTGATCTCTGTTGGCAACTGAGGATTGTGGGTGAGTTCTTGCTCAGGTTTCAGCTTTTGCTAATTTGTGTTCAGAACTCTCTGGGCTTACTTGAGCAATTAGATCTGAACTAGGATCAGCAGTGGCAACAGAAACAGGATGGGGTCCTCCAGGAAGACCTTGGGTGTCTGAATGAATCAGACAGAAACTGGGCTGGGTCCGGAGCTGGATTGGAGTTAAGGTAGGATTTTTAAAGTAGTGGGCTTGGTAATGGGTTTATTTCAATTCAAGGAGCTTAGAACTCGTTTATCTGGAACTCTAGCCAATTTCATGTATAAGAAATGTGAACCCAGGAGCTGGGCACGATGGCTTACATCTGTAATCTCAGCACTTTGGGAGGCTGAGGCTGGAGAATCGCTTGAGCCCACGATGTCAAGGCTGCAGTGAACAATGTTTATTTCCCTGCACTCCAGCCTGAGTGACAGAGGTGAGATCCTGTCTCAAAAAAAAAAAAAAAAAAAAAAAAAAAAAGGACTCAATACATGTGCATTTTTACAGAATGGGTTAACCTTACTAGAGATAACTCAGAATTAAAGTGGCCATAATGAGGAAGTTTTAAGTTGGATAAAATTATTTGCAGGGCACATTAGAAAAAGAAGGATCAAAAACCCCACAAAAACATGGAATACATTTTTAAATTGATATGCAGAGGTATCTAACAGATTAAATGAATCAAAATTTGCCTCTAAATGATTCTTTACAGAAGGCAAATGAAAAGCTTAAGCAACAAATAGAGGACATGATGAAAAAGGAGTGTACTCTGACTAAATTCATCCTGACTGCTCCTTCTCCTTATCCATCATTATCCCAATACCGATTCCTGTAATATTTTTGCTCAATTAACTTATTTTTTTCATCTTGAGCATAATTAAAAAGGAGAAGTCAACAAATGCCTTATAAAGTCAGACTGTTTGAACAACCAGACTCACCTGCCATAACCACTTCACTCCACGGTCTAAAGCTGAGCTTAGAGCCATCATAAGAGACTCTGCTAATCCAGAAGTAAATCCTCAAAAGTTTACTAAGGAATTTAACATTCTCACAGGAATTTACCATCGGGACACCCTGATGATTACCAGTTTATTCACATGATATTTGGACTTGGTGAAGCTTGTAAATGGATGGCAGCAGTAGAATGGAAAGAACTTGAGCAGGATATTAAAGACTCCTTCTTCCTCATGAGAAGGAGTGAAACGAGCTGGGAGAGTCACTAAAAACCATTTAAATTCAATCCTTAAGGTTTTTGCACAGAAAACTGATTGGACCAACACATATTCTTGTGAGCAGAAGAAAGATGAGCTGGTTTCAGATTACGGAGATCGTTCAGAAACATTTGTAAAATATTCTGTGTTTAAAATACAACAAGGGAGTATTTCCTTGAGAGACTGAAATGGCATTAACTGCTTTATTTATAAACAAACTTTGTCCTGAATGTAGCAGTCTGATTAAGAAACATAAACTGGCTGGGAGCAGGGGCTCATGCCTGTAATCCTAGCACTTTGGGAGGCTGAGGAGGGTGGATCACTTGAGGTCAGCAGTTCAAGACCAGCCAGGCTAACATGGTGAAACCACATCTCTACTAAAAATACAAAAATTAGCTGAGTGTGGCTGTGGGCACCTGTAATCCCAGCTACTTGGGAGGCTGATACAGGAGAATCACTTGAACTCTTGAACCCTTGAGGTGGAGGTTGTGGTGAGCCGAAATTGCAAAATTGCACCACTGCACTACTGCCTGGGCAACAAAGTGAGACTCTATCTCAAAAAAAAAAAAAAAAAAAAAACAAAACAGAACAAACAACAACAAAAAAAGCGTAAAGTGGATGGGAAGTTACAAATATAGCTGAATTGGTAGCTTTAGCTGAACACTTTGAGAGGACTTTAAAATAAGAAAAAATGCCAAAAGCTAACAAACTCATTTCCCTCCAATTACAACTATTGCAGGGACTAGACCAAAGGGACTTTTTCATCCTTATTTCCTTATTTTATCCTACAACCAAAAGACCTAGACTAAAAAAGTCTTTATCCCAATATGTCTGCCTTTATGGCAAACAAACAAGACACAGGAACAGAGATTTTTTATTTTTTTTATGCCAGTCTACCAATAAGCCTCCTCATTTTAGACCAAATTGAACTGCTTCCCCGCTCAGAAGGCAGTATGGTGGCAATTCTAAAATGCCAGCTAGAAGAGAAGTAAAAGCTGCTGTACATGGAGCGGGAAGATGTGTCTGTGCCTAAGAGCAAACTGAGGAACTGAGAAGGAGATGTCAGTGAAAAATGTCAAGACAGCAGTCTGGGAGGCCAAGGTGAAAAAGCAGCTCATGGCCCAGAAGTGACCATGTGGGCCAACTACTGGGAGCACATGAAGGAGGTGCAGCAGATTTAGGGCAAGATCTGGACTCTTCAGGGGCAGCTGCAGAACTCCATAAGCCATGAGCCACGTGGGGGGCAAGCAGAATGTGGAGCTGGCCAAGCTCTGGCAGGAGCTCAGCAAGGAGCTGATGAAGTCAGAGGCTCCATGACAGAAGGAGTACATGTGGAAGGCCAACAGAGGAGGAGTCCTAGAAGTCACAGGTCATAGTGAAACCTCTCAAAGATATTGTAGAGAAGCTAAAAGGGGAACATGAAAATTCAGATCAGGTGAGGGAATGCACCTAGCATCTAAAGGCAAAGCTGGAGAAGCACATGGAAGCTGCAGCACTGAGGGCCAGAACTACACCAAAGAGGTGGCAGGGTTGAGGCAACTTTAGATAGAATCTCAATCTCAGCCAGATGCATCCAAAGGTGAAGCCCATAACTGTAAAGGAAATGCTAAATCAGCTAGTGCTGAATGGATAGGATGCGCAGTTAGAATGATACCTATATGATTGATCCAAATCAATGTTTATGATAATCTATGTAATAAACAATGCCATGCCCCTGATTTGGAGAAACAAAATTGGTGTCTGAAAGAAAGTAAATTCAGTGTTAAGCATGGACTCACACAGTGCCTGGATGGCCACCTGGTCCTCCCTGAGTCCTTGAAGCTTCTGTTGTTAAGAGCTTTGCACTCTACAATTCATGTAATAGGCAAAATGATCCAAATTATAAAAAAAATTGGTGGGATGACAAATTAAAATTGCTAAAATAATTTGTGCCCAATATTTGGTTTGCCAAACCCATAAGCCTTGGAAGACAATCAAATCTCCAGGTGGCAACTTTCTGCTACCTGAAGGACCATTTCAACATTAACAGTGGGACTTCATTCAATTACCACATTAAACAGGATACGAATACAATAGTGCTTTCTTGTCTACAGTCTTGCTTTCTATGGTTTCAGTTACCTACAGTCAATGGCGGTCCAAGAATAGGTGAGTACATACAGTACAATATTTTGAGAGACCACACTCACATAGCTTTCACTGCAGTATATTGTTGTAGTTGTTCTATTTCGCTATTGTTAATCTCTTACGGTACCTAATCTATAAGTTAAACTTTGTCATAGGTATATATAGGAAAAAGCATAGTACATGTAGGGTTTAATGCTACCCATGGTTTCAGACATCCTTTGTGGGTCTTGAAACATCCCCCACAGACAATGGGGCGGGGCTCCTATATGTTACTGTATTGGTCTATGTTTCTGTTTGAATAGCTTTTCTGCACAGGAAAGCTAATGCTATAATGGTAGCCAAGAAGCTATCAAGAATGTGTTTATTAAGTAACAGATATTTATAAAATTTTGGGGTCATTTTTAAGTAAATTAAAATACTAAGACATTAATTGCTGAGTATGCGTGTATAATATGTATTTTGGCATCTTGTTTTTATACAGCATAGAGAAACTAAATATGGTTCTGTAAATAAACATGGAAATTGTGTTATGAGGAAACATGTTTCTGAAAGTTATAAAATGGTGCTCACCTACCAAATGCTGATAGGAAACATTTCAAAATTGCTTACTTCCTAGCTTTTCACTGGAAGTTGAGGTTTCTGAGAGTTAGAAATTCTAATCAATATATGGCAATTGAGAATAGCGATGATAAGGGAAATAACTCCTTATGTGAGGAGGCTGGGATGTAATTTTGGTAAATGAAGCTTACATAAAGGATGTGTTCTTGTCAGGGGAAAAGGAGAGTAGTTTGTGTCCTGGAGTGCAGTTCCAGAGTGAGAGGAAGGGAATGTGTAGGACAAGTAGCTGAGAGGATAAGAAGGTTGTAGAGATGAGAGCTTGACCAAAAGAAGAGAATTGTTAAATAAAATTTGTAGGAGGCTATTTATTTGGACTAAGCTCCTGCACGAGGCTCCACAGGCAAAACCAATATGAGGTTCAATCACAGTTGTTGACCTTTAGGTAATTGCTGGAGGTTCTGTAACCAATCAACCAATTAAACTGTAACCATGTAAATTGTCTCTATACTTCGTTTACATTTTCTATAAATGCTGCCTGGTCTCATTGTTGACGAGAGTTCGCAGAACTTGTTCTTGTTCTGAGGGCTGCCTGATTGACAAATCTTTTTTTTTGTTGTTCCTCAGACTTGACTAAATTTAAACCTAAGGATTTTTCTTTTCCTTTTCTTAGAATATTCTTGAGAAAACTTGTAATTGAAAATTCTTTTTCTGCCCTTTGAGATGTAAATCTTCTCCCAGGCTCTTGCCAGTTTCATAACACAGGAACGTCTTTCTAAAGGACTTGGGAGCCAACCCTCTGAAATGTGCTCATCAAATATACTCTGTCTCCCAGTTTCTGTGGAGAGGGTAGGAGCCTAACTTATACAAGCAATAATTAGAAAATACGTATGGTCTAATAAAACTGACCAACTTCCCTACTGACATCCTGCAGTTTTCTTCCACTAGCTTATCCCAGTGCTCAGAAAGTTCACCTGCTTTTTGTTTCAGCAGAGTTGAGTTCATTCTCTTGCAATAGTCTTGTGTGAAGGCTTTGCTTGTTTAACTCTATCTGGTGTAATTTCTTTATAAATTTTATATTTGACACATAATTGTGCATATTTATGAGGTGTAATATGGTATTTCCAGTCATGTATACAATGCGTAATGATCAAATTAAAGTAATTAGCATATCTATCACTTCGAACTTTTCGTTTGTATTGAACATTCAAAACCTTCTCTTCTAGCTATTTGAAAATATACAACAAATTATTAACTATAGTCACCCTACAATGTTACAGAACACTAGAACTTATTCTTCCTAGCTGGCTGTAATGTGACAAATCTCCATGTGTTTATTTCAACTGTTCTGAATGACAGGTTAACTTAGAAAACTATTTTTCCCTCTACACATTAAAGATATAGAAACTAGCACATGCTAATGATTTTTAATTTGTTTTAGAAGCAAATGCTCTTAAGGACACACACCTTAAAAGTTTTTTTAATTGTAAAATATATATATAAAAAAACAAAATTTACCATTTTAGCCACTTTAAAGTATACAGTTCTTTCTCATTAAGTATATTTACATTGTTGTGAAACTAACACCATCATACATCTCCAGAACTTTTTCACTGTTCCCAACTGAAACTCTGTACCTATTAAACACTAACTCCCAATCTCTGTCCTCTAATGCCTTGGTAATCACTGTTCTGTCTTCCGTCTTTATGAATTTGCCTACTCTAGGTACTTCATAAGGGGAATGATACTGTCTCCGGAATTGGTGGGTTCTTGGTCTCCCTGACTTCAAGAGTGAAGCCGTGGACCCTCGCGGTGAGTGTTACAGTTTTTAAAGGCGGCGTGTCCGGAGTTTGTTCCTTCTGGTGTTCAGATGTGTTCGGAGTTTCTTCCTTCTGGTAGGTTCGTGGTCTCACCGGCTCAGGAGTGAAGCTGCGGACCTTCACGGTGAGTGTTACAGCTCTTAAGGCGGCACGTCTGGAGTTGTTCGTTCATCCCAGTGGGTTCGTGGTCTCGCTGGCTTCAGGAGTGAAGCTGCAGACCTTCGCAGTGAGTGTTACAGCTCATAAAGGCAGTGTGGGCCCAAAGAGTGAGGAGCAGCAAGATTTATTGCAAAGAGCAAAAGAAGAAAGCTTCCACAGTGTGGAAGGGGACCCCAGCGGGTTGCCACTGTTGGCTCTGGGCAGCCTGCTTTTATTCTCTCATCTGGCCCCACCCACATCCTGCTGATTGGTAGAGCTGAGTGGTCTGTTTTGACAGGGTGCTGATTGGTGCGTTTACAATCCCTGAGCTAGACACAAAGGTTCTCCACCTCCCCACCAGATTAGCTAGATACAGAGTGTGGACACAAAGGTTCTCCAAGTCCCCACCAGAGTAGCTAGATACGGAGTGTCGATTGGTGCATTCACAAACCCTGAGCTAGACACAGAGGGCTGATTGGTGTGTTTACAAACCTTTAGCTAGATACAGAGTGCCGATTGGTGTATTTACAATCCCTTGGCTAGACATAAAGGTTCTCCAAGTTCCCACTAGACTCAGGAGCCCAGCTGGCTTCACCCAGTGGATCTTGCACTGGGGCTGCAGGTGGAGCTGCCTGCCAGTCCCGCGCTGTGTGCCCACACCCCTCAGCCCTTGGGTGGTTGATGGCACTGGGCACCGTGGAGCAGGGGGCGGCACTTGTTGGGGAGGCTCAGGCTGCAAAAGAGCCCACGGAGCTGGGGGGAGGCTCAGGCATGGCGGCCTGCAGGTCCCCAGCCCTGCCCCTCGGGAAGGCAGCTAAGGCCCAGCGAGAAATTGAGTGCAGCGCTGGTTCCTGCCTGTGCCTCTCCCTCCACACCTCCCTGCAAGCTGAAGGAGCTGGCTCCAGCCTTGGCCAGCCCAGAAAGGGGCTCCCACAGTGCAGCGGTGGGCTGAAGGGCTCCTCAAGTGCCATCAAAGTGGGATCCCAGGCAGAGGAGGTGCTGAGAGCGAGTGAGGGCTGTGAGGACTGCCAGCACGCTGTCACCTCTCAATACGGTGTTTGCCCTTTTGTATCTGGCTTATTTCACTTAGCATCATGTCTTCAAGGTTTATCCAAGTTGTAGCATGTTTCAGAATTCGTTTATAAGGCAGACTAATATTCCATTGTATGTATATACCACATTTTGTTTACCCATTCATCCACTGATGGGTAATTGGGTTGATTTCACTTTTTGGCCATTGTGAATGATGCGGCTATGAACATGGTATACAAATAACTTTTTGAGACTCTGCTTTCAACAGAAGTGAAACTGCAGCATATATTCATATAATGTTGCCACTCACCTACTTTACAGGTCTGATTTTCCTTTCATACTATGCTTCCAGCCACTCTCTTCTTGTCCTTGAACTTTTCACATCTTCTATACCTGGAAAATGCCCTCACACCTCTCCTCCAATCTCTACTCCCAATGGCTAATTACTAACCAATTCTCAAGTTTTAATGGAAATGTCATCTCTTCAGTGATGACTCCTCTGCTGACCTCCTAATTCTCCTAGTTGCAAGTTTTCGTAGCAGACTTTATGGCCCTGTTTTTTGACATTCATCATACTTGTTATCACTCCTTTAATGGTTATTTCCCTCAGCTTATTCTAAATTATCTAAGGTCAGGGAATTGGTTTACCATTGTCTTTGCCAAAGCCAACCCTACGATTCCGTTTCAGTGCGTATGCAATGACTTTGTGATGTATTAACTTGGCTAGGTTGAACTAACTATATTTCCCGGATTTCCCATTCTAGCATATTTCTGGTTAAGGAGCGCTGTAAGGGAGGTTCTATCTCTAGAGCTGGACTGTGGAAGGGAGATTGCAGCCATTTTGCAGCAAGTACATGTTGTTGCTGCTGATCTACTGACTCGCTTCCATGGTGTGAAGCAGCAACTGAGCCAGTGCATGTGTTTTGTCTCTATGAAGAAGGTTCTAGGTTTTTCAGCATTGTCTTGTAACCCAGGTCAGAGGCCTTGTAACCAAGGTCAGAAAATTCTGCTTCTCTGATTGAACCCTTGCTGAGACAGAGCAGATTTTTCTTTTCCTTTGTGGCTAGTATAAATAGGACATTTACTTGTTAACTTATGTGTCAGCTGCTTCTTCCAGTAGAAGCATAACATAGCGGTTAAAAGCAAAAATCAGGAAAAATGCGGCTTCTGTTTTGATCCTGCCTTTGACACGTACTAGCTTTGATTCAGTTCCCTCATCTGTAGAATGGGAACATTTAGAATATCTACCTAATAAAGTTGTTATAAGGATTAAAGTATTACTTTTATAGATCAGTGCCTGGCACATATAAGTAGTATATGACTTTGATAAAAATTTAATTTTAAAAATGTACTGTACAGCTTTCAGGAGAGCAGGGATCTTTTCCCTCTTGTTCAGCACTTGGATTCCAGCACCTTGAAGAATGCCTAGAACATTGTAGGTGCTCAAGGCTTGACTCACATTGAGTACCTTCCTGTATAATCCCAATCTCAAGGGCTAACAATTTTAATGTGTGTGCTTCTTTCTTTGTTTCTCAATCTTTTGCCCATCTAATATGTCAAATATACCACACCCCTCTCAGTAATACTGGGGCCTCTAGAACATGATTCTTACTCCGAGATGAGGGGCTGTTTCAGAATCCTAGAATCCTGGAGTAGCGGAAGATAAATTAAAAATTCTCTACAGGTGATTCTATGTATCCTTTTATATGATCCCACCTTCCTCAAGGATGTTTTCTTTGTGCCATGGTCAATGGTATTATACTTTCCACAAAGTGGTGAGCATTGTGAAATGATACCCCACTTAATAAATACAAGTGCATTCTCTTCTTTAATATTCACTGGCATGCCCTAACCAGTTAAAGTTTATAAGCTAAAAACACAGATGCTTTTTATTTTTGTAATAGAAAGTGATTTATTAATAATTCTCACTCAAAATCTCTTATTGCATCTTTTTTTCTGAAGTTTATTTTTCAGCTTTTTTAGTTTGTCTCAAGTTTGCTTTCTAACTGTGAAACACTGCAAGATGTTGATTGTGTAAATTTGTCAAAATTAACACGACTCAGTCAACTCTGTCCTTTTGGTAGCCTACATTCATCCAAAGGTTCTTTTATTAGTAATTAAATATCCCAAATCAATTAGTTTCTGAAACAGTTTTCTATTCTCATAATTGAGTTTAAAAATGACAGTCTTTAACAATATCCACTATTGAGAATCTACTTTCAATTTCAGTACTCTATTGTAGGAAAATGCCATCTAAATAAATAAAGTAACTGATCCACACATTAACATTTTAAAAATTGCTAAGAATTTTAACACCCATGCAATATATAACTCAGACTTTTTATTTGTAACTTAGTACTATCTATTAAAACTTTTTTTATAGAGTAAAAATAAAGCTCCTCTCTGGAAATTACTGCTTCTGTTCTTAGCAGTTCCTTACAGGAAAGAAAATTATTAGGTATTCAGTCACTAAGTCATTTCTCTGTTCTTGGAGTTGTGAGTGAAATAATTCTAACCAACGTTGAATCTAATGAGAAATTCAATTCTCGATAATCTACGTGAAGCAAATCTGCTTCATGCACTCACAATGGCAAAGTATATCCTGAGACCTTCACTATTTATTGTGGTTTCTGGCTGTTTTCTCGGCCCTAGCTAATATGTGCTTAGGGAAGGAAATTTTACTTGGATATTTGCATAAAGCCAGACAAATAGAAAAATTAACCTGTTTAAATAAAGCAATTATAAATTATTTTTGAATAATATATTGATTTGGATTATCTATGGCCTTTCTTCCCTCTATTAACCCAGCTAATTAAGTGCGCTTGCTTAAAGGTCTCATTGGGTCTTATATTTATCTTGTGCAGTTTCTCAGTTCTATTCATTAGAAACTGAAGGAGACACATTTATCTTGGTTTTATCTTCAAGTGGAAGGTTTCTTATTTGCTGGATAATTTAGGGGAAGAGAAAGAATACAAGAATCCAGGCCAAAACAGTATGATTCTTGTGACTTTAAAATATATGTATCGTTGTTCTTCTTATAAAAAATTCTAATTAGTTTTCATTGTTTCCAAGGAACAAAAAAGACTTAACTAGTGACTTCTCAAAAATGCCATGAATTTCTCAGTCTTGACCTACGAATATTAGATACCTCTTGTTTAACCTATGAGTATTAGATACCTCCCTTATGGCCTAAGTTGCCTTTTGCATCCCAGCATGTTAGGTCAGATTCCCTAGAAACAGATCCTGGGATGAGGTTTGTGTGCAATTGATTCATTACAGAAGTGTTCAAGATAACCTAGAAAAGGATGGGGGCCTGGGACAGAGGAAGAAGCTAAAGAAGAGTGAGGTCTCAGGCAAAATTCCATGCAGGGTAGCTTCACCTTGATCCTTTGGTGGAATGCTGGGTATGGGATACACCTCGGAGTTGTCAAAAACCAAGGCAAGGGAGCTGGGCACTCATACATGTTAGTCATTGACTAATGGCTGATCCATGTAAACATAAAATCCCAAGCACTTCCAATTCTGTGTGTCTGGAGGCAAAGTGGCTCTAGTGACCTGAGGGCATTCTTCCTCCTCCAAAGGCCCTTCCTGTTGAAAGCATCCCAAAGCTGGGGGTGAATGTGCATGAAAATGATATAATAGAGATCCTAGGGGACCCGGGGGGGTGCTGATCTTGTTTACTCCAGGACAGCACAACTTGGGCTTGAAGCATGACTCCTGACACACTCTCTCACCACTCTTTCTTATCTCAGAGAAGTCTTTTCATGGGGGAATAGGAAAGGAACAGAAAATTTTTACTGGAACACTTATATTATTTTCTTGGGCATGGCTCTCCATGGTCCTGATTTCCATCTGCTAAAGAAGGTGCGCCTGTGTAGGAGTCTGTTTTCCTTGATGCCAGGTGCGAGGTAAATCAGTTTTGACCCCAACAGTATTTATGAACTTCTTCTACATAGAATAAGCTCTCATTCCTTCCCTATCAAAATTCTGAACTCTGCAGAGGTTCTTGCAGGAACAGATACATATTCCCTGAACAGGAAGCTCCCAGATTCAGCCATGTTCCCATTCAAATTTCCCTCAGGAACTAGGGGCTGGTAGAGGCTTTTGGCTTAAAGGAACTGAACAATGATTACAGTTGAGACTGGTTGATGTGACTGGTTTTCTAGCTTACATCAGAAACCTATCCTCAGATTCCAGACACACTTCTGTAATCTGAGCTCCCAGGTACCTGGAGGCTTTCTGCATCCACTCCCAGGTGTGAAAAGAGAGCAGGGTTACTGTCAGTTGATATAAACGGGTTCAGGATTGTGATCAGACTGATTTTTAATTGTGTGACGTCTGAATTGTGCTCAGAGCTCATGTTGGGCTGATTTTTAAAGATTGTGATTATCATCTCTGGTCCAGGGTGACTTTTGTTCCCTTTTAAGATTGAGTGCTTTTCTGGATTACCAGGAAGATACATTATAATATGTCAGAATATTGTGGCCCCTACTGAAAATAAAAATAGCACAATGGTGGGACTTTCCACTTCATGCCCTGACAGGAATTTTCTAAGGATGCAACCCCTTTGCAGGACAAAGTCAGTATGATGAGACAGCCACAGGGGCTGGGAATTGAGTGTTCTTACTAGGGTTACAGGCCATATCTCAAAAACCAGACAGAGGCCTTTCCCTCTCACAATCTTTCCCATTTTGTAACTTACTTTAAGCAAAAAATTTACAATTGTTGCATTTTATTTATCATGCTTTTTGCATTATAGCAACTAGAATTGTCCTAATAAATAAGCAATGATTGTATTCCTTTACTTTTGATGAGTCTAAAGGAAATTGACTCATGTCACCATCTGTTTAAGCATCCATAAGTATGCCATCAAAGTTATGGAGAATTGTCTATCCAGAATGCACAGATGATAGGCAATACGTTTTTTATTGGCTTTCTGTTCTTTTTTCTCTTAGCTAGTAGAAATACATTTTTTCTCTTAGCTAGTACCAATACATCCCAGTGGTATGTTACAGCCAAAATTCAAAAGTTTCTCTGCAGGGGTTGGTATAGTATGCTGTAGTTTTTAGGATTTTATGTTTCCAGAAGAAGCTTAATGCCCCTTTTCTGCCCACTGCCCCAGTATAATGTTTTCTTATATTACCATCTAGGCCTTATGTCTAAAAAAAGAAGACATAATCTCATGTGGCCTGATTACTGAAGTATAAGATGACTTCTCATCAGGCCACATGGGATTATGTCTTCTTTTTCAGTTAGAGTGTCAGTCCTTTTAGACTTTAGCATCTCATGTTGGGGGTTAGTTGAATATAGAGCCCTTTTTGAGAATAATACGTATGGAATTAATGTTCTGTGGAAATTGGAAAGTTCTAGTTTAAACTATTATAGTTCACTGATGTATTTCTCAAAAGAAATGATATATAACAGTCTGTGTTTATACCAATGGGTGTGGAGACCACTAGATTTCTACCAGGGTCATTGCCAAAATGCCAAAAAAGTGGTTTTTAGTCCAGAGTAGATGGCTGCACCAGAATTTTAAGTTCTTCTGGATGAAGGCTGTACTTGGCAGATTATGCAGAAGACCATGCAGTTTCAAATACTGCCATATACTTAATGCTTTGTGTCACTAATCTATTCTTTCACAGATAAGTCTCTATTATTCATGCCTTGTGGGTTGAAAATTAATACAGCTACCATGGCCAGTAGTGAAGAGAAAAGGGATTAGAGACTAAGCCAAAGATAGATCGTGTGGTCAGGGCAAGTACTTCTGCAATGAGTTGGTTTAAACTCTGTCCCATAATGGTCTTCTGTGTTATCATCTATAGGCAAATGGACCCAGTTGAAGGCTTCCACTGGGTTGGATAAAGATGAGCTTATAAAAATCAGGTAAGTCACCTCATGGTAAAATCCAGCAGACTCTATGATCTATTGCTTCAGATCTACATGAAACCTCCGAACATCCCAGCCTAGAACCCAGAGTGACAGGAGAAAGAGACAATATCCTCTACTAAACCATGCCCTTGAATATATTTATGAACTAATGTTTCTGAGAGTCATATGATCTTTCTCTTAAAAAAGCTTCATTAAAGCAAGCACATGCAATACAACCTATGTTCCCTCATAACCTACCAACCAAAGAATGAAACTGAGCCACAGTAATGGAGGAAAATGGTATTCTAACAAGATTTAAGCACCTCCACATATTGTTTCCTTGTCCCACACTCAGAACTGTTTCCCAAACATATGTGCTTATGACTAATTCTGTTGGTTACAATGAGGCATCCATTTTTCAATCATGTTTGGTTTTCCTGGGAAACAATTTTTAGTAAGCACTCAGATGCCTGCAAGCCACTCAAAAGTGGGGTGAAGCTGCAGTTGAAACTTGACTACACCATCTTCTGATGGTGGTCAACTGTCAATGCCATATCCTCTTATCTTCCTTTACTGGTCCAGGAGGAACCTATCTGACTTGCCCTTAAATCTGCTCTAGCTGTTTCATTTTGCAGAGAAATCTCCAAGTGAGAAAGACTGCCTCATTTTCCAGTAGTGCTGAACTCCATCATGCAGCCCTTAAACCTGTGCTTCTTGTCCCCAGTGTCTCAAATAAAATTTGTAAAAGGGCATTTTCAGTATTTCCTCAAAACTCTTCTTGTGATACTCAAGTGTTAAAGCAGAGGCTAGAGTAGGAGATCTTCCAAGTGACTGGCATTTTGTCCTTTGTCTTTATTAATATATTTCCATGCACTGTAACACCAAAGGGTTTCTTTTGTATCATACCTGTATTCGTCTGTTCTCACACTGCTGTGAAGAAATAGCTAAGATGGGGTAATTTATAAAAGAAATAGGTTTAATTGACTCACAGTTCTGCATTGCTGGGGAGGCCTCAGGAAACTTATAATCATGGTGAAAGGCAAAGGAGAAGCAGGCACCTTCTTCACAGGGTGACAGGATAGAGTGAATGCAGGAGAGGGGAAATGTCAGGCACTTATAAAATCATCAGATTTGGTGAGACTCACTCACCATCATGAGAACAGCATGGGGTAAACAACTCCCACGATCCAATTATCTCAACCTGTTCCCACCCTCTACACATGGGGACGGTGGGGATTACAATTCAAGAAGAGATGTTAGGTGGGGACACAGCCAAACCATATCAATACCTGTGAATCCGGATTCTTTATATTCCCTGAAGATGCATTCTTTCCTAGAATAGCAAATGGTCACCTACTGAGTCTTCCTTACTGCTACTCATAGATGCCAAACAAGGTGGAAACTTTTGTGAGCTTACTTCCAAGTTGGTACTCCTATTGGTCAAGGTTCTTACTTCCAGAGAACAGGATCCATTCTAGCGAGTGTAACCAGAAATGTTAAGTTATCCAGTAGCCAGTAGTCTGTTTCTCCAGCTCTCCAAAATTATTAGGTGAGCTTCCAGAAACAGCTTCCAGAGCAACACCACTGAGACAGGGAGTTGCTACCTCTGTTCTACCTAGAAATACAATGTGTTTTCCATGAACTGGAAAGTATCCTACCGTTACTGTCAATGGCAGAATATTTGGATCTTTCTGCTGATTTCAGAATGCTTTGTACCACCAAATGTATGTCTTGCCATTAGCTTCTTCCCTCTCACAGCTCACTTCTGAATCTTGTTCTCACATGAGTTCCTTGATTTCACATGGGTTGGCTACATGTCTGTACCATAACTGCAGGGAGTCTTGGGAAATGTAATGTTTTGGACACCAAAATAAAGGAGGCAGGGTTTGCAGTGTGGGAACTATCACAGTTTGTAGTGGAAGTTCAGATGATACTGGGTGGCCACAAATAAACGATGTCCACTACAGATTATAAGTAATATATTTTTTGGGGAGTTTGAGTAATAATTATATAAACACAAGTAAAAATAGTAATGGCAGCTAGCATTTATTAAGCACTTGTTATGTGCTAGACACTCTGGTAAGTGCTTTACATATAGTCTGCTGGATTTTACCATGAGGTATAGTGACTTACCTGCTTTTTTATAAGCTCACCTTTTTTATAAGCACACCGGTATTATCTGCTTTTATACTCACAACAACACTGAAAGTTGATGTTTTAAAATTTATTTTGAAAGTAGAGAACAAAAGCTTAGAAAGATGAAGACACTTGTCAAAGTCAAACGAATAGGACCTGGTGAAAACAGGTTTCAAAGCCAGGTCTGTTCAAATGCGATTCTTATGCTATGCTGCCTCCTTAACTCATAACTTTCTTTTAAGGCAATATTTTTATATACAAAAGTATTGCCTGGATAGTTTTTTAAAAAACAACCAGAACTCTAATAAAACACTGTGTATTAGACCAAGTCATTTGGCTTACTAAGACTGTGCTGAAGGGCATCTCCTAATAGTTTTTTATGCTGTCTCTACATTTGTCTCACAGTTTTAAATGAAAAAAATTTGCCTTTTTCTTAATCATCATTTAACTTTCTTTTCAGAAGAATTTGGAAAGTTTTCCTTTTCAGACTCACATAGCTTTTCCTCTGACTTGTCTTCCGTCATCTCTGGACTCTTGACATTTTCTGTTAGTTTCCATGAAAAGGCTTAAATTCTCCTGCTGTTTTTTTCTGAACATTTGTAAACGGGGGTATAGCACATTTTAATTCATTTTGCCCTGCCTTATTGTTTTCCTATACACATTTTATGTTGCTTGAAAAAGACATTATTTTGTCATTGTCACCTTCAGCCCATATGCAACATTGGTAGCCATTTCATTAATCTTTTCCTAAATTACTTGTTTCCAAGCATATCCAAAGGTTAAAAAAAGAATTTTTACAACCACCAAAAAATTTCCCCAAAACTTCAGTCATTGGAAACATAGCTTTATGAAACTTGATATTTTTCTTCTATTAAAATCATAGAAACAGTATTGGTGCTAAGAAAATCAATCATTTATTTTAACTCCATATCTAACATTTGGGAGGAATTTTCACAAAAATTATATTCCTTTGCAATTTTTAACTACAAATCAACCCCCATCTAAACAAGTAGGGGAAACGTACAAAATACTTTCGAGCTTTTAGAGACAATGACCTTTCGGTAAAGGCAAACTTCAGTCAATCTCAGTATCAATTCTAATGAAGACTTTGTTAACCAAAGCAGAACACACACATACACACACAAACACTCACACACACTCCTTTCCCTATAACTGCTAGCTGCTTACAGTTCCCTGGAGCACATATTGTATCATTAGAGAATTAGAAATGAAGGATAAGGGAGAGGGAACAAGCATGGATGACTCCTGGATCTAGCTTGGTTAGCTGGATTGGATAGTGGTACTGAAAGTGGAGATAGATAATTTGAGGAAGAATCAGTGTTATTAGATGGGAAAGATCATGAGCTCAGTTATATTTATGTTAATTTGAGATGCTTGTGAGACATTCAGCTCGAACTATTCCCCAGTGTGAAGCTCAGAGAGTCATCATGGCGAAACATAGATTTTCTCGTTTCTACCATAGACGGTGTGTATCAGTTATCCATAGCTATTATAATGCTGTGTAACAACAAAACTTCAGTGGCATACAATAATGAACATTTATTAAATTTGTATCTGTGAGACTTGTCTGGGCTGGCCTCATTCTCTGTCTGGGATTCTGTCTGAGAGCCCATTTGGAATGCTTTTGGCTGAGACAACTAGTAAGTCTTATCACGTGCTCTGCCACATGCCCTCCTTTTGCTAGTAGCTGCTCTGCTTATTCTCAGGGCAATGGGTGAGGGGCTAGAGCTTCCCAGCCCATTCATATGAATGCTTTTAAGCTTCTGCACTCATTATATTGGCTAATGTTCCATTGGGTAAAGCAGGTCGCACAGCTAGGTGCAGAGTCAGAGTGGTAGCATTTTACAAGGTTACATGACAAAGGGTGTGAACTATTAATGCAATCAATCTACTATAAGATGACTGTTAGAAACAAGAGCTCATGGAATGATCTAGGGAGACTATATATAATTAGTTTGAAAGTTATTGAGGATAGAACTCTAAAGGAAACTAAATATAAAAGAATATAATAAACAATGAATGGTCAGGCTCAAAAAAGATAAATATGTTATCTAGAATCTAAAGATAATAGATATTTAATTAGACAATGATAAATAAGATCAAGTGCCTAGGAAAAGTCCAGCAAGATTGGATTAATACATATGCATTATATTAGGAAGTATGAGGTAATCAGTGACCTTTTTGAGAGAAGGTTCACTTGAGTAGCTGAGTACAGAAAATGAAGCCAGATTTCAGTGAGTTGAAGGAATGGACAATAGGAGCATGGAAAGATAGAGGCAGCAACTGAAAACTACCTGTCTTTAAACATATTTTTAGAAGATGTAAAGGAGGCAGACTAGAGACACATTCAGGAAAAATGGAAGTTTATTATTTGTTTAATTATGAGAGAAATGAGCTTAATAAACATTCATGGAAAAGGAGCTAATAGAGAGAAGATTAAAATATAGGAGAAGTAGGAAATGAATTTTTAGTGGGAAATATTGAATAGGCTTGAAGGAGATATGTCATGGGTACAGGTGGGGAGATAATAATAAATGAGGTAGAATATGCCTTCTGGAGGAAAGAAAGCAAGAATTGAAAAAATATAGATACAATTTGTGTGTGGAAAAAATTTGGAACAATTTTTTATTTCCATTATAAATTTTTGAGGGTTACAGTTCAGTTCAGTGTCTAGCCAGTTTTTATTTGCATTTTATTCCTGAAGGGTTTTATTGAAATATAATTTACACACTACAAGTAAATAATTTTTAGTAAGTTCATAGAGTTGTACAAACATTAGCAGAATACAGCTTTAAAATATTTTCATCACCCCAACAGTGTCTCTTATGTCCATCTACAGTCAATTCTTGTTCCTACCCCTGGCGCCAAGTGACCACTAATTTGCTTTAGATTTAGGTTTCTCTGGATGTAACACATGTAGTCTTTTGTGACCGGATTCTTTTACTATGCATATCATTTTCAAAGTTATTTGTGTTATAGCATGTAGGAGTACTTTGTTCAGTTTTATTGCTGAATAATTTTCCATTGTATAGATGTATCACATTGTATGTAGACATTTTCCAGTTCATGGGATATTAAGAACATTTCCAATTTTAGGCTGTTCCAAATAATGTCTCTATAAACATTTCAGTACAAACCTTTATGTGAACATATGTTTCCATTTTTCATGGGTTGATACTTTGGCAGAATTTTGAATAATACAGTACATTTAGGTTTAACTTATTTTTTTAAAATTTTTTCTTATTTTTAATTTTTATGAGTGTGCAATAGTTGTACATATTTATAGGATACATGTGATATTTTGACATAAGCATATAATGTGTAATGATCACATCAGGATAATTGGGATATCCATCACCTCAAACATGGATCATTTCTTTGTGTTGGGAACGCTGTAAATCCACTCCTCTAGCTATTTTGAATTATACCATAAACTATTGTTAATGATAATTGCCCTATTTTGCTACTGACCAGTAGATCTTATTCCTACTATCTGCATTTTTGTACCCATTAACCAAACCCTCTTTATTTTCCTTCCCAATAACCTTCCTAGCCTCTGGTAACCATCATTCTATTCACTAACTCCATTCAATAAATTTTTTTAGCTCTCAAGTACGATTGAGAACATGTGATACTGTCTTTCTGTGTCTGGCTTATTTCACTTAACACACTGCCAGGTATACATCCAAAAGAAAGGACTTCAGTGTATTGAAGAGATATCTGCACTCTCATGTTTATTGTAGTATTATCCACAATAGCCAGATATGCAGTCAACCTAAGTGTCCATAAACAAATGAATGGGTAAAGTAAATATGGTACATATACACAATGAAATATTATTCAGCCATAAAATAAATGAAATCCTGTCATTTGCAATTACATGGGTGGAACTGGAGAACATTGTGTTAAGGTTTGACTTTCTGTGAAAATTCGAAACTACATTCCAAAGGGACTGAAGAAATTTTTATTCCCATTAGAAAATTTTAGGGTTACAGTTCAGTTTATTTATAGCCTTCCTAGGACTCTTACTGTTTGTCTTTTAGTTATAGCCCTTCTCATGGGTTTGAAGTGTTAGTTTCTTATGATTTTAATTTGCATTTTCCTAGTGACTGATAATGTTTAACATATTTTATGTGTTTGTGAGACATTCGTATATCTTTTTGGAGAAATGCATATTCAAATAAAATATACCATATTATCAGAATAAAGGGCAAAAGCCCTTTGTTTTCCAATTGTTAGGTTTTAAGAGTAACATGTATAGTTGGATAACAATCCTTTATCAGATATGTCTTTTGCAAGTATGTTCTCCCAGTCTGTTTCCTGTGTTTTTATTTTTTTGACAATGTCTTTTACAGAGCAGAAATTTTTAATTTTAATGAAGTACAGTTTATCAATTCTTTTTTCATGAATAATACTATTGGTGTTGTATCTAAAAAGTCATCATAAAACACAAGGTCATCTAGATTTTCTCCTGTGTTATCCTCCAGGAGTACTACAGATTTGTGTTTTACATTTAGGTCTGTGATCCATTTTGAGTTAATTCTTGCAAAGAATATAAGACCTTGAGTCTAGAGTCATTTATCTTACATGTGAATATCCAGTTTTTCTAGCACCACTTATTGAATCTTGCATGTAAATATCCAGTTGTTGTAGCACCATTTATTGAAAAGGTTCTCTTTTCTCCGTTGTATTACCTTTGCTCTTTTCTGAAAGATCACTTGATGATTATATTTATGTGAGTCCATTTCTGGGCTCTCTATTCTGTTTCATTGATGTATTTGTTTATGTTTCTGCCAATATCATACAGACTTGATTACTGTAGCTTTATAGTAAGTCTTAAAGTTACATTTTTTCCATCCCCTGACTTTATTACTTTTCTTTAGTTTGTATTGCCTATTCTTGGTTCTTTGCTTTAGAATTAGAATCTTGGATATCCACAAAATAACTTTCTGGGATTTTGATTGGAATTGCATTCAATTTATAGATTAAATTGGGAAGAATTGACATTTTAAACAATATCGAATTTTCCTATTAGTGAAATGAAGTATCTATCTAGTTACACAGGTCTTTGTATTAGTCCATTCTCATGCTGCTAATAAAGACATATCTAAGACTGGGTAATTTATAAAGAAAAGAGTTTTAATTGACTCACAGTTGAACATGGCTGGGGAGGCCTCAGGAAACTTACAATCATGGTGGAAGAGGAAGAAAACATGTCCTTCTTCACACGGTGGCAGGAAGGAGAAGTACTGAGTGAAGGGGAAACTTTGATAAAACCATCAGATCTCATGAGAACTCACTATCTTGAGAACAGCATGGAGAAAACCACCCCCATGATTCAATTATCTCCACCTGGTCCTGCCCTTGACACATGGGTATTATTACAATTCAAGGTGAGATTAGGGTGGGGACATAGAGCCAAACCATATCAGTCTTCTTTGACTTATTTCATCAGAGTTTTGTTTTTCTTTTTTCACATAGATTGTGCAGATATTTTGTTAGATTTATACTTAAATATTTTGTTTTTGGTGCTAATGTATATGGTATTTTGTCTTTAATTTTAAGTTCAATTGTTAATTGCTAGTCTGTATGAGGAAATAATTAACTTTTGTATATTAACCTTATATCCTGCATCCATGCTATAATCATGTATTAGTTCCAAGAGTATTTTGTTAATTTTTTTTTTCAGAATTTGCACGTAGATGGCCATGTCATCTGTGAAGAGACAGTTTTATTTCTTTCCTTTCTGTGTACTTTTTATCTTATTTATTGTCTTATTGCATCATCTAGGACTTCCAGTACAATGTTGAAAATCAGTTGTGAGAAGGGGCACCCATGCCTTTCTCCTGATCTTAGGAGGAAAGCATGTAAGTTTCTTGCCATTAAATATGAAGTTAGCTGTAGGTTTTTTGTAGATATTCTTTATCAAATGGAGGAAATTTCCCCATTCCCAGTTTACTGAGAATTTTTAAAAGTGATAAATGGTTGTTAGATTTGGTTAAATGCTGTTTCTGCATCTATTGATATAATTTTTAATCTAACTAGTTTATGTGGTAGACTACATTAGTCAGTTTTCAAATGCTGAACCAACTTTTTATATAAATCCCACTTGGTTGTGGTGTGTAATTCTTTTATCAATTGCTAAATTCAATTTGCTAATATTTTGTTGAGAATTTTTACATCTGAGACATATTATTCTGTAGTATTCCTTTCTTATAATATCTTTATCTGGTTTTGGCATTAGGGTAATGCTGGCCTCATCATATGAGTTAGGAAGCATTCATTCTTCTTCTATGTTTTGGGAGAGATCATGGGGAGTTGGTATCATTTCTTCATTAAATGTTTGGTAGAATTCACAATAAAACCATTTGGGCCTGATACTATCTTTTTTGGAAGATTACTGTTGATTCAATTTCTTTAATGAATATAGGCCTTTTCAAATTACCAATTTTTATGAGTTTTGGTAGATTATGTCTTTCAGAGAATTGGTCTAAGTTATCACATTCATGGGCATCTAGTTCTAATATTCTTATATTATCCTTTTAATATCCCTGATATCAGTGTTGATGGTCTGTCTTTCATTTCTGATATTAGTAATTCTTGTGTTTTGTCTGTTTCCTGGTTCTCCTGATGAAGGTTATCAATTTTATTGATCTTTTTAACAAATGACTTTTAGTTTCAATGATTTTCTCTATTGTCTTCCCATTTTTAAAATTTTAATTATTTATTTTTTGGTTTCTTAAAACTTTATTTTGAAATAACTTTAAGTACATAGACAAATTACAGGAGCAACACAACAAATTCCTATATATCCTTTGTACAGATTTGTCAGATTTACCTTTTTACTACATTTGCCTCATTATTGGCTCTGTATACGTATATCCACATATTTTACTACATTTGCCTCATTATTGGCTCTGTATACATATATCCACATACACCTATGTTATATATCTGTTATATGTACATTACATTTATTTCCCCCGTAAACTATTTGAGGATTACAGACACACTCTATTAGCCCTTAATACTTCTGTCTGTAGTTCCTAACAAGATCAGTCTCCCATCTAATGAGTATGACAATGAGTATTAGGAAATTAACACCGATACATTACCAATTAATTAATAGACCCCGTCATTTGTTTTGCCAATTATTCCAATATTGTCTTTTATGGGGGAAAGGAGCCAACCCAGGAGCATATGTTGCATTAGTTCTTATGTTTTGTTTTTCTTTCTTTTTTTTTTTTATTTCCTTTGATCTGAAAGTGCTTCTGTCTTTCCTTATCTTTCATGGCTTTACATTTTTGAAGAGTACAGGACAGTTATTTGTAAAATGCTCTTTATTTTGGGATTGTCTGATATTTCCTCATCATTAAATTCAGATTATGCATACTAAAATGCCATGTTTTCTCAGTGTATTTTTATTTATTTAAATAAATTTATTTAAGAATCAGACAGTACATTTGCATGTTTGCTACCGGGTTATATTGCATGCTGGTGGGCCCTGGGCTTTTAGTGTACCCAGTACTCAAGCAGTGAACACTGTACCTAATAGGTAATTTTTAAACTCTTATTGTCCTCTAAGCCTCCCTGCTTTTGGACTCTCCAGTTCTGTTCCCATCATTATGTCCATCGGTACCCATTGTTTAGCTTCCACTTATAAATGGGAACATGCAGTATTTGGTTTCCTGCTTCTGAGTTAGTTCTATTAGGATAATGAACTCCAGCTCCATTGACATTGCTGTAAAGGATGTGAGTGAATTCTTTTATTATGGCTGCGTTTGTCTTCGCATTTTTTTATTTTATTTATTCTGTGCTGCTTTTAAATTATTTCTTCTGTTTGCTCTAGGTTTACATTGCATCTTTTTCTATAGTTTTCTAAGGTGGCAGCTTGGACTATTGATTTTTATATCTTTGTTCTTCTCTGATATATTCATTCATTGCTATAATTTCCATCTAAGCACTGCTTTTGCTGCATCCCACAAATTTTGATAAGCTATATTTTCATTTTCATGTAGTTCAACTATTTTTAAATTTCCATTGAGACTTTTTCTTTGACCTATGTGTTTAAAAGTGATTGTTTAGCCTCTAAATATTTTGGCATTTTCCAACTATATTTCTATTGATTTCTAGTTTAACTCCATTTAGTTTGAGAGCATATTTTGTGTAATTTCTCTTTTTTAAAAAATTTTAAGGTGTGTTTTATTACCTGGAATGTGGTCTATCTCAATGAATGTTTTATGTGAACTTGAAAGAAATGTGTATTTTGCTGTTATTGCATGAAGTGTTCTATAAACATCAATTAAATCAAGTTGATTGATGGTGCCGTTTGGTTCAACTACATTTTTACTGATTTTCTGGCTGGTGGTTTTGTCAATTGCTGATTGAGATGTGTTGAAGTCTGAATTATAATGATGGACTGATCTCTTTCCTTCCAGTTCTATCTGATTTTGCCTCATGTATTTTAATGGTGTATTCTTAGGCATACACACATTAAAGATCATCATGTCTTCTTGGAGAATTGACCCTGATATCATTATGTAACTCTCATATTTATCACTGACAATTTTCTTTGTTTTGAAGTCTGCTTTCTATGAAGCAATAGAAAGTTTTGTTTGATCAATGTTACTAAGGTTTATTTTCCTTTATCTCTTTAATTTTAATCTATATGTCTTTATATTTGAAGTGTTTCTTGGAAACAAATAAAATTGTTTCTTTAAAAGAATCCATTCTGTCAGTCTCTATCTTTTAATTTGTGTATTTAGATCACTCATATCTGAAGTAATTATTGATATAGTTGGATTATTAGCTACCATATTTGGAACTTTTCTATTTGTTGCATTCGTTCTGTTTATCGTTCCTTCTTTTTGTGTTTTCTCTGGTTTCAACTGAGTATTTTATGTAATTTCATCTTCTCTGCTCTCTTAGCATACCAATTATAATTCTCTTTATACACTTTTAGTAGTTTCCCTAGAGTTCAAAATATACATTTACAACTAAACCAAGTCAACTTTGAAATAACTGTGTACCACTTCATAGGCAGTGTTGGTATCTTATAACAAAGTATGCCCAATTCCTCCCTCTTATTCCTTACAAACTTGCTGTCATTTATTTCAGTAATCTGTAAGCTATAATCACCCAATTTATCATTGCTACTATTGTATTATCTGTTAGGACAATTAGAGTAAGGAAAATAAAATATTTAATTTGTTTATTCCTTCTCTAATGCTCTTCTTTATACATACCGAGTTTCTGATTTGTGTAATTTTTCTTCTTTCTGAAAAATTTAGTTTTACCATATCTTGTAATGCAGATTTCTGGAGACAAATTCTCTGTTTTTGTTTATCTGGAAAAGCTTTTGTTTCTCCTCCACTGAGAAGGAGAATGGCTAAGTTTACCCAGTTTGCTCTGTGGCCTTTGTGATTTTTTTTTCTTTCACCACTTTAAATATTTTACTCCACTCTCTCTTTGCTGGCATGATTTCAGAAGAGATATCCATTGTAATTCCTATCTATTTTTCTCTATTAATAAGGTATTTTTTTTCCTTTGGCTTCTTTCAAGATTTTTTCGTTGTCTTTTGTTATCTATAGTTTGAATATGATATGCCTAGGTATAGGATTTTTTTTTTCTATTTATCTTTCTGAGTGTTCTCTGAACTTCCTGAATCTGTTTTGTTGTCTGACTTTAATCTTGGAAAATTCTCAGCCATTATTACTTCAAATACTTCTTCTCCTTTCTTTCTCCTTCTGTTATTTCTACTACACATAAGGTCCACCTTTTCTAATTTTCCCACAGTTCTTGGCTGTTCTGTTTCTTTTCTGTTTTATGTTAGCATTTCACCTTAGGAAGTTTCTAGTGATGTATCTTTAAACTCACTAATTCTTTTGTCAGCCATATTCAGTCTACTGATAAGCCTGTCGAAGACATTCTTCATTTTTCTTGTAGTGTTTTTATTTCTAGCATTTACTTTTGAATCTTTCTTCATCTCTGCTTACATTATCTATGTGTTCTTGCTTTTTGTTCACTTTTTCCATTAGAGCCTTTCACATATTAATTATAGTTATATTAATTCTTGGCCTGATAATTAAAAAAAATCCCTGCCATATCTTGAGTTATTTTCTGATGCTGGCTTTATGTCTCCAGAGTACTTATGTCCTGTCTTTTAGTATGCTTTATAATTGTTTTGTTGAAATTCAGACATGATGTATCACATATTGGGAATCGACATCATAGGCCTTTAGTGTGAAGTTTTATGTTTATATGGCTAGAAGTTAGTCTGTGTTTATTGTTTGCTATTGCTATAGGTGTCAAAGGTTTCAGTGTACTCTGATGTCCTTCTTGCTGTCTTTTCTGTTGTCTTTCAGCCTCTCTAGAAACTTCCTCTTAAAGTCTGTGTCTTGAAGTTCTCTCATTTGTTATCTACTATTATTGTACAACAGACCTGTTGATGTGGTGGTAAGATACTGGAATGGTAAGATACTGGAGGGAAAAAGCTTTCTATAATCCTATGATTAGAACTCCATTAAAAAAGATTGAGCCAAAGTTCCTGGGCTGTGACATTTAGAATAGTTTTTTAGCATTTTTAAAAAATCCCTGTATGTGAGACAGGAAGGATAGAAGGGGCTGAGGTTGGCTCACTGCTCTTCCCTAGGTCAGATAAGGTTCTAGTAGAGTATAGACAATACCCAACTGATATGGTTTGGCTGTGTCCTCACCCATATCTCATCTTTAATTCCCATGTGTTGTGGGAGGGACCCGGTGGGAGGTGATTGAATCATGGAGGCAGGTCTTTCCTGTCCTGTTTTCATGATACTGAATGAGTCTCACAAGATCTGATGGTTTTAAAAAGAGGAGTTCCCCTGTACAAGTTCTCTCTATTTGCCTGCTGCCATCCATGTAAGAAATGAGTTGATCCTCCTTGCTTTCTGCCATGACTGTGAGGCTTCCTTAGCCATGTGGAACTGTAAGTCCAATTAAACCTCTTTCTTTTATAAATTTCCAGTCTCGGGTATGTCTTTATCAGTAGTGTGAAAATAGACTAATACAGTAAATTGATACCAGTAGAATGGGGTACTGCTGAAAAGATACACAAAAATGTGGAAGCGACTTTGGAACTGGGTAACAGATAGAGGTTGGAACAGTTTGGAAGACTCAGAAGACAGGAAAATGTGGCAAAATTTGGAACTCCTTTTAGACTTGTTGAATGACTTTGACCAAAATGTTGATAATGATAAGGATGATAAAATCCAGGGTGAGGTGGTCTCAGATGGAAATAAGGAACTCGTTGGGAACGGGAGCAAAGGTGACTCTTGTTATGTTTTAGCAAATAGACTAGTAGTGTTTTGCCCCTGCCCTAGAGATTTGTGGAACTTTGAACTTGAGAGAGATGATTTAAGATATCTGGCGGAAAGCAGATACCATTCAAAGTAGCAAATCATTCCAGAGGTGACTTGTGTGCTGTTAAAGGCATTCAGTTTTATAAGGGGAGCAGAGCATGAAAGTTTGGAAAATTTGCAGCCTGACAATGTAATAGAAAAGAAAAATCCACTTTCTGAGGAGAAATTTAAGCCAGCTGCAGAAATTTGCATAAGCAATGAGGAGCTGAATGTTAATCCCCAAGACAATGGGAAAAATGTCTCCAGGGCTTGTCAGAGGTCTTCACGGCAGCCACTCCCATCACAGGCCTGGAGGCCTAGGAGGAAAACAGGGTTTTATGGACCAGGCCCCTGCTGTGTGCAGTCTAGGGACTTGGTGTCCTGCATCCCAGCCACTCCAGCTGTGACTAAAAGGGGCCAAGGTACAGCTTGGGCCATGGCCTCAGAGGGTGCAAGCCCCAAGCCTTAGGAGCTTTCATGTGGTATTGAGCCTGCAGGTACACAGAAGTCAGCAATTGGGGTTTGGGAGCCTCTGACTAAATTTCAGAGATTGTATGGAAATGCGTGGATGTCCAGGCAAAAGTTTGCTGCAGGGGTGGTGCACTCATGGAGAACCTCTCCTAGGGCAGTGCAGAAGGGAAATGTGGGGGTGGAGCCCCTACACAAGTCCCTCTTTGGGACACTGCCTAGTGGAGCTGTGAGAAGAGGGCCACTGTCCTCTGGACCCCAGAATGGTAGATCCACCAACAGCTTGCACTGGGTTTCTGGAAAAGCCACAGACACTCAACGCCAGCCTGTGAAAGCAGCCAGGAGGGAGGCTGTAAAGCCACAGGGGTGGAGCTGCCCAAGACCATGGGAACCCACCTCTTGGATCAGTGTGACCTGGATGTGAGACATGGAGTCAAAGGAAACCATTTGGAGCATTAAAAGTTGATTGCTTGCTGGATTTTTGAACTTGCACGGGGGCTGTAGCCCTTTTGTTTTAGCCAATTTCTCCCATTTGGAATGACTGTATTTACTCAATGCCTGTACCGCCTCTGTGTCTAGGAAGTAACTAACTTGCTGTTTATTTTACAGGCTCATAGGCGGAAGGGGCTTGGCTTGTCTTAGATGAGACTTCAGGTTTGTGGACTTTTGAGTTAATGCTGAAATGAGTTAAGACTTTGGGGGACTGTTGGTAAGGTATGAATTGTTTTGAAATGTGAGGACATGAGATTTGGCAGGGGCCAGTGGTGGAATGATATGGTTTGGCTGTGTCTCCACCCAAATCTTATCTTGACTTCCCACCTGTTGTTGGAGGGACCCTATAGGTGGTGATGGAATCATGGGGGCTGGTCTTTCCTGTCCTGTTCTTGTGATAGTGAATGAGTCCCACAAGATCTGATGGTTTTAAAAAGGGAGTTTCCCTGCACAAGCTCTCTTTGCCTGCTGCCATCCGTGTAAGATGTGAGTTGATTCTTCTTGCCTTCTGCCATAATTGTGAGGCTTCCCCAGCCACATGGAACTGTAAGTCCATTAAACTAATTTTCCTGTATGAATTATCCAGTGTCAGGTATCTCTTTATCAACAGCGTTAAAACAGACTAATATACCAACCTATGGTGGTTTGACTTATAATTTTTTTTTACTTTATGATGGTGTGAAATCAATATGCATTCAGTAGAAACTACATTAAGTACCCATACGACCATTCTATTTTTCACTTTCAGTACTGTATTCAATAAGTTACATGAGATATTAAAGACTTTATTATAAAATAGTCTTTGTCTTAGATAATTTTGCCCAACTGTAGGCTAATGTGAGTGTTCTGAGAGTGTTTAAGGTAAGGTAGGCTAAGCTATCAAGTTTTGTAGGTTAGGCATATTATGATATGTTCAATTTATGATAGGTCTATTGGGATATAACCTCATATAACTTCAGGAACATCTGTAGTTTTTACTTCAGGGGAGGCTTTTGTTTCAGAAAACAGAACACTCTTGGTATATTTCAAAATGGGTACCTTTCTCCCCCTTCCATAGTACTTGGACATTTGTCTCTAATTTTCCCAGTGAGAACCTGGTGGGCTTCCCCCAGGAATTTTAACTCTCACGCCAGTCAACATTCAGAATGCAGCAATTTGTCAATTACATTTTTTGCTGTTCCTTCCAGTTTCTGGCTTCTCTGGCTTCTGCTGGTGGTAAGCTGTGATTCTCAGTGACCTCCTCTTTCTCTAGGTTTTGGAGCAGCAGTCTGTCCTGTGACCTCAATTCTCTGATAAATCTAAGACTAGTTGTTGACTTTTAGTTTTTCTGCTGTCTTCTTGTTATGATGATGGAAGTGATGATTTCCAAGCTCTTCACACAGGGCAGAAATTGAAGATGCCACTTTATATACTCTTTAACTCCAGAATTTTCTCTTTCTTTTTTTTTTTCACAATCTTTATCTTTTTATTGATATTCTCTACTCAGTGAGTTACTGTTGTCACACTTTCCATTAACTTATAAATATAATTTTCTTTAGTTCTTTGAACTAATTTGTAATAGCTGTTTACCATTTTTGTCTGCTAAGTCCAACATCTAGGTCCTCTAGTAGACAGTTTCTCTTGACTGCTTTTTTCTTGTGTATGGATTGTACCTTTGTGTTTCTTTGCAGTCTCATAAGTTTTTGTTAAAAAATGAGCATTTTAGATACTATAATAGAGAAAACCTCAACTTATTTTTTCCCAGGTATTGTTTGTATTTGCTTATTTATTGGTTAATGCCTTGTTTAGATGAATTCTGTGGAGTCTCTCTTCCTCTACAGTGTGTGACCTCTGATGTCTCTTCTCAAGTGTTTTCTTCTTTATTATTACTTTTATTTTTATGCCTGACTCCATAAGGGTTGCTCTCATGTCAGAATTGCTTCGTCTTTCAATAATCAGTCAGATTACTCACCTTGAACAGCTAAGGTTTCTGCTCTCGTTCATGAATCTGTGTGTGAGCTGAGGAACACTTTTACATTTCAGATGGTTTAATGAGTTCCTGGCTTTTCCTTTCTGCTTGCAAAAGGCCTCACCCTCATCTAGGGACAAGCAGATAGTTCTCTTCTCTTCTCTCCTGAGAGTGTGTGCCGCTTTGCACATGCGTACTTCATTCCAGCTTTGCACATGTGTACTTCAATCAGGGTTAGGTGGAAGCTTATCAGGGCCTGCTCTGGCTGCCTCATTTCATGGAGCTTCCTGTTAAATTTTTGCCTAGTCTGATTGTTGCTGCCCCAGCTAAAATCATGCCTTAGGCTAACTCACATTGGCCCTTACCATCACCTAAATTGCTGCTACTTTTGACCATGCCCCTGAGTGTGGGGATTTTTCTGTGCCTTACTAAATACCAAGTCAGCACTTAACCTTCCTGTCTAAGAAGCTGCTTGTTTCCGTGACTTGCCTCTTTACAGTATATAGCTGAGCACAAGTGGAAAGGTGGGGAAGGGGGTTGGAGGACAGGAATAATACAACCCCAGGCTAAAATCTCACAAGAAGCTTTTATCTGTGGTTCAGTAGTTTTTCTTGCATAGATACAACTCAATTCATTTTATGCCTTTGTCCTATTTCTATGTCCTGAAATCTTTGTATTTGACAAATTCATCTAGTTTTATCTTTGCTTTTTGGGGAGAGGATTTGCTGAGCTCCTCCTTCCACCATTCCAATTCCTTACCAGATCATGCGTTACTGCTTCAATTTCCTTAAAGCATATTCTTTGCCTAGACTGGGTAGGGAACTTGACAGACTGAGGGAGTCTGTAACGGTGATTGAGAGGAATGGGAAAGAAAGCTGACCAAGAATATGTAAAAGAACTGGTTGATGCTACTTATGTCCCAGCTAATGTTAGAGAATGGGAATTTATCAAGGTGCCATTTGACACAGTATTGGGATTATCTAGTACACCATTATCTAGACCAAAGTTGGTGTCCAACGTTCGATTTTTACATTATGCTACAGTTGAACTTCCTATGACCAATTTCTCAGAAGGTATTGGGGTAAGAGAAAACTAACAGTGCTGGGGAGAGTGCGGTTCAGATAATTAGCCATGGGGTCAAGACCTACATGAGAGGAAGAAAAGCTATGACAGAACTGATAGCTTAGAAGAACATGAAGGAGTCAAAGGACTGGAAGTATTGGTAAGTTTGAGGAAAAAGGTATTTTACTTGAAGTTATGAGTAAGTAGGAAATTTTTAGGAATTTGTGGTCAGAAGTTGAGTTGGGGCAGCTGTAGACGAGAAGCCTTAGAAGAGCCAGTTATTTGGTACTAACCTCTCCTTCTAGTATCTTCAGATGTGGGACAGTGAGGAGCATTTAGCTTCATGGACTGGAGGGAAAGTTGTCAGTCAAATATCTATATGATTGGATAAGAATAATAGAGAATGGAGTCAAATACTAGTATTTAATTAGGTGAGCTTTATTTCCAGTTTTCCCCTCACAAATTGGTACAAACAAAAACAAGCAAACAAAAAGTTTGCTCTCAAGCCTCATGGAGTTAACAGCCTAGTCTTTCTCTTTGAGCTATCAGGGAGGGTAGCATGGCCTAGTCCTCTCCTTGGCGTCTAATTCATGTCTTTGATCCCAATGGCTCTTATTGCAATAGGTACCCTTTTATGACAAACCATGAGAATAAGATTTGGATGATGTTGAAATGATTTATCTTGTTAGCAATTTTGACCAGATAGTCATTTATATACATATATGTGTGTGTGTGTATATATATGTATATATATGTGTGTGTGTATGTATATGTATGTACACATACATATACAATGGCTTCAAAAGCAGAACTTGAAGGGGAGTATTTTGCTCCTCGAAAGTTTTTTTAAGCTGGTTCACTTGGGATCCAAATAAGTAGTTGATATAGTCCATCAGATCCGATTGTTTATCATCAGGCCATTTTCCCCCACTCTTGTTTTTACCGTTTAACAAGCTGCTGTGGCATGAACAAATATAACTGTGGAACTAATAGATCTTCTGTAACAACATATCCTTGGTGTTTAATTTATTTCCTTTTTTATTACTTTTACTTCTAGTTAAGGGTCTTACCAAGAATGCATGTGAAGCAAAGCTGAGAACTAATATGCGATTTTTTTCCTTTGCAAAATTTTACTTGATTTATCATTAATGAACTTAATCAATGACATCATAATGAATTCAGGCTTTATGGACTGTGATTCTTTGAGCTTTTACAAGAAAATTTACAAAAATCAAATGCATGGCCGGGCGCGGTGGCTCACGCTTGTAATCCCAGCACTTTGGGAGGCCGAGGCGGGCGGATCACGAGGTCAGGAGATTGAGACCATGGTGAAACCCTGTCTCTACTAAAAATACAAAAAATTAGCCAGGCGTGGTGGCGGGAGCCTGTAGTCCCAGCTACCCGGAGAGGCTGAGGCAGGAGAATGGCGTGAACCCGGGAGGCAGAGCTTGCAGTGAGGTGAGCCGAGATCGCGCCACTGCACTCCAGCCTGGGTGACAGAGCGAGACTCCGTCTCAAAAAAAAAAAAAAGCTCAAAGTGGGAGCTAAACAATGGGTGCACTAGATATAAAAATGAAAATTATAGACACTTGCTGAGGGTTAAAAAAATTACCTCTTGGGTATAATATTCATTATTTAGGTGGTAATGAATTCCAAACCTCACCATTATAAAACATATGTATGTAACAAAACTGTACACATACCCTTTGAATCTAAAATATAATATTTTTAAAAAGAAAATTTAAAATTAAAAAGAATATGTTTTGTTGGATTACCTTCTATAGAAACTAACTTACCAATCAATCATTAACCACCTCACTTCAATTCTAGTTTCATCAAAGTTTCTTTATTTTTTAGCTGGAAAAATTTCTAGAGGAATAAATGCCTCTTGAAAAAGACACTCTGTCCATCATGGTTCCGATGGTGTGGGCTGACACGTAATCAGAACTAACTCATCATATAGGGCTTGTCTTTTTTTTTTTTTTATTAAAGAAAACAACAACTGATAGAATAGCTTAATTTAAAAAGTACATTTTCTAAAATATGCATTTAAAAATAATTAACTTACCTGTCTCACATGCATATGCATACATACACATATAGGTACACACCAAGATAAAGCATAGACTTTTTAAAAATAATAATTAAAACTCTTTTTTACATTAAAGCATGTGCTTTCAACACTGCACTGAAAATGGAGATTTGAATGTGTATATACATTAAATGTTTATGTGTACACTTAGTTTGCAAGCTTAGAATTACATGCACCATCTCCTGCTACTCCAAAGTAGGTTTTCTTATGTTCCTTACTGAAGAAACATCATTTGTTAGTTCATCATCATATGGAATTCTGGTGCCATACTTTTATCCTCATAATCCCCCAATTTAAGGGTAACCTTTCTTCCTATTGTTATAAATTCAAATGCCCAAATAAAAGCACTTCAAACTTTTATGTTTGTCATAAATAGGTAACTCTCTGTTTCCTGAGCTCCTTGGCCAGTCAGCTCCTTGGACCATTCTCAGTGATCCTCTCCGGGTGTCTCCTGAGCAGTGGGTCCACTGAGTGCTTTAGAAGTGCTGGCCCTAGGACTGGGAAAGGCAGCATCAACATCTAACTGTTGTTGCTATCTCCCCTCATTGCTCCCCAGAGTTTTTTCAATTAATACCTCAACTTTTTATTCAGATCTTTATGTTGCAGTGTATCCATCCTTGAATGGTTTACAAATTCCCCATGTAATTTTCATTATGTTTCTTTCCAGCAATGAAATTCCTATCTCTCCTTATAGAGGAAACTTCTCCACTTCTCATTTTCACGTTGAGAAATGTTACTGACTTCCTATGTGTTTTTGCTGTTTGAGGAGAGCTTACTCTCATAGTTTTTATACTTTCTTTGCCTGATTGAATGAATTTTAAAATTCTGTTTTATTCTATAAGAGTAATTGAGGGCAGTAACATGATGCTGAGAATGAAGATAATTTATCTTACTATATCTGGTCAATGAACAATTTAAATATTCATAAATAAATTATTTTATTCAGACGATTTGTCTTTCAGGGTGTCCCCAGTGACTTCAGTAGATAAATATTCTCTTAAAGATGGTTTGTCTTTGTACATTTTTTAGAGCTTCCAGGTGGGACATAAGAATTTATTCTTATCATTAACAAGGAAAGGCCTCTTCAATATAGTGCTAAGAATATTGGGATTCGATCTGAGAGAATTGCATGCCACCTGATTCAAATTGTGCTTCTGCACAGCCAAAGAAACTACCATCAGAGTGAACAGGCGACCTACAGAACGGGAGAAAATTTTTGCAACCTACTCATCTGACAAAGGGCTAATATCCAGAATCTACAATGAACTCAAACGAATTTACAAGAAAAAAACAAACAACCCCATCAAAAAGTGGGCGAAGGACATGAACAGACACTTCTCAAAAGAAGACATTTATGCAGCCAAAAAACACATGAAAAAATGCTCCTCATCACTGGCCATCAGAGAAATGCAAGTCAAAACCACAGTGAGATACCATCTCACACCAGTTAGAATGGCCATCATTAAAAAGTCAGGAAACAACAGGTGCTGGAGAGGATGTGGAGAAATAGGAACACTTTTACACTGTTGGTGGGACTGTAAACTAGTTCAACCATTGTGGAAGTCAGTGTGGCGATTCCTCAGGGATCTAGAACTAGAAATACCATTTGACCCAGCCATCCCATTACTGGGTATATACCCAAAGGACTATAAATCATGCTGCTATAAAGACACATGCACACGTATGTTTATTTCAGCACTATTCACAATAGCAAAGACTTGGAACCAACCCAAATGTCCAACAACGATAGACTGGATTAAGAAAATGTGGCACATATACACCATGGAATACTATGCAGCCATAAAAAATGATGAGTTCATGTCCTTTGTAGGGACATGGATGAAACTGGAAAACATCATTCTCAGTAAACTATCGCAAGGACAAAAAACCAAACACCTCATGTTCTCACTCATAGGTGGGAATTGAACAATGAGAACTTATGGACACAGGAAGAGGAACATCACACTCTGGGGACTGTTGTGGGGTGGGGGGAGGGGGGAGGGACAGCATTAGGAGATATACCTAATGGTAAATGACGAGTTAATGCGTGCAGCAAAACAACATGGCACATGGATACATATGTAACAAACCTGCACATTGTGCACATGTACCTAAAACCTAAAGTATAATAATAAAAAAATAAAAAGAAAAAAGAAAAAAAGAAAACAAACATTTAGCATAATATTTTCCTTCAGTCAAGACATTTCATGTTAGATTTTATTAATGATTTTTAATTTTAAAATCATTTCTTGAATGAAACTATTGCCCTTAAAACTGGTAGATATGTGGCACCTTTAAAATATTGCTTCATATTTCTTTGACAGTATTTCCATTGAGGTTTGAGGTCAATGTTTATGTCCCTTTTCCTTGAGTCTGGGAAAATTTGTGACCACTTCAACCAACACAGTGTCACTGAGGCTGGACCATAAAAGGGGACTGTGCAAGTTCCGCTCTGCTATCTGGAACACTTGCTTGTGAGGCTGAGCATACTAGGGTAAAAAGACTGACTCTCTTGACACCATTACACTGTATGAGAGTCCAAGCCACATGGAGAGGCCATGTATACAGATTGTAGCTGATAGACTCAGTCAAACCTTTTCAACCCAGCCTCTGGGATTCCTTCCACATCCATTTGAGTCATCCCCAACTGTATGAGTCTTCTCATCTGAGGCCCCAAGCATCATAGCACAGAGAAAAGCCATCCCTGATATATGCTGTCTTAATTCCTGATTCTCACAGAAGCTGTGAGCATAATAAAATGGGTGCTTTGTTTAAAAAAATTCTCATTTAGTTTTTGAGTTGTTAAATAACAATTGATGACCAGAACAAGTTTATAAAAATAATATTGAAGTTTCTTAGGCTGAAGTGGAGTAACTATGGAATTTTGAAAATTGCCACCCTAAAGACTGCTTGTGATCTGTGACACCATGAAAAGAATAGAGCCAATAGTATTGGCCATTTGTGAATTAACCATAACCTTTGTAACTTGGAGACATATTCCAAGTATTACACAAGATTGATTGTTAATACTAAAAATTCCCTAGAATACAGTTCTTAAAAACCTTTGATGAGAAAACTCAACATTTGAAATTATTTCCTGTCATCTGAGGTTATGTTGGACAAAATTCTGCATGGATGATTTGGGATGCCATGGAGGATCCTTCTTACTCCAATGGAGCTTTTCAGTTTGTTATTAACTCTGTGTTCAACATCAATAGGAGTCTTCTGTGAAATGTCTCTACGAATTCATTCACATCCAGAAAAATGATGGTCTTTACTTATAGCTTCTTCTTAGATTATAATATTTGGAAGGATTCAGTGACATTTTCTTTTATTCTTTCCTTTTTTTTTTTTTTTTTTTTTGAGACGGAGTCTCACTCTGCTGCCCAGGCTGGAATGCAGTGGCACGATCTTGGCTCACTGCAACCTCTGCCTCTTGGGTTCAAGCGATTCTCCTGCATCAGCCTCCAAAGTACTGGGATTACAGGCCCATGCCACCATACCCAGCTAAGTTATTGTATTTTTAGTAGAGATGGGGTTTCACTGTGTTAGGAAGGATGGTCTTTATCTCCTGATCTCGTGGTCTGCCTGCCTCGGCCTCCCAAAGTGTTGGGTAGTGACATTTGCATAGCAAAATGACATGAGGACAATAAAATATAGAAGCAGAAAGAGTTTAAATGCATTTCATTTCAATTTATGACACTGGCATGTCACACCAGAGGAGGGTAAGCCAATTATTTAAAATAGACAAGAGTAAAACTGGACAGTATCTGAAGCAAAGGGAAACTGGGACCCCCCAAACTCTCCATTTGCTTTCCTTTCCCACTTTGTATAATCCAAAGTCTCCCTTATTGATTTTTGTGATAGAAAATGTCATTGTTGAAAGTCCAAAAAGGGACCAACAATAGACCTTTTTGCTCTATTTATGCTTCATTTACCTAACAGAACAAGGCATATTTTGAAAATGGAGAAGAGGGAACAAGGAGCAGTAGTGCTGGTGATCTGATGAGTGAAAATAGATTGGACCAAATATGTTACTTTGCTACAGAAACTTCAGTTATGTTAAGATAGTCTCTTTAATTTTGTGTTTTAGGTTTCTGATAATATTTCAACTTAGTGCTCCCTCAAATTTTAGGAGTAATTTTGGGATCATGGAAAATGTAGATTCTGATCCATTAGGTTGGGGACTTATATTCAGTGGTGCCTTAGATCCTGCATCTCTAATAAACCTACAATGATGCCCAGGACCACACTTAGAGTACAAGGGTCTTAATGACTAGTAGCTGGACCTGGCAGACAGGTGGGAAATCTTCGCCTTAACCCAGCCTTTTGTAAAAGCAATACAGTTCCTTTATTTTTATTTTACTTTTATTTTCAAATAATTTTTATTATTTTAATTTGTTTTATAATTTCAACTTTTATTTTAGATTCAGGAGGTATGTGTGTAGGTTATTACCTGGGTATATTGCATGATGCTGAGGTTTAGGGTACAATTGAACCCATTATCCAGGTACTTAGCATAGTACCCAATAGTTAGTTTTACAACCTTTTCTCTATTCCCTCCCTCCCACCTCTGATAGTTCACAGTGTCTATTCTTGCCATCTTTATGTCCATAAATATCCATTGTTTAGTTCCCACTTATAATTGAGAACGAGTGGTATTTGGTTTTCTGTTCCTGCATTAATTCACTTAATGACCTCCACCTTCATCCATGGTGCTGCAAAGGACATGATATTGTTCTTTTTTTGGTGGTTGCATAGTATTCTGTAGTGTATGTGTACCACATTTTCTTTATTCAATCCACCATTGATGGACATCTAGGTTGATTCCATGTCTTTGCCTTTGTGAATAGTGCTACAAGGAATGTATGAGTGCATGTGTCTTTTTAGTGGAATAATTTATATTCTTTTGTGTATATACCCAGTAGTGGGATTGCTGGGTCTAGTAGTAGTTCTGTTTTAAGTTCTTTGAGAAATATTGAAACTGTTTTCCACAGTGGCTGGGCTGATTTATATTTCCACCAACAGTGTATAATTGTTTCCTTTTCTCCACGGCCTCACCAGCATCTGTTGTTTTTTGACTTTTTAATAACAGCCATTCTGACTGGTGTGAGATGGCATCTCATTGTAGTTTTGATTTGCAGTTCTCTGACGATTAGTGATGATGAATATTTTGTCATGTTTGTTGGTGCATGTATGCCTTCTTTTGAGAAGTGTCTGTTCATAACTTTTGCCCGCTTTTTAATGGGGTTGTTTTTTGCTTTTTAATTAAGTTCCTTACAGATATTGGTTATTAGATCTCTGTCAGACTCATAGTTTGTGAATATTTTCTCCCGTTCTGTAGGTTTTCTGTTTACTCTATTGATATTTTCCTTTGCTGTGCAGAAGCTCTTTAATTAAATTTCACTTGTCAGTTTTTGTGTTTGTTGCAATTGCTGTTGAGGACTTAGTTATAAATTCTTTCCCAACGCCATCTTCCAGAATAATGTTTCCTAGGTTTTCTTCTAGTCTTCTTATAGTTTAAGGTGTTACATTTAAATCTTTAATCCATTTCAAGTTAATTTTTGTATCTGGTGAAAAGTATCCCTATCAAACTATCAATATTACTTTTCACAGAATTAGAAAAGAATTCTAAAATTCATATGGAGCCAAATAAGAGCCCAAATTGCCAAAGCAATCCTAAACAAAGGAACAAAACTGGAAGCATCACATTACCCAACTTCAGGCTGTACTGTAAGGCTATAGTAACCAAAACAGCATGGTACTGGTACAAAAACAGACATATAGACCAATGGAACAGAACAGAGAAAACAGAAATAAAGCCACACACTTACAGCGAACTTTTGACAGAGTTGGCAAAAATAATTGGGTTTTGTTCTTTGACAGAGTTGACAAAAATAATTGGGAAAGTACTCCCTATTCAATAAATGGAGCAATACAATTTTAGTATAAATACAATATTTGTAATAGCGTATTAAGTAATAGAATCAGCAAGTACCCAAGCTTAGTCATCACCATCCTTCAATGCTTCTTCAACTTTTTCATAATGCATCTACCTAGGAAAACAAAATTTCTCCTGAAAATGTGGGTGTTGGTGTATCTCACATGGATATCAATCATTTTATTTTGTACAAAAATTAAAGGTAGTAGCTCTATGCAGGCACAATCTGAAAGTCTTCATGTGACCCTTCTTTGGCTACATACCCTAGAATCAAGGTGTATTCTTTCCAGGAAATTAAAACAGTAGTTATGTTTCTTAATAATTAATTATATTTAGATGCGAAGCCATTGATTTTCAATTTCAATGCACACATAGTTTTTGAATTTTATTCTCAAAGAAAATTAGAGGTGGCAGGTATAATCCTTGGATTGGTTATCAAAGAAATACCCAATCAAATATTCCACTATAGTAAAATTATTAGCATACATAAAGGTTTATATGTCATAGAAATAGGATACTAAACCAATGTATTTTTTTCTTCCTCAAGAAAGATGAGTTGTAGTTTGACAATTTTATTGATGAAATATGAATGAGTAGCATTTGAAAAACAGTTATATTTCACAGAGGTTTATTTTTTCTGAAATACAATAAATAAAGGGAAATAAAATAAGATTTTGGTGATCTGGTTTTCAGAAAGGTTGGAATGCGTGATAGCAAAATAGTGTTTTTTGTTTCTTGTTTTTCATGAATCTACACATACGTGCACTGTAACATGCATGTAATCTTTCTAGGAGGTGGGAAGAGAACGTTGAAAAAAATCAAATGTCTGAAATGTCTGGGGTGTTGAGCAACAAATGAGTCCCACAGCTAACCTGCTTTCTGAAATAATCTCATGTAGTTAAGCAAATCTCTAATTAGTAGTTACAGATGTTTTTGATGTCTTTGAACTCTCTTTCAGAGACACAGTTACAGCCCATTAATAGCGTAACTGTCAATGGAAATATTTTAGGTAGTTATCTGTGCAGTGTGACAAATTGGGGAAAGGGATAAATTGGTTTAAGAACTGATGCTGCCTTGCATCTCCAGCTGTGACTCCAACGCTAATCTCATACTTTATTACAGAAAAGAGAATGAAAGTAATAGGGTTCACAATAGGCTACCACACAGGACATTGATGGCCACAGAATCGCCACTGATGGGTGTCTGCCCTGACATTGCCAAAGCAGCAGGTAGCAGGGGAATTAATGAGATAATGTATATAAGGAGCTTTGATCTCTTTGGGGGAAGTGGCTGTGCAAATCCAAAGCTTTATATTATTGTTATGACTTTTCCTCTAACCTATGATTTTTCCACATTATGTAGGCTTGTCAATTACCCACCTGTGCCCTGTTCGTACCACCATGATTTTATTTCTCATTTTTAAAGTTTATGCTTTTAATTGAGAGACACTGATGTTTCAAGATTCATTCTGGCAGATTAATACCCAGCAAAAGAGACCTGCTGTCAATGGGCATTGTGAATTATGTATTTAAAATTACCTTTGATGTCAAGGATGGCAAATTATACACTTCACTAAAACCATTTTGTGCTTCTTTGCAAGCTATGTGATTGAAAACTGCAGATGTTTGATATCATCTTTTACTGTGTTTGCTTGGTAAGTGAAATCTTCAATCAATTATAGTTGTTTGAAATTCATCTTCTGATGCCACTTAGAAAACATTAAGAGAAAATTTTTAAAAAATAAGACTTAGTATCTCTGAAGTTTAGCTTCTACAAAAGTCAGGCTTTCAAGTCAGATTCTGTTTTTGAATAATCCTTTAGGATGCAGAGCATTCTAACATTATAACATGAGTAGGTTACAGAATCAAGAAGTGGGAGGCATTAATCGGGAGCATTTTCCTCCCTCAGGCATACATTTCAGGGAGAAGGCATATATAGAAGATGAATCAATGTGTACTTTCTCAGTGGAACACATAATATTATTCTTTCTGTGGTCTTCAATTACTTCCAGAAGGAAAAGCTGTCAGTATTGAGTTTCTTCTTTGAATGGTTCATCGGGTAATGGTCTGAAGAATTTTCTAGTAGTAATTTCTTAGTTTAAAAATAAAATATAGATTATTCACACTTTTAGATACAGATGTAGCAGTCATAACTCCCACAGTTTTCTGCCCTAGTGGAAAAGTGATAGAGATAGGGAAGGAACAAAGAGTAAGTATCTGGAATTGTGAGATGTGGATTCAAGAAACATTTACAAAATGTGAAGTGTCCTGAATTCTAGTCTTCCACATACATTTCCCTTTTGAATACTCTTGATATCTCCAAGGGAGGGTTGTTCCGTCACATCAGTGAGAAAACAAAAGCTAAAATAAGTGGCTTATATCCACACACTAGTAAATGTTGGAGTTTTGATTCAAGTTCTCAGATCTTCTGACTTAGAAATCTGGGGTATTCTACATTATAACATGCCATTAGGAAAAGTAGTATTTAACTTGGTGTTGTGGCTATCTATTGCTGCTTAACCACCTCCAAACTTAGGGGTTTAAAACAACAGAAACATTTGTTTTGCTTGCAAATCTGAAATTTGAGCAGAGTTAGCTTGATGGGAAGAGCTTGTCTCTGTTACACTCACTGTCAGTTGGGCTGCAACAGTCGGAAGCCTCCTTCACTCACATGTCTGGCGGTGATGCTGGCCAAGTCCTGGCATCTCAGTTGGGGCTGTCACCTGCAACACCTACACATGACCTCTCTAAGGCTATGATTTCCGGGAGTCAGTGGGACACACACACACGTGTGCATGCACACACACAGAAAAGGCAGGGGATCCAGCTGGAAGTTATGTCACTGCTTCCTTTAAACTACCCTTGAAAGTTATACAGAGTTTACTTGTATAACATTGTTCTTATTGGAACCAAGTCATCATGATTGGATCATATTCAAGAGGAAAGGAATTAGACTCGGCCTTTTGATGGGTAGAATATGAAAGGATTTGCAGATTGTAGATGTATAAAACCATCGCAGATTACCTAACAACAGTAAATTTTCATAAGTTTGGTGAGCAAATATAAGTGGTAGGCAAATAGGTATCCTGCCCCAGCAGATCTGTATTGCCTCTCATGCTCATAGGCAGCAGGGCTAAAAACCAAAGGATAATGTGAGTCTGTTAGCCCCTGAATCCTCATGGTGACCTCCCCAAAATAGCTACGAGGTCTGTGGGTGGAAATGCTGACCACTCTGTAGGTGCAGCGTAAGGTATAATTTTTCCATATTTAGATACATGGTAGGTAGGTCTTCATTTGTACTCGCACCTTGGGCTCCACAAATGTTAGGTGTGGTCCTGTTTAAGAAACAAATGCCCATCTGAAAAGATGCATATGGGTCCACTTCTGAGGTCATGTTCTAGTCACAAAAGTTATGATTTATCATCAACTCAGTTGTAAGGATGAACTAAAGATTTGAGTATTGCTGCATAGTCTTTAGAATTCGTTATAAATAATTGGTATGTTAAACTCTCTGTTGCTCTCAATACAATATAAGTAATTCTTAATCACTACTTTTAAATATGTATTGCCAAGATAAACAACCCTTCTAGGTATTTCTATACTCTGATACTTTGGATTCTATCTACAGTGAGTATTTTAAAGCCTGAGTGGGAGAAACCAGACAAGAAAATTCATTGCAGAAAAGTGCCTCAAAAAGGCACAATATTTAATGTCTAGATATTACGTACATTATCGTAATACAAATTCTAACAGGTATATTTTCTAAGGCCTTGTTAGAGATCTACAATATTGCTTCTGACTGATTATGTAGAAGTAGTTTCCATATCACAATTTCATGTAATGACTCTCAGTGAAATGCCAAGTCTGTGATAACAAAACAGAACAAAATGAAAACGCTTTTTCAGGAAATGCTTTAAGAGGCATGATTTCCAGAGAGTCTGGATGACTAGCTTCAGGCAGATATTTCTCTGAAGTGTTGTGTGTTATCTTAAAGTTCTGAATATTTATATTCTATCCATTAATATAACCGTGGTTGATATAGATGCATGTTGATATGTATGTATGTATGCTGATATATAAATGCACACATCAGTGACAATTCTAAATATATAATAATAATAATAAAGAAATAGTACAATAAAGCATTGGCTCAGGAGCTAGATGTTCAGAGGTAAACACTTTCTTTGCCATCTGCTACTATGACAATGGCAATATTACAAAAGCACTCTTTGCTCCAGTTTTCTTATCTTTGAGATAGAATAATTATACCTACCTCACAGGAGTTTAATAAAAGCATTCAATGAATTAATATATTAATACATGTAAAATCCTTGAATCCTGACTACACAAATACTATGTGTTCAATAAAGTGAATAAAATATTGTATGCTCAATTCTATAGCCCAATAAATATTAGGTATTTTCTAGTTATGTACTGCTTTGTAACAAGGCACACTGAAACCCTGTGACTTAGAACAGGAGCAACCATTTTATTGTCTCTCATGTTTTTTGTGGGTCAGGAGTTTGGAAAGGGCTTGACTGGATGATTCTGGTTTTCGAAGCTGTAGCTGGAACAATGAGGGGCTGGAGTAGCTGGGAGCTGACTGGACATTTCTCTTCATGATGTTTCTGGGCTTTTCACTTGTTCCCATGTGTGGGCTGTTTTGGACTTCCTCATAGCATTGATGCTTTGGGGCCAATATCTTGCATATGTAGAGGCTCAGGGTTCAAATCATGATTGTCCAGCCGCCAGGCAGAACCTAGCCTCAGAAGTCGTGCAGCATCTCTTCCACTGTACCCTATTTCTTGGACCAGCCACAAAAGTCCAGCCAGTTTCAAGAAGAGGGAATGTAGATCTTATGTTTTAATGGATGGAGTTGCGTCATAAGGGGATTATGTGAGGTAAGAGATATTATTTAGACCATCTTAGGAGATACACTCTGCTACAGTTGTTATTTATTATCAGTTGCTCCTTGATACTGTCAAATACACCAAAGGGATGTGTACCAATAATTGAAGAAACATAGTGCTAAGTATATTGCTCTCATGAAATGAAAATTGCCTGTCTCAACCAGGGCATTGCCTGATACTAAAGAGCATTCAACTCTGTGGAATTATCTCACAAATGCAGATATTCTATATTGTTGGTTGAAAGAAGATACATATGCTATTGATACCAGATAGAAAGATATCCTACTTCATATTTTGTTAATGAAATGAAAAAGTCTAATTTCATCCATTGTCTAAATAGAGAATCCATTTCTTCTTAAGATTGTGCACTGGGAACACCTTAGGGCATTGTATTTATCTCTAGGTATTCAAAGAAGACCATGTGCATTTTATTCTAGAATTAAAAGCCAAAAATTGTCCATCTTTAAAGATGTCTGGCATTCGAGAAACCTGGCTGTTTTGATCCAAGAAATTCCTCCATAGGGCTATTAGCTTTTTCAAAGTTCACTGACTCAAGAATCTGAGAACAAAGAGATCTCTAAGGAGAAAAGTTTTTATACATGTTCTTGTCTGTCTCATTCTCCCCTTCCCAAGCTTGGGACTTTGCTACAATTCTGAGACAGCAAAGGATTATTAGTGCCCTCACAATCTTTGTTTGCAATAAGTTGACAATGTGAACTTTAAAGCTTTATCTCTCCATCACCATTTTTTCTTAATTGAAGACTATTGTGAAATAGTCAAAACATAAACCTGAAAAACAAGTATTCATGCAGTGAAAATGCCTCAGAATCGAAGAGATAAGAAACTGCTCTGTGGGAAAGATTGTCTGCATTTCCAAAACTCTTGTTATACAGTATACTTAAATCAAAGAAGGGAAGTAGTTGGTGGCATACTCTTGGTCCTAGCAGAGATAAGCTTCTAAATGTAGACTTGGCAAAACAGAAAGCACAGGTGTGAAAAAATAACGTCCCTTGATATAGTCTTTTATGGAATATCTGTTCCTTCAAAAATAAATTCTGTGAGTTGCAAAAGAACATGTACAGTCTGATTCAAATATTCAAATATGGAAAGCTACATACATACACAAACACATAGACATTTCATAGACAAAAACCTGGATGACTAACTAAAACACACCAAAAACTAAAATGTCCTCAGCAATTGCCTCTAGGAAGGGGAGTGAGTTGGAGCTGTGAAAGAAGCATGAAAGGGAAATTTTCAGTTTTCACCCATGTCTATGTGAGTTGACCTTTATTTTAGCAAAAATATACTATTCATAATTTTTGTGTAGAAATTGCGGCATATTGGGTACCAGGTAAATATGCTTATTTGGCATTTATTTTATAGGAGAACATATTAATATTTTGGAATTTCAAAGCTGAAATCACAGTAGAGGAAATACCACTTCTCAGAATATCTCTTACTATAAATTGTTTACTTCCTTATTAAAAACCACAATGTATGTGTTACCTCTTATTGTGTGACAATCATTCCTCCATACCCCTCTCCCTGGCAAAACCTGTAACAACTTAGTCATTTAAAATAACAGTTCATTATTTATTGTGATTCTGTGGTTGACTAGACAGTTCTCCACATGCTTTCAGTTGGTATCACTCACGTGGCTAGGCTGGGAAGAAGGCTGTCTTGGTAAGTACTGGGTACTTGAAGCTGGCAGTTGGCCGTGGTACCTTGAATCTTTTCCATGTGGCCTCTTCCTCCACATGGCATCTCATCCTCCGGGGCCCCTTCAAGTGGTCCCTGTCTTCGGGAGAGACTGCGCGTCCATACAGCATGAACACTGGATTTCATGAAACTAAAATTAAAAGCTGTTGGGCTTTTAAGGGTTAGACTTGAAGTGGTATAAGGACACTTCTACTGTTTTATATTGGTCAAAACAAGTCACAAGATCTTGCAAGTTCAAGGAGAGGGGGAAATAAACAACTTCTTGAAAGGAGGAGTGGCATATTTAAACAAACTTTTGGTGGCCATGTTTGGAACTGTTACCTGGTGTAATGTCTATGTGACAGAATTGAATTTCCACCCTGTCCTAACTCCGTTTATCTATAAGGAACAAGATGCCTGTGATATAAAGCTCCCTTTGTAACCAGACCAGCTGAGACTGGTTAGAACCAAGATAGCCAACCTAATGACCTCAGAAACACCTCAAGCTTCATTATAATCTCATTTTCATGCTAAATGACACTCCCACCAGCACCATGAGGTTGACAATTGCCATCACAATGACCAGAAGAAGCCATAAAAGGACAAAGAGGAAGGCAGCACTCTGGTTCTAAGAAGTTTACTATTCTACCACTCCCACCCTGCTTTTAATATCCAACCCCTTCATTAGAGAAACCCTATATTTTAACCTCCTCACTGGTTGAGAAGCTGATTTGTGAGCCCTGCTCCCACTTCTCAGTTCCATGGCCATCGAATCAAGCCTGTACTGCTGGACACTCACTTTTAGTTTTGTGTGTTGGCTTCATGACACCAAAGAGTGGGAAGACCCCATCTTCTGGGAGACTGGCTTTGTTGTTAACAGAACTGTCTGCCATACCCTTATCACTGCCTTGCAGGAGCAGTTTTTACTATGAACCTGTTGAGAATACTTGTGCTATAAAACTATATATTAAGGTAATGCCAGCTGCTGCAACAAACTCAGAACTGAATCTCAGAGGATTAATGCAATAAGTTTATTTCTTGTTTACACGACAGTCCAGGTGTTCCAGGTCAGGCAGCTCTTGTTCAGTTGGCAATTCAGTGACCCATCCTCCCATGGTATGGTCGCTCTTTCATCTTCATCATACGGTTTTCACATATCCTGTGCTTGTTGGCAGTGATCATAGAAGGATAAGGAGCATCACACAGGGAGGTTTTTGAGAGCCAGGTGTGGAAATGGTGCCCTTAATTTCTACTCACATTTCTCTCGCTGAAACTCAGTCACATGGTCATGCCTAGCTGCAAGGGAGGCTGGAAAATGTCTAGTGGTTGTGTAGCCCAAAGCAGAAAGGGGTTTGGTAATTAGCCACATGTCTTTCCCCCATTTCCAAAATAGGAAAGAATGAGAAATAACTTTCTATGTCAGTTATGTAGGCCTCTGCACTGGTTTATTCAAAGCCACCTGAGAAACTTGCTGTTTTAATTGAAATTTTAAAATAAATTGAAGGTACTTTTTTTTGAGTTTCATAGGGGCAAGTTGTCTGTGTATTAGGGATTGGAGATATTATGAGAATGGTATTAAACTTGAGTGAAAGCCAATAAACAGAAATCTGAATTAACCAAACATAAATTAAGCATAATTAGAGGAAACAAGTTTATCTTGCTTCCTTTATATATTTATCCAGTTACTTTAAAGTGTGATTGTTTATAAAAATGGATCTGCCCAAATTTTCTTTGGTGTAAAGTATAGGTGTAGGTAACAGTTGTCCGAGTAGTAGGTGCCAAAACAGGATTAGATGTGAAGAGATGTTTATTGAGGAGGGAGCCAGAAGAGACTAGAAGAACTTTCAGACCATGATGCAGGTTTCATCTCTCTGAAAGAGAGAGGGCAGGGATGAAGGGAGGATGGGAGAAAGAGCGGGAGGAAGGTCTTAGACTGCAGCATAGTTTTAGGACAGTTTCAGCAAGGCTAACAGGGTCTTCCCATCAGTGAACTCATGGATCTTGCAGTGATGGTCTTAGTCATTGGCTGGGAATAGCCCATGGGAAGCATGCCCGATCACAAACAGTGAATGGTTTCAGAATGCAGCAGCTAGGGCTGTTTGGCAATTATGTTCCTAACATTAGGAGATCTAAGAGGTGCATTTTTATGGTTGCCATAGTATGCCTTTGTTCCTATGGCATAATTAGAAATTACAGAGTGGTATAAAAATAACTAGCAGTTATTACAAAAGACATTTATGTTCATTTACTCCTTATTTATCCTACTGACTGTATCAGAGCAGTGGTTTGAAAAATCCTAGATGGATGTCATCAAATTCGTTTTTGTTTTTGGCCTAAAACTTGCTTCTATACTACCAGTGTCATATGAGAATGTCTGATGTTTGCCTCACTTCAAAAGTGGTAAGAGAAAAACACTATAAATTGACATCTCAGGAGGAGTCAGCTGTCCCTTTCTATTCTCCTCTTAACTGCTTTCAACTCCATTATCCTGCGAACTATGCAAAGCATCATTTCTCAGACTAGGCTTCAGTATCTCCCTTTGCTTCTATTATACTCTTGTTGTTTGTGTGTTTTATCAAAACAGGATTCTGGAAATAACAAGTGTTCTCAAATATAGAAAGTAGCTTCTTAGCAGAAATAATTAGTAGAACATCAAAGATTAAACTAGATTTCCGTATAACTTTTTTTCAATAGCACATGAGAAAATGCTTTGTGGCATTGGATTAGTATGTTGTCTTCTTTTGAATAGTTTTGGAAAGGAGAGGCTATTGAGACCGGGAGAATTCAGAATGCTGTGCTTGAATTACAGTCTTATTCATTTTTATTCTAATTCATGAAAAATAAAAGAGTTTTAAATTAAGGAGAAGTGTAGGAAAATTTTTGGTATGTCTACTTTAAAATGGATACTGCTGTTTTTCCTTTAAGCTGCTGAATGGTTAGAAGTTATAATCATAATTTAATCAGATTAACAGACACTTTTCTCTCCAGTAATTTAGACCTTAAGGAAATACGTAATTGATTATAGGGTAGGCTTAGGGGAAAGTTGCACTGTGGACTCAACTGGTTACCCCTGTTTCACTGAGCTGCCTTTCCAAATTTAATGCACTGGTTCTGTCACCCCATAATCTTTTACGTGAAAGAAAAGCACAGCACATTTAGTAATTTGAGAGACTTTGAGGTAGATCAGCTTGCCTGCTATTATTACTCATTTTCCCAGTCATCTTTATGCTCATCACAGAACTGATAAATGGATTTAGTAGGAACATACTTATTGGCAGTAGGGGGAATATAGCCCACTTAAATTTTCAAATGTTGTAAAAGCTATCACTGTACGTGAAGACTAAAGTGGTCTGGTATAGGCTGGGAAGAAATGGAAAACGAATCATGTTTTTCAATAAAAGATGCAAAATTCTAGGAGATATATGGGAAGAAAAATAATGTAAAATGCAATAGTGCTAAAACATAGTCATTTGATCATTCATTCATTCATCAATTACCTTTCCGGGTGTTGGGCAGACAGCAGAGAACATATAGAAGGATTAAGGTGTTAGGAAGAAAAAAGTCTTATTTCTTACAGTCAGACATTTGGGCTCATTCTAATACACACTTTAAATAACTAAATTCCTGAAAAATCAAAATGTTGACAACAGTAATAAGTATAATAATTATAACCATCATTTGGAAGATTCTATGCTGAACATTTTATGTGGATGATACAATTTTCACAATGACTTTATCCAGTACATACCTTTGTCACTCGAATTTTAATAGTTGAAGAGATTGAGTCGAGCTCCGAGGGCATTTCCAGTTCCATTTGCACTCAGAACAGTATAGCTATTACTGTTCTTTATTATGAATTAGGAGGAAGGTGCTTTTTGTTTACTTTTACTCAAATTTATTTGGAAAGCTAATCAAGGGTTTTCAGTACTCTGATTAGTCAGACTCTGGGTGTCCAGACCCCTCGTAGTGGAGACTGCCTTTATTCAGATCTTTTAGGATTCCATAGCAATAAATGCTCTTGTATGGAGTTTCCAGGAGCCTGGATTTCTTCTGAATGGAAATCAGTAAGTGTGGGGAGTCCTGGGTATATTCCACTGTTTTCATTTTGTCTAGCTCTGCACCATGTTCTGTGGTGTAACTGGTGAACTGTAAGCTCTGAGGCTCTTTAGTGAGTCTTTTTCTGGTTTTTGATTAAGATGTTACTTATAAAGAGAGGAAAGAAACATGGAATGATGTGAGATCGAGGGTTACGTGCAGCGGGAGCGTGGCTGGTACTTCCAAAGCAAAATATGTAAACATTTGAACTGTTAGAAAAGACTAGCAAGTGGCATTGAGAAAATTGCACATGGTATTTTGTTCTCTTTAGCTATAAAAACCCAGTCCACTAACACTGTTCTCAATCTTTGAGAATACTTGGGGTAAATGTTCACAGGACAAACACAGAAATCCATTTCACTTACATGATGAGAGTCCATTATGTGCTGTGCTGCCTAAGGCAGGGTGACAGGGATGAAGGTTACTAAGCAGCAACAGTTTGCTTTTCAGTGATACTTAATTTAAAAGCAAAATGGCAATAGCAATCGCCACCTCTGAATGAATATATTAAAGAGAAAACTAAATTTGTGGAACAAAATATACAGTCATCTAATGCTTAATGATGAGGGTATGTTCTAAGAAATTAGTTGTTAGGTGATCTTGAAATTGTGTGAACATCATAGAATATACTTACACAAATGTAGGTGGTACAATCTACTACGCATCTGGGCTCCATGGTATGGTCGATTGCTCCTAGGCTACAAACTTATACAGCATGTTGCTGTAGTGAATACTGTATGCAAGTGTAACACAATGGTAAATATTTGCATACCTAAACACAGAAAAGATACAGTAAAGATATGGGATAAGAGAGAAAAATTAGTATACCTGTTGGGCATTTACCATGAATGGAGCTTGAGAGCCCAGAATTTGCTCTGGGTGAGTCAGTGAGTGAGTAGTGGGTGCATGAGAAGGCCTAGGACGTTATTGTGCACTACTATAGATGTTATAAACAATGTACACTTAGGTTGTACTAAATTTAAAAATAAATGTTGTCATTAATAACCTTAGCTTACTGTAACTTTTTACTTTTAAAAAAACTTTTGGGCTCTTTTATAAAATACTTAGCTTAAAACACAAACATTATGCAGTTATACAAAATTTTTTTCTTTAAATCTTTATTTTATAAAGATTTAAGATTTAATCATTATGTTTAAAGAAAATATATATAATATTTTCCATTTTTATTTTCTCTTTTTACTTAACAATTTTTTTTTAAATTAAGACACAAACACGTACATTAGCCTAGGCCAAAACAGGGTCAGGATCATCAAATATCACTGTCTTCCACCTCCACATCTTGTCCTACTGGAAGGTCTTCCGGAACAATAACACACATGGAGCTGTTATCTTCTGTGATAATAATGCCTTCTTCTGGAATTCCTTCTGAAGGACCTGCCTGAGGCTGTTTTACAGTTAACTTAAAAAAAAAAAGTAGAGAAATATACTCTGAAATAATGATCAAAGTATAGTAAATACAAAAACCAGTAACATAGTTATTTATCATTATCAAGTATTATATGCTGTGCATAATTATATTGGATAGACTTTTACATGACTGGCAGCACAATAGGTTTGTTTACGCCAGCATCATTACAATCACGTGAGTAAAACATTGTGCTGTGAATGTTATGACAGCTACAAAATCACTAGGCAATAGAAACTTTTCAGCTTCATTATAATCTTATGCAGTTTATTGTTGACTGAAATGTCATTATGTAGAGTATGACTGTATGTCTTGGCATTTTAATTCAATTATGATATATGGGGATTTAAAGTTTAAAAAGGAAAAATAATATGTATGTAGTTGGTGTGCATATGTGAGTTGTATGCTTATTGTGAAACAATATCCACTGAACCTAACAAAGATTTTGTTTGGTGAGGGAATTAGAATTCAATGTTGCTGTTAGAGGGGTGACAAAAGCAATTTTTTTACATGTACATATCCATCAATTGTAATTTTTTTTTAAAAATGAACATATATTTATGTATTACATACATAAGAAAAGAAAAAAATGTATACTAAAGTGCTTTACAAGTACGATAATACCCAAGATATATCTACTTTTTGTACAGATAAATTGTTTGCAAATTGTGCATGTTGACATCATCCCTAGTGGTGGTTTTCTCACCCCTGGGCAGTTTTATCTGATGTGGTAATTGTCAAGGGTCTTTAATATCACGATTGGAAATGTGGGGTAAAGAAAACAGCTGGGTCCTAAAGGATGGAAAGTAACATGAAATTTGCTAAAACTTTTCCAAATTTTTCTAAATAGACTAGCAATAAAATGACATTTTGAAAAATAGTTCCATTTCAAATCAATTGAGGATAATGTTAATCTACAGACAATAAGCAAGTTACATTTTTATTATAAAAACTGTTGCTTATTATATGATTTAATATATTATCGCACATTCATCTGAAATAAAATACATCCAAGATAAGAGTTGGTAACTTCAGCCATCTAATTAGTTTGACTACCTGTTTGGCCATATAGAGGTTGGTTATTAGAGTATATTTGAACAGCTTATTTAGTTGAGTACATAAATAGATATTCTCATTCCTTTTCAGCCAAAAGTGCCTGATGATGGGGAATGGTACTACAGATTCTGTGCCAGGTGTTCATTGTTTGAAAATCTATATTCATGGAAAACTTCATGCTCTACAGTTGGCAGGATTGGAGGATTACCTTATAGGTAGTGGGTATTGATTTGTCTGGGTGGGTAGTATTAAAGATTTACTTTCTACCTTCAATTACTAAAACATTGATAAATGTTTTTATAATTCTAATGTTTGAAGAGTGTAGAATGTTTTGGCATTTCTAAGAAAGTTGTATGTGCCTTGTGTTTCTTTAAAATTCTTACAGAGCAGTTTATGAAGGAGTGTGGGAAAGGAATCAATGCCTCATACTTGATATAATTTTTCTTCTCCTGAAATTGCTTAATGACTGGAAGAGTCCCAAACACTTTGAATTTCAGCTCAGGACTTTTCTTGACACAATTATCCATAAACATTGAGCAAACAGTAATTTTTTGACTGATTGATAATACATTCTTCAAGCTTCTACTATAAGAAAGGCACTTTGTACTCTATGGGGCATCCAACGAACTAAGAGATGTGGTTCCTACATAGCTATTCTCTTGAGAACTGTTAATTGGGGGAAACTTTAAATAGATGAAGTTTAAAAAATAATAAATTTATAACTAAAATTTAATTAATAAAGTTGGGAACATAAATTTTTATTAATACTATTCTAGTTAGATGTTTTTCTTTATTGACCAGATTCTTTTCTTGCTGATTCTAATTTGATTAGGGGAGAAAACTTTTGAGCAAACTAATTAGGTTTGTGAGATTAAAAATGCTTAGAATTTCCACCTTAAATCTTTTGGCAATAATGGGTGAGACAGACCAAATGATGTATACTTTCAGGTATTTGCACATACACTGTAATGGAACTTGCAGTGACAAGTTAATAGATTACTATTCTCTAACTGTGTACTTCATTCTTCTTTTAAATATATTATTTTCCAAGGTTTATTATATATATAATATATATTTAAATATATATACATATGTATGTAAAATACATAAATGAGAATTTTAGCTGGATGCTGTAACTAAGGAGGTAAGGATTGAGTTGGTAATGGAAAGAGATGAAACTCAAGTATGAGGTTTTGTTTAGTTTGATGCCTCTTTTTCACTCTTTTTCTGATCAGATTCTTGGAGACATCAATGATAGTCTGAGAAAACATGGATTATCAAGAATTGGCCACTGTACCTGATGTGAACAGAGAACAAATGACAATTTTTTTTTAATTTCCATAAACTATTGGGGTACAGGTGGTATTTAGTCACAAGAGTGAGTTCTTTAATGGTGATTTGTGAGATTTTGGTGCACCCATCAACCTAGCAGTATACAGTGCACCATATTTGTAGTCTTTTATCCCTCTACTCATCTCATTTATCCCCCCAAGTCTCCCCAGTCCATTCTATCATTCTTTTGCCTTTGCGTCCTCACAGCTTAGTTCCCACATATCAGTGAGAACATATGATGTTTGATTTTCCATTCTCGAGTTACTTCACTTAGAATAATAGTCTCCGGTCTCATCCAGGTCACTGCAAATGCTGTTAACTCATTCCTTTTTATGGCTGAGTAGTATTCCATCACATGTGTATACCACATTTTCTTTATCCACTCATTTATTGATGGGCATTTAGGTTGGTTCCATGATTTTGTAATTGTCAATTGTGCTGCCGTAAACATCCATGTGCAAGAAGTATCTTTTTCATACAATGACTTCTTTTCCTCTGGGTAGATACCCAGTAGTGGGATTGCTGGATCAAATGGTAGTTCTACTTTTAGTTCTTTAAGGAATCTCCACATTGTTTTCCACAGTGGCTGTACTAGTTTGCATTCCAACCAGCAGTGTAGAAGTGTTCCCTGATAACTGCATCCATGCCAACATCTACTGCTTTTTTATTTTTTTATTTTGGCCACTCTTGCAGGAGTAAGGTGGTATCACATTGTGGTGTTGATTTGCATTTCCCTGATCATTAGTGATGTTGAACATTTTTTCATATGTTTGTTGGCCATTTGTATATCTTCTTTTGAGAATTGTGTATTTATGTCCTTAGCCAACTTTTTGATGAGATTTTTTTTTTCTTCCTGATTTGAGTTTGTTGTAGATTCTGGATATTAGTCCTTTGTCAGTGTATAGATTATGAAGACTTTCCCCCACTCTGCAGGTTGTCTGTTTACTCTGTTGACTGTTCCTTTTGCTGTGTAAAAGCTGTTTAATTTAATTAAGTCCCAATTATTTATCTTTGTTTTTATTGCATTTGCTTTGGGGTTCCTGGTCATGAAATCCTTGCCTAAGCCAACATCTAGAAGGGTTTTTCCAATGTTATAATCTAGAATTTTTATAGTTTTTGGTCTTAGATTTAATTAATCTTAATTCATCTTGAGTTGATTTTTGTATAAGGTGAGAGACGAGGATCCAGTTTCATTCTCCTACATGTGACTTGCCAATGATCCCAGCACCATTTGTTGAAAAGGGTGTCCTTTCCCCACTTTATGTTTTGTTTGCTTTGTTGAAGATGAGTTGGTTGTAAGTATTTGGGTTTATTCCTGGATTCTCCATTCTGTTCCATTGGTCTATGTGCCTATTTTTATACCAGTACCAGGCTGTTTTGGTGACTATGGCCCTATAGTATAGTTTGATGTCAGGTAATGTAATGCGTCTAGATTTGTTCTTTTTGCTTAGTCTTAGGCTATGCAGTCCCTTTTCTGGTTCCATAAGAATTTTAGAATTATTTTTTCTAATTCTGTGAAGAATGAGGGTGGTATTTTGATGGGGATTGCATTGAATTTGTAGATTGCTTTTGCCAGTATGATCATTTTCACAATGTTGATTCTACCCATCCATAAGCATGGGATGTGTTTCCATTTCTTTATGTCATCTCTGATTTCTTTCAACAGTGTTTTGTAGTTTTCCTTGTAGAGGTCTTCAACTCCTTGATTAGGTATATTCCTAATTATTTTATTTTTCTTGCAGCTATTGTAAAAGGGGTTGAGTTCTTGATTTGATTCTCCATTTGGTCGCTGTTGGTGTACAGAAGAGCTACTGATTTGTGTACATTAATCTTATATCCAGAAACTTTGCTGAATTCTTTTATCATTTCTAGGAGATTTCTGGAGGAGACTTTAGGGTTTTCAAGGTAAATGATCATGTCATCAGCCAACAGTGACAGTTTTACTTCTTCTTTACTGATTTGGATGCTTTTTATTTCTTTCTCTTGGCTGACTGCTCTGGCTAGGACTTCCAGTACTACGTTGAAGAAGAGTGGTGAGAGTCGGCATCCTTGTCTTGTTCCAGTTCTCAGAGGGAATGCTTTCAACTTTTCCCCATTCAGCATTAGGTTGGCTGTGCATTTGTTATAGATGACATTTATTACATTGAGGTACTTCCCTTGCATGCCAATTTTGCTGAGAGTTTTAATCATAAAAGGATGCTGGGTTTTGTTGAAGGTTTTTTTTTCTGCAACTATGGAGATGATTATGTGATTTTTGTTTTTAATGCTGTTTATGTGGTGTATCACATTTATTGACTTGTGTATGTTAAACCATCCCTACATCCTTGTTATAAAACCCACTTGATCATGGTAGATTATCTTTTTTCTTTTTGAGACAGAGTCTTTCTCTGTTGCCCAGGCTGGAGTACAGTGGTGAGATCTCAGCTCACTGCAACCTCCACCACCCTGGTTCAAACAATTCTCCTGCCTCAGCCTCCAGAGCAGCTGGGACTACAGGCACATGCCACCATGCACAGCTTTTTTTGTGTGTGTATTTTTAATAGAGTTGGGGTTTCACCATGTTGGCCAGGCTATTCTCAAACTGCTGACCTCAAGTGATCTATCCACATTGGTGCCCCAAAGTGCTGGAATTACAGGTGTGAGCCACTGTGCCTGGCTGGATTATCTTTTTGATATGTTGTTGGAGTTGCTTAGCTAGTATTTTGTTAAAGATTTTAGCATCTATATTTATTAAGATGACAAATGTTAAAGATCTCTAAAGGGGTAATTGAGAAGAAAGAGCTATAAAGACAGGAAGCTGAATGTATAGAGGTTAAAATTATGAATTCTGGAGCTATGTGTATCTTGGTTCAAATCTTGGTTCAAATCTTGGTTCCACCATTTACAAACATGACCTTGGTATAAACTTACTGAATCTCTTTTCACTTACTTTTATTATTCACAATTTATAGATAATAAGAGTAACCATCTTATTACAAGGATTAAATAAAACAATTCAGATATTATATAGCACATAGTAATCACTAAAATGTAACATGTTATTACTATTCATTATTATGCACATAACAATGGCATGAGAACTGAGGAAGCCTGGGAAAAGTAGGAAGAAGAATTGTAAATTAAATGAGAGGTAGCATTATACATGTAGGAGCCATTTTCGAAATTGTGATCAGGTTAAAACGTTATTGACTCCCTGCTGTTCTATAGGAATTGTTTTGTCAGCAATACTTGGATTGTTGGCCCCATGAGGCTTCAGGTTATTACTGGATTTCACTGCCTGTCTCCTTCTCTTTTTCACTAAAGTGCTTCTGAAGCATAAATGCTTTCTCTGCCCCTGTGACCTGGATATAGATCTTTGTCCATTTAATTGGTAGTGGGGATCAGGATCCCTAGGGAAGTAGAGATCTTGACACAAGGAAGACTTAGGGGAATATCTGGGGATTATTTGGTACAGCTTTAAATATAGATCTTTGAAAAAAAAATCCCAAAAGAGGGCCATAGGATAAATATAAAGAGAAGAAAAAAAGAAACTGGACCCGCAGAGAAACTAACTGATAAGGGAAAGTGCTGTGGCCCTAGAAAAGGACAAGATGAAAGAGAAGGAAATAAAATACTGGAGCTCAGACAATGGAAGTTGATTATGTGTTATATTTTGACCTGAGAGAATATTTTTCTTTATAGTGTCTCAAGGTCAGTCCCTTACGTTTTTAATTTAAATAACCCTTTTATTTAGAATGGCTTTAGATTTACAAAAATGTTACAGAGATAAAACAGAAGATTCCCAAATACTCCTCAACCAGTTTCCCCTATTGTTAATGTTTTACATTGCTATGCAACCTTTGTCACAACTAAGAAACCAACGTTGGTACATTACTAAGAACCAATATCCACACTGGCTTTGATATCACTAGTTTTTTCCTAATGTCCTTATTCTGTTACAAAATCCCACACATGACATCACATTACATTTAGTTGTTGTGTCTCTTTAGGCTCCTCTAATCTGTGAGAATTTCTCAGAGTTTCTTATTTTTGATCACTTTCACTGTTTTGAGGAGTACTGGTTATGTGTTTCATTGAATGTCCCTCTATTGGTATTTGTCTGACGTTTTGGTTGTGCTTAGGATAGGGATGGAGGTTTTGGGGAGGAAAATTGCGAGGTGAAATGCCATTCTTATCATATCATACCAAGGGTACATGCTGTCACCATGACTTCTCACCAATGATGTTAGCCTTGATGATCTTGCTGAGGTATCATGTGTTAGGTTTCTCTGCTGTAAAGTTTCCTTCCCCCTTTCCAAATTCTGATTTTTGGAAGCAAGTCATTAAATTCAGTCCCCAGTCAAGGGTTGGGGAGTTATACTCCACCTTTTCGAGGATAGAGCATCTACACAAATTGTTTAGGATTATTTGTCACAAGAGAGTTTTCTCTGCTTTCTCATTTTTAATGTATTCAATCACTTATTTAAATTAGTACACATTTATAGTTAATTATTTTGCACTTTGGGTTATAAACCAATAGTGCGTTATTTGTTTTTTTACTCAAATTATTCTAGCTTTGACCACTGAGAGTTCTTTCAGTTGGCTCTTCTGTCCTTTTGATATGCCCTGATATTTTTGTTTGCCTTTTGAGCACTCCTTACTTTCTAGCAGTATAAGATGTTCCAGGCTCATCACCTGGGTTTCTTGTCCCAGCCCTAGAATCAGTCATTTTTCCAAGGATCCCCAATTCTTTTTATTTGAGCATTTGTTAGAGTATTAAAAAGCAAAGTCTGAGTTCTGGTTGTGCTCATGATCATCGTTACTGTAATATCATTGCTTCTAGGTTCAGCAGCTAGAGCTAGGAAATAATATACATGAATACTAATTCAGTTATATATGTATACACACACACATATATAATTGTTTCTGTGTATATCCACTTGTATCTATATTATCTATATATCACTATGTGTATATATTTAAAATATATAAATCTTATATTTATGTTAAGCTAAACGTGAATTCTTACTGATTTCTCCACTTCTAGTCTAGTCCCACATGGTTCATTCTAGCGTTCCTCTTTTTTTTAGGTGTAATCTCCCATTCCAATAACTGAGAAACCTAGCTCCCAGTATCTGCCATCTTTTTACTTATTTGCTTAATTTTAGTATATATGCATATCAATCAGAATTGTTTGCCCATTCCTTGTGAGAAACAACTTTATTAACCAGAATACAATATTTGTGTGCAATTCCTTCTGTATTATTCTTACAGTTTTTAGTCAAAATATCAGTTTCCTAGCTTACTTAGGTGAGCACTTTTTCTCCACCCACTTCAGTGAGGTTATGTCATATATATTAGGTTCTTTTATCATAGTATGCTTTCCATTCTGGGATCCTTCAATTTCCTGAAAGTTTAAAGAAATTTGTTTACATGCAGTGAGGTTGACTCTGTGCTGTACAGTCCTATGGATTTTGACAAATGCAGTTTAATATATTTACCATGCAGATATTTCACTACCCTACAAACTTTGCTGTGATTCCCCTGGTCAAATATTTGTGCATTTGGAAACTTCTGGCCATCATTGATCTGTTTTTAATCCTTCTAGTGGTGAGAGAGGACATTTTCACCTTGTTCTTGATCTCAGGGGAAAGCATCCTGCCTCTCATTAGTAAGTATTATATTTGCTATAGGTTTTTCACGTACAAACTTTATTAGGGAAGAAAGTTTCTTCTAGTTCTATTTTTCTATTTTTTTGTGAACATCTTTATCGTGAGCGGGTATTGAATAGTATTAATTTTTTTCAGCATCCATTAATATGATTATACAGTTGTTCTTATTTAGTCTGTTAATACAGTAAGTTTCACTGGTTTACTAATGTTGAACCAGTCTTGCATAATTGTGTGGCACAATCCTCTTTATGTCTGGCTGGGTTAAATTTGCTAATATTTTATTAAGGAATTGACATACACATTCATGAGAGTCATTGGTCTGTAGTTTTCTTGTAATATCTTTACTTGGTTTGGGTATTAGAGTAATGTGAACCTCATAAAATTAGTTGGGAGGTGTTCTCTCTTTTTCAATTTTCTAGACAAAATTATGCAGAATTGGTCTTTTTTTTTTGTAAACATTTGGTAAACTTCACCAGTTAAGTCGTTTGGGTCTGGGCTTTTTAAAAAAGTTTTAAGTTAATTCAATTTATGTAATAGATGTAGGACTATTAACATTATAAAGGGTATTCAAATAGGAAGAGAGGAAGTCAACTTGTCTCTGTTTGCAAATGTCGTGATTGTATATTTAGAAAACCCCATTGTCTCTGCCCTAAATCTCCTTAAGCTGATAAGCAACTTCAGCAAAGTCTCAGGATACAAAATCAATGTGCAAAAATCACAAGCATTCATATACACAATTAATAGAGAGCCAAATCATGAATGAACTCCCATTCACAATTGCTACAAAGAGAATAAAATACCTAAGAATACAACTTACAAGGGATGCGGAGGACGTCTTCAAGGAGCACTACAAACCACTGATCAAGGAAATAAGAGAGGACACAAACAAATGGAAAAACATTCCATGCGCATGGATAGGAAGAATCAATATCATGAAAATGGCCATACTGCCAAAGTAATTGAAAGATTCAGTGCTATCCCCATCAAGCTACCATTGACTTTCTTCACAGAATTAGAAAAAACTACTTTAAATTTCATATGAGGCCAAAAAAGAGCCTGTACAGAGACAATCCTAAGCAAAAAGAACAAAGCCGGAGGCATCACGCTATCTGACTTCAAACTATACTACAAGGCTAAGGTAATGTAAACAGCATGGTACTGGTACCATAACAGATAGATAGACCAATGGAACAGAACACAGGCCTCAGAAATAATATCACACATCTACAACCATCTTTGAGAAACCTGAAAAAAACAAGTAATGGGAAAAGGATTCCCTATTTAATAAATGGTGTTGGGAAAACTGGCTAACCATATCCAGGAAACTAAAACTGGACCCCTTCCTTACACCTTATATAAAAATTAACTCAAGATGGATTAAAGACTTAAATGAAAGACCTAAAACCATAAAAACCCTAGAAGAAAACCTAGGCAATACCATTCAGGACATAGGCATGGGCAGACACTTCATGACTAAAACACCAAAGCAATGGCCACAGAAGCCAAAATTGACAAATGGGATCTAATCAAACTAAAGAGCTTCTGCACAGCAAATGAAAATATCATCAGAGTGAACAGGCAACTTACAGAATGGGAGAAAATGTTTGCAATCTATCCATCTGACAAAGGGCTAATATCCAGAATCTACAAAGAACTTAAATAAATTTATAAGAAAAAACAAACAACCCCATCAAAAAGTAGGTGAAGCATATGAACAAACACTTCTCAAAAGACATTTATGCAGCCAACAGACATATGAAAAAAAGCTCATCATCACTGATCATTGGAGAAATGCAAATCAAAACCACAATGAGATACCATCTCATGCCAGTTAGAATGGCAATCATTAAAAAGTTAGGAAACAACAGATGCTGGAGAGGATGTGGAGAAATAGGAATGCTTTTACACTGTTGGTGGGAGTATAAATTAGTTCAACCATTGTGGAAGACAGTGTGGTGATTCCTCAAGGATCTAGAACCAGAAATACCATTTGACCCAGCAATCCCATTACTGGGTATATACCTCAAGGATTATAAATCATTCTACTGTAAAGATACACGCACATGTGTGCTTATTGCAGCACTGTTCACAATAGCAAATACTTGGAACTAACCCAAATGCCCATCAAAGATAGATCGGATAAAGAAAATGTGGCACATATACACCATGGAATACTGTGAAGCCATAAAAAAGGAAGAGTTTATGTCCTTTGCAGGGTCATGGATGAAGCTGGAAACCATCATTCTCAGCATACTAACACAAGAACGGAAAACCAAACACCTCACGTTCTTACTCGTAAGTGGTAGTTGAACCATGAGTACACATGGACACAGGGAAGGGAACATCACATACTGGGGCCTGTTGGTGGGTGGGGGGCTAGAGGAGGGATAGCATTAGGAGAAATACCTAATGTAGATGATGGGTTGATGGGTGCAACAAACCACCATGGCACTTGTATACCTATGTAACAAACCTGCACGTTCTGCACATGTATCCCAGAACTTAAAGTAGAATAAAAAAATTTTTTTTAAAGATTATCTATTTCTCCCTGAGTCAGTTTCAATAGTTTGTGTCTTTCAAGAATTAGCCCATTCAATCTAAGTTACTGAACAGGCATAGAGTTGTTTCTAGTAGCCCCTTTTTATTTTTTACATGTCCTTGAATCAGCAGTGATGGTTCTTCTTTTATTTATAACAATGCTAATTTGTATCTTCTCTTTTTTCTTGGTTAGCTGTACTAGTTCAAAATATTTTAATATTTTCCTTAAGTCTTCTTCTTTGGCTCATATTTGGGTCTGAGAGCAGATGTTTCTTTATCTATAACTGATTTTTTTCTATTTCTTTTTGTTTGTTTCTTATCCATTTGTTTGCGATTGTGTGTTGTAAACCACAGCATCAGCTACTTTTATTTCCTGTGGGGGATCTTCTAAGAGTTGGGTGTTAATTTTATTTTCCTGCCCTAGTGGTGATCACTGGGTCCTTTGTACAGTGAGGGCAGCTCTGGGCTATTAGTATCAAAAGTGAAGAAACAGAAAAGGAGAAGGAAGATGAAGACACAGAGTATAAGGCAACATCAATGTAGTCCACATGCTGAACTTATTCTGTATTTTCTGTGAATTTTTTTTGTTTCGTTTTTGATATTATCTGAAACCCAAATGAGGCTGTGTTTCCTTGGCAACAGGCATTATCCTCCTAGGGGATCTTCCTGCTCCTACCCTTGCCCCCTCAGTTTCTTTCCACACAATAGCCAGAATAATCTTTTCAAACATCAATTGGACGGTGTGCTCCCCTGTTCCTGCCGTAGATTCTTATCACATTCAGAATAAAATATGACCTCTTTACCTCTACAAGGCTCTGCAGGAACTGCTGCTTCTGCCTTTGAGTTTATCTCTTATCAATTTCTCCCCTTTTCACTCTACTCTAACCAAAGTGTCCTAACCAGTCTTCAAAATTACATATTATTTGAGCCCTGGGAACTTTGCACTTGTTCTTTCTTCTGCTTTGAATGCAATTTTTTATGTCTTTGCATGGTTCATTCTGCCACTTCATTCAGTTATCAGTTCCATCTCACTTCTCCATAGGGGGTCTTCTCTGGTCTTTTCTGTTTAAATAAATGCTTCCTCCCAATAACTCAGTATTATTACAGTTCAATTAATTTTCCTTCAGGCATTACCCGTATGTGATAGTAAATTATATGTTTTTTACCTTCTTCCCTTACTGAAATGGCAACTCTGTGATGGCAGGGCCTTTCTAGCCTTGTTAATTGCTGAATAACCAGTACCCAAAATAATGCCTGGTGTATAGTAGGTACCCTGACAATATTCATTGACTGAATGAACAGAGGATGAAGGGCAGGTTACTAATATGAAAAATTAAAAATGGAGGGATACTAAGGCTTGTTATAGGTAGTGTTCCCCTGTGGGGAAGGGAAGAAGCCAGGACTAGACAAAGGGAGATATTGGAATGCTAAAATGCAGTTACAACAAAATCGTAACACGTTGCTGCAGGGGAGCTCTGAAGCTGGGTTGGCTCTTCAGAATTGCCCTGAGTTTAAGTGAAGGTGGCAAGCCTTGATTCTTGATTCTCTTGATTCTTGATTCTAGCAATTCTTGATTCTCGGAAGGGGGCTTGACCTTGGAGAAGGTGGTCTCTTTTGCCAAGGGCAGTTCCCAGGGAGGGCTTCAGGGTGAAGACTTCTAGCCTGCAGCACTTTCAGCAGCTGTGAAAATAATTCTTTAGTTCTAAAAAGGGTTCTGGGAGGTACAGCCTAGTATCCCCAATTGGTCCCTAAGAATGATGTATGAGTGTAGAATGTAGATGAGAAAACATGCTGGGTTGCTGTGTTTTGTTGCAGAACTACGGGGATTTAGATGTGTATGCTGCACTGCAATTTAGAGGTTGAGCTATGATGCTTTAAATGCATTTAAGCCACTAGGGGCTGGGTGCAGTGGCTTACGCCTGTAATCCCAGCACTTTGGGAGGCTGAGGCGGTTGGATCACCTGAGGTGAGGAGTTTGAGACCAGCCTGACCAACATGGAGAAACCCTGTTTCTACTACAAATATAAAATTAGCCAGGTGTGGTGGCAGATGCCTGTAATCCCAGCTATTTGGGAGGCTGAGGCAGGAGAATCACTTGAATCTAGGAGTTGGAGGTTGCAGTGAGCTGAGGTTGCGTCACTGCACTCCAGCCTGGGCAACAAGAGCAAAACTCTGTCTCAAAATAAAAAAAAAAGTGTATTTAAGCCACTAGAAACTGGACAATGCAGTGAAATGCAAAGAACAGACATAGTTGTTTCCTTCACCGTATCATAGTTAATAATGCCAGCTGAGGGAAAGGTATAAGACCTCTGAGTGTTATGGGAGGTTTTTGCATGCTCAGATTCTGCCAGTACATGTCTGCATCTTTGTCTCCAGAATGATGACGAGGGTGGACATGAAGTGTATACCCAGGTACAGAAGAATAAAGGAGAATCATAAAGGGGATGAGCAAGCCAGGGCCCTGAAAGAATCAACTTGGGGTTGAGACTTCTGAGTCATCAGAAGGATAGCCAGAGAGGAGATGAACACATTGTGTGAATGGACATAACCAATTCTAGAATCCACGTCCTGGTTATCAAAGGGCAGTGCCTCACCTGTTACTTACCTCAGAGTTAGATGCCAGAGCCTGTGATTGGGAGTACAGTTTCCACAAAATTTACTTACAAGACTCATTGATCACTTTCTCCAACTCTTAAACATCCTGAGAACCTGAAACCCTGCTTCGGCATTCCTAGCAGTGTCACAGTTTAGTTGAGCAAGAAAAAGGTGAACAATAGGATTCCCACAGTTTAAATACAGCAAAAAGAACAAATGAAACCAGGCAGGGCAATTAATAGGCAAATGGTTCAGACCATGCCGGAGCAGGCAGAAGGGATGGGAGGAACTTTGCCTTAAATGAGGGCTTCAAGGATGAGCTTGGATGGGGAGGATTTTGGCAGCCTAGGAGGGATGACTCTGCTTTTCCCCATGTCTGAGTTTGGATAGTCTCACTGCGCTTCAGTCTCCTCCAAAAATTACTGACATCAGACTTGATAGCACTGAGGTTTCTTTTAAGTCTGATATCCCGTGACTTTCACTTGTATCAAAACTATCAAAAATGTTTTACCAATTTTTATCACTAGATTTGTCATTGAAATTCCCTGGATATCAGTGATAGAAATTATGTGGCTGATTTATGTTAAATATCCTACAGTGGGTTCTCCTATTCACGAATTTCACATGATGATTATCCATATTTCAAGTTGTGCCAATGAGATTTTGGATCAAATCTGTATAATTTCTTTAAATATGTTTTCCCAAATATTTAGAGCTCAGTGAGTCTCAACTTGGATGTAGTGTTTTTATGGATTAAAAGAATAACAGCTTCATTCAAATTTTGCTTTCTGTCATGTCTACCTCTTTCCCAGTCATCTTATTTATATTTGAGCAAAGTGCGTTATCAATTAAGTTTTCCTCCTTAATACACCGTTAGGCTGCTTGGTTAAAAAAAAAAAAAAGAAGGATGCCACCCATGGTGGTATTTTACCCGAGTAACATGAATCAAGTTTGATTTCAAGTGGTGATAGTTTCGTTTGGCATTTCCATTGTGTGATATGTATCACTGTGATGACTTTCACTCCCAGAGTTGTATCTCCTTTATGTTACAAAAGCCAATTTCTTTAGAAAACAATGCCTCTGTTTTCTCCAGATTGTCTCTGTAGTGCTGAATTAATATCTACTTCCACTTGATTTCCTTTCTGGAAGACTGCAACATTCTTTTATCTCTTTAGAAATGCTATTTGGGGTTCCCAAGACATTCCTTTGACAGGTGTTTGTTTTGATCTCAAAGATGTTTCACTTTTTCCAAAGAAGTATTTTCCAGGAAAAACAATGGCAATATCTCTGAGATATTCATCAGTTTTGGCAATCCTGCTACATTGCATCATTGCATATGCATTTTAAGTGTTATGTTTAAAGAATATTGTATACATTTTGAGATATGATTTATAAAGGGAAAATAACTAATAATATTGTTATATTATGCATTGTATGTTGTTAGTTCCTTTGACACAATGTTATATTGAGCCAGCAAAAAAGACATTTACTGTCATATCGTGCTAATGTCAATGGGGTGAGATGGCGAAAATAAAATCCATTTTAATACACTGTATCTGTTTATGCTGTGTGTTTGCTTTTAACATATAGATATATTTCATGTAAATATGTAATTATTTGATTTTAAATTTACATATCAATTATTTTTGAAAATAGTAATATGTAGCTTGGATCAGGTCTTGTTGGAAGCCAACTGAAATTAGCACTCTTTCCCAGCACTTTGGGAGGCCGAGGTGGGCAGATCACGAGGTCAGGAGATCGAGACTATCCTGGCTAACACAGTGAAACCCCGTCTCTACTAAAAATATAAAAAAATTAGCCGGGTGTGGTGGCGGGTGCCTGTAGTCCCAGCTACTTGGGAGGCTGAGGCAGGAGAATGGCTTGAACCCGGGAGGCAGAGCTTGAAGTGAGCCGAGACTGTGCCACTGCACTCCAGCCTGGGCGACAGAGCAAGACTCTGTCTCAAAAAAAAAAAAAAAAAAGAAATTAGCACTCTTTTGTATTTGATTTCTATAGCTCAGATTTTGTCTGAATAAAGAGCGGAATCAGATGAGCCCAAATACCAAATTCTCCATGCTACATTGTAGTCTTTCTAAACCTACTTAAAGATTACCAATAACATATGACCTTGCTTCCATTTTGAAATCATGAATTTTTCACAGTATACTTGACTTCGTTTTGCTCTGTTTCAAGTTCCATTTTAACTTTTAAAAGCTAAATTTAGTTTTCCCACGTATGATGTAGGTAATGAATGCCCTGGAGCATTTGTTGTTGTTTTTGTTGCTAGTGTTTCCTTTTTAGTAGATCCAAAATAAAACAATTAAAATCTTTTTCTTGATGCTCAGAATTAGCTGGGATGATACTAAAATTAAAAGAATCTTTGACATTTGTGGCAGCTATATTTGAAAACCTTGTGGGAAAATGATTTTCCGAGCTGTTGCCCACTCTGGCAATTATCAAAGTTGTGAATTAGAAGTTATGCAAAGCTCTCTCAGAAAATCCGAGACACCTATGCACTTTATTTTTAACAAATGCCACTTAGGGGTAAAATATTTATGTTAATATTTCAAACTTTACTAGTGGATGTCTCATGTACATTTGTTAGGACATTTTAGTACTGTGAAATCTGTTTTCAACTTGGTCATATTTAAGTCTGCTGACAGCTGAGTTGAGACTGTCTGCTTTTGTCATAATTATTAGGCATGAGATCAACTAACCAGAAAGAGTTTAGACAAGTGATGCGGTACATATTTTAAGTGGTTTAGGGAGTTGGTAGGTTACTTCTAAAATGTTTTCTTTAAAAAGTTGCTATAATTGAAAATAATTATAAAATACTAAAATTAATGAAAGCAGAATTCATTTTGGAAAGTACACCAATTGATGGAGAATAATACATTCTTCTTTAATAAATTTTCTGTCATCTATTCATACTATATGATTGTTTTTATAATGGCTATCACTGTTGGTTCTGGCATTTTGACCAGTTTCTATTTTGGCACAAAGCAATAATTGGGAAAGGTGAATATCTTACTTAAGAATCATTGTATTCTGGGATCTTACCTACTGGAATTCTAATGTTTCCATTTTTATTTGCTATATAATAATGATGACATTTTATTTCACAATTGCTGACATATTGATCTTTCTTTTAAAACGCTGACTATGCCCCGTTCTTGCTAAAGTACCTACTTTCAATGCCCCTCATTGCCTACAGAATAAAGTACAATATTCTTGTCTGATATTCAAAATCCTCTAATGATTTGGTTCCTAATTCATGCCCTATTTCCTGCTCAGAATGTTCCTTCTGCTTGGAGTGCTTTTGCCCAACTCAGTGTATTCAATTTCTATCCCTTCAGGACTCAATTCAAAAGTTAGACCTTCCATCATGTTTTCAAAGCTTACCAGTGGACCCAAGAGTCCACTTGCTATGAGCTGGATAGTGTTCTAGGCACCTTATATATATGACATAGATAATATGTTAGATATACTGATAAATTTTCATTTTCCTCTTCAGTCACATTAGATCGTAGCCTTATTTTTTAAGACTGAGCTATGAGGCTCAGGGTCCTGGGAGTAAGGAATAGAGGTATTGGTCAACTTTGAGACTCTAGGGTGGTCTCTTGATCTGTGTACTGAGACAATGATCTTTAAAAGCAAGATTTGTGGAGATTTCTCAATTCCAAATGCCTTTATTTATCTAGTCATGAGCCATATCTCTGTCCCTAAATCATGGAGCATTTTAATACACTGGCGTTAAGAGAACTCTTGATATGCCATAGAGGGACAGGAAAGCTCATCCTATCTGGCTGGGATCACAGAGATAAAAAGTAGGAGAGACATAGGACAGAAGCAAGAGATAGGAGTCCAGGTTTTTCTGCCTTTCAGAGTAGAACCTGGATGGAATATCAGATGGTGGAAATATCCAGATAATTATGGAGGAGGATGAAAATATTTGGGGAATTGTCTAGTGGTATGTTTCCTTAATAAGCCTCTAGGAGAGTCTCCATACTCACTCAGTATGTCCAACATTCCACAATTAGATTAAAAATGACATTGACATAGAAAAAAGCCTTCTTGAATGCAACGGTGGAAACCCTTCTGACTTACTGTGACCTGTGGAGAATACACATGAGATTCATACATTTAGTGCACCCCAGGGGAGAGACTAGTCATAAAGAGGCTGCTGTAAACAGGAACTTCGTGATCAGAAAAAAAATGGCTGGGATAAGGATTTCAGTCAAAGGTAATGTCATGGCTTCCCAAAGCTTCAAATGGGGCCGGTGCATGGCAGTGTCATTCACAAAGGGAGCAGAATCATTAAACCACTTTGCAAAAGAACCACTAAAGTTTTAGAGGCTCCAATCTCTACATCTTCTACAGAGACGTAGTAAACACATCCTACCCAGTATAAGCTGAGGCCATCTTGCTAAATGGTAAAAATATTAAAAATGGAAAGAATGGACATTGTTTGAATTTGAAGGATTATTTTTTTGTGTGTCAACCAAGAAAGCAAGGAAGGCTCATTGTTCATTGGGATTTAAAAAAAAAAAAGGTTTCTAGATTCTCTTTCTGCAATTACCTAGGAAGTTAAAGGTTATGAGAAGATTAGAATAGTTATTGAATAGACTTAGTGTGGTGGCTCCTGTAATACCAGCATTTTGGGAGGCTGAGGCGGGAGTAATGCTTGAGTCCAGCAGTTCGAGTTCATCCTGGGCAACATAGTGAGGCCCAGTCTCTATTAAAAACTAAAAAAAAAAATAGCCCGGTGTGGTGGTGCAGGCCTGTGGTCCCAGCTACTTGGGAGGCTGAGGTGGGAGAATCACTTGAGCCCAGAAGATGGAGGCTGCAGTGAGCCATGATCCCACTGCACTCTAGCCTGGATGACAGAGTGAGATCGTCAAAAAAAAAAAAGACATAAAATATACAGCAGTGACATTTTGTTTCATTTTGCTTTGGCCAATCTGAGTTTACTCGGAGTGAAATTTTGATTTTGTTACACATTTAATTGTCACAATAACCCTATATCTCTCATAAGTAGATTCCAAGATAAGGATTCCAGGAGGTGATTCCAGGAACACCAGGAGGGTAGTGAGACAGGGAAGGGCAGGACACCAATCAAGACTGTGTAATTTAATAAGTTACCATTATAAGTAGCTGTTAGGTTGATGGGTGCACACCTGTCAAACACCCAGTGAATAAGCCTATAGCTGACTGCTGCTGTTTGCAAGTAAGTCAGTTGCAACTACTTATCCACACCAGCTATGGGCTTGCCATCATGTAAGAGACCGATTGTTTAGCTTAAAGGCTTTTTCCTTGTCAACCTGGAGATATAGTTTAGTAATCATTAGGGATTAGGTGGAAAATGTGGGGGTAATGTTGCTGCTTGATTTAGGGGCAGGAGACAGGCAAGAGTTATTCTAGATATTCTAAACTCTAGTCCTAAACCAGTTAGATGAGCAGAGCCTTCATATTTGCAACAGATTTTCTCAGCTCTTCTTATGAGCACTTTTCCTGAACTGTGTTTCTTTATTTATTGTACCTTTAAGAGTATTGAAAAATATCTGTACAATTACAAAAGTGGTAGCAGTTATAAAGATCTTATGTTTTAGGTACTTTGTCTCATATGTTAAATTGAATTCTATCAAATCTATCTCCATAAATTGTGGTCAATAAAACTAAATTTTTTGTATTATAAAGCTTGAAGAAACTCATCTGTGCAAAGTGCTTAGCACTGAGGTTGAGTAAGCTGGGCGTGGTGGCCTCTCTGTGGTAATGGTGGTGGTTATTGCTGTTGTGATTTCTTATAAGTCTCTGTGGATGTGACTAGTTAAAAACTGTAGTTGGAAGTCACAGCACTTCAGAAGACAAGACTATGAATTCTTCTCGCTAAACAAAATCAAATATTGCATATCAATTTTCTTTTAAATAAACAGTTTTGGAGAATAAAGACAAACATATACTTAGCTAAATAAATATGAAATTAAGTTTATCTAGTCAGACTAGGTGTATTAGTTCATTCTCATGCTGTTATGAATTAACCAAGATTGGGTAATTTATAAAGAAAAGAGGTTTAATTGACTCACAGCTATGCATGGCCAGGGAGGCCTCAGGAAACTCACACAATCATGGCAGAAGGCACCTTTTCACATGGAGGCAGGCGAAAGAATGAGAGCCCAGTGAAGGAGGAAGTCCCTTATAAAACCATCAGACCTTGTGACAACTTACTATTACGAGAACAGCATGGGGGAAACTGCCTCCATAATTCAATTATCTCCCCCTGGTCCTGCCCTTGACACATGGGGATTATTACAATTCAAGATGAGATTTGTGTGGGAACACAGCCAAACCATATTACCAGGCTTGGAGAAAAATCAAGTATAAAAGAAACCCTATTTTTTATTACCTTCCCTGGAGACTCTTAAAGTACCTACTGTTTGTTGATAGGTCTTTTAATGGTGGTAATACATCTAAATGTTTTACAGTGCTAAACTCATTTATTTATGGTAGTGCCTATAATGAGGAGGAGGAAATGGCCAGAGCAGTTATTTTTCTGGTTCTTCATGGTGTTTAATCTTAGTGTCTCCTTTGGAGGTAAACGAAGTAAAAAGACTAATTGGATGTTTCCAGTCAAAGAATTTCCCCTCCTTTAAGTGACTACATGTAGCTTTCTTCTTGAAAAACAGTGAATGGAGTTAGCAAATTTGCTCCTGAATGTGAAATAATGAAAGTAAATACAGTGTGTAAAAAAGGCGATTAGTGTTTTCTTTAAGAAATATAGGGACTTTGGTAAATTTGAAATTCAGGAGGTTAGAAGTAATCCTAGGTTTCTCTCATAAATGAAGATAGTGAGGGATTTATATATTCATAAGCATCTAGAGATTTTCATTAATCTGTAATTATAAATAAAACGTACTGATTTTATTTATAGGATTGAATATCGGTCAGGAACCTAGGGGAATTAGATTTTTTTTAAAGTCTCACTTTAATTTCTCTGTCCCTGAAATACCTCCTTTAGCATTATAAGAAAGCAATTAATAAGTCAAGCTCATCACTTTATGTCTATTTCTTCTCTTCTCTTCACTTTTTCGTAAAGGTACCTCAGAGTTACTTATAGTAGAACACTTTAAGTGGCCTTTGTTTTAAAAAAATCTTATTTACATGATGGGTCTAGGAATGTGGTCCTTACTTCCATGTCTGAGGGTGATGAGTCTGTGACCTCCACAAGGAAGGCGATTAGATTTGGGGAACTAAAAATGGAGTCACTAAGCACACACCTACAGATCTTCTGCTGACTCCATGGGACTCTTGTGGAAGATTGGTAGTGGAGTGGGGAAAGCTCATCATATGGTTCACCTCTTTAATTCCCCCTTTCATCTATTCATGTGCTTTAACAAATATTTGATCCAACCCCAATGGAAACAATAAAGGAAAACAGAAGTAATATTAAACAAATATTTGAGTACCTACTAAGTACGTGGCTCATAGGATTCTAAGTTCATGGTAATGACCAAGAAAGGCACCATCTCTGCCATCAAAGATTCTTCTAGGACTGACTTTTATTTATTTCTCTTGTAATAATTTATGTATTCATTTTTAATTTAAAGACACTTAATAAGTGCTTATTGTAAGAGTTAAAGAAAGAGGAAAGAAACACGAAATGCAGCTTAACAGTCAAAGATAGGTTTATTTTGGAAAAATAAACCTGAGAGGGGCTTCTGGCCAGTTTTGGTCCAGAGTGCTCTCTTTTACAGACCAAGAGTATTTATCGGTGAGAGAGCTTGGAATTTTTCTGTGTTGGGGAGAAGTTTATGGCAGAGTTGGAATGTCTCTGGTCAGAGGGGAGGTTATCTCAGGGCTGACATCTCTCTGGCCATAGGGGAGGTTATCTTGGGGCTGGCATGTCTCTGGTTGGGGAGGGGTTTGGAAAGTTTCTGGTCAGAGATGTTATTTGTGGTTTATTGTCATGCTGACTGCCGTTTGGCTGATGCCATTTGGATTTAGGCGGTTTTTGATCAAGTTGAATTTTAGAATAACAATGCTTGTCCAAGATGGCGATATTCCTGCTCTGTCACTTATTACATGCCAGAATGGAGGTATTTGTAATTCTTAATGAAACAAAGGGAAATTATATAACAACACTACCCTTGTGGAGCTGAACAAGCCAATCAGTTATTTTGGCAAAATGAGAAAAATGCAATGAAAGAGAAATTCAAAGTGCTATGAGACTGAAGAGTGGAGAATGAATTTTGCTTTAATAGATCCAAAATATTTTTAGAGTAGGGGTGTCAGTTCACTATTGTCAAAATTGATGCTTCATAAGAAACTATCTCAAAATTCAGTGCTTAAACAGCCACTCTTTATTATTACTCATGAATGTAAGTGTTGGTTGGGTGGTTCTTCTAGTTTCAGCTCAACTTAGTTGTATGTCCACCATAGACAAGGGTTAGATAGGTGGCTTGGCTGATCTTGGCTGTCGGATTGCTCATGTTTGGGGGACAGCAGGATGTTGACTGCTCTGGATGGCGTTGACTCTTCGCCTTGTTTCTGTCACATCCTTCCATCTGGCTTCCTGGACATGATCTCATAGTGGAGGAAGAAGTTCAAGAATAAGTGAGAGAACAGGTCCCAATGTGTAGGTGCTTTTCACACCTTTGCTTGTATCACATTTACCCACATTCCACAGAATATCACCTGGATGAGCCTACAGTCAAATTCAGTGTGGGTTGAGCATGCTGTCCACAATAAGAGTAAAGAATCGGGGCCATCAGCATCATCAGTCTACTACAGAAGGTAATGACTAAGCTGAGATTTGAAAGCTGATATGGTTTGAATGTTTTGTCACCTCCAAATCTCATGTTGAAATGTGACCTCCAATGTTGGAGGTGGGCCTAATGGAGGTAGATCCCTCATGAATGGCTTGGTGCCCTCCTAGCAGTAATAAGTTCATGCAAGATCTGGCTACTGAAAAGAGTCTGGGACTTCCTGTCTCCTGCCCCCACCTCTCTCTCGCCCCAGCTCTCAGCAGGTGATATGCAGCAGCTCCCCCTTCATCTTCCACCATGATAATAAGCTTCCTGAGGCTCTCAGCAGAAGCAGATGCTGGCACCACACTTCCTGTACAGCCTACAGAACTGTGGGCCAAAATAAACCTCCTTTCTTTATAAATTACTCAGTCTCAAGGTATTCCTTTATAGCAATGCAGACAGACTAATGCAAAAAATAAACAGGAATCCCAGGAACATTCCAAGGAGAGATCTGAGCACATATGATGACAATGAATCCTGAAAGATTTCTAGCTTAGGAATTCCAAGGAGGTTGATATGATTGGAGAAAATCCCTGTGGGAAATGATATTTTGGAAATGCCAAGTTCTTTTGCCTTGCAAAGTCTGCTCCTCTGGGGCCTCTTTGTCTTGCTCTCCATGGAATACCCTACTGGGCTCTTCACCTTACTAACTCACTCCTGGTCATCCTTTAGCTCTTGACTCAAATGTCACTTATGAGGACTGACAAACTCTGAACACACTGTAACTGGCATACGTTTCCCCCAACCATGTTTTTCAGCTCACAGTACTCTGTCTTCACCATTTAATGCTTTTATTACAATTTGGAATTATGTAAATGTGGGCATCTATTTATTTAATATCTGTCTTCTCCACTAGATCAGAAGCTCCATCAGGACACATATTTTTTGTTTGTGATTGCTTTTTCAGTGTTCATTTTGACACACAGTAGGTATTTAATAAAAAACGAAAGAATGCAAGTAGAGTGTTAAGCAATTCATTAGTCATGAATGGACTTTGGTACTCAGTAGAGAAATTTGAACTTTGTCCTGGAAAGTAAAGGGAGTCTTTAGAGGATTTTAAACAAGAGCCTAATTTGACAATTCAGACCTTTAAAGAAACTACTTTGGCATTATTGACAGAAAGGATGGTAAAAGCCATAACTGTAGGCAGAGAGACCAGTTAAGAGGCACTACAAACTCCGGGTGAGAAGTGAAGAGTCTGGATTAAAGATATGGGAATAGAAAGTAGGTAACCTAGATGGAGAGAAGATGAAATCTACTGGACATGTTTTCCTGTTGTTTGTTGATCTAGTGTTCTGGATTTCTCACTTTCCTTTCAGAAAACATCATAAAGCAACATGGAATAAAAGCATAAATATGCCACTATATATTTGATGAAAGTAAAAGCCTTGGTAACCACAAACTATGATATATAAACAAAGGCTGCCAAATGGTATAAAATTAAAGGAGAAGAAAAGTGTCAGAATGTACTAGAGAGGATGGCTGTGGCTGTAGACCTCAGACAACACTGACATATATCTGTTCTCTTAAGTAATGGGATAATCTGAGGCTTAAAACCAATAATCCCCTGTTGGTTAAATATGAAACAGATGGAAAAGATAACGCAAGACCTTCCTTAGATTCAGTTTTACTTGAAGCTGCAAGAGGCAGAGAAGGTAGGGTTAAGAGAAGATGCAAATCACACGTCGTATTTGCAGTAAACTATTAGTATGAATGAGAGGAAGGGAAAGAGTCCACCTTGTGGTCACCTCTGTGGTGTTCATCTCTATTGGCTGCAAACATAAATATTAAAAGCACTCACATCTAAAGCTTCATCATAAGAAAAATTATTGCTAAGAAGGAATATTGACCGTAGCCCCTGTTTGACAAAAACCTCCATCCAATGGTCCAGGAGGAATTCACCTCATCAAAGATGAATAATAACAACAACCAAAAAATAGCACTGAATGTATGCAATGATGCTACAAGGCAAAAGGAAGAAAAATAACAAATGAAATTATAAGAGCTTTTATCAGAAAATTGTTGCATCAGAGTAGATTGTGACTAAACATATCATCATGAATTAAAAAATAGTAAAGCAATCACCTTTACAAAATAAAGGATCAAAGTAGAGGTATAAAAGCTCAGAACACAAATGTATGCGAAAAAGGCCTTGTTTGCATTAATCTCTCTTTCTGTGGTCATTTGAAAGCATAATTATTTGTTCAGCTTAATTTTTTATTTTAGTTTTTATTTTTATTTTTTGAGACGGAGTTTCGCTCTGTCACCCAGGCTGGAGTGAAATGGCGCGATCTCAGTTCACTGCAACCTCCGCCTCACGGGTTCAAGTGATTCTCCTGCCTCAGCCTTCCAAGTAGCTGGGATTACAGGCACTCGCCACCACGTCCAGCTAATTGTTCAGCTTAATTTTAAAATTACATCTGCAAATGAAACCTTATTCGATTCCTCCAGACTAGGGGTTCTCAATGAGTCACAGAACCAGTTTCTGACTCAGTAGGTCTTGGATGGGAGCTGGGGATTTGCATTTCTAACATGTTCCCAGGTGATAAATGGTCAGACTCTTGGTCCAGGGATTACACTTTGAAAATGACTGAACTAGCTTATCTTTCTGTCTGCTTCGTGCCTTGCTACTTTATATAAGCATTTCTTTTACTCAGGCTTGGTCTCCAGTCTTTAAACACTGTTGGAATGGTAGCCCACCTGGTCTTTCTGAAACTCATATAGATGGGTGGAGGGACAGGAATCAACAGGAAATTATTCTGTAGGTCCTGGCTATAATTTTCTTGTTTCTGAGCCACATATAAAAGGATGTAACAATTGAGGCAGATCAAGGCTTCTCTTCCTTTAATTTCTGAAAGGGTGAGAAATTATTATGGCTAGATGCTATTTGTTATTTAGCCTTGCTTTAAGAAAAGACAGATTCTAATTCTAAAATTGGCCAAGACATAATTTTTAGAATGGTAAGTTTTTACTTTTAGGCAATGACTGTGTTATTATGCTAACTTTAAGTGGAAACAACACAGGTGGTTTATTTTCAGAACCCTAGAAAGAGGGAAAAAAAAGGCATATGTTATACTTTTTGCTGCTGCTAAATTTATCTTTTTCTCTGCCATCTTGTCCAATGTGTCTATCACATAGCATTTGAAATGAAAATGGGTGTCAGAGAGAGAAAAGGATTGAAGGAAAGCAATGACAGGGAGGAGGAAATAGAGGATTACTAGAAGAGGACGCTAAAAGGCAGCTAGGGGGAGGCTTGAGGGAAGGAGAGAGCAGCTGGTGGGAGAAGTAAGGAGGGGAGAAGCCAGGAAGGCAGTGGACTGCAAATGAAGCAGTCAGCTCCTTTACGAGAGCTGGAGCTTACTGCCCAATCAGCCTCTCTCCTTCATTGCCTGCCACTGATTTGGTCAAGATCACAGTTGCTTGATGGGCAAATATAGTCAGCATGGAGGACCAGCCTGTGAAAGAGAGGGAAGCTGGTAATGCCAGGATGGAACAGGAAGGAATGGGGCAAATGAAAATACAAAGGACAAGAATACTCAGCGATGGCAGAATTAGCATGCATGTCACATGATGAATTTCTACGGTCACTGACTCTTCATTATTTCCCTTTCCCCTCATCCCGGTGGCATTCCAATGGGTGCTGCAGCTGTACCAGGAGCTTTTCCACGGTCCTTGCCATTCACACCAGGAAGGTCTACCCCTACTTTGGTAACTTCAGGAAATACATCTGGCAAAGTCTGATCCCAGGTAGACAGAAACAGATGTGTGTCCACTGTGCTGTGCTCCTAGGGTGAAGAGGCTACCTGTCTTGATGTTAAACTGATCGCCTGCCATGATACCTCAATTCTGTCCAGTGAATTAAGGCTTTGTGTTTCCAAAAGGGAATATATCAATTTAAAATACATTATTGTAAAGGGAATAATAAATTTGACTGCTGGTAGCCACAAACATATGTGGGTACATGAATTAATGATATTTATTGAGCTGTTGCTATTTGCTAGACAAAACTGCATAGCTATTTTGTACCAGACCCTGCACTTGGAACATTTAAATATAAAATGAATTAATTTCTACAACAACTCCATAGAGTTTATAGGTGAGTGAATATAGTCTGTGTTGGGCATTTTTTGTTCAGTTAACATGTATTGACTGCTTATTCTGGCATGGCACCAAGCCCTGGAGAATACAACTGTGAATAAGATGTTCATCTCTCTTGCCCCCTCAGAGTTGAAGGCTAAGGAGGGAAAGTGAATTTTAAAGAAGGTAATTATCATGTGTGGTAAGTGCCCTGATATGGGACGTGGAGAATGCCAAGAGCATACAAAGGCAGCCAACGTAGACTTAGGGGTTAAGAGAACTCCTCAGGGAGTGATCATCAAAAGTAAGAAAATAAGATGAGTAGAGCAGGCAAAAGGGACAATGGAACAATGATCCTGGCAGGAAAAACAACATGGGAGAGCCTTGGGAACATAGAGGACTTAATAAGTCAAATAAAAATGGTTCCTTACAATAAAATGTAGAGTATGAGGGAAAAGTGATATAGTTAGTAGCCAAGAGCCTATATGTAAAAGAGCTGGAATGTGAGCTCAGTATCTGAGGCTCAATAACCCTGATTTTATCATTCTCCACATTCTTTCTACTTCATCAATTTTCTTTGGGAAACGGATAACAGGGCTTTTAAGAATGGGGTCAGAAAGGACCTTTGGGAGGAAGAATAAGGATGAAAGGAATGGAGATAATTCCAGAAGTAATACGTGACAGGCACAGGTGGAGTAAATCTTTGTTTTAAGTAAAATGAAAACAAAGGAAATAAAAGGAGGGAGGAGGTGGGACACAAAAACAACATTTTAAACTTTCTAAGCTCAATGTAGATCATGGCGCAGGCGATGCTGTAGCTCCTGGTAGTGTTATGCTCTTCCTTAGAACCAGGTGGTAGCTAAATCCTGATTTTAGCCTTCCCATTCCAACTCATTCATATACACAGAGAAGGGTAAACGTTAGCAATCATCTGGTCTAATCTCCAGACCAGAAGTGTGAAGGTCCTGGCTTGGGAAGAAACACAGCCTTTTGAAGGGCCTTGAGGACAGCAGTGAGAGAAAGGAAGACTGGCATTTTGTAACAAGGGTGAAGAGGAGTAGGCTCATTTGGAGATGCTCAGACCAATTAAGGATTGACATTTTCCAAAGAGAGCAATAGGAAGCCATAGAAAGGCATTAAGTAGGGCAAAACTATTGTCAGATCTTCATTTTAAGAAGATCACTGTGGATACTGTAGGGAGAGTAGGTTAGTGGGAGCAAGAGTGGAGGCAGATAGACAAGATGGGAGATTATTGGAGTAACCTGGGTAGGGGATGTTGATAGCATGAACTAGTGTGGTGGCAGCCTAGACAGGGCCATGAGGAATATGCTGGGGAGGTAGCCAAGAGGTGGAACTGGCTAGTGTTGGTGAGAGATTGGGGTGTGTAGTGGGTTGATGAGGAGGGAGAGATAAATACTAGGAGCAACTCTCAGATATTCTGACTGATAGCTGAATGCATGTTAATATTGTCACCAAGGTTAAGAACACCGCTTTGGGGGAAAGACCATGGATCTGAGTTTGGGTTTCTGACAATGAGAGAAGCATTCCTGAGGAGCTGGGTTCATTGCCTGAAAATATTAAGTGTTAGAAGTTTATTCATCATATCCAGAGGTCTGGCTTATGGTTTTTCTGTTTTGATCATCATTCCGTTCTCTGAGCCACCCATAGTCCTGCATTAAATTCTGCTCTAGGAACTCAGTCCTTGTGTCAGTTCTTATGGCAAATACCTGTTGGCCTTGTTGGGGGACTTGCTGGTCTTGGGCTGAGTTTTGCCTGTGATTTATTTTATGCAGCATGTGTCTGTTAGGTTACTAGTTTACAGGCCTGTGTTTGGCATTATCACTTTTACAAAGAGGCTAATAATGTGTGGTCCTGACTTTCAAAGGAATTTGTGATCTTATTGTGGGCAAAGAATAATAGCAACAATTCATGACTCCTCTGTGCATGATTTAAGAAAAGGGGATGTAGAGGTCTATATGGAAGTCCAGTCTCCTTTTTGTACATAGAGGGCACAGTTGTATTTCATTAATAATAGTACTGGGGGCTTATGGAGAAAAAAAAAAAACTCAGGGCAGAAACTAGATGGTATGTGCTAGGGAATCAGTAGGAAATTTAAAAAATAAGAAGCTCAGCTTTCCCATCTAAAATTCAACTCTGAAGATGAACTATTTAAATTGCCTGCAATAAATCCCAGGGATGAGGGGAAAGAAAGGCATAGGGGACAGGGGTATTTTAGCATGTGGTTTTATTACTAGCACCTAGTGATACATATTAGAAGGAAATGAGTAAAAGAAGTATGGATGAATAAATGCTGGATGGATGGTAGGAGGTATGGATGAATAAATGGTGGTTGGATTGATTGATAGGTGAATAAATGAATGAATGAGTTGAGGTAGTTCACTCTAGGCAGGGAATCACATATGGGACCAATTTAGTAGAAAGTGATGAATGGTGAGTTTCCAGGGGTGACAAGAGGACGTAGGTGTAATAAAAATTCCCTAAATACCAACCCTGAAAGATTTTGGCATTCTTGACAACCTATTTCCATGTAATATTTCAATATAATTCAGAATCGTCTTTTAACAATGGTTGGATTGTGCAGATTAGAATAAACCTCTAACTTCTCATCAACAATAAGTATGTACCTTTTGATACGGATGAACATTTTTGTGCTATTTTAAGTCTTTGCAGTTTTTTTCCCTACTAGAATGAAGTTTCTGAGCTGTTAATAAAGGCCAAGGCCTAGACTCTGGTACCTTTTTCATTTCACTTAGCAAGGCTTTCATTTTTCATTTATCTTCTTTGTGTGAAAAGAACAGGAGTGTGAGTAGCATCAGCCAGTAGACTAATAGGATGCCAGAGAATTAACACTGATATGTGACTTGCAATAATCACATTTTAATTCTAGATTCAGGAATTATTTATATTTTATTTTATTTAAAGTAGGAGAAACAAAACTTTAAAATGATGTCTCCTTGACTTTTGGCAGTTCTCTGGTTTCCCTGACAGTCCAACATTTGTAGCAGTAAATGGGTGAGATGTCACTTTAGACCATTTTTCCAAATTATCCTTGAGCTGTGTAACTCTGTTAGAAAAAAAAATAGAAAATGTCAAACCGAATTTGCTATCTTAACAAATGCAAAATACTACTGACCAAGGACTAATGACTTTCTTTGTTTCTGGAAAGCCTTCTAACCCCTTGAAAGGTGGGGGCAGGGAGACTTTTGCACACTCTGGGCCCCAGATGTAAACTGTTTTATTCTGACATCTGCTCATTCTTATTAAGGGGTAGGTTAAGTTCTTGTATTAACCTGAAGTTTTCCCATATAAAATAAAGCATAATAGCATAACCATCATTGGAGTAATTATTTTTCATTTTTCCATAGATCTATTATACATATTGTTTACTTTTATACCAATAATTCATATGAGATAGATGTAGAAAATCATCAGCATCATTGAAGAGATAAAACTAGTAAAAATATTTTGATGTTATTTAAAAATTTGGAAAGTACTTTCATGTGTATAACCTCACTTTATCATTTCAATAAAGCTAAGAAAAGTAGATGCTAACGATTTAGCTCAACAATTCAATTGAGCTAATAATTTAATTCCAGTTTGTTAAACCCCAAACCCATGCTTTTCTGATGTTCCTCATTACTGTAGTGTCAGAGAATTATGAAGTTCAACGGTGATCAAAGTGTTTTCATAAATATTTCTGGTCTGGGGAAGCATCTCTCAAATAGCCCATCTGATTATGGGACACTATTTCTTGGAAAGTAGAAGAGTTAAGGCACAGGTTAAATAAATGATACGCTTACAGTTTCAGATGACCATCTCTGCTTCTTTCCACATCTAGGTTTTTACAATTTTATGGTATATGCTTTACACACATTAGCTTATTTCTATTCTTTCAACAACTGATTATACTTCCATGTTATAACCATAAATACTGAAGCTCTGTGAGAGTACATAATTTTCTTAAGGTCATGCAAATTCTTGGAACTCAGAGTTGATGTCCTTTGTCCCATAGTCCAGATTGATATCAATACTTTTTCAATGTGTCTGTGCCCCACCTTCCATTGCTAATACAATTTGGGAATTAACTGAGTTTGTGTCTAGCATTCCTATCACTTTATATTTCTGAGTGACTGTGGTAGACTCAATAAGGACAACAGGGTGAGGTGATCTATTTTGGCAGAGGCAGTAAAAATGATCAGTTCATGAGAGATACTTAATGGGCAATTGTCTTTCTGATATAATTCCTGTAATTGTCTGAATCCAGAGGGCTTATTGCTTGTGTTCAGTCATTTGGAATATTGAGCTAGGACAGAGATCTAGCTTTGCAACTGCATCCCATAGGAGCTTCAGACTTTTGCTAGAGTTGTTATCACTTTAAGGTAGTGCTGCGCAATAGAACTCTATGTAATGACAGAAATGTTCTCTACCTGCACTGTTCAAAAGGGTAATCTCCAGCTACATGTGACTATTGAGCACTTGAAATGTGGCCAGTATGACTGAGGAGCTGATTTTTACATTTGAATTAATGAAGGTTTACATTGAAATAGCCATTTGGGTCTGGTTGTTATCATATTGGAAGGTACAACTTTAGAAAAAATAACCATAAAACTAGTGTCAAGTGTTTGGCTTTATACCTTATAATCATAGCAGCGCAGAAAGAAAATATGATCTTTTCTCCTTATTCTTTGAAACATCATGGAATGAAGTAGACTACCCTATATTCTCACCTCTCAGTGAAAGACTAGAATTCTTCACAGTTGTAGTATCAATGGACTTCAGAAAGTGTAAATGAGGGAAATTCCATTCCTTACAGAGGCAACAAAATTCAGGAGAACAATAAAATAAAAAATCTTTTGAAAGCAGAGGCCATGTCTTTGTTCCCATTGTATCTTCCACAAATATTTCTGTGTCTGATGAGAATTAATATCAATGCAAAAACTTCTACATCTTCAATGCTTATTTTGTGCCAGGCATTGTTACAATTGGTTACATATAATAACTCATTTAGTCCTCACACCACCCTGGAAGTAGTTAAACTTACTGTTACTTCCCAAAGTAGGCTCCCAGATTATTGAATAATTTTTTAAATTCTTTCCTTTTGTATTAGAGCATCAGCAGCAGTAGCAGTCGATACTTATCAAATGCCTAGTAAGTTCTAATTGCTGGCTTAAAGCAGCATCATCACATGATGATCCATGTCAGTGATGTCCCTTGGAGTAGTGCAGTGGACAGACTATGCTGTTTAGAAAAGTTTGCTAAAGAAAAGACAGTTCTCCTCCTTCTTCATAGAGTTTCTATACTCTGTGGACGCTGGAGCACACCCAAATGAAGAAGCGTGCTATTCCCTATAAGATTTGTTGTAAGCAACTACCCTTTAATAAATAGTTTCCCATAACCAAATAGGCTGCTTGAGAGATATTTCTCCATTACCAGAGATATTTATGAAAACATTTTGGTCATCATTTAACTCCATAATTTTCTGACATCACAGTAATGAGGCAAAATCAGAAAAGTATGGGTTTTGGGTTGGACAAACTGGAGTTAAATTGTTAGCTCAGGCCGGCACGGTGGCTCACGCCTGTAATCCCAGCACTTTGGGAGGCCGAGGCGGGTGAATCAACGAGGTCAGGAGATCCAGACCATCCTGGCTAACACGGTGAAACCCTGTCTCTACTAAAAACACAAAAACTTAGCTAGGCGAGGTGGCGGGCTCCTGTAGTCCCAGCTACTCGGGAGCCTGAGGCAGGAGAATGGCGTGAACCCGGGAGGCGGAGCTTGCAATGAGCCGAGATTGCACCACTGCACTCCAGCCCGGGCGACAGAGCGAGACTCCGTCTCAAAAAAAAAAAAAAAAAAAAAAAATATATATAATATATATATATATATATATACACACATATATATATTGTTAGCTCAACTATGTCACTAAGTGGTGCCTCTCTTGGGTCTTCTTTCTAATTATAAAAGGCAATGACTTTTCATAGGCTTGTCACAGGTATTTAAAGAGTGAGTAAATGAAAGAAGCTAGTGCTTGGTGACTGGTGGTGATTTCATAGTTAATATTACTATTATTACAAGTAATGTTTTCAAACAGGTATGTGGGGCTCTAGATGCTGTCCTCAAGTATCTTAATAGAGGAAATAACAAAAACATAAATAAGTGCCATACAATAGGACAGTTATGTGTGATGGGTATTCGGTAGCGAGAAGGAGATTACCTCCAGCAAATTATCAGAAAGAATTTCTCAGAAAACAATGATGGGCTGTACAACAGAAGGCTTTTAAGTGATAATTTTTGTTAAATCAGTTGAAAAAGTAGGTGCAAATAATGTTCTGGATTTGGGCTATTGGCAAATAGTACTACCCCTGCTCTTCTAACCTTTCTGCCTGAAATTCCTATAGTGCGGATAACTATCTATACTCTTTGCTTTACCACCTCGTCCAAAAGTTTCATAAGCAGTCTTATTGAACCCCTTCCTATCTGAGTGAATTTTGTTTTCCTGGCTGAGACGTTGAGGTGTGGGAGAGTAGAGCCTTAGGAATCCATACACTGGTGTTCCATGGGTGAACCAGGGATTTTCTTGATTCTTCCCCAGGTCCAGAGTTTTATGTGTCAAGGATCTCTTTCTAACTTTCAGAAATCTTCACACAGGATTTTGCAGTGCTGTGGGACATGGCTCCTAAAAAGTCTCATGTTGTGCTAACTGATAAGATATTATCAGTTTTTATTTTAAACTCACTCAGTGTCCTTGAATCAGTTTCCTATACTCAAACCCAAACCTGACTCATGCTTACTTGGGGCTAGGATATTTGCCATCTCATAAATGGTACATTTATGTTTATTGAGTACCACTAATGTATTCAATAGAAAGATAGCAACTGTTTATAGATGTACCAAACAAAACCCAATGTTTCCATCCAGGAAGCACATGAACAGCTTTTCAGTTTTTCTGCTTAGGCACATCACAAAATACGGTCATAGGAAATGATAATGAATCCGCTGGGTAACAATGGAGCTGGTATTGACTTCAGGTTATGCAGTCCTCCATGCTTACAGCAATGGCAATGACAATGAATTTAATGGTCTCTTCTTCTAAAAGCAGTTCAATACAATAACTGCTGAAATGCCTGCTACCTGTTTATTATAGTCTCTTTTATCCCTTAGGACATTTGCCAGCATATTTTTAAAACCAAATTTGAGGTCACTAGGTAATACTCACTACTAACAATATGTGTACTTTTTCAGGCAATGATTAAAAAACATAAAGAATTGTTCAATGGGGAAAAGTTGTATATCCTTTACGGATTTTTAGAAAGCATTGTCCCAAGCCTGGTAGATCAGCCATAAATGTAATTTATGGGAAAAGCCAAATCTGGAAATAAATCACTACATCAATCTATCAAATATTTCATAAAGAGACTGTAGGTGTCAAGGAAAACAAATAACAAAGGCAAGTGGTAGTCTCTCTTGCTTTTAAAATGAATACCACAAAAGTTATTTATTTGCTGTAATAACATGAAGATCTAGATATTTCAGTCTAGAAATTTTTCTCGATTACTTAGATCACAGTCACTTATTACAAAATGACTTTGAGGAGTCAGAGCAGAGTTACTACATTATTACTACAAAAGATTAATCCTAATTTAAAATAATTAAGACAAACACCACTTCACAATAAAACACACACATCTGTATAGCTCTTAAAAGTTTTTTAAAAAAATTGATACTCTCCTTATATATCTGGTTTATTTCACTTAGAATATTGTCCTCCAAGTTCATCCATGTTGTCACAAATAATAACAACAATAACAAGAAAGAAAGAAAGTGGGAGGAAACTTTTGGATGGATCGTGGTGATGGTTTCACAGGTATATACTTATCTCCAAACTTACCAAATTGTATACATTAAATATGTACTTTAAGAATGTTAAACATATTGGCCGGGCGCAGTGGCTCACGCTTGTAATCCCAGCACTTTGGGAGGCCGAGGCGGGCGGATCACGAGGTCAGGAGATCGAGACCACGGTGAAACCCCGTCTCTACTAAAAATACAAAAAATTATCCAGGCGTGGTGGCGGGCGCCTGTAGTCCCAGTTACTTGGAGAGGCTGAGGCAGGAGAATGGTGTGAACCCAGGAGGCGGAGCTTGCAGTGAGCCGAGATCGCGCCACTGCACCCCAGCCTGGGTGACAGAGCGAGACTCCCTCTCAAAAAAAAAAAAAAAAAAAAAAAAGAATGTTAAACATATCTTAAAAAAATGGATAAAAAATCTATGCTCTTCAGGTTGTCACAGATGCTAAGCTATTTTCCAAATGAGCAGGTCCCTTAGGAGGGTGCTGACAACTCCAGATGAAGGTGATTGTCAAACCCAGGAAGGTTTCCAACCTAGGAGCCCTGTAGTCGAAGAGGTCTCCAGACACAGCTGTGGGATGTTCAGACCTAGATTTGTGGGCCTCCAGGTATGTGAACAGCCAACAAAATGGACAGCTCTTGAAAACTGTACACAATTGAGGCTCATTCAATCACCAGATATTCATTAATGCCCTCCCAGTGGGTCTATTATAATTTTAGTGGGTTATAAAGCCCAGAATACTCCATGACCTATATAGCCCATACCTCTACAAGAAAAATAAGCCTCAAACAAGTACTTAAGTTTTCTTTCAATAAATACTAGAGAGTGTTTTTTCTGTTAATTATTTTACAAAGATAAATTTTAGAACCTGTTGTATAAAGCATCTTAATTCCATTTTATCACAGGATGGTAAAAAACTCAAGCCAGAATATACAGAGACATATACATAGATATGTACATTACTGAATATAGAGAACCGCTAATGAGTGTTCTCTAATTGAGTCCAGATACTCCCTTTTATTTTTGTTCTTTCTTTCAAAGACTCAGACTTTCCTTCCAAGTTATCATTTAAAAGTATTTTGCTTCCCTAAAGTTTGAGTTTAGAATGAGACACAATATAAGGTGTAAGGAAGGGATCCAGTTTTAGTTTTCTACATATGGCTAGCCAGTTTTCCCAACACCATTTATTAAATAGGGAATCATTTTCCCATTTCTTGTTTTTGTCAGGTTTGTCAAAGATCAGATGGTTGTGGATGTGTGGTGTTATTTCTGATGGCTCTATTCTGTTCCATCGGTCTAGATCTCTCTTTTGGTACCAGTACCGTGCCGTTTTGGTTACTGTAGCCTTGTAGTATAGTTTGAAGTCAGGTAGCATGATGCCTCCAGCTTTGCTCTTTTGCTGAGGATTGTCTTGGCAATGCGGGCTCTTTTTTGGTTCCATATGAACTTTAAAGTAGTTTTTTCCAATTCTGTGAAGAAAGTCATTGGTAGCTTGATGGGGATGGCATTGAATCTCTAACTTAACTTGGGCAGTATGGCTATTTTTACGACATTGATTCTTCCTATCCATGAGCATGAAATGGTTTTCCATTTGTTTGTGTTCTCTTTTGTTTTGTTGAGCAGTGGTTTGTAGTTCTCCTTGAAGAGGTCCTTCACATCTTAAAGACTTTAATGTTAGACCTAAAACCATAAAAACACTAGAAGAAAACCTAGGCAATACCATTCAGGACATAGGCATGGGCAAGGACTTCATGACTAATACACCAAAAGCAATGGCAACAAAGGCCAAAATTGACAAATGGGATCTAATTAAACTAAAGAGCTTCTGCACAGTAAAAGAAACTACCATCAGAGTGAACCGGCAACCTACAGAATGGGAGAAAATTTTCACAATCCACCCAATTGACAAAGGGCTAATATCCAGAATTTACAAAGAACTTAAATAAATCTACAAGAATAAAATCAAACAACCCCATCAAAAAGTGGGCAAAGGATATGAATAGACACTTCTCAAAAGAATACATTTATGCAGCCAACAGATACATGATAAAATGCTCGTCATCACTGGCCATCAGAGAAATGCAAATCAAAACCACAATGAGATACCATCTCCTACCAATTAGAATGGTGATCATTAAAAAGTCAGGAAACAACAGATGCTGGAGAGGATGTGGAGAAAGGAAACAGGCAGACATTTCCAAACAAACTTGCACTCAGGTAATATATCTCCCATGAACCTTTCTTCAAACACACGCACATACACACACACACACCCTTGAAAATGGAGTAACTCCAAAACAGGCATAAAGGGGGAAGGTAAAATAAAGTATCTGGTATTGAGAAATGAATTCAAATAAAAATTTAAGTCTGTCTGTTTTGTCTTACTCTTTATAGTTGGCATGATTTTTACTCCACAAACTTAGCTGCAAAACCTATCACCTTACTCACTTTTCTTGAGTAATTAAATCTAACTACAAGAAGCTATGTTGCCTGGGCATAGCTGGGAAATTCATTGCCAATAATTTTACTTTAATTTTGTGTATTGGACCCAGGCATACCAGAAGATTATGAGGTGCTCAGGGAAATGCTTCTTGGTTTAAATACCTGTTTTGTCCAAGCCCACTTATTTTTTTGAACCCAGGATTCCTGCTAAGCTCAGTGATACGAATCTCTGTGAGGGCTGTGAGCTCATCTCCACATTGCTTCTAAGAGCCTACCAACTACCTTCATTTTTAAACTCTGTGAGGGTGCGGATTTCTATCTGTTTTGTTCATTGGTGTATTGCCAGCACGTAGACCAGTGTTTGGCACATAGTAAACCAGAGTACTTCATGTATGAATGAATGCTACCAGGGAAACAGAGAAGCATTTTTTGCTACTCAGTTCCCAGAAGCTGGAAAAATTTTTCTGCGGATGGCACTCTTTTTCCCTCTTCCAGCCCATCTCTTCTCTCCCAGCCCTCCTTCAGCTTTCATCCCTCTGTATTTTCAAAACTGTTTTCAAAGAATATATATTACTTTTATAATTGGAAATAACTAGGTAGATGTGGAAATACCTACATAATAATAAAGGGAATCTTTTGCTCTTTTTCTTTTTTTAAGGAAGTGGAATAAAGAACTACATTTCTATTTCCTGTTACTATCAACTAGTCAAAGGCAGATGATTTAGATGTGTCTCACGAAGACTATGATCAACACCATGGATTATAGATGATTATAATCCACTTAAGCCTTATTGATCTTGATATTTCACTTTTACCCATCCTCGTTCTCCTGGCTTGTTGATCTATTCAAAGAGTGTATTGATTTTTAACTTTTTGTAAATCTAGTCGTATCTTCCATTTTATCATTATAGGTAAACAACTAGAGGACGTCTAAGAAAAAAATCATTTTTCAAAGATAATATTTTGTATTATTTGTTTTTCAAATTGCATGTCACAATTTAATATTGGATTGCATAATCCATTTAATGAGTTCTGACTAGCATGAAAAAGTGATAGAGATTAAAATAGGGTGTACGGCACATATAAGGCTAAATACTGTTTTGTAAATTTGTTGTTTCAGGTATACATATAGTTTGTATATATTCATATGCATGTATGGACTAGGTCATTTAAAAAATTTTATTTCTATGGATTGTGATCAAGCAAATTTGAAAGCCAGTGTTTTATATAATTATCTATTGCTTTATAAAAATACCAGTTAATAAATCCTTAACTCTTCCTTAATATCACTAATATTGTGGGTAATTTGGAATTACATCTATGTCTATATATTTAAATTATGTCGTGGTAACCAAACAAGTATGTGAAATATCATTTTCCTAGTTTTCATAAACTGTGTTTAGAAAGAAACAAAACTCTTGAATTCTTTTGTTTTAGTAGATGCCTAGCTGCCAAGAATCTGCACACCTCCCATTAACTTTTGTATAGCTATTTATAAAATCATTTGATAATTAAAAAAAATTTTCTCATCTTCATTGGTACTAATTTCAGGCACTCATCTGATTTTAATTTTAGGCCTAAATTAACATCATAGAACTAAAAAGTGTTTCTGCTGTTGTCTTCTTAGTTTGGAGACCAAAAGCCATATAGCTGCTCATTTATTTAATATGAAAAAAAAGTTTTCCTGTATCTTGGAAATTTGAATACTCCTGTGTGTAAAGATTTTAATTTTTAATTAATGTTCTTAATTTTATTTTTCAAATAGAAATTGGGGTCTGTGTCTGCTGAATTTCCAAGAATTCCTATTGTAGGAGCTTCAGATATATTAACTATGTGGATAGAGAAAATATGACCTAGAGGAGACTCTGCTCTGTGTATCTAAATCTCACTAAGCTGTAGAAGGAGACTCTGCCCTGTATATAAAGAGACTCTATATATTGATACATCTATTGACTGATAGACTTATCTGTATATCCATATGTTTATGTATATATCTATAAGCTGTAGAAGGAAGCTGGAATCTGGGATAACTCAAAATCCTCATTTGAAGAGTGGGCTATGGAGAGTAAATCAATGAGGTCATAACTTCTCCTAGGTCCCAGATTATACAAATTGGAGAATTTATGCTGGTTGTGTTAAAGAACAAACACAAAACCTCAGGGTCCTGACAAAGTAAAGCTTGTTCCCACTCAAATTACATTCGAATAACCTTGATGGCATGCTCTTCTCTACTCAATTACTCAGGCTCCTTTACCCTCTTCAAGGACCAGATGAAGCTGGATGAGTTATAAGGAAGGAGGAGGTATCAAAGATGACCATCATGGCTGGCTTGTACATCTGAAGAGATGTCATTTGTTGAAATGGGTACCTATGAGGATCCAAGTGGAATTGTCAAGGACACAGCTAGTAGGATCTTCAGCTACAGCTGTGTTCCCAGGGAACTGAGGTCTGGAACCAGCTTGCCCAGCTTACTCCAGTCCAACACTGAGGGTGGCTCCATGAGCAATATAGTAGGCTTGCCAGTTTCTCAGCTTTTTCTCATTTTTGGTGTGAAAATGAAGAATGAGGGGCATATTTTATATCTGGGGACATGGGAAGTCAAGCTTGTGATATAAATCTAGCTTTAGAGTAGTGGTTCACAAAGTGTGCTCACGAAGCCAGCAGTAGCAGCATCTCCTGGGACCTTGTTAGGAATGCAAATTCATGGGCTCTACCCCAGACTTGCTCAATTAGAAACTCTGGGAAAGGGGCCCAGGATCCTGTGTTCTAACAAGCCTCCAGATGGTTCTCAGGAAGTTAGAGTTTAAAAACCATTGTCCTAGGTAATCCAAGAGGAGACTATTGTGAACCCCTTTGTGGTTTCTCTTGTGTTCATTCATTTCAGCATAGTCGCTGAGTGCCTACTGAGTACCGGCTGCTGCAGGGTTCTTCATGGACAGGAGCAGCACTGTTTACTCACAGTCTCCTCAGTATCCTCCAGGCACAATTTTCATAATCATCCAAGGAGATGTCTCTGTAGAATGTAAATCAGGTTTAATACTTGCTGAAACTTAACAGGTTTAGGAAAATAAATCTGCTATAAAACATGGATGTAATGCAGTCTGAATAAAATATAATGAATTCTGCATCACTCACTATTTATTTTTCTTATTATCTTCACCAAAGCTCTTCCACATTTGTACTAGTAACTAATGTTGCCTAAAAATCAAATGTTTAGATTTCAAGTTCTGTGAAAGCAGATAATGTCTCCTCTAAATTTTTCAAATTTAGAACAGTTATGTATGTTAAATGGGTATTACTTATAAAATAAAAATAAATGGAACAAAATTGACTATAGCAGTCTCCCCTCATCCATGGGGGATACATTACAAGACCCCCAGTGGATGCCTGAAATCATGGACAGTACTGAACCCAATATATACGATGTCTTTTTCCTATACATATATAGTTACGATAAAGTTTAATTTATAAATTAGGCACAGTAAGAGATTAACTACAACAATAATGAAATAAAACAATTAAAACAATATGCCAGCATCACTACTCTTGTGCTTTTGGGCCATTATTAAGTAAAATAAGGGTTAGTGGAACACAAGCACTGTTATTCTGCAACAGTCACTTAGTAACTGTCTCAGTGATGAGATGAAGTGATGAATGAGCAGGTAGTGTAGACATCATGGATACTCTGGACAAAGGGATGATTCATATCCCTGGCAGGAGGAAGTAGTGGGGGGTGAGATTTCATCACACTACCCAGAATGACATGCAACTTAAAACTTGCGAATTGTTTACTTCTGAAACTTCACATTTTATATGTTCAGACCTCACAGAGCAAAGCCACAGATAAGAGGGGACTACTGTATTCTTGTAAGTTTTTCCATCTTCTCCTCTAGCTATATAGTTAGCAAAACAATAAATATGTAACAGAATGAGTTCCTGAGAAACATACTGGTGCCTTGCTTTTAATGAAATTTTGCTTTCTCTTCTTCACAGAAAAGGCAGCCAGAATGTTGTCTTGATTTCTGGCCTACTTGGTACGACAGTAGTTGTAGTTTTTAGTGTTTCAGAAGAAAAAAAGAAGTTGCTGTGCTTTGGAGACATCCCCAAACTATGTTTTTTGTTAACTATTCTTGCAAAGTGTGCTCTGTGAGACACTTGTTTCCCAAACACCTGCAGAACCTACATTAACACAGCTCTTTGAAGTTACATCTCCACACCCGTCAATCACTGGAGGTGGACAACCCTAAAAATGGGACATGAACTTGGATGAGGCAGCTCTCTTCACCTGAGTCCATCTCTCAAAGAGGCCGGTAGCTAAAGGTGGTCTTCAGGCAGCTCTCCTAGAAACTGGGAGAGAAAGACCATTTCTGAAGAGGGAAAAGAAGGGTGTTTCACACAGTGTCCACTGTAGAGTGAGCGGGCACAGCTGTTAGATATAAGGAAATTCATTACTGATATTCGCTGTGGTTTGAAGAATTGGAGTTGTCTTCAGATTTCAAGCTCTTCAATATGGTGGCCACTCACCCTTTGATATTTCTGGAGCAAAATCTGGGGCCAGACCTGTAATATGTGTCAACTGCTTAAACTTGCTTTCTCCTCTCCTAGCCTTGCTTAGAACTGGCATATTGTCATCTGGCTCCATTTTGGGGTTAGTAGGAATCAAAATTGAGAATTTGACAAGTGGAAATTTTTAAATCAGAATTTTGGCAGGCGCTAGCAGCAGTTTCAGTAATCAGTGTCATTTCTTTTTTTACTTCTTATTTATTTATTTACTTATTTTATTATACTTCAAGTTCTAGAGTACATGTGCAGAACATGCAGGCTTGTCACATATGTATACTTGTGCCGTGTTGGTTTGCTGCATCCGTTAACCCATCATTTACATTAGGTATTTCTCCTAAAACTATCCCTCCTCCCTCCAACCACCCCATGGCAGGCCCCGGTGTGTGATGTTCCTCGCCCTGTGTCCAACTGGTCGCATTGTTCAATTCCCACCTATGAGTGAGAACATGCAGTGTTTGGTTTTCTGTCCTCGCGATAGTTTGCTCAGAATGATGATTTCCAGCTTCATTCATGTCCCTACAAAGGACATGAACTCATCCTTTTTATGGCTGCATAGTATTCCATGGTGTATATGTGCCACATTTTCTTAATCCAGTCTTTAATTGATGGACATTTTGGTTGGTTCCAAGCCTTTGCTATTGTGAATATTGCCACAATAAACATACATGTGCATGTGTCTTTATAGAAGAATCATTTAAAATCCTTTGGGTATATACCCAGTAATGGGATCGCTGGGTCAAACGGTATTTCTGGTTCTAGATCCTTGAGGAATTGCCACACTGTCTTCCACAATGGTTGAACTAGTTTACAGTCCCACCAACAGTGTAAAAGCATTCCTATCTCTCCACATCCTCTCCAGCACCTGTTGTTTCCTGACTTTTTAATAATGGCCATTCTAGCTGGTGTGAGATGGTATCTCATTGTGGTTTTGATTTGCATTTCTCTGATGTCCAGTGATGATGAGCGTTTTTTCATGTGTCTGTTGGCTGCATAAATGTTTTCTTTTGAAAAGTGTCTGTTCGTATCCTTTGCCCACTTTTTGATGGGGTTGTTTGATTTTTTCTTGTAAATTTGTTTCAGTTCTTTGTAGATTCTGGATATTAGTCCTTTGTCAGATGGCCTAGATTACAAAAATTTTCTCCAGTTCTGTAGATTGCCGGTTCACTCTGATGGTAGTTTCCTTTGCTGTGCAGAAGCTCTTTAGTTTAATTAGATCCCATTTGTCAATTTCGGCTTTTGGCAGCATTGCTTTTGGTGTTTTAGTCATTAAGTGTTTGCCCATGCCTATGTCCTGAATGGTATTGCCTAGGTTTTCTTCTAGTGTTTTTATGGTTTTAGGTTTAGCATTTAAGTCTTTAATCCATCTTGAATTAATTTTTGTATAAGGTATAAGGAAGGGATCCAGTTTCAGCTTTCTATGTATGGCTAGCCAGTTTTCCCAGCACCATTTATTAAATAGGGAATCCTTTCCCCATTTCTTGTTTCTGTCAGGTTTGTCAAAGATCAGATGGTTGTAGATGTGTGGTATTATTACTGAGGGCTCTGTTCTGTTCCGTTGGTCTATATCTCTGTTTTAGTACCAGTAACATGCTGTTTTGGTTACTGTAGCCTTGTGGTATAGTTTGAAATCAGGTGCCGTGATGCTTCCAGCTTTGTTCTTTTTGCTTAGGATGGTCTTGGCAATGCGGGCTCTTTTTTGGTTCCATATGAACTTTAAAGTAGTTTTTTCCAATTCTGTGAAGAAAGTCATTGGTAGCTTGATGGAGATGGCATTGAATCTTTAAGTTACCTTGGGCAGTATGGCCATTTTCACAATATTGATTCTTCCTATCCATGAGCATGGAATGTTCTTCCATTTGTTTGTGTCCTCTTTTATTTCTTTGAGCAGTGGTTTGTGGTTCTCCTTGAAGAGGTCCTTCACATCCCTTGTAAGTTGGATTCCTAGATATTTTATTCCCTTTGTAGGAATTGTGAATGGGAGTTCACTCATGATTTGGCTCTCTGTTTGTCTGTTATTGGTGTATAAGAATGCTTGTGATTTTTGCACATTGATTTTGTATCCTGAGACTTTGCTAAAGTTGCTTATCAGCTTAAGGAGATTTTGGGCTGAGACAATGGGGTTTTCTAAATATACAATCATGTCATCTGCAAACAGGGACAATTTGACTTCCTCTTTTCCTAATTGAATACCCTTTATTTCTTTCTCTTGCCTGATTGCTCTGGCCAGAACTTCCAACACTATGTTGAATAGGAGTGGTGAGAGAGGGCATCCCTGTCTTGTGCCAGTTTTCAAAAGGAACGCTTCCAGTTTTTGCCCATTCAGTATGATACTGGCTGTGGGTTTGTCATAAATAGCTCTTATTATTTTGAGATACATCCCATTAATACCTAGTTTATTGAGTGTTGTTAGTATGAAGGCTGTTGAATTTTGTCAAAGGCCTTTTCTGCATCTATTGAGATAATCATGTGGTTTTGTCTTTGGTTCTGTTTATGTGATGGGTTACGTTTATTGATTTGCATATGTTGAACCAGCCTTGCATCCCAGGGATGAAGGCAACTTGATTGTGGTTGAAAGGCTTTTTGATATGCTGCTGGATTCGGTTTGCCAGTACTTTATTGAGGATTTTTGTATCGATGTTCATCAGGGATATTGGTCTAAAATTCTCTTTTTTTGTTTTGTCTCTGCCAGGCTTTGGTATCAGGATGATGCTGGCCTCATAAAATGAGTTAGGGAGCAGTCCCTCTTTTTCTATTGTTTGGAATAGTTTCAGAAGGAGTGGTACCAGCTCTTCTTTGTACCTCTGGTAGAATTCGGCTGTGAATCTGTCTGGCCCTGGGCTTTTTTTGATCGGTAGGCTATTAATTATTGCCTCAATTTCAGAGCCTGTTATTGGTCTGTTCAGAGATTCAACTTCTTCCTGGTTTAGTCTTGGGAGGGTATATGTGTCCAGCAATTTATCCGTTTTTCTAGATTTTCTAGTTTACTTGTGTAGAGTTGTTTATAGTATTCTCTGATGGTAGTTTGTATTTCTGTGGGATTGGTGGTTATATCCCCTTTATCAGTTTTTATTGCATCTATTTGATTCTTCTCTCTTTTCTTTTTTGTTAGTCTTGCTAGGCATCTATCAGTTTTGTTGATCTTTTCAAAAACCAGCTCCTGGATTCACTGATTTTTTGAAGGGCTTTTTGTGTCTCTCTCTCCTTCGGTTCTGCTCTGATCTTAGTTATTTCTTGCCTTCTGCTAGCTTTTGAATGTGTTTGCTCTTGCTTCTCTAGTTCTTTTAATTGTGATGTTAGGGTGTCAATTTTAGATCTCTCTCGCTTTCTTTTGTGGGCATTTAGTGCTACGAATTTCCCTCTACACACTGCTTTAAATGTGACCCAGAGATTCTGGTATGTTGTGTCTTTGTTCTCACTGGTTTCAAAGAACATCTTTATTTCTCCCTTCATTTTGTTATTTACCCAGTAGTCATTCCGGAGCAGGTTGTTCAGTTTCCATGTAGTTGTGCAGTTTTGAGTGAGTTTCTTAATCCTGAGATCTAATTTTATTGCACTGTGGTCTGAGAGACAGTTTGTTGTGATTTCTGTTCTTTTACATTTGCTAAGGACTGCTTTACTTCCAACTATGTGGTCAATTTTGGAATAAGTGCGATGTGGTGCTGAGAAGAATGTATATTCTGTTGATTTGGCGTGGAGAGTTCTGTAGATGTCTATTAGGTCTGTTTGGTGCAGAGCTTAGTTCAAGTCCTGGATATCCTTGTTAACCTTCTGTCTGGTTGGTCTATCTAATATTGACAGTGAAGTGTTAAAGTCTCCCGTTATTATTGTGTGGGAGTCTAAGTCTCATTTTAGGTCTCTAAGGACTTGCTTTATGAATCTGGGTGCTCCTGTATTGAGTGCATATATATTTGGGATAGTTAGCTCTTCTTATTGAATTGATCCCTTTACCAGTTTGTAATGGCCTTCTTTGTCTCTTTTGAACTTTGTTGGTTTAAAGTCTGTTTTATCAGAGACTAGGATGGCAACTTCTGCTTTGTTTTGCTTTCCATTTGCTTGGTAGGTCTTCCTCCGTCCCTTTATTTTGAGCCTATGTGTGTGTCTGTACATGAGATGGGTCTCCTGAAGACAACACATTGATGGACCTTGACTCTTTATCCAATTTGCCAGTCTGTGTCTTTTAATTGGGACATTTAGCCCATTTACATTTAAGGTTAATATTGTTATGTATGAATTTGATCCTGTCATTATGATGGTAGCTGGTTATTTTGCCCTTTAGTTGATGCAGTTTCTTCCTAGCATCAATGGTCTTTACAATTTGGCATGTTTTTGCAGGGGCTGGTACTGGTTGTTCCTTTCCATGTTTAGTGCTTCCTTCAGGAGTTCTTGTAGGGCAGGCCTGCTGGTGACAAAATCTCTCAGCATTTGCTTGTCTGTAAAGGATTTTATTTCTCCTTCACTTATGAAGCCTAGTTTGGCTGGTTATGAAATTCTGGGTTGAACATTCTTTTATTTAAGAATGTTGAATATTGGCCCCCACTCTCTTCTGGCTGTAGAGTTTCTGCTGAGAGATCTGCTGTTAGTCTGACGGGCTTCCCTTTGTGGGTAACCCGACCTTTCTCTCTGGCTGCCCTTAACATTTTTTCCTTCATTTCAACCTTGATGAATCTGACAATTATGTGTCTTGGGGTTGCTCTTCTCGAGGAGTATCTTTGTGGCGTTCTCTGTATTTCCTGAATTTGAATGTTGGCCTGCCTTGCTAGGTTGGGGGAATTCTCCTAGATAATATCCTGAAGAGTGTTTTTCAACTTGGTTCCATTCTCCATGTCACTTTCAGGTACACCAATCAGATGTAGATTTGGTCTTTTCACATAGTCCCATATTTCTTGGAGGCTTTGTTCACTTCTTTTTACTCTTTTTTCTCTAAACTTCTCTTCTCACTTCATTTCATTAATTTGATCTTCAATCACTGATACCCTTTCTTCTACTTGATGAAATTGGCTACTGAAGTTTGTGCCTGCATCATGTAGTTCTTGTGCCATGGTTTTCAGCTCCATCAGGTCATTTAAGGTCTTCTCTACACTATTGTTTATTCCAGTGAGCCATTCCTCAAATCTTTTTTCAAAGTTTTTAGCTTCCTTGCGATGGGTTCAAACATCCTCCTTTAGCTTGGAGAAGTTTGTTATTACCAACTTTCTGAAGCCTACTTCTGTTCACTCATCAAAGTCATTCTCCATCCAGCTGTGCTCCATTGCTGGCGAGGAGCTGTGATCCTTTGGAGGAGAAGGGGCGCTCTGGTTTTTAGAATTTTCAGCTTTTCTGCTCTGGTTTCTCCCCATCTTTGTGCTTTTATCTACCTTTGGTCTTTGATGATGGTGACTACAGATGGGATTTTGGTGTGGATGTCATTTTTGTTGTTGTTGATGCTATTCCTTTCTGTTTATTAGTTTTCCTTACAACAGGCCTTTCTGGGCTGCAGGTGGCTTGCTGGGCAGAGCCCTGGGGGTGCAGTGCTCCTCCCTTCATGTCTCCGCTCCATGTGTGCACCCTGCACTTCAGGATCCGTCCTTCACTGCCCCATTACCCCCACGCCTCTCAGCCCCTGACCTTCATCCTGGGAGGTTCTGACCAGGTGCCGGAGGGGCACTGTGTCAAGGGCGACCCACCCAAAGCAGCGTCCCATGCTATAGCCACAGTTTCCAAGAATCTGTTGATGGCATTAGGTATCAGAAAACTTAGACTGCCTTAAACAATTAAGAAATGTATGTCCGTTACAAGATGGCCAAATAGGAACAGCTCTGGTCTGCAGCTCCCAGCATGATTGATGCAGAAGACAGGTGATTTCTGCATTTCCAGCTGAGGTACCTGGTTCATCTCATTGGGACTGGTCGGACAGTTGGTGCAGCCCATGGAGGGTGAGCCAAAGCAGGGTGGGGCATTGCCTCACCGGGGAAGCACAAGGGGTTGGGAGATTTCCCTTTCCTAGCCAAGGGAAGCCGTGACAGACTGTACCAGGAAAATGGGGACACTGCCACCTCAACACTGAGCTTTTCCAATGGTCTTAGAAAGCAGCACACAAGGAGATTATATCCCGTGCCTGGCTTAGCAGGTCCCATGACCACAGAGCCTTGCTCACTGCTATTCTGAGATTGAACTACGAGGAGGCAAGCCTGGCTGGAGGAGGGGCATCCGCCATTGCTGAGGCTTGAGTAGGTAAACAAAGTGGCAGGGAAGCTTGAACTGGGTGGAGACCACTGCAGCTCAGTAAGGCCTGCCTGCCTCTGTAGACTCCACCTCTGGGGTTAGGGTATAGCTGAAAAAAAGACAGCAGAAACTTCTGCAGAGTTAAACGTCCATGTCTGACAGCTCTGAAGAGAGCAGTGGTTCTCCCAGCACAGTGAGCTCTGAGAATGGATAGACTGCCTCCTTAAGTGGATCCCTCACTCCTGTGTAGCCTAAGTTGGAGACACCTCCCAGTAGGGGCCGAATGACACCTCATACAGCTGGGTGCCCCTCTGAGACAAAGCTTCCAGAGGAAGTCTCAGGCAACAATATTTGTTGTTCTGCAATATTTGCTGTTCTGCAGCCTCTGCTGGTGATAACCAGGCAAGCAGGGTCTGGAGTGGACCTCCAGCAAACTCCAATCAGTGTCATTTCTGATCACACCCACCAAGCCCTCTCTACCACCACCCATCACTACCCTTAGGATTAACCTAGCACTGCCCTGTGGAGTCACGGTTTATCTTACCTCTTCCTTTCGTCTCCCACTCTCTGCAGGTTGGAGAGTAAGATGAGACAATTTCTTTAGCACGTTGGTGGTTAAAGAAAGGTTTATTTTTTCTAGGATGAATTCAATTTTTGGGAGAGATACATTCTTATCTGAGGAGGTAGCATCCTACATAGTTATGTACAAATGGCACTTTAATCCTAAGAAGGTATATTAAATTACAGAGTCCTATAGGAAGAATAGTTGTAAGTTAACTAATCTTAATGTTCATTTTAAAATTTATTAATTTGTAATTAGAGAAAAAATTCTCAAACACACAACGTTGAGTACCTGCTGAATACATACAATAGTACTAGGCAACATAGAAACTTTGACTTAGATGCTCATGTAACCCATCAGGAAAAAGGATGTCTGCTTCAGGTAATATGGATTCTCAGGACTATGGAATTCTCAGGACTGTCGAATCCTTGTGTGGGCACAGGGGAATAATCTGTGAGGTCTGGTTTTAGTCTTAGAAGGATATAGGAACAGGTCAATAATTTAGGAAAGGAGACGAAAAAGCAATAACAGTGGAGAAATGTAAAGATCATGAGCAAATTTTGTATTTACTAATGTCAACTTAAGGAACTGAAATTGATATGAAAAATACTTTTCTTTAAAAAAAGTGTCCGGTTTTTATATATAGCCAGATCAGAAAGCAAGTGCCGTTCAAACCTTTAAAATTTGGCAGCAAGTAAATTAGCCCTGTTTAATTTCTTTGTACTATCGTCAAAACAATGCCAACATATTCAAATGGGATTAGTGCTAACAATGGGTAACAGAACAGAGCCCCATAGGATGGTTGATTCAGAACTCTAAGCACCCATCATTTTTTCTCTAGAAGAGAACAATTGAGATGGTGCATTATAGAGTAAGCAGAACAAATACCTTCCACTTCTTTGTTTCACTAAGCTAATCCTCTTTGTGAAGAACGAGGTGGCACCCTGAGCTGTTATTGGGATGCAACACATTTCTCCCCACTGTTTCTGGCTGAAAGCAAGTCTGTTCAACAGTGAAAAAAGTCACTGATTAATTTTATTCATTGAAGAACTTATCTGCTTTTCTAGATGCTTGGGGCTGAAGGATAAACTATTGATTTGTGTTCTAATCACAAAAATAGTTTGTAGTTAAAATAGAATGACACCTTTTCATCTTTTTTCTTTGCCTTTTCCAATCCTTGCCATTTTTCTAGGCAACACTGAATTGGTTTTAGTCAAGGCATGAATCCTTTATGCAAATGGAAACAATAAACTAATTGAGACTGTATTGTATGGAGACTCAGGATTTTGAAATTAGCACTGACATATTTGGCTCTTTGGCTTGGAAGTGAAAAACATCTAGTCTCTTATTTTTGGATTTGTCACAGGCTTATTGTGAAATGTCTTGAGAGAGTCACTTATAGCCCCCTAGCACCACCCCCTAAGCCTGATTCGTGTTTATCAAATTCATATATTAGGACTATTGAAAAGCTAAATGCATCCAAGTTCTAATCTTCTTGTTTGTAATTTAATATCCCTTCTTAGGATTAAATTGCTATTTAGGATGCTACTTCCTTAGATAAGAATAGATCTTGTTTCCAAAGCCTCTTAGAAAATTAAATTCATCCCTAGAAAAAACAAATCTTTGTTTAACCACCACTGTGCTTAATAAATTGTCTCATCTTACTCTCCAACCTGCAGAGTAGGAGAAGAAAGGAAGAGGTAAGATAAACCATGACTCCAGAGGACAGTACTAGGTTAATCCTAAGGGTAATGATGGGGATGGTGATAGAGAGGGCTTGGTGGGTGTGATCAGAAGTGACAGTGATTACTGAAACTGCTGCTAGCACCTACCAAAATTCAAATTTAAAAATTTCCACGTGTCAGATTCTCAATTTTGACTACCACCAACCCCAAATGGAGCCAGATGGCAATATGCCAGTTCTAGGGCAGGGCTAAGAGAGGAGAAAGCAGATATAAGCAGTTGATACATATTACAGGTCTGGCCCCAGATTTTGTTCCAGAAATATCAAATGGTGAATGGCCATATTGAAGAGCTTGAAATCTGAAGACAACTCCAATCTTCAAACCACAGTGAATATCTGTAATGAATTTCCTTATATCTAACAGCTATGCCCACTCACTCTACAATGGACACTGAGTGATTCACCCTTGCTTTCCCTTTTCAGAAATGGTTCTTTCTTTCCCAGTTTCTAGGAGTGCTGCCCAAAGACTGCCTTCAGCTACCAGCTTGTTTGAGAGATAGACTCAGCTGAAGTCAGCTGCTTCATCCAAGTTAATGCCCCGTTTTCAGAGTGGTCCACCTCCAGTGACTGATGGTGTGGAGATGTGAACATTTTTATGGTTAGCCCTTGTTTAATAAACACTCCACCTTACATGATTATAAGGATCACTCTCATTTTGTTATATCACTTTAAAGTTTTATTTTTCATTTTTAGTCTGTGTCAAATTGACTTTTTACAGTAAGGTAAGGATTAATTTTCTTTTGTGTCCTATGAAAAATCAGTTCTTCCAGCCCTATTCATTGTCTCACTAAAAGGCAATGCCATCTTAATTATACATTGCATCCATACATGTGCGGATTTGTTTGGGGGTTTTGTGTGTGTTTTTTTCCCTTGACCTATTATGTATATTTCCATTCCAGTACCACATTGTCTTAATTGGTACAGACTTGTCATAAACCTTGACATATGGTAGGTAAATTGTCCTCTCTTTTTCCTTCTTCAGTGGTTTCTTGACTGTCCTAAATCTTTGCACTTCTAAATAAAGTTTAGAATAAGCTTGTCGAATTCAACTACAAATCCTATTGGAATTCGAGAAGAATTAACTTAGATCTTGAGTTACAGCTGGAGAGAATCAAGAGCTCTGCAGTGTTTTCTTATTTATTGACATAATATGTCTCTAAAATCATTTAGGTCTTCTCTAATGCCTTTTAATCAGCTTTATAATTTTCTCCTTAAGGATCTTGTATATTTGTTATATTTGTTCTTATATTAATTATACTTTTTGAGCTATTATAAGTGGTTGTGTTTATTATTCATATTCTCTTAGTTTGTTACTGTTGACTAGATATAAAACTGACTATTGATCTTATATTTATTCACCTGACTGAGCTTACTAATGAATTCTCATATCTGTAGATTCTTTTGGGTTTTTAAAGTGCACATGAATATTATTGATAAATATAATCAGTTTTTCTTTTTCAATTCTTGTGTCTTTTGTTTCTTTTCTTCCCCTGTGAGAGATAAAAATTTCAGTACGATGTTTACTAGCAGTGGAGATAGTGTGTACCTTTGTTTTGTTCCTGATTTTAAACAGTATACTTTAAATATTTTTCTAAGTATGTATTTTTAAGGATTGCTTTGTATATGTATTTAGCACATTAAATTTTTTCTTCTATTTCTAAATTGATAAAAAATGTACCTTGAATTAATGTTGTATTTTATCAAATGTTTTTAGTAGCTATTTAAATAATTATTTGGTTTTCTTCTCTTATTGGTTAAGTCAATACATTAATAGATTTGTCTAATGACCAATTTTGAATTCCTGGAATAAGCCAAACTTGGTCATGATAAATTGTCTTTTTATAATTACTGTTAAAATTTAGCTTAGATTTTTTCATACATTTGTTTTAAATCCACTCTGCAGAAATAGCTTGGACATGTACTAAAATTTGGTTTAGAAATAAAGACTGATGATGGCATGTCTCAGACATCAGTCAATCAGGACTGAGTTGTAAAAAAGAATCTGACTTCATTTTTGGATGTTTGACCTGTGATAGCATTGAGTTTTATTCCTCTCCTTGCCCCTTCTGTTCCATGTTTGTTTGGTCAGGCTGCTAATAAAGCCTGGGTGTTCCTTCCTTTGGAGCAGACAGGAAATTCAAACTACGCAAGCTCCAGCTTGTGCAAAAGAACAGTTACTTCTGCACCACCTCCTACCACAATAAAAACCCCAAATAAGTCTCCTTCCCTTTCTCTCTTCAGCCATTTTTGGACCAGCTTGGAAAGCCAGTCCTGACCTCCCTGCAAAGCCTCATTATGTGAATGTAAACCCTTTAATAACCTGATGATGTGTGGCATCATCAATGTTGATATCCAAAAGAAAATTTTGTGTGGTAATCCATCCTACATCTGTAGTTGGACCACAAAACAAGGTGCCAATTAATGAGATTGAACTGTAATTTTACTTTTGCTGTCATTGTCTAGTTTGAGTATCAAGGTTATACTAGACTCTTTGAATGAGCTGAAAAGTGTTTGATCTTTCTTAGGGAAGAGTTTATGTAGGATTAGACTTATTTGTTCCTTATGTTTTGGTAGAACTCACCTATAAAACCTGGGTAAGAATATTTTATAAATTTTTAAGCTATGGATTAAATTTCTTCAATCATTTTAAGGTGATTCGAGTTTCCTTTTGTTTCAATCTAGGAAAACTAGAAAATATCCCATTTCCCTGGGTTATAAAGTGGGATGGTTGTGGTAGGGAGTAGAGGAGATAGAGTTGGAGTCAATAACAGTTTCCATAATGTGGAAGACCTTGTAAAGTGTTGATGCAGGAGGAGTGGATTTTTTAAAAGGTATAGTTTGCATACCATAATAGTCACCTTTTTGAAGTGTACAATGCAATGGTTTTTAATATACTCACAAAATTATGTGACAATCACCAATACCCAACTAGTTAAAGATCTTTGAAAAAATTTGTACTTTTCCACCAGCTTTATTGAGGCATAATTGCCAAATAGAAATTAGATAAATTTATGGTGTACAAGGTGATATTTTGATATATGCATACATTATGAAATGATTGCCATAATCAAGCTTATTAACATAGCTGCTTTCTCACATAGTTATTGTTTTTTGGTGGTAAAAATGTACTTTCTTGACATATCTTAAATACACAATGCATTATTGTTACCTATAGATTTTACTACCACCAAAAGAAACCTTATGTCCGTTAGCAGTCAATCCCCATTACTCTCTCTTCCCAGCCCTTGGCAACAACTAATCTTCTATCCCTTTCTATGAATTTGCCTAGTCTGGACATTCATAATGTGATCATTTGTGACTTTTTTTTCACTTAGCATAATGCTTTCAAGGTTCATCTATGTTGTAGCATGTGTTACTTCATTTTTATGAATGGATAATATTTCATTGTATGGATAGAGCACATTGTGCTTATTTGTCAATTGACAGGCATTTGAGTTCTTTCTGCTTTTTGGCTATCAGGAATAATGCTGCTATGAACATTCATGTTTGGGTTTTTGTGTGGACATGTATTCTGAATTCTTTTGGGTTATACCTAGGAGTGGGTTTGCTGGATTATGTGGTAACTCTATGCTTAACTTTTTGTGGAAATGCCAAATTGCTTCTAATGTGGATAAATCATAATTTGTTCCTTCAAGCAATGCATGTAGGCTCTAATTTCTCTATGTGTTGGCCAAGACTTTTAATTATCTTTCTCTTTTTTATAGTTATCCTAGTGGTTGCAAAGAGGTATTTATTTTGTTTTGATTTGTATTTCTCTAATGACTAATGATTTTGAGAATCTTTTAATGTGCTAATTGTTCATTTATATATATTATTTGTAGAAACTTCTATTTAAATGCTTTTCCCATTTAATAATTGGGTTATTTGTGTTTTTAATGTTGAATTGTAAGAATTCTTTATTCTAGAGACAAGTTATTCATCAGACATATGATTTGAAAATATTTTATTTTGTTCTGTGGACATTTCATATGTGATCTTTATATGTCTTTGATGATATCTTTTGGAGCATGAAAGTTTTAAATTTTGATGAAGTTCAACTTGTCTTTTTTTCCATTTGTTGCTTGTGCTTTTGGTGTGACACCTGAGAAAAACTATTCCCTAGTTTAAGTGGTTCAAATTTATTCTTTTGCTTGTGGCTATCCAGTTGTCCCAGCACCGTTGGTTTAAAAGACTAATCTTTTTCCATTATAATATCTTGGAACCATAGTGAAAAACCAATTGGTCCTTATTGTAAGGATTTATTTCTGGGCTCGCTATTGTATTCTGTTGATCTATATGACTAGTATTATGCTAATACCACAAAGCCTTAAGTATTGTATCTTTGTAGTAGTAAATTTTCTAATTGGGAAACATGAGTCCTCCAGCTTGGTTCCTTGCCAAAATTGATTTGGCTATATGGTTTCCTTGCACTTAGATATGAATCTTAGGATCAGCTCTTTATTTTTGCGAAAAGGCTGCTGAAAACTTGATAGAAATTGCATCTAATGTGTGTATCATTTGAAAAGTATTGCCATCTTAACAAGAATGTCTTCTATTGCATGAACATGAATACCTTTCAATTTACTTAGGTATTTATAAATTTCTTTCCAAGAGATTTGGCAGCTTTTGGTGTACAACTCATGCATTTTGTGGTAGATTTACTCCTAAATATATTTTTTAATGTTGTTGTAAATAGAATTGTTTCCTTATTTTTGGACTGTTCATTGGTGGCATGTATACAGTTGATTTGTGTATAGTGATATTATATCCTGCAACTTTGCTTTTTAGTTGGTTCCTTAAGATTTTCTATCTACAAGACCATGTTTCTGCAAATAAGGATGTGTTACTGCTTTTTCTTTGTTTTTTTTTTTTTTTTTTGAGATGGAGTCTTGCTCTGTCACCCAGGCTGTAGTGCAGTGGCACGATCTCGGCTCACTGCAAGCTCCTGCCTCAGCCTCTCCGAGTAGCTGGGACTACAGGCGCCCGCCACCACACCCAGCTAATTTATTTTTGTATTTTTTAGTAGAGACGGGGTTTCACCGTGGTCTCAATCTCCTGACCTCGTGATCCGCCCGCCTCGGCCTCCCAAAGTGCTGGGATTACAAGCGTGAGCCACCGCGCCCGGCCGTATTATTGCTTTTTCAATCAGGATTCCTTCTCTGTCTTTTTGAAAGTTATTAATGTTTGCTTCAATTCCTTTGCTAGATATAGGCCTATTCAGATTTTTCCTACTTTTGTTGTGGTTGTGTGTCTTTCAAGGAATGGGTACATTTCATTTGAGTTAACAGATTCATTGGCATAGAGAGTTATTCATAGTATTCTTTTATTATCTTCTTAATGTCCATGAGATCAGTAGTGATGATCTCACTTTCTTTGTGTTTTTTCTCTTTATTTATAAGTTAGCCTGGCTAGAATTTCTCAATTTTATTGACCTTTTTAAATACTCAGCTTTTGGTTTTATTGATTTTTATCTATTGTTTTCTTGTTTTCAATTTCACTTGTGTCTGCTATAATTTAAATTATTGTCCTTTTTGTGTTTTAGGCCTAACTGAGCATTTAATATAATTTAATTTTGTCTCTTCTCTTAGCATAGGAATATTTAAACTTATTTTTTAGTTTTTGCCATAGAGTTTTCAGAATAAGTTTGTAAGTAAGATGAATCCTCCTTCAAATAATACCATACTGCTTCATATGTAGCACAAGTACCATATGACAAAGTATTCCCAATTTGTCCTACCTATTCCTTACAACATTACTTCATTCATAGAAACCTTCCAATATGAAATTGAAAGAAAAAATAAAAATAATCAAACAAAATATCCAAGATGTGGGGGACAAGGTCAAAAGGTGTATGCCATGATCACTCAATATATTGTTGTTATTATTTATTTAAACAGTTATCTTTTAGATCAGTTAAGAATTTTAAAACATTTGTTTTAATTGTACTGATTTTTTTCTCTGATGTTCTTCCTTTCTGTATGCCTATCCAAGTTTTTGACCTATATCCTTTTCTTTCTGTGGAAAGACTTTCTTTTAACATTTTAAGAGTGTGTGTCTTGCAGCTCTTTCATCTGTAATCTCTTGCAGGGCAGGTCTGCTAGTCATAAATTCTCTCATTTCTTGTTTACCTGAAAAAGTATTTTTCTTTCGTTTTTAAAGGATAATTTTAGTGGATATACAATTCTAGGTTGATGGTTGTTTTCTTTAATATTTAAAGAAATATTAAAGGCTTTAAATACACTTTAAATATTTCACTGTACTCTGTCCTTACTTTCATGGTTTCTGATGAGAATTTTGTTTTAAGTATCCTCGTTCTTCCATAAGTAAAGTGGTTTTTTCTCTTTAGAGTCTTTCAAGATTTTCTCTTTGTCTTTGGTTTTCTGCTATTTGAACATGATGTGCCTATGTTTAGTTTTTGGCATTTATTCCACCTAGTGTTCTTTGAGCTTTCTGTATCTTTAGTTTAATGTCTATTGTTAAATTTGGAACATTCTTTGCCATTATTACTTCAAATATTCCTTCTGTTCCATTATCCGTCTTTTTTCTTTCTGGTATGCTAATTATACACATTACACCTTTTGACCTTGTCCCCCACCTATTGGATATTTGGTTTGGTTATTTTCATTTTTTTCCTCTGAATTTCATACTGGAAAGTTTTTATTGACCTATTAAAGCCTTCAGCTATCTTTGTTGAATTGTCTATTTCTCCCTTCAATTGTTCTCAGTTTTTGCCTGATGTATTTTGGGGCTTCTTGGTAGGAGTATATACATTTATGATTGTTATATCTTCCAAAAGGATTGACCCTTTTATCGTTATAAAATGTTTTTATTTGTCTTTAGTGTGTAGTACATTTCTTCTCTCTTGCTGCTTTCAAGAGTCTGTCTTTTCTTAAGCTTTCAACAGTTTGTGTCTAGGTGGGAATCTCTTTGAGTTTATCCTACTTGAAGCTGATTATGTTTCTTAAATAATTGTAATGTGTTTAAGCATATTTGGAAAGTTTTCAGCCATTATTTCTTTTAGTATTCCCTCCTCCCCTTTATTTCTCTCTTTCTTGAATTCTTATTTTGCTTAAGTTGATAAACTCGGTATTATATGTCATGTCTCTGAGGCTATACATATTTTTCCTCAAACACTAAAAAGTGTTTGTTCTTCTACCAACTCAAATTTTTTTGTTGACCCCCTCTAGCAAACTTTTCAATTATTGTACTTTTTAACTCCAGAATATCCAATTTTTCTTTTTTATATTTTTCTACGTTTTTATTGATGTTGGTGATACATCATTCTTATAATTTCTTTTAATTATTTGGACATTATCCTTTCTTTCTTTTCTTTCTTTCTTTCTTTCTTTTTTTTTTTTTTTTTTTTTTTTTTTTTTTGCGAGAGTCTTGCTCTCTCACCCAGGCAGGAGTACAGTGGCATGATCTTGGCTCACTGCAACCTCTGCCTCCTGGGTTCAAGAGATCCTCATGCCTCAGCTTCCTGAGTAGCTGGGATTACAGGCCCACGACAACCACACCTGGCTAATTTTATTATTTTTAGTAGATATGGGATTTTGCCATGTTGGCCAGGCTGGTCTCTAATGCCTGACTTCAAGCGATCTGCCCGCCTCCACCTCTCAAAGTGCTGGAATTACAGGTGTAAGCTACCACACCCAGCCTAATTCTTTAAAAATAGTCCTGGTATGGTAGCTCATGCCTGTAATCCCAGCGCTTTGGGAGGCCGAGTCGGGCAGATTGCCTGAGGTCAGGAGTTTGAGACCAGCCTGACTAACATGGTGAAACCCTATCTCAACTACAAATACAAAAAATAGCCAGATGTGGTGGCACACGCCTGTAGTCCCAACTACTCGGAGGCTGAGGCAGGAGAATGGCTTGAACCCGGGAGGCGGAGGTTGCAGTGAGCCAAGATCCCTCTGCACTCCAGCCTGGGCAACAGAGCAAGACTCTCTCTCTCTTTCTCTCTCTCTCTCTATATATATATATATATGTAATAAAAACATATTTTAAAGTCTTTGTATAGTAAACCCAGTGTCTGAGTTTTCTCAGTGGCACTAGAAATTTGTTAAAGAGAAAAATTTAGGGAGAGGAAAAATGATACCAGATGAAAATATGCATGTAGACAAAACAGTGAGGAATACTGACTGTTTAACACTGAAGCTCTGTGAAAGCTGGAAGTAAAGGCTAAGGCATGACTATAACCTGCCTGCTGGAACACTGTACACATACTTCAATACATACACAGAGTCCCTTGTAAAATTTGGAAGACTTACTGGTTCAAGACGTGTAAGGAAATTTCTGTCCAATTATTAGGTGACCAATGAGCTAACCGAGTAGAGACTGCTTGGCTACATATGACCAAAAACATACTTTTTGCAGAATTACTTAGGGAATGTTACTAAATAACAGAAATAATAACATAAAAACAAGTAGCAACAATAACACACCTGATTAGTTGAGGGGAAATCTAATTTCAAGAGTTGCCACTGTATTTTTATTTTATATATTTTATTTTATTTTTCAAAAGACAGGGTCTCACTCTGTCACCCAGGCTGGAGTGAAGTGGCATGATCATAGCTCACTGCAGCCTCAAAATCCTGGGCTCAAGTGATTCTCCTGCATCAGCTTGTTGAGTAGCAAGGACTTCATGAGCATGCTACCACACCTGGTTAATTTTGTATTTTTGGTAGAGAGAGGGTCTCACTATGTTGCCCAGGCTGGTCTCGAACTCCTGGTCTCAAGTGATCCTTCTGCGTAGACCTCCTAAAGCACTGAGATTATAGGCATGAGCCACTGTGGTTGGCCATGTGTCAGTTTTGATTGATTGATTATTCCCCTTATTATGGTTTGTATTTTTATGCTTCTTTTCCTACCTAGTAATGTTTGCTTGGATGACAGATTTTGTAAATTTTAGTTTTTGGGGTGCTGGATATTTTTATCTTCTTCTAAATCTTCCTGAGCTTTATCAGTTATTTGGAAACATTTTTATCTTTTTCGATCTTGCATTTATTAGTTGTTAGGCAGCTACAAAGCAGTGATCAGTCTAGGGATAAATATTGTCCACTGTTGCTTTTCTATAGTCTGCCCAATGACACATAAAATATCAATCTTCTTGCTTAGCTGGTGGGAATGCATATTGTTTCTGGCCCCATGTAAATGCTGAACACCTTTGCCTTTAATCCTCTTAGATGATACTTTCCCCAGCCTTAGGTAGTTTCCAAATACTACATGCTGATCAGTACTCTGGAATATTTGTGGCAGGCTCTCTGAAGACGTCCATAGTTCTCTCTCTGTGAAACTCCCTTTTGGTAGTATGTTCTGCAAACTGTAGCCAATACAATCTCTCTAGACTCTAAGCCAAGCCTCCTCAACTCTGGAATTCTTTGGGACTCTTCCTGGGCTGTCCTCTTTTCACTAAAGAGTATGAAATTTCTTTCCAGGCAGTAAGCAGAGGAAGTTTTAGGGCCAAAATTGTTTGTGTTCCATCTTCAGCGGTCAGTGTCTTTTACTGCATGGTGCCCAGTGTCTTGGAAATGATTGCTTTATATATTTTTCTGTTGTTTTTAAAAAGTTGTTTCAGAAAGGAAAGTAAATCCAGTATCTGCTACTTCATTTCGTACAGAAGTGTAAGTTCACTAAGACTACATGTAAGCTTCAAATTAGCACATTTGTATTTGTGCTTTAGTAAACTTTGTCCTTTTTGTGGAAATTAATTCAAGAAACTTCCAGTTATGTGGCCAGCCTCTGACACTCATGAACTCAACTCCATGTGTTTTTCCTTCAAGAGTAAGTCCACAATGGTTAGGAATCATTCAAGCTTGCTTAAGGTAAAGGTTATGTCTCTAAATCCTGTGATAGTACATATTCCTGCATTTAAACAATATACTAAAAATAAACAGTGATGACACAGAGATTATAAAGATCAAGGAAAAAAATGAGTTATTTCAATTCTATCATTTTACAGGATAGCTTAGAGTTTTTATTTGTATTTAAAATTTAAACGAGTAAAACATAGTATGAACTGTAATGGATAATATTTTTGTTTGGTAAGTGTAAAGTTTAGTTCACATAGGAATATTTTACTGATTTTGACTAGTATGTTTAAAATTACAATTTATTATTTTAAAACTATTTTTTCAAACTATAAGACATAATATGCTATTTCATAATTGTTAGTGAAAATAATTGTCATTTAGAAGAGGGGGATGCTGTTCTGCACAGTAAAACAAATAATTATTAAACAGACAACCCACAGAATAGGAGAAAATGTTTACAAACTATGCATCTGATAAATAACTAATATACAGAATCTCCAAAAAACTCAAGCAAATCAGCAAGAGAAATCAAATAATCCTGTCAAAAAGTGAAAAAATGGCATGAATAGATAGATATTTCCCAAAAGAAGGTATGCAAATGGCCAACAAACATGAAAAAATGCTCACAATCACTACATCAGGGAAATGCAAATGAAAACCACAAGGGGATACCACCTTACCCCAGTCAGGATGGCCATTATTAAAAAGTCAAAAAACAACAGATATTGGCATGCATGTTGTGAAAAAGGAACACATACACTGCTGATTGGAATGCAAATTAGCACAACCTGTCTGGAAAAGTATGGAGATTTCTTAACAACTAAAAGTAGATCTATCGTTCAATTCAGCAATCCCACTACTGGGTATCTAACCAAAAGAAAAGTAGTCAGTATATAAAAAAGATATCTGCACATGTTTATCACAGCACAGTTCACAATTGCAAAAATATGGAACCAACCTAAGTTCCCATCAACTGATGAGTAAAGAAAATATGATATGTATACAACATGGTATACTACTCAGCCATAAGAAAGAATGAAATAATGTATTTTGCAGCAACTTGGTTGGAGTTGGAGACCATTATTCTAAGTGAAGTAACTCAGGAATTGAAAACTAAATACTCTGTGTTCTCACTTATAAGTGGGAGCTGAGCTATGAGTATGCAAAGTTATACAGAGTGATGTAATGAAATTTGGAGACTCAGAAAGGGGATGGTGGGAGTCAGGTGAGGGATAAAAAGCTACATACTGGTTACAACATACTCTGGTCGGTGATGACTGCATTAAAATCGCAGACTTCACTAACAATTCACCAATGTAACAAAAAAATCACGCCCAAAGCTGTTGAAATTTACAAGAATTTTTTTTTTTTAAAAAAAGATGTGGGGAAATACTTAAAAAATAATACACCATGCTTTTCAAATACATGAGGTATGCCTCTATGCAAACGATGTGTCCGGGTATAAGTCACACACTCAGGCAAGTCCAAAACCATGGCTTCCCACTAAGTATTGATAGTTTATTTACAACCTTCTAAATAATAAAATATTTTATCAACCAGGTGTCATTTCTCTCATAGACAATATTAAATTCTATCTTTATTAGGTTTCCAATGGATCATAACTGGAAAGTCAACTCAAAGTCAAACTTATCCATAGAATAAGATAATGTATTTCATTTACTTTTTACCCAGAAGTTTGTACGTAGACAATATATTTATAATTTTATAAAAATATATGATAAATACCCAAAGTGAGGTATAAAATTGTTATAGAAACGTGTAGAATGATGATTTATTCCAATTGGAGGAATGGGAGAAGTTTCCCTACTAGATACAAATTTCAGTTAAGCCTTGAAACATGATCAGGAAGAGTCCATGGATAAAAAACGGTTTTTTACAGGAAAGGGTATTCTAGACTGAAGAAGAAGCCTGCTTGCTTGCTACTACTAAATGGATTTATTTTGAAAGCTGAATTGATTCTTAAAATCTACTTGGGCTTTCCTTGAGAGATGGATTAGCAGGAATAAAGGTTATTAGATGATCTTTTAAGGTCCCAAGTCAACCAACTATTAATCTACCTCTGGGCTTACTCTCATAAATTTAAAATCTCAAGCTATATTCTGTAAGATATAAAGAGACATACAAAAATAGACTATCCTTCATCCTCAGATTTCTTTTTTCCAACTTGAAATGACATTAAGAAAGAAATTATAAGGCATTCTTCCATCAGAATTTAGACCCACTTCTTTTGAATGATTTCTGCATTTCTTTTTTTTTTTGAGACGGAGTCTCGCTCTGTCGCCCAGGCTGGAGTGCAGTGGCGCGATCTCAGCTCACTGCAGGCTCCGCCTCCCTGGTTCACGCCATTCTCCTGCCTCAGCCTCTCCGAGTAGCTGGGACTACAGGCGCCCGCCACCACGCGCGGCTAATTTTTTGTATTTTTAGTAGAGACAGGGTTTCACCGTGGTCTCCATCTCCTGACCTCATGATCCACCCGCCTCAGCCTCCCAAAGTGCTGGGATTACAAGCGTGAGCCACCACGCCCGGCTGATTTCTGCATTTCTAAGCACCACAAAACCACCAAAGCTATCTTTCCTAGTAAATATTTAATGGAATGGCACCATAAATTCTGTTTGTGTTCCAAAAAAAGAGTAAAAGTTTCACGAATTTTTTTCTTCCCCTCCTTAATAGAAGTCTTCAATCATACCAAAGAGTATGATGGCTTTTGGAAATCTGAAACCATGAAATTAAATGTAATTATTTTGTTCCTTTTTCTTTTTAAAGCCATTTGTGTTAAAATGTTAGAAATTAAATTAAATTACTCTAAATTAAAAGGCATGCTTATGGCATTTTGCAAGATGAGCAAAAATTCTTATAAGAAATAAATGCTAGTCGCGTGGACGGTGGTGGGGTAGGAAAGCTCTCAGTACTCACTCTCTGTCTGTTTCCACTGCTATTTCCTTTGCTTTTCAAATCACTACTTCAAAGTTTTAGACAGCTATAAAATGCAGTGCTGATACTAAACAGGCCATCTACTAATGTTTAATGACTGGAACATAATTATTTAGACATAACTGCAGACTAACACTTTTCTACTTTGAAGTGGACCTACTTGGTAAAGATACAATTCAAAAGATTTTCAAAAATTAAGAAAGCCTCACATATATTTAGAAACATAGCAAATGTCTCTACTCAGTATATACAAACATGAGAAATACAAGAAGGAGAAGCTAGATGGATGAACCATAAAAGTGGTACTTTTTAAATCGAATTATTAGGTCTTAGAAGAAAAAGAAAGCTGTATTAGGCTGCTGTAATAAAAGCTTTAATTGCCTAGCTTAATCAACAATCTGCTTCCTGTTATTAAAGATAAAGGGGAAATTCTCCTGTGGAAGCTCTTTCTCCAGAAGAGTTATTGTGAATGCCAAAGTAATTGTGCTGTCACAGAAGAGGAATGTGTGTGTGGTGTTTGAATGGATATTAACTGAAGAAGGGCTCAGGCCTAGTTTAATGAACTGATGGGTAAATCACACAAGAATATCAGAAGCATTTTTAAACAAATTGTAAACAATTTTATTGATGTGAAAGCCTGTATGTTTATAGGTTACATTCCAGTTTTAAAAAATATTTTCATAATTAAAAGTTCTGTTGCATTTCATCACAACCTTGTTTCTATTAGAAAATGTTTTGTGTAAAGGAGTTATTTTCACCACTTTTTGTAATGGTTAATTTTACATATCAACTTGACTGGGTGATAGTGCACCCAAATACTTGGTTAAATGTTAATTCTTGGTGTGTCTGTCTGGGTGTTTCCAGAAGAGATTAGTGTATGAATTGGTGGACTAAGTAAAGCAGATGGCCCTCCCCAATGTGAATGGGCCTCATCCCATCTATTGTGGGCCTGAAGGGAACAAAAAACTGAGGAAGGGAGAATTCTCTCTTTCTGCCTGACTGCTGTGCTGGGACCTCTGTGTTCTCCTGCCCTGGACTGGGATTTAGATCATCAGCACTCTTGGTTCTCAGGCCTTTGGACTTGGACTAGAACTTACACCATTGCTTCTTCTGGTAGTCAGATCATCAGATTTGGACTGGAACTATACTACCGACTTTCTTAAGTCTCCAGCTTGCAGATGCCAGATCACAGCACTTCTCAGCCTCTATAATGGCACAAGCCAATTTCTTATTCTTTGTAATAGGTAGAGATATGAATATATATTTAAATGTCAATATATACCTATTTAAATAAAACCAATAGGATAGATACATATATGCATATATATCCTATTGATTCTGTTTCTCTGGAAAACCCTAATAAATCGTTATGTTAGTTTAGGAAGCTTCTAACAACTTAGAAAAAGTTCTTAACTACTTCCTGGCTTCAGATTTACTCTTAAGAATAGGTGCTTGTATTCAACAAATGGAACACACTTTTCCTTTTATTACGTTATTCTTAAAATATGAACAAATAATGGACACTGCTAGAATACTACCTTCCAGATATACGCACGCAAAGAATGATACATATTCTATTAAAGAGTCAATTATATCTGTGCAAAAGTAAGAAGCAGTAATATATTGTACATATCTCATAGAATGTTTAATATAGATTTTGTTTTTACTTGTTATGTAGCCTTGGCCAAGTTAATTAATAAGTTAATCCGACTATTTCACCACCAAGTATCTGTGAGACATAGTATAACATACCTCATGGACCTCACAGTTCAAGTGTTACCTAGCAAACAAAACAAAACTCAAAACAAATTTTAAAAACCCAAATGTCAAAGAAAAATCCACCTCGGGCAAATAACCACCCACAATTAGGACTGTATTTTTACTCCAAGTGACTTTGGATTCTGAATACTTTGAAGGAGTGTATACAATGATGTGAGGGTATATAGCAGGTGAACTTGTGGTTTTTGAAGAGTCAGGCCGCAAACTTTTCTGAAGAAATAGTAAAGAATGATAGAGATTTACTAATAGGGATAAGGGTAGAAAATTTCTTTTAATGTTTAATTTTTGTTAGTACGTGGTAGGTATATGTATTTTTGGGGTACAAGAGATATTTTGATACAGGCATGCAGTGTGTAATAATCACTTCAAGGTAAATGGGATATCCATCACCTCAAACATTTATCCTTTGTGTTACAAATAATTTAATTATACTCTTTTAGTTATTTTTAAATGTGCAATTAGTATTGACTATAATTACCCTCTTGCACTATCAAATGCTAATTTTTATTTTTTCTTTATATTTTTTGTACCAACTAACCATACCTACTCCCTCCTCCCATGTTGGTGATCATCTTTCTCCTATCTCCATTAGTTCAATTCCTTTTTTTTTTTTTAAAAATGAGAATATGTGATGTTTGTCTTTCTGTGCCTGGCTTATCTCACATAACTTAATGTCCTCCAGTTCCATTCATTTGTTGCAAACGACAGGATCTCATTCTCTCTCTCTTTTTTATGGCTGAATGGTACTCCATTGGGTATATGCACATCATTTTCTTTATCCATTCATCTGTTGATGGACACTTAGGTTGCTTCCAAATCTTAGCTATTGTATACAGTGCTACAGCAAACACTGCAGTGCAGATATCTCTTCAATATACTGATTTTCTTCCTGTTGAGTATATACCTTAAAGGTAGGATTGCTGGATCATATGGTAGCTCTATTTTCAGTTTTTTGAGGAACTTTCAAACTGTTCTCCATACTGACTGTACTAATTTACATTTGGGGGTGAGAAATTTCTATGCAGAGTGAAAAACACGTAAAACTACTGAGGTAGAAGAAATATGGCACATAAGAGGCACATAGAAGATAGCATCATATAAAGTCCAATTTATCTGGAAAGTCAAAAGGGAAAGGAAAATAATATGAGATGAATTTTGAGAGGCAGGCAGGGCTGGAGCAACAGAGGACTTATCAACAGGGTATGCAGGTAGCCTGGGACAGTCCCTGTTTACATTTGCCCTGGAATAATTTTTAATGTTTCCCCACCACACACACACACACAAACACACACACACTCATGCACGCACACACTCCTCTTAAAAGTGTACTGGTTTTGACAATACATTTTATGGATATTTTACTTTTAGGCAACATTAAGGATTTCAGTCTTTAAGAACAATGGAGAATGTTTTTTGTTTGTTTGTTTTGAATCAGTGAACTGTCATGTTTATATTTGTATTTTATAAAGAGAATGCTCAATAATTTTGAGAGTAATCATTTGATTGCTGATTGGCAAAGTGAATGACATCTTTCCAAGAGAGAGACAAATGACAGCTTAGAGGAGAAAAGTTACTCTCAATGGAAATGAAAGAAATGGATGAACCAAAGATATATTTAGAAAGTAAATTAGCTCATGGTGATGAACTGCATAGGTTAGAGGAAAGGGGGTTATTGGCTCCTGAGTTTCTGGATGAATACCATTTGCTAAGCTGAAATACCACGTAAGAGAACCAATATCTGGAGAGAAAACCACAAGTTTGTTTTGGGATAATTTGAGTTTGAAGTGCTTTTGAATTATCCAAGTAAGAGAGGTTAAATATGATAAGTGTGTTTGAAACTCAGATATCACGGCTAGAGATGTGAATCTATTGCCAATGGCGTGGAGCCTACAATTTCGATGTAAGTGCCTAGAAGAGGGTTTCTTAATTTCAGCACCATTGACATTTTGGGCTGGTTAATACTTTGTTGTAGGGGAGCTATTCCATGCATTGTGCGTCTTATAGCAGGATCCCAGCTGTCTCCCCTAGATGTCAGTAGTACACCTTCCCCAGCTGTGATCCTCAAAAATGTCTCCAGATATTGCCAAATGTCCCTGGGTGGGGTGAGGGGACAAAACCTCCTCCTGTTGAATATGAGGCCTGGAGTTACAGTATAGTGTGAAAGAGGGGCGTAAGATAGAGTCTTGAGATCTCTTACATTTAAATGGCTAAGTAGAGGAAATAAAAGAAAAGGTCAGAGAAGTAGAAGAAGCCAGATGATTGTCGTGTATCAGTCAGTTATTGTCACAATAATGCCATGTAACATAATGTTATGTGCTGACTTGTGTCCTTCCAAAATTCATATGCTGAAGCCCTAAATGACAGTACCTCAGAATGTGACTGTGTTTGGAGATAAATCCTTTAAAGAGGTTATTCAGTTAAAATTAGACAGTTGACTGGTGTCCTTATAAGACAATAACATTTGGACACACAAAGAGACACCAGAAATGCATATGCACAAAGAAAAAACCACATGAGGATGCAGTCAGAAGGCAGCCATCTGTAGTTTTCAGATAAACCTGTTAACACCTTACTGTTGAATTTTTAACCTTCAGAATTGGGGAAATATACATTTATATTGTTTAAATCACCCAGTCTGTGGTATTTTATGTCAGTCTTTGGAAATGCACACATCAGCCCCAAAATCCATGGTTAAAAGAACAATCATTTATGCTCATAATTTGGCTGGGGTATATGGCCAATCTGTGACTGGATAGCTCTGCTTCAGGCTGTGATAACTGGGGTGGCTCTGCTTTGAATGAAAATCTTGGAGTTGGCTGCTGAGGTTCTGCTTTGTGTATCTCTCCAACTCCCTAAGGCAGGGCCAGCTGGAGTGTTTCCTTGACAGAAGTATGAGTACAAGAGAATAGGTTGCTAGATTGGAACTGATGCACTGTCATTTCCAAATAATTCATTCCATGGCCAAAGTAGACACTTAGAGAAACCCAAAGTCTAGGAGGTATGGAAATATACTCTGACCATGTTGAGACTGTGGGGAAGGTATAGATGCAGGGCAGTGTGAAGCATTGAACGCGATAATTCAGCTGTTCATATTTGGCAGAGAGGCTGAGGAATTATATTTTCCAGACAGAAGGGAGTAGTCATCAGTGTTGAGTAAAATGGAGAGGTTATGGATCATTGGTCATGTAAGATGACTGTGAATGCCCAGTAGTTTCGACAAGATGATAATTGGTAAATTAAATTTAATGAGGAATTCTGTGTATGTGTATGGAATGATAGAGGTGGGAGCCTTAGCTAAAACCAGGATTGAATTGTAAAACTAGACTCATACATATGTGATATCATACTCCATGTCCAGCTTTCCAAATAATTCAGGGATGTAGGCAATCAAGAAGCAGAGACAAATAAGAGAGGTGTCTGAGACATCCCACATGGTTACACTGGCACTTTCTTCCTTTGTTGCTTTTTGTGCTCTCTGGTTCTGGGTAAAAAATGGGACCTCCAAGTGAGGAGATAATTACCTCACATAGCAGAGTGTATTTATGTGGCTAATTCTATAATGCTGATAATTATACAAGTTGCCTGACATTCTCCAGGCAGCCATGCCTCACGTAACTGATACTAGATTTATTTATTATCAGCAATCCTTAACCAAAGACATCTTGCTAAGGCCTTTGTATATATAAAGACTACTAGCAAATATTAGTCTATTTACCCAGAGGTCCAGTTGAAGAGGAAATTAGACCAGGTTATCTGCCTTCTTTTCCTTCCCCAGAGGGAAGAAAACTTGTCCTGTAAACAAATATGAGGTGGAGAGCAAGACTGTAAGCTAGACATCAGAACCTTCTCTGAGTGATACACCATGATCTAGAAGTTTATAATGACTGCAGCTAGGAGGGAAAGTGGATGATCAAGTCACATAATGTCTTTCATATCCCTAGAGCTTAAAAAAAAAAAAACTATTGACACTCAACACTAGCTCTATAAGTATCTATTGAATGAGTTAAGGCATAAATGAATGAATGAGTCTCAGAGGGACAGAATTTTCTACAAGAGTGTGAGTAGTGAGTGTGAGCAGCATTTGGGAGGCAGGAGGATAACAATCCCTCTTCTAAACCCTAATGTACATGCTGTACACAGACTAAAGATCCATTATTTTGAGAGCTATACAAGGAATCACATGTGAGGAGAGAGCTGAGCTTTTAAGGCAAGAAAGTAGAACATCAGAGAAGAGGTTGAGCATAGTTGCTGGTGCTCTAGAGGGCAGAGTGAAGGTATCAGAAGGCAGGAGGAAGCAGGGTACTCAAGTGTAAGAACATGCAGCATCTGTATGGATGATGTGCTCAAGAATCAACTTCTGGGGCAAGAGAGCATTGGGGCTTTTATCTTGGAGTTTAGCTAATAAAAACAGGGATGGCTGCCTTGATAAACTTAATCTTATTTTGTGGAGAGATTCTGGTTATCTCTTCCTTAGTTCCTAATTCTAAACTTTTATTTACCTAAACTCGGAGAAAGAACACCGGTCATGGTTCAATAGAATAGAATGATTTAGTATTTTGATAATGTCCTTTTACCCAAAGCAAAATATGTCTCTTGAATTAAAGTGAGTACATTTTCTCTCATCCATGATGACATAAATTTCTATAGTACTATGCTCAGCTTAATTTTTAAAAATCCTTTCTTGCACTCATGGACACGTAATTCAAAGTTTTCTCATTTATGTGTCAAAACTACCACTCCTCTGTCTTAGTAGCTGTATGTTACTGGATGATCGTTTAATCTTTGTGAGCTTCAGCTTCCTTGTTTTTAGAATAGTGCCTATTACATTTAACTTGTAAAGCTGGGGAGGTATATAATGAAATTCTAGACATAAAAGTAAATAGTGCAGAACATGGTATATAATTAGTACTCTCCTACCTTTTGGTAGGTTGATATTTAGCAACTGTATCTTCAAGCCTTTTCCTTATGTATATTTTTCTGGAGATAATAGGGGTATGGGACCTAAGTATCCTTATGATTAAAGAGTTTATCCTTAAATTCAGTTTTGTAGAACAATTAGAGGAAAGAGAAAAAGACAGTCATGACAGAAAATCATCAATTTGAACAATACTCCCTCTTCTTAGGAGTTTAATGGATGGTTTTTCTCTACCAACCTAATAACTCTTTGAAGGGGCTCAAATTTTCAGAGAGAGCATAAGGAGCCTACTGTTCTTTTCTGTAAGCCACCAAGAATATGGGTATTTAATAGGAAGCAGTAATGACTTCTTTCACATTCTTAATGAAAGAACATATTTTATATCTGTAGGTATTCCTACTTTACTCTCCATGGCACTTTAAGAGTTGATAAATGAGATTTGACATTTGGAGGCTTTTAAAGGGAAAAATATCTATATGTCAATACATCTTTGCTTCACACATTGTACTGAGTCTATACACTTTTTGAGGAAAATATGCTTTCATTGGTTTCAAGTTACCAAAGAGAACATCACGTAGTAATTTCCTCCTACTGTTACCAAAGATACATGTGGATTACAGAGTAATTGGCTGCTACTTTTAGCAAAGAATCAGGTTATAGGTAATTTCATTAAAGTAAACGATAGTTATAGACTGCCTGCTCTTTCTGCATCTAATGCAGTTGCAGGAAGTATTAAATTTAATTCAAGCCCTCAAAGGGTACGAAATATTCATGGCACTAATGACTGTAGTTATTCTGCAGCTCCGCATTTCACCAAGTGTTAAGTCCTATAAAATCATCCTGTTCCATGGACGGTATGTCAAGGCCACTTTTTCTCTGATATAGCTTTGGAACACTTAATCAATGCACAACATTTCAAGGAGGTTGTGTGGAACAAAGCTGTAATTACACTAAAGTTGTAACTAGTCCTCAAAGTGTTGCCTATATATTTTTTCTCTTTTCAACTAAAACCAAATAGGTATTAGTCTCTATCACCTTTTTAAAGCATCTCTAATAAAAATCCCTAATGACTATGACATTGATCTGTGCAAGGGTCAATTCTTGGTCCTTATCTTACTTGAATTCTCAACACCACTGGATCTCACTGATTGTGTCCTTTTTCTTGCATGTTCTCTGACTGGCTTCTGGGTCACCAGGTCACCAACTCTCTCCTATTTTCCCTTCTGTCTCACTGTTTGCTCATTCCCTGTCTCTTTTGCTGGTTCTCTTCTCCACCTTCCTCTTTCATTTCTTTGTTTTCTTAATGTTAGATTACTCACGGGCTCATTCTTTGGACCTCTTTTCTTTTTGGTCAACACCAGTTAATCTCATCTAATTCTTTTGGCTTTTCATGTAATTTATATGATGATAGCACCCAATTCACATTTTCAGCCGAAATCTCTCTGAAATCCAGACTGTAAACCCAGTCGTTCATGAAAATTTCTGTTTGTATGTCTAATGCTTATCTCAAGTTTAATATATCCACACTGAATTATTTTCTTTTACTCAATTCTGCTTCTCCTCCAGGCTTCTCAATTACATAAAAGGCAACTCTGGCATGTCAATTGCATAAGTCAATATTTGGAGCCATTTTGACATTTTTCTTTTCTCATATTGCACATTTAATCCATTGGCAAATCCAGCCAGATCTATCTTGAAAATATATCAGCAGTTTACCACTTTCACCACCACTACTGCCAGCACTCTGATTCAAGCCACCATTATTATCTCTTTCCCAGAGTTTTGCCATACTATCCTAATTAGTCTTTGCTTCCATCTTTGCTCACCTTCAGTCCATATCCTACTCTCCCACCAGAGTACTCCCATTTAAATATGTCCCATTGTGTCATCTACTGGTCAAAATGATGACTTTCAATATTTCCCATCCCATTCAGAATAAAATCCAAAGTGCTTACAATGGCTGACAGGGTTCTGTATGATCTGGCCCCTGCTGTCTCTCTGACCCTGTCTCCTTCTCATCTCTCCCTTGCTTACTTCACTCCTGTCATATTGGCCTCCTTTGCTGTTCCTCAGTCACCAAATATGCTCTTGCCTCAGGACTTTTGCATTTGCTCTTTCCTCTGTCTGGAAAACTCTTTCCTCTGGTATCCTCATGGCTTGCTCCCTCAGTTCCTTGTGTTTTTGCTGATAGGCCACCATGCCACTAAGCCATCTCTGACCATCCCATGTGGAATTCAACCCTTTTCTTTATCCCCACCCTTTCCCTTGTCACTCTGTATAACCTATACTATGATAGATGATGCTATGGAGGAAAGACTAAATATTTATTTTTTTATTATTATCTGTCTTTCTCACTAGAATACAAACTTGTTGAGGACAGGGAACTTCATATCTTTTGCTCATTCCTTTGACCTTGTGTCTAGTGTAGTGTATCCTTTAGATAAAATACTCAATCTATATTTGTCAAAGGAATAAATGAAGTGAGACTGAGCTTCTTTTTTAACGTGTAATGGTTAATCATAACTTCACCAATTTTATTTCCTGAGGTCTTTCTCTGATTGTTAATTCTGCTGATCACCAAGATCAGCTATATTGCTGGGCTGTTGAGCTTATAAAACTGGAAAGGGAAGTTTTTTAAAAATTATTATTATCATTATTAAACGGCCAGGCTGGGTATGACTTGGCCCCAGAGAGAGATTGGATGGCCTGAATGGACAGGGCAGGGGTTGGGATAGGCCACAGAAATAGTTGTGAGAATAAGCCCACTGTTCATCTCAGGAGAAGTCCAAAAGTAGACGGTCAGAGATAACTCTGATTATAGGGAGAGCACAATATCAAAAAGGAGAAAGTGGCAATTCAGGCAGATAGTCTGGGTCAGAAGGATCCTGCTACAGGTGAGCTGAAGTTCGGGAGCAGTACTTGATTCCACAGCATTAAAGAAATGGAGGAAAGACATAGAGCTCATAGGTAGAATTTTACAGAATTGAGGAAATATGAGGGAGCCTTCGGATTGAAAGAGCATATAGATTTCTGGGTGAGATAAATAAGTAGCAAGGAAAGAAGACAGGTGGGCAGTACTAGAGGACTAGAAATGGAAGGAATACATATCTGCATTTGTCAAAATATATAGGTGGACCACTTGCTTCAGAACCACACAGGTTGTTTATTAACAATGCAGAGTCCCATGCTCCACCTCAGTTTATTGAGTCAGGATGAATGGGGTGAAATCCTGGGCTGCTGTGGTGGTTCCATGATAAGGATCACCTGATACAGCCTTTTGATGAGAAAAGGGACAAAAAGGGAAGGAACAATTGATGGAACTAAAGATTAAAAGATTGTGATCAGAAGTTTTGGAATATGATACACCCTGTGAACCCTCTGGAACATAAAGAGGTTTTGGAAGGCTTATTGATTGTGTGGCAAGAATCAGATTTATTTTTGTTGGTAGCACCATTTTATTTTCCTAGTTCTGGCTATGGCTAAGGAAGGATTGCACACACATCCCCATATACACACATGTATATGCATGTATGCGTACTCGTATGTATATCTTATTCTTCATGTCAAATATATTCTTTATAATGACATTGTGTGTGTGCCTGTGGAGGTAGGTATTGTTGAAAAATGTGTGTTCACGCTGTGCATTGGAAAAGATACTTAGGGTTGCCGCATAGTTTATAATCATGAGTCAGAAACCAGTGGTCTGATCAGTATATCTGATCTATAGGTCATTTATTCATTGAAAAGTGTCATAATTTATAAATTATAAATTTATTGCCAACTTAAAATTTGGATATTTTGCTTAAAAATCAGATTTCTGACTTTCAACAAATCTAAATGTATGGCAAATCCTCGTTTCCAAGTTTCTCAGGAGGAATAGAGAGGTTCTGCCCCCTTTCTATGAAACCTTCCTTCTAATTTGCCATAGTTTCTCCACTTCCCTACCCTTAGTTCACTTACTTAAATGACTTGCCCGGTCCATCCATGTGAGAAAATAATTTAATTCAGTGAATTGATTAATGGTTTGACCAACTAATTGGTCCACTCAATAAGGATGGGTGACTAAGTAGACTGATAAAGAAATATTGTCTCGCTCATGTTCTTGACAACTTTTTCAATTGAACTTTGTATTGATTATTCTGCCCTCAGGCCTTTAAATAAATTAAATCCAACTTCTAGTGAAAAGATGTTAGCAGTAAGAGTTGATGTATCAACTTCTACCTAGATAATGAGAGAGATGTTCAAAAAGAATAAAGTATAGTGCTTGATAACTTCCGTGTATTTTTTTCAGGTGGGATATAGACATGCTAATAAGAAGGATGACACAGGCAGGTAACATAAAATTTACCTTTTTAAGATAACAAACATTTACTTCATTTTAAAAACCATTATACATTCTGTACATTTTTTATGATGAACATTTATTGCATTATATTTTTTAAATGCCACAAACTATGAAGGGTGGAAAAGAGATTGGAAATAGCTGGGTTATCAACATAGAGGAAGGACTTTTTCATGGGCGTGATTCAAATGAACTAATACATGCAGGAAAGGTATCCCAAAAGATTAAGCAAGTTGTAGTTATGTTACTAGTTGGAACAATGTTATTATAGTCAGCTTGGACTTAACATGTGTAAAAGAACCTCCTCAAGTAGTGCAAAAAAACTGAATATAGATGAGCCAAAGCACTAATAGAGGTTATCTGATTTTCCTTCCTTAGCGGGGAGGACTCACAGAAGTCATGGGCTCCAATGCCTTGCCCTCAAGGACTGCTAGAATTTTCACATTCATCTGTGATTCTCTGATGACAGGGACTGATTTCAAAATTGTAACAGAGACTGCACTAAACTTCAGATTCAGAACATCTGGGGTTAGTATTAGGAAGACCCAAGGCTAGTGTTAGGAACCAAAGACAAGAATTTTAAAAAGACAGGATAAGATAGGGCGGAATAAGGAAATTTACAAGATCACAACAGGTAGATGAGTCTGGCCACGTACTGGGTAGAAAAAGAAAGTTGCTGAAGATTAATGTATTTATTTCCCCCACAAATATGGACTGTAAACACAGAAATGTAATAATCAACATGTGGACATTGTATTTTATTGGACTGGTATTTTATCTTTGTATAAGACTGTCAGTCACTGGCATGAAGCCAATTATCAGAATATTTAGCATCATTTAGAAATGAAACAGTCATCAAATTAAGTGTTTTTGTTAAACCAATTGATACTTTTTTTTCCAAAACAAGGGCAAAACACTCTTTTTTTAGTAGGAAGTTAATGAACTTGGTCACTTGATATGCAGAAAATGCCAAACTACAGTAGCATAAATCAGAGTATTATTCTTCATAGAAAATCAGTATACAAAGTGCATTAATTTTGGACTGGGGAAGCAAGATGGTCAAATAGAAGCCTCCAACAATTATCTTGCAGAGGGAACACCAAATTGAATAAGTAGTCACACAAAAAAGCACCTTTATAATAACCAAAAATCAGGTGAATGATTACAGTATCTGGTTTTAACATCATATTAAAGAAAGAGGCACTGAAGAGAGTAGAAAAGATGGCCTTGAATTGCTGACACCACCCCTCCCCTATCCCTCATCAGCAGCCATGTGGCATGGAGAGAGAATCTGTGTGCTTGGGGCAGGGATAGCACAGTGATTGTGGGACTTTGCATGGGAACTCAGTGCTGCCCTGTCACGGTAGAAAGTATCATGGGGCAGAACTCAGCCAGTGTCCACAGTGGGAGCATTTAGACCAGTCATAGCCAGAAGGAAATTTTCCATCCCAGTAGTCAGAAGCTGAGTTCTGGTAAGCTCCAGCACCATGGGCTGAAGTACTCTGGAATACTAAGCAAACTTGAAAGGCAGTTTAGGCCACAAGGACTGCAATTCGTGGGCAAATCCTGTTGTGGTGCAGGGCTCAGAGCCAGAGAACTTGGGGTGCACATGGCCTAGTGAGACACCAGCTGGAGTGGCCAAGGGAATGCTGGCATCACTTGTCCCCCAAGCTCAGGCAGGGAAGATCATGGCTCCAAAAGAGACTCCTTTCTACTGCTTGAGGAGAAAAGAGAAGAAAGTAAACTTTGTAACTTGGATACCAGCCCAGTTACAGCAGAAGAGGAAGGCAGCCAGTGTCCTGAGGACTCCATGCCAGGCCCTATCTCTCAGATCACATTTCTACACACACCTTGGGCCAGAGGGAACCCACAGCCTTGAAGGGAAGGATGCAGTCCTGGCAGGATTTATCACATGCTGACTAAAGAGCTGTTGGGCCCTGAATAATCAGCAGTAGTAGCAAGGCAGTACTCACCGTAGGCCTTGGGGAAGACTCAGAGCAACACAGGCTTCAGGTGTGACCCACCATATTCCAGCCTGTGGTGGTTATGGGGAGAGGCACCTTCTGCTTGAGGAAAGGAAAGGGAAGAGTAAGTGGGACTTTGTCCTGCAGCTTTAGTACCAGGTTGACCACAGTGGGGTACAGCACCAAGTGGGCTCCTGGAGTCCCTGATTCCAGGCCTTGACTACTGAATGGCATTTACACACCTGCCCTGAGCCATAAGGGAGCCCGCTGCACTGAGGGAGAGATACAGGCGTGGAAGCATTCACCACAAGCTGACTGAAGAGCCCTCAGGCCTTGAGTGAACATCAATAGTAGCCAGGCAGTATTCACTGTGGGCTTAGGGCAGTGGTGGCCACAGGAAGAGACTTCTCTACTTAAGGAGAGGGGAAGGACTTTGTCTTGCAGCCCAGATGCCAGCTTAGCCACAGTAGAATACAGCACCAGATATATTCCCAAGGTTCATAACCCTAGGCCCTGGTTCTTGGATGGCATCTCCAGACCTGTCTGGGGCCAAGGGGGACCTTGCCACCCTGAAGAGAAGTACACAACTCTAGAGGGTTTCGCCACCTGCTGACTGTAGAGCCTTTCATCCTGAGTGATCACAGGCAGCAGTCAGGCGGTGGTCTCTGTGGGCCTTGGGCGAGACCCAGTGCTATGCTGGCTTCACGCCTGACCTAGCACAGTTCTAGTAGTTGTGGATAGGGGTGCTTGTGTCACCCCTTACCCAGCTCCAGGCAGGTCATCATAGAGAAAGAGACTCTTTGTTTTGGGGGAAGGTAAGGGAAGAGAACAAATGTCTCTGCCTGGTAATTCAGGGAATTCTCTCAGATCTTACCCAAGACCAAGAAAGCAGTATCTCTACAAGTCTGCAAGAGCCACACCATTATTGAACTTGGGGTGCCCCCTAATGCAGATAAAGCTGAAGTGATCAACAATTTAGATCACAACACCCAAATCCCTTTGAATACTTGGAAAACCTTCTCAAGAAGGCCAGGTAAACACAAGTCCACACTGAGAAGTTTATAATAAATACCTAACTGTTCAACACCCAGACACAGAAGAACATTGACAAGCATCAAAACCATCCAGGAAATCATGACCTCACCAAATAAGCTAAATAAGGCATTAGCGACCCATCCCAGAGATATGCGACCTTTCAGAGAATTCAAAATAGCCGTTTTGAGGTAGCTCCATGAAATTCAAGATTACATTGAGAAGGAATTCAGATTTCTGTCAGACAAATTTAATAAAAAGATTGAAATAATTAAAAAGAATTAAGCAGAAATTCTGGAGCTAAAGAATGCATCAGAGTTTCTTAACAGCAGAATTCATCAAGCAGAAAAAAAGAATTAGTGAACTTGAAGACAGGCTATTTGCAAATTCACAGCCAGAGGACACAAAATAAAAAAGGATTAAAAATATGAATTATGCATACAGGATCTATAAAATAGCCTTAAAAGGACAAATCTAAGAGTTACTAGCCTTAAAGAGGATGTGTAGAGAGAGATAGGGGTAGAAAGTTTTTCCAAAGGGAAAATAACAGAGAACTTCCCAAACCTTCAGAAAGGTATCAATAGCCTATAAGAACATTATAGAATACCAACCAAATTTAACCAAATTAAGACTACCTTAAAACATTTAATAATCAAACTCCCAAAGGTTAAGGACAAAGAAAGGATTCTACAAGCATAAAGAGAGAGAGAGAGAGAGGGAGAGAAAGCATACAAAGGAGCTCCAATACATCTGGCAGCAGACTTTTCAGTGGTAACCTTACAGGTCAGCAGAGAGAGTCATAGCATATTACAAGCATGGAAGAAAAAAACAGAAACAACAACGCTTTTATCCTAGAATAGTGTATTCATCGAGAATATCCTTCAAATATGAAGGAGAAATAAAAACTTTCCCAGAAAAACAAAAACCGAGGAATTTCATCAATATCAGACCTGTCCTACAAGAAATGCTAAAGGGAGTTCTTCCATCTGAAAGAAAAAGATGTTAATGAGAAATAAGAAATAATGTGAAGGTACAAAACTCACTAGTAATAGTAAGTACACAGAAAAAACAGAGAATATTATAACACTGTAATTGTGATGTGTAAACTACTCAAATCTTGAGTACAAAGACTAAAAGATGGCCTGATCAAAAATAATAACTGCAACTTTTCAAGCCAGAGATAGTATAAGGAGATATAAATAGAAACAAAAAAAAAGTTAGAAGAGGGAGGATGAGGTTAAAATGTAGACTTCTTATTAGTTTTTTCTTTGGTTGTTTGTTTCTTTGTTTATGCAATCAGTGTTAAGTTGTCATTAATTTAAAATGTTGGGTTATAAGTTGCTATTTGCAAGCTTTATGGTAACCTTAAGTCAAAAAACCAACAGATATAGAGAAAATAAAAAGAAAGAAAACATACCACCAGAGAAAATCACCTTCAGAAAAAGAAAGACAGGAAAAAAAGAAAGGAAGGAAGAGAAGACTACAAAACAACTGAAAAACAAATAACAAAATGTCAGGAGGAGGTCCTTATTAATCAATAATAACATTAAATGTAAATAGACTAAACTCTCCAATCAAAAGACACAGTGGATGAATGGATTAAAAAAAAAAAGACCCAATGATCTCTGTTGCCTACAAGAAACACACTTCACCTCTAAAGACATACATAGACTGAAAATAAAGGGATAGAAAAAATATTCCATGCAAATGGAAACCAAAAAGAAAAAAAAAGTGTAGGAGTAGCTATACTTTTTATCAGACAAAATGGATAACAAGACAAAAACTGTAAAAAGAGACAAAGAAGGTCATTATGTAGTGATAAAGTGGTTAGTTCAGCAGGAGGATGTAACAATTTTAAATATATATGCACCCAATACTGGAGTACCCAGATTAATAAAGCAAATATTGTTAAGGCTAAATTTAGACAGAGATAGACTGTAATAAAATAATGTGTGGAGACTTCAATACCGCACTTTCAGCATTGGACAAATCACCCTGACAGTTATTTAACAAAGAAATACCAGACTTAATCTGCACTGTAGGCTAAATGAACTTAATAGATATTTACAGAACATTTCTTTTTTAAAAGATATTTATTTATTTATTTATTAGAGATGAGGGGTCTCACCATGTATCCTAGGCTGGTCTCAAATACCTGGGCTCGAGTGTTCTTACATGGCCAGAGCAAAAGGCAGACAGAGAGGGGAGGTGCCACACACTTTTAAACAACCAGATCTCATGAGAACCCTATCACAAGACAGAATTAGGGGGATGATCCTCAGCCACTAGAAACCACCTCTGTGATCCAATCACATTCCACCAGGCCCCACCTCCAACATTGGGGATCACAATTCAGCATGAGATTTGGGTGGGGACACAGAGTCAAACCATATCAGAGAGGAAAACAGCACACATGAGTTTTCATTTGTTTGTTTTAAATAGACTTTTTTTATAGCAGTTTTAGATTCACACCAAAATTGAGTAGAAAATTCAGAGTTTCCGTATACCTGCTCCTTCACAACTCCACAGCCTCCCAAACTATCAACATCCCATACTACAGTGGTAATTTGTTCCAATCAATGAATCTACATCGAGACATCACTATCACCCAAAATCTATAGTTTAGATTAGGGTTCACTGTTTTTGTTGCACATTCTATGGGGTTTAGACAAATGTATAGTGATGTATATTCACAATTATGGTATCATACGGACAGTTTCACTGCTATAAAATCCCTCTGTGCTCTGTCTGTTCATTCCTCCCTTCTCTCTAATCCCCGACAACCACTGATCTTTTTACTGTCTCCATAGTTTTGCCTTTTCCAGAATGTCATATAGTTGAAATCACACAGCATGTAGCTTTTTCTTATTGGCTTCTTTTATTTATTAATACGCATTTAACTTTCCTACGTGTCTTTTCATGACAAGATGGCTAATTTCTCTTTAGTACTGAATGATATTCCATTGTCTGGATGTACCACAGTTTATTTATCCATTCACCTACTGAAGGACATCTTGGCAATTATGTGTCCAGGTTTTGGCATTATGAATAAGTCTGCTATAAACATTCAGGTGCAAGTTTCTGTGTAGGCATAAGTTTTTAAAAACATGACTTTTTAAAATGATTTAAAATTTTTTCATAAAAATGGTAATGTTTTAAGCCATGTTACTTTTATGTAATGTCACTATTTAGAAGACCTAAAAAAGTCAGCATTTATAATAATCACATTGTGATACCAAAAACTAAAATGATTTGATAGTTAAGAGTTGACACTCCCTTGTGTTTTATGACTTTCATTTCTCATTGGAGAAACAAAACAATAATATATTAGTCACATTTACAAACAATATCTAAATCTTGTTATAGATTACAACTTAGAAAAACCTTCTAAAGCTGTATGCAACCAAAACAGAAACTAGAAACCAGTCTACATTATTTTACAAGTTGAAACAGGCAATTTTTCTATTTGGAGGTATGCTATATTCATTACCTTAGCACATGATGGCGCTCTTAAAGTAGTGTGTTATGGAGAGATTTTTCCATAATTTATAAGCCCATGTTTGGGCCGTTGTTGCCATTGATGATAATGTACATAATTTTGAAGTTTCATATTTAGCAAATATAAAGAGCAAGAAAATAAATTGAAACTGCCTGGATATAAAATCTGATCTATGCTCTAAGCTATTCAGGATTACATCATACATAATTGCTCTGAAAAATGTGCTGAAAAAAAATCTTACTCTTCATCACATTTAACTATTGTTAGTGATAGTATTAGCTCACAATATTGCTTTATTGTTTCTAAAAGAGTTTTAAAAATAATCTAAAATTGATTTTCTATGTGTGTGCCAATTGCCTAGTAAGTGCCTTGCAGTTGCTGGAATCATCAAAAACACTGAGCTGAATAACAAGTCAGTTTTAAGAAGTAGGTGTTCAGCCAAAGAGAAATAGACCTAGAAGGTAGGAAATAATTATGATAAAAGAGAGTGTGAGATTAACAGCAACGTGGAAAGAAATTTAGAGGATCCAGAACATTTAAAGGCACTAAGTTGGGGTTTACCAGTTGAATTCTCTTTGACTTTTACTTCCATAATAGGATATTATTTTAATTATCTTTAAATCTTTCTCAGTGCCCTTCACTTAATCATTTAATCCTGAGTGACCCCCTCCCCACCACCCACCAACAAATGTCCATATCTTCCAAGTTAAGGCTTGAGCAGTTTAACCCTCTTCTTTTTTATCTTTATATATTTTCCATGGGTGGTTTTATACACTTTTAGTTTTATCTAGTAATTCAAAGCAAATGGCTTTTAAATCAATATTTCTGCCTCATCAATCTCTTCATTCATAGTCCATTTTTCAGCTACCAGGTACTTTTTGTCCTCAGAGACAAATTTCTCCCCAAAGGTGGGTTTCCTTAAACCCACAAACAAAGGTGACTTCCTCCTATTTTGAACTCCAATAGCATATTATTCCTCTGAAATTACCAGTCATGTACTTGTAATTAGTCATTTATCAGGTATATGTTGAATCCTTCATACTAGGTTTTATGTCTCTCGAGGTCTAGGACTATGTCTTGTTTTATTTATTAACCCCGCTCATCCTTGTTGCTCCCTACATCGCACACTTTATCTGCCATAGTGGATGGTGCATAGAAGGCACCCAAAAATATTGGTTAAATTAGGCCATAACCTGGACCAGGGTGTCCTCATGAGTCCTAGGCCCTTAGCTTCCTCCTCTCCCATGGCTCAGGACCCAACAAAGCTAAGGAAAAGGCAATTCCAAGTTCTTACCTCTCTGCTGAGGCTCACACAGGTTATTTTTCCTTGGAGACTCCAGGCAGCAGAGATGGCCTTATCGCCGCAAGAGGCACAGCGGGGCTGCTCAGCATTCCTCTGCTGGCTGTGGCCCTGTTGTTTCACTGCTGGTGCTGGTGGAAATCAAAGACTTTTCTGGGTCTGAGATGGAGCCTGCCATCTTGTGCTCACTCCAGTGGCCCCACTTTTTTCAGGAGATGGTTTCTGGGGAGATGAAACGGGGAGACCTCCCACTGGTGGTCCCGGAAGTCCTCTCATTCCGTCTGTGCTGCCCTGCCGTGGTGGAGCTGTAGATGTTTTATGGCACGATGCATTCTGAAGGGTGCAGGGGGAGACTTGGTATATTCTGAGATCCTGATTATTCAATTGGGTAAAAAAGGAGAAGCCAATACCTCCAGGACAGCAGAGGATAAGTTCTTCTATCTTCTTTCCATCCCAGAATGCCTCAGTTGTTTACTCTGACATGAAGACACATCTCCCAGATAACTCAGCTGGAAAGGTTAGCTCTAAGGATGAAGACACCTTGGAAAGTTACAACAATGTCCTACTCATTTGACTTGTTCCTTATTCAAAGCCCCAGCCCAGTGCAGTCCTCAAGGCCCCTGAAGCAACAAACTCATTCAAACTTTCCAATTCTTCTAGCCCATGTGCATTCACTCCCAAGAATTCTCATTCATCCCCTCTGCAGTGGGGATGGAATGGTCTCTGAACAACTTCACTAAAATGACCAGGATCCACAGTTAAGAGAAGACCCTGTATTACTTGCGTAGGGCCTGACCTAATATAACCCTTAGGGTGTGATCTAGGGAAAAGGGATAAAAAGAGAGAAGGACTGTTTTTGAAAAACAGAAGCACAAATTTTGGTAAATTTGGATTTGCACAGAGATGACAAAGACTGAGTGATCACAATCTCTGCTTAATACATTAACAACAATTCTCTCACTAGAGAATCACTTGTGTCAGTTGGTTTAACCCTGAGTGGCTGCACAGATACTGCACTAACAATGCAAAGCCCCTTCATTGCTGCCTGCACAGGTTATACTGTCAGGATTCAGTTGCAGACAAAAGAAACCACCCCAAATGGTTTACAGAGAGGAATTTAAAAGAGGATATTAAGAACTTTACAAAATCACCAGAAGAGCTGGAGTTGTAGGTTCTAGGCTCAGCTTCCAGAAGCAAAAGGTAATTATGTTAATGTCATTAGAAACAAAGTCTTGCAACATTAGAGAAAAGGGATGCACATATAAAATTAAAAAGTGAAGTAACTCTGCAAACCTAAATTTGAATTGAAAATATCAATATAAACTCATAATAAACTCTGTCTTTTAAAAAAAGATACGTATTTCCTAAGTCTGTCCACTGAAAAGGCCTAGAAATAATTACCAACCCATTAGCAATAAGCACTCCTTGCAGAGGTTGTATTCCCTAAATACCATTCCCTATGAGAAGAAATAGGGTTCCTTCTTCATAGTAGGAACTGTGTCTTTGCGTTACCAAATAGTTGATGTGAGATTAATTCTTCTAATAAATGAAGATGGAATGAAAGAAATAGGAAACCACTGTTTTGTATGGATGTTTCATGATACACCTACTGGTTAAATTAACATAAATCGACAGTCTAACATTATAGGTCTCCTGATGGAAGCATACAATACCACCTACAGAGTATCCATGCCCCAAATATTAAAACTGAATCCAATCATGGCTTTAGATTTAAATACCTGTTTATAGCAAATGCATGGAAGAAAGGAGCTTGTTAAATAACACCATGGGAATGCATCCACCAAAATCCAAATTGAGAAAAACTGTTATAGGACAAATGACCTGATTTCTTTAACAAATAAATGGCAAAAGAAAAAAGAACTAAGAAAAAAAGGAGAGTGGGAGAAAAAGAGAAGAAGAAAGAGTAATAAGAATGTTTCTAACATAAAAAAGACAAATATTTCAGTTGATAGATATCCCAGTTACACTGATTTGATCTTTACAAATTATATAAATGTATTAATTTTTCACATGTACCCCCCCCAACAAAAAAGAAAGAGAATATTTACAAACTAAATGAGACTTGAGTTATATCAGTCAAAAGCAATGGGTGGACCTTGTTTGGATCCTGACAAATCAAGTTAAGAAAAAAAATCACTCATGAAATACTAAAGGAAATTTGTACACGAATATTAAGAAATTATTGAGTGTTTTGGATGTAAATGATAATGTTTCATAGCTATGCTGTTATAAAAACTAAAAGGATACCTATTTTTAGAGCTTATACCGAAGTATTAGATTAAATGTATTAATTTCGATTAAATATACATTAAATTAGTAGGTCACATAATGTGACTTGATTTGAAATAATCCAATGAGGGGAGAATGGGTAGGAAGGGGGTTGGGGTAGAGTGGAAGCAGGATCAGCCATGTGTGCAACATTTCTGGAGCTGGGTTATGGGTACATTGTGGGAAGAAGAGAGGCTTATACTATTCTCTACTTTTGCATGTTTTTTATTTCCCACAATGAAGAGTTAAAATATGTGTAAGAAATATGTTGGTTAAATTAATATATGGATAAGAAAACTATCTCAGATATTGCTTTCCCTGTTTCTCACATTTCATTGGCCAAATAGAAGTGAAATTACAATTTAGAGCCCAGTGTATTTCTGTCCATTTGCTTGCCATGGGAGATACTATTCTTGGAACATAACATTTAACAGATTTCTTAGGGTTCCTTTTTATAGCCAGACATTATCATTAAAATGTACTAAAACTAGGCTGATATGCAAAGTACGACCTAAGGGTAAAGGCCATAAAGGATGCAAATTTGGCAAAATTTAGTACAAAAGTGGAGAAAATGGGCTTAAGTATATTTTAATCATCGTTCTCTTTGTAAATAACTAAATATTTAATATGAAAGAAAGAAATGTATGTCAATTTTGGGCTTTTGTAGACATACAAATCCAAAGCTGATATGACAGACAGTCTTATTACCTTAGTAACTTGATAAATTTATTCTATTTAAAATCTTAATAAACTTGTAATCATTTCATAGAGTCTTAGCATTCGTTGTTGTATTTGCATTTTCCTTGCTCAATTTACTCATTTTTTCCTTCTCTCTATATAATAGAATTTATAAAACCTATTATTGCTTGTGCAGTGTTTTGGACATAAAAATTTGTGAACTCATTACATTAAAAATCTTTAAGTAAATCCATTAATCTTAAGTGGGCTTGATGAACTTAGGTTCTTCATTTGTCTCTCTCTCACACAAAACACGCATACACAACATACACAATTAGCAAATACAGTATTTACTGAAGTCTTTATAAGATCCTTTTATCAAGATTCTTTACCTAAATTAGATAAGAAGAAAGATAATTGGAAATGCATATATAGAAACACACTTACATATGCATTAACACACACATATACACATACACATATACTTGTGTATACATTTGTCATGCCCTTTCCCTTGTAGTCAGAATGCATGGGTCAGAAAACACTGGGTGGTGGTGGGAATAATGCCTTTCATTATTACACTTAATAATCCACTGTAAGAATTTCTGTTTTCTCTTTGCTGGGCTCCTGGGCTCAGAAAGAATTTGGAGGTAGGTCCTCATGCTCAAGGGAGGAATGCTTTCCTCAGGCAACATAGTTATAGTTCCCATGGATTGGAGGCTATAACTGACGTCCTGTGCCCACTGGGCTTTTTCTGCCATTGAATCAACAGGCAGAGAATAGCATCATTGTATTGGCAGGGGAAATAAATTCCAATTATCAGAGAGAAATTGGATTGCTCCTCCATGGTGGGGTCAAGGATGGTTATATCTGGGATCCAGGGAATTCACTGAAGTGCCTTTGATATTTCCTTTTCCAATAGTCCTGGCTAATAGAAGATTGTGCCAACCTGATAAGGATAAGACCACTGACATTTCCCACGGGAATGAACTTTGTGGAGTAGAAGAAGAAAGCTGTAAATACAAACTTAAGTCTTATGGAACAGGTACAGAAGTAACAAAGCAGCTATGATTTATGTTACCTAATTATTTTTTACATTTGCTTCTTACCTCTATATGGAGAACCTCAGTATTGACTAGCATACAAGATTTGAGTTGGAAGTATGACTGGATTGACATCACCCTATGGAACATTTATCAGTGGGACTCCAAACATTTCCTGTGTTGGGGGCAGGAACTTTTCACCTGGATAAGGTGCAATAATGAATGTTTAGAGGAAAGAGTGGTTGACTGTGACATGTAATTTCACTCTTCATCTCAAGATCCACTTTTCAATCTTGTTCTGCCCCAGGCAATCACCTTGTAAGGCTTCAATGTATGATCTTCTTTGCCCTCCACTTTCTGGTTGGGTTTGACCAATAGGTAGCCATGGCTGGCAGATCAGCAGGAGGGGGAAGAATGAGGTCTGAGTACTTATTCTTCTGGCTGAAGTTGCCTCTTGCTGGCTGAATTTTTTGACTAAAGCTCAATGCTTTACTCAAAGTAGTCTCTTATGTGTGACTCTTACCTTCCAACTCCAGAGGTCATTGGCTCAACTCTGGGATAGTTTTCTAGCACCTTCCAGTTTTCTTAAACCCCGTGCACATGTTTGTAAGCCCATCTCGAAGTATCCTAATCTGAATGTGTTATTTGCTTCTAGCTGGGAAACTCAAGTCATAATCCTTTTTATAATTCTTATCAGCAAGAAGAACCTAGGCCATGGGGAAGAGTTGTGGTAGAGAAGAGCTTATGAATTGTGGCTTGAGGTATTTAAAGAAAGGAAGAGTGAGATCTAGGGATTAGAATGTAGGGGGATATATTATAAATCTCTTTTTATATCACAGGCCAACTGTAGGTCTGTCTTATAAAAATTATATTAGCTTGCTCTTTTTCAAATCTTTGTAATTTATGAATTAGCCTGGAATTACAACCAGCTACATAATTTGTAGGGCTCAGTGAAAAATGATAATGCAGGGCGTCCTGTTAAACAAGTCTTAATAATTGTAAAATGGCAACAGCAGAGCCATAAACCATGTGCAGGGCCCTTGTGAGTGTGAGGCACTGTGCAAGTGCAGTTCACATGCCTATGAATTTGGCTCTGCCTAAAATCCATAATATAAGGAGTAAAAGCTACCAACTTAAAACAATAAAACTGCACATAAGGTACCAAGATATAGGCAAGTCTTAAGCAAAATACATATTTTGCCGTAACTCATGAAGGGTGGGGGGTTGCTGCTGGCCAGATTTTTCATTCCTGCTTGTGGCTACTTACGAGAAAAGAGAGGCACTAGGAAGGAATGAGATAATCTAGGAGTTGTGGCCTTTGAATCACTGAAACAGTGATTCTCAGTGCTTGGCTGCTCTTTAGAATGCTCTGGAAAGCTTTAAAATAATTCCAATGTTTCAGCATTTCACCCCACCCCTTCTGAGTTAGTTGTTCTGTTCTGGGACTGTTGCAGTTTTAACTGCTTTACAGGTGACACTAATTTCAGTCAGCTTTGTGAACCGCTACCTTAATTTCTTTCGTCAGAGTTGGAAATTGTTTGTGGATTAGTTGCTTCTGAGGAGAAGTTGCCACATTGTTTTTGCCTTCTAAGGAAAAAGTTAAGGAAAAAAATTCATGTAATGAGTTTAGCTTAAATGTTATTTTCATTTCAAATTACTATTTGGGTATAAATATGTACTCAGTCAATAGACAGTGATATTTCCATTATAAAATATATATATTTTTCTACATGAAGCATTTTCTTGGATTTGTTTGAATCAGTGATTTTCAAAATGTGATTTAGGGATCTTTTTGAGAGTCTGTGAATCAAAATTATTTTCATAATGTTCCTAAGAGATGCATTATTTATCTTTATCGTTCTCATTCACTCATGTGTATAATGGATTTGTAACAACACAATGACCACAGAAGCAGGTAGAGAATCCAGTTGTCTTCCATCAAACCAGACATTAAAGGAATTTACGAAAATTTAAAGCAATGTCACTTTTCACTGTATATTTTAAAATAATGTTATTTATGTTAACACGTGGTTTTACCTTTAATAGAATACATAAAAATAAAATGATCAGTTTTAATTTTTAATTAAATAGTGATAGATATAGCCCACATAAAAGTTATTTGAGGTCTTCAGTGATTTTTAAGAGTACAAGAAGTTTCTGAACCCAGAGAGTCACAGCCACCCCTGGTGTATATGGTGCCATTTTTGAGATTAGGCATCTATATTTCACTTAAAATTTTTTTAACTTGCTTTTGGCCCCCATGAATAAAACACTTTCATCATCAGTGAACTGCAGACAAAAGAGCCTATGAGATAAGGGTTGAATCAATTTATCATTTATCCATTTATTTAACACAGTTTTGATTATCTATTATTAGCCAGGCTTTGTGCTGGTTCCTAGCACAAACAGTCTCTACCATCATAGATCTAACATTGAATAAGTGGAGAAGGGAGAGAAGCACCCAAGAAATAATCACAACAATTGTAATTAATTACACTCGTAATGAGCCCCTAAAGAAAAGACACAGAGTACAGAAAAAAAAAAAAAAAAAAAAAAAAAGGATGGGGATTACTTAACTAAGAAGTGGTCCTTAAGAAACTGAAATTTCAATGGAGCAGCATGGAATACAGTACGCTATGAAGTGAATACCTTACTTAAGTAAATAAAGCATGGCAAAAGATGAGACTAGAGAGGTAAGAACCAGATTGTATAGTACCATGTAGATAACATTAAGGAATTTGTGTGTGTGTGTGTGGGTGTGTGGTGTGTGTGTGTGTGCGTATGTAAGTATGTGTACTGGTATACATTATGTGTGTATATTTACAGCACACAACTGGTAGAAACAGATGACATTTTGACATTTGTTTAATAGGAATCAAAATCATAGGAGCCCAGTAAAATTATGTTGCATTGGCCGGGCGGGGCGACTCACACCTGTAATCTCAGAACTTTGGGAGGCCGAGGTGGGTGGATCACAAGGTCAGGAGTTTAAGATCAGCCTGTCCAAGACGGTGAAACCCCATCTCTACTAAAAATACAAAAAATTAGCCAGGCGATGTGGTGGGCACCTGTAATCCGAGCTACTCTGGAGGCTGAGGCAGAGAATTGCTTGAACCGGGGAGACGGAGCTTGCAGTGAGCTGAGATCGCGCCACTGCACTCCAGCCTGGGCGATAGTGAGACTATGTCACTATTTGAGACTCTGTCTCAAAAAAAAAAATTATGTTGCATTGTTGCAATGAAATAAATAAATGTCTCAAATGTTTTTGCACCAACCTATTATGATACAACTGCAAACTTACTGAAGAAAAGCCATTCATGGTCTCTTTTTTGCCAATGTTTATTTTTTATTTACATACATTAAAATATACTTTTATTGATGTACAATTCTGTGAGTTTTGACAAATATATTGAGTTGTGTAACTACTACCATATAGTTCGAATGCAGAACAGTTCCATCACCCCAAATAATTCCCTTGTAGTGCCGGTTACTCCCAAACCCTAGACACCACTGGTTTGTTCCCCATCCCTACTGTTTTGCCTTTTCTAGAATGTCACATAGATGGAATAATAAAGCACACGCCCTTAGGCATCTGGCTTCTTTTGCTTGGCATAATGCATTTGAGATTCAACTGTGCAGTTCTATGTGATAGCTTGCTTCTTTTATTGCTGAGTTGTATTCCATTGTATAGATGTACAATAGTTCATCCATTTCTCTGCTGACAGACATTTTTATTGCTTTCAGTTTGGGGTGACTGTGCAAAATGTTGGTATAAATATTCACACAAGTTTTTGTGTGAACATAATATTTTATTTTTTCTAGGGTAAATACCTAGCAGTGAGATTAAGTTATATGGCAATTATTTGTCTAATGTTATAAGCAATTGTTAAACTGTGTTTTAATGTGGCTGTAAAATTCTATATTCCTCCAGGAATGTATGAAAATCCCAGTTCTGATTTCTCACCAGTCTTTGGTATTGTCAGTTTTTTTTCCCCTAGCTATTTTAATAGTCGTGAAGTGGTATCTCATTGTGGATTCAAGCATTTCCTTAATGCAGGTCTAGTGTTGGGCATCTTTTCATATGCTTATTTTTCACTTGTACATCTTCTTTGGTGAGAAGTTGATTAATCATTTTGCCCACTTTTTACTGTTCTTTAAAATTACTGAGTTTTGAGAGTTCTTTATATATTCTGTTAGCATATTCTTTGTCAGATTTGCAAATCTTTTCTCTGTAGCTTTTCTTTTTACTCTTTTAGAAGTGCCTTTCACAGAATGAAAGTTTTTAATTTTGATGACATCCAATTTATTAGTTTTTTTCTTTTATGGATTGTGCTTTTGATGTTGTATCTCAGAATCTTTTTCGAAGCCAGTGTCATGAAAACCTATTTTTCCCTAAAGTTTTATATTTTTATGTTTTATATTTCAGTCTGTAATGTATTTTGAGTTAATTTTTGTATAAGGTGTGGGATATATAAATGCCCAATTATGCCAGTAGTTTTTTTTGTTGTTGTTGTTGAAAAGACTGCTTTTTCTCTGAATTGACTTTGCACCTTTGATGAAAATTATTTGACTGTATTTGTATGGGCTTATTTCTGGACCCTCTAGTCTGTTTCATTTATTTCTGTGTCTATTCTTTTACCAGTGTGACATCTTTTTGAGTTCTGTAGCTTTATAGTAAGTCTTGAAATCAAGTAGAGGAAATCCTATAACATTTTTATTCATTAAAAAATTTATTTTGGCTTCTACTTTCTTTGCTTTTGTATATAAATTTTAGAATCAGCTTGTCAATATCCACAACAAATTCTAATCAACATTTTATAGTTTTCAACATACAGATCCCCCACATATTTTGTTAAACTTGCAAATATATATTATATTTTTGTAGCTATTGTAAGTTGTATTTTTAAAATTTCACTTTTAATTTATTCATTAATGGTGTATAGACATGTAATTGGTGTTTGTATATTGCGCTTTTATCATGCGAAAACTCATTTATTAGTTACAAGAGTGTTATTTTAGCTTTCTCGAGATTTTCTATGTAAACAGTCATGTCATTTGCAAATAGAGTCAATTTTATTTCTTTCTTTTCAAGCTATATTGCTTTTATTAATTTTTCCTCATTCCTGAGGAAATTTTTCCTAAACATACAATTCTGGGTTGACAGATTTTTCTTAATAGACTTTATTTTTTAGAGGAGGTTTAAGTTCACAGAGAAATTGAGCAGAAAATAGAGTTCCCATATGTACTGTCTCCTACACACTCACAGCCCCCCCACTAGCAACATCTCACATCACAGTGGCATATTTATTAAAATTGATAAACCTACATTGACACATCATTATCATACAAAGCCTCTAGGTTGCATTAGAGTTCACTCTTGGTTTTGTACATTCTATGGGCTTGGGCGAATTTATCATGTCATGTATCTATCACTATAGTATTATAATGGTAATTTAATTGCCCTAAAAATCGTTTGTGCTTGGCCCCTTCACCCCTCCCTCTCCCAATTCCTGGCCACCACTCACCTTTATACTGTTTCCATAGTGTTGTATTTTTCTGAATGTCATATAGTTGTAATCATAAGGTATGTAACCTTTTAAGATTGGCTTCTTTTACTTAGTAATATGCATTCCTCCATCTCCTTTCATGACTTGATGGCTCATTTCTTTTTAGTGCTGAATAATATTTCACTGTCTGAAGGTATTACAGTTTACTCATTCTTTCACCTACTGATGGACATTTTGGTTGCTTTCAAGTTTTGGTAGTTATGAATAAAGCTGCTATGAACATCCATGTGCAGGTTTTTGTGTGGACACAATTTTACACTCCTTTGGGTAAATGCTAAGAAGTGCAATTGCTGGATCCTATGGTAGTTTTATAAGAAACTGCCAAATTGTCCTGTAAATTGGCCATTCCATTTTGTATTTCCACTAGAAATGAATGAGTTACTGTTGTCCCACATCCTTGCCAGTATTTAGTGTTGTCAGTGTTTTGGATTTTGGCTATTCTAATAGGGATTTAATGGTATGTTATTGTTTTAATTCAGTTTCTTTATGACATGACATTGAATATCTGCACATATTCTTTTCTTTCTTTGGTGTTGCAGGTGTTCAGATCTTTTGCCCATTTTTAATATGATTTTTCATTTTCCTTTCATTAAATTTTAAGAATTTAAAAAATATATTTTGGATAGAAGTCCTTTATCAGATATGTCCTTTGCCAATACTTTCTCCAAGTGTGTGGCTTATCTTCTCATTCTCTTGAGACAGGCTTTTCTGTACTTTAAAAGTGGTATTTCATTGTTGCAATAGAGAGGATTATGGTCCCTCAAAAAGGTTCATGTTCTAATCCCCGGAACCTGTGAATGTTACTTCATTGGGCAAAGGGACTTTGCAGATTTGATTAAGTGGACAGTGAGATGGAAAGAGTATCTTGGATTATCCAGGTGGGCTCAATCAAATCACATGCCTCCCTCAAAGCAAACAATCTTTTCCAGCTGTGATTAGAGGGAGATGTGACCACAGAAGAATGGCAGAGAGATGCATTGTTGCTGGCTTTGAAACTGGAGGAAAGGAGCCATGATCCCAAATACGTGGGCAATCTGTAGAGGCTAAAAAATACAAGAAAAGATATTTCCCCCTAAAGCCTCCAGAAAGAAATGCAGCCCTGAAAACACTTTGATTTTAGCCTGGTTAGCTGTGTTGGACCTTTAGCTACAGAAGTGTAAGATGATACGTTCGTGTTAAGTCACAAATTTGTGGCAATTTGTTATATAGGAATAGAAAACTGATGCAATTGTTTTCTGGTATCTCTTGGGCAATCTTTAGTCATTTGAATTGTTCCTTTTCATGTAATGTGTTATTTTCTCTGGCTGTTTTCTGGCTGACTTGGTTTTCAGCAGTTTGATTACGACGTGTTTGGACATGATTTACTTTGAGGTTTCCTGTTTAGGATGTTCTGAGCGATCTAAATCTGTAAAATTGTGTCTATTAATCTAAACTGCAATATTTTAAGAAGGAATGGAAAATGCATTGAGGCTTAAATGGAGGCAAATAACTTTATTCTTTTTCTTCAAGATTGTTTAGGCTATCCTGCATACCTTGAATTTTCATATAAATTTTCATATAAATTGTCAGATATCAGTTTGACAATTTCCGGAAAGAAGCCAACTGGGATTTTGATAAGAATTGCATTGTATCTGTAGATAAATTTGGGGATTATTGACATCTTAAAAAAGTGTTTTGATCCATGAATGTGGAATGTCCTCCCAGTTATTTATGTCTTTTAAAATTTATTTCAAAAGTATTTTGTAGTTTTCACAGGAGTATTATTCTTTTGTTAAATTTATTTCTAATTATTTTATTCTTCTTGATGCTATTGTTAAGTGGAATTATTTTCTTAATTTTGATTTCACTTTGCTTATTTTTATCATATAGACAATCAGTTCATTTTTATATGGTAATCTTATATCCTGCAAACTCGCTGAGCTTCTTAGTTATAATAGTTTTTTAGCAGATTCCATAGAATTATCTTTTCCTAGGTTTCTGTATTTAGATTTTCTGTATCAAGAGCAATAGCGATAGTTGTAGGTCTTCCTTTCCAATCTGAATGTTCTTTATTTTATTTCCTTGCCTAATTGCCCTGGATAGAACCTCTAGTACAATGCTGAATAGAAGTTGCAATAAGAGACATCCTGTATCATTTCTGATCTTGGGGGGAAACATTCAGTCTTTCATCATTAAATATGATGCTAGCTGTGCATTTTCTTAATAGATGTAATTAGTAAAGTTAAAGAAATTGCCTTCTTTTCTTACTTTGTTGAATCTTTTTAAAATCATAGATGAGTGTTGAAGTTTGTCAAATACTTTTGTTGTCTATTGGGATGATGACATCTTTGTCATGTATTCTATTGATGTCATGTATTACATAAATTATCGGTTGTTACCTTAACTTTGCATTCTTGGGTTAAATCCCTCATGGTCATAATGTGCGATCCTCTTGATAAGTTTTTGGATTTGATTTATGGTATTTCGTTGAGACTTTTTAAAGATATCTGTTTATAGGAGACATTGGTGTGTATCTTTCTTTTCTTGTGATGCTTTTTTCTGGGTTGGGTATCAGGTAATACTGACCACAGAATAAAGTTGGAAAATGTTCCCTCCTCTTGTATTTTTTTTTGGAAGCGTTTCTGAAGGATTGGTGTTAATTATTTGAATTTTTGGTAGAATTCATCAGTGAAGTCATCTTGGCCTGAACTTTGCTTTGTAGGAAGTATTTTTGGTTACTTATTCAATCTTTTTACTTATTACAAGTCTGTTCAGATTGTTACTTTTTCTTGAGTCAGTTTTGGTAGTTTGTCTCCTTTAGGAATTTGTCCATTTCATCAAAGTTGTTTAACTTATTAGCATGCAGTTGGTTATGGTATTTCTTTATGATCCTGTATATTTCTGTAAAATTGATGGTAATATCCCCTTTTTACTTGATTATTCTAGTCATTTGAATATGTTCTGTGTTCTCTCTCTCTCTCTCTGTCTTTCTCATTAGTCTTGCTAAAGGTTTTTCAGCACTGTTGTTATTTTAAAAAAACCAATTTTAGTTTCATTGATTTTTTCTGTTTGTCTATTCTCTATTTAATTAATTTTCATTCTAGTTCTTATTATTTCTTTTCTCCTATTTGCTTTGCATTTCCCTCTCTCTTTTTTGCATGCTCTCCTTTTTCCAGGATCTTAAGGCAGAAAATTAGATATTTGATTTGAGAACTTTCTTCACTTTTAAAAAAGTATAGGCTTTTATAGCAATATATTTCCTTCTAACGACTGTTTTAGCTGTACTTCATACATTTTGTCATTTTCCTTAATTTCAGACTATTTTCTAATATTCTTTATACATTAGTTTTCTGCAATTTCCATGACAAATTATCACAGCTTGGTGGCTTAAACTAACAGAAATTTAGTCTTTCACAATTCAGGAGGTCAGAAGTCAAAAATCAAAGTGACAGCAAGATTGTTTTTTTCTGGAGGCACTAAGAAGAACCACTCCATGCCTCTCTTCTAGCTTCTTGTGGTTGTTAGCAATCCTTGGCATTCCTTGGCTTATAGATGCATCACTGTAGTCTCTGTCTCTATCTTCACATCAATTTTTTTCTCCCTGTTTCTGTGTGTCTTTTGTTATCTCTTATAAGGACATAACAGAATGGTTTTAGAGTCCACCCCGATAACCAGGTACTATGTTGAGGGCCTTAGGTGAGACTCTGAGACTTGATGGCTTCAGGTGAGACTCAGCACATTTCCAGCTGTGGTGGCTATAAGGCAAGACTACTGCTTGAGAAAAATGGGGTAAAAGAAAAGGGGGCTTTGTCTTCTACCTTAGGTACCAGCTCAGCCACAGGAAGGAAGAGCATCAGATGGGCTCTTGAGGTTCTCATTTCTAGAGTTTGGTCCTTGGATAGCATTTCTGGACCTGCCCTGGGCCAAAGAGGAGCCACTGCCCTGAAGCTGAGTCCCAGGCCAGGCAGCATTCACCACAAGCTGACTTAAGAGCCTTAAGGGAACATTAATGGTCATCTGGCAGTACTTCTTGTGACCTGTGGTGGAAGTGGCTACGGGTGAAACTCCTCTTCCTTTTGGAAAGGGGAGGGAAGAGTGGGAAGGACAGCATCTTGTGGTTGAGTGCCAGCTCAGCCACAATACAATGGAATGCCAGGGGGATTTCTGAAGTTTTTCACTCTAGTCGCTGACTCCTGGATGGCACCTCTGTACCTGCATGGGGCCTAGGAAAACCTGGCACCCTGAAGGGAAGGACATAGGCCTGGGTGGCTTTACCATATGATGATTGTAGAGCCCCAGGCCCTTGAGCAAACATAGGCAGTAACCAGAGAATGGTTGTGGCAGGACTTGGAGAAGATCCAGTGCTGTTCTGGTGTCTAGTCTGACCCAACACAGTCTATGGTGTGCACAGGGGCACTTGTGTCACTAAAATCCCAGATCTTGGTGGCTCAGAACAAAGAGACAAACTCCGTTTGTTTGGGAGAAAGTATGGGAAAAGAACAAGGGTCTCTGTCTAGTAATCCAGGTAATTCTTCCATATTAGTTCAAGACCATCAAGGCTATATCTCTACAAGTCTGCAGGAACCAGTGTTACTGGGCTTGGTTTGCCCCATAAAGCAGATACAGCTTAGATCACAACACCCAAGTCCTTTCAAATATCTGAAATGTCCCATCCTGAGAAGGATGGGAATAAACAAGCCCTGACAGTGAAGACTACAATAAATGCCTAACTCTCCAATGCCCAGACACAGACAAACATTCTCAGGTATCACAACAATTCAGGAAAACATGACCTTATCAAACAAACTAAATAAGGCACCAGGGACCAGTCCTGGAGAAACAGAATTATGTGACCTTTCAGACATACAATTCAAAATAAGTGTCTTGAGGAAAGACAAAGGAGAAATTCAGAATTCAATCAGACAAATTTAACTAAGAGATTGAAATAATCGAAAAGAATCAAGCAGAAATTCTGGAGCTGAAAAATGCTGTTGACACACTGAATAATGCATTGGAGTCTTTTAATAGCAGACATAGTCAAGCAGCAGAAAGAATTAGTGAGTATCAAGACAGGCTATTTGAAAAATGCAGTCAGAGGGACAAAAGATGAAAAATAAAAAACAATGAAGCGTTCCTACAGGTTCTAGAAAATAGCCTCAAATGGGCAAATCTGAAAGTTATTGGCCTTTAAGAGGAGGTGGAGAAAGAGATAGATATAGAAAGTATGTTCAAAGGCATAGTAACAGAGAACTTCTCAAACCTACAGGAAGATATCAATACCTAAGTACAAGAAGGTTATAGAACATCAAGTAGATTAAACTCACAAAAGACTACCTCAAGGCATTTAATAATCAAACTCCCAAAAGTCAGGGATAAAGAAAGGTTCCTAAGAGGAACAAGGGAAAAAAAAGAATATAGAGTGAAGTTCAAATACATCTGGTAGCAGACTTTTCAGTGGAAACCATACAGGCCAGAAGAGAGTGACATAATGTATTTAAATTGCTGAAGAAAAAACCTTTCCCCTAGAATAGTATATCGAGGGAAAATATCCTTAAAATATGAAGGAAAAATGAAGACTTTCCCAGGCAGTCAAAAGCTGAGGGATTTTATCAACACCAGACCTGTCTTACAAGAAATGCTAAAGGGATTTTTTCAGTCTTAAAGAAAGGATGTTAATGAGCAATAAATAATTACCTAAGAAAACTCACTGAAAAAAGGAAGTAGACAAAACATCCCAGAATATGATAACACTGTGATTGTGGTGTATAAACTACCCTTATGCTAAGTAGAGACACTAAAAAAAAATGAACCAATCAAAACCAATAACCACAACAAATTTTCAAGACATAGACAGTAAAATAAAATAGAAATAGAAATAATAGAAAGTTAAAAAGTGGTGTGGTGAAGATAAGTTGTAGAGTTTTCATTACTTTTCTCTTTGCTAAAATAATAGGTTATAAAATAGTATTTGCAAGCCTTACTGTAACCTCAAACCAAATAATATACAACAGATACATAAAATATTAAAAGCAAGAAACTAAATTATATCATTAGAGAAGATCAGCCTCACTAAAGGAAGACAGGAAGGAGAGAAATAAGGAAGAGAAGACCACAAAACAACCAGAAAACAAGTAACAAAATTGGAGGAGTAAGTCCCCAGTTATCAGTAATAACATTAAATATAAATGGATTAAACATTCCATTTAGACATAGACTGGCTGAATGAATAAAAATGCAAGACCCATAAATCTGTTGCCTACAAGAACCACACCTTACCTATAAAAACACAGAGTGAAAAAAAATGGAAAAAGATATTCTATGCTAATGGAAACAAAAAAGAGCAGGAGTAGCTATATTTTTATCAGACAAAATAGATTTCAAGGCAAAAACTATAAAAAGAGACAAAGAATGTCTCTATTTAATGATAGAGGAATCAATTTAGTAAGAGGATATAACAATTTTAAATATATATGCCCTCAACACTGGAGTGCTTAGTTATATAAAGCAAATGTTATTAGTGCTAAAGAGAGAGACAGACCCTGATATAGTTTCACTGTGTCCCCACCCAAATCTCATCTTAAATTGTAGCTTCCACAATTCCCATGTGTAATGGGAGGGACCCAGTGGGAGGTAATTGAATCATGGGGACGGGTCTTTCCCATGCTACTCTCAATATAGTGAATAAGTCTTATGACGTCTTATGGTTTTGTAATGGGGAGTTTCCCTGCACTGGTTCTCTCCCTTTTCTGCTGCCATATAAGATGTGCCTTTAACCTTCTGCCATGATTGTGAGGCCCCTCCCCAGCCTTGTGTAACTGTGAGTCTATTAAACCTCTTTTTCTTTATAAATTACCCAGTCTGGGGTATGTCTTTATCAACAACATGAAAACAGACTAATACAGGTCCCAGTACAATAATAGCTGGAGACTTCAACACCCTACTTTCAGCATTGGACAGATTTTACAGAAAGAAAATCATCTAAGAAGCATCAGACTTAATGTGCACTACAGAACAAGTGATTCTAATACATATTTACAGAACATTTCTTCCAAGAGCTACAGAATATACATTCTCCTGTCAGCACATGGATCATTCTCAAAGATACATCACGTATCATGTGTTAGGTCACAAAACAAGTCTTAAAACATTCAAAAAATCGAAATAACATGAAGCGTCTTCTCTGACCACAGTGGAATAAAACTAGAAATTAACAAGAGGAATTTTGGAAACTATTCAAATACATGAAAATTAAACAATATATTCCTGAATGACCAGTGGATAAATGGAGAAATTAAAAAGGAAATATAAAAATTTCTTGAAAAAAATGATAATGACACAACATACCCCCAAATTCTGGAATACAGCAAAAACAGTACTAAGAGAGAAGTTGATAGCTATAAGTACCTACATTAACAAAGAGAACAAACTTCAAATAAACAATTTAACAATGCTTCTTCAAGAACTAGAAAAGCAAGAGCAAACCAAACCTAAAATTAGTAGAATGATAGTGGAAATAAATAAAATTTACATAAGAAAATAATACAAAAGATCAATGACACCAAAAGATTGTTTGTTGAAAACTTAAACAAAATTGGTGAATTTTTAGCCAGATTAACTAAGAAAAAAAACAGCGAAGACCCAAATAAATAAAATCAGAGATGAAAGAAGAGACATTACAACTGATACTGAAGAAATTCAAAGGATCATTAGTGGCTCCTATGAGCAACTATAGACCAATAAATTTAAAAACCTGGAGGAAATGGGCAAATTCCTAGACACATACAACTACTAAGATCATATCATGAAGAAATCCAAAACCTGAACAGACCATTAACTGATACTGAAGAAATTCAAAGGATCATTAATGGCTCCTATGAGCAACTACAGACCAATAAATTTAAAAACCTGGAGGAAATGGGCAAATTCCTAGACACATACAACTACTAAGATTGGATCATGAAGAAATCCAAAACCTGAACAGACCATTAACAAATAATGAGATCATAGCCATAATAAAGTCTCCTATCAAGGAACAGAGTGGGACACCATGGCTTCACTGCTTAATTTTACTGGACATTTAAAGAAGAACTAATACCAATTCTACCTAAACTATGCCAACAAATAGTGAAGAAAATACTTCCAAACTCACTCTATAAGACCAGTATTACACTGATACCAAAACTGGAGAAAGACATATAAAAAAAGAAAACTACTGACCAATATCTCTGATGAATATTTATGCAAAAATATGAATCATAATACCAGCAAATAGAATTCAACAATATCTTAAAAAGATCGTTCTTCATGACCAAGTGGAATTTATCCCTGGGATGCAAGGATCATTCTACATATGCAACTTAATCAATGTGATACATCATATCAGTAGAATGAAGGATAAAAATCATTTTGTCATTTCAACTGATACTGAAAAAGCATTTGATAAAGTTCAACATCCTTCATGATAAAAAACCTAAAAAAACTGGGGATAGAAGCAAACATGCCTCAGTATAATAAAAGACATATATGACAGACCCACAACTGGTATCATACTGAATGGAGAAAAATTGAAAGCCATTCCTCTAAGATTTGCAACATGACAAGGATGCCCACTTTTTCCCACTATTATTCAACATAGTACTGGAAGTCCTAGCTAGAGTAATCAGACAGGAGAAAGAAATAAAGAGCATCCAAATTGGAAGGAAGAATTCAGATTATCCTTGTTTGCAGATAACATGATGTCATATTTAGAAAAACTTCAAGATTCCACCAAAAACCTACTAGAACTGATAAGCAAATTTAGTAAAGTTGCAGGATACAAAATCAACATACAAAAAAAGTAGCCTTTATGTATGTCAACAGTGAACAATCTGACAAAGAAATAAAAAGTAATCGTATTTACAATAGCCACACATAAAATTAAATACCTAGGAATTAATGAAAGAAGTAAACGATTTCTATAATAAAAACTATAAAACACTGATGAAAGAAATTGAAAAGGACACCAAAAAATGTGAAGATATCCCATGTTCATGAATTGGAAGAATCAATATTGTTAAAATGTTCATACTACTCAAAGCAATCTACAGACTCAGTGCAATCTGTATCAAAATATTAATAATATTCTTCACAGAAATAGAGAAAACAATCCTAAAGTTTATATGCAACCACACAAGACTCGGAATAGCCAAAGCTATCCTAAGCAAAAAGAACAAATCTTTTATTTATTTATTTATTTATTTATTTATTTATTTATTTATTGTCCACAGGTTATTGGGGAACAGGTAATGTTTGGTTACATGAGTAAGTTCTTTAGTGATTTGTGAGATTTTGGTGCACCCATCACCCGAGCTGTATACACTGCACCCTGTTTGTAGTTTTTTATCCCTCACGCCTTTCCCACCCTTTCCTCCTGAGTCCCCAAAGTCCATTGTGTCATTCTTATTCTTTTGCATCCTCATAGCTTAGCTCCCACTTACAAGTGAGAACATACGATGTTTGGTTTTCCATTCCTGAGTTACTTCACTTAGAATAATAGTCCCCAACCTCATCCTGGTCACTGTGAATGCCATTAATTCCTTTTTATGGCTGATTGATGGGCTTTTGGGTTGGTTCCACGTTTTTGCAACTGTGAATTGTGCTTCTATAAACATGCGTATGCAAGTATCTTTTTTGTATGACTTCATTTCCTCTGGGTAGGTACCCAGTAGTGGGATTGTTGGATCAAATGGTAATTCTACTTTTAGTTCCTTAAGGAATCTCCACACTGTTTTCCATAGAGGCTGTACTAGTTTACACATCCACCAACAGTGTAGAAGTGTTCCCTGTTCACTGCATTCATGCCAACATCTACTATTTTTTAATTATGGCTATTCTTGCAGGAGTAAGATGTTATCACATTGAGGTTTCGATTTGCATTTCCCTGATCATTAGTGATGTTGATCATTTTTTCATATGTTCATTAGCCACTTGTATATCTTCTTTTGAGAATTGTGTATTAATTTCCTTAGCCAACTTTTTGATTTTTTTTTTCTTGCTTTGTTTGAGTTCATTGTAGTTTCTGGACATTAGTCCTTTTTCAGATGTATAGATCGTGAATACTTTTTCCCACTCTGTGGATTGTCTGTTTACTCTGATGACTGTTCCCTTTGCTATGCAAAAGCTTTGTAGTTTAACTAAGTCTCAGCAATTTATCTTTGTTTTTATTGCATTTGCTTTTGGATTCTTGGTCATGAATTCCTTGCCTAAGTCAATGTCTAGAAAAGTTTTTCCAATGTTATAATCTAGAATTTTTATAGTTTCAGGTCTTAGATTTAAGTCCTTAATTCATCTTGTGTTGATTTTTGTATAAGGTGAGAGATGAGGATCCAGTTTCATTCTTCTACGTGTGGCTTCCCAGTGATCCCAGCCCCATTTGTTGAAAAGGGTGTCCTTTCCCAACTTTATGTTTTTGCTTGTTTTTTTCAAAGATCAATTGGCTGTAAATATTTGGATTTATTCTTGAGTTCTCTATTCTGTTCCATTGGTCTATGTCCCTATTTTCATACCAGTGCCATGCTGTTTTGGTGACCATGGCCTTATAGTATAGTTTGAAATCAGGTAGTGTAATGCCTCCAGATTTGTTCTTTTTGCTTAGTCTTGCTTTGACTATGCTGGCTCTTTTTTGGTTTCCTATAAATTTTTGATTTTTTTTCTAATTCTGTGAGGAATGGTGGTGGTATTTTGATGGTAACTGCGTTGAATTTGTAGATTGCTTTTGGCACTATGGTTATTTTCACATTATTGATTCTATGCATCCATGAGCAGGGGATGTGTTTGCATTTGTTAGTGTCATCTATTATTTCTTTCAACAGTGTTTTGTAATTTTCCTTGTAGAGGTCTTTCACCTCCTTGGTTAGGTATATTCCTTAGTATTTTATTTTATTTTATTTTATTTTAATTTTATTTTTGCAGCTATTGTAAAAGACCTTGAGTTCTTGATTTGATTCTCAGCTTTGTCACTCTTAGTGTATAGAAGAGCTACCGATTTGTGTACATTAATTTTTTATCTGGAAACTGCTGAATTTATCAGTTCCAGTAGGTTTCTGGAAAAGTCTTTGGGGTTTTCCAGGTTAACAATCATATCAGCAAACAGCAACAGTTTGACTTCCTCTTTACCAGTTTGGATGCCCCTTATTTCTTTCTCTTGTGGGATTGCTTTGGCTTGGATTTCCTGTACGACATTGAACAGGAGTGGTTAGAGTGGGCATCCTTCTCTCATTCTAGTTCTCAGGGGGAATGATTTCAACTTTTCCACATTCAGTATTACAATGGCTGTGGGTTTGTCATGGATGGCTTTTATTATATTGAGGTGTGTCCCTTGTATGCCAATGCATCTTTATGTGTATAAACTGGAAAATGTAGAAGAGGTGGATAAATTCCTGGAAAGATACCACACTTCTAGTTTAAATCAGGAAGAATTAGATACCCTGAAGAGACCAATAACAAGCAGTGAGATTGAAATTGTGATTAAAAAGTTACCAACACAAAAAAGTCCAGGACCAGATGGAGTCACAACAGAATTCTACCAGACACTCACAAAAGAATTGGTACCAATTCTATAGACACTATTCCACAAGACAAAGAAAGAGGGAGCCTTCCCTGAATCATTCAATGAAGCCTATATCACCCTAATGCTAAAACCAGGAAAGGTCATTACAGACCAATATCTCTGATGAAGAAAATTACAGACCAATATCTCTGATGAACATAGATGCTAAAATCCTTAACAAAATACTAGCTAACCAAATCCAAAAACATATCAAAAAGATAATCCACCATGATCAAGTGGGTTTTATACCAGGTATGCAGGGATAGTTTAACATTAATGTCAATATAATGCGATATACTACATAAACATATATCAACACATATCAACATATATTAGCATATACCAACATATATCAACACATACCAATAAATGTGATACACCACATAAATATATATTGTAACATCAATAAATGCGATATGCCACATAAATGGAATAACAAACAAAAATTACATGGTCATCTCAATAGATGCATAAAAAATCATTCATCAAAATCCAGCACCCCTTTATGATTAAAACTCTCAACAAAAAAGAACAAATCTTGGGGAATCACATTACCTGATTTCAAATTATATTATAAAGCTATAGTAATCACAACAGCATGGTACTGCCATAAAAACAGACACATAGAGCAATGGAGCATTAATAGAGCCCTGCAACTCCTGGGTCATAAACTGGCATTGGTCTGTGGCATGTTAGGAACCGGGCCATACAGCAGGAGGTGAGCTGCAGGCGGGTAAGCATTCCTGCCTGTGCTCCACCTCTTATTAGATCAGTGATGGCATTAGATTCTCATAGGAGTGTGAGCCGTACTGTGAATTAAGCATGCAAGGGATCTAGGTTGCATGCTCCTTAGGAGAATCTATCTAATGCCTGATTATCTGAGGTGGAACAATTTCATTCCAAAAGCATTCCACCCCCACCCCGGTCCATGGAAAAATTGTCTTCCACAAAATCAGTTTCTAGTACCAAAAAGGTTGAGGATCACTGGAATAGAGAACCCAGATACAAATCCACACAGCTGCAGTTAACTCATTTTTGACAAAGGTTCCAAGAACATACACTGGGGAAAAAACAGTCTCTTCAATAGATGGTGCCAGAAGAACTAGATATCCATAGGAACAAGAAAGACACTAGACCCCTATCTCTTGCCGTATACAAAATCAAATCAAAATACATTAAAGACTTAAGTCTAAGACTTTAAACTATAAAACTACCACAAGAAAACATTGGGAAAAATCTCCAAGACATTGGTCTAGGCAAAAATTTCTTGAGTAGTGCCACACAGGCACAGGTAACCAAAGCAAAAATGGATAAATGAGATCACATCAAGTTAAGTAGTTTCTGTACAGCAGAGGATGCAATCAACACAGTGAAATAATAACCCATAAAATGGGAGAAAATATTTGCAAACTACCCATCTGACAAGGGATTAATTGCCAGAATATACAAGGAGCACAAATAACTCTATAGGATAAACTCTAATTATCTGATTAAGAAATGGGCCAGACTAAGAAGCTGCTAGGCTTCTCAGAAATGGGGCAGACAGAGCAAGAGGGAGGACAGAGCAGAGGCCAGAGCCCAGGCAGGATACAGCGCCATGCCACCACCACGGGTATCCAGGGAGGAGTGTCAACCACTATGGAAAACAGTTTGAATTTTTAAATTTGACAAAATCCAAAAAGAATTTGATAAAATCAAGCAGTAATTAAAAATTCAACATCCATTCATGATGAAAACCTTGAAAAAATTGGGGATAGAAAAAACATACCTCAACATAATAAAAGCTGTATATGACATACCCACAGCTAGTATCATACTGAGTGGGGAAAAGTGGAAAGCCTTTCCTCTAAGATCTGGAACACAACAAGGATGTTCACTTTCACCACTGATATTCAGCCTAATACTGGAAGTCCTACCTTGAGCATTCCAACAACAGAAAGATATAAACGGCATCCAAACTGGAAAGGAAGAAGCCAAATTATTATCCTTTTTGCAGATGATATGATCTTATATTTGAAAAAACTGAAAGCCTCCACAAGAAAACTATTAGAATTGATAAACAAATTCAGTAAAGTTGTGGGATACAAAATCAACATACAAAAATAAGTAGTATTTCTAGATGCCAATAGCGAACAATCTGAAAAAGTAATATAAAGAGATCCCAGTTACAATAGTCACACATAAAATTAAGTACCTAGTAATTAACCAAAGAAATGAAAGATCCCTGTAATAAAAACTATAAAACTCGGATAAGGGAAATTGAAGAGGACACCAAAAAATAAAAAAAATTTCATGTTCATGAATTGGAGGAATCAATATTGATAAAATGTGCATACAACCCAAAGCAATCTACAGATTCAAGACATTCCCTATCAAAATACCAATGACATTCTTCATAGAAATATAGAAAACAATCCTAAAATTTATATGGAACCACAAAGACTCAGAATAGCCAAAACTATCCTAAGCAAAAATAACAAATCTTGAGGAATCATATTACCTGGCCTCAAATTATACTACAGAGCTATAGTAACCAAAACAGCATAGTACTGGCATAAAAACAGACATATAGAGGAATGGAACAGAATAGAGAACCCAGAAACAAATCCACACACCTACAATGAACTCATTTTTGACAAAGGTGCCAAGAACATACACTGGGGAAAATACAGTCTCTTCAATAAATGGTGCTGGATAAAGTAATGAAAAACTGGATATCTATATGCAGAAGAATGAAACTAGACTCCTATCTCTTACCATATACAAAAATCAAATAAAAATAGATTAAAGACTTCAATCTAAGACCTTAACAATGTGAAGCTACTACAAACAATCATTGGGGAAAATCTCCAGGACATTGATCTGGGCAAAAGTTTTTTGAGCACAGGGTTACCCCACAAACCCAGGCAACCAAAGAAAAAATGGACAAATGAGATCGCATCAAGTAAAAAAGCTTCTGTACAACAAAGGATACAATCAACAAAGTGAAAAGACAATTCCCTAAACGGGAGAAAATATTTGTAAACTATCCATCTGACACAGGATTAAAGACTGGAATATATAAGAAACTCAAACAACTCTACAGGAATAAATCAAATGATCTCTGATCAAAAGATCTCCAAAAGATTTAAATAGATGTTTCTCAAAAGAAGACATACAAATGGCAAACAGGTATATTAAAAGGTGTTCAACATTATCATCAGAGAAATGAAAATAAAAAGTACAATGAAATACCATCTTATGTAAGTTAAAATGGGTTGTATCCAAAAGACAGGCAATAACAAAAACTGCCAAAGATTCAGGGAAAAGGGAACCCTCATACACTGTTGGTGAAAATGTAAATTAACAACCACTATGGAGAGCAGCTTGGAGGTTTCTCAAAACAATAAAAATTGAGCTACCATGTGATCCAGTAATCCCACTGCTGGGTATATACCCAAAATAATGGAAAGCAGTATATCAAAGAGATATCTGCACTCCTATGTTTGTTGCAGCATTATTTACAATAGCAGAGATTTGGAAGCAACCTAAATATTCATCAACAGATGAACGAGTAAAGAAAATCTGGTACATACTCACAATGGGTTACTATTCATCCATAAAAAGAATGAGGTTGAGTCATTTGCAACAACATCAATGCAATTGGAGATCATTATGTTAAGTGAAATAAGCCAGGCACAGAAAGAAAAACATTGCATGTTCTCACTTATTTGTGGGATCTAAAAATCAAAACAATTGAACTCATAGAGATACAGAGTAGAAGGATGGTTACCAGAGGCTGGGAAGGGTAGTGGGGACCTGGGGGAGAGGTGAGGATGGTTAATGGCTACATAAAAATAGGAAGAATGAATAAGACCTAGTATTTGCTAGCACGACAAGGTGACTATAGTCAATAATAACTTAACTGTACATTTTTAAATATCTTAGAGTATAGTTGGAGTGTTTGCAGCTCAATGGATAAATGCTTGAGGGGATGGATACCCCATTCTTCGTGTGTTTTTTTCATATTGCATGCCTGTATCAAAACATCTCATTTACCCCATAAATATATACACCTACTATGTACCCACAAAAATTAAAAACAACAAAACTAAGTACAATTTATGTATTAGGAGATATTATGCTTCCTCCTCACTTGCCACCATACAGCCTCTGCACCTAAACATTGAAAAGAAGAAAGCCTTCCTTCTTTCAAAACTTGTGTTTAGAAAGCCTGAATTAAAGAGCTATATGCTCTTTGCAACATTCTGTATGAACAATACCTCAGAGACGTGACCCTATACAATTTCCCACTCTTCTACTGCGTTGAAATAATGTTTTTATTGATTTGTGGCCTACATTTATCTCATTTCTTTCCTCTGAGGTTTCTTCCTTGCATCGCAATGTCAAGGAAACAAAAAGTTTCTGTTACTTATTATCCAAAGACCCAAGAAAACAAAAACTGCTCCAATAAAATATTTAAGAAAAAAATTAAGGTAATATGTATTATCATCTTTATCTTTTTGAAACTGGAAGTTTCAGTTGAAGAATCAAGGTATAATCAGTAGGCATTTCTAATGTGAGTTACCAAACGAAGATACAAATTTTCAAAGGAAAGAGAAGTTTCATAGCTCTTAAATACCTTCATTCAAAAAGGGTAATACAAGTATTAGGCTGTTGAGGATTTTTGCAGGATTTGGTGAAGAGAATTTCTTTGGTAGAGCTGTGTGGTGATTTTTGCCATTCACCAAGGGGAAAGGGTGTTGGGAGTATCTCTAGTGAAAAGCACTTCATCAGGACCATGGAGATTTTGAGATGGGGTTTCCCCTAGAGGACTGATGTCTGATCATTAGCTGCTTTGCCAGTAGAGTTGCTGTGGCTAGCTTTGGATCAATCTGTGCTCTGAGCTTTCCTGGGCAAAGGGTGTAGAAACTTTGCTTGTGGGTTCGAGGAGAGCCATATGGCAGAACCAGCCTGAAGCCATCTGAAATCTAGCCAATAAGGTCTTTTAAAAGTTCAGCAAAATTTCAGGATACAAAATTGATGTACACAAATCAGTAGCTCTGCTATATACCAACAGTGACCAAGGTTTGAATGAAATCGAGAATTCAACCCCTTTACAATGGCTGCAAGAAATAAAAATAAATACATAAAACAAAATACTTAGAAATGTACTTAACAAAGGAGGTAAAAAAAAAAAAAAAAACCTCTACAAGGAAAACTACAAAACACTGCTGAACAAAATCATAGATGGCACAAACAAATGGAAACACATCCCATGTTCATGAATGAGTAGAATCAATATTGTGAAAATAACCATACTGCCAAAAGCAATCTACAAATTCAAAACAATTCTTATAAAAATACCACCATCATTCTTCACAGAATTAGAAAAACAATCCTAAAATTCATATGGAACCAAAAAAGAGCCTACATAGCCAAAGCAAGACTAAGGAAAAAGAACAAATCTGGAAGCATTACATTGCCCAACTTCAAACTATACTATAAGGCCATAGTCACCAAAACAGAATGGTATTGGTATATAAATAGGCATATAGACCAATGGAACAGAATTGAGAACCCAGAAATAAACCTAAATACTTACTGTCAATTGATCTTCAAAAAAGCAAACAAAAACATAAAGTGGGGAAAGGACACCCTATTCAACAAATGGTACTGGGATAATTGGCAAGCCTCGTGTAGAATAATGAAGCTGGATCCTCATCTCTCATCTTATACAAAAAACAACTCAAGATGGATCAAAGACTTAAATCTAAGATCTGAAACCATAAAAGTTCTAGAAGAGGTGCTGGCAACATGGCTGAATAGGAACAGCTCTGGTCTGTAGCTCCCAGTGAGATCGATGCAGAACTCAGGTGATTTCTGCATTTCCAACTGAGGTACCCAGTTCATCTCATTGGGACTGGTTGGACAGTGGGTGTAGTCCATGGAGGGTGAGCCAAAGCAGGGTGGGGCCATCACCTCACCCAGAAAGCACAAGGGATCAGGAGATTTCACTTTCCTAGCCAAGGGAAGCTGTGAGAGATGGTACTGGGAGCAACAGTGCACTCCAGCCCAGATACTATGCTTTTCCCACAGTCTTTGCAACCAGCAAACCATGAGATCTTCTCTGGTGCCTGGCTTGGTGGGTGCTATCCCCATGGAGCCCATCAAGCTAAGATTCACTGGCTTGAACTTCTTGCTGCCAGCACAGCAGCAGTCTGAGATTGACCTGGGATGCTGGATCCTGGTGGGGGGAGGGGCTTCCAACTTTGCTGGGGCTTGAGTAGGCAGTTTTACCCTCACAGTGTAAACAAAGGCTCCTAGAAGTTCGAAATGGATGGAGCCCACTACAGCTCAGTGAGGCCACTGTGGCTAGACAGCCTCTCTAGATTTTATCCTTTCTGGTCAGGGCATTTCTGAAAAAGAGGCAGCAACCCCAGTCAGGGACATATAGATAAAACCCCCATCTCCCTGGGACACAGCACCTGGGGGAAGGGGTGGCTGTGGAGCAGCTTAAGCAGACCTAAACGTCCCTGCCTGACAACTCTTAAGAGAGCAGTGGATCTCCCAGCACAGCATTCGAGCTCTGATAAGGGACAAGCTGCCTCCTCAAGTGGGTCCCTGACCCCCATGTATCCTGACTGGGAGACAACCCCCAGTAGGGGCCAACAGACACCTCATACAGGAAAGCTCTTGCCAGCATCTGCCAAGTGCCCCTCTGGGATGAAGCTTCCAAAGGAAGGAACAGACAGCAATCTTTGCTGTTCTGCAGCCTGAACTGGTGATACCCAGGCAAATAGGTTCTGAAGTGGACCTCCAGCATACTCCAGCAGTCCTGCAGAAGAGAGCCTGTTAGAAGGAAAACTAACAATCGAAAGGATTAGTAGCAACATAAACAAAATGATGTCTATTCAGTAACCCCATCTGAAGGTCACCAACATCAAAGACCAAAGGTAGATAAATCCATGAAGATGGGGAGAAACCAGCATAAAAAGGCTGAAAACTCCAAAAACCAGAATGCCTCTTCTCCTCCAGGGGATCACAACTCCTTTCCAGCAAGGGAACAAAACTGGACAGATAATGAGTTTGATGAATGGACAGAAATAGGCTTTAGAAGGTGGGTAATAACAACCTCCTCCGAGCTAAAGGAGCATATTCTAACCCAATGCAAGGAAGCTAAGATGCTTGAAAAAAGGTTAGAGGAATTGCTAACTAGAATAACCAGTTTAGAGAAGAACATACATGATCTTATGGAGCTGAAAAACACAGCACAAGAACTTTGTGAAGCATACACAAGTATTAATACCCGAATCGGTCAAGTGGAAGAAAGGATATAAGAGATTGAAGATAAACTCAATTAAATAAAAGGAGAAGACAAGATTAGAGAAAAAAAAAACGGTGAAAAGAAGTGAACAAAGCCTCCAAGAAATATGGGACTATATGAAAAGACCAAATATACGTTTGATTGGTGTACCAAATATATGTTTGATGGAGAGAATGGAATCAAGTTGGAAAACACTCTTCAGGAGAACTTCCCCAACCTAGCAAGGCAGGCCAACATTCAAATTCAAGAAATACAGAGAACACAACAAAGATATTTCTCAAGAAGAGCAACCCAAGACACATAATCGTCAGATTCATCAAAGTTGAAATGAAGGAAAAAATGTTAAGGGCAGCCAGAGAGAAAGGTCAGGTTACCCAAAAAGGGAAGCCCATCAGACTAATAGCAGATCTCTCTGCAGAAACCCTACAAGCCAGAAGAGAGTGGGGGCCAATATTCAACATTGTTAAAGAAAAGATCTTTCAACCCAGAATGTCATATCCAGCCAACCTAAGCTTCATAAGTGAAGGAGAAATAAAATCCTTTACAGCCAAGCAAATGCTGAGAGATTTTGTCAATACCAGGCCTGCCTTACAAGAACTCCTGAAGGAAGCAATAAACATGGAAAGGAACGACTGGCACCAGCCACTGCAAAAACATACCAAATTGTAAAGACCATCAACACTATGAAGAAAGTGATCAACTAATGGGGAAAATAATGAGCTAGCATCATAATGACAGGATCAAATTCACACATAACAATATTAAACTTAAAAGAAAATGGGCTAAATGCCCCAATTAAAAGATAGAGACTGGCAAGTTGGATAAAGAGTCAAGACCCATCAGTGTGCTGTATTCAGGAGACCCAACTCTCATGCAAAGACACAGATAGGCTCAAAATAAAGGGATGGAGGAAAAAAAAAAGGGATGGAAAGCAAAAAAAAAAAAAAATAAGGAGAGGTTGCAATCCTAGTCTCTGATAAAACAGACTTTGAACCAACAAAGCTCAAAAGAGACAAAGAAGGGCATTACATAATGGTAATGGGATCAATGCAACAAGAAGAGCTAACTATACTAAGTATATATGCACCCAATACAAGAGCACCCAAATTCATAAAGCAAGTTCTTAGAGACCTATAAAGAGACTTAGACTCCCACACAATAATAATGGGAGACTTTAACACACTACTGTCAACACTAGACAGATCAACGAGACAGAAAATTAACAAGGATATCCAGGGCTTGAACTCAGCTCTGGACCAAGCAGTCCTAATAGGCATCTACAGAACTCTCCACCCCAAATCAAGAGAATATACATTCTTCTCAGCACCACATCACACTTATTCTAAAATTGACCACATAATTGGAAGTAAAACATTCCTCAGCAAATGCAAAAGAATGGAAATCATAACAGTCTCTCAGACCACAGTGCAAACAAATTAGAACTAAGGATTTAGAAACTCACTCAAAACCACACAAGCACATGGAAACTGAACAACCTGCTCCTGAATGACTGCTGGGTAGATAATTAAATGAAGGCAGAAATAAATAAGTTCTTTGAAACCAATGGGAAGAAAGACACAACCTATGACAATCTCTGGGATGCATTTAAACCAGTGTGTAGAAGAAAATTTATAGCACTAAATGCCCACAAGAGAAAGCAGGAAAGATAAAAAATTAGCACCCTAACAACACAAGTAAAAGAACTAAAGAAGGAAGAGCAAACAAATTCAAAAGCTAGCAGAAGACAAGAAATAACTAAGATCACAGGGAACTGAAGGAGACAGAGACACAAAAAACCCTTCAAAAAATTAATGAATCCAGGAGCTGGTTTTTTGAAAAGATCAGCAAAATTGATAGACCACTAGCCAGACTAATAAAGAAGAAAAGAGAGAAGAATCAAATAGATGTAATAAAAAATGATAAAGGGGATATCACCACTGATCCCACAGAAATACAAACTACCATCAGAGAATACTATAAACACCTCTATGCAAATAAAGTAGAGAAATGGATAAATTCCTGGACACATACACCCTCCCAAGTCTAAACAATGAAGAAGTCAAATCCCTGAATAGATCAATAAATAGTTCTGAAAATGAGGCAAAAATGAATAGCCTTCCAACCAAGAAAAGGCCGGGACCAGACGTATTCACAGCCTGATTCTACCAGAGGTACGAGGAGCTGGTACCATTCCTTCCGAAACTACTCCAAACAATAGAAAAAGAGGGAGTCCTCCCTAACACATTTTATGAGGACATCATCATCCTGATACCAAAACCTGGCAGAGACACAACAAAAGAAGACAATTTTAGGCTAATATCCCTGATGAACATTGATGCGAAAATCCTCAATAAAATACTGGCAAACTGAATCCAGTAGCACATCAAAAAGCTTATCCACCACGACCAAGTCAGCTTGATCCCTGGGATGCAAGGCTCATTCAACATATGCAAATCAATAAATGTAATCCATCACATAAACAGAACCAGTGACAAAAACCACATGATTATCTCAATTGATGCAGAAAAGGCATTCGTCAAAATTCAACAGCACTTCATGCTAAAAGCTCTCAACAAATTAGGTATTGGAGGAATGTATCTCAAAATAATAAGATCTGTTTATGACAAACCCACAGCTAATATCATACAGAATGAACAAAAACTGGAAGCATTCCCTTTGAAAACTGGCACAAGACAAAGATGTCCTCTCTCACCACTCCTATTCAACATAGTGTTGGAAGTTCTAGCTAGGACAATCAGGCAAGAGAAAGAAATAAAGTGTATTTGATTTGGAAAAGGAGAAGTCAAATTGTCTCTGTTTACAGAGGACATCATTGTATATTTAGAAAACCCTATCATCTCAGCCCAAAATCTCCTTAAGGTGATAAACCACTACAGCAAACTCTCAGGATACAAAATTGATGTGCAAAAATCAGAAGCATTTTTATATACCAATAACAGACAGAGAGCCAAATCATGAGTGAACTCCCATTCACAATTGCTACAAAGATAATAAAATACCTGGGAATACAACTTACAAGGGATGTGAAGGACCTCTTCAAGGAGAACTACAAACCACTGGTCAAGGAAATAAGAGAGGACACAAACAAATGGAAAAATATTCCATGCTCATAAATAGGAACAATCAATATTGTGAAAATGGCCATACTGCCCAAAGTAATTTATAGATTCAATGCTATCCCCATCAAGCTACCATTGACTTTATTCCCAGAATTGGAAAAAACTACCTTAAATTTCATACAGAACCAAAAAAGAACCTGCATAGACAAGACAATCCTAAGCAAAAAGAACAACATTGGAGGCATCATGCTACCTGACTTCAAACTATATTACAAGGCCACAGTAACTGAAACAGCATGGTACTGGTACCAAGGCAGATATATAGACCAAAGGAACAGAAAAGAGCCCTCAGAAATAACACCACACATCTACAACCATCTGATCTTTGATAAACTGGACAAAAACAAGCAATAGGGAAAGGGTTCCCTATTTAATAAGTGGTGTCAGTAAAACTGGCTAGCCATATGCAGAAAACTAAAACTGGATCCCTTCCTTACACCTTATACAAAAATTAACTCAAGATGGTGGATTAAAGACTTTAACATAAGACGTAAAACCATAAAAACCCTAGAAGAAAACCTAGGCAATACCATTCAGGCCGTAGGCATGGGCAAAGACTTCATGACTAAGACACCAAAAGCAATGGTAAACAAAAAGCCAAAATAGGCAAGTGGGATCTAATTAAATGGAGGAGCTTCTGCACAGCAAAAGAAACTATCATCAGAGTAAACAGAAAAACTACAGAATGGGAGAAAATTTTTGCAATCTATCCATCCAAAATTTTTGCAATCTATCCATCCAAAGTGATAATATCTAGAATCTACAAAGAACTTAAACAAATTTACAAGAAAAAAAACCCCATCAAAAAGTGGGTGAAGGATTTGAACAGACAATTCTCAAAAGAAGACATTTATGCAGCCAACAGATATATGAAAAAATGCTCATCACCACTGGTCATTAGAGAAATGCAAATCAAAACCACAATGAGATACCATCTCATGCCAGTTAGAATGGCAATCATTAAAAAGTCAGGAAACAACAGATGCTGGAGAGGATGGGGAGAAATAGGAATACTTTTACACTGTTGGTGGGAGTGTAAATTAATTCAACCATTGTGGAAGACAGTGTGGCAATTCCTCAAGGATCTAGAACCAGAAATACCATTTAACCCAGCAATCCCATTACTGGGTATATACCCAAAGGATTTTAAATGATTCTTCTATAAAGACACATGCACATGTATGTTTATTGCAGCACTGTTCACAATAGCAAAGTCTTGGAACCAACCCAAATGCCCATCAATGATAGACTAGATAAAGAAAATGTGGCACATATACACCATGGATCACTATGCAGCCATTAAAAAGGATGAGTTCACATCCTTTGGAGGGACATTGATAAAGCTGGAAACCATTATTCTCAGCAAACTAACATAACAACAGAAAACCAAACACTGCATGTTCTCACTCATAAGTGGGAGTTGAACAATGAGAACACGTGGGCACAGGGAGGGGAACATCACACACCAAGACCTGTCATGGGGTGGGAGGCTAGGGGAGGGATAGCATGAGGAGAAATACCTAATGTAGATGACGGGTTGATGAGTGCAGCAAACCATCATGGCACATGTATACCTATGTAACAAATCTGCATGTTTTGCACATGTGCCCCAGAAATTAATGTATAATAATTTTAAAAAGAACTTAAACAAATTTACAAGAAAAAATCAAATCACCCCATTAAGTATTTGGCAAAGGACATGAACAGACACTTTTCAAAGAAGACATTCATGTGGCCAACATTCATATGAAAAAAACTCTATGTCACTGATCATTAGAGAAACGCAAATCAAACCACAGTGAGATCCCATCTCGCACCAGTCAGAATGGCTATTATTAGAAAGTCCAAAAATGAGGGATGCTGGCGAGGTTTTGGAGAAAACGGAACACTTATACACTGTTGATGGGATTGTAAATTAGTTCGACCATTGTGGAAGACAAACACCTAGAGACAGAAATACCATTCAACCCAGCAACCCCATTTCTGGGTAATATACCCAAAGGAATATAAACCACAGGAAGGGGAACATCACACACCGGGGCCTGTTGTGGGGTGGGGGGAGGGGGGAGGGATAGGATTAGGAGATATACTTAATGTTAAATGACGAGTTAATGGGTGTAGGACACCAACATGGCACATGTATACGTATGTAACTAACCTGCACATTGTGCACATGTACCCTAAATCTTAAAGTATAATAAAAAAAAATAAAAAAATAAAAAGAATAAAGGCATGTGTATATGTTCATTGCAGCACTATTCACAATAGCAAAAACATGGAATTAAGCTAAATGCCCATCAATGGCAGGCTGGATACAGAAAATGTGGTATAGGTACACTATGGAGTATATGCAGCCTGAAAAGCAACAAGATCATGCACTTTGCAGGGGCATGGATGGAGTTGGAGGCCATATCCTTAGCAAGCTATTCCAGGAACAGAAAACCAAACACTGCTTGTTCTCACTTATAAGTGGAAGTCAAATGATGAGAACACATAGAGGGAAAAAACATACACTGAGGCCTATTGGAGGATAGAGGGTGGGAGGAGGGAGAGGATCAGGAAAGATAACTAATGGGTACTGGGCTTAAATACCTGGGTGATGAAATAATCTATACAACAAAACCCCATGACACGAATTTACCTTTGTAACAAACCTGCATATGTACCCCTGAACTTAAAATAAAAATTAAAAAAGGGAAAAAAAATTCTAGAAGATAACATTGGAAAAAGTTTTCTAGACAATGGCTTAGGCATAGTTTCATGACGAAGAAACCAAAAGCAAATGCAACAGAGACAAAGATAAATAGATGGGACTTAATTAAACCAAAAAGCTTCTGCACAGCAAAAGAAATAATCAGCAGAGTAAACAGACAACCCATAGAGTGGGAGAAAATCTTCACAGTGTATACCTCCACTAAAGGACTAATATCCAGAATTTACAAGGAACTCAAACCAATCAGCACAAACAAAACAAACAATCCCATCAAAAAGTGGGCTAAGAACATGAATAGACAGTTCTCAAAAGAGGATACACAAATGGGCAAAAAGCATATGAAAAAATGCTCAAAATCATTAATGATCAGGGAAATGAAAATCAAATCCACCATGCAATACCACCTCATGCCTGCAAGAATTACCATGATCAAAAAAATAAAAAAATAATAAATGTTGACATTCTCAATAGAGAATATCTCTTGTACTAGGGATGGAGCAATGGACAATATATATTCCTTAATATAGGCTTGCATTCTGACCGGCAGAAACAGATGATAAATTTTAAAATAAACAATTACATATTAGAATATATAGTTCCATAGAACTGTATTAGAACTATATTCTATTCTGTAGAATATATATATCTATATATTTATATCTCTCTGTATCTATCTATAGATACAGGTAAATAGATACATATATGTTTTCCTTTAATACTCTTTCATTTTTCTCTAATATTAATTGGAAGTGGAAGCCTTGCAACCCAGTCTCTTAGACATAACTCGTGGACAAAGATTTGGGGGAATTTGGATATAAGATAAAATAAAGCTAGATAAATTATTAATTTTCAGTCTATAAATATTTTTGTATTTCCCTAGTATGTATCAGGAATTATTCTAGGCATTGAAAATATAGGGATGACAGGACAAATTCTCTGCCTTCGTGAAACTTACATATTTTAGGAGAGATGAACAAGAAGAAAATAAACATATATGTTCAAACATCTAGTTTTAGATAATGGTAAATACACTGAAGCAATAAGGCAAAGTAAATGGATATATTAGACCCAGTTGAAACACGATCTTGGATCTGCCTAGCATTACCTACCTGCCTACTTACTCTGGTGTTGATTACTTACCTTGCTTCTTTGACCGAGCTGGACCTAATGATTGCTTGTATCATCCCTAGGGTTATAAATCTACCATCGCCACCATTACCATCTAAGGAGACCCCCATACATGATGCCACTTTAAGAGGAGAGGCCCCCTCTCCATGCCTTACCTGGAATGTATGCTTGAAGTCTTAGACTTATTCAGAAGCTTCCTGAAACAGCTGCTTTACACAAACTGGAAGTGTGGGGGAGTTAAAATGTTGTTGGATTTCACACCCATTAGAATAACTACTATTAAAAAACTCCCACAAAATAACTCTTGGCAAGGATGTGTAGAAATTGGAACACTTATGCACTGTTGGTAGGAATGTAAAATTGTGCATCCTCTGTGGAAAACATTATGGTGATTTCTCAAAAAATTAAAAATAGAATTATCATATGATCTAGCAATTCTATTTCTGGTATATGTAAAAAATAATTGAGAATGGGTCTCAAAGACATATTTGCACACCTGTGTTTGCAGCAGCATTATTCACAATAGCCAAGAGGTAGAAGGAACCCAAATGTCCACCTATGAATAGACAAAATGTGGTGTGTACATACAGAGGAAAACTTTTCAGCCTTAAAAAGGAAGGAAATCTTACTACATGTGACACCTTAGATGAACCCAGAGGACATTATGCTAAGTGAAATAAGCCATTCATAGAAAGAAAAATATTGTGTGATTAAATTTACATGAGGTTCCTAGAGTAGTCAAATGCATAGAGATGGAAAGTAGAATGGTGGTTACCAGTGGCTGGGGAGAAGGGGAAGTGGGGAATTTTTCCTTGATGTGTATAGAGTTTTAGTTTTGCAAGACAAAAAAACTTCTGGAGATTGATTACATAACAATGTGAATGTGTTTAACCCAAATAAACTGCACAATTAAAGTGGTTAAATTTTATTCCATGTGTGTTTTACCACAATTTAAAAAATCCCAGGGGTGGAGCCAAGATGGCCGAATAGGAACAGATCCGGTCTACAGCTCCCAGCCTGAGCAACACAGAAGACGGGTGATTTCTGCATTTCTGTTTGAGGTACCGGTTTCATCTCACTAGGGAGTGCCAAACAGTGGGTGCAGGAAAGTTGGTGAAGCGCACTGTGCAGGAGCTGAAGCAGGGCAAGGCATTGCCTCACTCGGGAAGCGCAAGGGGTCAGGGAGTTCCCTTTCCTAGTCAAAGAAAGGGGTAACAGACTGCACCTGGAAAATCAGGTCAGTCTCGCCCTAATACAGTGCTTTTCCAACAGGCCTGGAAAATGGCACACTAGGAGATTGTGTCCCGCACCTGGCTCGGAGGGTCCTTTGCCCACAGAGTCTCGCTGATTGCTAGCACAGCAGTCTGAGATCAAACTGCAAGGTGGCGGCGAGGCTGGGAGAGGGGTGCCCGCCATTGCCCAGGCTTGCTTAGGTAAACAAAGCAGCCAGAAAGCTCGAACTGGGTGAAGCCCACCACAGCTCAAGGAGGCCTGCCTGCCTCTGTAGGCTCCACCTCTGGGGGCAGGGCACAGACAAACAAAAATTCAGCAGGAACCTCTGCAGACTTAAATGTCCCTGTCTGACTGACAGTTTTGAGGAGAGTAGTGGTTCTCCCAGCACGCAGCTGGAGATCTGAGAACAGACAGACTGCCTCCTAAAGTGGGTCCCTCACCCCCGAGCAGCCTAACTGGGAGGCACTCCCCAGTAGGGACAGACTGACACCTCGGCTGGGTACTCCTCTGAGACAAAACTTCCAGAGGAACTACCAGGCCACACACTCCTCTGAGACAAAACTTCCAGAGGAACTATCAGACAGCTGAATTTGTGGTCTCATGAAAATCCGCTGTTCTGCAGCCACCGCTGCTGACACCCAGCCAAACAGCGTCTGGAGTGGACCTCTAGTAAACTCCAACAGACCTGCAGCTGAGGGTCCTGTCTGGTAGAAGGAAAACTAACAAAGAGAAAGGACATCCACACCAAAAACCCATCTGTACATCACCATCATCAAAGACCAAAAGTAGATAAAACCACAAAGATGGGGAAGAAACAGAGCAGAAAAACTGGAAACTCTAAAAAGCAGAGCACCTCTCCTCCTCCAAAGGAACAAAGCTGGACGGAGGAGGACTTTGATGAGTTGAGAGAAGAAGGCTTCAGACAATCAAACTACTCCGAGCTACAGGAGGAAATTCAAAACAACAGCAAAGAAGTTAAAAACTTTAAAAAAAAATTAGACAAATGGATAACTAGAATAACCAATGGAGAGAAGGGCTTAAAGGAGCTGATGGAGCTGAAAGCCAAGTATCGAGAACTACGCGAAGATTGCAGAAGCCTCAGTAGCAGATGTGATCAACTGGAAGAAAGGGTATCGCTGATGGAAGATGAAATGAATGAAATGAAGCGAGAAGGGAAGTTTAGAGAAAAAAGAATAAAAAGAAATGAACAAAGCCTCCAAGAAATTTGGGACTATGTGAAAAGACCAAACCTACGTCTGATTGGTATATCTGAAAATGACAGGGGGAATGGAACCAAGTTGGAAAACACTCTGCAAGACATTATCCAGGAGAACTTCCCCAATCTAGCAAGGCAGGCCAACATTCAGATTCAGGAAATACAGAGAACGCCACAAAGATACTCCTCGAGAAGAGCAACTCCAAGACACATAATTATCAGATTCACCAAAGTTGAAATGAAGGAAAAAATGTTAAGGGCAACCAGAGAGAAAGGTCGGGTTACCCACAAAGGGAAGCCCACCAGACTAACAGCTGATCTCTTGGCAGAAACTCTACAAGCCAGAAGAGAGTGGAGGCCGATATTCAACATTCTTAAAGAAAAGAATTTTCAACCCAGAATTTCATATCCAGCCAAACTAAGCTTCATAAGTGAAGGAGAAATAAAATACTTTACAGACAAGCAAACGCTGAGTGATTTTTGTCACCACCAGGCCTGCCCTAAAAGAGCTCCTGAAGGAAGCACTAAACATGGAAAGGAACAACCGGTACCAGCCACTGCAAAAACGTGCCAAATTGTAAAGACCATCGAAGCTAGGAAGAAACTGCAGCAACTAACGGGCAAAATAACCAACTAACATCATAATGATAGGATCAGATTCACACATAACAATATTAACTTTAAATGAAAATGGGCTAAATGCTCCAATTAAAAGACACAGACTGGCAAACTGGATAAGGAGTCAGGACCCATCAGTATGCTCTATTCAGGAAACCCATCACACATGCAGAGACACACATAGACTCAAAATAAAGGGATGGAGGAAGATCTATCAAGCAAATGGAAAACAAAAAAAGGCAGGGATTGCAATCCTAGTCTCTGATAAAATAGACTTTAAACCAACAAAGATCAAAAGAGACAAAGAAGGCCATTACATAATGGTAAAGGGATCAATTCAACAAGAAGAGCTAACTATCCTAAATATATATGCACCCAACACAGGAGCACCCAGATTCATAAAGCAAGTCCTCAGTGACCTACAAAGGGACTTAAACTCCCACACAATAATAATGGGAGATTTTAACACCCCACTGTCAACATTAGACAGATCAAAGAGACAGAAAGTTAACAAGGATATCCAGGAATTGAACTCAGCTCTGCACAAAGTGGACCTAATAGACATCTACAGACCTCTCCACCCCAAGTCAACAGAATATACATTTTTTTCTGCACCACACCACACCTATTCCAAAACTGACCACATAGTTGGAAGTAAAGCTCTCCTCAGCAAATGTAAAAGAACAGAAATTATAACAAACTGTCTCTCAGACCACAGTGCAATCAAACTAGAACTCAGGATTAAGAAACTCACTCAAAACCGCTCAACTACATGGAAACTGAACAACCTGCTCCTGAATGACTATTGGGTACATAATGAAATGAAGGCAGAAATAAAGATGTTCTTTGAAACCAACGAGAACAAAGACACAACATACCAGAATCTCTGGGACACATTCAAAGCAGTGTGTAGAGGGAAATTTATAGCACTAAATGCCCACAAGAGAAAGCAGGAAAGATCCAAAATTGACACCCTAACATCACAATTAAAAGAACTAGAAAAGCAAGAGCAAACACATTCAAAAGCTAGCAGAAGGCTAGAAATAACTAAAATCAGAGCAGAACTGAAGGAAATAGAGACACAAAAAACCCTTCAAAAAATTAATGTATCCAGGAGCCGGTTTTTTGAAAAGATCAACAAAATTGATAGACTGCTAGCAAGACTAATAAAGAAGAAAAGAGAGAAGAATCAAATAGATGCAATAAAAAATGAAAAAGGGGATATCACCACCGATCACACAGAAATACAATCTACCATCAGAGAATACTACAAACACCTCTATGCAAATAAACTAGAAAATCTAGAAGAAATGGATAAATTCCTCGACAAATACACCCTCCCAAGACTAAACCAGGAAGAAGTTGAATCTCTGACTAGACCAATAACAGGTTCTGAAATTGTGGCAATAATCAATAGCTTACCAACCAAAAAGAGTCCAGGACCTGATGGATTCACAGCCGAATTCTACCAGAGGTACAAGGAGGAACTGGTACCATTCCTTCTGAAACTATTCCAATCGATAGAAAAAGAGGGAATCCTCCCTAACACGTTTTATGAAGCCAGCATAGTCCTGATACCAAAGCCTGGCAGAGGCATAACCAAAAAAGAGAATTTTAGACCAGTATGCCTGATGAACATCGACGCAAAAATCCTCAATAAAATACTGGCAAACCGAATCCAGCAGCACATCAAAAAGCTTATACACCATGATCAAGTGGGCTTCATCCCTGGGATGCAAGGCTGTTTCAACAGACGTGAATCAATAAATGTAATCCAGCAGATAAACAGAACCAAAGACAAAAACCACATGATTATCTCAATAGATGCAGAAAAGGCCTTTGACAAAATTCAACAACCCTTCATGCTAAAAACTCTCAATAAATTAGGTATTGATGGGACGTACCTCAAAATAATAAGAGCTATCTATGACAAACCCACAGCCAATATCATACTGAATGGGCAAAAACTGGAAGCATTCCCTTTGAAAACTGGCACAAGACAGGGATGCCCTCTCTCACCCCTCCTATTCAACATAGTGCTGGAAGTTCTGGCCAGAGCAATCAGGCAGGAGAAGGAAATAAAGGGTATTCAATTAGGAAAAGAGGAAGTCAAATTGTCCCTGTTTGCAGATGACATGATTGTATATCTAGAAAACCCCATTGTCTCAGCCCAAAATCTCCTTAAGCTGATTAGCAACTTCAGCAAAGTCTCAGGATACAAAATCAGTGTACAGAAATCACAAGCATTCTTGTACACCAGTCACAGACAAACGGAGAGCCAAATCATAAGTGAACTACCATTCACAATGCTTCAAAGAGAATAAAATACCTAGGAATCCAACTTACAAGGGATGTGAAGGACCTCTTCAAGGAGAACTACAAACCACTGCTCAATGAAATAAAAGAGGATACAAACAAATGGAAGAACATTCCATGCTCATGGGTTGGAAGAATCAATATCGTGAAAATGGCCATACTGCCCAAGGTAATTTATAGATTCAATGCCATCCCCATCAAGCTACCAATGATTTTCTTCACAGAATTGGAAAAAACTACTTTAAAGTTCATGTGGAACCAAAAAAGAGCCCACATCGCCAAGTCAATCCTAAGCCAAAATAACAAAGCCGGAGGCATCACGCTACCTGACTTCAAACTATACTACAAGGCTACAGTAACCAAAACAGCATGGTACTGGTACCACAACAGAGACATAGATCAATGGAACAGAACAGAGTCCTCAGAAATCATGCCGCATATGTACAACTATCTGATCTTTGACAAACCTGACAAAAACAAGAAATGGGGAAAGGATTCCCTATTTAATAAATGGTGCTGGGGAAACCGGCTAGCCATATGGAGAAAGCTGAAACTGGATCCCTTCCTTACACCTTATACAAAAATTAATTCAAGATGGATTAAAGACTTAAATGTTAGACCTAAAACCATTAAAATCCTACAAGAAAACCTAGGCAATACCATTCAGGACATAGGCATGGGCAAGGACTTCATGTCTAAAACACCAAAAGCAATGGCAACAAAAGCCAAAATTGACAAATGTGATCTAATTAAACTAAAGAGCTTCTGCACAGCAAAAGAAACTACCATCAGAGTGAACAGGCAACCTACAGAATGGGAGAAAATTTTTGCAAGCTAGTCATCTGACAAAGGGCTAATATCCAGAATCTATAATGAACTCACACAAATTTACAAGAAAAAAACAAACAATCCCATCAAAAAGTGGGCAAAGGACATGAACAGACACTTCTCAAAAGAAGACATTTATGCAGCCAAAAAACACATGAAAAAATGCTCATCATCACTCGCCATCAGAGAAATGCAAATCAAAACCACAGTGAGATACCATCTCACACCAGTTAGAATGGCCATCATTAAAAAGTCAGGAAACAACAGGTGCTGGAGAGGATGTGGAGAAATAGGAACACTTCTACACTGTTGGTGGGACTGTAAACTAGTTCAACCATTGTGGAAGTCAGTGTGGCGATTCCTCAGGGATTTAGAACTAGAAATACCATTTAACCCAGCCATTCCATTACTGGGTATATACCCAAAGGACTACATATCATGCTGCTATAAAGACACGTGCAATGTATGTTTACTGTGGCACTATTCACAATAGCAAAGATTGGAACCACCCAAATGTCCAACAAAGATAGATGGATTAAGAAAATGTGGCACTATACACCATGGAATACTATGCAGCCATAAAAATGATGAGTTCATGTCCTTTGTAGGGACATGGATGAAACTGGGAAACATCATTCTCAGTAAACTGTCGCAAGGACAAAAAACCAAACACCGCATGTTCTCACTCATAGGTGGGAATTGAACAATGAGAACTCATGGACACAGGAAGGGGAACATCACATTCCGGGGACTGTTGTGGGGTGGGGGGAGGGGGGAGGGACAGCATTAGGAGATATACCTAATGCTAAATGACGAGTTAATGGGTGCAGCAAAACAACATGGAACGTGGATACATATGTAACAAACCTGCACATTGTGCACATGTACCCTAAAACCTAAAGTATAATAATAAAAAAAAGAAACTCCAAAAACGCCAAAAACCCCCAAAAACTTTGGGGATAGACTTCAATAATGACAAGTTGGGTATTGGAAGAAGCTAGGAGATAAATTGCTCACTCTTTCTCTACTGAGCCCTACACTGACAAACTGTTAGGAGACCCCATAATTTCATTTAGCTCTTCTGAGGACTTCTGTGAGATCAAGTAACTAGCTGTTTTTTTTCTTGAGAAACTGTGGGCCACTCAATAATGCAACCCCTGGCATATATTCTCTCTTACTAATTATCCCACATCCCTATTATGCTCATTCTCTTTTCTAGGATTTTACCTCCCTTCCCCATACTTTTTAGCATGTAGCTCTTGAATCTAATTTTATTTTTTAGGGAACCCAGGCTTATGCTGTGGGTTTGTGCTACACGGCATGTTCAGAACAAACATTTTAGGAGGTATGTTATTTGAGCTGAAGCTTTAATAAGGAAGTAGAATGCAGAGAGCTTTGAGGACTTTCCACAGAGATGCAACAGCAAGTGCAGAGACCCTGAGGTGGGAGCAGGCTTGGTGCTTCTGAGGATTGACAGGCAGGATAATGTTGCTGGCTTGAAGTGAGAAAGAAAACAAGTCGTGAGAGATGAGATGAGAGAGGGAAGAATATCCCTGATCGCTCAGGGCCTGTGGGCACGATAAGAACTCTGAATTTTATTCTAAATGATGTGAAACCACTGGAGGGGAGTTACATCATCTGAGCTACAGCTATAAAAAGATTTTTGTGGCCATAATAATAATAAAAGGATCGGTGAGGATTTAGAGAAATTGGTATCTTTGTACAGTGCTAGTGAAAAAAACATTCACCTGCTGTGGAAAACTGGCATTTCCTCAAAAACTAAACCCTATGACCTAGCAATTCCACTCTCAGGTATAACTCAAAAGAATTCAAAACAGATATATGAAAACATATTTATAGCACTATTCATAATTGCCAACAGGCAGAAAGAACCCAAAAGTCCATCAACGGATGAAGGGATAAACAAAATGTAGTATATACATACAATGGAATATCATTCAACCATAAAAAAATCATCAAGTACAAATTCATGCTGCAACATAGACGAACTTTGAAAATATGCTAAGTGAAAGCAACCAGATACAAAAGGCAACATTTTATCATTTCATTTATATGGAATATCTAGAGTAGGTAAATCCATATGGACAGAAAGCAGACTAGTGGTTGCCAGGGCCTCGGGGAAGAAGAAATGGGGAATTACTGCCATGGGGTACCAGGTTTCCTTCTGGGGTGAAGAAAATGTTTTGGAATTGATGATGTGCAAGATATAAATGTGTACTAAATACCATTTGACTGTATACTTCAAATCGTTTATGTTATGTGAATTTCATCTCAATTTAAAAATCTAAGAAATCTTTCTGGTTTCTCTGTGTATGGTCTGCAGAGATGAGAATGAAGAAGACAACACAGTTGCTCTAGAAGAGGCAAGATATAATGGTGCCTTGGGCTAAGGTGAAGTAATAGCTCATTTCTTAGGAATGAAATGAACGTGGGAAGGCTGTTTTAGGAGTGAGATGCAAGCAAATGAAATGGGTCATTTCTAAATGGGAGCTTAGAAACACTGTATACCCACTGAGCAACCTCCTTTTGTGTGGGCCGGGGTACATTTTCCTCAATCGAGGGCCACATGGTGGGTAGGAACCATATGACAATTTGGTTTATTCTCCACTCTGACAGCTGCCTATTTTGCTGATGATAATTTTTCGTCAGTGTTTCTTCTAGTGGAAGAGGAAACAAAGGTTACATAATAGTCCTATTGTCTCTCCTGTCCTTTATGGTTACAATGGAAACAGTGGTTTAATAATTAGACATTTTACAGGCAATTGAAGATGATGCCACAAACGTGTAAAACATTTCTTAAACATTGCTTTGGATATTCACTTGGGGCTCACATGGTTGTTTTTCCATTTCAAGATGAGTCTTATGACCCCTTTATTTGAGAATTTTGCTGGAGGTGTCCTCCTTAAACTTCTTACCTGTTGCCATCACTTACAACTTTTCTCCTAACACTGAATAGGACTGGGACAGATCATATCAATCATTTTGAACTTTTGCAAAACAAAGTATGGTTAAAACCACAAGAAAGGCTTGAATTGTTCTTCATTTCTTTGAGTTTTATTGGCAAAAATTTAAAAATAGATAAAGCTTATCTTTTTCAAATAATCAAATCCTTTGGTGTAAAGAAACCAATACCAGATAATTTGCATTCAGCAGTTGCTATGGCTTGAATATGTACCCCCAAAAGCATGTGTTAAAAAGTTAATTCTCATGGCAACAGTGTTGTGAAGTGGGGTCTAATGGGAGGTGTTTAGATAATGAGGGCTCCAGCTTCATGAGTGGATTACTGTTAATTATAAAAGGGCCTGAGTGCAAGTTTGATATCTCTCTCATTCTCTCTCATGCTCTCTTTCTCCTTCTCCCTCTGTCTGCTTTCTCTGGCATATGTGCCCTCTTGCTCTTCTGTCTTCCACTGTGGCATGATGCAGCAGGAAGACCCTTACCAGGTGCTGAGCAGATGCCACAGCCATGCCCTTGAACTTCCTCGGATCCAAAACCATGAGCCAAATAAATTTATTTTTTAAATAATGTATCCCATCTGTGGTATTCTGTTACAGCAGCGGAAAATGGACTGAAATAGTAGCTTTCCATTTAGATGAACTAGTTTTGTGTTACATCACATCAATTTTACTCTCTTCCCTCAATCAGTATTGTGAAACTTTTAGACAGGCCCAAAGAAATGTGAATAAAACAGGGTAGTAATTGGCACAGTAAAAAGTCTACTACCCTACATTTTCTGGAAGCTAGACAGCTCAATATCTGAAGGGCATTCTTGTAATGGAGAAGTGAGTAGAGTGAATAATGATCTGGAAGAGTGCTAAGGAAAGAATTCTTATGGCCAAGAATTGAAATCGGTGTGTTCACTTTTTCCTGAGTGCTAATGTTAGTAGCTTTGTTCAGTGTTGTGTTTGTTTTTATAACCCACATAATGCCATTCCCACAAAAAGGGGAGTTAAGATTGGAGACTATGCACACACTGGGAGTGCAAATGACTTCCAAGCTGTCAGTAGTTAAGGATCACCTCTGGGCTACAACGCATTAAAAACTTTCCATTTCTCAACTTTCTGAAGATCAGTCAGTACCTCTGTACAATGGAAACTATTCCATAAAACGGAACTGGGATAGTAAGCTTCTTGTAAAAATGTATTTTATTGGGAAATGGCATGCTCAGGCTTTGTAAGTTAGGAGTTTAACTTTTTAGTGCTGGAATATAAAAATAGGTCAAGAGATATTAAAATAGATCATGGTACAGGCTCTTCCCCATGGCTGTCATGGATTAGGTGGCAGCAGAGTGTCATAGATAATATGGGTCTTTGTCCTAGGAAGTTTCAGCTATACCTAGATAGGTTCAAAGTGGCAGTCATTCATAAACCTATGGGTGGTAATGGGGTTCTTTAAAGTTAGTTTCTCCTCTCACTCAGTTGAGCCTGCTACCCTTTTTAGCCCATTTCATCTAAATAATCAATACCTGGGAGGAAGACAGGTGGCAGAGCCTCTGAGTACCTGTACTAGTTTCTTCCTAGGTAGAGTGCTAGTACAAAGCTGCTCTTCTATAGCTACTCCTTTGACTACTTCGAAGATTCTGGTATAAGACTAAAGGAGTACAGTAAGACGGAATGATTTCTAAAGGGGTAAATTAATAACAATATGTCCTATATTTAGGGCAACATTTTTTGAATTGAATTCTTTGCCAATATTTAAAAACCGGAAGACTGCACGAAATACCAAATTTCTTACTTGTCTTTAAGAGTTGGAAAATTGTAATTCTGGAGTTGCTGTCTCAGATGACCACAACCAGCTGTTGCTAAGCAGGGCTGCCCCTCAGAAGAATCAGTCCTGACAAGTGCAAAAAGTTCCCCACATCAATTTTCTTTCCTACCCCTACAGCACTGTAGGTCTAGTTAACCTTCCCGGATCCTATGAAAATCGATGTAGAGAATCCCAAGTTAATGAATGTAAATTACTTTGGAAAGTGGAGATGGCTAATCACAATTAAGTTATTGCTTTTCTAAACCATAAGCCCTAACTATGCAGAACCCAGCCTGTACAGGTGCTGTCTCTCCACCTCCTACTTTGTTCTATTTTGCACTGTTTACAGTTTGTCACCATAGAATAAAAGATAATTTGATTCACTCTAGAGAGGAGATATGCAAAAGAGAATTGCGTGGAAGTATATTTCCCATGGGTATCTGTCTTGGGATGTCTCTTAGATGGAATGTGACCCCATCTAAAGAAAAAGCTTGAGGCTTGAGAAAATAATTATCCTTTTCTTCCAAATTGCTACAGCCTTTCTGGAAGGCAATTTATTAAGGAGTTTTTCATAAGCCTTAAAACTTGTATATCCTTTGACCCAGTAATTTCGTTCCTGGAGACATATTTTGACGAAATAAGCAGAGATGGGCTCAAACATTTATTGTGGTGGTATTTATAACTTAAAAAGACAAAATATGGAAATAATATAAATACTCAACAACAAAATACCTTATGACATATCCTTGTGAATTCAAGCTATGTAGCCACTGGAAATAATGTTCAAAAGCATATTTAATAATGATGTTAATGTCCCTGATATAAAATGGACAAAATCAGAAAGATACCAAGTCTCTGAAACCTGCATTTGTTTGCATATATGCAGAAAAAAACCTGATTTCACAACAAAATATTAATGATAATTATCTAAAACAGTGATATTTTATGTTCTATATTGTTTCTATAATTTGCCATTTCTGCCATGAATAAATATGAATTTTATACTCAGGGAAAATTACTGTAAAATCCCTTCTTCTTATTCCCCTTCTAGTTTTCCCTCTAGATACTACCCCCTCCCCAAACTTCAACAACTGCAGTCAGAAGAAAAAATAAAAAGATCGGAACAGCTACCAAGTGATTCATCTTAGAGAATCTTAATGAAGAGTGAGGCTTCTTGAGTTCAAATTCCAGTTCAGATACTGTCTGGCTATGTAAGCCTGGGCAACTACTTGGTCTCCTCATGCCTCAGTTTCCTCATATGTAAAATGAGTATGTAACAATACTTAAAGGGTTTTTGTAAGGATTAAATAAGTTAATATTTTAAAGCAGTTAAAACAGAGCCTAGTATATTTTAGGTGCTCTCTGAGTGTTTATTGAATAGATCGAATATTGTATAAGCAATTTATGCTAGAGGTGGCAATCACATTTTAAAATTTAGGTAATAGCGTTTTGAAGATATCACTTTGTGTCTTCTGGATTTTTGAAGTGACCAAAGGCAATTTGTAGTTCAATGTGCTTTATGGGGCAGGTCAGAGATATTGGAAGTGCTGTTGACAACCTGGTGAAGGTGTATCAAATATTCCAGTATTTTTTTTGGGGGGGGCACTCCCCCCAAAAGGTTAGGGTTCCTGAGCATTGCTCATGTTTGTTCAGGTTTTGTAGTGTAGCTTTGACTGAGTGCAATATGATTTAATAGTTTATTAAACTAAGGCATGCTATAAACTCCTGTCGGAGTGCCTGGATGCATTTTTGTCATCTCAGAGGAATCTAGAAAACTTATCAATTTACCACTCAAGTGGTAATGATCTGAGATCAAAGTATAAACACAAAAAAATGATGTTAGAGAGTTTTGTTAAACCACATACTAAATGCAAATAAAATTACTTCATATGCCCTAGTCTACAGAATGTACGAAAGGGTATACTTGTATTTTAAGGGAAGATGTGCAATTTCTCACTAAGAAATATACATGGATATGAGGCTTCCTGCCCTCAAGGAGCTTAGAGCAGCCCTTCCAAGCATTTGGCAGCTGGAAAGTGCTTGACATATTGTAAGCACCTGATAATTATTTAAAATAAGAGTGATAAAGTAGCTAGACTTGATCTTTTAGGTATATAAGGAATTTGCAAGCTCTAGGTGGAGGGGCAGCAACCATCACTACAGCTCCAGTTTGCTGTTTTTCTCCTGCCAGTGCCAGGGAGACTGTACAGTTTAGACCCAGGAGGAATTCCCCACAGCACAGCACAGCACAGCAGAGCACAGAGACTGTGACAGGTCATGGCCAGACTGTCTCTTTAGGCTGGACCCTGACCCATCCCCCCTCACTGGGCAGGGTCTCCCTGCAGGAATTTCAGCAACTCCAGCCAGGGGTTTAGGGACAGAATCTCCCTAGGACTGAGCCCCTGGGGGAGGGGCAGCCACAGTCTTCTAGGATTAGCAGAATTAGTCTTTCCCCTTGTGGACTCTGAGGATTCTAGGCAGTCTGGACTACTGGGATATCCCCCAGTACAGCACACCCCTTCCACAAAGGAGCAGCCAGAGTGCTTTGTTAAGAGGGTCCCAGATCGCTTGCCTCTTAACTGGGTGAGAATCTTCAACACTGGTCACCAGCCACCTTACGCAGAAGGGTTTCCACTGGCATCAGGTCTGTGCCCCTCTGGGAAAGAGATCCAAGAGGAAGGAGCAGGTATTCATTTTTGCTGTTCTTCAGTCTCCACTAGTGACACCTCCAGGTGTGGGAGGGACCCAGGTGATTAGGGTCTAGAGTGGACCCCCAGCAAAGAGCAGCAGCCCTATGGAAGAGAGGCCTGACTGTTGGAAGAAAAACAGACAGAAAGCAACAACAACAACAGCATGAAAAAAAGTCTCCTCGAAAACCCCATCCAAAGGTCAGCAGCCTCAAAGACTGAAGCTAGATAAACTCACAAAAATGGAAAAGAATCAATGAAAAAATGCTGAAAACTCAAAAAGCCAGAGTGCCTCTTCTTCTCCAAATGATTGCAACACCTCTTAAATAAGGGCACAGAACTGGGCAGAGGCTGAGACAGATGCATTCATAGAAGTAGGCTTCAGAAGTTGGGTAATAATGAATTTTACTGAGCTAAAGGAGCATGTTCTAGCCCAGTACAAAGAAGCCAAGAACTATGATAAAACATCACAGGAGCTGTTAACCATAATAACCAGTTTAGAGAGGAACATAAATGACCGGATGGAGCTGAAAAACACAACATGAGAACTTCACAATGCAACCACAAGTATCAATAACCAAATAGACCAAGCAGAGAAAAGAATTTCAGACCTTGAAGACTATCTTGCTGAAATAAGATAGGCAGACAAGATTAGAGAAAAAATAATAAAAAGGAATGAACAAAACCTCTGAGAACTATGGGATTGTGTAAAAAGACCAAATCTGCAACTGACTGGGATATCTGAAAGAGACAGGGTGGATGGAACCAAGTTGGAAAACATATTGAGGATATCATCCAAGAGAACTTCCCCAACCTAGCAAGATAGCCCAACATTCAAATTCAGGAAATCCAGAGAACCCCAGTAAGATACTCTATGAGAAGATCAACCCCATACACTTAATCTTCAGATTCTTCAAGGTTGAAATGAAGAACAAAATGTTAAGGGCAGCCAGAGAGAAAGGCCAGGTCACCGCAAAGTGAAGCCCATCAGACTAACAGTGAACCTCTCAGTGGAAACCCTACAAGCCAGAAGAGATTGGGGCTGATATTCAACATTCTTAAAGAAAAGAATTTTCAACCCAGAATTTCATATCCAGCTAAACTAAGCTTCATAAGTGAAGGAGAAATGAAATCCCTTTCAGGCAAAGAAATGCTGGAGAAATTCATCACCACTAGCCCTGCCTTTCGAGAACTCCTAAAGGAAGCACTAAATATGGAAAGGAAAAACTGTTACCAGCCACTGCAAAAACAATTGAAGTACAAAGAGCAATGACACTATGAAACAACTACATCAAGTCTGCAAAATAACCAGCTAGCATCATGATGACAGGATCAAATTCACATAGAACAATATTAACCTTAAATGTAAATGGGCTAAATGCTCCAAATAGAAGACACAGAATAGCAAGCTGGATAAAGAGTCTTGACCCATCAGTGTGCTGTACTCAAGAGAACCGTCTCATGTGCAAAGACACACATAGGCTCAAAATAAAGGGATGGAGGAAAATTTACCAAGAAATGGAAAGCAGACAAAAGAAGGGGTTGCAATCCTACTTTCTTAAAAATCAAACTTAAGCCAATAAAGATGAAAAAAGACAAAGAAGAGCATTACATAGCGGTAAAGAGATCAACTCAACAAGAAGAGCTAACTATTCTAAATATGTATACACCCAATACAGGAGCACCCAGATTTATAAAACAAGTTCTTAGAGACCCACAGAGAGACTTAAACTCCTACACGATAAGAGTGGGTGACTTTAACAACCCAATGTCAATATTAGACAGATCGTTGAGAAAGAAAATTAACAAGACTATTCAGGACTTGAACTCAGCTCTGGATCAAGTGAACCTGATAGATATCTACAGAACTCTCCAACCAAAAAGACAGCATATACATTCTTCTTGGCACCACATGGCACTTAGTCTAAAAATTATCACATAATTGGAAGTAAAACACTATTTAGCAAATGCACAAGAACTGAAATTATAACAAACAGTTTCTCAGACCACAGCACAATTATATTAGAACTCAAGAATAGGAAATTCACTCAAAGCACACAACTACATGGAAATTAGCAACCTGCTCCTGAATGACTCCTGGGTAAATAAAAAGGCAGAAATAAATAAGTTCTTTGAAACCAATGAGAAAAAAGAGACAACATGCTAGAATCTCTGGGACACAGCTAAATCAGTATTAACAGGGAACTTTATAGCACTAAATTCCCACTTCAGAAAGCTAGAAATATCTCATATTGACAGCATAACATCAAAACTAAGAGAAAACAAACCCCAAAATAAACCCCAAAGCTAGCAGAAGACAAGAAATAACCAATATCAGAGTGGAACTGAAGGAGATAGAGACGCGAAAAACCCTTCAAAAAAATCAGTGAATCCAGGACCTGGGTTTTTGAGAAAATTAACGAAATAGATAGACTGCTAGCTATACTAATACAGAATAAAAAAGAGAGAGGAATCAAATGGAAACAATAAAAAATGATAAAGGGGAAATCGCCATTGACTCTGCAGAAATACAAACAACCATCAGAGAATACTATAAACCATTTCTTCTGAAACTATTCAAAATAATTGAAAGTAGTCCAAATAATGAAAAGGAAAGACTCCTCCTTAACTCATTTTTTGAGGCCAGCATCATTCTAATACCAAAACCTGGCAGAGATACAACATAAAAAAGAAAACTTTAGGCCAATATCACTGATGAATATCAATGCAAAAATCCTCAATAAAATAGTGACAAACTGAATCCAGCACATCAGAAAGATTATCCACCACAATGAAGTGGGCTTCATCCCCAGGATGCAAGGCTGTTTTAACATATGGAAATCAATAAACATACTTCATCACATAAACAGAAATAAAGGGAAAAACCACATGATTATTTAAATAAATGTAGAAAAGGCCTTCAATAAAATTCAACATCCTTCCATTAAAAACTCTCAATAAACTAGGTGTTGGTGGAACATACCTCAAAATGATAAGAGCCATTTATGACAAACCCACAGCTAATATCATACTGAATGGGCAAAAGCTGGAAGCATTCCCCTTGAAAACCAGCACAAGACAAGGATGCCCTCTCTCACCACTCTTATTCAACACAGTATTGGAAATTCTGGCCAGGGCACTCAGGCAAGGGAAAGAAATACAGGGTATCAAATAGGAAGAGAGGAAGTCAAGCTGTCTCTGTTTGCAGATGACATGATCCTATATCTAGAAAACCCCATTGTCTTAGCCCAAACGCTTCTTAAGCTGATGAGCAACTTCAACAAATTATCAGGATACAAAATCAACGTGCAAAAATCACAAGCATTCCTATACACCAACAATAGACAAGCAGAGAGCCAAATCATGAATGAACTCTTATTCGCAATTGCTACAAAGAGAATAAAATACCTAGGAATACAACTAACAAGAGAAGTGAAGGACCTCTTCAATGGGAACTGCAAACCACTGCTCAAGGAAGTAAGAGAGTACACAAACAAATGGAAAAACATTCCATGCTCGTGGATAGCAAGACTCAATATCATAAAAATGGCCATACTGTCCAAAGTAATTTATAGATTCAATGCTCTTCCCACTAAACTACTGTTGACATTCTTCACAGAATTAGAAAAAACTACTTTAAAATTCATATAGAACCCAAAAAGAGCCCATATAGTCAAGAAAATCCTAAGCAAAAAGAACAAAGCTGGAGGCATCATGCTACCCAACTTTGAACTATTAATGTACAACAAAGCTAGAGTAACCAAAACAGCATTGTACTGGTACAAACACAGACACATAGAGCAATGGAACAGAATAGAGATATCAGAAATAGGAATCACATCTACAACCATCTAATCATCAACAAACCTGAAAAAAACAAGCTATTTAATAAATGGTGCTGGGAAAACTGGCTAGCCATATGCAGAAAATTGAAACCAGATCACTTCGTTATACCTTATACAAAAATTAACTCAAGATGGATTAAAGACTTAATTCAAGATGGATGTAAAACCCAAAGCTGTAAAAACCCCAGAAGAAAATCTAGGCAATAGGCATGGGCAAAGATTTCATGATGAAAACATCAAAAGACAATTGCAACAAAAGCAAAATTTGGGATCCAATTAAACTAAAGAGCTTCTGCACAGCAAAAGAAACCCTCATAAGAGTGAACAGATAGCCTACAGAATGGGAGAACATTTTTGCAATCTATCCATCTGACAAAGGTCTAATATACAGGGTCTACAAGGAACTTATATTTACAAGAAAAGAACAACCCCATTAAAAAGTGGGTAAAGAACATGAAGAAGACATTTATGTGGCCAATAAACATATGAAAAAAAGCTCAACATCACTGATCATCAGAGAAATGCACATCAAAACCACAATGAGACAACATCTCATGCCAGTCAGAATGGTGATTATTAAAATGTCAAGAAACAACAGATGCTGGTGAGGCTATGGAGAAGTAGGAACACTTTCACACTGTTGGTGGGAATGTAAAGTAATTCAACCATTTTGAAAGTTAGTGTGGTGATTTCTCAAAGACCTAGAACCAGAAATATCACCTGACCCAGCAATCCCATTACTGGGTATATACCCAAAGGAATATAAATCATTCTATTATAAAGATACATGCACGTGAATGTTCATTGCAGCACTATTCACAATAGCCAAGACATGGAATCAACCCAAATGCCGAGCAATGATAGACTGGATAAAAAAAATGCAGTACATATACACCATGGAATACTATGCAGCCATAAAAAGGAATGTTATCATGTCCTTTGCAGGGACATGGATGGAGCTGGAAGCCATTAGCCTTAGAAAATTAACACTGGAACAGAAAAGCAAGCACCACATGTTCTCACTTATAAGTGGGAGCTGAACAATGAGAACATGTTGGGGGAACAACACACACTGGGGCCTGTTTGGGGGTGGCAGGTGTGTGGGGAGGGAGAGTATCAGGATAAATAACTAATGCATGTGGGGCCTAATACCTAGATGATGGGTTGATGGGTGTAGCAAACCACTGTGGCACACGTTTACCTATATAACAAACCTGCACATCCTGCACATATATCCTAGAACTTAAAATCAAATTAAATTAAAAATAAATGAATAAATTTGCATTTTAGTTAGCAATTCTATGCAAATAAATTCTAGTTTTAGTATATTAGTCATTGCCCAATTTCCAAGCCTATAGCCATTAACCAATATCTCCTTACTCTCCCACCCAAATCTAGACATAATTCTAACTTTGGGCAAGTACATCAAGTATGTCTATCTCAAAATTAAAGCCTAGCATGAATATTTAAAGAAATAGGTTATTTTTGAATTTGCCAAACAAGTTGCTTCTTATATTATTTGCACGTGTTGGTCCCTCTGCCCAGAATGCTTCATCTCCAGGTATTTGCATGGCTTTATCCCTCACTGTCTGCAGGTCTCTGATCCGGTGTCACCTTATCAACAAGAACTTTTACACACACACACACACACACACACACACACACACACACACACACACTACCTTTAATCTGGTTCAATTTTTCTCTATAGCACTTAGGATTTTCTAAAATACTGAATGTTCACTTGTTTTTTTGCTTATCTTTGGTCTCTCCCCACTAAAATATCATGAGCACAGGGACTTTATATAATTTGTGTTCCCAGCACTTAGTCCAGTGTATAGGCATAGAGTATGTGCTCAATAAATATTTGATAAATGACTGAATAAATGAGTGAATGATCATTTATTGAGAGCCTAATATGTTTTAAGTTGTTTTAATAAATAGGTAGCGTTATCTCAGGTACTCTGCGAGATAGCCCTAGATGGTGAGAATGAATATTTCAGCTTTTCAGAGAAGAAACAGGTCTATAGGGGTGCAGCAATTACAAAAGTTCACACAAGCAATGAGCAATGAAGCGGTGTTTCTAGTCTTGTTCAGTTGATTGCAAAGCCTACTACACTGCTGTAGCCACTTAGGCCAGATCTGCCTCAGTTCTCATGATAGACCCTGCCATGGCCAGATCCCTGCCATGGGAATTGTTTAGCATCCTTCTCTCTTTTTGATTGGGGTTCTATTTTGCCACCACCAGTTGCTCTTTTAAAGGGCTAGCGTCCTGTTCCCTATCCCTGGAGAGGGGTGGAGCTCTTATATCTGGGCAGAATTCCTCCATGTTGACCACTTGCTTAGACTTTAACTGTGCTTACCCCAAGGGGGGGTCCTGTTCAGATTCCTACTACTTCAAGTCAGAGCCGAAGTCTAATAGATATGTCAACTGACTTGTGATCTAAGAGACATTTATTGAGTACTTCTATGACCCAAGCTCTGTACTTAGAGATGGGCAATAAGAGTTCTGCTTACTATATAAATGAGAATTCTGTCACTGAATAAATGATTACAAATGTGATGAAGGTTCTCCTGGGTTTTTCTTTTGTAGGGTCAACAAATTTGTTGTTTTAAAGGGTCATAGAGTAAACATTTTAGGTTTTGTAGGCCTTCTGGTCTTGTTGCCACTATTCAACTCTGTTATTCTAGCACGGAAGAAGCCACAGACAATACATAAGTAAATAAGCATAGCTGTGTTCTGGTAAGCTTTGCTTACAAAAAACAGGAGGTGGGATGGATTTGTCCCATAGGCTGTATGTACTTTACTGGACTCTTCCCCATTGTTGCCCTAGCTTTCTTGGTACATTTTCCACAACCCCTGCCGGGATGGTGTTAGGTTAGAATTAGTGTGAGAGTTTGTAAAGCAAAAGTGAAACAGAGCAGCATATATCAAACTCTGAAGGGCTTTGGTGGTTAGAGATGGTGAGAGACAGAGAGAGGTGCAATTGCAATTCATTCTGTTGAAAGTCCAGCTCTTCTTTATGTGGCAGGCTCTTTGACCAACTGTGACCCCAGCCCACTCAGAGACACTTTGCTATGAACTCATTGCAAACAGAAACCTTCCGTAGAACCAGCCCCATTCACTTTTTCACTATAGAATGTGAACATGCTAAGGTTCCAGATCTCTGAATTCTGAACATTTTCATCCACAACATGGCTGGTGAGTGAATTTCTCATTTTTTGGAACTTTCCTCCTCCAGACCCCCTGACACTTGCTTATGGTCTAATCCCTATGATAAACTCTTCATTCTATTGCAGTTATGCTTTGTTGAGTGAATCTTGACTGTTCTCAGAGAATAAAGTCCAGAAGGGTGTGAGGTTTTCTTAGGCTAGCCCTAAGTATTTGCCACTAAATATTTTGCCCACTGACTGCATTTATGATCCTTTCTATCTCCTCTAGTTCATTAATTTGCTTTCTGAATTTTAGAATGGACTTGATTATTAGTAGTAGTATATTATAATTTATGTAAAGCTGGAGACTGGTAGTATATTTTTGACAAAAAAATTCTACCGGGCCATTCTGCAAGTAAGACAGACATACTCTTTCAAACAGCAAATATGTGTTTGCTTTTTCACCTTCCGTTGTTATAAAAACCTGACAGAGACTGTGGCTGGAGTGAGGACAGTAGGGAGGCAACTGATACCACAGTCTGTTGAGGTACAAGCCCTGGATATTGGTGTTTGACCCATCTTGATTCAAATCCTCTCACTCTCTGTGTAAGCCTGGGCAAATTCCATTTCAGATTCTGCATGATCCTGTATGTTGCAAGGAAAACAATGCCTACTTAGGAATTATTGGGATGATTAATATGCTTGGCATTGCTGGGGTGGATGTTTAACAGCTGAAATTTCCTGCCACTATCCTGTGCTTGCCTCTCTGCCATGTTCTCTTCAGCTTCATCCAATTCTCTGTTCTGGTCCACTTTGCATAGCTGTGGCAGCATTCCTCCTCTCAGGCCCAGCATACCCGAGTGTTCCTATCAGCAATAGTGACTCACCATGAGATGTGATTTTCTGCTCCGGGATGGGGGCAGGGGAGGAGAAAGGAGAGGAAGCTACAAGCCCCAATTTATAAATGAACATCGATGTCCATTACAGATGATTCTGATACATACTTCTTAGAGGAAATGACAGGAGTTCCTACACCAATAGAGGTGGTTTTTTTTTTATTATTTTTTATTTTTTGACAGGCTTTTGGTGTGATCTCGGCTCACTGCAATATCAGTCTCCTGGGTTTAAGTGATTCTCATGCCTCAGCCTCCTGAGTAGTTGGGATTACAGGTGCCCACTATGACACCCTGCTAATTTTTGTACTTTTAGTAGAGACAGTGTTTCACTATGTTGGCCAGGCTGGTCTGAAACTCGTGACTCAAGTGATCTGCCCACCTTGGCTTCCCAAAGTGCTGGGATTACAGGCATGAGCCACCGTGCCCAGCCCCAGTAGGGTAATTCTAAAGACACAAGGTAGATAGAATTGCTTCACCTGGAATGATTTACATGGTGCTCCATCTTCAAAGAACTGAAACTTACTTGACTTAAATGCTACTTCTTCCATGAAATCTTTTCTGGTCCTTCCAGCTGCAAATTTCTCTGTTATCTAAACACACATAATGCTTGATTGTTCTCTGATAATAAAAATCTTTTTCATAAATATATAGTAGCACAGCAGTTAAAAGTACAGGTGAAAGATTAGAGTTTATGTGCCAATTTTTAAAATAGAATTTACAAACTTGGAAACAGTTACTTTCTCTTAGTCACAGTTTTCTTATTCTTAAAATGTAGATAATAAAATAGTGCCTACTTGCCTGACATATTGTAAATACCCACAAACATTAGCTGTTATTCTTCTTAGTATGTAGTTGCTTAAATTTTGTCCCTCCTTTGCATATGAATTCTCCAGGAGAATTATATTTGGTTTATCACATTTATAGCTTTGATCTGTACTGTAGATCCTCTAATCATATTTGTTTAAGGAATAAATTTATGAAAATACTTAGTTAATCACAAAAATAATTCATCTGGAGAAGAATAGAACAATATGCTTAGAAATACTTGCTTCTAGTAGACATGAATTTAGGATTAAAAACATCTTGTATGATTTTTCAAATCATAGACTTTTAAATATTTAAGATCCTAAATTGCCCTCTTGCTGTGTTATCTTCCTGTTGCCCTCAGAACTTATTTCTTACCTTCACTGAGCTAACTCCTGCTGGCATCAGTTCCCAAAAAGAAAATTAATGTGCTCTACTCGGGAGGCTGAGGCAGGAGAATGGCGTGAACCCAGGAGGTGGAGCTTGCAGTGAGCGGAGATCGGGCCACCGCACTCCAGCCTGGGTGACAAAGGGAGACTCCATCTCAAAAAAAAAAAAAAAAGAAATTAATGTGCTTACTCTTAAATAAATGATGACACTTTTGCTAGTTTTTTTCCACAAGGGATTCTTCTATGTCTTATTGGAGCAGTGAGATATAGAGAGAAAGAGCACTTCTGTGCTCTTTCCTTGAAATGCAAAGAGATATCTCAAAAGCAAATATTTCACGTTTGTTTTGGATGCTACTGACACATCTTAATTTACGGTTATGGGGAAGCTCTGGGTTACAAAGCTGATATCTGAAGGAATGACTTGAGATAAGGAAATTTGACAATCCCTGCCTTTTTTCATGACCTCATAGGTGATGGGTAATTTCACAGTGATGGCAGCTTGGGATAAAGTTATGGAAATTCTTGTCTTGTCAAATATAAGGTATAAATGTGTGTATGTGTGTGTGCATTTTTATATTTTTTCCCTTCTCTCTAAATTTTAAATAGTGTAGCCATCTCTGATGGTATCTTAACATCTGTAAGAAGGTTGAACATCGCGGAAACATTAAGATTCGTTTTATCTCAGGTTTAGTTGTAATCTGCATGAAGGAACACCTGGAGCTGAAGAAATAGCTGCAAATGTGAGTTCTATATCCATGGCCAAAAGGAAGGTTCGTTCTTTTTCTTTCTCTCTCTCTCTCCATCTTCCTTCTCTGCTTCTGTCCTCCATCTCCTCCTTTTTTCTTCCTCTTCTTCACCCTTCCTTCTTCTCTTTCCTCTTTCATCATCTTCCACTTTTTGCTGCTTCTTCTGGCTCCTTTTTCCTTCTTCCTTAATCCTTTATCTGTAGTTTTGTCCCCCTACTTTTTGTTTTTCTTCAAATTTTGTCATCCATTCTTGATGAAAAAGAAATTATGTAGCATACTGGTTCTTTTCAGTGAATAATCATAGCTTTTTAGATGTTTTTAATTATTATTACAATTAATCTGATAGTGATTTTCAGCCTCTTGCAGAGCGCTTTTGGTAATTCTGCCTATAAATCTCTTCAGTCTTTACTTCCCTTTTTTATCATAATATGCCCCATTATGATGACGAAGGGCATCTGATTCTAAGAGTGTAAATATCATGTTGAACTGCACTATGAGTGTTTCATTCCTCGCTTATGGATTACTGTTTTATGGCTCATAAATAAAGCACAGCAGGCACAGTTAAAATCTGGGAAATGCACACACAGCACATTGTACACAGGGCTTCCATCTCCTAAGGTAAAAATATTTTTTACTAACATCATGTATTTTTCATATTGTTATTTTTGTCTTGTTTATGGTTAAAATTTATTTTAACATCATGATTCATCAACATAGACCTTCCCCATTGATCTTTGATTACATGGAATCTTAGTGTGTTACAGGTAGAAGGGAGGATTGGAGATCATGTAGCAATGTTAGGATTTTATACCTGGGCTCACAACCATGTCTTGGCCTTATTACCATGTTTTATTACCAGTAGAAGCAGGAGAAAAATTCGGGTTAGCTTTTACTAATAAATACAGTCATATTGCTTATTTTCAGTGATAGCTGTCAGAGCATCAAGAAGTTGAGGGTTGATATGTTGTGATGACTACACAATGACAGTATGATGAATATGAGTGTGGGTTCCATGGTCAGACTGATTTAGGTTCAAATGCCAGCCACTACTGTCTAGCTGATAACCTTGGGTGAGTAACTTAATTGTCTCTGGGTTTCTATTTTCCCAAACTGTAAAAAAGGGAATAAGAAAGTTAAAATAAAAGCTCTTTCCTAAGTAAAGGAATCAGGAAAGTGACTGTCAGATGTTAAGTATAAAATTAATTTTAGTTGAACCTTGTATTATTGTTGTTATTGTTACCATTAGTGTTACACTTATTATTATTGGTGTTATACTCCTTTCCACAGTACTAATTCTTGCCATAATGTTCAGTGTGTGTGATACTCTACAGTTGAGTTTGTTTCCATTGAACTTAGGGTAGGTATGTCCTAAAAAAACTGAGAAAAATAAAGGGCAATGTTGGAGAGTGTGGCCACTGCGCAAGTAGCACTGAGAAAAAGATCATTGCTATTCCAAATGATTTCAAACCCTTTTAGGCCATCCATGCATCCCTCGTTCTCTCCCTCCCTCCCTTCCTCCGTCCTTCCCATAAATAGTTACTGAGTGATTTCTATACGTCATATCTCAAATTCATCAGAGACAAAGAACCCCTAAATGTTAAGGTAATATTTGTTGCTGTCATCAGCATTTTCCATTGCTTTTTGGCTAATGGGGATGAGGAGAGATGTTACTGGGTATAAGAGAGAGTCTAATCAAGGAGTTTGTGTTATAAAAGATGAGTTGTAACACCAGGCCTATCCTAGGAAGGAATATTTTGTGTCATGACTCTCCCAGAAGGAAGACATGCCTTGGTAGTACTAAGCTATGTATTTACAAACCAACTCAATTTGGCAAAAATCATCTCCACCAAATAGACAAAAATATTTTTTTTACAAATGCCAAAGGCATTTTCCCTGACTGGTTTATTAAAGTTATCTAGAGTGGTGGCACAAAGAATGCTGTGAAAAGTCTGAGGCAGTACTACAGAACTGTAAACGTTTCTGAACTGTGGCTTCATTTTTAATAATCCAGACTTCCTTCCTTCCTTCTGTCCTTCCATCCCTCATCTTTCCATTCTTCCTTCCTGTGAAGAGTTATACATCCTCGATCCCAGAGCCTTCTACTATAAAAATCCACCTCTTATTGAACACCTAATATATATATGCCAGGAAATGTATTGAGCTCTTTGCATACCTGATTACCCAGGGAGTAGGCATCGCTATAAGAAACTCTAGTTTAGAGACGGTAAATAGAAAAGGGAAGACTTGAGTCTCCTTGGTTTCAAATCTGTGACTGTATCCACTGCTTAAGAAGAAATGGAAGAAAAAAAGTCAAGGAAGATGGATGAATGATTGCCTGTACCACTGTTAAATGGAATTCTCTGAAAAGAGAGGAGGCACTTTTGCAAGCTGGATTTGTTGTAACTGTATCAGAGGTTGCAGTTTATCTTAAGCTTTGCTTTCTGATGGGACAATAAGTTATAAAAGTGATTAGAGAGGGCTACTTAGTGAAAGCACCAGCCTGTAGTATTCTGCCCATAAACTTGAGAGATGTGTTTTCTTCAGGACTGTGCAGACCCAGAACTGGTTAAGGAGGGCTCCTGTGAGAACAAAGGGGAGGAAATTTTAAAATACAAACTGATAAGAGGCACTCCCCTTTAAGCTGTCATCAGCATCCAAGTTATAACCTGGGCATGCAATGGCAATTCTCCAGGGTGATAACTCTGAGCACGAAGTGGCTAAGGGAAAAAGGAAAGTAAAAGAATAAGAGTTATTATACCATTCAAGACTACAGTGAGAGATATACGTCAAAAAGAAAGGGATGTCTAGTCTAGTTCTCATACTTGTTAAAACATTGGAGCATTGTAAAAATGACTAAAGTTTTATTGTGTCAGAGGAAGTATAGTTCCTGTTAATTTTTTTATATGGAGAGTACACAACAGTCACATTTGAATTTTAGCATGTAGTCTTTAACTGAAAAATAAATGAATAAAAAGTTAACACATGTTTTTCATAACATTGTGTTGACGGAAGGTTTTTTAGATGTCATTTGGAGTTTGGAAAAGGACTTACATCTTCCTTTTAAGATCTAAAGGAGAAGAGCCCTATCAGTACCTGTCCTGATCGTTTTCCAGTCTGCCTGTGTGCTTCCTACATCTGTACTTCCAGCTGTGCTGGGTGCAAACAAGAAGCTCAGAAAAGCTGACTGTGACAACGCATTGGGACAGTCCTGTTAGGAAAGCATATGTTAATAGCGCTGAGCCCACAGCCCCAGACCATGTGAGCTGTTCCATTCTTTCTTATCCATTTCTCAGGTATTCCTCCCTTTGGAGATCGTGTTCTTAAAAATTTGGAATGATATAATGATTATTTGCAGGCTTTGAAACATGAGCATATTTACGTTGGAATGTGACCATGTATGTCTAAGCAAGTCCAATCTAAGTGTTGTTTTTCTGTTTATTACAGTTTTCTAAAATGTGGAAATAACCTTGAGCCTGTAATTTCAGGGTTTGAACCTTTACTGCATAACGTAAGGATCGAAGAAGATAAAGTATGAGGAAAATTTTAAAAACTGTAAAGAAAATGGGTGTTTTGGGAAACTTATGACTCCTTTTCTTTCTATTTTATTTCTTTTTTTTTGCATATCTATGTATGTATTTATTGAACACAAGCTTTCCAAAAGCTGTCAACTAGCCATTTATTAAAATCACGTTTTCTCTCCCTCTCAAGGTCGAGAACTTTTTTGAAATCTTGTGAGAAAGTTTACTCACTTTTTAAATTTATTTTTAAATTGATATATCAAAGTTGTATGTATTTTGGGGGTATGCCTGTTTTTTTTTTTTTTTTTTTTTTTTTTTTTCTGAGACAGAGTCTTGCTCTGTCGCCCAGGCTGGAGTGCAGTGGTGCGATCTGGGCTCACTGCAAGCTCCGCCTCCTGGGTTCATGCCATTCTCCTGCCTCAGCCTCCTGAATAGCTGGGACTACAGGCGCCCGCCAACATGCCGGCTAATTTTTTTGTATTTTTTTAATTTTATTATTATTATACTTTAAATTTTAGGGTACGTGTGCACAATGTGCAGGTTTGTTACATATGTATACATGTGCCATGTTGGTGTGCTGCACCCATTAACTCGTCTTTTAGCATTAGGTGTATCTCCTAATGCTGTCCCTCCCCCCTCCCCCCCACCCCACAACAGTCCCCGGAGTGTGATGTTCCCCTTCCTGTGTCCATGTGTTCTCATTGTTCAATTCCCACCTATGAGTGAGAACATGTGGTGTTTGGCTTTTTGTCTTTGTGATAGTTTGCTGAGAATAATGGTTTCCAGTTTCATGCATGTCCCTACAAAGGACATGAACTCATCCTTTTTTATGGCTGCATAGTATTCCATGGTGTATATGTGCCAGATTTTCTTAATCCAGTCTATCTTTGTTGGACATTTGGGTTGGTTCCAACTCTTTGCTATTGTGAATAGTGCCGCAATAAACATATGTGTGCATGTGTCTTTATAGCAGCATGATTTACAGTCCTTTGGGTATATATCCAGTAATGGGATGGCTGGGTCAAATGGTATTTCTAGTTCTAGATCCCTGAGGAATCGCCACACTGACTTCCACAATGGTTGAACTAGTTTACAGTCCCACCAACAGTGTAAAAGTGTTCCTATTTCTCCACATCCTCTCCAGCACCTGTTGTTTCCTGACTTTTTAATGATGGCCATTCTAACTGGTGTAAGATGGTATCTCATTGTGGTTTTGATTTGCATTTCTCTGATGGCCAGTGATGATGAGCATTTTTTCATGTGTGTTTTGGCTGCATAAATGTCTTCTTTTGAGAAATGTCTGTTCATATCCTTCGCCCACTTTTTGATGGGGTTGTTTGTTTTTTTCTTGTAAATTTGTTGGAGTTCATTATAGATTCTGGATATTAGCCCTTTGTCAGATGAGTAGGTTGCAAAAATTTTCTCCCATTCTGTAGGTTGCCTGTTCACTCTGATGGTAGTTTCTTTGGCTGTGCAGAAGCTCTTTAGTTTATTTAGATCCAATTTGTCAATTTTGGCTTTTGTTGCCATTGCTTTTGGTGTTTTAGACATGAAGTCCTTGCCCATGCCTATGTCCTGAATGGTATTGCCTAGGTTTTCTTCTAGGGCTTTTATGGTTTTAGGTCTAACATGTAAGTCTTTAATCCATCTCGAATTAATTTTTGTATAAGGTGTAAAGAAGGGATCCAGTTTCAGCTTTCTCCATATGGCTAGCCAGTTTTCCCAGCACCATTTATTAAATAGGGAATCCTTTCCCCATTTCTTGTTTTTGTCAGGTTTGTCAAAGATCAGATAGTTGTAGATATGCGCCATTATTTCTGAGGACTCTGTTCTGTTCCATTGATCTATGTCTCTGTTTTGGTACCAGTACCATGCTGTTTTGGTTACTGTAGCCTTGTAGTATAGTTTGAAGTCAGGTAGCATGATGTCTCCAGCTTTCTTTTTTTGGTTTAGGATTGACTTGGCAATGCAGGCTCTTTTTTGGTTCCATATGAACTTTAAAGTAGTTTTTTCCAATTCTGCAAAGAAAGTCATTGGTAGCTTGAATAATAAGCCTGCTGGGGCTCAGAGGAAGCTGTTTGCTAGTAAGATTTGAATTCTGCAGGAGTTACGGTGGGTCAAAGGAACATGGAGTTTTCTTTTATTTCTTTTTCTTTTTTTTTTTTTTTTTTTGCCTTTATGGATAGATGATAACCCAAAGACCATCAGAAGGAAATGCAGGGAGGATTGAAAATTGAAAGTCCTCTGGAAACCATGGGCCTTATTAATGTGTGGACCCCCTTCCTGATAGATGGTCAACATTGTCCATATTGTACGGCTGGTCTCGCTGGTGCTCAGGAGGCCAAAAAGAAATTGATGGGTGGATGAAGTCCTCCCTGCTTCTCAGGCAGAGAGAGTGAAAGTAGGCTAGGGATCAGGCAAAGTCTTATTTTTTGGTACACTGGCAGAGGCTAATGGAGTAGAGAATACTTAGCTTCCTCTCTTTACAGGGCATAGTGGTCTCCAGTAATCAAACCGTTAGACTCCATGGAAAAACAATATTAAAAATGACCAGAAGCTAGAGATATGAAGATCAGTCAGAACAGAGGAGCCAAATGACAGTTTAAAAGTAAAAAACATTCAAGGCAATATAAGAGTAAAATTTCTGGAGTTAAAAACAAGTTTCGTGCAAGAGTTTTTGGTTTAATTGAAGGAAAGAATGATCAGAGTTGAGAATAAATTGATGAGTCAGGAAATTAACTGGGCTAATTTTTTTTTAAATAAAGAACAAAAATATAAAGAGAGAAATTACGACCAAAAATAAGAGACACAGAGGACAGATCTTGGACATGAAAATGCACATATTATTTAGGAATACAATTTCTCTGAGATCAAAGACCCAAGTCACGGAATGAAAGGGCATATCGTGAAGGCTAGGGAATATTGATGAGATAAAATATACATGAGTATACTTGCAAAATACTGGAATTTTAAGAACAAAAAGAAATTCTTATAACCTTCCAGCCAGAAAGAAAAGGTCACAAATAAGAGAAAAGATTTAGACTATTTTCCTAGTTTCAATCTGCAATATAGGAGTCGGGGATACAGTGGTATAGTTCTTCATGACAACGAAGTGTAAAGGATTTCAACCTGAGACTCTCTTACTTTGCAAAGCTGTAATTCGTCTGGAAGGTCAAATTATTCTATTAATATTTTATAATAATTGATAGAGTAGATTTTTCAGGAAAACACAATGGTCTAGAAGAGATTCTAAGTGAACAAGTAAAGGAGAAATAAGAAATCAAGCCAGGAAAAAGTGAAATGATGTAGAAACTGAGAACAATGAATGGTAGATGAATGCAGTTTTTGTGTTTACTTAGACATGAATGGATCATAATATAGACTATTTGAGTATATGTTATATAAATGCTAAATATACTATGATAAAAGTATAAATAAAGAGAAGAGACACACTGCAATAAAAATTCATGTAATAGTTTAGATTTAAAATTACTGAATTTTTTTTAGTAACTTGTACGATTGAGGTGGGGAAAAAAGATAAGGGAAGTAAATCATTTCAAATTATTTCTCAACATTGGGGGAGGATGCTATAGAGAAATGCATATACAGTAGTTTCCCCTTACCCATGGTTTTGCTTTCTGCAGTTTCAGTTACCCACAGTCAACTGTGGTCCAGAATTATTAAATGAAAAATTCCAGCAATAAACAACTCATAAGTTTTAAGTTGCTTGCCTTTCTGAGTAGTGTGATGAAATCTCACACAGTCCAGCTCTGTCCCACCTGGGACGTGAATTGTCCTTTGTCCACACTGTAGACACTTCCCACCCATTATTCACTTAGGAGCTGCCTGAGTTGTCAAGTGGACTTTGGTAGTATTGCAGTGCTTGTGTTCAAATAACCCTTATTTTACTTAAAAACGGTCCTAAAGTGCAGGAAACTTGACAGTTCCAACATGCCAAAGAGAAGTCGTAAAGTACTTCTTTTAAGTCAATAGGTGAACTTTCTGATTTAACAAGGAAAGAAAAAAATCATAGGCGGAGGTTGTTAAGATCAATTGTAAGAACAGATCTTCCATTTGTGAAATTGTGAAGAAGAAAACGAAATTTGTACTAGTTTTGCTGTCTCACCTCAAACTGCAAAAATTATGGCCACAATGTGTGATGAGTGCTTAATTAAGATGGAAAAGACATGAAATTTATGGGTGGAAGACATGAACAGAAATGTGTTCCAGTTTGTGGTAATCTGGTTGGTACTATCTGTGGTTTCAGAAATCCACTGGGGCTTGGAACATACCTCCCTCAGACCACTACTGCATGCTAAACCTGTAACTGTATGGACAAGTAGAAAAAGATAGGAAATAGAACATCTCATTGGGGGAAATAGTTTTTATTTTTATGTCAAAGAATTGTAGAGAAATAAGTTTTTGGTATGAACAAAGAAAATAGATAATCATTAAAAATTTAAAAAATCTATTGGTAGAATTTACAAAGAAGCATAAGGTAAAGACCAAATAGCAATAATAATCAACTAGAAAAATAAGTCAGAAAAAAAGACGAACAATAATATAAAACAAACGATGAAAGGGGAAAGTATAACATGTCATGTGCCAGTGATTGCACTAAACTTGTAAGCTGGATTCTCCAGTTAAATGTGTCAAACTGACTTTAAAGAAGACAGTTAATGTTAATTACAAGAAAAAAAAGACACTTAAAATGATTAAAACAATAAAGAGCAATGCTAAGAAAATGCAAAGAAGAAAGAAAGCATGAAAGGCAAAGGTAGTATCAGACAACACAGAATTCTAGGTTAAAGGCACATGGATACATATGTAACAAACCTGCACATTGTGCACATGTACCCTAAAACCCTAAAGTACAATAAAAAAAAATAAATAAATAAAAATAAAAATAAAAATAAAAATAAAAAACCGTAGCCATCCTAATGGAAAAAAAAAAAAAAAAAAAAAAAGCACTAAATAGGTCATGGAAGGGTAATGATGAAAAGCAGAGTTATGAAAGACATATACCAGCCAGGAACTAGTATGCACCCAACAACCCAACAGCTTTTAGTAGACTTAAAGTGAAACTGTTAAAATTGTGAGAACTTGATAAAAGTACAAATATAGTGATTACTTCAGTACACCTCTTTTTGAATTGTGCATGTGTATCTTGTATACAATATTAAGTAACTACACAAAAAATAGTACAATTAGTAAGGGGAGAATTTTTATGTCTTTCAAAAATATACTTTTCTCTACTAGCCATGAAATATATAAGAAAACTAGTCATGTACTTGGCCCCAAAGAAATTTTGCACATAAAAAATGTGTATTTTCCAGGCCATCTTTTCTGATCATGCTGCAAAAAAATATTATACAATGAATGAAAAAAAATTAGAAATTAGGAATAAATGGCATGAAGGTAACCCCCAAATACTAAATGTGTAATAATTACAAATATATTTCTAGATAACCATTGAATGAAATTTGGAATTGAAAGAAAATCGCTGTACAGAAAGCAATGCAAATTGGAACCCCATGACACAGCCAAAGCTGTACTGAGAGCAACTGAGTGTGGCCCTTGAATGCCTTTAATATTAAGGAATAAAAATAAAAATTATTATTTTTTATATAATTTTTTGCCATTTATTTATTTATTTATTTATTTTTTTATTACACTTTAAGTTCTGGGATACATGTACAGGACGTGCAGGTTTGTTACATAGGTATACACATGCCATGGTGGTTTGCGGCACCCATCAACCCGTCATCTAGATTAGATATTTCTCCTAATACTATCCCTCCCCAGCCCCCCACCCCCCCAACAGGCCCTAGTGTGTGATGTTCCCCTCCCCGTGTCCATGTGTTCTCATTGTTCAGCTCCCACTTATGACTGAGAACATGCGGTATTTGGTTTTCTGTTCTTGTGTTAGTTTGCTGAGAATGAAGGTTTCCAGCATCATCCATATCCCTGCAAAGGACATGAACTCATCCTTTTTTTATGGCCACATAATATTCCATGGTGTATATGTGCCACATTTTCTTTATCCAGTCTATCATTGATGGGCATTTGGGTTGGTTCCAAGTCTTTGCTATTGTGAACAGTGCCTCAATAAACATACGTGTGTATGTGTCTTTATAGTAGAATGATTTATAATCCTTGGGGTATATACGCAGTAATGGGATTGCTGGGTCAAATGGTATTTGTGGTTCTAGATCCTTGAAGAATGGCTACACTGTCTTCCACAATGGTTGAACTAATTGACACTCCCACCAACAGTATAAAAGCATTCCTATTTCTCCACACTGGAATTTAACTTATCAATTTTAAAACATTAAGAAAGAAAAAATAAACCACAGAGGAGGAACAGGGAATTAGTAAAGTAAAAATGAAAATAATGGGGGGGGAACAAAATACTGGGAAGAATATTGTCGTTTTTGAAAAGATTGAAATACTGGCTAGATCACTCAAGAGACTATGGAAAAAGGTGAGAAAGCAAAATTATAAAAAATGGAATAAAGAGGAGCAACCATGCATAGAGCAATTTAAAAAATATGGGGGAAAATGATTTACTCTAGCAATACACATATACTTTCATATATATATGTTTATATATATGCAATATAGCTACGCAAATATATACAATATGTATCTACACCCATATATGTACATATAAACTTGCATACATACAAGTACATACATGCGCAATGTATATATACACATAAATATGTATATATACAATGTAGATATATAAATATTTCATGTATATGTGAATACTTATGTATTATGTGCATATATATATACATTATATATACATAAAAGGGGGTGTAGAAAAAATAAAATTAGGGTAGATCTTGTCTTCCAAGAATTAAAACATACCATGAAGTCAATCATGTCACTGTGATATTGGCAAAGGAATGGAAAGTAGATGCATGATTAAAATAAAGACTAAAAATAGACCTTAGTTATATATGATAATATAAGACAAAGGCAATATTATAATTTAGTGCAAAAGGATGAATTATTTAATAAGCTGTGCTGGACTTATGTCCTATGCATATAGAAAAAATAATATTAGACTCTGATCTGATATCATGTACAAAAATAAATTCCAGATGGAGTGTTTTTTTTCTGAATCATGCGAGAGAAAGTTGCAAGTATAATATCCCTTCACCCAAATACTTCAATATGTATTTCCTACAAACAATTATAGTATAATCAAAATCATAACCAAAATCAGGAAATTACAATTGATACCTTATTATCTATAGTATTTGATAAACCAAATTTACCAGTTTTCTTGCTGTCCTTTTAAGCAAACAGGAACAAATAATTTCCGTTTTCTGGTCCAGGATTCATTCCAGAATATCATGTTGCATTTGTTGTCATGTCCCTTTAGTCTTTTTTGACCTATTATAGTTTCTTAGTTATTCTTTGACTTTTATCACCTTAACATTTTTGAGGAGTATAAACCAGTTATTTTGCAGATTGTTCCTCACATTGGTTTTTTGATTGATAGAACTGAAGACATTCCTAACTATGCTTTTGATAGACCTATTATTTTATATATTTGATAGTCACCTTCTAACAATAGCCTATACCACTGATTTGAGGCTGCCTAAAATTGTTTAGCACCCAGGTGCAGAGGCCCTTTTGTCAAGGCCACTTGCTGATAATAATCAGATCTCCTGCTACCAGCCACAGCCAACAGAAGACATTTATCATCTCCATATTATTTGGATTCCTTTCCCTCATACTCTTCTTGGATTCACATTCTTTATAAATCACTAGAAAATTTTTTGGTTATTTGTTGGCCATAAAGGCAGTTATGTTTGAGGGAACACTCTTCTGAAAACCTTAGTCACCTACATAATCCAATTTCATATCCAACTGAATCAGGCCCTAAAGACAAGTCCACCTAGAGAGGAAAAGTTATTTGCTTAATCGTTTTACTTAATTCTGCTAGCTTTTCTTGAATTGGCAGGTGTTAGTTGTCTTTGTTGTGAATACTCAGGTTTTTATGGCTGTTGGCAATTTTTTTTAACATAAATTATTTTGGCCTTCTGTTCCTTTTCCAACACCTAAAAGATTGCATGGGCCAGATTTTGCACTGGTCTAAATCAGCCTTTACTTTAATAGGTGTAATTTAATTTCCTGCCTGTTTCTTTGTACAAATGCCAATGTTGTACAATTTATCAAAAGGCTTTTAAACTGACTGCCTGATTGCTGCAGATTGGCTGAAATAAACGAGCACTGCCCTAGGAAATCAGAGCCTGAGTTTTTCCTGACTTTTCATTAGTATGGTTAAGAGACTGGGGCTTGGAGCGATACTTAGATTAGATCTTGGTTCCACTACTTTACCACCCATCTGAGTTTGGACAATTTAATTAATGTCTCTATGTCTAAACTTTCTCGCCTGCTCAACAGCAATAATGATGTTACATATGGATGTTCCTCGACTTATGATGGGGTTTATATCCTGATGAACTTACCATAAGTTGAAAATATCCTAAGTCTAAAATACACCTAATCTACTGAACATCATGGCGTTAGCCTAGCCTACATCAAACATGCTAAGAACACTTACATTAACCTACAGGCGGGCAAAATAATCTAATGCAAAGCCTATTTTATAATACAGTGTTGAGTATCTAATGTGATTTATTTACTTTATGTTTACTGGCTTATTAGAAAGGTTATTGAAAGTACACAGATGAAGAAACACATAGGATGAAGTATGGGGAAATGGATGTGGAGCTTCCAGGCCCTCCCGGGGCATATCACTGTATTGAAAGTGAAGAACAGAATGGCTTGCTGTCACTGTCCAGCATTTTGAGAGAGAGAGAGAGTATTATACCTCATAATGCTAGTCCAGGAAAAGATCAAAATTCAAAAATTCTAAGTATGGGTTCTACCAAATGCATATCACTTTCACACCTTCATGAGGTTGAAAAATTGTGTCATCTGCATTTCATTAGTACTATTTTCAATGTGAGGAAGAAATTAAATAATGATACATGGTGCATAGCATACATTTGACAATATTAATAAATGTTGCCTGTTGTGATAACTAGTTATGTCACTTTGGTAAATCATGTAAATGAACTTCCAGGTCTCTATTGTTGTGTTACAAACTATCCTAAACCCAGTGGCTTAAAATAAAGACCATTTTATTATGCCCATGAGCTATAAATCAAGAATTTGGGCAGGGTGTGGCAGTTGGGATGGTCTTGGACCGTTCACAGAGGTTCCATTCGTCTGAGGTCTCATTTGTCTGGTGGCTTGGGAGAGACACCTGAAAGGCTGTTCTCAGTTTGGTCTCTCTTTCTCCATATGGCTCCAGGTCTTCTTCATATGATCTCTCCAGCAGGATAGTCAGACTACTCACAGAGCAGCTCAGGATTCCAAGAGTGAGTGCTCTAAGAGACCAAGGAAGAGGCTTAAAGCTGCCTTTTTTTTTTTTTTTTTTTTTTTTTTTTTGAGACAGGGTCTCAATCTGTTGCCCAGGCTGGAGTGCAATGGTGTGATCTTGGCTCACTGTGACCTCTGCCTCCTGGGCTCAAGTGATCATTCCATCTCAGTCTCCCAAGTAGCTGGGACCACAGGTGTGCACCACCACGCTTGGCTAATTTTTGTATTTTTTTGTGTAGGTGGAGTTTTGCCATGTTGCCCAGGCTGATCTCAAACTCCTGGACTCAGGCAATCTGCCTGCCTTGACCTCTCAAAGTGCTGGGATTTTAGGTGTGAGCCACCACGCCGGGCCTCAGGGCTTCTTATAACAGCTTCCGAAGTTACAAAGTGTCACATGTGCTTCATTTCTTCATTTAATATAGGAAGGGACTACACAAGTGCATGAATACAGGGACTATGATTCACTAGGGGACTATCTTAGAACCAAGTTATACCACAATGAATAATTTGTGTTTCCTCCAGAGGTATTCATTTATGCCTGTCGGTAGACTAATCGTTACACATTGGTTGGGCATATATCCAAGGTGACTTATTACAAAAGATGCTTGAAAAAAAGAACTACAGATTCATCACATTTTTTGAGATCTCATCTGTGGAATGAAATTGACCTGAGAGATTCCAGGAAGTATAACGTAGGAGCAAACTTTTCTTTAGACTCTCAATATTTCCTAATGTTTCATTTCTTCTCATTGAAATTATTTGAGGATCTGGGAATATATTACTCATTATCGCTCTAATTATACTATGTAAAAAGCCACCCTTTAATCTCACTCTTTTATAATAATAAACATTTATTTCCTGCTTTCACATCTGAGAGTCAGCTGTGACCCTGTTGGGCTTGACCAGGGTGGGTTGGGGTTAGATGGACTAGTTTTAGGCTGTGAATGAGTCCAGGTTTGTTCCACAGGTCTCCTCATTCTGGAAACATGACAGTTTCATTCTGAACTCATAAAATTCCGTACCTCTAGAGGCCAAAGCAATACATGCAAGCACATTTAAGACCTCTGTTCAAGCCATATCCACTTACAGTTCGTTAGCCAAATGAAATCACATGGGCAAGTTCAAAGTCAATAGAATTGAGAAGTCTTTTCTGCCCAAAGGGAGGCCACAGGGGAAAGAATAATTGTGAACAACTAATATTCTCTTTCATGGAGTCTAGGCACAGTGGAATAAAAAGTCAGTATTCCTGTGCATTCATATAATGCTGAAAGGATCCCCGAGTTTCCATTTGTAAAAATCTGTCTCCTATATAGTAGAAGACAGCACCCACTTACTGATACATTTTGCGGGGGTTCCACAGTTCAGTCCCCAGTGTCAAATTTTAATTGTACAAAATACAGAAGTTAATACTCTATTTTAGGTTTTCTGTTATTTATGTTCATTCTGTGTTTATGAAGCACCAACATTATATTCAGCTATTGACAATGCTTGAGCAATTGGTCTCTGCCCTGAGAAATTTATTTCAGAGTATTCAAGCTGGTTAAATCAGTGTCAGACTCTCAACTTTGAACAGACAGCTGTGGAGAGGAGATAAGCTTTTGAAGATGCCGCAGAAATGGTATTTATAGAGGGAATGAAAGTGGGAAAGATGTTAGGTAACCAAGGAAGGGAGAGCTTATACAAATTTGCAAAATGAATGGTAAAGAAAAACCCCCCAACAATTCAGGTGGTGGAATAGACAAAGGTGAGGCTCCAGCTCGACTTTATCCTCTGTGTTTTCAGAAATCCTGAGGAATTTAGACATCACTTGGATTTATTATTTGACAGATACGTCTCTTAAAGTTTTGACTTCACGTTTATCATGTTTTCTGTCTTAAATTTGTTTTGTGCTGATGGCACTGAGTTGTTGTCCTTGAGTATAGTGAATTTCTCTCAGTCCCTGTGGGCATGTTGTTACCAGAAGGTTGATATATCTTAGTGATCCTGTGACTAAGGCCACACTTGGCTAAAACAGTAGCTGCCCATATGTAATTTGAGGGTTCCCATAGGCATCTATGCCTTCAAAATATTTTTTCCAACTAAACTCCCCTGTACCTGATAATCCTAAATTACTTGCCACATGAAAGTTACTCTGCATTGCAGGGATGAAAGATAACAAGAAGGACTATGGTGCCTCACAGATGTAGTAGCTCATTGGATAGACACATGCAGAAGGCAATTTGATAGAAAGATCTGGGCTGGTAAAAAAGCCCTCTTACCACCTTAGACTGTCCACTTACTCTGCAGGAACATCTCTTGCCAATCTCTCCAGTCTCTTTAGGGGCATTTGCTTTTGACTTTCCAGAATATGTTACCCATTTCCAATATTCTCCCATTATTTTCTTCTGGTGAATTATCTCTCCTACATTGTGAACAGTTTTTGATGAGTCTATAAACTGAGATGACCTGCTCTGCTACTCCTCTTCCGTGATGCTCTTTCTGCTGTATCAGCTTGGCTAGGCTACAGTTTTCAGTTATTTAATCAAGCACTAATTTAAGTGTTGTGAAGCCATTTTGTAGATGAGATTAAAGTACATAATCAGTTTACTTTAAGTGAAGAAATTATACTTGACAATTTGGGTTGGTGTGATTCAATCAGTGAAAGGCATTAAGAGCAGAGCTGAGGCTTCCCTCAGAAAGAAATTCTGCCCATGGCTTGCAGCTCCAGCCTGTACTGAGAGTTCCAGCCTCCCTTCCTGATGGCCTGCAGAGTTTGAACTTACTTAGCCAGCCCTCAATTCTGTGAGCCAATTTCTTGCATTACATATACATCTATTAATCTATACCTCCTATTGGTTCTTTTGTGGTTGAACCCTGAGAGATACACCTTTAATCCCAATTTTCTCACAAATGAAACTAAAGAAATGTCCTACAATCCCTTAGTTCTTTCCTTGCCGGATCTTTTCCTTCATTGCCATAGTAAAGCCAAGGAAAGACATGAAGCTAAACTTGGCCAGCTAATGACTTTGATAGTCTTTCTCTTGAGGGGAATAACGTAAAAAATAAAACAAAACAAACAAAAAAACTCTGACATTTTCAAGTTTTTTTTTCTAATAGAAATGTCTTAACAAGATCCTTCTATAGGTCCTTCTTTTCTTATTTTGCTCTATTTCAACCCTAATTATTGTGTTTTTTAAATTAATTTTTTTCTTTTGCTTGGCCACAGCATGAAAATGACTGTCAAATTCAATTCTGTCACTTGAAACCACAACAAAAACCTTAAATGATACAGCCCCTGAGCACTCTGGCAGATTTAAACAAAACTTAGATCTGATTCGAAACCTGGGCTTTCCAAGTATATCCAGAGAATCCCTGAAGGATTGACTCTACTTCTTTTGCAATAAATCATGGGGTAGGGGCCATATTAAAATATCAGTGTTTTCTTGTAGGAGTAATTTGTTATACTATTATCTATCATAAACATTTGAGTTCAACTTGGACTATCCATTGAGCCAGGGATATGTGGAAATCCAAATGAATGTGGAAGACAATATGAATTGTGATGCAAGGATGAATGAGAAAAATGTTTGGACATGAAGCAATCCATTAAATGTGTCAAAGGGCAGATCCTAATGGAGGATGAGGGAAATAGGGTATGGAATGGTAAAATAAGGAGGGCTGGGGAAGGATACTTGAGATTACTACCCTGTTCTAGTGAATAGCCATTCTCATCCTACATAATGGGCAGGATAATGGCCCCCAAAGATGTCCCTTTTCTATCAAACCTGTGAATATGTTACCTTACACAGCAAGAATGAATAAGCTTGCTAATCAGCTGACTTTAATATAGAAAGATTAATCTGGATTATCCATGTGTGCCCAGCATAATCTAATAGGTCTTTAATCTATTAAGGGGAGGGAGGCAGAAAAGGAATCAATGTCAGAGGAATGAAATTTGAGAAAGGCTTGACTAGCTATGGCTGGCTTTGAAGATGGAAAGGGACTGTAAGCCAAGGAATGCATGCAGCCTCTAGAAGCTAAAAAGGCTAGGAAATGGATTCTTCTTTAGACCTAGAGAAGGAATGCAGCTTTGCCGACACTTGATTTAGCCCAGTGGGATTTGCGTCAGATTTCTGAGACACAGAACTGTAAGATAAAAATTTGTGTTAAACATGTAAGTTAGTGGATAATTTGTTATAGCAGCAACAGAAAACTATCAGATCCCATAACCCATTAATATAGTAAAAACAATAAACGGGAGCATAAGACCTCCAGATGGTCTGCACAGGAGAAAGGAGAACAGAATCGGACAGGTCATTTCCCTGCTCTACCATTTTCCGTCAGAATGACCCTTGGCAAAGTATTTCGTCTTTCTAAACTTCAACATTCTCCAAAATGGCCAGAAGATACTTGCGTTTTAGATTTTTCTCTAAAAACAAGACAATCTGGTACTTAGCTAATAATGTCTGAACTCTCTTATCAGCTCTGACCGAGGTTGGGATTCCAGGGGTGGAACTGGTACCACTGAGGAGCAAGGACTTGATCCTGGAAAGCTGCGAAATGTAGAACAAAGGGAAAGCTGAGGCTTGTAAGATGCCAGGTAAATATGAGCTTGGGAAGAAAATAGATAACAAGAAACCCAAAGGGAAAGGCAGAGGGGCAACAACTGGCTTTGAGCAAAGGACTAGCAGTCCAGCTTGGTGAGATCAGGAAAGAGGTTCAGGAGTGCAGATCCTGGACGCAGTTCCAAAGGCAGAGATAGTGGTGAGGCCTCCAATAATTGTGGACAAGTGTCTTAGGAGGCACAAGTAGTGTAGATATCTAATGGTATCTTAGTAAATATAATTACCATTTTTATTAGTTGTATTCCATTCCCAGCTTTACTCATTTCTAGCTGTGTGACTTCAGACAAGTTACGTGACTTGCCAGTCTTAGTTTCCCCCAAACTTAAATGAATACATTGAACTCAAGTGGGCTAAAATGAATTCCAGCTGAATGTTCTATTATTTTTCATAATAGCTCTTTTTAAGCAGTAATTGATATAAATTATAATTAATCCATTTAAAGAATACAACTGAGTACTTTTTCCTACACTCACACAGTCATACAACCGCACGTTATACTTTTAGAGCACTTTTGCTCCCTCAAAGAGAAATGCTGTGCCTGTTAGCAGTCATTTCTAATTTTCCCCAACACCACCCCACTTCTGGCCCCAAATAACCATGAATCTACTTTCTAACTCTACAGATTTGCCTATTATAAACATTTCGTAAAAATGGAATCATACAATATGTGGTCTTTTATAACTGACTTCTCTCACATACCATATTTTCAAGGCCTATTCATGTTGTAGCATATATTGCTACTCCATTCTTTCTCATTGCCTAAAAATATTTCATTGTGTGGATATATTACATTCTATTTCTTAATTTTGAGTGGATATATGTTTTTATTGCTCTTGGGAATCCTAGGAGTGTAATTTCTGGGTCATATCATAGCTCTATTTTCAGTATTGATAAATTGCCATTCAGTTTATCAAAGCATTGGCACCATTTTACAGTCCCACCATCAGTATATGAGGGTTTCCATTTTTTTCACATGCTTGCCAGCAGTTATGTCTTTTTTTATTATATCTGTCCTAGGGGGTGTGAAATGGTATTATCATGGTTTTTATTTTTATTTAACTGATAGCTAATGATGTTGAGCATCTTTTCATGTGCCTTTTGGCTATTTGCATATCTTCTTTGGAGACATGTCTATGCACATTCTCTGCCCATTTTTAAATTTGTTATTTTACTATTCAGTTGTAAGAGTTCTTTATTTATTCTGGACCCAAGTTGTGTATCAGATATGATTTGCAAATATTTTCTCCTATTCTGTGTGTCTTAGTCAGCCAGGGCTGTTATAACAAATACCGTAGACTGGGTGGCTTAAAAAACCAATCTTTTTTTTTTTTTTTTTTTTTTTTTTTTTTTTTTTTTTTTTTTTTTTTACAATTCTGGAGGCTGGGAAGTCCAAGATCAAGGGGCTTGTGAGGGCTCTTTTCTTGGTTTGTAGGCAGATGCCTTCTTGTTGAATCCTCACATGGAAGACAGAGAGACAGAGAAAGAGAAATTATCTTTCTTGTGTCTCTTCTTATAAGAACACTAATCCCATTCATGAGGGCTCTACCCTCATTACTTACTTCAAGACCTAATTACCTCCCCAAAGCCTCACCCTCAAATATTATGACACTGGGGAATTAGGTTTCAACATATGGATTTTGGGGAAACACAAACATTCAGTCCATAACCTTGTGGATTGCCTTTTCACTTTCCTGGTGGTGTCTTTTGAAGCACAAAAGATTTTAGTTTTGGCGAAGGACATTTAATCTATTTTTTTCTTTTGTTGCTTGTACTTTTGCTATTGTAGCTAACCAACCAATACCTAACCCAAGGTCATAAACATTTATTGTTATAAGAATTTTATAATTTTAGCTCTTAATTTAGGTTTGTGATTCATTTTGAGTTAATTTTTATGTAGAGAGTGAGATAGAGCATCCAACTCTAGATTTTCTTTTCATATGAATATCAAGTTTTTCTAGTACGATTTATTGAGAAGACTATTTTTTCCCTGTTTGTCACCAAACTCTTGTCAATAACCAATTGGTCATATATGATGTAAGGATCTACATCTGTGCTCTCATTTCTATTCCACCGATGTGTGTGTCTATTCTTATGCTAGGACTACAGAATCTTGATTACTGTATCTTTATAGTAAGTTTTGGAGTCCTCCAGGTTTTTTTTTTTTCTATTTCAACATTGTTTTGGCTTTTTGGAGTCTCATGTATTTCCATGTAAATTTTAGGATCAGCTTATCAATTTCTAAAAAATAATCCAACTTGGATGTTTACCGGGATTGTGGTGAATTTATAGATCAATTTGGGTAGTATTGCCACTTTAACAATATTGAATCTTCTGAATCTTGAATATTAGATGACTTTCAATTTATTTAGGTCTTTCAGAAATGTTTTGTGGTTTTCCACATAAAAGTATTAAACTTATTTTGTTAATTCTATTTGAAGCTTTGCTCTTTTATTCTTTTTGATACTATTATAAATGTAATTGTTTTCCTAACTTCGTATTTCAAAATGTTAATTGCTATTATACAGATATACAATTCATTTTTGTATACTGTTCTTGAATCCTGAAACCTTGACAAACTTATTTGTTTCAATTTTAAAAAATGGATTATTCTTTCTACATCTAAGGATTTTCCATATACAAAATTATTATCCAAAATTAGAGATAATTAAGATAATTTTACTTATTCCAATCTGAATACTTTTTTTTTTTTTTTTTGCTAGGCATGGTGGTTCATGCCTATAATCCCAGCACTTTGGGAGGTCAAGGTGGATGGATCACTTGAGGTCAGGAGTTTGAGACCAGCCTGGCCAACATGGAGAAACCCTGCCTCTACCAAAAATGTAGAAATTAGCTGGGCATGATGGCAGGAGCCTGTAATCCCAGCTACTCAGGAGGTTGAGGCAGGAGAATCACTTGAACTTGGGAGGCAGAGGTTGCAGTGAGCCAAGATTGTGCCACTGTTCTGACGAGAACTTTTAGTACAATTGTTGAAGTACCAATAGTGGACATTCTTGCTACTGATTTTTGGGGCAAAGCTTTCAGCTTTTTACCAGTAAGTATGATGTTTGCAGTGAGTTTTTGGTTGATGAGCTTCATAAAGCTGCAGGTGTTCCTTCTATTTCTAGTTTGTTGAGATCGCTATTATGAAAGAATTGTTGTTTTGCTAAATGTTTTTTCTACATCTGTTGAGATAATTATGTTATTTTTCTCATCCATTCTATTAACATGGTATGTTACATTAATTTACTGAAATGCTAAACTAAACTTGCACTCCTGGAATAAAGTGCCACTTGATCATGGTATACATATGTTTTTCATATGTTGCAAGGTTTGGCTTCATAGCATTTTGTTGATAGCATTTTTTACCTATACTTACAAAGAATATCGATCCACAGTTTTCCTTCCTTATGATTTTTAAATCAAGATAATGTATTTTTATATATCACCATGACAAATTTGGTATCATAGAATAAATTCTATGATTCCATGAATTCTAGGGAATTCTGTGGTATCTTATAGAATCCATTGGAAGTGTTCCCTTCCCTTTTACTTTTGGAAGAGATTGTGAAGAGTTAGTATGAAGCATTCTTCAAACATTTGGTAGAATTGTTCAGTGATGTCAGCTGGTCCTAACATTTTTTTGGTGGAAAGTCTTTTGATTTCTAATTCAATCTTTTTACTTATATGTCTATCCATATGTTCTATTTCTTCTTGAGTCAGTATTGGTTATTTGCATATTTCTAGAAATTTGTCCATTTGTTATAGGTTATCTAATTAGCTGACATAAATTTTTTACAGTATACTGTATATATAATTTTTGTTTCTATAAGCTTAATAGTAATTAACATATCTTTTTTCATTCTTAGTTTAGTTACTTGACTTGGCAATGCGGGCTCTTTTTTGGTTCCATATGAACTTTGAAGTAGTTTTTTCCAATTCTGTGAAGAAAGTCATTGGTAGCTTGATGGGGATGACATTGAATGTATAAATTACCTTGGGCAGTATGGCCATTTTCACGATCTTGATTCTTCCATCCCATGAGCATGGAATGTTCTTCCATTTGTTTGTATCCTCTTTTATTTCATTGAGCAGTGGTTTGTAGCTCTCCTGGAAGAGGTCCTTCACGTCCCTTTTAAGTTGGATTCCTAGGTATTTTATTCTCTTTGAAGCAATTGTGAATGGGAGTTCACTCATGATTTGGCTCTCTGTTTGTCTGTGATTGGTGTATAAGAATGCTAGTGATTTTTGCACATTGATTTTGTATCCTGAGACTTTGCTGAAGTTGCTTATCAGCTTAAGGAGATTTTGGGCTGAGACAATGGGGTTTTCTAGATATACAATCACGTCATCTGCAAACAGGGACAATTTGACTTCCTCTTTTCCTAATTGAATACTCTTTATTTCCTTCTTCTGGCTGATTGCCCTGGCCAGAACTTCTAACACTATGTTGAATAGGAGGGGTGAGAGAGGGCATCCCTGTCTTGTGCCAGTTTTCAAAGGGAATGCTTCCAGTTTTTGCCCTTTCAGTATGATATTGGCTTGAATTTTGTCAAAGGCCTTTTCTGCATCTATTGAGATAATCATGTGGTTTTTGTCTTTGGTTCTGTTTATATGCTGGATTACATTTATTGATTTGCTTATGTTAAACCAGCTTTGCATCCCAGGGATGAAGCCCACTTGATCACGGTGGATAAGCTTTTTGATGTGCTGCTGGATTCGGTTTGCCAGTATTTTATTGAGGATTTTTGCATCAATGTTAACCAAGGATATTGGTCTAAAATTCTCTTTTTTGGTTGTGTCTCTGCCCGGCTTTGGTATCAGGATGATGCTGGCCTCATAAAATGAGTTAGGAGGCATCAAGCTACCTAACTTCAAACTATACTACAAGGCTACAGTAACCAAAACAGCATGGTACTGGTACCAAAACAGAGACATGGATCAATGGAACAGAACGGAGCCCTCCGAAATAACGCCACTTACCTACAGCTATCTGATCTTTGACAAACCTGACAAAAACAAGTAATGGGGAAAGTATTCCCTATTTAATAAATGATGCTGGGAAAACTGGCAGCCATATGTAGAAAGCTGAAACTTGATCCCTTCCTTACACCTTATACAAAAATTAATTCAAGATGGATTAAAGACTTACATGTTAGACTTAAATCATAAAAACCCTAGAAGAAAACCTAGGCATTACCATTGAGGACATAGGCATGGGCAAGGACTTCATGTCTAAAACACCAAAAACAATGGCAACAAAAGCCAAAATTGAGGAATGGGATCTAATTAAACTAAAGAGCTTCTGCACAGCAAAAGAAACTACCATTAGAGTGAACAGGCAACCTACAAAATGGGAGAAAATTTTCACCTTCTACTCATCTGCAAAGGGCTAATATCCAGAATCTACAGTGAACTCAAACAAATTTACAAGAAAAAAACAACCCCATCAAAAAGTGGGAGAAGGATATGAACAGACACTTCTCAAAAGAAGACATTTATGCAGCCAAAAACCACATGCAAAAATGCTTATTGTCACTGGCCATCAGAGAAATGTAAATCAAAACCACAATGAGATACCATCTCACACCGGTTAGAATGGCCATCATTAAAATGTCAGGAAACAACAGGTGCTGGAGAGGATGCGGAGAAATAGGAACACTTTTACACAGTTGGTGGGACTGTAAACTAGTTCAATCATTGTGGATCAGTGTGGCGATTCCTCAGGGATCTAGAACTAGAAATACCATTTGACCCAGCCATCCCATTACTGGGTATATACCCAAAGGACTATAAATCATGCTGCTATAAAGACACATGCACATGTATGTTTATTGCGGCACTATTCACAATAGCAAAGACTTGGAACCAACCCAAATGTCCAACAACGATAGACTGGATTAAGAAAATGTGGCACGTATACACCATGGAATACTATAAAAATGATGAGCCATAAAAAATTAGCAGCCATAAAAAATGATGAGTTCATGTCCTTTGTAGGGATATGGATGAAACTGGAAATCATCATTCTCAGTAAACTAACCCAAGGTCAAATAACCAAACACCGCATGTTCTCAATCATAAGTGGGAATCGAACAATGAGAACACATGGACACAGGAAGGGGAACATCATACTCTGGGGACTGTTGTGGGGTGGGGGGAGGGGGGAGGGATAGCATTAGGAGATACCCCTAATGCTAAATGATGAGTTAATGGGTGCAGCACACCAACATGGCACGTGGATACATATGTAACAAACCTGCACATTGTGCACATGTACCCTAAAACTTAAAGTATAATAATAATAAAAACAAAGAAACATAAAAAAAAATGTAGTTACTTGAATCTTTTCTCTCTCAATCTTTGTCAATCTAGTTAAAGATTAGTCAATTTTGTTGACCTTTTCAAAGAGAAAAGTTTTGGTTTTATTGATTTTTTTTCTATTCTCTATTTAATATATTCATGTTCTATATTATTTTCTCGCTTCTGCTAGCTTTGGTTTTAGTTCTTTTTTTCTCAAATTAAGGGGGATGATTAGATTAGTGATTTGAGAACTATCTTCTTTTATATTAAGTTCATATTTTATAGTATAATATCATGATTCCTATTAATGATTCTTTATACTTTATTTTCTTAGTGGTTGCACTAGGGTTTATAATAAACATTTTGAACATATTGCAGCCTACTTAATATTTACATTGACTTAGTTCCATTTAAATATTGAAACTTTACTCTTTTACAGTTTCATTCCCTCCACTTTCTTTTTGTTAATATTAATCTTCATATTTACCCTCTGTGGTTCCCTTCATTTCTTTATGTAGATTTGAGTTTTCGTTGTTTGGCATCATTTTCATTGTTTCCGATGAGAAGTTAGCTTATGTTCTCAATGAGTCCATTTTCATACTGCTGTAAAGAACTACCTGAGACTGGGTAATTTATTAAGAAAAGAGGTCTAATTGACTGACAGTTCTGCAGGCTTAAAAGGAAGCATGGCTAGGAGGCCTCATGAAACTTACAATCTTGTTAAAAGGGTGAAGGGGAAGCAAGCATGCCTTACCATGGTGCAGCAGGAGAGAGACAGAGAGAAAGAGAGTGAAGTGGGTAATGCCACATACTTTTAAACCATCAGATCTCATGAGAACTCACTATCATGAGAACAGCAAAGGAGAAATCTGCCCCCATGATTCAATCACCTCCTGCCAGACCCCTCCTCCAATTTGACATGAGATTTGGGAAGGGATACAAATCCAAACCATATAATTCCTCCCTGTCCCCTGCCAAATCTCATGCCTTTCTCTTATTGCAAAATACAAATATCTCTTCTCGACAGTCTCTAGGTCTTAACTCATTTCAGCATTAACTCAAAGATCTACATCCAAAGTCTCACCTGAGACAAGGCAGTCCCTTCTGCCTATGAGCCTGTAAAATAAAAATCAAATTATTTACTCCCAAGATACAATGGGAGTATAGGCGCTGGGTAAATACTCCCATTCCAAATGGGAGAAATTGGCACAAACTAAGGAGCTACAGGTCCCATGCAAGTTCAAAAGTCCAAAACCTAGCAGAGCAGTCATTAAATCTTAAAGTTCCAAAATAATCTCCTTTGACTCCATATCTTAGATCCAGGATATGCTGATGAAAGTGGTGAGCTCCCAAGGCCTTGCGCAGCTCCACCCCTGTGGCTCTGCAGGGTACCATCCCCGTGACTGTTTTCACAGGCTGGCATGGAGTGCCTGTGGCTTTTCCAGGTGCATAGTGCAACAGTGCAAGCTGTTGGTGGATCTACCATTCTAGGGTTTGGAGGATGGTGGCCCTCTTCTCAAAACTCTTCTAGGCTGTGTCCCGGTGGGGACTCTGTATGGGGGCTCCAATCCCAGATTTCCCCTCTGTACTGCCCTAGTAGAGGCTCTCTGTGAAGGCTCCACCCCTGCAGAAGACTTCTGCCTGAACATCCAAGCATTTGCATACATCCTCTGAAATCTAGGCACAGGTTCCCAAACTTCAACTCTTGCCTTCTGTGCACCCATAGGCCCAACACCAGGTGAAAGCCACCAAGTCTTGGAGTGTGCACCTCATGAAGCCACAGCCCAAGTTGTACCTTGGTTCCTTTTAGGCATGGCTGGGGCTGGAACACAGGGCGCCATGACCTGAGACTGCACAGAGCAGCTGAGCCCTGGACCTAGCCCACAAATCCATTTTTCCCTCCTAGGCCTCTGGGCCTGTGATGGGAGGAGCTGCTGTGAAGGTCTCTGAAATGTCCTGGAGACATTTTCCCCATTGTCTTGGTCATTAACGTTTGGTTCCTCTTTACTTATGCAAATTACTGCAGCTGGCTTGAATTTCTCCCCAGAAAATGGGTTTTTATTTTCTACTGCATGATCACGCTGCAAATTTTCCAAACTTTTATGCTCTGCTTCCCTTTTAAATATAAGTTCCAATTTCAGACTATCTCTTTCTTCACACATATCAGCATACAGTTTTAGAAACAGCCAGGTCACATCTTGAATGCTTTGCTGCTTAGAAATTTTTTTTCTGCCAAGCACACTAAATCATCTCTCTCACGTTCAAAGTTCCACAGATCTCTATGGCAAGGGCACAATGCTCCCAGTTTCTTTGCCAAAGCATACCAAGAGTGACCTTCACTCCAGTTCCCAGTAAGCTCCTCATCTCCATCTGAGCACCTCAGCCTGGACTAAATTATCCATATGACTATCAGCATTTTGGTCAAAACCATTCAACAAGTCTCTAGGAAGTTCTGAACTTCCCCATGTCTTCCTGTCTTCTTCTCGTGCCTCCAAACTGTTCCAGCATCTGCCTGTTACCCAGTTCCAAAGTCATTTCTACATTTTCGGGTATCTTTATAGCAGTGTCCTCTTTACTGGTACCAATTTTCTGTATTAGTCCATTCTTACACTGCTGTAAAGAACTACCTGAGACCAGATGGTTTATGAAGAAAACAGATTTAACTGACTCACGGTTCTGCAGGCTTAACAAAAAGCATGGCTAGGGGGCCTCAGGAAACTTACAATCATGTCAGAAGAGTGAAGGGGAAGCAAGCACTTACCATGGTGGAGCAGGAGAGAAAGAGGGGCAGATGGGGAAGTTCTGCACACTTTTAAAGCATCAGATCTGATGAGAACTCACTATCATGAGAACAGCAAGGGGTAAATCTTCCCTTTTAATCCAGTTACCTCCCACCAGGACCCTCCTCCAATTCCGCATGAGCTATGGGTGGGGACTTAAATCTGAACTGTATTATATTCTTATTGAGATTCCTCTTTTATGCAGTGAGTCATTTTTATCTTACTGCTTTCAAGACATTTGCTTTAACTTTGACTTTCAACATTTTAAATATGGAGTATCTAGATGTGAATCTCTGCATTTCCTCTACTAGGAATTTATTAAGCTTTTTGAATGTGTAGGTTAGTGTTTTTTTTTTTTTTCAATCAAATTTTGAAAAATTCCAGTCTTTATTTCTTTGAAATTTTTTTCCTTTCTCTCTCCTGTCCCACCCATTACACATGTTGGTTTGTTTATATGGCATCCATTATTTCTTTGAGACGCTGATCATCTTCGTTTTTCATATTTCTTTCTCTCTGTTCTTTAGATCACATAATCTCTCTTGATCTATCTTCTAGTTTTATGAATTTTTTTGTTTTGCCAATTCATATGTACTAAGCTCCTCCAGTCATTTTTTTTGGGTGGGGGAGGGAGTTGTATTTTTCTATCTTCCTTTTTTTAGATAATTTTTATGAATCTTCCTTATTTGATGAAACATTATCATAATAGCTTTTTTACTTCTTTAAGCATGATTTCATTTAGTTCTTTGAACATCTGTATCATGGTTTCTTTAAAGTCTTCAGCTGGTAAGTTTACTATCTGGTAGCTTTTATTGCCTGCCTTTTCCCCTCCGTGTATGGGATACATTTTTTATCTTTGTATGTCTTAACATTTTTAGTTGAAAACTGAACATCTTAGACATTTTAGATAACATATTGTGGCATCTCTGGATACTGATTCTCCCAGGACTAGTTGTTTTGTTTGCTTAGTCATTTGTTTGTTTAGTGGCTGAACAAATCCACCTACTTCTGGATTCTACCTGCCTGGAGTAGAGTGTCTGAGGGAAAGATCTGTAATAGAGCTGGGTGGGGACGGATATAGGAGAGTGAATCACGATGCAAATGGCACAAACTCATTATTTTTAACAAGATTTAGTGAATTTCATAAATGAATGTTTCTCCATTTGATGTATTCCCTTAAGACGATTTCCAGATTCAAATCATTTTGAAAAAATATAATCTTTACCAGTTAAATTGTTTTGCTAGGGACAGTCTCCACTGAGCTCCTTATTCTGTCATTCTGGAAGCTCTGCCTCTCCTTTATGTTGTTTTTATTCTACAGTTAATTTGAAGATATTCTATTGCCCTTTAAATAAGTGAATACATAACAAAAGAAGAAAACTGCAGACCAGTATCTCTGATTAACATAGACATCAAAACTCTCAAAAAAATACTAGCAAATCAAATTCAGCATTGGGTACTCAGAGATAAAAACATGGCAACAATAGAAACTAGAAACTACTGAACGGGAGGGAGAGAGTGGGGCAAGGTTTGAAACCATTAGGTACTATGCTCAGTGCCTGGTTGATGGGATCATTCATACTCCAAACCTTGGCATGTTACAATATACCTATGTAACAAACCGGAACAAACATGCACCCCCTGAATCTAAAATACAAGTTGAAAAAAATTTTAAATAAATAAGTGAACACAAGTTATTTCTGTGACATTGTCTCAGCATTACCTCTTATTAATTGAGAGTTTGTAAAATGTGCCCAATTTGGGAATAAGAATAATTGACACTAACCTAACTTCCAGCAAGAGTCCATAGTTTTAGAAGCAACAGTTTGAAAACTAGATTTACTTCTGAAGCACTGGTTTCAACACTGTGATTGATTGTGGCATCCATTTCCATATCTTTGGGAAAGTCTGACGGCAGAGTTGGAGATATACAGGGTTGGCCCTTCCAAAGGTATCTGTGGGCACTTAGTAGAATTGCTTTTCATCTAGTAAGAAAAAAAAGCAGATGATAAATGAGCTAACAGATTGAAGTTTTAGGTTTAAAGTAGAAGGCTTAAATGTCAAGTAAAGAAACACAGGTAAAGATCAGAGCACAATTATAAATAGCGTATGTTAGTCAGTATTTTGAAAAACAAAACAGGTTTTGGAGACTATTTTGAAATAGAAGGAAAATAATTGAAGGGATAAAAAGGAATAACTTGGGTCTATTACGTTTGTTATTGTAAGAGAAAGGGCAGTAACATTTCACTCAGCCTCTCAGTAGTCTTTCAGGAGACTTTCACTTCATGGACTATTGTTTTCATGTTTGTATTATAGTGGCTATGATGTTACAAACATACTGAAGGCCTCAAGTCACGTTTGTTGAACAAATAAATGAAAGAACTATTAATTACTCGTTGATTCAGTATTCTATCATGGAGACAGAAGCAACACCAGTTATTTAGCAAAGACCAAAGGAGAAATGTAGTGTGAAGATCTCCAGCATCACAAAGCAGAGTTTAGAAGGGTTGGAGGTTGCGGACTGTGGTGTGGGGTGGAATTGCCTGAGAGTTAGTAGCTTAATTGCCAAATGTTAATCTAAAATCTTTTCTGTAGATTATATTCATTTTGAGCATTTCCCAAATCAGGGTGGATAACCTATTTTCCTCAGGGAGAATTCAAAATTATGTTTGTATTCAAGACTTTAAAGAGCTTACTGATTTCCAGATTAAGAAGATCCGATCTCTCAGGTTTTATTTATTTGTCTATTGTTGTAAAATGCACTATTTTGAAGCCTCTCTGTGTTAGGCTTGACAGAAATAATACAGATCTATGTAAACTGTTTTGCCTTAAAATTTTCCCCTTCAAACCTTAATTACCTAGAGTTGAGTTTAGCATACTGCTGGGTTCATGGCACCATATTTTGACAAGTGGGTCTGTGCAGAGTCCCTGTTTTATTTTATCTTATTTCTCTAATTTAACATACATCTATACTGTAATGGACTGAATGGGGTCTTTCCAAAATATGTCGATTTCCTAATCCCTGGAACATGTGAATGTGACATTATTTGAAAAAAAGTTATTTGCAGATGTAATTAAGAATCTGTATATGAGATCATTCTGGATTATCCAGGTGGGTCTTAAATTCAATGAAAAGTGTCCCTATAAGAAAAATACAGAACGATAATAGATGAAGAGGAGATGGGCATGTGAAAATGGAGGCAGAAATTGGAATTATGCAGCCACAGCCAAGGCATACCTGGAGCCACCAGAAGCTGGAAGAAGTAAGGAAAGGTTCTCCTCTAGGGCCTTTGGAAGGTGTGTTGCCCTGGAGATGCCTTAATTTGAGATTTTTCACATCCAGGATAGTGAGAGAATACATTTCTGTTGTAAACCACCCAGTTTGTGGTAATTTGTTACAACAGCCTTGGAAACTAACATCTACTTACATCTCAGGCTCCAACTTTAGTGTATTTAAGGTGTATCTTTCCAATCTAGTGTCCATATGCATTATGTGGATATGTGGACATAAGTATCTAGTTTCATTAGCAATGAAAGGAATTTAAGTTTCAAAAGGCTACAAAGCAACTAAACCTGTTAACAAAGTGCCCTGATTGTGCCAGACCAATTCTGAGGGCAAATGATTTTTTCCAGTTGCTCCAGAGGTACCCTTAGAAATTATACTCCCAAACTTGGGAACCATAACCAGAATTTACATTTATTAAGTTGGCAAAATGAAAATATCCTTCCACTGTTGATAACGGAAGCATATATACTTATGCACTGCTAGAAGGACTATGAATGAACTCAATGATTATACATAGCAATTTGGCAGTATGAGGTAAGAATCATAGAGATGATCATTTGCCTTGGTAACACTATTTTGGGTTATGTTGCAAGGAAGTGTTACACAAGGAAAACGTCTTCTGCAAGGCATTTCTGTACCTAAAAAATAAAACAACAAAAAACGCCCGGGAACAGTCTGAAGGCCAAATTGTGATCTAGAAGCTAAAGAGAATATGTCACACTCATTCATATAATAACATTTTATTTTTTAAACACTCTCCTAAGTGTTAAAGGTACATGGCAAATAAAGCAAAATTTGACCTAACAAAGTTTAAAATCGAATTCATATTATCTCCTGTGACAGAAAACACACGGAACAGTAACAGCAGCTCAGTCTAATAATGATTTGTAAGAGGAGAAGGGGAGTGTCTGTGTGTTGTGGGGCTGCGGAGAAAGGATAGCCATGTGCCCTACTGGCGTTTCTCAAAATTCCTGAGTAATAAGTTTTTAGTTTTGAATAGATTATAGTTTGAAATAAATAGATCTTCTGGTAATTTCTATACACTCTTATAAGGAGAGAGATTAAAACCACTCTCTAATATTACTGAGTTAACATAAATTGAGCACTTATTGTGCCAGGTACTATCCTAAGAACTTTACACATATCCGTATTACACCATGAGGTGGGGAACCCAGGAAGTCTAGCTCCAGACCCAGTGCTCATACACCTTACACTGACTGCCTCTTCCCTTGATCTGAGTGAAGATGAATGGATTACTACACTACACTTAGAAACCATGTTGAATAGGAAAGACAACCTGGAAGAGAAAATAGTAGATCTTGCAATGTGGCCTCTATGAGAGCAATGTCATAATTATGTTTCTATAAACAGAATAAATCAAAAGAAGCCATGGCAAAAGTTAGGTTTTGCTATAGTTGAGCTACTGTTGCAAGCTGATTTTCATCCTGTTAGACTTCTAATCACAAATTCATAGAGTTTGGTGAATCTATGTGTATTTTCTCATTGATTGTTTGGTATGTGCTAAATACTTGTTATTTTTGATAATTTTTGGTCATTGGTTAACTATACAGCTGAATATAATTTAAAATCAATGAAGAAAGGGATGTAACCTCAATTAGCATCCAAGTCGTATCTATTATATTATCTTATTTTTCTCTGTGCACATACCAACATTACTAGCATTCTTTGTAGAACGTTGGTCCATTTATTACCAAAATGAAAGGGGTCCTATGTTATTTCAATATATTATGTGTGGGCAAGTTTAAAGCTGGACTCTATACCCTCACCTGTCTCCTATATTCTGAAAGCCTATCTTTTTAAGCATTTTAATTATGAGGGTTTCATACATTTTCTCCAGTGCTCTGCCTGAAAATTTCTTAGAAAATGCATGCCAGCTTTTCACTTCACCTTAGTTCTAAAGTAAAACAAGAGGGCAGAGTATTTTAGTAATTATCATTCCTCACCGTATAATTGGTAGTTTAGATAATTACAATAGATGTAATAGAACATTTTAGTATCTCGCCAAGAGAAAAAACATAAAAGCATCAAATGAGATAATTGGTGTATATATCATTTGTCTTTAGTATAGGATGATAACAATTTCCCTACATAGCCTAGGAGCTGCCATCACCTCATTTTATAATATAACTAGGACAAAAAGATGTTAAGTGATTTGCTCCTGGTCACCAACTATTAACTGACATTTGGAGACTTGCTCCTATAGATCACCTGCAAGACATATTATGATGTTTTCTATTAAAAATTATCCAGGAATTCTTCAATGCCTTTCAAATAAATTCAAAGCCCCATTGCCAGGTGTTTTCCAATGGCTTAAACTGGTGGTTCTCAAACTTGAAAATGCATCAGAAACACCAAGGGGCTTATTAAATCATAGATTTCTGGGTGCCTTCCCCAGAGGTTCTGACTCAACTTTGACCTAGTCTCTGAGGCTCTGTATTTCTAGAAAGCTTCCAGGTGATGCTGATGCTTATCATGTGGGGACAGCACACTGAGAATTGCTTGCATGAACAATAAAGATGTTTATTATTTTAAATAATAAGAAAGCCTCGAGTAGGACAGTTCCAGAGATGGATAATGAAGCAGTTCAGATATTCTCAATTTACCAGCCTTGCCTTCATGCCTTCTGTCATGGTCACAATCCAGCTACTGCAGTGGAAAGTACCCTATGAGGAAATAAGAATGTCCAGGGAAAGTAGAGGAGTCATCTTTTCTGGTGTGTGTCCTTTAAACCATGGGAAAATCCTTCCTGGGTGCCTTTAGAGGATCTCTCATTGGCCACAAATGTGTCACATACCCAATCACTAAGAAGGGGAATGAGATTGTGCTAGATTTGGGGGTATTAAGATTTACCTCTACGTAGGAGATGGGGTCACCTTCCTAGGCACATTGCCAACTGGAGGAAGGTGAACATTCAAACATAATCATGACTTGGTCAGCAAGGAAGAGTTGGGCAAAGAGTTCGGGGCTGCCCACCAATAGTATCTGCTCTACTAGACACTTACAATCTTTTACAGTTTAGCTTGGTGATTAAAGTAAGTTCAATCATAAAAAATATGACGCAAAGTGCATTCTGTCTGCTACCTGATGAGAGTCGCAGTTAGCAGAGTATTCGACCCTGTGACAGTTTAATGTAAATAGGTGAATCTAAGAAAAGCATAACTTGCTCCAGAGAAGTAGTTGATTTCCCTTAGGTGGAAATGAATTTTACTTGACATACTTAAAATAACATCTAACCTAATTTGTTAGACACAGGGCTTCTGAGTTTTGATTTTCTTACAAAAGATGAATTAGAAGAGGGGCTTCATGCTTAACCACCTGGGTGAGAAGGGCTGATAGAGCAGGATGATAAGGACGTGGTATCTACAGAGGCAAGATTTTCTATTTCACAAGCTTCCCCTACTCCCTTTATTCTTTCCCTTCTTCCTCCTTGTGTCTCTCATATAATGATACCCAAAAGACCCAAAATTTGGATATTAGGGTCAGAGAAAAATTCCATCAGTACTTTGAAGGAGAAAATTACAGATGAATTAAGTGTACCTATTGCAGAATATCCATGGATTCTTAAATCTGCCTTTGAGATATGTAGGAGTTGACCCTGTTTTCCTGTGCCATGTGACATGGAGCCCTTAGTGGTGAAATAAAATAAATTCCGAGCCTTTAGAGATTTTTTTTTTGTACAAGTGAACTAGTAAAGGGTAATGAAATAATTAGGAAATGATTAGTTTTGAGTATTTATTACCTTTGTTTTCAATGTAATTTATTTAGTTGCAAGCTTAGATAAATTTATTTTTAATTGTGGTGTTTAACTGACTCACAAGTTTCTTGAAAATGTATGAGCTGGTATAAGCCAGCACCAGCACACCACTGTATACATTATACACAGGGATGTAGTTTAGACCTGTTTAACCAAGGTCGGTGTTATCCTTGCCTCTGCCGCACCCCACTTCATTCAAGTTCCTGCTGCTGAAATGATGGGGCATGGGTGGTGTTCTAATTGTATGACAATTCCACTCATAGCTAGAGCTCAGGTTCTAAGGTCTATTTCTCTCAGACACATGTTGACCCTAGGTTTCCATGCTCTGAGTACCCTAAGTAAAAATTAAGTATAATTCAAGTTGTAACATGACACAACGGGTGACAAGATCAAACGCTACTTATTCCTGCATGTATTTTACAAACTCCTGTGACCCAGGTTTTGTGGTCTCATTTATTGATCTTCAATCATCATTTGATACAAGCCCAAGCTTCTTTCTTAATGTAAGAGTAAGTACAGAAAGAGAAGAAAGATGAAGTCATTAGTTGGATTGAGGGAGATGAGAGATGAGATATGGAACTACAATATTTTTTCCATCCTGATCCAAAAGAACTTTATGAAAATCACAAGATAAATGTTTTACTGACAAACATCTTAACGAAAAGACTTCAGATTTTATTCCTTAGTACATCAGTTTTCACAGTTATGTATCTTGAGAGCAAGAAATTCAGAAGATATTTTGAGGTTTGTCTTCTCATTATTTGATACTAGAAAATCAGCATGACTCTTACCTGCTTCCTTCTTAGCTTCTGAAATGTATGACAGGTAACTGGGTATCACGGATGGATTAGAGCACAGACTTGGAGAAGCCAATCTGTGAGGTTTGGCAACAATGCCCTTTTATTTTATATTTACATTTATATACATGCACACACACATTCTCTCTCTCTCTATATATATATGCATACACATATATTTATATAAAGTATTTATTATGTGTAAATTGGTATAAATGTATCCTTAAATACATATTTTTTATATTTACACATATGTCTTTATTTTCTGGTTTTCCAGGGCCCAGGAGCTTAATGGAAAAGAATTTGAAATATGCCTTTTTTTTCGGTAATTCAGACAAAGATTTTTCTAACAGGCTTTTGAGGAGAGGTAAAAATCATATTGCAGAGGGACAACTCCTGAGCAAAACATCACCCCAGAAGGTGACATCTGCTATGGCAGCTTACATTCAGCTTTGCGATCTAAATGCTGAGAAGAAGCAGTAGTTCTAAGTAGTCTGGAACTATGGTCTACATGTCTGCACGCTCTGTGAGGAAGAGATGCGTGTGAAATGACAAAAGCATTGCTACAAATCTAAGCTCCTTCTCTGGGAAACCCTCTGATGTGGTTTGGCTCTGTGACCCCACCCAAATCTCACCTTGAATTGTAATCCTTTAATCCCCACTTGTCAAGGGCGGGACCAGGTGGAGGTAATTCAATCATGGGGGCAGTTTCCCTCATGCTGTTCTCGTGATAATTAGTGAGTCTTATGAGATCTGATGGTTTTATAAGCGTCTGGCCTTTCTCCTGCTTGCACTCACTCTGTCCTGCACCCTGTGAAGAAGGTGCCTGCTTCTCCTTTGCCTTCTGCCATGTTTGTAAGTTTCCTGAGGCCTCTCCAGCCATGCAGAACTGTGAGTCAACTAAACCTATTTCTTTTATAAATTACCCAGGCTTGGGTATTTCTTCATAGCAGTGTGAGAACAGATTAATACACTCTCTCACAGTGTGAGGGTTTGTAGTGGGTCAGAGGGTGGCAAAGATACGTTCACCACATCGTGGAACATGAAATTTGACGTTATTTGGAAAAAAGTCTTCTCAGATGTACTTTAGGTCTCCAGATAAAATTTTGCTGGATTATCCAGGTGGCCCCTAAATCTGGTAACAGGTATTTTTATAGGGGAAACAGACACGTAGAGAAGAGGATAAGGCATGAAAGTGAAGGTGAAAATGGATGGACATTGTATTGCTACAAGCCAAGGAACACCTGGTGCCTGCAGAAGCTGGAAGTGGTAAGGAAAGATTCTTTCTTAGAACCTTTAGAGGAAGTGCAGCTTTGCTGACACTCTGATTCCAGACTTCTGATCTCTAGAACTGTGAGAAAAAAAGTGTTCTGTTGTTGTTAGCTACCCTGTTTGTGGTAATTTGTTACAGCAGTCCTAAAAAACGAATACAAGACCGGCTGGCAAAATAAAAAGCTATGGATTACCAAGAAACCACCCAACTCTGTCACAGGATACCTTGTAGGAACAGGCCATAAGACGGAGGGCATTAGCTTTTCACATAAGGAAGGGGACAGCGGAAATCAGGAGACAGGTAATGATGCAGCCGTATCAGTAATGGTGGAAAGCAAAGGCTGTATCAGTAATGGTGGAAAGCAAAGACACCCCAAGAGGTACTGCAGCCTAAGTCAGGGCTACCGCTTGCCCAGCTTGAGTGGCGCTGCAGCAATGTGGTGAGCGTAGCAGACATTGGAAGGGATGGGTGGTGAGGGCAGCAGTGGTGCTGGTGAGCCCCCAAGTCCAGGGCCAGCCTTGTCTATAAGACATGCTCCTCCCAATGACAGCTGCAACTGTAAAACAAGGGCAGGGGCTGGGGTCCTGCAAGTGAACAAGTAGGAACAATTGACCCAACTTAGGAACAAAATGTTAGACTTCCTAGTACCTGTAAGTTGGAGAGTTCAAAGGGACGTTTTGGTCACGTACATTTTATTTAATAGCTAATAGAAATAATCACAAAGCTATGTTTTCCACGTTAGTATGGGAATAATTTATTCTCTCACTTCTTTTGATTATTGTTGTCCCTATGGGCAGAACTTGTGTATCAGTACAGATACCGTGAACACGTTTTCCAAGGCAAAAAGCTGAAAACATCTTTGACAGTAACGCTGTACAACTTTGGGTAGTAAGTGGCAGTCAGGGAGATACAGTTTGAATAACAGAATGCTGGAAATTTCTAATTGCAGTGGGGGTGGGGGGATTTCACATAACACATAATTGGCATTTTTCCAGAAAGCCCAGATGGTGGAGGCAAGGCGTTAGCAGCACTTATTTTCTTAGCTTTGGAAAACTGAGACTAGAAAATAAATCAACAATATATTTATTTTACCACAATATAATTCTAATCCAAATGGGAGCTATGAATTAAATTTCTAATTAATGATGGGTGCTGTAAATTTCTGAAAGAGAAAGCACCTGGAAAAAGATGTTACATTCACCGTCCAGGTTCTGTGAATTCAGAGCATAATGAAGCTTGATGAGGCTTTGGGTACTGAAGGGGGCATATGAGTCAGTCCTCTTGTTTTGCAGATGTGGAAATTGGGGCATGAGAAGTTGTACCGTCATAGATGAGTCACCCTAGGAATGGCTGCCAGAGGCTGGAATAGTACCTGGACTGTTGAATTCATCCGCTATCCTTTCTATCCTGCTACACTCTTCAAGGATTCTTATCTAAACACTGGCTTCCCTCTGCTGACAGCATTGTTCTTGGTCATTTTTTTGTAGCTCTTTAGCTGCTTATCGTTGACTTCAGCCTTCTCCCAGCTGCTTATCACAGACAAACTTTATCTCCTAACACATAGCCAGTGCTACTTGAAAGGCTAGGCTGGGCAGTGTACTCGCTTCCTCCGTGTTCTCAGACATCGTGGGCTCTAGTCCTCAGAGAATCTCTGATTCTGAATCAGTCCCTTTAATTACGACCATTTATTTTTCTAGAATCATTTATCTCAGATATAATTTACACTTTTTTTTTCAAAAATAAAAACCAAAACACAAAGAAGGCTTTAAATAAAAGCCACAGGTTCTTTTCAAATGTGACCAATATGCTAGTGCAAGGTATGATCTACATGAATTTAAGCCATATTGTGGGAGAAGGCATGGTATACATGGGGAATGTACAGTTTTGGGGTTAAAAAGGTATTAACTCAATCTCAGCACTCAGATCAACCACTGAGTGCTGGGCTACAGTTGTGTCAGTAACCTGGAAAACATTGTTCCTTACAGTAAGAAAATCTGATGGAGGTATTAACTATGTGTTATTTTTCTGTGAATTCAAAAAGTTAGAATGAGAGAAGAGAGAAGGAAAGAGTGTTGAGCAGAAAAAAAAAAAAAAACACAGCCTTTACACTGTGGTTTCCATCTTTCTTTAATACCTGAAACTTCTGGGGATATTAACAGCAGAGAGTATAAGGAGGTAATTTCTGGTTGTCTAGAAATATCACAATGATGCCCTTCCCTGTCCAGTGATTTATACAGGAGGTTCACTCACCAACTTGGCAGCTTGGGGATGGCTCTCTTGCAATTATACACGTTCTGCCAGCCAGCGGTGAAAGCAGGAGGACGTTCCTCAAGGTGACAGTGGTCGTAATCCAGTGGCCTTGGGAATCCTCCTGCTTCCCTTTTGGAGATTCATCACATGCTTCTCTGCTCCCACTGTGCCATACACAGAGACACCTCAATGTCCCCGTGACTTCTCTGGGTCATAGGATGCAGAGTTGGGAACCAAAACAGGTTACCAGGAGGTGCTGGATTTCTGTCTGAGATTCAGAACCAAGTTTACTGGGAAAAATACAACCCGAAAGAGTTGGCTGTGGGGAGCCTACCTTCTATCATCAATAGAACCTGCCTCATACTTGTCATCAAACACTGCCCTGTGGAAAGTGGATATGGATAAGGGAGAGTGGATAGGGTGGCTAATAGCCCCCATTATCTCCGTCCCAGGTTATTCATGAGCTTAAGTGCAGTCTACACATGCCCCTGATATTATAATCTAGAACTCCTATAGTAAATCCATACTCTACTTTCCACCTACTAGTCATTCTAGTAGTAGTAATATATATGCATATGTATGATACTAAATATATATGTGTATGAATGATACCTACTCTGAGCCAGGACATCCATTTCATTCCCACTAGCTGATGATGGTGATTCTAGTTACCGTCATGTTGCCTTAAATGCCTCTGTTGTCATCGTCGTTGTCATCATCATCATCATCATCATCGTCATCATCATCATCTAACCTATCTATTCAGCTTCTTGGATGAACACTTCCTTTTTTCAGCCTGTGTTTTGCTCTCAACTCTGGGTCTCACTTCCTTGTTCAGTTTTACCTAGAGGTCTCAATCTCAACGGGAGCGTGAGCTCCCCAGGACACTATAAAGTTATTATAAAATTACCCTCCATTAGTTACTCCCTTAACCAATAAGGGAGTAATTTTATAATAATTATCTGTGTATAGACATGAGCCAAATACATTAGAATTTTCTTGTGACTGTGGTGGGTTTAAAATTTATTCATAGGAATTCAGGAACCTTTAATCTTCCTCATAATAAAGCAATCTACGGTTTAAAATTTTTCTGTAATATTCTTCTAGAATCTCCATTCCTGCTTATAAGCAGGAAATACAACAGTGACAACCACCACAACAAAAACAATACATTTCAAGCTTGTCCATTAAAATGTAAATTAGTGTCTTCCAGTTTAAATTAGTCTCTTTTGGATAAACTTGTTTCCTCCAATTTAGGAGTCTCCATTTGATAAACTCAGTCTTTTGTTAGTAACCTCTCAGTCTTTTTTTTTTTTTTTTTGAGAGCTTTTCCTCTCCTTCTTTTCTCTCCTTTTTGTGTCATCAGAGTTCAGGAAAAATTCTACCCCACTCACATTGTTAGCTGTGGAGAGTTGGATCCACATGTTGATGCTGTTAGTGGTAGCTCATTTCAGCCAGAGTGCTTGGCTGTTGGGTTTGCTCATGCTCATCTTCAGGTGACGTGTTTGACATCTCAGTGGTGAATGAAATCATGGCTTGAGGTTCACCATGACCATGACCACTGCTGCCTGGCTCCTTACCTCAGCTTCCTCAGGTGCTACTGGCTCTCTTATGACTCAGGTGCTTCCCCTGCCTCCTGATTTTGAGCTGTTTCAGCCCTCAGTCTGGACATCTGCATCCCTCATATAGTTGCATGGGGCTTTCTGGATCCTATGAGCAAGGAGTAGGGAAAGACAGGAGCAGTATTTTGGGACCATCCATATAGATATCCGACTTTACAAATAATACTCTATCATTCTTGCAACATGTCAGTCATGACTCAGGGAGCAGAGCACCACTTAGATGGTCTTGGATTCTCCTTCAAGCCATATGGGTTTGTTGTTGAGTTTCTATCAGCTGGAATTTTCTATTATGATGTTTCTATTGCTCCTCTGAAACCATGCTCAGGGCATTAGGGCACTGAGTTTCAGGAAATCCACAAACTTAGCCTGGTCTTACCTTTTTTGAAATTTTTCTAAATTAATTGTGTCTTCCTTCCAGAGGCCAGAGAGATTTGTATTTTTATTTCCTCTGTCATAGAAGGTGATCTTCCGTCAAATTCTCACTTTTCTATAGAATAAAACCCTATGCTTAGATTTCCAGATTTCCTGCCCTTGATATGTAAAAGTAAGGCTTTGGAATTTAGCAAAGCATTTTGCCTCACAACAAAGCTTGGTTTGTAAGACTGTTATGCTATGGATGCAAGAAAATATTTTTTTTTGGAGTTTAAAGCTGAACAATGATTTCTTTATTCTAGGCAGCATCTGACTTGCCTCAGAAATGAAAAGAAGCCATTAAATCAGAAGCCAGAGACAACATGATTTATGGGGATGGAAGAATCATTGTTTTAAACATCTCAAAATAGAATTCTCTTTATAACAGCAAGATCATGTTTCATTTCTGAATGCCTAGTGCCTAGCTCAGCATCTGCTATGCAGTAGGCACTCAATAAATGTGTCTTGAATGAAAGGACAGTCTTGTTAGCTTTTTCCAGGTCACACTGTATAGCATAACTTTGGATAACCAAGTTTATGTAAAATCAACTTAAAGATGTCTATGAATGAATGAAACACATCTGCACTGGACCTGGTTTCTGTGTCTCCCTACATTTACTCAGTCCCACTTAACCCCAGGGCCTAAGCTGCTGTCACCTCACTCCTAAGACAATGATTCTTCAAGTATAGTATCTGGGTAAGCAGCATCAGCATTACCTGAGAAATTATTTTAAATGCATGTTTCAGGCCCCATCCTAGACTTGATGAATCAAAAACTCTGAGGTGGGATCCAGCAATTTATGATTTAACGAACCCTGTGGGTGATTCTGATGTTCATGCTGAACACTCTCTAATACCTCTGTCCAGCTCAGCCTCCACTGAGAATGAGGGTCAGGATTTATTACGTCCTCCATTGAACTCACTTGTTAGGATCCTCAGCCACTTCCACCGCCAGATTCTAGTGGATAAGATGATCAGAGCTTCTGGCTTCTCAGAGAGACCAGGTAACACAACTCAAGTTTGCCCAGGAAGTTAATGCCCTGTATAGATACGTTGAGGTGATAGTGACAGTCTATGTAACATCTTAAGCCAGTTAGTTTAATCTTTCCATGCTTGGGACTGAGATGAATTTAAGACTGTATGGGAGTCACTGTGGGCCTGGTTAAAGTTCAGATCTCAATGTTTATCTGGCCTGTCCTTGATGGTGAAGGAATTTTGTTAAGTCCACAAAATTCTGGAATGTATTATTATTATTAACTTAAATCAGGATTTTCTAAAGACAATCAGAGGACTTTGAGTAACTACAACTTTACTGTAGAATGTATAAGATAAAATTTACCTAGTGGCTCAAATAGGCATGATTATAAACTATACACAAAAAACTTCCCCCAATACATAGTATGGTTCTGATATTAAATTTTTAGTACATTTTCACTAAACAATGGGCAAAAACCTTAGGGACATATCCCTGCCCTGCTACTTTTCTCTTGTTCTGGTTTTTAGTCATCCAGTGAGTCTCTTCTAAGTCCGATCTTCTAAGTCCCAAGATGTCTGTGTTTGAATGGTTCCCTTTCTCATCATAATTGCAGACATTTCAGTTCTTTGTTAGTCGTGTTCAAAGTTCATGTTGATAATAGGAAAGCTTCATCAGCACTGTGCATAGCTTTCTCCTCTGATTAATTCCTACTGTAAATTTCAGTTTAGTTCTGGGACTTGAAGAAGCTTGTTTGAAAATGGCTGCTATCTGTCCCTCTAGAGGACTTTCCTCTTGGAGGGTTTATCATAGCTTGCTCTCCTTCTTTGTTCTGAATGCTTGCATCTCTGTGAAATCCCTCTGCATTGAATAACGTTGGTTGTTCCTTTGACAGAAAGACACTTTCCAACCTCACATAATTATGAAAGTCCTTTTCCCAGGTACCTGCATACCACCTCCTGGTAATTCTTATGTGTTACTGTCAAATATCTCTCAGCTTATGTAGCCACATGAAATATTTTTGCTCAACACTTCTTATTCATGACTGTATAAAATTGATGAAGGAGTAATTTCATTAGTAACATAGATATCTGCAGGAAACATGGCTGTAAAGAGGATTATGGGCCTTTAGAAAGTGCACATGCCAAGAAGATCAAGGCCCAGATTAAGATCAAATGGCATGGACATAGTGAACCTTGTGTGTATGATTTGATCGACCTATTTAATAGAACAGGGATCCCTAGGAATGGAGACCAAATAGTGGAAGATCAGAATGGCCTGGTGGATGATGCAGAGGCCTACTGAAGGCCACAGTGACTGACTTGGTGCTTGTGGAGCTCAAGATGCAGAGGAAGTTAAGAACATCCAAGAAGACACCAGTTGCGTAGAACTGACTGAGCAGAGGCCAAATGAGGATCAAGAGTTAGCTGATGTTACCATAAACCTCATCGAAATCCTTTGATGATACTTTGTTACTAATTCCAGAGTTCTCAAACTTTAGGAAATTACTTTTGTTAAAAATTCCTGGTTTGTGCCACAGAGATTCTTATTATCTAGAGTCAAGCACAGAAGTGTTATCTTTAATAGCCCAAGTGATTTTCCCACATTTTCAGAAACACTGACATTAAGGATAAAATCCAAATTCCTGTTCATAAAACTTAGCATCTTCTAAGATTTTTCAAGGCTGTTCAAGCATTTCTTTATGAAGTAATTCTTAATACCATTGAGTGTGATGAATTTTGTGTGTATCATTGCATTTCACAACATCATAGACCTTTTAGAACATAAGAACAGCTACTCATTTACATTTCTGTCATTTTCTTAAAGATGGTGAGCAATTAAAAAAGGGACTGACACTTGATTCTGATTGCCCAGTGCTTAGCCCAGTGCTTAGGACAGAACAAGTTCTAAAAAGATTAGTTCTACTATATCTATAAATAAAGCCAAGTGCAAGTTATTCTTATCTCTGTAAAAGAACAGATATTGCTAACATGTTAAAAATTATCACAAAATTACATTGTACCATATTGTTTTTCTTCCTTGTGACGTCATTGTCTGACTTCAGTATCCAAGTAGTGGTCGCCTCATCAATTGATTTAGGAAATGTTCCCTTGGTTTCTATTTTCTGAAAGAGTGTGTATGTGTGTCTGTGTGTGTGTGTGTGTGTGTGTGTGTGTTTTGATTAGTATTACTTTTTGCTTAAATGTTTGATAGAATTTATCAGAGAAGTCATCTGGGTTTTGATTTTTCTTTCTGGGAAGATTTTTAATTACAAATTTATTTACTTTATCCAGGTCTATTCAGATTTTCTATGTATTCCTAACTCAGTTTTGGTAATTTGTGTCTTTCTAGAAATTTGTCTATTTAATCTAATCTATGTGGTATAAAGTTTTTTGTAACATTCTCTTATATATATTTTGATAGCTCTATGTTCTGTAGTGAAAAACTCTACTTTGTTCCTAATTTTGGTGATTTATGTCATCCTTTTTCTTGGTCAGTTTAGGTGAACTTTTACTAATTTTCCTTTTCAAAGAACTAAATTTTAATTGTATCAATTTTTCATTGCTGTCTGTTTTCTATTTTATTGATTTGTGCTTTGATCTTTATTATTTTCTTTCACTTACTTTGGCTTTGATTTTCTCTTTTTCCTACCTTTTTAAGAGGCAGACTTAGATAATTGATTTTAGATCTTTTTTCCATTAACAGTAGTGTTTACAGCTATAAACTTTCCTCTAAGCAGTGTTTTAACTGAATCCCATACAATTTGACATGTTTTATTTTTATTTAATTACTGTGTTCATATTTAGTTTGATATTTAAAAATTTCTGTTGTTTTTTTGATCTATTAGTAATTTACAATTATGTTTTTCAATTTCTAAATAATTGAAGATTTCTCAGCTTTATTTTTGGTGTTGACTCATGATTATATTAAATTATAGCCAGAGAACATTCTCTGTATGGTTTAAATCCTCTCAAATACAGTGACTTGTCTCATGACCTAGACTATGGTCTACCCTAGAGAATGTTCAGTGTGTACTTGAAAATAATATGTAACATATATCCTGCTGTTGGTGGTGGGGTGTTCTACATATGTCATTTAAGTCAAGTTGGTTGGTGGTGTTATTCAGATTTTCTATATCCTCACTGATTTTCTGTTTATTTTTTTAACAGTAGGTATTTTAACTGAGTAGTAGTTCAAGAACCATTAATTTGACTGTATGCTCCATAAGAAACCAAAATTCTTATGATAATTTGAGATATAAACTAAAAGGAAAGAAAATAAAACTTTAATATTTGTTAAAAGTTAGCCATTGTTAACAGAAAGCTATAAATGGATAAGAATTTTTTTTAAATGGATAATTTTAAGTTGGACTTTGTTAGTAGGGACAACAAACTTACGTGAGTATACACATTTGTAATTATACCCCAATCAAGATACAAGAACTTTACTCTTGAATGTGGTAGATAGTTAAGGTAATAAAATCACAAACAATCAAAATTTATGTAATATGATTAAAACACTGCTGACAGTATTTCTACTCCTCCCACTGACAAATAAGAAAGTTCATTCCTCCAACTCATTCAATGTGGACTGGTCTTATGTCTTACCTTGACAAATAGAAGTGATTATAGTGATGTTGTTCTGAGAATTCTTGCAAGTGTACCTTCACACTCTTGAAATCCTGCAACCATCATGTTCTGAAGAAGCATGGAGAAGCCTACTTAAGGATAAGAGGCCATGGAGAAGGAAAGGGAGGCAGCCCAAATCTGAGACCAACTCCCAGACGTGTAAATGCGGCCATTTTGCACACTCTAGCCTAACCAACCTTCTAGCTCAGAGGTCAGCAAACTTTTTATGTAAGGGCCAGGTAGCAAATATTCTAGGTTCAGTGGCCATATCACAGTGTGAATTAAGTGTCCCTTCTAAGTGCTCCTGTGGACTTTCCTCATATCAGTTCCTATTGTGTAATATAGGTGCCCAGTAACTTCCTGAATTTCCCAGTAGACTACAGGGTCCATACGGTCAGGAATCACATTTCTCTGACTTAGAATTTTACTCCAGTGTGTAGTACGCTTTCTGGCATGTAGTAGGCATGTGATGAATGCTTGTGAATGAGTGACTGAATGAATTTTTATTCTTTAACAAGTTAAGGATGCAGCAGGGTCAAAATTTATTCACATTTTCCTGTCTCAGAGATACTTCAGCAGATATTTAAAAAAATAGTTAACTTGGTCTTGCATTAAGTTGTAATGTTACAAACCAAAGGCATTTTCTGCCTTCAAAAATTTTACCACATAGAACATAAACCTAGAAATAGGTATTACTGCTATTGCTACTGGCAATAACAGTAACAACCACCACCACCACTACCACAACCAGCACAGTAACAATAATTGTGGAAACTACTTTATTGAACAGACTCTAAATTTGAATTGGTATATATAAGAAATGCCTTCTTGTTCCTCCAAGTAAGGTCTTTAAACATATTTGGTTGGATCATACTTTCTGGTCTCTGGGTAGTTTTTTGGATAGATTCCATAGATATTAAAAATCTCGCAAGGACAAAAAACCAAACACCGCATGTTCTCACTCATAGGTGGGAATTGAACAATGAGAACTCATCGACACAGGAAGGGGAACATCACATTCCGGGGACTGTTGTGGGGTTGGGGGACGGGGGAGGGACAGCATTAGGAGATATACCTAATGCTAAATGACGAGTTAATGGGTGCAGGAAATCAACATGGCACATGGATACATAGGTAACAAACCTGCACATTGTGCACATGTACCCTAAAACCTAAAGTATAATAAAGAAAAAAAAATCCCAAGGCAGTTTACATAAAATCTTTCCTTTTCAACCTGATTACAAGCATTTCTTTTCTCTAGAAGTCACTTTACCCCTTGACTTTGGGAACTTAAGTGTGAAAGGAAGACATGGATTTTTTCTTCACCCTTCCTTCAACTTCTTAGTACCATTCTGCTACTGGCTCTTCCACACACAGACCATGGAGGTTGGGGAGTAAGTGGAGAGGAATTATAATCTTACAAAACTATTGTTCAATGGCCTCAATATGCATGTAAACCCGGGCCTTCTTGGGTATACATCTGTGGGTCATTAGAAGCCCTTTATGAGGCTATCTATACTGCACACTTGCTGACTTGGGTGATGCCCTCTTGAGCTAGTCTTCCATGCCTGCCTTCTTCCCCACCATTTCTCCTCAGGCCTATTTTGGCTTTCTGTCACATAATTCTAGAGACTCTTCACTCTATCAGAAAGCCTGTTAAAAGAGAGAGAATTCAAGATGGCTCAAATTTAGCTACCTTAAGTGATATATGTATTTGCCAACAAATGTTGAAATTGTAGCTCCCATTAGTGTCTTTTCTTTTTATGCTACTATTCCTGGCTACTCAGTTTTTGGCCTTTAGAATTCTGAATGAGAAAGTAAGTGTTTCGTTATTCATGTTTGCCTACAAACTTGAAGGAACACACATCATTATTTTTCCCAAGAACTTTGTCATAAGGCTTCATGCAAATTGCATGGCAGCAACGGAAATCATTATTCAACAATTCAGAAAATGCCTGGCTGGAGAAAGACAGATAGATGCCAGTGTCCCCTTTTGTAGGCATCCCAATCTCTACATGTAGCTATCTTTGCGTCTTCTCATCACTTTATTTTTGGAAGGAACAAGAAGTAGAATGTTCAAGATTCATTCATCAGTTAGGTGAGAAAAAGCTGAGAGAGAGAGAGAAGAATCTAGGAGGACTTCAGGTTTTTATGTTGATGCCACTTGGTGGTATTATTCACTAAAAGAGTAACATACAAATATCAGTCTGTATTTGGTAAAGGTAATTAATTTTGACCTAAGTGACAGTGGTAGGAGGGATTCAAATTTTTCCTCTCTAGGGATAAATGTGTCACATTTCAAAAGTGCATCAAAGAGCAAGCAGAAATTTGACTGATGGCCAGCAGTTCACATGTGTTTAATTTGGGTGGAAAACTGGAAGAGAAAGCCTTTAGTTAATATGGTGATACTTAAACCTTGGCTATTGATATGGGTGAAATTAACCCATTTTGAAAATGACCTTCAACTTGTGCTAACCAGCTTGTTAGCTTTTAGTTCATTCTGACGAATTTCTGATGAATTGGAACATGCCTCATAAAGACAATGACATATATTCCCTCAAACTTGCTTTAGAAATCCTACCCCAAGATTGGCCAGATAGGACACAGTTCCCCAAAGAAAGCCACCTCTTGACATTCTTTGATTGTCCCTGTTTTTTTTTTTTTTTTTTCTTTTTTTTGCATCAAAGTTTTGCCCTTGTTGCCCAGGCTGGAGTGCAATAGTGCGATCTCGGCTCACTACAACCTCCACCTCCTGGGTTCAAGCGATTCTCCTGCTTCAGCCTCCCAAGTAGCTGGGATTACAGGCGCCTGCTACCCCGCCCAGCTAATTTTTTTGTATTTTTAGTAGAGATGGGTTTCATCATGTTGGCCAGGCTGGTCTCAAACTCCTGACCTCAGGTGATCCCCCCACCTCGGCCTCCCAAAGTGCTAGGATTACAGACATAAGCCACTGCGCCCAGCCTGTCCCTGGAATTTTAACTTATTCATCAATGAATTCAGCATGGATAAGCGTTTAATTACTGTTCTATTTTTAAAAATCTAAATATCTCAAAACATAATTACTTAATGCTATAAAAGAGTAGCATGGTAATCGCAAAAGATCTATTGAATATTTAAGATGCATTTAAACTTGATCAGTGTACATCCTCTGAAAAGAATGCATTAATATAAATAAGTCTTATTTTCCATAATTTATGACCACACTTCCTTGAAACAATATCCAACAACCAAGTAAACTTTTAAGAGCAATTTGAGAAATAGCCATCATAGCTATCATTTAAGGAGTGCCTACTGTTTGTCAGCAGCTTTACCTCCTCAAATCTTGAGTACAACTATGCAAAGTAGGGTTTACAATTATCATTTTATTAACAGGAAAGCAAAGTCTTAGAGATCCTAAATATTCCTAACTTCACATGGTCAGTCATTGGTAGAGCTAGAATTTGAGCTCTGATATGTTGGACCCCCACATTTATGTTTTTTCTACTCACCTTTCCAATCAGTAATTGAGTATACAGATTAAAGTTTGGTCAAAGATTAAAAAAAATCATTTTGCAGTTGCTATTTGGTTTTTCTTATTGGGAAGAAATTAGTAGATATGCTCATGTAGTTGGTGGTTCTTCTCATTAACTCACTGAGTGTGCTGTTTGCAGTTGCTCTTGTTGAAGTTCATGGTACCTCATGAATGGCCACTAATTTAAAATGGCCTTAAAATCAACTAGAACATTGAAAAATATTGACACAGTCAGGTAGAATGGAATTCTTAAATGAGAGATTCGTATTAAGTTTTGTACCAGGTGTCAATATTTCTATAATTCTAGTCTGTATAAATTTATTGGGTTATTGATAAACTATGAGTATACAAATGTTATATGAAGAGAAAAAAGCTAACTTGTCAAAAAAACACATGAAGAGTGCTACAGCGTCAATGTGTGTACACCTTGCTATGGGAACAGAGAAGAAAAGAATCACCCATCTGGACCTGACATGTAGTTAGAAGGCAAACCTGATGTAAGTCTTGAAGGTTACCTAAAGAGAAGGTATGACAGGCATTACTAATATAAAAAGAATGGCCAAAGAATGAAGGTCTGAGAAAGAAGCTTCATGTGTTGATGCATCAGTTTTTTTTTTTCACTATTTAAGACGGCTAAAAAGGATGGTATCATGAAATTTTACAGTTGGAAGAGGCACTAGAATTCATTTAGTGCAATTTCCCCATGTAATTCAAAAATTATTACTGTAAAAGCCCTAGCATATTACACCAAGCAACGTTTTCCCTGTTTATTTTTCTATGTAACTAATGTTACTGATAGTCTAAAAAAGAGACCCAAATATGAAAAGAGAAACTCCAGTCTCAGAATATACTGCTCAAGGACTGTGCCTATTTTTCTGGATTCCCCATGGTACACAGAACTTTCCATGGGGAAAATTTGATATTCAATACATAGGATCTGACTTCCAGACTGGCACCCTGGAAGCAGTTTAACATGAAAAGGATCATTTCAGTGACTATGTGGAAACTGAGACTTGCTCATTTTTGTAACATCTACTGGAGCTGAAGAGCATGCTAACTAAATTGTACAAGTAGGAGAAGGCAGTCAGGACCCTTTGCAGCTTTGTGCAATATGAGAGACAGCCACAGGCTTTATGTAAGGGTGGGTGTGTAATAATTGGCTTTTAGTGGAAATTACTTATAGAACTTTTTAAATATCACAGTAAAGAATAATGTTAAGTGGATAAGTACTGAAGGTACAAGACATAACCAGCCAATTATATAAAGAATCTTATTTTATATGCACTGGAAATGCTGGCAAGTAGCTTAGAAGTATAGAAATTTTAGAGCTAAATGGTCTTCATAAAGCACTTCAACCCCTTTTTTTATTATTGGTGAGAAAACTATAGATCAGAATATTTTATTCTTCTCTAAAGTTGTCCCAAGTGTGAATTCACTTCATTAATTTTACTAGCCAGCAGGCAATCCTTCCAGCTTGATCAAGCAGATAGGCCTAGCCCTGTAACACAGAATTATTTCCAAACCAGTGCTTCTATGAATGCAGAAAAGTCCATTGTTCTTTGTTAAAACAATAGAGGAGAATAAAATTTGAAGGGCTCACGTTAGTTATCTGTTTATTGAATAGTTGCATATAAAAGCATACATGTTCTACCTAATCAATTTAATTGGTCCAACTCATCCTGTATGTTTCTAATCAGAGAACTTAGGCATTTTGAGGATGATACTAACATTTTTAAAGAGTGATTAAGAAAAAAATTATACAGCTGTTACTAATGATTGTATTAACAGGTCTTTAATGCAAAAGTATTAAATACAAAAGTCTTTAACACAAAACTATTTTCATTTTTGTTCCTTCATGAATCCGCGTCTCAGACTCAACAAGTAGAATGGAAACCTGAATAAGATCAGTGAATTATATGAATGTTAATATCCTTATTGTTGTAATATTCTATAATTCTGCTAAATATTACCATCTGAGGAAACTGGGCAAAGTGTGCAGAGGATCTCTGTATTATTCCTTACAACTGCATGTGAATCTATAATTGTTTCTCTCTATATAAATTAATAAAATTACAGATTTTGTTTCACATAAAAATAAGGTATTACCACATATGTTTGACTATATTATTATTGTGAAATTTACTTTTTTCCTAGTGAATAAAGAAAAGTTTTAAACTAACTAGATTTATTCATTCGGTAAATATTTACAGAATGCCCACAATATGGCAATTCCTGTCTGATGCACATAAGGTCCAAAAGTAAACAAAATATACAAATATCTCACTCTCATGGAAATATAAACTTTAAATAATGTAGATAAATTTATTATATTAGTATAATATTTAATTTACTTAGTCACATGTGCATATTTAATATTATATACATTAATGACATGAATTTTGAGCATCCTTTTTTTTTGAGATGGAGTCTCACTCTCACTCAGGCTGGAGTGCATTGGTGCAATTTCAGCTCACTGCAACCTCCACCTCCCAGGTTCAAGTGATTCTCCTGCCTCAGCTTCCTGAGTAGCTAGGACTACAGGTGTGTGCCACCACGCACAGCTAATTTTTGTATTTTTAGGAGAGACGGGGTTTTGCCATGTTGGCCAGGCTGGTCTCGAACTCCTCACCTCAGGTGATCCACCCGCCTCGGCCTCCCAAAGTGCTGGGATTACTGGCATGAGCCACTGTGCCCAGCCCATCCCTTTTTTTCAATCTCACATTAAAAAAAAATATTCAAGCTTTTACAGGCAGTTTTGATAGCAATTTAAAAAATCATTTTTAGAGCCATTTTTTTGATTCACCTACAAGTTTTACAGACTAAGAATACTGTTTTCATTTTAAGTTGAGATAATGATGGTATGCTACAATAATCCATATGCATAACAGTAGCATTATTGTTTTTTCATTGTTTCTGTGGGTGGATATTCACGGCTTCCTTAAAGTAACTGCTTATTATAATGACTTTTGAAATGACCGCTCAAAGGCTCCTTTACAATGACATCCAGTGATGGCGATATCACATCTCTAGTTATGATTACTAAATGTGCAAAATTTCTTGGTTCTTTTTTTTCTGGTAACTGATTCTGCAAGGTAACCTCTAATAACTACGATTAATTGATATTATTTTATGGTAATGTATCTTCCCAGTTTTGTTCTTTATAATAAAGCAATTGAGAAAGCTTCTCCAACTATTACTACAACTTCATAAAGACTTAAATAAAGACAGTTTCTTTGCTAAGTCACAGAGAAGGTAAAATCATAAGTATGGGTATTTCTACCATATGTTTAGGCACATGGTAGAAATAATGTAAACATACGGTAGAAATACTCATGATTGTACCTTCTTTGTGACTTTTCTATTTCTCCCCCACTCCTCATTTGGGACCCTTTTTACAAAAGAAAGTGAAAAACATAATGCCCTTTGGTTTCTGTGTCTTTATGATAGTTCCATATTTTCACAGAGAAGTCTAGGGCTATCTTCATAATGCATGATAGAGAATCTCTCCGGAGGCCAGTCATTCATATTTAGAGAGTTGGAAGAGTTTTACCTGACTAGGCTTCCTTGTGCATTTGGCAGAGGAACGGCCAGAGTAAACCACAGCCATGCAGCAGAATGAGGACCTAGCTTATGTACAGTTGCTGGAAGAACTGTTGACAGCACAAAGCTTGTACAGAATTGGCCCATGCACAGATGTTTATTAAGCATATACTGGGAATGATTCAAAGAATTTCTGAGTACCTTAACCAGTGTGTGTTGACCCTGTTCACTCCCCTTCATGTTCCTCGGCATTGACAAGAGCTCCTTCCATCACTTTTTAAAGAATGTTAAAGACATGTAAAGTAGGCATTCATCACAATAATTGGGTATCCTAGGACTCAGCGCCAAATCCAAAGTATGCATTACACTTTATTGGGGCCAGCTCTCAATGTGATAGTTTAGCCATCATAGTATAAACATAATGGGATCAGTTCTCAAATTGTTGTTCTTTTTGATAGGTGACTTTGCTTGATTAACACGTGGTTGCAGTACAAGCCCATGGTTAACAATGTCAAAATCAAACATTATTATTTGTCTATGATTTGGAAAACTCAAATGATGGTTAATTTTGGAAGGGAATGGGGCATTGGTCCTTAAAAATGTATTCCTTCTGTTTTATCTCAATATACAGGTGAACCATAAATAACCATTTTAAAAATATATGATCATATTGCTGAGATGTTATGGCATCTTGCTTTTCTGCAATACAAATTTTGCATATATTTTCTTCCATAAATACTCATTGCTTTATGCACAAAACCCACAATTCAATATTTCATGAAACGATTTAATGGTCCATTTTTAGAATAATGCAGATTTAGGTGCATAATATGAATAAAAGTACATTTTTTTCTCTAAGTCATAGAACCGGTAAATTGCTTCATAATGTTTCCTTGCTAGGATAATTTCCTTTGAATTGATAACCTATTTTAAAGGCTTCTTGTAAAAGTAAAATTGTAAGTCAAAATGGTTCACAGAAATTAGATTTGTTTGTTTTGCATATTTTGAATTATGTCAGAAATAGCCTTATATTATTCTCTTATAGTCTTTTTATATGATAATAATAGTCATAATTCAATAGAGCAATACAAATTGAATGCAATTCCTAAATACCACATGACAACTTTGTCTCATATCAGTTTTCTCTTATGTGCTAAAAAGTGACTAAGTAAACTAAAAATGTTTTAGGATTAAAAGACATATAATTAAAAACTATATTTTGGGGGGCAATGATGTCAACAGATGAAAATCATGCAGCAGAGAAATGAATGTTAAGTGGACGTACTGAAAATTGTATTCATTCAACACTGATCCCATAAGGCCCATTAAAAAGTCAGCTGATTAGCGTCAAGGAGAAGTTTGAGGTTTTAAACTCAGGACTGAAGGAATGATTGTCAGGCTTAAACAAAAACCTTTGCCAGCACCCTGGTTGCCTGAGGACAAGTTCAGAGTCCTGCAGCATTGACAGTTGGGCCCCAGTGTTTCCAGTCTTCAGCACAGTGTGGGTAATTATGGGTAAGATAGACCTGGTTCAAATTTGTGTCGTGCTCTGGCACTGCACTAAGAAATAATTTTACATTCCTCTGAATTCCTATAACAATGGCCCTGATGTTTCTGTTTCGATGATATAACATCTTACCTTGAATTAGGATATTTGAGTTCATATCTTGTTTCTTCTCCTGGACAGACTGTATATGCTTTGAAGGGTACGAATAGTGCTTTATTTACTTTTGCGACTCCCAATACCATTTAGTTCAGTATGTACACAATACATATGGACTGAAAGAATCTAAGAAAGGAAATAAACGTGTCTTTTGAGAATTATGCAACAAGAACAAGAAAATCCATCAATCAACCAAGCAGAATAATTATAAAGTTTTATTTGCTATAGAAGTTATAAAAAACAATGGAGCTAAGAAATGCCTATTACAGTTTATTCAGTTCTACCATAACTAGCCTCGCTGAGGTGTATGGAACAGTAACCCAATAGGTTAAGAAGTCTTTCTTCCTAAGTCTTTTTTCTTCTACATCTTTGTAAACTAATTAATATTACTAGTAAAATAACTTTGACTCCAAATTGTTTACCTAAGCAAATTAATGTCTGACGCTTTGAGAACTAATGACTAGACTACTACTTCCTAATCATGCCTTATGGTCACCATCAGCTAGAGCTGACTACTCAAAGTCTGGTCCTTTAACCAGTGTTTTTCATATTCCCTGGGAGCTTGCTAGAAATGCAGATTTTAGGTGCCACTGCGGATGCATTGAGTCTGAAGCTACACTCTAACAAGTTCCCTAGGTGATTAAGCATTAACATTTGAGAAGTACTGACCTTGGACATTTGTTCAAAGTACTAATTGTCAGGCCCTCTGTTGCAGATTCTAATGTACTAGGCAGTTTCTGCAAATTGATATTTTTAGTACCAGTTATTTTTTAAAAATGAGAGAGCATAGTTACAAAATACCAAACTGGTCCATTCAGGGACAGAATATTTTAAATAATAACCCTACAAGTTTACTTCTCTTTACACAGTTCCAATGTTATATAGGTGGAAGGGAAGAAATCAAGAAAAGGAACAAATATCTACTATGGAACATTTAGGCCCGTGCGGTTAATCTGTAACTGGGGTGTCTGATGTTTCTGAAGTGCAACCCTGTAATTAGGAGACAAACTTATATTTATTTATTTTTAGCTTTAACTCTTTTTGATGAAGATATGCTAACATTGTATTTTATACTTTTTTTACTTTGGCAACACAATTCATTTTGTAAGGATGATGTTATCAGTTTTACATGCATATTTGTCCTATGATGTTATAAAACGGAGTTCCCTGGGGCATCTCAGGTGTGTACTGATATCCATTTACATAAGGAATGATCCAAACAGATGGACAAAGTATATTATACATACATGAAGTGTGTGTGTAATTTAATACATGCATATATATTCACAAATAAAAATGCATGTATACATTTTGGTGTATGTGCGTATAAATAGATATCAATACAAAATACCTAACAGAGTTTACTAACGTGATTGTTTTATCAAAATCCTTGGAGGATGGAATGGGTTTAAATCAGTATTTTTTTCCTTTTCAGGTCTTATAATTATTTTAAAGGTATAATGATAAATTTACTTAGTTAGGCCTATTGCCAAAGTAATGAAGGACAGGTCTGAATCAAATACGCTAAATTTGCTTTCAGCACGTGCCACAATAAGAGCTTGTTTCAAAGCAATGCAATGGTACCAAGGTGAATGGGGAGTTCTGGTGAATCAGCGGCCTTCCTGGGAAAGTTGTTTGGAACTAAAAAGCGGTAAGCACAGAGAATATACTAGAAGATTTCCTCCTGTAAAAATAATGAACTGACAAAGTATTTGCTGAGATCAAACCCTTTTAACCTTAGAGATAAAGGCTCTATGAAAACAATGCCAAAGAGTGACCATAACGGAACATTCTCCTTTACCTCCTCTGTGACGCTTCTGTGTACTCACACTTGTCATTTTCCCCAAAGATAGCCTCAGTGTGATGTTAGGAGTACTCTGTTTGAGTTTATGGTTTTTAATACTGATGATTTAGGGCAATTATGGAAGCTTGCCTGAAATTTTCCTACTTCCTATAAAACACTTCCCTTATGTACATGAATACTGTGTAGTGCATTCACTATTTACTCATAAACATGCTTTCCTTATTCTGTAATTTTTTTATGTAAATCTTAATACTTCAATTCCTTTGAGTGGGGACCATATCATTTAAATCCCATATACACTACTTATGTAGTATTAGATGCTCAATACACTTTGCCTAGATGTAACGAGGTGGAAATATGCTACTTGGCAGTTTAAAATTCATTCCACAAAGATTTATTCAGTATTTACCATATAATGTGGACTGCCCTAAGTGGTGGGGAGAGAAGATAGATGTGATCCTGTCTCTTAGAGAGCTTAATGTGAATGGTGGAGATGGGCAAGTAAGAAGACAACAGAGTGACATATATTTTGTTGGAAAAAGGTGAGGTCTTATCGGCAACTCAGGGTGGGGAATGGAGGAAAATTTCCAGAAGTGCTGTAAGTGGGCATCTTTAAAATAGTAGGAGACAGAGAATAGAAAACGCTGTGGATGGATCCCAGGCAGAAGGCAGAGCAGGTACAAGTCCCCTGCACTGAGAGAACATGGAAAGTTTAAAGACGTAAAAGAAATTCAATGTGGTGGAAGGGTATGTCCTACAGGTAATAACACCTGACATTTGTAAACTTTACAAGCACATCCTCATGCATTATCTAGCTTGCTACTCACGACAATCTCAGCTGACATAAAAGTAAGGTTAATAGAGATGAAGTAAATTCCTTGCTCAAAATTACAGTTGAAGCTCAACTTTCTCATGCTGAATTCACATTTCATTCTATTGTTATCTTTTGTATTCTAGTATATTGTCCTTGAATATTTATAAATAATATATATGCCATTCAATGTATATGAAATCATCAATCATCCTTAGAATTTAATGAAATCTAGTTATTTATTCAGCATTACCTCTTCCTCCTCCACCTTTAAACAAACAAAAAAAGACTGTTTCTAGGGACTGTGAGACACCAACCTCAGGAGAGACACCTGGAGAGGTTAATTAACACAGAATTGATAATTAAAATCCAATAATATATACATTATTGGGCCATAAATCTCACAGAAAGGTACAGATTTAATGGATGTCAGGAAAGACCAGCATTTTAGTAATTATTTGTGGGGATAGAATCTTACCCTAATTCTAATTTTATAGACCTATCTGTTAAAAGAGTTTTATTTAGCAAGTGGTTTTGAATTATGTCTTCAGCTTTTTATCACAGACTGGCATTTCAAGTGTAAATAAGATAAACCTAAACTTTAAAAACTTTGATCTTCATGCTTTAAAAAAAAATAGCTTAAAATAGTGAGGCCTAGAGAAAAATATATCAGCTTTGAAACCCGTCTGCTCACTTATAAGGAAAATCCGCTCTTTGAGCCTCGGTTTCCTGATCTGTAACAAAATATACCTTCTAAAGTTATTGTGAGAATTAAATAAATAGTAACTATTTTATATTAATCTAAAATCTAGTTACTCAGTAATAAATTTTTTAATTTATTCAGTTCTTACTAAAGGACCCATATCTCCTTAAACTTGAAAGAAAAATAAGACGAGATGAAGGTACTTTTTGAAATATAAATTATTATACAAATATATCTAGAACACAGCCTGGTAAATGGAAGATACTAAAAAAATTATTAGGTGAATGATTTTACCATGAATAGAAAAGCAGACCGAAGATGTACAAATTCAAAACACTAATTGGGGAAGAAAGCAACCCAGGAAAAGAGTGGTATGAATACAAAAAGATGCATCTAATTCTCATAAGAAAAATCACCTTAAAAATGACGATAAAACAAAAGCAGGACATGTGTTCTCAACATCATACCTGAGCATTGTTTAACAAGCCCACCTAAGGATTATTTAATTTCCTAGGAGAATATATCCTTGTTTTATTACTACTGATGGATTACTGTTGATTATGGCCCAGGCTTAATGAAGTTGACATGTTAACTTGTAGATTTTTGTCTCATAGAGAAGAAATTTTCTAGTACAGACGCAAATGAATGGATAACTCCAATGGTTATAGTTTTATTGTCCTGTAGAACATTAACCCATCTCTAACTTAGCAAACCTATTTCAGCAGATCTTCTTTGACAGGATATATAAACCTCTGTTTCTCAAGTGCTGTTTGAACCAGCGTTAACATCCTTCTGCTTGCCTCACTTGTGAAATAAATAAATCTTTGATATATATATATATATATTGTATATTTGTAAAATGCTTTTAGCTATTTGAAAATTAAGCTTGGCAATGAAAGTTTACTTACCATTGAAAGTTGCCACAACAATGTAGGAAAAAAAGATAAGGCCACTCTTAAAGTTTCAACTATTAAACACTATCCTTCATGAACAGGGTGAGTAAAGACATAAGGCCATGTGCAGTGGCTCACATCTGTAATCCCAGCAATTTGGGAGGCCGAGGTAGGCAGATCACATAAGGCCAGGGGTTCGAGACCAGCCTGGCCAACATGGTGAAACCCCATCTCTACTAAAAATACAAAAATTATCCGGGGGTGACAGCATGCACCTATAATCCCAGCTACTTGGGAGGCTGAGGCAGGAGAATCGCTTGAACCTGGGAGGCGGAGGTTGCAGTGAGCCAAGATCGCTCGCGCCACTGCATTCCAGTCCGGGCAACAGAGTGAGACTCTTGTTTCAAACAAAACAAAACAAAAAAACAAAAAAAAAAAACCATGAAGCACTGTCTTATTTCTGAAACTTGTTTGGCCTTAATGAGGAAACGAAATGTTTTATTAAAAGAAAAAGGTAACAAATCACACAATTACTTCGAGATAATAATACAAATGAGACAAGTTGGGAGATATGAATTATTGCTTAAAGCAACATAAATATTTTAGTAAGCATGTGTAATGAGATGCACTGTGGAGAATTTCTTTTTGCTTTTATTTGTCCATTTGGTTTCTTTTGGTCTAGGGAGAGATGCCAGAAAGTTTTCTGAAGAGAGTTAGGGGATTCTAGATGGTAGAGAATTTTGGAAGCATTTAAATTTACTGTTAGGAAGGTGACCAAGTAGCCTCATTGTTCAAGGAAGGGACAGTAATCTTACATTTTAGATATGTAAGGTTTGAAGGAGAAGCCCAGGAAGAGACTGAGAGAAGGAAGATGTATGTGGTTCTGGGCTCTGAATTTGTGGTTTTGTGATTACTTCACTCACCCTGAACAAGAATTCCGCAGTAGGCTGCAGCCTGGCCTGGGACAGCAGCTGGAAACGTGGTGGACCTTTGTGGGTGGTTTTGTGTCAGAACCCATAGTGCCAATAGGAATCTAGGAAACAAAGCTGCGCTTTGCTCCTGCTTCCACCTTTCAGACCAAGTGCTACTTACTCTGTGGATAGTGCTCCCGCTTGTGCTCTTGTCAGGAGATGCACATTAATTCCTCTAACTGCCCTGGTTTTTATTGTCAGAGTCTCCCTCTGTCGCCCAGGCTGGAGTGCAGTGGTGCGATCTCGGCTCACTGAAACCTCCGCCTGCCGAGTTCTAGCAATTCTCCTGCCTCAGCCTCCCGAGTAGCTGGGATTACAGGCGCACGCTGCCACGCCCGGCTAATTTTTTTGTATTTTAGTAGAGACGGGATTTCGTTGTGTTGCCCAGGCTCGTCTTGAACTCCTGAGCTCAGGCAATCCACCCGCTTCGACCTCTCAAAGTGCTAGGATTACAGGCGTGAGCCGCCGTGCCCGGCCAATTCTCCTGGTTTTTGCGTCAGGGAGAATCTGGTGTCAGGAGCGTATTTTGGTCGGGCTTAATAAAAGAACTGAGGAGATGATATGGGTAGTGATGGAAAGTTAGAGAAATATCATTGTCAAACATATTCTGTAAAAGATCAGAATACTTAGAATGAATGGAAGCTTTTAAGATAATATAAAAAATTTGCTCAAGAGATGAATGAATGATAAAGGAATGAATCCAGGGTATGAGTGTGTGTGTATGTGTGTAGATTTCAAGGTAAGATGATATGTAATAGCATAAAGACTAGTCCAAGGGTGTATTTCATATTTATGACAATAATATGTTAGTATTAATTAGTATTAACAGAGGAGTAGAACCTTTACATTTAATTTTAAAATCATCACGTGACGATACCAGGGTCTATTTTACTTCCTATCATGGTAATACAATTTACCAACAATTTGGTGGCTTAAAAAACATAAATTTATTATTTTACAGTGCTGGAGATTAGAACTCTGAAATGGGTCTCACTACGCTGAAATCAAGATTTTGGCAGGGCCGTCTTTCTTCTGCAGGATCTAGGGGAAAATCCATTTCCTTGCTTTGCCTTTCCTAGCTCTAGAAGCTGCCTGCATTCCTCATTTCATGGCCCCCATCTGTCTCTAAAGCCAGCAGTGGCTGGTCTAGTTTTCCTTAGGCTGCGTCACTCTGGCACTGACCTTCTGCCTCCTTCTACTACATTGGATCCGTGTGATTACGTTGGGCCCTCTGGGGTAGTCCAGGATAATTTGTTTATATTAAGGTCAGCTGATTAGCCATCTTAATTCCATCTGCAACCTTAACTTCACTTTGCCATGTAAAATAGCATAATCATAGTTTCCAGGGATTAGAATATGGACATGTTTGAGTGGGGACATTATTCTTCCTACCAGACGCAAAGGCAGGTTGAACAAGACAACATATGAGAAACATGGAGTATGTTTCACTGGATCAAAAAATAGCATATAAAACTTTTAACTCTGTTTATTGGCTTCACTGACTTTTTTTTAGTGCGTTGTGTTTGTAAAAATCTGTGATTACTACTTGGGATTTTTCTTTCTTTTTTTTTTTTTTTTTTGAGACGGAGTCTCGCTCTGTCGCCCAGGCTGGAGTGCAGTGGTGCGATCTCGGCTCACTGCAAGCTCCGCCTCCCGGGTTCATGCCATTCTCCTGCCTCAGCCTCCCGAGTAGCTGGGACTACAGGCGCCCGCCACCACGCCCGGCTAATTTTTTGTGTTTTTAGTAGAGACGGGGTTTCACTGTGTTAGGCATGATGGTCTGGATCTCCTGACCTCCTGATCCACCCGCCTCGGCCTCCCAAAGTGCTGGGATTACAAGCGTGAGCCACCGCGCCCGGCTGGGATTTTTCAAATCAAGTTCATTGTGATAATATGGTAAGTTAGTTTTAGATAGGTTTTTAAATATTTAATATAATTTTATCTGGATAAAAGTAGATTTATTTTCTTTTTACTGATTGTAAACTAATATCTATTCTTTATATAATTACAAGAAGATAACAGAGAAACAGAAAACGAAAGAAATAGAAAAGTTTTGTGGGGCATAAAGAAGGCCAGGTGCAGTGGCTCATACCTGTAATCCCAGCAATTTGGGAGGCTGAGGCTTGAGGATTGCTTGAGCTCATGGGTTTGAGACAAGCCTGGGCAGCATAGTGAGACTCTAGCTCTACAAAAAAAGTTTAACAAATTAGCCGAGTGTGGTGGCACACAACTGTAGTCCCAGTTACTGAGGAGGCTAAGGTGGGAGGATCACTTGAGCCTGGGAGGCTGAGGCTGCACTGAGCCATGATTGCACCACTGCACTCCAGCCTGGGTGACAGAGTGAGATCCAGTCTCAGATAAAAAGAGAAACATAAAAAATAAAGGCAACTCATTCATAGTCCTGTTATAGACAATTCAAAGTGTGTTTTAGAGTTTCTTTGAAGATACATTGATAAGCCTGAAAACATATAGCAATATCAGTTTGTTTAGATAAATGGGCTTATCCTTTATTCATGTCCATAAATATACTTCTGCATCATGATTTTTATTGCTTTTCAGGACTCCTTTGTGTGATGTATCATTATTTAAATAATCTTATTGTTTGAGATTTTACATGATTCCTATTTTTCTCCCTTTAAAAATACTGTAATTAAATGAAATAAAGTAAATACTATTATTAACATTTTATGCATATTTATTTGGTAGATTTTCTGTTGATTTCCTTAGGATAAATTCTAGAAGTAGGTTAAATTGTATCAATTTAAATTGTCCCTTTTTCTCAAGGATATAAATGAATAACACAGTTAACAAGCCTGGAGAATAGATATTTTATTATAACATTGGATTATGTAAAATGTATTGCAGAATAGAAGAAAGACTTTTGCATGAAAAGTCTGAATGTCTGTTGTTCGTGTAGTTGCATTATACTCTAGTGTAAACTGATTTTATTAATTTGTTTAAATCTCACTTTCATTATTTCCTTGGGAGTAATGCGTGCATCCTGAGACTAATAGGAAATTGAGATTCTTGCACAGGAAGTGAAAATGAGCTACAAAAAATAATTTTACTCTATTTTGAAAAAGAAGACCTAGAAATGTAGCTAAGAGGCATTTATATGCCGTGGGTCCTTTAGGTGACGTCTTTGGGCCTTTTCTTGTCAAAGGATGGGGCTGAAAAGGTGATTGATTTTCTTCTGGCTGTAACATTCTACTAGTCTTTAGTGCTCAGCATTAAATAAAATGATGTTTTGATTTTGAAAATACTAGTTTACATTATTTATTTCTGCACCCTCTTTATTTCCAAAAAGGCCTGGAGCAACATACAATAAAAACTTGAATATAATAAGGCCAAGAATCACTATATAATAAAAGTCATGCCAGTCAAACTTTGTGCATCAGTTTTATTGGTGGAAAGGGAATCTGAAAAAAACATAATACACAGCTGTCAAGCAGATTATTTTAGAATGATGTACATAAAATTTCCTGCGTAGTTTGTGGTCTGTAATTCCCATCTCTATCCTCCCAGGTAAAAAAGGGAAGACAGGGAAATATTGTAACAAAATTCTGAGCGAAGAACGTGTCAATGATTAAGCACAAAAATAGGCCCAAGTTGGTGCTGCCCGGTAGCAAAATCGAAAAAGAGGCAGATATTTTTCTCACCCTAAGTCACCTGTAGATCTCACCACTAGAGTCTTTATAAATAACATTGCATAACTTGATGCATATCTTTAATAACAATTCTATCAAAATATATTTTCTCTATAAAAGGTTGATTAAAGATTTTTAAATTCAAAACATAGTGTCTTCTGGAAATACTGAAAAACTATTACAGATATATTTATCTAATATTTGATACCTCCTGTAGCCAGTAAGTCCTGGCAAATTTCCTAAAACTTAATTTAACACATTTAAAAATCAATTATTATGAGTAGAGAGTTTCAAACATGTTTATAGTCTATGACCTACTAATTTAGCCTAAGAAGAAGCTAGCCTAATTAGGGTTAAATAAATACAAAATACAGAGAAAGGCTTAAGTCATTAAAATATTTACTGCTGCAATATTTTTAATAGATAAACATTACATATGACCTAAAGAAACCAAAGTCCAATAATGGGTAACAAATGAATGCTGATACATAGAGCTGACATATGTGATACATGCATGTATCAGAATTTTCTTCCTTTTTGAGGCTAAATAATCAATTGCGTGTATATACTACATTTTATGTGTTCATCCATTAATGGACACTTGGGTTACTTCCGCCTTTTGGCTTTTGTGAATGATGCTGCTATGAACACAGGTGTACAGTCTCTCTTTGAAACCCTGCTTTTAATTATTTTGGGCATATACCTTGAAGTGGAATTGCTAGATTATATGGTAATTTTTATATTTTTGAGGAACTGTTATATTGATTTTCATAATGGCTGTACCATTTTACATTCCCATCAATCATATACAAGGGTTTCAATTTCTCTACATCCTCGTCATTCTTTGGTATGTTCTGTTTTTGTTTGTTTGTTTGTTTGTTTTCATACTGGATGTCCTAATGGGTATGAAGTAGTAACTCATGGTGGTTTTGTTGTGCGTTTTCCTAATGACAATGATGTTGAGCCTCTTTTCATATGCTTCTTAGCAATTTGTATATCTTCTTTGGAGAAAAGTCTGTTCAAGTCGTTTGTCCATTTTTAAACTATTTGTTTTTGAGTTGTAGGAGCTCTTCATTTGTTTGGTGATTTGAAGATAGATGATTTATAAATACTGTCTTTCATTCCATGGGTTGCCTTTTCACTCTGTTGATTGTGTCCTTTGATGAGGAAATTTTAAATTTTGACGTAGTCCAATTTATGTAGTTATACTTTCATTGTTACCTAACATGATTTAGAATACAGTGTGATGATAGTTATAAAGTGTATAACATGAATAGGATCATGTTAACGGAAAAAGTAGGAAAAAAACTGTAAATAATAAATCCCTAATTTAAAACATCAAAAACTAATTAAGTCCCACAATGGTAAACTGAATTTTATATCTGAAATAGACAGTGTTCATGTTATATATGCTGTACTTAGGTTCTAAAAGCCCATTTCACACTATTTAAATAGAATAGTTGATCAGAAAACAAGTGAAACAAATAAATGCTTTTTAAAGAATGCTTTAATCATATACCACCAAGTATTTAAATTATAAGGCAGAATACATTTACTTATGTAGTAATATATTATCCAACATATTATTGGATGATAATATTCGTAACTTTTTTGCACAAGTTATTTGAGGCTTCTTAAAATTCTAGGAAGGCTTTATTACAGATTACTCTCTTCCTATTTATTCTACTTATTTGTATTTCTACTTACCCTTATTTGTAGCAATACAGGCATGCTTCCTCATGTCAAGAAACTTTGTACTACATTCAAATTTTACCTCATACATTTATACATTCTTCTATTCAATTATTTTATTTTCAAATGTTTGCTGTGGATATGATGGTGAATAAGAGACATAATGTGTCTGTCCTCATGGAGCTTACATTTTGTTAGGGGAAGATAGATATTATACATGGAATAAGTAAGCAAATCTGACAATGTCAGGGAAGGAAAGTTTCTGTGAAGGCAATAAAGTAGGAATAGCAACAGAGAAGGGGAGAACTATTCTCCAGAATGCTGGCATTGCTTATTTTACTTGTATCTGTATCTAGGAGAATACTGAAAAGTTTTATGTTAGCTAAAGTATGGTTTTCTTCATGCTTAGTTCTTTTTTAAAAAAATCTTCAATAGTTCTTACTTTTCCATTTCAATAAGAATTTCAGTGCTAAGATTTTTGGATCCAATAATTCAAACCATGAAAGAAACTTCTAGTTCTATGGTATGTGTAATGTGTGTAATGTTTGTCACAGTTTCAGTGATACTTATTATGGTATAAAGTTTCAAAATCTTGACCAAACTTAGGGCACAGTTATTTCCAAATTCCTTTATGATTAAACTATGGCTGAATATGGTACTAGGTCTGCCAAATTCTCTTGTTTGGTGAAAAAATTTTGTGGTATCAATGTCACCAAGATTGTTTTAACTGTGTAGTGTAGAGGTATAGGAATTTACATCATCTGATACTAGAACAATAGAATAAAAAGTTTTCCTATTTCCTACATTAGCACAACAGCTTTCTTATCATCATGGTTCTATGGGCCTAGCACTATCATTGGCTTCAAGCATCTCTCTGCTTCCCTTGAAGGAGAACACTCACTGTGCAGTGGGACCATTTTATCTCACAGAGAAGTAGATTCAGAATCTTTTATCCTTGATTCTTGTTGACTCAAACCATCAAGGATTCATTTCCCAAATAAAAGATTTCATTGACTTTTTTTTGTTTTTAATTTTATGGGCCATGCCTGCGCTGTCCATTTCAAGTACAGCAAAGCAAAGGAAACCCACAAATTGAAGAAGGTCTACAAAATTAAAAAGTAATTATGAAATAAATGTTTGCATTGTATATACATGGCTGTAGATTGGCTTATGTGTCCCAATACGGAAAGCATACTTAAGTAGCAATCTTTTGGCAATGGTATATGTGAGTTTTGGTAAGTACTGCCGTTTTAAGTTAAAAAGAAAAGAGTTATAAATATAGGGGTCACATATCAAGCTATTTTAAGGCAGATACTCTCTATTTAACAGGATCTAAACTTTAGGTTAAAAGAATCTGCACCTGTAACAAAGTATTTATAGTCTCAGATTCCTAAGAGAATAAGTGATATCTTTTGGTTCTCTGACCCCACCTTCTCAGATAGCTTCTTGAAGAAAGCAGAAACTTACTCATTAAAAAGTAGGTGCCATGATGTAGCAAATTTGGAAGGTGGAAATTAGGAAGAAATATCCTTGGGTCCTGAAAGATATGGAAATAGATTTAAAACACATTACTGAGAAAACTAGGAATAGGGAGAAGGGGTGAAATTCTAATTGTTCTTTTTCAATTTGAATTTAAGTGATTCATGTATTACTTGTATTGAAAGGAGAGAATAGAATCATCAAGTTGTTTTCCCTTACATTTTTCTGCAGGTTGTGAAAAACAAACTATTAGAATATTAGAATTAACAGGAACTACAGTGCTCATCTCCACCTCCACGTTTCATAGATAGGAAAATAGAGGTGCAGCCATGAGATGACCTACCATGGTCACACAGCTAGCTTGACACAGCTAGTTCCTCCACTGTCTCCCCTTCTCTGGCTGCAGGGAAGAGTTCAGCCTGGATAAGACAGCCTCACTCTTCCATTTTTCAGCCTGAGTAATGAGGAGGGTGGAGATGGAAATGGCTATATCTGTGACATGAATGTTATTTTCACTGCCTCTATGCAAGTGAGTTATTTTCATTCCTTCCTGATGTCCTTGATTTTTAATTGTAAAATGAGTGACACTTTGAACTCCCTTATAGTTTGGCTTTATTTTCTTTTACCACCAGTATGTACAAATTGTACAAATTGGAATCTTTCTCAGAGTATCCAAAGCTCTACTTTCTATTAGAAAAAGAAAAGCTGACAGGCAGTTTAAATGTATCTTTTCCCTTTTCTTTTACGAGCATCTTGCTGCACTGCAGGTCAATTGTCAGAAATGTTTATTTAGCTGGGGTTCCCTTTCTGAGCCGACTGAGACAAAAAGTGGTTGAATGAAAAGTCAATGCACATGGGTTCACCACTGTGCAAGCAACAGGACAATCAAAGGTGCTGGAGTGTTTTTTTTTTCCAGGTTCAGGTTGCACTGCATCATGCTTGTACATAGGATGCTCAGCATTTGAAGTTTAAATATGCTGGGACTAACAGGCCACATAAACCTGACCTGAACTCTGATTGCCACCAAATTGGAATGGCATGTCTAAAGATTTTAGAGTCAGCCTTGAGTTTTGTGGCTTTACACATTTGTAGAAGGTTTGTGAGTGTAAATAAAACTTGGAGTTTCACGCAAAATCCTGATGAATGAATACATATATGCATAGCCATACACATTTCATTGTAGCAAGCTGCTGAGGAAAACTGACAATGCCTTGTTCTTAGAGAAGGTAAAGGTGAAACACATGTACATTGCAAGTCACAATTAAAATTCAGGAGCAGAAAAGAATTTACTTTCTGTCTTTTCTGATCATTAGTTGGAGGTTGGTTGGTTGAGGTTTTTGGCCTGTGTACAGACTTGTTATCTGAGGGTACAGTGCAGTAAAACTCATTTAGTCATCATCATCATCAGCAAAATCACCATTGCCATTCTGCCACCAAATACTCGTTGTTGATTTGAGAACCTGCCACATATGGGCATAGCACAAACAGCATGAATTGGTAGAAAGAGCTTATTTTTCTTTAAATTTTCATGGCTGTTCAGTTGGCTAAGTTACCAATTTTCAAGTGACCTTCTCTCACCAAACCATAGGCACACATACTTGGTCAATTAACAGCAGTCCTTTTTGAACATCTACTATTTGTCAAGCACTTACAGGCACTGGGCATCTCCACTGTTGACTGTGATAGTCATGCTCCATGCTCTTGTGGAGCTTAGAGGAGATGATAAAACAATTTTAAAGTGCTAAGTGCTCTGAGCTTGTGCAGTCCAGAAAATGTCACCAAGGAGAGAATATTTGAGCTGAGTCTGCAGGGTTTAGGCAGCATCATGTGAATATCTGGGGCAAGTGTTGCCAAGCAGAGGGAAAAGCGAGAGACAGAGCTTTAAAATAGAAATAAGCTTGAAGTACTTGAAGAACATAAAGAAGGCTAGCATAGTGGGACTATTGAAAGCAAGGAAATAGATGGAAGAAAATGAGATCAGAGAGGTATGGGAGGGCTTGGTCTGACTGAGCTACATAGAGAATAGTGAGGGGTCATGCTGGCGTACCCCTGGAGGGTTTAAGCAGGGGGTGAGATCAGACTGCGTTTTAGAAATGTAAGGAATAGATTGATTGCAAAGTGGATGATAATGTGTGTTTCATGAAGCAGGGATTTGTATCTGTTACTTTCACTGCTGTATCTCCAGCCCTGGAACAGTGCCTGGCAAATAAAAGGTGTGTGAGAAGTACCTGTTGAATATACAGATAGTTATGTGTCTGTGTTGTTATGATTTATTTATTTATTTATTTATTTATTTTTATTATTGTACTTTAAGTTTTAGGGTACATGTGCACAATGTGCAGGTTTGTTACGTATGTATCCATGTGCCATGTTGGTGTGCTGCACCCATTAACTCATTATGTAGCGTTAGGTGTATCTCCTAATGCTGTCCCTTCCCTCTCCCCCACCCCACAACGGTCCCCGGAGTGTGATGTTCCCCTTCCTGTGTCCATGTGTTCTCACTGTTCAATCCCCACCTATGAGTGAGAACATGCGGTGTTTGGTTTTTGTCCTTGCGATAGTTTACTGAGAATGATGATCTTCTTATGATTTTTAACAGCTTTGTTAAGCGTCCTTTTCCCCTTGTAAAGTTGCTCCATGTACTTGTTTTTTCCCCTAGAAAATAGTTCTATTTATTGGAAGTTCAACTTTTTTCCCAGAGCATATTAGTAATTTGTTTTCTTTTATTTAGTCTATACATTTTATACATACGAATTACATTCCCAAAATTCCGTGCAAAGCCCTGTGCTTTTCTGACTTGTTAATCTGCTATTAATTATATCGTAGACCTTTCCTTTTTTTTGTAAAAACAAAACACGAGAAAAATGCACCAAGAAATTTTTTCTCGGAAAAATTTCATTTTTGTGTGTGTGTGTGTGTTTGTGTGTGTGTGTATGTGTTAATTTAATAACTTAGTCACTAGAAATAGCTTTACTGGTTCCTTTCATATTCAGGTCTGTTTTATTTGCTCATTTTCTCTTTTATTGTTTTACAGGATTTTGTATCAGGGTGTTTAAATTGTGCTTCTTTGCCTTGCCTCACTTCTGTAAATATATTTTAGGTTCCTAGAGAGGGCTATTTTTCCCTTTACTTGTCTGTCAAGGGTGCTTACTACTGGAATAGCACATTATAGTCTGTCTGGGGCTAGGACTACACATAAATGGTAAAACTTGCACGTTTATAGAGATATTATCTCTAGACTCTATTAAGTAGATGCCCATATTGCCTTTCCTTGAAGTATTTCAGTGGCCTCTCAACTGACCTCATTGTCTATAGTTTTTCTTCATTCCAAGTTATCCTCCATTAATGTTTCTGCTTAGTAAGACAGGGGTTTGCTGATGTCACTTCCTCACTTACTTACAAAACTTTTCTAGATTCTACCTTATCTATAAAATAAATATTGGTTACAATAATGTACAATTTCAGGCCTCTTACCATCTGACTCTCCCTACAACATCAGTTCCATAACTCATTTCCCCACCATCCACACCACCATGTAGAGTTTGGCCATACTTGATTACATCCTCCTTCAATTGAAAGCACCTGCAGCATCATGTCTTTGTTTACATTTGTCTTCTTTGCCTGCTTTTTTTCATCTCACCAAAATCTTCTCCTCTTTCAAGTGTCTCTGCAATGCCATTCCCAAACGTCTTGGACAAAACTGATGCTTGGGGAGGTTTGCTTATGCTGCTGTTCTTCCTTCTTGCCTGCCTGTTTGTCTTTTCCCTCTGCTTCCCTCCCCTTGCCTTCCCTTCCCACAGGGTCTTGCTCTATTGCTCAGGCTGTAGTGCAGAGGTGCAATTATGGCTCATTGCAGCCCCAGCCTCCTGGGATCAAGTGATCCTCCTGCCCCAGCCACCTGCGTAGCTAGGACTAGTTAATTTTTGTATATATTTTTTTCTTTATAGAGACAGGATTTTGCCGTGTTGCCCAAGCTAGTCTTAAATTTCTGGCTCAAGCAGTTCCACCCATTTCGGCCTCCCAAAGTGCTGGGACTACAGGCATGAGCCACCACACCCAGCCTTGCTGTTTTATTTCTAAACTATTTCTGTCACATTTAATTGGTGACATATCTCTCCTCCTTACTGGTCTATGAATGCCTTGAAGGTGGGGGAAGAATTTGCTTATCATTTTATCACCAGAACCACATGCAGTGTTTGACCAACTGCATGGTCAGTTGAATACTCACTGAATTGAGTATTCAATACTGGATGAACAAGGGAGTGACTGAGTGACCGAGTGAATAATTATATTTGTAAGCACAAGTTGAATTGCATGGCCAGCATCATTCTCCATATTGGCAAAACTTTGTCATGTAAGGGACCCTGAGATGCTGCTGTTATTGAGACAAACACTAGCTGATTGGATCACCTTGAAACTTGAGCCAGAGTAGTTGGGAGAAGGGTTTGCTCTTAAGCATAAGGTATCTCAGCTATTATCCTTTTTCTGGAATGACACTGCATTCATAGTTCATGCATTTACTTTGAACAATATTTAAATAAACTTCTTATTGAAGTGTAACACTTATACATAAAAGTGTACTAGTCATAAGGAGATGGCATGAGAAATTGTCACAGCCAGGCAATCAGCACACAGCCTGTAACAGGCATTGCTGATGCTGTGCATCATAGCCCTGCAGCCCACCTGGATTCAACTGCATGTGGGAAAGATGGGGTCTTGCACTTTCTCTGTCACCATGAAAAACTGTTGATAGGAAGAGGACATGGGTGATTAATTCCCATGGGGCAACTCTCAAACAACAGGATGGGAGTCTGGTCCTAAGTGGCACAGACTGCTCATCCTCCTCATCCTCATCCTCCATCCTCATCCTCCAGTGAAACATGAGCAGGACAAACCTGTTCCAAATGGTTCTCAGAGAGTTAACAGCAGCAAGAATAAGCCCATACTGTCTGCAGTGGCATCGGCTCATTAGTGCCACTTTCTTTGCTTGCTTTCCCTTCTTCCCTGTCTTACCTTCTCCATGTCCTCACTTGTACTTTATGTGATCAACTCTCAAATTACATGCATCCCAATCCCTATTTCAGGATCTACTTTCGAGAAGAGCCCAACCTAAGACACCAGTAAAGAAGCAGAATACTAGCAGAATACTATCAGCATCCCAGAAGTCTATTTGTACCCCTTCTCAATGACTATACTCTTCTTCCTGCCCAAAGATAATGACTACTCTGACACCATAGATACTTTGCCATTTTTAAGTTTATATAAATAGAATTATACAGTGTTTTCTTTTGATTTCTTTCAATTAGGTTCATGAGATTGATCTGTTTCATTTTGTGTAGCAATAGTTTTTCTTTTCACTGACATTGTATTTCATCATGTAACTATATCACAATTTGTAATTTATTTATGAGGATATTTTGAATGTTTCTCGTATGAGCATTCTTGTACATGCCTTTTGATACTCATTCATATGTATATCCACACATATATGTGTGGAAATGTACCAGCATATATATTTGTATATATGTATATGTGTGTGTATATATATATTTATTTATATGTGTGTGTGTGTGTGTGTGTAGAAAGAGCTTACAATATACACACATATTTACATATATATACACACATATATACACACACACACATTTCTGTTGGGCATGTAGGTAGGATTTGTGCTGCTAGGTCATTACATACTTGTGTATTCGTCTTCAGTAGATTCTACAAAAAGATTTTCTGAAGTGATTGTGCTAATTTGTCCTCCTACTAGCAATGAATTGAGGCTTTCTTTTCTTTCTTTCTTTTTCTGAGATGGAGTTTCACTCTTGTTGAGGCTGGAGTGCAATGGCTCAATCTCAGCTCACCGCAACCTCCGCCTCCTGGGTTCAAGAGATTCTCCTGCCTCAGCCTCCTGAGTAGCTGGGATTACAGGCATGCGCTGCCACACCCAGCTAATTTTGTATTTTTAGTAAGGACGGGGTTTCTCCATGTTTGTCAGGCTGGTCTAGAACTCCTGACCTCAGGTGATCGACCTGCCTTGGCTTCCCAAAGTGCTAGGATTACAGGTGTGAGCCACCACTCCCAGCCTGAATTTAGGGTTTCTAAATTTTAAATATTTAGTAATTCTTGTAGATACATATTTGTTAGGGTTTGTACTTGCAGTTTCCTAATGACTAGTGAAGTTGGGCATTTTTTAGTGTGGGTTTTTCCGTGCAGCTCTCTTTTTCCCAATTTTATTGTGGAAAAAACGCACAAAAATCTACTATCTTAACCAATTTTAAGTGTACATTTCAGTGTTACTAAGTATATTCATACTGTTTGTGGTTGTGCAACCATCACCACCACTCATCTGCAGAATGGTTTCATCTTTCTGTGCATCTCTTTTGGAAGCAGAGAAAACTCTTTGAGAATCCCCAGAATAAGACTTGCTCTCATATAGCCATTGGCTACAACTGGATCATGGATGTTTATACATACATTTGTGAAATTTTGAAATCCTTTTCTTGTGAAGGACTTGTTCAAATATTTTCCCACTTTCTTTTTCAATGGCTTCATTGTTTTGTCCATTTGAAGGAATTCCTTACATAATCTGCATATAACTCTCTTGCCAATTATATTTGTTGTAAATATCTGCTTTCACATTGTCAGTTTCTTTTCCCCTGTATCAATGCTGTCTTTTTAATAATTGATGGTTCTTAATTTTAATGTAGTTCAATTCACTGATTTTATTTAACTGTAGTTATTATTTTTTTCATCCGGTTTAAGGTATCTTTTTCTTCCCCAAGTTCATGAAGATATTCAATCTGATTGTCTTCTAGCAGTCTATAATCAGCATTTGAAACTACATTATTTTTACTTGATATTATGTCTAGAATCCAATTTTCATACTAATTGTATAGTTTTTTTTAAACATGTAGTGGAAACATTTCAAAATCTATGCATCATATAACGAAATGTTAAATGTATCTTGTATAAATTCCGCTTCACTTATTCAAATGTCTCTTGTAGAATTTCAAGCTCTTTGGTTTAAATTTCCTATATAAAAGCCCAGCTTCTCATTTTCTTTTTTAAAAAGGCTTATTTAGCTTTCATTTTTTTTAAAATAATTTCACACTTTTTCAAGGTGATTTACTAACCAGGTGAGATAAAATATAATGAAATTTGTTAAAACAAATAGCAGAGGTCAGAAGTTAGAAAAGAAAAATTTTGGGGTACTGTTACTTTAGTGGATTACAAAACTACAGCAGTGAGTGAGAAACAAAGCCATTTTGAGCAATTGAAATGTCAGAACTCAATACAGACATCTGTTACCTAATACTGGTAATTTGTTTTTAAAAATCAGATGTTTTGCCCACATTTTAGGCAATTTGCTAATTGGAAAGCTATTTCCTACTTTTTAAATAGGAGGAAGTTACTGTCTTTTACCTGTGAACTTATCAATCTCCTAAAGCGTGCACAATATGGCAGCGTGCTTTTAAATAACAAACCATGCTATCCACATTGCTTATGAACTTTAATATGGTTGCTAACAAACACTAGTCTTCTACACAGTAACATGTGCAAGTTGCCTTCTCAGGGCCTTTGACATCCAGGATGTGAATCTGCTTTCTTGACACTCCAAATACTTTTCAGAATATCTATAGTAATAAGGTCATCCCATTTAATAATGTGTATGAAAAACAACTCTAGATTTCTGCCCTACTTAATTTTGTGAAAAACATTGTATGAGTTTTGTGGATGAAACATGAGTTTATTCTATTCAAACACTGGACAAAGCCATTCTATTGAGAAGTGTATATATATTATATGAAGCTTGGATAATAAACAATAGGAGATGTGAAAATGAAAATATTAGCCCAGGAAATGGTGTATTGGTATATCTGTACAGACTGTGGAAGTAAAGGCTACAACAACTGCTTGGAGATTCAGTCAAGGTCCAATATGTCAGTAATACAATAAAAGTAAAATTACTAAATTCACCTATTAAAACAGAGCATTAAATAAGATTTAAAAAGAACTAGCTATATGGAATTAATAAAAGTGACAACTAAAATCTAAGGCTAGAGAAATTTTGAAAATAAAGAGCTGAAGTGTCTAGTACATAGGAACCAAAAATACAAAAGAAATAGGAACATCACTTTATGTTAAATAAACAATCTGCTAAGAATATATAACTCTCAAGACTTTTATGCATTTAACAACCTAACCAGAATTTATGACATATAAAATGAAAATAATTATACTTTTGGAAAATTTAGAAACATATAAAGAAGGCAGAAAGTGGCAACAGTGTTTGTAAGGCTATACCATAATGGAACAGCAAAATTAATAAGCTTAAATTAATAAATGTATATAAAATCTTTCATCCAACACCCAGAGAATATACATTCTTTTTAGTGCCTATTAACACTTGTATAAACTTATTTATTACAAGGCCACGAAGAGATTCTCAAAAAATTTCAGAAAAACAGTATTATATAGGTGATAGTCTCTGACTAAAGTTAATATAGCAAATATTCATAGATATAACTAGCAGAAACAGACTTTTTAAAGTCCTCAGAGTTTATAAGCATGTAAAATAGTCATAAGACCAAATGCTGGAGAAATAGTGACTTAGTTAATCTTTCTGTTCTCTCTTTTTTTTCACTCCACATAAAAAATCAGACTTCAGTCAGCTTCACAGTTTCACTTTACTAGGCTTCATAGAACAGTCACAGTATTTGCTAAATGTATCCTATTCTTTTTAGGATCATAAAACTAATATCGAAATCCAACTGGGATTATAAAGGATAAAAATTTTATGTTAATTCTTAGACGTAGCACTAGCAAGTAAAATCTAACATTGTCTAAAACAAACACAGACCAGGCACAGTGGCTCATGTCTGTAATGCCAGCACTTTACTGGGGCCAAGGTGGGTGGATCACTTGAGCCCATGAATTTGAGACCAGCCTGGGAAACATGGCAAAACCCTGTCTCTGCAAAAAAAAAAAAAAAAAAAAATACAAAAATTAGCCAGCTGTGGTAGTACATGCCTGTAGTCCCAGCTACTAGGGAGGCTGAGGTGGGAGGATTGCTTGAACCCAAGAGGTCGAGGCTGCAGCGAGCCATGATTGTACCACTGCACTCCAGCCTGGGCAACAGAGCTAGACTCTGTCTCAAGATAAATTCAGTAAATAAATAAATAGGTAGATTTTAATCCACAATCATAAGGAAAATTCACATGAAAAACAAATGTAATCTTTTCATTAATATATTAAAAGAAATGTATTAAAATGTCCAGTAATCGCCTAAATAGATATGGAAAAGGCTTTTAATATAATCCAGTAACATACTTGTTAAAATCTCATCCCTAACAGAAATAGAAAGCATTGTCCTTAATCTGTGTATTAGTCAATTTTCTCACTGCTGTATAGAACTGCCTGAGACTGGATAATTTATAAACAAAAACGTGTATTGACTCACAGTTCTGCATGGCTGGGGAGGACTCAGGAAACTTACAACCATGGCAGGAGGTAAAGGGAAAGCAAGGTATGTCTTACATGGCAGCAGGAGAGACAGCGGGGGAAGTGCCACACTTTTAAACCATCAGATCTCTTAAGAACTCACTATCACAAGAACAGCATGGGGAAAACCACCCTCACTATCCAATCATCTCCCACCAGGTTCCTTCCTCAACACGTGGGGATTAGAATTTGAAATGAGACTTGGGTGGGGACACAGAGCCAAATCATGTCAATCTGATACATGGTAACAACTAACATCACAGTTAGTGGTCTAAATTTAGAAGACAAATCAAATTACAATCAGAAACAATAGGGGTATATCTGCCATCATCACCGTTGTTCTTTAATCTACTGGTAGCCACATCCTACACAATAAGCAAAAACATGGAAGGAAGGAAGGAAGACTGGCAGGCTATTTAAAAGGAGGAGATACAATTATTATTTGTAGATAAAAGGTTGTACATTGTAATCTAAGAAATTTACTAGCCAAGTTTATAAATTAGTATTAATTCAGTAAAGTTTTTGGAGAAAGGATCAGTATATAATATTTGATAGTGTTTACATACATCAGGAATAGCCAATTGCAAAGGGTAGTCAGAAAAATCTATTTCATTAGTAATAGCAACAAATGGCAGGGTACTGGGAAATCAATCTAAAATTTGAGTTACAAAAACTTTATGAAGACAATGTCAAGCCTTTAAGAGTTTTAAAATATATAAAAAGAGATAAGTTTAGAGATTAGCTACATTTGTGGATGGAGTGATGAGACTAGTTGTAATTCACTTCAAGCTAATCTATAAATTCATTGTAATTTCAGTGGAAATTTTAAGTGTTTTTTCATGAAACCTGACGAAGTAATTCTAAAATTAATGTGTTTGGTTGAAATTACAATAAAAGTTGAAGTAATTCTTAAGGGGAAAACAGAAAAAAGAGACAAATCCTACGAGCATAAAACATTATTATTATTATTATTATTATTATTATTATTATTATTATTATTATTTTTGGAAAGATACAGTGACAAGCAGATTACCAGAACATTATATAGAAACTCAAAGCAGATGCAAATATGAAAAATTGCACAGAATAGAGGTGGTGCTCAAATTACCAAGGAGACAATCACCTAGGGAAATGCTAGAAAATTTGGCTGGGTTTTTTTTTGTTTTTTTTGTTTTTTTTTTTGAGATGGAGTCTCGCTCTTTCACCCAGGCTGGAGTGCAGTGGCGCGATCTCGGCTCACTGCAAGCTCCACCTCCTGGGTTCACCCCATTCTGCCTCAGCCTCCCGAGTAGCTGGGACTACAGGCGCCCACCACCATGCCCAGCTAATTTTTTGTATGTTTTTTAGTAGAGACGGGGTTTGACCATGTTAGGCAGGATGGTCTCGATCTCCTGACCTCATGATCCACCTGCCTTGGCCTCCCAAAGTACTGGAATTACAGGTGTGAGCCACTGCGCACAGTCTTGGCTGGGTATCTTATCAGAAATAAAATTATGTCAGTACTAGATCATATAAAAATATTATAATTTTTTAAAAACAACAAAAAGGATCCCAAATTTGCAAAAACAACGTAGGATAAATTTTGATGACCTGAGGGTAGAAAGGATTTTTTAAAGATAGCACATTGCACATAGTGTAGAGAAAACATGGATAAATCTGACCAAGTTAATATTAGAAATTCTGCTATAACCCAATCTCAGAAGTGACATGCCATCGCTACTGTTGTATCTGTCTGTCACATAGATTGCTACTGGTACCGTATGAGACGGGACTACACAAGGGTGTAAATACCAGGAAGCAGGAATCACTGAGGCCATCATCGTAGAGGCTAACAGCCCCAGTTCCCTAATGCTTGCCCTAATCACTTCAGGAGCCAGCACCAGATGCAAAACAAACAAAACAAAACAAAAACAAAAAACAGTCACACATACACTGTTAACCAGATCCTACAATTGCATAAGGCCAAATCTCAATAAAAATTCCTTATTCTGTATGGCTCCTAGAGGTCCTGCCTCTCTGACTTAATACAAGTATCAAGTATCTCTGACTTAATACAAGGGTCCCTAACTGATAAAAGTATGTACTTCACAAGAGTCTTGTGAAAATGAATAATGGGCTGGGCACAGTGGCTCAGGCCTGTAATCCCAGCACTTTGAGAGGCCAAGGCAGGCAGATCACTTGAGGTCAGGAGTTCGAGGCCAGCCTGGCCAACATGGTGAAACCCCATGCCCGTAATCCCAGCACTTTGAGAGGCCAAGGTGGACTTCCAGATTTGCCTCACTCCTGTAAAAGCTCTAAGCACGTAAACTCCCTAAGCACATATACTCCAGCTCTCCAGGCTTCAGACAGGGACAGAGAAATTATCGACTAGAAAAAAACAGCACAAAAGGCCAAACCAGGGGCCTTAGAGGATGAAGGACAAATGAGTTTTTCCCAGAGTGCAGATTTGGGGTGTAACTAAAGTACTTCTTCTATCCCAGAGGAGGGAGCCTTCTTACTGACTGTCTAGCTAAGGGCCAATGTCGCTATATCTCTCTTCTATCCCTTTCTAAATGAGAGTTTCTATTGAGAATACCCTGCCCCTAATCCATCATAGTATATTGGGTTGGTATGCGGGAGGGGGAATGGGAAGCAGCTAAATTGGTTTTTTAATCCAAAGTGACAGATCTCTAGACTAGAAGAGGTCACATCTAGATTTGATGGAGGGGACCATGCAATCCTTGGAGATCCCAGACTTAATCTGGGTGCAGAGACTGGGTGGGGCTTTGAGGGACTTTGGGGTTGTCTCCTTTGGATTGCCTGTGAGAGGAAGGTTACACAAATATTTGATGACCAGGTTGGGGGTCTATGGCAGAGATTGAATAATTGTTTATTTGATCACTCATTTTCCTCCTAAGCATATAACCAGATAACAATTTTCTATCCTTCCTTGTGGTTATAGGCAACCATATCACTGAATTTTGCCCAGTGGATTATGGCTGGATGTAACGCATGCCATTCTAGGCCTGACTCATAAAAACTTCTGCAAAATCCTCCATCCTCTCTTTTCCAGCTTGGCTTAGAGAATCCAGCAGAGAACTCTGAGGAGAGCATGGAGCCTGATGAAAGGAGTCTGGAGCTACATATCCATATGAGATGGAACCCCCTTCTAGCCTGCACTGTTTTGTGATATGACTGAGAAATAAATCTATATCATGTCAAGCCAAAAAAAAAGAAAAAGAAATTCTGCTATAAAATATTATAAACAAATTTAAAGGTTAATTTATAGACTGAAAAGTGGCATCTGCAACTTATCTAATACTCAATAATTTCAATATTAAGAACATATAAAAACACATATAATTCAATGAGTAAAAAAATGAACAACCCAAAAGAAAACAGACAAAACATAACCAAAGCATCAGGAAAGGACACCAAAATGGACATGCATAAGATAAAATTCAATCTCAGCAATCAGATAAATAAAAACTTTAAAAAATCAAAAACTCTGAGATAGCTTTCTTGTTGCATTAATACAGAATTATTAAAAGTGAAGCTTTCCTGTTAATTAATGTATGGTCATTAAAATGCATAAAGTGATCTATTCGTGTTATGTACATAAATAGTCCAGAGAGTTTTGTCTACTATGCAAGTATTTTATTTTACCATTATGTTAGTCTGTTTTCACACTTCTATAAAGAAGTACCCAAGACTGGGTAATTTATAAAGGAAAGAGATTTCATTGACAAAGTTCTGCATGGCTGGGGAGGCCTCAGGAAACTTGAAATCATAGTGGAAGGTGAAGGGGAAACAGGCACCTTCTTCACAAGGCAGCAGGTAGAGAAAAGTGAGCGAAGGAGGAACTTGGCAAACACTTATAAAACCATCAGATCTTTCGAGAATTCACTCACTATCACGAGAACAAGATGGGGGAAACTGCCCCCATGATCCAATCACTTCCCACCAGGTTCCTCCCTCAACACCTGGGTATTACAATTGAAGATAAGATTTGGGTGGGGACAAAAAGCCAAACCATATCAACCATGTATATTGTTTTTCTCTTAAACTTAAATGTTGAATTTTAATGAATAATAGTTTTATAAAATGGACTGTTTGCTTGATGACTGGCCAGCTGAATAATATACTGCCAAAGATGTTCCCATCTTATCCCTGGAACCTGTGACAATGTTACCCTGAATAGCAAAGGAACTTTGTAGATGTGATTAAGTTGCGGAGAGTACACTGTATTATCCAGCTGGCCCCAATGTAATGACAGAGGTCCTTACAAAGGGGAGATAAGAAGATCTGGGACAAAAACAGAAGGTGATGAGAGGGAGATAAGAAGATCTGGGACAAAAACAGAAGGTGATGAGAAGGTGATATCAAGGAAAAATGGTGATGAGATGCATGAGCAGGAACCATAAAATGAAGACAGCCTGTAGAAGCTAGGAAAGGAAAGGAAAGATTTTCTTCTAGAGCCTCCAGAAGGAATGCAGTTCTGCTAACACCTTGATCTTAGCCTGTGGAAACTGAGTTTAGATTTATTTCTTTCGGGACTGTAATATCTATTTGTATTGTTTTGAGTTGTTCAGTTTGTGGAAATTTGTTACAGCAGCAATAGGAAACTAATACATTGTCTTTGTGGAGTATAGAATTTGTCTTCCACTATTTATTATAAAATGATATCAGAAGATCTCTTAGCCATGTGAGGGTTCCATTTAGTTCTCTTGACCCCTACAGATATCCCCCACTGTCCAGTCAATAAACTCCCAGGGAGAAGAATCAGAAGGATCAGGTTACTACCAGAAATACAAAGTTTCTCAGCTGAAAGCAACGAAACGTATATCACATAGTTATTTACCCATGACTCATAACCTGAAGCATTTTACTCCCATGAGCCTGTTTTCACAATACACCCTCTGGGGCTATCATGATAACTAATAAGTAAAGATGCAAGCCAATTATCAGGGAGGCTAGAGCTATGTTCTTCCCCCCTTGCAGGCAGGATGTGCCATGGTCAAGAGTAGCAGTGTGGCCACGTTAAACATGAAATAGGAGTCACCTAAATTTAGTCAAGCATATGTTATTTCTAATCTGCTAATGGGATACTGACATTTGGAAATACCCTACATTCTCAGTCTAGGTAACCTGTGCCCCTCCTTTCTGGGCTCCATGAGTCTAGCTTGTGGGTCTTTATAGAGGGAAGGGAGGGTTGCAGGTTTGGTTTCTAGCTCAGTGACAGCTTTCAGTCTGTCCTTGTGTAGCCGTTGATCTGTAAGGTGATCGAAAGTGTCAAATGGCCTGAGAATGAATGGCTGCAATTTTCAGTGTTCTTGCTAACAGACACTTCCTTCCTGTAAGTTGCAGGAGCCAGGCCAGGTCAATACAGCCAGCTTATTTTTAACGTCCCCTGGTCTCTGTGTGGGTGGCGGCCCAGATCTGTGGGAGGTGGTATGTCTGGGTTCAGGTAGGGATGTTTTTATGTAATCAAATATGTTGATCACATAGGAGAGACCAAAGAGATTGTCTAAAAAAAGATAAAACCCCGCAGTGGCCCACAGATGGAAAAGGTGTTGAGCAATATATATATATACACACATGTATATGTATATATATACATAGCCAAAGATGGAGTAAAAAGCGAAAGAGAAGAAAATAATAAAATACTCTGTTACAAATCAGTATACACTTTGTGTTTTTATCCAAGCATACTAGATTGCTCCAAAATTTTGGAAGAATAAATTTTGGTGGATTTTGGAAGCTTGCAACTCGCCTGGTCAGATTCTTGTCAGCCGTAAATAATGTCCATTTAAATTACAGTACAAAAATGCAATTAAAATTCTAAGTGGAAGATTACAGTGTGAAAGACATTTCTGATTTATTCAAATATCATGGTCTGTTTTTAAGGGTAGGCAGTCACTCGTTTTGCTCATTTGCCTAAAGTGTCTTGGAGGTCAAAGATAAAGTGGTCCTAGGAGATGAAGGCTATAATCAGAAAAAGAAAATGTTTTGTTGTCTTCTGCCTCATGTGCAAGCCTGCTCCAATCCACCCATCAGGGAGCTGGTTTTAGTGTTTTGTGCTCCGAAGGACATCTTCAGCTCTTGCTGAAAGGAAGCATTCTTATTCTTAGCAGCTGTAGCTACAATATTCCTTTGCATTTATCATTTTTTTAAAAAATTTAATATTCATGGATACGTAGTTGGTGTATATGTTTTGGGATTACATGAGATTTTTTGATACTGGCATACAATACTTAATAATCACATTAGGGTAAGTGGGGCATCCAGTACCTCAAGTATTTACCCTTTGTGTTATAAACAATCCAAGTATACTCTTGTAGTTATTTTAAAATGTACAATTAAATTATTTTTGACTATAGTCACCCTGTTTTGCTAGCAAATACTAGGTCTTATTTATTCTATTTTTTGAACCCCTTAACCATCCCCACTTCCTCTTTCCTCAGCCTTCCCACTACCTTTTCCAGCCTCTGGTAACCATCCTTCTACTCTCTAGCTCCATGAGTTCAATTGTTTTAACTTTTAGCTCCTGCAAATAAGTGAGAATGCCTTTGCATTTGTCTTTGCATGTATTTAATTTCCTTCATCCTCACTATCACATTTGTTAGGTAGATAAAAAACTGAGTCTTTAACATATTAAGATTTGCACAAACTCACAAATCTGGTAAATGGCAGACCTAATTTTTGAGATTTTTTTTTATAGCAGCCCATACTTTTTTTTTGAGAACATAAATCTACAGGAGTTAGTGACATAGTACTTCCAATAAATAATCACAGTTTATATTTTATTATATGATTTTCATAAACTTGTCTGATGGGAGGATTTACTTTAGGTGATTTTCCTTCAGATATGTTTGGTTCTGCTATGATCAGAATGTTCGCGTTACCCTTTCCCCCAAATTCATATGTTGAAATTCTAATCCCCCAAAGTGATAGTATTAGGAGGTTGGTAGGACTTTTGGGGGGTGATTAGGTCATGAGGGCAGAATCTTTGCGTATGGGATTATAAAAGCCCTGAGAAAAAGGTCCTTATAAAAAAAATCCTGAGAGAGACCCCTCACCCTTCTGCCACAATAACGTTAGAGTAAGAAAACAGTTATCTATGGGGAAGTGGGCTCTCACCAGGCACTGAATCTGTTGATTCTGTTGACACCTTACTCTTGGAATACACAGATTCCAGAACAGTGAGAAATATTCTTCCGTTTAAGCCACTCAGTCTACGGTATTTTGTTATAGCTCATACAAGACTAAGACAGGCTCATATTCAATATCTTAGTTCATGGGACTTGCAGCGAGCTTAGTATAATGATTACATATTTGTTTGCATGAGGCTTTTGACACACTTCTGTGTATTTTGTTATTGTGCTTTTCTAAGCCAGAAGACATTGTTAGTATTCGCTTTGGGCTCCTTATTACCATTGGGTTTTGCTAAGCACAAGATAATAACCAAAAGATTATAAACCTTACTTAAACATCAAGCCTTTTATTATATATTTTCTAGGACATACATTTAAGCAGCGGTGGTATGTTCAAATTACAACGGGTACTTGGTATGTTTTGCTTTCATTACTTTTCTCTGGGTTTATAATTACATTAAGCCTCAATATATTTTTAATAATTTTTTAAAAGTTGTTTTAAAGGCACAAAGAGTAGAATAACAGAGATTGGTAATATAATGACATTAATTTCAGTGTCCTTTTCATAAGGTTCATAAGAGTTGCCAGATTTAATCACACCTATCCAACCCCAAGGAACTATTTGGCTTGAAACAATTTCAGACATAAAAGTTCCTTGATCTGAATGCTTGGCAGCCTGGAGTGGAGAAAATAAGGATTATAGTTGGAAATCTTGTCGTCATATTTTTTAAATGAAAAGAGTATATATCCTATGAAGCACCTAGGAACACACTCATAAAGATTTTAAGCTTTACTTTATAGTTTGTCTGTGTGTGTGTCCGTGCGTGTTGGGGGGGGGGCGGGGGCGGGCAGGGGCTTTGTTCCTCATTTTTCCTCTGAACAGGTGTGAAGGCCATGTTTTGCCAGCAGGAGCCTGGACGATTCATTAATTTCTTCTCGCTTCGTGCAAGGGAGCTTTCTCTCACTCCTGAGGTGCTTACACTCTGACCCACTCTAGGCTTATCCAAAGCCCATGAAACCATCCTCAAAATAGCATAAGGGAACAAGTAAAGTCATATCTCCTGGTGGGTTATGTGGCCTCCTGCACTTCTCCCACTAAAAGGGGCAGGACAAATTAAAAAGATCTCCAATTTGTTTCCAAATCAAACTCCGTTTGAGTCCCGGGTCTACCACTTAGTGGTTGTGTTAAGTTGGGAAAGTTACTTAACTGCTGTGAGCATTGGTTTTCTCATCTAGAAAATGTAGTTAATATTACCTGCCTTGCATGATGGTTTTGAAAATCAAAAATCATGACATACACTGTGTGTGGTACATGGAAATCTTTTGATATGTGAAAGCTGCTTATGTAGGTGGTGTTGCCTTTTACTTCTCCATTAAATTGCAGTCAGTCTGGGCTGCAGATGTTCCTTTATTGTGAGGTGGTACTAACAGGGTCCAGCTTGCCTGGGAAGATTGCTTTCAGGAGAAAAGCAGTATTTCTAGGACAGGGTCTACGTGAGGAAATAAAGCTGGCTTCATCTGTCCTTATTGAAGGAACAAAAAAATTTTTTTTAATTGAGGTAAAATTTACCTGGAAGACATTGCACAAATCTTAAGTTATAGCTCAGTAAATTTTTGTGTATGTATGTACCTGTGTAGTCACCACCCAGATCAAGATCTAGAAGGATTTCAGTACCCTGGAAAGATCCCTGGTGCCTCTTTTCAGTCAATGTCCTCTGCCTCACCTAGAGGAAACTATTATTCTGGCTTTTATAATCATAGATTCAGTTTGTCTGTTCTTAATTATATCAGTAGCATTATACAGTATGCAGTCTTTTGTGTTTGGTTTCATTTGCTCAATGTAGCGTTTCTGAAATTCACCCACGTATCATTCCTTTCTCCTCTTAATAGACATTTGGGTTACATTCAGCTCTTCACTGTTATTACCAGGTCTGCTCTCAACATTCACCTACAAGCCTTTTTCTGACTATGTTTTCTCATTTCTTTTAATCATATACCTAGGATTGGCTGGGTCATAGGGGAAGCATATGTTTAACTCTATTGGAGTCTTCTAAATTGTTTTCCAAAGTGATTGCTCCAACTTTTACTTTCACCAACAATGTATGAGTTTTGGTACTCCACAGCCTTCCTAACACTTACATTGTCATTGTTTCAAATTTTAAACATTTCTTGTGAATTTATGGTGTCATCTTATTGTGCATTTAATTTACATCTCCCTGACTACTCATGGAGTTGAGTATCTTTTTATACATTTATTGGCCGTTTAGATATCTTCTTTTGTGAGTTGCCTGTTGATTGAACCAAAGGCTTGTTTACCAATTGCCCTTTGGGGAGGTCCTCCTGTGTCCAGAATAGGTGAGTGCTTCCTTTCCAAGTAACTGGTTCAAAAAGAAACCAAATCAATACAAATACCATTTCATTTCCTAGATCAAGGCTAATTGGCTGTAAAAAAAAAAAAAAACTATATATTCCTTTAAAAAAATACACAGAGGTCTCCTTCAGCTGGTTCCCAACAGATTCTGCAATAAGATGTTTCTACCGCTCACAGCCTGCTGAAACACAGGCATCACTGGGGAATGCTTTATTGCTAGCCTCTGTTTTGTGCCTGGGGCTGGATGGCTGCTTCCACATAGCAGATACGATTAGCCATTTTAGTGGAAGACAGCTCAGAAGGGAGCTGTCTGTCAGCTTCCCTTGTGTGTGTTGCTCCACTGAGGTATTCAGAGGCCCTCAGGGTGACATCCGGTGAAAGCAGAATTTAAACAGAAAGTGTCTGGATGGCTACTATTTGGTGGCTGTTATCAAAAATGTACTTTAGGAAACAGAAAGTCATAAGCAGAAATGAACATATGGCTCATAGAATTGTAGGATCTTAAAGTCAGAAGGGGCCCTAGAGATGATCTAGTCTAAACATCTCATTTTATGAACGAGAAAACTGAGGCTTAGTGAGATACTGGGTTTCTAAAGTTTGCAAAGCTAGCTAATGAAATATATCTTGAAAATATACTTAATAAGATTAACTGGTGAGAAAAAGTAAATTCAATGTAGGGAGATGGGACACACTTTCTATCATTAAAATGTATTTATTGCTCTAGCAATGTCTATTTTTTACTCAAGGTAAAACAGGATTTTCCTGATGCCCCTGAGTTTCTTAAGGTAGGAATTTGTCCCATTCTTCTCTTCCTCCCCAGAACATACACAAGGCCTGGTATGGGGTCTGAGTCCTTTCTTCTAGGAAGGAAACTGCAGAAAATAGGCAGCATGTCTTGGTCACAGCAAGTGCAATTGAAGAAGTAATAGAATTCTGCCTGAAGAAATATTTCAATGTCAGACTGAAGAAGTTTGTCCCAAACTTCTGTAAAAGTCTGTGAAAGTCAAGAGCCTCAGTGCAAATTTCAGTGTATCAAGAAAGATGCTTCCTCCTGCAAATCATGGAAATTTTAGCAAAACTTGAACCTTACAATTTCATACAACAAGAATCCTGAAGATAGGAAATTTCCAGGGTTGGTTAATGTAGTGGATCAGTGACATTAACAAGGACTCAGACATCTTCCATCATTTCACATGAAATTCTCAGTGGACTGGCTTACACTCCATGGTAGACAGGAAGATGTGCTACCCAGATCCCCCCTTCTATGAAGGTCTTGATGCCTAGCTTTGAGAAGTAAGGTCAATAGGCAGCCTCAGCTGTCAGCTTTTTTTAAGACAGTATGTCTCAGCTGCAGGGAATGGCCATGGGCCATGCTCTCTCTTCAGATGACTGAGTAAAGTTGGAGTATAAAGGAATGACCATTTCAGCCCAAAGCAGGACAATTTCTATGGATGACATTGGCCCAGAGCATGTGCAGAGTTGACTGAGGCTTTATTGGACCTGCATTACTATTCAGCTTCTCCCTTAGCTCAGTCCTGCTTCCTGCCCCTTCCTCCTACAGATACTGATCCCTAAGAAACACATTGCACTCCAGCCTCTGTCTTAATATCTGTTTCTGACATAGCTGCCCTGCCACAGCTTCTAATTCTGGGACCCCTCATGCTCCTGAAATTGCTGCCCAATTCTAGCTGGCATAAGCAGATAATTCAAAAGCAGAAAAGGGTACATGCCTGTCTTGTGTCCCATTTGAAGAGTGAGAAAATCCCTCCCAGAAACCACTCAGCAGACCTCCTCTGTTTTTTGTTAGCTGTGATTGTGTCACGGGCCAATGACTAAGCCAATCACTCTGGAAGGTGAATGACACGCCCATGTTTGGCTTAGATGAACCAAGAAGCTGTCTTCTTGGGCTTGGGTTATTGCTTCCTCTTAAGAACATGGCTATGCTGAAAACAATTAATAAAATTGGGGCGTTGGAAGAAAGAAGGCAGAAGATGGCAGGAGAAAGAAGATAGACTAGAAGGCTGGACTTGGTATATAATAGAAAGTGACTACCACATCAGGAATCTCAGGGCCAAAAGTAGTGTAAAGTCCTGAAAGGCAAAGGGAGGAACGACTTTACTGGAACATGCAAATGGCAGGACCAGAAAAGAATGAACACATAATAGCTGATTAACAAATGTTTGCTGAAATAATGAAAACAGCTTTTATGATTTATTGGTTCTTTTTGGATAATGGTGTTAACTCTGCCTTTCCAAATCTCTTTCTTTCATCCTAAAACCATACATGTGATACTCTAATGACATGTACAGAGTTTAATAAAATCACCTCAAAATTTGTAGGAAAGTGTGACAGAGGCCTATAAACATTTTCGCTTTTGAAATTATATTTATAAAAACTGTTCTATAAGCACATGAGTCACAAAAGTATTTCAAGTTTTAAAAATAGAAGTTTACAAGAAAAAATATGGCTACATGAATTTAAAAGAGGGTTGGATTTTCTTTTGATAAAAACTTGATTTTTCTCTCAGATAATATTAATGAAGGTAAGTAGTTCCTATAAAATAAGCAAAATAATATTTTATTATTAAAATGAGACTATATTGAATTTGTGGATTTTTAACACAGTTATCACTATAAAGAGTGCTTTTGTCAATTTTACTTGTATTATTAATTTGCCTACCTTTGATGGGATTTACAACTGTTTTGCCTTATAGAGATTTCTAGAATTATTATCCCTGAAAGGGAATGTGAATGTATATGCTGTAATCAACCTGCCTCATCTGCTTCTGCCTTCTTCCTGTTAGCTATTTTTCCATGGGTGAAATAAAAATTAGTCTAGAAATAAATTAAAAAATCACAGCTAAAAGGGATAGTAATATTTTGAAAATATCCCACTGCTACTAAGGTGTGCCTGTAGAGTTCTATCCCTGAGATGGTTAGATGAGTGAAGCAGACTGCGGATTGTATGCAATTACAACTGGTAGCTGATAAAACTCTACTTTTTCTCTACCAGTGGAGAATGCATATTAAAGTGCAAATATACGGATGATATTATTCTAAGAATAAGACTAATCTTGAATTAGTACCAATTTATACAAACACCAATCTTCACAAATTTTATACTTTGACTACTACTGATTACAAAATATTGGTGAAATACTTCTCAATATTTTATTTGGAAAATGAGAACTGTTGCTGTAATCAGAACACAGAATAGTTTAACTCTGCATGCATCTTTTTTTTTCTGGAGGTGTGAAATTTATATAAAGTTAAATGAACAATTTTAAAGTGTACAACTTAATGGCATTTAGTGCATTTAGAATGGTTCAAAACTACGGTCTGTACCAAGTTCCAAAACATTTTCATCACCCCAAAGTTTTAGTGTTTTTTGATCCATTATGTTGAATTTAACATAAGGAGGGGAATGACATTGGTTATTTGATTGCCACTGACGTATAGCTAAGAGCTATACGTCATTATCTTTTCTTTTTTTTTTTTAGTATTTTATTTTTATTTATTATTATTATTATACTTTAAGTTCTAGGGTACATGTGCACAACGTGCAGGTTTGTTACATATGTATATATGTGCCATGTTGGTGTGCTGCACCCAGTAACTCGTCATTTACATTAGGTATATCTCCTAATGTTTTCCCTCCTCCCTCCCCCCACCCCACGACAGGCCCCGGTGTGTGATGTTCCCCTTCCTTTGTCCATGTGTTCTCATTGTTCAATTCCCACCTATGAGTGAGAACATGAGGTGTATGGTTTTCTGTCCTTGCAATAGTTTGCTGAGAATGATGGTTTCTAGCTTCATCCATGACCCTGGAAAGGACATGAACTCATCATTTTTTACGGCTGCATAGTATTCCATGGTGTATATGTGCCACATTTTCTTAATCTAGTCTATCATTGATGGACATTTGGGTTGGTTCCAAGTCTTTGCTATTGTGAATAGTGCCGCAATAAACATACGTGTGCATGTGTCTTTATAGCAGCATGATTTATAATCCTTTGGGTATATACCCAGTAATGGGATGGCTGGGTCAAATGGTATTTCTAGTTCTAGATCCCTGAGGAATCGCCACACTGACTTCCACAATGGTTGAACTAGTTTGCAGTCCCACCAACAGTGTAAAAGTGTTCCTATTTCTCCACATCCTCTCCAGCACCTGTTGTTTCCTGACTTTTTAATGATGGCCATTCTAACTGGTGTGAGATGGTATCTCATTGTGGTTTTGATTTGCATTTCTCAGATGATCAGTGATGATGAGCATTTTTTTTTGTATGTTTTTTGACCACTTGTATGTCTTGTTTTGAGAAGTGTCTGGATTTTTACTACTACTTAAAAAAAACTGCAGAATGCAGAAAAACAGTATTATTAGTCATGACCATTGTAATCATTTGTCAACGAGATTGTTTTTTCTAATTCTGGTAGTTTTCAGAATTGATATTCATAAAGATAACCCTAGGTCCTACCTAGTGACCCTGCCATCATCCTAGTCTCTGAGAAGATCACTGGCTATTGCATTAAAATAATTTCAACTTTACTTCATAATGTTTAAGAGGATTCATCTCATCCCTTCTAGGAGTTGACAATTAAGGGTGATCACTAATGAGGAAAATAAAACCCACATTAGAGGACTGGAGAGAGAAAAAAAAGCTGGAAACAAATAATCACTGAATCCATTTGTAACTTTAGGGTATCTTTGGAATTGGAACCCAGAGTGTACCTACTATAAAAGTAAAAGATGCAACAAAAGCCAAAATTGACAAGTGGGATATAATTAAACTAAAGGGCTTCTGCACAGCAAAATAAACTATCATTAGAGTGAACAGACAACCTACAGAATGCGAGAGAATTTTTGCAATCTATCCATCTGACAAAGGGCTAATATCTAGAATCTACAAAGAACTTAAACAAATTTACAAGAGAAAAACAACCCCATCAAAAAGTGGGCAAAGGATATGAACAGACACTTCTCAAAAGAAGACATTTATGCAGCCAACAAATATATGAAAAAAAGCTCATCATTGCTGGTCATTAAAGAAATACGCATCAAAACCAGCATGAGATACCATCTCACTCCAGTTAGAATGACTATCATTAAAAAGTCAGGAAACGAGGCCGGGCGCGGTGGCTCATGCCTGTAATCCCAGCACTTTGGGAGGCTGAGATGGGCAGATCATGAGGTCAGGAGATCGAGACCATCTTGGCTAACACGGTGAAACCCCGTTTCTACCAAAATACAAAAAATTAGCCGGGCGTGTTGGCAGGTGCCTGTAGTCCCAGCTACTCGGGAGGCTGAGGCAGGAGAATGGCGTGAACCCAGGAGGTGGATCTCGCAGTGAGCTGAGATCGCGCCACTGCACTCCAACCTGGTGGACATAGCGAGACTCGGTCTCCAAAAAAAAAAAAAAAAAGTCAGGAAACAACAGATGCTGGAGAGGATGTGGAGAAATAGGAATGCTTTTACACTGTTGGTGGGAGCATAAATTAGTTCAACCATTGTGGAAGACAGTGTGGTGATTGCTCAGAGATTTAGAACCAGAAATACCATTTGACCCAGCAATCCCATTACTGGGTATATATCCAAAGGATTATAAATAATTCTACTATGAAGACACTTGCACACATATGTTTAATAAAGCACTGTTCACAGTAGCAAAGACTTGGAACCAACCAAAATGCTCATTAATGATAGACTGGATAAAGAAAATGTGACACATATATAACATGGAATACTATGCAGCCATAAAAAGGGATGAGTTCATGTCCTTTGCAGGGACATGGATGAAGCTGGAAACCATCATTCTCAGCAGACTAACACAAGGACAGAAAATCAAACACCGCGTGTTCTCACTCATAAGTGAGAATTGAACAATGAGAACACGACAGAGGGAGGGGAACATCACACACTGGGGCCTGTTGGGGGGTGGAGGGTGAGGGGTGGGATAGCATTAGGAGAAATACCTAATGTAGATGACCGGTTGATGGGTGCAGCAAACTACCATGGCACGTGTATACCTATGTAACGAAACTACATTCTGCACATGTATCCCAGATCTTAAAGTATAATAAATAAATAAAAAAAGGTAAAAGATGGACATTAGTCATCTTCTGTTGAATACCAGAGAGGCTGCCCTAAATAACCAATGAGTTCTGCCACCCTTGTAAGATGCAGTGATCAATAAAGCAAAGTAGGAAAATTTGGGTTTTGTTCATTCCTCTGACTCTCCTAGTTGTTCCTTATCAGCTGTTCCCAGAAGCTGTCTAGTACTTTGCCAGAGACAATGTATTATGCTCATAGCAGAAGGTAGGTTCTGCCAATTATTTCACGAATGGTTAAAGAGACTGTCTACCTAGACCCCATGTCTCCCTGATTTTTAAATTTATTGTGTTACTATTGCCATTTTTAAGGCTAAAATGTAAAACAAAACAGTGTTTATTCCCACTGTGAATTCACTTCTCTCACCTATGAGTAAATATTTCAAAGCACTTAGAACAGTGATTGGCTCAGAGTGAGACAGAGAGAGAGAGAGAGAGAAGGAGAGGGAGATAGAAATTATTCATTTCTCCTTATAAATAATGACTCTGAGCTGGGGAGCTCTGATCCTGCCCCAATTATACCAAGTTTTTCAGCAGTCCATTTTTTCTTTCCCCAGTCAGGCAGGATCAAAGGTAATGACATTTCTTGTTCAGATGAAGTTACGTATGATACTTCCTAGTAATTCTTTCCTTCTACCTAACCACCCAGGGATAATACAACATCTTATGGACAGATTGACTATTATGAACCAGCTCTCCCTGATATCTATATACTTAGGAAAAACCACAATCATTATTATTAAGTAAGGTTACTAGATTTATCTATCCTTTCACAGACATGAGCAGATACAACTATTCAGCTGACAATATTTATCCCTTGGCAAAGATTTTTAGGAAAAATTCTCAATCACTCAAGATATTCCTGAGGCTAGAAAAATAACCCCAAATGAAAGTTTCCTACAGTAAGATATTTAAACCCAGTTAGACTAAACATTGCCAGCTACATCAGGGCATTAATAATGAAACACATCATAGATAACACAAAGTTTTGAAGTTCCTAAAGCCAATTTTTAGAATTCACTTAGACATTTCATCATTGCCAAAAAATAACAGTGCCATTTTAGATTATTTTGAATTTCTTATTTCCTAAAACATGTGTAATTTCTTATGAAAATATTATAAACTATAATACTATTGTATTCTACGAATTGGGTCAGAAGTTTCTTTATATACATTTAGTTTTTCATTATTTTCACTTATATAACCCATGTACTAAATCTATCAAAAAAAATCAAGTAAGTTGAGAATGTAAACCCACAGATAATTTTTCTTTGTTGCCAAAATGCACTACATTTTTCAGGTTATATTCTTCTAACTAGCTTTTTGTACATTTACCAGAGAGGATTGCCAAATTATAGTTTAATTTGAAGCAGATGATACACTTTGAAGCAGCACGTGAAGACCTTTGGGTTGAGTCACAAACTCACAAACTGTCTTAAAATTACAATTTAAATGTATTTATTATAATAGTAAAATAATGTGGTATTAGTAAACCAGTTTATCTGTCCTTCTGTCAAGCTAAGCATAAAGAATGTAATCATCAGTTCTAAAGCCTTCTAAAAATAAACTGCAACTGTAAATAGAGAAGTTAAGCAGAAGTCAGCCAAAGAATAGCTTTAGAACACTATTTTTTCCCCCATGGTTAGTTTTGGAAAGAAGTGAGATTAGTTTTTCTAAGTTCATGTAAGTGAATCCCATAGCAATTCTCATCATGATCTTAGGGAGGTGACAGGGTAAAAACAAACAAATGAACAAAGAGAAAATCTGAAGTCAGTAGACAGGAGGGGAAAGGTAAATTAGAAAACACTAATGGGGCAGTAACCATGACAAGTAGAACAGAAATTCACTGAAGACCCACCCCAGCATGCAACTTTCTCAGTGAAAGTACTACTCCCTCCTGGATTAAGTTCGGTTTCTGTCTTTAGAGGTTACAGGGCATTTCTTTAAAATGGAGAAGAGATCCAAGGTTCTCTGTAGAGTTGGACCCATTTTATAAGAAACATAAAAATACAGAACTTAATAAAGAATACTTCATATTGCCCCTAAGGCAGCCAAACACTCATGAGTGCTAGATAAATAATCACAACATAAAGATTATGTTCCCTTTATACTCTATATAGTTGTCATACTTCTGAAGATTGTGAAACATTGGACTAAGGAATATTATCATGCATACTTTAATTACATAAAAAAGTTCATGCTTTATTGGGTGAAAAAAAGAAAACTATAAAACAATTTACATATAGCCTTGTGTTTTATAATTAGATACTTATGTTTCTAAAAAAAAATCAGCATGTACCTAAGAAGAAAAGATTGGTAAACTATATAAGAATATGAACGATTATTGCAGCAGGGTGAATGTTTGTCTCTCTCAAAATCCGTATGTTCAAACCTTAACCTCCAATCAGGTGGCATAATGGCCTTTGGGAGATGATTAGATTATGAGGGCAGCACCCTCAAGATTGGGATTAATGCCCTTATAAGAAGAGTCCAGCTAGCTAGCCTAGCTATTTATTTACCTTTTGCCATGTGAGACTACAAGTAGAATTTAGCTGTTTGCAACTTGGAAAAGGACCCTTACGAGAACCTGACCCTGATTTCAGGTTTCTAGCCTCCAGAATTGAGAGAAATAAATTTCTGTTTTTGTAGCACCTCTTCTATGGTATTTTGTTATAGCAGCCAAAACAGACTGAGATAATTATCTTTTCATGCAATAAAGTATATACTTTTCGATGTTTAAAAACAAAAGCAATGTGTTATATTTCTCTGGCCTGACATTGTCCTTTTTTTGAATTCTTAGCTCACTAGCAGTTAGTGTTCCATAAGAAGGTCAGCAGTTAAGAAGCATTAATGCTTCTTTCGCTCTGAAAATTAGTTTCCAAAAAAGTCCTGTGTATGAACATGCTTTCTAGAGGAGGCAGGTCTTTACAAAGATTATCATTTTGTGGAGAAAAGAAGATTTACATATAGGTAGGCATAAATATACATAGAGATACGTGCCCAAATAATGATGTGATGGATATGTTTAACAGAGTGAAACAATGGGCAGGGAAGGACAATTAAGGATTAGGTTAAATTTTATTAAATTAATTGATATAATTAATTGATCACTGACACCTTCAAAGGTAACATTATCTGCACTTTAAAGCTCAACCCTTTCAAGAGAATGATTGATGATTAATAGTTTTACTTATTATTTTGAATTATTTCAGAAATTGAGAAAAGCGCAGACCCTAATAAAAGATATACCTATCTGTCAGGCCACGTATTTGACAAATGTTAACATCAATTAACCATTTTTTAAAATAATTTTTAATTGAAGCATAACATATAAAAAGGAAAGCATTAATCAAAAATACATAGTTGTATGACACAGCATAAAATGGACATACTCATGTAACCACCACCAAGCTCAAGAAATTGAACACTATGAGTCATCAAAAGCCCTCCTTGTACATATATTTCCTTACTACTACCCATTCCTTCCCCAAAGCAACCACTAGCCTGACATCGGACACCATAGAAGAGTTTCGACTCTTTTACAATTTTTTATGTGAATGGAACCATATATATTCCATATATATTTTGGGCTTGGATTATTTTGCTTAACATTGTATAAGTGAAAGTTATTTAAGTTCTTGCCTGTAACAACAGTTCATTCATATATATATTTATATATATATATGAAAATATATGTATTTCCGCCTGCATGATCAGGGGCAAAGGATGGGGTTCTACCTGCATTGATAATTCCTGGATGTGGGGTGGCAATTTTGCAGATATGGTCCATGTTGTGAATAAAGCATTTTTTTTTTTACTCATATTGTTCATGTACATTTAATTATGTTCAGTTTTGGCTACAATGAATAATGCTACAATGAACATTTTCATACCTGTCTTTAGGTGAACGTATACATACATTTCTATTGGGTATTTACCTAGAAGTGGAATTGCTGAGTTATAGGGTAGGCATATGGTAAGCTTTAGAGACACGGACAAACAGTTTTTCCATAATGTCAAGTTTTATACCAACAAGTAATGTATGAGGCTATATTAAAACATTGCAATTAAAATAAGAATTGTAATATTTGTAAGAGGGTAGAAAGGCAATTAACAGGTAAAAATATATGTCCTTGGTACATATGATTATTTACAAAGCATTTATATCTATAATATGTAATTTCTACCCATCAATAAAAATATACAATAGAAAAATGACAAAACACTTGAAGAAACGTTTCAGAAAAGAGGATACCCAAAAGAGCAATAAACATGATGTTAATTAATACCAAATGAGATACCACTAAATACTTGCCACAATACATTTTTAAAATTACAATATCAAATATGTTCTTCTGTTCATAAAGTATGGTTTATATAAATAGCATATTGCTGATTTGTTTTTTTTCCTCTGTGGTTTTTGTTTGTTTGTTCCTCTACTTTTTAAAATGCGACTTGTCCATCTTCACATTTTAGCTGAAGGGTCTAATCAATTTATATAAATATGGCTATGATCAGAATATACAGATCACCTGTTCCTTCTCCATTAACTCCTTCTTGATAGTCTTTCCCCTCATATGTTTGTTGTAATCTCTCTAAGATCTTCTTTATTTCAGCATAAAGCCCTTCTGAATATTTAAACTTCCCTGTTATTAGAAGCAAAATACTATTATCTCCCCTATGCTTCACATTCAAGTTGTTCTAAAATATTGACGTTGCCCACAATGCTGGAATTTACATCCTTTTGTATGTTTCCTGGTAATACGTGTTAGAGTTCTTTAAATTATAATCAGGAGAATATAAACTAAGTGGGTACACATTCAATTATATTTGATATTGCTGAATTGTTCTCTCACATGGTTAAATTCATTTACATTATCATCAATACTACCTGTGAGAATTAAAAATATCTTCCTATTTCTTTCCCAACACTTGATATTGTGAGTCTTTTTCAATTTCGTTGATTTGAAATCCTGTTCATTACCTGACTTGCCGTTAGTGTGCATATATGTATTGCTGATCTTCACTTCCTGTGTTTATTTGCCTTTTGTGATTCCTTTCAGGTGAGTTGCTTGTTTGTATCTTCACGTGTAATTTTTATTATATATTCTTGTTTCTAATCCATTGCAATTTTCCACACTGTCTACACTGTCTTTTGTTGCATAGAAATTTTCAGGTTTTATTTTCATTTTTCTTTTTTTTTAAAATAAGTCATTTTCTTTGTTATTGGTATGTATTGAATCTTTGAAAAAAAACTTCCCTGGCCTCCTTTTTTCTATTTTCATAAATTTTGAGAGTTCTTGCATTCACCTTAAATATGTGAAGGTATCATCTACCAATAACACTTATTCTTCTCAAAAATTGTCAGTCTCTTAAGAAATGTACAAGTAATTAAAAATATTTATTTGGTTTACTACAAGTACAATAAAATTAACAAAAAAAATAACATTTTGTTTTAATGAAGATTAGAGCTTCAAAAGAAATTTATACAGCACATGAATAAAAATGCAACATAAATAGAAAAGTACTAACTTAGAGTTTTTACCTATTGAACATCTATGATTTATTCACAATATCACTAACTCATTTATGGGACTATCTACCACAGAATAAGAGGAGATGAATGGTTATAACAGATCCATCTGTCATTTTTAAACAATCAGCAACACAACAAAAGCTGGATTCATTAACAATGGTTGATGTGACTTACGTATCTCTGTAGTCAGTTTGGATTAATGATTGGCAATTTAACCTACTGATAAGACATTTTTGTATAGCTATACCAAAATAGAACAAAATTGTCTTTTATTTTAGGACTGCCTACAAATTTCTAGCCATCTTGCAGCTTCCATGGTCAGAACTAATTGTAGTTCTGACAATGTAGAACTATAATTGTAGTTCTACTACTGCGTGTCTCCATACTGTAGTAGCAGTAGACATGTTTAAAGGTGTGCACGCATATGTGTGTATTTGTGTGTGTGTGACTTATTCACTGCAGTTGTCTGAATTGTTAATGTAGATGACGGTATGATTGATTAATTGTGATTATCAATTTGCCAAGTAGAGCAATGACGTTCTCTGCTTTCTCAGAAGCTGAAGGTTCTCACTTTCTACCAAAGTGTCATTCCTAAATGGTCACTACATACGGTTGGAAAAGTAAGCATTTTGTTGAACATTGCAAGTAAAATGTTCAGTCTTTTAGGAGCTGTTTGATGCTCCAGGAAGAAAGACTGGTTAACTAGTTTCTACTTATAAAAATGACTGAATACTGTCAAATGAGTCATTTGTGTGCCCAAAAATACTTTACTCTGTTACATAACACTATATAAATTGAGTGAAATATTGCTAATTCATATCACTGACACCATGAAAAAATGAGAAGCCTAAGAAGTTTGGAGTTTCTGAAAAAGGTTTTACGTCTGTATATTTGGAAAAAAAAAAAAGCATCTGAAAGAATCGAGTATAAACCCAGCCTTATGGAGGAAAAAAATATTCTCTGCTTGCAACACCTAAGAAATGTAGCAGAAATGGTTCCTGACCTTGAATATTTTTTAGACCTTTGGAACATTAGATGTCAAGTTTTTTTTTCTTTCTTTCTTTTTATTACACTTTAAGTTCTAGGGTACATGTGCACAAAGTGCAGGTTTGTTCCATATGTATACATGTGCCATGATGGTCTGCTGCACCCATCAGCTCGTCATTTACATTAGGTATTTCTCCTAATGCTATCTCTCCCCCAGCCCTCCTCGCCCAGCTGGCCCTGGTGTGTGATGTTCCCCACCCTGTGTCCATGTGTTGTCATTGTTCAACTCCCACCTATGAGTGAGAACATGTAGTGTTTGGTTTTCTGTCCTTGTGATAGTTGGCTTAGAATGGTTTCCAGATGTAAAATTTTATCTATAAAATTTCAATATTTTGGCCTCTAACTCTGTATGAACGTGTGTAACCAGCATACAAAACATGATTCTGTTCTGGGGCAATGGCAAGGCGAAGAGTGATGTCTGTTCTGAACTGTGCCTCCGTGGGGGAATGAGCAGTCTGATATGAGGGCAGGTATGCTTATTTCTCTTGTTTCAGCAACTAATACTCCCCAGCCGGATGTGGTAAAAGTGTTATCTTAGGTTTTCCCCCTCCCTTCATTTCTTTCCCCTCTAACTATAAAGAATCTATAAGGAGTAGAATTCACAGAGATAATCTAAACAACTACATATGCTCAACATGACATGAGACTTAAGCCTTATTGAGTTCTTTTAGTTATCCATTCATGTACTGAGTTTGGAAATGATTAGAAATAGAGTTGAAGAGCTACTAAAACAGGTGGGAGTAATAACGTATAGTTTGACGCTGAGGCAAAATGTTTTTAGGCCTTAGAACTATGCACTCTTCATCTGAAAGGGACTTAGGATGTTTGTAAGAGAAAAGGTGTACTCTGGCAGGAGCAGTGGAGCAGTACTCTGCCTAAGGTTCTAGTATAGTCTGTGGATTCTGATATTGGGTGAAGCCGTATTTTTATTTCCATTTTTGCTTTAACCTGGTAAATGCTCACACCTCCCTGTGGTTCCAGGTGGAATTTTAGGTGGAAGAGAGAATGCAGAACCTCTTTTATAGAAATTTATTTTAATTATTGTGGCTATATAATAGGTATATATCTTTATGGGGTACATGAGGTATTTTCATACAGGCATGCAGTGCATAATAACTGCATCATGTAAAATGAGGCATCCTTCCCTACAAGCATTTATCTTGTGTTAGAAACAATCCAGTTATATTCTTGTAGTAATTTCAAAATGTACAATTAGATGATTATGGACTATAATTACCTTGTTGTGCTATCAAATACCAGGTCTTATTCATTCTTGCTAAGATTTTTGTACCCATTAAGCATTCCTACATTCCCCCTCAACCAGCAACCCCTCACTACCCCTCCAAACCTCTGGTAACCATCCTTTTACTCTCCATCTCCATGAGTTCAATAGTTTTGAATACTAAATCCCCCCAATAAGTGAGAACCTGCGATGTTTGTTTTTCTGTGCCTGGCTTATTTCACTTATCATAATGACCTCCAGTTTCATCCATGTCGTTGCAAATGACAGAAATGCATTCTTTTTTTGTGGCTGAATAGTACTTCATCGTGTGTAAGTATCACTTGTTTCTTTATAGATTAATCTGTTGATGGACACTTAGGTGGTTTCTAAACCTTGGCTGTTGTGAACAGTGCAGCAATAAACATGGGAGTGCAGATATCTCTTTGATATACTGATTTCCTGTCTTTTGGGTATATACCCGGCAATGGGGTTGCTGAACCATATGGTAGCTCAATTTTTAGTTCTTTGATGAACCTCCAAACTGTTCTCCATAGTGGTTGTACTAATTTACACTTCCACCAACAGTGTATGATGGTTCCCTTTCTCCACAGCCTTACTAGTATTTGTTATTGTCTGTCTTTCGATATAAGCTATTCTAATTGGGGTGAGACGATATCTCATTGTAGCTTTGATTTCCATTTCTCTAATGATCAATGATGTTGAGCACCTTTTCATATGCCTGTTTGCCATTTGTATGTCTAGCCTGGCCAACATGGTGAAACCCTGTCTCTACCAAAAATATAAAAATTTGCCAGGAGGGGGGTGGCAGGCACCTGTAATCCCAGCTACTTGGGAGGTTGAGGCAGGAGAATTGCTTGAACCCGGAAGATGGAGGTTGCAGTGAGCTGAAATCATGCCACTGCACTCTAGCCTGGGCAGTAGAGCGAGACTAGGTCTCAAAAGAAAAAAAAATGAAGAAATGTCTATTCAAATCTTTTGCCTCCTTTAAACAATTTTCTTCATTTCAGTAGTTTTGGGGGGTACAGGTGGTGGTTGTTGGTTATATGGATAAGTTCTTTGGTGGTGATTTCTGAGATTTTCAATACATCCATCACCCAAGCAGTGTACGCTCTACTCAATACATAGTATTTTTTTATCCCTCACTCCCCTTTCACCCTTCCTTCACAAGTCTCTAAAGTCCATCACATCATTCTTATGCCTTTGCATCCTCATAGCTCAGGGGTCCTTAACCCCTGGGCCATGGACCAGTACCAGCCCATGGCTTGTTAGGAGCTGAGCTGCACAGCAGGTGAGCAGTGGGTGAGTGAGTATTACCACCTGAGTTCTGCCTCCTGTCACATCAGCAGCGGCATTCGATTCTCACAGGGCCATGAACCCTATTGTGAACTGTACATGTGAAGGATTTAGCTTACATGATCCTTATGAGAATCTAATGCCTGGTGATCTGAGGTTGAACAGCTTCAACCCGAAACCATCCCCCCTCCACCTGGTTCATGGAAAAGTCATCTTCCACGAAACTGATCCCTGGTCCTAAAAAGGTTGGGGACCACTCTCATAGCTTAGCTCTCACTTATACGTGAGAACATATGATATTTGGTTTTCCATTCCTACGTTACGTCACTTTGAATAACGGCTTCCAGCTACATCCAAGTTGCTTCAAAAGACATTTTTTATCCACTTATTGGTTGATGGGCACTTACATTGGCTCCATATTTTTGCAATTGTAAATTGTGCTGCTATAAATATGCATGTGCATGTGTCTTTTTCATATAATGACCTCTTTTCCTTTGGTTACCCGGCAGTGGGGTTGCTGGATCGAATGGTAATTCTACTTTTAGTTCTTTAAGAAACCAACTTGCCCTTTTTAACAATTGGATTATTAGATTTTTTTCTCATAGAGTTGTTTTGAAATCCTCATGTATTTGGGTTACTAATCTCCTCTTCTCAGATGGGTAGTTTGCAAATATTTTCTTCCATTCTGTGAGTTGTCTCTTTGTTTTGTTGATTGTTTCCTTTGCTTTGCAGAAGTTTTTTAACTTGATTTGATATCACTTGTCCATTTTTTCTTTGGTTGCCTGTGCTTATGGGGCATTGCTCAAGAAATTTTTGCCCACACTGATGTCCTGGAGAGTTTCCTCAGTGTTTTATTGTAGTAGTTTCATAATCTAAAGTCTTAGATTTAAGTCTTTAATCCACTTTGATTTGATTTTTGTATATGGTGACATATAGGGCTTATATTAGTTGGGGTTCTCTAGAGCGACAGAACTAATAGGGTGTGTGTGTGTGTGTGTGTGTGTGTGTGTGTGTGTGTGTGTATATAGGAGTTTATTAAGGAGTAATAACTTACCCAATCATAAGATCTGACAATAGGTCATCTGCAAGCTGTGGAGCAAGGAAGCTTGTCTGAGTCCCAAAGCTGAAGAACTTGGAGTCCGATGTTCTACGGCAGCAAGCATCCAGCATGGGAGAAAGATGTAGTCTGGGAGGGTAAGCCAGTCTGGCGTTTTTCTCATTCTTCTGCCTGCTTTTTATTCTGGCCACACTGGCAGCTGATTAGATTGTCTCCTTTGGCAACACCCTCACAGATGCAGCCAGGATCAGTACTTTGCATCCTTCAATCCAATCAGTTTGACACTCAGTATTAACGATCACAAGTCCACCCCTTGTCAACTTGAACCCATACACATCTCCTGAGATCATACGTAATCTTCAAATAAAGACAATACTACTATGTACTATTTTCCTAGATAGAGGCAGCTCTAATGGCTTCTATTTGGCCTTTCCCACCATAATTGCCCTCACACTACCAGTCAGGAGGCCACTGTGGGGGTTCTACCTGCTAAGTATGTCTATGCCAATTATACATTCTGGCACTGGGAAAATGACCACAAGATGAGTCCAGGGACCCATTGTAAGTCAGATCTGAGCTAAAACTCCATTAATTACCTAACTTCCATAAGCCCCTACTTTAACTTGAGGACCACAATGACATTTTGTGTAGCCTGGAATCAGCGTCAGCTCAGAGCCAGTGTTCAGTAGTCCCTGAAATATCTGATCATTTCACTTTCCCCAATGCACAGTTAACCTGGTAAAAGGCCGGAGGTCTCCTTGGGGAAGGAGGGGAAAGAGATAAACAGTATTAATTATCAGTGGTGTAGTGGGATCCTTCCTCAAAGCAACCCAGCCTTCCCTTCATTCAAAGGGTTCTGAGTCTGTAAGCTGGCTCAAGTCTGGAAATTGATTGAGGGGTCATGATTTTCTGTTTTTATAATTCAAATTAGTCTTTTGTACACTCCACCTGGAAGTTTTCTTCTTATATAAATTAAGCAGGTGTGTGTGTATATATATATATATATATATGAATATATATGTGTATATATATGGATTTATATATGAATAATATATGAATATATATAAGTGTATATATACACATACACATACGTATATATGTATATGCATACACATATATATACGTATATACGTATATACTTACATATGAAGTGTGTGTGTGTGTGTGTTCATATATATATGAATGAGAGTTTATTAAGGAGTATTAACTTGCACAGCCACAAGATCCCAAAATAGGCCATCTGCAAGTTGAGGAGCAAGGAAGCCAGTCTGAGTCCCAAAGTTGAAGAACTTGGAGTCTGATGTTCGAGGGTAGCAAGTAGCCAGCATGGGAAAAAAATGTAGGCTGGGAGGCTAAGCCAGTCTAGCCTTTTCTCCTTCTTCTGACTGCTTTTTATACTGGCCATGCTGGCAGCTGATTGGATTGTGCCCACTGAAATTAAGGGGTGGTTCTGACTTTTCCAGACCACTGACTCAAGTGTTAATCTCTTTTGGCAACACCCTCACAGACACACCCAAAACGGTATTTTGCATCCTTCAAACTGATTAAGTTGACACTCAGTATTAACCATCACAGGGGTCTAGTTTCATTCTTCTGCATATGGATATACAATTCTTCCACTACTATTTATTAAAGAGACTGTATTTTCCCCAGTGTGTGTTCTTAGAAACTTTGTTCAAAATAAGTTCACTGTAGGTGCATGGATTTAGTTCTTGGTTCTCTGGTCTGTTCCATTGTTCTCTGTGTCTGTTTTTATGGCAGTACCATGCTGTTTTGGTTACTATAGCTTTGTTGCATAATTTGAAGTCAGGAATTGTAATTCCTCTAGTTTTGTTCTTTATGTTTAGCGTAGCTTTGGCTATTCTGGGTCTTGTGTGGTTCCATGTAAATTTTAGGATAGTTTTTCTATTTCTGTGAAAAATGACATTGACATTTTGATAGACATTGCATTGAATCTGTGGGTTGGTTTGGGTAGTACGGACATTTTAACAATACTGATTCTTCCAATCCGTGAACATGGGATATCTTTCCATTTTTTGGTGTCTTCTTCGATTTCTTTCACCAGTGTTTTATAATTTTTATCATAGTGATATTTTATGCCTTTGGTTAATTCCTAGGTATTTAATTTTATTTGTGGGTATTGTAAATGGAATTATAATAATACAAAATTGATTATTTTTTCAGATTGTTCACTGTTGGCATATAGAAATGTAACTGATTTTTTGTATGTTGATTTTATATCCCATAACTTTACTGAATTTATCAGTTCTGATAGTTTTTTGGTCGAGTCTTTAGGATTTTCCAAATATAAGAGTATATTATCTACAAAAAAGGCAAATTTAACTACTTCCTTTCCAGTTTGAATGCCATTTATATCTTGTTCAATTACTCTAGCTAGGACTTCTAGTAATACGTTGAATAAGAGCGGTGAAAGTGGGCATCCTTGTTGTGCTCCAGATCTTAGAAGAAAGGCTTTCAATTTTTTCCCCTTCAGTATGATACTAGCTGTGGGTCTATCATATATGGATTTTATTATGTTGGGGTATGTTGCTTCTATCCCCAGTTTTTTGACATTTTTTTTATGAAGGCTGTTGAATTTTCTCAAATGTTTGTCAGCATCAATTTGAGTGATAATATGGCTTTTGTCCTTCATTCTGTTAATATGATATACCACATTGATTGATTTGTGTATGTTTAACCATCCATGCATCCCAGGGAGATATCCCACTTAGTCATGATAAATGACCTTTTTAATGTGATTTGCTAGTATTTTGTTGAAGATTTTTGCACCAATATTCTTCAGATATTTTGGCCTGTAGTTTTCTTTTTTTGACATGTCTTTGCTTACTTTTTATCAGGGTAATACTGGCCCCATGGAATGCATTTGGGAGTATTCCCTCCTCCTCTATTTTTTGGAATAGTTTGAGTAGGATTGGTATTCGTTCTGCTTTAAATGTTTGGTAGAATTCAGCAGTGAAGCCATTATGTCCTGGACTTCTCATTACTGGGAGACTTTTTATTATGGCTTCAACCTCATTATTTGTTATTGGTTTGCTCAAATTTTAAGTTTCTTCATAGTTCAATCTTGATAGGTTGTATGTATCTAGGACTTTATTACTTCTAGATTTTTAAATTTATTGGCATGTAGTTTCTTGTAGTAGCCGCTAATGATCTTTTGAATTTCTTTGGTATGTTGCAATGTCTCCTTTTCTATCTCTGATTTTGTTTATTTGAATCTTCTCTCTTTTTTAATTAGTTGTGCTAAAGGTTTGTCAATTTTGTTTAACTTTTCAAACAACCAACTTTTGTTGTATTGCTCTTTTTATTGCTTTCTTCATTGCAATTTCATTTATTTCTGCTGTGTCCTTTATTATTTCTTTCCTTCTGCTAATTTCGAGTTTGCTCTTGCTTTCCTAATTCTTTAAGAGGTATCATTAGGTTATTTGAGTTTTTATCTTTTTTGATGCAGGCATTTATAGCTATAAACTTCCCCCTTAGTACTGCTTTTGCTGTATCCCATGGTTTTTGTATGTCATTTCCATTATTATTTGTTTTGAGAAATTTTTCAGTTTCCTTCTTAATGTCTTCATTGACCCACTGGACAAGACCCACTTGGTCTTGTCCAAAGCATGCTGTCATTCAGGAGTATATTGCTTAATTTCCATATATTCATATGACTTCAAAAATTCCTCTTATTGTTGATTTCTAGTTTTTTTCCACATGGTCAGAAGATGCTTGATATTATTTTATTGTTTTTAATATTTTAAGACCTGTTTTGTGACCTAACATGTGATTTATCCTTGAGAATAATCCAAGTGCTGAGGAAAAGAATATTTATTTTGCAGCTTTGGAAAAAATATTCTATAAATATGTATTGGGTCCTTTTGGTTTATAGTGCAGATTAAGTCTGATAATTCTTTGTTGAGTTCCTACCTGGAAGATCTGTCCAATGTTGAAAGTGTTTCCAGCTGTTATTGTATTGGGGCCTATCTCTCTCTTTTGCTTTAATAATATTTGCTTTACATATCTGGGTGCTCTCACGTTGACTGCATATATATATATATATATATATATATATATATATTTATTTATTTATTTATAATTGTTACGTCGTCTTGCTGAATTTACTACTTTATCATTATATAGGGACCTTCCTTGTCTCTTCTTACAGTTTTTGTCTTGAGATTTATTTTGCCTGGTATAAGTTTAGGTACTCCTGCTCTTTTTTGGTTTCCACTGGAATGGAATATCTTTTTCCATTCCTTTCTTTCAGTCTATCTGTGTTTTTTTAGGTAAAGTGTGTTTCTTGTAGGCAAAAGATCATTGGGTCCTGTTTTCTTATCCATTAAGCCACTCTATGTCTTGTGATTGAAGAGTTTAGTCTGTGTATATTCAGTGTTATTATTGATAAGTAAATACTTTACTCCTGCCATTTTGTTACTTGTTTTCTGATTGTTTTGTGGTCTTATTTTCCTTCTTTCTTTTTTCCTATCTTTCTTTTAGTGAAGGTGATTTTCTCTGGTGATATGATTTAGTTTCTTGCTTTTTATGTTTTGTGCATTCATTGCATGTTTCTTGGTTGAGGGCACCATCAGGCTTGTAAATACTGTTTTATAACCCGTCATTTTAAGCTGATGATAACACTGTTTGTATAAACAAACAAACAAAAATAATACTAATAAAGATTCTATGCCTTAACTTCGTCCCCCCAACCTTTTAGCTTTCTATTGCTTCTGTTTATATCTTATTGTGCTGTATATGTCTTAAAAGTGACATGTAGTTATTATTTTTATTGGTTTATCACAGCCTTTGTACTTAAGAGTAGGTTATACAACACAGTTACGGTGTTATAATATTTTGTGTTTGTGTATAATATTCTGTGTACTTACTATTACCAGTGATTTTTTATCTTCAGATGATTCCTTATTGCTTATTATGATTATTTTATTTCTGATTAAAATAGTCCTTTTAGCATTTCTTGTAGGACAGGTCTGGTATTGATGAGATGTCTCAGTTTTTGTTTCTCTGGGAAAGACTTTATTTCTCCTTCATGTCTGAAGGATATTTTTACCACACATAATCTACAGTAAAAGGTTTTTTTCTTCTTTAGCACTTTAAATGTGTCATGCCACTCTCTCCTGGATTGTAGGGCTCCACTCAATATTCTGCTGCTAGATGTATTGAAGCTCCATTGTATGTTACTTTTTTATTTTCCCTTGCTTCTCTTAGAATCCTTTCTTTTTCCAATAAGCCTTTTGCACTGCTAAGCATCTGTTCATTATCCTTGACTTTTGGGAGTTTAATTGTTAACTGCCTTCAGGTAGTCTTCTTTGAGTTAAATCTGCTTGGTGTTCCATAGCTTTCATTGGATATTGATACCTTTCTCTAGGTTTGGGAAGTCCTCTGTTATTATCCCTCTGAATAAACTTTCTACCCTTATCTTTTTCTCAATCTCCTCTTTAAGGCCAACACTCTTAGATTTGGTCTTGTGAGGCTATTTTCTAGATCTTGTAGGCATGCTTCTTTATTTTTTATTTGTTGTGTATGTGTGTCCTCCAACTGTGTATTTTCAAATAGCCTGTCTTCAAGCTCACTAATTCTTTCTTGCACTTGATCAATTCTGCTACTTTGACCTGATACATTCTTCAATATGCCAATTGCATTTTTCAGCTCTGCAATTTCTCTTGACTTTTAACAAATATTTCAATCCCTTAGTTAAATTTATCTGATAAAATTCTGAATCCCTTCTCTGTGTTTTCTCACATTTTGTTGAGTTTCCTCAACAAAGGTATTTTGAATTCTCTGTCTGAAAGGTCACAAATCTCTGTTACTCCAGGATTGGTTTCTTGTGCCTTATTGAGTTCATTTGGTGACGTCATGTTTTCCTGGATGGTCTTGATACTTGTAGATGTTTGTCTGTGTCTGGGCACTGAAGAGTTAGGGATTCATAGTAGTCTTCTCAGTCTGGGATTGTTCATACCCATCCTTCTTGAGAAGGCTTTCTAGGTATTTGAAAGGACTTACATATTTTGATCTAAGCTGTGTCTGCTTTAGGGGGCACCGCAAGTCCAGTAACACTGTGGTTCTTGTAGACTCATAGAGGTACCACCCTGATGGTCTTTTACAAGGTCCAGGAGAATTCTCTAGATTACCAGGCAGAGAGTCTTGTTCTCTTGACTTACTTTCTGCCAAACAAATGGAGTCTCTTTCTCTGTTCTGAGCCACCTGGAACTGGGGTGGGGTAACACAAGCACTCCTGTGGACACCACCACTAGGACTGCGCTGGGTCAAACCTGAAGCCAGTACAGCACTTGGTCTTGTCCAAAGCCTGCTGTAACCACTCTCTGGCTATGGCCCGGAGGCTTTACAATCATCATGGGCCAAAGGCAGCAAGGACTGTGTTCTTGCTTTCAGTTTGATGAGTTCCCCCAGGCCCCAGGTAGGCCCAGAGGTGCCATGCAGGAACCAGAGATTAGAGTCAAAAATCTTAGATGTCTCCCCAGTGTTATATTGAACTGTAGATGAGCTGGTACTCAAACTATAAGACACAGTCCTTCCCACTTTTCCCTCTCCTTTCCATAGGCAGGAGAGCCTCACCCCATGGCCACTGCCACCACAGGCCCTTGTGAAGTACTACCAGACTACCATCGATGTTCCCTTAAGGCCTAAGTGCTCTTAAGTCAGCTTGTGGTGAATGCTGCCTGGCCTGGGACTCACCTTTCAGGGCAGTGGGCTCCCCTCTGGCCCAGGGAAGGTCCAGACATGCTATTCAAGAGCCAAGTCCTAGAATTAGGGACCCCAAGTGCTGGCTTGGTGATCTACAACTCTGTGGCCCAACTGTACCTAAGGTGTAAGACAAGACCCCCTTTTCTCTCTGATTCTCTTACATGGAAGGAGTTGCCCCATAGACACCATAGCTGGGATTGTGCTGAGTCTCACCTGAAACCAGCAAGTCTCAGATCCTCATCCAAGGTCCATAACATAGTACCTGGGTATCACTGGTTATTCACGGACCAAGGGCTCTTCAGTTAGCAGATTATGAATCCTGCCAGTACTGGGTCCTTCTCTTCAAGGCACCGTGTTCCCTTTTAGCCCAGGGTTTGTCTAGAGATGTTGTCTGGGAGCTGGGTTCTGGAAAGGAGACTTCATGACTCTGACTGATGCCCTATCCTGCGCTGGCTGAGTTAGTATACAAGATGTAAGGCAAAGTCCTCCTCACTCTCCCCTCCCCTTTCCTCAATCAGAGGGAAAGGGTCTGTTTTGGAGCCATGAGCGGTGTAGCCTGAGGTTAGAGAAGGGATGGTACCAGCACTCCCATAGCTGATCCGGCTAGTGTCTCAGTAGGTCATGTGTCCCCCCCAGTCCATTGTTATTGGTCCCAGTTTAGCACTTGCATTCCATGTGGCCTAGATTGCCTTTCAAGTTTAGTTAGGGTCTCAGAGCACTTTAGCCTGTAGTAGTGAGGCTTGTGGGAACTCAAGTTTGGACTACTTGCATCAGCGATTCTCCTGTAGCTAGGGCTGGTTTACATGTTCTCACTCATAAGTGGGAGTTGAAAAATGAGAACAAATGGGCACAGGGTTGGGGGAACATCACACACCAAGGCCTGCTGGAGGGTTGGGGGCTAGGGGAGGGATAGCATTAGGAGAAATACCTAATGTAGATGAAGGATTGATGGGTATAGCAAACCACCATGGCACGTGTATACCTATGTAACAAACCTGCACGTTCTGCACATGTATCCCAGAACTTAAAGTATAATTTAAAAAAGGGTTCCCTCCATGAACAGGTGTCAGCTGAGTTTGGTCTGATTTTATTTTCTATTATAATAGGGTAGCAGTAAGTTCAGTGTCTCACAAATGCTGTGATCTCCCTCTCCCCAGAGCACCAAAACACTCTCCATACCATGTTGCTGCTGCAGGCAGATGAGGGTGGGGTGGCATCCATGATTCAAGGCATCCTTTTCAGTGCCTCTGTAAATGATATGAAGTTAAAACCAGGTCCTATGAGTGTTCACCTGGTTTTTGTTCTTATGAAGGTGCTTTTAATTTTTTTGTACGTATAGTTGTTAAATTGGTGTCCTTGCAAAAGGGACGATATGTGGAGCCTTCTATTCTGCCATCTTGCTCCACCCCCATGGTGGGAATACAGAAACTCTTGATCTATGATTACAGATTCAGGGGTCCATGTTAGTGTACTCACAATCACTGGAGATAAAAACAGAGTAATCTTAATGTTCTGCAGGAAATTATGGTCTAGTGGTAGGAACTTCCAGGTGTACATCACAACTCGTAATAGTAAAAAGTACCAAATCCAAAGGTAGCTTAGTACAAAGATGCAATTAATTCAGTTTTGGGGGAATGATAATGCATAACATCATAGGTGACATTTACCCTGAGTACTGAAGGATGAAGGGGGATTTTCTAGGTCCCAAGAGGCAGAAAGGGAACAGAGTTGCTGATATAATGCTATGGGAGAAAGGTATATAAGTAGGCTAAGAAGTTCTTCCAATTTCTTAGCCCTTGGCTCTACTGGACCTTGAAAGGAGAGTAAGAGCCTTCTTTGGGTTCTTATTTTCTTTTATATTATTCTCTAAGTTGATGTATGTGCAGTGCCAAATGGAGTTTGTGCTCAAAATTTTCTAATCCATTAATCTTCAGGTGTTTTTCACATTTTCCATTTGAGTGACTACAGTAGACCCACTGACCTCTCAAAAGGTTGGTGAGCCAAAGAGAAAACATCAGCAGACTCTGTGAATGGTGAGTATTTACAGACAAGCTCAGAGTAATTACTTGTGGAAATGAGGGGGAAAGTATGGACTGAATGCCCATCATTTATTAGTTTAGAATAAAGCCGAGTGTAAGATATAAATGACTTTTTAAAGTAAAACTTTTGCCCTAGTGATGCAAACTTCTAACACCGGGGCCTGTGTGTGTGTGCTGAATCACTCAAATTGTGGCTCAATGCCTGAAACTCAATTTCTGTTGTTTAGTGTCCTGTTTAGAGTTCTGTCCGAGACTCAGCTTGTTCTGGCAGAACAGCACCTTATTGAATTTTGCCTGATTTGCTCTTCCTTTTCTCTCTCTAGCACCCATTTGTTTCCGCTTCAAGGGAAGAGCTTGCTTAGTTAGTGCAGTTTGATTTCCCCTGTGAGTTTTCTCCAGTATGTTTCTTTATTGCAAAAGGCCTCACAGACAGAAATGTGGCCCCTTGAGCAGATACTAACAACAGCTCTTGTTAACTATTTAATTGTAGCTAACCCTTATATAGATCTTACTATTTGGAAGACATCGTTCTAAATGCTTTCCATGAATCAATTCAGTGTCCTCTGCAAAAATCAATAAGGCAAGTATTATTATTATTATCCCCATCTTGCAGCTAAAGAAATAGAGGAACAGAGAAAATAAAGATCTTGACAAGGCTCACAGAATTAGTAAGTGGCAGAGCTCTGGTTCCATCCCACTTGTCTGTGCTTCTAACCATTATAGGCCAGTCGTTAAAAAGCCAGATACTTTATACAAATTAGTATCCTTATTGTCCAGTATAGAAGGTGGATTCTTTTACTCTTAATTTGCTTATGAGAGTGCTGACGTTCATAAAGTTTATATAACTAGCCCAAGGAAACACAACTGGTAGTTAACTGAGATGTTTTCAATTGCTAGTGTCTCTTATGTCACACTCCTTGCCCTCAACCACCACACTGAGCAGAGCAAAGCTGTGATCCAGAGCTCAATTCTCAGATTTTTCCTTCTTCCCTCAGTGATCTTATCCTGTCTCATGGCTTTAAATAGTTCCTATATTCTAATAATTCCCAGATCTGACCTCTTTTCTGAGTTTCACATTTATATATTCTAAGTGTCAGCAAATATTTTCTATAAAGACCCAGCTAGTAAATATTTTAAGGTTTGGAGGTCATAGAGTACATCTCCAGTAGTGGTAGCAACTTGAGGGTAGGAATTGGGTCTGTTCATCTTGGAGTCCCTGGTGCCAAGGACATCTGGCAAATATACTCAGAATTTGCTTGTTACATGAATTAATAAGTGAATGTGAAACATCGTCTTTGAAAGGATGGGGCTGAAAATCTTGCTTATTGAAACCTTTTCCTGACCTACTTCCTAATGCACATTAATTGCTCAGTGCAAGGGGAGAAGTTTTTCTCAAAGTTCTAATATCTGAAGGAAATGGGTTCTCTTTCCTCATTCCTAAATACAATACTTTGAAAATAAAATTGTATAAAAATACCTGTGGTCATTATAACTATTGGTATTAATTTTGATGTGCACAATTAGTATAGTATTTGGAGTCACAGTTGAGTTTGAATAAGAACACTGCCCTTTATTAGTCCTATGATAATATGCAAGTCATTTGAGCTCTTTCAGCCTCAATTTCCTTATCTGCAAAAGATGCATTATATCATAAATAATTTAAAATATTATAACATTGTGATGATTAAATAACATATATTCAAAATAATGAGGTGCTTTATACTACTAGTTGCTCAATTAATGGTAGTGGTTCTCCTCTTGTTAGCATCATTTTCTCTCATCTTGGTAAGAAATCATAAACACTGTCTAAAACAGTGGCACTAGCTATGAAGTTACTGTTCAAGTGGTTACTTTGAATAGAATATCAAATATTGAGCTCAATATTGACTCATGCCAAAGGCAGGTTTCCAGCAGTCTCTCAAAGAGAAGCTAGTTCAGATCATCAAAGGCACTTACTAAGTCAGGTGCTTTGCTGGGCACTTGGGCAAATCAAGAGGGAGCTCTTGATTCGAGGAGCATATCATTGGGTTAACAAGATGATATACCCACAAGAATAGAGAATACTGTGAATTCTATACAAATTGCTAAGTTAAAATGTGCCCTAACATTACAAAGGACAAAAAACAAACAAACAAACCCACTCATCTAGTAATAATCTTCAAAAGCTCCCTTCACATTTTGCAATCCCCATCCTGGAAAACTATTTATTATCTTCTTACATTAAACAGTTAGCAAAGGATGCCACATGGTGCTGAGGAATATATTCTTCCACAGTGTTCCCAGAGCCAAGTGCAGTGCCTGGCATAAGCTACATGATTAATAAAATAGGTCAAATGAATAAATTAATGAATTAAAAATGCTCTGCACAGAACATGGAAGGGATGTAGTATCGTAGCAATGTTGATTGACTCTCTTCTTCCTTTTATATTAAATATTTAATTTCATTATTCACAACTAATTCACAGAAGAAGAAAAGTAACCACATTAGCATCACCTTTATAACAACACAAAACCCAAGGGGATACTGACAGAAGTTTAAGCAGATTAGATGGCACCACTGGTGTAGTGGTATCATTCAAGATTCCCAGAAGTTTAAGCAGATTCCATTACCAAACCTAAAGAGGAACATAATAGTAGCTGAAGTAACTATTTTGCTAGGGCCATTGATTCTTACTTGATCTGAAGTTTTATTTGGAAGCAATGTGATTTCTTTTAGGACCTAATCCTAAAAGCTAATTCTGTACAAGTGAGTGCTGCTTAAACTTTAGTGTGCAAAAGAATCACCTGAAGATCCTGTTAAAAGGCCATCTGAATCCAGAGGTCTAGGATGAGACCCAAGATTCTGCATTTCTCACAGGCTCTCAGATGATGTTGATTCTGCTGTTTCATGGACCACATTTTGGACATGAAGGGCTTAGCTATCACTCATTGTATTTTAGGCTTCTCTTACCTTCACAGAATTCACTCCTGGCTATTCTGGTGTCCCTATTCCCATCTCTACCAATCTCAGAACCAATCCGGGCTGAAGTCCATGTACATGTTGCAGCAAATTAATTTCTCACGAAGTATGTTAGTCTGTAGAGCTCTTTCTTTTTGTCTGGAAAGTGCCACAGAATGAATGCAACCATCAGGGGTTTCAGCTTTTGTGCTTTCTCAGACAATATTACATGTACACAAGATTTGGCCACATCAATATGATAAGTATGCATTACAGATCATAATCCTCATGGGAATAATGAATGCTTGCTTGAAAACCATAGGCTTCTCAGAATTCTTATCAGACCTCACACAGCCAATTTAGCCACAAAAAGGTCAAATATAACCCTGTAGTATTGTTGTATTGCCTCAGGAATGAGTATTATATAAAAAAAGAATGAGGGTTATAAAGAGGTGGTTGTTAAGTCAGGTTGCAATTTTCTCACAGTGTCTTTTTATAAATAATTCTCTAGCTATAAGCTAAACAATTCTATCTGTTAAATTATCAGTGAGTCTTAGAATATAATTTAAAATACACATTTTTAAAATGTTAGCAATTTACAAAAATCGTCTTGCATTTCTTTTTTTTGTTGTTGAATTTCTCCAGTTTTATCACAACATTTTACTTGGTATTATCCTTACTATTGCAGATACACTGTGTCACTATTTTGGATGTATTGTTGGTTGACAGTGTGTTGATATTTTGTAGAAAGTAATTCTAACGTACAATGCCTAGCATTGTCTAGTGCTTGAAATAACTAGTGTCATGAGGCATTGAAATGAAAAGCTAACCATGTCCTAAAGAGAAACAGAAAATTTTCAGGAAGATACATGATCAGGATGTTTTGGACAGGATAAATGTGGACTTTTGTGAGTTCCATAGATTATTTTAATGACTAACAATAATGTGCTATTTTCAAATAAAGATTTTAACAAAGAATTTGTTCCTGAATTTAACTAGAGAGACAATTAGACCCAGGCCTCAGAAAGATTCTACAATGTTGATTTCCTTCAAACTCAAAAGATCTTAGGTCACTAACTGCCCATGGGAAAGACAAAATCCATTACAAAAATGGCAATGCCAAATTTTGAACTGTAGTTTAAAGAAACTAAAAAAAGAACCAAAGGATGAAAATTAGGTCTTTTTTTCTCTCTTTCTCAGGTGTTTCTAGGTCTGACCCTGGAAACGTTTAAGGACTGCCTTACATCAGAAATGAGAGATGCATAAAGAAAAACGGGGAAACACATACTATATTGTGCTGAAATAGCAGATGTTTATAAAGTTTATTTTATCTAGGGCATTGCAAAAACACATGCACTCAGCTTTCTGAGAAGAAATGGGCAATGATTGAGCAAGTGAAAGACTGGCTGATGGTGGAGGGGTTGTGCTGTTTAAATTTCTGGTCATACTTTGCCAAGAAGTAAAATAATACTTGATAAAGTTTGCACCAGACAGGCTAGGCTAGATTATTTGCAGAAACTGTCTCTTTCTCTTTCCTCTCTTCCCTTCAACAAAGGGTGTATTTAGCATAACACCCTAGTTTAATGGGCATCTGAGTGGCTTTCCAGGACAGTCCTCCCAATGGAGACTCATTATCCAGGTTGTTTTGCTCTCTGGCTCTTGTAAACAATACATACCTCCAGGTTGAAGAGGGAAGAAAGGGCATGGAGAGCCTTGCTCCAGCTCTTAAATGCTTTTACCTGGAAGTTACAAAATCATTTCTTTCGTCGAAGCAGATTATGTGGCTATATCTACCTTCAAAGGATGGCTGAGTTTAATCCTCTCGTGTGCCAGGAAGTAATGTCTACCACAAAGTTCTACGTATTCATTTATCTCCTGATTAATTCCTTTTTTCCTTTTACTTGTCACTTTGAGGTCTTTTAACCTCTCACTTAGACTATTGTTTCAGCCTTATCCATAGATGTCTGTCTCTTTACCACCTCTTCATCCTTGTTTGTCTTGCATGTGATTACAGCGTAAGTTTCCCTAAGCCAAAGAGGTTCCTATACAAACCTCTGCCCCAAATCATTCATTGTTTCCCTACTGGCCCATCTCCTAAGGTATGATGACGCTGAAGAGTTAAATGTGCTTAGGATGCAGTAGAGAAGCAGACAACAAAAATCAACCTCAGCCACTGTAGCTGAGAAAACACTGGGGAGAAACATCCAGGAACAAGCTTTACCTATTCAAGAGTGCAGTGATAGAATGTGACATTCGTCCAGACAAGCAGGTGGCATTACAAAACGTCCAATGAAGAAAGATACACATCTCGTTTCATTTTGGCAGATCATGGGCATGAGAGTTAAAAAGTATTAACTGTGCTTAGATTCATGCAGGCAAATATCAACATGGAGTAGAGTCTCAAACATAAAACTGGTGTCCAGGAGTAGACTCCAGTCCCTGGGTAATATTGAGGGATAGGAATCTGTGTTGGGGCACTGAGGTGTGACAGGTTATAAAGTTAAGAACTCAGAAGGCAGCTAGGACTTAGAGACACACATTCATCTACAAGGCAGTGCATTTTAAATCATTTTCTGCTATTTCAAATCAAAACATTCAGAATCCCAATGTATAAGTTACATGCCAGTAGAGGTGTTCTAGTTGTAGTTATCATGATCTCCACTCCTTCCTGTAGAGTAGCAACCTCCAAAGTAACTTCTCAACATTCCTAGGGTTCCACTAGGCAAGTATTTAAAGTCCTGGTTGAAAGGAACATGCAGATTTACTGATGCCAAAGCTGGTGTCTTGTGGGCAGGGAAGAGGCAGAAGGTCAAATGAGTGTTAGCAGTTAGAGTAACTGACCAGTGTTGCCCTAAAACTCCTGTATGATGAACCATATAAGGAGTTTTAACGGCATCTAACCAGTGCAGGTTAGACCTAGGTTTAGAAGCAGAAAGGACATAACAGAGAAGTGTTAAGGGACCTGAATATGGGGAGCACCAATCTCTTCTTCCTTTCCAAATAGAGACAGTCTCCCTGCTACAATCAAAGACATTTGTGCAATGCATCCCAGTTCTTAATATTTTCAAGAACTTTGCTCCTAAACTTCTTCCTTTCTTGCCTCACCAAGTCTTCCTCCATATAGGACCATTTCTTGCAGCACACACACATATTCTAGAGTAGCGTATCTCAAAGTGTGGTCCCCGAGTCAATAGCATCAGTATCTTGTGGAAACTTGTTGGAAATGCAAATTCTCATATTCTATCCTAGTCCTACTCAATCAGAAACTCTGAAGTGCAGTCATTGGTTTTCCAAATAAACCCATTAGGTAATTCTGAGGTAAGATACAGTCTGAAAATCACTGCTCCAGAATAATCCAACGTAAAGTAAAACTTGACCTTGGCCTCTCATTCTTCTGCAACCACCGTTCATTTTTCTATTCCTTTCCGTGACAAAGTTCCTAAAAAATATTTGTATTTTTCGTCCTTACCTCCCATATAGCTTTTAATCTGGACTTCACTCCCTACCACTCCATGGAAACTGTCCTTTTCAAAGTCATGGATAATCTCAACCTTGCTAAAATTAATGAAAAAATTATCTCCATGCATTTAACTCAGTTGCTTCTCAGCATGTTTCAAACAATCTCTTCCTCTTTCTGGAGAAATTTTACCTCTTGACTTCCATGACACCACATTAGTCTCTTTTCTTCCTCTACCTTTCAGTCTTCTTTGCTGGTTTCTCCTTCTCTACCTAATCTCCAAATAACAGCTTTGGAAATGTGCCTGTTTCTTTCCATCTCTCTACTTTCAGCCAAGGGGATTTCACAGCATCTTTCTGAGGGTTAAATATCATTTCTATTGGATAATGTCAACATTTAAATCTTTGGTCTTGAGTTCTTTGAGCTACAGATATGCAAATTCAACACTTCCTCCTATATATCTTAAGTGGAACACATCCAAAACATAAATACTAAATCCATAGCCACCACATACACACAGCTCTATGCCTTCACTTCAGCTTTCTTTATATTATTACAGGCATACCTTGCTGATATTGCACAGACTACTGCAAAAAAAGTGAGCCACATGAATCTTTTGGTTTCCCAGTACATATGAAAGTTATGTTTACACTATACTGTAGTCTATAAGTGTGCAATAGCATTTGTCTAAAAATCAATGTACCTTAATTAAAAATTACTTAGCCAGACATGGTGGCTCATGCCTGTAATCCCAGCACTTTGGGAGACCAAGGCTGGAGGATTGCTGTGGGCTGGGAGTTCAAGACCAACCTGAGAAATATAGTGAGACTCCATCTCTACAGAAATAAATAAATAAATAAATAAATAAATAAATAACTGCTTAAAAATGCTAATAAACATCTGGTCCTTCAGCAAGTCATAATATTTTTGCTGTTGGAGTGTCTTGCTATGATGTAGATGTCTGTTGACTAATCAGGATGGTGGTTGCTGAAGTTGGAGGTGGCTGTGGCAATTTAAAAAAATAAGACAACAATGAACTTTGCCACATTGATTGACTCACAAAAGATTTCTCTATAGAATGCGATGCTGTTTGACAACATTTTGCCCTCAGTAGAACTTCTTTCAAAATTGGAGTCAGTCCTCTCAAACCCTGCCAATGATGTTTATGTAATATTCTAAATTCTTTGTTGTTATTTCAACAATGTTCATAGCATCTCCACCAGAAGTAGATTCTATCTCAAGAAACCACATTGTTTGCTCATTCATAAGAAGCAACTCCTCATCTGCTCAAGCTTGATTATGAGGCTGTAGCAATTCACTCATGTCTTCAGGCTCCAATTCTAATTACATTCTCTTGCTGCTTCTACACATCTGCAGTTACTTCCTTCACTGAAGTTTTAAATTCCTCCAAGTAATACATCAAGGTTGGCATCAGCTTCTTCCAAGCTCCTGTTAATGTAGATACTTTGATCTCCTATGAATCACAAATATTCTTAATGGCACCAAGAATAGCGAATTCTTTCCAAAAAGTTTTCAGATTTATCAGAAGAATCACCCTCTATGGCTACTATAGCCTTATGAAATGTATTTCTTAAGTAGTAAGACTTAAAATTCAAAATTATTCCTTTATCCACTGTCTGCAGAATTGATATTGTGTTAGCAGGCACGAAAGCAACAATCATCTTGTACATCTCCATCAGAGCTAGTGGGCAGTAATATTTTGAAAGGAATATTTTCTTTCCTAAATAGTAGGTCTCAATAGTGGGCTTAAAATATTCAGTAAACCATACTATAAACAGTTATGCTGTTATCCATGCTTTGTTCCATTTATAGAACACAGGCAGAGTAGATTTAGCATAATTCTTAAGCGTCCTAGGGTTTTCTGAATGATCAATGGTCATTGGCCTTAATTTAAAGTCACCAGCTGCATTAGTCTCTAAGAAGAGTCAGCCTGTCTTACAAGCTTTGAAACCAGGCATTGACTTCTTGCTAGCAAGGAAAATCCTAGGTGATATCTTCCAATAGAAGGCTGTTTCATCAACATTGAAAATCTATTGTGTAATAGCCACCTTTATCAACGATCTTAGCTACAGCTTCTGTATAACTTGCTGCAGCTTCTGGATCAGCACTTGCTGCTTCACTGTGTACTTTTATGTTATGGAGATAACCTCTTTTCTTAAGATTTATGAATCAACTTGTGCTAGCTTCACAATTTTCATTTACGGTTTCCTCACCTCTTTCAGCTTTCATAGAATTCAGGATAGTCAGAGTCTTGCTCTGTATTAGGCTTTGATTTAAGGAAATGTTGTGGCTAGTTTGATCTTCTGTCCAGACCACTAGAATTTTGTGTTCACTGGAGCAGCATTTGTAATTTTCTTCAAGCACATTTCCTTTGCATTCACTGCTTAGTTAATTGTTTGGCATAAGAGGCCTAGCTTTCAACCTATCTCAGCTTTTGACATGCCTTCCTTACTAAGCTTAATTATTTCTAGCTTTTGATTTAAAGAGAGAGATGTGTGACTCTTCCTTTCACTTGAACACTAAGCATCTATTGTAGGGTTATTAATTAGCCTAATTTCAATCTTGTTGTGTCTCAGGGAATAAACAGGCTCAAGGAGAGGAGAGGAAGAGAGGTGCGGGAAAGACTGGATAATGCAGCAGTCAGAACAGACGCATTTATTGATTAAGTTTGCCATCTTATATGGGCATGGTTTGTGGTGCACCCAAACAATTACAAGAGTAACTTCAAAGATCACAGATCACACATCATCATAACACATATAATAATAAGGAAAAAGTTTGAAATATTGTGAGAATTAACAAAATGTGACATAGAGACATGAAATGAGCACATGCTATTGAAAAAATGGCACCAATAGACTTGCTAGATGCAGAATTGTCACAAACCTTCAATTTGTAAAAAAAAAAAATGCAGCACCTGTAAAGTGTAATAAAAAGAAATACAATAAAATGAGATATGCCTGTATTTAGTACCACCATCAGCCTCTTTGTCAAAAACAAAAATCTGAACATCACCTTAGAGTTTCCTCTTTTTCTTTCACTTTTCCCATCCACCTGATTCCCTGATAAATATTACTGACCATACCAGTGAAATAGATCTCAAGTCTGTCCATTCGTTTCTACCTCCACTACCATCACCCTGGTCTGGACTATGGTGATTTCCCACGAGCACAGTAGTCTCTTACTTGGCTTCCCAGACTTCATTCTTGTTCTATGCAAATTAATTGCCTACATAATACCAAGAGATCTTAGATTTTTTTAAAAAAATTACATTAATTCTTTGCTTAGAAATCCATTTTTCCCCCTCAGAGGCAAAGGGTGTGGCCCTCTGCACCTCCTGCCCACTTCTGCAGGGTCATCAGGAATTTTTCTCTTCTTTACTCTTTGTATTCTGGCCATATGCAACTTCAGACAATGTCAAAAACACTCCTGGTTCTCTCCCACCTCCAGACCATTGCAGCTGCTGTCTGGCATGCTTTTGCCTCAGCTTTTCCCATGGCTGACTCCTTCGTATGTTTGAGATCGCAGCTGAAACAGCCCTCTCAGAGGGGACTGGACAATCACAATATCCAAAATAAAGTGCTGCCAGTACTGTTATTCTCGATTACTGAATCATATTAATTATGATTGCTGAATCATATTAATTTCCTTGACTGCACGTAGTTATTTGGTGTGACTGTTTCCACAATGTCTGCCTCTCTGCTTGAATAGACTTTCTGTAAGAGCTGGGATATCATTTTTGTTATATCCTCAAGACTTGGACAAATCCTGAGACTCAATAAATATGTTTCAAATGAATGAATGAGTGACTGGAGTAAGGCACAAATGCAACACAGGTCTGAACACGCATCGATTTAGGATAAAGTTATAAATCCCCTCTCGGGGAAACTCTGTTTACTTTCTAGACTCCCTTCAAGTCTATAGTCACATTCCACCTTCTCTAACAAGGTGCCCTTAATCTCTCTATTCCTGAGTTCCAGTCACCTTCATGCATCATACACTTCTAGTATAAGTATTTTTATTCATTCTGTGTATATGTCTTCTTCAGCCAAATCCCCTTTATTAAGCAACAGACCTATATCCACTGGTGTACTTGAGGCTTCTAATATGTATTTTAGTGATCTCAAGGGCAGCAAGACATCTTTAAAACCCCAAAACATTGATCTGGAAGCTTTACATAGGATAAATTCAATGAATGATTGAATCTATCCTTGATGGATGGCTGTTATCCAGTGATGTAACCTTTAGGGTGCTTTAAAAATCAAAACTATTACTGCAAAATTTTTTTGAAACTCAAAGTGATCCAATACCTTAAAAGAATTGTGAGAATCTCAGATGGATCCTTTTTTTTAAAAAAAATAAATCAAATATTCATTTACTTTCTGGATCTGCATACTAGCTCTACCACTTACTAGTTGTGTGAACTTAGATAAGTTTTATAATTGTTTTTCTTCAGTTTCATAATCTATAAAGTGTATATGTACAGAGGATATACTAATACCTACCTCATTAAATTTTATGGGTTAATACATGTTTACTGCCTAGGGCAGTTTCTGGCATAGGGTATTAGCATAAATACTATTTTTATTTTGAGCGCCTGCCATATGCCAGCCAGTAGTGAGGGACAAGGCAGTCTTTGGCTAATAGTTGCTTATGGTGTGTCAAAGCTGATGGTAATTGCACGGCTGATTCTGTATTATGGACCACTTCTAGGTTGTGAAGACATTTACTCCTGTCTACTGCATGGTGCTTGGAGATGGCTAACATACCAAACGCTGCCATCACTCCGTTGTCTTTAGGATTTATGGTAGATCAAAACAATGGCCCCAATTCTTAGCCTCTTTGTATCCACATCCTTTGCCATGTAATTGTGTGGTGCCCTCCCACTCTGATAACTGGACAAGACAATGTAACTTGATTTGACCAGTGGAGGCTGAAAAGTACTGGTGTGAGTAAGCTGACCCTCTCCCATGCCTCTGTCATTGTAAGACAGCTTTCTTGGGTTTAGTTAGAACAGCTCCCAAAGATGTCCATACTTTAATCTCTGGAACCTGTGGATATGTTATGATCCATAGCAAAAGGGATGTTTAAAAAAATTTCTGTAATAAAGTTTGCAGACCTTAAGATAAAGAGATTATCCTGAGTTATATAGATGGAGCCAACGTGATCACTACGTAATAGCAGAGAATCTTCTTAGGCTGGAGTCAGAAGATGGGCAGAAGAGACAGATACAGCAGAAGGGAAAATGAAGAGATTCCAGGTATGAGAAGGATTCAGTGCACTGCTTCCAGCTCTGTCATGGTTAACCATAAGAAAAGAGATCATGACAACTGCCTGAATGAGCTTGGAAGTAGATGCTTCCCAGAGGCTTACAAGAGCCTAGATGGCCAACAGCTTGATTTCAGTGTTTTAAAACCTGGAGCAGAAAATCCAGCTAAGACAACCCAGACTTCTCACCTACAAAATTGTGAGATAACACATTTGAGTTGTTTTAAGTTGCTAAGTTTGTGGCAACGTGCTAAGTAGCAATAGAACCTTAATGTACTGGCCTAGGGTAGAGCAGAGCTGAGTTGGCCTAGTCTTCCTGGCCAAGTGCAGCCTAAATGAGTTGACAGCTAGGCAACTCCAAGATATGTGAATGTGCCCAGCCAAGATCAGTAGGGCCCCCTAGCCAACAATTCCAGATGCATGAGCAATATACAATTGTTGTATGACTCTGGTTTTGTTTTGGTTTGTTATGCAACACTGTGTGGCATTGGATATCTGACATAGTGACCAAGGACAGGGGGATGCAAGTTATACTTTTAGCATAAAATGCTTTTTAAGAATAGCAGACTAACACAGGAACAGAAAACCAAACATCGAATGTTCTCACTCATAAGTGGGAGTTGAACAATGAGAATACATGGACACAGCGAGGGGAACATCACACACTGGGGCCTGTTGGAGGGTGGAGGAAAAGGCGAGGGAGAGCATTAGGACAAATAACTAACACACGAGGGGCTTAAAACCTTGATGACGGGTTGATAGGTGCAGCAAACCACCATGGCACGTGTATACCTATGTAACCTGCCCGTTCAGCACATGTATCCCAGAACTTAAAGTAAAACAAACAAACAAATAAATGAAACATCAATAACATTAAAAAAAGAATAGTGAGAAAAATCTCCTGTTTGATTAGTTATGATGTTGAATCATGGAGCAAGATTCTAAGGTGGGCTCCAACAGAAATACTCTATTAAGGAAAGGGGATGGATTGTTTACCTGTATTACTGATTATATATTTATGAGAATTCTTGTGAAGGCACTTGGTGCCTGTATCATTGATTATATATTTATGGGACTTCTTTGCATCCAAAGGGAAATGAAAGGTCTTAGAATTTTGCTTCTACTACAAGCTATCTTTTGTTTTGTTCTCTTTTCTGAGTGGCCTCGCCAGTCCAAATGATCTTCATATTTTGGAATGTTTGAATTCATAAAGAGGAAAAAAATGTATCAGCCAAACTTCTCCTTTGCCAAACTAATAAGTAAACAAAAAATCCAAATAAAGCAGTGTAATATTTAGACTTAAATGAGAGAGAAATTCCACAGAGTTAAATAAAGCATAAAATGGATATTTCCACTAAGGCTATCTTAGCTGAAGCAGCTATTTTTTTTTTAATTAATGTAATTCTGGCTTAATTTAGTTTTGTTTTATCAAGTCAGCAGAGTTAATTCTATGTCAATAAAAAAAGAAACTCAAGCTGTGCAAATCATTTTACATTCTGTGTATTTCTGGAGGAAATACTGAAAACATATTTAAATTGCACCACATGAACTATGAGTACATTTAATTTTACATTAAAAAAGCATAATTTGTGTTTCTTTGAGAATATACAGATCCAAACAAAACAAACCTTTTTATAATTCAATGTTTGGGACACAGTGGGTTACCAGTGGAAGAAATCTCCCAGGCCTAAACAAATACTACCTAACATTGTTTTTCAAATCAATACTAGACTCAGCAAGGCTAGTGTTCCTGGATGCCTATTGTCTCTCTAGCAGTTTAAGGTACGTGTCCACACTGTTTTATGAATGAAGGAGATTTGGTTCCTGGTGGTGCACTAGCTTAGAAGTTACTGTACATAACACAAGATAGTAGTTTTGACCTCCTCAGTGATATTATCTGGTCTTAGGGTTGAAGGCAATATTCACTGTCAGCTTGTCGCTGTAGGTAAATAGTAACTGTTTAAAGAAACTGAAAGAGAACCAAATAATCAAGTTACATGGTCTGTATACAGCACTTTTCCTCTGCAGTAGTCGCTAAAAAGAAGAAAAATCAATTAAATTTCATATACCATATGCTTCAAAAGGATGAAATGAAAGCCAGTCATTTACGTTACAGGTTGTTTTAATTGATTGAAATTTATCCTGGAGTAGGTGTATGAGGAGGTGGTATGGCACTAAATCTGTAGTCTGTTGAATCTTTCCATGGTGACCCAATTTTCTTCTTTATTCTGAGAAAAGAATTGACTCGTCTTTCCAGGAAATGAATAGCTTCATTGTTATTTTCAAGATGGAAAATATAATCGTTATTAAAACATTAATTATATCAGCAGAATGAGACTGGAATCTTGATAGAAAAAAAAAATGTGCGAATGTTTGTGTACGTTTGCATTTTCCTTAGTAACAAGACATGCCAGAGAACTCAGAAGCATGGCTGATACTTCGAACATACATTACCTGACTAAAGAAAAACAATCATTCAAATGATACTTCCTTTGGTGTTTCTGTGGTGCTAGAGATGCTGCCATCTGGTAGAATCTCTAAATATTTTAATTTCCTCCAGGACGTGACGTGGTGGCTCACACCCCTAATCCCAGCACTTTGGGAGGCCAAGACAAGTGGATCACTTGAGCCCAGGAGTTCAGGACCAGCCTGGCCAACACGGCAAAAACCCATCTCTACTAAAAATACAAAAATTAGCTGGGTGAGGTGATGCATGCCTGTAATCCCAGCTGCTTGGGAGGGTGAAGCACAAGAATCACTTGAACCTGAGAAGCCCAGGTTGCAGTGAGCTGAGATCTCGTCACTGCACTCCAGCTTGGGCAACAGAGCAAGACTCTTCCTCAAAATAATAATAGTAATAATAACAGTTTCCTCCAAAAGTACATGATTTATTTATTTCAAATGAGTATTAGATGATATGTTTTTGGCATTATTATTTGCATTTTGAATTTATTCATTCACTCACTGTAGTCATTAGGCATTTATTAAGGTATTGCTGCATTTAACATATTTGATACCTGCAGCAGACCATTTTTCAACACATTTCTTTCTGCCATATATTTCAACTTCATTTTCAGTAATAATGTTAAAGAGAAAGAAATATACGCATATAATTAGGATCTGCGCTCACAAATAACAATATTATACTTTGCAGCTTATATTCTGTTTCACTGTTTTAAACTGAAAACATAAACAAAAATTCCAAGTGGTCAACGCAGGTGGTGGCTCATGCCTGTAATCCCAGCATTTTTGGAGGCCGAGGTGGGCAGATCATCTGAGGTCAGGAGTTTGAAACCACCCTGGCCAACATGGTGAAACCCATCTCTACTTAAAAAATACAAAAATTAGCGGGAGTGGTGCCGCATGCCTGTAGTGCCAGCTACTCAGGAGGCCAAGGCAGGAGAATCCCTTGAACCCAGGAGGTGGCGATTGCAGTGAGCTGAGATTGTGCTACTGCACCCTAGCCTGGAAAACAGAGTAAGACTCCGTCTCTCAAAAAGATAAAAAATAAATTAACCTGTGTTCCATTTATTTGTCCTTATAATCACTATGTTATTAGTAGTAGTCTTAAATCTAATGTTTACATTCAGTAATCTTAGTATCGCAGGGGTCAGAGACACAAACTATGCCTGAAGTGTGTTTAAATGATTCTTTTTTTTTTTTTTTTTTTGTTTCTTGAGACAGAATCTGTCTGGGTTGCTCAGGCTGGAGGGCAGTGGCACAGTCTTGGCTCACTGCAACTTCCGTCTCCTGGGTTCAAGCAATTCTCCTGTCTCAGCCTCCTGAGTAGCTGGGATTATAGGTGTGCACCAGCATGCACAGTTAATTTTTGTTTTTTTATTACAGACAGAGTTTTATCATGTTGGCCAGGCTGATCTCGAACTCCTGACCTCAGGTGATCCTCCTGCCTTGGCCTCCCAACTAGGATTACAGGCGTGAGCCACTGTGCCTGACTTGGATGATTCTTAGCTACTCTGAACTTACTTTCAAAAATGAGCAGAGGTAGCTGAGTCTACATATGTCGGAGACTGGGTTTCCTCCAAATTAACTTTCATGTAGTATGCAAGGTTTGTTGAAACACAGTAAAAATACTAATAATTTGAAGCATACAAATGTGCATATTTATGTATTTTTTAAAAAATATAACTATATAACTGCATAATTTTATACACAATTATATACACATCTATATCTATATTATGTATTTATCTAGTTAAATTATAACAGTAAGTGTGACAATTTTGTAGAACTTAAAGGAAACAAAAGATTTTGGGGGGATGGAGTATTTTGCTGACATTGTTTAAAATTGCTGAAGTTTGCTAATAAAAACAATCCATTTTTTCCTTTTTTATTGTAAAATATATATAGCATAATTTAATCATATTAAGTATAGAGTTTGGTGGCATTCAGTAGATTCACACTGTTGTGCAACCATCACTATCCATCTCCAGAACTTCTCATCATCTAATTCTGATACTCTGTATCCATTAAACAGTAACTCCGTATTTTCTCCTCTCCCCAGCCCCTGATAGTCATCATCCTACTTTCTGTTCCTGTGATTTGGCTATTTTAGGTATCCCATATAAGTGGAGTCATACAATATTTGTCCTTTTGTGTCTGGCTTATTTCACTTAGCATAATATCCTTCAGGTTCATCCATCTTGTACATGCATGTATCAGAATTTCATTTATTTTTAAGTCTAAATAATACCCCATTGATTGACATAACACATTTTGTTTATCCATTCATCTGTCAATGGATATTTGGGTTGTTTTCACCTTTTGGCTCTTGTGAATAATGCTATTATGAACACTGGTATACAAATATCTCTTTGAATCCTGAAAGCAGGCCAATTTTTACTTGGTTGTGATATTACTTCTATATTTTTACAATAATCACCCTTTTTGTCCTCACCTGCCCATCACTACACGCTTGCTACCCCACTGAATGAGGTGCTATGATGGAGGAGAAAGAGGACTGCTGTGGTAAGTAGGAGACTCAAATTGTAGCACTAATTCTATGGCTGTGTGATCCTGTATGCCACTCACAGCTAAGTCTAAGTTTCCTTATCTCTAGAATGAGATTGATTAAATCTTACATAATGTAACACTCTAGCTTATTATTCTACCAAGGCAAGCAACAATAACTAACATCAGTGGAACACATCTCTATTTATAAAGCATTTTTCACTTTAATCATGTCTCTTAATCTTCACAATTATTCTGTGAGGTAGGTTTTATAGTCACTCCCCTCCCATGAGGGCAGTGATCCTTGCCTGTTTTGCTTATTAATGTTTCCCAAGACGCTCGAATGTTGCCTGGCTCATAGCAGTCTCAAAACAAATATTTGTTTAATGAATACATTTTTCAGATGATACAAATGGAATTCAGAGAAAATGAGTTACCTTGAGTCATTTACCCAGTTAACAGTGCTTGTTCTGGAACTTCTAATTCCAATTTCCATGAAATGTCACCATTTTATTTTGATGTACACCATTGTACTCTAGCTGTAGAAGCAAAAATTTACTAGTGATGTGTCTTGCTAAGGTCATTCATATTTATTGTCTCAATTTTTACACCTCTTCCTTAAGTATATGGAGCTGTTCCTGTTTCATAATTGAGGAAACTGAAATTCAGAGAGGTAAACTAGCTTGTCCAAATATGTGAGTAGTAGACTGGGGTTTAGATCTCAGGCTTCCGCAGAGAGAGGTCTCATAAAGAAATGATCAGAATAAGTAGGTGCTGCTATTTGCATAAGCGGAATTTGAACTTAGCCTCAAAAGGATTACAGTATAACTTCAACAAAGTTATGAAAACATAGAGGAATAAGCCAGATTTAGTCAGGAAATAAATGGTTCCAGCTATCGGGAAATAGTGAGAAAGGAGAGTAGAGCAGCTCCAAAAATTCACGACTGAGGCAGTAGGAATTGAAAGATGAAGGTCAGGGTGGGAGTTCTTGACTCTCTCAGGCCAGGTTGGCAGTTGCTGTTTGGTTCAGGTGTCTTTACTCAGGTTCACAGAAAAAGGCATTCAATTCTATGAATTCACCATGATGTAATCAGTCTCTGGTAAGCTGAGGCATACTAAACAAGTCATAGAGACGGACTCATAAATCAGAGTTATTTCATAGTAGGAAATCCACTTTGTCTGAGACCTATTCGAACCTGGCAGGTGATCAGGGTGTGGAGGGTATTGACATAGGGGGATTGGAAAGCATTGGCATTGAAAGTTATTTCAGCTTAGGAGATAAAATAAAGCATATGATTTCTTCCCACATATTCCATCTCATCAAAGAAAATTGATACCCTTTCTGGCAAAAGTAAGCTGATAAATTGTTATTTCAGACTCTGGAACTATCTATCTAAAGACCTGAAGCCAGTCATTTAAAAATATCATATCCTGTAGCTGCTACAGAGAAAACTCATTCTTACCCTCTACTCCTTACTATCACCAGGATGACATTCTGATTTGAACACATTTTCTTATCCCATAATCTTAAGGCTTATAGCTGCAAAGCCACTTTAGAGCACTGGATCAGGAGTCAAGAGGCCTATGTGTAAATATCAGTATTGTCCTCGACTAGACAGTGAACTTGAGCAAGCCACTTTCGTGGATAGGCCAACATCTCTTCATCCTTATACCTGGTGTTGGAGTAGAAGCTAATGAAGAGGCTGTTGTGCTCTAATAGACTAATATATTTAAAATTGCTAATTGTACATACTTATTTTTACAGTGCAGATCCTATAGTGGATCTCTATGGTTTTTGACTACCTCACCTCTATTCATTTTGTTATTTGAATTAGTTGGAAGAAAGGAGGAGACCTAAAGGAGTCTCACTGTTCCTTATGAAGATTTTTAATAAGAGTTCTTATTTTCAACCCAATCGCCCATTCTTGTTTTTTACTCTTTTTAGTGGTTCAACTAACAGACTTTCTGAAGCTCTGACTGGTGTCTATCTCCCATAGTTCTTTGCTGTGTACATTGTTTACCCTATTAAGTCAGATGACACTCCTACCTCTGCTTCTTAGTTTCTCCAAACTGGAGGACATTCATCCCCCACTCCTTTTCCCTTTCTTTTTTCATTGTCCTTGCTAGCTACATTTTCTGAAATGTCTTTACTGTCATTTTAATGGGGTTTCAGGAAGTAATGGAGATAAGCGCATGTATTCAATTTGCCAAGTTTAACCAGAAGTCACCTCTGTAATATTTGATTAAAGGAGTGAAATGGAAAAGGTTTGGGGAAATTATTTTGGCAGCCATGTGTGAATAATGGAGTGGAATAGGTCAGAAACTAGAGACAAGGAATCAAAGAAGGCTGTTTCTGTAAGTGTAAGGTAAGGGAATGAGAAAAGGGCTTTCCTGAGGAGAACAGCTTGAATCAGAAAGCTGTATTTGGAAGAAGAATAAAGTAGAGTTTAATAACTTTTAAGATGCTGAATAACCATGGTTAAAAGGGAGAGAAATTGAAGTAAACTCCATGATTTAGAGCTGGTTGAGTGCTGTCAGTTGGTGTCAGGGTGCAGACTGTGTTGATGTCAAAATGAAGCCAGGCTTATATGAATGCTTGAAAAGCTTAACTACGAAAGGAAACACACAAACACACACACACACAGACACACACACAACACACGCACAAAATACTAGGACAAGAATTAAAGGCATGAGAATTCAGAGAAGGCATTTACTTTTATTTTCAGGTGGGTAACACCTGATCTGAGCATAAAACCAGTGAAGAGATAGAAAATTTTGGATATTGGAGAAAGTGGGTATGTGTGGGAAGACTAACTGGTTAGCTAACCCAGAGCTCCTCTCAAAGGGTATACTTTGATGCAGCAAGAAATAATTTGCCTACAGATACTTTTTGAATTTGTTGGTTGCATGCTTATAATGGCCTTGACACAGAAAAAGCTGATGCAAACACTTGGCATGATCTTACTTTTTCCTGGCTAGTCACCTTTTAGGTTTGCCATGATGGCTTATCCAGTTCATCTGCTTCCTGCCCCTAACAATCAGTACTTACTGTTGAAATGATCAGAGCTACCTAATTGGGTGCTTACAACTAGTTATACATTATCTAACCTATCTTTGCATATGAACACATAAGCTTTGCTCCTCTATATAGATTTTTTCATGGGACATTTGCTGATTTTTCTTAATCTTTAATGAATTCAGATTCAGGATTTGTGCAGTATGTGACATTCCCTAACTCCTTCCTGAGCACATTTGTTCCACAGTTATAAGTTTCAACTCTTTGCTAAATCTTCCTCTCCCCACCTTTTGAGTATTTATTTGACTGATTGCTTTCATAGCCCCCACTAGGCTTTTAGAGTGTAGAAGCTGCATATATTTGACACTTCGTTTTGTGTCTAGACAATCCACTCATATCTCGGGCTCTTGCTTTATCATTTAAAAAGCCACTTGAAAACTTTTTTCATAAAATTATAGCAGGTTTTGTGTGATGATGGTTACATTCTGGCTGCTTCCAGCTTTGGGGATTACTCTTTTGCCCTTTTTCTGATGCCTGTGAAAGAATATCTTTCTCTTGACATCAGTGTTTTCTAACTATAGAGGTGGATGCTTTTTATGGCTGTGTCTCAAACGTTTCAGTGGGAGAAAGGTGTTTTTGGTGGTGTCATTATTTTAGGATAGTTCACACTTTGCAGAATTCTGTTTTGTCAGCTGCTGTATGGATTTTCACAGAGCACTGTATAGGCAGGGCCAGAAAATCGGCAGAAAAAATTAAGAAATAATGTCTAAGAAGAAATTTGGGACCTACAAATAGAAAGTTACTCATAATGGAACTTTTTTTTAGGAATGAAAAAAATATTATCAATCCTAGAGATAACTGGGTACCAAATATAGAGTAGCAACAGGTGTTTATAATGCTGATGGGCAAAACATCTACAGTTTGTGATGGCGAGGTTGGGGAGAAGAACAGAAATGAAAACACATTTCAGTCAAGGAACTGATAGGAATAATAAATAAATAAAATATAAGACAGCACGTGTTGTGGTTTGGACTGAATGGATGATGAATACAGACAGGAGACAGAGCAGTAGCTAAGTCAGGGTACAATAGAAATTGGGTGAAATAGATAAAACATGGATTCATATAGTATTTTTTTTTGCCTTGGAATTTTTAAGAAGTGAATTTGTTCTTATTGGTCGGTAGTTGCATTTGGTGAATACTGAATTCTAGTCTGCTTATATAAGGGATAGAAAAGAAAGATATACTAATATCTGTGTTTGAAGGAGTCTATATCTCATGTGGTTTGAGAGGAAACCAAGAGACTTGTAAAGAATGTTTCAAATATGTATAATTAAAGGAATTTCAAAGTCAGGTTAAATGACCAGAGCCTCAAAGATTTATCATTTTCCAAGTTTTATAGCAATGAAGAAGTCTTATTTATTTCTGAATGAACAAATTTTGTAAAATGATGCCCATGAAGCAAAAAAAAATATACAGTGAAAATTCATGTCTTTTCTTTTTATGTTAAATTTACGGACACATAAAACAGAAGTCAAAATTTCTAATGACCATGAAGGAACCTGAATAACTTCCTCAGGTTAATGTATTATAGCCCATGCAAGTTTTAGTCAGTCTACATGTGCCAATCTTGGAAATCAGAAATTTTCATTAAATTCTCTGAAATATTGAAAATATATTCTCAGTTTCCCTAAGCTTCCTTTATAGCCATTGTAGGTAACTGAGTAGCCAGTCATGGATTCACATCCTTCCCATGTTGCACTGGATGGAAAGGATGCTTTGAAAGTGTAATTGCAAATTTGAAGATGAAAATAAAGAATCTCTTCTTCTCCTGTATTTCTGATCATAAGTATGTAGAGGTTTTTTTAAAGAAAGTCTTTCAAATAGAAACTTGGCAGAAATCTGAGTTGTTGGCTATATTGTTACAAAGGCTCAGTAGGTTTTATTTTTCCCTCTTAACCTAATTGCAAGAGGGTACATGCTCTGACAAGGTTTTTGATGCCCCTGATCCTTCTTGCAAGGTTCATTTCTATAAAGTACCCTGTCAGTTCAGCTAGAGGTACTAAAGAAAAAAGGTGGAGAAATAATATTTTTGCCTGGTAATAAAATGCCTCTGTTGGATATGTTGAGTTGAAAAAATTATAGGAAAGCTAGTGGATCAGAAATCAGAGACACATAGAAGAATCGAGGGAAAGAAGCCCTCAAATGTAATTTGAAAGGAAATTGGATTGGCAGGTGAAAGTAAGTTCCCAGAAAGGATGTGATTTTAAAAGACTACCTGCTGTACGTATATCCCTGCAACATCTTGTTATAGTCCTGCTATGACACGAGTATGTAGGTGTGTGGATCTGTATATGTGTGTGTGCCTAAAATTATGAAGTAAGTGGACAAAACAGGCTTGATTATATTCCTAGAAATCAAAATAATAACAATATACAGTTCATTTTAAGTGAAAAATTATTTAAACCAGCAAAAGAATGAAATAAATCTGTAAAAATTAGGCTTAATACTAATGTAAGTACAGTCATCCAGAAGAAATAAACTTAAACATTATTACATATTGAGATTGAAGAATGTCATAGTTCTCCTTAGCTAAATTTTAGTAGTTAGTGTTAGCCGGTTAGCACAATTGGTTGTAACTTCCTGTTTTTGACACTAAGGCTAGACGTTTCATTTCTTACCTCGGCCAGTTAGCTTTAAGACATAGACTTCTTAGTAAATGGGCTCAGGACATGGCTCTGTACTATAGCTAGATATGAACTCTGGGTAACTAAGATGTGACCGCCCTGTACAAGTAGCACGGAATGTCTATCCTGCTGATGTATCTTGGCACAATTGAAATTGTAGAATGTAGGCAAAGACCCTGACATAAATGTAAGAGTATTAGGTCCTGTCTTTGAATAGTGATGCAGATAAAATCTCATTGCAAACTATATATTATTTTGTTAAGAAATTACCTTCCACAGAGTATGTATAACTTGTAGCAGAGACAGACAGTGCTAAGCTTTGGTAAGACACCATTCTGTAAGAGATGCTGCTTGCTTATCTAATTAGTCTGTCACTTGCAACTGCCAATTAAAGTCCAAATTATCCATCTATCTGACTTTATAATGATTTACTAAACCTCCATAAATAATGGAGGACTATAGAAGCTTCCCATACAATAAATGTAAGCACGCACAGAGATGCATTTTATCAGTACCCGAGGAGCACCCATCTCTGAAAAGTCCAATATTAAATACATAATCCTCATCAACTACATTTATCATGAAGATGTGTATTTGTAGAATTTAAGGTGATTCAGCATCAATATGCTTAAAAAGCCTGCTGCAGTTGCTAATGTCTTCATAAAGAGCATCATTCTTTATGTGGCTTCTCAGATCTCTCACTTTCTCTAATCTTGACAATAGCTGCACTGTACCTCTCTGATTTGAGATGAAGAATAGTTTTAGAAGGCTTGAATTTAACCTAAGAAGAGACCCCAGTTTGAACAAACATGAACAAACTATATCTTCTGTCTATTCCTTTCCTGTTTTCATGTTGGCTTAATGTGCTTTTTCCTAGATGGAGTCATCTGTTCCTGTCTCTCTAGAAGGAGCACATGCTCTCAACTAGGAGTTCTCAGTGCCTTATTTAATAATCCCAACTCGGGTGATATCCGGGTGGGTAAGGATCATCCTTTCAGCTATCTTTGTCTTTTCTATAGCAAGAGTGTCTCAGAGCCTTGTGATGAAGGTGTTATATTTCTGAAAACAGAATGAGAGAGAGGTATAAAAATAACCATCTATTTGTAGTATACTTTTTGGCTCATGTTTCCTTTCTTGTGATTCTCCCCACAGCCCTATGAAATCAACAGGCAATTATTACTGAAAGTATTTTACTCAGTAAAGGAATCACCACTGAAATGTTACCAAATTAGTAAGAAATGAAGGCAATAACTTACATAAATTCCTTTCTTCTTCTTTGCTCTCTCTGTAATCCATCTTACCAAAGATTTCTTTCCTAGGAATCTTTTTATACGACTTTAAATAGGACATCTGCTAAAATCACTGATAAGAAAGTGTGCCCACTTTAAGAGGGGAGAGGAGAATGGTCCAGAAACCACTGCCCATAATCTCCGATTAGGGATCATGCAAGGCTGAAAATGCGAGGGCTGCAATTACACCTCTGCAGGAATTGTCACACTGTCAAGTGTTAATTACCTCAGTGTTCCTGAGGCCCTGAGTTATTACTCAGCACGACTGAAGCTGTAGAGTGTAGACAATGATGCTGACGTATATATTTTTTTATTATACTTTAAGTTTTAGGGCACGTGTGCACAACGTGCAGGTTAGTTACATATGTATACATGTCCCATGTTGGTGTGCTGCACCCAGTAACTCATCATTTAATATTAAGTATATCTCCTAATGCTATCCCTCCCCCCTCCCCCTACCCCACAACAGTGCCCAGTGTGTGATGTTCCCCTTCCTGTGTCCATATGTTCTCATTGTTCATTTCCCACCTATGAGTGAGAACATGCGATGTTTGGTTTTTTGTCCTTGCGACAGTTTGCTGAGAATGATGGTTTCCAGCTTCATCCATGTCCCGACAAAGGACATGAACTCATCCTTTTTTATGGCTGCATAGTATTCCATGGTGTATAGGTGCCACATTTTCTTAATCCAGTCTATCGTTGTTGGACATTTGGGTTTGTTCCAAGTCTTTGCTATTGTAAATAGTGCTGCAATAAACATATGTGTGTATGTGTCTTTATAGCAGCATGATTTATAATCCTTTGGGTATATACCCAGTAATGGGATGGCTGGGTCAAATGGTATTTCTAGTTCTAGATCCCTGAGGAATCGCCACACTGACTTCCACAATGGTTGAACTAGTTTACAGTCCCACCAACAGTGTAAAAGTGTTCCTATTTCTCCACATCGTCTCCAGAACCTGTTGTTTCCTGACTTTTTAATGATGGCCATTCTAACTGGTATGAGATGGTATCTCATTGTGGTTTTAATTTGCACTTCTCTGATGGCCAGTGATGATAAGCATTTTTTCATGTGTCTTTTGGCTGCCTAAATGTCTTCTTTTGAGAAGTGTCTGTTCGTATCCGTTGCCCACTTTTTGATGGGGTTGTTTGTTTTTTTCTTGTAAATTTGAGTTCATTGTAGATTCTGGATATTAGCCCTTTGTCAGATGAGTAGGTTGCAAAAATTTTCTCCCATTCTGTAGGTTGCCGGTTCACTCTGATGGTAGTTTCTTTTGCTGTGCGGAAGTTCTTTAGTTTAATTAGATCCCGTTTTTCAATTTTGGCTTTTGTTGCCATTGCTTTTGGTGTTTTAGACATGAAGTCCTTGCCCAGGCCTATGTCCTGAATGGTATTGCCTAGGTTTTCTTCTAGGGTTTTTATGGTTTCAGATCTAACATATAAGTCTTTAATCCATCTTAAATTAATTTTTGTATAAGATATAAGGAAGGGATCCAGTTTCAGCTTTCTACATATGGCTAGCCAGTTTTCCCAGCACCATTTATTAAATAGGGAATCCTTTCCCCATTGCTTGTTTTTGTCAAGTTTGTCAAAGATCAGATGGTTGTAGATATGAGGCATTATTTCTGAGGGCTCTGTTCTGTTCCATTGATATATATCTCTGTTGTGGTACCAGTACCATGCTGTTTTTTTTTACTGTAGCCTTGTAGTATAGTTTGAAATCAGGTAACGTGATGCTTCCAGCTTTGTTCTTTTGGCTTAGGATTGACTTGGCTATGCGGGCTCTTTTTTGGTTCCATATGAACTTGAAAGTATTTTTTCCAATTCTGTGAAGGAAGTCATTGGTAGCTTGATGGGGATGGCACTGAATCTACAAATTACCTTGGGCAGTATGGCCATTTTCACGATATTGATTCTTCCAGCCCATGAGCATGGAATGTTCTTCCATTTGTTTGTATCCTCTTTTATTTCATTGAGCAGTGTTTTGTAGTTCTCCTTGAAGAGGTCTTTCATGTCCCTTGTAAGTTGGATTCCTAGGTATTTTATTCTCTTTGAAGCAATTGTGAATGGGAGTTCACTCATGATTTGGCTCTCTGTTTGTCTGTTATTGGTGTATGAGAATGCTTGTGGTTTTTGCACATTGATTTTGTATCCTGAGACTTTGCTGAAGTTGCTTATCAGCTTAAGGAGATTTTGGGCTGAGACGATGGGGTTTTCTAGATGTACAATCATGTCATCTGCAAACAGGGACAATTTGACTTCCTCTTTTCCTAATTGATGCTGATATATTTTTAAGAGGATAATGTCCTATCTTTGGAAAGTTATACAAATAAAATTACATTGCAATTTTTACATGGTTTAGTTTGTTAAGAAATTGCTTTCCATATAGTATCATTTTCTGTTTGTCGGCTAGCAGCAACAGGAAAATATTTTGATTATTTTTTGGATTCCCAATAGGGTTGTGAGCTGTGGGAAGGCAGGAGGGATGTGGGAAGCATATATGTATATTACTATAGATGGGTATGTATATACACACACACACACACACACACACACACGCCTAACAAATAAGTCCTAGAATAAAAGCAATGACAAGAAGGTCTTAGACTTTTTGCATCTGTTTCAGTGTTTCAAAGTATGTTCCAGCATTTTAAATTCAAAATGTTGCTGACTTTGTCCTGCATGATGTGTTATATGCCAGTCAGGACATACAAGTGGGGGCTTTCAGTGAGACTTAACCCAATAAAATAAAGCTTCCCCTGGCACAGAAACAGATCATATAGATAGTATTCTAGGGAGTGGCCTGTTCAAGTATATGGTGCTCAGGAATCTGAGATTCATCTTAGGAATCTTAAAGCCCAGTGAAATTTGTGCTGTTTGATGTTTTAAACTGTAGGCTGAACTTATAACAACCATATGAGCCTAATATAAAAATAAGGGTGGAAACTGAGACCATGAGATCTCAGTCCCTAAAATTATAATATATTGAGATTATGGTATATGACCACTCATATTTAGGAATTATGCTGAAGTGATAATTGGCCACATATTGACATAAGTAATAATGAATAATTATCTTTCATCCTTTGTGCTGTGTCACAGTGCTCACTCATCATCTCATCTTTCATGTGTTGTGTTGAGCTGCAGTCATCTAAGTGAGCAGAATGTTCAAAGGGTGCAAAATGAACTACAGACAATTATCCCCAGCACACAACTCACATGTTGTCAGCACTGTTATCAGCATTAGCAAACAGAGTGCAGCATTTAAATCAAATTGACTTTTGAAAATCATGAGTTATTCATTGGAAAATAGGGAATGAAGATAACCAACATTTTTCTCATGCATTAAGGTAGATGGCATAATTCTTTTCTAGAAATGGTTTGTTTGAAGATAACAACCTAGTAGCGGCTTGGAAACTATTGATTAGACAAACAAGTGGTACAATATTTATTACTGTTTCTTAGTAAATGTCATTATTTGCTAAAAAAGCACAAGCACCTGCTTTCCTTTGTCACGGCTCCCTTTCCTTACCCTTAAATAACACTTAATGCTTTTCAAAAATACTTTCACTATGCTATTTTATTTTTATCCAGAGGGATGTTTTCCAGCTCTCACAAAATAGCAGCAACAACAAAACCTTTCATAAATAAGTAAATAACTTCCAAAAATAGAAAGACTACTAAAAATAGTGGAAACTGTCAAGGAATAAAAACTGTAAATTCTCTGCTGCATGTGATAAAATGGCTCTCCAGGTCACTGCTGTTGTAATTTACCAGTATTTCTGTTTTAGGCACTGTTTAAGTAATTTACATGCATTCTAAGTTATTTCATCATCAAAACCACCCTATGAGGTAGATGGCATCATAGTGTTTGTTTTATAGAGGAAGAAACTGAGGCTCAGCTAACTTAAGTAATTTGGGTAAGATATGCAGCTAGTAAGCTAGAATTTTAACCCAAGGGATCTATCATTGAGTCTGTATTTCCATGAATAGCTTATCAACAAAATTTGATATGGAATACAGGAAAAATTCATGCTAAAAAACCCAAATCAAATACTGAAAATATACTTGTTCTCATCTAACTTTAATCTTTCTTTGCAGTCCTCTCTTCTCTAAGCAGCACTGTTGAATGTTAATAAGCCTATATTTTATTCAACCTCTCCGAGTCGTTTGGGGGTAATTAATCTGAGTTTTATACATCTGGCCTCTCTTTTAATGAGTAAACTTCGAGGAAAGCATGTTTCTACCACTGGGTATTTGCTTCTGTTTGTAGAGGAAAATGAGCAGCATATATTTGATTCCTGTTTTTCTGTCCTTATTATTGGATTCCGTAGTAAGGAGGAATGGAGAAATTGTGAGTCAGAGCATAATGATTCATTTTAGCAATGGATTGTGGGAACCCAGAAACACATAGATGTTTAAACCCATCAACAAAAGATAAACAGAGTCTGTCATTTACACAACTGACATGTGTGCTCTAGTCATTCTTTGGCACAGCGGTATTCAAATAGAAAGCTGTTACCAAGACACACTTACTCTTTCAGGAATGACCAGCATAAGTAGTAAGTATAAAAACAGGACCAACCCAGGATTGTGGCGTGTGTCTGTAGTCTCAGCTACTCAGGAGGCTGGGGTAGGGGGACCACTTGAGCCCAAGAATTTGAGGCCATCCTAAGTAACATAGCAAAACCCTGTCTCTAAACACACACACACAGACACGCACACATTCACACCACCACACCCACCCACCCACCCCACAACACACACACATACACACACACACAGATAATCAGGTTGCTTTGTCTACGTCCATTAGTTTTGCTTCCCTTCTTAGTTTTTTAACTATACTTGAGGATTTGAAGAACTCTTAAGTTTTGTCTCATAATAAATCTGGTTTAGTTCCCCAAACTTCTACACATTCCTGGGAAATTCTTAAAACCCTTGAATATTTTAAAGGAGATGAATGTACAGTTCTAGGTTATAATACCTAACAGTAGCTTGGGCAAGGAGTGTATTCCAGTTCACTAGAGAAATGGAACCAATAGGAGATTGTGTGTGTGTGTGTGTGTGTGTGTGTGTGTGTATTTACTACATAAGGGCTTGGTTTATTCGATTATGGAGGCTGAGGAATACAACAATCTGCAATTGGCAAGACCCTGGAGACCCAGGAGAACGTGTGGTGTAGTTCCATCCTGAGTCCGAAGGCCTGAGAACCATGGGAACCAATGGTATAAGTTCTAGATGAGTCTGAAGGCCGATAAACAGGAAAGCCAGTGATGTAAGTCCCAGTGCTGTTTGAGGGGAGGAGAGTGATGACTGAGCTCAGGCAGTCAGTCAGAGAGAAAATTCTCCTTCATCTACCTTTTTGTTTTATTAGGCCCTCACTGGATTGAATGATGTCCACCTACATTGGGAAAGACAATCTGCTTTACTCAATCTACTGAATCAAATGTTAATCTCATCAAGAAATATCTTCACAGAGACACCTGGAAATAGTCTTTAACCAAATAGCTGGGTACCTCATGGCCCAGTTAAATTGACACATAAAATTAATCATCATAAGGAGTTATGGCTTGAGTTTAGGGAAGAAATGTACTAAGGTTTTGACTAAGCCTTTAGGAAACTTTACACTAGAGGGCGTCACACCTCCAGTCCCATTGTGTTGTGCTGTGTTTTGAATCAGGGTGGACATGTCACAATCCCCTAGAGACCAACATTGTGTGTGTGTGTGTGTGTGTGTGCGCGTGTGTGTGTGTGTGTGTACTCATCTTTGCCTCCAGATTTCCATCTTCAGCCTGCCATTGTGTAGGGTTGGTAGAGGGCTGTGAGGGAAGAGCTGGGTAGAAAGAGAGGCAGGTCTGGGATGGCATGATGTTTACATGCATGTTGTAATCCTTGAACACTACATATAAAGAAATGTAACATGACAATGAAAATTGCAAAAGTTTTGCAGCCATGTGGATGAGGGCCAGCCACAGCTCAGCTATTTACTCCTTGTCTGATATTGGGCAGCTTCTTTAGCTTCTTTTCCTTTATAAGTCTCGTTTTACTCATTTGTGAAATGAGAATGATACAGTCTAACTTGGAATAGTGTTGTGGAGATTAAATGAGATTCTGTATTTAAAGAGATAAACTAGAGCCTGGTACAAAATTATTGGAAGCAAATCTTAGCATTTTAAAATTATATCTCTTAAGCAACATCTTAGCAATTGACTACTTTGACAGAACTAATTGAATAGTTATATAAAAAACCAAATCTGATTGATTTTAACCAAAATCAGCTTGTCACCCCTCCCCACAGCAGTCGTAAATTCTTTGACCTAATGGTGATTATTTTGGTTTCTGATTGACTCAGCCTTAATAGAGTACAAATATTCTTATAGTTACCTTGCCACAGGAGTATATCAGCATGCAAAAACCCGGTTTCAAGTGTATTGGTAAAAGAAAGGGTTTATTTTACATATGTATTTATAAAAGTACACAATAAGGAACCTTCTACATAGGAAAGGAAGAACATCTTCTGGGCAGTATTATAAGTTTATGGCAAGAACTAAACACAAGACAGATACTTTACATCCTGCCTTTTATCTCTGTGAAAGCAAAATAAGGTAGGAGGATTGGCAAAAATTATAGAATGAAATAACTGGAAAAATATAATGAGTGTGTTTTTCACTTTGGGATTATTTACAAATGTGAAATGTTGTTCTTATCTGCAGCATGCATGTGTTTTCCAATTACAAAATAAAGGTGGAAACATATGAAACACTCAGAAGCTCTAGTTTATGAGTAATTCAAAGGGATCAGATAGTTATCCGTGTTATACGGAATTCACTGCATATGTAATGACTGCACTTAGTGTCAGCCCATTAAAAAACATCTGCTTTCGAAACTGCCACTGGGCTAAATTATGTTTGTGCCTTAGAGGACATCCTCAGTGTAGATAAATAATATATGTTAAGAGATTATATGGGTTACCTTAAAATGTAACCCATACATGTGTAACCCTTAAATGTGTAACCTTTAAATATAACGTAACACTTAAAATGTGTCATATTCTTCAATTCTGTTGAAAACATTTATTATTCAAAAGCATTTGATCCAATTTCAGTTTGTTACAATTATCCCATATCTGAACTTAAATTCTCATCCACAAAGCCAGTTAAATAAATTTTTAATTAGAATGTCCTAAAAATGATTATTTCAAAAATTAATATTCAGCTTTTTCTAAATTCATTTTCTCTGTGCCTTTTAATAGTCTGCCAAGTGGCTTTGAGAACTATTTTAATCTAAAGTTTAGAGTGTTACTTATCAAACTTTGTAAAATACTTTAAAGAAACAACTACAATATGTTATATTGTTTGTGACTAGTTGCTACCCACATTTACATAAAAATAGTGTTTTGTGAACCAGGCAAAGTATTTTTCTTTATTCTTTTGTTCCAAAGACTATACTAATAAATCTGTAAATGAAGATATTGTTTTAACTCTACTACATTTGTCTGTAACTTTGTTACTATTGGTAAAAATCATTTAGAAAGCAAATGGGTTTATTAAAAGAACATGAATGCGTATGTTTATTGTGGCACCCACTATTTAACAATAGCTAAAGTTATTTTGGGTATGATGGGAAAATGTGCATCTTGGAGAAATTCACAGATGGAAATTTTATAAAGAGATGTTAGAGAAAAGAAGACTTGCCTGGGCTCAGCCAGAGAACATAGAATAATTGGCAGGAATAAGAAAGAGGAGGGACAAGGAGTTTTCTTTGGGTTGGTCCAAGATCTGAGAAAAGAAGCATGTGGGCAGAGTCAAGGTGGAGTGGTCAGAAAAGTGAGAAGATCTGGTTTAGGGTAAGGGCTCTTCTCCTTACTGGTTGAGTGGTCATTGGCGTGTCCCGTAGTTTTACTGGCCCTCAGTTTGTTTATCAATGACAAAAGATTTGATGTGGTGATCTCCAATGGCCTTTCCAGCATTATAATTTTGCACGACATTATTCTTTCATTACTGAAAGCTTACCAACATCTTAAACTACGCCATACTCTGCATCATTGCCCCCACAGTTCTGTTAGGACAAAAGCTAGTATTATTTTTCCTGACACTCATGTTTCCTCAATTGCAGTTTGCCTGTTGTCACTAGTATTATTTGTTTCACTTATTTGCAAAATTTATGAGGTGTTGTTTTTAAGGACAATTTTGGTATTTAAATGACCTTATTTTCCAGAGAATGTATTATTCAGTTGTTGCCATCATCAAAATTACAGAATCACAGAATATTAGAGTGTAAAGGGCCCTTAAAGGAAGGTGTTGTCAAGGAGGATTTTATTTTAAAAAAATTTTGACCAACACTTACTCAATGTGATAGAAGCTCCAAAATAGAAATATCTAAACAAACAATCACTAGCTGAAAATAGAAGTGTCAATTTAGATACAATGTACTAATTAAGCTAATTGTTAGTGGAGAGTAGCCAGTCATAACTGTCATCAGCTCTACTTATAACATGAGACTTGTCCTACGCTATTAGAGAACATAATTTAAGAAAACAGTTTCTACATATAAGATTGAATTGTCAGAATGAAACAGTGAAGTTCATGTTTCTACACCCCCTTCAGCTTCATAGTCATGATCATCAGCTCTGCTAATAATCAAGTTCTCACTATGCAACATTGTCTTGGGGTCAGCTTGCCCCAAAAGTAGACTCTAAGATGAAGATTTGTGTGCAGGAAGTTAACTGCAAATGGTCTTGTGATCAGCACTTCAGAGAGTGAGGAAAACAGGATTGGACAGAAGGAGAAGTTGGGCTTCAAGGAGTCATAGGAGAGGTTTCTGTCTCCTATGGGCAGCTCTGGACGTGGCTTTTCAGAATTGTCCTGAAATGACCCAAGGGAACTGTGACTTCATGCTCTAATTGACCAAGACCTGGATATAAGACACCTCCAGGAAGACCTGTCTCTCACTGGCTGAGGGCAATTCCCAGAGGGTGACTCAGCTGAGAGCCATTAGCTGCCAATACCAGTGGAAGAAAGCATGAGGAGGATCCCCTCTAATCAGGTACTGGGTTACCGCTTACATGGCATCTCCTGTACAATCATAGCAATAATACTGTAGTTAGCTATGCTGATTTTCCCATCATTACCATGAGGAAATGGAGGCTTAGAGAATTAACTTACTCAAGGTCACACAGTGGTACCTGAGTGTGGCCAGATCCTTAGCATTCTCTGACCAAAGTCTAAGCTCTTCTTTCTCTCTGTCTTCTAAGGATGTGACTACCCAGAAAATGTCCACTTGAAATTATCATGCAATCTTGAACTAGGTAGTTTAGTTCTAAATGCATGTCTATACAATAGCAGTGTTATACCAATATCAGATACAGATCCATCATATTAAACTCTATCTTTCTATCTATGTTAGGGATCTGAGATAATGTAGCACATTATTTATGCTAAGTGGTAGCCTTATCCTTTAAGGTAAACTATGCAACATCTAGCATTCAGCTTGTGTACATATTCTGCTTAAATATGGTTCTTCTATTGTACTCCATTACCCCCGAATATCAGTGTCTGCAGTTACAGAATTTGGGAAGCGGTACTGGGGTGGATGGGCAGTGCAGTTTGGCAGGAAGTGTATATAATATCTGTCTTGTATTTTTTTAAAGAAATAGTCTGAAACTATGATATATGTAAAACATTTTAATATTACCTAGATATCAGGTATATTATTACAAAGTAAAAAACAATAATTTTGAGAGTATCAGTGCTTAAAAAGTTGAAACTAGCCCAAATTTTCTTTCGATGATGAGTAAAATCTTTCAATAAAATGACATTTTTGGCCAGGCCACAGTGGCTTATGCCCGTAATCCCAGCACTTTTGCAGGAGAAGGTGGGTGGATCACTTGAGGTCAGGAGTTTCAGACCAGCCTGGCCAACATGGTGAAACCCCCTCTCTACTAAAAATACAAAAATTAGCCAGATGTGGTGGCACATGGTTGTAATCCCAGCTACTCAGGAGGCTGAGGTGCAAGAATAGCTTGAACCCTGAGAGGCAGAAGTTGCAGCCAGCCGAGGTCACACCACTGCACTCCAGCCTGGGAGACAAAGTGAGGATGTCTTAAAAAAAAAAAAAAAAGGACAGTAAGTTTTAATTTTCCTACAGAAAATGTCTTTATATATTTGGTGTTGATGTAACTTCCACACAGTTTATTTTCATACCTAACGTGTGTCTGTCTAAATGACACAAAAAAGAGCTTGACTTTTAAATATGTTAATGGAAAAGATATTTGACCCATAAAGATAAAACTGTAAACAGGAGTAATTTTCAAAGGTAATTACATTATTTTTTCCATGTTCTCTACACACTGGTAATTGAGAATTTTCCTAGATTCTGTACATTATGGTAAAGATTAGATGTCTTTGGTATTCTCAATCTCTCCATTCTTAACATCCTGTATTAGTTAGCATTCCTCTTGATTACAGGCAGAAAACCCAACTCAAGCTTCCTTAAGCAAAAATGGAATTTATTGATGTAGGTAATTAAAAAGTCAGCAACAGGGCTTGCCTCAGGCCAGGAGCTCACACAAATCTCAAGCTCCCTCTCCACTTCTCACTTTCACTTTCTCTGTCCTTGTTGAATTTTCAGATTTGCTCTTTCTCCCTGATGGCAAGAGAGCTGAAGCAATTCTAGCCTATATTTTCTCATGTTCAAGAGCAAGAAATAACACCTGCCATTCTCTCAGTAGTCCAGCAAAACTCTCATTTTGAAAATGGTTTCAAACCAATCACAGTGGCCTAGTCAAGCCTGAACAAATGCCAATCCCTGCAGCTGGGAGTAGAATCAATGGCAGCCAGGCTCCCTCAATGTCTCCATGAATAGGGTCAGGGGAAGCTCTTTCTTTCTTTTTTTTTTTTTTTTTTTTTTTTTTTTGAGACAGAGTTTTGCTCTTGTTGCCCAGGCTGGAATGCAATGGAGCCATCTCAGCTCACCGCAACCTCTGCCTCTCGGGTTCAAGCGATTCTCCTATTCTCCTGCTTCAGCCTCCCGAGTAGCTGGGATTACAGGTGTGCACCACCATGCCCGGCTCATTTTGTATTGTTGGTAGAGATGGAGTTTCTCCATGTTGGTCAGGCTGGTCTCGAATGCCCCACCTCAGGTCATCCTCCTGCCTTGCCCACCCAAAGTGTTGGGATTATAGGCATGAGCCACCATGCCCGGTCAATCTTAGGGCATAAATGGAATATTTTTCTTCAAATGAATCAGAGGAAATAAATGCTCAATAGCCAAGGCACAGCAAATATCCATCATTACTACTTACATCTGTAAAATTTACTTATTAGAAACAGTTGCCAATAAACTTATAGCCTAGATCTTACGATATTTCCTCTGCCCTAAGAGGCCTGGAATGAAAATAAAGCAAGAACAAAAATAACCAAAAACCCGAAATAAACTTTCTTCTAACAGCAACATAAAGCTTCATTAGGGAGGAAAAGTCATGCACAAAATAAATTCTAAGGGCAAGTGTGAGTTTTAAGAAAGCACGTTTGACCAGGTGCAGTGGCTCATGCCTGTAATCCCAGCACTTTGGGAGGCTGAGGCGGGTGGATCACGAGGTCAGGACTTTGAGACCAGCCTGGCCAACATGGTGAAACCCCATCTCTACTAAAAATACAAAAAATAGCCAGGCCTGGTGGGGGGAGCCTGTAATCCCAGCTACTCAGGAGGCTGAGGCAGGAGAATCGCTTGAACCCGGGAGGCAGAGGTTGCAGTGAGCCGAGATCACGCCATTGCACTCCAGCCTGGGTGACAAGAGCAAGACTCCATCTAAAAAAAAAAAAAAAAAAAAAAAGCACGTTTAACTGTGAACACTGAGTTTCCATGAACCTCAAGAAATACTGTTTTTATTAGAAAGAGAAAATTCCCTTCAAGTTCACTGGGAGATGATAATTTTGCAAATTGTCTTTTAATATTGCTGGAAAGATGTGGAATATCCCTATCAGTTTAGAAAGTGTTGATGAGTGGCAGTTTGCCAAGGCTACTCCTGTCAAATGGAAGAGTCATGTTTAAACATGAGTGCATTATTCTTAATGTTTGATTCTGTCATTATTCTCAGAGGGAAAAAACATATATAGAGCAGATAACTTTTCATTAGCCTTGCCAGAATATAATCTGATAATCCAACTACAAGTAATAAAGCTGATGGATTCCTTTTCTTTGCAAGTTTTCAGAATGCATTCATATCCAGCTCATCTAAAAGTACAAGGGTGATTATAATTAGTGGATTAGAAAAATCTAAGCCTTGTTCTAGAGTTCTGTTTATGTAAGTTTCATGTTCATACATTAAGGACTGCTTTCAAATAAGGCATCTGCTTACTAAAGTACATTGCTGAATGTATATCTTTGATGTATGTATATCTTCCTTCATTTCCAGTGTTGAAGTGTTCTCCACTGCTACAGACAGTGCTAAGGTTTAAATATGTCCCCTAAATTTCATATGTTGGCAACTTAATCCCCAAAGCAACAGCGTTCAGAGGTGGGATCTTTAAGAGGTGATTAGGTCATGAATAGATTAATGCCATTTTCTCAGGAGTGGGTTCCTTGTAAAAGGATGAGTTCAGTGGGTTTTTTTTTTCTTTCTCTCTCCCTCCCTAGTTTCCCCACCACTCCCATGTTATGCCTTCTGCCATGTTATAGCATAGCAAGAAGGTGCTCACAAAATGCCAGCCCCTTGATCTTGGATTTTCCAGCTTCCCTAATCAAAAGCCAATACATTTCTGTTCATCATAAATTACCCAGTCTGTGGTATTCTTTCATAGTAGCGCAAAACAACTAAGACAACTGGGTATGAAAGCATTGGCTGCCAAGAATTATTGGTGAAGAATGGGTTACAGGGAAGGATCTTGACCTAAAAGTACCCACTAGGGTTTGAGAAATGCTGAAGGGACAAATCTAGATGCAGGAAATTGGAAGCTATTCCACTGGGCAGGTCCTCACAATACCAAGACAAATAACCAGTCCTGCCCTAGGTAAGTGGTTGGTGTCAGTTTAGTTGAAGAGAGGTACAGGAGAACATAGTAAGGAAATCAGAGGTAGCACAACAGTGGATTAAGAAGCACAAATTTCTCAGGGATCCAAGCAGGAAATCAGAATCTGAGGCATTGTTGACAGATACAACTTCCATGCTGAAGCTCAAGAGCAAGATTTCAGACTCTAAGGGTAACTAATAGTGTGTCCAGGACCTCAATTCTGGAGGGATTGAATTACTGGGGCAAATTATCCAGCCAGGGACTCAGGCAGAACAGGAGAAACCCATCAATCAAAACAATCAAAAGAGGGCATAATTGGAAGTGTAGTTCCAGAAATAAGGCAGAAGTCAGGGCTTACTTTCCAAATCCTGGTCCCTGTACTGGTAGCTTCAGCATCACTGGAATCTTATTAGAAATGCTGATCTTGGGCCTCCCCAAGATCAACGGAATCAGAGTCTATATTTTATCAAAGCCTCTGGATATTTCATTTGCTCATGGAAGTTAGCTCTAAGATCTAGGACCCAGGACCACGGCTACAGAGCCAAGAGACTTGCCTCGATGCTGGGTCCTTAAATATTAAACTTAAATGCTGACCTTTAAATATCGAACTCTAAAGCCTATAAACCTCCTTCATCATGCTATGCCTAGTGCTTAGTCCTTTTTCTATATATTTTTTATTTCACTTTTACATTAATTCTGTAAGGTGGGTATTTTTCTTATTTATAAATCAAGGAATTGAAATTCGGAATAGTTACTTACCCAAGATTAAACTACTTATATGTGACAGAGACTGGGTTTCTAAAATTTTTAAAATTGTGGTAATTTTCAAAGATGCATAAAAGTGGAGTGAATAATATACACTGTAGAACCCTGTATCCCCATCACTCAGCTTCAATCATTATCAACATATTGCTGCTTTTGTTTTATCTTCCCCCATCACAACACATATACTGTCTTTCTCATTTTCCTCTTTTAAAGTGTAGATATAATGTGGGCCTGATTGACTCCATAGATTCTGTTAAATCTACCGTACTATCTGCCTATTACAATCACTCTAATTATTACAAGGATTGTGATAGATACTGGTGCAGAACACAGACCAAAACTGGCATACATAGAGCAAATGGCCAATGGGGGAAAGGAAGCTCATAGGGTCTGGGGAATCAGACAGACCCCAAGACAGTTTCTGATGAACGGGTTCCTTAGCCCATGCAACCCGATATGTGTCATAGATTTCTTGCTTCCAGAAGTTGTTCATTCCTGTGTATTATGGCCTCTGTGGCCCTTACCACCTTGCCTGGCACCACCATCCTTCTCTCTTACCATGTCACATTCACAGTGGGGATCAGTTTTTCAAAAGGTCATTTGAATTTTAAGGCCATTTACACATGGTGTTTCCTCTGTCCAGAATATTTTTCACCTCGCCATCCAGTTCCAACTTCTCTCTTGAATCTCAGCATAAATCTTACTCAGAACAGCTTTCCTTGACTGCCCTTTCCCTTCCACCACCATATGCGAACAGATACTAGGTAATGTTTCATGCTATTAACTCACCATATTTAGTAATTATTGCAGCCTGGAAGCTGAGCTCTGAGAAATAGTGAATGGGTCGCCTTATTTATCACAATCACAATGGCCTCCCTAAGACCAGTTGTCACAAAGATAAGACAGACAAAATGTATGAGTGCATGGATGGTATCGTTATTCCGTTCATTAGTTCACAGCAAAGATTTCTGGTATTGCTAGTTCACATTCTTCTTCTCCCTCACTCTCCAAGGAGGGCTTTGCCATTGCCAGACCAGTTCTTTGAGACTTTTGTGATACAGACTTCTGAACAAATGGTAGGCTCCCTAGGGAAATAAAAATCACTTTCACAGGATTTTTTTGAAAATATACTTTAAGTTCTGAGGTACATGTGCAGAACATGCAGGTTTGTTACATAGGTATACAAGTGCCATGGTGGTTTGCTGCACCCATCAACCCATCTTCTACATTAGGTATTTCTTCTAATGCTATCCCTCCCCTAACTCCCCACCCCCTGAGAGGCCCCAGTGTGTGATGTTCCCCTCCCTGTGTCCATGTGTTCTCATTGTTCAACTCTCAGTTATGAGTGAGAACATGCGGTATTTGGTTTCCTATTCTTCACAGGAAATTTTAAAGGAACTGTGGTGTGTGAGACAAACAAATAACTGCTACAACTTGTTGGTTGCTTATTAAATACCTGACTCAATGCTAAATGCTCATGTGCTATGTTATTGCATTTAATCTTCACATCAATCCTACAAGGTAACTAAAATCATCCTACAGTCAGTTGATTGTCAATTACTGATAAAATAGCAATGTATCCTTTATTTCTGTTCTCCTCTTGATAAGCCCTTTCTGGCTAAAACTTGGCCTACAAGGGAAGAAGACATATGAAAAAACAGCAGAAGAGCCTTTAGAAACAGAAACAGCAGGAAGAGTGGATTCTGTTCAGATATTGCAATAGTTTTGTGTGGGATCCACCCATCCCCATGCAGTGATCACAATATTGAATATAGAATTGTATATCAGCCATGCACTGTTCTCCTGTATTGGGACAGACGTGTGTATATAATTTAGGAAGTGATGGAGTACAATAGAATAAATGATTAATTTCCAACTCAGTTCTAAGTAGGAAGGACTATTTTTCTCAAGTCTAGAGGCAGTTTGGATACTTTTCAGAAGTTCTGATATTAGGATGCATCTTATGCTGTGTGAATGTGATGTGGCAGTATCTCCCCATCCCCCATAAAACCACTATTGACTAAGTTAGTGGAGGTGAATCTTATTGGTAGCATCTAACAATAGAAATAAGTAGGAACTTCATCTAACTAAATTTAATATCCCCTGCTATAAATATAGAATATGAAGAATGCTAAGGTTAGATGGGACTAGAGAGCCACATCATCTCAGTCATTACCCGCTGTAGCTAACCAACCACTCAACCGTATTTCAGTCCTTCCCTGGAACTCAATAAACCATCAACACTTAAGATCTCAGTTATGCCAAATTTATTATGTTAGGCACGTAGTCAAGGATGTGTACCTGCTCTTTAGTGAAGAACTGGAAACTTAATTAAAACCTGTTTTTTAGAGTTCATTTATATAATCCCATTTATAGTAAACTTCCTCATCATTCTTATTCCGAAAGGTAGATTGGCTGTTTCCAACATATCCTATTGCCATCTTCGGAATGTTTCTTGCATAATAGATCATTATATATTATAAGTGGATTATACATGGTCATGTGTGAATTGACCGGCTCTTGTTGGTGATTAGTTAGGATGATGGTGCCTACAGTCAGAAAAATCATATGAGCCTTCTTTGCTTTCATATTGCACTTGGTTTTTAGAATAAAGTGTCAGTATCTTTAAAAAATTCCCTTCATATAAAGTACCTCTGTTTCAATAGTTAACAAACATGTGAAACATATAAATGCTGTGTATTCCATTTAGACTAAAATCTTCGTTGGAGTTGATGAGGGTGAACCATCATAGTTTAGATATTGAAAGCATGTTTTTGACTTTGGAGTCTATCATACCCAAATTGGCAGTACTCTGTACCCATCCTTTAAAATCTCCTAAGAATGATTGGAATAAACCATCTGATAATAAAAGCATCTGGAATTCTTATCCTAGGATGTTCTTAGAAATGCAACATGACCCTAACTACTGATGTAATTTACCTTGCTGTCCTAAGTTTTAAACAGAAAAAGCTGTATGTTGTTTCTTCATAGGTAATGTTGGTCTTTTGTCCACAGAGCTAAAGTTTCCCAATAAATCAGTTTTAGGGCATTATGTTCCTAAGATGTATTTCTCAAACAGGCATCGTTTTTTATGATTTGTGTCTAAACCATCTCAAATTTTCCTTCTTCTTACTTCAAGTGGTGGCTCCCTCAAGATAATACAATCTTGTTTCTGAGAATGATTTTCCCTGAGCAAGAGATATTATTACCCACTGGAATGGGTTGTCTGACTGGGTTTGGAGTTACAAATGTGGTTTTTCAGTGTCAGTTCCCCTACTGATTCGCTTGGCCTTGAACAAGTTCTTTAATAACCTCTTATGGCAGCAGTTTCCTCAATGGCAAATGGGAATTGTTATTCCCTCTATGGCTACTTTACAGAGATAGTGTAAGAATACAATTAGGTGGAAGTTACAAAAGTGCTTTGGAAAAGTTAAAATCCCTACACAAATGTAAGCTATTATTAATGAAAAGAAGTTTTAAAGACTCAGATAATTTGCCTAACTTTCATTTCTCCAGGGCTAAAAATGCTTTTATTTGTTTACTATTATTATTATTATTTCAGAGAAGTTTCACTCTTGTCGCCCAGGCTAGGGTGCAATAGTGCGATCTCTGCTCATTGCAACCTACACCTCCCAGGCTCAAGCGATTTTCCTACCTCAACCTCCCGCATAGCTGGGACTACAGGCATGCACCACCATGCCTGGCTAATTTTTGTAGTTTCACTACAGATGGAGTTTCACCATGTTGGCCAGGCTGGTCTTGAACTCCTGACCTCAGGTGATCCACCTGCCTTGGCCTCCCAAGGTGCTGGGATTACAGGCATGAGCCACCATGCCCGACCTAAAAATACATTTTAAAATTATGCTTGCAGTTTATTTCATAGGATCTTTTTAATCATCAGATTAAAGGATTTCATTAAGGTTGTCATTAATTTTATATCAGTATGCTGTAGCAGATCAGCGTTTACAATTTTGATTGTCCCCTTTTGACTAAAGACGGCTGGAGAAGTTTACAATTTGTTCTATATTTACAGGGCACAGACCAAAGCATGTCAGGAAATGACAAACTTTATTAAAAGACTTCTTCTGGGCCTAATACATACTTATTATTTAATTACTGGAAGAAATTATGTATACATATGACATTTGAGGACCTATCCTTTTCAGGACATCCTAGGTCTGAATCACCAAATCAAATATATGGAGGTTTGGGCTAGGTGATTTCTAAGATCCCTCGTAGCTATAAAAGTTTTAGTAAATAATTTTGCCCACCAAAGTCTGATATTGTTATTTAAGTATCTTTCCTAAAATACTTTCTCTTTATCCAAGGGCTTTTCTTTGTCTCTTTGCCTTTTAAGAATTATTTAATTGATGTAAAATCAACATACAGAAAGATTCAAGGAGTTGCCACTCTTTATTTTATGCATTTCACCACCAGCCATGGCTTTACCTCAAGGAACCTGGAACCAAATACAAGCCTACTGTTTTTGTCTCTTCCCCAAGTGCAGCCACAGTGGGGACAAATTGATTATCTGTTCACTTAAGCGGCTCTTGTTAGGCTTTGTCCTTGGCCAAAGATTTTCTAAAGAATTGAATAGAATTGGTATAGTTGAGACCATCTGTTTATAACTGAATGAAACACTGTCAGAGAACGGGGTGGACGGATGATCTTTATGCCCTGCCATATATGGAAGTGGATTTTTCATCTAATTGCATGTTCTACTTCAAAACTATTCCGAGATGAAAGCTATGGAGATGTGTTTTGATCTGTGCTATTCCAATCTTTTAAGGAAACTTTCTACTTTAAAATGTTTGATTCTCAAACTATCACAACTCATTGTGTTTTAAAATGTGTCTTTTAAAATTAATGATTAAGCCTCAGTGTCTCATTGCTAATGTGCAGAGATTGAGGATGACCAAGTTTCCATCTTAGTTATGCCTTCAAGATTGTCTTGCTCAGATGAAGGGAACATGAAAATCTTGTGCCGGTAAACTTCTCAGAAGTTATGTACGTTACTTTCACATATATTTCATTAACCAGACATGTCCCTAGCCATGCCTAACTTCAAAGGGGTCAAAGAAGTATAATCCCCCATGACTCTGGAAGAGCCTTCTTAAAAGGCATGATAAAAACAAAGAATTAAACAAAGATGTCCAGGTGGGTCATCAGCTTAAAATATTTATCACACATACTGATGTATCTTTATTGACAACTCTGATATTCTAAAAATATAATCAAAAATGCAGTTTCACTCCTGGAAAAGAAGTCTAATTTTAAAATGATGATATCCTGTAGTGATTGTTTTCCAGTACTTTTTTCTTGTCACATGCTTTGCTTAGACAAGATTTTTTTTCTCATCCTGTCCATGTTGGTTCCTTTCAATTACATGATGATGAAGCTACTTATCCTCTAAGTTTTAGTCCATTGTTGAGTACATTACACAGCTGTGACTCTACCATGAAAGTGACAGACTGTTATTAACTTCCATAACATATCTTTATTTTCTGATAAACTTGCCAGCAGTAGTGAGCCAGTGATAGCAATTGCAACTGTAAGGACCTTGGATGTCCATCTGGAGATGTTTATAGACTCACCAATTCTCAAGGCAGCATCTGGGCTAAAGAGAGAAAAAAATACTGGACCAGTTGACTGGGAGAAGTGAAAGAGACAACAATTACCAAGAAGTAATATTTCATTATCTACAAAATTCTACTTTATTTAAAAATATTCTAAAAAGTAAAATCTGGTATTTATATAAATCCTTTATTCTGAAACACTGGGAAGGTAATCCCCGTGGTATTCTGGCACCTAACCTTGGTTTAGGGAAAAGGAGTTTTGGCTAGGGCTATTCATCATACTCTTTTTCCTTTTGTTGAAAGTTACAGGGCAACTTTTTTATCCACATGCTGCAGCAAAGGAAATCTTTTTATAAAGTCTTATCTCAGAGCCTACTTTAAAGAATCACTGTCATCCCAGAGAGGATGAGGAGACTATTAATGTCTAATCCTCTTTTCTCTACAGACAACAAACCAGCTATTTATCAAGAAAATACTCTCTAGTCAAATCTATTATAGTTACAATCTTTACTGACTTAATTCAGGAGACACTTATTGATCATATACCTTGCACTACAGAGTTTTAATACCTTAATTCACTTTATCAGTTTGTTAAATATTTATTAGAAAGTTCTCATTTTACCAATTAAGAAATCTGAAGCCCATATATGGGGCTAGAATGCAAAAGTCTTCCATCTTTTATTAATTCAGGATTTCTACTGCTAGATATTGCTGCAGTAGATATAGTCCTATTCTCAGGAACTCTGCAGATCCGCTAGGGAACAACAACAACAACGAAACAGATAAATGCTTATAATAAAATAATTTTCTTGCATGCAGAAGGCAATACTATCTACTATTTATTTAGTTCTTAGTATACCTAGGTATTGTTTTAGATGCCATTTTTAAAAAATTTCTTTTACTCCTCACAAAACTATGAAAAATTGATAGAAAATAAGGTTTAGAGATGTTAAATAACTTGCCCAAAGTTCATAGCTAATAAATAGTGGGCCAAGGATTAGATCTTAGGTCAGACTCCAAATTCAGATGCTTAGCTACTATCCTAAATTATTTCAATAAAAATTTTGATAGAAAAAAATACAAATGTGACTACAAATAAGAAGTGCAAAGTGCTATGGGTTAAAAGGAAAGAAAGATGGGTTCCTACTATCTATAACAGATCATTTTCCAGCCTCGTTTCCCATTATTTGCACTCCCCTTCCCCCTGAATCTGGTCTTTTTTTTTTCTAATATGTATTATTTATTATTTTATAATTATAGTTTATTTCTATTACTCTTTATTCTCCCTCCCCCTGACTAGAATGTATGCTCTATGCAGGCAAGGATCTTTATTTGTTTTATTCATTTGTGAATAGCAAATGTCTAGAATAATGTCTGGGACACAGTAAATGCTTCATAAATCTTTGTCAAATTTAATACATTAACAACCTTAACTGGGAGAATGCTTCCTAGTAGGTACATTGGAATTTCCAGATGATCCTGGGAATTTTAGGTTCACAAATGGTGACAAAAGTAGAAAATGTGTGAGGACCCTGCACAAGGTGAATAATCTTGAAAACCTGGGAGTAACCTAGTAAATATTATAAATGTATATGTTATGTGTTACTAGTGGTTCAGATAGCTGGTGATGATATCCTTACTATCATAATAATGGAAAATATAATGGAAGAGATATAATTTTTGAAAAAGCTGTTCAGCTTCTGTTTTATATAATGTATATTTTGAGTAATATTTCCTTTGTTTTAGGAAAAGCAAAACGATAATTTGAAGAATTTTGCTTCACTCTTGCTTTCCCAACCTATCCTTTGAGCCATGGTCATCAGTGATCAATTGACACATCACTTCCTCTGTCTACTTCCTGCTAGCGGCAGAATCCCGGGCTTTCTCTGTTGGTGACTGGCTACCTTCAATGAACTTCTTTCACTGAATGAGTTTAGACAAGGTATTGTGACTTTCTACTGGGTGTTTGTGCAGATCAGAAAAGAAACCAGAAACTGGCCATAACTCCTGCTTAGGTTTTGGCACCAAAAGAAACCAAACTTGGCAATGGAATTGTGGAATAAACCACCCATTTGGGCATAAAAACTATCTAGACATAACAGTAGCAAAGAAAACCTAAAATGCTCTTCATTTTTGTTAGAAATGACTGTGTTAGAAACTTCCTGGGCCCCTTGGAGATTGTGTTGAAGTTCATGGATTCTGTCAAAAGTCTCTAGTGGGCTTCCATTTTTTGTCTCTTATCATCTATTTAGTTAAAGAAATGAGGTTCGGGTGGTTATTTTTTAGCTTAGGATTTGGGACATTGGTACTTTGAGTTATAGAGAGAACACTAGGCAAAATTTCCTGAAGGATAATAGTTGAAGCCAGAATAGACAGTCTAAAACCAGATTACAATCCCCAGGAGGCTGGACAAGAAGCGGCAACCAAAGCACAGAACCAGAACTGGGTGAACATACAGGAAGCGAGTATCCATGAATACTGAGTAGGGCGTACAAATTGTTCTAGGGGAGAAATCAGTTCTGAAGCAAAGGCAAAATTGGTTTTTATGTGTTTCCTATACAAATTTTGGTCATGTGTATATAAATTGACCCACACAGAATAAATGATACCTTGATTAGTAGAAGAATTAATGTTGTGCTCACTGAAATGACAGCTAGCACAAACATCTTTGTTGTCACCTCCCCTTGGAAAGCCCTGGGATATTATATTTTAACAAAACTCAAACTTTTTTCATTCACTTTCTTCCTATTTCCTTTCACTATTGAGGGTAAGGCTTATGGGTTCAGGCATGTAGAAAAAGAGAGCCAAGCTCTCTTACATCAAATCTACGTATCTTGGGATCAGTAATTTTTTGAATAAATTAGAAGAAATATGCTAGTGGACTTCCCCCAGGATGATTTGGACAATAAACACCTTAACAGTACCTAAAGAGTCTTTGCAAAAAATAGACTTCTGTATATACTGTATACTATACTTTCACATAGACCCGATTTATTGCTGCCCGGTGGCAGTAGGCAGTGCATCCTAGAAGTAGTATATCCTGATAGCTGGATATCACTTGATCCTCACAGGGCAAGGCAGGACTTCCTGAGGAAGCTGGGTCACTCTTCACTGGATTATCGAGATACACAGTGTTATGTTAGGGTCCTTTAGTATCTTAAGTCACTGACACAGAGGACGGGAGCATTGATATCACAGTCAAATCCACATTCCCACATGCCCAGTGACATTGTCTTTGCTTTTTAGACTAAGCCCTTGACTTCGGCAAAATGTGCGTACAGCCCAAGGAAAGCCATAGCTTTCCTGTGAATGCCAATCAATTGATTTGAAGTCTGTTCAGGCTTAGGGGGACTATGCTGTGTTACACATTGTTAGCAATATTTGCCAAGGATGTGGAAGGAAAAGAGGATTTTCAGTAGCCCCTAAAACTAACTTCTAAAGTCGAAGGACAACTGTAAAACATTTCCTCTGACGTTGAGCATAGCCTATTTAAAGCTTGCCATTAATTAAGTTGCAGAATATTTCTTGGAAAAAAATGCAAAATAAATTTCTCAGCTATGATATTACACAAAATTTTAATAATTGATCTTTAATCATTTTTTGGTATACAGTATTAGAAGTGGTTTGTAAAATAACTGTCTTTGTCACTTCGTGGTGCAAAGAGTCTACTAAGTTTGTTCTTTATTTTAGAGAGATTATTTTCTTTGATTTGGGAAAACGTGGAGTTTCAAGATGATCCACTTATTTCTAATACAATGAAATATGATAACTAAACACATGTTATCCTTAACCTTTGTCTTCATAATCATATGTCATGTTGCCTCTTGGCCACACCAGACCAAAGTATTGGATGGTTCAGGGGCTGCAGTGACAACTAGACTGCTATCTCCTTGGAATAACTATGGTGGTGGCTCCTGGATCCTCCTCTACAATGGCATCTCTTAGCTCTCAGATCCTCATTCTTTATGTACAGTTTAGATTGTTGACTTAAATCAGGGATCGGCGAACTGCAGCCTATGGGCCAAATCCTGTCCACTGCCTGTTTTGTACTGCCAAGAGTCAAGAATGATTTTTATAGTTTGAGGATAGAAGACATTTAATTTGTTGTTATTTTTATTTAAAAAAAATTTAGAGATGGCTTCTCGCCATGTTGCCCCGGCTGGACTCGAACTCCTGGGCTCAGGTGACCCTCCTGCCTCGGCCTTCCAAGTAGCTGGGACTATAGGTGTGACATCATACCTGCAAGAAAACATTAAGTTTAAATACAAATCAAATGATTTTGCCTCTTGGGCCATAAAACAGAATATTTACTATCTGGCCTTTTATAGCAAACGTTTGCAGACTCCTTGTATAAATGCATGCATAATTAGATAATACTAAGCTTAAATAACTTTGAGGCACACCAAATTACTTTGATCCACATGTGCTGGCCCATGAGATTTACTGTGTGTCAAAAGGTTTTATTTATTTTTTCTTTTTAATTTATAAATTACGTCAAAGAATTTTAAAATCAAAATTAGGCTGGATCTGGCCCATCTCAATGTCATCCAGGTTCATCGGTATTCTTGCAAATGGTAGGATTTTTTTTCTTTGTTAGGGCTTTTACAAAATAACCCGTTGCATGTATTATATATAACACATTTTCTTTATTCATTCATCTGTGGTCACTTAGGTTGTTTCTACATCTTGGCAATTGTGAATAATACTGCAATGAATATGAGAGTGTAGATATTTCACTCCAGATACTGATTTCAATTCATTTGGTTATATACCCAGAAGTACAATTGCTGTATTCTGTGGAAATTCTATTTTTAGTCTCTTGAGGAGCCTCCATACTGTTTTCCATAATGGTTGTTCTAATTTACAATCCAGTCAACAGTATACAAGAGCTCTCTTTCGTCTATGTCCTCCCCAACACTTGTTAAATCATTTGATGCCATCCTAATAAGTGTGAGGTAATGTCTCATTGTGGTTTTTAATTTGCATTTCACTGATGATTAGTGATCACGAGCACTTTTTCATATACTTCTTGGCCATTTGTATGTCTTCTTTGGAAAAAGATCCATTCAGATTCTTTGCCTAATTTTTACTGGGTTAATTATTTTTTAATTTAATACTGGGTTGTATGAGTTTCTCAGATATTTTGAATATTAGCTGCATTCAGATGTATGGTTTGCAAATATTTTCTCCCATTCTGTAGATTTCCTTTTCATTTTGTTGATTGTTTCCTTTGCTGTGTGGAAAATTTTTAATTTGCTATAGTTCCATTAGTTTATTTTTACTTTTGTTGCTTTTGCTTTCAGAGTCATATTCATAAAAGCATTGCCAAGACCAGTGTCAAAGAACTTTTTCCCTGGGTTTTTTTTCCAGGATTTTTATGGTTTTATGTCTTATGTTTTAAAATTTTAATCCATTTTGAGTTTATTTTTGTTTATGGTATAAGATAAGGATACAGTTTTGTTATTGCTTGTAGATGTTCAGTTTTACCAATACGATTTACTGAAGAGACTATACTTTCTCCACTTTGTATTCTTGGCTCCTTTGTCTTGACTGTATATACATGGGTTTATATCTGGGTTCTCTATTGTGTTCCACTGGTCTATGTGTCTGTCTTTTTTTTTTTTTTTTTTTTTTTTTTTTTTGAGACGGAATCTTGCTCTGTCGCCCAGGCTGGAGTGCAGTGGTGCAATCTCGGCTCACTGCAAGCTCCGCCTCCCAGGTTCATGCCATTGTCCTGCCTCAGCCTCTCCAAGTAGGTGGGACTACAGGCGCCCGCCACTACGCCCGGCTAATTTTTTGTATTTTTTTTTAGTAGAGACGGGGTTTCACCGTGGTCTCGATCTCCCGACCTCGTGATCCGCCCTCCTCGGCCTCCCAAAGTGCTGGGATTACAAGCGTGAGCCACCACGCCCGGCCTATGTGTCTGTTTTTATGCCATTGTCAGACTGATTGGATTACTATAGCTTAATAATATAATTCAAAATCAGGTAGTGTGAGGCCTTCAGCTTTGTTTTCTTTCTCAAGATTGCTTTGGCTATTTGGGGTCTTTTGTGGTTTCATACAGATTGTAGGATTGTTTTTCTTCTATCACATGATCTCACTTACATGTAGAATCTAAAGAAATCTAACACAGAGAGGATAAAATGGTGGTTGCCAGGGAAATGGGATTTGAGTCATAGGTGACAAAACTTCAGTTATGAGTAAGTTTTGGAAATCTGTTGTACAGTGTGGTAACTATAGTTAATAATTATTATATACTTAAAATGTACTAAGAGAGTAGATCTTAAATGTGCTCACCATATACACATAAAATGGTAACTATTTCATGTGTTGGATATGTTCATTAGTTTGATTAGGATAATCATATCAGGATGTATACATATGTGAAAATATCAAATTGTATACCTTAAGTATATATTACACCTTAAATATAAATAATTTTTACTTGTCATCTATACTTCAATAAAGATAAAGAAAATTTTACATGAATTTCAAAGTCTAAAATACATTAATTAATTAAACAAACTGTTTTAGTCACATAGCAACCAGCCCTGAAAGATGACCAAATGAATCATGCATCAATATTGGAAACACAAAGTCAATTGGCTTAGGACCTTAAAAGCAAAAGACAAAGCAAAGAAAATCAGACTGGGGGATTAACTGGTAGAGTAGTGCTAAGAATTGCAAAAATATAAATGTTATTTTTGCTATTGGAATGTGTCTGAAAGGATAATCCATCAATACAAGTAGCATAGTAAAACAACCTAGGATTCAGGTTGGTAAGGGTCGTTCTTACAGTCCACCTGAAGGGGTTTTAGCTGCTGGAATATATTGCACACTTGGGGGCAAGCACTATAGCAAGTCTCTCAAGCTTTAAGCACACTTAGATTCCCTGGCAGTTGCCACAAAGCTGGTTTTGATATAGCAGCTCTGGGCTCAGCCAGAGATTCTGAATTTCTAGCGGGGCATGGAAAGCTGCTGCTCCGTGGCTCTTGCACTGAGAAGAAAGGCGCTGCTGTCTTCCCATAGAAACTTCAACAGTTTTTGCTGAAGCTGTTATGAAGGCTGACTGCAAAGGTATTGCTTTGCCCTTGAAAACCAAGATCATAAAAATCACAAAACACCTAGACCAAGTTTTTGTTTTACTGACAGCATTTTATAACTTTGGCATTCCATCAATCATAGGTTGGTATGGAAATTACAGAGAACAATCACTTCAAAACTTTGTATGTCTACCTAGAGGCAAAATTGACAGTCTGACGGTTGTACTTGTGAAATACAAATGCCATATATTAATCGGGTCATGCAAACAGCAGACAGATGCTGATGAGGGGAAAAAAGCAATTCACAGTTACTACAGACAAGGCAGATATCATAAAATAAGCTAATTGTTATTAAAATTATACTAAAGTTAATCCCATCTGTGTCTTGAAAGTGCTGCAGTGCACCAACTTTCCATGATAGCAGATTATGCAAAATCATAAAGCATTGAGCTTTAATATTATTCTGGTTTCTGAATCATGCATTATGAGTAATAAAAGTGGTTTGTAAATAAACTAACAGCTTGAATTAACAACATAAATTTTTTGAAGATTAAGTCAGTTATTTATATCTTTGCTTGCAGTATTTTTGTAGTTTTAGATTCCCATCCTTCCTCACCTCCTTCCTTCCGTTTTTCCTTCTTCCCTCCCTTCTTCCTTTCCTTTTTTCTTTTTTATTTCAAGAGGTTTCTTGGTAATTAAGGCAGAAAGACTTATATATATGTTATATATCTTATATTTAGGTAATTCACAGTGACAGAGGAAAAAATGCAGTCTTCCTGTTTTTCTCTTGTTTTTTAAGATCCATAGTCACATAAAGAAATGACTTGTGGAACAGAGAAGGACATGTCTATAAAACAAACCAAGAAAAAAGAATTTGATGTTATTATTAATGAAGCAGGTGGCACATCTTTTCAAAATCCCATTTTAGCTGGGCAGTGATTTGCAGTGAAAGCTGACATGTTCATTTTTGCCAGTCTTTACAAACTCAAGTCTCATTGAAAGTCAGGGGGAAAAAGAAAATAAGACAGGGAAAAAACTCTTTAATAAGTCTTAGGTGGATTTTTTGCTGAATTTGTATTGTTTTCCTTTTAGAAAGTTAATTCTTAACTTTGTATTTTGGCAACCAGCTTTCTCGTATGCCAGAAATCAACCAGACAGAGGCTCTGCAGCTATTTGTAAGTATCTCCCCATAAAGTAATAGAAAAAATTGTTAATTCAGGAGAGGAAAGGTTTGAAGCACTCTTCTCTCTATGGTTTTTCTGTAAGACTTTATTTTAGACAAAAATATAACTGCTTGGAATACTTTGTGCTCATGATTTCTGGGTTAAGTTGTAAAATATTTAGTTGTCACAAAATGATGACCATGCTTAGTCTGTTAATTATAAGTGTCTCATCCCATGGTCCTTCTACTTCGATTAAGTACATGTCACTGATCAGGGCAAAACAGGAGATAACTGACCTTTAAAAGTAGTTTTGTACTAGATCTGTCTAGGCTATAATTCTTTTCTCATTTCGACAGAATGGATTTTAATACTTATGAATATTTTAGAATTCTACTTAGATTTTTTTCCCTTTCAGTGAAAGACCTATCATTAAATCGATTTTTTTTTTTTTGTAAAAAGCATGGTACATGCACCTGCTGAAAAACTCTGCTTGCTGGAGGCAGTTCACATATTACTTTATTAATTCTAATTCACCTGAATGTAGGAACTGTTTAGGGCACTGGATTCATCAAGAGTGGCTGAGTTATAAGGATTCGTATCTGATTTGGGGCGAAGATGCTAAGACACTTGTTTAGTAGGAAAATTACTTCAAATAGCGCCCAAAGTTGAGGCTGACATTGAAGTAAGTAGTATTTTAATTTCCAGAAAACATACATAATGATGAGGAAATTGCTTTATATCTATGTTCTAGAAAAAAACCACTCCAGACTCTTATCTTTTAAACTGTGTTTTTAAAAATGAAGTGCTAGAAGATAGGAAACATGGTTGTTAGTCATTAGTTTATAATGTGGCTGATTCAAATAAACCTGTGCTACCAAAATGAATCAGTAAAATAGTTTTAAGAGACCCTTCCTTGGGGACCGAGCATCATAGGCTTATTCATACAGGTCAGCAGGTTTGCTCCCACTTATCTTTTCTTTATTATCTTTCAGACTCCTGAGAATGAAAAGCAGAAAACTCAGATAGGCAACCGGATCTTTTCCCATAATGTGTTCTCATTTGGTCTCTAATGTAGGAAAGATTAGAGTGACTGGAAGTCTGCAGTAGAAGAGAGGTGGAGGGTTTTCTACTATTAGTGTCAAAGGGCTTTGAAACCACACTCAAGTCCCAAATGTCAAAATGAAGAGACGTTAAGGCACTCAAGCTTTTGAGAAGTGTTCAGTACACCGAGTTGTATTCCTCCACCAGTGTCTATTAAACAGGCATGAAAATACAGTAATTGGTAGAATCCCATTTTAAAAGAGAAATGTGTAGTTAAGAATTCATGTGGCATCACCGGGCACGGTGGTTCACGCCTGTAATCCCAGCACTTTGGGAGGCCAAGGTGGGCGGATCAAGAGGTCAGGAGATCGAGACCATCCTGGCTAACACGGTGAAACCCTGTCTCTACTAAAAATACAAAAATTAGCCTGGTGTGGTGGCGGGCACCTGTAGTCCCAGCTACTCGGGAGGCTGAGGCGGGAGAATGGCGTGAACCCGGGAGGTGGAGCTTGCAGTGAGCCGAGATCACGCCACTGCACTCCAGCCTGGGTGACAGAGTGAGACTCCATCTCAGAAAGCAAACAAAAACAAAATTATGGGGCATAATATTAGTGACTGAGTCATCAATAGTTGGGGGGCACCTGTCTTCTTGGATCAAAGTTCAGCTTAAGGGAACAATCTTGAACCCCCAGCTCTTTTGGTTATTTCAAGTGAAAAGATTTGAGAGAGGAAGGATAGAAAGCTTCATGTTTACTGAAGAGCTATGACCTACTGAAGCTACTGAAGACCTCAGTATTTTATCCATCATATTACCATAGCGTATTCCACATTCTAATACTGTTATAAGTGTTTATTATCTAATTATGGTTTTGAACCTAGAGATGCCATTATTTATTGTTTAATGGCAACACAAATACCAAAAAGAATATGCTTCTCAACATCTAATTCTCTCTCTCTCTTTTTTGCATTTGATATGAAATGAGATGGCTATCAGATATTCTTACCCTGGTGAAATGCCACACTATTTTTTTTCCAAAGACAGTCTTTTGCTTTTCTTCCTACTCTTTTGCACACTGTTGCCAGCTGATCAAACTGCTGTGTGAAGGAGTCAATTTGTAAGTCCATTTCTGTAGCTTTGTATTTACAGAGCTCCTAAGTTAAGCTTTCTACTAGTTTGCATTATTCTTAAGGCTGACCTCCACATACCTGAAGGAGAGTCATTTAATCTTGTGGCTCTTGTGAACAACTTTCTACCACACTTGCCTGATGCTCAGAATAATAGCAACAACCCCATTAGAATAGCATCGCCAGTGTTTAAGACGTTATTAAACTGCACACACTTTGTCAATTCTGACTGATGGCAGCTTCTAGCTACAGAACAGTGAAGTGTATAAACATCATTAAGCAACAAAATCCTGCCATGTCAGAAAAGAAATAGTTATTTGAAAAACAAAGTAGCTCACATAAAATGTCCAATGAACTATTTTTTAAAAAACACTCTAAACTAGCTTAAAATATAGGCTAAGATACAAATGCATATGAAATATTTCTCTGGATAATTCTCAAAGAAGAAAAATCAGAGTAGTTATAAACCGACAGTGAAGTGGATAGATAGCTTGTGAACAATGGATTTGCTTATCTTGATTAGAAAATACAATTTCTATTTTCATATTTTGTAGGAAAACTCTTTTACCTTCAAGGAAGGGTCTAATATCTTACATTTGCATTAGGATTCTTGGCACATTTCTTTGTCCACCAGCTATTCTGAGAATATTAGACATTTTCAAGGGCTGGTTTTGAATATCTTCAGTACTATGTCACATCAGAAATCATAATATTGCTCACTTACCATTTGTCTTTACTTTTTCCTTCAGTTTCCTTTTAGGTAAGTGATTGTTCTGCGTGCAACCTTGCAATGCTGCATGTGGATGACTGTCAGAATGAACTTTGGTGAAAATTCAACATTGTAATAATATATATTTTTTGGCTGACCAGCATCTGAATCTTTATCTTATGCTTGAAGAAACTGTAATTGGATGAATTATACTGGGAAGCAGATCTATACCTCCTACTACCAGAAAACAAAACAGGCCGGATGCCTGCTCTTTCTGATATATTGTATCTAAATCTCAGCCAAACAGGTGATCCTGCCTGGAATTTAATTCAAGAATGAGTAACAAAAAGTAGGGTGCTCTAAACAGCAGTGTTCAGAATGTTGTTCAGGAAACACAGTGGGTCCCTATAACTCTATTTGGGGGCTTACAATGTCATGATGAATTTCATAATAGTACTAGTACATTATTTGGTTCTTTAACACTTATTTTATCATGAGTATACAGTGGAGTTTTCTAGAAGCTGCGTGACATTTGTTATTGCAACAGATTGAATGCTGCAACAACTAAAAGAATCTAGCTGTCCTCAAAGCCAGACATTGAAAAGATTTTGCAAAAATATAAAACAATATCATTCCTCTCACTAAATTTGTTTTAGAAAATATAGTTTTTTTCAAAAAAATTTTATGTTGGCATGTAGTTTATTGCATTTTAAATTAAAATACATACACATTTTTAAAAATGTTGTTTTCAATTTCTAATGTATTAAATATTGATAAATATAACTCATAGAAAAATTATTTAGATATTCAGCAAATTTTAAGAATGTACAAAGTCTCATGACAAAATTTTGAGTGTCACTGTTCTAGATTGGAGTCCCCAGGTTTGTTAATGTTAGCATCATTGGGAACTTACCAGAAGTGCAAAGGCTAGGGCTCCAGGCCAGGTGTACTGAATAATAAACTCTGAAGTGGGGCCCAGCAATGTGTGGATGAGCAATATTTGCAGGTGATCTTAATGCAGGTTCAAATTTGGGAACTAGTGGTCTTGAGCAGAGTTCTCAAACCTTACTCAAACTTTAACCTTGCATCAGAATCAGCTGGAGGACTTGTTAAACTACAAAATCTCTACAAACACTAGAGATTTTGATTCAGTAGTCTGGGGTGATGTTCAAGAATTACTTGTCTAACAATGTCTAAGGTGGTGCTGATGCTAGCGGTCTGGAAGACCATGCTTTGAATAGCACTCTCCTAAAATCCTTCTGTTGGTGGACACTGCCCAGTTCTCATGAGCCCATTGTCTAGCAAAGATATCCTCATCTCTTCTTGCGGCATGACTTTGCCTATAGTTTTGCCAGTATAAATCTCTTGGTTCTTATTCATTTCATTTTTTAATGCAATTTTCTATTCTCAGCAGTCATACACACAAATTATTTAAAAAGTCAAAGAGTCTACAAAAATTAAGGAAAGCTGTGGCCTGCTCCTCCTCCACTAGATTTTCTACTTTACCGAGACAACCACTCCAAGTGTCTTGGCTTTTCTATTTTGTATTTGTCTCTCCATCTCTCCAATAAAATACTTATTTTGTTAATTCATCATATAATATAGTTTTAGGCACATTGGCTTGCCATTGTGGGAAATGAAGGTTTAACTCTCCTTCAACTTGCACCCCCACAGCACAAATGGGTCCAATTCCTATTTCTAAATCTTCTAAATATAATTATGTCATAATTTTGCATAGATCAATAATGTGTCTTTGTATTTGATGATGGTAAATGTTATTCAGCTGAGCCATGTTGTATGCACTGACTACTTTCTTTTCTGTTTTTGCCCAATATTTTCCCTCTTATGTAATAGTTACCTAATTTTCGGCTTTGTTTAATTTTCTAAGTACTTGGTTTCAGACTTGCCTTTGTTTAAAATTCATCTCAATACTCTCAAGTACTTCAGATGTTCTTATAATTTTATCATCTTAGAGTTGTCTTTTTTGGAATGTTCTATCTCCAGTCTGGAATGGTTTCTCTCTATAGTGTAACATAGTATCATCTTGGGGTTTTCCTTCATCGTCTTCCTTGAGATTTATTTCTCTTGTATTAGATTTCCTATTTCCTTGATCTGTATTTCTCTTTTTGAAATTATCTTTGATTTTGCTGGAACACCTCCAATTATTTCCTAAGATGGAAGAGAAATTTCCTTAGAATGTTTTATTATCTGAAAATGTGTTTAGACTACTTGCACATTTATAATAGATTGGTTCAATTGGAAATAATTTTCATGAATTTATGTTACTTATCAGTTATTTTTCAGGTTTTACTGTTTTTGTTTATTCAATTCTAATTCCCATTTTTCACATGTGCTCAACTTTTTTCTTCTCTAGAAGCTACTATTTTATTGGGCAAGCTGGATACCATTATCCTAAATGGATACTTTTAATAAGGAATCCCATGTTCTTCACATCAGGAAGCTTTCCTGAAGTATTTCTTTGATGCTTTTCATCTCTTATATTTTCTTTTATCTCTCTTCTTTGAACTGCTATTAACTTTAATGCTAGGCCTCCTGATATACTTTTCTAGTTTCCTTTTTTCTCTATTATTTTTTATCTCTGACTTTTTGTCTAATGTTCTAGAAGATTTCCTCAAATATGTCTTCAAACTCTTGAATTTTTAATTTTTGCTGAATTTAAAATTTTCAAGATCTCATTTCATATTTTTGTTTAAAGCCCTTTTTCTTTCTGCAGTCTTTATTTTACGCAAGTTGGCTTATTTTTATTTCTTTTTTTTGGTGTCCACTTTTCATATTAGATATTTTTCTCAAATTTGGAGTGCGCTTGCCTGTCTCCTCATATTTAACAGTGGCTAACTGAGGCTGGTAAAAACTGTGAGTGCATGGAGTTTGCCAACTCTGGGCTTCACAGACTGGCAGGGGTTTCATTGGGAAACATTTGATGTCAGTAATTTAGACCTCTTCTTTTAAGCCAGTCAAATTCCCAAAGGAAACATCTTCCATTTCCCTACCTAAAAGTTCTCAGTCTGGCTGCTATTCTTGGATCCTGGTGGAGGTCTAAACATTCAGTCTGTAAGATTTTAGTCAATCTTTTTGTTTTTCAGTCTTGTGTGTATCTGACATTTTGTAATGCAGAAGCCTCCTATTATCCTCTATGGAAAATTAACCTTTGAGCTTCTGCTGCTATGGGAGAAATTGCCTAGACGTATAGAGAAGGAATCTTAGGCACATACTCTTTTGTAACCCCAATGTCATTTTTATCTCATTTCTGAAGGTAAAGGTTTTGTTAGTTCCTTAACCATTTGGAGATTCTGTACTGTGAATTGTGTTGTTTCCTGGCTTCCCCTTCTGCTGGCTTGTATTCAGCTTTATCAAGTCGGCCACATCTGTTACCACTTATCCATCTGCATTCTGGCTCCCCAAATGTGGTTGCTATCACTTCTTCTCATGGTTTTCTTTGACCTTGTGGGTTTTGCTGTGTGTGTGTTTACTTTTCTGTTATTTTAGAAATGTTTCATGTGGAATTAGAGTTAAATGAATGTATAAATGTAGATATGTTCGATCTATAAGCTTCATCTGCAAGATTTGCTGTTTTCTAAGCCTGATTATCAGGTCTTCCCTGACTCTGTGAGCCAACCATTTCCCAACTAGTCAAATTCTTTCCTGCTTAAGTCAATCAGAGCTTGTTTTTGTTGTTGGCAATCAGGGACCGCTATTTTTTGTTTGTTTGTTTTGTTTTGTTTGTGAGACAGGGTCTCACTCTGTCACCCAGGTTTGGAGTGCATTGGCATGATCATAGCTCACTGAAGCCTTGAACTCCTGTGTTCAAGCGATCCTCCTGAGTAGCTAGGACTACAGGGGTGTACCACCACATCTGGCTGATATTTAAAATTTTTTTTGTAGAGGTATGGGTCTCACTGTGTTGCCCAGGCTGGTCTCAAACTCCTGGTCTCAAGCAATCCTCCCACCTCAGCCTCCCAAAGTGCTGGAATTACAGGCATGAGGCACTGTGCTAGGCCAAATTCTTGACTTTTTACACTCACCAAAATGTTCATTGTCACACTTATTATAAGCAAACTTTTGTTTACTATTGTCAGGGTTTAAATTCTTAGTACTTAGAGTTTAGATGCCACGTAATAAAATGTGTGTGTGTGTGTGTGTGTGTGTGTGTGTGAGAATGTACATAATTGCCTTTTCTTGTTCTTTGTGACTGAACTGTTAGATTTCTTCCAAATATAGCTTAGGGGAATATTTTCGTATTTTCCTCTTCTTTACCTGTCAATCACTACATGCTCAATACATATGAATGAATGAATGAACTCCAGTTCTTCACAGTGTCCATCATTCCATATTGCCTCTTTCATATTGGGGGAAATTGTCAGTTTCCATTTATCATCACGTTTATACTGTTGATTTTCATCTTAGGAATCCTCTACCAAAAGTGGGTTATATAAGATAGAGTGAGATTTTTGTGTATCTGTGTATCTTTACTCATTCACTTTACCTGTCTAACCCTGGTAGGAATTTAGGTTGTATACTCCTATGAGTTATTTCCAAGCTGGCAACTTTCTGCTCATGGACTCTCCCTAGCTCTAATTTCCACTCTACATTCCTAACAGTCTTCTTTGGTCTGGGCCATATTTATATCTGTTGAATCTTATCTAGAAGATTTTGCATCTCTGTTTCTTCTCTTTAGGCTGACACCTCAAAAACAAGGTCAGCCTGGGTTTCACTTTTTTTTTTATTATTATACTTTAAGTTTTAGGGTACATATGCACAATGTGCATGTTTGTTACATATGTATACATGTGCCATGTTGGTGTGCTGCACCCATTAACTCGCCATTTAGCATTAGATATATCTCCTAATGCTATCCCTCCCCACTCCCCCCACCCCACAACAGGCCCCGGTGTGTGATGTTCCCCTTCCTGTGTGCATGTGTTCTCATTGTTCAATTCCCACCTATGAGTGAGAACATGCGGTGTTTGGTTTTTTGTCCTTGTGATAGTTTGCTGAGACTGATGGTTTCCAGCTTCATCCATGTCCCTACAAAGGACATGAACACATCCTTTTTTATGGCTGCATAGTATTCCATGGTGTATATGTGCCACATTTTCTTACTCCAGTCTGTCGTTGTTGGACATTTGGGTTGGTTCCAAGTCTTTGCTATTGTGAATAGTGCTGCAATAAACATACATGTGCATCTGTCTTTATAGCAGCATGATTTATAATCCTTTGGGTATATACCCAGTAATGGTATTGCTGGGTCAAATGGTATTTCTAGTTCTAGGTCCTTGAGGAATCACCACACCAACTTCCACGATGGTTGAACTAGTTTACAGTCCCACCAACCTTGTAAAAGTGTTCCTATTTCTCCATATCCTCTCCAGCACCTGTTGTTTCCTGACTTTTTAATGATGGCCATTCTAACTGGTGTGAGATGGTATCTCATTGTGGTTTTGAGTTGCATTTCTCTGATGGCCAGTGATGATGAGCATTTTTTTCATGTGTCTTTTGGCTGCCTAAATGTCTTCTTTTGAGAAGTGTCTGTTCATGTCCTTCGCCCACTTTTTGATGGAGTTGTTTGTTTTTTTCTTGTAAATTTGTTGGAGTTCATTGTAGATTCTGGATATTAGCCCTTTGTCAGATGAGTAGGTTGCAAAAATTTTCTCTTATTCTGTAACTTGCCTGTTCACTACGATGATGGTTTCTTTTGCTGTGCAGAAGCTCTTTAGTTTAATTAGATCCCATTTGTCAATCTTGGCTTTTGTTGCCATTCTTTTGGTGTTTTAGACATGAAGTCCTTGCCCATGCCAATGTCCTGAATGGTATTGCCTAGGTTTTCTTCTAGGGTTTTTATGGTTTTAGGTCTAACATGTAAGTCTTTAATCCATCTTGAATTAATTTTTGTATAAGGTTTAAGGAAGGGATCCAGTTTCAGCTTTCTACACATGGTTAGCCAGTTTTCCCAGCACCATTTATTAAATAGGGAATCCTTTCTCCATTGCTTGTTTTTGTCAGGTTTGTCAAAGATCAGATGGTTGTAGATATGCGGCATTATTTCTGAGGGCTCTGTTCTGTTCCATTGGTCTATATCTCTGTTTTGGTACCAGTACCATGCTGTTTTGGTTACTGTAGCCTTGTAGCATAGTTTGAATTCAGGTAGAGTGATGCCTCCAGCTGTGTTCTTTTGGCTTAGGATTGAGTTGGCAATGCGGGCTCAGTTTTGGTTCCATATGAACTTTAAAGTAGTGTTTTCCAATTCTATGAAAAAAGTCATTGGTAGCTTGATGGGGATGGCATTGAATCTATAAATTACCTTGAGCAGTATGGCCATTTTCATGATATTGATTCTTCCTACCCATAAGCATGGAATGTTCTTCCATTTTTTTGTATCCTCTTTTATTTCATTGAGCAGTGTTTTGTAGTTCTCCTTGAAGAGGTCTGTCACATCCCTTGTAAGTTGGATTCCTAGGTATTTTATTCTCTTTGAAGCAATTGTGACTGGGAGTTCACTCATGATTTGGCTCTCTGTCTGTTATTGGTGTATAAGAGTGCCTGTGGGCCAGGCGCGGTGGCTCACGCCTGTAATCCCAGCACTTTGGGAGGCTGAGGTGGGTGGGTCACGAGGTCAGGAGATTGAGACCACGGTGAAACCCTGTCTCTACTAAAAAATACAAAAAAAAAATCAGTTGGGTGCAGTGGCAGGCACCTGTAGTCCCAGCTGCTTGGGAGACTGAGAAAGGAGAATGGCGTGAACCTGTGAGGTGGAACTTGCAGTGAGTGGAGATTGTGCCACTGCACTCCAGCCTGGGAGAGAGAGACTCTGTCTCGAAAAAAAAAAAAAAAAAAAAGAATGCTTGTGATTTTTGCACATTGATTTTGTATCCTGAGACTTTGCTGAAGTTGCTTATCAGCTTAAGGAGATTTTGGGCTGAGACAGTGGGGTTTTCTAGATATACAATCATGTCATCTGCAAACAGGGACAATTTGACTTCCTCTTTTCCTAATTGAATGCCCTTTATTTCCTTCTCCTGCCTGATTGGCCTGGCCAGAACTTCCAACACTATGTTGAATAGGAGTAGTGAGAGAGGACATCCTTGTCTTGTGCCATTTTTCAAAGGGAATGCGTCCAGTTTTTGTCCATTCAGTATGATATTGGCTGTGGGTTTGTCATAGATAGCTCTTATTATTTTGAGATACGTCCCATCAATACCTAATTTATTAAGAGTTTTTAGCATGAAGGGTTGTTGAATTTTGTCAAAGGCCTTTTCTGCATCTATTGAGATAATCATGTGGTTTTTGTGTTTGGTTCTGTTTGTATGCTGGATTACGTTTATTGATTTGCATATGTTGAACCAGCCTTGCATCCCAGGGTTGAAGCCCACTCGATCATGGTGGATAAGCTTTTTGATGTGTTGCTTGATTCAGTTTGCCAGTATTTTATTGAGGATTTTTGCATCAATGTTCATCAAGGATATTGGTCTAAAATTCTCTTTGTTTGTTGTGTCTCTGCCAGGCTTTGGTATCAGGATGATGCTGGCCTCATAAAATGTGTTAGGGAGGATTCCCTGTTTTTCTATTGATTGGAATAGTTTCAGACGGAATGGTCCCAGCTCCTCCTTGTACCTCTGGTAGAATTCAGCTGTGAATCCATCTGGTCCTGGACTTTTTTTGGTTGGTAAGCTATTGATTATTGCCTCAATTTCAGAGCCTGTTATTGGTCTATTCAGAGAATCAACCTCTTCCTAGTTTAGTCTTGGTAGAGTGTATGTGTTGAGGAATTTATCCATTTCTTCTAGATTTTCTAGTTTATTTGCATAGAGGTATTTATAGTATTCTCTGATGGTAGTTTGTATGTCTGTGGGATCAGTAGTGATATCCCCTTTGTCATTTTTTATTGCATCTATTTGATTCTTCTCTCTTTTCTTCTTCATTAGTCTTGCTAGAAGTCTATCAATTTTGTTGATGTTTTCAAAAAACCAGCTCCTGGATTCATTAATTTTTTCAAGGGTTTTTTGCGTCTCTGTTTCCTTCAGTGCTGCTCTGATCTTAGTTATTTCTTGCCTTCTGCTAGCTTTTGAATGTGTTTGCTCTTGCTTCTCTAGTTCAATTGAAAGACACAGACTGGCAAATTGGATAAAGAGTCAAGACCCACCAGTGTGCTGTATTCAGGAAACCCATCTCATGTGCAGAGACACACATAGACTCAAAATAAAGGGATGGAGGAAGATCTACCAAGCAAATGGAAAACAAAAAAAGGCAGGGGTTGCAATCCTAGTTTCTGATAAAACAGACTTTAAACTAACAAAGATCAAAAGAGACAAAGAAGGCCATTACATAATGGTAAAGGGATCAATTCAACAAGAAGAACTAACTATCCTAAATATATATGCACCCAATGCAGGAGCACCCAGATTCATAAAGCAAGTCCTTAGTGACCTACAAAGTGACTTAGACTCCCACACAATAATAATGGGAGACTTTAACCCCCACGGTCAACATTAGACAGATCAATGAGACAGAAAGTTAACAAGGATATCCAAGAATTGAACTCAGCTCTGCACCAAGCAGACCTAATAGACATCTACAGAAGTGTCCACCCCAAATCAACAGAATATACATTCTTTTCAGCACCACACCACACCTATTCCAAAATTGACCACATAGTTGGAAGTAAAGCTCTCCTCAGCAAATGTAAAAGAACAGCATTTATAACCAACTGCCTCTCAGACCACAGTGCAATCAAACTAGAACTCAGGATTAAGAACTCACTCAAAACCACTCAACTACATGGAAACTGAACAACCTGCTCCTGAATGACTACTTGGTACATAACAAAATGAAGGCAGAAATAAAGATGTTCTTTGAAACCAATGAGAACAAAGACACAACATACCAGAATCTCTGGGACACATTCAAAGCAGTGTGTAGAGGGAAATTTATAGCACTAAATGCCCACAAGAGAAAGCAGGAAAGATCTAAAATTGACACCCTAACATCACAATTAAAAGAACTAGGGTTTCACTTTTGATTTTGATTTCTCAGTCATCTTTTACTATACTCCCAATAGCCTGTGGCCAGGCCTCCCCAGATCAAAGCCTCTAAAACATTTACTTAAACCTGCAGCATAGCTGGAGAACTAAATCCTCCTATTATGACTATTTGTGCATTGACAAATTCTAAGTCAGCAAATGATGACAAAACTTTATCAAATGTTAAATTTTACAAAAATATTAGACTTACAACTTCATTTACTTTCTCACTGTAATATTTCTCATTTTAAAAATATCTGAATATGCTTTCTTCATCTACTACAAACTGAAGGCTTTAAACATAAAAGAATAATTTTGAATTTAAGTTATGTATTCTATTTTCTTTTATTTTATTGAGTCATTGCCTGGTTCTAAATTTGACATTTTGGGGAGGCCCATTCAGACTACCAGGTTCAAATTTAGTTTAATCCTGCATTACTACATTGGGCTGAAAATAAGCAGATGTAACTGCTGATTTTTCTTCTTGAATTGGTGTCAGTTTTGGTTTTTTTGTTTTGCTTTCTTTTTCCCTTTCTCCTTTACTCCTTCATTCTTTGCCTCCTTCCTTCCTTCCTTCCCTCCCTCCTTCCTTCACTCCTTCATTCTTTGCCTCCTTCGTTCCTTCCTTCCTTCCCTCCTTCCCTCCTTCCTTCTCTCCTTCCTTCCTTCCTTCCTTCCTTTCCTCCTTCCTTCCTCATTAAAAGAAGCTTCTTTCGAAAGTATGATGTGTGTTTATTATAGATTAATTCTGAGTATACACCCAATATATTATTTTCATTATTTTTGTATATATTATCTAGAACCTGTCAAAAGAAATAGCTTACTCAAAAGATGGTAAAAATAACTTATTATCCAATAATTGTAAACATTATTTACATGGATTCCTCCATTTCATGTGCATGCACATGTACATAATGTATATGAGAATAGAATAATTAATGTCTCCCTGTAGGAAACACCACAAGGATATGTTTAACGGTATTTTGGTATGACAATATTTTATTACTTATACTCCATATTCTTCAGGGTGAAAATATATTCAAAGTTCTGAATCTCCTAGTTAAAATATCAGTAGCATAAAGAAAAAGAAGCTGGTCAGTGAAAAAGGCTTACATTTTTTGCTTTCCTTTTATATGATGTGAGGAATTTTTTAGTTTAGAATTTTAAGTCACAGAAATCTGGCCCAAATTGGTTTGAGCAATAATAATAATAATAATAATAATAATAATAATAATAATAAGCAATTCAATGAGACACATAGGTAGAAAGTCAAAGAGTAGTGCTAGCTGCAGGCACTGCATAATGCTAGTGTTCAAATCATGTCACCAGAAACCTGTTGTCTTTTTTTTTTTTTTTAAGTCTCTAGGCTCCATTTCTTTTGAGTTGGCTGTACTCCCTATAGTATCAACTCCAGACCATATACTCCCTCAAGTTAATTGTTCAGTGAAAAAGAAAAAAAGAAAGATGAATTATATTACAATCCAAACTCTTAGCAAGGCTGCTAGGCAGTTAATAGGCTCTGGAAGAGTAACATGCCAATCACCAAGTCACTTATTGTAGCTGAGGGTATGTAATGTTGTGACTGGGTGAGGACAAGGTCTCAGGTCTTTTTCCCAGGGAGGAAGAATGAGAAGTTTCACTCAAAACCACATATATAAGGGGAGGGAAAGGCTGATTTCTAGAAGTCAGGGTTTAGCACTCAGAAGGAAGGTAAATGGAAGATGAGTGGCAACAACAAATAGTGAATTTTGGAAGGAAAATCTCTTTGTGATTCAGTTTTATCTCTGCTTGATGTCTAAATCCTTGCATTACTTCTTCTACCCTAAACACACTATCAGGCAAACTTGGCCCCCGTTTGAAGATTCAGCTTCATGCCCAGATCAGAACCACTCCTACCAGGACTCTCGTCACTGCTCCTGTTATCTCTCCTAATAAGTACCATTTATTCTCTGCTAAAGCCAGACAATAAATTCGTCTTTTAACATAAATTGTCTCTAATACTCACAATAATACTGTAAAATAGATGTTATTACATGCTATTTGCAAGTGAGGAAGCTAAGACTGAGAAAAGTATACAATGAGTATGAAGTTTCATAACCTATTAGTGGTAGTGCTGAGATTCCAACCAAAATTGGTCTCGCTTTAAAGCTCATACCCTGAATAATGTTCTGAAATGTGGTCATAAAGTCAAATGTGTAGACAGTCTATCATTCTCTTTGGAACTCAAATTCTGCCTTGAATCCTGGGATTGAGTCCTTTTTTGGCAATTTGCTGTGAATCTAATGCTCTCTAGACCTAGATTTCAAAATCACCCCTGCTATAAGGTTACCTCTACCTACATCTTATTCAGGGGCTAAATTCCTTTGCCCCAAACCACAGAGAGTGGAGTCGAGCTTCCTACTGGATGAATTCTTTGAAATCTCCAAGTTAGATATTCCGTTACCAGTTTCTTCCGTACGTGGGATTCCCATGCCACTGCTCTGATTATTCACTGGCAACAGGTCCAAGTGGTAATATAGTGTAGTAGTTAAGAGCAAAGAGTATGAAATAATACTGCCAGGATTCAAAATTCAACTATGCCTACTGCATAATAGGGTAATAATACCCACTTCAGTGACCCTTTATGAGCCCATAAAAAGTTAATTAATACAAAGAGGTAAGCAAAGCACCTAGCTCAGTGTAATGCACCCAGTAAATGGGAAATGGTGGTGGTGTTATTAGGTCATTTCTCTGGGAATCTATTTATGGCCTTTCAAAAATAATGTCAGCACGCCAAGCTAAGGCTGGCTCCTGGAGACTTGGCAGCTGACTAAACCCTGGAAACTCATGTGTCTCATCCTGGTGTTGGTTCTAAGGCATGCTCAATTGTGTTCTAGAGTAAAACCAATTACCTTAATGTATTTTTAAAAATAAGTTAGTTATTATTTCTTCATTGGAAAAATGTTTTCTCTATTTTATCTATTTTCTTCGAAAAGCATTTTCTTTCTCTCTCTAAATTGCTTATGCTCTTAGAAAGCTAAGGAAAGATTAGGAGATATGTGGGATAACAAAATAACATCTAATATTCATTTGCCGGGCATTTTACTTCTTTTGCCTCATTTTATTATACTCTCAGAAATGTTAGGAGGTCAGTGGTGCTGTTTATCCCATTGTAAAGGTGGAAAAAGCAAGGCCTAGAGAGAAGTATCTTTCCAATCAGTCATTTTTTCCTGAAGTTGGAGCGCACATGTTCAAGCTTTATACTATTTTTTTTTACTTTAGCGTTCTGGAAAATCCTTGTAAATGTATTTAGACATTCCTGGAATCAATCATGAGGTGAAAAGCATACTATTTTCCATAAAGTGTTATGTCAGCAGTGAGATTTCTGGGCCCCTAACACTGTCATTAGAAGTCTTCTAATTACATTTGTTGTTGTTGTTTAGTTTAGTGTGTTAACCTGTGCTCACACTGCTAATAAAGACATACCTGAGGGTGGGTAATTTATAAAGAAAAAGAGGTTTAATGGACTCACAGTTCTACATGGCTGAGGAGGCCTCACAATGACGGCGGAAGGTGAAGGAGGAGCAAAGGCAAGCCTTATATGGCAGCAGGCAAGAGAGCGTATGCAGGGGAGCTACCATTTATAGAACTATCAGATCTCATGAGACTTTTTCACTATCATGAGAACAGCATGGGAAAATCCCACCCTCATGATTCAATTACCTCCCAATGGGTCCCTCCCACAACATGGAAGGATTATTAAAATTCTAGGTGCTATTTGGCTGGGGTGGGGACACAGAGCCAAATCGTATCATTTGGTAACTTTTTATTTTGAAATGATTTCAAATTTACAGATTAGTTTCAAGATTAACTCAAAGAGCTTCTGTTTCTCTTAACCTAGATTTCCCAATTATTAATATATTATTTAACCATACTTACTATATTTAAGTTATATATCCAAATTAATTTTGAACTACTTGAGAATAAATTGTAGACATAATGCCCCTTTACCACTAAATATGAAAACAGTCTAAAACTAAAGACAATCTCTTACATAACCTATTATAATTATCAAAATCAGGAAGTTAATATTGGTATAATTAAGTTATCTAATCACACACCTTATTCAAATTTTACCAGTTTACCAATAATGTAATCTGATCCATGTAGTGACCCCAAATCACATGGTACATTTGGCTTTCTATAATCCGGAGCAGGTTTTTCTTCTCAATCTTTGTCTTTTTATAGCCTTGATATTTTTGAAGAGTACAGACAGGCCAGTTATTTTGTAGAACGTCCTTATATTTTGTTTTGTATGCTCTTTTCTTATAATCCATTTGATGTATGCATTTTTGGCAGAAATACCACAGAATAAATGGTATATCCTTATTAATGGTATATCCTTATTAACACGTGTTATTACATGTAATGTTGAGTTATTACTGGGCAAGGGGTGAAAATGGGAGGCAGGGGGTTGATTTTATTCATCTAGTTAAGATGGTATCTGTCAAGTTTCTCTACTATAAAGTGGTTATTTTTTTCCTTTGTAATAACTACTTTGGGGGCATAAGTTGAGACTAACTATCCTATTTTTTAAAGCTTTTACCTACTAGTTTAATAATTCATTGATAACTCTTAGCTGAATAATTTTAACCATGGTATTTGCAAAATATTTTCTAATTGTATCTTCTACATTTGCTAGTTGACATTCTAACAATGTGAATGAACATTTTATTCCCCTTAAATTTATTTACATCCACTTGGGCTCCTCCTGGATTATTATTTTGTTCTGTGAGTTGTGGTCTTTTACTATCATTACTTATCTCATTCTCAAATTTTGGCTCCTGGGTCTTTCTGATCATTCTCTGAGCCTTTTCTTTCTCTCTGGCAAATAACCTGCTTGAGGATCATCTTTTACTTTTCATTCTTGGAATGAGGATTTCCTCTGGATCTTAGTACAGAATGGAATTTGAAACCAAAGTTTAAGTAGTAGAGCTAACACATCTTATAAAGTTACCTTGAATAATGATAAAACTGGATCATAAAGGTCCCAGAAGCCTGTTTGTAATGGCCTGATAATGAGACCCAATGAAATAATGAGAAGTTGAATGGAAAGGTCTTGAATCAGCCTTGAGGTTTGAAGGAGATCTTACATGGCAACTTCTCCATGTATGAATGTCCTATGTTTTTATAGCTTGTATAATGAAAACACTTTCAAAGCTTCAGTAGCATGTACCTATAATGTGGCCACAAAAACTTTGGAAGCTCAAATGTCCTGCTTTTGCTCCTTTCTGCTTACACAAGCCCTCTACCCATCCAGCAAAATCTCCACCTTCAAGTATGTTTTGTAGTCATGGGCTTTGGGATTTGTAGCTAAATCACAAGTCTACCAGTGGCAGGTGCTGCATGTTGCCCACTCACCCCATTAATTCTCTTTCTGTCCCAGCTGCCTCTTGAAGCTGTCCTCTCTTCACAAATTCATTTGCGAGAACTTTACATGTTGATGATTACCATGATTATGCTTTGACCAAAGACATCCTCAAAGTGCTAGATTTCTATGGGACCCAAGTGGGAGTGGAGAAAACAGCCCCTTCCTCAATGTTTGGTTGTACTTTGTTCCCTGAATTCCAAGCAGCAGTGTCATTGCTCGCATGCTCATGTTTCTCCTAAAAACAGCTCTTTCAGCTTCTAGCCCTAAATCATTTCTCTGCGGGAGCTGGTAACTTATCCAAGAGACTGAGGAGAGAACAGAGGCCATTTTATTTCTTCCATCTGTTCCCAACTTTCCTCTGAGGGTCCTGTGTCTACACAAACACAGAAACAAATAACAGATTCCCTAACACAAGGTATCTCAACAGTGACACCATTGACATTTTGGGCTGTATAATGTTTTGCTTTTTAGGGTTGTCCTGTGCATTGCAGAATATTGAACAGCATCCCTGGCCCCTACCCACTGCATGCAAGTAGCAGCACTCCCCAGGTCTTGACAACTAAAAATATCTTTGGATGTTGTCGTGTGTACTGGGAAGGGGATGAGCAAAATTATCTCAGTTAGGAACCAATGCCTTAAAGTCATCCTTCACCATGTATATCAATTTGCAAAGAGATACTCAAGAATCCTGGGCCACTTACGCCATGGACAGGCACCTTCTCCTTCCACTGTGTGGCCAATAAAAGCCTCTTTTAATCCTACTTTTCTGTGATGGTCTTCAGTTTTCTTTTCTCAATAATTTCAGACACTGAAGTGAACTTCTCAACTTCCCTCTCAACTTCTAGCCTATTTCAGAATCCATTCAAAGTGTTGAACAAAAAGAAATGGAAAATCCTAACATCTGCTATTTCTTTACTGACCCTCTGTTCCCTTACCCCTAGCCCAGTGCTAGTTTCCTTTTCTCAGCTTAATTTCACTCATAGGTAAATTGTCAAGCTGCCTCTCACCTCACTTATTTTCCCAGTGGTCGTACCTCACTGTATACCTGAAGATTTACCATTAGCATCTAAGAACACCCATTATACACTTTTATTATTTCATAGCACTTTGGAGCGAGAGATGCAAAGGGCTAAGTCTTTTACTGTGTCTGTTGCCTGTTACTCTTTCCTATTTATCTGCTAGAAATAAAAAAAATCTCAAAGAAGGTAAGCATAGAAAGCACATGGACTTTTGAACCCTAGGTTGGGATCCTGACAATAATTAATGTCTATATAACCTTGAACAAGTTACTTCACTTTTCTGTGCTTCCTTATCTGTAAAGTGGAGATAATAAACCTTGCCTCATAGGGTTGTTTGAATGTCCAACTGTTTATTAAATTTATCACCTATCAATCATGTATGCATCTATATCTAGCTACCTGTAACTATATTTATGTATCTATCTCTATCTATATATTCTTATTTATTCCTATATTTCTCTATATGATAACTGTTCAATTAATGTATATTTAAGGTAACAATAGGGAGAAGACCAACATTTGATGTAATTATGTAAAAAATATTCTTTTTCTCATGCTCTCCTTTTTAGAAAGCTTCTAAATTGGCTTCTTAAAAAAAGGAAAATTTATGAAGATGAGAGAAAATATTTGCAAAGCATACATCTGATAAGGGGTTAATATCTAAAGTACATAAGGAGCTCAGACAACTCAATAGCACAGCAAATAACCTGATTATGAAGTGAGAAAAAGGCCTAAATAGATATTTCTCAAAAGAAGACACACAAATGGCTAACATGTTTATGAAAAATGGTCAGTATTGCTAATAATCAGGAAAACACAAATTAAAACTGCAGTGAGCTCTTACCTCACACCTGTTAGCATAGTCATTATAAAAAAGATGAAAGGTAACAAGTGTTTGTGAGAATGTGAAGAAAAAGGAACCCTTGCACACTGTTGGTGGGAATGTAAATTCATACAGTCATTGTGCAAAAGACTATGGAGGTTTCTCAAGAAACTAAGATAAAATTATCCTGTGATCCAACAATCCCAATACTGAGTTTATATCCAAATGAAATGAAATCAGTATATCCAAGAGATAGTTTCACTTGCATGTGAATTGCAGCATTATTCACAGTAGCCAAGATATGGAATTTACCTAAGTATCCATCAACAAATGAATAAAGAAAATGTGTTATAGATATACTCAGTGGAATACTACTCAGCCTTAAAGAAAGATATCCCATCATCTTTGACAATTTGGATGAACCTGGAAAACATTATGATAAGTGAAATAAGCTAGGTCTAAAAAGACAAATTTTCTCATGTATTTGTGGAGTCTAAGAAAGGTGAACTCATAGAGGCAAAGAGTAAAATGATGGTTACCAGGACTGTATGTAAGGAGGAGTTGGAGATACTTTGGTCAAAAGATATAAAATGTCAGACAGGCAGCATAAATTCAAGAGATCCATTGTACAACGTAATGAATTGCTTTTTAAAAAATATGAATAGAAATCTGGGCTTTATTTAGAAAGGACTTAGAGATATTCTCCTTGAGATTTCTGAAGATTTGGGGTATTCTTCTGTTACATCAGTAGAAGTGTACCATATATAGGAATGCTAACCCTTGGTGGGGTTAAAAGCGTGTCTTCTACACTAGTGAAAGTGCTTGAATCAGTGATTCTGGAAACTTCTAAACTTAAAATTGGATAGGCACAAAATCATGTTTCATTTGGTGGGGATATAGGAGTATTTCTATTGCTGTGGACATTTTTATTTGATTCTCTTCAGAGTCTTCTTTCAGTGGTGAGTTTTCCGAATGCCTTCAAGCTGTTTGTTCCAAGCACTACTTACATATAACGTATGGATTATAAGTCCTGTTCTGGGGTCCAATTGCTTGGGTTTGAATCCTGGCTCTTCAGTTACTTAACATAACCTTAACAGTTTCACTTAATCTTACATTACTAAGTTTCCTCATCTATAAAATAAAGTAAGTAATCATATCTATCTCATAAAGCTTTTATGAGGATTAAACAAATTAACATATATGAAGTTCTTAAAATATAGAAAATACACAGTAATTATATTTACTATCAGCTTTCATTTCTTTTCTTTTTCCTTTTTTCTTTTTCTTTTTTTTTTTTGAGACAGAGTCTCACTCTGTTGCCCTGGACTGTTGGCACAGTCTTGGTTCACTGCAATTTCTGCCTCCTGGGTTCAGGCGATTCTCCTGCCTCACCCTCCCAAGTAGCTGGGATTGCAGGCCACCATGCCTGACTAATTTTTATAGGTTTTTGTTGTTGTTGTTTTGTTTTTGTTTTTGCGTTGAACACAAATTCAGGTTTATTTTCTCGTTATCGAATGCTGTGGCCTGCATGCAGTGACCCACCAAAGCACTCAAAGGCTGACAGGGTTTCACTATGTTGGCCAGGTTGGTCTCGAGCTCCTGACCTCAAGTGATCTGCCCACCTTGGCCTCTCAAAGTACTAGGATTACAGGCACGAGCCACCATGCCTGGAAAGCTTTAATTTATTTTCTTAGAGAATTACTTAGACAATTACTATGACTTCAGTGTATGCAGATAGTACATGTACTATGTATACATTTTTAAAGATATTATTTGTAATAAATGATTTATATTAATTCTAGAAATACATTTGGAAAGTTTCCCCTTTTTGAGTTGGATGTAGGAATACTTTGAATAAGAAAGAAAAACACATTTCTTTCATATGCTTTTGTGTAAACATTGAACCAATTTTGAAATTGCTGAGATTTCTTTGCATAAGGAGTGTCTGAGAAAAACTCGTGTGATATTTTTGAATACGCTGCTTTCAATTTTGCCAACAGTAACAGTACTTTGTTCTATGATTCAACATCTATTTTATCAATGCATAAAAGCCCTTCATGTAAAATGTCTGTAAACATCACCAAGTACTGGGTAAACACGCAATGTGACGGACAATTCATATTATTGCTAAATATGGCAAATATTCTTGGGATTTAATGTCAAATGAGAGGCCAAACTGTGATTAAATTAGTCTTTATTATCATCACTGTTATGTAAAATTTATTTACATAACACACAAATAGCTTTCTGTTGTTTGTTTTCTTCCTCTCAGCTTAAACAAAAGTGTCTGCTACTCATTTTATATTCAGGGTGTGAATTTTTGTACCTAAAAATCATCGATTTGAGTGCCATATTTAATTCTTTGAGAACAGCACTATACACCTTAGATTAGAATTTTGATCAGGAATGCTTTTATGGTGTCAGACAAATTATTTTGTTCCATATGATACTCTTCTATATTATACCTTCCATTCTTGGCATGTGAATAAATGTATTTCCATGGAACACTTAGCCTTTTTTCTATATCTTATGTGAAGGGTTTGTCCCAGTGCCTGGAACAATTTATGTACAGGCTTTGCATGTACAGAAGTTATTCATTTCTCTAGCAGGTGATTATTTAAATAATATTTTTAACAAATGTAAACTACCTATAGTCAAGAAATGAGCAAAATGCAAATCATTATTTCAAACTTGTTTTACTGAAAGAAAATAATGGAAATATATAGTGTATCTGTTAGAATTGATGAACAAATATATTATTATTAGCTAACATTCATAGTTTACATTTGAGTTTACACTGTGTGTTATACATTCTATGGGCTTTACTAAATGTATCATCATGACAGGTATCCACCATTATGGTATTATAAAAAATAGTCTCACTGCCCTAAAAATTATCTGTACTCCACCTATCATTCATTTCTACCTACCTCCTGCCCCAGCTGCTAGAAACCATGGGCTTACTGTCTCCATAATTTTGCCTTTTTCAGAATGTCATATAGTGGGAATCATACGTTATGTAGCCTTTCGAGGTTGATTTCTTTCACTTAGCAATATGCCTTTAAGGTTTCTCTATGTCTTTCTGTGGCTTGAGATTTCATTCTTTGTATCACAGCATAATATTCTATTGTATGGGTATGCCACAATTTGTTTATTCATTCACCTATTGAAGAACACCTTTGTTACTTCTCAAGTTTTGGCAATTATGAGTAAAGCTGCAATAAACATTTATGTGGAGGGTTTTGCATGTGAGTAAGTTTTCAAATAACATGGATAAATCCTACAGACCACAGTTGATGGATCATAAGGTAAAAGATTGTTTATTTTTGTAAGAAACTGTCAAACTGTCTTCCAAAGTAGCTGCACCATTTTGCATCCCCTCCAGCAAGGAATCAGAGTTCCCGTTGTTCCACGTCCTTGCCAGCAATTGGTGTTAGAAGGACTAAAATACAAAACACTGTTAATAGAAGCTCAGTCTGAGATAAGAAGGATTTTTAAAGATTTTTTGAGAGTTATTCACGTTTAGTATCAAAGTCAAAATAGCTTACGTGATGTTAACACCTGATTCATTTTAAATTTCTCATAGTCCTAATGTCATTAACTTTTAATCAGAATGTGTAACTGGAATTTAGATTAGATTTGAACAGACAAGTAGGAGAAAATAGTCAAATCATTAAACTCAGTGAACAGCAAATTGAAGCATCCAATAAAACTTTAGAATTTTAATACTCAACAGATAGAATACTGAGTGACAGGAAAATTTGAACCCTGCCTTCAAATGAGAATTAACTGGATCTGAAGAGTTAAACAAGGCATTCCAACTGTGGATTAAAATGTTGGTAGGATCTGAGTGGATCCTCTCAGGAAGGGCCAGGGATTCAGGCTCATCTTGACCTGTGGATCAGTGATGGGTAAAAATCTGAATCAAAGCTCCACCTGCAGAATTTCTTCAGAGTTTAGAAATGGTAATATAAATAGCTTGAATATGTCCATTCTAGTAATACTTGTAAGTCTTTTCATATTAGCCTTTTTAAAAGTTCCCTTCTTAGCTTTCTCTGAATATCACTGTCAGGTAATATCACTCACTAGGGCTTCAAGAATCAGGCTCCACACTCTTGGTGATGGTCCTCTCTACTCAGCTCCAGACACATGTCTTTCATTGGTTCATTAATCTATTGATTGACCCATTGATCAACTTATTCATGAATCCATCCATTAACGGGTTAGAAGGATCAACTTATCAATTGCAAAGTCTCCCACAATTTGTGGTTTCTCTGAACCTATTATCTGCCTTGTAGGTATGATACTACATACCACTCAGATTTATAGGGAGAAATAAAATAATATTTGTGTATTTTGTATCTGGATTCGTACTGCTACTTCCTTGGTACAGAGTATCTTTATTTTTTTCCTGGACTATGACAGTATACTTCTGACTAGTTTCTTTGCCTAGATATATTCTCTGCATGTCAGTATACAGTTCTCCACATTACAGGTGGTTGGAGCTGGGGAAGGGAAAGAGAAGTCAAGAGAGGCCAAGAGTGAAAGGCGAACTTCACCTGTGGAGACACTACAGAGGAAAACTCTGCAGCTCTGATTCTACGCCTGCTCCAGAAATGTGTAATAAGCTCTTCCTACCCCAATCCCGCCTCCATACTTATAGGGACCATTAAAGAGTGGAAACTGGACTGGGGGGAACCTCTGAAAAAAATCCTGACAGTACTTTCTCATAAGAAATATTTTAAGCTACAACAGGACTATTTAAATGGAATGAGATAGAAACATCATTAACTGGTAACCTTTTGTTTCCCCACTACTTGATAAAGAGTTTACAATAAAATAAAATTAGTTAAGGACGTACAAAGATGTATATTTTATCTTCACTGTGAATATAATGTGTATGAATTTGCAACCCTGAAACAGGCTTAGAGAGATGTATCCTGGAATTATGGTCCTGTTATAGTAGGGAGCACTTTGCTAAAAATTTCTTCTGAGTGATGATTGTTGCTTGGAAAGAGTAACCTTTTACTCACTGTCCTGTTAAAAATATTGTTTACAACATTTGAGCATGATAGCATGACAAGAATTTCCTCTGATGCTTGTTACAAAGTTTCATAAAGTTACTATATCAGGCAAAACAAACCTGTCTGGCCTTTGGATTCTCCACACAAGAAGACAATAGTAAGATGCCTTCAAATCGTTAGAGAAATAAAACATACCCTTGAGTTTATAATTAACAAATACACATTTAAGTAGAAAGGCAACAGATAGTTTTGGTCATACAAAATATTCTCAAATAAACTACCAGATGATAAACTTTACCCGACCAAAAAATGAGTAAAGAAGCTTTAGCTAAAGGAAGTATGATGGGCACTGAAGCCAAATGAATTCAACCGTAGGTTGAAAATTAGTATCAATTTGGGAATTCTGGTAGAGGAAAAAATTGTAAGTGTTGCAACTGGTCCCAGGTTTAGCTCTATTTCCTTCCTCTTTCTCATCATGCTCAGATTTCTTTGCATACTAAAATTCTTGAAATTGATTGTAATGGTTCCTACCACAGAACCTTTACAAAAGTTTTTCACTCACCTGGGACAAGTTCACCCCAAGCCCATTAGTTATGCAGCCCTACTCAGAAACTCACTCTTATCCAGCCCAACACCTATTCATCCTAAAGACTCAGCATCATTATTCCTTTCTTCAAGAAAATGTGCCTGTCACCTTCTGTTACATGCTCATATATTCTGTCACTCACCATGCTTATCAAACTGCATTACAAATTTCCTGTTTCTAGCCCTTCTACCAATTACTGCACTCTCCAAAGAGATGTCATGCTCACATCCAGTGTCTATCACAGTGCTGAATATATGATAGACATAAAGTAAGTTAATTGATACACATCAAGATGTGAATATGGGTTTAAGTTCTTTTTTCTTCTGTCTTTTAATTATGCACATACCTACATACACATATTATTGACATTCAAAAAATATGTCAACTTCAAAAACCTAGGTGTATTATTTGTAAATGTAAGTAACATAATTCATAATCTGTTTTGACTAGTGCACATCAAGGTTTTAGGTAAAACCAATGAATACTTTTTTGATCATTAAACTGTGTCATTTCAAGTGATGATTCTATACCATTGAAAAGATTAATTTTAACACTTACGTTTGCAAAGCAAACCATTAACTTGGTTTATTATGAAACAGCAAACTTACTTAATTTGACCAGACACCATGCTGTCAGTAATTTGACAGTAATGATATTGTTTTTCCCCTCGTGACTGAGATTAACAATACCAATTTGCTAAGTTAATGCTTGTGTGGATATTGTCAATAAATAATTGAATGGGTACCTTGGATAAATAAAAAGCAGATTCCGACATCAGGACTACTGAACTGGAGAGTGCAGTTTGGCCATATTAGCTACATTTCCAATATATATTGCATCTGGAATAAACATTACCTATCAAAGATAAAATATCAAAATAAAAGATGAAATCAAATGATAAAATATCATTATCCAAATGACTCTTTTAAAAAGCAGTAATCTTCTTTCCATAACAGCTGTTACAAAATTTTTTACCTGAAGAAACTTCTAGCTTTACTATATCTTGATTTGCTAAAATTCCCTTTAATGAATTATTTTAGAAACAAGCAATGACACAATTTACCTTTTTGAAGCCTAGAAACATGACATGAATATGAGGAGAATAAATGTCTTTCAGAGGCACTTAATTTTCATTTTACTTACTTTAAAAATTAGCGATAAATTTTGAGGTATCCCCTTTCTAGAACTCCTCTTCGATTTTCTATTCTATATATATATAGAAAAAGCCTAACTTACATGACATGTGTTAAAAACAAATAGGGAACAACTTGCCTCAGACTGAAAGATGATTTTTCAGCCCAATGCTATTGTGCATGCCAAATGCATTCAAATTTTCAACAAGAGTTTTTTCTTTTGCTTGAGGGTATCTCTTTGTCATATCTGGAAAAGGACATTAAATAATCATGTATATTAATCACTTAACTGATATTTTAATAAAGTCAATATGCCCATCATTTTGTTTCAGTTTTAGAAAAGCATACTGAAGAGTGAGGAAATGTTTTTAAAAATAGAAATGTATGTGTTTTTAAAACTAGATATCCCAAACTTTTCTCTCTTCTTTTGTGATTTGAACTGCGAAGGAGGGTTCCATTCATATTGTGAGTTACTCTAATCAAGGTCCAAAAGGATACAGAGCCTGGAGCTTAGCTCTTTCATGGGTAGTGTGCATGGTGTGGCCAAATGCATGGGTAATCTTCTAATGGGTAATGCGCCCAGGATTTGATGGAAGGGGCTAAAGGTGAAATTAGCATATTTCTATGAACCAGACGGTCGATATTTTACCATTCACAAAGTAATCTCAACCTTGCACAGGCATATTTTTATTTTTAGCCTTTTAGAGTGAACCTCATAGAATCACCGCCCAAAAATGTATAGGAGGTCAACTGTTTAGCTGTGAATATCTGTGAACATTGAAGCTTGTATGTCAGTGTCAATGGACAGTCACATAAATAACACACAGTTATTCATTTATTTATTTACATTGCATATAATGAGATAAGAAAGATGTTATCTCGCAGACCTCTCTCAAGGAAAAACCTGCTTGTGGTTGGAAGGAATACCTTGGTTAGTGATTTGAGGCAGTAGGTGAAACTCCCACAGAGCATGCTCACTGAACAATAAGCTATCTTCAAGGAGGAAGAGGTGCCCCATTAATCAGAGGGTATTTGTTTTGGTAGACACTGAGATGAATGTGGTACGGAAGTTTAGGAGCAAGTTGAGACCCAGAACACTAGAATGGCAGAGAGCAAGTAGTTCGTGTTGCAGGGCACATGAGAAAAACACCTGGGATACTTGACTTTTCTGATGATGGCTATCGGACTAGGTTTGGTATGGAATTTGCTCGGTTTTGGTAAGCACTCTCTTATGTATCCTTATGAAATTTTTGGTACATTATTCATTACCCAGTAAGTAATTTTCTGAGTGGATTTTATGGAGAATTTATGAAGAACTGCGTCAAGGCTGGTGATAAATAAAACCAGAATAAAATTGAAGATGGCTGAGTACCTGAGTTACTTGTGTAAATATTGCCTCGCTCAAAAACAAGTTTATTATCCATACAACTTATCTTAGAGGTGATTTGTTCTTCGGAAACATTTTTTTTTTCACCAGTAAGTCTATTTTGGGAGCATATTCTATCTATACTTGCTGCGTGTGTGCATGAATAGAATTCTGTGCAACACCCATATGTATTACACCTTGAGTTTCTTACTCCTGAATAAGAACACCCATACACCATGCAAGAAAATCTCATCTTTTACATCCTTAAATTTTGATCTTTTTGGTGATCAAAAGGAAGCAGGGACATGGCCCTTTCCTCTTTCTACTCAGCATCTGAAAAATATGTACTACATGGAACTGGTGTTTCTACCTTGAAGATTCCTAACTCCACTTACATACCCTCATGTTTTAGATTGTAAAATATGCTGCAATTTTGATTATACTTGCATTGAATCTGTAGATGAAGATGAACTGATATCTTAACAATATTGACTCTTCTACCACATAAACAAACCAAAACTCTTATTTAGGACTTATTTATATTCTCTCAGTGATGTTTTACAGTTTCAGTACTTCAGTTTTCCATATGTTTTATCAGATTTATCATTAAGTACTTCACATTTTTGTTATAAATAATATTGTTCTTATTTACATTTCATATATAAAGCATATGGTATATATGGTATATAGCAATACTTTGTCTTTTGTATATCGATCTTGTAGTTATTTTATTGAATCTATCAGATTTTCTTTATAGATCATCATGTTGTATGTGAAGAAAGACTTCTTGTCAAATCTGGATGGCTTTTGTTTCATTTTTCTTCTTCTTTTTTTTTTGTTTTTAAATCTTTTATCAGAATGTACTGGCTAGAAACTCCAGCACAATGTTGAATAGAAACCGTGAGAGCAGAAATACTTTTCTTCCTCCTGATTGTAGGTAGAAAACCATAAAATTTTGTAGAACTCCCCCGCCCCCCAGCTCCTTTTTGTTTTTAATTGAGAAAGTTTACTTCTATTTCTAGTAGAACTTTGCTTATAGTTTGTTTGGTCTTTCGTTTTTAATCAGGAATAGATTTTGATTTTCATCAAATTTTTTCTCTCTGCCTGTAGAGATGATCATTTGTTTATATGAATAAATTACATTTATTGATTTTCAAATGTTAAATTTAATGTGCATTCTTGAGATAAATATCACTTGGTCATGATAAATTATTCTTTTTATACATCATTACATTCAAGTTGCTAAAATTTTGTTTAGAACTTTTACATCTATGTTCAGGTGAGATATTGATTTATAGTTTTGTTTGTCTCGTCTTTGAGTTTAGCATCAGGGCAATCCTGGCCTTATAGGATGTATTAGGAATTATTTTATCCTCTTTAGTTTTCTGGAAGAATTTGTATAGACTTGGTAATATTTTCTCATTAAATACTTGGCAGAATACACAACAAGATATATTAGCCTGGACTTCTCTTTTTGGGAAAGTTTTTAAACTACAAATTGAATTTCTGTACTAGATATAGAGCTATTCAGATAATTTATTTCCCTTTGAAAGAACATTGATAACTTGCGTCTTTCAAAAAATGTGACCATTTCATCTAAGTCATCAAATTAAGAGGCATGAAATAGTTAATAATACTACTCACATACTATCCTTTTGATGTCTTATGAATCTGAGTGATACCACCTTTCTCATTCTTTTCATTGGTAATTTTACTTTATCAATGTTAGTGACAACCTTAAAGCACCGGCTTTTAATTCAATCAATTTTGTACTATTTTTATTTTCTATTTCACTGATTTTCATTTTTATCTTTATTATTGTCTTTTTTCTGCTCACTTTGACTATCATTTGCTTTTCTTATTTTTCTTTTTTTAAGTTTCTTAAGATATAAAATGAGATCATTAATATGAGATCTTTCATCTTTATTAATATAGAGGTTTATTGCTATAAAGTTTCCTCAAAGTCCAGCTTTAATCCGTCTCACAAATTCTGATATATGGTATTTTATTTTTATTCAGTTCAAAACCTTTTCTAATTTATCATTTGAGTGCCTTTTTCACCATTATTTTAGAAGTACATTGTTTAGTTCCCAAATATTTGGGGATTTTTGGATATCTTTCTGTTATTAGTATCTAATTTGTTTTACTTTGGTCAAAGGACTTGCCTTGTATAACTTGAATCATTAAAATTTATTGTGATTTGCTTTATATTCCAGAATATGTTGGTAAATGTTTCATGCACACTTGAAAAGAATATGTATTCTGCTGTCGTTGGGTAGATAATTTATTTGTAGTCAATTAAGTCAAGTTAGTTGATAATATTGTTCCAGTCTACTATATCTTTGCTTACTTTTTTCTATTTGTTTTATCACTTATGGAGCAAGGGCGTTGAGATCTATGACTGTAATTGTGGATTTATCTATTTATCCTTGTAGTTCAACCAATTTTGCTTCATGAATTTTGAAGCTTGATTATTAGGTACATAAATATTCAGGATTGCTATGACCTTTCGAAGAACTGACCTTCAGGTATCCCTAGTAATTACCTTTTGCTCCAAAATCTACTTTGATATTAACATAGCCACTCCAACTTTCTTTTGACTAGTGTTAGCCTAATGTTACAGTTTTGTTTTGATTTTAGTACTATGGAGTCATTTCACCACTGTCTTCTTGCTTACATTGTTTCTGGTGAGAAATATTTCCATCCTTGTCTCTCTTTCTCTGTATATACATTGTTTTACTTTGGCTGCATTTAAGTTTTTCTCTTTCTCACTGATCTTGTGTACTTTGATTAAGATATGCTTTTTTCATGTTTCTTGTGATTGAGACTTGTCAGGGTCCTCAGATCATCAGGTTGATAATTTTTATCAATTTTGAAAAATTTCGGCCATCATTTTCTGAAAATTTGTGTCCTTCCTCTTTTCTCCTTTGAGGAATCCCAAATACTTGCATATTAAGCTGCTTGAAATATCCCACAGCTCACTAAAGTTGTTTCCATTTTCTATAAATTATCTTTTCCCTATCTGTTTCAATTTCACTATTGTTTTCTTTTGCAATATTTAATTTGTTGTTAATTACATCTGGTGTATTTTTATATTATATAATGTCATTTGTGCCTCTAGAGGTTCAGTTTGTTTTTTTTTTAAAAATGTCTTCCATGTTTCTACTTAATACTCTGAATGTACGTAATACAATTATGATGTTTAAATATCTTTGTTAATTCTAATATTTGTGACAATACTGAGTTATTTTTATTTTCTTATTTTCCCTATAATGAGACACATTTTTCTGCTTCTTTGCATGCCAGGTAATCTCTCATTGCGTGCCAAACATTGCAATCTGTACCTTGTTAATGTTGAATATTTTTGTAGCAATGCTCAGTTTATAGCAGGTTATTTCCCCCTGCTGTGGTAAGACTTTCCTGAGTGCACTACAATGAATGATGAGTTTTTCTAACATAGTTTATGGGAACAGGCTCTGTTCCTAGCCCTGTGTGAGTGTCAGGCACTGTTCTCTTTAATCCTTTCAATTCTTTTTCTAGGGTTTAAGTTATTCACACATATGTGTTGATTAGTACTTTGCAAAATAAGTCAAGGCCCTATGTACTTTTCTGGAATTCTCCTTCAGTGCAGCCTTGGTTTCCCCAGATTCTATCTTCTATCTTAACTCACTGAGGTTACCAAGTTCTTCCTGGGTGACCCCTTAATGTGCTATAGCTTTGGAAGTCTCTCAAACCAGGACAATTATAGGACTGATCTTGTTTTCAATTTCTCAGGGATCACTGTCCTTTGTTACCTGAGTTCCAGTGTCTTGAAAATCATTGCTTTATATATTTTATCTCGGTTGTTTTACATGAAAGCGTAAGTCTAGTTCTTGTTAATCCATATATTTGTTGGAAGCAGAGGCCGTGTTTGGGTTTTATATCTCAGGTATTTCTTAGGGATGGAGAAAACCTACAAAATAGACCTGACGGGATTGATTAGTTAACATCAGGGTGTCTTATATTAATGTGAGCTAAGATTATGGTGGGTTCACCTATTAACCTTGAAATGTATTCTCTCTCTCTGAAATCATTATTGGATGAGGTAAAACTCAAATGTACGTGAAATTGCTCTTGGTGTGGTTTGCTGAGATTACTGAAGTGATTAGAAGGGGATGGGTTTTTGCTTAGTCTGTGATCTTGAGAATGTACTTCAGCCTCCTTCGTTACTTTTGGCTAAATCGTCAGATACGTTACCTTCTAACAGTAATTTAGAATGCACAATGAGGAATTTTCCATGAAACAAATACATGTAAGGGTTGCTGGCTTCTTCTCTCAGTTATATTCATTTCACCTTTTGCATAGTTTTGCTTTTTCTGTAAACCCTTGGCCTCTAGGGATGCAAGTAGTATTAATATTTCCTCTTTGGATACCTGAGTTGGTGTACAAAGTTCTAATTCTAAGCATCTAGCCTTCAGTCTTTAATGAAATGGTAAATAGGAATGTATTCAATCTTCACTATAAGGACAATGCCCTGATCTATTCTCTTCCAGGTTTTGCGCTTTTCAAGTAAAAACAACAATAGAAAATATCAAGCAGAACTGTGAACTTTTTGTTCCTTTCTATTAATTTTCTTTGTCTCAAATTTCCAGCCATGGAATTTTATTGATTATTCTCATTTCAACAACATAATATATTTGCCTGTCCACTCACACTAAATGTATGTGCATGTAACATTCTTAGTAAGTAGGACCATTGCCTATATCCTCTATCACCTGATTTTCTATTACTTAATTAAACCCATTGTAGGGAACTTTCTGCTTGCGAAATATAAAAGCCTTCCAATTATATGTTATAACCTAATTGTTTCAGCCTAATTTTCGTGAATATTTTAAGTTTCATTATTTCCTATTAGTAATTTTTAATGCAGAAGATTGTATTCCTTAGCGTATAAGCTATTTGGGTTTATTATCTGTGCAAAAAAGTTATTTGCACAGATTTAAATTCCATTTTCTCTTCTATATGTCTATATAACCAACTCCAAAAGTTTATACTACATTTAACATACTGAATGTGAGCATATGTGCTCATAAAATATGCCACACTATATGTACTCTTAAAAATGTATTTCATATTTTTATTGCTTTTTAATGGGTGTCCTACTTACCTATCAATTTTATTCTGAAAGAATTGTAATTAAGGAAAGTTTCTGGACTTTTTTTCTATTAATTTTATTAAATTTAAAAGTTGGTTTATCTTTGAGGTTATACACACACACACATATGTATACACATACATATATCACATCTTATATCTATAATAGATATCTACAAACATCTGTTCCTTAGTTCGTCAAAATTGTCTCTCCTTTAGAGATTTTTATTATTTTCTACAAGACCAAGACCCCAGGAAGACTATTAAAGACTTTTTAATGAGAGGCAAGATTCAGATATTCTCAAGAGGGAGATGTTAAACAGTTTTAGTTACTGAAAGATAATATCAAAGAGAACACAAGTGCATAACCTAAAAAAATGGATCAGTTAGGAATCTATTGTATCCTTGGGACAAGGAGCATTTCAATTAAAAAATTGAGACCACAGCAATTAATATTACTAAATGAAGACAACAAAAGCTGTGATACATTTTCATTTACTACTGTAATACCCAAGGGCCAATTGCAGCTAGCATATAAGGTTAAAATGTTCATTTCCTTATGACCATATGAATTTTCTAGATGTGGCTTTGGTTATAAATGAACTTCATCTTTTTAAAGAATTTTCGTGATTTATTTAAGGCACTGGCCTCCCTCCTACATGACTGCTGGAGAAAAAACAAACAATGTTTGTAAATATTATAATCAGGATGTGATACTGGTATATCTGTAATGAATATATATCTATGTATATATATATATATATTTTCAAATAATGTATTAGCTTACAATGAGACATTGTTAATACTTGACAACAGAAAATTCTGCTAACTCTATTTTCAAAATAGGTTGATAATCTGACCACTTTCTAATCACATCTATTACCATTCCAGTCCCAGATGCCATCATCTCTCCCTTGGACTACCCTAATAGCATTCTAGCTGGGTTTCCTGCCTCCTCCCCTGTCTCTTTATAGACTGCTGTCATTGAAGGAATCAGAGTGATCTTTTTAAAAGTATATCCAATAATGTCTCTCTCTAGTCAAACCTGCACTAACTCCCCATTTCATCCCTAGTCAAAGCAAAGTTTACTGAGGATGACCTACGAGTCTTTACATGATCTAGCTCCCTATTACCTCTCCTGCTCCTTCTAAAGTCAATTTCTCACATTCATTTGGCACTAATCATTCTGGTCTCCTTGATCTTTAATGAAACGGGCATGCTCTCATTTTAAGGCCTTAGTACTAGCTTTTCCTTCTTCCTGGGATACTCTATCCCTCAGTATTCACATGGCTATCACCCTCACCTTATACATTTGAATCTTTGTTCATGTGTCCAGTAAAAAGAGGTCTACCTTTGGCATGTTATTTAAAATTGCCTACCCCTCCTGCACCACACTTTAAATTCTGTCTCCTGCATTTTTTTTTTTAAATTGCCATAGCTACTAATAGGTACTTAACTCCTATTTGGTATGAAGTAAACGTAGTATTATTTTTTTTATCTCAGTGCCCCTTGAAACCAATGGATAGTAGTTAGCCAGGAAAAAAGATTTACTTTATGGTTATGGGACAGATATTTCTTTTGGTAAATATAATTTCTATATAAAGAGAGAATCCCCTTTATCTTGCTTCATTGGTACCATTTTAACTAGTAGGTTTGTAAACAACGAATGCTTTTTTGTGCCTCTTAGCTTAGATCATGCATATGCAGTATTTAAACTGTGTTAGTAAATTTATTGAATTCACTGGCATGGATGTGGAATAATTGATAAAACGTATATTTGCACACCTTGACACTGTTTTAAATTATTTGTCTGCCCTTCAGCTAGGGTGTGAACTCCATTTTAGCACGTCCGAGTGAGATGTCCCTCCAGTCTAGATGAGCCCTGGAAATTTCTTAACATCACAAGGCCTTGTTTGCTGCTTTTGTGTAGAAAAGTTGGATGCAGTAGTTCCAAATGAAACAGAAATGGATCATATAATTTGTACTACTAACATGTCTCTTTTAGCTTACACATCTGTGTTTTACTTGGACTGGATATCCGTATTAGGATCATGTATTTAGTATCACACCTAAAACTGCATATTATTTAATTGTATCGATTTCTGTTACTTAAAGGAATTATTCCTAAAAATGCCATTTGATGTGTGATGAAGCATATGACTGTATTTCCACAAAATAATTTTAGGGCTTAATATTTCTTTGTATAAAATATTTTTTAAAATAAAACATAAGCTTCCTAACTTAGAATACTGAAAATATTTATATATTGTTAGAAACAACCCTTATTTGTAAAGATAGCACCAACATCATTTGTCTTACAAGGATTATTAATGTACATGTTTGTTTTTCAATGCCCGTATTTTGGAAGGAGGGCTGGAGGACCAATAAGCTACTGTCAAGATGCTCCTGAACCCTAATGTTGGAATTGCTTTGTTTTTCTTCCATACCAAAATTCCTCTCATACTGCTGATTGCAGTATGACATCATACAATAGGGAAGTTACACATCAAAGTGATTTTTAAAGACATCCAAAGTGTAGTGGCATTGTATTCTAGTATGGAAATAAGAGTGTGTGTGAGCAAATGTAATTTCACTCTATCATATTAATTTTTATTACTAGAGCATCTGGATGTCATTACAAATGCATTTGGAGAAACCTGGGCTTGTACTTTAAGGGTCACCTTATCAGTAGCACTGCAATGCCTCACACTTCTTGCTCCCATCTGTGTGAATAATAGGAATTCTGGTATTTTTTATGTTTTCTCTTCTTTTATTGATTCAACAATTATTTATGTACCACACACTCAATTTAGGTATCACTTAGAATTCTTACGTGTTTAACTCAAGTGTCCCCTAGGCAATAGTTTATTCGTCCTATGTAAGGTCACTTCTAGATGAATGCTGTCCAAAAGAACTTTCTATGATAATGGATATGTTCTCTTTCTGTACTGCCCAATGTGGTAGCCATTGGGCGTATGTGGCTATTGAGTGCTTGATATGTGGCTAGTGTGACTGAGCAATTGAACTTTTAATTTATTTAGTTTTAAATAATCTAAATACAAATAGCAATGTTATCACTCATGGTTATGATACTGGTTCAGGATATTATTTTTTCTACAAGGTTAATAAGTACTACAAGAAGTTTGGAGAAGAGTGAGTGTGTTCTCTCTCAGTCAGTTATTGACTTCTGCTGGGTTTGGGCCATTGTCTGCCTCCTTTCAAACTCTTAATCATAGTAGTGACTGCAGACCACTACTTGCCCACTGCTGGCCACTGCATTGTCAACTCCTGAATCTCCAGGACTGCACACATACACTGTTGCTCATGCCCCTGGACCCCTAGAGCCCTTGGAAAATCTGGAATCCAAGCTCCTACCCGTCATGACTTAGTATTTGCTGCTGCCTCTGGTCTTTCCAAAGCTGTGTCACCTCTGGACCATCTGGATAACTCAGTCCCCTACTGCTGAGGCAGATTTCGTGGAAATTTTTAAAGGTAGCTACTACATAATGCTATTCCACTACTATTTTGGAAAAACTCTCAAACTTTTTCTCTGTTCTCACACCATACAATCATTCATACAGAAGGCTTCCAAGACCAAATGCGGGGAGGTGGGAGTTTTCCCCATCACTAATTGAGCAATCAGTTCTGCCGTGGATACCAGCTGGGTGTCTTTCAACACTGTCTACCTAAAGGTAGTGTCACATCTCACAGGTTGAGGGCTCGGTCCCCAAAGCTGGCTCCCCTTCAGACACCAGTCACAAGTCCAGGCATCTGGAAGTTCTCACTGGCAAGCTCCAAGTTGAGATTGCCACAATCCCTTCTTTTGGGTTCAATTAATTTGCTAGAGCAGCTCACAGAACTCAGGGAAACACATTTACAGGTTTATTATAAAGGATATTGCAAAGGATACAGATAAAGAGACATGGAAGGCAAAGTATGGGGAAAGGGGCATGGAGCTTCCATGCCCTCCTGGACTTGCCACCCTCCAGGAACCTCCACAGTTTCAGCTATTTAGAAGCTCTCCTAACCCTATCCTTTGGGTCTTTTATGGAGATTTCATTGCATTGGGATAATTGACAACCATGTTGAAATATGATTGGACAAAATGGATATGATCTAAGCCCAGCAATACTTCTCTGTTTTGATCTTTTTTGGCCTGTGTGTGCAGCTTTCCTTCCTCCAGAGTATGGGGAAGACCACTCTGGAATGAGGGTCTTTTGACACATAATTTGATTGGAGTTCTGTTTTGGGCAAGTGAAAGGAGGACAGGAGAAAGTGAAACAGAGAGATTCTGTTTTCTGAAGCCTGCTGTTGAGGCCTAAAGTGCCCCAACATTATAACAAAATACTGTAAAAAGCTCTATGGGAGTTATGAGCTACGAAACGTGGACACGTTGGTAGTGGTATGTGTATATATATATATATACACACACACACACACACACCACTACGTATATACATTTAGGTTTGTGTCCATATTTCCTAGCTCATAACTTCCATAGGCATGTATATCTCAACTACCATGTCCATAAAACCAATCAGGAGACAAGTTGGATAAGTTGGATGAGTTGCATGCTTGGTTTTATTACAAATGTATTGAAAAAATTTACAGGTGTTGCCTTAAGCCTGCTGCCCTCCACACTGATTCCTGAATGCTGGACCATGTCCCCTTATTTACATTTATTTGCTACATAAGGATCTAGATACCTTCATCTAAGCTAGAATTGAGTCCAGGCAGGAGGCTTGTCTTGACATAAAATTCTTATCAAAAGACTCCTTTACTTCCTTTTTTGACATCTTGCCAGGAGGGTCATAGGTGTTTGTAAGAATAAGGCTTTATTATGCGAGTTTTGTGACAGAGAACTCACTAGATTTTTATGGTCTTGTGGGCCTGAACTGAGCTGCCTATCAGAGTTTTTCAGGAGAAAATCTGTGTACGATGCTTATATGCTTACTCTTTTTTTTCCTAGCCAAAACTAAACAAAAACAAAATACAGCAGTCAAATAATCTTTTCTTGTGTCACATTCCATGAGCAGGTAGTCTCACAGCACCACTGCTTGTGCTCCTGAGGACACAGCTCCTTCTGCTCCCGCATGGCTCTCCTTTCCAAGAGTGCACAGGCATTATGGTAGGGAACACACATATGAGGACTGGTCACATACACCGTCACATTGAGCTTGGAATCACTTCCCTCAGAAACTCAATGGACTCTAGTCTACTCTGTCAGATTTCTTCCTCGCTTGCAGAGATTTTCCCCTTCAGGCCTTGTTTGTTCCTCTCAGCAGCTTCCTTGGTAATTGTATCTCCCAAAGCCCCAATCAATTTATTTGTATTTGTCTGAATCTAAATTGTGGGCAAGTTTAAAATCTTACCCACAAGTTTTGTGGGCACCATATAAGTCATTGTGTATTGATAGAGGTTTAAAAATCCCTGAATTGGTTACAGAGCCCTGTCTGCCTAATGGATCAATAGACCTTTGATTGTGATTTTGCTTAATTCTACATGGCAGGATGACAGGCTCCTCTGAGTCTTGGATTTGACCGAGGGAAAGTACTCTATCCTGCAAAATCTTAAAATAAAAAAATACAATTTACACTCTTTTCATTGCCCCAAAGCAGTAAAGTAAACCAGAATAATCATATATGTCACTGTCAGAACACAAATCATAAATATTTTATTAAGAAAGAATATGGTTGATTTACTTTGTATGACTGTGCACCCAACATATTTACACTCTTTTCTTGGAGACGCAATGGAGTAAAAGCTAAAGCAAACTCATCTACAAGGTGCTTTTGTGTCCCGAATTGGTGGGTTCTTGGTCTCACTGACTTCCAGAATGAAGCCGCGGACCCTCGCAGTGAGTGTTACAGTTCTTAAAGATGGTGTGTCCAGAGTTTGTTCCTTCTGATGTTTGGAATTGTTCGGAGTTTCTTTCTTCTGGTGGATTTGTGGTCTCGCTGGCTTCAGGAGTGAAGCTGCAGACCTTCGCCGTGAGTGTTATAGCTCTTAAGGTGGTGCGTCTGGATTTGTTCATTCCTCCTGGCGGGTTCGTGGTCTCGCTGGCCTCAGGAGTGAAGCTGCAGACCTTCACGGTGAGTGTTACAGCTCATAAAGACAGTGCGGACCCACAGTGAGCAGCAGCAAGATTTGTTGCAAAGAGCAAAAGAACAAAGCTTCCACAGTGTGGAAGGGGACCCAAACAGGTTGCCACTGCTGGCTTAGGCAGCCTGCTTTTATTCCCTTATCTGGCCCCACCCACATCCTGCTGATTGGTCCATTTTACAGAGAGCTGCTTTGTCTGTTTTACAGAGAGCTGATTGGTCCGTTTTGACAGGGTGATGACTGGTGCATTTACAATCCCTGAGCTAGACACAAAAGTTCTCCAAGTCCCCACTAGATTAGCTAGACACAGAGCACTGATTGGTGCATTTACAAACCTTGAGCTAGACACAGAGTGCTGATTGGTGTATTTACAATCCCTTAGCTAGACACAAAGGTTCTCCAAGTCCCCACCAGATTAGCTAGACACAGAGTGCTGATTGGTGCATTTACAAACCTTGAGCTAGACACAGAGTTCTGACTGGTGTATTTACAATCCTCTAGCTATACATAAAAGTTCTCCAAGTCCCCACCCAACTCAGGAGCCCAGCTGGCTTTGCCTAGTGGATCCTGCACCAGGGGCACCGGCGGAGCCCCGTGCTGCGCACTGGCACTCCTCAGCCTTTGGGTGGTCGATGGGACCAGGCGCCACTGGGCAGGGGGTGGCGCTTGTCAGGGAGGCTCGGGCTGCACAGGAGCCCATGGCAGGGGGGAGGCTTGGGCCTGGTGGGCTGCAGGTCCTGAGCCCTGCCCCGCGGGGAGGCAGCTGAGGCCCAGCGAGAATTTGAGCGCAGTGCCGGTGGGCTGGCAATGCTTCACTGCACAGGACCTGGCACAACTTCCACAGCTGCTGGCCCAGGTGCTAAGCCCCTCACTGCCTGGGGCTGGCAGCACCGGCCGGCCGGCCACTCTGAGTGCGGGACCCACTGAGCCCACGCCCACCCAGTACTGGTGCTGGCCTGCAAGCACTGCGCACAGCCCCGGTTCCCACACGCGCCTCTCCCTCCACACCTCCTTGCAAGCAGAGGGAGCTGGCTCCGGCCTTGGCCAGCCAAGAGAGGGGCTCCCACAGTGCAGCAGCAGGCTGAAGGGCTCCTCAAGCACAGCCAGAGTGGGCACTGAGGCCCAGGAGGTGCCAAGAGCGAGCGAGGGCTGCCAGCATGGTGTCACCTCTCACTTTCACATACCTTGGCTTAGTTCTGATGAAAACCCATTGAAGTGCATAGGAATGGGGAGACTGAGATTCAGTGAGCTTAAGCAACTTATCCCATTCAACTACATTAAAAATAAGTTTTTGTAATGAAATAATTCTCTAAAATACTCAAAATAAATAAAACAAAATAAAGAGTATAACATTATATTTTGGGCCCCTGTTTCTTGTTTTTTTTTTGAACATAAATCCTCATATTGGGTTTCTTTTATTATTATTATTATTATTATTATTATTCTTAAAGTTTTAGGATACATGTGCACAACGTGCAGGTTTGTTACGTATGTATCCATGTGCCATGTTGGTGTGCTGCACCCATTAACTCATCATTTACATTAGGTATATCTCCTAATGCTATCCCTCCCCCTCCCCCCACCCCACAAAAGTCCCCAGTGTGTGATGTTCCCCTTCCTGTGTCCATGTGTTCTCATTGTTCAATTCCCACCTCTGAGTGAGAACATGGGGTGTTTGGATTTTTGTCCTTGCAACAGTTTCCTGAGAATGATGGTTTCCAGCTTCATCCATGTCCCTACAAAGGACATGAACTCATCATTTTTTATGGCTGCATAGTATTCCATGGTGTATAGGTGCCACATTTTCTTAATCCAGTCTACCATTGTTGGACATTTGGGTGGGTTCCAAGTCTTTGCTATTGTGAATAGTGCCTCAGTAAACATACGTGTGCATGTGTCTTTATAGCAGCATGATTTATAATCCTTTGGATATATACCCAGTAATGGGATTTGCCATATTTCTTGTTTAATTAATGAGTTCCTTCATTCAGTATGAAGATTCCTTCAGACAAGTTCTGATAATTTAGATGGAAATCTATTTACAATTAAGTCTTTTTTCCTTTTTATTTTAATTAAGAGTTTAAAGTAAAGGTAATACATAAAGAGAACCCAGATGCCGTAACTCGAAATTTTAGTCAAAAACAGCTGCCTTAACAGTCCTTATCACTATGTCCTTAGAATGGAATTTTCACGCTTGTTCTGCTACTTATTTTTTATTTTATTGAGAGACATTGGTTTGTCCGAACAGCAAGAGGCAAACTCAAATTAAGTTCTGTTGGATTTTCTTTGATCTTTTCCTTTTATAGTCGTTAATATAAATAGAATGTGAGCCTTTGACACAGGCAGAGCTCTGCTTTTCCATTCTCGTCTGCACTTTTCACCCTTACAAATTCTGGAGGACAATGAGTCCTTCCCCATTTGCTCATTTACAAACATGCTGGCTGATTGTGAGCTATGCTGATTTGTTTTCTCAAGCCCTGAGGTATATGTAATGGAGTGAAGAAAAGAGGTAATGAAGAGTGTCCTGAAAACTGGCAGAAGAGTTCCTCTTTCTCCTCCCATTGCCTCTACCACCCTGGTCAATGGGGCATCGTTTAGTGCATATTTACCTCCAGGTCATTGCTGCTGTAGTAGAAGAAATATGTGTAGTAAAGGCAGATGGTGTCTCTTGACATTAAAAAAAGAGAGTTTTAAAATAATGGCATTCCACTAGCCTACGACTAAACTATGTGTGGGTGTGTAGGCTCATGTGGAGTATATAAAATTACAAAAATATCGATGGGAGGAAGACAGGATGGTATAATGGATACTGAATTGGAACACATGCCAGCCAAGAGGTGTAAAAGCGTCTTGTAAATGTATGACCTTAGAAAAATCACTTTATTTCTCTGTCACCATTTTTTACACTGTCAGATAAAGTCAGTAATACTGGGTCTGACAGCTCACAGGAATTATATATAGACCAATTGTGGAACTACTTTAAAAACTAAAAAATTCTGTGGAAAAGCAGTCACATCTGGGGTATCTCATATGGAGAACAAAGAGATATTGAGTGTGCAACGTCCCTTGTTTTAAAGTAATCTTTTAGTTTGAAGGAACATAAATTTAATAAGATACATTCTTCCAAGAAATAAATTGTATCTTGAGAATTAATTGGGCATTTTGGAAGCTACATAAATTTGAACAGTAATTTTGTGGATGAGGTTCTGGTGTTCTACTCAACTTCAGGCAGCTTATGAATTGGTCAACTTACAGTGAAGTCACAATTTATGAATGAGAAAATCTGGTACTATAATTCAAACTCTTATAGTCAATTAGTCAGCAAAATGAATGCTGGACTTTCAAGTGCTGAGAATTGTATTGGGCAGTAACATGACACAAAAAATAGAATTTGCACCCGTTGAAAAGAACATTTCCTCAAGGAAATGGCTTCAGTCATTTAAGAAGAAATAGTTGTAGAAAAATCTCTGGCAAGATGGCCAAATAGGAAGAGCTCTGGTCTGCAGCTCCCAGTGAGACCAATGCAGAAGGCTGGTGATTTCTGTATTTCCAGCTGAGGTACCCAATTCATCTCACTGGGACTGGTTAGACAGTGGGTGTAGCCCAAGGAGGGCAAACAGAAGCAGGGTGGGGTGTTGCCTCACCCAGGAAGTGCAACGGGCCAGGGACCTCCCTCCCCCCAGCCAAGGGAAGCCATGAGGGACTGTGCTATCTTGCCCAGACACTATACCTTTCCCATGGTTTTTGCAACCCACAGACCAGGAGATTCCATTGTGTGCCTACACCACCAGGGCCAAGGGTTTCAAGCACAAAACTGGGCGGCTGTTGAGGCAGACAATGAGCTAGCTGCAGGAGTTGTTTTTTTTTTTTTTTTTTTTTTTTTTTTCCCGTACCCCAGTGGTGACTGGGACCCCAGCAAGACAGAAGCATTCACTCCTCTTGAAAGGGGGCTGACCATGGAGCCAAGTGGTCTTGCTTAGTGGGTCCCACTCACATGGAGCTCAGGAAGCTAGGAACCACTGACTTGAAATTCTTACTGCTAGCACAACAGTCTGAAGTCAGCCTGGGGTGCTAGAGCTTGGTGGGGGAAGGGCGTCCACCATTACTGAGGCTTGAGTAGGCAGTTTTCCCCTCACAGTGTAAAGGAAGCCGCTGAGAAGTTCAGACTGTGCAGCAAAATGGCTGTGGTGAGACTGTCTCTCTAGATTCCTCCTCACTGGGTAGGGCATCTCTGAAAGAAAGGCAGCATCTCCAGTCAGGGACTTACAGATAAAACTCCCATCTCCCTGGGAACAGAGCACCTGGGGGAAGGGGCAGCTGTGGGCACAGCTCCAGTATACTTAGACGTTCCTCCCTGCTGGCTCTGAAAACAGCAGTGGATCTCCCAGCACTGCACTGGAGCTCTGTTAAGAGACATACTGCCTCCTCAAGTGGGTCCCTGACCCCCGTGCCTCCTGACTGGGAGACACCTCCCAGCAGGGGTTGACAGATACCTCACATAGGAGAGCTCCAGCTGGCATCTTTTGGGTGCCCCTCTGGGATGAAGCTTCCAGAGGAAGGAAGAGGCAACAGTCTTTGCTGTTCTGCAGCCTCTGCTGGTGATATCCAGACAAACAGGGTCTGCAGTGGACCTCCAGCAAACTCCAGCAGACCTGCAGAAGAGGTGTCTGACTGTTAGAAGGAAAACTAACAAACAGAAAGGAATAGCATCAACATCAACAAAAAGGATGCCCACTCAAAAACCCTATCCAAAGGTCATCAGCATCAAAGACCAAAGGTAGATATGTCTATGAAGATGGGGAAAAACCAGTGCAAAAATGCTGAAAATTTTCAAAAACCAGAACGCCTCTTCTCATCCAAGTGATTGCGACTCCTCGCCAGCAAGGGCACAAAACTGGGCAGAGAATTTTGATGAATTGACTGAAGTAGGCTTCAGAAGATGGGTAGTAACAAACTCCTCTGAGCTAAAGTAGCATGTTCTAAACCAATGGAAGGAAGCTAAGAATCTTGAAAAAAGGTTAGAGGAATTGCTAACTAGAATAACCAGTTTAGAGAAGAACAGAAATGACCTGATGGAGCTGAAAAACACAGCACGAGAACTTCTTGAAGCATACACAAGTATCAATAGCCAAATCGATCAAGTGGAAGAATGGATATCAGAGATTGAAGATCAACTTAATAAAATAAAGCATGAAGACAAGATTAGAGAAAAAAAGAAATGAACAAAGCCTGCGAGAAATATGGGACTATGTGAAAAGACCAAACCTATGATTGATTGGTGTACCTGAAAGTGATGGGGAGAATGGAACCAAGTTGGAAAACACGCTTCAGGATATCCAGGATAAATTCCCCAATCTAGCAAGACAGGCCAACATTAAAATTCAGGAAATACACAGAACACCATTAAGATACTCCTTGAGAAGAGCAACCCCAACACACATAATGGTCGGATTCACCAAGGCTGAAACGAAGGAAAAAGGGTTAAAGGCAACCAGAGAGAAAGGTCAGGTTACCCACAAAGGGAAGCCTATCAGACTAACAGCGGACCTCTCTGCAGAAACCCCACAAACAAGAAGAGAGTGGGGGCCAATATTCAACATTCTTAAAGAAAAGAATTTTCAACCCAGCATTGTTATCCAGCCAAACTAAGCTTCATAAGTGAAGGAGAAATAAAATTCTTTACAGACAAGCAAATGCTGAGGGATTTTGTCACCACCAGGCCAGCTTTAGAAGAGCTCCTGAAGGAAACACTAAATATGGAAAGGAAAAACCAGTACCAGCCACTGAAAAAACATACCAAAATATAAAGATCAACGACACTCTGAAGAAACTGAATCAACAAATGTGCAAAATAACCAGCTAGAATCATGATGATGGGATCAAATTCACAGATAACAATATTAACCTTAAATGTAGATGGGTTAAATGCCCACAATTAAAAGACACAAACTGACAAATTGGATAAAGAGTCAAGACCCATTGGTGTGCTGTATTCAGGAGGTCCATGTCATGTGCAAAGACATATATAGGCTCAAAATAAAGGGGTGGAGTAATAGTTACCAAGCAAATGGAAAGAAAAAAAAAGGAGGGGTTGTAATCCTAGTCTCTGATAAAACAGACTTTGAACAAACAAAGATCAAAAAAGACAAAGAAGGGCATTACATTATGGTAAAGGGATCAATGCAACAAGAAGAGCTAACTATCCTAAATATATATGCACACAATACAGGAGCACCCAGATTCATAAAGCAAGTTCTTAGAGACCTACAAAGAGACTTAGACTCCCACATGATAATGGTGGGAGACTTTAGCATCCCATTGTCAATATTAGACATATCAGTGAGACAGAAAATTCACAAGGATATTTAGGATTTGAACTCAGCTCTGGACCAAGAAGACCTAATAGACATCAATAGAACTCTCCACTTCAAATCAACAGGAATATACATTCTTCTCAGAACCACATAGCACTTATTCTAAAATAGACCACGTAATTGGAAGTAAAACACTCCTCAGCAAATGCAAAAGAATGGAAATCATAGGAAAGAATCTCTCAGATGACAGTGCAATCAAATTAGAACTCAGTATTAAGAAACTCACTCAAAACAACATAACTACGTGGAAACTGAACAACCTGCTTCTGAAAGACTACTGAGTAATGAAATTCAGGCAGAATTAAATAAGTTTTTTGAAACCAATGAGAACAAAGACACAATGTACCGGAGTCTCTGGGACACAGGTAAAGCAGTGTTTAGAAGGAAATTTATAGCACTAAACGCCCACATCAGAAAGTGGGAAAGATCTAAAATCGACACCCTAACATCAAAATAAAAAGAACTAGAGAAGCAAGAACAAATTCAGAAGCTAGCAGAAGACAAGAAATAACTAAGATCAGAGCAGAACTAAAGGACATAGAGACACAAAAATCCCTTCAAAAAATCAATGAATCCAGGAGCTGGTTTTTTGAAAAGATTAACAAAAGAGACCACTAGCCAGACTAATAAGAAAAGAGAGAGGAATCAAATAGACACAATAAAAATGATAAATGGGATATCACCACTGATCCCACAGAAATACAAACTACCATCAGAGAATACTGTGAACACCTCTATGCAAACAAACTAAAAAATCTAGAAGAAATGGATAAATTCCTGGACACATACACCATCCCGAGACTAAACCAGAAAGAAGTCAAATCCCTGAGTAGACAAATAACAAGTTTTTAAATTGAGGCAGTAGTTGATAGTCTACCAACCAACAAAAGTCCAGGACCAGATGGATTCACAGCCAAATTCTACCAGAGGTACAAAGAGGAGCTGGTATCATTCCTTCTGAAACTACTCCAAACAATAGAAAAAGAGGGACTCCTCCCTGACTCATTTTATGAGGGCAGCATCATCCTGATACCAAAACCTGGCAGAGACACAACAACAAAAAGAAAATGTCAGGCCAATATTCCTGATGAAATCAATGCAAAAATCCTCAATAAAATACTGGCAAACCAAATCCAGCAGCACATCATAAAGCTTATTCACCACGATCAAGTCAGCTTCACCCTCGGGATGCAAGGCTGGTTCAACATATGCAAAACAATAAACATAATCCATCACATAAACAGAACCAATGACAAAAACCACATGGTTATCTCAGTAGATGCAGAAAAGGCCTTCAATAAAATTCAACACCCCTTCATGCTAAAAACACTTGATAAACTAGGTATTGTTGGAGCATATCCCAAATAAAAGCTATTTATGATAAACCCATAACCAATATCATACTGAATGGGCAAAAGCTGGAAGCATTCCCTTTGAAAACCAGCACAAGACAAGGATGCACTCTCTCACCACTCCTATTCAACATGGTACTGGAAGTTCTGGCCAGGACAATCAGGTAAGTGAAAGAAATAAAGGGTATTCAAATAGGAAGAGAGGAAACTAAATCATCTCTGTTTGTAGATGTCATGATTGTATATTTAGAAAACCCCATCTTCTAAATCCAAAATCTCCTTAAGCTGATAAGCAACTTCAGCAAAGTCTCAGGATATAAAATCAATGTGGAAAAATCGCAAGCATTCCTATACACCAATAATAGACAAACAGAGAGCCAAATCATGAGTGAACTCCCATTCACAATTGCTACAAAGAGAATAAAATACCTAGGAATACAACTTACAAGGGGCATGAAGGGCCTCTTTAAGGAGAACTACAAACCACTGCTCAAGGAAATAAAAGGGGACACAAACAAATGGAAGAACATTCCATGCTCATGGATAGGAAGTATCAATATCATGAAAACGGCCAAACTGCCCTAAGTATTTTATAGATTTAGTGCTATTCACATCAAGCTACCATTGAATTTCTTCACAGATTTAGAAAAAACTATGTTAAATTTCATATGGAACCAAAAAAGAGCCCGTATAGCTAAGACAATTCTAAGCAAAAAGAACAAAGCTGGAGGCATCAGGCTACTTGACTTCAAAGTATACTACAAGGCTACAGTAACCAAAAGAGTATGGTACTGGTACCAAAACAGATATATAGACCAATGGAACAGAACAGAGGCCTCAGAAATAACGTCTGACCTTTGACAAACCTGACAAAAACATGCAAAGGGGATAGGATTCCCTATTTAATATATGGTGATGGGAAAACTGGCTAGCCATATGCAGAAAGCTGAAACTGGACCCCTTATTTGCACCTTACACAAAAATTAACTTGAGATGGATTAAAGACTTAAACCTAAGACCTAAAACCATCAAAACCCTAGTAGAAAATCTATGCAGAACCATTCAGGACTTAGGCATGGGCAAAGACTTCATGACTAAAACACCAAAAGCAATTGTAACGAAAGCCAAAATTGACAAATGGGATCTAATTAAACCAAAGAGCTTCTGCTCAGCAAAAAAAACTACCATCAGAGTCAATAGGTAACCTAGAGAATGGGAGAAATTTTTTTGCAATGTATCCATCTGACAAAGGGTTAATATCCAGAATCTACAAGGAACTTAAATTTACAAGAAAAAAACAACCCGATCAAAAAGTGGGCGAAGGATATGAAGAGACAGTTCTCAAAAGATGTTTATGTGGCCCACAAACATGAAAAAAGCTCATCATCACTGGTCACCAGAGGAATGCAAATCAAAACCACAATAAGATAACATCTCACTCCAGTTAGAATGGTCATCATTAAAAAGTCAGGAAACAACAAATGCTGGAGAGGATGTGGAGAAATAGGAACACTTTTACACTCACTGTTGGTGGGAGCGTAAATTAGTTCAACCATTGTGGAAGATTGGTGATTCCTCAAGGATCTAGAACCAGAAATACCATTTGACCCAGCAATCCCATTACTGGGTATATACCCGAAAGATTATAAATCATTCTGCTATAAAGACACATGCACATGTATGTTTATTGCAGCACTATTTGCAAGAGCAAAGACTTAGAACTAACCCCAATGTCCATCAATGATAGACTGGATAAAGAAAATGTGGCACCTATACACCATGGAATACTATGCAGCCATAAAAAAGAATGAGTTCATGTCCTTTGCAGGGATATGGATGAAGGTGGAACCATCATTCTTAGCAAACAAACACAGGAACATAAAATGAAATACTGCATTTTCTCACTTACAAGTGGGAGTTGAACAATTAGATTCTGCATGTGTATTCCATAATTTAAAATTAAAAAAAATATATGAACAAGGCTTAGGGATCTAATGTACAGCGTGGGTGGTGATGGATGTGTTCATTGATTTGACTTTGATAATCATTACAATGTATACTTATATCAAATCATCATGTTGTGTACCTTTAATGTATTCAATCTTTATCTGTCAATTAAATTCTTAAAAAGGAACAAATAAAAAAAGAAAAATCAACTGATTTAATCTTGAAGATATAGGAAAACAAAAATCAAGGTGAGTTGAAGCTTGTCAAAGAAAGCTTCTGAGGGTTACCTTTTAAAATATAATGGATTCTTTGATTTTTATTATTACTACAAAGAAAGCTTACTTGTATATGAGACCTTCCTATAATTTGTTTCATTTTTGACATCTATTATCTCATTTTATAGGTACAAAATTATGAGAAACTCCAAGTCCAAACTATAGTAACTATTAATTCATTGGTAAAATTTTTTGACTCTAATTTTTCCCTTCTTCCTTTAAAAGAGAATGTATATAATTTTTAATATATATCATGAGGAATGAGGAAGAAAAATACAATATTTCCTGGATAAAGCTACTTCCTAAAAATATCCACTTTTCACTTTAGCATGCTTTTGTAAGCCTAAATATGCATACTGCCAAGGCAGCTTTTGCCTAAACGGAAAAGTTTTGTAGGAACTACGAGAGGCAGCAGGGACAGTCTGTCCTTTTGATCCCATTCACAAATGTTGATCCCAAGCATACTCCTTAATAAACCTCTTGCATGGCAAATCCCGCCTCAAAGTCTTCTCCCTGGAGTCTCAATCTGCCCTGGTTAATGGCCACTACTTTTTGAGGTTGTATAGTTTATCACTTTTTTTCTGAGCTTAAGATTTACTTTTGTGTATGAGGTTGGTATATACCCAAAGAAGAAAAGCTATGTAACACATCAAAGAAGAAATGCAAGGTGGGAAGTGGGGGATGCCGGAGAGAAAAAGGCTAGGAATGATCCAAATGGAAGTGGGATAAAACTGTTGGGCTTGAAATTGTATATTGAAATAAGCAGTGTTGAAGCTACAATAAGAAACATGAATTACTAAGAAGTAACTGTTTACCTGGACAAAGCAAGGGGCGTCGTCTGTGTGAATCGTATACCATGATACCGTGACTGAGTCTGTTAATGAGGAAGCAGCCATTTTTGGCTTCACCAGGGAAAGTATCTAGTGTACAATGTTGGTTGAGACCAAGTACAAAGCCTTAATCTCCCTTATGTTTCTCCACTTTGTAAAAGGACATATAATGACATTAATATTGAGATTGACAAAACGTATTGAGTTTTGCCATATTCTGTGTGTTCTGAATTGTGTTTTAGAGATCTAGAATAACCATGCCTAGCTTTGTAACCCACAGAAACTGAGATAATATATGTTGTTTTAAGCTGCTAAGTTTTGGGATCAGTTGTTATGCAGCAATAAATAACTAATACAGATATTAAGGAGCATATTGGAATACTTCTTCATTTTTAATAGTGATAAAATTTAGTATGAATGCCTGACTATTATTTTAGGTGACTTTTATAAATCATGCCAAATATATACATGTATGCTATACTTTTGATTCTCTTTTCAATACCCAAATCAAATAAAATTTGGGGAGAACAATTTTATTTAATTTCTGGATATGTTCTACAGAGTATGGCTAAGGCAGCATGATAAATACTTGAAGAAAATCTCAATTTTTCTATCAATTTTGACAGAAAATTTATATTGGTTTTATCAATAGCCTTAACTCTTTAAGTGCTGTGCCATTTATTTGCATCTTGATATTATATTTTTTTCCTCCAGCCATGCTACCAATCACTATTATCATGCTTACTTAGACAGAAAAAAGATGTCCATAGACTCTTAAGTCTCATATCAGAGTCACACAGTTAACTGTCAGTAGAGTCATGATCTGAACCCCCAAAATGACTGGTTCTGGAGTTCATTAAACTATTTTTAATAGTTTTGTAGGCGTTATGTTTTGTAGCCTTCATAAAGCTCACCTTAGCAAAGCATCTGAAGTATGGCATTCAGGATGCAGAGAAATCGTGGAACACATACTAGTGAATTTCTATGTGTAACTGACTCAAAGGTGCCTTTATTTATTAAAGGCTCAAAGTAGTCCTCTGTTTTCTTCCTTTAGCATCACATATGCTGTTAGATTTCAAGTAAATTAGTGCAAGGGCTGGATCCAGATGGAATCACGCAAGATTCTTTGTCTAATGTAAGTCCTCAGTTCTTCTGAGAGTAATTTAGGAAATCTATTGACAGTTTTCTTCAGTAAGGCTCTTTTAATGGTAAAATGCTTTGTACTCTTATTTTATTTTTTTTTTTTTTTTTGCTGGCGTGAACTAACTTTTTTCCTTCAAAGAGATATTTGTTCTCCTCATTGCTGTGTTGAGCTAAATCATCAGTGTGAAGAAGTTCTACCTTATATTCACATGACAACACCCAGTTATAATACTATCTTGATCATGGATATGCTGGAGAACACACAGTGTGTCCAATCAGTTTAATGAAGCCCTTTTTTTGAGCTTATAGAAGTTGCTTTAAACACAACATGCACCAATCTCCATGTTACACATTAAGTCTTATGTATTTGAGAATCTTGTACTTTCAGAATTTATAAGATTATTGTGTTTGCAATGTAAAAGATAATATCATACAATGTAACATAAAACTGGTACTTTGTTAGGATTTTTAATGAAATTTAAAGTGTATTATCCGAGGTTACTCCTTCTTTGTAAAGAATATGTATTTTGACTTTTAGAAACTGTAAGAAAGACATGGGGCTGGTGGATCTAGTAAATAATACTACCACATTGAGATACATTTCCAATATTCTGATAGTCACTTTCCTTCTTCCAAGTATGAGACACATTTTTAGATTAACTGTTTGCAAGCTTGTTTATTGCATGAGTGTAGTATAAGCTACTTTTAAAATTTATCTGGCATGTAAAGATACTGCCTTTCTGCCTGGTGGCTTTTATGGGACATTGTAAATGTATTTATTTCAGTCAAGATGCATCACTGGAGAGCTACGTTGTAAATTCCACATGCAAGATGAGCCTGCAGTTCATCATTTATGGATCTCCAAAATTTAAAGGTTTAAACAGATGGTATAGATAAGAACTAGTAAATTAAGGTGAGAATTTAGGGTACAGAGCCCCAATATTAATAAGGAGATGTTTATATTCAAACATAATGGGAAAACTGGAATTACTATCTCCCTTGTTTGATATTTTCTAATGCTAAAAGGGCCTGTCTTACAAATGAGTTTTCCTGTCTTATTTTGCCTGTAGTCATGTTAGAATATCTGTTATTAAAGTGACTACACTACACATTGGTGTTCAGTGGGATGATAAGGACTCTGAAAGCAAAAAAGGATTCTATCTACAATTTGAGTGAGGAGTTTAAAAAACCTAAGTAGAGTGGTTAATAACATTTTTACTTTGGAATAAAGGTTTTAAAACATTTAGTCTTGTAAAAGTTAAATCAGAAATATCAATGTGAATTTATTAACTTTAAAAATATTTTTTAGCTATGTTACTAAGTAGGCCTGCAAGTGTCACTTAAAAACACCATCAATAATTATGTGGAACAATGATATTTCTGTTGAGATTTTTGTGTCTAATACTGTTCTTTGTCCAAAAGAAATCAGGTTTTGTTGTGGGATTTAGGATGAGCCATGATCTTCTTATTGTTTCCAGAGAGAAACAATATTTTTTTAAAAGTGGGGAGGATACATGGTTGAAATCACAAACGAGCCAGTTTAAAGTGTCTCTCACAGGTAAAGCGGTTATATTTTGAGTCTTATATAGAAAACAATAATTCGTCAAAGCTATAAGTCCCTAATCATACTCAAAATATAAAAATAATTGGTATTTTAAAGTGTGGCAGGGAGTGGTGGCTCATGCCTGTAATTCCAGCACTTTGGGAGGCTAAGGCAGGCGGATCACTTGAGCTCAGGATTTCGAGACCAGACTGGCCAACATGGTGAAACCCCGTCTCTACTAAAAATACAAAAATTAGCCAAGTGTGATGGCTGCATGCCTGTAATCCCAACTACTTGGGAGGCTCAGGCAGGAGAATATCTTGAACCCGGGAGGTGGAGGACTTTCCAATAAGTTATCATAAAAAGTGTTTGTATTAAACAATTTGAATGGGATACATACTATATTTAAATTTTGCGAAAAATGTGAAGTTAGACTCTCCTTGCAAAATTTTGTAGCTTTCTATGGCACCTCATCATTTTAAAAAGTGTACTATCTCACATAAAATATCATCCAGGAGGTAAGGTAAGCTCTAATATCCAATTTACCAAACACCTGTGTCCTTTCCATGTCATTTGGTCATGCACAGTCAGTACTGACTTTCCTACCAGGCTGGCTGTTTCATGATCATAAGTTACTTTTATCAGTCACTGGAAAGAGAAGCACCTCCCAGCCATTGCTTTCGTTCAACCTGTGTGTGACAACTTTAGCCCTGTGCTTTACTCTGGAGAAAGAGCTTCTAGGTGTCTGCCTTTGCTCTCATTGACAGATTCATTAGGAAACACCCTGGATTCTATGGATGGGGCAGATTCCTCTGATTACCTGAACCGTCTGAGGGCTGAATTTCTGAAAAAAATCAGATTCTATCAGGAAGAAGGAAGGGTGATATTAGGAGGAAGGATGGCTTATAGGTAAGGAACTGTGGTCACTCCAAGCTGAGACAGGTTGTGACCCAGGTATGGAGTACAAAAATCTTGGCAAGTCAAATTAAGTAACAGCATATTGTGGTAGAGGTTAAAACATAAAGTTGTGAAGATTATCATAAAAGTCACAGTAATAAGTAAGATAAAAACTATGAATATCCACAGTATATATCAGACATGATTTGGAGAAAAAACATGGGCTTAGGAAAAAAAACAATTATTATGATAACACTAGCCAAAATATGCCAGTTTTATTCAAATTATTATTATATCTAGGTGTCTGTGTCCCAGTTACAGCCCTCTGATTAGTTGCCCAAATTCGTAATTGTATCCTAGTCTTAAATTTTCTACTGATCAGACTTCGTTGAGTTTAAGATTGTTAATTCTGTTCTCTGTGGGCATTATGTGACTCTACATTGCCAGTGAAAGTATGCAAGTAAGGATAGAGATGATAAATAAATAAGCCAAACTCATCTGGTTCAATTAAATTAATAAAAAATATTTTTATAATCTGTGGAGATTTTTTCTTCTTCTTAAGGTGTTTGGAATCCCCAGAAAAAACATAACTTAAATTGTAAGTTTTAATTTCTTAAGAAAACTATGATTAACATTTAAATTGTTTACTGGAACTTAACTAAACTTGATAATGCTTATTTAGGGAACATTCAATTGTCATATTCATAAACTAATCAAGAAAAAAATATTGTTTAAAATTTTAACCCTGAAATAACTAAATTTGTAAATAAAATAGCAAGATTTGTAGGTTGAACTTAAGGGACATAAGAAGAAAATCATATTTACAACTTTAATAGATGTTAAACATAGTGATTATAGCAATTATTTTTCCTTCAGATGTACCTAGAACCAGCTTTGGCTGTGAGCAAGGATGTGGTGTAAGGAAGGTGAAATATGTATGCCTACTCCAGCTGATATGTATCATACTATCTATGTAATTTAGTACTTTGGATTTAGCCCCTAAGGTGATAAGGAATCTGCCTGTGACTTCCTTGGTGATAGAAATTATGGAAATCAAGGACAGGATAATGCCCCTGAATCAGGTAAACATCAGAAACATCACTTCTTCCCCTCTTTATCATGTATGTGGTAATAAGGTCAGATAGAAGAAATTAGGAGAAGGTATCTGAAGAATATTTTGGAAAAGTGGAGGTTGTATAATCTTTAGTGCCTTCTTTCTTGGACTGGGGCTATGTTTAACTTCAAGTCTTGATAGATAATGTATAGTTGAGAAATGTTAAGTTTCTGTGAGTCACCTGACTTCTGCTTGCTCTAAATTTCTTCTGAATCCTGAAAGGCCCCAAATTTGATTGGTGAATACAGAGGGCTTCAATAGTGAGTCCTGATACCATTTCTTGGTGGATTATCTCTTTACTATAACCACCTATGCTCACAGTGGACTATGAGTTTTCCTTGTGAAATTTATTAGGTTGGCGCAAAAGTAATTGTGATTTTTGCCATTTTTTCCGCCAACCTAATAAAACTCCCATTCAGCAGATGCTGTCGATGAAGAAATTATCTAGAACTCCAGGAGTCTATCAACTATTTTGTTTCCAAATGAGGGAAGTGTTCTAAAGGCATTAGGATGGTGGTATGATGTACAGGTATTTAAAGGGTCTGATAAAATAAAGGATGTTTTTCTAAGTCTGTGTAGCAAATCATGTAACATTAGAATGGGCCAAGGGCTTTGAAGTAGTAATTTAAAGTCATTCTATTTCAGAGCTTGAGAAGGCTTTACACTGCTCCTATCTCGTTTTAATAGGATCTCTCTTAATTTCCAGTAGATGAGAATCATTGCTAACCAGGTTAATAAGAACAATTCAAGCTTTTATCTTTTTTATTTTTCTGTAACAAGACCCTAAAACTAACTCCTTCCCTTACCCCACCAACCATGATGACAGAATTTTTTTTTAATTGAAATGAAAAGAGAAATTATCCATGGGGATGGGAAGACTCAGAAAGGTTCAGTATGAGTCACTCTAGTACTTGCATAAATCTGCCAATCAGAAGAATCAGGATGCTGGAAATAGGTAGAAGTGGAAATTGAAGAGTAGACTAATTAGAGCAGAGCTCCTCAAACTTTAATGTGCATATACATCATCTGAGAGAATGTCCTCTAAAATGTAGACACTGATTTAGTAGGTCTAGGAATCTATACTTTTTAACAAGTTCCAAGTTGATTCAAATATAGTTTGCAAAGCATGTGGTAAATTAGAACTTGGGTGTGACCATAGAACAGACATAATCAGAGATTATCTGGAAAACGTGTCCCTCTAGAAGGGGACTCTAGATATGGACGTCAAATGGGCAAAAGAGGGGTAGCAAGTGGTCCAGAACCAGGAATATGACTCCCCTGTGGTGTGGGCAGGTGTGGGCTAGACAAGGCAGTGGGGATCACTATTGGACTCCAGGTCAGAGAAGAACAGAACAAATTTGGTTAAAATACCTTATTTTAGACCTAAGTGTTGGGGTTGGGTAGGAGCCTAAAATAATCCTTTAAAAGTCTAATTTGGGCTTCTCCAAACTTAATACCAGTCATTTGTGAGTCATTCCTTAAAAAGGCAGATAATGTCTCTTTATTATTTATCTCTGTCTGTACACATCCATTTGTCCATCCATTGTCTATCAGGAATTTTGCACATGTTATTTTCATTCCTCAGAGTGCTCTTTCATTTTTTAACTGACAGTCTCCATTGTCATTTGGTTCTCAGACTAAATGCCATGTTCATTAATAGGCTTCCTGTTGTTCCTCATAAGAACCTGTTAGTTTACATCTCAGCTCATTGTTCCTTTTTGTGTTCCCTATTGCTTAACTAATAAATATTTATTGTGGCTGGGCACGGTGGCTCATGCCTATAATCCCAGCACTTTGGGAGGCCGAGGAGGGCAGATCCCCTGAGGTCGGGAGTTCGAGACCAGCCTGACTAACATGGAGAAACCCTGTCTTTACTAAAAATACAAAATTAGCTGAGTGTGGTGGCACATGCCTGTAATTCCAGCTACTCAGGAGGCTGAGGCAGGAGAATTGCTTGAACCCAGGAGGTGGAGGTTGCAGTGAGCCGAGATCATGCCATTGTACTTCAGCCTGGGCAACAAGAGCAAAACTCTGTCTCAAAACAAAAAAAAAAAAATATATATATATATGTACATATATATATATACACACACACACATATATATACACATATATGTACACATATGTACACATATATATGTGTACATATATATATATATAGTACTCCTACTATGTGACAGGACTTTCCTCAGTGCTAGAAATGTAGGCCTAGACAAAGATAAAAATGTTTGTTTTCAGTTCTAGTGAACTGTTTTCTATGTAGCTTTAACTAAAGTTTGCAATTGTTTGTTTTGATTGTTTAATTGTTAACCTATTACAGTGTAGAATGCATGACTCCAGAAACCATAAATATCTTATTCAGTCACATATTTGTAATATTTGTTGGGTAATTTAGTGATAAAGTAGAATAATAGCAATGGAGCTAAAAATCTTTCATGGAACATGTGCAATTACACAAAGAAAAATGACAAACATCAGGGACATTAGTAAGATACTTGTGATGGAATATAAATAAGATTTCTTATTCAAGGCTACTGGGTAGATTCTGGAAAACTTATTTAAGTGGATCTTTGAAAAATAAAATTTTATAGAGTAAGAGGGAAAAAAATAATTGTGCTCTGGAAACAGGGAACAGCATGTTGCTGGGAGCAAAATGTAAGCATAGTGTGTTTTCAGTCCTGGAAAAAAATTTTAAAAAAAGCATAGTGTGTTTTCAATTTCAAGGAAAGGAGTAACGAGATAAATGTGGGAGGTGGAGAGAAGCTGGTGTATGAAAGCTATGTTAAGATACATGTTAAGAAGTGAAGTCTTGTAAATCATATTGAGAAATGTAGACTTTATGCTAAGATCAGTGGGGAGTGACTGTGTATTTCTAAATGGCAACACTGTAAGTTTAGTTTTAAAAGATTATTTTATGTACTCTGAACAATGTATTGGACAGAAGCAAAACTATAGGCAAATTGGAAGGTTATTGTGCTAATCTAGGCCAAATCTATTTAAAAACTATTAGAACTAATAAGTTCAGCAAAGTTACAGGATATAAGACAATTATATATAAACCAAATGTGTTTCTATGCATGAGCAATTAACAATTAGAAAACAAAATTAAGAAAATACTTTTATTTATAACATTATCAAAATAAAATACTAAGAATAAATTCAATAAATTAAATATAAAAATTATATTATGAAAACTATGAATTATCGTTGAAAGAAGGGAAAGAAGTTCTGACTAAATGAAAAGTTATCTCATGTTCATGGATTAGAAGATTTAATATTGTTAAGATGGCTGTACCACTCAAATTAATTTACAGATTCCACACAGTCGCTGTTAAAATATGAGCTGGCTTCTTTCAGAAAATGACAAGCTATACTAAAATTTGTATGGAAATTCAAGGGACCTGGAATGGCCTAACTACCTTAAAAAAAGTACAAATTTGGATGACTCACACTCACTGATTTCAAAACGTAATATAATGCTGCAGTAATCAAAACCATATGGTACTGGCATAAGGGCAGATGTATAGATTAATAGAATAGCGATGAGAATCCAGAAACAAACCATCACATTTATGATCTATTAATTTTTAACAAGGATCCTAAGACAATTCAGTGGGAGAAAGACTAGACATTTCAATAAATGGTGCTAGGATTGCTGGCTATCCACACATAAAAGAATAAAGATGGGTGCCTTCCTCACATTAGATACAAAAATTAACTCAAAATAAATTAAAACAAAATGTAAGAGCTAAAGGGTAAAACCCTTAGAAGAAAATATAGATACAAATCTCTGTGACATTTCATTAGCAATGGTTTCTTAGTATTACACCAAAAGCACAGGCAACAACCACAAATAGACAAACTGGACTTTATCAAAATTTAAAATTTTTGTTATTAAAAGGATACTACCAAGAAAGTGAGAAGATAATGCACAGAATGAGAAAAAATATTGCAAATCGTATACTTGATAAGTGAGTTGTATCTAGAATGTATAAAGAGTACCGAGAATTCGATAACATAAAGACAAAAACCCAGTTAAAAAATGGGAAAAGGTTCTGAATAGACATTTGTGTAAAGAAGATTTACACATGGCCACCAAGCACATGACAAGATGTTTAACATAATTAACCATCAGAACAATGCAAATCAAAGTCACAGTGAGATACCACTAGATATCCATTAGGAAATATATAATTTAAAAAGACCAGTAATAACAACTGTTGGTGAGAATGTGGAGAAATTTGAAAGTTCATACACTGCTGATGTGAAAGTAAAATTGTGTAGCCATTATAGAAAACATTTCTCAAAAGGTTAAACATAGGCCGGGCACAGTGGCTCACACCCATAATCCCAGCACTTTGGGAAACCCAGGCAGGCAGATCATGAGGTCAAGAAATCTAGACCATCCCAACGAACATGGTGAAACCCCATCTCTACTAAAAATACAAAAAAAAAAATTAGCTGGGCATGGTGGCACACACATGTAATCCCCCAGCTACTCAGGAGGCTGAGGCAAGAGGATTTCTTGAACCTGGGAGGCAGAGGCTGCAGTGAGCCAAGATTGTGCCACTGCACCCCACCCTGTTGACAGAGCAAGACTCCGTCTCAAAAAACAAAAACAAACAAAACAAAAAAAGGTTAAACATATAGTTACCATGTGACATAGCAATTCCACTCCTAGTTACATATCCAAGAGAAATGAAAATATATGTCTACATAAAACTTGTACATGAATATGCTTAGCAAAATTACTCATAATAGCCAAAAAAGGAAAAACAACCCAAATGTCCATCAATTTATGAATGGATGAATAAAATGTGGCATATCCATACAATAGAAAAGTATTCAGCAGTAAAGAAGAATGAAATACTAAAACATGCTATAAGGTGTGTGAACCTTGAAAACATGCTAAATGAAAGAAGCCAGTCATGAAAGATCACATGCTGTATGATTCCATTTATATGAAATCTCCAGAATAGTCAAATCTATAGAGATAGAGGATTGGTGGTTGCCAGGAGTGAGAATAGTGATAGGAAATAGGGAATGACTGTTGAGCATGAGGTTTCTTTCTAGGGAGAAGAAAATTGTTCTAAGATTGACTGTGGTGATAGCTGCTCAATTCTGTGATAATAGTATAAATCACTGATTTGTACATTTTACTTGGGTGAATAATATTGTATTCTAATTATATCTCAAAGCTGTTATATTTAAACAGACCTAAGTAAAAGTTGTTGGTGGCCTGCTCTACAATATTAATGGTAATAGGAATAAAATCAGGGCATATTTAGGAAAAATAATCAACTAGACATAGATAACAGGTGTTAGATAGAATGTTAGTACAGATGCTCTCAGAGGCAGAAGCACGCATAGGGTTAAACATGTGAGAATTCTATTAAGCAGAGTACCTATGTGAAAAAAAGTAGGGAAAAAGCTGGAAAGGTTGGGAGAGCCCGCAGATCATTATGCAAGTCTGATCTCAAGTGAAGAAGGGAAAGAGAAGGTTAGGTGGAAGTTTTCTAGATGGTGTACAGTCTAATAAATTTTCTGCAAAGTTGTTTATTATGGAGTTTTCAAACTAAAGCTGTCCATCTGAGGAGTCCTGTATCTCTAGGAATGAATGAATCTACCACAGGATTTCTTATGAACTTCATCAATGGCCCTTGGGAGTCGTGACCACAGTACAAATGTGGGATGGATTTCCTGGTGCATTACCTATGGCCTTGTATTTGATAATTTGTGAATGCGTGCTCATGCACCATGGACAGTATCAAGTATGATTCTTAAGTTTCTCACCAGAGCATTGGGACATTCATTCATTAAAATAGGGAATAGCATGGGAGGAGCTTGTGGATAGTTGGGGACATAAATTGAGGTTTGGATATGGGTAACACACATCCATATAGACCATTTAAAAGTATGCCCTCTCTCATCACTCCTGTTCAACATAGTGTTGGAAGTTCTGGCCAGGGCAATCAGGCAGGAGAAGGAAACAAAGGGTATTCAATTATGAAAAGAGGAAGTCAAATTGTCCCTGTTTGCAGATGACATGATTGTATATCTAGAAAACCCCATCGTCTCAGCCCAAAATCTCCTTAAGCTGCTAGGCAAATTCACCAAAGTCTCAGGATACAAAATCAATGTGCAAAAATCACAAGCATTCTTATACGCCAATAACAGACAGAGAGCCAAATCATGAGTGAACTCCCATTCACAACTGCTTCAAAGAGAATAAAATACCTAGGAATCCAACTTACAAGGGATGTGAAGGACCTCTTCAAAGAGAACTACAAACCACTGCTCAATGATATAAGAGGATACAAACAAGTGGAAGAACATTCCATGCTCATGGGTAGGAAGAATCAATATCATGAAAATGGCCATACTGCTCAAGGTAATTTATAGATTCAATGCCATCCCCATCAAGCTACCAATGACTTTCTTCACAGAATTAGAAAAAACTACTTTAAAGTTCATATGGAACCATAAAAGAGCCCGCATCACCAAGTCAATCCTAAACCAAAAGAACAAAGCTGGAGGCATCACGCTACCTGAATTCAAACTATACTACAAAGCTACAGTAACCAAAACAGCATGGTACTGGTACCAAAACAGAGATATAGACCAATGGAACAGAACAGAGCCCTCAGAAATAATGCCGCATATCTACAACCATCTGATCTTTGACAAACCTGACAAAAACAAGCAATGGGGAAAGGATTCCCTATTTAATAAATGGTGCTAGGAAAACTGGCTAGCCATATGTAGAAAGCTGAAACTGAATCCCTTCCTTACACTTTATACAAAAATTAATTCAAGATGGATTAAAGACTTAAATGTTAGACCTGAAACCATAAAAACCCTAGAAGAAAACCTAGGCAATACCATTCAGGACTTAGGCATGGGCAAGGACTTCATGCCTAAAACACCAAAAGCAACGGCAACAAAAGCCAAAATTGACAAATGGGATCTAATTAAACTAAAGAGCTTCTGCACAGCAAAAGAAACTACCATCAGAGTGAACAGGCAACCTACAGAATGGGAGAAAATTTTTGCAATCTACTCATCTGACAAAGGGCTAATATCCAGAATCTACAAAGAACTCAAAGAAATTTACAAGAAAAAAACAACCCCATCAAAAAGTGAGTGAAGGATATGAACAGACACTTCTCAAAAAGAAGACATTTATGCAGCCAAAAGACACATGAAAAAATGCTCATCATCACTGGCCATCAGAGAAATGAAAATCAAAACCACAATGAGATACCATCTCACACCAGTTAGAATGGCCATCATGGAGAAATCAGGAAACAACAGGTTCTGGAGAGGATGTGGAGAGATAGGAACACTTCTACACTGTTGGTGGGACTGTAAACTAGTTCAACCATTGTGGAAGTCAGTGTGGCGATTCCTCAGGGATCTAGAACTAGAAATACCATTTGACCCAGCCATCCCATTACTGGGTATATACCCAAAGGATTATAAATCATGCTGATATAAAGACACATGCACACAACAGTATGTTTATTGCAGCGCTAATCACAATAGCAAAGACTTGGAACCAACCCAAATGTCCAACAACAATAGACTGGATTAAGAAAATGTGGCACATATACACCATGGAATACTATGCAGCCATAAAAATTTATGAGTTCATGTCCTTTGTAGCGACATGGATGAAGCTGGAAACCATCATTCTCAGCAAACTATCACAAGGACAAAAAACCAAACACCTCATGTTCTCACTCAGAGGTGGGAATTGAATAATGAGAACACATGGACACAGGAAGGGGAACATCACACACTGGGGACTGTTGTGGGGTGGGGGAAAGGGGGAGGGATAGCATTAGGAGATACACATAATGTTAAATGATGAGTTACTGGGTGCAGCACACCAACATGGCACATGTATACATATGTAACAAACCTGCACGTTGTGCACACGTACCCTAAAACTTAAAGCCTAATAAAAATAAAAAAATAAAAGCATGAACATGAAAATCAGAAATATGGATACAGGACTTAAATGGTACACGAATGAGCAATGTAGGATAGAGATAAAGACTTGAACATCATGATCAAACAGATGATAATTATAGATGAGATGAGTGCTATGACACAGACCAGCTAGGGTTATAGAAAGATTCTGGGGGAGATGTTTCTTGAGCCTGAAGGATGTGAAGGAGTAAGCTAGGCAAAAATGGTGGCACAAAGGTACTCAAGATGGTAGGATTGTCCTGTGCAAAGTGTGCACCCGGGAAGAGTACTATGCTTTCAAGGATCTGTAAGTAATTTCTTTGGGTAGAGATTCATATGGAAAAGTAGAAAGAGGTTATACTGAAGAAGTAGGGAATGCCAAGGCACAGAAGAGTTCCAATAGTTTGCTAGAGTATGATTTTAGAGAAGGGTGACAAGGAACATATATTTTAGAGGATCACACTGGCATTGGTATGGATACAGAAATAGTGTGTACTCTAGTAAGCTGGAGAGGGCTACCCTGTCTAAAGAGGCCCATAATAATGATTTCTAAGTAAAAATTGTTTATATGAATGTCGTACTTCAGGAAAGCAAACATGATATTAAATAGATGTTTACATCATTTTTAAGACTGATCCCTTTTTGTAAGAGTTTTAAAAATCCAATTAAACAGAGTTTACCCATTAAAATATTAATTATCTTTACCATAACATTGTACTTTTTAATGATGAACTAGTATTTATTTTTCAGTAATACTTTAGGGAAGTAGTGTGATTATTTCTTATAATTGCAGCTTGAATTGTTGAGTTTTGCTTTAAGCTATTAGTAAACCAGAATAGGTGAACAATTATAATTTCCTTTTTCAAAGAGTATTTGAATGTTTGTAGTCAATTCTCAGGAAATCTCATTCAGGTAGAATTCTGGACTCTGACCTCATCAGTCTACATTATTTTAGTTACTTTGGGATCAAAAGTGAAGTTCTGACAGTCTCCAGATAGAGAGTAACATTTTACTTTATGTTATTTATAAATTTTCATACTGAATTTAATCTGTAGGCTCATTGGTAAGAGATTATACTTTCAAGCAAAGCGCACCCTAAAAATTTGCTGTTTTCTTAAGTAGAAAATATCAGGCTACTGACGCTAGCATTAAAAGAAAACCGCGCATAGATAACACCAGGACTTTTGGTTTCAGAAAGACTTGTTTGCCTAACTTATTTGTTTTATTTTAAAAAATGTCCCAGCATAGAGAGAACAAAATCTGAAGTCCATTGCCAGGAGCCATCCATATGACATTGGTCACTGTTAGTTTAGGAAAGATTGTTTTGTGATCACAAAACATTCTGGAACAATTTTCTTCAAAGATCATATTTTGTATTCTCTATGAATATGTCATATGATAATTGGGTCTTCATACCAAAGTACAATTTTAGGTAATTTTGGATATTTCAGTTCTAAGAAAATGTCTTCTGAACTGAATAGACTATTGCTGCAAATGTTTAAATATTTGTTACCTATATTATCACCTACCAGAATATAACATCTACCACATAATATGTAAAAGTAAAATAAGAAACTATATGTGAAAAAATGCATAACTTGTTAAGTAGGCATATAGTTATCACTCCCTTAACTCTGCCCTAGATCTGTGTACTCCTAGCATGGAAATAAACACCTACACATCCTAGAAATATTTCCTATAGAGCACATCAGTTTTATCTATATAAAATATATGCTTAATTTGCTAAAGAAGTAATATGCATCACAAAAGGTGTTCATGTTTAAAATGCTTTCTTTTCTAGTTAGTAAAACATGATTTAAAATAATATATTTGCTTCTCAATGGTAAATTTTTAAATTAATCGGAATCATTGTAAATTGGTTTTTTTATGTGGATATTTGAATGATTTGCTCATTTATGTGATAAATGTACCAGAGCATTTTAGGATAGACACACTGTTTTGCAAATGTACTTATTTTCTTATATCTCCACCTGGGATTTTGTTTGTTAAAAATGCTAAAAAGTTCACTTCCCAAACAGAAATTTATGGGGGAATATGTATGTGTGTCAAGGTTTTAATAATTATGTTGATTATTGATTGGCTGTTGAATCAACTGTTCCAATTTGAAAAATATTTGAAGATAAGAAGATTAATTTTTACAAATAAGATAATATGCAGGCAGGCAGAACCTGATTGGAGATAAAGGTCAGTAGCCATCTGTTCCTCAGTCTTATTTAGAAGAGCAGAAGGTGTGGTATGTCATGCCCAAGCTGTTTTCAAATGCATGATAACAAAAAATGTAAAATCGTTTGGAAGGTGAGTTTTTTGAAATTTCACCTTCAAGCAAATTTCTTCCTCAGATAAACAAAATAAATATTTAGTTTCTGCTGAAGTTTTTTTCTGCAGAATGAAAAGATATGCAGCTCCCTAACCTAAATGAATGTACTCTAGAATTAGTCTTGTGAAACAAAGTATAGCAAAGACAATTATTGGAAGATAGAGGTATAAACTCTGTTCAGGAAGCATTATGCGAATTTGCCACTGATTGGCCAGTTTTTCCACACTGAAATTTTGTCTACCTGTTCATTAAATGACTTAAGCGTGCCTTGCTTAATATTATTATTGCTTACTAACTCTGAGTATACATGTATCTTTCTGGAATTTTTTGTGAGAACAGAACTTTTGAGATCTGATGTCAGCAGGCAAGGCAAACTTACTGAAGGTTCTAGGTGGATGAGAGCCCTACAGCAATAAAACATGTAAACATGACAATTCTTTTTAGCTGCATCAACTCTTTTTGGTATTCCCACAACCAATCTCAATTTTCTCTTTTTATAACAACTCAGTAAGGGGTTTTACCAGAGCAGACAAGCATGAAATTAATTTTCCATAGAAGTTTACTGATGCTAGGAAACTTGCTAGTCAGTAATGTTGGTGTAAGTCCTGATGCTGGCATGGAGGTTTCATTTTTTCCTTTTTAATTGCAGTGAATTTTATCAGCATAAATTTTATAACATAGATACTATGCAAAAGCTTTAAAGGAAGAAATGCAGGGTTTTTCATATTTAATCTCTTAATATTTGGTAAGATTTGTAGTAACATAATACTCTGGTTTTTCTCATTAATAGCAAGACAACTTAATGGTTGGTCTTGGCACTTGCTGTACCTGACATACAGAATGTTAGAAGAAAGAAGATACCCCAAGGCTCCACTTGGTAACTAAAGGGCTGAGATGGCTCTTATAAATTAGCATTGATGAGACTCTTTTTTAGAACTAGCAAAGCCTGCGTATGTTAACTGTAACTTGGTTAAATTTTTTCTCCATGTTGTTAAGCCTAAAACACCTCCTGTATCTTGGCAACCTCTCTTAGACGTAATTGTTGCTTCAAAGCCTTTAGGAATTATATACTACCTGTTTTAAGGATATAGGTTCTTGATTAATAGGAGCAATCATTTCTAATTTTATATATCTAAGAATTTCCAGTCTTAGCTCTCTTTATTCCAACAGAAACTTGTAAAATATTATGCAACCTAGGGTCATGTGCTGAGAGAACTTTACTCTTTATCAGACCTGGCCTGGATAGAGGATTCTAGAGTCTGGTCATTTGGACTGCTCTTGCATTGCCCTGCTCTTTAGGTGACCTTCTTTATACAGTCACTGCCAGATGCATAACTTGCTTGTCTTGAAAGGCTCAGCTTGGCTCTCTCCTTTGTACTGGGGAGGTGAGCTCCTGCTGAGTTTCCCACATCTTCCTGATAACTTTTAAGAGAGAAAAAAATTCTTCCCTTAGTTTCTGAGACCAGTGCATGTTTTGTACATGGTGCTCCTGAGCATCTTGTGGAGAGCGAAGATTTTGCAGATGTAGCAAATCTCTTGCTTGTCTAATCCCCCAGAGTGGTAAATGAGGTGTATTATTTGATTTTTCGCTAGCTAAATTTATTTGGGAGCTAAGAGGCTGAATGTGTAAGAATAGAAAGGTAAACTCTCTGAAAGGGTGTAACAAGTGGAGACTGAGGTGACAGGAGGATACTTCCTGACATCCAACCTACTGGTCCTGCCCTCCCAGTTGGGACAGATTTGTACCTTTTTAGAAACATTTATAGAACACTTATTAGATGCAAGGCGAAGTACTAAGTTGCTGCTAAGCAAGACAAGAACAACAAAAGGCTGTGGTCTCTATCCCCAAGGCTGTGTCTATGTGTATGCTCATAGATATACACATAAAAAAGCTCAGAAGCATTTAAACTAAAAATACAAGGCAAGGTGAAGTTATAATACCAGCCAGCCATATATTGAATGCTGTAAATGCTCATTAAATGCTGACAAGTATCCCATGAGGCAGCTGCTTTTATTTTCAGGATTTTATGGAGTATGAAACTGAAGTCCAGGAAGGTTCAGAAACTTGCCTAAGGCTGTACAACTCTTTAGCAGTAGAGCTGAGGTTTGAACCAAGGCAAACCTGGCTCAGCATCGGTGTGCCAAACTGTTAGCCAAAACTTCCCCTCCTCACTGTGTGGTGAAGAACAGCAGCCCTTATGTGTTCTTAAAGAAGTCAGCCTTCGAGGAGCAGCACTGTGCCTTTTACCTTTTTATGTCGTCTTGTGCTAGCAAAGTGAAAGTGCGTATGTGTGGATGAGAATGACAGTGGTGCTGAAGGGAAATTAGCTTCTCTCCCCCGCTTTTCTCATTTTGTGATTGGGGGAAAAGTAGTATATAGGAAGAACGTAGATGAATTAGACTGGCTGTCATCTTAGCTTTGTCATTAATCAGGCATATGACTTTAAATAATTCACTTGGCTTCTATGGATAACCAGTTTCCTTAATTGCTAAAGAGGTTGAACCAGAAGTTCCCTTCCAGCTTTAGAATTCTAAGGTCGATGATGTCACTGTAGAGACAGATTTATCATCTGCAGACCTTTCCACTTTTGTGCACATAAATAGTTGTTTATTTGAAGTGCCTAGTTACAGTCTATTTTGTATAACTGATAGCAGAGAGTTTTTATTGTACAAGAAACACTTTATTTCTTATTGCTGTACATCAAACTGATGGGTCTGCCATAATTTCTCAGCTGTCAAACTGAATGTCGAATTAGGACTTTGTGTGTCCTTGAAGTGCTTTGTCTACTTTTCCCTTATTGTACACAGAAAGTAGAGAACACATGGTTCTTGCTCAAGTGTCTAGGGCACTTGATCGTGGTGGCTTGTAAGCATTGACTATTAAACTGCGTTATAAACTGGCAAATTTATTTTTAAAATACATTTTATTGAAATTTCACAGAAATAACTACAAATTCAGTTCACCTTCTGTCTGTTTGATGCCAAAAAGCACAATGATCCAACCACTATATTTTTATGAATTCACATTGATATTCATTTCTAAATAACACTATCTATAATCTTTACAGTGCTTATTTTAGGGACATGAATCTAAACATCTATAATTCTTGCTGGACATCATTAGGATAAACTTCCTCTTGCAGAAATATGTTTTTTCTTTCAACGTATTTATTTTCAGAAACATTCTAATTTGATAGTGAAATACATGGTCCTAATGAGGATGTTGGTGGCATCATTGTTAAAAGAGAGACATCATTAGCATCAAACACTGTTGAATTTATTTAAAAGATTTGGGTACACATAGTGATGATGGTCACATAGCAGTGTAAATGGATATAATGTCACTGAACTGTACACTTACAAATAATTACAATGATAACTACTCTATTGTGTATAGTTTACCACAATAAGCAACAACAACAAGGAGATTGTAGTTGGAATATTATTGAGCCAGCATCCATGATCTCTAAGTTCAACCCATTGTTCTTGCTTCTTGAATTTCCATATACCATTGCATCTTGTGAGGGATTTGGTTTACCTCTTTTAAATTTTGGTACTGCCAATCGTCTATTCTTCCCCATTCGTTTTATTAAATGTAACAATTTCATTATCCATTGTCTTAGTTTTACCCAGATTCTAAGATTTAGTCCCGGAATTGGAAATAAAGATGCGTTCTTTTCTGAAAGTGTTCATAGCAGTCAGCAGTCAGTTTGGAACATTTTTACTCCAAAGTAAGTACACAGAAATGGTAAGAGACAATCACCTTCATGGGCAATTTTCCCAAAAGAAAATTATCGAGAGGTCAGGTTAGCTCACCAGAACATAATACTCTAATTGTTTGAATTGAATTTGGAGAGAGTAATGATCTAGGTGAAAGCTGTGAAAACAACGACGTAGGAATACTAGCATTGTCCCAAAATATCTAACGGAGAGTAAGGTATACAACTGCATTCCACTCATATCTAAATGAAGAATTGGCATTGAATTTACTTGTTTAGAATTGTGGGATTGTATTAAATCCGGGAGATGGTTGCAAGTATAAAGAGTATGACTCCTCAAGCATATTACCTGGGCTGACAAGTCAGCTCCATGACCTTGAGCAAAGTATTACTTCTCTATGTCTCCATTTCTTCAAAAGGGAATAATGGTAGTCCTTAGTTCATAGTTGTGTTGTAATAGAAAATGAGATAATACATGTATAATACTTGATACAATGTCAGGGGTAGAGTAAACACGTGCCAAGTATTAGTAATTATCATCCATAACATGCAGTATTTCATTGTATTAAATTACACAATCTTAGACTTGGAAGGGATCCATTGCAGGAATTCTCTCCACTATATTTTTTAGATATGGTTACAGAAATAAGGTGCACTCTACTCCTTAAGTATCCTTTGTCCTTCTGAATAGGCTTAATCATTGTTGAGCCAACATCTGTGACCTCTATGTTACACCTATTGTCTCTGCTTCATAGAACTTCATATAACATCTGAGCTTTCTTCCATATGGCAGCCTTTCAAATGCATTGTATAAAGACAGATATCTCATTTTCCATTTGCTTTCTCATGTCCAGGATAAATATTCTAAATTGTTGGGTTTATGTTGTAATCTTCTTTATTTGAAGACACTGTTAACTGGCTAACCGAATACGCATTCTCCTCTCCATTCTCCCTTACCTGCCTCCAAAATACAATTTGAAAAGTTTATTCGTTCACATGGCAGCTAATGGTGGCCACAAGACTCAATTCTAGCCGGTGATGTGTATAGAGAACTCAGACTGGAGACTTTTCTCTCTTTTTAAATAGAGATGGTGTCTCACTAGGTTGCCCAGGCCAGTCTCAAACTCCTGGGCCTAAGTGATCCTCCCGGCTTGTCCTCCCAAAGACTGGAGACTTTCTGGGAAAGCATCTAACTTCCCAGTAAAAGTGACAGTTCCAAATGGCTTTGTCCCTTCTCCTTTCTTCCTCTTTTTTTTTTTTTTTGGCCTTCTTTTTTTTTTTATTATACTTTAAGTTAAGGGTACATGTGCACAACGTGCAGGTTGTTACATACGTATACATGTGCCATGTTGGTGTGCTGCACCCGTTAACTCGTCATTTAGCATTAGGTATATCTCCTAATACTATCCCTTCCCCCCTCCCCCCACCCAACAACAGGCCCCAGTGTGTGATGTTCTCCTTCCTGTGTCCATGTGTCCTCATTGTTCAATTCCCACCTACGAGTGAGAACATGCGGTGTTTGGTTTTTTGTCGTTGCGAGAGTTTGCTGAGAATGATGGTTTCCAGCTTCAAGTGAGAACATGATCATTGGGGCTGCAGTAGCAGCACTTAAGATGATGAATTTGAGGGCAAAACTAGCAAGCTAAGGCCCCAGGGTTGGAATCATAGAGAGCCTAGCGCTTATTAACCATTTTCAGCAGCTCAACTAGTATTTATAACCAATGTTCTTCATCTTTTTTGTAGATTAGATAGTAACTGTTTATATCATTTGAAACCAGTGATTCTCCAACTTTAGCATGCATCAGAATTATGTGCGGGGATCTTTAAAACTCAGATTGCTGGCTTGCTACTCTAGTTCCTAATTCTGTAGACGTGGAAAGGGGATTGGGAATTTGTATTTCTAGCAAATTCCCAGGTGATGCTGATACTGATGTAGTGGTGGTGGTGGTGGTAGTGATTGGAGGGTACTTTGAGAACTCCTGGTTTAAACCATTGCTAATCTGATTGTTGTTTATTTACAGTTTATGACCTTCCTTAATTAATACAAACAAAATTCACTTTATATGATTTTGAATAGCTCTCTTGAAGTGTTTTAGCAATATTCAAAAGGGATTTTTAAAACTCTTCTTCACACTAGAGAGCTCCTTTACCAGACCATCTATGCTTTTATACCAGCTAGCATAGTTATGAGTTGCACTTTAGCAAATCAATTATCAGTCCATGGGATATTTAATGAAATTTTATTATGTTCAGGACATTGTGAGGATTCAAGGAAAGGTGAGATATTGACACAGCTGCCAGGGAGTTTACATAGAAGTTGATACACAAAGACACAATTTCCATCTGTATCAAAAATTATGATTTCCAAAAAGCTTTCAAGTATATTAGCATATTTAATACTCAAGATAATGTGAAGTAGACAGGAGGAATATTGTCACACTCATTTAATAGAAAGATTGATGTCCAGGCCAGATGTGGTGACTCCTACCACTTTGGGAGGCCGAGGCCGGCAGATCATTTGAGGTCAGGAGTTCGACACCAGCCTGACCAGCAGGGTGAAACCCCATCTCTACTAAAAATACAAAAAAAGTTAGCCAGGTGTGGTGCCATATGCCTGTAGTCCTGGCTACTAGGGAGTCTGAGGCAGGAGAATCGCTTAAACCGGGAAGGTGGAGGCTACAGTGAGCTGAGATTGCGTCACTGCACTCCAGCCTGGGTGACAGGGAGAGACTTCATCTGAAAGAGAGAGAGAGGGAGAGAGAGAGAGAGAGAGAGAGAGAGAGAAAGGGGAGAGGAAGGGAGGGGAAGGGAGGGGAGAGGAGAGGAAAGGAGAGGAGAGGAGAGGGAAGAAAAATTGAGGTCTAATTAGTTAAATAATGAATGTAAAGTATGCCAAAAATAACAAATAACAAAATCAGCTCTAGGAATTTAAACACCTAATTCAAGCACAAGTACATTAGCCAAATATTTGTAATTATCTTTTGCCACTTCTGTCTCCTCCCTTTTCAGGACAATATAGAAATACAATTAGCTTTATTTTTTTTTAATGCTTTGTGGTCATAAATCGCTTCTCAGCCAGAGTGAAAGACAACTGGCTTTTTGAAAATTATCTCAAAGAAGCTCTTTTTAAATGCAACATTCAACCGGTGAGAGATGTTCAGAACTGCTGTGCACCACTGCACCAAGTTGGCCAGCTTAGATAACAAGTGGAAACTGCAATTCTAGCCATGTGCCCTGTATGGAACTACATTTCTCCAGAGGAAGGGGAAGACTATTTATCAGCCCCAGGACAGAGGGTGTCAGCACCTACTAACTACTCTTCTTCCACAGTGCCATGAAAATATCAAAACTGTTCCCTTGAGTTGGGTACCATTTTGGGAGGAATATGGACCAGGGAGATATTTTGAGAGTTAAAACAACGTTAAAGGAAATCTGAAATTTGAGTTAACTGCTTATGTACTCAAAAGAGATTATTTGCAACTAGAAGTAACTAAGTTACTTTGATTTTAAATTTAAGACTTCCATCCTCTTCTCTTCACTCTCCCTTCCTCTACCTTCCATTAGCAAATATAGGGGCTCAGGAGGAAGCTACTGGATTTTAGAGAAGTAGATGAGCTCCTTTTTGTTTCTTTGTTTTATATGTTTTAATTGCTAGGTATACGTTTCTACCACACCACATATATAACATTTGTCATCTATTTCAAAGGGTAAGAATTAATTCCAATAATAGGAATAGATAGATGATACTATATACCACATACAGAATAAAGTACAAGTTACGTTTCTTGCCCTGGAATTACTTGCAGTCTAAAATAGAGAAAACAAATGTTGATATAAATGTTTCTGAGTGTAAGTAAAGCAATTCCGAGTTCATTACACAGTTAGTGAATATTGTTCATTTGCACAATTAAATTATATGCACTTTTCCTTAATTATCTTTCTCAATTTTAGACATTTTAAAATTCATGAGCTATAACAATAAATACAATAAAAGCTTTCTAGTTTTAAAGAATTTTAGTTAGTATACTATAAATAAGTGTAAATTGAAAGCCATGCAGAGAAAGAGATTTAAATAGAACAATTGCCTTTTTTTGTATGTTATTTTACATGAAAAATCAAAATGTAAACATAATTTCTGTTCAGGACTGGGATTCTAAGTGAAATAGGCTGTTACCTATATAGTGTAATTTGCATAGTAATTTTTTTTTATTTTTCTGATGATTGAAATTCAACCATTAGTGAGAGATCCTTTAGGTGTAAGCATTGTAGTCTTTCTGTAGAACTTTTAAAATGCAAATGAACATGGAAGACTACAACCAAATGAAGTTCTGTACAGTTTAGCCTGGTTGCAAATATCAGAAGCATTCCTTTCTCAGCAGAGTAACATAAATGTTTTTAGGTGTTGGAGTAAAGCATAAAAAGAAAGACATTAAAAGTTGGAAGAAGGGCAAATTTTCAGGAAAGTCAAGAGGCGAGACGTGCCAAAAACCAGTATCCCTTACTTTACAATTATGGCTACAGCTGTGCCTGTTTTATTATTCTATGCATGTGTAAGTTGCTAACTGCTGTAATAACCACACAGTCTCAAGAGCTTAACAATAAGAGAGCACATTTCAACAACATGTTTGGCATGTGGTGGCTCTGTTAGACCCTGGGTCCTTGAAGTCCTCAGTTGTTCCCCACTTTATTCTTATTTTTGTGGGTACATATATTTATGGGGTATAGTTTTGATATAGACATGCAATGTAAAATAAGCATATCATGGAGAATGGGGTATTGATCCCCTCAAGCATTTATCCTTTGAGTTATAAGCAATCCAATTACACTATTTAAAAATGTACAATTATTGTTGACTACAGTCATCTATTGTGCTATCAAATTATAGTTCTTACTCATTCTAACTATTTTTTGTACCCATCAACCATCCCCACCTCCCTCCCACCCCCCCACTACCCTTCCCAGCCTCCAGTAACCATCCTTCTACTCTCTGTGTTCATGAGTTCAATTGTTTTGATTTTTAGATCCCACAAATCAGTGAGAACATGTGACGTTTGTCTTTATGTGCCTGGCTTATTACACTTAACATAATGATCTCCAGTTCCGTCAGGTTGTTGCAAATGACTGGAATCTCCTTTTATGGCTTAATAATATTCTATTGTACCACATTTTCTTTATTCATTCAGCTGTTGATGGACACTTAGGTTGTTTCCAAATCTCAACTATTGTAAACAGTACTGCAACAAACGTAGGAGTGCGGGTATCTCTTTAATATACTGATTTCCTTTTTTTTGGGCATATATCCGGCAGTGGGAGTGCTGGATCATATGGTATCTCAATTTTTAGTTCTTTTGAAGAACCTTGAAGCTGATCTCCACAGTGGTTGTACTAATTTACATTCCTACCAACAGTGTATGAGGGTTCCCTTTCTCCACATCCTCTTGTGCATTTGTTATTGCCTATCTTTTGGGTATAAGCCATTTTAACAGAGGTGTGTTCCTCTGCTTTAAATCTACAAATGACAAGGTGACAGAGAGGGAATGAGCAGGTGTTTGCATAAAGATCCCAGGGGACTTTGGGGGCCAATGTTTTCAGTCAACATTTTTGTGGCCGCAACTAACTATAAAGACTTTTCTAGATGCTAGGCAGCTGGTCAAAATATTTTTCCATGTTCCTAGGAGAGAAAGTAGATGGTTTCGTAAATAGCCAGCATTTTTTTTCCTGCCATCATTAGCTTTCAGAATTATTAATAGAAATGATCCTCTAAAGGTGAAAGTACTTAATATTTGAAATAGGCCAGACATTTGCTTGACAATAGATATGATTTCCCAGATAGAGGCAAGACACTTAATAGTCATATACAACACTCTCAGTTTGTCATCTTCTCTTAACCCCTATGTATAGTAAATCAATAAACACTGATTGGGTCCCTGTTGTACCAAATATCTATAATCATCACTGCTATTAACACCTATTGACTACATACTGTGTGTGGAACCTTGTGCTGTCTACTTTTAAAAATACAATGAAGCAGTAGGTATAGTAGGAAATTCCTTATCTGATATGATCAAGATCAGAAGGTGAGTAAAATTTAAAGCAAGGAATATATAACAAGCATTTTTATTTTTAACTTGATACACATGAGTGTACGTTCATTCACCAATCTCTAAACGTAGGGCAGAGATCTTCCTTTCTGTATGGGTGTTTATCATCACTTATTTTGAAAACCCATGATGCTTAATCTACCTGGAGCACACAGTATTGATTGCCTGTCTAGAAGCTACTCCCTCTCTTCTACGTTCCCAAGAGCTTCTTTTACCCTGGTGCATTTCCCTTTCCCAAGTGAATTGGGTGATTCTCTGGCTTACCAATGAGTGGTATTAGGTAATGATCTGTTTCTGACCAATGAGACACAAAAGAAATCTGGGGAAATTCTTTGAAAGATGTCTTTGCTGCTAAAAAGCAATGTAGGGGTGTGGGAGACAGTATGGCAGATTTCCCTTTCTATTGTTGACTATTGATTTATCAGGGTGGGGTTCCTTATTCTGCTGCAGTAATTTTGGCTTCATGAAGGGTTGTTGCCAATAAACTGGAAGTGGTCAGGCAGAGAGGTGGAAATGCTGTGGGATGACTCGATTAACCTGTTGTGTTTAACAACCCCGGAGCATTTCTACCTCAGGACTTCTGGCTCACAAGAATGGGAATTCCATTATTCCTTTTAAGCCATTTCAAGCAGAATTTCTGTTACTTCCAGCCTAAAACATCTTAATTAAAATACCACAATTCCTAGGTTTGGTTTTGTTAACCTGCTATGAGACATTAGAGATGTTTATTAAGACATTCCACATGAACAGTCCTCCTAGATTGTAATGATTTTTTTTCCAGTCTTTTACAGCTGTCTTATTGGCATCTAATTCAAAAGCAGATTTTTTTTTGGTTTGCTTTTCAGTAGCTCTTATTTTGCAAATTTAAAAAGCATTAAATGTAATTTCCATAGAGGCAACATTATATTTTTCACACTCATATTTCATTAGTTTATGTGATTTTTAACTAAAATACATAACTGCAATAATAAGCACAACAAAATTGGCTGAATCTTAGTAAATATATGACTCAACTGGTAAGAACAGTAATTGCATGCACATGAAAAATAGTCTTCAGCCAGCTGAGAGCTTTCAGGGAACGGGGCTTCTGACAGGATAGGGGGACTGAAGGCTATGGATTAATCTATCCCATTGTTGAATGGTGGTTAGTTAAGATCTATGTGTCAAGTTGAGAAATATGCAATAGCCAGTTTTGTTTTTCAAAAATGGTTGAGTATTGGCAATTTCAGATGTTTCAACTTAAACACACACACACACACACACGCACACACACGCACCACATCCTTCAGGCTCCAGGATTTTAAAATACATTTAGGGACAAAGGTATAAGAAAAAATCGCCAGTACAACCTAGTGTGTATGTCGGTGTCCATCTACATTCTCTCAGATTCATTTTTATTGTTTTATTGTTGTCACTTTTAACAGCCAGCATCTGTGGCTCATTTTTAAATAGCTGCCCTTAGGCTACTGGAGCCACTTTGCCCTCCTATGCAGAGTTAGAAGTGCCTGAGAATGAACATCTTCCTGGGAAGCCTCAAGCAATGATGAATGATGGATGCGGAAATATGAAAACCTAGCCCTCTGGTCCTTGGGCTGGAGCTGAATGGGATTAAGCTGAAGCCACCCTCTGTGGGACTTCACCCACATACTTGCTCCACTTCCTCCTTTTTCTTTTCTTACTTCTACCACTCTCCTTCTGATTTCTCCTGGAGACTTCCCTTAATCACTTGCACCTTCAATTGAAGGGTGCCCTTGGGGAATCTGTCATAGCACAACAGAAATAGTAAATGTAGACTGAGTGGTGTAGACAATATACATTAGAGAAATTAGGAGTTGAGGACTGTCACTGCCAACTGCAGTGATGAAGAAAGGCTTCCAAATATAGTAGAAACTAGATTTTATACACTTGTATCTATTCAACAAATGATTGTAGAGTGACTACAATGTGCCAATTAGTGGTGATGGCAATGGAGGCATTTCCTAGGCCAGTAGTTCTCAAATTATGATCCCTGGACCACCAGAAAAGCACCTGAGAATTTGCTAAACATGGAAATTCTCAGACCCCAACCCACCACTAACTTATCAAAAACTCTGGGACCAGGGTCCAGCAGTTTGTATTTTTACCATCCTGCCAGGTGGTTCTGGTGCATATTCAAGTTTGAAACTGCTGCACAAAGATCTGGTGACATATCTTATGTGCCAATTAATAATTGTGAGCTTGGAAAATTTATTTCATTTTCTGATGTTTAGTTTCCTCATCTGAAAAAGGTAGGGGTGGTGACATTTGCCGTTTGGGGGCCAAATAAGTATTAATTTTCTTGCCTTCATTTCTCTCCATATTGCCTTCCTTTCCTTCTATTTCCCTCCCTCCTTCTCCTCTTCCTTCTCTCCTTCTTTCCCTTTCTACCTTCCTTCTTCCCTCTCCCCTCCTTTTGTCCTTCTTTCCCTTTCTTCCTTTATCTCTCCCTCCTTCCTTCCTTCTTTCCTTCCTTCCTACTTCTTTCATTCCCTCCTTCCTTCCTCCTCTCTTCCTCCCCCCTCCCTCCCTCCCTCCCTTCCTTCCTTCCTTCCTTCCTTCCTTCGTTCCTTCCTTCCTTCCTTCGTTCCTCCCTCCCTTCTTTCCTTCCTTCCTTTGTCTTTCCTCTTCCTTTCTACTTATTTGCCTGATGTTTTCAACCTGGTTATGAAAGATGGGCTGAATTTCACTAGGTGGAAAAAGAGAACTAAACTTTCTAGGAAACAGACGTCCAAGTCACAGCAGGGGGATCATTTGGCTAAAAAGAAGTCATGGTGAAAGGATAGGAATGGCAGGTTATAATGAGGAAATGGGATTTCAGATGCTGTGTTGTAGTTTAAACTATATTGTAAAGGCAATGGTAAGGCATGGGATGTGAAGGACTGGGAGTAACTTGACAAAATGCATGATTTGGGCAGACTTCTCTGGCATTGATCTACCCCAATTAGAGGAAGATCAATATTTCAGCCTTAGAATTCAGTCAGTAAAGCTTATACATTAATGTTGGCAATTAATCCAAATGGGATCCCAAATCAAAATCCTGGCATTCTAAATATGAAGTAGAAATGAGTCTAAGTCCTGCTGAGCAGGGGAAATCAACTTGGCTGAAATTTAAGACAGAAAGTGAGTAAAGATGTCTTAGTGATACTCAACCTGTTAGAATGGGAAAAATCACTAAAAGAGGAGTCAATGGGGGATATTGCTGAAGGAGACACACAGAGTTTGAGTTGAGGTGACATTCGTGGGTTACTGAATTCATGCTTCTAAACATCCAGGAAAAGAGCAAAGTTTCATAAATATCCCTGTAAAGATAGCTACATGGGCAAACTGAAATATATATAATTTACACACACACACACACACACACATATATATATATTACAAACCTCACTCTCTGCTAACTTGTATAACTGCACAGCAATTGATACATTAGTTTTGGGAAAGATTCCTGTTTGGATAGTAAAATGAAACTATTTTGAAGCATAAATGAATTGTATTATGTTGGTACACAAGTAATTGTGTTTTTTGCCATTGAAGGTAATTTCAAAAAACACAATTACTTGTGGACCAATCCAATATATGTAACACATTGTATCTGTGTGTGATTTTTTTCTTTTGGTGTGTGCAAAATGTGCTGAGTTTATTGCAGCCACAGTACTCCATAAGATTACTTTGTGTATTTCAAGTCTTTATCCCCATCTGGGCTGGATACACTGAGTGCTAAATTCACTTCCTTGTCATTTTATTCTTCTCCTGTCAGCTTCCCATCCATTGATCAAAAAATATCCAGAATCCCCAGAGTCACAAATAAGTTTTACATTTGGCCATTACATTGATCTTTCTTATTTAGCATATACTTAAAAACCATTTTCTATTGATCATAGTCCCCTCCTCAGTATCCAAACTCTAATTATTTTGAAATATTTTCATGTATACTTCCATTAATTACTCCAGAGTTTGACTAATAATGGGAAAGGACCTTTTAGTTTTCTTTTTTTTTTTTCTTTTGGTCTTGTCATGGAAAAGTATACTAATCAATGGCCCTTTCTGATGCCCTGTGAAATTCCGTGAGGATTTTTCCTGGTATCTTAATTGCAGTAGAATAGACACAGTGGTGTTCTGGCATCTCTCATCCAAAACAAACAGAAGGAATGTTGTATTAAAGATTTATATGGAGTAATGGTTCAAAACCAACCTGACCCATAGAAGAGCATAGCATGGTTCACTGCTGAGTCATTTGGTCAGAGACAGTCTGGAAAGATATTGTACAGCAATCATATCCTCAAGAGAGTTACAGAGAGAAGTGGGTTGCCTCAGAATGTTCCAGAAGGATATTTGCTCCAGGAAAAAAAAAATGTGTTACAGAAACACTACAGAAATGATTTTCAAACTTGAGCATATATATAAATACCTGAAGGTCTTGTTAAAACATGACTGCTGGGATCCACACCCAGAGTGTCTGCTTCAGTAGATCAGGGATTGAGCTAGAGAATCTATTTCTAATAAGTCCCCAGGTGATGCTGCTGCTGTTGATTGGTAATCTTTGGCTTAGAACATCCTCCAGAAAGAAAGGTTAGAGTCAGGCAGGAACAAGAAACATATTTTTTTGCTCCCAAATTTTTTGCAATTGTGCAGAGATTCATTTTCATAAAACACTATTTTGTTCATACTTCAAATTTGCTCAAATTGTTATTCTTCATTTTCTTCTCAATAAAACCGTAAAAACAAACCCAAAAATGAAAATCTTCAGCAGTATTCCAAATCTTCCACCTATATCCCTGAAACACTGGTACCTTTGCTTGTTCTCAAAACATTTTTAAGCCTTCATTCCCTACACATTTTGTTCATTCTGTTTATTTTCCCTGGAATGCCATATTGTCTTCTCCATCATTTTTGCCTTTCAAAGTCCAAAGCATTCTTCAAGACTCAACGTAATCCCTTCTCTTCATTAGGCTTTCTATGATAAAGTGAAAACTTCTTACCCTGAACTTCTTGCAAACTTGATTTTCCTCTTTTATTTTTTTTCTCACAAAATCTTTCAGTGCCACCTATTGTAGCTAGGGCAAAAAAGCAAATACTTTTATATTTAACTTAGTGAAGACCTTTTAGTCTTCATATTCACCTTATGAGGTAGATATTATTATTATCCTCATTTTACAGATAATTTACTTCTGTATACATCATTTACTTCTTAAGTTACATGGTATCAAACATATGATTTTAAGTACATTTGTGTTCCCCCAAAGTACCCATTACAGTGCCTTGCAAATAATAATGCTTATTAAAACAATTGCTGCATTCAATGTAGTCATCTTCTGTTTGCTATAAAATAGTAATAATAAAATATTCAAATTCTCATTTAGGTTAGTTCTTCAGGCTTCTATGTGAACTTAATTCTGATTATTAGGAAAGACTGGTTGATGCAATGGTACAAAGGCCTGGTTCCCTGTCATCAGCTCAGGATAACTCTAAAGGGCCAATGCAGTGCAGAACTCCTGTGAGATTGACAGAGGGACAGTGTTGAAATTGTACTGTAGCTTTACCCATTCCCATATGCTCTACTCTCACACGTCTTGACCTCAATGGCTCTCCCCAACAAATAATCCTGCATACTAATTTCCATGTCTGCAGAGTCTGTTTCCTGAATAACCCAATCTAAGAAAAAAGGAGTATGGGCGAACTACATTTATTAACTTTTTTTTAAAACTTTTTCAGAGACAGTGTTTTAGATTGGAAATTGTACATGCTTTATAATCAGAGAGATTGGAGCTTATCAGATATGACCTCAGGGAAGTCAGTCTCTCTGAGCTTCCATTTCTCATCTCAGAAGGGATATCTAATTAGGATTAAAGGTGGCCCAAATAAAACACCTACTGTGGCATTTGATGAAATATGGGTACCGAGTACATTGAGGCCTGTAAGTGGGTAGAGTTGAATCGCTAAAAGGCTAAAATTTAGGGCACATCTTCTTAACCCTTCCCAGATGTGCTTTTCATTTATTATGTTGTGATACCATGCCTTGGTTTGTATTGAAAATTTCTACTTAAAGAAGCCACATGAATACCAAGTTAACCAACGTTCTATAGGAGATACTTTCTTCCAAGTTTGAAAGTAGGGATTTATTTTTTCTACACAAGAGACTGGGATTTATAAAGCTTCACCTCAGACAATGATAGTTACATAACATCCCTTGACACTTGCTTCTCCTGGCTTCCAAGGCGGACAGACTGGCTCTATGTTACAGCAATGCTGTTGACTCCCTCTGCTGACATGTCGAATGCTCTTCTCTTGACCAACATTTTCCTTCCTATGATTTTATTTTGTTTTTATGGGCTTAGGATTTTGTTGTAAGTCTCCCTTTTGGAATATGTTAGACTAGACATAAAATTGATCTCCATGATTCTGAACTCTTGAATTCTCTCCCCCAGCAAAATCTCCTGATACAGAGTTTTTTTTTTTCTGTAAATTTCCTCACATGAAATACAATCTTCATTTTAATGACCTTCAAATTCTCAACCTCTTCTAATGTTCCTTGTCCATTACTCATCTTCAAACTTCTTCTATATATTTTTGAACTTGAACCTTATCTTCCGCTCTCATAACATGAGCTAACTACCAGCCCTAACTACTAGCTACCATGCATTTAGTACTTGCTATGTACCAGACAATATGCTAAATGCTTTACAACACTAGTCCTCAAAGTGTGGTTTCCTGGCCAGCTGCAGCAGCATCATCACCATGAATTGTGAGAAAAACAACTTCTAGAGTTCCAACCCGTATGTGGTATATTGGTAATTCTAGAGGTAGGGCCTAGAAATCTGTATTTTCGCAAGTCCCTCAGGTGATTCTGATGCCTTCTGGTAAGCTCTGATCTCTCTGATTACAAAGCATGTACAATTTCCACTCAACTCCAGGTTTCAACATTTCAAGACTTCATACTTTCAATTTCTATTCTATGTAATCTCTCACTTGCTTCATGGCCCCATAATTTCTATCTTGTTGCTTACTAATCCTAGGTAGACCATGCTGTATGTTTTATTTCTGTATTTATGTCTCTAATATTACTGAGAGAATAATACAATGCTGATAGTCTTTATTATAATAACTGTATATTTTTGCCCCTGAAGCAGGTTCCCATGTGACTTAGTGATTGTTCTTTGCCTTTTGTTGATTCACTGTAATATCTCTTAGAACTTGTTCCAAATACTCCCCACGTTTATTTTTAGCTTACAATGCTATTTCTTGTTGACCAACAGATATCAATAGAAGCCCTCATTTCTGTTTTCCTGGAGATACTGCAGGAAAATAATATCATTTTCCACTTACTTTCAACCCAGTTTAGAATCTCAGTATCTCTCATTTCTATTCTTTTGTTCTTGTTTCTAGAAAAAACAAGTGATCCTTTTCTTTGCTAAGATTGATTATTTATACTCTTGGTTCACTAGTTCTGTTTTTCTTTTCAGGTGTTACTCAATCAATTCTCCCCTTCTCTCACCTGGAACTTCTCTCCCACACTTTTGGCCCCTTAACCCAATCAGCAAAATATGTTTGGACTTTCCCTTTACTAAAGAGGAACAGCCTTTTTTAAAGTCTGCTATCAGCCATCTACCCTCATTCTCTCTTTCACCTTCAGTTCATAGTCAAATTTCTTTAAAGAATAATCTCACATTTTTCCTTGAATTCCTTTGCCACTCATAATTGTGATGCCTTTTTAGTGCAGCTGTTTTCTCAAATGTAATCAATTAACTCCTAAACCAGGTCCCCTTTCACAACAAAAACATTTTCTCAATGTGTATTCATGTTTTCTCTTTAGTCTCTCTGTGTGCACCTGACCATCTCTAGAGCAAAATTTTCCCTTAGTTTCCATGACATTGAAATAATAGAAACCATGAATCTATCTTTGCCCATCTTTTTGGTAGTGCTTTGGTGTCCCTTCTCCTTTTAATCTAATAATTAACTTACTCATTAATCATTAAAATATTCATGAACATTTTTCGAGCCTATTATCTGCCAAGCACTCAGTCAGGTGCTGGGGCTGTAACAGTTAAGAGGATACACATGGTCCCTGCCCTCTCAGACTGAGCAGGTTAGTGTAGAAAATACAAATGGCAATGAGAAATCAGTACATTATTTTTCATCCTTATAATTACTTTATGTGGAGGGTACTATTTTTCACATTTTACAGATGAGAATATTGGGAAACAGGGAGGTCATATATCTCTAAGCTTTTGTCCTAAGTACTTTTGTTGCTTTCTATATTCTACCTCATAAACCTCACATTCTCCCAACAGTTGAACTCCATATACATGTCCAGAGCTCTAAAACACAAGAGCTAATACAGGCTCTAATGCAGAACCATTTCCACAGAGCGAAGCTTGAATTTCTAGATGTATAAGGATCTCCACCTGAACATCTCCCGCAGCCCTTTGACTATAGCTGCCTAAAGAGAACTCATTATCTCACAACCTTTCCTAAACAAACATTAAAATAAAACTGAACAACTGTAAATTCCCTTCTTGGGTTCTCAACTCCTAATAGTGTCACTATTTTTCTAGTTCTCCAGGTACAGAAAGTTGGAGATATCTTTAATAAGTGCCTTTTCACATAATTGCTACATGTTGTTAGTTACATCTCAGCAATGTCTCTTTTTAAATATCCTTATTATTTCATTCTCCACAGCTGCTATCACTGTTCTTACCTTCATGATCTTTTACCTAGTGCTTCCAAGGCTTCCTAAATGCTTTCTACAGCTCTACTATTTTCTGGTTCTAGATCATCTTATTAACCTGTTATATCAGATTAATCTTTTTGGTACATTCCTGGTCATGGAGGTCCCCTGCTCAGCATTTCTGGAGTGAAGTACAAATTGCCCAGGCTAGCAACTAGAGCCCCACTTGACATCTTGCAAATCGTTTCTTCTACCTTCCTCCATGCACTGTATGCTCTGGGTAGAAGGATAGACTACTCCCTTCCTATTTATCTCTGTCAGACAAAATCATATCATATTTTAAGGCTTCTGTCGAATGACCTTCCTTCAATGAAGTATCTCCAGACTTCACTGCCTTTTGAACTTTGCTAATGTGTCTGGTGTTCTCTTCTGGCACCATAGTCTGCCTAATATGGCACTTATTGGTATGTTGGCAAATTTCTCCTTTAAAGCAGGGGCACAACCAGTTTTTTTCACTCCCAAGAAAGGCCTTTACCATAGTAAATTAGGCTTAGTAAGTACTTCCCGAATTGAAATAGAAGGATGGGTGTTTAAATCCAGATGAAAGCATGGAAAAAGAGAAAGGGTCAAACTAACTTATCAGTCATGCTAATTCAAATCACAACAGATCTTTTGGTGCGTTCACTATATTTCTGTCTTTTTTTTTTGTTCTTGGCATTTACTCTTCTTATCTGTGGGTTAATAAGTGATTTGGCTACTTGTTAATACACACTTGAATAGCACTGCATGTCTGGCAAATTCAATGATGGCCTCCTGGGAGGAACAGACTGCCCCTTACATTTTCTTTCTAAAGAAATATTACTTACATTTTCTTTCTAAATGAGGGTGTGTTTGTGGGGTGGTCACTGTGGATTGTTTTTCAGAGCTTCTCTTGAGAATACGTAGAGTGGTAAATTACCAAAATCTCTCTACCCTGTCATCAGCATTAGTATTCGTAATGATTTTATCAGGAGTAATTATTAATAACAATAATGAGAAGCTTGCCTGTAGGGTATTTTATCCTTTGGCACTGTGTTCATAAGTTATTTGGCGTCCACAGCATCCTGAAACCCCAAGAAAACAGGGCTTGTTTTGTTATTTCAGATTATCTTACAAATAATGGCTCAGCTGATATTAGAAAGCAGGTTTATTTTGTTCACTTGTGTCCTGTAACTCAAACTGTGGTTCTTGAATCAGCAGCCTCTGCCACACCATTAAAAATACAGAATATCGGGCCCCATGCCAGACCTGTTGGATCAGAATCAGAACTGTAATAAAATCCCAAGGTTATTCCTGTGCAAAGTTCGAGAAACATCCACTTTAAGTCCTACAACAGAGCAACAAAAGGTATTTCATCCCTAGAGTACTGTAGTGTGTGCGTGCGTGTGGTTTCATCCCTAGGGTACTGTAGTGTGTGCGTGCGTGTGCTTGTGAGAGAGGAGATAGGTAAGAGGAGAGAAATCTCAGTAGAATATGGGTCCCTCCAGAGGGACGAGCATGTGGGATTTGTGGATGTGGGAATCCCCTGTATACTTGCAGTAGCTTCACCAGATTTCGTTGCATCTGCTGTCTAAGATTGTTGAGGTTAGCGTTATTTATAGTTAAATATGAGAGGTGAGAGTGTGGGGGAAGTTGTTGTCAGGTACTGCACCCAAACCAGGAGGATAAAGGAGGTAAGCACAAAAGGAAAGCCCCCTTTTCGAGCCTCACTCAAAAAGCAGCTCACTCAAGCTCATTTCCAATTATCTCTAGTTTCTAGATGCATTTCGCCTCCTCGTGTTTGCCCTTAACACCCACGACCCACTCACTCCATTAAAGCTAGTTCCTCGCCTCTAGTCTCCAGGTTTCTGTTTTCCTGGTCATCAGTCTCGCTCTCTCCCGGCACCCTCAGGCCGCGAGCCCCTCCCTCCGCTCGGGCTCGCACCTTTCCCCAGCCTGGTGCACCTGGGCTGACGCGGTCTCGGGACTCGTGCGGAGCGCCGCGAGCGCGGCGGAGGCAGAGGCGCGCTGACTGCCACCTCCAGCCGTGCCAGAGGGACAGCACGCGCTGCGCAACGGAGACCGTTCTCCTTGGCCGCCGCTCACGGCTCGCGGCGACCACCGCCGTTGAAGCTGCGGGCGGGCAGCCGTGCGTCTCTCGGGACAGCCAGCCCCGGCGGCTGCTCCTTCCGGATGCCAGGGCCGGGGCCAGGGCGCCGGGCGGCCGCCAGCAGGAGAATGAAGAGCTCGGTGGGAGGAAGGAGAGAAAAGCTCCTGGGGACGCCGAAAGCTCAGCCCAGCCGCGGTAAGTTGAGTGCAAAAAGAGGTGTCTCGGTTCAGGTGGCGGAGTTCGTTGGGGCGCCGGGCAAGAAGCTAGGGTTGCGCCCCTGCGGGATACCAGGCGCGAGGGGCTGGGGCTCGCATGGGGGGCGCGGAATGGGCATTCGCACGGCCCAGACCTTGGACCACCTCTTCGGTATCCCGCACTATCGGTCCACACCCCCCTGCCTCTTCTCGGTGCCACGGAGAAGAGATGTGAGGTTGCGGGGCCAGAGTGAGGAGCGCGGAGCTTGAGGGGCTCAGGTCACAGTTCATTGCCTAGAACCAAGGGGCAGGGGAGGCCGAGGCGGGGGGCGGGGGTGCGGGGGGTGCAGGGGCGAGGTCAGCCTGGTTCTGGCCAGAGTCGAGGGCTGGGCCACCCGGTAAAGACGTCCTGCTGTCTGTCTCTCATTGGGTGTGTGCGAGGCGTGCTGCCTCCTCGGGGGAAGCGTGGCGAAGTTGTTGGGATAAAGAAACACAGCGGGACAGCTTCCTGCTTCCTTTTCGTTTCCTTCTTCTTTTTTTTTAAATAAATACTTTAAAAAACCTGAGATAAACGCGTTTTGAGGGCAGGTTGAGAAGCTATTGAGTTATATGAAGCCTCCCTCCAAGGAAATCATTTTGACATTTAGGGTGGGGTTGGGAGGCTGAGTGTAAGCCAGGGCTCCTGAATCTGATCGTTTTTCTTGGCCATCTAGTGCCTCTTTTTACGCTTCCATTGGGTACCTGGAGGACCAAATTAGAAGAGAGCACAGGGTTGTGTACCTTTTGACCTCTTGCATCTTGGGAGACGTTTTATTGTGTGTATGAATTTGGGTCAGAGGACACCTGCAGCCTCCAAAATGGTGTCATCCTGTGTGAAATGGCCAATTCCAGATCAATCCCCCTTACAATCAGGCTTGTCCACCTCATGTGTTTCTGGAGATTGTGTTGATGGCTGGTCTGTGATTTCAAACGAGTGATGCGTGGTTCCTGGGCATTGGAGTGTCTTCAATTCTGGAACCCTGAACTGACTGAGAAGAACATCTGACATTCTGTAGGTGTAACTAAGAACCATAGAGCTGGCGCTGTTCTATGCTAATTCTGCGGTGTTCCCGGAATGTGATGGGGAAATCATCTCTGTTCTGCTGAGTGTATTCGCTAGCTGGTCTGTTAAATGTGCCTTTCGGGTGACCACTGAATTCTGGTTCACGATGTTTTCTAAAACCGACTGGAAAGGTCTTCCTCCCTCTGGGTTGTCGTGCCACTCGTTGGGCTATGCTGGTAATTCAGTCACACTACTCTGGTCTCTAAGCATGAAAGGCAAATATGGGTCATTTCAAATTATGTAGATTGATGCAACACAGCATGTCCGGGGTTTGCTGCAATTTCTTCACATTTCTTTCCAGATGTTTTTTAGAAATTAACTTGAGCACTGTCTTCATGGAGCTAAAATGTAGACTGGGGGAATGGGCAAACATCTTGAGTTAATGTATTATCTCAGATTTAAGGAAATGAAGTGCTGGAAGTTGTCTGTGTTAGGAGAAAGCGACCTGAGCCAAAAATCAGGGCTTCTGAATTATTTTTGCTCTATGACAATGTGGCTGAGAGATATTTGGGGTTACTTATAATAATAACACCTAAAATGTGTTTCCCATTCACTGAACAGCAAACTCTACAGCTAATGTAAATGCGTAACGATCCCAAGAAGGTGGCGTTGTTACCATCTCCATTCTGTAGACAAGGAAAAGGAGATTTAGAGATGTTAAATTGGGAAAAGTCCCAGAGTTAGTGTTTTGTAATCCAAGATTGCAGAACTCCAAAGTCGGTTGTTAACCCCTACACAACCTCTTTGAGCCTCACTTGAAAAATGAGAGCAATAGACCTAAGTTTTAATTCCATGAAAAATTCATACAGTGGTGGTAATATATCATAGATTGATTCATACCCAACCATTTTAGGTATTTAATATAACAGAATGCAGAATTTGTAGATGTGAAATGAAATAAAAATTGTGTGGCACTTATTCGGCCTGCCAGTTCTAGAGAGGGCAGAACACTGAGATCTTAGTGTTCATCTTGAATGACGTTCTTTGAGTCCTGTTACTGTAAATCAATAGTGCTATATTATAGCCCTTGTCTTAACAATGTGTGATTTATAACATCAAACATGTCTGGTGCTAACATCATATTTGTATGACTATAGAGTTATCCTGAGGTCTACATGAACACTTTCATATTTCAGCCAGCTTCTAATTAAAGCTCAGATCCTGACAGGATTTTAAATTTCCATTAAGAGGTACAAGCAGCTTGTTTTAAAATTTGCTTTTATTTTCCACACTATTTTCAAAACAATTACTCCCCCTGCTGTGATTTGCTATTTACCAGGTGCATCGAAAGTTCAATAACGAAAATGTTTGCAATTCAAGAAAACATAGTGTTTCATCTATAGTAACAAAGATTAGATGAGTCACATCTAACTTAGTTTTTTTGTAATTTAAATAAAATGTTGCATTTCTCATTGCTAAGTGTATGCAGGTAGCTGAGTATACAGTATCCATTATTTTCTTGTAATCTCCAACTTCATAAACTCTTTACTTATGAGTTCTTCAGCTAAGTGATGTTAGTACTGTCTATAAAAATTTTGAGGTTTTAAAAGTAGGAGTAAGAACAAATAAGATAACTTTGTCATGTTTCTTCACTAGCTGTAATTATACTTTGAGAGTGATGATGTATTTTAAGTCACAGATCTGATTTATCCATACATGAGTGGAATTATCAGATAAACGTTGTATAAACCCATTGGGATGCTAATGCTGTTAATATTCCAAATTTGGGAGCAGCTTTGGAAAATAGAAAATCTTTGAGAAATTAAAGATAATTTACTATGTTTCATTGTATTTGCATGGTATCTTACTGTTTTCAAATAATCTGCATGTCTCATAATAACTTGCTTAGAGATTTGTTTTATTTTTTGGCAGTACGTAAGGAGGTTTTTATAGTAGCTAACATATTTAACCTTAGAACAGTATTAAAGTAATGAAACTAATTATGAACTTGAATTGTCAACTGAAAAATGTTTCATAACAATGGGAGTCTTGTAAATGGTTAGCTGTATAATCACATGTATGTATTTTTTACTGTTTTAAAAATGTTTGTTTCATATTCAAACAATAGGACCAATATTTTATTTGATATTATTTGGTGATTTGAACAACCAGATCTCTGAAAGGTAATTTAAGCTCCATAAACATGAGTCACACTGACATCCCAGATTGAAGAAACTAATATTGGAAAAGGATCTGTAATTTTGAATGTTTCAAGAGCTTGGAACTCAAGGTAGATGGTACTTCTTAGTTTTCTGACAAGGACTCTAAAGTGAGAGATTGAATAAAATAAAGCCGGTGAGTTGAAAATCAAGCAAGTGCTTAAATTGCCACTTAGGAAGCTGAGATCAGCTTCTGTAGATTACACACCCAAAAACTGCCAGTGTAATTTATATTTTGAACAAGTAGATGACACACTGGAGATCATTTAAAACATTCTAGTACATTAAAAATGTATTTACTTCCACTTTTTTAGAGCCTGGTAAACCTAGTGATGTCTTCTTGCTATGGATTGAATGTTTATATCTCTCCCAAATTCATATTTTGAAGCCCTAACCCTTAATGGGATAGTATTTGAGGTGAAGCCTTTGAGAAATGATTTGGGTTAGATGAGGTTATAAGGGTAGAGCCTCCATAATGGGATTAGTGCTCTTATAAGATGAGGAAGAGATGAGGACCCTCTCTTTGTCATGTGAAGATGCAGCAAGAAGATAGCCATCTGCAGACCATGAAGAGGGCCCACCACAGTCATTGAATCTGCTGACACCTAGATCCTGGTCTTCACAGCCTCCAGAACTGTCAGAAATGAATGTTTGTTGTTTAGCTACCTAGTTCATCGTATTTTGTTGTAGCAGCTCGTACTGATTAAGTCACTCCCCATTTTGGAATAACTCATGATTAACACAAAAAATTTGCAATTAGAGGAAGTTGAAGGACACCCAGGGACAGAGATGAATCAAATTATTTTACAAGGTCTTTATCCTATTACAAATGTGGTTTTAATCATATTCAGATAATTCTGTACTACTTCTAGTAGCTTGCCTAGATTGGAATATATCTCAAAGAGTATCTTATTCCTAACCTCCTGATAAACCAGTATACTAGAACACAGTTTTAGGATAGGATAGAGACCTTTGGATTGCTTAATTACTTTATTTATTTACCTATAGTGTCATCCTACCATATGTTTAATTTTTTGCCTTATTTGCAACACATAGGGGCAGTTCTCTTTTTTTATGGAATTATATCTACCAAAACAAGCCAGCATGTAGCATTTCAAAACAGGTCTTTTCAGTGAGAAGTTTTCAGTAAGAGAGTTTTCATTTTCCTTCCTTGTAGCTATGTAGCCCATCTTTCAGGAAACAATACTGATCTGATGCACCTTGATTAGTCATTAGACCTTTTTGTCCCCATGAGAATAAAATGCATTATTATGCCACAGTGTTAGGAAGCTCCATTTGAGGATTTTCATGAGAGTCTGTTATAACATGAGGTCATATGTTCCCTGTTAGCTATTTTTGTTATCTTATGTGTTCTGATTTTATTACTAAAGAGTTATTACCTGCAATTTTTATAATAGGTTATTAGAGACTTCTTTTTCCTTTGCTTCTCCAACAGTCTCCATCTATCCTCAACTGAAAGGAAAGAAAAAAAGAATGAAATGTATCTTTTCTTTCACGTGCCCCTTAAACAAAAGAATAACACAGGAAACTCCAGAAGGCATGCTGAAAAAAAAATCTAGATTTTAAAATTGTATTTAGTTAAGTACAACTTCCAGAAGTTAGATGTCTCAGTTTCCTAAAGCCATCCAGATCAACTGGAATTTAAAGAACAAAGGTTCCATGTACTGGACCAAGTTATCAGGTGGCTATAAATTCTACATTCACAGTAACTTCATAGTATATTCTATTCATAGTAAAACTTCATATCAAAATCATAGAGAAAAATAATTATTTAGTACAGTGTAGCATTTTAAGAGTATGAGTTTGAGAACTAGACTGGCTGGGTTTGAATCCTTGTTTTTTTCTTTAAAAGTGGTGAGAATTTAATCAAGTTATTGCACCTCTCTTTGCCTCAGTGTCCTCTTCTATAAACTAGTGAAAATAAATCTGAGAGCACTGACTGAAGACTTAATCAGGTGATACACGTAAAGTGTTTTGAATAGTGTCTAGTACCTAGTAAGACATAAATGTTAGCCATTGGTATTATCATCATACATTAGTTTTCTATGGCTACTGTACCAAGATCGCTATAAACTTGAAGGCTTAAAACGATAGAAATGTATTCTTTCAAAATTCTAGAGGCCAGATGTTTGAAATTAGTATCACTGGCCAAAAGCCAGGTGTTGGCAAAGATTTGGTCTCTATCTTTTCCTGGCCTTTTCCAGCTTCTGTTGCCATTCCTTGGCTTGTGGCCACATCACTCCAATCTCGGCATTTGTCTTCACTGCCGCCTTCTCTGAGTGTCTGATCTCTCTGTTTCTCCATTATAAGGACAATTATATTTGCATTTAAAGCCTACCCTTATAATCCAGAATAATCTCCTTACTTAAAAATCCTTAATGTAATAACATATGAAAAACTCTTTTTCCAAATAGGGTTATCATTTACAGGTTCTAAGGATTAGGAACTAATGTATTTTCAGTAAGGACTGAAGATTACAGGAGTGGGAGGAGGATGTGCATTATTTTGTCTACCGCAATCATCTTTTAAAAAATATTATGCTAGATGTGTGAAAAGACAGCAGACCCAACATAAGTAAAATGTAAAAAATGCAGAAAGGACCAGAAATTTATTTTTAAAGTACATTATTTTAATGTTTTAATTTTGATCAGATTTTGAATCAAAGATGTACAGGGCAATCAATTATTTTCTGCTCTCTTCACTCTAACATAATGCACTTAATAAATATTGTATGAGTGATTACTGTATACCTGGAGAGTGCTAGTGCTGAGAATATCAAAGTTGACAGAAAAAGTGAGACCCTGTCCTCATGGAGTGTAAAGACCAGTGTATAAATAATAGCATTACTCTAGACAATGACTACCTTATTAGTATTGAGTACTTGTATTGGGTGTAGTTGGCTCTTTATGTTAAACCTCAGCATTTTAGGGGCAAGGAGGTATTATTAAACTGACTTTAGAGATAAGAAACTATGCCAAAGAATATATACACAGCCAGGAAGGGCCAAATTTTGAACTCTGCTTCCTCTGATTGATTGTACTGTATATGACTTGAAACAAGGTAAAGAATAGGGACGATCTTAAAAAGTAAATAAAGAAATTTTTTAGAAAGATAAACATCTCATCGACTGACCACATAATGTAATTACATAGAAATATCAACTAATGAGATATTCTGGTTAGTTGGGCTTGGGTTTAACCAGAAAGGTAAGAACCATTTTCTAGAATTCTTTTTTGTTTTTCAAATTTTTTTCTTAGATATTAGTTGATATTTCTCCCTCAGTGAATGGACAATGTTTACTTATTTATACTTTATCTTTTTTATTTTTGTCATAAAATATATATATAATATGAAATTTATCATCTTAATCATTTTAAGTGCGCAGCTCAGTGTACATTCATATTGTTGTGCAAGCATCACCACCATCCATCTCTAGAACTCTTTTCATCTTGCAAAACTGAAACTCTATATCCATTAAACAGTCATTCCCCATTCTTCCCTGCCCACAGCCTCTGGCAACCACCATGCTATTTTCTGTCTCTATGACTGATTTGGATTACTTTAAGTACCTCATTTAAGTGGAGTCATACAGTATTTGTCTTTTTGTAATTGGCTTATTTCACATAACTTGATTTCATCCATGTTGTAACATGTGTCAGAATTTCCTTCCTTTTTAAGGCTAAATGGTATTCCACTGCGTGTATATATATGACATCTTGCATTTCTTGTCAACTGTCCATAGACACTCAGATTGCTTTGGTTTAGCTGTTGTATAAAGCTGCTTCAGTTTAATGTTGCTATAAACATGAGTGCACAGATATCCCTTAAGACTCTGCTTTCAATCCTTCTGGAATATATTCAGAAGTGGAATTGCTAGATGACGTAATATTTCTAATACTTTGAGGAACTGCCATACTGTTTCCACAGTGGCTGTACATTTTATATTTCCACCAAAAGCATACAAGTTTTCTAATTTTTCCACATCTTCACCAATGCATATTTTCTATTTTTTTTATAGTAGCTATCCTAATGGGGGTGAAGTGGCATCTAATTGTAGTTTTGATTTGTATTTTCCTTATGATTAGGGATGTTGAGTCTCTTTTCATGTGCTAGTTAGCCATTTGTATGTCTCCTTTAGTCAAGTCCTTTGCCGTGGTTTTTTTTTTTTTTTTTTTTTTTTTTTTTTTTGACGGAGTCTTGCTCTTTCGCCTAGGCTGGAGTGCAGTGGTGCTATCTTGGCTCACTGCAAGCTCCACCTCCTGGGTTCACACCATTCTCCTGCCTCAGCCTCCCTAGTAGCTGGGACTACAGGCGTCCACCACCCTGCCCCCTTTGCCCGTTTTTAATCAGGTTGTTTTGCTGTTGCGTTTTAGGAGTTCCATGTATATTCTAGATATTAATCCTTAACCTGATATATGATTTGTAAGTATTTCCCCCATTCTGTGGTTATCTTTTATTCTGTTGATATGTCTTTTTTGCACAAAATTTTGAAATTTTCATAAACTCCTATTTGTCTATTTTCTGTCATTGTTGCCAGTGCCTTTGATGTCATATCCCAAAACTCATTGCCTATTCTAAACCTTTGTTTAAAATAATGGGTTTAAGATGACTTTAAAAAGTATGTAAAGGATAACTAAATCAAATTCCAAAAAAGAGCCTAAAATGATTATGAAATGACTATAATTACAGACTAGAATATGAATACTATCACAAACATAATGTTGAGCATCAAGAGGTAGAAACCCCATAAAGCATGATTCGTTTAAGTAAAGTTGAATATTAAGCAAAGCTAACTCATAAGCACATTGTGGTTAATGCTGAGGGAGAAGGTAAGATGACAAAATGTTCTGTTTCTGCTTTCGGGTGTTGGTTACCTAGGAGTGTTCACTTGTAAAAATTAGTTGAGTTGTATAAATATGATCTATGCAGTAGTCTGTATTTGAATTATACTTTTAAAAAGTCCAAAAAGTGAAGCATTGAGACACTCATGGTAAAGAGAAATTTCCTTAAGACTAGAAAAGATAAGTAAAGAAGTACTCAAACCTATGTTCTGTGAGAATACACACTCACCAGACTTGGTCCATCAATTTAACCATAAGTTTTTAAACAGCCATTAGACCCAAAAAGCAGATATAATCAGAATACTATTTTTCCACATAAAAAACCATCCTTAGTACTGAATCTGAAAAAAATGTTTCTCATGAGTCTTCATAAAGAAGGAATTGAATGGCCCAGTAAGCAACATCCTTGTTAATGTAGCAAAGATTTGAACAGGAATCATACTTACAGAATATAAAGAAGTTTAGTTATTGGATGCCTCCTTGCCCAACTTCAAACATTTTAATTTCTAGAATGATGAGGGGGCTACATATCTCTTAGACAATGCCCTATCCATTTTGCCCCTTTTAATGATGCTTTTGACAGTGGGTGCAGGCCACTTGAGCTCACGTATTCTGACAAATTCTGAGTGCTCATAGACTTTGTGATGGTTTAGAAGCTAGGGTCTGCTCGACTCTTTGGGGAACCTGACAAAATTGATTCCTTCCAGGAAAGAAAGAGTACCTCTAAGGTGCCAGTAGTGGGCAAGGTCCAGTGGGCAAGGTCCAGGCAGTAGAGGTCCTTGCCCTTTACTGCCGTCTCAGAGATATACTCTCTTGCCTGGAAAATACCAATTTCTTGGGTTCTCCGAAGAGGAACTTATTAAGAAGTAATAAGTAGGGCACAGTGAACTAAGCTGGACTTCCCTTGATAATTCAGTTCTTTGCTGATCTCGTAGAAGATCGGTAATCTCGACAGTGAGTTCTGTGACAGTAGAGATAATGTTTTATTACTCTTTCTGCCTCTTGCAATGCCTGTCATTGCCTTGAACAAAGTCGGGACCCCCAAACATTTGTGAAACAAATAATTAAATTCTGCTGCCTGGTAGACATAGGGGTTGTAGAAAATTGAGTTGAATAGCTATCCGAGTCTAAACATATTCTGCAATTTGCCTTAAAAACATTATAATATTCTGTCATCTAGGAGTGTTCCCTTGTGAAAATTCATTGAGTTGTATAAATATGATCTATGCAGTACTCTATTTTAATTATGCTTTTAGAAAGTTTAAAAAGCTAAGCATTGAGACGCTCATGATAAAGATAAATTTCCTTAAGAGGAGAAAATATAAGTAAAGAAGTACTCAAACCTATGTTCTGTAAGGTATGATTTTGATATGCCTTTCCATTTGTTCTCTCCCAAATAAAGTAGACACATCTCAATTACTTGTTAATTGACAGCTTCTAGTAGATTGATTTAAAAAAGTATTTTAGGACCTCATGAAGAAGAGTTTGACCTTAGAAAATTGCTTTCAGTATACAGTTTTTCAGTTCCTGTGGAATTTGGTGAACAGTTGGATCTGTAACAATTTTTTATTAGTGGCATAATTTTTCATTATTCAGAAATTATGTCTAAACCAATATATTCCACATTGATTCTTCATAAATGAAAAAAATCAATACAAGTTAATCTGAAGAGATGATACTTTAAAGAGTTTTCTTTTTCAAATTATAAATTAGAACATGTGTTCTTAATTTAAATTTGCAAGAATTGAAGAACCACTACAAAAAAAAGCCAGAAAAAAGAATTCCTTTCTTAAAAGGTTGCCCTTAACAAAAGTAAAAGTTTCCATAATTCAGAAGCTTTAGCAGGCATAAAGGATTTGAAAAAACCAAATAGCATACATCCATATTAACAATAATACAATTATAACTAATAATAACAAAAGTCTGCCATTAAAAATACTGGGATTTACATTTCTATGTCTATTTAGAACAAAATGTTTTTATTTTTCCTACTAGTTCATACACTAAAAACTTACATTGAAATGGTATTTCACAGAACACAAAAGTTACTGTTGGAATTATCGTTTCTTTCCACAAATTAGGTGGGTAGGCATTACTTTCTTTTTTTAGATAAGGAAGCAAAACTAAGAAAGGTCAAGTGCCTTCCAAGATCAAGTAATTTGTGGGTGGCAACATTAAATAGTGAACTATTTTTGACTCAAAGCCTGGTGTCTCTGCTGCCCTGAATAGTTTCCTTCTCTTTCCACATATACAGAGAAATAGTTTCTGCTAACTCTATCATACATTGGAATGATTTACTGGGGGAAAATGATAGTACATGAATGGAATGGAGATGAGAACAATCAATAAATGACAGTATTAAGGGAGCACTAATGAAACTTTAATTTGAAAACTGCTTCAAAATGTACTCCAAGATAGGCTTCATAACCATAGTCAGATTTGATGTGAAGATAACCTACCTTTATGTGAATGTTGAAGTGACTTTAACAGTTTTGTACCTTGATGTGGTCCTTAAGGAAAATTGTCAGGGCCATTAATAAGTTTCTAAATTGATTAGGCTAATTTGCTTCTCTAAAAGACATCTTCCTATAAATTAATGCTACTTATTACATTCTGATTACAGCAAATTGCTTGCTTTCCATGCCCAAGTTTGAAAGTTTCCGGTCTCTGCATTTTTGTCCTTTCCCAGTTGTTGGCTTTCTATTTAGTCTCGCCACATCGGAACAATGAATCATCTTGTCCATTAGCTGAATTTGGAAATTCTGTGTTATTCAATGAATTTGTTTTTACATCATCCCTTTGATAATTCAAAACCTGGCAACTTAACTACTTTCCCAGATGTGTTTGTGATGCAACATCAACTAGTTTTGTTTTGAGCAGCAAAGGCTGTGACTTTTTATCCTCATAAATGAAATGGGATATTTTAATAATCGACCTTGTGTTTCAGAATAATAAAAGGTTTGGGTAATAATAGTGATTGATCTCTAGAGGGGTCGCATAATCAAATAATATTAGAAGGTTCTCAATTTCTATAACCTGAAGGAAACAGAAATGTGCCAACCGAGTGATCGCCCCGATTAATAGCATCTCATAGGAATACAGTTATTCATTTCTGTTTCATAAATTCCCACTGAAGGAGAATCTAAACATTAAAGTTAAAGCGTTGTTTCTTTGTTTCTAACAGTTAAAGCATGAACAGAGGAGTGAGACAATGTATGTCAACACAAAGTGCCCTTCATGCTCCCTACAGTGAATAGGGCATATGACGACCTTGGTATTTGTTCCACCTTGAAAGAGTTCTTAAGACTTCGTGTCATTACTTTGTTACTAAAATAAACAGCCATGAATCTTGGTAGCTGGCTCTTACTAAGGTTTTAATAAATCGAGTCTAAGAAATGATAATATTAATATATTATTAAAATTTGGATGATTATCGTCGAGTATATAGAAAACAGAGTGGAACATGTCCTTTGAGATACTGCCAAGTACTGTGCAATCTTTATTGTGTTTGGAACTAAACCTGTGGCACTGACTTCATGAGTGTGTCTGCGTGTGGATGGGAGTACAATGTGTGTATACAAACTGAAATAGTTTGGAAGTCATTGAGAGGCTAGTTTGAGGATGGCTTGGCATACCTTCGTGGAAAATAATAAAAGTAGTTTGGCCTGAAAGAATGTAAGTACCAGGCACATGTTTTAAAGAAAGAAATAATGCTTTTCATTACTAGCTATGGTTTATTTAGCATTTGGCTTCTTAGTTTCTAAAATTTTTCAGAAAATGAGACAAGTTGTAAGAATTAAACTGTGAATATTTTCCAAGAAAACATCAGCACCATTTTCAAAGAGGATATTTTTTAAGCTAGTCAAGTGCCTACAGCTTTAATAATCACGGTAATCCCAGCCAAAGCTGTTTCTTATTTGCAGCTTTGCTCTAGCCTCCCATTCATGTTTAAAAAGTGGCTCCATACATACGTTTAAGAACTCAATTATATATGTAAAATACCTTTTTATTGAACATTATGTTGCCTCTAATATGTATATCTAATTCTCTGTTATAACTCAGATTTAAAAAATAGTCATATGGCCAAGAAATATAAATGATATTATAAATTCATTTGTTTGTATATGTTTCATAACTAGTTTCCTTACCAATGAGAGATATATTTTCTGTGGAGGACACTATTTCCTATCATTTTAACTGGCATTCCCATTATCTCAAACTGAATTCATCATTTTACCCTTCCATTCAGCTCCACTTCTTCTTGACATGACTGTCCCTCAATACCAAGGCTGTTTTCTCAGAGCTTAACTATTTGTGTACATTTAAATAGTAGATACCAATCTTGACACACAATGAGTTACAATGATTGCTCTGTTATCATTATATATTACTAAATATGGGGAACCTAAAAGGGTCCTGTCATTAGTATTGTTACATTTATTTTCTGGAAATCGCCATTGCTGAAACCAGTCCTAAGTTCTATCAATATGCCCAAGGTAGTAGAGCCTCTGAAAATATTCACGGAAGACCTTGCTTCATTCTTGAACAAAAGGCAAACTTTTTAAAAATCTTATTTGTTCTTTTAGGAGACACCTGCTCATTTTTTAGGTGTTACTGGATCCTACAAGACAGAAAAACCTCTTGAATGTTGCATAATACTTCTGTGTATATTTTAAGTTAATCGAATCAATTCCATCCTCCTCCTAGCATTAACTAACGATGGTAGATCTAAAATGGCCACTGAGATGTTATTCAACATTGCATTTTCATTTTGTTCACAGTAATTAAGTTAAAATAATCAACTGTAGTTATCACGTGGGTTTTTTTTTTTTTTTTTTTTTTAATACGGGTAGTCAGGGCAGTATACTTTTTGCCTAATGTCAGAAAGGGATCATCTGCTTGAATTTCCTTGGTACTGGGCCTGGCTATGTAACCAGATGTCTTGTAGGGTTATGATATCTAGACACTAAGTCATACAGATGGTTCCAATAACTGTGTAGGTGAGTGTCTTTGTCATTTAACATTTAAGCCCCACTAGGCATCCGTTATCAATGCTGTTCAGTCATTGTAATCCCTGGTAGCTCTGTTACTGTAAAGACCATTCTAAATTTTTCCTTGCTTTTTAAGTCCTCTGTCCAATGCCTGCTCCACATTCAAAATAGTATCTTATTTTTGCTTCTCAGATGAAATAAAGACCATTAGGCAAGCACATCTCCAAAATTTCTCTTTTAGTACAAGTCACAGCTCTATTTACCACCATTTTGATTCAAATCTCCTCATCTCAAAAGGATTACTGTCCCAATGCCCACTTATTTTATGATTGAACTTCCTCCTGGTGCTGCCTAAACATTTCATCAGTTACTCATCCTCTCTCTGAAAACTTCACTCTCTCCTTCCATCTGCTCTCCCACCAGACCTGCTGTATTGTCCTCTACATAGAATAACTTTCTTCAAGCTGCTGCTTGAATGCAGAATGCAACTTTTGAACAAAGTTGCATTTTGTTCAAAAATGAAGCTGTCTTCCTTGAATATTTGCAGAGGCTCTGCCACCTTGGGCATATTGATGGAATTTAGGACTGGTCTCAACAATGGTGAGATCCGGAAAACCTTTCCTTGGAATTGATGCCAGACTTTTGGAAAGGGCAGTATCTATGTTTTGTCTTCATTTCGTCACCTCAATTTGTCATATTTCTGAGACAATTTTTCAGTTATTAGAAGTGAACTTTGTGTCACATCCGAAAGTCTCTTTTCAGTACTACTTCTCGAACATGCTGAAATATTTGACACTACTGACTGTCCGTGTTATTCATTCAACAAATATTTATTGAGTGCCTAGCACTGCATAAGGTACAAACTTTGGAAATATGGATATAATTCAACATTTTCTTTCCAGGAGCTCGAAGGTAACTGGGAAAGAGAAAAACAGACCATTTAAAATATAGCATATTGAATGCTTGTAATGTTTAAATCTGTTTCCTAATATTTCTTGTTCTCCTTCTTCTGATCGCCTGGAAGAATTGCAATTCTCCACCCCCTTGAAGTTAGGTTACTCTAGAAGTTATGTTATTGGCTGTGGCCAATAAAATGTGAATGGAAGTGATATATCACTTTTGGCAGAAGATGTTAAAAGTTGGTGTGTGATTTGCTAAAGTTCCTTTTTCTTGTCAGAGACAAACACTACTCCAGATGGTGAAGCCTTTGTTAACCTGTGACCCTGAGAGAATAACTTGGAACAGAGGACCTGCTGACCTAATATGAATATATTGAGGGAACAAGAAATAAGTTTTTTTTTTCTTTAAGTTACTAGGATTTTAGGATTTTGTTAGTTCACCATAACCTAGCATATCCTGACTGATATAATGCTATAGTAGAAATGTAAATAAAATACTGTAAAGACATAACTGTATGCTTTCAAGAATTTATATCTGCACTTCCAAGTTTTCTAGTAAACTTTTCAGTCACCTTAAAATCACCACATTAAAAAGAATTTCCTCAGACTATAAAAGTATTTGCTTGATAATAAGTGACATTAATTTATCTGTCTTGCATCTAATTGAAAGGTAGTAGAGGGTCTGTGAGAAAACCTGTCCACCACCAACCACAGATATTTCTTAGTGCATTTATTACTATAATTCAGAACTACTCTTCAGTTTGTATTTTCTCCCTTAAAAACTTCCCAAAACTTAAAAACAGTTCAAGTTCACTTGGGAACTTGGAGATAATGATATATTCTGGTCTATTTTTCTTCCCATCTGAAAGCTTCATTGTGTTAAGACAGGAAAAGTACTATGTAATTATGTATGTGAACTTCTTGATAATCAATGATGGAATTTTCTTTTTATGTGCTAATGCTTATTCTTGCACTTTTTCATATAATTAATATGCTCAGTAAAATGTAGGTTTTATTATAACTTGCTATCTTGTTTACATACTGAAGATAGGGTGTTTTTTGGATAGTAAATGTTTTACTCACTTAATAGTAGACTCTGATTTTATTACCACTCAAACCTCCCATTCTTCATATATGATATTATCTTATTCTTTCTTTTAAATATTTCACCTTGAATCTACTTTGTAAAATGTTCAGAGCTATCGATCTATCCTTCTAGCACTCTATCATCTATCTGTCTAATAACTTTGAATTGATGAAACTCAGAAATATCCCATTTGAATGGCATTGTCTGTGATTTGTCATAGATTCCTCTATTGCCATCTCTTAAGGAATTGTCATAACACTTTGCATGCTATGTATGATCTGCCTATCTAATATTCATACAGTACTTGCCACCATATCTTTGTATTTCCTTGAAATCTTCGCTGTAAAGATGATCAGTTGGGAAACTGAGTTCTAGCACAGAAGACCTGCTGGAATCTCATTCAGACAGAAGTTTCTATAGCCAAGGACAACATTGTGTCTGGCCTCTTCTGTCTCCTTCTCACCTTCCTTAGATTTGCCCCCACTATTTGCTGCCCCACCTCAAATACCCACTGTAAAATTCTTTCCTTAAAAAATCAGGGGATAGTAAAAGATAAATCATACAAAGATAATACTTGAAACAACAGCGTATACAAAACTTTTCGTGCCATATCCATTGAAGTATACCTCCTGTGTGGTTTGCTGTTTCATGTGTAGACCATTTTAAAATGCCCAATAATAAGGCAAAACAGAGTACCTACGAGGTATAAACACAGATGCATTGTTATTTGTTATTTCTGTGGTCTGGTCTCTTGATTTCCACCTCCACACAGTCCTTGGACTTCAAAGTAGTTAAATCTCAAGCGGCTTAAAACATGCATATTTGCTTACAGAGACTCAAATACCTACACAAATTAACAAGTTTTATTTTTCTGCATAGGTTTTTTACATGCTTGATCTTTGGAAAGTAATGGAAATATTTTTAGCCTACCTGCAGAAAAATACCAGTTACAAGATAACACACAGAATTTACTGAGTTATGTGTCTTTTTGTTGTAATACAGCTTTTCATGTGTTGTAGTTTCTATATTTTTATGACCTGAAAATATATTGTTCTTTGTTAACATGTCCTACTGATAAATTTGTGATATGGTTGTATACTGTGTATCCCAAAAATCTGTTTTTAATTATTCCTTGGGTTAAGGACAAATGAATGTTCCTTTCTTATACTCTATTGATGATTTAATTCCATAGTATATTTTTTAGCTTGCTTCATGTCTGATATGTTGATTTTTAGAAGTTTTCCTGGAATTTTTTTTAACAGAGGATCTTTTCTTTCATCATTTTGCTAACATTGTCCAGCTTCTTCCTTTATTTCTTGGAATTCATTCCAGGTACCTTCTTTAAGTCATCATGGCGCTTATTGGCTTCTTTGTCTTAGTTGCTTTTTAGTTCTCTTGAACAGCTGTTGCTCTGAGGCTTCATTTCATTTTTGTATACTCCTATTTTATTTATTATATCATATGTTGTTATTTTCCTAGGTCTGACTGTTGTTTTGCTGAAATACATAACAAGTAACTATGTTAGAAAGAATATATGTGATGTAAAATATAGATGTATAGATTTAGATGAGTCTTTGCAAAAGACTTGAAAACATATATCCAGAGATTAAAAACTATGCATGTTATTTGATCTAACAAATCAATTCATAGAAATTTCTTCTAAAATGTATTTTTTAATGAAAAATATTTCATACCCATAAAGATTTGATGATAAGTTTATAGTTGCAATTTTTTTTGCAAGTTGATGGAGAATATATAAAGGACCGAAAATGCATTCCAACAACATGATACATGATATGGGAGAAAATATATCTATTGACATTGAAATACACTTTCTATATCATAAGTAAATATAGAGGATCACAAACAAATGTATAATTTCAATTTATCCAATTTTATAATTAAATTTGTATAATAAAGGGTACAAACAGTGTTGTTCAGTAGAACTTTCTGCAGTGAGGGTGATATTCTTCCTATATCGGTGTTTTCCTATGTGGTAGCCATGAGTGACAAGTGGCTATTGAGCATTTGAAATGTGGTTAGTGTGGCTAAGGAACTGAATTTCAAATTTTCCTTAAATTAAATAACCGCAACACCATATTAAACAGCACAGGCATAGAAGACTATTATACTCCAAGGACTGCATCGTGATTGTTTCTGATGAGGAGACATTGATTATATGTTTTCCTGACGTTCTCTGTTATTGTCTGCATTTTTAAAATTAAGGTTATGATAAAAACAATATGGGAGTCTCTAGTTTGAAGACAACATGCCTGATGAATATTGTTATACCATTAAAACCGTGGTAACTAAATAATTCCTTAAGGTTTTAATGTATAATTTATTACACATTATTTATTCAATTTAATTTAATGAATACAACTTAATTTAAATGAATACAATCTATTCATTTCCTTCTTACCAAGATTTCTGTCATATTTTGGAGATAATTAAATTTTTATAAGGTATTTGACTGTGTCTCTTGGATTGAGTTTGTGCTTTTCAAAGATAGAAAAATATTTTTCATAACAGCAGCAACAGCAGCCGGCATTTATCAAGACTACGTGTGGAGCGCTGCTTTACATACATTAACTCTAATCCTTACTGTATGTACTTGAAATATGTACTGATGTTTTCTTCATCTTGTAAATGAAGAAACTGAAGAAACTGAGATATAGAAAATGTTCATAGCTTGCCTAAGATTCCTCAGTTGGAAAATGGGGATGGGGAGTTGGAGAATCTGGCTTTCAAACCAAGGCGATATAAAAATCCAATAATCAATATAACTACGTTTCTCTTTCCACATTTAGCAGAGGGGCTGCTAGTGAGAAGCAGATGGAGCATTGGAGTTAACAGAGCTATGGTCTGGCCAACCAAAAAAAAAGAAGATAATGCAAGAAAAAGGAAAGGGAATGGAGGGTGCATATGTGTTTGTGATTAGAATGATTGCCCCTGGAATTTATATTAGATAAGAAGGAAAATGAGGAACACCGAAATGTGGGGAGGAGGGAGATCAATAATGATTTTAGTCCTGGTAGGAGAACATGTGAGCCAGAAAGATAGGAGGTTAGAAAGTGAGATGTTTGAGATTTGGGAAAAGATACACTCATTTTCCCAGTTAATAGGAGAGTGTAAAGATGAGAGTGTGGCTGAGGTAGGATGGAGAATCAGATTGCTCTAGTTAAAGGAGTGAAGGAACAGGACTGTAGAAGGACTGTCTAATTGCATATTGAGATCACCATGAGTTATGAGAAAAGTAGCTTTGAAAAGAGTGATCATGAGGCAAGATCTAAAATTTTGAAGTGGGTAGTAAATGACTGCAACAAGGAAGGGGGGATAGTGCTACAGTCTGAGGACATAGAATTGATCTCTACATTCTATTGTTGTGATGGCAGGGTCTGGTACATAGTAGGCAATTATATCAGGACATTGTGAATTCAAATTGGGCACATCTCCTGTACTTGGAGGGCTACCAAATATACAGAGACTGCAACAATAAATCAGGGAGAAGTGATCGTATTTTGTATGAAATTTTCTGAGCCACTGACCTGGATGACAACCTGATGCTGCTTGGGCATGGTCATGGTCCAGGAGACATGGTGGAATTCAGAGAGGCAGTGCCAAGGGCACAGCCTGTGCTTCTGTTACTTGGCATGGCACACATGAGTGAATGGCCCCATTTTTCTGATAGAGGGACATACACTGAATGAAGAGATTCCAGTAGCAAGAAGCTCTGGCAGGCCTGTGGATTTAAGCTAAACCAGACTTCCCACACCAGAAATTTGCTTGAGGTGGAAGGAATAGGGTGTAACAAATGCAGCTTCCTTAGCTACTGCCTGTGCAGGGAACTCAACGTCTTTTTTCCCTCCTCTTCCTTCTTACCTTATCTTCGGTGGAATAAGGAACCATCTAGAAACAAAGACATCGTGACATAAGATGAGGCCTCATGTCCCTCCATGTAGAACTCTAGGGCTTGGAGGGAAGGAGGAGAGCTTCTAATCACATAGGAAAATGAGGTTTTAAAATGGATATTGAGTCACTCTTAATAACTTCAAAGTGACTGAAAGATTATAGAATTAGACTGAAATGTGATAGGAACCTGCTATCTAATGGAAAGAGGGACTTGAACAGAAAACACGTAATAGTTGTTTGTGGAAAACTATGTATGCCTCCAAATTTTTATCTACTGAATATGTTTAGAGTGAATGAATTTCTCAGATTTGCTTATAATTTGGAATTGCTTGCTGAAAACCTCAGGATGTTTGTACATAAACCTTTAGTGATAGAAAGTTATAGAGACCTGGATGGTTGCTGTGTTCAGTAAGGTCAAGATAAAGCCACTCACTAAAAACGTGTTAGGGAATGATTATATTATAAGAATCAAAGATCCAAAGAAATATCTTAATTTGAAATCCAAGAATCTTAAGACAAATCGCCCATCTGGGCTATGAATCACATTTTTCACCTTGGAAAATGCAAACCTCAGTCACACCGTGTCACACACAGGAACAGAGAGAACGTGTGATTGTGAAAAGAGGCTCTGCTAACCTAAATGGATCTAAACTGCCTAAAATGCTTTGCAATATCTTGGTGAACTCACCTCATGTTGTAGGTAATTGAACATGTTCATAAGTTTATTAGATGAGGAATGGGAGGAAATCCTGTCAAAGATTTTTAGGCAGGAAACTGGTAACTTTTGCCTTACTTTTTTCTTCAATTTTACTTTCACATGTGCCAGGAAAAGTAAGGATTGTAAACTACCTCCTATTTAAACTTATTACAGACTTCTTAGTCTTGCAGGGTGGAAGAAAGTCTGTGATACCCATCATATTGCTGTAGAATCATTTCTTCCTTGCCACTGGGTAAAGGTTTGTAGCTGGCTCAGATAAGGAAACATTAACATATGCCTTTTATGCTGGCTACATGAACAATATGAGGTAATGATACAAAAGATGTATAAAAGAAAGCCCACATAAGGATGAGTAAGTACACAAGCAGTTCTTTTCTCTCTCTTCAGGTTAGCACCATTTTCATTCTATATTTGGAAGGAAGGAAAACTATCTTAAATCTCTCACTCAGCCTGATTTTTGAATTGCCTTCCCTTTTTATGGTGGAGGGCAAGCAATTCAGATCTCTGGATTATGAATTTTGTGAAACCCATGATAGTACTATTACTTGAAGCCTGTGTTGAAGATATAAGAGTTAATCTTAGATGTGCTTTGTGGTATGTATTTATTTAGTCTTAAACTACCACGAAGTATCATTGCTGGCTTGTTTGCATTGGATTTTTAGCTTACTCTCATTATACAGAGTTATTGGATGTATTTGTATTTGAAGCAACTTAGTTATAGCAAGTGTACTGCTTATATTGTAGCTTTGTGTATAAAAATCTGATTTAGATTTTTGGAATGTTAGTATCTGGAACATACCCTTAAAGTATTTTCCAGACAGCTTGGCCAAGTATTTCAGTAATTATGCTTGTTAACTTTTATTATTTATATCTTTTGTGTCTTAGTATCCCTTATCTTTGTATAAACTGCTCATTTCTGAGAGAATCTTTCAGAAAGTTCGAAATTAAATAAGAATGGTCTAAGGAGAAAAGATAGGTAGATATATATTGCTGTGCTTTCTAGGGAGGGGCTTTGATAGAATCTCAGTGACATTAGAATGAAGCATATTCGTTTAGCTGGGCTAAAATTACTGTTTTTATGGAAAGTGAAACCAATTCTGGCTACTTTGCGTTCCTATAAAATAACCTGAGTGGTTATTTTATCAGGCTAATTCCTTTTTTAAATTAACATTTTTATTTTGAGATAATTGTAGATATACATGCAGCTGTAAGAACCAATGTAAATTGTCCTTTACTGATGTCAGTGTAGCATTGTGGATAAGAGTATGTGCCAGGGGAAGCGGATCTATTGAATCTCTTCTAACATGTCCTAATTATGATATCTTAAGGTAAGTTGTGCAGCCTTACTGAGAGTGAGTTTCTTCATCAGTGAAGTGAAATATAATGTATATCGCCCAGAATGGTTTTAGGTGTACCTAGGGTTTAAGGTATGCCTGCCATGCAATAAGTAGTGCTTATTAACAGTATCTTTAAAATGTGATGAATTCTATCTATGGTTTTAGTACCACAGAAGAATGTCTTTTATACATTCAAAATGAGCACTCTGTCAAGAAGTGTATTCATTCGAGAAAGGAAGTTATAATTGAATGTGAAAAAAACAAAAATGAAATACATTATCTTTTGGAGTATTGTTACATGAGTATATGCTTATCTTCACTGAATTATAAGTTCTACAAAGATAATGGCTAGGTGATATTTTGTACATAAGGCGTCTTCAACAAATATTAATCGAATTAAGAATTTGCTAAGGTTTGTCAAGCCTGGAATCAATAGCTTGTACACATAGATTTATCATGGACTGGTGCTACAAATGCTCATAGTTAGAACTTTGATCATTAATAGAGCAATATATTTTATTGTCAATATTTTATTATGATATCCACATTTGGGTTCAAAGGTGAGTAATTAAACACATGGGTAATGCCATCCTAAAGGGTTAACTGCACAAAGAAATTTTTACTGAGATATTTTTCAACCATACATCTTTTCCTTTGAAAAAATAATATTGGATCTGAAGTGAAAGGACATAAAACAATGCAAAGTGGAGACACAGTTATAAGCAACTGATATTAACATGTTGAAACTGTTATGAATTTTTCCTAGGGTAAACTTATTTGCATGTAAACACTTAGTCTAAAGTCATGGGAAGCACTATTGTATTGGACGTCCAGGCCTTGAGCATTGTGAATTCATAAGACAGGAGGAGAAAACTTTAGAAAGTTCTACCAAACATTTTTTGGTTATATTCTGAACAATTAAACCAAACTCTATATTCATGCTTACTTACAACATAGCCAAGCCTTACTTCACATTTTATGCATTGCACTATTATTATTTCACACTTGTAATCTTTTGCTTATATTTTACAACTTCATGAGTGGTTACATCTTATATTATTAATTGGTTATTGTCCTACACAAGAATTCAGAAAATTAATAATAGCATTGTCTAGAAATATATTGAAGTTAGTAGTTCTCAGTGTACTTTTGAATTTTCTTTCATTTTCATGCTAAGTGTAGTTGGACCCAGACCATAAATATTGTACTGGAAACTGCATAAAAATTCATGTGTCCTCTTGATTTATGGTCCAGTACATTTATTATCTGTCACACATCCTTGATCATATATGCCTTCCATTTTTTAAAATGAAGAATTTCCAGAAATAGTAAAATATTGGGATTGGTCCCAGAAATGTCAAATCTTATAAAAGATGTTTTAGAAAGTATGTTCAATTGCATTATCTTGTTTATTTCTCTTTCTTGAAGAGTAAATGTTCAGTACATGTGAGGTAGGAAAGGCAGATATCACCAGTGTACACTTAAGAAGATTGGGAGGTTATTATCTCAGAGTATGGCATTGCCACTAGAACTCATGACAACTAGCTCCACACTGAGCAGTCTTTCCACTGAATCACATTTTTCCTACACAAGGCCCCTAGGAACCCTATTCACATAGTGACAGTGAATATGGTGAACACGTAATTCATATTGTAATTATCTAGGTTCAACTTGAGATTTTTCTGTTGCTCAGCCAAACATGTATTTGCTTGTTTATTTCATGGCGTCATTTAATTCTGAAAGCATTTAGTGAGTGCCAGGCACTGTTCTAGGTACTCAGCATACAAAGATTAATAAGTATTGGGATTTTTACCCTTGAGAGAGGTATAGTATAGAGAAGGAGACACAGAGTTCTGAATTTTAAGCAAATATTAACCTAAATGAAGAGTAATTATATAGTAAAATTAATTGCTTGGATCATGAAAAGAACAATTAGCGTATGCTCTGGTTGGAGTCATTTGCTCTTGGATAACTCCTGGAATGAGCAACTTTATATAATTATGCCGTTTAATGGCTAGCTTTGTCTACATGCTTGTATTAGTTTGCCAGGGCTGTCATAACAAAGTACCACAGACTGAGTGGGTTAAAAAACAGAAATTTAATTTCTCACAGTTCTAGAAGCCGGAAGTCTGCTATCACCTTGCCTCTCTCCTTAACTGGTAGACAGCAGTCTTCTGCCGGTTTCTTCCTATGATATTCCCCTATAAGTGCCTGTACCCTACTTTCTCTCTTATTCCTCCCTCCCTCTCTTCCTCCCTGTCTTTCTTTTTACGGTGTTTTGCTCTTGTCACCCAGGCTAGAGAGTGCTATGGCGTGATCTCGGCTCACCGCAACTTCCGCCTCCCGGATTCAGGCAATTCTCCTGCCTCAGTCTCCCGAATAGCTGGGATTACAGGCATGCGCCACCACACCCGGCTAATTTTTTTTTTTTTTTTTTTTTTTTTTTTTTTTTTTTTTAGTAGAGATGAGGTTTCTCCACGTTGGTCAGGCTGGTCTCGAACTCCTGACCTCAGGTGATCCACCTGCCTCGGCCACCCGAAGTACTGGGATTACAGGCGTGAGCCACCGAACCTGGCCTACTTTCCCCTTCTTATAAGGTTATTATTCAAATAGGATTAGGGACCACGTTAACAACTTCATTTTTAGTAATCACTTTAAAGTTATCCTAAAGTAGTCACATTCTGAGGTAATGGGTTTAGGACTTCAACATAGGAATTTTTTGGGGGGTGGTGCACGTCAGCTCATAACAATGCCTTTGTACCAATGGGCTTATATTACTTAAGAAAAAGCCTGTTAATCACTATTTGCCTGTTTTCTCTTGTTGATATAGGCTCCCTGAAAGACAGGTACCAGTTAAAAAATGTATATTATTATTTATATTCTAAGTGGAGACCTTAGTTAGATTTTATACATGCTGCCATTATCACACAATTCCAGAAGTAGAGGTACTATAATTTCTTCAGGAATTTATTCATATTTCAGGTGAAACAAGAAAAAGCAGTCATATTGAAGGCCACTCTAGATATTGCACATTCCATTTTATCCAATCTAGTTGAGTGATGGGTTAGTTTATTGAAATAAGAAACTTAGAGTGTTCTTAATTTATATGCAAAACTGAAGGTTTTTTTTTTGAGAGACTATATAGTTCTGTATAAATATGGTTTTAGAAATTTTGTTCCCACATTTAATAGCTGAGATTTTCTTCCATTCCCAACCTTTTGTGTAATCCTCTTTTGTTAGGGCACACATAAAATGAAACAGTCATATCATTCTTAAATCTTAGCAACAGTTAATTTTAACCTTTCTAACAACACTACCAAGCTGGAGAATCTATTTTTATTTAGCTTCTAACTCAGATTTTGATTGAGCATCAAATGATCTAAGTTTCTATTGATATGTCTGATTGTTTTGAAACTGTGTAGTTTTTCTGATGTTAGCTAGGCTTTTCTAAAATTGAGTCAGCTTCCACTTACTTTCTCTTCCTTGGGGGCTATAGATCAAGTACAGTTTACTATTATGATACTGGGAGAGACCTTTTGACTTCAGTTCAGAACTGTATAGATCAAAACTCAAGGAGAGATATCTTTCTTCCCTGCAGTGGTTTGACCTGAAATAACTGGGTTCTAATGCTACCAACAAAATATTTTCTTATAAATTGAATTTTTTTCAAAGCAATTTTTAAAAATCCATGATAAACTTAATTAAATGCATTGTTTAAAGATGAATAAACATGTTATAACCAAACCATATGATTTTGCTCTAAGCTCAAAATGAAACATATTTTTTTTGGAAAGGGTAATGAAAAAATACAATATGGTGCAAAATATGTGTCTCTCTATGTCACTTTCATTTTTGCAGTGTCTTACATTAATCCTTGAAGTTTTACTCTTTGTTTTAACATTATGTGGGTTAGCAGTTATATTACAGGAGATTGAAAGTCCCAAATGGTCAACTACTTGGGTGGATACTTGTCTTTGTATTCTCCACTAGCATATTCACAACATCTGACTGATGATAAACCAGGACAGAATGAAAAACGGCATTATGATAGTGTAGTGTCACACACTGGATAAAAAGGAAATTTTATTTTTAAAGTAGGCAAAAGTGGCAGTTTGCATTTAACACTGACACATTTGAAAACTACCTAGTTGTCTTTATTTTCAGGATTAGTATAAAATGCACTGGGGTTTTTTTGAGGTCACAGAAGGGAACTGAATTTTAAAAAAATGAATGTATAAAATAGCACTTAACTCTTGCACAATGGTTTCTAAATTGTATAAAAGGCAAATGGTAGTTAAGAGTCAGGTGTCCACTGCTTGGGTTTAGATTAAAATTTTATCACCTATTGGATTTGGTTAATTGGATACATTTTACACCCATTAAACTTTAGTTTTCTTCTTGGTACAATGGGATAATAATTTGTAAACTCATAAGTTGTTCTTGGGATAAAATGAAATAGTGAATATAGAAGCACTTCACATAATATTTAATGCATGGCAAATGTTTTATAAATTTAACTTGCTATGATTGTTATTAAAACATTTCAAAATAGAGTGAAGGAAGATATCTCAGTACAGTGCTTCAAATAATCCAGATTGCCTTTTTTTTTTCCCAACAGATATGTCATTATTTGTATTTAGACAAATATTTTTAGAAAAAGAAATGAATATTTCTTTGAGGAAAAACGTCTATTCCTTTGGGCTGAAGAAAATGGTAGACAGGAATTTATGGAGCCTGGCTTATAAATTAAGTCATTCTATAGGCATAAAGGCTAACAGGAGTGGGAAATATGAAAATAAATTCATGTATGTCAGGGAGTGCCAAGGGAGTAAAGCAGACATTCAATTTCCATTTCCAGCTCATTGCAATTGGGTTCCAGGAAAAGCAGACCCCATGAGGAGATGAGTATGCAAGTAGTTATTTTTGGGTTCAACATGTATAGAAGGGAAGAAAGCAGGATCGGGACAAGGGAGAAGCTGAACTGTGATGCAGTCAGCGTTCAGCGAAGCCATGGGAGCTCTAGAACTGGAATAGCCCCTCAGAGATACCCCGACTTGGGAAAGAGTGCAGCCTTTGTACCTTCATGTTGACCAGTCATTGCATGCAGACTGCAAGATCTGAGAGACCCTGGGAAAGGGACGTGATCTTGGACTAGGGGACTCTCTTCCCCTGAGTGAAATAATTGGATGTATTAGCCAATAGCACTTCTAGAAGCTGGAAGATGAAGTCATTTAGTTCTGAAGGGGGGCATCTGGGTTTTACAGCTCAGTATTCATTACACAGCTGCTATTCTGTACCTAGCTGCTTTATTTTCTCTGTATATAGGTTATATTAAGCATCTATTTACTTTGTTATTGTTTTACCTTCCCAAAGTGAAAACTCCGTGATAGCAGGGGATGTGCCTGTCTTGTGTATCTCCGTTGCCTAAAATGGTGCTTGGGATATTGTTGTCATTTACTGTCAAAAGAAATAATCTAAGGTATTTGTTTAATGAAGGAATGTGAAATTTTTGTGTTTTAGAAATCAGGATTTTACTTTATGTTTAAAGAGATGAGTAGTTACACAGCTTTTAGTCATTGAAAATGTAGGTTCATTTATTTTTAAAGTCTCAAAGATATTGACTATGGTAAGACAGACTGAAGAGTTGGAAACCTTTTTCTCTGTATCTGGTACGGTATACTAGTAGAGTTACCTGGACAGTGAAATAATTGAGTTAGTAGAGAACTACCATAAAGGCAGTCCATAACAAAAACAATAATAATAAAATTATTAATATGGTTTGCATTATTGTTATTACAGTTAATACTGTATCACATAGCACCTGTTGAATAGCAATGTGTGAGAAATGTATACTAGGACCCATGATGATCATAAACAATCATTACAGCTGTGCTTTGTAGAGTTTCTCAGAATAAGGTTCCCTGAATCACCCATGACTGAATCATATAAGAAGCATGAAAAAGTAGAAATTTTGGGCCTGAACTTCTCACTGGGTAGGGCTGAGCAACTGCATTCTTCAAAATCTTCCCAGGTCACTGTCATGTACACTGAAGTTTAAATAAATTGTTTAGTTGGTGAATCAAATCATAGACCTACAAAAGGGAACAAAGGATAGAACCAGCATTTATTCATCCCCCGTTTTGTACCACAGGTGTATTAAGGGTTTACCTTCATTAAACATACTTAATCTTTACAAACAAAAAATCTAAAATGTTACTGTTGAAAGAAAATACTAGCCTGGTGCACTGCTCGTGCAGTGCCTCCCAAAGTGTTGGTGTAGTCCTAGCACTTTGGGAGGCAGAAGCAGGCAGATCACTAGAGTCCAGGAGTTTGAGACAAACCTGAACAACATGGCAAAACCCCTTCTCTACAAAAAATACAAAAAACAACAAAACAAAAAAAGAAAACCCCAGAATGAGGCAGGCATGGTGGTATGCAACTGTAGTCCTAGATACTCAGGTGGCTGAGGCAGGAGAATCACTTGAGCCCCCGGGAGGTCAAGGCTGCAGTGAGCTATGATCACATCACTGCACTCTAGCTTGGGTGACACAGTGAGGAGACCCTGCCTCAAAACTAAAACAACAGCAACAACAAAATACCTATTTAAAGCAAAGGCAATATTATCCTTGCTTTTAAGATGAGGGGGCTGAAGCTCAGAGGAATTAATCCTGCAGTCAGTAGTGAGTAGAGATGAAATTTTATCCAGTTCTGACTCCAAAACTTTTCTTTTCTACTGGATTGTGATACTTCCTGGTCATGTAATTTAACACACACACACATACACACCCCACCTCACCCCCCAATGTGCCTATAAAAATTCCACAAAACACAAGAGGCCAAATGGAACAGTTTGTCATTAATTTTCACGGGACTGATGTACAATATATGCAATTAGTTCACTGCAAAGAGGGATCCCTATCTTTTGGGAAGGCATCATGAAGGAAGAGGGTTGAGTTGGATCTTAAATAATGGGTGGAAAGTACACAATAAAAGAGAAGTGAAAATAGTCTTTTCAGTTGTTCATGTCTTTTTTTTTTTAAATGGATGTGGTAAAATGTAAATATGCTGGGGGTACAGCCCAGTAGTTGGGGAATTAATAAGCATTCCAGGTAATTTTGATTTACATTCAAGTGTGAGAATGACTGTACAAGGGGCACTGAATGTGATATTGTTTTCTGATAAAAAGAAAAAATAGTAAAATATTCTAGGTCTATTATTTAATGTTTTCAGATGCAAGCATTAAAAACTGATTTTAGTAGGCTTAATCAGGATGGAAATTTATTAGAAGAATATTGGGTAGCTTATAGGGTCAATGAGATTACTGTGGAGTAACGTGAAGAAATGGGCAGGAACCGAAGATGTCAGAAGATCAAGGAACATGGCCAAGGCCAAACCACAGGTACAGTCAGTAGGATTCTCTCTTGCTGTTGCCAGAGACACTGCTGCCACTGGACAAGTGCTGCTACTCCCACCAGGGTAGTCCCACCAGGGGAATTAGTTGTTGCCTAGTTGTTCCTGTGTATCCCTCCAGTTCCAAAGTCCTCAGTAGGGGTCTCTGACTGGCTGAACTGAAGTCACTTGTTCAACTCTTGGTCCTGGATATGAAGAGGAAGTATGTGTGGACACCTTTGGCTTCCACAGTAGAAAATTCCCTGAAATGGAAACATAGATCTATCAAAATCGTTGCTGGGTTGTTTTGTTTTGTTTAGTGAGCGATTTCAAAGTTACTAATGGTTTTAATGATGGGTCTTGAACTAGCTGTTTTATGTCAATGCTGTCAAATACAAATACCATACAATCTGTATACATTTTAACATGTCTAGTAACTACATTTTATAAAGTAAAAAGAGGCAGGAAAATGTAATTAATTTAACCAAATATCTCTAAATATGTATCATTTAAACGTATAATCAATATAAAACAATATTAATGAGATATTTGATTTTTTTTCTAAGTCTTTGAAATCAGATGTGTATTTGTACATAACAGCACATCTCAATTTGGACTGGTCATGTTTGAAATGCTCAATAGCTACCTGAAGCTGGAGGCTACCACTGGACACAGAAGCTTTAGATTATTAGGTATCTTCAATTATGCTTTGGAATAGTCGGGAGGCTTTTGAGATTGAGGTCTCTTGGAGAAGTTCTTTCCAAAAAGACTTTGAGCATATGACTTAATTATAATCCATTGGAGACATTTCTGCAAGGGCTGAGGTATTATTTTCTATATTCTTTGCTTGTTGGTGTTCTAGCAATTCATGGAAAATCACCCTGGAGAGTACGTAAGAATCAATAGTTCAGCACTGCTTCTGTTTTCCTTTTCTTGCTTAAAAAGCTCCAGTAACTGTCTGTTGCATGTAGGTTAAAAATCTAACCTTCTGCAGAGGTCTTTTCTTTGGGTAATTGTCATAGAGTTCTGTCATAAAGTATTGTGGAGATTATGGGATATATATGAGTTTCTAAATAAATTGTTCAGGTAGATGAAGAAGGAGACAATTCTAGATCCAGGGAGAAAAGTCTGGATGGTCAGATTCATAGAGTTTACAAGTAAATAATTAGCAGAACTTGATTGTAAGTCTACAGGAGATATTAAAACTAAAGGCAGGATGAGGTTTTAGCCTGAGTAACTGGTAAAATGAAATTATCATTGATAGTAATTCATTCAGTCTTTTAATTCATTAAACAGTTTTCAGTGTTTAGTATGTACTTGGCACTTCTCTGAAAGCCAGGGATATTACCAAAATTAACAGTAATAGCTCAAATTTATTGAGCACCTACTATGTGCCTGGCATTAATATAAGTTCTTTACAACAATAGTGTTGTTTTAAGGATTATAATGCATTAATAGCTTAGGAGATGTGGAATAATACGTAGAAGAGCTCAGAGTTATAATTTCATTCCATTTGATTCTGTAGGCAGTTATGAGTTTGATGCTCCTAACCCCTACATTTTATAGCCTCCAAAATATATGACTATCAACTCTGTTTGATGTTAACTTTTGTGGCATTTACCTTTTATAGTGAATAGTAATGGAGGGGGAATAAGGGAATATCCCTTTGCCATTCAGACAGCGGATAGTATTTTTTGGTTCATTCCAAATGGTGCTTAAAAAAATTAGGTGAAGGTATAGGACTGACCTCTGGAGAAGTCAGAAGAGAATATATGGAGAAGGAGGTTTGTAGGTTGTTGGTCAGTGAACTTTTTTAAATAAAGGCCCACAAAGCAAGTATTTTAGGCATTCTGGGCCCTATGATCTCTGTCACAACTCCTCAAGTTAGTCCTTGTAGCAAAATCAGCCATAAGCTACATGTCATAGATGGGTGTGATTGTGTCCCAAAACAAGCTTATTTACAGAAGCAGATGGCAGGCACGTTTAGCCTGTGGATTCTTAATTTGTGTCCTGCTGATGCAGATAAAAGTATTATTATAATATGTTAACAGTTTGAAGAGAGATTGGTAATAATATAATCTACTCATTGAGAAAGCAGAAATACAAGGAAAATAAACTGTCTTGAAATCTTTGATGTTTCCAGAACTAGAATAAGAAATCAAGTTTTCTTGCTTCTTGTTCTAAGTCCCTAGCCATCATACCTCTGTTTTGAAAGACCTTGCTTGTCACCTTAATGGTGATGAAGTTATCCTATGTGGTAAGTAGACCATGACCTGAACTGCCATTGACCTCATAATATGGGAAGAGATATAATATACAAAGGAAACATGTCTTGGTAGCACAGCAAAGAATTCCCTTATGTGATAGTCGATAGAAATTGAAGCTGACATGGCTCCTCCCCTAGCTTACTGGCATAAAAGGCAGTGAGTCTGTGACTGTGGATTCCTTATTCTTTATATGTGGGTGCATTAGTTACTTATGCTGGTAGTACATTCATGTGGATGTAAGGAGACACTAGGAAGATGGGTCCTATCATGTACTTGTATCTGTATCTCTTGTATCTCTTATGTCCTATTCACATCTTATTATTATTATTATTTTGGAGACAGAGTCTCCCTCTGTTGCCCAGGCTGTAGTGCAGTGGCAGAATCTCAGCTCACTGCAACCTCCATGTCCCAGGTTCAAGCAGTTCTCCTGCCTCGGCTTCCCAAGTAGCTAGGATTACAGGCATGCACCACATCACCCAGCTAATTTTTGTCTTTTTAGTAGAGACGAGGTTTCACCATCTTGGCCAGGCTAGTCTGGAACTCCTGACCTCAGGTGATCCACCTGCCTTGGCCTCACAGAGTGCTGAGATGACAGGTGTTAGCCACCATGCCCACCTCCCTTCTTATTTTTTGTTTGATTAGTGAACAAAGTGGCCATAAGTTTTAACTGGACCCAAATCTTTATTTATGTCCATTTTAGAACCCAGACCTGTTCTCTGTGGTCTAACATAGCTCAAACATTTATTGCAAAGTGGCAATTTAACAGGCATGGTTATAATTTATATTTAATTTGAAATTCATCTTTCTTAATAATAACGTTGAGATAACCAAAGTTCTTAATTTGTCCCCAAGCAGGTCATGTTCTATTTTCATTCATGGATGATACTTAATATATTTTAATTTCTTTAATGAAATTTTTAATTGAATCTATGAAAATGTCTGCGTTTTATGAAGCAAAGAGGAGAATGCAAATGAGTGAATGACTGATGGGCAGATTTAGACAAATGGCCACAGAAAGTGGGAAATGGAAGAGAAAACAACAAATGGTGCAGAGAAGGGCTCAGAGAGTTAGGTGGAGAAACTGAGTAAGATCAGAGGACCAGAGATTCAGAGGAAAGAGTTTTTTAAAGTGGATGTCGATCAGTATCAAAAGCTGGCTGCAGAAACTACCAGTAGACTTGGCATTTAAGGGGTGATTAGTGACATTTTTAGTGATGTTTCAAGATAGGGCAGAAACCAGTGTACTGATTTCTAAGGAGTGAGTACATAAAGCAGGTGAGCATTAATTTTAGAAATCTGGAAAACTAAAATGGACTGTAGAACAGTAGCAAAGATAATTACCTTTCTTTTCAAGGAAGAGGTACTACTTTATTTCTGAGCATCAAATGGAAAAGGTTAATAGAAAAGTGACATGTTAATATGTAACATTTATTGGAGCTGTTGAGGGTTTTCAGCTCAAATTTCTATACTGCATATGTACTTTATTGCAAGTCTTTCATCTGTAATAACCCTTTGATGGTAGAGATGTGGCTAATTAATCTTTAAGTATTCAGCATCTAGCATAGTATATGACACATAGTAAGTATTTGATAACTATTAGTTGAACTGAAAATCCCAGGGCTTCCTTGTTCACAAAGAAGGTGAGAAAATGATATTAGCTATGTTAATATAAACATGAATAGTTTTCAAATATGTACTTATGCACTTGGGTAACTTCAATTTCTTTCATTGTTTCATGGAGGCAAGCTTTTATATTATTTAGTTATTGAACTTCAGCTAAAGCTGAATTTTATAAGTTGTGACAAAACAAGCAGGGAGTAGTTTATAAGCAAGGCAGCGTACAGGAGCATATGCTTTAAAACATATGCATATAAAATGTGCATGTATGTGTGTATATGTGCACACATTTATAATGTGCCTATCATCTGTCTCTCTCTATATATATGTATATATGTATTTAAACGTCAATGTTTTCTTTTTTAAAAAGTGAGATGAGGCCAGGCATGGTGGCTCACACCTGTAATCCTAGCACTTTGGGAGGCCAAGGCAGGTGGATCACCTGAGGTCAGGATTTCGAGACCAGCCTGGCCAACACGGTGAAACACCATCTCTGCTAAAAATACAAAAATTAGCTAGGTGTGGTGGCACGTGCCTGTAATCCCATCTACCTGGGAGGCTGAGGCAGGAGAATTGCTAGAACCCAGGAGGTAGAAGCTGCAGTGAGCCGAGATCGTGCCACTGCACTCCAGCCTGGGTGACAGAGCGAGACTCCACCTCAAAAAAAAAAAAAAAAAAAAAAGAGATGAATATGTTTTGCTGCACATTATCTTTACTTTTTTATTTATAATATCAAAACTAAAAATCTTGTTACATTCTGTACTGTGAAAGCAACTCTCAAAGTATTAATAGAAAAGATAAGACTTATCTAGAGCTATTTATGTTAAACTTATTTCCGAGCCAACATCAATTTCTATCCACTGTATATTGATATTTCTGTAACGTCGTGTTTATTATAAAAATCTGACTTTACTCACCTCTTTTTCCGAAAAAAGGGCAATCTACATCTACATAGGTCTTCAATTACTAAACTGTTATGGAATTCTATGTTATCAAAAGTAACATATTTTCTCTCTTATGTGTTTCTTTGAATTATTAAACTAAAAAGATCATATGGAAATCATATACTCACCAAAATCTTTGTCAGGAAATAGAGTTGTCAATTTATTACTTGCTTTAATCGAGTTTTATACTGTACATAAAACTAAGCCTGCACCGAAGTATAAGGAAAACATTGAGATAATTACTTAAAAGAGATCTATTGCAGGTCTCTTTACTATTAATAGTCACCTTTCTCTTACTTTCTCTTCATGTTTCTCAACTTATTAGAAAAATATTTCAACCAAATTTTAGTAAGTGAGATATTACTGTTTTCAACATATATTATGAGCTGTAAGACAAATGATGTATGCATGAGAAAAAATTTTAATTCTGTGCTGCAGCCACATACACCCCATATGTAGGATTTGTCCTTTCTGTCTTCAGTCAGCTTGGTTTATCAAAAGGTATTTGTCGAAAAGTCAAAGGGTCCACCACTCTCTTTACTGTCCATGAGTTCAGACCACCTTCCAGTCATGAAAACTGTATGGGAAACAAAACAGTGATAGCTCCTGTTCTGTCCTCTCACCTTACAGGTATAATTAACATGGTTCCATTCTTTTCCTGACCTTTTGAAATTCTGTGAAAACATACAAATATGAAAATAAAAGCAAAAAAGGAGGTAGAGAATTTTGAAGTTTTTAATTATTTCTGCTGTTTAGTTTCCATTAGTATCAGGCAAACATTTCTAAACTCTATGTCAAGTCTATCTACTTTTCTGTGACTATTAAGCAAATTTGGCATTTTCGGTGAGTTCTAATACGAAGTGTACCAAATGAGTATTTTAACTGTATTTTATTTTTATTTTTTTGAAAAGGAGTCTCACTCTGTTGCCCAGGCTGGAGTGCAGTGGCGCAATCTCGGGTCACTGCAACCTCCTCTTCCCAGGTTCAAGTGATTCTCCTTCCTCTGCCTCCTGAGTAGCTGGGATTATAGGTGTGAGCCACCACGCCAGGCTAAACTTTGTGTTTTTATTAGAGACAGGGTTTCACCATGTTGGCCTGGCTGGTCTTGAACTTCTGGCCTCAAGTGATCTGCCCCACCCTCAGCCTTTCAAAATCCTGGGATTACAGACGTGAGATGCCATATCCCGCCAAGTATCTTAACTGCATTTGTTTTGATGAACTGTGGAGCTATCCATTCTTATAATGAGCATAGCACATTAGAAAAAACATCTCATGGAAAAAGTTAAGCTTTACTTCTAAATGTTGAAGTAATTAATAAAACATCATTGAAATGACTTATAAAGTGTTACTAAATATATAATTTTTAATGACTTTCTACTCTTTGACAGCAGGTAAATGAATGGGTTTTTATGACTTTATTTGAATAATTTTATGTCAAGAAAGCTACTAGAGGTGTTCACTAAGGGAGCATAAAATATTCTCTCCTCACTAACAGTAAGGGGCATTTTTTTTTTTTTTGAAAAATCACTGTTTGCCCAGTGCTTTTAAGGATGTCATTCGTTACCATTATACCTGTAATGAAACATTCAAAGCACAGGTGGCATTGTCCTTCAACACTCTGGTCCTACATATTAAAGCTTATTGTTTTAAGATTACTAACCCACGTTATGCAAAAATTTGGTATAAAATATGCCACTAATTTTAGAAGTGCTGTAATAAAATATTTTTTAAAATAGAAATGATAAAGAAGCAAGTTTGGTTTAGTTTGATACTTAATTTTACCAGTTATAAACATGGAAATTTCATGTGCAGTGAAATACTTGATAATATGCTGTGGAAAATAGCTGTCATATGTGACAAGATAAAAATACATAATTTCCTCTGTAGGTCAGCAGCTTAACTTTTGAAAATAATAACTTGTACTTCTTTAGCAAAAGTCACATAGAATATAAAAATAGGCTGCTGTAATTAAGATAAAAAATCAGAAAGCAAAAGCTAATTTAGAGTTACTGTTGAGTAAATCAGTTCCATAAAACTATTTCTGATACAGTTGAATCGTTTTTTAGTTTGAACATATAAAGAAAGAATTAAGTTTTGGGGTTGTACAACTTTCAATACTATTTCAGGCATCACCCTAAAAGAACAGCTCTACTTTAAATATTTTACTTAGAGCTTAACATTATATTATAATGGGATACGTCTTTGTTTAAAATTTCTGGAATTTACTTTATTCTTTATTATATCTTTCCACTTCAAGTTAACAGTTTTACCATGTGAGCCTTATCCAATAGTAAAACAAACTGGGTTTCTCTGGAGGCAAGGATTAGTGACAATCTTTCAGATTACTTAATCTAGATCAGTAATTTAGTATATTTAATCTGTATCATCAGTGCTCGTTTTTGAATAGAATTGAATTGTTTTAGTGGACTCCAAATACTGAGTACATGTACATTTTGAAAATTCAGAAAACACAAAGTCTCAAAATAAAAATATAAATTCTCCTAAAGCCATACTTTATACTAAACACCCAGGTGTACTTAGTGTTCTTATTCTGGAAGACAATACAAAGGCTATCCCATATAGACTACCTAATAAAGGTTTACAAATTAATATTATAAAATTAATTTTTGTTGGTAAAGAAGTATGTGTATAATAGAAATATGGAAAATAAAGATAGAAGAAAGTTGTTCCTTAAAACCTTTTGGTTAATTTTCTGGTGGTTTTACTTCGACACACATGAACATATATGTCAGTGCTCTTCAGGCAAAGACCAGGAACACACCTGTAGTTGAACAAGTTGAATTTATTACCTGTTGCAGTGAGGGAGAACATATAATATGGAAAACTGTTGTGCATTTCTGTAAGACGGTATTCAACAGGGTTGATTATAGGATTTAGGCTTTTGTTAAAAGATTCGAAGGAGAGTTTAAAGAAATGAGGCTTTAGATTGAATGATGTCAGGAATCAGACATAATTCTATGATTATCTGAACTATCTAGAAGGAAAAAAGATTAGACCACATCTAATGCTTTAATAAAAATCAGCAGTCACTCACATGAGCAAGGATAGTGAAATGTTTGGTTATTGTTGTACACTCACAATGTTCATGACTTGTCTATGTTCAGACATTACAGAATGATCTTATTTTTGTTTGAAACCATCGTGATCATGGAGTGACCTAATGTGATGTTTAAATTGTTTATGTTCAGCAGAAGGCCAAGACCTATCTGTGAGTGCCAGCCCAAGTTATAACAGCACCAAGGCCTAACTCACAGATAAGGGCTGCTTTTCTCCTTCTCATATATTATGATCATACTTTATATTCACTATAAAATATAATACTCTATGAAAGCAGGAAATTTGTTCCATTTATTTCTGATCTTTCCAGTGCCTGGCACTATACTTGGCTCATAGAATGCTACTTAATATTTGTTGAATTAACATAAAGATTTTTTAAACAAGGAATATTCTCATTATGAAAAAATTGATTGATATTGAACAGTATCATGAAGAAAATGTATGAGAAATCCAAGAAGTAATGTTTGAAAAAAATAAGCAGGAAATTTGTTCCATTTATTTCTGATACATTGATCTACACTTTCAAGTAGTCCTATAAACACCAGAAATTACGAAGAAAAGCTCATTCATGGATTCACATTATGGTAAAGCTGCTAAAAACTGATGATGAAGAAAAAAAATCATAAAATTAGAGTGAAATGTCCACTTCTCAACAAAAACAATGAAATCTGAAACAATGGAATGATGTCTTCAAAATCTTGATATAAAATAGAATTCTAGACCTAAGAAAATATAATTCAACTGTATGGTCAGATGATAACTTTTTCAGACAAACAAGTTGAGAGAATTCATCACCAGAGCACACACATTTCAGTCAGAATTATAATGATACCAGAAAGAAGCTCAGAGATGTATGAGCAGCAATGGTAAAAGTGTGGGTACATTTAATTAAATCTATAAAATGTTAGAATTTAAAATATCACAGAATTTAAAAATATAATTTGGAAAGCGTAAATGGAACTAACATATTAGAAAGCCCTTTCATTCTTAGGCTTTAAGTCAATACTATCTAATTTGTGTAATAGTCACTAAATACATAATAAGAGAACATAGAACTGTAAAGCTAATAAAAGTGAAAAATGGATTATTAAAAAGTGATTCAAAAAACGTGAGAAAAAGTAACACAGATAACAAATAGAACTCAAGTAATTAAGATAATTGCTTTAAGCCTGAATATATCAGGGGATAACAGTAAATCTAAGAGAACTACAGTAAATAAAGATTGTCATATGGACTTATAAGAGACATGCATTAAATATGTGAATGCATAAAATTTAAAAGCGAAAGGATGTGTATAGTTTCTAGTCTAAGTAAGATGAAATAAGCACAGTTTACACTGTTTCTCCCACTGAGTGTAACTATAAAATACATAAAACATTCTGAAGAGAATGTATGGAACAAGTATCTGAGGACTTTGAAAAGTAAATAGCAATAAATACATTGGGGAATAAGACCAGAATATATAGTACCACCTGATTGGCAGTGAATTTGCCAATGTCTCTCTCTGGTATCCACCAGCTTCCACCCAAGGTCACTTGAAAGCTGGGTGTCTGCGCCAACTCAGAGGGAGAAATCATCTAGTCTAGGGTGGAGGAGTGCAAAAATAGTCTCCTTTCAGTGCAGCAGTGGCAGCTATTATAAAAAATCTCCAATGAGGAAGGTGGAAGTTCTGAAGTGAATGAAAATATAGAAAGTCTCAGGAAAGAAATAGAATATATATAAAGAAGAACAAAATGGGAGATTTTAGGGCTGAAAAAATAAATGAAAACTCTGTGGATGGGCTAAATGTCACAGTAAAGATGACAACAGAAGTTCAGTGAAATTGAGGACCAATTAATAGGAATTATACGATCCAAATAACACAGAGAAAAAAAGATAGAAAAAAAAATGAACAAAGCTTTACAGCCTTACGGGGCCATACCAAAAAGTCAATTTAACATTTATGTCATAAAGTCACAGAAGAAAAAAAGTACAGTGAAATATATGTGTGAAGAAATAATGATGGAAAACTCTCTAAATTTGGTGAATAAACCTATGTATCTAAGCATCTGGATAAAGACTAAACAAAATAAAACCAAAGAAATACAAACACACTCCTGAAAGCCAGCAGCTAAGAAAAATATTGAAAGCAGCCTGAGAAAAACTTTTAAGGGTCAATGATTTGAATTACAGAAGATGTCTGATCAGAAATCAAGGAGGCCAGAATGAAATGGCAAAATATTTTTTAAATGTTGTAAAGAACAGGACTGCCAAGCTAGAATTCCATGTCCAACAGACATAATATTCAGGACTTAAGGTAAAATAAAGACATTCTCTGATGAAGAAAATGTATGAGAACCTGTTTCCTGCAGGCGTTCTCTAAAAGAACTGATCAAAGTTGTTTGTTACCAAATGTTACCAGAAGGAAAGTTAAAACACCAGGGGAAAAAAAAAAAAGGAAAAGTAATATAAATGCTATACATGTTGATAAATATAACAGACTACTACATTTAACAGTATATCTTTGACTATCCCTCTCATAGGCTGGTTTATTTCCAGAAACATAGCAATTATTATTCTGAATTTCATGCTTATTCTTTCACAAGATAATGGTTTTTCTCATTATTTTCATTGTATAGCCACTTGTTTCCACATGCTGATTGAAATTCTCATCTTGGCTTTCCATATAATTTAAATTCATAATCTGCAACATAAGCTTTTATTTATTTCCAATTAATTCACTCTTTAATCCTGTTACCGAATTTTTTGTTTCCTTGCTATCCATTCTTCTTAACTCTTGTTTTATTAAGCTTCATCCTACTGTCTTTTAATACAAACCTGTTTATATTAAAGCCTGATTACTTTCTACTCATAATTCATAACCACCATGACTTCTTCGTTTCACAATACCAAATAGTCCTAAAGTATATTATTTTTCTACAAATAATTTTCATAAATAATTTCTTCATTGAATCTTCAGACTAATATTCTGTGTGTGCAGAAAAAGAGCCCTCTCTGAGGCCATCTAGGTGAAAACCTGTTACTGGAAACTCACACACTAGATTTACAAATAAACCTGCTACTGCAGTTCCAGTTCTGCAATGCAGTTTGCCTGGCTGTTGAGTGAACTTCTATCATAGAGGCAGGTGTGAAGGAGCTGGGTAAAAACAATGAACACATCCTGCATAAAACAACCAGGTCTTGCTAGGCCTCCTCTTAATAATGGATAGAAGTAGTGAATAGGAATATTAGCTTGATAACTAGTAAAATGTTAACAACTGGTTCAACTTGATGAAGGTATCATGGGTATTTATTGTACTATTCTTCTTTATTTTCTGCAGGTTAAAAGTATTTTAAACTATTAAGTTTCAAGTAAAAATCTAATAATTGATAGTTAGAAAAGCAAGACCACATATTTTAAATCAAGTGCCTGTGCCAGGAATCCACATATATATTTTTTGAAAGTTACTATAGAAATTACCTAAACTGAAATGATGTCAGTTTTGAATCTGATGATTGCAAATTCAATTATTATGTCACTATATTAAAGATGTTTCCTTATTAGTAAAAGTTTGAAAACAAACTTGGGTGAATCAATAGTGCTTCCCAAGAAATTCCTAGCAAATATATTGGGCAACATATTTTCGTAGTCTAAAGCTGATACACATTTCATCCTTAGTTCTAACTGAAAGCACCCTGCACAAAGTTTATTCCTTGTACCGAAGTTCTGAATTGCTCAGGCCATCTTCTATTCTGTTTTGGAGATACATGTCTAAATTTTTGTACTATAATTATAACAGCATGGGTGTTAATGAAAAATGTGTTGTTTTACGAGTTTGTGTTAGATAATTTTATGAAATAATATTAAGTTCTCATTAATGTTATGGTCATATATAGCTATTAAAGTAAATAAATTCAAAGTTTTTGTTTTATTCATATTACTGTGTATAACCATTGTTAGAGTTTCTGTAATTTATTTACATTAATTGCTCAGAAACTATAAAGATGTTTTTAAATTATGTTTTAAGTGACAGATACTTCTTGTAATGTATTCTAAATTTTCATGTACAGTTCTAGCACTGACACTTATGCTGTATGATCTATGCAAAGCCTTTTCATCATAAAGCGTGATGTAAACTAAAAAAAAAAATTATAAATGGCCAGCATTACTGATGTTTAGAATAAAGGAATTGAAGTATTTGTCATAGGAATACCTAATGAACAGTCAGTTCTTAAATCAATTTATGGGAAATTTAGAACAGAGAACTTACACTTCAATAAATCTTCCCTGCTGCCAACACAAAGCAATGATAAATACATAAATGTGCATACATATGTATGCACGTATATTTAATTTTTTAAGAGTTAAAATTCATGTGTAGCAGCACAATAAGGTGAACATAGCCACACCCCAGAAAGACATGCCAAGTCAAAAGTTGGGCTGTTGGTGCAGGGTTTCTGACTTCTAATCTAAATTTGGAGAGAGGTTGCTGGATTTTGGAATCTGCAGGGTTACAGGAACAAAGAGTGCAAAGTAAAGGCAGGCACACTGCCTAAAGCAAGACTTTGGTAGAGTTCTCCATTTATTCAATAATTCATTCAGCAAATATTCAAAGCCTCTAAAATGTCCCTGGCCTTATTCCACAGAAATCCCTGCTTGTGTGGAACATGCATCACAGTGAAGAGGTGCTCATGGGCTAGGAGAACCAGGGTGAGATGGAAAGTAGGAAGAGAACCTCCTAAAGAGAAAATGAAGCATTTTGTTAGGCGATCTGTCATATCACAGCAGAGGGGGAGCCCTGAAATATCATTATAAGACTTGAATTTTAATTAAGGATACTAGGGATACAAAAAACTCAAAACATTATAAAAGCAGAAATAAAGAGTGAAGACATCAACAAAAATAACTCAACAAGAATAAACAACTCCTACCTAAATGATCCTGCAAACCTACATTCCAAAATACTTGAATAATTTTTACCTTTAAGACAATAAAAACAAAAAAGACAAACCTCAACAGTTAGTACATGAATTTACCCTGGATAAAGTTGATTTTATAAAAGCCTGACAAAGATTCAAAATAAACAGTTAAAAATTCTTAAATGGACAAATACAGGCATAATTTCTCTTGAAAATTAAAAATAAAAGTGTAAAAGGCAGAAAATAAGAATACTTCTTGTAAAAATGAATAAATGAGAAATTTTGAGAATAAAATATATATTCATCGAAATGAAAAGCTCAATAGATGAAATAAATACTAGAGTTAGCTCAGTTTAAAGGAGAATTGATCAATTTGCCACACAGACAATTAGATTAATATACAAAAAAGCCATTATGCAATACAGAGGATAGTTTTAGGGTTTATAACCTGTGTTGTTTATTATGATAGCTACTAATCATAAGTGAATAGTGAACATTTGAAATGTAGCTAGTCTGAATTGAGATGTGCGATAAGTGTAAAATACATACCATATTTCAAGGACTTGATTCAAAAAAAGCTATCTCAATAATTTTTATGTTCATTACGTGTTTAAAGTAATATTGTGTATATATTGGGTTAAAATATTACTAAAATTAATATCACCTGTTTCTTTGTACTTTTTCCCATGGCTGCAGAAGAAAACATAAAATTACACGTGGCTTGCATTACATTTCTAGTGGACGGTATTGATCTTTATAATATTTACTCTTATGCAAAAGTTTTAGCAAATAGTATCAGAGGGATTGATGGAGAAGAGATAGTTGAAGAGCCATTAGTAAATTTTTTTCTACAACTGAAAAAAATATTTTTGTACAATTGATGGGTTTAGGTATATGTAGCATCAAAATTTTACATAATTTTTAGGTTAAATAAAGTAAGTAAAGCTATACTTACGAGCTTCATAGTAAAATTGAAGAACCTCAGGTATAAAGAGAACAATTTTAAAACTTCTAGTCTGCACCAATAGGTGACCTATGAAATATCAACACTTGAACTGATAGTAGATTTCGCTGGAGGTCACCAAAAATGGAGTAATGTATTTAAATTGGTGAGGAAAAATGCATACCTAAAAATATTGTACGAAACCAAACTGTTATTCAAGAAAGAGGAAAAATAAGAAAAAAAGATATTTCAAATAAACAACATCTCACCATCTGTAGATCATCACTAAGAGGCTTTTTTTTATTATTTAGATTTTAGGGTACATGTGCACAGTGTGCAGGTTTGTTACATATGTATCCACGTGCCATGTTGTTTTGCTGCACCCATTAACTCATCGTTTAGCATTAGGTATATCTCCTAATGCTGTCCCTCCCCACTTCCCCCACCCCACAACAGTCCCCCAGAGTGTGATGTTCCCCTTCCTGTGTCCATGAGTTCTCATTGTTCAATTCCCACCTATGAGTGAGAACATGCGGTGTTTGGTTTTTTGTCCTTGCCATAGTTTGCTGAGAATGATGGTTTCCAGCTTCATCCATGTTGCTACAAAGGACATGAACTCATAATTTTTTATGGCTGCATAGTATTCCATGGTGTATATGTGCCACATTTTCTTAATCCAGTCTATCGTTGTTGGACATTTGGGTTGGTTCCAACTCTTTGCTATTGTGAATAGTGCTGCAATAAACATACTGTTGTGTGCATGTGTCTTTATATCAGCATGATTTATAATCCTTTGGGTATATACCCAGTAATGGGATGGCTGGGTCAAATGGTATTTCTAGTTCTACATCCCTGAGGAATCACCACACTGTCTTCCACAATGGTTGAACTAGTTTACAGTACCACCAACAGTGTAAAAGTGTTCCTATTTCTCCACATCCTCTCCAGCACCTGTTGTTTCCTGACTTTTTAATGATGGCCATTCTAACTGGTGTGAGATGGTATCTCATTGTGGTTTTGATTTGCATTTCTCTGATGGCCAGTGATGATGAGCATTTTTTCATGTGTTTTTTGGCTGCATAAATGTCTTCTTTTGAGAAGTATCTGTTCACATCCTTTGCCCACTTTTTGATGGTGGTTTGTTTTTTTCTTGTAAATTTGTTTGAGTTCATTGTAGATTCTGGATATTAGCCCTTTGTCAGATGAGTAGGTTGCAAAAATTTTCTCCCATTCCGTAGGTTGCCTGTTCACTCTGATGGTAGTTTCTTTGGCTGTGCAGAAGCTCTTTAGTTTAATTAGATCCCATTTGTCAATTTTGGCTTTTGTTGCCATTGCTTTTGGTGTTTTAGACATGAAGTCCTTGCCCACGCCTACGTCCTGAATGGTATTGCCTAGGTTTTCTTGTAGGATTTTAATGGTTTTAGGTCTAATATGTAAGTCTTGAATCCATCTTGAATTAATTTTTGTATAAGCTGTAAGAAAGGGATCCAGTTTCAGCTTTCTACATATGGCTAGCCAGTTCAAAAACTGGAAGCATTCCCTTTGAAAACTGCCACAAGACAGAGATGCCCTCTCTCACCACTTCTATTCAACATAGTGCTGGAAGTTCTGGCCAGGGCAATCAGGCAGGAGAAGGAAATAAAGGGTATTCAATTAGGAAAAGAGGAAGTCAAATTTTCCCTGTCTGCAGATGACATGATTGTATATCTAGAAAACCCCATTGTCTCAGCCCAAAATCTCTTTAAGCTGATTAGCAACTTCAGCAAAGTCTCAGGATACAAAGTCAATGTACAAAAATCACAAGCATTCTTGTACACCAATCACAGACAGAGAGCCAAATCATGAGTGAACTCCCATTCACAATTGCTTCAAAGAGAGTAAAATACCTAGGAATCCAACTTACAAGGGATGTGAAGGACCTCTTCAAGGAGAACTACAAACCACTGCTCAATGAAATAAAAGAGGATACAAACAAATGGAAGAACATTCCATGCTCATGGGTTGGAAGAATCAATATTGTGAAAATGGCCATACTGCCCAAGGTAATTTATAGATTCAATGCCATCCCCATCAAGCTACCAATGACTTTCTTCACAGAATTGGAAAAAACTACTTTCAAGTTCATATGGAACCAAAAAAGAGCCTGCATCGCCAAGTCAATCCTAAGCCAAAAGAACAAAGCTGGAGGGATCACACTACCTGACTTCAAACTATACTACAAGGCTACAGTAACCAAAACAGCATGTTACTGGTACAACAACAGAGACATAGATCAATGGAACAGAACAGAGCCCTCAGAAATAATGCTGCATATCTACAACTATCTGATCTTTGACAAACCTGACAAAAACAAGCAATGGGGAAAGGATTCCCTATTTAATAACTGGTGCTGGGAAAACTGGCTAGCCATATGTAGAACACTAAGAGGCTTGTTGAAGGATGTACATCAGCAAGGATGGTGGACTAGAGGAAGGCATGGCATATGAGAAATAGCACTGATCCTAGAAAGTGATATAAGTAACTTTAATAAACTCTTTTTTATTAACTTTTTTTTTCTTTTTGGAGATGGAGTCTTGCTGTGTCACCAGGCTTGAGTGCAGTGGTGCAATCTTGGCTCACTGCAACTTCCACCTCCCAGGTTCAAGCGATTCTCCTGCCTCAGTCTCCCAAGTAGCTGGGACCACAGGTGCACACCACCATGCCCAGCTAATTTTTGTATTTTTAGTAGAGGTAAGGTTTCACCATGTTGGCCAGTTTGGTCTCAATCTCTTGATCTTATGATCTGCCAGCCTCGGCCTCCCAAAGTGCTGGGATTAGAGGCGTGAGCCACTGTACCCAGCCACTTTTTTATTTTAAAATATGTAAAGTTAGGTAAAAGTAATAAAATATGGTAATGCAGGTGTTCATTGTATACGTATATACTAACATCAGAAGTATAGAAATACTGAATCATTTAATTATGTTAATTTTTTATCATCAGAATTATAAAATTAAGAGAAATCCCTAAATCAAAAGAAAATGTAACATACAGCTTTCACTGTAGAAGGGGAGTAAAAAAGGACTCTAGAAAAATATATTAATGCAGCAGGACCATGAAGTGAGGGGAGGGTGGAAAGCAGAGAGGCAATGGATAATAAGCATGAAACATGAAATAAGGAAAAAAGTGCAAATGGAGCAGTAGTCTCACTGTATGTAAATGGAATAAGTAATCTGATTAAAAGTCAGAAATTATCAGACAAAAAGAAACCTAAATAAAAGACATACATAAAAGACTTAGATAATGAAAAACAAACAGAAAATAAAGGAATAGAAAATAATGTGTATATTTAGAAGAGTGCTTATCATATATTAGGCACTTAATGTTACTTCAGTTTCTTCCAGATGATAGATGTTTTCTTATTAAAATTATTAGGTTTTGTTATGTTACACCTCAAGTGTTGAAACAGACAAAAAGAAGAGAAATGCCTTAAGAAATAGCAATGTTCTCTTCCGTTCAAGGTCAACATTTACAAAGCACAGGGACAAAGTCGATAAATTACATCTGTGCAGCATCACTGAAATATAGCTCTTTTCTCCTTGCCTAGAGCTCAGTTTAAATACACATTACCCTCTTCACATCTGCCAAGCAGCATGCAGTCTTCCACTGGGAGTGCAAATAAGAATACATAGCACCACCTACTCTGTAGAGATTACAATTTAGGGAAGAGGTTCATGACCTGGTAGATGGACCTACATGGAGATTTGTGTTAGTCTTCAGGAAATCCTTGGACTTCCCGAAATGATGCATGGAAATGTGGCTAGAAGCATTTTTCAGTGTGATGGGTATAACTTTCATTAATTTCTGGAAGTGGTTGATGTTTCCTGAAATTTAGGACCACCACTTCAGGATGGGTTAGTTAATGTAGGCCCATGGAACTTAGAGTAGGACACCCATAGGCAGGCTTTCACACATGGTGATTTTTTTCTCCTTGTAATTTAATTTAGAAAATTTACATTTCTTATTTTATAGAAATTATCCCAAAATATTCTTTTTACTCTTTTTGGAGGTAAAGCTTTCTTTACAGAATCCAACTTGTTAGGTTTAATGTTCCTGACTACCAGTTTTCGAATGGATTTTTATGGCCCATTCTCAATTATAATTGCAAATTAGTAAGGGTGGTAGGGTGATATTAAGAATAAAATCTTCAGACAATCTTCAGAATTCATTTTAGTCAATATTTCTTGCACTTTTTCATTTTTTTAAGGTACTTAATAGATTTCAAAGTCATTTGGGTTTCACTTTCATCTCCTGTCCTTTTCTCCCTTATAGGGAGGAGTTAATGACCCAAAGCAATAGACCTTGGACCTTGCAAATGTCCCAAGGAGTTTAAAGATGAGGTGATTTCCTATTTTCTGGCACCCTGACTGCTTTTATCAACTTGCATTCCTGCCTTATGATAAATGCAGACATAAACGTGAATAAGTAATAGAAAATACTTTGGGGTGCTTTGGTAACATTCTGTATCTTGATATGGGTATTCCTTACACAGATGTATTTAGTCTGTGAAAATTATCAAGCTGTACACTTATGGTCAATACACTCCCTTAGGTAGATTTTGTCACTAAAATGTTTTAAAACAGAAATGTTCACTTTTGTTTTTAAAACCCAAATCCATCTAAGTGTTACCTGTCATATTTTTTGACCACCCACCTGAGACGGATGCTCCATTCTTGGCAGGTTTCTTCCTGCCTTTTAAACTTGCTCCTTCTTTTCCCATTCTACCTTGCTCTGAATGTTTAGACTGCCTCGTGTGGTATCCTGTGCATGGAAAATAACTGAAAGTGATAACACTTTCCTCAAGGCATGTGAAGTAGCAGGAGATAATTAAGCCACATGCAGAAAATTCCTGGAAGATAGGCCAGAGCCCTGGCTCACACTCCCACCCCACGAGCTTCTTTGACAGTGTTCCCTCTTCTCTACCTGGGATTTTGGGCCCCCAGTCTTCTTTCAGGCTTGGGGAAGGAATTTTCTCCCTTACCTCTCAGATTCACATCTTCCCCAAATTTGGCATAATCTACGTAGACAACAACTTTGATCACAATGGAGGCGTTCTTTTATATGAGACAGGGGTACAGTAATTGAAGTGTTTCTATTCATTGCCTTTCCTCTGGTTTAATAAATGGAAATACAGACTCCAGCGCAAATTCAGAGGCAAAATTGAACTGCATGCTTTAGGAACTTCCTAGAAGGGAAAAGTGGAAGAGAGAGAGGGAAGGAAAATGTTTGGGAATTGGAGACAGGGAAGAGGAAAGAGAGCCAGTGTGTCAGGACTGCTTATGAGAAAGGGAAGATGGTGCACCTGCTATGAGTTATGGTGCTTTGGGGAAAGAGATGGACAATGATGATCATTAGAAAATTTCCCCTGTATTTTATATACTAAGTTCTTCTTTGCCACCTCTTAAGAACATTTGTGGTTAAAACTACTAGACCTTTAGAGAAAAAAAAAATGTGGTTCTTTTTGTTCCCTCATGATAGCTAAAGAGAAGGAAAGATGGCTCTGTTTTTTTTGTTTTTTTGACACAGTCTCACTCTGTTGGCCACTCTGGTGTGCAATGGCGCAATCTCAGCTCACTGTGGCATCCGCCCCCTGGGTTCAACCAATTCTCCTGCCTCAGCCTCCTGAGTAGCTGGGATTACAGATTTGTATCACCATGCCCGGCTGATTTTTATAATTTTAGTAGATGTTTGACCATGTTGCCCAGGCTGGTCTCGAACTCCTGGCCTCAAATGATCGGCCCACCTCAGCCTCTGAAGGTGCTGGGACTATAGGCGTGCGTCACTGTGTCTGCCCGTTGGCCCAATTTTAACAGATTAAATACATTGATAGATAAGAATGTATTATACAGTTTTCTAGAATTTGTCTATTTAGAACATAATTTTAGTGTATTGCTGTACAACTAATGATCAATTACAGGGTTTGTACCATCTGCCCCTTCTTACCACTAAAATAAATACAAAGAAGCTTTCAGTGTTCCCCAGTATTACTAGCCACATGTAAAAGTTCTACAGCTCCAGTTTTCAAACTAGTTTATTCTTAATTCCAAACTCTAAAAATCTGTGGAACATTATCTAATAAAACTCAAGGAGAAAACACCTGAACTTTCTTTACTTCAGAATTTATTGTAGTAGTATTGTAATATTTACGATAGTAATATACATAATTACACTTTATATAGCACTCTGTGGCATGCACTATACTAAGTACTTTACATTTTCATTATTTAATGATCAGAGCAAACTTATAAAGTAGATACTGTTATTATAACTTTTATCCTCATTTCATCAAAGAAACAGATACACAGAGAGGTTGAGTGTCTTGCTCAAGGTCGTACAGACGGTAAGTGTTAGAACCCAGATTGAAATCCAGACAGTTTGGCTGCTCTAATAGGATCTCTCTTTTAATCACTATTTTTACTGTCTCCAAAAAAGACCACTTTGTCTATCTCATTCCCTGTGTAATTACTGGTGGTAGAGGGTCAAAGGGGGCGCAGTATTGAGTAGCACTTGTGGTGAGGGAAGGCAGTAATGGATTTCTTTTTTCGAAATTCTGTATCTTTCCTTTTCCAAGTGCATTTTAGAACTAGCTTGTCAAATTTTATTTTAAAATACTGTTGAGATTGTGATTGGGTTTTCCTCGAATATATAGATAATTTGGGGGAGCATACTGAAATCTTTAGCATGCTGAAAATGTTCATAGGATAATGAAGTATCTTTTCATTTTATTGTCTTCCTTAGGTTAGTAAATTTTTATATATCTTCATCTAAGTTGTGCACATTTCTGTTATTTATACTTTTGTGTTGCTACTTTAAATGGACTTCTAGTATAAATACTATCTTTGTATATAGAAGAGTGATTGAGTTGTCTGTATTTATTTGACAAACAGACCCCTTTCTGAAATACCTTTCTAGTGCTAGTAGATTTTGTTTCCTAAATGTTGTGTCTTGTTGTTCTACTGCTTAATACTAGTTACAGATAATGATTAGTTCATTTTTTAAATTCAAACATTTATACATTAATATCAATCTTATAATATGCTGAACATTACTGGTGATAATTACTGTCCTATTAGGAACACCAAAATTATTTCACTTCCAAATTAATTCTTTAATTTCGCTACAAGTTCCTTACTATGTTAAGAAGGTATCCATCTATTCCTTTCCCTGCCAAGTTATAATTATTTTTAGCACAATTATGGAATTTTATCAAATGTCATTTTAGGAGCTTTCCTAGAATAAATTGAGGTCATGTTGTGGATAGTATATATTGGTTAAAGGCAAAGCCTGACAAATTTGGGTATTTCAGCTTTACCAAGTATTAGTTATGTGACTTTTAGCAATTTTCCTCGCTTTTCTGAGCCTCATGAATGTTACATGTAAATATGAATAGTATTTCCTTTCATAGGTTAGTAGGGGGATAATTTATATTCATCACTTAGCACTTTGCGTGGCTTATTTTAAGTACGTAATAAAGTTTGTCTGCTATTATTCTCATTATTAAGAAACAGATGTTCTTAATGTTACCTTAGCTTTAATAATTTTTATTTTAAAATTATCTTTAAGAGTAAAACAATGTGTAGTACTACTTCCATTGAAAATAAGAAATTTAGCTGTCTTTAGCTAAATTCCCCATTAGCCTTTTCTTTTCTTCTCCCGGTTTTGTATTCTTAAGCATTTACCTCAATGTTTCAGCATTATTCAGCTAGTAGTGTTAGCAGAAGTTGTGTTTATATGTGTGTGTATAGGGAATCTTAGGACCCAGCACATCCTTCTTTCCCCCTTTCTGCTCCATTCCCAGTCTCATCTACTTACTTCCTATCATGAACTTTGTGGGGCCTTATTAACATCAGAGATAATGGAAAATGTTTTATCAATGATGGGCATATCCCTATATACCAGCAACAGGGGCTCTGTGGGCAGGGTCAGAAAGGGATAGATCCTGGAAAGAGCTTGATCCATTGAAACTTGTGGCCCTGAGTGTGGAAATGATTGATATTAACTCAGAAATGTTTGTGCAAAATCTCCTTGGCAGCCACCAAGAGGCCATGCAGGTAGACCAAGTCCTTCCTTCCCGTAAGTCTAGCAGCCAAGGGGATTCTTCTGCAGAGGCCTTTTACACATTTCCTGTCTGTAGGGGTTGAGATTGCCTGCTTTCTATCATTTTCAGGAGTGTGGTTACAGTCCTACAGACCCCAGTGAGACAAAACAGAACAATAAAAATCCATTTAAGGTGCCATAGCAGTGAGAAAAAGAACAGAACAAATATAACACTTAGCCAGGGCTGTTAGCAGATGACAACCTGATTAAAAAGGATAAAAAGCACTTAAGTAAAAAATATACAGAACTTTAAAACATGATTTCTGAGCTTAGTAATTCAGAAGAAGAGTTTAAAACAAAAACATTACTGGATGGTTGAACAAATGAAAGGTAGAAACATATAGAGGAATAGCATGTGGGAAAATATATGAAACTTGGAGAATATATCTGCATATTTTCTGTAAATAATGATATTCAGTGAGAGATAATAGAACAGATGGGAGAGATACAAATATTAAATAATAAAGTAAAAGATCCCTGAACTGAAAATATCACTAATTGGGCAGGTTAAAAGGGCTGGGTTGGTGAGAAAAGATTGGGATAGACTGGTAAAATTCTTGATATCTAAGGGGGAAACCTTATAAAATTCTGCCCAATGCAAGTTACCTAAAAAAAAGTCAGACTCATTGTGTTTCTCCTTTACAGCACTGGGCGATAGAGGACAGTGAAATAGTATCTGGAGTTCAGAAGGAAAAATATTACAATAGAATATTACTATATCCAGCCAAGATATCATTTCCCTATGCAGACAAAAAAATATATTTGAGAATATAAACGAGTTAAAATATATCATCCATGTCCCTCTGTGAAGAAAATATTTGTGGAAAGACTATAAATGCCAAACAACAGGTAATGCATATTAGGAAAAGATGAAGAAGAGAGTAAAATAATGGTGAGTAATTGTATGTATGACATGAGTAAAGATATATTGCCTAGAAATATGATATAAAAGTGTGAATGAAACTAAAAATACAAAATATATATCACTAATCAGAGTTTGGTGACAGCTGAGACCTAAATGGGTTAAACAACCCCAGAAAAAAACTATAATTGGGTAAAGGCAGGAAGTTTTCTAAAGAATTTATTTTATTGAAATTTTGAGAGGAATGGAAGTAGGAAAAAGAAGAGATTAATAATAGCGGTATAAATCATTTGTATAGGTAGGATAAATAATTATCTTAAAAATATTGAGACACTCAATAAAGGGAGTGTAGCTATTAAAAGAATGAAGATTCAAAGAATAGAAAAGCACAATAAATTTGCCTATTTAGCAAGGAAAAGAATGAAATGCACAGTAACTTGTTAACACCAGCAATCATAAGAAAAAGGAAAAAAGTAGGAAATAGTATTTCAAATAAGTAATAAAGCAAGTTGAAAGGAATACAATGTATCAGTCATTACATTAAATATATTTGGACTGAGCTGGGCGCGGTGGCTCACGCTTGTAATCCCAGCACTTTTAGAGGCCAAGGTGAGTGGATCACAAGGTCAGGAGATCGAGACCATCCTGGCTAACATGGTGAAACCCCGTCTCTACTAAAAATACAAAAAATTAGCCAGGCATGGTGGCGGGCGCCTGTAGTCCCAGCTACTTGGGAGGCTGAGACAGGAGAATCGCTTGAACCCAGGATACAGAGGTTGCAGTGAGCCGAGATCACGCCATTGCACTCCAGCCTGGGCAACAAGAGCGAAACTCCATGTCAAAAATAAATAAATAAAATTTTTTGAAAAAAGTACACACATATATATAGACTGAATCCCCCCATTAGTTGTAGGGACTTGTAGAAAGAGTTTTAAAAAAGGTTATACAAAATATGTTTTACACAGAATACACTTAAAATGATAACTAAATGTTGATAGTAGTAAAGTATAATAAAAGAGATAGCAGAAAATGACAAAAAAAAAAGAAAAAAAAGGAGCAAGGTCATAAGTGTTACTATCAGCAGTAAGGTGAAATTTAAAATTTAAAAATTTGAACAGGATGAAATATGATATTAAAAAACGACAGTACAATTTGTGAAACAATTGTAAAAATTAGGAGCTAGCATGCATCAAATCATATAACAGGATTTATTAATTATGTTTTTCCACAAATTTGTTTTTCCTGCTTTCATTTCAAAAAAATGTTTACTTTTGTTATAATCCATTTTTCTTCCAATAACAATCATCTAAGCAATTAAAAAGTATATTTAAAATGTACAAAATTTAAATATGCTGTCATAAAAATATAAATTAATGACATATGAAATGTTGAAAACTTTATAAAATCCAAAAATTACTTTGATTTAAAAGTGTTTAAATTATACTTTAAAAGTATAAAATGTATGTAAGTTATACATTAAAATTGAGAACAAAATAATATTCCTCAAAGAAAGTAGACATCTTAAAAATCAAGTTTTTAAGTTGTAATTTTATTCTATTAAATATTGTAATAGAATTCTGGTATTTAATGTATATCTACTTGCCAAGGTAAATAATCAGTAAACGCTTTAGTTCATGTTACTTCTATACAAACATACTTGTCTATCTATAAATTAAAAATAGTATGAATTTTTAAATCTAATAAATATTTCATCACTATCATATGCAAAAAATTGTGACCACCTTCAGAACTATCTGGGCATTAATTTGTGAGTACTGCCAGACCACAAATTAGAACATGATCAAAAACAAGGGAATAAGCAATGGAAAATATTAGGGAAATGATCCTTTATGTAAGAATTAATTGCATTCATAATGACTGAAAAGAAGAATTTGGGACCAGTTATTTGTCTTTCCCCTTACTAGAATACTAATGCTATTCAATCCTTCCTTGGTTCATCTCTGTTATCAGCTGCAGAACAACTCAGATAAACCTCAGTGACCTTTAGAAACAGTCATCATTTGTCTGGAGGACATAGGGTAGGAGATGAACACAAGGGTTTTCCCTAAGACCTTATTGCTGTAAATGATAAGAGAGAAGGTTAAGGATGTATAGAGCTCCAGATTCCACATGAAGCACCTATGTACTCCTTAAAAAAAAAAAAAAAAAAAAAAAAAAAAAAAAAGCTGTGTATGTGTTTTGTGAAATTCGGCATCTTCCAAATCAAATCACAGTGTCCAAGGCAGGGGTCACTCTTGTCTGAGTCAAAGAGAGTTCTGATGATAAAATGTCTCAAAATAATAAATAGTAAGATGTTTTATGATGAAAAACCTATGGGACATAGCAACAGATACACTTAAAGGAAAATGCATAACTAAAATACCATTATTTAAAAAAAATTCTCAGAAGTTGGAATAGATTCAAAGTCAACCCCTTTAAGCCCAAATTAAGGAAAGTTGTGTGCAATATCAGCTTATGCTTACTGTGGTCTTTTGACCTCCCAGCGTTTTTCAGAATTAGAGAATTTTGCCAATATTTTTGTAGTATGTCATCAGATTGCTTCCTGGGAGCACATCTTTTCACAGGAGGAGATTGTGAGTCAGTGTTTAGGGATTCACAAACTAGAGCCCATGAACTATAGGGAAAACTGTGGACCCTGCTATTGCTAGCCTCTGTATGCATTTTAATGAGACATCTTTTGGTTCTAACATTTGAACAACAGCATTTCTAGTGTCCAGTATGGTCATTTGCCAACTTTTCCCCAAAAGTTTCCCAGTATTGAATTTTCTTTTTTAAAAAAGTATATTAATTGTGTCCCACATTTTATAATTATATAAAAACTACTTCAATATTGCATATAATTTAATATATTAAATAGTTAATATTTAGCTAATTTATTAACTAATATTATATATTATTCATGTTATTTCTTGTGACTTTTTAAAACATTGCTATCCATTCAGAGGAGTTCTTGAATTAACTAATACTTCAACTGTTCCAGTTAATATTTGACAAATATTTGTGAAGTTCTGTTCATAAAAGGAAGACTTGGTTAAAAAGTAGTGTTGGCATTTTTCCCCAATGTGCTTCTAAAATCTATCATCTATTGTCTTTTAAGATACTTACATTGGGCGGCTTTATGATAATTACAAATTTGGCTTTTGTCTTATGCTAATTTTTGATATATTTTATGAAATGGAAAAAATTTATAAAAGCCTGCACTGCAAACATTTTAGGTAACCTCATTGGTCATTAATAAGAAAAATAGTCATAGCTTTAAAAAGCAAAGTATACTACTTTCTCAAAAAATGCATTCTAGAAAACTTAACCTACGAATATTTCTTATACGACTAAAGCTACCAAATTTCCATTTTCCGATTTCCAATGAAATTTACCTTTATATTCATCATGACTTCCAGTCTGCTAATCATTGTACATCTTTGTTTTATACACAGTACTTAATTACTTCTACAATGTTCATTCCAGTATACTCTGGGTTGTTTCTTTAAAAATTGGTGATTTCCGGGGGTCTTTTTCTTCTTGTCTTGTATTCCTCGTGCTCAATCTTGGGTAATTCCTTTCTGCTTAATATCTGTTTCTCTGCTTGCTGCTTCCAAAATATTGCTGAAAAATGCAGGCAGTGGGCCAATTTCTTTGACCACCAATTCACTAAGCGCTAATTCATCTTGGCTCCTCTCTCAATCAGAAACATTTGTACTCAAATTTAATTTATCTTCTAGTTTATTCTCCACATCTCCAGCTCCATAATTTTCCATTTACTTCAAGCTTCTGACGTCACTTTCTTCACACTGGAGAGAAAGTTGTCTGGTTCTTTATTGATCGATCAAGGTTATCTGATGTTAGCTCTCTTCATGGTTTTCCTTTCCACATCAAATTTTCCCTGCATCTTTATCCATTTTCTCAGTCTTGTCTTCTATATTGATAAATAATTTTATTTCATTCTACTTAAAGCTTTCTTTTCACTTGGACAGTCAGAATTCAATCTTTATTTGCTTCCATTTGCCCCTAGCTACATCAATTATTCTCCACCCCTAGAATTTCAATATTGTAATTTCCTCAGAATCTTGCCTTACTTTAAAAAAATATTAACAGCCAAAACACACTGAGCACTCTCCATGTACTGGCACTCTAATTCACATTTCTTTTTTCTTTTTGAAACTGAGTCTCACTCTGTTGCCCAGGCTGGAATGCAGTAGCCTGATCTCGCTCACTGCAACCTCCGCCTCCTGGGCTCACGTGATCGTCCCAGTTCAGCCTCCCAGTAACTGCATTACAGGTGCATGCCACCATGTCTGGCTAATTTTTGTATTTTCAGTAGAGACACCATGTTGCCCAGGCTGGTCTCAAACTCCTGGCCTCAAGCAATCTTCCTGCCTCGGCCTCTGAAGGTGCTGGGATTACATGAGTGAGCCACCATGGCCCGCCTGATTCACATTATTTAGTAGCTGAAAAGTGATGCAAATTTATTAATGTGCATGGGAGGAAATTACAGACTGATGACTTGTAGTGTAATTACTGCTATTACCCAGTAGGAAGAGAAGTTTATCTACCCTTATTCCTAGGGGAGGAAGGGATGGGGAATGTAGAAAATTCTTTTGAGGGTCAGTAAATTATTAGGGGGAATAAATGTACCATGGAGGTGGAGGCAGACATTACAGGTAGGTGAGGGGTGGAGATGCACAGCATCAAAGGTTGTTTTATTATGTAGATAAAGTCCCACAGGTAATATCTTGGAGCTGCCCTCAGAAGAATAGGTAGAAATTCTGTCTAGAGGTGGTGATGACTCCCAGTCTCTTTTATTTTCCCGTGGTGGTTGCTCTTTCTTGGTTACTTGATGAAATCCTTAGGTAATGAGTTTAAGACAATTGCATTTCCCTTTTCTTTTCTTTTCTTTTTTCTTTTTTTTTTTTTGTTTGAGATGGAGTTTCACTCTTGTTTCCCAGGCTGGAGTGCAATAGCGCGATCTTGGCTCACTGCAACCTCTGCCTCCCAGGTTGAAGTGATTCTCCTGCCCCAGCCTCCTGAGTAGCTGGAATTACAGGTGCACGCCACCATGCCCTGCTAATTTTGTATTTTTAGTAGAGAAGGGGTTTCTCCGTGTTGGTCAGGCTGATCTCGAGCTTCTGACCTCAGGTAATCGGCCCACCTTGGCCTCCCAAAGTGCTCGGATTGCAGGGGTGAGCCACTGCTCCCCGCCGACAATTGGATTTCTTTTGGAAAGAAGCTTTCTTGGTCAGCTAAGGAAGTTCCAAACTGAGCCCCTTCCTGCACTTTGGTGGAGAGTGGGAGACAAGACAAGGTTAGAGAGACTTTGATTTTAAGGCAGCTTCTAAGACTTCTCAGCATGTCAAAATGCCAGTGTTTGGGATATCACTTTCTGAACCCCAACATTCCCTTGTCTAAAAGTTCCTTAGAAGTTTCAAACACTAAAAGCTGACTTGGTGGCTGTGTAGACAAAACATTATTTAATTGATTATTAATATAGCTGTGTGATAAATACTATTATTAATCCCATTAATAATTATCAAGCTGAGTTTTAGGGAATCTGAATAAATTGCCCAAAATCATTTAAGTGTCAAAAACGGGACTCAAATGCAGGCCAAACTTCAAAGTTGACTTCAAAGGAAGTGCATTTAAGCTTATAGCTCCTGTATTGTCACATTTTTTCCTTTTACCATCAAAGTTTTTGGGAAAAATTTACCTTTTTTGTCTCAACTGTTTAATTCTTTGTTTATTGCCTGATCAGATTAGTGCAACCAATAAATTAAAATATTCCTATTGGTGGTCATTAAAGAAAGACCTACTTTATTATTAATTGCCTGCTGCACAGATAAACCTAAATCACTGAGACGTTATTGTGGTAAAGTATTTAACACAAGGCCAGCCAAGATTTAGGAAAGGAGTTTAATAATACTCAAATCTGCCTCCCTGAGAACTCAAAGCCTGGGTTTTTTTTATGGAAAATTTGGTTGGCAGGCAGTAGGGAATGTGTGCTGCTGATTGCTTTGGGATGTAATCACAGGAGTGTGGAAAACCATGCTCCTGCACTGAGCCCACTTCCGGGTGAGGGGGCCACAGGACCAATTGAGTTCTGAGTCACAGATGCAGGGTGGGGTCAGTGAGTTGCCATAATGTGAAGCCTGAAAAACATCTCAGGAGACCAATCTTAGGTTTGACAATAGTAATGTTATCAGAGCAATTGGGAAGTCACACATCTTGTGACCTGTGATCCGGCTGCATGACTCTAGCAGTAAGGGATTATAGGAACTATGCCTACTTTTTAGCAGAATTCAGCCCCCTCCTATAATCCTAATCTTGTGGCCTTTCGTTAGTCTTACAAAGGCAGATTCAATCTCTGAACAAGGAGGGGATCAGTTTAGGGAGGGGCTATTATCATCCTTGCTTTAAAGTTAAACTATAAACTAAATTCCTCCCCTGGTGAGCTTGGCTTTTGCCTGGGAATGACTGAGAACAGCCAGCCTGTGAGGCAAGATGGAGTCAGCCATGGTAGACATCTGTCGCAGTCATAATCTTTGCAGACAGAGGTGGTTTCACATTTAATATCCTGTTTTAGCTCACATGTCTGTTGTGTTTAACACTATTGTCAGTGAGATAACTCCTTCCATTTTGAATTTCTGTTTTCCCCAGCCATGCCACTCCTCTCACTCATCTTTCTTTAATAGTTTTATCTCTTCCCAAATAGTGTGCTCCTCAAGGTTCTGTCTTTGTGTAACATAAACTGTGTAATCTATTCTCTGCGTAGCTCATCCTCTTCCAAGGTTGAAAATACCATCTGTAGGTCAGTGTCTACCTATTTTAGACATTAACCTTGATGTATCTTTTAATAACCAACTTCTCCATGGTCATCTCTGCCTGAAGGTCCAAAGGGCAATTAAAATATCTATAAAACAAGTCATTGTTTCCCAGACTTGCATTCACCTAGTCTGACTGGTCTTCGTTAATGACATTCCCATCCACTGGACTAAGATGCTGTGGCTTCCGCCTTCGCAAATCCTATTTCTTCTTTTGCAGAAGTCCTGCTTCATTTTTTCTCCTTTCCTTTGTCTCTGGCTGTGCCCCTGATTTTACGTTCTCTATTTGTGAATATTACCTATCACAATAACCTGTGTTTCATGCCTCTAGTCATTCTTTATTCAATTCAGCCTTCATCATGAGTGCTTTGCATAAACATTGGTGCTTTCTTCAAGACCTACATGTGATGGGCCCATATTTTCTTAACCCTTACTCCACTTCCATTCATTTTCCCCTTGATCATAGTACTACACATTTCCATTTGCTGCACAGTCCCTCCACCATCTGTTTGGTTTATTTGGGGCTGACCCTGTCCTGACCTCCAGGAAAGCACATAGTCCAGGCCTAGTCAGTTAATATGGCCAGGATGTTTGGTATAAAGATAAAATGCAATTAAAGCCACTATGCCCTAGGTCTACTCAAACTTCAACTAGAGCATGCATTCTCAATGGGGATGATATCACTCCCAAGAAAGTAGAAATTTGTTCTTGAAGGGTAAAGAAAATCTTAAATATGACAGTGATTTGCAGGCTGCCAGAGTGCAACCCTGCTGTTCAACCCTACACGAAACAATCTTATTCCTTAATATCCTGGGTAGAAGAAAATTAGGGAAAAAATGTGTTAACCCAAATGCTCATCAGTCAATGAATACACAAATAAACTGTGGCATAAATATATATACAGTGGAATACTAAGCCATAAAAAGGAATGAATTAATGGCATTCACTGCAACCTGGATGGGATTAGAGACTATTATTCTAAATGAAGTAACTCAGGAATAGAAAACCAAACATCAAATGTTCTCACTCATAAGTGGGAGCTAAGCTATGAGGGTGCAAAGGCATGAGAATGATACAATAGACTTTGGGGACTCAGCGGGGAAAGGGTAGGAAGGGGATGAGTGATAACATACTACAAATTGGGCTCAGTATATCCTGCTTGGGTGATCCAAAATCTCACAAATCACCACCAAAGAACTTACTCATATAACCAACTGCCACCTGTTCTCCAAAAACCTATGGAAATAAAAATTTTATAAAAGTTAAAAATTAAAGTTAAAAAATAAAGTCTCTTTAAGGGAATTATAATGAAAAAAATCTTGAGACACACTGAGCTAGAGTAACTCAGAGTGAGAAGCACTGCCATTTCCAGAAGGACTGGAATCTACAACAAATGCAGGTCAGAACTTCTGCAGAGCTTCATACCCAAAGCAATAGGATAACTCAGTAGAGAGCCAAAATGAAGAAGCAAACCAAGAAGTGAATAGAAGAAGTTGGGTCCTGAGGATATCTTTTCCACCTTTGAATCCAACTATTCTAAGGTGAGAATTATTGCTGGAGTTTTTAGTTATGAGGGATAACAAGTTCCCATTTTTGCTTATGCCATTTTGGGTTTGGTTTATAAGAAATTTTTAAAATCACTTTCTGTAGTAATAGCCATTGAGGATATTCTGACTCTGCCCTACCTGTATAGATGATTTCCTGCTACTCATCATCTCTTTTACCTTTGGGTTATTGTGAATTACACACTTGTATCACTTTGCCTTAGCTTAACTTATTTTTTCCCTTAATCATAAAATTCCTGAGTTGTCTGTCTTGTAATATCTTTTTTAAAAACATGTTAAATGTGACATCTACACCATATTCTTCATTGAATTTCTCCCACACCAGAATACATAGAAATTTATTTGTAAGTTAATTTTTCTACTGTCCATGTTGTATTTTTTTTTTAAAATGTTATGTCCACATCTTTTTTTTTAAATTTTATTATTACTATACTTTCTAAGTTTTAGGGTACAAGTGCACAACATGGTTTGTTTCATATGTGTACATGTGCCATGTTGGTGTGCTGCACCCATTACCTCGTCATTTAGCATTAGGTATATCTCCTAATGCTATCCCTCCCCCTCCCCCCACCCCACAACAGTCCCCAGTGTGTGATATTCCCCTTCCTGTGTCCATGTGTTCTCATTGTTCAATTCCCACCTATGAGTGAGAACCTGTGGTGTTTGGTTTTTTGTCCTTGTGATAGTTTGCTGAGAATGATGGTTTCCAGCTTCATCCATGTCCCTACAAAGGACATGAACTCATCCTTTTTATGGCTGCATAGTATTCCATGGTGTATATGTGCCACATTTTCTTAATCCAGTCTATCGTTGGACATTTGGGTTGGTTCCAAGTCTTTGCTATTGTAAATAGTGCCACAATAAACATACGTGTGCATGTGTCTTTATAGCAGCATGATTTATAATCTTTTGGGTATATACCCAGTAATGGGATGGCTGGGTCAAATGGTATTTCTAGTTCTAGATCCCTGAGGAATCGCCACACCGGCTTCCACAATGGTTGAATTAGTTTACAGTCCCACCAACAGTGTAAAAGTGTTCCTATTTCTCCACATCGTGTCCAGCACCTGTTGTTTCCTGACTTTTTAATGATCGCCATTCTAACTGGTGTGAGATGATATCTCATTGTGGTTTTGATTTGCATTTCTCTGATGGCCAGTGATGATGAGCATTTTTTCATGTGCTTTTGGCTGTGTGAATATCTTCTTTTGAGAAGTATCTGTTCATATCCTTCACCCATTTTTTGATGGTGGTTTGTTTTTTTCTTGTCAATTTGTTTGAGTTCATTGTAGATTCTGGATATTAGCCCTTTGTCAGATGAGTAGGTTGCAAAAATTTTCTCCCATTCTGTAGGTTGCCTGTTCACTCTGATGGTACTTTCTTTTGCTGTGCAGAAGCTCTTTAGTACTAAAAATGTTATATCTACATCTTAGTGAGACTATGGGGTTTTGGAGTATTTAGAACACAGTTTTGTTTAATTTTGTATCTTCATGCTCTAATGGTGTCATTTCAAAATAGGAAGTGCTTATGAAAGTTGACTTAATTGAATTTTTGCTCACAGATTACTGTGCATATCTATTTTTTTCCTCAATGTTTCTGAAGAGAAGAGGGAAGATGATTATCAGAATGGTATCGGCACAAGCCAAATAAGTATCATAATGCAAAGGGAAGAGGCTCAAATTCCATACATGATGAATTAATAGAGTCCCTATGAACTTAGGCAATTTTGCCCGATTGAGTTAGTAGAAAGTGAGTAGGTAGTGTGAAGACTTCCAGCACAGCAGTCCAAAGTGGTGGTCAATTCTGAGGAAATAATAATTGTAGGATTCTAATGCCTTCAAGTGTTGTCTTGTTGCATAATGCATAAATTGAGGCTACTTTGTGTCAGACTGAACATTCTTCATCAGAATAAAGGCAAGTATGCCACCTGACATAATTGTAGGTGTATAGCAGTACTCCTAGAAACTCTGATTTCATGGCTTGACAGAGTTCATAATAGTAAAAATTAGCTCAGTTTATTGTAGCATCATCTGCGTTTTTGAAGTTTTTAAAAATACTAAATTTGTGTCATAATATGAGAGCACAGCATGAGATGAGAGCAAAGCATGAATATTATCTTCTTCTTCTCCACTTCTCTACATCATAGCTTTAATCAGAATTAATATTACAAGCTTAAACATAGAAGCTAAATGTAAAATTCTTTCGAGTTTACATCTTTACGTTTAGAAATAATTTTTCCTTGACTTTTTTCACCAGTCTTTATCTTTACCTGGATTTAGCTTAAAACAAAATTTAGTGGAATGAATAAATAGGTAAGTATATGTGATAATATTTTTTAAAAAATAAAAACAAAGTGAGACTTTCTGTACTAGGAATGAAAACACACTATGAAACCACATTTATTAAAGTAGTAGAATACTGGAAATATTAACCCATAAAGCAACCTAATCAGAAGTTTTTGTGAGCATTCCATGTCAAGGAGAGAAAAAGAATCACATTCACATAAAATCAAATTACATTTTTGTGCTTCACTCTATATCATTTAAGTAAACTTGAATTAAAGTGTTTAATATAAAAGTATTAGCATTCATGTAATAATTTATATCTGGATATAGTAAAGACTTTAAGAATAAATACTGTTTATTCTTTTGCAGAAATTCTGCTTCCTTTTTCTCCTTTCTTCTGTCTCTGGTCATACCCCTGATTTCATCTTCTCTATTGCCTATTACAATAACCTGGGTTGCTTGCTTCTAGTCATTCCTTATTCAATTCAACCTTTTTAGTATCATATGATTCAGTTCGTCGTATGATACTACAAAGGAAAAGACTGATAAATGTGTCATAAAATTTAATGACTCCTAACATCAAGAACTTCATAAACAAAATTAAACACTGAAACAAATATATTTAGTAGAAATAGAATCTTTAATATAAAATTGTACTTACAAATCAAAAAAGTTAAAAATGGGTGGATAAAATTATATTTTAATAGAAAAATGAGAAGTAAAATTATAAAGCTGTTGAACCTTATCAATCATAAAAGTTCTACTAATGAAAACAGCATATATAATTTTCACTTCCAAATTTTGAGGGCGTTAATGGAAATATTCCTAGTGATAATACAAGAAAGAGAACTGATAAAAGTTTAAATTTACTTCACTTTCTAAGAAAGCAATTTAAGGGTAAATATAAAAATATTTAAAGATGTCATTTTATTTGACTTAAAAGTTCTAATTCTAGGAATTTACCTTGAGCAACTAACTAGCAATGAAACCATGGGATTAACTGCAGTAATATTTACAATAGTGAAAACCTGGATATAGCATAAATGTTCTAAAACTGAGAGTGAGTTGGACATATTATAGTAGATCTAAAAATAAGCATTAAATTATGTTCTCAGAGATTTTAGTTATGTAGTAATGATGAGAGTTATCGTGTAAAAGTTACATATTATGTGCTAGGCCCTTTTATGTAACAGCTCATATCATTCTCATAGCCATCAAGAAAGGTAATTTGTTTTATTTTATCTGTAGTAAAATGAAGTTCCAAGAAGTTAAATTCCTTGCTTTTGTTCATAATGGTAATCGTGATGCCTGAATGCAAATCCAGGAAATGGTCTCTGGAATGTCCTTTTAACCTTTATGCTATAATGTCACCAAATTGGTCAATGATCACAATCTAATATTGTAAAACACTTAATACAGTGTAAGATCCAGACTAGCAGACGTATTTATTGGAGGTCTTATTTCTGCTTGGATCAATCCTTTTCCCAATGTAAATAACTCTAATCTCTCAAGTGAGGTACTGTTTGGTCCATTGAGCAGGACATCAAGCCTCCATGGCTTTATTGGGAATTAGCAAGTTTTCTCCTATTTTGGCTCTTATAATGTCTCTTTATACTGGGCACACAAAATTCGATCCTATGGCCATTGTTACCTTTTTATCTTGGATATCAAGGGAAGGTAATCTGAATGTGAAGATACTTAATTTTGAAAGGCTATACTACAGTAGACTCGCCATTTACAAGGAAGAGAGAGAGATACTACTCTTTTCAAAAGAGTGGTGATCCTTGAGATTTACCAAAACCAGTACATAATTCAAAAGTGAGTTTGGTCAGCCTAATTGTCGACTGTCACCATTGACCTTTTTTATGATTTTAAAATAAAAAAAGCTAGCTAAATGTATTTTAGTTTTGTTCTAGACCTGGCCATGATTTATCTTGGACCGTGTCTTTTACATTGAAACTTTTGTTATATATTTAAACGGTTGAATAGAATATATTTTTGACCTTATATTAGTACTCTCTATATAGTCGAGACAAAAATAGTTTGAGGTCATTATGTTCACCCTTAGAAGTGAGAAATTGGGACAAGGTCATGGCCTCTTAAATCCAAGAAACGTTTTATTTATACTTGCTTCTCCTCTTTCTTAGAATCCTTTATTGTAGGAAAGATTGCCACATGAATAATTAAAGTTTTAACTGTACAGGGCAGAGATAAGCAAATAATTACAAGTAAAAACTCATTTAAAGCAAAAGCAGCTACAGAGGAGAATCGAAGATGGTGCTGCCTTTCTAAGAAGGGGTCAAATATCTTCCTCCTTTTCATATTTTAGTTCACTTTTTCAAAATGGTGAATAGCCTGGAGATTAACACAGGGACTGCTTTTCCTTTTTTGTTTTAAATTCATTAGTGGAATATCTTGGCACCCTTCAAGCTACACAGTGTGGTTTTCTGGCATATGATTTCGTTTCTGGCAGTATTTTTATACAAGTACAGAGAATGGAAAAATTAGCTTTATAGCCTCTTATTTTATTGCAGAAGCAAGGTAGGGATTCATCAATTTGCAGTTAGAAAAAGATTCCTAAATTATAAAGCAAATTTTTCAAATTTATTAACTTGCAATCTACAGAAGAATTTTGGCTGTATTTGTTCTGTTGCTGAGAGAAAATTGGAAACTTACATGAAAAATGGAGCAGATCCAAATTCATATTCTGAATGATAATGTTGGTGTAAGTCATTGTTTAAAATCTCCACTTTGATTCTGCAATATGGCCTCTCTTGGCCACTGCTTTATTTTCTCAGAATACTCTGAGCCTGGCATGAGTTCCCCTTTTAGTAAATTCTGATATCAATAAACTCAAATCTCAGTGACTTTTCTTTCATGCTACCTCTGTTGTGGCTCCTTACCAGTGTCTCTACCCTTTCTGAGCAGTGCCCATGAGTTACACCTTTAGGAAACTGCCTGCCTTTTCCATCACCAGGTTTTCTTTTTCATTCCCTGGGAATTACTTAATGGAATTCAAGGGAATGTCCTTCTCTCTTTCTCTCTTTCACTCTCTCAAAAAAGAAAAAAAGGCAGGTTTTATTGTTCTTATAATGTTTTTGTTATAAAAATTGGTTTTCTTTAAATAATAAGCTGGGAAGGGAAATTGGGCTGTTAGTGTTTTGAAATTTATATTAAGACATTATGGAGTTTATATGAAGAAAAGGAAATTATTTTTTAATAATATAAAATTCCCCTCAGTTGAGTAATAAGCTAAAATAAAGAATAAAATGCAACTTAGAGTAAACTATTTTCTAACATAATAATTGTTTCAGCATTTTTGGCACTTAAAAGTAGATTGTGTTTGTGCTTTAAATAATGTACATTCTTTTGGAAGTTGGACTCACTCTTCAGTTCACCAGAGTCCTTTAATTACTATGTCAGTGCTTTAAACTATTCTACCTCCTGCTCTAATCTTTTGACCTGAAAGTAAATGGAGCTTTCTAGAGACCTAAATTATAGTATGGAATTTGATTATATATGTATTAGAAATCTGATTCAACTAATTCAAAAATTAAGGGGAATTTTAACTTTATTTGATTTTAAAGTGCCTCATTTATCTTTTATAAATTTCCCCTTAGAAACATATTTTGAATTTGATGATCTTACTAATCTTCTCTGCAGATATGCAGTGTTTCTTCTTTGTTGCTCCATATGTGTCTTACGTGATTTGCCTTACATTTTCCGTATTTAAGATTACCCTAAGAAAGGTATTTTTTTTAAAAAAAAAAACAGAGGCAATAAATTCTAGGTATGCAAGAGTGTGACTATTTTAAACAAACAAACAAGTAAATAAATATCTTGCCTCTTGCCACTAGGTCAACACACAGGCATATCCCTAATCTATGAGAAACTGAGTAGTCCACCATAGTCCATTTGTGTTATGATTTTCCTAAAATTCCATATGTGTTACATGGATGTGGTTGGAAAAATGGCATGTGTGCATGTGCACAAACACACACAGTACTTATTCTCCAAATAACCACGTTTTTTCTCATGCCTTCAATTCTCATTTCCATATGTATATGACTTTAAACCACTGCTATCATGAAGCTTTCTAAAATGCACATCTCTATTCCAGTGGCGCTCTTAAACTTCAATTCTGTGATTAAAACTCTTATTACTTACACGATTTAGTTTAGAGTCTTCATTGTGGCGTTCAAAGATTTCTCCATTATGACTCTAATCTATCACTGCAGACTTATCTTCATTCCTAGCGTTCTTGTTCTGCCTGTTCCAATTAAACTGACTCTTTCTCAAACACTTCCCACCTCCCCATACCACCAGGGCTTTTCTGAGTCAATTTCATTGGTATTGCGCTTACTGTCTGCTCCCCTTTTTAGGATTCAACTCCTTTTAGGGCTCAGAAACCTTGGGACTATTCCTATAGTTTAACCCTAGTTTTCAGAGGAAGAAAAAAGTTGTTTCTCTATGTGAATTTCAAATTAAATCCCTTCTACAGAGCCACCAATGGGATATTATGTTACCTTCTTGAAACTCTAATGCATGTGTAGGCAGAACTTCTGAGAACACTTTAAACAGCCTTGTATTTATTTCTGGGACTGTGTTTTATTTTTTTCGCTCATCAAAGTGCATATGTCTTGAGTACAGGGGTAGTTCTTCTGGACTATAATATCTAACATTTATCTCATTATCTTTATATCTAAACCTCTCCTTTGTACAAATCCAGTAAGCCCAGCCTAGAAAGCTGAGTTCATTCCTCCCTTAGTCCATACCCAGCTAATTAGCAAATCTCATCTCTCCAACTCTCTGACAATTCTCATGGTAATTCACCTTACACTGCAGCCATATCAGAATAAGAAACATAGCAAGTATTTCCCTCTCATTCAAATCCTCCCATACCTGGCTGGAGCTGCTTCTTCGTGGTCAGCCTTAGCATGATTGCCCTCCTTCTCCTGCTGCATAGATGGCAGTGTCTTGTTCTCTTGATTATGAGGGTTGTTATTTAGTGGAGTCATAGTTCTTTCTCTATTATTTTAGAACTATTATTGGACAGCTAAAACAGAAGTTATGAAAATAGACCAGCTTCAGTAAATAAGCATGTAAACTTAATAATATGCCATTCTCCTGGAGGAAAACAAATGAAGTATGCTCCAGGGTCTGGGGGAAAAAAAAAAAAAAGGCTTTTTTAACCACAAGACAGAGAAAGGTTTACCCTATTTTATATCCATTAGACAAGAGTCTGAGAAGCTTCAGTTGCCAGAAAAACCAGATTAGGCTTCTCCCTGGCACCCCTGTCAAATTCATCCTCATGAAAATTGCATTCTAAGGTAGTCAAGGGCAATTTATCCTCATCACCACCCCCATCACTATGCACGCAGAATAAGAAGAAGAAGAAAATATGAAAGAGAATTCTGACTTGTAGTTTTCTTGCCCTTCCACAAGGAAACAAGCTATAGACATTTTTCAAATTTTGATAGGGAACATTTGCCCTCCAAGGAGAAACAGCTAAAAGGAGCAATAGGAAAACTTGCATTCAGTTCAACAGAATCATACTAGAAAAATTAATGCTAACCTAGGAAGGTAGTGCTACACAAAATATTTAGAAACTGTTTGACAATTTCCCTCTAGTTTAAGACCAAACAAAAGAATTGTAACAACACACAGGTGAACAGTAACAACATTTAAGAGAATATACCTGCACTGTTAATTAGTGTAGTAATCATTGGTTGTTCATGAGTATTTTTAGTTCTCTAGTTTTACTGAGTACATGGTAGAAATGTACTTCCTAGGCTCCTTGAAGTTAGTTGTGGCCGTGTGACTTCCTTAGGCCAATCAAAGATCAGCAGCGACATGCATTATCTCTGGGCACAAGTTCTTTTTTTTTGTTTGTTTGTTTGTTTTTTGAGGCGGAGTCTTGCTCTGTCTCCCAGGCTGGAGTGCAGTGCCGCAATCTCGGCTCACTGCAAGCTCCGCCTCCCGGGTTCATGCCATTCTCCTGCCTCAGCCTCTCCGAGTAGCTGGGACTACAGGCGCCCGCCACCACGCCCGGCTAATTTTTTTTTTTGTATTTTTAGTAGAGATGGGGTTTCACCGTGGTCTCGATCTCCTGACCTCGTGATCCGCCCGCCTCGGCCTCCCAAAGTGGTGGGATTACAAGCGTGAGCCACTGCGCCCGGCCATCCGTGGGCACAAGTTCTTAAGAGTTGGTGTGGTCACTCACCATACTCTTTCCTGTGCTATGGCAAATGATGATGCTTCGGGAGGTGGAGGCTCCATCAGCCTGAGACACAGGGAAGATGACATGAAGCAGAGCCCGACGCTGACTGTAATGTGAACATGAATAGGAGCAAGAAGTCAACTCCTACTGCTTTAAGCCACTGAGATTTTGAGGTTGTCATTGCATAGTAACCAGATTGATGTAGTTAGTAATCCCAAGAAGTATTAAGTCTAGTAGTATTCATGCAAGGACGAGTGAATTTAAATAAAGAATTTTAAAAAAAACCTAGAAGCCAGGAAAAATAATCTGAAACCAAAAAAAAGTAGCATACTACTCTAGTAGCAGATAAATGTTAACATAGTTTAAGAGAAAAAAATAGGATTAGATACACATTTAGAAAACATCTGCTTTTGTTCTCAAAATCTAATAAGCCAGTAATTCATGAATAAAGAGATTACAACAAATAAAGTAATACGAAAGATTAAAGGAAGGTGCCTAAGATGAAAGCTGAGATTAAAAGAGAACTGGATGAGATAAGGGAAAATATTTGGAGATTAAAATTGCAAAAGTGAAATGGAAATTTTTACTGGATATAATAAAAAGCAAAATTGACACTATAGAAAAATAGAAATAATACTGTACTAAGCACTTCATGCTTTAATCATAAAAAGAAATAAGGAAAATAAATGAATTAATGATTTTACTATGATAAAACAAAGTACCCTGTTTGGCAACTGCTGAAGGAGACATTAATTGAAATAGAGGGAAGCAAGTAATGGCACTGATAAAGAATTACAAAATGAAAAATAGTTCTTATGTGCCTGATTGTGTAAAGAGAGAATTTAAGAAATATTCAATATAAGCAACAAAAATGTTTTAGCCATTAATATGACGTTTTTAAGAAAAGAAAATACCACATGTAGTTGGAAACCTCATTATATGGTAATCATTGTCCAAGAAAAGATAAATTATCAAAATTGGTGCTGGAAAAAGTGGGAAGCATAATTATATCACTGACCATAGAAGATATTAAAAATTTATCAAATAATTATTTCCAACAAGGGCCCTGGCCTCAGACAGATTTGCTGGTTATCTGTTTTAAAATGTGTAACACATAAAGGGGAAAGTCTCTAATGTACCTTACAATTTTTATACAGCATTGAAACTGATAGCAAAAAATAAAATTTGCATGTCAATATCTGCTAAAATACATAGATTTAAGAATCTTAAATATAAGCAATTTTAATTCAACAGAATATAAATCAGGAACAGCAAGATTTTGACTTTAACATGTCTATTAAATCATAAGGTATAATATTCTCGATGTTCAAAACACATTTCTGCTTAAAATATCACACCTAATTAGAAAATGCATACAGGGATATTCTTTAGAGAAAACAAGAAGAAACTTGCTGTTTATTAAAAATTATACTTGAAGATCTATGCAATAAACCTAAGCCAGATTTTTATTAAGAATTATAATTGAAGCTTTATGTAGTTAAAAGGAAACAGAGGCCAGGCATGGTGACTCACGCCTGTAATCCCAACACTTTGGGAGGCCGAGGTGGGCGCCTTACCTGAGGTCAGGAGTTCGAGACCAGTCTGGCCAACATGGCAAAACCCTGTCATTACTAAAAATACAAAAATTAGCCAGGCGTGGTGGCACATGCCTATAATCCCAATTGCTTGGGAGGCTGAAGCAGAAGAATCGCTTGAACCTGGGAGATGGAGGTTGCAGTGAACCGAGATTGTGCCATTGCACTCTATCCTGGGCAACAAGAGCAAAATTCCATCTCAGAAAAGAAAAAAAAGGAAACAGAAATAAATGCCAAAAACACTCAGAATGAGGAAATAAAATTATTGAGATCATATGATTTTTTTACATTAAACATATATCGTAAACTTACATACAACATAAAAAGACAAATCACTGGTTTGATTTTAATTATAGCAATATAGTTTAGTGGGTAAACTGGTGGAACTCTCCTGGCACAGGAAAACAAAGCTGTAGTATAGAATATGTTTTAAACATCATTTAGAATACGTAGACAAGCTGATAAAAATGTAAAGAAAATCCTCATAAACTAAGAAGAAATGAGGCAAGAGAAGTGAACAAGTTGTAAAGCAAATACCTCTCTTTGGCACACAAGCAGGTTCCTGATGGCTAGAACTTTGCTTTCAAAGGCCATATGTTTATGAGAAGATAGTAGTGGCAAGAGACGGGCCATATGTTTATGAGAAGAGTAGTGCTGGGAGACAAGACCCAGCCTGTGTGCAAGGTGGGAAATCCCATTGACAATGGGATAAACCAGTTTACTGTGAAGTAAGACAGAGTACCACATAAGCCACTCTACTAAAACACACAATACATGTAGCTGCAAGAGAGGCTGGATGTTTTGTCTTCATTCTAGGCAACATGTGCAGCCAACAATATTATAATCATTAAACAATGGAATGGAGATTGGATGGAAAATGGCAGTTTCTTGATGATCATCAAATAATTAGTATGCACCAATTATGTTATCCTAGCAGGATGCAATTAACAACATTAACAAAAAAGATGAACTATCATCTTTCAAATTTTGAAATTAGAAAATTAGTTAAAATTTTACACATTTCTATGATTAAAACTCTTATGAAGCCAAGAACAGATGAAAACTCCCTGTCATCATTACTAAAAGACATTTTATATTTCTTTAGCTAGAGGAATAAAACAAAAATTTAAATATTCGATTTAAAATAAAAATACAAATCTTACGTAACTAAGAATACATTTAATGAAAGATGTGAGGCCTTTTAAAGTAACATTAAAACTAATTGGAACAATATTAGAAAATGTATAGAGATAAAGCCACGTGCAAGAATACAATATCTAAAATGGTAGTTATCTTAATTATCTCTAAATTATCTAAAAATTCCATAGAATACCATTAAAAGCCCAACAAAGCTATCCCATCTGAACTGAAAATTTTATTCTTAATTTTAATATGAGAGCAAAAGACAAAAGAGTAGGCAAAAGAGTTTGCAAATATAGAGTGAGTGTTATAATGTACTGTTTATACTGAGGACAGATCCAAGCATAAATATAAACAGTACATATCATAATGGGATATTACACATCAGTGAGTAGGAACAGGACATTCACAGAAAAGGAAAATAAATTGCATATGCAAATACAGTTTTATATATATATATATATATATACACATATATATAATTTTACTATTCATTGATAGAAAAACATTAAAACCACAATGAGAAACTCATACACAGAAATGGCAAATCAAAAATTTAATACTGTGGAAATACTAAGTGTTGGTGAAGATGTGGAGTCCCAGGACCCATCCTAGGTAGCTGGTGGTTAGCGAAAATTTATTTTAAAAGTTTAGAGATAAATTTGTCAAGAGAGGATACTAAGATTGAAAATCTGCATCCCTGCATTCTGGAAGTGTGAATCCAGCTGTACAATTTATAAATATTCTCATGCTGTGTGCATAAGGAGACAAGAACAAGAAATTTCATAAGAGTATAGTTTGCAAAGTATAAACATGGAAACAATATAAATGTCAGTAAATAGGAAAATGAAAAAATGAAGTGTACACTCTGGATTAAAAAAGGATATACACACAGTGAAACAATATGAAGAAGAAATACATATATCGATACAGACAAGAATTTCAAACCACGATATACTACAAAGAAAAACAGCAGAGAATACATGCAGTATGATACTCTCTACATAATTTTAAAAATCAACAGGACAATAGTATATATTGCTGCATAACATGTATTTATATACAATGCCAAGTTCACATGCAGTAGCTTGAAATGATAAACCATAAATTCGTAATGGCTTCCTGCAGACACAAGGGTAAGAGATGTGCTAGGGTAGAGGATTCAACTATATTTGTAATATTTTACCACTTAAGCTGGTTGGTAAGTACGTAGACTTTTTTCTTTATCATTTTTGTATGTCTGAATGTTTTTACCTCCTAATATAATTTCACTTTTTGGGCATTTAAAAATATATTTTAATTGACAAAATTATATTGTGTATAATATGATGTTTTGAAATATGCATACATTAGACAATGACTAAATCTGATTAAATACGCATTACTGTACATACTTATTTTTCTGTGGTGAGAAGACTTAAAATTCACTCACCTCACAATTTTTAAGAATACAATACATTGTTATTAACTATAGTCACCATCTTGTGAAATGGACTTATTGTTCTTATGTAACTGAAATCTGGTATTATTTGACCAACATCTCCCAAACCTTTGTGTCTACCCCAAACTCCAATCCTTACAATCACCATTTTCCTCTTGGTTTCTATGAGTCCAACTTCTTAAGATTCCATATATAAATGAGGTCATGCAGTAGTTGTCTTTCAGTGCCCAGCTTATTTCACTTAACAAACGACCTCCAGGTTCATCTCTATTGTCTCAAATGACAGGATTTCCTTCTTCTTAAGGGCTACATAGTATTATACTGTATGTATGTAGACCACATTTTCTTTATTATGTTGAATGACACTTAGGTTGTTTCTGTATCTTGCCTATTGTGAGTACATCTGCAAAGAACATGGGAATACAGATGTCTCTTTGACATACTGATTTCAATTCCTTTGGATATATACCCAATAGTAGTATTGGAGGAGCATATGGTATTTCTGTTTAATTTTTTGAGGAACTCATATTTTTTTTTTTTTTTTTTTTTTTTTTTTTTTTTTTTTTTTTTTTTTGTTTTTTTTTTTTTTTTTTTGATTAACTCCATTATTGGTTTCTAATGCTGTCCCTCCCCCCTCCCCCCACCCCACAACAGTCCCCGGAGTGTGATGTTCCCCTTCCTGTGTCCATGAGTTCTCATTGTTCAATTCCCACCTATGAGTGAGAACATGCGGTGTTTGGTTTTTTGTCCTTGCGATAGTTTACTGAGAATGATGTTTTCCAGTTTCATCCATGTCCCTACAAAGGACACGAACTCATCATTTTTTATGGCTGCATAGTATTCCATGGTGTATATGTGCCACATTTTCTTAATCCAGTCTATCGTTGTTGGACATTTGGGTTGGTTCCAACTCTTTGCTATTGTGAATAGTGCCGCAATAAACATACGTGTGCATGTGTCTTTATAGCAGCATGATTTATAGTCCTTTGGGTATATACCCAGTAATGGGATGGCTGGGTCAAATGGTATTTCTAGTTCGAGATCCCTGAGGAATCGCCACACTGACTTCCACAATGGTTGAACTAGTTTACAATCCCACCAACAGTGTAAAAGTGTTCCTATTTCTCCACATCCTCTCCAGCACCTGTTGTTTCCTGATTTTTTAATGATGGCCATTCTAACTGGTGTGAGATGGTATCTCACTGTGGTTTTGATTTGCATTTCTCTGATGGCCAGTGATGATGAGCATTTCTTCATGTGTTTTCTGGCTGCATAAATGTCTTCTTTTGAGAAGTGTCTGTTCATGTCCTCTGCCCACTTTTTGATGGGGTTGTTTGTTTAAAGCTGGAGGCATCACGCTACCTGACTTTAAACTATACTACAAGGCTACAGTAACCAAAACAGCATGTTACTGGTACCACAACAGAGACATAGATCAATGGAACAGAACAGAGCCCTCAGAAATGATGCCGCATAGCTACAACTATCTGATCTTTGACAAACCTGACAAAAATAAGAAATGGGGAAAGGATTCCCTATTTAATAAATGGTGCTGGGAAAACTGGCTAGCCATATGTGCTAATGGATCCTTCTTACATTATACAGAAATTAATTCAAGATAAAAAAAAAAAAAAAAAAAAAAAAAAAAAAAAAAAAAAAAAAAAAAAAAAAAAAAAAAAAAAAAAAAAAAAAAAAAAAAAAAAAAAAAAAAAAAAAAAAAAAAAAAAAAAAAAAAAAAAAAAAAATATTGTTTTCATAATGGCTATACTAATTTACATTGCCATCAAAATTGCACACAGATTCCCTTTTTTCCATATTCTCACCAATATTTTATCTTTTGTCTTTTTGATAATCGCTATTCTAACATGTGTGAAGTGATAGTTCATTGTGGTTTTAATTTTCATTTCACAAGTGATTAGTGATATTGAACATTTTTAATGTACCTGTTGGTCATTTGTATGCCGTCTTTTGAAAAATGTCTATTTCTCTGCTTTACCCATTTTTGAATTGGGTTATTTGCTTTCTTGCTATTGAATTGTTGAGTTTCTTATATATGTTGGTTGTTAACTTCTTTTCAGATGAATAGTTTGTAGATTATTCTGTGGTTGTCTATAGGTTGTCTCTTCACTCTGTTGATTGTTCACTTTGCTGTACAGAAGATTTTATTTTGATATAACCTCATTTACCTGTTTTTGTTGTCTGTGCTTTTGGGGTTATATCCAAAAAAAAAAAAATCATTGCCCAGACCAATGTCAGGAAATTTTACCCCTGTTTTCTTGTAGCAGTTTTATAGTCTCTGGCTTTACACTTAAGTCTTTAATCTATTTTGAGTTGATTTTTAATATATGGCCCAATTTCATTCTGCATGCAAAAATCCAGTTTTCTCAGCAACATTTATTGATGAGACTGTTCTTTTCCCATTGTACATTCTTGGTGCATTTTGTCAAAAATCAGTTGGCCTTAAATGCATGAATTTCTGGGCTCTCTATTCTGTTCCATTGGTCTGTGTGTTGGTTTTTATGCCAGTACCATGCTGTTTTGATTACTATAGCTTTATTGTATATTTTAAAGTCAAGTAATGTGATACCTCCAGCTTTGTTCTTTGTGCTCAAGATTGCTGTGGCTGTTTGGGGTCTTTTGTGGTTCCCTGTAAATTTTAGATATTTTATTTCTGTGAGAAATGTCATTGAAATTTTGATAAGTATTGCATTAAATTTGTAGATTGCTTTGGGTATATGAACGTTTTAACAACAATTTTTTTTCTAATCTATGGACACAGGTTATCTTTCCATTTTTTTGTGTTCTTTAATGTCTTTTATCAATATTTTACAGTTTTCAGTGTAGAGGTCTTTTACGGCTTTGGTTAAATTTATTCCTAAGAATTTTACTATTTTTTATAACTATTTTAAATGGGGTTGTTTTCTTTTTCAGAGAGTTTGTTATTAATGTATAGATAAGCTACTGATTTTGTATGTTGATTTTCTATCCTGAAATTTTACTGAATTCATTTATTAGTTCTAACAGCTTTCTAGTGAAGTCTTCAGAGTGTTCTATTTGCAAGATCATGTTGTTTGCAAAGAGGAACTTAACTTCTTACTATCCAATTTGGATGTTCATTGGTATTTTTATAGAATGTTTTACTTTTGTTTTCTTTTTTTGAAATTATAATTTGTCTTACAGTTACTTATATATATTCCTCCTCTCCCCCTGTGTAGTATAATCTTTCTTTGGGTAGGAAAAATATTGAGCATGCAAGTTCCTCAAGGCCTAGAGTAAAATTACAAAAATAACCTTAAGTGTTTTATTTAAGAGTACACTTCTTTAATTTTGCTTGTTGTTTTTTGTTCAATTGGTATAGCTATATTACAATAGCTACAATTGTTATATAAATTATAATCTTAAAAGGACTGACAGTCATTTCATTAGCAAACCTGTATAGCAATATTGGTCATGTTATTGGTTACTGAAGTCACCAACTGCCTCTTTAGTTTCTGCAGACACAGTGAAACCTGAAAGCAATTTGAGAAGAAATGGCAGTTTATTATTGGTATTCTTCTCCTGACACAAGCTCACAAAATTTGAATTGTGTTAAAAACTATAATATGTTGTAATCATAAAAGGACCTCAATCCAGCCTGTATCCTCTCTGCCAAATCATTTCTTATAATTAATCGGAATCAAATAATGTTGCAATTCTTAAGAACTGTGTAATATAATACAGTCATCATTATATGAATTTGGTGAGAAAATAAAAGAGCACAAGTCCATGGCTAAGTATATTCAAGAAACTTTGCATTAAACAATGATAAACTATTTATTTATTGATTCTAAGAGTGTTTTTTATCATTTTAATGCTAAGAAAATGAAATCTCCAAAATGGAAATTAGATAATTTTATATATTTTTTGGTTTTTGTTGTTTTCTATTTATTTTTAATTTTAGGCATACCCATTTATATTCAAAATATTTTCCACAGAATTTAGCTTGAGAACCACGGATGTAACATGTCAAGAGGAGAGGGAGCTATGGATAGTCACATACATATGTGTGTGTGTGTGTGTGTGTGTGTGTGTGTGTATAAATGTTTTATGTATATTTACATATTATATATAAATGTTATATATATATATATATATACACACACACACATACATACATACTGCTTTCTCCTCATTCTCCTCCTTTGCTGTTTAAGTCTCAGTTAACCTCCCATCCTCACTTTGTTTAAATGGAACATTGTACAGTAACCTTTAAGTCACCTTATGACTTATGACTAATCATATGACCTTTCCTCAATCTTTATTCTCTTTCACTACTGTGTGTCTTTTGAAATTCTTAACAACCTTTTAAAAATTTATCTTTAATAGCTTACATTTTCTTTGATTTTAACTTCAATTGACTTTTTTCTTAAAGCATGAAGATTATATGCCTGTTTTAATAAATCAAGCAATAGAGACACAGAAGAAGTTCTGAAACATACTCTTCCCTCTACCCTTCATTATATTCCCCCAAATTGATCGGTGTTCATGAGTCAATAACTACCACTACTTAATTTTCTCTGTGCCCAAACAAAACTACAGAGACATGTTTATAGATGCACAGATTATTATTTTTTAATATTTGTATCACAACGTATCTTTTTTCATTTTTTTATTATTATACTTTAAGTTTTAGGGTACATGTGCACAATATGCAGGTTTGTTACATATGTATCCATGTGCCATGTTGGTGTGCTGCACCCATTAACTCGTCATTTAGCATTAGGTATATCTGCTAATGCTATCCCTCCCCCCATCCCACAACAGTCCCCAGAGTGTGATGTTCCCCTTCCTGTGTCCACGTGTTCTCATTGTTCAATTCCCACCTATGAGTGAGAACATGTGGTGTTTGGTTTTTTGTCCTTGTGATAGTTTACTGAGAATGATGGTTTCCAGTTGCATCCATGTCCCTACAAAGGACATGAACTCATCATTTTTTATGGCTGCATAGTATTCCATGGTGTATATGTGCCACATTTTCTTAATCCAGTCTATCGTTGTTGGACATTTGGGTTGGTTCCAAGTCTTTGCTATTGTGAATAGTGCTGCAATAAACATACGTGTGCATGTGTCTTTATAGCAGCATGATTTATAGTCCTTTGGGTATATACCCAGTAATGGGATGGCTGGGTCAAATGGTATTTCTAGTTCTAGATCCCTGAGGAATCGCCACACTGACTCCCGCAATGGTTGAACTAGTTTAAAGTCCCACCAACAGTGTAAAAGTGTTCCTATTTCTCCACATCCTCTCTAGCACCTGTTGTTTCCTGACTTTTTAATGATCGCCATTCTAACTGGTGTGAGATGGTATCTCGTGGTTTTGATTTGCATTTCTCTGATGGCCAGTGATGATGAGCATTTTTTCATGTGTTTCGATATCTGTAAATATTGGATGAAAATACGCATTGTACATTTAAACATACTTTTAAAATGTAACCTTTTATCATTTGCTCCTAGGTCAATAGAGATAGTCATGGCCATTCATTTTAAATGTTTTTATGTTATTTTTATGTATATATTATATACTCTTCTATATTATATAAGAAAATTCCCAGTTGTTATGAATTCTTGCCATGTGTATTTGCTTTGCTTATTATGCTGTTTCAAAGAGGAAAGTAGGAAGGAAAGAGCAGCCTGAGGTCAGATTACCCATTGCTGCACTCCTCTAGACAACTTCTATTTCATTCCCCCATATTGCCTGGATGAGTGGGGCTTCTGCTCTGGACTTTACCCTCTGCATAGTCCTCCTCTGGCCCCACTTCAGCCATGCCCCCTTCTCTCTATAAGGTAATAAGTTTGCTGATCAAGGGGCTTGTCCCTTTATAGATTGTATCTATAGACTAGACTTTGCTCCAGGTATGAGGAATCCTGGAATTCCTCCAGGGTCTGTGTGAGTCCTTTCCCTAGGCTATCCTCCCAAAGACAGAGGTCTGGCCAAAAGATGGCTTTTTTCAGATGAAGGGAAAGGCGGAGGAGATGGATTGATTTGGGATATGTCATTTGGGGTGTTCAGACATATGTATGATAGGCCCTATTGGGGGATCTGGGGTTGCGAATAAAGGGGTAGATTGGCACAGTCTGGGAGCTTGGGCCTAGGAACAAGTCAGTCTTTCTGTACCACCATATTCTAGTGCAACCTTTAGGTCCTTAGGAGATTATATTTTTCAAGATAGGAGAATACAATATGGTTTAGTAGTTTATTAATTGAATATATAACAGAAATACAGTCTATCACATAAATAATTGCAGGGGGAGTGTGAGGGCCTCCACTTATACTTGTACATCAGGCCCTAGAAATGTTAGTGCAGAACTCTTACTATTTCCAAGGGTAGATGAATTATGCATCCTGATATTTGCATTCTTGTAGAATCTCTTCTCCTTAAGTCTGGCCTGGCCCTTTAGCCATGGCAGCATGCCAGTTGCTGGCCTAAGGCTTAAGAACGTCTGGCAGCCTGCACTTTTGCTCTCCAGAGAAGCCATCCACCATGCTCAAGACGCTATGCTGTGAGGAAACTCAACCTAACCTTAGGGAGAGGCCACAAGGAGGTTTCTATGTCAGCTGCAGAGGTATGCTCTCTTCAAGAAGGAATTCAGCATTCAGCAAGGAGTGCAGTCAACTGAAAGCCACTAGTTGAAGGTCCTTCAGGATCTGACTCAGTGTTCAAACTGAGGCAGGCCATGCTTTTCTTGGCCCCCAACCTGTGGCTAAGCAGAATGTGGCTACTAGGTTCTAGTGATTCCTGCCCAACATGACAGTTTTTGCTCTGGAGGCACACATTGAGTTGACCAACATTTTGTCAGATCTGAATAGCCATCAAAAGTTCTCTTTGTACAATTCAGTTTCCTACCTCCTTTCCTTTCATAGGTGCCAAATCTTCATCATGGTCTGAAGCCCTTCTGTGTCCAATTCTGCTTCCCTTCTCTTTTATCTTTCATAGGCATTAGACACACCCTTCCTTGTGAAACTTCTTGCAATCCCATTTTAGCACTTTCTTCCTGGAGAACCCAGCTGAAACAGTAATTGAGGAACTAGCCAACAACAAGAAGCTAGGATTCACAGAAGTGACACTAGTTCATTTATGCCAGCCTCCAGCTGTTCATACCATCCCCACTAATGCCACACAGAGCAATGACAAGCTGTCTCTGCCAAGCCCTGCCTGAACTGTGGAATCCGAAGAAATAGCAAACACAAATGTTTAAGGCCCGTAAGTTTTGAGAGTAGTTTGTAGCAATAGATAACTTGAAACAGAAACTGTTATCTGGAGTGAGTGGCATCATAATGAAATAATCTAAAACCCATGGCATTGGATTAATTTATAACCTTACATTTTGGATATTTAGATAGCTGGTATGTGGACCTCCACTTGTACTTTTTCCCTGGGCCATGCGAAAGTTATAGATGAGCCAGTCATTGGTTCTCATGCAACTTTCCTATTTATTTTCTTCTCCTTTGCCATAAATATTCTTGTCGACTTTCTCCTATTTCTTTTTTTGGAAATCTCAATTTCTTTCAAATATTAGCCTTTGTACTTCTTCATCAACAGTGCCATTGGGAGGGGCCATGAAGCAGGGGTGGTAGCTTTCTCTGATCACATCTTCCAAAGGTTATAGTTTATCAGTTACTTAGAAGGTGATGGAAAATATTAGATCAAAAAATATTAAATTTGTGCCTAAAACATCCGAAGTCAGACTGTGAGATGTGCATATAAAGTAATCAAAAGGGGGCAGATTTTCTTTTATGTTTATGTTTTTCTACCAACCAAAGGTTCAGATCCACCTCATTTACCTAGTTCAGCAGTAGACTAGTTCCCCCTCACTGTAAAAACTTTTTTCATTAAGTTTATATGCTCTTATATATGAGTGTCCCCTTGTGACTTTTTGGTTATTTGAGCCATACACCTACATGTATGCCCAGTTTTGGTTTGCAAACAATTTTTTATTTTATTTTACTGCATTAAAAATTTGTTATAATTCTCTTATAGGAGGCTGGAGTCAGATCACAGCCTTTGGAGGCATGTGAGGTAGACACTGTCATCAGTTTCTCTCCCTCATGTGTGAGAGCTGCATAGCCTATTCTACATCTCATGTGTTTGCATAAAAATTGAAATTTTTTCTAGAATGTTGTCTTTCTTTTGTGCAAAAATTATGTCCTAATGTATTGGGAATGTTTTAGTAGTATTTTACTATAATTTACCCAGCCTCTGAAAGACTGTTAAGTCTTCACAGTTTATTATTCAAGTGTAGAGAAAGAATTTATTGTTATCTGTGGTATGTAATTCCAAACAAGTTATTAACAGCATGATGACTTTTTCATTCAGAGGAACACTGGAATTTTCCCACCAATATTAATAGAAATTAATGGGCCATAAACAAACATTTTAAAGCCAATTATAGTCCTATAGTGAAATGTGTGTGAGTGTGTGTATAAATAGATAGACAGAGATAGATAGTTATTCCCCTGATCGTGTAATGGAAAATAGGTATCTAATTTTCCCACTTCTTTGAATGAATATGCTGATTTTTCCTTTTAAACACAAAGGATATCTAACAGTGGTAACAGATTAAGGCTTTACAATTTAGTAACTTTGTTATAAAATGCAAAATATATTGAATTTCCAGTAAGCATTGACATTGCTTATTGATTTTGAATTCTTACCACATGCTACTATTTTGCATTAACTTGTTTTCTTTCTTTGCAATTCAGAACATAGAAGCTTAGAGACATTCAGTAGCACACTCATCAACACTCAGTTAGTAATCATCAGCACCAGGATTCAAATCTGGTCTCTTTCATTCTGAATTTCATGTTTCCTTTTATTTGATTTATTTTAGCCTTGGAATTTTAAATGAAATCAATATATCTGTTTAGCCAGTCATTATCATCTTGAGGAAATAAAAAACATTCCCTAATACATACTGATATATAATATCCATTGTATATTATATATGATAAATATGCAGGGATGGACCCACATCTATATATAACATATTAATGAAATAAGAAATATATTCATAGGAACAGTTTTCTTATTAGAGGAGATACTGAAAAATATGAGGAAAAATGGCACTAAATAATGGAGGCTCATTAAGGAGGGAAATTGTGCAAAAAGGCACCAGTAGGAGCCTCTGCATCCACCTCCCATTAACTAGGGCCATTTTATAGGGTTTACGGCCACAATTTTGTTTCCTGTACCTACCCAGTGTAGTAGCACTTTTCTGTAGTAGCACTATGTTGTAACAAAGGTACATAATGCAATATTAAGGTTATATTTATAATGGTCTTAAAGTGTCTTTATGTATTCAACATTCCTCCTCCTCCAAATACTCTATAGTTTACAATAAAGTAGGGAAAAAAAGCATCAGTAAATGCTGCAATCTAGGCAAATATAGAATTAGCATGCCTGAAGAAGAATATTCACTGATCCCAAATTTAACATAGGTAAAATGAACAAGTCTGTAGGAAGTAGAAGAAACCCCAGATGAACCCTGAGACCGGTGCTTGTGAACTTCAGCATTCACCAGAATTTCCTGGAGGGATTGCTAGAACCGATTGCTCCAACCGATTGCTAGGCCTCGCCTCCAGGGATACTGATTCACTAGTTTTGTCGTAGGTCCTATTTTCATTTTATTGAAAGGTACCAGGTGATGCTGATGCCGAAGTTGATTCTGCTGGTCTTGGGGCCAGTCTTTGAGAACCACATTCAACATGGGGAAGTAAGAGCTAGGAGTCATGCCAAGCTTTGGAACAACTGAGGAAAATATTCAGGTAGCATTCTTTTGCCAAAAAATATAATGTGTGATGTCAAATACGCATCTATCCACTGTGGAACTTATTCCTAGCTTATACTGAGCCTAGATGTTACACTAGGTAACACTGCTGTAATTACCTTGTAAGGAGAGTATTGCTAGAGGGCATCATTGAACAAAGAGGACTCTTATATTGGCTTAGGGAAGAGTACCAGGTTTAGTAGCTAGAAAGAGAATGTCTGAAGTTTCTAAATTAAAAAGAAGATGTATAATTTATTAAAATCTTATGGAGAGAAGGAGAAATACTAAATTAGGAATTCATGGGATCACTAATTGAGTTGAGTAAAGGACATAGAGTTTAATAAAAAGTAGCAAAGTTTTCCAATATATTTCTGACTCCTCGTTGCCCTAATAATGGGGCTTGCTCTCCAAAGTAATGAAATTATTATGACACACGCAAATGAATAATATAATAACTAGGATTAGGTTTGGGGGATTTCTATGAAGGCGTTTTTGAGGGATTTGTGATGTATAAGTGATAACATAGCATTTGAGTTATATATATAAGACAGTAATGTTCAGCATATACATGTGAGACAGCCTCTGGATACTACTAACTTATAGCTTCTTGAGGTAACTGTTGAAATCAATGGAGATAATAAATCATGTAGTTGCATATATACATTGTTAAACTTATTGGCATCATGTCTAAAGGGAAAAACAGGAATCTGGGATGGGACAAGACAAATATGCATTCTCTTGGAGATCTGGAACTGGGACAATTACAGCAGCTGCTACTTAAAATTATCTCTCTTTTTCTGTCACTATAGAATTTTGCCCCCAGAAAGTAATATAAAAGAAGTCAATGGCAAATAAACCAGAAAAACAATAGAGCTCTAGCCCTTTTAAAAAATATTTCTAACTATCAAATACAGAAGACAAATACTTGTTACAGTAATGGAACTCCATGCCACTATCACATTTGTATCTGATTCCGTCTCTTATCTATTGAAGTCTATAGATCTTTAAATTAGCCATGTGGAAGAACCAACAAAAAATTCCGATTTTTTCATTTTGAAACTCATCTGGGTATGTTGCTTTAAATAGAGGTCTACAAAATCTCTCACATAGTTCTGGAAATAGGGCCAGTACTGGGCAATCAAGTAGTATCCCCTGTAAAAAGAACTCACCAAAAAGCAGAAAACAAAAACTAATTAAAGCCTACAATGGCTTTATTTATAAATATACTTAAAAACTTAGAGTTTTGTATAACACTTAATTGCAGACTACATTGGTGAAATATCTAAAGAAACGAGATAAAAATAAAATGAGTAAATATACAGCATGTTTTTGCATATATTAAAGCAACAACAACAAAAACATTTTACATGTATGTTAGGGCTCAGAAGGTAGACCTTCCATATTTCTTTTTTAAACAATAAAGGAAGTCTTCAAAAGTCTGTGATAACCCACAAAGTAACGAAGTTCAAAAATAATAAAGGTGGTAGAAAGTACATTAGATAATAATTATTCAATTAAAAGCCAACATTAAGATTCATCCAGCTCTCAAAGAAAAAAGCAGAAATGAAAAGTCAAAGAAGGAGGGCTCCAATATCCAATAGGTTCTGGAGATAACAGATCCTGTAGTATATGATTATCTTTTGTGAAGATTAACCAGTTCTAGATTATATGACTCAAACATGATTATGATTCCAAAATGAGAGAAACATAATGGAGGAAAAGAAAATTTCTCACCAGTTTCACATATGAAAACTGAAGTACATATGTTTGTAAGTAAAAAAACCAACATTAAATTTTTGCATATTAAGGAGTAGTAATGCATAAATAACTAGGATTAATCCTAAGAATGTGAAACTTGTTTAATATTAGTAAATCTGTAATAAAACCTCACATTATTTATAGTGTCTCTAATAAAAGAACAAATATATACAAGATCATAAACCCCACAATATTTAAAACAAGTCTAGAAGTTCTTGGTAATGCAGTAAAACAATAAAGAATTATAATAATTTTAACTGTTGTAAAGAATAGTATAAAACTATCATCGTTTGCAAATAATACACTAAATCAACTAAAATATATTGGAAATAAAGTTCAGTAAGGTGCTTAATTATAAAAGATATATAGGAAAGCTATTATATTTGTAAATGGTAGGATATAAAATTAAACAGAAAATTTTTCCATTTAAGAATTTACTAATTAATGTACCTTGAAATAATTTTATAAATAAATACGTAGGACTCAAATGATTTTTTAAAGCACAAGAACTCATAGGGGCAAAAAATGGGTCTTGATGATTAAATGTTGTAGAATACTATAATCTTTTCTTCCAATAAATATATATGTTTAGCATAATCACAAGGAAAGTTTCCATTATTTTTTGGAGGGGCAGTTCTGCAAAGCTAATTTAAAGTTCATTTGGAAGGAGAAATCAGAAAATAACAACCAACGGTAATGGTAAACAGAGGAAGAGGGAGTGTTATGGACTGAATTTTTGTGCCCTCCTCCCCAATTCATATGATGAAGCCCTAATCCCCAGTGGGATGGTGTTTGGAGATGGAGCCTTTGGGAAGTAAGCGAGGTTTGCTGAAGTCTTGAAGGTTAGGCCTTCATGATGGAAGTAGTGCCCATGTAAGAAGAAATATCAGAGCAGTCTCTTGTTCCTCATGCCTGCACAACAAGGAAAAGCACACAAAAACATATATATTGATTAGTGGAAATAATTAAGGAAATCTTGGCAAATAGATAACTGCAGAGCCATTAAATGCCCCTGCATGTAGGATGACATCAGCAACATGGAATAGGAGGCTACTGACTTTCCCTGTTCCATCAACACACCAAATAAACATCTACACACAGATCAATTACTTCTGAGAGAAACAAATTGAGAAAATCCTACACATTGGATTTTTGTTTGCTTTTGTCTCTGATGGACTGGAAAATGTTCTTTGTTGAAGACATTGAGCCAGACCGAGAAACATCTAGGCCCCTCAGAAACATGGCAGACAGCACAAGAAGGAGGAGTGGGCAGAGGCCAGAGCCTAGGCAGGATACTGCACAATGCCACTGCCATGGGCATCCAGGGATGAGTGCCAAACAGGTTACCTTGCCACAAGGGCCACTGTTTGAGTGACAGAGATCCTTGCTATGTCCCGTTCCCAGCTTCTCCAACCCTGTGTTGTGATGTGGCTACATTTCTCAATGAGAGGAAAAGGTGAGAGGAGTGAGAACCATCTTCTCTGACATCAGTCTGCACCCCTCCTGAAGGTGGACAATTAGCCTGGGGAGGCTTTTGTCTTTGGGTGTGGTGTGGTCTGAGGAGAACATCCGTATTGAATAGGTTAGTAAAGCTGAGGCACATTCAGGCACAAATCTTAGCACCATTCCAGTAAGGAAGGAATTCCCAACACCCAGCTCCCCCCTAAAGAGACAGAGGTTTGGGCCACACATGTAGCACTCTAACTAAGTTTCCTCACAATTTGGCTCTTAATCCACCTACCTTGGAAGCATAATGGACTAAGCATACACAAAACAATGTAGCAGTTTTACGTAGGCGTGATCACACTTCCAGGGACTTCTCTCAAGATCCAGGCAGAAAAGGGGCCAAAACTCAAAAGCTTCCAGTTTTTCCGTAGAGGGTTTTTTTTCCCACAGACACTTTCAACTGCTGCTGCTTATAGTTAAGCTTTTAACAAGCCTGCATTAGAGAGTTAACTGAGCTGGCATACTGGAGACCTCCAGGATTCTGAACAGGAGCTGTGCATATTCTAAGCCTTTCCCCCTAGCTCATCCCAGGGGTAAATCCAGGTCTGTCAATTACTCCTGGAAGGCATTGGTGCATGCATCAGTGCCCCAACTTTCATAGCTCCTACACCATATCCTAAACCTTCTAGCCCAGGAAATGGGAGGTACTAGGCATGTGTGATTCTCCCTTGATTACAGAATAAAGAAATGGTTTTAAATAAGCACACAAGCATTCCCAAGGCCTAAACCTCCTATAATCAGTGCATAGGTGGGGCTAAAATGTACATTTCCCAGTTTTTTCCTGCAAGAGGCTTGCATGCCCAGTTTTCAGCTGCTGGTTGAGGATTGAGCTCCTGTCTATCCTGAATTTGGGAATCGATGGTGTAGAGAAACAATAAACCTTTGGAAGACTGAACGAGAGTTTGGTTACTTCTTGAACCTTTTTTCCTGGCTTGTGCCAGTGATAAAGCCAAGTCTGTCGATCCTCTATGGAAGGAATTTTTCTATGTACCAAGCACACAAATAGATTGTGTATAGAACAGCTTGCACGTGATGAATTGACTCACTACCCACCTAGATTCAGGAGTTGATAGGGCTTTGCATGCTTGAGTCTCCCTATATCATAGAAAGCAAAAAGGTGGACACATTCAAAGGACCCACTTACAGAAAATATTCTGCCAGAATCAAAGGGTGTAGTAGGAAGGAGAATGCAGGCGTTTTCCACAGATCCGCTTCCAGGTTTAGTGTAGAGAAGGTGAAAGATTGTCTTCTGCTGTCAGCTTTACCCTGAGGATCAAAGAAACTAGAACAAACATCTAACACGCCATCCTTTCCAGATGCATCTAGAGACACTGGCTTCTAGCTTACCCATTCTGAGGTACTGACAAGACTTGGCAAACTCTTGTCTCCACATGGCCACTAAAAACAGAGTCAGCAGTTTGGACAAACACAGAGATTTGAGAGGCACTTTAGGATCTCTCACTGGACAGATTGGTGAGGTTCTTCTTTTACAAGAGGCCAGTCTAAAAGGACTGAGGGATGCTACTGTCTTATCTAATAAATAGAAACCAACACTGAGAGTCAATAAAAATAAGAAGGGAAATATGTTCCAAATAAAAGAACAAGATAAATCTTTACATACTAAAAATAAGGATATGGAGATATGTGATTTACCCAACAAAGAACTCAAAAGAACTGTCATAAAAAATACTCACTGTGGTTAGGGGAGCAAAATATGAACAAACTGAGAATTTCAACAAAGAGGCAAACTATAAAAAGTACCAAACAGAAATCATAGTACTGAAGAATATAATAACTGAAGTTAAAAAGTCAATAGAAAAATTTAATGCAGAATGGATTAAGCAAAAAAAGGATCAGTGAACTCAAAGACAGGTCATTGGAAGTCATCCACTTAAAGAAACAAAAAAAAATAAAGAGTAAAGACGGTTTAAGAAAATTACGGGAAACCATCAAGTGAAACCATCTATGCATTATTAGAATTCCAGGAGAAGAAATCAAGAAAGGACCAAAAATATACTCAAATAAATAATGGCACAACACTTCCCAAGACTGAGAAAGAAAATAGAAGTCCACATAAAAGAAGCCCAAAAGATATTAAATAGGATGCATATAAAGATACTCACTCTGAGACACATTATATTAAATTATCAAAATTAGAAAATTTTGAAAACAGCAAGAGAACTACTTGTTACATACAAGGAAATGTCCATAAAACTATTAGTGGATTTTTTTTTAGCAAAAACATTGCAATCATAAAGAAGTGGTTTGATATTTCAGAATACTGAGAGAAAAAACAAACCTTGCCTGTCAAGATTAATATGCCAGGCAATTCTGTCTTTCAAAGATGAAGAGCTGATAAAGACTTTCTCACACAAACAAAAGCTAAGGGAGTTTATTCCCACTGAACTTCCTGACAAAAAGTGCTAACATAATTTTTACAAGCTGAAGTAAAAGGATGCAAATTAGTAAAAGAAAACATGTAAATGTATAAAACTCACAAATAAAAGTAAATACATTTTTTAGATTTAAAATATTCTAATACTATAATGGCAATGTGTGAGTTAACCTTATTTCCAGTATGAAGGCTAAAAGGAAAAACTATTACAAACAATTATAGCTATAATATCTTGTTGAGGGATGCAAATTATAAAGGAATGTAAATTGTGACATCAAAAACCTAAAATGCTAGGGGTTATGGGTAGAAAAAGTGTAGAGTTTGTATATGCCAAGTTAGATTTTTATTAGTTTAAAATAGCCTGTTATAAGTATGAGGTGCTTTTTGTAAGCCTCAGCATAACCACAAAGCAAAAACCCATAGTAGATACACAAAAGATAAAAATGATTCAGAGTATATCATTAGAGAGAACCATTAAGCCGCAAAGACAGCAAGAGAGGAAGAAAGGAACAAAAGATATGTCAAACAAGTAGAAAAAATAATAAAATGACATTAGTAAATCCTTACCTGTATCAATAATTGCTTTAAATGTAAATGGATTAAGATTTGCAGTAGGGAAGTATAGAGTGGGTTAATGAATAAAAAATCAAGACTCAACAGTGTGCTCACTTTAAGAGACTCACTTCTCCTTTGAGGACAAATAAACTAAAAGTTAAGGGATGAAAAAATACATCCTATGCAGTGGAAAAGAGAGCAGAGGAAGCTATACTTAACATTACATTAGACAACGTAAGCTTTAAGTAAAAAAGTCACAAGGGAAAAAGAAGGCCATTATATAATAATAAAGTGGTTACTTCACCAACAAGATATAACAATCGTAAATACATATATACCCAACATCAGAGCACATAAATATCTAAGGAAGTTATTAAAATGTATGAAGGGATAGATAGAGTCTAATACATTAATTGTAGGGGATCACCATCATACTTTCAGCAATGGTTAGATTATCCTAACAGAAAATCAATACAGAAACACTGAACTTGGACTACACTTTACATCAGATGGACCTAACCAACACATGTAGGACATTCCACCCAACAACAAAATAATACACATTCATGTGCATGTGGATGATTCTTCAGAAGAGATCATATGTTAAGCCACAAAACAAGTCTCAACATATTTCTTTGTGAAGTATCTTTTTTGACCAAAATGCAGCAAAACTAGAAATCAGTAAGAGGAGGAATCATGAAAAGCTTACAAATATATGGAAATGAAACATGCTTTTGAACAACTATTGAGTCAAAGAAGAAAGTAATAGGGAAATTGAAAAATATCTTGAAACAATAGAAACACCACATATCGCTTTATGCAATGCATCAAAAACAGTGCTAAGGGCATTTTATAGTTAGCAATCATGAGCATCAAAAGAGAAGAATGATCTCAAATGGGCAATCTAACATTATACCTCAAAGAACTAGGAAAAGAAGAACAAACTAAGCCAAAAGTTAGCAGAAGGAAGAAAATAGCAAGATCAGAGCAGAATTAAATGAAATAGAGATTAGAAAAACGATATAAAATATTAATTGAACTAAGAGTTGGTTTATTGGAAAGATAAGCAAAATTAATAGACTGTTATATAGAATAAGAAAAAAACTTGTTTAGCTTATGCTTTGCATGAGGGGGCAGATATTAGCGCATCACACAACAGTAGAAGAAGAATTAGACAAATATTAATTATCTTATTTAAACATTAAACCCAAATATTTGCCAAATTTTATATGAGTGATAAAAAATAATGCTGTAAATACCCTACATATTATTAAAAATCAGTACATTGTGTGAAGAGATACTAGAGTAAGTGCTACCTGTACACCACTGTAGTTTATTATAAACCTTTCCTGTGTGTTTTTATTTCATAGCTTTACAAGAAAGTAAATTTAATAAGAAATGCCGTGGAGACGTATCATGATCTGGTTGACTCCTAGGTGACCAGGTCACCTGAATTTATATGAAACTACTGCTGTTTTCTCTGTATGGTTTGGCATAAGCTTTATAGTAAATACTTTTTAAGGATTAAATGATAATGTTAATACTAGCTATATTTTAGGGACACTGTCAGTTGAGTGGGAACAAATTCCCATAGACGGTGATGCCATCTTTGTATGAAGACAAAGCAAATGTTAATTCCTAATTACAAAATTTATTCCTACTAGGGGAACATTACACACCAGGGCCTGTTGTGGGGTGGGGGGAAGGGGAGGGATAGCATTAGGAGATATACCTAATGTTAAATGACGAGTTGATGGTTGTAGCACACCAACATGGCACATGTATTCATATGTAACTAACCTGTACGTTGTGCACATGTACCCTAAAACTTAAAGTATAATAACAAATAAATAAAGTTATTGAATAAGTGCACAAGTTAAAAATAGAAAATTTCTTCCTACTTCATTTTACATTTTTCAGTAGAGGAAAAAATCCTGTCAATAAAACACAAACCCAAAACTTTCAAATGGTTTCAATCTTTCTCACTGACTAAATGAAAAATAAATATTTGTCGTAATAGATAATCTTTCTACTTAGTCAAACTAGTCAGATCTTTTCTACTTAAAAAATGGATACATGAAGTTAAAGACAGAAAGGAATGTGGTGGAGGGTGAGAGGCAGGTGAGCCTCTTATTACCAAAAGCATTGTAGTTTATTCAGAATCACATACAGAGTAACCTGTTTGAAGATAAGTTCTCTAAGAATAATAATTTTGCTTTGTAACAAAATTGGTGATTCAGTTGGTTTGCCAGGGAAATACTACCTCTAATGAATGCTGAAAAATTCCAATTTTTTTCTATTAAATTTGTATATGGCCAGTTTCAAGTGGATTATTCTGCAACATTTAGCTTATTATTCAGTAAACTAAACATTAATTCTGTAATGTTTTGCATTTTTCTCCTCTTTGCTTATTTTCCTTCACATCTTGTTCGTTCCACATTCATTTGTTGATGCTACTTCTTTCCTGCCTGCCCTTTTAATGCAGTAAAATATCCTTTTATCTAAAATGATTTGGGTCTGTCAAAATAGACTTCCTCAGAAAGGATTTTCTTTTTTAGGTGTACCAAATTTATATATTTCTTCTATCTCCTGACATTCTTAAATTATGATTGTAAATTTTATCTTATTTTCACAAGAATGAATGATTCATTGAATAAGAATCTCAAGTGGGAAGAGGCTGTGTTTGGATAGTGTGGTTAGTTTATGCTTGCTTTTCCTTTATTTTACATGCAATGAATAGGCCTTTCAATTATAGCTGTACTTTTGAAATTAAGATCAGCCACATGTCTAGTGGTTCTTGAAACATTACTCTTCTCTATGGTCCGCCATACAATTTAGAATTGATGCATGATATATAAAAGATTGGGGTCATTAAAAAAAATCCTGTGTTGGGGCCGGGTGCAGTGGCTCACGCCTGTAATCCCAGCACTTTGGGAGGCCAAGGCGGGCGGATTACAAGGTCAAGAGATCGAGACCATCCTGACTAACACGGTGAAACTCCATCTCTACTAAAAATAAAAATAAAAAAGGAATAGCCGGGTGTGGTGGCACGTGCCTTTAATCCCAGCTACTTGGGAGGCTGAGGCAGAGGAATCGCTTGTACCTGGGAGGGAAAGGTTGCAGTGAGCGAAGATCATGCCGCTGCAGTCCAGCCTGAACAACAGAGTGAGATTCCGTCTCAAAAAAAAAAAAAAAAAAAAAAAAAAAAAAAAAAAAAAAAATCCTGTGTTTACTGATAATGTTTAAGCTTTTAAAGTTTGATTCCTTTTTATTGGTGGATACAGAACGGCAGTTGTACTACCTTGCCTCAAGTAAGTATAAAATTAGGTCCAAAGTTAATTTTCTTGTTGTCTTGTAATTATGTCCCAGTATCCACACTTCATAATGGGAGCCACCAGCCATATCATAAAAGGCATCAATAAGGAGCACCAGACCCCATTATGGGAACTTAACCATTATTTTCTACCCTTTTCCTAAAGAACTAAAAGAACTTGAGGGTCAGATGTCACTAGAAATGCATTATTCCTGTTAAGAGATTTCTTTCTTTCTTGTGAGGAGAATGAGTAGAAAATTGTGCCTTCCCATAGATACAGGGAATCCAAATGAAATTTGATTGCTAACATGTATTGGGTGATCACTGTGCTAGGGAACAGACTAAGCACATCACACATTTATTAACTCAGCTTCTTCTCACAACCACCTTCTGAGATAGGAGTTACTATTACCCCTGATTTCAGATGCACAAATTGAGGCACAGAACAACATCTTTCACAAAGCTGCACACAGCTATTTCATGTCAGAATCTGGTTTCAGCTTTATATATTCTGGATCCAGATGCTTTGCTCATGAAAAGTCATATTGCCTTTAACTGAAAAAGACATGAATTATTGCAAGAAAGGAAGATTAGGACACAGTTTCTTGATTGGACATCTGCTTACATATCTGACTTGAAGATTTGTGCTCTTTGCCTATTTAAGAAGGAAAAATTGAATCAAAAAGCAATTGAATAGAATGTATATTCTGCAGTTGTTGGGTAGCATCTTCTGTAAATATCTGTTAGGTCCATTTGTTCTAGGGTTTAGTTTACGTCCATGGTTTCTTTGTTGACTTTCTGTCTTGATGACCTGTCTAGAGCTGTCAGTGGAGTACTGAAGTCCCCCACTATTATCGTTTGCTGTCTATCTCATTTCTTAGGTCTAGCAGTAATTGTTGTAGATTTGGGAGCTCAAGTGTTAGGTGCATATATATTTAGGATTGTGATATTTTACTATTGGACTAGTGCTTTATCATTTATATAAGGTCCCTCTTTGTCTTTTTTTACTGCTGTTACCTTAAAATTTATTTTGTCTGATATAAAAATAGTTACCCCTCCTCACTTTTGGTGTCCATTTGCATGCAATATCTTTGTCCACCCCTTTACCTTAAGTTTATGAGTTCTTATGTGTCAGGTGAGTCTCTTCAAGACAGCAGATACTTGATTGGTGAATTCTTATCCATTCTGCCATTCTGTGTCTTTCAAGTGGAACATTTAGGTCATTTACATTCCACATTAGTATTGAAATACGAGGTACTATTCTATTCATCATGCTATTCGTTGAATACCTTGTGATTTTTTTCATTGTGTTATAATTTTATAGGTCCTGTGAGATTTACGCTTTAAGGAGACTTTATTTTGGTATATTTTGAGGATTTGTTTACATTCTATTCATCAACACATGGAACATTCTCCAAGATAGATCACGTGATAGGGCCCAAAACAAGTCTCAACAAATTTAAGAAAATCAAAATTATAGCAAGTACTCTCTCAGGCCACAGTGGAATAAAATTGGAAATCAACTCCAAAAGGAACCCTCAAGACTATGCAAACACATGGAAATTAAATAACCTGCTCCTGAATGATCTTTGGGTCAACAATGAAAACAAGATGGAAATTTAAAAATTCTTTGAACTAAATGATAATAGTGACACAACCTATCAAAACCTCTAAGAAACAGCAAAAGTGGTGCTAAGAGGAAAGTTTATAGCATTAAATGTTTACATCAAAAAGTCTGAAAGAGCTCAAATAGACAATCTAAGGTTACATTTCAAGGAGCTGCAGAAACAACAAACCAAACCCAACAGAAGAAAAGAAATAACAAAGATCAGAGCAGAACTAAATGAAATTAAAACAGTACAACAGATAAATGAAACAAAAAGCTGATTCTTTGAAAAGACCATTAGTGAGAATAACGAAGAAAAGAGGAGAGAAGATCCAAATAAGCTCAATAAGAAATGAAACGGGATATATTACAACTGATAACGCAGAAATACAAGGGATCATCCAAGGGTACGATGAACATCTTTACATGCATAAACTAGAAAACTTAGAGGAGGTGGATAAATTCCTGGAAATATGCAACCCTTCTAGATTAAACCAAGAAGAAATAGAAACTCTGAACAGACCAATAACAAGCAGCAAGAATGAAATGGTAATTAAAAAGTTACTACCACCACCAACAAAAAATGTCCAGTACCAGACAGATTCACAGCTAAATTCTATCAGACATTCAAACAATTGGTACCAATCCTATTGACACTATTCCACAAGATAGAGAAAGAGGGAATCCTTCCTAAATCATTCTATGAAGCCACTATTATCCTAACACCAAAACCAGGAAATGACATAACAAAAAAGAAAACTACACACCAGTATTTCTGATGAACATAGATGCAAAAGTCCTCAAAAAAAAAAAATACTAGCTAACTTGATCCAACAGCATATCAAAAAGATAATCCACTGTGATCAAGTGGGTTTCATACAAGGAATGCAGGGATGATTTAACATCCACAAGTTGGTAAATGTGATATGCCACATAACCAGAATTAAAAATAAAAATCACATGACTATTTCAATAGACGCAGAAAAGGCATTTGACAAAATCCAGCGTCCCTTTGTGATTAAAACCCTCTGCAAAATTGGCATAGAAGGGACATACCTTAGGGTAATAAAAGCCATATATTACAAACCCATAGCCCACATTATACTGAGTGGGGAAAAGCTGAAAGCATTCCCTGTAAGAACTGGATCAAGACAGGATGGCCACTTTCATCACTTCTATTCAACATAGTACTGGAAGTCCTAGCCAGAGCAATCAGACAAGAGAAAGAAAGAAAGGGTATCCAAATTGATAAAGATGAAGTCAAACTGTCGCTGTTTGCTGATGACAGGATCGTGTACCTAGAAAACCCTAAACACTCATCCTAAAAGGTCCTGTAGCTGATAAATGAATTCAGCAAAGTTTCAGGATACAAAATGAATGTACATAAATCAGTAGCCCTACTATACAACCGTGACCAAGCTGAGAATCAGATCAAGAACTCAAGAACCCTTTTACAATAACTGGAAAAACAAAACAAAACAAAAATATAGGAATAGACTTAACAAAGGAGATGAAAGACCTCTGCCAGCAAAACCACAAAACACTGCTGAAAGAAATCATAGAAAACACAAACAAATGGAAATACGTGAAAATGACCATAATGCCAAAAGCAATCTACAAATTCAATACAATCCAATCAAAATACCACAATCATTTTTCAAAGAACTAGAAAAAATAATCCGAAAATTCATATGAATCCAAAAAAGTGCCTGAATAGCTAAAGTAAAACTAAGCAAGAAGAACAAATCTGGAGGCATTACATTACCCGACTTCAAACTATATAAGACCATAGTCACCAAAACAGCATGGTACTGGTATAAAAATAGGCACATAGGCCAATGGGACGGGTGGAGAACCCAGAAATAAAGCCAAATACTTACAGTCAATTGATCTTTGACAAAGAAACCAAAAACATGAAGTGGGGAAAGGACACCCTATTCAACAAATGGTGCTGGGATAATTGGCAAGCCACATGTCGAAGAATAAAACTGGATCCTCTTCTCTTACCTTTTACAAAAGTCAGCTCAAGATAGATCAGACTTTAAGATCTGAAACCATAAGAATTCTATAAGATAACAGTAAAGATAAAAAACCCTTCTAGACAATGGCTTAGGCAAAGACTTTGTGACCAAGAACCCAAAAGCAAATGCAACAAAACAAATATAAATAGATGGGACTGAAATAAATGAAAAAGCTTCTGAACAGCAGAAGAAACAATCAGCAGAGTACACAGACAAGCCATAGAGTGGGAGAAAATCTTCACAATCTATACATCTGACAAAGGACTAATATCCAGAATTTACAAGGAACTCAAATCAGCAAGAAATAAGCAGCCCCATCAAAAAGTGGGCTAAGGGCACGAATAGACAATTCACAAAAGAAGATATACACATGGCCGCAAACATGAAAAAATGTTCAACATCACTAATGATGAGGGAAATGCAGATCAAAACCACAATGCAATACAACCTTATGCTGCAAGAATGGCCATAATTTTAAAATTAAAAAATAATGGATGTTGGCATGGATGTGGTGAAAAAGGAACACTTTTACACTGCTGGTGGGAATGTAAACTAGTACAGCCACTGTGGAAAACAGTGTGGAGATTCCTTAAAGAACTAAAAGTAGATCTGCCATTTGATCCAGCAATCCCACTACTGTGTATCTACCCAGAGGAAAACAAGTCATTATACAAGTTAGTTACTTGCACATGCATATTTATAGCAGCAGAATTCATAATTGTAAAAATATGGAACCAGCCCAAATTCTCATCAATGAGTGGATAAATTGTGTGTGTGTGTATATATATGTTTATATATATATAATATACATACATATACATATGTGTATGTATGTACATATATATGTACATATGTATGTTCCATATATATATATACACACACACACACTGTGGAATACTATTCAGCCTTAAAAGGGAATGAAATAATAGCATTTGCAGTAACCTGGAAGGAATTGGATACCATCATTCTAAGTGAAGTAATTCAGGAGGGGAAAACCAAATATCACATGTTCTTACTCATAAGTAGGAGCTAAGCTATGAAGACACAAAGGCATAAGAATGATGTAATGGACTTTGAGGACTCTGGGCAAAGAGTGGGAGAGGTATGAGGGATAAAAGACTACATATTGGGTATAGTGTACACTGCTTGGGTGATGAGTACACCAAGATCTCAGAATTGGCCACTAAATAACTTATTCAAGTAACCAAACATCACCTGTTCCCCCAAAACCTATTGAAATTGAAAAAAAAAGGAACACAATTGAGAGTAGATGGAGATAGTCCTGTATTTCTACTCTTTGCTATGACAGGCTATGTAACATTTCTGTGTAGGAAGTAGACACCATAGAATGTAGAAGGGCTAGGTCCAAATTTCTAGTGACCCGCCTAAGAGGGCTGCCTAGCAGGTAAGGGAACCCAATGAATAAGGGCTGTGGGAGATGCAGGAGAAAACGGCAGGTAGCATTTAGAAAAGGTCATGTCAAGCCCATTTCCCATACGTGCAAGGCTTCCAATAAACCCAGACCCCAGAAGATAGCCAGCATCTGGATCCCTGTCCAAGAGAAGGAATTCTTAACCAAGAGAATACTTCAATTGCATCTTTTTAAGTAGAACACATTTTGCCAATTTTCTCTGAACCTTTCTTCAAACCCCTGGAAGAAATGAGAAATAAGTGGAGGGTGTCAAGGAGGGAAAATGAATGACACATATTTGCATTTTCCAGCCTTTGACCCTAGGCAAGGAGTTGGCTGATTCAGGAATGTGAAGAGGAGACTTATAGAACTAAATTGAATATGACATCAACTTTTAAACTGGATTAACTAAAGTATATTGTTCAATACTTCAGTTATTGGAAAGTCATTGGATCCACCCCAGATGAGTGAGCAGAATACAATTAGTGGCAAACACAAAATGACTGGAGAAAAACAAAAATGGTCAAACTCTTTCATGAGGCTCAGATTATTCAATGAATCAATAACCAAAGACTTCTATAGTGGGTGAGCAAATGCTTGCTTCAGATTGGAAATGTATTCAAATGGTCACAATGATACACTCGATGACGATGATGCAGTCACCATTGTTACTGTACTTTTTGAGTTAATTACTTTATACTAATGTATACATTTACAGTTGCATTCTTTTTAAACTTAACAAAGTATTAAATGCCTCTCTTCTTGATACGGTTGTAGGCCATGTTGGGTGTAAACATGAATAAAACATGTTATGTTCTAACTAAGCAAGTGATGCAGTGTAAAAAATGTCATTAAAGCAGTTTATTACAAAATCTAAGAAGCGCAGTGGTGGAGATACACAGTGTTGGGGAGCGTAGGGGAGAGCACTCAAAATAGGAGAAATCAGAAAGACTTCCTGAAGGACATGAGGTTTGAAATACTAAACATATTTTAGAGAAACTACTGTTCATTTTTGGTACTTTATCCACAAGGTTCTTGAAACCCACTAAGCCTTTATTCATATCAGGGCCCTCCCACATGCCTTAAATATCCTCAGTCTTTCATCATGTAATGCTTAGCCATCCTTTAAGACTCAGCCAAAATGCCGTATCTTCAGAGAGAGGTATAAATCCTGAGCTATAAATCTAAAATTTGCCTCCCTGTTATTTCATCAGATCTTGCAGTTTCTTCATATCTTCTAATAATTACAAATAACATTTGTGTGAACTTTGTTAATACTTTTATTTTCCATAATATTATGAGTTTCATGAGACTAAGAATCCTGCTTTTTTTTACTACTGCATTTCTAGTGTCTTATAATAGTATGATAAAAACTTTCTGCATTAATTTGTTTCATACTATTTAGTGATTCATTAATCAGCATGTGATTATTTTAGCTTTTGGTACTTTTTTTTTCTGCTGCTTTCTTGAATTTGAAGATTTTATTGTTTGTGAGCTACTCAGAGCCTATCTGAATGAACTGTTGCCTTTATGATTTTCTAGGCTACCCCTTGGGTCCCGGTATTCCATAAAAGGATTCCTTCGCCAGTATAGGTTGTGTCTAGGAAATCTTTTAGGTTCAGTCTCTCAAAGCTACTTGAATCCTCTGTTGCCAGCCATTTTTTGAATATTCATTTCTGACTGTGCCCTGGCTTTGTTGAACCCACAGCTCTGCTTCTCTCACCACTGCTAACTTGCTTCCCTTACTTGCCTGCTTCCCCTAAATCTCTGTTTCATTTTTTACTTCCTTTTGGGAGCTATTATTAGTTTTAGTGCAGAAAAAGTTAAATCTATTACTTAGAATTAGAATTTTGAGCTGTCTCATTCTTTGTGAAAATAGGAATAAGCACAAATACGGAAATACAATGAAATATGACATTATATTTATATAACTACTGCTTGTGTTTTCTATTCTTCATTACCAACCATGTAAAATAAAGTCTTCAGTGAGTGCGTGTGTTGAAATAACAAATCTCTTGTTATTTCTGACAATTTTATTCATGTTATCTATTTTCAGATATAAAAATTTTAGAACAGGAAAGGAAACTAAAATTGTGCCCTTTATTATTTTGTTCCATTCTATATTTCTTACCCTTGACATCCTCACACTGATACATTTAGTTTTGCATTGGAGTCCCATCCATAAGCAGCAAAGGCCAGTACTTTGGTTTGATGTGCATAAAATGGAATGCAAATACTCTGTGGACCTTTGTATCACCAATGGTGAAATGTCTGATGATGGTTGGTAAAATAATGTATCTTTACAATGATTTGTTTCAACATTTTGCAAATGCATTTCCCATTTAATCCACAAAGTATAACTGTGATACAAGCAAGAAATGTGCCATCATCATCAATTTTCAAGTATAAAACTTGTCTTAGTACCTTTAGATGCATTGCTTGAGCTTCTATGGCTGAAGAGTTGATAGATCTGGGTCTCAGATGCTGGACTTAAAAGTTTTAGTCCAGTAATGTATCTGTTAAACTCTTATACCTCTTCGTGAGATCACTATGCTAAGATAAGCATTGTTAGAGAGTTACTGAATATATAATGAGTGGCTATTATAAATTATAATGTACAGTGGCAATTAAAGGAAAGACAGGAGAGTAAATGTTTATAATACAAATTCTGAACTTTTATGCTGTAGACTGGATCCTAGTGTTTCCTCCACTGATATTCCGGAAGTATAGAAATGTACACTTTAAAAGAAATTTACATTGATTCATAATAAAAAATTTTCATTTTTGTGGCAATGCCCCAGTGACTCACCATTTCAATTCTCATGATTCTTTATTTTTATTTATTTATTTTTTGAGACAAACTCTCACTCTGTCCCCCAGGCTGGAGTGCAGTGGTGTGATCTCGGCTCACTGCAACCTCCACCTCCCAGGTTCAAGCAATTTTTGTGTCTCAGCCTCCTGAGTAGCTGAAATTACAGGCATGCACCACCACGCCCAGCTAGTTTTTGTATTTTTAGTAGAGATGGGTTTTCGCCATGTTGGTCAGGCTGGTCTCGAACTCCTGACCTCAGGTGATCCACCAGCCTCAGCCTCCCAAAGTGCAGAGATTACAGGTGTGAGCCACTGTGCCCCACCCATTCTCATGAATCTTTAAAGAACATGCATATGGTAATTTATTGAAAGTTGCCCACTTTGGAGTTTTTCCATGAAACTCTTTTGATATCACCAGATGTAAGGATATGGCTTTTCTGTCATTTATTAAAGTTGATAGATATATGATTATTGGCTTTTCCAAATTCCAAATATTTATGTTACTAAAATTGAAATATGATTCTTTTAGATAAGAATATTAACTTAGATTTTAACTTTTTAAATGGTAAGCAAAGTCTGTGACTCCAGGATTAGTAGAGTAAGATGAAGTTTTATTTCTTAACTTTGGCACAAGTGTCTTGAAAACACCTTAATCTTACTTTGATAGAGTATGTGTCAAAGAACCATTGTTAGTTTGTAATTACTTTGATTAAAGAAGAATTAAAAGTGGTTTACAGCAATCAACTGCTCTCAAACTCTCATGTGTTAGCCGTTATCTTCCTGCTTTCAAGGTGCAGGTGTTGGCTGAAGTAAGGGACTAGTTAGACCCTTCTGAGAACCTTTGATTAATATCTTTTCTTTCATTCTGCAGAAAGGCAATCAAATTTTTAATTTTCTAATCAGGTTTCACTTTGATTAATACCACAGTGATCATTTAAGGAAAATAGAATACAATGTAATGTCTTCCTAGTTGAAAGTATGCTCTTCCTAGCATAGTTGAAACATTTATCTTAACTGTGTTACCAATAGTTATGAGCGAGAAATAACATTTTCAAGTAGTTGAGAAATGACAATAGAATGATAATAAGCAGAGCAGCTATCCACAGGGTTTGTTTTATTATCTAATCCATTGATCTGTGTTATATACAACTCTTCTTGTTTTCTTACCCAATCAAATTCAGATATGCTTTGTCGAGCTTAGTTTTTATACACTTCAGTGTTTTCAACTTTGGTTATATTGTTGCTATCCCTGTTATTCTGAAGTTCAGGTGAAAAATATTTTTAAAGACTTCAATATTTTAACTAAAAAATAAGAAAGAAGACTTTAAAAAAAAAGTACTAACTTTGTTGGAATCCAAGCCACAATATTTATTTTAGTAGAAGATTAAATAGAAAAGATTATCTTAAGTGCAGACTTTCGTTCAAACCTATTTTACTTCTTTTTTACAAATTTACTAAAATGAACAAATAGAAATATTATTTTCATGTTCAGTCAGCCAAACTGTTAAACAGCCAAAATAATTTAACATCTTGAATGGAATGAACTCTTGGCCAACCTTGGTGAAACTGTTCACACATACATAATGACCCATTAAAAATCGTAAGTGATTTATAGGAAGTTGAATTATCCATGCTTCCTCGGGGTCTAATACTGGACATTCTAAGTAGTTTCTATTAAACTTATTTTCTCAATAAGTATTTCCAGGCCTGTGGTTTTCTATGAATCATTAATTTGTCATCCATGTAGATTATTATGAGATATCATACTGTCCTCATGGTTATATTATACTGAAAAATTATATCTTTTTCTATAAGATTCATTCAAAAAGACAAAATATTTGAGTTTAGTTTTAGTATCTAGGTAGACAAAGGCAGTATATTGTAATACCTTCTTTGCTCTTCTTTTTTCTAAGTGCTATATTCTGATTGAACTTGTTTTGTTGAACTAAAGATGGAGAGAAGAAAATCCAATTTAAAAAATCTTTAGATGTGCACCTTCCAGGAGAAGGGGATAGATTCAAGGATCCTTGAATTAAAATTAGTCAATATGAAATAAGGTAAATAGAAATATTGTTTATATGTTTACTAAAACTCTTCTTTGGTGAATAGTATCCAAATGCTACCAGAGTATACTTTGCTAATGGCAGCAGTTAATGGTATCCAACATCTCTCCTCTACCTCTCCTTCTTTTTGTAGGAAAAAACATATGGAAAACCATTGTCCATATATAGCACATCTTTTTGCCTTTCCTGATTCTATGGGAGATCTTCTATAATTCTGCAAATTATATATAACCTCTGCTGGTCCATTAGAAGTTCAGTTGAATTCCCTCCTCATCCTGTGGAACAGATAGTTTTGCCATTTGCATATTCAACTTCCTGATCTGTAAATATGTCTGTTTTTCTTTTAAACCAATTATAACATCTGTCTGGTTCTCTCACTGAAATGCATTCTTTAAGACATTTATTTTATATCTGTATGAGAATCATGATTTTACCGTTTCGGTTGGAAAATTATTTTTTATCATTCCTCTAGGGCAGGAGTTCTCAACTTCAGTACTGTTGGCATTTGGGGCCAATTATTTTTTGTTATGAGGGCTAGTTATGTGCCTTAAAGGATATTTAACATCTTCTCTGCCCTCTACCCATTCGATACCAGTAGAACCACCCAGAAATATCTTCAGACATTGTTAAGAGTTCCAGTTGCAAATATTTAAAATCACCCCTGACTGAGAACAACTGTCCTGGGATAAAATATATCTGCTTTAATTTCCAAAAAAAAAAGACTAATGTCTGCTGCTCATTATTCATGTTACTAGTTTACTGTGCAGCTGCTACGTGTGTATGTGTATTAGTTACAGGTTCTACAGATAAAGCTATCAATAAGACCAAACACAAATTTGCTTTTAGGAAACTTGGATACTTGGATCTAATTCCAGTTAGTGTCATATCCTGTTTATGCAGATTCTTGTTTACCTTTAGTCCAGGGAAATACGTTGTTACTCTGTAAAATGATTCTTTTCCTTGTTTTGCCTATTTTCTCTGTTTTTCCTCTTTCTGTCTTTCCTTGGCTTTTTAAAATTTATGGGTTAAATAATGATCCTAGTTATAGCATAAAAGCATGCTATATATCTAGGAAATAAGTTAGTAATAAATATGTAAGTGAAAAAAGTCATCATTAATTTTGTCCTCTCTTATTTCTGATAGTTTCTGAAAGTTGGCCCCTGAGGTAACCCACAAGTAAAATATTAAGTGAGAAACTATATGAGCACTCAGAATACATTTTAGCACAGGTCTGTAATATGTATTTAAAAAGATACAGATATGTAAGATAAGTCCGAGATAATACAGTTTGACTTACTGGTGACAAAGCCAAATAAGGAATACAATTATTTACATATAGTCTAGGGAAAACAAATATACCAAATCCTTAATGCAATAATTTTTCTGACAATATCCCAAGAGGATTTTTTTTTTTAAATTTTATGAGTAGAGGGCTATGGTAATAACACTGTGTTAGATAATGTCTTCACAATGCCCATACCTAAACTAAATCACAGGTTTTGCAAGGCTGCTTTCATAAATAAAAAGCAGAGGTTTCTGCTCCCTGAGAAAATCAGTGAATGCACTTCTGCAGGGACATCAGCAAAGGTAATTAAACTATTAAATCTGGGTCAGTCAACATATATATTTCTTGAGTTCTTTATGGGTAATGTCCTAGATGGTGAAGGTTTAGAATTAAATTTAGAATTAATTTAGAATTCTAAATTTAGAATTTAGAAATTTAGATACTGGAGATATATCTCCAATATCTCAACAGGAAAGACAATAGATTATGATGCATCCTGCTAATCCCATTTTAAATTGATAATATTGCAAGTTAAAAACGCATTTAACAGTTAAGGTGGTCAAGATTGTTGAACGTGAAAGTCCTAGCTCTTGTGGCATCGTTATTACTGGCTTGCTGCCTTCATTTTGGGAAATTGTCTTGAGTGTCATCTCAAGAGTAACCGCCTTCTCTTCAGAAGCATGAGACACATATGGCATTTTGTGGACATGATGGGATGTAAAAACACAAAACACATTATCCAAAAATATTGGCACCACTGCATATTGTGAAGTATTGGTTGTTTAACCACATGATTGCTGAGAGAGTATCATATTGCGTATCATTAGCATGGGAGGAGATCAAAATTCAAGATTCAAAGTATAGTTTCTACTAAATGCATATTGTTTTTACACTGTTGTAAAGTCTAAAAATTGTAAATTGAACTATTGTAAGCCAGGGACCATCTGTATAGATAAAAAATAAGATAAAAAAGTGCTAAGAACTTATAAAAAGGATAACTTTGAGTCTGACTGGATGGTTTGATGGGAGGGGTTACGGAGGATCGGACATCTGAAAAAAGTTTAAATGATGAGAAGGAGACAGGCAGAGGGCAGGGGGAGTTTTTTAAGCTTAAAGAACAGCAAGTGCACAATTTTGAGGTGGGAATGTTTGAGAAAACACAAAAGAACACGGAGTATGGCTGGGATCAACTTAAGGGTGTGAAGAGAATGTGGTGGTGAATTTGAAAACATAGGCTGAGGCCAGATTAAATGGGGACTAGGTAAGAAGCCTGGGTTTTGTTCCAAGGGAAATCTATTTTTTTTTTCTATGCAGTTAGGTTTGTTTTCTTGTCTTTGTCTCGAAACTGTTTTGTGAAATCTTTGAAAAGTTTGAAGAAAAATATTGTATTAGACAAAGCTTTTTGAATAAAAAGTCTGTATAGAAAACTTTTGCAGAAAATGAATCCAAATTAGTCTTATCCAACATCTTTTTCTTCTATATCTCTGCCTTTTCTTTACTCCTGTCCTCTTCATCCTTTTTTCTGCTATGAAGAGAAGCTGTTACTGCTGTCTCCTCACTATACTAGCTCAAAGACAATGCTCAATGTATTATGATGTAATTTTTTAATATTAAAATCAATGAATGTGGATAAATGAATGAACAGATGACTGAATTTATGGATAGATGGCTGGATCTCTGGCTCAAGATAGAGAGTGTTCCAGGAAAAGATTTCACGGAAGGAGGGGCTTAAAGGAGATAATTGGGTAAAGACATCAAAAAAATGTTGCTCAGAAAATACCCAGAATGAAAACTCTCAAGAGGCAGAAGCAGCAAAAGATATACTTGGAGATTAACTGAAATGGGTCCACATGAACGCAGTAAGATGTTTGTGTGATATTAGTTTATTTCAGAATTGCAAACGGCATTTCAGATTAGAGAAAGAAAACAGGAAAATTATGTGAGTAAGTTCAATACATTTATTACAGCTACATATGTTTAAAATAAAGTCGGGGTAAGATTCACTATGACTTATTCAAGAGGTATATAACATACTGTACAACTCTATCAGTAAAAAAAAGCACAAATGATCTAGGTTATTACTGTAAGCAAAGCAAATAACTAAAGATCTCACATCATGTAGCTTTATAGTTTCTATATGTTTTCTTACAACATAGCAAGAGAATGTTTAAGTTTTATTATATCTAGGAAAGTACATGACACTGTCATTCACTCTAACAACACAATTTAAAATGAGGAATGGTTACTGACTATTAATTTAATTATAAGTTTATCCAACAAGGAGTAAGCTCACATAGAAATTTTCAAGCATATTAAAAGAAAAAGAATAAATGAGAAAAATGTCGTTTGGCAGATTTTAAGCAGAGGAAGAGTAAAACAAACAGGCTTCTCTATTATCGAAATGAGGGTCAAAAGCTGTATATGAAAACCCTGTTGGATAGCTTCAATTTTCCAAAGCATTGAGATACTGTCCTAAAGCCCCTGGTTATCGAAATCCATTTAGGCAATTGAGGGCGATTTTGGGTGCCTTCACAAAGTGAAGGGAGAAGTCAGTGACCACAGTGTCCCATTTGAGCTGCGAGCCAGAGAAAGGGCTTTTTCTAGGGGGAAATAAATCAGGATAATATTAGGCAGGAAATAAGAATTAAATGTTCTCTACACCCTTGGTCCCTAAAGTAGGGCTCATGGATCAGCAGCTTGCTAGAGAGTCAGACTCAGATTCCACCCCACATAGTCTGAGCCAGAGTCTGCACTTTGGCAAGGTGCCTGGATGATCACACGTAAATTAAAGTCTGAGAAGTGCTATACGCTACTAAAGAGCACTGGAGAAAGTTTAGGAAACTTACCAGCACAGGATAATATAGCTGATTACCAGGTCTTAGGAGACAATACAAGGTAAAGCAAGCCAATCTTTGCCGTGTAAAGTTCATCAGGGCTTGGAGTTAGCATTGAGATTCAGACAAGCAGAGAATTAAAGAATGTGGAAAAATGATTCTATAGGGTGGTGTTTGGAGGTTATATTAACTGTTCTTTACCTACCCCCCCCAAAAAAAACAGAATGATCAATTATATTTTATATTTAAAAACTTGGAAGAAGCTGGAAAAGTCATTTTTCCGACTTTGTCCTTTAATTCTAATTTCACTCTTCAATCTGTGCATTTTCTTGGAGTATCATTTATATCCCAAATTGCCAGTGCTCTCTCCTCCGTTACTCAAATTGTTCCTAATTCTGTGACCTCTAGAAAGTCATGCCAAAGTCATCAGACAGGACCGAAACTTCCTTGGCTCTTTCCTAGCCCGGGAAAGATATGTATTTATCCTTACCCTCAACACCCTGACTACTCTAATTTCTAGAAAGTGCCTGTTTTAGCAGCTCACATTCTACTGGTGCCTCCCGCCTTTATTCTGTCAAATGTGTCCTCTTTATTTAACTCCTAAGGGACCTTTTATTTCCATGGTCTTATAGCCACCAAGGATGCCTCTGATAGTTGTTATAGATTTATTCAGCCATTACTTCTCTCATTCATTTTACATTTCCCAACTATACGTTAGACAATGATTAGTGCTGGGGATATAAGAATAAATAAGTCTCAGGCTTGGCCCTTGGGAATTTAGAATGATGTTATGCATACAGATCTCTTATACATTGGCAGGGTATAAGCTGTCTGTTTGTTCATTTCTTACTGATGACAAGAAGAAGCTGGAAGATATGCGGGGCCTTTACTTTTCTCCTCCTGATAGACCACTGTGTATGAAAATGAACTTTTATGATAATAGCTATATTTATTTAGTTTTTATTGTTTACCAGGCATGAATTTAAGTGAATTACCTGCATTAACTGATTATATCTTCACCACAACCCCATTCTCCCCCACCTCCACCATTTTCCAGATAAGGAAACTGAGAAAATGGGGTAAAGTAACTACATGAGGCTATACAGCTAGCAAGTAGAAATGCTTGGGTTCTTAGGGGGGTCTGTCTCCAAAGATGTCACATCCTAAGATTCACTTCAGTGCACACTTTCATTTATAACATAAAGTGCCTCTCAATAGCTTTTTGATAGATTAAGTTATATCTGCTTAAATATTCTAATACCACTTCCTGCTCTCTTCTGTGCTGGAAGTCTATGGACTATGGCCCATGCCAAATTTATCTTTTAAATAAAATTTTACTAGAGCAGAGCCATGCCTGTTTGCATGCATATTGCCCCTTACTGCTTTTGAGTTACAGTAGCATGGGGTGAGTAGTTGTGGCAGTGACCCTCTGACCTGCAAAGCCAGATTTATTATTTGGCTCTTCACAGATAAAATTTACTATCCTATTTTTTAAATAAAAGTAAAAATTTAATAACATGTATAACATCAACAAAATAAGCATTATGCTTTCATGCACTATAACATTTATAATTAAACATTATGGAAGAAAAGAAAGTACGTTTATTGCAATTATATAATTTTCAAATAGTTTTAGTAAGTATTAGTGGATAAATATTTCATTCTTTCAAAGAACATGGCTGGTTTGTACCATTGCTGTGGTGTCCCTAATGACAGCATCAGAGTGACGCTTCTGTTGGACAGCTGGGGTTGTCATCCATGCAGTAGCAACAGTTACCATTTTTTAAATTGCTATTTCGTGTCTCAAAACTAAATAATCAATTTTTGTTACGATTACTTAGCACAACCTGAAACTGCAAAATAAATTTACATACTAATTGGTCTCCTGTAGTGCATACTTACTTTGCGAAAGGAAAGAAAGAATATTTGCTTTCTTTCAGTTATTAGAATGCTATGACTTGAACTAAAAACAAAATATTAACATCAGGGTTTGGGGTTTGCTTTTTGTTTTTTGTTTTTTACTTTAAGTAGAAACACATTGAATATTTATCATGTTCCATCAATGATTTTTGTTGCCTTTTATTTTGTTTCACATAAAGTATGAAAAGTGTACATTGAGTATATTTGTAATACTTTAATTACTGAGGATTGATTTGCTTTTAATAATTGAATAGATGAAATGCAGTCAAAATAGAGCATTTAATTGTATATGCATCATTCTAACATGGGAGTGTATTTAGGAAGTTGATTCATTATTTGCACAAAATATTTTTACATGACAAAGAGAAGTGTAGGTAAAATTAAAATAATGGTGTTTTAATAAAGCTGAGGGGAATTTTATTTTGACATTGTTCATCTGGGGTTGGGAGTTCTTATTTCTTACTGAGAAATATTGATTTGACTATAGATCTTATTTTCACTGACACTATAATTTATGAAAGCAGAATACCCAAACTATTTCTAAATAATAAAAATAAAATTACTGATATATGTAAGTTATTCTTTACCTTATATTTTTTTCAAAGAAAAGCATCTAAATATGTAGTTTTTATTTGTGTTCTTTGGTAAAACATAATGGAAAAACCATTTGGTTAGAAAGTAGAAATTAAGAGGTTTATTGTTTTAGATTATGACAAGGAAGGAATTTGTGAATTTAAATACACCTAAATTTTAGATTGGTTTATACTGTGTATGTTATTTATCCTTTGAAACTTAATTATTTAATCTGGATACATAGTGGCTACTCCTCAAATACTCGTTCTCGTAGATGTTTGATGCGAGTTCAACGTTTTCAGATTATTCCCTGATGAAAGCAATGAGTTAGCTTAGTTCATGATGTAAGCAATTGATTATGTAAGTTTAACTCTTTATGCTTTAGAAATTAAACTTCAGAAGAGAATTGCCTAATCTACTGTTGTTTCACTTTAAATAATCCATGTACACTGTGGATTTTGGGAATATTGTATCAAAGCACTAGGAACTATATTTATTGCCATTACATATCCTTGGAAGGAAAGATTGTTTTGTTTTGTTTTCCTTGGCTTTATGAATGGAATGAAAATGATGGATGACGCTACCTTTCCCAGAAAAGAGAACATGACTTTGGTTTTGTATCTGTGCATCATCATACAGTCAGGACTTTACTTCCCGATAATACTTGAGCAGACTTATCAAATAATGATGAAGTTTAAAGCAGTAGCCAAACAAGAGTACTGCTTTGGGACATGAAATATAAATATATAGCAAGCTGTAAAAAGAATACCTTTGTACTGGAATAGAAAATTTCCATTGCAGTGTCTATCGTAACTATTTAATTGAGCCTTTGACTGGCAAACTTCCCTAAGACTAGGGCTCTTATATTGGCCCGTCTCCTTTCTAACTGTGCCTTCTCATGCTTCTCTGTAATTTTCCCAGGTATTGTTGTTATTAATTAGGAAGATCTTGGTAGCTTCTTCAAGCTAAAGTAAGATAGCAGTCAGCCAGCTGACTATGTGAACAAGAGTCCTGATCCCTACACCTCTTCTTACCTGCTGGTTTTACTTGAGCCCTAGTTTTGAACATCAGAATAAGTTAATTTTGCTTCTGCATTCTGATCAAGAGATGCTCATTAAGAAATACCGTGAGCCTGAGTGAAGATAGGTATCTTGCTCTATTGTTTTCTACCAGTGGGCATGACTTTGAGGAAGGGACAAAGAGAAGCAGCTTGATTGCTGTGTATTTCCAGACCTGGCTCCTCTTCCAAACAAGAGAGACAATGAAATGTATGAAGGTCCAAATGGAAAGAGTAATTCTTTAAATTGTAGAACTATGATAATAAGAATCCAGTTGAGAGTAACCTCAGTCATTGACAGAAATTCCAGAGCTGTAGGAGTCATTTGAGTGAATCTAAACTAGCTTAGGCATCTTGAAAATGGGAAAGTGGAGGCCAAGACGGCCTGTAGAGTTCGCTGGTCCCAGTATAGAAGAGACAGCATAATTTAATCAAAAGAAACAAGTTTTGGAGTCGTATGGAACTGGGTTCAGATCATAACTTAATTACATATTAGTTATATGATGTCAAGGTATGTGGCTTAACATCTGTGTGACCTTATTTTCCCACGTGCAAAAATGGTACCTACCACACCAGGCCTAAAATGAGGCAGCAAATGTTAAAACACTTCGTGGAGTGCTTAATGTATAGTAGGTGTTGCATCAGTGATAATTTTCTTTGTCCGAGAGGCCCAGGAAGGTTGATATTCAAGCCAGTCTTTTCTGATCACTCCTTCCTCTCCAAAATTCTATCACTCAATGACTTCAGACTGCTGTCTCATAGACCCTGTGTCATAATCCTTCCCTTCTGTGACAAAAATTGATAGCATGTGTTAGGTTGATAGCGACAAGGTCAGTTGAGTTCGATTTGCTTTCCTCTCTAAGTAATCAACTTTGTTTCTCTGGTATGTGGAGACCTTTAAAGGCCTGACGAGTTTTAAATGTTTCTGCTCTATAAATGTTTATTATTTAGATACAAAGAGTTCATTTAACCTCATTTGCCAATAATGTTTCACAAAAAATTTTTGTAATTTCATGATGATCGCTTAAGTGTCTTAATTCATTTTAAAATGATTACAGCAGTAGAAACTGGTAATCTTTAAAAAAAGAAGCTTTAGAAAAATCTTAAGTGTTCTTAGCTTAAACATCACCTCCTCAGAGAGGTCTTTCCAAATTATATTATCTGAGTAGGTCACCCTGTAATTCTCTATCAGGTTGTGGTTTTTGTATATCTTTCTGATGCATGTACCATGATTTGCAATTATATTTTTTATGCTTGTTTTCTTCACTAGTTTGTAAATTCCTTGAGTACTGGGGCAGATCTACTTTGCTCATCATTCTATCCCAATGATGTAATTCTGAGCATAGCACATAGGTGTTCAATAATATGTTGCATGAAAAAAAGTCCATTATCTGAGGAGTTTGGAGTAGAAGGAAGAGGGAAGAGGAGTCTGGAGCAAGAGGAACTTATGAGGCTACTACAGAACCCAAATTAGGGGGCTACTTCATTTGAAGGGGCTCAACATAATTATTTAAATCCTTTATCTTATACTGAGAGGGAGAATGGAATTTTAGATATCTAAATGTTCATTTTTGATAATCAATTTTTCATTTGATAATGAAATATTTTTTATTTCAATGCAGTTCATTGCTGGGTGTGATTTTATTCATTAGATCATGCAACAGGTATTCATTAATCACCTAATTGGTGTACCAAGTCCTGCACCGATAGGTATCTTTCTTTCCCAGACTATAGAATGCAGTAGGGAGACCCATATTAAGTAAACATATTAATATTTCATCACATAAGGTTATACATGCAAATGAAGCAAGGAAGTGAAAAACTCAATTTAAAATGTGGAAAGAGTAGTCTCACAGAAAGTTCTTCAAATAAAGAAACATATTAGGATCTTTGGTCACACTGTATTATCTGCTATTAGCCTCTAGGCTCTGACCCATGCATTGTAGATTCGGATCCCCAGTCTTTGCCATACAACACAACCCTGCCACTGATCCATTGTCTTGGCTTTTAGTAAGCATTCACCACTTTCAGTGGGATTGGCGTTCTGCCCTAAGACCCATTTTTCTTGACCAGGACCCTGTAAACTTCGTTTCTCTTGCTGACCTTTAATTCAAGGAAAAGTAGCTGCTGCTTTTCTCTTATGGATTCATTACTGAAAGCTTTCACTGTATTACCAGCCTCACTTTGTCACATACTTCCTGAATTTCTGTCAAGACATTGTCCAAATTGATCTTATATATGCCTCAAAGTTTGGCTAATGGTCAAATTCTTCCAGCCTTATGCCCCTTGGAGTCTGTCTTAGCTTCTTCCTACCTTCCTCACTCCATTCCATGTCCCTTTGGGTTTTGTAAATTTATATTCTCATTGCTCATGACTACAGTTATGACAGCTAGACAATAAGCAGGGAAATAAAGTGATTTCTGCTTAGGAATATTCCTTCTCTTATAATTTTTAACCTTTTAAGGCAGAATTTGTCATCCTTGACACTATCTACTTTTTTGTCTGAAAATTATTTTTTGCATGAGGGGCTGTCCTGTGCGTGGGAGGGCATTTGGCAGCAACATAGTAATACCCACTAGATGCCAGGAGCACCCCTCCCTCAGTTGTCACAATAAAAATGTATCCAAACATAACCAAATGTCTTGTGGCATAAAAACTGCCTCTGGTTGAGAATCACTGCTTTCAAGGAACCAAGGCACTTCTTACTCATTTATTCATTCATTCATTTAACAAATATTTATTAAGTGCCTATTTGGTGCCAGAAACTGCTTGAGACATTGAGAATGTGACTGTAATGAATACGGACAAAACTTTTGCCCTTGTAGGACTCACGTGTTTGTATGGAAGTATAATAAATTTAAAAATATATAATATTGCATCCGTTCATAAAACATACAGCTTAAGAAAGCAATCAAGGAAGCAGAGCACTATTTCAGATGGAATGGTCAGAGAAAGTCTCTCTAAGGAAATAACTTTTGAGCAAAGACATAAAGGAAAAAAAGTTGAAAGAAGAAAGTTTTGTGAAGGTCTTGGACAAAATCATTGCAGAAAGAAGGAAACAGAAAGTTGGAAAGTCCCGAAGTGGAACAAGCTTATGATTGAGAAACAGCAAGATGGGCAGCTTTGCTAGAGGTGAGTGAAGAATGACTGGGTTAGATAGATTCCAGGCATAATAAGTCATTGTAGGGCTTTGAGCTGGGCAGAAGCAGAATCTTATTTTTAACCTGGTTGGTACATTCTGATTGATCTGGACAGAATTAACAATAGGAGGGGAGCCAAGAAAGGAACTAAAAAGGTTACCATGAGAAGGTCAGTGAGCAATGAAGGTGACTGGAACTGGGGGTGATTATACTGGAGGTGGAAAATGTTGTTAGATTAAGAGATGTCATTTGAAGATAGGTCTGATTGTGTCTGCTGAAAGATTGGATGTTGGATATCAGTAGAAGAAAGGACCAAGCATGACTCATAGGCACCTGTGCCTGGCTAAGAGTTGATGCCCTTTTCTAATACGAGAAAGATCTGGGGAGAAGCAGGCTAGGTGGGGGAAGAGGGGACAGAGACCACATGGAATGGCAAATCGTAAGGATGCTGAGGATAAGCAGTTAATTTAACCTCGATTATCTTTTTTTTAATCCTCAAAACAACCCAAAAAGTTTGTAGAGGTAGTTGGTACAACCAACTTCTATTTTGAAATGAGAAAACTGGATCTCAGAAATCTTGAGTGAACCAAGACTTTTGCTAAAAAATTTAGACTCTAAATCGAGACTCTGAAAAAGTATTCTTAGTCACAGTTGCCAAACGTTTTTATGTTAAGACTGGATGACATGAAACGTATGCTATTATACTTTGTAACACATAGAAAATAAATATAGAAATGGAAAATACATGTCTCTAAGGCACTTGTATCTTGTTTTTTCTCTTCTTAATATTTTTAAAATAAAAGATGAAATTATGCAAAAAATATCTCAGTGATTGGGTTTACCATGACATTATCTCGTCAACTTTCTCCAAAGCCATTTTTGGGTCTTGGTCTTTATTTCTTACCCATTCTACCATGTGTGTTAACTCCATGTGTCATTTGGAACGTTTTCCTAAATGTTCTCATGCCTTTAGACCCCAAGGCCTCTAGCAATGCAAAGATTATCACAGAATCGCTCATGTCTCCTTCCTCAAAATACCTCATTATATTGTTACTAATATGCCAATGTTTTCTACTCTGTCTTTAGTAAATCTCTAGGCAAAAGAAAAGAATAATGATGATAACATTAAAAAATAACACTTGAAAACACCAAAAAAATCCACTATTTATGAAATGCTTTAGAATATTATTTTAAAATAATTTATATGATAATATGCTGCAAGTTTTAAAATATTAATGGATCAATCTATTTCTACCAGTCAGGGTTCTTTTAAAGAAGCAGGGGGCACACTCAAATAGGTAATTAAGGAGAGTTTAACAACAACAACAACAAAAAAGGTTAAGATATATCAATAGGAGATGGAAAATAACAACAGGCTAGAATCACAGAGAGTCATTATCACCCATAGGCTTAAGGAGAAAGTAGAGGTATGGGTTTCAGAAACTCAGAGAGAGACCTTATTGCTGATGAAGGAGCCAGCAGATGGGCTCTGTGGACTTTGGTTAGAGGAACACGACAACCTAGAGGCAACAAGGCAGGGCAGATGAAGATTTCCACCTCGCATTCCCCCACCTTCAGGTTTCTGCTAATGCCACCCCCACACCCCAGCTCCATTAGCCTAGTCCAGGTAGAAAACAGAGGAAGAGGCTTTGGAAGAAGACCATAGGGCCAGGCTTCCAGGCACAGAGCAGGATGGGCACGGATGGAGAGTGGTTTTGAAGGGGCAAATACAGCATACCCATTGACACTACATTTTTACCATATACTAGCTCCTAGAACATCTTTGCTCAAACAGCCTAGACTTCGATTCCTGTGAAATTAGCTTTAATGATTATTTACCAGCCTTACCAAGCTAATTCAACCTCTTCTCAATCCTAATGCCACTCAATGCATTAGGCTGTAAAACCATAACTTAAATTGTTTTTCTTATATTGCACCATTTTTACATAGTCTTTAAATACAATGTTACAGTCTCTCTAGCTGGTTCTCTCTCTCCTCCAATTACTTGAATATATCCCGAGGTCTGGTCTCACCCCTTTCCTTTGCTGTTGATGGGGTATGGATGAACAACAAATTTGAGAGGATATAAGTAGATGAGTAGAAAGGTAGGTAGGTGTAGATGGATGGATGGATAGATAGATAATTGTAGGCAAAACACAGTGATTAACTTAATTTCAGTTCATCTCTTGTACATATGAGTCAAATAATTATCCCCATTTAAGTAATATTAAAATGCCACTTTAAATTTTTTAAGTTTCTGAAGAATTCCATGATAAATATGTTTTAATGTAATTTTGAAATAGTAGCATAATGGTTAGATTTATTAAACTTACTGCTCTACTAAAATTGTTTCCATAGAATAATTGATAAAAATACATTTCTTCAGAATGGAAAATCTGTCTGTGATTTTTGAGTTGGATAAATAGTTGTAGGAATATCAACTTCAATGTTTAAAATTAAGACTTTAAAAATTTGTAATTAAATTAGTATTTTTCATAATAGGTAAATTAGAAGGTATTTTTCATGTTAGATAAAAAGGATCCCTCTTTGAGAATGGACAGATTTATGTCCATTTTACTTATAAAACTTTGTACAGTATTAAATAGAAATTCTAAAATAACTGTGAAATTTATACTGAATTTATTCTTCCTATAAGAGATTACAAAATGATCTACAACCTATCAAAGTCAATTCTAAAGTAGTTTTCTTTTTTTTAATTTTATTTTAAGTTCTGGGATACATGGGCAGAATGTGCAGATTTGTTACATAGGTGTACATGTGCCATGGCGGTTTGCTGCACCTGTCAACCCATCATCTAGGTTTTTAGCCCTGCATGCATTAGGCATTTGTCCTAATGCTCTCCCTCCCCTTGCCCCCACTCTACCGATGGGCTCTGGTGTGTGATGTTCCCCTCCCTGTGTTCTCATTGTTCATGTGTTCTCATTGTTCACTCCCACTTATGAGTGAGAACATGTGGTGTTTGGTTTTCCGTTCCTGTGTTAGTTTGCTGAGAATGATGGCTTCCATTTCTTGGATACAATATTAACAATTTTTAATTAGAATATAATTTCAGTTTCCTTTAAAAATTATTTCCTTACAGAAAGCCTGAATGCAATATATTTAAGTAATTTAGTAGAGTAGAGCACATTGTAAATAATCTAATTGCTTGTGTTTTCAGATTATTAGTATACTATGTGCTTATTTTGCTCACACATTCAGTTTCCCTGTTTTGCTTATGACCTTTTCACCTCCTAACAACCCTTTTCTTATGTACATTTTGATGTCCTTGAAAGTAGGAATGCAGGAGGTTGATGGTCTCTTTCAGAGAGTCTGAGAGGGGGAACTATTTTTGGAATAAAACCAACATTTGTATTAGTTGTTTTTTTTCTTCCTCACTATGTTGGTATTTGGAGTGATGGTGGAGAAAGCACTGGCTGGTAAAATTTCTGGTGCCTTAGTGTAAAGCAAAGCAGTGGTACCCACTATGTAATGACCAGTGTGTTCTTCACTACCATGTGCTCCTAGTTTTTTTTCTAAAGCTGGCTTTACTTAGGATGTTTCCTATAAAGCAGTAAGAATTAAAAATTATTTATTTTGTTAAATCTCAAAACTTGAATTAAAAATCTTTTTGATATTCTAGTGACAATATGGGAGGTACAAACAGAGTACTTCTATTACATGCAGAAGTATATGACAGCCATCTCAAGGAAAGGTGCTGTATGAGTGTTTGACTTGTAGGCTAAACTAGTCGCATTTTATCATTGAATGTCAATTGTACTTGAAAGAACAACTGACAGACTCTGGTTATTCTTATACTGGTATTTAGCAGAATCAAGCAAGCCTAAAATTTAAAGAAAATTGACTCAGTATTTCCTATGAATGATAAAATGCAAGTTTTCATGCAAAAATTAGAATTTTGGAAAACTTGAATGTGGCACCAAGAGGTAAACAACTCCCCAATTCTTAATAACTTTTCTGATAAGCTCAGAGATGATATTATCACATGAGATTTTATATATATAATGAAATATATCAATATTTGGGAAATCAGTATAACTCTGCAAACCAGTACTTTCCAAATGAGAGATACATGACGTTACAAAGTAGTGCAAGAGAAATATTTACTCAAAGAGCAAGGTAGGCCAATTTAAAATAGTTCATTTTATGATTTCAGAATCCACATAGCAATTACACTTTACAAAATTACCACATGTCAAGTTTTGCTGTAGTATGAAATAAGTACATCTATAATTATCCAAAAGATTTCAAAATCTCTTTCCTGGTCCAATACATGCCTTCAGGAGACTAATTTTTTTCTCCATAAACTTCAAGCACAGAAATATATTATAGCAGATTGAATACCAAAGCAAAGAGATTTTCAGAACTATAAAACAGTGCTGTTTTTCTTTCTGTGTTTTTTTTTTATTTTGGAAAATATAAGTATTTTTTGTAAAACATGTTGTTTTAACATGCAAATAATCTATAATTATATTTTTAAATAAGTATTTAACAATTTGAGTTTTCATTTTTGGTGTGGCAAATACCAATAGATATAACCCACATAAATAGAATCTCTTGGTTTATTTTTACTTAAGTGTTTTGTGTATAAGGAGTTCTGAGACCAAAAAGTTTGAAAACTTCTGCAGTAGGTCAAATCCATATTTAGATGCTTTTTAGGAGAGTATTACAAGTTCTGCTACCCAGAGAGGCCTTTTTTAGTCATTCTTTAAAAAGAATGATGAATTTGATTCTAAAACCCAAGCAATTTTCATGCTATTATACAGAGTATATTTGTATCTCTTCCAAAATAGCAACAAATATATTTGTTTCACAATTTACTTTTTAACCTTTATTTAAGTATTTGCAAATCCTGCATTGAGAAAACTGTGCACTATTTTTTCTTCACTTATTCTGCTTATTTGGCTATTGCATAAATGTGGCTGTGTGTATAATTTTCTTTTTATGTCTTCCTCTCTCTTAGAGCAAATGTTAGCTCTAACATTAAAAGCTTCTTCACAGTATCAGACTCCAGTCCTGGCAAAACAAATTATTCTAATTAACTTTTTGGGGGCAAAGTTTCCCCTAAACAGACTAAAAATGGAATCCGTTCTATTTATAAAGAGTAAGGCTCTCCCCTCACTCTCAAATTAAAAACTCTTCAGTTTATTATATCTCATTGTACCTCTGTAGGAAACATTTAACTCTAGATCTTTGTGTAAAACACCTCTCCTGCATGAGGCATAATGATTTTACTATTAAATATTGTTGTACAGTCTCAACTTGTGAAAAGATTAGTCGAGATTGTAAGATTAAATGTAAGATATTTTGTAGCACTGGTAACCTAATTTTTTAAAAATATCACTAGAAAATAACTTGGATACAAAATTGTGTGATCTATGAAGAAGTCACCAGGAATTTTTATTTATTCAGCATTTTAATCATACCTGATAAGAATCAAAGCCACTATAACAACAGTTTTACCCTACTTGTTTGCATTGGAAATTGAGAAAGTGATAGTATGAGTTTAAAGGATGAATATTTAAAAGGCATTGTGGAGGGAAGATTAACAACACACCATTCTCACATCCTTTGTTCAGATGCTGGGCAGATAAGTGATGTTCTTAATTATTTTCCTTCATCCACAATAGATGTAAACTTCTTAAAATATATAGATTAAAATAGAAGAAAACCACGTATGAAATTCTGAAGAAAACCTATATTTATTATGAGAGTATAATAGAATAATGCAGAGTAGAGGAGGAATAAGAGAAATTACTAGAAAGGAGAGGAAATGATGATGCAATTGCACATCAAGAAGATGCAATCATATGAAAAATTGAGAGGTTCAGTATGATGATGAAAAATGTTGGTACCTTTATAGCCTGAGTGGAAGTGATAATGCTTGATGGTGGTTTCCTTAATTGAAGAAATAAAAAGGAATGAAACAAGTTCATACTTTGAGTGTAGAATCTAACAATCCTGTTAAAGGCCAGGAGACTTGGGTGTGATGCAGTCTAATGGTACATAGCTTGTCAAAAAGAATTTGAAAATATGGGGGCCGGTTTTTCTCTGGTGAGACTGAGAAGCCTGTATATTGTTATTGAAAAATTACTTTACAAAACTGTGAGTCTCCCAAGGTCCTGTTGTTTTAGCCTTCTGTATGATCTTGAAGCATACCAGGAATTTTCTTCTTTTTATCTTCTCCAGGAATATTCTTCCTTCTTCTGACTGGCACGTGCCTTATTCATCTGAGGTCTTGGGTTTTGGATAACTTTTGATCTAAGTCTTCCTTAACCTGAAAAAAAAATTTTCTATTTTTATGAACTAATTATTTAACTTTACAGGGTTACAAAATGTGGCATCGTACATTTACTTGTGTTAAATCCTTCTCCACTGAGAACATGTGAATCTGTGAAGACAAGAGAGAGTTTTAGTTCATTACAACACATTGAAGAATGGTGATAGCAACCAGCACATGGAGGGCAGTCATTAATATATTAGTAGAATAAGTACATGTATAATAAAGATGGCACCTGAAAATTTTGGTTATAGACATTGTCTTAAAAGGCAATAAGTTTACCATTTGTTATAACTGCTGCTATACAAACAACAACAGCAGCAAATGTTTTGTGACAGACACAATGATTTATCACTTTCTCACTTGTAGATAGAAATTATATTGCCACCTCATGCCTTATACCTACATAGATTCCAAATCAAAGAAAATATAAGAGTTAATACTGAAATTGGAAAAGAACTATCTGAAATACGACTCTGTAGGCAGGAACTAAAAAAAAGATCAATTTAATTTTATGAAGATTAATCTTTATTTTTATTTTTATTTTTTTTTTGAGACGGAGTCTCGCTCTGTTGCCCAGGCTGGAGTGAAGTGGCGCAATCTCGGCTCACTGCAAGCTCCGCCTCCCACGTTCACGCCATTCTCCTGCCTCGGCCTCTCCCAGTAGCTGGGACTACAGGTGCCCACCACTATGCCCGGCTGTTTTTTTTTTTGTATTTTTAGTAGAGACGGGGTTTCACCGTGGTCTCGATCTGCTGACCTCGTGATCCGCCCGCCTCGGCCTCCCAAAGTGCTGGGATTACGGGCGTGAGCCACCGCGCCCGGCCGAAGATTAATCTTTAAATATGATAATCAGAAACCTCTCCTATTAGCAGTGTTGAAATATAAATGACAGAGCATAAAAGTAGTCATAATATTTTGGGGAGACCTTTCTTAATTACATAAGCACCCTTATAGATTAGTGTATTAGGGTTTTCTAGAGGGATAAAACTAAGGGAATATATATATATATATATGTGTGTGTATATATATGTGTATATGCTGATGAACAAGGAGAGCCAGTCTGAGTTTCAAAAGTGAAGAACTTGGAGTCTGACATTGGCGGGCAGGAAGCATCCAGCATGGGAGAAAGATGTAGAATGGGAAGCTAAGCCAGTCTCTCTTGTCTAATTTTTCTGCCTGCTTATATTCTAGCAGCACTGGCAGCTGATTAGATTGTGCCCAACCAGATTAAGGGTGAGTCAGCCTTTCCAGCCTCACTGACTCAAATGTTAATCTCCTTTGGAAACACCCTCACAGACACACTCAGGATCATCAATACTTTGTATCCTTCAATCCAATCAACTTGACACTCAGTATTAACCATCACAATTAGTAAGGAAAACATGAGTCCCAATAAAAGAAAAACTGAGTTAAGGATATGAAATTTATACTCTCAAGAGAATAAATGCAAACTATTAGTGAACATGCACATAAAACTTTACCACTTCTCAAAAAAGTACATATGAAATGGATAATGCTAGCGTTTTTTTTGAAATGTGATGTTATGGCATTTTTTAAAGGCTGAGAAATAGGCATGTAGAAATGTAATAGAGGCCACCCTTTTGGTAGCTCATTGGTAATATACATTAAAAACTTTCCAAGTCTTTGATAAAACAATCCTACAGTTAATGATTTTGAATGGGAATAATTGAAATGTTTACAAAGAGATATATCCAGTAAGATTTATCTAGACTTGTGAAGAATAAGAAAAGAATCCCCAAAATGTTAAATGTGTTTAAATACGTTATTTCATATCTATAGGATAAAATATGCTCAGAAGTAAAACAATAATATATTTGTCTATTCATTATTTCCACATTAAATAAAGGGGGAAAATAGGTTAAAAACATATTTTAGGACCCAATCTTGGCGGGGGGGAATACATAATAACAAAATCAGTGTTAGCATTAATTTTCCTCAAAGTGTTGGTGATTACAAAGCTTTTCTCTTTTTTTTTTTTTTTTTTTTTGCTTATGAGCATTTTTCAAGGTTTATACAATATAGTAGTTCCCCGCATTTGTGGTTTTGTTTTCCCAAGTTTCAGTGCCCATTGTCATCAGCAGTCCAAAAATACTAAATGGAAAATTCCAGAAATAAATAATGCATAGATTTTAAATTGCATGTTAGCACATTGTTCTGAATAGTGTGATGAAATGGTGCGCCATCCTACTTCATCCTGCCCAGGACTTGAATTATCCCTTAGTTCAGCTTTTCTATACTATATATGCTACCCCCATATTAGTCAATTATTTGGCCATCTTTGTTATCAGAGAGGACTGATAACACAGGGACTAAGCACAAGGACTTTGGGACTATTAGGTAAAAGAAGGATTAGTTGAATACAAGCCTTGCGATTTTGCTTAGTAACCCTTACTAAGTAAAATAAGGGTTACTATTAACATGCTGACACAAGTAATACTGGCATATTTTTATAATTTTTCTATTGTTAATCCCTTCCTGTGCCCAATTTATAAATTAAACTTTATCATAGTTATGTATGTATAGGAAAAAAACATGAAATATGCAGGGTTCAGTACTTTCTGACGTTTCAGGTATCCACTGAGGGCCTTGGATATAGATAAGGGGGGACTACTCTAAGTGAAATCTATTTGTGTGTTTAGGAAATACACATATTTTATAATGAAATGTGTAAAGAAATAGAAAAATAACATTGATATAAACATATGGAAGATACTTGCTAGGCCAAAAAATATGCAGATTAAATATTTCTGATAGTGAATGTCAGTTTTTTCTTCAGGATTCTGTCACTGGAGAGGACAACCATCTTGCATGTACCCTGCTTGCACGGAAAAATAAAATTAAATATATACATACATATTTGTCAGTAAAATAAACAAATTATCTCTTGCTTTAATTTGCATAATTATGTTTGCTAGTAAGACTCAATAGTTTTGAAATATTTATTGCTCATTTTAATTTTTTTTTTTTTATCAATTGTGTATGTCTCTTACTCCATTTCTTTCTAAAGGAGAATTTCCCTTTCTCTCTTTAACTGATCATGAGGAAACTGGTATATATTAAGGTCATTAATGCCTTGTAGGTTTTACACTGTGCAAATATTTTCCCTCTTGTGTGCTTTATAATTTGTGTTTTAACATACAAGAATAATAGCTTTTATGTTGTCATAGCTACCAAAATTTCTATCATTTCTTTCTTGGAAAAGGATTAAAAAGAATTGGTATGTTGGACGAGGATGAATTTCATGTTATTTTTTTCTAGTGTTCAACCCAGCACAGATTGAATACTTTATTTTCCCATGGATTTGAAATGCCTCTCTCGTCATGTTTTTGTTTCTGGATTTTTCTGTCTTATTATAGCAATGTTTGGCTACTCTTGAACTAATGCGATACTGCTTCAGTAATTTTGTTTTCTAATATGCTCACTTTTGCAATATTTTCTAAGTTATTCTTATCATTCTTGCAGATAAAACTAAGTCACTGACAAAAAATCCCAGAATAACCTCATTTGTGGTTTCAAATTAAATTGCATTAAACCCCCCCAAAAAAAAATCAATGCCAGGGATTTGGAATCTTATCATTGGTGAGAACTCTCAAGTCATGAGAATGTGACATGTGTTACCATTTGGCAAATTTTTATTTATCACCATCAGCATTATAAACAGAAGAACTGTTACAAGTGTGTTGATTGAAAACTCTCTAATATTCATAACTGAATAGATGGCTAATAAACTGCTTTTATAATTTACAATTACTGCTGAAGTTGAGATTCAAAACCTGCAAACTGAACTTGTTTTCACCTATGTTTCTATCTTTTTCTAATTGCTTTCTTGATAGAACTAACCTTATGGTTTCAATTACAATCTATTCCATAGTTTTTACAACACCTCAGTCCTAACTTTCTCCTGTCCTACCATTAAAATCTAGCCATTTAGAACCTTCTGAACAGCCCTTCCTAAGTCTCCCTCAAACTTAATATTTTTCTACCCTCCAATGTGATTTTGTTTGGTGTGTGCTCTTTATCTCAGTTCTTGTCATCACAGTCTATCCATTCCCTCAGGGTAGGAAACCAAGACTTGCCCAAAACACCTTCTCCTTTGTCATCTCCCAACATCTATCAATTATCAGAACTACTTGCTTTTCAATTCTGGTTCACACTGTGCCTGCACAGTCATCTTCATGGGAATAGATACTACCGTGTCATGCTGGGATTTAAAAGAATGCTTTGTTACTTCTTGTTGCCTATAGGATAAAGAATCAACTCTTCAGTCTGGAGTAAGGAACATTTTTACAGTCTTGGCCGATGTGCCTCTTGATTTTCATTTGTATCTTCTCAACTCAGCAATATACCTATGTTTCACCGCAGTGGACTTGTTAAACTTACTCAAACATGCCTCATGTTTTATTGCCTATTTGCAAACGTTAATTCTCTTTTCTGTCATGCTCTTCTCCATGCCATCTCTGTCTGACACACATGAATCAGCCTTCAGTAGCCAAAGCCAGCTTCTCTGCTTCTCTATCAATGCAGCCTTCCTCGGGTACCTAGAAAGCATTAGTCAAATGGGATGATACATGGTAAATACTTAGCACAATTCACAGCACCCAGTGATCATTAAATAAATGGTAATTTTCTTTAATGGTAGTAGTTTTCTTTTCTTTGCTACCATGAACGCTGCTCATACCTTTGTCATACCACATTAAGTCATATAGCAATCTACTTAAACATACTCACCTCATCTTAAGACTGTAACTTATCAGAAGGCAAGATCTGCGTCTTAAGTATCTTTCTGTTGGGTTTATTTCCCCCACACAACAATCAATACTTATTCTTTTCTGATTAAAAGACGTCAAAACAATGTTTAAATCAGGGAAAAATTAGTTTATTGGTATAAAATCTAATGACCAGTACCCCTCCCCTCAATTTCCTTTCATAAGAGTTGGCTAAAACATGTGCTAAGCTTGCAATTGTATAAACCTTGCTAAATCAATTCTTTGAAATTCTGAGGCAAATAATATTATCACAGTCTAATGTTTACATCCAAATAAAGGAAAACAAAAGTCTTTAGTTTTTGAAACGTGTCATCCTCCCTCTCTCCTTTCCCTGAGTTCCTTATTCTTATTGTATCGATTTGAATTAGGTTGCATTTCAATTTCAGCTTTTAAATAACATTTATTGAATGTTTAATACGTGCCAAAAACTAAGCTAAGCACTTTGCAAGCGTTATACATTTAGTCTTGGTCAGAATCCTGTGAGGTAGGTCGCCCAAACCTTACTTTACAAAAGAGGGAATTGAACTTTCAAAGGCTGTACGAGTTTCCCAGGTCTGTGTAACACTCAGTGACTCAAGTGAACCTAAAAGTAGGGTCTCCATGATCCCGAGCTCAAACTCTGAACCATTGTGCTATATTATTTCCCTGTGTGTAGAGGTAGGTCTAAGGCAATGGTACTCCACAAAGATGAGGGGGTGATTTTACCTGCCCCCATTTAAAGGGTCATTTGGCAATGTTGGAGACATTTTGGTTCTCACAAATGGGGGAGGGATTCACTACTGACATCTAATGGATAGAAGCCAGGGATGCTGGCTCAGGAGAAAGCCCAAGACAGCCCTCTACGGAAATGTCAATAGTGCTGAAGCTGAGAAATCCTGGTCTAAAGTAAAGGTGGAGAAACCTGTAAAATTATGAATAGCCGCTTAAGAGATTTCCAAGTAGATAAATGAGTTGGAGAAAGAGGTGTTGAAGAAGGGGTTACATATAACCAACCATTGTAATATATGGTATTATATTTGTTTGTTTGTTTTTTTGTGGAAGACAACCATTACCATAGAAACACTGTTGGTGGAGTGCTTATTCTTCTTATAGAACTTAAAACAAGAAAACATCATCTTAAATTGTTTAGAGAAGAAGTTACAGTAGACACCTATGTAAAGATGATGCTTAAGCACTCAAGTAAATGGATTCTTCTTTTCACGTCTACTTTAAAACATCAGGTTTTCAGGTCTTGATTATTTTAGCAAATGTATGTCAGCTAAATGTTTTAAATTTGGTGGAAAATTTTTTCCTAACCTGAATAAATATTGAAATTGCAAGTGGCTCAGTAATTAGTCTAGTGCATGTTTCAAGCATGATGTTTTTATTCTTCTGAGGCAAGAGCGATTAATTGGTGTTGTCCTGATTCCAGGCTTCATGCGTGGAAGGTCTTTAGATGGGCAGAGAAACATGAAAACACACTCTATTGAAACATTTGGTCGATTCTCAAGTCCTCATTAATAAAGTTCTTGAGGGGTCTTTGGATCCAATGGATTAAGGTATTTTTGGCAAGAGGGATTGAGTTTTAAAGCCACTGGGGTACCCACAGATTCGCTCTAAACTCTCCACTGACAGCACATTTTGCCCTTTGCTCACCTGATGACTGCTCTGTAATGCAGTGTTATTTAACTGTTTTGCCGCCAGGGCTGACTTTATGCATGCATAACCTGTACAATGGCATGGGGCCCTGTGCCTAGAAGGACCCTGTGCTTTGTTTTATATTCTTCTCTCATCAGAAATTCTTAACTTTTGAATCAGGGTCCCAGATTTTCATTTTGCCCTGAGTCCCCAAATTACATAGCTTGTTCATCTTTATAAAGTACGTTTTGCTTATGTATTGTCAGGTTGGGGGTGAGGAGTGTTGGGGCAATATTCCAATGCACTCCTAATGGATCAGTTAAGGACAAAGTCATTGCAATCCAAATAAATGGCATTTTTTTTCTTCTGCTTATCAACCTGCTTAGGGAGGTTGATAAGCAGAAACACACCTTTTAAAAATTATGTCATTTAGTGTTTCTTAAAATCTAAATTGATAAATCTGTCTTAGTATTCCCATCAAAATTAGATAAAATAAATAAAAAGACTTTTGCATATTTAAAAAGATAGGATACAACCCACTCAAGGAATAGTGGGAATAAACCTATAAAGAAATTTTCAAATTTTTAAATTGTATCTTATATGATTGAATAGCACTGTGTTTTGCTCCATATAAATAAAATTGGGGGAAGATACCTTGAAGTTTACTGGACTTCTCTTTTCCAAATTACAAATTTATGAGTAAACAATTGTACAAACCTAGAAATAGGCTCCATTACAATGTGCCATATGAAGATTGAGATTTATTTTTTGGAAAGTAAATTTCCACATTGTGTAGTTGCTTTGGGAAATTTGATAATATCTCCCTGAGAAAATATGTGGTGCCCAGTTAGGTTGGAAGCAGTGATCAATATCCTTGTAGCTCATGGGATGGAGAGGCTTCTTTGAGAAAGGAAAAGCTGACATGGCATATACATCCATCCCTTGTTTCAGGTGGACTCTAGTGGTCCTAAATATAAACAGAATAAAAAAACACAATTTTAGCTTTCAACAGTTAGAAGTTGAGGCTCAGCATAATTTCAAATGATGTGCAATTTGCACATTTCTCAGGGCTTTGAAAGGGTTTGTCAAAAATGATTGCTGCAGTTGCTCTTCAGTTATCTATGGAATTTTCTATAATATATAAATCTCTATCCTTAGTAATTTCCAGCATAACAAATCAGCGTGTCTGACCTCATCCTTACCTAAGGAATGATGCATGGTAAGATATGCACTGCACTGTTCTATTTACATAAGTTTTTTAAAATAGTATCTTATATAATTACTTCTTTAAATACAGATTGGAATAATGACGGGGGAATACGCTGGAGGTTGTAAAATGTTAGTTGAATGCTTAAGAGACCCTCGTGCTATTGAGTATTATGACATTTCTTCCAAGTTTCTGACGAAACCATGTAATGAAAATATTTTCTGTTACTAAGGGCCTACTGTGATCAAGACACATTATTGTTTGCATTACATTTATTAAGACAGTTGCTAATTTGGGTGGGGGGATTCTGATTGTGTATTGCAATGTAAAAATCCTTCCCAAAACTTAATGGTATAAGACAACAGCCATGACCTTTCATGCTCATGGATGCTAAGAATTAGCTATTCAGGTATGGGATTTAGAATGGACATGGCTTGTCTAGTCCAAGAGTCTGGACTCTCAGCTGTGGAGACTTGAATGGCTGGAAGTGGGTAGAATGCCTGGCATTAAACAGCCAGTGATGGAATATCTACTTCTGAATGATTCTCCACTCACATAAGAGGTGGCTCTGCTAGAACCATCAGTCAGAATACTTACAGGTGACCTCTCCTGCATATGGGCTTTCTCAGCATGATGATGCCTTCTGAAAGAGAAGGTCATGAGAAGTGAGTATTCAAGAAAAATATGCATAGGCTTAATGAATTTATGTTACCTCATCTGAAGGGTAGAGCATCACTTCTGCTGTGCTATAAAGGTCAAAGCAGTCATTTTCCAGCATTAAATGGAGGCGACACAACCACACAAAGGCGACACGAATGGAGGCGACTCCCATTCATGGGAGGTTTGGTAAAAAATTTGCAGCCCTATTTTAAAATCATGACAGATAGGAATTAATTCCCTCTGTAGAGTTATGGAAGAGGAGATTAAGAGAGGTTGAATAATTTGCCAAAATCACAGAGCAAGTAAATAACAAAACCAGAATCTAAATCCAAAAGCCTTGCCTCCTGAAGAGTAATGTCAATTTAGAGAGGCCCAATTTTTACTTCTCCATAATAGACTTTGTCTAAATTGTATATAAATAATGAGTTGTATGATTTCCTTTAATGTTCTGCCTCTATAGCTCTTTATGATAGGCAGTGAATATATAATATCTACCTTCTTCTCTATATCCTCAGTGCTTCACATTGTGAGTCACACAAACTAAGAGCTCAATAAGTGTTTGTTGAATAAAGGAAGGAAAGTTCAGTTTCATCAAGCTTGCATAATATTTAAGGTTTCCTCCCATACAACTGTGTGGTCTTGGACAGACATGTGGTCACTACCTCCCTTGCAGGTGATTGGTGATTCTTGGTTTTCTTTCCCCTTAGCAAAGTGGATGGTTGACAGAATAAGTTTGATTACACTGGAGTACAAAATGTTGAGATTTGCCTGATGCCAGAAAACAGAATCTTCAGGGAGCAAGTTTGTGTAGTTCATGAGTCATGACATCAGCTTGATTGAGGGCTACCAGATAGTGTGTCATTGTTTTGTTGACTTAAATCTCTATTATATGTCTTTTGTGAACTTATTTATATAAAGTTCACAGCAAAATTCTTGTTTTTGATGCAAATGCTCTTGAATCCATGGAGCTCTACCTTGCAAACTGTCATATTAAAAATTGTAGGCCGGGCGTGGTGGCTCACCCCTATAATCCCAGGACTTTGGGAGGCGGAGGCAGGTGGATCATAAGCTCAGGAGATAGACACTATCCTGGCCAACATGGTGAAACCCTGTCTCTACTAAAAGTACAAAATTTAGCTTGGTGTGGTGGCATGTGCCTGTAGTCCCAGCTACTCAGGAGGCTGAGGCAGGATAATCGCTTGAACCTGGTAGGTGGAGGTTGCAGTGAGCCAAGATCGCGCCACTGCATTCCAGACTGGGTGACAGAGACTCCATCTCAATATATAAATAAATAAATAAATAAATAAATAAATAAATAAATAAATAAAATTGTTGGTATATAAATAGCAATCTGTTAAATATTGAAAAACAAATCAAAGTGACTTTAATTTGTGTGATTTTCAAGAAACGACACCATATGGTTCTCAAAACATTTCTAACATATCTCCAAAATATGAATTTCTTAGATCCCATAATTTTCATGGCATAATTGTTGGTATAGGTTAACTGGAGCTTAAATTAGTAATCAGCATCAATTTTTCACATAGTGTGAAAAATCTGGTTGAAAATTTGTTATATTTACATGCTAAATATGCACACTTTCTACTGTACCATTTTTAGTTTTTTTATTTGAGAAAAATAGTTTTAGTTTTTCTTCTAATTAGAAATGATTATTTTTTCTTTTAATCAGATGGCTTAGTATGTTAAATAATCAACATTCTAAAGGACATTATTATCAAAGACAATAGGAAATAAAGCTGCATTTTTATGGCCCAAGATAATTGCGTGAAATTACCAGTATAGTTTTACTTCCTGATGCCCAGGAATTTAAAATCTAACAGAATAGAATGAACAAGTGAAACTGCGTGTGTGTATAAATAAAACTGTGTGAGTTAGTGTATAAATGAAGTTGTTTGTGCATATGGTGAATGTTTAAATTTAAATGAATGTATCTATAAATTGAAATCTGTGTGTGTGTGCATGTATGTATGATTGACAAAAGGTACAATAATATATGCTACCTATATATCTACACAGAGAATGTTCTGAAAAATCATTGAGAATTAAACTTGATAATTAGAATCAGAATTTCTAGGGAAGGAGAGCCATTATTAGGGAAAAGTGAAAAAGGCTTAAGAGTGGGAACATGTAAGACAGAATTAGATAATTTCTCTGAAAGTCATTTGGGTTTCCATCTTTTCTACCTTCATAATAAGAATAAAAACATGCAGTAATCTTTCCCTCCTTCGATCATTGATTAGAAAAACAGACACTTAAGGCTTTCTTTTTGTTTGATTTAGTATACATGTCAAGCAATTGAGATACTAACATATCTTATAAAGTTAACATTTCAGTCAGTTTTATAACAAAGTCAGGTCTAGGCTTTGAAGCAAGAGAAAATATATCTTTGAAGTGCATCAGAAGGGTTATGAGTATGGTTCTCACTTATAGATTGGTTTTTCTTTGCAAAGGTCTTCCTGTTTCTTTTTTGAGGGCTGTCTACAAATAGTCACTCAATTCATAGTTACTGATGTTGAGTAAGATATTCATAACACGTTAGGGGAATTGGGCTGTGGTAGGGAACATGCTTCAGAGTAGACAGGTCAACAAAATAATTCACGTGCCATCCTTCTAACATAAATTTAAGAGCTGAAAAGTAATTTTGCTATTAGTTATAGAAAGGTATAGATCTAATTAAGAGATATTCTGGAGAAAGTTATGTTTGAAAAGAAAAGTATGTTTCTTGTGTGAAGCATTAAAATAGTTGTATTCAAATGCTTGAATAAAAGTTTGCATTTAAAGCATTTTCTCATTATCTGTGGTTTCATAAACCTGATCAAAGCATCTGTTATGATGTTCAAGTTTCCTGGCCAAATGTTGTGTGTCTAGAAAGCAAAAGTGTTAGTAGGCTGGCTTCGTGGCACTGTCACTGAGATTGGTTGGGACTGAGCTCTTTTCATAAGGAGCTCAGATTAACCCATGACACTTAATCTAAACCACTTTGCAAATTTTCCTGGAAATGATTCAGAGTGATTATTACTTGATTAGAGTGGTTCTTCACATCAAATTCAATCACAATTCTTTCCGATTTGTCCCGGGAAGTTTATCATCTTGCCTGATAAGACAGGTGGGACTAAATATTTTCCACATAAACCTCCCTCCCCACCCCCCCCACCCCCCAAAAAAAAGGAAAGAGAAAAAGAGCAATTTGCTGAACCACTTTCCTCTTCACAGTTTTCACTTGAATCCTTCATGGTTGTGCAGCAGCACACACCCATCTATTGTCTGCTGTGGCAAGCTGTTAAATCTGAAACACATTTTCCATTTTAAAATTAAAATGCTTTAATCAAGCAACTTTAAAATGCCAATTAAGGAGAATCAAATAGGAAATGTGCTCCCTACTTTAATTTTTCCGGGTTTTTTTTTTTTTTTTTTTTTTTTTGGCTTATCCTGTCTTTGAGAAGTCAAATAGCTGAGTCCATGGCACTACCTCTAAATATTTTGGAATCCACTGGTTTATGTGGAATTTGCTGCAGTGTTACTAGCAGCATGCTTTCCTTGGGAAGCAGGAACCACAGCTGGACTAGCCCCAGGACACTTCTGTCATATGGTAGGAATGCTGAGGTCAGAATGGTGGTGAAATAAATCAATATGGTAGTCTCATCTCTCTTTTTACTGTGACATCTTTGTTGCTGAAAAATTTATATGGGCAATCTGAAAGGAAAGAAAATAATAATGTTGTTGGAATTAATAATCTATTTATTGTTCAGAATTTATCCCCAAACTTTGGAACCTCAGTTTCCTTGAAGGCAATATATGGTGTTTCTAGTCTGCTGTTGAATTAAGACTTATACAGCATAGATCGTCTATTCACTTGGAGGTCATTTTCTAATTTCTCTGGCAATTCTGATGCAAGAGCAGGCAAAAGGAATGAGGTAGGCCATTTGGAAGCAGGCTATGCCAAGGCCACAGCTCCTCTAGCACAAATTTTAGAAATCACAGCTGGTATTGAGAGCTGAGGACACACAGTGATGTTCTGTTTATTTGACTGGGTACATGCCAGCCCAAGTTGTATAGCAGATGAAAAAACATCCCCCCAAATAATAGATGTGCCTACAATGATTTTAGCACTTGCTATTACTTTTGAATATACCTGAGGCATTAAATACCTGCGTTTGGAAGTTTTCTGAAATAGTAAATTCAGCATAGAGTTGCAGACCGTGAAGTCATCTGTATTTAAGGGATATTAAACACACGTTCGAAACCCTTACTATTTCAAACTTAACAATTTTACTTTGAGAGCTGATGTACTTGAAAGGGACATGAAATATTAATCATTCTAAGCATCTCATTTTGGATTTGATGATCCTCATTCAAAGTAGTAAGGATTTCATTTTGATTGCAATATTAGTTAAGAAACAAAAGGTAAAACAGAAATTGTATTTTCTTGTATTTGATAATAAGAATATACTTGATATTTATTTTACTTTTCTGCGTTTGATGTTTTCATTTTTTTTTTTTAACGTTCGGTTTTCTGGTATCACTTTGCTTCAAAGCTAAGTAAGAGAGAGAGAGTTTGTCTTAAAACTCTCCAGAGAGTAACACAATTTCAAGATAAATCACTTCACAAGTCCAAGGCTGTTAAAACAACATATTGCGGCAAACCGCAGGTATTGCAAACTCTAGAGAAAAAGTTTAATAATGGCTTTTTTTAAATCCCCTTAAGAAGGTCCTTGCACAGAGTACTAACCCTTTTTGGAACTGTAGATTTTGTAGAGGTTCATTGGCTTGAAGGGGAAATAGAAAAAGTCTTGAGAGGTTTTTCAGTAACTTTGTTCTGGTGAGAGAAGTGCTAAGCCAATGAAGAGATTACTAAATTGAAAGGTTGACTGTTGTCCTAGACCGTAAATTTCTAGTCGCTTATGAAATATATATAATAGAAATATATAATGGGTAAATTTCAAAGGTGCTGTTGCCTGTCTCCTGAGCTTAAGGGCCATATTTCCAGCTGTCAATTGAATACCACTTTGGATGGAGTGCTGGGCTCCACCCTTGACATATCTGGAGTACTGACCATCTCCTCTCACCTCCAAACCACCTCTCCACCCTGCTTGCCCAATCTTGATAACACCGCCATTTTTCCAGGCTCAACACCTGAGAGTTGTCTACCGTCCTTTCTTTCAAACAGTACAGGTAGCCACAGGGCTCGGCTGTTCTTGCCTTTGAAGTGTTCTAACATCTTTTGATTTTCGTTTTCATTGCCTCCACCTGGTCCTGATTCATGGCATTTCCATTGTCATAATAGCAGGCTAATTTCTCTCCCTGTTTTCTGAATGTACTCCACTTTCAAAACATCGTATTTAACATCTTATTCCCTTGCTCAGAAATCTTTAGTAGCTTCTCGTTGCTGTAGGATATAATTAGATTTTGTTCCGCCTGGTATCAAAATGTTCAAATCCAATTCTTGACAACTCACTGTTCCCCCTTCAAAGTATTCAGCTATAAATCTAACTATTTCAGAAATTCTTTTTGATTGTAGCCATTCTCTGTGGTAGCAAGTAATATTTTGTTATAGTACTGACTTCCATTTACCTAATGGCCAATGAGTTGAGCATCTTTTCATGTGCTTTTTGGCTGTTTGTATATCTCTTGGAGAAGTATTCCTTTAAATCACTTGCCCATTTTTTTTAATTGGGCTGTTTGTTTTTTTATTATTGGGTTGCAAGTGCTATTTTTATATTCTAGATATTAGACCCTTACTACATATATGATTTGCAAATATTTTCTCCCATTCTGTAGTTTTCCTTTGATAGTGCTATTTAATGCACAGAAGTTTTAATTTTTATGTAGCCCAGTTTATCTACTGTGTTATTTTGTTGCTTTTGCTTTTGGGGTTATATCTAAGAAACTAATGCCTAATTCGAAGTCATTAACATTTACACGTAGGTTTTCTCCTAAGATTTGTATACTTTTTGCTCTTCTATAAATCTAATGGAACATTAGTTTCTATATACTCCTCTTCTATAAATCTAACAGAAACATTAGTTTCTGTAAACCCCTCACCCAGCTTGCCTTGTGTGAACATCTTACATAATTATGATGGATTTTTCAAAACTAAAATATTAAAATTGGTATAATCCATTAACTGTGGTCTTTATTCATATTTTACTGATTATTTTCTCCTGATTTTTTTGTTAATGTTCCAGGATGCAGTTTAGAATACCATGTTGTGTTTAGTTGTGATGTCACATTAGTCTCTCCCAGTCTACAACAATCTTTCCTCAATATTTCCTTCGTTATAACCTTGGCTAATTTTAAGAGTACTACTCAGGTGTTTTGTAAACTATCCCTTGTTTTGAGGTTTTTTTTTCTCATAATTAGATTGGAATTATTGATTTGGGGGAAAAATACCAAGTGGACTTTTCATGGCTTCATTTCAGGGTTTATGTGATATCCATAAAACTTATTACTGGTGATATTAACCTTGATCGTTTGGTTAAGGTGATGTTTGCCAGATTCTCTAGCTGTGTTTTGATAACTGAGAAGCACTCTCTTCAATGCAGAATAAATTGTTATGGTTTCCATCTTAAATTTAAACTTCCTGCTAGTACAAGCCACAAACAGTAATGACCTTCTTAGGGAGTGAATATTTAAAGTAGTTGTTCCTTCTGTTTAAAGAAGCTCCTTTACAATAAATAGTACTATGTTGAAATATGGAAATAAGTACTATATTCAGAATATTCAAGAGTTATCTGTAATCTTGAAATTCCTGGAATTTCAAATGATGGGCATTGCCTTGTAGAATATGTATTCATCACTATTTTCTAAAGAAAAAAAAGGTTTTTTTAGGTATCTCTCACCTCAGTCTAAACTAAGTTAAAACAATATGGAAGCATTCAAGCGTTCTTGCCTCCTCTCCAGGAAAAGAAAAAAAGAAAGAAAATGGATGTGCAAGAAAATTCTACCGTGAGTAAAAAAGCCTCATTAATTCATTAAGGGCCAGAGGGCTACTGGCTTAGAAATAATAAATCCAAAGCCTGAAGTAGGCAAAACTCAAATGTCTATGAGTGTCTATGCAGAATACACAAAATCAATCTTGTCCATGATTTGGAAACTGAGTCAGTGGATGAAGCAAGGCCAGAACCTAGTCATTCAGACAAGAAACAAATACAGGTAAAGGTGAACAGAGAGACTGAGAACATAGAATAGGCAAAGATCAAAACCAATATAGAATTGACAAGGAAGTAGGCAATAAGGAGTCAGGGAGGATGAGTGCAAGGGAACAGTGCCCTCTATAGGTTGGCTTTATTTGTGAAGACCAAAGTCTTGCCACCTTCCTCACCATACTCAGCTTTCTTTTAATGTTGTGCTTGGTTTTTCAGAAGACATTATTTGGCACTTATTTTGGGAAAAAGAGATAACTGTTTCAGTACAGTTAGGCTATTTAAGGTATCTTAGAATATAATAAGGATAATTTATTCATTTAGTTATCGATCAAACGTACTGAATATCTGCTACTTTGGAGCTCTTCTTTGGGTATTCAAAAGGCAAAAATTTACTCAATTGAATGAACATTCACATAGCACCTAAAGTGTGCATGGGATTGCGGAAGGCATTCATAGTCTGATAGAAGCCAGAGATGTAGAAGCAAACAAATTATTAATACTTCCACTTTGATGTGCATCAAAAGAAGCATGTACTTAATATGAAGGTAGTACAGACAAGAGAGTGACTAGATCCATGGAGGTAAGGAGGGCCAAGGAAGGCTTAGGGGGAGATATTACACATGTGCTAGCTGTTTATTGAAGCCTTATTCTACAGGTGCATAGTCTGGAGACATATACAATTACAATTACATAATGTTTGACGTGTTATTTGTCCAACATCCTTTGCCTGACAAGGATGTGAGGAAGCAAGAGGATCAACAGGGCAGCAATTGTGGGTCAGCTGCCGTAATCTCAAAGACTAGAGGTGGCCCTGGCATCTTTCTCACCCTGGAAGGTCACATGTGCAGTCTATGAAGCAGGGCTCAAGATAATGCTATGGGGAAACACAGATCTGAAAGGAGTTCAGTAGTCCAAATCCAATTAGGAGCTAAGTAAAGGTGGGTGATCCAGGTTTACAACTAAACATGATGTAGGCTGGAACTGGTCAGAACAGCTGATGAGAAAATAATTAACAAAAGGGCCGGAAGAAGATAGTGCGAGGGAGATACCTGGTCAGGTTTCTGACTTGTAGTTAGTTTGTGGTTTGTGGGTTATGTGTGTTCTTTCTGTGTCCTCTGATAAGGTGTTGGATTTTTAAAATAAAAGCAGAGTAGATAGAAACTGCTTTGCAAGCCACAAAATTTCTAATGATGATGACTTTTTGGTGGAGCCAGGTATCTGAAATCTTTTTTTTTTTTTTTTTTTTTTTTTTTTGGAGACAGGGTCTCGCTTTGTCTCCTAGGCTGGAGTGCAGTGACATGATGATGGCTCACTGCAACCTTGACTTCCTGGGCTCAAGTAATCCTCCCACCTCAGCCTCCTGAGTAGCTGAGACTACAGGCATGTGCCACCATACCTGGGTAATGTTTTGTATTTTTTTTTATGGAGACTGGGTTTTGCCGTGTTGCCCAGGCTGATTCTGAACTCCTAGGCTCAGGTGATCCACCTGTCCTGGCCTCCCAAAGTGCTGTGATTATAGGCGTGAGCCACCGTGCCCAGCCTGAAATCGTTTGAAGCCAGAATTCTGACATCCTACGTGCTTGAGAATTTCTATGAAGACATGTCACTTATTCTGCATTATATGAAAAACTCATTTTTTTATCACCTGATTGTAACTCTCTGAAGAACAGTCCCTAAATATTTTTAAATAAATTCATACTTGAATTTGTACTTGATCTAGATATTGGCTAGCACACTGTTTATTGGAGGTTATTTTTAAAATGTAATTTGAAAAAAATATATAACATAAGATTAGATATTTTCCTGAAGGTGAAATAAAATGGTAAAACCTAAATAAAATACAGGAATTGTCTGCCAGCAACTATTTTAATAAATTATTTAGAGACTTAAAATATGATAATATATATTTTGTATATGTGGTAGTATGTGTTATCAGCAAAAGATATCTCTATTATAAAAGAGGAATTCTGGTACAGTTTTAAACTTGAATTTTCCCCTCACTATTTCAGATTTTGGCTTAGGACATTTTAAAACAAGGATTAGCAAACTTTCTACAAAGGAATAGATAGTAAGTATTTTAAACTTTGTGGGCCATAGAGTCCCTGTTGTAATTACACAATGTCACCATTTTAGCATGAAAGCACCATGCACAATACCTGAATGAATGAGTGTGGCTATGTTCCAATTTTATTTTATTTACAGATACTGGTAGCAGGCAAGATTTGGCAATGAATCCTAGTTTTCCAACTCTTGTTCTAGAAAAAAGCAGAACTTAGTTTAAAACCATTTAGTATTATCATATGTTTTTGTCTTAGGTTTTTGTGAGTTAAGGCTTTGGATTTGAATTCTAGTTCATTTAAAAAAATTAAAATTAGTCTGGGCGTGTTGTCTCAAGCCTATGATCCCAGTATTTGGGGAGGCTGAGGCAGGAGGATCACTGAAGGCCGCCAAGACAGGAGAATGACTTGAGCCTAGGAGTTTGTGATCAGCCTGTACAACGTGGCAAGACCCCGTCTCTACAAAAGAAAAAATATAAATAACAGTGCATAGTGGTGCATGCCTGTAATCCCAGCTACTCCAGAGGCTGCGGCAGAAGAGTCATTTGCACCTAGGAGTTCAAGGCTGCAGTGAGCCCTGTTCACAACACTGCACCTCAGTCTGGGTGACAGAGCAAGATCTTGTCTAAAAAAAAATCTCTATATAAAAAATGTTAAACATGACACACGCACCTATACACACAAATACATACACATAAACTATTAGAGCTAATAAATGAGTTCTGCAAGATTGAAGGATAAAAGATCAATAGATAAAAATCAATTGTATTTCTAAGCACCAGCAATGAGAAATTTGAAAATAAAGTTCCATTTATGATAACATCAAAGAATAATATTAAACAAAATAAGTGTAAAACTTGTATCCTAAATACTATAAATTATCATTAAAAGAAGTTGAAAAAATCCTAAGTAAATGGAACAGCATTTCATATTTGTAGATTGAAAATTTGACATTTTAAAGAAAGACATACACGTCAAACTGATCTACAGATTCAAAGCAATCTCTATCAAAGTCCCAACTATGTTCTTTGGAGAAATGGACAAGCTAATCTTAAAATTCATATGGAAATGCAAGGGACCCCAAATAGCCAAAATAATCTGGAAAAGAAAAACCCAAAAGAAAACAAAGTTGGAAGAGTTGCACTTTCCAATTTCAAAACTTACTACAACCACAGAAATCAATGGAATGTGGTACAGGCATAAGGATGGATAAGTAGTTTAGTAGAATAGAATTGAGAGTGCAGAAATAAATCTTCACATCTTGTTTTTTTAACAAGACTACAAAGGCAACAGAGAAAGAATCATCTTTTCATTCAGTGGTACTGGGACAATTGGATTTCCACATCAAAAAAATAAAGTTGGACCCCTACCTCAGACTATATGCAAAAATTAACTTCAAGTGTATTAAACGTCTAAATTTGCCCAGGGGCGGTGACTCAGACCTGTAATGCCAACACTTTGGGAGGCTGAGGCAGGCGGATCACGAGGTCAGGAGATCCAGACCATCATGGCCAACATGGTGAAACCCCGTTTCTAGTAAAAATACAAAAATTAGCCAGACATGGTGGTGTGCACCTGTAGTCCCAGCTCCTCAGGAGGCTGAGGCAGGAGAATCGCTTGAACCTGTGAGGCGGAGGTTGCAGTGAGCTGAGGTCGTTCCACTGCATTCCAGCCTGGGCGAGAGAGCTAGACTCCATCTCAAAATAAAATAAGATCTAAATTTAAGAGCAAAAAGTATACAAATCTTAGGGGAAAACCTACATGTAAATGTTAATGAGCTTGAATTAGGCATTAGTTTCTTAGATATAACACCAAAAGCAAAGGCAAGAAAATAACACAGTAGATAAGTTGGACTACATAAAAATTAAAACGTCTGTGCATTAATTAGCACTATCAAAGGAAAACCTATAAAATGAGAGAAAATATTTGCAAATCATATATGTAGTAAGGGTCTAATATCTAGAATATAAAAATAACACAACCCAATAATAAACAGCCCAATTAAAATGGGCAAGTGATTTAAAGGGATACTTCTCCAAGAGATATGCAAATAGCCAGTAAGCGCATGAAAAGATGCTCAACTCATTTGACATTAAGTAAATGGAAGTCAGTGCTATTATAAAATATTACTTTATACCACAGAGAATGGCTATAATAAAAAGAAGGATATTAACTATTGCCGGCAAAGACGTGGAGCGGCTGGAACCCCCACCCATTGCTGGTGGAAGTGAAAAACAGGGCAGCCACTTTGGAAAACAGTTTGGCAGTTCTTCAAAAAGGGAAATGCAGAGTTACTACATGACCCAGCAATTCCACTTCTAGGTGTGTACCTAAGAAAACTGAAAACATATTCACATAAATTGTTATACATAAACATTCATAGCAGCATTATGATATGACCAAAAGGTGGAAACAACCCAGATTTTTATCACATAATATATAGATAAATAAAATGTACTATATTCGTGCAATAGAATATTATTCAACCGTAAATCAAATTGAAATACTGATCCATGCTACAATGTAGATGGATCTTGAAAACACTACACTAAGTCCAAGAAGCCAGACACGAAAGGACACTTATTTTATGATTCTATTTATATCAAATGCCCAGCATAAACCAATCTATAGAGACAGAAAGTAGATTACTAGTTGCCAGGGGCTATACATAGGGAGGAATAGAGAGTGACTGCTAATCATTATGGGGTTTCATTTTGTAGTAATGAAAATGTTCTGAAAGTAGATAGTGGTGATGATTGTACAACCTCGTAAATATACTAAGAATCTCTGAATTGAGCACTTTAAAAGGGTGAATATTATGGTAAGTGATTATATCTTAATATTTAAAAATCAGACCATTTAGACAGGCATAGTACTGTAATTAAAAATTTTCAGTTCATACATGTGGTGGCTCATGCCTGTAATCTCAACGACTTGGGAGGCTTAGACGGGAGGATCACTTGAAGCCAGGAGTTTGAGGCTGCAATGAGCTATGATTACTCCTCTCTTCCCTAGCCTGGGTGACAGAGCAAGACTCCGTCTAATAAATAAATAAAATGTTCTTGTTCTCCTAGTCAACTTTCTAGTGATAATTATTATCAATAACTTGAAATGCTTTTATATATAAGCAAGATATATATGTGTATACACATGTAAATACACATATACATAAAATATACATGTTTATATACATACATATATATCATAAAAATTTTTCCCGGATGATATACTTACATAATTTTTGCAAAAAATGCTTTGTTTGCATTTAAAAATTTGTATTATTACTTACGCTGGTTGTATATTATACTAGATGTGTCATACTCCTTTTTTTTCCCCAGATTCGTTGCTGTTACAATCAGTGTTGCAATGATTCTTTATGCTGTATCTTGTGCATTTTGTGAGCCCCTCTCCATGGGAAATTTATAGAAATGGAACTGATGGGTCAAAGTGCATGTGCAGTTTTGAATTTTAATACAACAATAAATATTTATTTTTTACTTTTTATTTGTCGAACATGAATCTGGGCACTTCTTTTAATTAAATGATTATATTACCCTTCAAAAAGGTAGTGCCAATTTGCACTCCCCCCAGACTATGTGAGAGTTTCTGTTTTTTTCCTGCCTTTATTAGCACACAGTGTTATTAAGCATATTAATCTTTGATGCGTGGATAACTGCAAACAATTTTGATTTTGTTTTCCATTTTTTGACTCCAAATATGCTTGAGTGTATTTTTATGTTTATTTGTTTCTCCTTTTGAAAGAAATTGTCTGCACAGATTATTTGACCTTTTCTTTTTACTTGACTGTCATATTTTACAAGGCCTCTTTAAACATTTAGAAAACATTGTTTAGCATAAGAGTTGCATATTTTGTCTCTAGTTGTCATTTTGACATTATTTGGGGTATTTTGGACACGCTGAAGATTCCAATATTTTAGTTCTATTGATGTTTAATTTTGTGCCCTCTGAGTGTTTTGTCATATTAAAATGAATGTTGTCTTTACCTTTTTCTCCCTGGCAATCAGCCTTACTTTACCTTCTTTCAATATTACAAACGAATTCACAGGTAGTTTCTTTTTGAAGATGTTATTTACATTTAAATATTCATTACATTTTTAAATGAATGAAACTCTTTAAAGTCAAATTATTCTTTTTGAGAAGACAGATCATGGATATTGAAAGTGTGTGAAATGCACAGATTTTGGGTCTGGCTGAAGGTAAAATTCTGGATTCATACAGAAAAAAATATTTTAATTCTTTGCTGCACACACACACATACACATACATACACATACATATTTTCTTTAATAAACTTATCAGAAATTATTGACCAAAAATTGATTTCTTTGATTTTTAACTCATGCCTTAGTGGTTCCATTTGAAATCTTCTCTTTATGTGGTTGAGATTTGGTATATATAATGAAATAAAAACTTAAATTTTTTTATTTGGTACTATAAAAATATTTACTTGAAGATATTTTGCCTGGCTAAGCTCTAAGTACATAATTTGAGAACTTACAGAATTGTAATGCAGGATAGTTGATGAAATACTATTCAGATGCCATATTTTATTGAGCATTCACAATACAGGCCCATTTTAGCACTCCATTATAGAAATATATTTCATAGTATTTCCATTCACAGAGAATAAAGTCTGAAAAAAGGAAACACGTTCCAATTACTACAGTACAAAGGGATATACAATTAGCAAATATTCTGTATAAATGAAATAATTTGGGAACACATGGGGAATATATCCCTTAAGTAAACATAAATAATGTAATTCAGAAGGAGTTGACACACACCTGCTGTGTCAAGACACTGATAGTCATCACAAGACATCTATAGGCTAAGATTATGGTGGGATGCTTTTCAGTCAAAGAGAAGAATAAAACAAGTTCAGGAACGAAAAAAAAAAAATCTAGGGCGTTAATAGAGAATGGTGACTCTTCCAGACTGGATGAAATGTATGATTTAGATTTGAGGACAAAATTTAATAAAACAACAGAGGAAGAGATTGCCAAAGACTCTAGATTTGAAAGTGTCTTCAAAAGGCATTGGGGTGACCTTTGTGGTTTAGTGAATTGCTGGATGAAACCAATCACCACATTGCATTTAAGACAATCTGATGGCAGCTATTAAAATACAGTGAGGAGATGAAGTGTGATGTCTGGAGAAAAGGAGCTTTTCTGATAAGGCAACACATTAAAATCTGAGTCCAGATGAACATAATGAGTATGGGAAGTGAAATATAAATCCCAAATAATGCATTTACATACCTAGTGGATGTTTGTTGTAAATAGTGAAGATAAAATTGTTTTGAAATTTTTAATTGCAATGACTGTAAAATTGCCAGAGAACTTAGATTTTAGCTGGCTTTAGATAGTAGAGTAGATTTGTTTTCAAGTGTTTGAACTTTGAGGTAGAATCTGGGTTGCAGATTAGGAGATAGAAGAGTGGAGAGTTTGATCTTATCACAAAGGAAAGAATGATTGAAACTTTAATAAATCATGGTAATTGGTGATCAAGGAAATGGGTTTTTAATGCAACCATTAAATTGTTTCTAAATACCAGAATATGAGTAGAGGAGTAAGACTTAGGAGAGCAGATACAGAAGGAATGTTCAAATAAGTAGGTGGGTAATTAAACCACCCTGGAATTCAAAAGATGAGAATGTCAAGAAAGTAGAGCCTACCAGGATTACACTTGTGACTTTCACTGGGATAATTTCGGTGAAGTGGTGTGGGTAGAACCCAGGTATTCTGGGGGTTATGATGTAGTTGGAGGATCATATGGATAAGAAGAGTGGGGACTTTTCTTAAATCAAGTTTATGGAGGTATAAATGGCATGCAATAATATGCACATATTTTAAGTGTACACTTCTATAAGCTTTGAGTCCTATATACACCAAGGGACTACCACCACAATCAAGACATTTTCATTATTTCAGAAAGTCCTCTGTGACCATTCTCAATTTAATCTCCTCACTTGTTTCCCCAGGCAACCACTGATCTGCTTTCTTTCATTACAGGTTGGATTTTCTTTTCTGTAATTTCTTTAAAGTGAAATAATATAGTACTTACCCTTTTGTGCCTGGCTTTTTGCACTTAGCAGGATTTTGAGATTCTGTTGTTGTACGTGTCTTAATCTTTTCTCTTTTAGTGCTGAGTATGTAGAATATGCTTTTGAACAATTTTATTAGTGAAATAAGGCCGAAGCTATAATAAATAAATAAATTTCTTCTTATTGTTTTGAGATAGAAAAAATCTGAAGGTGTTTTTAAGCAGATAAGAGGTCTCAATAGAGAATCTGACTATACTAAAAACAAACAAACAAAAAATTATAGTAAAAATTTCCCAGGGCATCATGGTTTGTAAGGGAAAAACCACCATTAAATAGAGGTACAAATAGAGAATTTAAACTTAGAATTTAAAACAAACAAGTAAAAATTATAAAAACAAAATTTTAAAAATCTGTTTAAGCAGAGTGAAGAAGTTAAGATGAACTAAAAAGAGAATCCAATGCAATTGAAATCTTCAGGATGTAAACAATGTCAAGAATTGTACAGGGAGAAGATAGTAGAGAAAATGTAAATCAAGTGGCCAAGATTTTCCCTGTAGGAAAGTGAAGCCACAATAATGATAAACTGGATAAAGAAAATGTGGCACATACATGCCATGGAATACTATGCAGCCATAAAAAAGGATGAGTTCATCTCCTTTGCAGGGACATGGATGAAACTGGAAACCATCATTCTCAGCAAACTATCACAATAACAGAAAACCAAACACTGCATGTTCTCACTCACAAGTGGGAGCTGAAGAATGAGAACACATGCACGCAGGGAGGGGAACATCACACACCATGACCTGTTGTGGGTGGGGAGCTAGAGGAGGGATAGCACTGGGAGAAATACCTAATATAGGTGATGGGTTGATGGGTGCAGCAAACCACCATGGCACGTGTATACCTATGTAACAAACCTGCCCGTTCTGCACATGTATCCTAGAACTTAAAGTATAATTTAAAAAAAAGAAAGTGAAGCCATTCTCAGAGAAAAATATAAAGTTCAAGTAGGAAATTTGAAAAAAAAAAAGGCATAGTCTTACAATTTTATTAATATGGCACATAGAATTAGCTGATGACTTCCTAGTTTACTCAGAACAATTTTTAGTTATACTAGCAACGTTTGAAAAACAGGGGGATGATGATTCCAGATGATCTCTTATTGGAGATTTCCCAATGGTTATAATATGAGGGCAAGAAAGTGAGGGGTTTGGCATGCAAGAATGTCCATTCTTGCATTGCTATAAAGAAATACCTAATACTGTGTAATCTATAAATAAAAGAGTTTTAATTGGCTCACAGTTGTGCAGGCTGTACAGGAAACATAGTGGCTTCTCCTTTTGGGAGGCCTCAGGAAACTTACAATCATGGTGGAAGGCGAAGGGGAAGGAGGCACGTCTTCCATGGCGAGAGCAGGAAGAGGTGCCATATACTTTTAAACAACTAGATCTTGTGAGAATTCTATCCTAAGAATACCACCAAAGGAATGATGCTAAACCATTCAAAAAGGATCTACCCCTGTGATCCAATCATTTTCCACCAGGGCCCACCTTCAACATTGGGAATTACAACTGAACATGAGATCTATTTGGGGACACAGAGCCAAACCATATTATTCTGCTCCTTGCCCCAGGATTGGGACCCATCTTCCTGGCAAAATTTTTTTGCCCCAGTAGGTATGGAAGACAGAAGAAGGCACGGAAAGGGATCTCATAGCATTGAATAAGGAAGGGAAGAGGTAAACTGTGTTGTTCAAGCAGAGACCTTGGTGTCCCCAAGCCACCAGAGAGCTCACCCAGCAGCAGAGACATTGAAGAAATCTGTTCAGACAGCCTCTTGTCAACCACTGTGGGAAGACGTTTGTCAGGTCAAGGATTCAAGACACCCAGTAAACTTACTTGAGCAAGGCAGCTCCTTGGGGCTGGTGGAAGAAGGTTAGCTCTAGTATTAATGGGGAAGTTTTTTCTCTCTCTCTGTCACTGGGGACAGTAAGAACATTCTCATTGCCAATGGCCTTGTTGCTTATAATAGGCACACTGATTCTGGCTCAGGGCCAGTGAGTCAGTGGCCCTTGTCTGGGCATCCAGACACTGATCTCACAACACTTTGTCAGGATGAGTAATGCTCCAGTGGCAGGGGGCTTAAAGCAGCTGTTAGCAATTGCACTTTTTGGCTATTTCTTTCTTTTTTTTCTTTTTTTTTTTTTTTTTGAAATTGTTTTGGCCTGTTCCTATTGTTGAAAACATTAAAAGCCACATTTAAGAGTTGGCACACAGTTTTGAGGTCCTGTTGCTGTTTTTTGTCCCTTTATCCAAATATTGGGGTAGATTGAGTAATAAAATGTATATCCAGGAGAGACTGACCTTCTGGGAAGTCTGGGTCTGAATTAGCACATTTCCGGAGTGCCTCAGCGAAATGACCCTGAAACTATAGAATTTTCATCTTTTTCCTGAGTTATTTCTCTAATCCTGCCATAAATGACTGGCTTAACCGTACACTTTTTCCTCTGCTTTTTTTCCATGGCACTGCAAGCAGATGACAATACTTGTAACTCATGACAATTTAAAGAACATGGTCAACTTAACAAACTCCTCTATAAACTTTTCTGGATTTTATGAAAACTGGTCAAATTTTTCCTTGTATAATGCCAAATTACACATAGAAAATGGTATATGTACTCTAAGTGATTCCCTCATTTTCACCAGCTAACTTGAACAATTAATGTAGGGTTGCATTTAGGGGTTGATATGAGGCCCCACTCCTGGTAGTAACTGGTTGTGCTTATTTTTTCCAGCAGTGGGGGGGTATAGTCTGGGGTTAGTTGGAATAGAGGGAGGGGTGCCTGATGACCTTGGAGTGGAACCCTTCATTAAAGAACAGATGGAATCCCCCTCAGAATCGGGGAAATAAGAAAACTCCAAGGAAGATGTAGGCCTTTTATGGGGAGCAGGTAGGATGGGATCCCTTAGGTACGACTTTCTAGTGCCTGGAAGTAACGTGAGCCAGTAAAGGGCAATAAAAACCTGTACATAAGGGACTTCTTCCATGTTCCTTCCTTTTTATAGGATAAATTCAATTGTAAAATATCATTATAACATATAGAATCATGTTTAGGTCAGTTCTGTTGGTTTTCTAATTTTTATTGAACCCAAATAGTCGTGCAATAGAAAATGAGTTTCTTTTTCTTCAAGCGAAATTTGAATTTTCTCCAGTATCCTAAAAAACATCCTAGTGGTGAATCCTCTGGGAAGCTCATCATTGTCCGTCAGGACTAGCAAGGATTTTTACTGGGCACAGAAGATTATCTAAGTCTTTCAAGACATAAAGTAACTGGGCCCTTGTTATTTTTCCCCTTTAGATTTCTAATTTCTGCAGGGAAGGTATAAGTATAGGTAGCAAGGTGTTAGAAAAGTGGATTATGGGCTACAAATGGGCAGTAGAATGTTGCGCCTTAATTCCACAGAGAGTGAGAGTTGGGCAGAGAGAGGTGCTAAACAAATGGTGACTGTAAAAGGGAGGAAGGGAAGGGGATAAGCAGCATTGCCCAAGGGGAGACCTCGGAGACCCTACCTTGCTAAAGAACGTATCCAGCAGTGGAGACATGTAAAAACAATGTTTGAGTGACCATTTGTCTTTTGCTGTAGTCCATCAGGCCAGGGTCCTGAGAACTCTCAATCCCTTTGACCAAGAGTGCCTTGAGCTAGGGGGTTGTAAGACAGCATACAGGAAGAGGCTTACAACTGGCTGTTAGGAAAACAATAACTTCTAACTTCAGGGCAGGTAAAGGAGAGAGCAACACTCCTCTAGAGGGAGGGGCTGTAACCCACAATCATAGAGGGAATGGCAATGCCAAAATCTCCAAAGCATCTGGAAGGCAGCCAACAATATCAGTGCTGAAAACCTGGAGTGCCTGAGTTTCAGCCAACAAGGGTCCCCTCACCGAGTGCTGAAAACCCTGTGGCACCTGGGAGGCAGCCAACAGTGAACCACAACCTAAGTTGGGGTCACAGAACAATGTGCCTGTGGCATCCCAGAGTTCATCCAGTGGAGGACCTCTCACAAATAAGTGGCCAATTGTCCAAACATAGTTAACAGAAAGCCAAAAGCAAACAACACTGCAAGTAAAATGTTTTAGGACTGAAAACAAAATGAGTGGTGAAACAATTAAATGGAGTCAGAGGAGAAAGGACCAGGGGAAGGATTGATGTATTATTCAGGGTTCTTTAGAGGGACAGGACTAATAGGATAAATGTATACATGAAAGAGTTTATTAAGGAGTATTGATTCACAATATCACAAGAAAAGTACCACGATAGGCCGCCTGCAAGCTGAGGAGGAAGGAAGCCAGTCTGAGTCCTAAAACTTCAAAAGTACAAAGGAGAACAGTGCAGCATTCAGTCTGTGGCCGAAGGCCTAAGAGCTTCTGGGCAAACAATTTGTCCAAGTAGGTCCAGGAGTCCAAAAGCTAAATAATTGGAGTCTGATGTTCAAGTGCAGGAAATATCCAACATGGGAAAAAGATGAAGGTCAGAAGACTCAGCCAGTCTAGTCCTTCCACATTCTTCTGCCTGCTTTTATTCTAGCTGTGCTGGAAGCTGATTAAATTGTGCTTACCCAGGTTGACAGTGGGTCTGCCTCTCCCAGTCCACTGGCTCAAATGTTAATCTCGTTTGACAACACCCTCACAGACACACCCAGGAACAATACTTTGCACCCTTCAAACCAGTCAAGTTGACACTCAGTGTTAACCATCACAGATGACAAGGATGTGCTTCAGGGCACTCAAATGACAGTTAAATTTTAACTGACCACTTAACCAAAAGCTTTTATTCCCTGACTTACCTGATATTATGGGGAGTGGCAGAGGGGACACTTATCCATCCACAGGAGCCAAAATTGTGGTGACTGATCTTCCACATGGAACCCAGGTAAAGGTCTCTCCAGGTTTCCTCAGTTTGGGTGGGCTTGGCTGCTGCATGGGGGGTTGGTATGGGAACCAGTGACCTGCCAACCTGCTGATAGGGGTGGCAGTCCCACATGAGTTGGCAGTGCTATGGCCACTGCCATATATATTTGGCTCTGCCACCCGCCAGGGAACATGATGGCTCTGAAAAGAACCTTTAGTTAGCATTACATTTATGTAGGGTTAGCAGCTCTTTATTGCTACACACTCAGTGTTGTGGCTCTTGCAGTCTTGATCACAGACTGCTTTGCTGTCTCTTGCCATCTGTGCTCATCGTCTCACCAATTGCCATCTCCTCTGATTGCTGAGTGCTACCATCTCTGCTGTCTTACCATCTTGCCTCTCTGTCAATCACCACCATCTCCGCTGTCTTCATCACTTCATAGTTGGGATGATACAGACAGGCAAACCCCAAAATTTGGGCTTAGTTTAGGAGGGTTCTTGGCTTTTCCCAGGAAAGAATTCAAGAGTGAGCTGGGGTGTTAGCAACTTTTATTGAAGTGGCAGTGTACAGCACCGGCAGAGGTACTCCTTCTTGCAGGGCAAAGCTACCTCGTAGGCAGTATGCCCAGAGAAGCAGCTCAGAGGTAGTTCTGCAGTCATATTTATACCTACTTTTAATTATATATAAATTAATGGGCTGATGATGAAGAAATTTCTAGAAAATGGGTTGTAACTTATAGGTCATTAGAGTCATTGCCACAAAAAGTGTTGGTAATTTCTGGATGTTGCCATAGCAACGGTATCATGACATGGCACACTGGTGGGCATGTCTTATAGAGAGGTGCTTTCATTTCTTCCCTGTTTTCACTAGTCCTCAATCTGGTCTGGTGGCTGAGCTCCAGCTCTGAGTTAAGTTCTGCATCCTACCTCACTTTAGGCCTTTTATGGAGACTTCATTTGTTGTTCATGATTGAAGCCAGAACAACTGTGTCAAAATGTGATCAAACAAAAAGCACATGATCTAAACGCAGCAAGGCATGTCTGTTCAGATTCTTCTTGGTCTTTCTGGGAAGCAATTCCTTCCTCCATAGTATGGAGTAGGACCCTCTCTGAAATGAGGGTCTTATGATACACAATCAGATTAGAGTCCTTCCTTGGGCAGGTGGCAGAGGACAGAAGAAATAAAAATTTTGTTTTCTGAGGCCTGCTTATGAGTCTAAAGCACCCCAACATTATAAAAAAAGACTGTAACAATGGTTATGGGAGTTAGGAACTAGGATGAAAAAAACCTACACACACACACCCCCACACACACACACACACATACACATATATATACACACATATAGATGATCAAAATATTACATTATATAATCATAATGTTGTGTTATAGTAATGTATATACAAATAGCTGGATGCCTCATCTGATTTAGTAGGTCTGGGCTTGGGCCTGAGAATGTGCATTTCTAGAAGGCTACCAAAATATGCTGAATGCATGTGCTTGAATCACACCATGAGTAACAAGAATCTAGCCTGTATTTTTCCATTTTGGCCTTTGCAGGCAGAAATATGTCAGGGAAGAATGAACTCAATCATGTGATTCAAGATTGAATGGAGAGAATATTAAGGTCGTAGGAGTTGTCAGGATTACAACAATAGGTAGGAAAATCAACCTACCTGCTAACTAATATCATATAATGAAATGACAGATGATGGGGTAGAGAGAAAAGCAAGAAAACTGAAGAGGGTGAAAGAATGTAACAAAAACAAAAACATGACTGATGAATACCTGGAGAGGATGCTATAAATGGACGACCTAGCCTTCAAAAGAGGCAAGTGTTGAAAGCTTGCTTAGGGAAAGAATATCATAGCAAAACAGATCATAAACAAATGAAATTTATGTTCTGCCTGTTAAGTTTAATCACAGGTTCTTAAACAAAAATAATTATTACATATATGCTTCCTAGGTTACTGTTTTCACAATTTAAAAATGTTTTCTCACCTGTAGATAGGAGAACAAAACAGCTGAACTTTGGAAGACAACTTTTGAAAGCTGTATGACACAATAATCTTGGGATCAGGGAATCTTTATTTTCTGCTGAGATCTCTTTGCTTGTGCTAGGTAGCTTTCTGAAATGGCAGTCCTTCCCATTGTCTGTTTATGACTCTAAGATTTCACTGGTCTGTCGTGCTGAGGCCCCATGCTTCCAAGTGCCTTTATCTCTGCTGAGAACTTGCTTATAATTCTTGTGTCCAGCTGTGGTAAAAGTGAATAGTTTTTAAAAAGGAATTGAGGATATTTTTTATATAGGATCAAACTTGAAAATGGAAACATTGATATAAAATGAATAGTACTTAGCTAAGTTTTTTTGTGTTTAGTTCCATTTACTTTGGGAGAGAGAAGATTCTTTTCCGCATATCGTTTCTTTTCATGTTGAGTCCTACAGTGAAGGTACAGTACTGTGCTTATGGAAGTAGCTGGTGGGGTTTTCATTTCAGTGGAAATGGGAGATGGGTTAAGATTGAGGGAGTGGCTTACAGAACCTTCCTGTGCTCTTTGTAAAGAGATATATGTTCACACGTGCACAACAGTTTGAGCTAAACTAAACACACTGAATGTAGTATTGCTGGCCAAGAAAATTTGATAAATATTCACAAGATCACATTTGTATAAATCTAGCAAATAAGTGTTTACTATATCTGGGATAAGTGTAAAAATTTGGTGTTACACTTAGTTTGGGTTTGCTTAGAATAACACCTTGTGATAAGAATTTAAGGTTAAGTAGTTTATTTGGTTGTTGAATCCAGAAAATATTAGTAAATAAATGGTAAAGTGAGACGGGGAAGGAAAGACAGCCTTTAGGATGTGTTATAATGAAGCTACCACAGTGGGCAATTGTTGCTTGATGCCACTGAAGAAACTCTGGGAGCCAGTGTGGAACACATACTTCAGTGTTACCTCCCCACAGACCTAACCCCACATGCATCCATACTAACAGATATTTATACACCTACCCCCAGCCAGCCATTGGTTGAAAGCTGCTTCCAGTGGGGAAGGAAATTTAATTCTCTGGCACTTCTGATCTGCCACATGGGTTCAGGGTGGGCTCAGGTTACCAGTGGGTGCAGGTTGGGCTCGGATTACAAGAGAGCCTCAGGCAAAGAAACACATGCCCTGACAGATGGACCTCAGGCCAGGGCTCAGTGAAGTAGCAAGGGTGACGGTGACGGGATATGCATGGGGCACCAACAGTGTCTGCTACATACTCTAATAATGAATTCCAGTTTACACTTTATCTTTTCCTAAGGGCATATTCTACTCAATCAAAATTATTTTTGAATATAAGAAGGGAAGTAAAGGGAGCAAATTAACACTACATAAAGTCAGGAATTCTTTGTGAAAGTGTGACAAAAAACTTTTTGAACATAATTTTATCTGTAATTGCAAATATTGCATTGTTAATATAATTAGAGATTTATCAGAATTTCTTTCTTGAGAATAAGCACTACTAGGAACATGGTGTGTTTTCAGAAATCAGATGTTCTGATTATATGTTTTATTCATGAGAACACAAGGAAGACATAGTAAAAAAGCATCCCTGCTTGCTGATGAACAAAGCTTATAGCAAAACTCTCATGAATAGAGGTGCCAACTCTGGCTCCAGAGTGGGTCTGTGGTGCCCCATGCAGGGAGCAGTGGGTGCTCAGAAAGTTGGACCAACTTAGGGGCAGGTCTTCAACCTTCTGGAAGTGGTGTCCCAAGGTTCATGTATCAGTGAGTAGTGATGGGATCACTTTAGTAGGAATAGTTCAGTTTGGTTGGATCTTGCAGTAACCTGCTGACAAAAGATTGTCTCACCTTACTGCCTTTCCTATAGTGTTGCCTTGGGTTCCCAGCCTGTACATCACTGTATCTCCACTGTGTTCTCCATGGGCCTCCTGTCATTTCATTATCCATTGCCAGTTGCTGCAGTTTTGTTTAATAGACACTGTGGGTTGTCTACCATGCCTTCAGGGTCAGAGCAGTCGTAAAACCATTTGAAGTGTCTTGAAGGTATAACTATAATACAGAGAGATAGAATCTGTGGTAAAATAAGAATATATACTTCAACTAAAGATATTTGAAAGCAGATATTTACAACACTCATCCAAATAAAATACATCTATGAGGCACACTAAGCTGGTAAGTGGCATGTTGATGATTATACTACTACTCCACAGAAGATGAAAAATACAAATAGGTAGCAACTTCAGTTTAATTATATCTTTTTTCATGGATGAGATAACACTTTCTTTATCTGAAATCTACCTGTTTTGAATTCGTTTATATTTATATTTTATTATCTCATTACAAATGTTCTTTCTCCTCATTCTTTCTTTTGAGGGTCAAATTCATGACCAGTTTATCTTTGACTGCCTCAAAATATTTAGGCAAGTGTCTTGCATATACTTGAGATAAAAACGATTTTTTCATATTTTAATGTATTATTTCATGGTACAAGCATTTGTGGAGTTATACTATGAACCAGGCACCAAATGCTGGAAATAGGCCGTGTATAATGGTGAATCAAATAGGCAAAGTCCCTGGCTTTACATGCTTCATTCTAGTGAGGGTGGCATGTAGTAAAAAAATAAATAAACCAATCAGAATGACTGGGATATCTTAGGAACTACATGAAAATGTAGAGCTTCTCTTTTAATTTCACGAATAATGTCGGAAATCATTATGGTACATACACTCAATTTAACATGAAAATGTTCCACTCACCTTATTTTCTCTTGACACATTGTTGGACATTTTTATTTCTTTGTCTTGTGCATCTGTCTTGTTTAAAATTATTATAATATATTTAGTGTTAAGCATAGTGGCTGGTGCATAGTATGCTTTTAATTAACAGTCTTTATTATTGTTAAATACATTATGTTCTGCTAATAGTCAGGAACCTTGCCACATACTTTCAAGCATCTCTATTTAATTCTCACAGCAATCCTATGATGTACTCACTATTACAACCCCAATTTAGAGATAAGAAATTTGAAGTCCAGAAAAAATAGTGTTCAATCCCATATTGTTCAGCAAGTACGTGATACGGTGCAGAAGTAAAGATTTCGTTTCATAGCCTACATTATTAAACACTGTACGTAGGAGATCAGTTTGTCAGAAGCCATTAGTATACTTATGAAAATTGCCAACAACTTATACAACAAACAACCCAGACAGAGAAAACACCAAGGACAAAAAAATAAGCACAATATGTATATTAAATTTCTTATTTCTTTTTCATTGGCCCTCTTTGATTTAAGATGCGCTGAACACATTTCTAATTAAAGCTTAAATATTTGCTTCTGAAAACTGAAGGAGGGCTATGAGAAACTAGAGAACTAAAATATAATTATCATAGTTCTTATATTCAAAACTATAAATGATAATATACAAGAAGTTATAAATTAAACCCTTAATATCTTTAAAAAATGGAAATAATGACATAGCTGAACCCAGTTTGGAAAAAGGATGGTGAGATGAAGGGAGACTTCAGGGATACTTATCAATGACTAAACAAAGCCACACAAAAACTGAGTATCAATACTGAATATTTAAATGAGCGCTAACAGCAAAAAAGGCTTTTAGAGTTCCAAGATTTTTATTATTTAAAAAAAGACTCATGGTTCTTCTTTTGGTAGCAATACAGAGCAATTATGTCATTCTTTATCTAAACTGCTGAATATTCTAAGTGATCTAATTATAAAAATTCACATTTTACTTAGAGCTTTATAATTTTCAAAAGCACTTTTATATCCGTTCTTTCATGTGGCCTTTACACTGTGGAAGGTGGATTATTGTTATTCCCGTATTACAGATGAAAACACTGAGGTTCAGAGCAGTAAGTAGCTTCCCCACAGTCGTATAACTAGTCCATTGTCCTGCTAGTTCCTGTTATGCAAGTCCAGTTCAAGTCCAGAGATAAAGCAAGTTGAAAATGAAGTTGACTGCTGCATTTCTTATTGTCATCGTCCTTATGGAGATATATGAAGAAATGACTATTTCCTTTGAGGGCCCTTAATTTGAATATCTTTGATCCCAGAACTTAATTTTCTTCAATAACTTAAATATTTCTAAAATAAGTACATACAATTTTTTTTCATTCACTAGATTATTATCTTAGATTTTTTTTTCTTTTTTTAAAATTTGGGTCTGGGTGGTGAAGACTATGTGGTTTTCATGGTCATCAGAATTGAGAGTGGTTAGCCGGACGTGGTGCCTCATGCCTGTTTTCCCAGCACTTTGAGAGGCTGAGGCGGGTGGATCATTTGAGGACAGGACCAGCCTGGCCAACAGGGTGAAACCCCATCTCTACTACAAACATAAAAATTAGCTGGGAGTGGTGGTATGTGCCTGTAATCCCAGCTACTTGGGAGACTGAGGCAGGAGAATCGCTTGAACTCGGGAGGTAGAGGTTTCAGTGAGCTGAGATGATGCCACTGCACTCCAGCCTGGACGATGGAATGAGACTGTCTTAAAAAAAAAAAACTGGAATAGTTAATGAAATCTTCTGTATTAAATAGTTTTGAAAACTATCCTAGAAAATCTATGGTTTCTCTGTACGTATTCATTGAAGGCATTCACCTCTGCTACTCTGTCATAGAAATATTTCTTTTATGGATATGTTAGAGGTTTTGATGAATAAAGGAGACCAAACTTAAATCAACCACACAAAGATAAATTTAAATTTAGTTTTAATTCTAGTTTTTTCAATCCTTGCACCAGCTTTTTGTACAAATACTCTGTAATTTAATTTTTGTCAGCTTTGCAAACTACAAACCGTTAGGATGTCTATATTAACAAGTTAAAAAGAACAAATGAGTTGTCTTTTTTATTAAAAGGATCAAAAACATACAGCTACAAAGAAATGTATTTTTCATAAAACCCTGAAGTGATGAGAAACCCCGATGATATAAAGCAAAATGAAATTAAGGCATCTTTTATCAAAATTGTCTCTGTGCATTTAAAAATTAGTGAAGATTTTCAGTCTTAAGAACACTCTAAAGCAATGCTCGTGAAACTTTAATGTGCATACAGATTATCATATAAATTAAATAAATGTTATGTCTGGGATTTGCTTCAAAATAAATGAGGTGGGGAGGGTTACATAGGGGTATATATGCAATGTGATTGGCCATGAACTGATAACTTTTAAAGCTGAGAAATAAATACACAGGTTTTATCATAACAAGTTTTCTTACGTAAGAAAAGTGAAAAACAAGAAAAAGTTTATTCTAGTATTCTCTGTAGACGTTAGGTGTATATACACATATTTTATATTTACATATGTATGTATACATGTATGTTTCTGTGTGTATCTGTATAAATAGGTAAATAGATACACGCACACATACACACACACACACACACATCACTGCCAACTAGATAGCATGGTAAATAACTGCATTAGATCTGATTATATGCTATTGCTGTCGTGTTCTGGAATAAATCAAACTACCATATGTAGAGATGAAAGGAAACTTTATTTTTGCTTGTAGAGATTGCTTTCTCCATATGAGAATCAATTCTTTCCAAGGGAAAGTTTAAAAAAGAAAAGCATTTCTCAGGTGATATCTTTATGGAATATAAGTATATCATAGTCATCATAACTTTCCAGATGAAAAAGACAAAGGTTTTATTAAGAAAGTTATGGAAGAGAAGAAACTGAAAGTTAATTAAAATTAAAATGAACCCATCATGTTGAATATATTGAGAAAAGAGGATCTGAGAAAAGAGGCATAGAATACAGGTCCATAATTGTTTATCTACAATTCCAAGATCTAAAAGTCTCTGAAACCAGAAAATTCTTCACCAGTTACCCAAATTCACGTAGTGGCAAACCATTACTTAAACTGATCCAAGGCTATTTAAAATCTTTATTCATTCCATTTAGTATAAATCGTATATTTGAATTAGAAATATTAATTTGTTTAATTATGAGTCATTCCTCTAGAAATAGTTGAGAGTGTTATAAATGCTGTCTGTATCTCAGTTACCTTTATGAAACCTGAAATATTCTGAACACCAAAGCGCATCTAGTCCTACGGGTTTCAGATGAGGATTAGGGATCTACAGTACTATTTAATGATACATTATTTGTTAATAAGATGCCAGACAGTCTCTTAAAAGATAAAATAGCTTCATTAAATTCTAGCATGACCTTTCTGATAATTCCCTGCAGAATAGGTTGTAAAATATATGGTGACAGGGCAAAATGGTCAGTGATTAACTCAAGTGTGGGTTGGGAAGAATATATTTGAATTTTTCTATTTTCCTGCTTAGCTATTATATCCTCCTGATTGGGATAGTCTTAATACATAGAACAAGATTGGGGAGAGAGGCAGGGAGTTCTGAGGTAGAAATATGAAAAAAAAAAGACTAGAAATATCAGAGACACATCTAGGAGAGCACTGAAAAAGGAATTTTTACAGAAATTGTGAGAAATAAAGAATAATACGTCTTATAGTCAGTTCCAAGATCTTTGAAACAGAAATATAAATCTGTTTCGGCCCAAAAAAAGGCTACAGAAAGTAACAGATTGTCACCATAGAGTTTGACTGAGCTATGTTAATTGATTTGCCTTCTTTGTAGTTTAAGCTTTGAGAATGGTCAATTGAAAGGCCCATAAAAAGAGGAATTGCTAGATTTTGATATCTTTGTACCATGTCATTCTCTGTAGTGTGAATAAGTAGAATAGATCCTTATAGTCTAACATGCGATGATCTACAAAATGTATTTTTTAATGAAAAAAGTGAGCCCTCTAGTAATGGCTACCTAGATACTTCAGATAAACCCTACATTAAGGAAAAATAGAAAAACTGGACAAAATATGTACATTAAAAAATCCTCTTGAAGGCAATAAACAACTACAAAGTTAGTAAAATCCCATGTTACTGAGAGCTAGGGGAAAGACAATTAATAATATTCACCCAGTTACTGAAGTCCAGAGTCTATCAAGAATGAAAGCCTTAAGAACCTTCCGGGCCAGCAGGAGAGGAACAAGAAAAGATTCTAATATTCTGTTCAGTGTTGTACTGAAGGAGCTGATCTGTACAATAAGCAAATAATAAGCAATCAATTAAAAGCAAAAAGGAGAGAAAGTGCCATTATCGCAGATACAGTCATGTGTGTATCTATATATATATAGATAAACATAATATATACACATATATATACATATATTACATAAATTCAAGGGGTCTTCAAATAAATTATTAAAATTCATGATGTTACAGAATACAAAGTTAGTTTTCAAAAGTCAATTGTATTTCTGTTTACCAGAAATTATTTTTTAAAAGATACAATTTATAAAAATAAGTAAAAGTAAATACTAGGGATACAGTTAGTCAAAGGTAAATAAGATGGCTATGCTGAAAAGCATACAATATTTTTAAGAGATGCTAAATAAAATTAAAGAAGATACACATTTCATATACGAGAAGAGTCAATAATATGAAGGTGTAAATTCTTCCAGATTGATCTACAGATTTGATGAAATCGGAAATGAAAATTCCTGCGGGATAGCTGTGGAATTTACAGTCTTATTGGATGATTTCTATGAAGTTTGAAACAACCAACATAAATCAAGACACTCTTAACTATAACGTGAAAGGACTTGATGTATATCTGTTGGAGCAGCTAGCATTACCTTAACCTTTCGACGTTAACCTACAGGTAAAAGAGAACCATAAAAGGACGGTGAATTTGAAAGAGAACGAGTGACCAATTGGAGTGCTATTCTAATATTCTCCAAGAGAATACGTTCCCTTTCCCTGCAAAGGGAAGGGAAGAAAAATTCAGAAAATATTGTACGAGTAAAATCATTAGAAATCCTTCCGCCTCCACACATAAGTTAGCTTGAAACCATCTCCAGCTCTCTGCCGTGCTTTCATTGTTCCCTACTCCTTCTTTTCAGCCTATCATTCTCCCCAAAATATGCTCTCTGTATTTGCCATAACATGTAATGTACCTTAGAATGTTATGAGTTATGATTTTTACAAATTTTTTAACACAAAAAATCTACAAATAAGTATAATTTACCTCTGTTACAGATTCATTTATATCCTGTAAAAGCTCATGTGTTAAAGTCCCAACATCCAGTACTTCAAAATTTAACCTTATTTGGAAACAGGGTCATGTGGAGGTAATTCGTTAAGAGGTCATACCGGAGTGAAGTGCACCTCTGTATTAAAATGTACCTGGAATTTTGTTTTAATCAGGTATGCCGAGGCCAACAGACAAGGAGATGGCTTCTTTGAAGGAAGAAGTTTTTGTTCACAGTTCCTTAGAAACAGAAGGCACGGCACATGGTGGGGCACCCATGTCAGGGAGCAGAAAAAGGGAAGGGAAAACATGGACAAAAGTCTTTATTGTGGTTTTTGTGAGAAGCAGTGAGCAAGGCAGAAAGAATAGGCTGATCAAGTTTTATTGCAATTTGTGGGAAGAGTATATTCTCTTGGAGAATATTAGAATAGCACTCCAATTGCTCTCTTCCTCTCTTGCAAATTCACTGTCCTTTAATGGTTCTCCTTTACCTATAGGTTAAAGCCAAAATGTTAAGGTAATGCTAGCTGCTCCAACAGATACCTAGCAAAATCTAAAATGTTTAATGCAATTGGTGTTATTTTTTGTTTATGAAAATTAAAGACAGATGCTTCTACTTGGCAGGCACTTCTCTCTCCGGTGGTGATTTGTGGCTCACTCATCTTCATCATGTGACTTTCAAATTGGCCACAAAAGGCAAAATAAAATGAAGAATTAGGCATGGGAGGCTTTTTTGGGCAAGACTGGGAGTTGCCACACATCATGCCAATAATTTTTCATTGGCGAGACCTCTGTCACATGGCCACTTCTAACTGCAAAGGAAATTCGCAAATGTGGTCTCTCGTAGTGCCTTCGAAGAAGATGAGATGTATTGGTAAGCTGCAAGCAGACTTTACTACGTGATAGTCCATCTTTTCTATGAAACAGCTCAATCTACTCTCCTAACACATGCCACACACTTATCCCTTTTATGAACTTTTTAAACCAAAATGAAATATTGCTTCTTCTCCACATATTTTCCTTGTGTTTTCACATCTGAGTCAATGCTTAAGATTTTCTTTTACTCGAAACCTCAACCTCCTCACTCTTAGCTTTCACGAAGAATGCTAGCTATTTTAATAGACCTACTTCCATCACCACTGCCATCGTGGAATGTTTCCTGTACCTTCCACAACTTAAAATGAAAGGGGCTTTCGCTCTTCTGCCTTCCCATAGCAATTTATCCATAATGGTAGTATTGTTGACAAGACAGCAATGAAAGTCTGAGATACAAGCTGTAAACTGAATATTTATATTCATGAAATTATAGAATTTTACATCAAAACATTTATCAAGTTACAAAATTTGAGTATAAAAATATTTCATTAACGTAAGGAAAAAATATTCTGGCAAGGAGAGGCAAAGCGATCAAAGTCAGATTTTCCTGAAATACCTGTTTCAGAGGAGATAATCTAAATGTTAAGGACTAACAGAGACAAGTGAGTCAGAGGAGAGACAAAGAGAGAAGAAGTCAGTAGGGATATGTTCTGCCTGGGAACATGGACTATGGCAAAGTTAGAGGAGCAGAAATGGCAGCAATTCCATAGCATTGTCTAAGACAGGGTTGCTGTAACCCACAGAGCTGTCCAGCCTATGGCAGATGTACTCCATGTGTGATGAATGGGTCTTTACTAATTGGAAATTCTGACTCAGTAAACTAAATTTTATTGCTCGCTTTATAAATTTTCTTCTGATGTAAATTCTCTCCTTAAGAAGTAGAGAATACACACGTCACAAAGATGTAAACATTTTGGACTTAGGACTTGAATTAGTCTCTTATGATTTTAGTTAATGGTTATTCTTCCTGAGGCGGCTTCTTCTGGTGTGCTGATAAGATAGTATTTCTTACTGAGGAACAGAATTTGGTCCATGGAAAATTTGTCCTCAAACTTTTGGAGTTATAGTGACTTAATGAACAATATGGCAACATCAGTGACATGAGGAGGTTTTTTACCTTGTGTTATAGTTAAATGGTACGTTAAAGTAAGCTTTCAGCTTTGCATACTGGATCTAAGACTGATTCATACTGATACCTAGGGTGTTTATCCTGTGCTTTGTTAGTGATAGGACGTAAACTAATATTTGTTTAATTGGAAGTTGACACGAATCTGAGAATACCGCTGGGAGTATTCTATTTCTAGAAGTAAATCTCATCTGTTTATGTGACAATCTAATCAGTCTGCTTTAGATCCACAAACTATAACCCACTGGTCAAATCTGGTCCATGGCTTGTTTTTGTGCTACTAGTGAGATAGAAATTGTTTTTAGCATTTTAAATGGTTGCAAATATAAACAAATACAAAACAGAAACAGAAGAATGTGCAACAGAGACTGTATGTGGCCCACAAAGCCTGTCTGTCCTTTGAGAGAAAGCATTTGTCAAATTCCCCTTATATTTCTAAGCCAAACTATGACATTATTATAATTTTCCAATTCTATTGTCACGTGACAAACTTCCAATAATTATGTCTGTTCTGTGAAAAAATGTCCTTTTAATATAAAAGGAAGTTTATAAAGTGAATGCGACTTATAAACTTCCACAGATTAACTTGCATTTATTTCAGCAGAGGCCAGAAAAAACAGTATCTTATTTACCACCTCTAAATAAATGCACTCTAATCATTATGTTTAAATGGTCTTTTATTGGTTCTAAATTAATACAATTGATTTTTTTTCCTTAGTTAAGGTAATCAATTTGGATGTGCATTTTAAATTAGTGTCTTGCAATTAAGTATTACTTAATAATTTCTTCTCAGAAAGGCCATAAGTAAGATAAAAAGTGAATGTTTTAGTTTAAATAGTTCTGTGCTAACTATAGCTATACTATTGTCTCTGTCCTAATATTTCTTTTTATAATTTTTTTAAAAACAGGCTTTATGCATTACCTAACCCTAAGATGAGCTTTTATTTGCCTTTATGTTTTCCCACCTAAATCATCTTTATATCGGCATTAGGAATGGCCTTTTTGACTTATTTAAAATAGTCACTTGAAAGGAGAAAGACATTAAGCTTGATTTGTTTAATGATGTGGGAATAAAGCCTGACATTTTAGAGACATATTAATTCCAAGAAAAGAGAATCTCTTAAGTGAAACGTTGCTAATGTGCTTCCAAAAGGTCAACAATGTATTACTTTGTAAAAGGTGGATCACAGCCACTTGATCTGGACTCATTAATTTCTTTTTCCCTCCAATCTTCTCAATTTGAAACCACTGCAGAAAGACATATGTGTATGGAAATATAGCAAGATGGCATGAAGAGGTGCAAGCACAGAGGCTCTGTTGTTTTTGTCTTTTTGTGGAGCAAGCGTTCATAGATGGGTAGAGCAGAAGCTGTGCTGTGATAAGGAGGTGGGATGAGGCAGCATTTGATGGTCACCTCCTTCTTCCACCTATCTTTTTCTCCCTCTTCCTCAGTCCTTTGCACTCTTCTGGGAAAAACTGGGCAAGAAAGTGCCCAACTTTGTCACATTTGAAGGAGACAACAGAGGTTTGTGAAGAAAATAGCTAAACATACTGGTGCTGCAAAAGTACTACATTTTCCCTATTGCCACAAATCTTAGAGGATTGCCATTTGTGAATTATAGTCACTTATATCCCCAAATTATTTGTAGGGCAGAGAAAATTCTGAAAAAAAAAATCTGGGTGGAATGCATTGCTTAGGCATCTTCTGTCAAAGCCAGGAATCATATTGTTGAATTAAAAACATAGTCAAACTAGATTTAGATAGGAAAAGGAAGATGAAGGAATTTACTGGAAGTATATCAGGTGATTTATACACTGCAGTACAAGAAATTCAGTAAAATCTCAGAGTGTAGTCAAGAAATATGACAGTCAGGTACCACCAGGACTGTTCTTGCCCTCTCTCACTCTCTGTCCCACCATCATCCATTATCCCCCTGTTTTGCTACCCTCTCCCTTGGTCTTTCCCTCTGTTTCTTTCTGCCCCAAGGCAGCACTCTGCTTTCTTTCTATATAGACCTGATTTATTGCAACACATACAGGAAGAACACGTACAGTTGCCCTTTCTTGGTATCACCTCCTGGTTCACGTATCCAAATGAAATCCAAACCTAGTCTCTGAAGCTAAATTCCAAATGCTCATGTAAGATAATTTGATTTTCTCTATTTGGACCAGCTAACCATACATAACACAAATAAGATGCGTGGTCTCTGCAGTGAGGTTATGTGATCTACTGACCATTCAAGAGGGCTCAGGACAGTAGATTTTTCGAAAAGATGGAAGACTAGGGTGAGAAAAGTGGCTACTGACATACTTAGAACATTTTTTGCTTTTCCAGTCTGTAATTGTTAATACTGAGGAATATTCATTCATTCGTCAACTGCTTTATTAAGTATCTAGTATGTACCACAGATATAATAATAAGTATAAATATTATTTATGCTTATTATGTTCCCACTTTTGAGAAATTTATAATCTGCTGAGCTTGAGGAATAACTTTGCAAACACACTCCTTCAACTTAAATCAGTTCTTCAGCTGGGCAAGCACAAGCACCCATAAAAAGAGTTTTGGAGAATTTAGAAAAGATTTCTTTGAAAAGCAAGTGAGAACAACTCACCAAAGGATCAATATGCCAAACTGCCTATTTTCAAAACTTGTTTTAAGCAATATCATTTTTTTAGTAACACTCATGTGAGTATATTATGTTTATGGATGTATACTTAGTATTATTTTGCTGAATCAGTCATTTGATGAAATTGATGTTTAGATGACTTGTAATTCAGTGCATTGACTTAGAGTATATTTTGGCCTGCTTTCTTTTTTTGTTTTTTTTTTGAGACAGAGTCTCTCTGTCTCCCAGGCTGGAGTGCAGTGGCGCGATCTCGGCTCACTGCAGGCTCCGCCCCCCGGGGTTCACGCCATTCTCCTGCCTCAGCCTCCCGAGTAGCTGGGACTACAGGCGCCCGCCACCTCGCCTGGCTAATTTTCTGTATTTTTAGTAGAGACGGGGTTTCACTGTGTTAACCAGGATGGTCTCGATCTCTTGACCTCCTGATCCGCCCTCCTCGGCCTCCCAAAGTGCTGAGATTACGGCCTTGGCCTGCTTTCAAGTACGTGGATCCAGAGTGGTGAGGGAACAAGCTCTTGTTCCATATGGCCAGAACGTAAAGTGTAAATGGTGCAGAGGAAAATGGTTTGCTAGTAGGAGAGAGATTAATTAATCTCCGAGGAACCTTTCATGTATTGAAAATAATTTCTGAAAGACATGTAATAAAAATGTAATGCCAGAAACGTCCTGTTTGTATTGATTTTATATTTATATATATCCATTTTTAGTCCAACGGATGGGAGACTCTTTCAGATCAAGAACCATGTATTTTCTTGAACCAAATCATCTCTTTCTTGTCATGATATTTTCAGATACACATGTTTTGTTTTGTTTCAGCTGTGTGGATTCTTTAGATGATCAGTAAATATATTTTAACTAAGTCCTTATGCTCATTCTCTTAACTAAGTCCTTATGCTGATTCGTGTTAAGTAAAATTTTATTTGCCTAATTCTCAATTCACCTGTGGATGCCTCTTTTGCTTCCAAGATGTAAGTATAGAACCACCATACAAATTTTATTATTTTTTCCTGCTATCTAAAATAGAAGAAAAAATGCCTGTTGAGGCATGAGTTACATAATGTAAAAATGATATGTGTTTTACATTTGAAGCTGTATTTTAATGATTATTAATGCAGCTCTCTAAATGGGCATTAAGCACAGCAGTGCAGTTATCATACGACTCTTTCACTTGCCTTCCACACAATCTTTTCCTGGGGCTTGGCTGATATAAATGGTTTGAAATTGTATCTTAAGTTTCCTACAGGTTTCTTTTAATTCAAACCTCTCGGTACATGGCAAAATATGATATTGAATAGAATACTATTAATTAAATATTACTGAATATAATTTTGAATAAAGAAGTTTTTGATATCTAGAAATTAAGAAATTGTCTATGTCCCATCACTAAGGTAAACAATTGGTCTTCCAGAATTAATTTTTATGCTTATTTATGCTCTCAAAGATAAGGCTGAATATACAATTAGCTTATAATCACCACATATATTCTGAGTTGACTTTTGTGTATATGTGGTTATATTATTCCTCAGCTAAGTGAAAAAAAAAGATTGTTCTTTTAAAATCACAAATGAAAGCCAAGTAAATGAGTGTACCTAAAGGATGTTGGTAGAATCAGCAGTAATGATTTGTTGTTAAAGCTTTCAAAAATAAATGTAAAAGAATAAAGGTATTTCATATGAAATGAATATATATGATAAATAGTCTTGGAAAAATGCAATAAAATTTACAGTGCATGGAACAAAAATAAGTGGTTTGCTTATAGTTCATGTTTATATTTTTTTTCCTAAGCCAACTTTAGTATATAAATATACTAATATAAATAGCACAACACCATACGTAGGGTAGAGGACTTTAAAATCATTAATAGGCCGGGCGCGGTGGCTCACGCTTGTAATCCCAGCAGTTTGGGAGGCCAAGGCGGGTGGATCACGAGGTCAGGAAATCGAGACCACGGTGAAACCCCGTCTCTACTAAAAATACAAAAAAATTAGCCGGGCGTGGTGGCGGGCGCCTGTAGTCCCAGCTACTCGGAGAGGCTGAGGCAGGAGAATGGCGTGAACCCGGGAAGTGGAGCTTGCAGTGAAATTGCGCCACTGCACTCCAGCCTGGGCGACAGAGTGAGACTCCGTCTCAAAAAAAAAATAAAAATGAAATAATTAATAATAAAACGTACACGATGTTTTTCCTAAATGTGAATGCCTTCAAAGTGTTAATAGATTCTGCAGTTGAATCAACTCATATTGTATTCGCCACTCACTTTGATTACGTTCCACTATTGAGTTTATTTTAACAGCTTATTTAATTTGTATTTATAAGACTGAACATGAATGGGAATATTTGTTACATGTCTATAACAAGCTTTCTTTTTATAAGTTTAAGCTCTTCAAGGGAATGTGTCATATCTCCTCTCTTTTTGTAACTCTCCAAAGATACGTATATATATCACAATGTTTTGCTCACATTGTGCCTTGAGTAAATGGGCTTACTGAATGAATCGGAGGAGCAGAATGCCTTTATGGCCTGCAGTTCTCTGCCGTAATACAATTGTCAATGACTCCAGTGGCCATATCAAAGACTGAGACACTAAACATTTATAGTCTCATAAAGTGGGGGATCACCTTGGAATCTGCAAGTGGAAATATAAACTGGCAACAGACATTACAAAACTGACAACAAAGATTCCCTGATACCTCATTACAAAGCCTTCCCTGATTTTCTAGGAGTCTTTTCAGCATCAAGGACTGTGACTCAATTCTATGCTCTCTTTAGTTTTGCCAGCTTGTAAATTTTGGAAACTGCTGACAATGCCTCATCACATGACTAATAACATGTTTTACAAAAGTATTGTGCATACTGAATAATTATTTTTTTAACTTTTTTTTTAATTTTTACTTTTTGTGGGTATGTAATAGGTATGTATATTTATGGGGTACATAAGATATTTTGATATGGGCAAATAATGTGTAATAACCACATAAGGGGAAATGAGGTATTCATTATTACATCAAGCATTTATCCTTTTTGTTACAATATAAATATATACTTTTATTAATTTAAAATATGCAATTATTATTGACTATAGACATCTTATTCATTTTTTTCCAACTATTTTTTGTACCCATTAACCAACTCAGTTAATCCCCCACCCATCTACCCACACCACACTTGCCAGCCTCTGGTAACCATCATTCTATTCTCTATGTTCATGAGTTCAATTGTTTTAATTTTTAGCTCCCACAAATAAGTGAGAACATGAAGAATTTTTCTTCCTGTGTCTGGCTTATTCCACTTAACATAAAGACCTCCAATTCCATCCGTGTTGTTGCAAATGACAGGATCTCATATATTTTATGGCCGAATAGTTCTCCACTGTGTACCACATTTTCTTTCTCCATTTGACTCTTGATGGACATTTACATTGTTTTCAAATATTGGCTATTATAAATAGTGCTGCAATAAACATGAGAGTGCATATATCTCTTTGCTGTACTGATTTCTTTTCTTGTGTATACATGCCCAGCAGAGGAATTGCTGCATCATATAGTATTTCTACTTTCAGTTTTTAGAGGAACCTTTAAACTCTTCTTCATAGTGGCTGTACTAATTTACATTCCCATCCACAGTGTACATGGGTTCCCTTTTCTCCACATCCTCTCTAGTATTTGTTATTGTCTATCTTTTGGACAAAAGCTATTTTGGCTAGGGTGAGATGAATTGTCATTGTAGTTGGGATCTGCATTTCTCTGATGATCAATGATGTGGAGCACATTTGCATATACCTGTGTGCCATTTGTATATCTTCTTTCAAGAAATGTCTGTTTCACATCTTTTGCTCATTTTTAATTGGATTACTAGATTTTATTCCTATAGAGTTGTTTGAGCTCTTTATATATCCTGGTTATTTGTTCTTTGTCAGATTCTGGTTATTAGTCCTTTGTCTCCTTTTCTGTTGATTGTCTCTTCACTTTGTTGATTGTTTCATTTGCTGTGCAGAAGCTTTTTAACTTGATGTCATCCCATTTGTCTATTTTTGCTTTGCATGCCTAGCTTGCAGTGTACTATTCAAGAAATCTTTGCCCAGTCCAATGTGTTGGAGAGTTTCCCCAATGTTTTATTATAGTAGTTTCATGGTTTGAGGTCTTAGATTTAGGTCTATAATCCATTTTGATGTGATTTTTGTATGGGGCAGGAGATAGGGGCTTAGTTTTCCTCTGCATATGCGTGTCCAGTTTTTCATAGCATAGTTTTACATAGTTTTTTCATAGTTTTACAGTCCTATTGGATGATTTATATGAAGTTTAAAATGACCAACGTAAATCAAGACACTCTTAACTATAATGTGAAAGGACTTGCTGTATTTATTGATGATATTGTGCTTTTCCCAGTGTAATATGCTCTTGGCACCTTTGTTGAAAATGAGTTCACTATGGATGTATGGAATTGTTTTGGCAAATGTGTTCTAGAACATATCTGCTCCGTTGGTCTGTGTGTCTATTTTTATGCCAGTACCAACCTGCTGCATGCAATCTTGGTAGGTTGTATGTTTCTAGAAATTAATCCATTTTTGCATGTTTTCAAATTCATTGGCTTACTGTTGCTTATAGTAGCCTCTAATAATCCTTTGAATTTCAGAAGTATTAACTGTAATGTCTCTTTTTCATCTCTGATTTTATTTATTCGGCTCTTCTTTATTTTTAGTTAGTATAGCTAAGATTTGTCAATTTTGTTTATATATCCAAAAAAACAAACTTTTCATTTTGTAGTCTTTTATATTTCTTGTTTCAATTTCATTTATTTCTATGCTGATCTTTATTTCTTTGCTTCTACTAACTTTGGCTTTGGTTTGCTCTTACTTTTCTAGTACTTTAAGGTGCATTATTAGGTTGTGTATTTGAAGTTTTTCTGCTTTTCTGATGTAGGCACTTAAAAGCTTCCTCCTTAGTGTTGCTTTTACTGTATCCCATAGGTTTTGGTATATTGTGTCCTCATTATCATTTGTTTCAAGAAATTTTTCAATTGACTTATTAATCTCTTCATTCACTCCATTGTCACTTGGAACATATTGTATAATTTTTACTCATTTGTATAGTTCTCAAACTTCCGCTTGTTACTGATTTCTAGTTTTATTCATGGTGGTCAGAGAAGATACTTAAAATTCTTTCTTTTTTTTTTCTGGATGTTTTAAGACTTGCTTTATGGCCTAACATATGGTCTATCCTTAAGAATGATTCATAGGCTGGTAAGAATGTGTATTCTCCAGCAACTGGATGAAATTCTCTGTAAATATCTATTAGGTCCATTTAGTCTGTAGTGCAGATTAAGTCTGATGTTTCTTTGTTGATCCTTTGTCTTGATGATCTGTCCAATGCAGACAGTGAGATGTTGAAGTCTCTAGCGGCTATTGTATTAGGGTCTGTCTCTCTCTTTAGCTCTAGAATATTTGCTTTATATATCCGGGTGTTCCAGTGTTGGATGCATATATATTTACAGTTGTTGTATCCTCTTCGTAAATTTATTCCTTTATCATTATATAATGACCTCTTTGTCTCTTTTTATAGTGACTGTCTTGAGATCTATTTTGTCTGATATAAGCATAGCTGTTCCTGCCTTTTTATGGTCACCATTTGCAGATAGATAATATCTTTTTCCATCCTTTTATTTTAAGCATGTGTGTCTTCACAGGTAAAGTGTGTTACTATAATCCATTTTGATTTGATTTTTGTATATGGCAAGATATTGAGTTGGGTCTTTTTGAATACAATCAGCCACTCTATGTCTTTTGATGGGGGAGTTTAGTCCATTTACATTCAATGCTATTACTTATAAGCAAGAACTTGCTCCCACCCTTTTGTTGTTTGTTTTCTGGTTGCTTTGTGGTCTTCTCTTCCTTCTTTCTTTCCTTCCTTCTTCCTTTTAGTGAAGGTGATTTTCTCTGGTACTATGTTTTTTTAATTTTTTGTTTTTTGTCTTTTGTGTGTCTGTTATTAATATTTTAGATTTGGAGTTACCATGGGGCTTGCAAATAATATCTTGTAACCCATATTTTTATCTGATGACAACTTAACACTGTTGCATAAACAAACATACAAACAAAAGAAAACTAATAAAGACTCGACATTTTAACTTCATTCCCCTGCTTTTTAACTTTTTGTTATTTCTATTTATATCTTATTGTACTATTTCTTGAAAATTTATTGTAGTTATTATTTTTGATCAGTTTGTCTTTTCGTCTTTCTGCTTAAGATATGCATAGTTTACATGCCACAACTGCAGTGTCATATTCTTTTTCTGTGTGCTTACTATTACCAGCAAGTTTTGTACCTTCAGATGATTTATTGTTGCTCATAAATCTTTTCTTTTTTTTTCTTTAAGATTGTAGAGCTTCTTATAGCATTTCTTGTAGGACAGGTCTGATGTTGATGAAATCCCTCAAGTTTTGCTTATCTGGGAAAATCTTTATTTGTTCTTACTGTTTGAAGGATATTTTCACTAAATATGCTATTCTAGGATAAAATATTTTTTCCTTCAGCGTTTTAAACTTGTCATGTCACTCTCTGCTGGCCTTTAAAGTTTCCACTGGAAAGTGTGCTGCCAGATATTTTGGAGCTTCATTGGATGTCATTTATTTCATTTTTCTTGCTACTTTTAGAATCTTTTCCTTATTCTTGACTTTGGGAGTTTGATTTGCCTTGAAGTCATTGTTTTGGGGTTAAATCTGCTTGGTGTTCTATAACCTTCTTGTACATGGATATTGATTTTTTTTTTTTTAGATTTGGTGAGTCCTCTTTTATTATCACTTTATATAAACTTTCTACCCCAGGCTCTGTCTCTCTATCCTCTCTTTATGGCCAGTGTCTGTTAGATTTGCCCTTTTGAAGCTATTTTCTAGATCTTGTAGGCATGCTTCATTGTTCTTTATTCTTTTTCTCCTGTGACTGTGAGTTTTCAAATAGCTTGTCCTCAATCTCACTAATTCTGTCTTTTGTACAATCAATTCTGGTAAGAATGATAAAAGGCATTTTTCAGTACATCAGTTGCATTTTTCAATTCCAGAATTTCTGCTAATTCTTTTTACTTATTTCAGTATCTTTGTTAAATGTATCTGGTAGGACTCTAAATTCTTTCTCTGTATTTTCTTGAATTTCTTTGAGTTTCCTTAACATAGCTGTTCTGAATTCTCTATCTGAAAGGTCACATATTTCTGTCTCTCTGGGATTGGTCCCTTCTGCCTTAGTTAGTTTGTATGGGGAGGTCATGTTTTTCTCAATGCTCTTGATGCTTGTGGATGTTCATTGCTTTCTGGGCATTGGAAAGTAGTACTAATTTTAGTTTTCACAGTCTGGGATTGTTTGTTTCCATTATTCTGAGAAAGATTTTCCAGGTATTCAGAGGAACTTGGTTTTTATCATACAAGTTCTTGGTCACTACAGCTGTATCTGCATTAGGTAGCACCTCAGGCCCTGTAAAGCTGTGATTCTTACAGACTGGTTGAGGTACTGTCTTGGTGATCTTGGATAAGATCCAGAAGAATTCTCTGGATTACCAGACAGAAACTCTTGTTATCTTCCCTTACATTCTTCCAAACAGAGAGGAAACTGAGTCTCCTCTCTCTGCTGAGCTGTCTGGAGCTGGGGGAGTGGTGTAAGAAGCAACCCGGTAGCCACCACCGTTGGGACTGTGCTGGATCAGACCTAAAGCCAGCACAGCATTGAGTCTCACCCAAGGTGCACTGTAACCACCACTTGACTACTACCTATGTTTGCTCAAGGCCCTAAGGCTCCACGATCAGCAGGTTATGAAGCCAGCCAGACTTCTATTCTTCCCTTCAGGGCAACAAGTTTCCTTGGGCCCCAGGCAGGTCCAGAGATGCCGTCCAGAAGCTATGGTTTGAAGTTGGAATCTCAGAAATCTACCTGATGCTCTATTCTACTGTGACTGAGCTGATACTCAAACCATAAGACAGAGTCATTCCCATTTTTCTTTTCTCTTTCCTTTCCCTGGCAGAGGAGTCTGTTTCCATGTCCACCACAACCGCAGGTCCATTTGGACTACTGCCAGGCCGCTGCTGATGTTCACATAAGGTCCAAGAGATCTTCGGTCAGCTAGTGGTGGCTGTGGGAAGCAGTGGGCTTCCCTCTGGCCCATGATGGGTCCACAAATGCCATCCAAGAGCCAAGGCCTAGAATTGCAGATCCCAAGAGCCTCCTTGATAGTCTATCCCTGTGGCTAAGCTGGTACCTAAGCTACAAGACAAAGTTCCGTTTATTCTTTCCTCTGCTTTTCTCAAGCAGAGTGGATCTCTCTTTGTAGCCACCACAACTTTGAAGCCGGTACAGCCCACTGTGTGTACTACCTGGTTACCACTGCTTATAATTCAGGACTCCGGGACTCTTTAGTAAGCAGGTGATAAATCCTGCTAAGACTGGGTTCTTCCCTTCAGGGCAGCATATTCCCTTCTGTCCCAATGTGTTTCTAGAAACGTCATCTGGGAGCTAGGCCCTGGAATGAGGGGCTCACAACTCTGCCCATTGCCCTATCGTACTGTGGCTAAGCTGGTGTCCAAGTTGCAAGACAAAGTCCTATTTGTCTTCCCTCTCTTCTCCTCAAGTGGAGGGGGGATAGGTTTCTTTTGGAGCTGTGAGCTGCACTGCCTGGGATTGAGGGAGGGGTAGTGCAAGCACTCCCATAGACACCCAGCTGATGTCTCCCTAGGTTGCATGTCTCCCACATTCACTGGTTCCAAGCCCAGCACACCACTAGGATTTGCCCAGGAGTTAAAATTTTTGTGGCTTAGATTGCATTTCAAGATTATTTAGAACCCCAAAGCATTTTATCCCACAGTGGCAAGGCTTGCAAAAACTCAAGTTTCAACCAATGGAATGGGTGATTCCCCTCTGTCTAGAGCTTATCTAAATGCTCCCTTTATAGGCACCAGATGACTTCTGCTCTGTGCTGGGAGCACTGATTGCCAATGCAAAGTCCCACAATCAGTGTGCTTTCTGTTCCCCAAGCTCACAGATTCTCTGTCCATATCCTGCATCTGCTGCTGGCGGGGCAGGAGAGAGAGGAAGTATTGGCAATTCCACACTGCCTTTCCTATCCTCTTCAGTTCCTCTTTCAATGATACGAAGTTAAAACCAGGTACTGTGATCACTTACCTGATTTTTGGTTCTCATGAAGGTGCTTTTTGGCACAGAAAGTTGTTACATTTGGTATTTTTGCAAGGAGGACAATCAGTAGAAGCTTCCGTTTGGCCATCTTGCTCTGCCTCCGTCCAGTGAACATTTTCTAGGCACCCAAACCTGTTGTTACTCACCTCCCCCAGGCACACTTTCCTGTATGGCACCAGGAGATTATGCTAATATTTTCTGTGATCTCTCTGAAAAGTCCTTCCATTTGCTTCTGAGGAGAAGGAGACATGGCTGAATCTGAACACTTCCTAGAAAATGCTCTCACTTCTTCCAAAGACATTTTACAATGTCAGTAACAGATGCCAGAAACAAATAAAGCTTATTGATAGGTTCTGCTATGAGCTTTCTTATGTGCTGTATGTGAACTCGGTTAGTTTTTATATCACTGCAGTAAGATAATAATAGTTAACTATTACTACATTGATTTTAAAAAATAAAATAAAATAATTGAACTAAAAAAAGGCAAATAATCAGACTGAAGTCCTCCAAGTTCCCAGTTTCCTGACTCAAATAGAAATTAAAAACTTTAGGTGCAAAAGCCACCAATAGAAACTTTAACTAAATGTTTCTGGACTCTTTTAATGTGTCAGTTTATCTAACACACTCACTTTTTTCTTGTTGATCTTTATTTTGTTTGGGATATTTTTGTATGTGTTCTTTTCTCCAGTAAGCAACTGATTATATTTAAATTCAATGAAGAGCTGACAAAATAATTCAGCTTTGTCAAAAGTATTAAATTTATATATATATACACACACACATTCAGTTGTTTAATTTTATAGTGAATGTGTGCTTACTTACCGTGCCTTCCTGCATGTACACATTTTAATAACAGTATTACAAATATGTGGTCATTTGTTTAAATTATGTATCAGCATAAAATGTGAGAGAAAAACAATATTAAACGTCTGAAAGAGTTTAAACATGTCAAAGCAATGTTTTGGTTGAGATAAACTTTTAAATGTTCTTGCTTTACAAATACCTACAATTCAATAATATTAGAAAACCTAACTTCTCTCTTTTTTTTTTCTGTATCTATTCTATGAAAGCGTATTTCTCTAAACAAGGGCTCATCAATTATTTCCGATGTATAAAAGACTTAGAGCTTTCTTCTATGTATATATGTAAACATATTTAAATCAGGATAGCTACCTCTACTATTTTTTCACAAATAAGTAAAAACGTTTTATGGTTACAGGAGTGGAAAACAGTGTTGAGATATTATTTAAACTTCAAGAATTAAAATAAGAATAAAGGAAAATATATTATTTAATTTTCTCTCAGTTGACTTTGTCATCTTGCCATGATGAAAGTTTAATGAAAAGTGAATTGACCTCTTTCTATTAATTTCCTAATCAAATTTATGATATGTAAATTATCCTATGGCCCTGTGTTGTAATGGTTAGGGCAAAGATTCCGGATGTTCCTATTCCCTCTTTGACAGCTTTTAGTTATATGATCTTAACCTTTCTGTGCTGACACAGTCTCCACCCATGAAATAGGAAAAATATTAGTGCTTATTTTATAGTTGTTTTGATGATTAAATAAATCCAGGAGGTAAAGTTTTTAAGAGTTTTTAGAATGTAATAAGCATTCATAATGTTAAATAGTGATTGCTATTGTTATTGTTTGGGTCCCTTTTTATAAAATTTCACATTTTATCCTGTTTAAAAATGTAATTCATAAATTTTACCTATACACCATATATATGCATATATTTTGTTGACTAGGTATTAACTGTCTTCAGTTTTTGACCTTACGGTTAGCCATACCTCATTTAAATTTAGCCCTTTAAAAGGGTGTGCTGCTTTAGGAAATTTACTTAAAATTTTTTACTGCAGTGTTTCCATCTGAACAATGAGGCTAACAATAAGAAATCTTCTGGGATTAGCACAGTTCTCTTCCAGTAGTAACAATCCATATGTGCCACTTCCCTTCCTTTTTCCCTTCTGTAGTGTACATTACAGACTTTTTCAGTAATATTAAACTTGATGTCAGAAAGCCAAAAGCCAAATTTCCTGACACTATGGAAGCTGCCAAGTGAAACATTGAACCTAACATTACCATGGCCTGGCATCTTGTTGTTTTGTAGGGGCTAACACTCCCTTTTTGGATAGCTTTTGCATTCAGCCATATTGTCAATCAGTGTTGTTAATGATGCTGCCTATTTAAGTGTGCATTGAATAAAACATTCAAATCATGTTATTTTTAACTTCTGCATTTCCTTCCACATGTTTCTCTGATCTGAGATGTAAAATGTAATCTACATTGGGCATACAATTATAGCTTAGTGAAACAAAGGGATGGAAAATCAGGGTGGAGGAGACAGAAACAAAAACTTCAGACCTTAAAATGGCAAAAACAATGTGGAGATGAGATTATGTTTTTTGTGTGTTTGGTTTTTTTGCCTTTTTTTCAAATCGCAGAGCGAAGAGATTCTGAGAGTTACAAAACAGCAGAAGTAAAATGTGAGACCAGTCAATAAGGATGGATACTTGTAAAGATCAATAATCATGAGACTTATTAAACAGTAGTAGATGTGGAATTTATATTTTGCAGATGTTAAGACAGACTTATTGAAATGTACAGCAATTCCATTCAGCAAAGAAGTTGCTGCTCACTCTTTCAGTTAATGTGTAGCACGAGGGGAATATGATGAATCTAATAACAGCTGATTTCTCTTTAAAAGAAGTGGTGAAATCTAACTTAAGAAAGTTAGATGGGACAAGATCTCATATATGAAGACTGGGGAAAGGTTATTTACTCAGCTGTTTAATTTTATAGTGAATGTGTGTTTACTTACCATGCCTTCCTGCCATGTACACATTTTTATAATAGTATTACAAAGATGTAGTCATTTGTTTAAATTATATATGAGCATAAAATGTGAGAAAAAAAATTAAAGGTCCGAAAGATTTTAAACATGTCGAGGCCAGGTTTTCATTGAGATGAATTTTTCAAAATGTTCTTGCTTTATAAATACCTACAATTCAATAATATTAGAAAACATAACTTCTCTCTTGTTTTCTTCATTCTATGAAAGTGTATTTCTATAAACAAGGTTTCATCAATTATTTCCCGTGTATAAAAGACTTACAGCTTTCTTCCACAATGCTTCGTACCAGATCATTAATTATCTTGAAGCTTTCTCTCATTGAGAATCCTTTCACAAGTCAACCCTAATATGTTTTTGCTGCAAATATCAATGGTTGCCTCAGCATCATAAATTGAGAATATTGTTGTTCTCTTATTTCTAAATATACAATCTTTATCTTTAAACTTAATCTTAACTTTTAAACTTACTAGGTAAACCTGCCAAATCCAGCTGCTAGAAATTCTTTGTTTATTTTGGCTCTCTTGTCTTAAATATTCTCATAACTGCATTACTGTGTACACAGTTTCTGTGTCTATTCTCCATTTTTAATCCTGATTATTAAACCGTTTGTTTTCCTTTAAAAATTGTATATGAGAATTCATAAATACATATGTGTTGAAAAGCAATACACAAATATATAGGGTAGAAAGTAAAAGGGGACGTCGCCTTCTGACTATGACAAAGTGGTTGTATGAAGCCAGTCTTCCCTCCACGCAACTATGAAAGCTACATAAAATGACAACAAAAAGCTGTTTGAAGTCTAAGCACAATAAACGAAAGCAAGTCTTTTGAAGGCAAGATGCTAGAGGAAAGGAAACCAAAAGGAAGTAAGGGAGATGTTTTAAGCAGCTTTTGTTCATCAAGACATTTGTCTTATCCTAAACCATGCAGGGTCATGAGTCCCAGAATCTGAAGAGAATGCAGGGGAAGGGAAGCTGCTATTATAAGGAGAGCATCTGGCTGACTCATACAACACGAGTGAAAAACACTGGAGTTTATGGTATGGAGTAAAAGCTTGGGTAGAGCTCCAGACTTTCACCTGACTCTCCTGAAGACCTGCACTCTAGGAGTAAGGGCCCAGAGCCCATTCCCTGGAAGAGGCAAATGTCTTCTGGAGTAGTTTATAAATTGTATAAACATTTTTCACCATTTTGAAAAAATAAGTCAAAATCAAATATAGATGAGTCGAACTGACAATTGGTCAAAGCTGGAGAGATTTCATGAGATATAAACAACTCACTAAAACATCTGGAATAAATCATGGGTAGGAAACAGATAGAGAAAAATACGGGAAAAATGATAGAGATATATGGTTCATCATGAAAAGTTCTAATGCAGGTGTAACTATAGTCCTAGAAGAGGAGAAGGAGCCTAGAATAAAAGTAATAGTCAAAGAAATATTGCCCAAGAATTTTCTGCTACTGACAAAGTACATCAAATTACAAATTCAAAAACACCAAGCAGAATAAATTCAGCAAAAATTGCACCAAACATCATTTTAAAAATTCCACCTTTGAAAGGGAAAGACAAAAGGAAAATAAAACATCAGACTAAAAATTATGTGGAAAATTATGTGAAAGCTGACTTTTCCCCAGAAAAATTGGAAGCTAAATTTTGTGGAATAATACTTACAAATTGAGAAGTAAAAATACCTGCCAAAATAGATTCTATATCTATTGAAAAGATTCATCAAAAATAAAAGTAACATTAAGATATTTTTGGGCAAAGAAAAGTAAAAGAATTTGCCACCTGCAGACCCATGCTCAATAACTATTAAGGACAATCTCTAGAGTGAAGGACAACGATCTCAGATAAAAGCAGATTAGTACAGTAAGGAACTAATCATCAAAATGGTGAATGTGTAGTAAAACTAAAAAATAATAACTTTAAAATGACAACAATGTATTTTGGGGTTTAAACAAATGTAGAATTATACTAAATGATGTAAAACAAGTGAGACATGAGCAAAATCAAAGTGTTGAAAGCTTCTGGGATTTTTCAATATATGGTAAAATTAGCAATCTGCAATGGACTCTAATACGTAGAGGATAGATGTTGTAATGTCTGGGATAAGAAATAAAAGAATAATAAACCACAGTATTATCATCAAGATAACAGAGAATAAATGCAATAAAAACAAAATAGTTCAATCAAAAGGCAAGAGGAAGAAAAAAGAATGAAAGGAGAAAATAGAAAACAAATAGAACATAGATTTAAATTCAAATATATGTGTTATCAAATGTAAATAATATAATCAAGTGACAATCCTACTTCTATTGTTACAAAATACACACTCTAAATAAACACAAGACATGAAGTAAAAGAATGACAAAGAATATCCTGTGAAATGCTGAACAAAACAAAGTTGGTATAGCAATCAGAATGCAGATAAGAATACTCAAAACCTACGTACATAGCTGTAACTGTTTTCCACCTATTCAATTAGCAAACATTTATTTATTTTTTAACTTTTATTTTAAGTGCAGGGGTACAATTGCAGTTTTGTTACATAAGTAAACTTGTGTCATCTGGGTTCATTGTACACAGTATTTCATCACACAAGTATTAAGCCTACCATCCATTAGTTATTTTTCCTGATCCTCTTCCTCCTCTTACCCTCCACCCTCCAAAAGACCACAGTGTATATTGTTCTCCTCTATGTGTCCGTGTGTTCTCATCATTTAGCTCACACTTATAAATGAGAACATGCAGTATTTGGTTTTCTGTTCCTGTGTTACTTTGCTAAGGATAATGGTCTCCAGCTCCATCCATGTCCCTGTAAAGAGCATGATCTCGTTCTTTTTTATGGCTGTATAATATTTCATGGTGTATATGTATAACATTTTCTTTATCCAGTCTATCATTGATAGGCATTTAGGTTGATTCCATGTCTTTGCTATTGTGAATAGTGCTGCAATGAAGAAACATTAAAAAATACATAATATCTAATGCTGGCTAGAGATCAATACAACTGGCATCCTCATGCTTTGTTAGTAGTGTAAAAAGTGTAGTCATTTTTGAAAATTTGACACTATAAATAAAAACCTGTAAGTTGCTCATAATGTTTGGACCACAGATTTCAAAATGTAAAACTATAAAAGTAGAACATATACAAGAAAATCTTTATGAACTGGATCAGGAAAAAGTGTTCTTATATATGACATAAAAAGCATAGTATATTAAGGAAAAAAATTAATGAGTGGCCTTCAGGCTGGCCCTGCCAACAAAAGACTTATATTTAGAAAGAAAATACATACATGTATGTTTGTGTGTATGTGTGTGTACATAATCTCAAAACTCCAGTCAACAGACTTGAACAAATACTTCAGCAAAGAGAATATAGGTATGACACGTAAACACATTAAAATATGTTTCTTCCTTTGAACTAGGAGTTAAGAAAAAAAGTGTTCAATATCATCAGTCATTAGGGAAATGCAAATTAAAACCACAGTGTGATTCCACTAGAAACCATTAATATGTCTAAAACTTTAAAAAGTACTTATGATACCAACAGCTGATGACAGTGGGGAGCAATTGGAACTCTCACAAATTGCTGGTAGAAATTCACAATAATACTTTTTGGGGGGAAAATAATTTGCACTTTCTTATAAAGTTAAGCATCTAATGACCAAAATATTGTCCTTGGTATTTACTCTAGATAAATAAAAACTTATATTCACAAAAAAGCCTGTATGAAAGATTTATAATTACCAAAAATTTGGAAAAACCCTAGTGTCCTTCAATGGGTGAATAAATACGCAAATTGTGGTATCTTCATACTATGGAGAACTTCTCCGTAACAAAAAGAACAAGCTATGAATACACATAATTTGGAAGTATCTCAAAAGCATCAGCCTGATTTAAAAAGCCAGTCTCAAAGGGGCACACACTTTTTTATTCTACTTATGTTCTTCAAAAGAAAAAACTAATGACATAGAACAGATTAGTAATTGCCAGATATAAGAAGGGTATGCCTACAAATGAATAATGCAAGGAAGATTTGGGGGCTGATGTGGTATTTTATGTGCTGATTTTATTGGTGGTTACACAAATTTAAATATGTGTTAAAATTTATGGAATTTTACAAAAATGACAGTGAATTTTACTGTAAACTGAAAACTAAAAGCAGTAGATTAAAGACGAAAGATATAAATGGAAAAAAAGATTTTAAAAAATGAATCTTCTCTGTATAATTGGTTAGCTATTTGAGGGAAAATGAAAATTTAAGGACTAACTCTATATTATGCACCAAAAATACCCTTCAGATTGAATTAAATTTTAATTCAAAAAACCCAAAACAACAACAAAGCCCTAGGGTAAATATAGTTTGTTTTTATCTGTAATATGGAAGGAATAGTAAAATAGCACCCATGTGTATGACAAAATTAATACTTTAATTTTGGCAAATAGCTTATGCAAAATTAAAATTTAATAAAAAATTATCAATAATCAAAATCTAATAGTTGATATGTACTAAGCATAAGAGATTATAAAACTCTTAAAAGTAATAATTCTTCTATGTTACCATGCATACATGTGTAAAGTTTGGAAGTATATGTTGCATAAAGAAGAAATTCTAATAAAACATACCTCCTAATCAAAAATAAAAATTGTCATAGCTATAAGTTATCATTTTCTACTTGTTTCACTAGCAAAATTAAGGAAAAAATGCACTACCTAATGCTGATAATAGTTCAATAAAACTGACATTCCCATGACTTGATTGTATTCTGAAGGCGGTTATAATTATTTTGAAAGCCATTTAAAAATATAGATGAAAAACTTAAGTTGCTACTAATCTTTTGAACAATCTTTGTATCTTTGAGGCTTTGAGTATTTACCCTAGAATTTCCCAAAACATATGAAACACAATGTAAATACCTAAGGATATTTATCCTGGACTTATTTACAAAAGTAAGAAGAGCCACAATATATAACAGAATATTGAACTCATTCCCAAAGTTTCATGGAACACTGATCCAGAAGCTTTATGATGAAAGAGTTCAGTGGTCAAATAAATTAGAAAAACTGCACATAATATTCAATTTTGAAGTTACAATACAGATCAAAACAGTAAAGATTCTAAGATATACTATAGGAAATAATTCTGCTAAAATTTATTTAACCCATATTTTTCCAAGTTAATTTGTCCTTAGATCTCACGCATCCTATGTAATATTCGTTAATATCATATATAATAAGTTTTGGGAAAATAAGTGAGTAAATAGGATAAGATTTTAATTTTTTTCATCCATTTCAAAATTGGTATGATTGTATCAGTTTATAATAGAAAAATGTGTACAAATAACGACTAAGCTCAAATTACTGACTCAATATTTTATAATCTGTTAGGAAGAGAAAGCCATTTTTAATTAATAAAGGCTATACTGTGAAAGAGTGTATTCTGCCTGGAGGGGAAATATTGAAGGAAGGTGTCAAATGAAGTACTTCCTCAATGTGGTTGAGATATAAACTATTCATAAGAAGGAATTATTAATTTTCAAACAATTAAAATTTAATTTGTGATAACTAAGAATTTTCTTTGAATGAAGAGTGTTATAAACAGTTACTTTCGTCTTATCTGAGATTAATGTAAGTATATGAAACTAGGAACTGTGGAGTCATGGTGGAAAGAACTTGGCCATTGGTATTAAATAGACCTTTGTCGAAAAACCCAGTTTTATTTCTTAGTCACGGTACTCAAACATTCAGTGTGGTTTGATCATAATAATGGCAACCTACTTAGCAGAGTTATTTAAGAATTAGAGAAAACTTTAACCCAGTGCTCGGTTCATTAAAGGTGTCACTAAGTGGTGGCAAGAATTTGTGTAGGGGAGGCAAAATTCCACCCCCATCTTCTTAGGGTCTTGACTGGGCTAAAGAACAATTATCTCACACATTTTCTATAGGTCTAGAGTTCAGAAGAAGCTTGGTTAGGAAGCATTTGCTGAGGTTTTTTCATGAGGTTGCAGTCAGGATGTTGGCCATAACATCAGTAATCTCTTGAAGGCTTGATTGGATTTGGAGGGTCCATTTTCAACATGGTAGTGCACACAGATGGCTTGCTTGAGCTTCTTCACAACATGGCAGCTGGTTTCCCTCAGAGATGATCTAAGACAGTGTAAGGCAGAAGTCTTGTGAACTAGCCCGAGGAGTCACACACCATCAGTTTTGCAATGTGTGCTATTGGTTACATATGTTAGCCCTGTTTATTATGGAAGGGAACTACATGACAGCATGAATAACAAGAGGTGAGGTTCAGTAGGAACAATCTCAGAAGTGGCTAGAACAGCTTCATTTTCTCAGGCTACAATATGGTTTCTTTGTTCTGGGGAAGCAAAGGCTATTGGCATCTCAATGCAGACATCTCAGCTTGCAAATGAGGGGAAAAGAAAGCAACTCTCAGCATCTGAACACCAAATCTCTCAAAAGTTCTCTGACCCGGTGTGGCTCGTATGTCCTCCTTTGGACTAAGTCACTGCAATCTGTTAATCTTGGGGCCACGTTTCTAAACCCTGAGGTTAGGGACAGGGCACTGTCATTGAAAGAATCACTTGAGTAAGTGGGATGGAGAAAGAGATGAATGATGGAGCCATTTCAGGGTAGATGGGCAGAAAGAAAATCATACCCTCTTCATCATTATGTCAATTCCTAAACAAGGCAGAGTTAAGAGGAATCATGCTTTCTTAGTTGAATCTGGAAATTACCATTGATTTTTTTATAGATTGGTACATCAGACTTACTTAATAAGCATCAGTAGTAAGTCAAATATTGATACATTCTCCTTGTTTTTCTCATAAAGTGGTAATTTTTAATAAGGCCTATGTTATTCCTTCACTGAAATATTTTAATGATAGTCTTTATTTTATGATTCTTTAGAATATGAGTCAAAACATTTATTCATTAATTACTGTTTTGCAAGTACAAGTACTACACATTGTATTAGTGTCTCTTAATTTTTGAAGAACAACTTCATCAGCTTAAACATTTAAAGAAAATAGATCTTTAGTAAGAACAGAATGTTCATATTTTATCATACATATTCTACACCTAGAATTAACTCTAAAAGAAGAATATGCTCTAGTAACACCTCTAAGTGATCACATTAGGGAAAATTGTCTTTTTTTTTTTTTTTTTTTTTTTCCTTTGGCGGAGTTGTGCTCTTCTTGCCCAGGCTGGAGTGCAGTGGCGCAATCTCGGCTCACTGCACCCTCCGCCTCCCAGGTTAAAACAATTCTCCTGCCTCAGCCTCCCGAGTAGCTGGCATTACAGGCATGCACCACCACGCCCGGCTGATTTTCTATTTTTAGTAGAGACAGGGTTTCTCCATGTTGAGGCTGGTCTTGAACTCCTGACGTCAGCTGATCCGCCCGCCTTGGCCTCCCAAAGTGCTGGGATTACAGGCATGAGCCACTGCGCCCGGCTGCAAAATTGTCTTATAAGGTCAGTATTGCACGCTATTTAAAAATATATTTAATTAGACCAATAATAATTATTTAACCAAATTAATAATAGAAAAAGCAATTTCTGCTGTGGACTTTCTATGTTTATTTATGTATTTATTTATTTTTTTTTTGAGACAGAGTCTTGCTGTCGCCCAGGCTGGACTGCAGTGGCACAATCTCGGCTCACTGCAGGCTCCGCCCCCCGGGGTTCAGGCCATTCTCCTGCCTCAGCCTCCCGAGTAGCTGGGACTACAGGTGCCCGCCACCTCGTCCGGCTAATTTTTTGTATTTTTAGTAGAGACGGGGATTCAGCGTGTTAGCCAGGATGATCTCGATCTCTTGACCTCGTGATCCACCCGCCTCGGCCTCCCAAAGTGCTGGGATTACAGGCGTGAGCCACCATGCCCGGCCCCTATGTTTATTTTTTAAAAAATAATTCTGTATTCAACTTAATTCACTATGTTAAACAATAATTACTGCCAATTTCTTTAAAAACACACATTTTCTTACAGATGATTAACAGTCGTAATTTAAGGGAGAAAAACTTGTTTGAATATGACTTTTAGGTATTTTTCACAGATGATTTTACATTTTAGAAATTCACAGAGTATCCTTCATAGTTATTGTAAAGTGGTAGGTCATGTGATTTATCATGTTAAACTAAGTTAAGTTACACCCCAAATTATAAGAATGGAAATCTATCTAGTGTAAAGAGAAAAAAAAATAGGCTGTACCTTTGTTATAGAACTTAGTATTTCCTGTGTATGGATATGTTTCAAGGATTGCAGCATCACTAAAAAATACTAAAGAAATAAGGTTATTCATAGAGAACAGTTTTGTATGTTGATATTTAATTTTCCTTCAATACCAGGTTACTCCAGATGGTCCTAGTGGGCTTGTCCCATATCACTAGGTTAGTATTTATATAACCTTGACCTTTAGAACTTAACGATATTAGCAATTACTTTATGAACTTGTGGCTGCTAGCCATTATATTCAGTGACCACGACAAATTCCTTGACACATATATTTGGAAAAATTTCCTCTAGACACTTCAAAAGGAACTTTCCACTCATTTGAAATGCAATTAAGGTTACTAATACATGAATTTAAAACTAGATGAATAACAGAAAAGAATTATCTGCAACAAAACCTATTTACTATACCTTGTAAATGCACTGTCATCACAGAGGGCACAGCTGGAATAAAATTAATACATGCTGCAGCATGTGAGCCCAGAGGATGTACCATATCACAGACACAGTGTCAGCCTGAACTTAAAATTTCCCATCTCATAGATTGGATTTTCAACTTTGACTGTATTTGAATATTATTAATATATTTGCCCACAAGTAATTGTTTTAGAAATTACTCCTCAGCAGCAATATAAAATCTCAAACTGTGATGGCAACACTTACCAAGAATACTGTTTTTTTATTGCTTCATTACACCCACTGGGCCATTTTTATTGTTGAATTTAATTGGTAAGTGTTCATTTTTCCAAATAGTGCAAACACATCAGGGCAAAACTGTGTTAGAATTAGCAAAGAATAACAGATGGTATATAAGGGTTAGCATTTATATAGCTCTGTAAGTAGAACTCACTTCTGGAATATCCTAATATCATTTGGAAGGAAATGCTTGTGCTTAATGAACAACAGGACACTTTCAACAGGACACAAGGCAGTGTAGAATTGGCTGGGCCCATGTCTGTGTCTATTAATGGCTGTTTTGCGGTATGCCAAACAAAACAACTTTGAGCTATTTAAATTTGGCTTATTGTCATCACCTAACATACAAGGCATACAAATCTAAAAATATCAGATTTTTGGTGGTGAGCAGGAAGATAAAGACAAGTATTTCTGTAATGCTTCTTTCTAGATAATAATAAACGATTTATTAACACTTTAGATCTGCAAATCTACAAACCAGTCCAAATTTGCTCAATAATATTAAACCTTCCTTTTTTCTTCTCTTTTTTCCTCCTTTGGGTTCCCTTATTCCTGTTTCAAATCTCCCCTCGGTTCTTACTTGCGTCTCTGAACAGAGGTTTGAATACTAAGAATTGTCATAAGTCTGTGAAATTAATATTTTATATAAGATCTCAAGGTGTAGACTGAGGATAGCAATGTATATATTTGTGTTAGGCTCTAGTTAGTTTGGTTTCCTTGTCTGAACCACAGAAGAGATGATTCCAGTGACATTTTCTCAGTTGCCCCATGTATGGTTCCTATCTATGCCATTCTGGATATGTAAGACAGGAGTTAATCCATCACTTGCAGTTTATGCCGTAGGGCATGCCTAACGGATCCTCTCTCAGAATCCCAGTTGAGGAAGACAGTTCATAACAAGTCAGGGATGACCTTGGCGCCAACTTTAGTATATGAGCAAAACTTAACCCTAAAACACAAGAATTCCACCTGGAAAAAACTGTAGAAATGTTGGAGTTACCAGTTAAGGAATGGATTGTACACCTAATGAAGAGAAACAAAGAAACAAAAAACTCTGGTTTTTCTGCTAAGCCTAGGAGGCTGTTGGGCTTTCTAAGAGAACTTGCCCTAAATCAGCGTATATTCTCTGCTCAGCAGCAATCCAGCTGGATTGTTTCTAATGCCATTTGAATATTTGTTTTTATTTACTTGTCTTTGTAACCAGTGTTAGAGATGAACTGCCAGTCCTAACAAGAAAAGAAAAGAAGAAATGAAATAGAAATGCTTAAAAGCAAAAAGTTCCTAATACCATGAGAAGATATTTCTCAAGATATTTGAAAATATTTTAAATAGTATGGACACGGCCGGGCGCGGTGGCTCATGCCTGTAATCTCAGCACTTTGGGAGGCTGAGACAGGCAGATCACGAGGTCAGGAGATCGAGACCATCCTGGCTAACACGGTGAAACCCCGTCTCTTCTAAAAAATACAAAAAATTATCCGGGTGTGGTGGCGGGCGCCTGTAGTCCCAGCTACTCGGGAGGCTGAGGCAGGAGAATGTCGTGAACCCAGGAGGCGGAGCTTGCAGTGAGCAGAGATCGCGCCACTGGACTCCTGCCTTGGCAACAGAGAAAGACTCCATCTCAAAAAAAAAAAAAAAAAAAAAAAAAACTATACATACATATTTGTATGTAAACACATTCACACAATAACTTGCTAAAACATACAGCAGAGTCAGTGTGTTTCTTCCAATGCACTTTCCTATATGAAGCAAGACAATTACAGGTATGATTTAGCAGGAAATACTGTTTTAATTGCCGTTGGTCTTTCATCTCTCCGCTCCAAGTCTCTCTTCATAGTGTTGCCAGCAGTGTCTTATGAAACTACAAACCTATCATTTTACTTACTAAAATAAATCTAATGCTTTGTCTTTGTCCACAGAATAAACTTTGAAAATTCAGCTTCTGCCTCTTAGGGCTATTCTTTTCCCATCTTTCCTCCGTGATTCCTGTGTACACTCCATTTCTGGTGTTGAAAGGTGAAGTTTGTGTTATTGATTGCAACTTCATGAACTCTAACAAGGTGCAGGATTTGTAGACCCACTTACTTAATGGCATGCAACGTCCCCTTTGCCATATTCACAGGTTCTGGAGAGTAGAGTGTGGATATTCTTGTGTATAGAGCTTGCATTATTCTGCCTGCCACAGCTACCCTAGGAGAAAGGAAGTCTGGGAAAGATAGTCTCTCAGTGGCCAGCTGCATCCCAGTGACAACTCTACATTATTGTGGACAGCTATTATCACTGTCAGAATAAATATATGATTCTACACAGTTGAGCCTCCTTTGCTATTTTACTCCACAAGGTATAAACCAATGTTAAAATAATATTTCCTAATTTTAATTAAATATATATCTGTTATAATGTTTTCAAGTTTAATGTTAAATTTTAATTTGAGTAAAATGTCTAAGTATTCCTCATGAGAATTTTGTTCCCTTCTGGTTTCTTCACTAACTTCATTCTCCTTACAAAAAGAACAAAATGGAATATCTGTGTAATATTTTAAAAGTACATATATGTCTTCGTGTGTGTGTGTATGTGTGTGTGTCTGTGTGTGTGTGTGTGTGTAGGGTGAGATGGAGAGAGAGAAAAAAGTCACCATAGGAAAGTTTTCATATTTTATAAGTTGATTTTTCTAAATTAATTATGGTCTTAAGTAGTTTAAACCACCCAAAGTGCTCCATTAGCTATCATGAGCTTGAGAAATAGATATGTATCACCAGTTAATTGAAAAACATATGGTGTTGATTAGTGTTTAGCACTCTTATTTTAATAGATTTCGATTAAATAAATGACTGCAGTGTATTTCCACAGTACAAGATGCCAGTTAAAAGTTGATGCTAGAAAAAGGAACTGAACAAAGAAACCAAGAAATATTAGTGAAGAATGGCCATGAAATTTTTGAAGAATTTGTTCATGTCTTTTTATATGTGGGAAGATTTTAGATTGTGTGATCTCCTCATTTGTTATAATCTAGGATGTCATTAGGCCCTGACTCTAAAGCCGGAGCCTGAGTTCAAAACCCAGCTCTGCCACTTACTGGCTGTGAATCTGTTTTCTCATCTGTACATTGGGGATAATAACAGTACCTACCTCACTGGCAGTGCTTTGAGGATTAAGTGAATTAGCATTTGTAGTTAGTAACATTATAGAAGTGTTTATAATCATTTATAAACAAACACTAAAAATACTGACATTTTCATTAATGTCCTTCATAAAATGCCAGTTGATTATGAATAATCTCAAATACAGTATTTGCCAGTTACTCTAAATACTTCTTTTGAACAAGACATATTTTATGAATACTGGGGTCTAACCTATCTCGTAAGAGCATGAAATTAAGATGCTGGGATTTCAGTAGGAAATTATTCTCATGAGACCAAAAATATGTCACATTCTTATGACCCAGCTCATTGTATCAGACTTATAAGGAAAGTCAGATCAAAATCAGAAGATTGCGTGTTGGTCATGAAATCAGGACAGGTAAAGTGAAATGAAACAATAATTTTATAACTTCAGGACATGGCAGCCTGCAATGTCTCTGATGACAGAGATGGTCATGCCACTAGCCAAGTTTTAACTAGAACACTTGTCCCCACTGAAGAGTGCTTTAACAGACCCAGGTGACACTCCCTTCTCTGACTTGTTCATGTGTTTCCATGGTTGACCATTTCCTCGAAGTCAGTATTTCTTCATGTCTCTGGATGTGTTTATTCAAGTTACGTCAAATTGCTTCTGAACTCATGCTGGTCTGGGAGCATTCTTTCTCTCCAAGATGACTGTGCAGATTTTTTTTCTGACACATTATGTATTGATTTCAAAGATTAATTCTTCAGAGACCTTTCTTATTTTGAAGATCCTAAAGAAAAACCTCACTTTGTAACTCCAGTTACATGAAATAAACTTGCCGAATTAAGCAATCAGAATGCAAAACTAGTAGAATTTGGAAACATTATTTAAGAGAGTGTGAGTGTTTGTCCCGGAAAGTCCCAAGTTTTGCCTATTTACAATTTTAGTAAAATATTATTAAAAGTTGAACTAAAACAAGCCAACATGAGTTGAGTAGAGATCTACTCTTTCATGCCATCTTCTGCCACTGTCCTGTCATGCAATAAAGAAAGTTATCAGGTTAACACGTGGTTAAATCTACAATACAGTCAGCAATAACATCCCTTTATCTGCACAGATTTCAGAAAAAATAACATCTTTCTCCCCAGGGTGCTTTTCCAGGTGGGACAGAAATCTTTCATTTTTAAAAAAGAAAGTGGGCCGGGCGTGGTGGCTCACACCTGTAATCCCAGCACTTTGGAAGGCCAAGGTGGGTGGATCACGAGGTTAGGAGTTCAAGCTCAGCCTGGCCAAGATGGTGAATCCCTGTCTCTACTAAAAATACAAAAATTAGATGGGTGTGGTGGCAGGTGCCTGTAATCCCAGCTACTCAGTAAGCTGAGGTAGGAGAATTGCTTGAACCCGGGAGCAGAGGTTGCAGTGAGCCAAGATCACTCTACTGCACTCCAGCCTGGACAACAGAGTGAGACTCCATCTCAAAAAGAAAGAAAGAAAGTGAACATTCAATGGGTAGCTCATATTTAAATACATGTATTATTTGTTTTAGGAAAAAAAGATTGCCACTGTCCATGGTTTTTGCACATAAAATTGTAGTTTAGCTTGCATTAAGCCTGCAATAAAAGTTGTTTTTACTAACGAGCACCATTGAATTAGAAATGAGTATGACCCTGACAATATTATATGTGAACATTTGTCTATTATGCCATTTAATTTGGCTCAAATGCTCTCTTAGTATTTCGTTTCTGTCCCCAGTTATTATTGATCTATACATTTATTACTTGAAACTTAACAATTTTAAAGTTTCTACAACCTTTTCGGTTTTTATCACTGGAATTTTGGATCGGGTAAAGTAGATTGCTCTCTCATTGGTAGATTGTAGATATAATGAACTGAAGTTGATAGTAAATAACAATAGCCAATGTACAGCAAGGTATCTCCCGATTTCAGCATTTCTGGAAGAAAATTCATGTTTACTTAAAACATATTTTAACCTACTTAAAAACTCAGGATAAGTCAGGATTAAAATTAAAAAAAGATAAAAAAAATGGCCAAGTGACACCACTACAAATTGTAAAAACGGATATCTATGGGGTCACAAATCTATAACATCTTAGCATGTGAAGGAACTTCATGGCAATGTAGTCCATTTGTCCTTTTTTGTTTTGTTTTGTTTGAGACATAGTTTCACTCTCGTCACCCAGGCTGGAGAGCAAACTCCTGCTCCCAGTTTAAGCGTTTCTCCTACCTCAGCCTCCTGAGTAGCTGGGATTATAGGCACCTGCCCCCACGCCTGGCTAATTTTTGTATTTGTAAGTAGAGACAGGGTTTCATCATGTTGGACAGGCTGGTCTTGAATTCCTGACCTCAGGTGATCCACCCGCTTCAGCCTCCCAAAGTGCTGGGATTACAGGCGTGAGCCACTGTACCTGGCCCCATTTGTCTATCTTTGGATCTAGTACCATCGAGTCTTTTGCTTGTGTAGTTGAATTCTGAGAGCATCATCAAATGCAAAAGTTGTATAAATTAACACACACAGTGTTGAAGATTTGAGATCTGCCACAATTAGAGGAAAATTAGATGATAAAATATATGTTGAAATGATTTATATCCCTTGAAGTCAAAGCAAACAAAAATTTTTAAGATATACTTTAAAGACAAAATACCATGTTGCCCTGAGGTCAATAATGGTTCCATGAACATGAGTGTGAAATAGCACTTTTCCAAGTGGGCCAGGATTTATTGCATTGGAAGGGAATAGAGATCATTTGTTCAACTCCTTACAAATGGGAGAACAGAGTCAGAGGGGTGAAGGGTTTGCTGGAGGCCACACAACTTGAACATGTTACAATCAGCACATTTTGATAATCCTTGCTTTTTGTACCACTACTGTAAGTAAATTAATGATCAGAACTCCTAAAAGTGATCTTTGAATTCACCAGATAATTGGACTATATATTTAGTTTAAAATTCACATACTGACAAAGTGAAACTCATGGTTTTGTACCCTACATTTCTTAAATCTTAACCTGAATAAAAAATGGAACTTTCTTTTTTTAATTAACACTTCTTTCACAGTATAAAAGTAAAATATAAAAAATGCAAAAACAATTTGTTAAAAGCTAGATTTAAAAAAACTAAAGCTACAGGAAAGGTGAAAAAATAACTAATAGTTCTAAGACCTCCATTTTGCCAAGTTCCATTTTAATTAGGAAGCAACATTCAAAAGGGCAATTACAGTTTAATAATCTACTAAACCCATTTTTAAATGAAAATATATGTATTAATGACACAATAGAAATACACTTTTGTAAGTAACTTTCATAAAGAATCCTTGGTTTTAAAACTTCTCATTCTCGGGAGGCCGAGGTGGGTAAATCACGAGGTCAGGAGTTCGAGACCAGCCTGGCCAATGTGGTGAAACACTGTCTCTACTAAAAATACAAAAATTAGCTGGGCATGGTGGCGTGTGCCTGTAGTCCCAGCTACTCGGGAGGCTGAGGCAGGAGAATCGCTTGAACCCGGGAGGCGGAGGTTGTAGTGAGCCGAGATTGCGTCACTGCGCACTGCACTCCAGCCTGGGTGACAGAGTGAGACTCCATCTCAAATTGGAAAAAAAAAAAATTTTCATAGATGACTATGAAAAATGAAAAGGAAAAATGTCCAAGGAACTTCCTCTCTTAATAATACTATATGTAATCTTAACTATTCATGCTATAGTTTTAACTCATTTTTCTTTCATTAATAGAAGTGGACAGAAGCTAAAAACCACCTTCAATTAAAAATATTCCTTTATTTGCTTTAAGACTTGTATTAAGTTTCTTCCTTGCCTTCTTTTCAGGTCTAAGAAACCCAGTTTTTTACAATTTAAATTTAATACTTAATCTTTCACATTTTTTCTTAGATCTTTATTTATATCCATATCCATCATTTCTCTATTTGGAGCTTAAATCTAAATATAATGTATTTGAGAAATATAACAAAATATTTACTAAAGTCTCCTACATGTGAAAAAAATCTCTATTGTATATGTATAATTATTTTTTATCCTAAATTTACTACACTGCAATGCATTTTTATTTATAATAACTGCTTTAAGTAATTTTTGATTTGGATTCTTTTAACAGTCTTGACTTAGTTCTACAAACTTATTAAACAATCTTTCAAGCTTATTTGGATAATAGAAAAATATGTTAAATGGTACCATAGTGAAAAATGAATACTACCTAGTATATCTTTTTAATGGGTTTCTACTTGCTCTAAGTCAAATTCGATAGTGATACTATCTATCTACTGTGTATCTAGTTTAGCAAATAAATTTCGTCTTATATGGTAAATCTCAATCATTTGTGGATCCCTGCAATGTGTCGTGTGAAACCAAATCCAGCCTCTGAGGAAAAGATTGTCATAATTGATTAGTTATGTTTGTCATAGATGTGCATCAGGTGATCAAGTTCTTCATATGGGAAAGAGTTAACTTATTTCTTTTAACTTTTACTCAAGTATGTTTGGGATTAGGGATACAGGTGGCATATTTAATTCATTTAACAAAAAAACATGGTTTTGGTTAGGTGGTAATTTGTTTTAAGACATTTTCTGGACAAATATTTTTCCTTGGAAATTTGGATTACTTTCTAATTATAATATTAATTATTGCAAGAGAGTTACTTGGTATAGTAGTTATGTATTTATGCATAATAATATTACAGAAGTTTTATGTCTTAAGACAACACACATTTATTAGCTCACAATTTCTGAGGAGCAATAGTCCACACATTGCCTAACCAGGACTTCTTCCAGGCTACCATAAAGATATAGGCAGGGATGTGTTTTCATCTATAGTTCAACGGGGGAAGGAACCACTTCCTACTCATATGTTTGTTTGCAGCGTTCAGCTGCTTATTATGGTCTCGTTTTTTAACTGGTTTTTGGCCAGAGACTACGCTAAGATCCTTGCCACATGATGCTCTTCACAGGGAAACTCATAATAAGATCACATTTTTTTCAGATTGTGGAAGTGAAATGTAAGACAACATGAAAAAGCTTTGGCGGCTTGCTTCTTCAAAGCTAGTGAGGGAGAGTCTATGGGCATTACTATCTTTTTGTAACATAATCCCACTCATGATGTATATTCCGTCACCTTTACCATATTCTATTGGTAGAAGCAAGTTACAGGTTCTACCCTCCAGGAGAGTGGACTATGGAAAGGTCTGATTACCTCAAGGTGGAAATTAGAGGGACCATCCTAGAGTATATCTGCCACAGTTAGGATGCATAAATTTTCAGGGAAATTTATCTGGGTATAAGAAAATATTATCATATAGCCTGAAGATATCCTGAATCATCATTAGTACCTGCTTTTCTCCTTTAACAGTGAAAGGGAGAAAACTGTAAAAGGAAACATTGATCTAAGAGTAATTATGACATTTATAAGAATTGTTATGGAACAATTGGATGCAGATAATATGAGAAAGTCTGTATTACAAAAAGACTAGCCATGGAGAGCAGTTGAAATCACCAAAGTACTAAAATATATTTTAAGAAGACAGAATCAATGAGATAAGAAAGAAAACCTGAGACTTTAAGCATTATAAATGAGAGAGGGAGAAAGCAAAGCTGTCTCTTAAAAAAAAAAAAGAATAAAAGCATATAGCTACTGGATTTACAAGCCAAAATCTTCATCACAATTCTCTCTTAGCATTACTGACTGATAAAAGTCATAGTCAGTATGATATTGGCTGTGGGTTTGTCATAGATAGCTCTTATTATTTTGAGATACGTCCCATCAATACCTAATTTATCGAGAGTTTTTAGCATGAAGCATTGTAGAATTTTGTCAAAGGCCTTTTCTGCATCTATTGAGATAATCATGTGGTTTTTGTCTTTGGTTTGTTTATATGCTGGATTATGTTTATTGATTTGCATATGTTGAACCAGCCTTGCATCCCAGGGATGAAGCCCACTTCATCATGGTAGATAAGCTTTTTGATGTTCTGCTGGTTTCGGTTTGCCAGTATTTTATTGAGGATTTTTGCATTGATGTTCATCAGGAATATTGGTCTAAAATTCTCTTTTTTTTTGTTGTGTCTCTGCCAGGCTTTAGTATCAGGATGATGCTGGCCTCATAAAATGAGTTAGGGAGGATTCCCTCTTTTTCTATTGATTGGAATAGTTTCAGAAGGAATGGACCCAGCTCCTCCTTGTACCTCTGGTAGAATTCGGCTGTGAATCCGTCTTGTCCTGGAGTTTTTTTGGTTGGTAAGCTATTAATTATTGCCTTAATTTCATAGCCTGTTATTGGTCTATTCAGAGATTCAACTTCTTCCTTGTTTAGTCTTGGGAGAGTGTATGTGTCGAGGAATTTATCCATTTCTTCCAGATTTTCTAGTTTATTTGCGCAGAGGTGTATATAATAGTCCCTGACGGTAGTTTGTATTTCTGTGGGATTGGTGGTAATATCCCCTTTATCATTTTTTATTGCATCTGTTTGATTCTTCTCTCTTTTCTTCTTTATTAGTCTTGCTAGTGGTCTATCAATTTTGTTGATCTTTTCAAAAAACCAGCTCCTGGATTCATTGATTATTTGAAGGGTTTTTTGTGTCTCTATTTCCTTCACTTCTGCTCTGATTTTAGTTATTTCTAGCCTTCTGCTAGCTTTTGAATGTGTTTGCTCTTGCTTCTCTAGTTCTTTTAATTGTGATGTTAGAGTGTCAATTTTAGGTCTTTCCTGCTTTCTCTTGTGGGCATTTAGTGCTATAAGTTTCCCTCTACACACTATAAATGTGTCCCAGAGATTCTGGTATGTGGTGTCTTTGTTCTCATTGGTTTCAAAGAACAACTTTATTTCTGCCTTCATTGAATGGGCAAAAACTGGAACCATTCCATTTCAAAATTGGCACAAGACAGGGATGCTCTCTCACCACTCCTATTCAACATAGTGTTGGAAGTTCTGGCCAGGGCAATCAGGCAGGAGAAGGAAATAAAAGGTATTCAATTAGGAAAAGAGGAAGTCAAATTGTCCCTGTTTGCAGATGACATGATTGTAGATCTAGAAAACCCCATCGTCTCAGCCCAAAATCTCCTTTAGCTGATAAGCAACTTCAGCAAAGTCTCAGGATACAAAATCAACGTGCAAACATCTCAAGCATTCTTATACACCAATAACAGACAAACAAGAGAGCCAAATCATGAGTGAAGTCCCATTCACAATTGCTTCAAAGACAATAAAATACCTAGGAATCCAACTTACTAGGGACGTGAAGGACCTCTTCAAGGAGAACCACAAACCACTGCTCAGTTAAATAAAAGAGAATACAAACAGATGGAAGAACATTCCATGCTCATGGGCAGGAAGAATCAATATTGTGAAAATGGCCATACTGCCCAAGGTAATTTATAGATTCAATGCCATCCCCATCAAGCTACCAATGACATTCTCCACAGAATTGGAAAAAACTACTTTAAAGTTCATATGGAACCAAAAAAGAGCCTGCATTGCCAAGTCAATCCTAAGCCCAAAGAACAAAGCTGGAGGCATCATGCTACCTGACTTCAAACTATACTACAAGGCTACAGTAACCAAAACAGCATGGTACGGTTACCAAAACAGAGATATAGATCAATGGAACAGAACAGAGCCCTCAGAAATAACACCACACATCTACAACTATTGGATCTTTGACAAACCTGACAAAAACAAGAAATGGGGAAAGGATTCCCTATTTAATAAATGGTGCTGGGAAAACTGGCTAGCCATATGGAGAAAGCTGAAACTGGATCCCTTCCTTACACGTTATACAGCAATTAATTCAAGATGGATTAAAGACTTAAATGTTAGACCTAAAACCATAAAAACCCTAGAAGAAAACCTAGGCAATACCATTCAGGACATAGGCATGGGCAAGTACTTCATGTCTAAAACACCAAAAGCAATGGCAACAAAAGCCAAAATTGACAAATGGGATCTAATTAAACTAAAGAGCTTCTGCACAGCAAAAGAAACTACCATCAGAGTGAACAGGCAACCTACAGAATGGGAGAAAATTTTTGCAATCTACTCATCTGACAAAGGGCTAATATCCAGAATCTACAATGAACTCAAAGAAATTTACAAGAAAAAAACAACCCCATCAAAAAGTGGGCAAAGGATTTCAACAGACACTTCTCAAAAGAAGATATTTATGCAGCCAAAAGACACATGAAAAAATGCTCACCATCACTGGCCATCAGAGAAATGCAAATCAAAACCACAGTGAGATACAATCTCACACAGTTAGAATGGCCATCATTAAAAAGTCAGGAAACAACAAGTGCTGGAGACAATGTGGAGAAATAGGAACACTTTTACACTGTTGGTGGGACTGTAAACTAGTTCAACCATTGTGGAAGTCAGTGTGGCCATTCCTCATGGATCTAGAACTAGAAATACCATTTGACACAGCCATCCCATTACTGGATATATACCCAAAGGATTATAAACCATGCTGCTGTAAAGACACATGCACACATATGTTTATTGTGGCACTATTCACAATAGCAAAGACTTGGAACCAACCCAAATGTCCAACAACGATAGACTGGATTAAGAAAATGTGGCATATATACACCATGGAATACTATGCAGCCATATGAAAGGATGAGTTCATGTCCTTTGTAGGGACACGGATGAAGCTGGAAACCATCATTCTCAGTAAACTATCGCAAGGACAAAAAACCAAACACCGCATGTTCTCACTCATAGGTGGGAATTGAACAATGAGAACACATGGACACAGCAAGGGGAACATCACACTCCGAGGCCTGTTGTGGGGTCAGGGGAGGAGGAAGGGATAGCATTAGGAGTTATACCTAATGTTAAATGAGGAGTTAATGGGTGCAGCACACCAACATGGCACATGTATGCGTATGTAAGAAACCTGCACATTGTGCACTTGTGCCCTGAAACTTAAAGTATAATAATAATAAAAAGTCATAGTCAGTCTAGCCTACATTATCTTGCTCTTCTCAAACTCCACAGAGAACTAGGGTATTGTGTGATGTGATGTACAAATATCCTAAGTGGCTAAACGAGTGCTAGACACAGGGCAGGTACTTAAAAATATATTTGTCATATGACTTTTCGATAACTTGTATGATGCCTACCTTTTTTTCTTGGCATAACTTTTCACCAGATATACGTAGAAACAATCATTCTCTAATTCAGGTCTTCAGAAATTTTTCTGGGGCAAACCATTCTTAAGTTTTATGTAAGCTGTTTTAGATCCAAAGTAGGGTAGAACTAGCTGAAAGCGCAAAGATATTTGGTGCATTTTCAAGAAAATAGGGTTGATGCTTAAAGTAGCTTTAAAAAAATCTGGTCTGAGAACTCAGGAGCAGGACTCCCAGTGCAGCCTCAGCATCCCTGGTGTGATGGCAGACACGCTGTGTGGCATAACTCCAGGGGGATCATGTTTTGCCAAGGAGGCCCTGATGGCATGACTGATTCAAGAAGAGATTCCTAAAATAGGAACAATAGGTCAGAATACAGGAAAAGATTTTCATAGTGTTGGTTAAAAAATGTTATGATAGTAATATAATATAATGTTTCATTGGACTTTGAAACTTTGAGGAATACATCCATGACATTGAAATTTAAGACATATCTGATTTATTGTTTATATAGTAGTGGATTCTACTTGAATAATTTACCTTTTGTAACAAAATGTTTTTGTTTTTATTTTCGAGGTTAAACTATGGGCTCCCATTTGGCCTCAAAAATATTTTAGTGCTTTCATGGTGAGTCATTTGAAGATTAAGGTAAAATTTCTTTTTGAAACTGAGGACTCAAAATAGAAATTCTGATTTGAAGCTTACAATTCTAAAAAGTCTACTGCTTAAAAGAGAGAAAGGAATGCATTTAAAAGTTTCATTCTGTATCTCATTCTGCCACTCTGGGCTTAATTTTTATAGGTGAATCTGCAAATATTCAGTTAAGACTTCCATCACCTTGTAAAAGCCATAATTGTATTGAGACCAACAAATTTAGTGTGATGCTGGGATGTGGTAAAAACTGTACTTGAAATACAATCCATTAACCTTGATTTGCCTTATGTAGTCTTCTATAATGTAATTTCCTATCATAAAAGTAAGATGTTCCTAATTAAAATGTTCTCATTTTTGAAGTTCCTAAGTGATATTTAAGTTAGGAGACTATGTAAAACAGTTAATGCTTTTTAATAAAGAACTTACTGTAACATGCGACAAACAATTTAGATTATCTTCTATTCTGTGACTTTCGCGGGTTTAGCTTTAGTATCTGAGTTGTGTGGCTAAATATTGGTGAGTTCGTTAGCTGTGCTATAAACACACACATACCACTGAAGCCGAATGTTGTGTTAGAATATGTGTATGTTAGATATTTACAGAATTACAGTAATGCTATTTTTATGTCTTGGGCATTTCCAGATGCAGTAGTTTTAATTTTAAATTCACACTGCACTCTAGTGGGGAATTAGATCAAAGCAAAATTATTTTTATAATGGTACTTTATAACAGTATGAACTATTTACAGTTCTAATGGTGAAACATAAAAGATATGGTGGCTCACTATAATTTTCTCAAATGCTAAATGCTATAAATATTTTATATATTATATATAATATGTATTTAATATTTTACCATAACAGTAGAATAAATTTTTCTACATTAGTCTTGAAAATAGAGGAAGATTCACTATTGAAGTAGTTTATTTGATTTATATATATGTATTCCAAATATGCTGCATGAAATAGATATACGTTATATATACATATGTATAATTTATGCACACATATACAATATGTATATGCATATACAGATGTAAGCAATGCTCTCTAAATCCTAATACAAGGAAATGCTGAATAAAAGTTACTACCTATTTTTTTCGTCGGAAAAAGACCAAATTTCTTTCACAAGTTTTATGAATAAAAATGAGATTTAAAAATATTTGCTTTGAATAGTTCATTACTAGTGTTAATTTTATGAAGCAATTTAACTTAAATCCTGCACAGGCAACTTTGACAGCAATGTGTGGCTAGAGCCACCTTTCAAATCACCTAATAGCTTTTTTTTTTTCATTTTTTCTAAGTTATTTCAAATTAATTTTAGTGCTTTCAAAATCCACTTATGATAATTGTCTCTGGAAATTTTATTCCAAGTAAGCAGTATCTAATCCCATGACATTAGTACAGTATTTTTCCCTTTTTACTCTGTATATGCTTATTCATGATTTCCACAACCTTTTACCATTTTTAAAGGTGATTTTAAATGCTTTCTGCAAAATGACATATTACAGTAGCAGTTGTAGCATCCTATTCTTACAAATAATACATCTTTGTTATATTTTTCCCTTCATTTTATGAGCTGGTCAAGAAAATTGTATAAGAATTATAGCCGAGCAGGGTGGCTCACGCCTGTAATCCCAGCACTTTGGGAGGCCGAGGCGGGCCGATTACAAGGTCAGGAGATCGAGAACGTCCTGGCTAACACAGTGAAACCCCACCTCTACTAAAAGTACAAAAAATTAGCTGGGCGTGGTGGCGGGCACCCAGCTACTTGGGAGGCTGAGGCAGGAGTATGGCGTGAACCCGGGAGGCGGAGCTTGCAGTGAGCAGAGATTGCGCCACTGCACTCCAGAGACTGCGCCTCAAAAACAAAAACAACAAAAACAAGAAATACAAGCTCCGTTAGGATTTGTATATATCATACAAATTACAGCTCCCCTTCTGTGAAATGGACTAGATTGATATCTTCCCATGTAGTACTTTTTTTCCATAATAAAGCAATTTTAAGAACTCTTTATAAGAGACTCTATAAGGAATTCGATATTGGTGGATTCCTCTTTTCAGAAGAATAAGTTTTTTTGAGCAAAACTTTTGTAAAATTTGGGGAATATTTAGACATTAAATTTTATTTTTTCAATGAAATTATTTTTAAAGAAATGGCCAAAATCTGTCACCTGTTGTGCTCTATATAAATATCATTAAAACTTAAGAATATAAAGCTGCTTACCCAATAAACTTGTAATTTTGACTTTTTAATGAAATAGCCAACTGTCATCTACCCTGACTAGGTGTATTTCAATGTTATTGCCATGAAGTATCTCTAGACTAGATTTTTATTTCATTTTCCGTTGAACCAAAAATAATTTCTGGAGATATTATCACATCAAGATTTATTTTATTTTATTATTGTACTTTAGGTTTTAGGGTACATGTGCACAATGTGCAGGTTTGTTACATATGTATCCATGTGCCGTGTTGGTTTGCTGCACCCATTAACTCGTCATTTAGCATTAGATATATCTCCTAATGCTGTCCCTCCCCCCTCCCCCAACCCCACAACAGTCCCCGGAGTGTGATGTTCCCCTTCCTGTGTCCATGAGTTCTCATTGTTCAGTTCCCACCTGAGTGAGAACATGAGGTGTTTGGTTTTTTGTCCTTGCGATAGTTTACTGAGAATGATGTTTTCCAGTTTCATCCATGTCCCTACAAAGGACATGAACTCATCATTTTTTATGGCTGCATAGTATTCCATGGCGATTCCTCAGGGATATAGAACTAGAAATACCATTTGCCCAGCCATCCCATTACTGGGTATATACCCAAAGGACTATAAATCATGCTGCTGTAAAGACACATGCACAGGTATGTTTATTGCGGCACTATTCACAATAGCAAAGACTTGGAACCAACCCAGATGCCCAACAACGATAGACTGGATTAAGAAAATGTGTCACATACACATCAAGATTTTTAAAGGAAATTTTAGTGTTCAGCCTTGGTCTCTACCGCTATTTATATGAGAGTGTCTGTGCTAAATGTCTTCTAGATATATTATACAGTGGGAGAAGTTATTGTAAAACAATATTTTGGTTTATTTATACCATTTACAGGTGTATGACTTTGTAACTCATTTGTAAAACTACTTACAATGTGGTTTATGGTGCACTAAACTGTCTGTTAGTGGGTGTCATCTACAGATGTTTCATCGTCAATTCAGATTATCTTAGAAACTTGAGATTCTTGGAGATTTTAGAGCCTTGCCACTTTGACAAGGCAACAGACGCAAGAACAATGAGTAAAGCCAATCATGGACAAAACGATGTAACCTGGCTTGATAACGTTAAGATAAAACACTGACATTATTTGCAGGGAAAGTTTTCTACTCATTAAAATTGGGTTTGGTTGTCAACTAATATACACTATTTTACATACTTTAATTTTATATCAATGATTGTGGGAGTTGCAATAGGGTTAAAACACAAAAGGAAATATGAAGTTTATAAATTGTTAATTTTGTGGTGGTTGGCTTGGATACTTCGTGTGTGTGTGTGTGTGTGTGTGTGTGTGTATGTGTACTTATAATCTTAATTGAAACTGATAATAAATAGAAGGAATAAGTTGAGGTGTATTAGATTTTTGGTTAGTGGGTTGGTAGCTCAGTTATTTAGAAGGAAAATTTGAATTAGATAAAATGACTTAGAACTGTATTCCATATTGGATTTTCAACCCTCAACCCTTTCTTTTCTGAATTGAATTGAACTACCTAGTCACAGGCTGGAGTATTCTGAGCTTTTCACAGAGGGCGGGGGAGCCTTTCCATTGTAAATTTGTATATGGCAAGCAAGAAGATAGGAGAAGGTCATTTCAGGCAAATTTGAGATAAAGAGCCAGCCACTGGTGGACCACACATGAAGCAGTGAATGTTTCCCTCATTCTTCACATCACGTAATTTATTTCTACCACGGGATTAATGAGCAAGGGATAAAGAGAAGTTTCTTTCTCAGTTCTTTCTCAGAGCCCAGAAGTTCTCAAGAGGTTCCTGTTTCATTGTCAAGGAGAGAAAATGGTCTCTGCTCTATTTTCCAAATTTAAAAAAATATTAAATAAAACTCTTACTGTCTAATTGTCTTAGAGTTGCAGAAATGTTGACAAATTGGTAGAGTTCCCATAGACCTCCCATCCAGTTTTCTCTATTGTTGATATCTTTTGTAAGTACAGTACATTTATTACAACTAACGAACTAATAATACATTATTATTAATGATACTCTATGTTTTATTTGGATTTCATTAATTTTTCCTCCAATGTCCGTGTTTTATTTCAAGGCCCCACCCAGGATACCACATTTCATTTAGTTTTCGTATTTCTTTAGTCTCCACTGGGCTGTAACAGTTTCTTAGACTTCCCTTAGTTTTGATGACCTCGACAGTTTTGCATATTGGTCAGGTAGTTTGTATACTGTTCCTTAGTTTGTGTTTGTCTATTATTTCTGCGAGGAGGATCATAGAGGTGAAATACCATTGTTAGCACATCATATTAAGGATTTTTGCCATCAATGTGACCTATCACTGTTGATGTGAAACTTGATGTGGCTGCAGTATTATTGGTCAGGTTTTTTCACTATAAAGCTACTTTTCTCCTCTTTCTGTACCACACTGTTTAGATGCAAGTCACTAAGCATAACCTATACTTAAAGAGGAAGAGTGTTGTGCCCTATCCCGCTTTGAATGGAGGATGTCTATTTAAGTTATTTGGAATACTTCCAAATGAGAGTTTGGTATCTATCTCTTCCATTTATATTTGCAACAGTATGTACTCATTGAAATTTATTTTATACTTTAGGTTTTAATCCAATAATATGTTACTTACATTATTGGTCAAGTTTCTCCAGCTTTGGTTCTTGGGAGTTTTTTCAGTTGGCTTCTGTGTCTACAACTTTTGATTCTTAATTAGGTTACACGAATTTTGGGGTCCAGCAGGGACCCACGCCAGGGGTGGCATGGGTTAGAGAAGATGAGCACTTCTCAGGGCAGTGTTGATACCAACAGCTGGTCCTTTGGCAAAGGTGGTGACATTTCAGCTTGTGTCAAAACAATGCACTAAATAAATCAACCGCAAGAACCACATTGCATCCCAGAAAAATATTGTTTCTCCTTTTATTTTTTCTCAAATTACTTCACATACATTGTTTAATATAGCTTACTAAAAATGAGTCATCTTATGTGTGCCACATTTTAATTATTCCTATGAGTCTGCAAGAGTAAATCAGTATCCACATCTAGTAAATTAAAACACACTCACACAAACAAACACCTCATTCCTTTGAGAATTACTCCCAGAATAATTCGAGTTCTTGAACCTGTTAAATAGTGCTGTCTATACCTATATTACTGTATTAAGCCAAACATCTTTCCAGTGTCTTAATGGTTCTGAGGGATGAAGGTTAGGAGGGGAAAAAAGTGGACAAATTGATAAATTATTTTGGGTTCCAAGACAGTCACCTAACGTTTATGTATGACTGCTGAACTTTTTCTCAGTGGAACTCGAATGTGTCGAATTTCCATTTAAAAATTTAAACCTGTCATTTTTACCATATTGGGAAGGAAAATCGCTTAAGAATATTGCCTCCTACTTCACGAGAGTGCCATTTGAGCCATTGCAGTTTTCCTACAAAACCTATTTTTTTTTTTTTTTTTTTTTTTTTTGAGACAGAGTCTCGCTGTATTCCCCAGGCTGGAGTGCAGTGGCGCGATCTCAGCTCCCTGCAAGCTCCGCCTCACAGGTTCACGCCATTCTCCTGCCTCAGTCTCCCAAGTAGCTGGGACTACAGGTGCCGGCCACCACGGCCGGCTAATTTATTGCATCTTTTTAGTAGAGACGGGATTTCACTGTGTTAGCCAGGATGGTCTCGATATCCTGACCTCGTGATCTACCCGCCTCGGCATCCCAGAGCGCCGGGATTATAGGCATGAGCCACCGTGCCCGGCCATCTGTAAATGTTTTATGATGTCCTAACCCAGCCACAATAATTTGAGTTTCTCTTTTTTCCTTAGTGTCAATACCACATAGTTTCTATTTCCTTTTAAAGTTATCATTTTTGCACCTTAGTTCAAAATTAATTGTTGACATTGTCTGATAATATAGTCTTTACTTTCTCAGGTGAGCAGGGGATTCCTCATGTGTAAGCAAATAAATCTCAGAGGCTTAAAGGAAATTCTCCAGTATTTTCCCCTGCTAAATTGTTAGCACATGTTCTTATTTTGTGGGTCGAGATGGAAATGTGAATCAAATAAGAAAATATTTTCTTCCAAATATGTGCGTACATTTAGCAAAAATGATGTGTTACAAGGGCATACCTACTGTGACTATCTCTGTATCATTGCCTAGTTCTGGCAAACCTAAGCTGTTCACGCTGGAGGAAATAAGTTCTTTGGCTTATTTCTTTCAAATATATTGATTTATTTTTTCATAATAAATGGTCATCGTGAAATTTTTTAAATACAGAAATGCTAAAGGAAAACAAGACAACTCTAATCTTGCCACTCAGAATGAAATAATTCTAATACTTTTTCTAAGTCAAGTTTGTGTTTCATATGGTTGTAAACATACTATATGTAAATTTACATCTTATTTTTGGTTTTTACTATATACAAAATATTTTCCCATATTATAAAACTTTCCTGATCTGCTTTTAATGGCTATGCATATTGCAGTGATTTTAGCACATCATCATTTACTTAATCATTTTACTACTTAACAATATTTGAGATAAAAGATTTAAAAGCATAAATCAACTCTAAAGAAGTTTTGAAATGTTCTGATTATAACCTGGATAGATACTTACATTTTTTTATTTATACAAAATTTAAAAAGCTGATTTGGTTACATATTTTCCTTTCATTAAAATTAATCATTTTACAAAGTCAATAAATTTTCTTTTAAAATGACCATTTAAATTGCATAAATTATTTTCACAAGGTTATCTGAGTAAGAGAGATAGAGTTTCCTTTTTAAAAGGAAGTTAATATATTTTACATGAATTAGTTCACAAAGAAAGCATGCATTATGTACTGACCAATCTTTTACTCGTTTTGGAATCTGGATAGTGACTTCAATACCCATAAATAGATTCAAGTATTAGCCATTTATGCATGAGTTCACTAGTTTGATTTTCTTTAAAATTTTATTGGCAAACTGATAATACTTACATATTGTTAAAAACATTTCAGCATTTGTTATCTCATTTGCCTGATACCAAAGTCCATGGCTTTTGCATCATTAAGTTTGTATAATTGCAAGGACCACTTTTGTGATGCTTGTCAGTTTAACTCCACAACCTAGGAGGGTGCTGCCACATAGCAGTCAGTTCATAAATGCACATTAAAATCATGACTGTTTTTCTCTGCTAATATTTTTCAAAGACTTTAAAATAACTCCTTAAAGAATTGAGAGAATTGGAATGGAGAACTCCTATCTGGACCATAGTGTGGTAGAGAGGCCTGGGCAGTGGAAGTAGAGAAAACGTAGAAATGAGGTATTATTATTTTAAATCACTTGTGAATGGGTGTTAAATATAGATTACAATAGTTACTCTAATTATTACCATCTTACTGGACAATAATTGGTGGCACGCACCTGTAGTTCCAGCTACTTAGTGGGCTAAAGTGGGAGGACTGCTTCAGCCCAGGAGGTTAAGGCTGTGCTGAGCCAAGATCATACCACTGCACTACAACTTAAGTGACAGAGTGAAACCCTGTCTCAAATAAATAAATAAATGTCATATTAAGGCCAGAGATACTGAAATTATGAGTTGAACTTTTCTCTTTGGTTTTAGTATACAAAGCATATGTTTATCCAAAAGTAATGCTTTCCAGTGTAAGCCATAAGTCAGTCACACTTTTTTTGTACCCAGATTATGAGGCTGTCTTGGATATTCAAAGCCTCTCTTGTGTGTCAGGTATAAAATATAAAGTTTGGGGTATTGAAACAGTTTTAGTATCTTTGTATGTGTAAATGTGTCCGTCCAGATGTAAGTCACTTTACTTAACTAGTAAGGAATATAAGAATTTTATTTAGTTGAATTAAAACAAAATAATCCAATTCATTATTACATACTAGAGAACATGGTGATTAAAAACGTTGGATTTAGAGATAAACTGAATGCTTATCACAGCTATACCACTTGTTAGCTCTGTGACCTTAGACAAGTTGTTTAATCATTCTAAAACTTAGTTTCCTCAGCTATGAAAAAGGGAAAACTATAGTGCTTATTTCATTGTTACGATAATTAAATGAAGTAATAAAAACATATGGCACAGTATTGGGAATGGATAAAAAGTTAAACATTTGCCATTTATATTGCATTAAAGAGATTGTCTACTTTAGCATAGTGTGAAAGCAATCTATTAAAATGAGAGTACGTGGAAATTTTTAATTCTTGTATGTAGAACAATCCTTATTTGCCACCCAATTTAATAAATATGCAGTAACCTAAAAATCTTGATCTGCTTGTTCATAACCTTCCTTGCACCCCCAGATTTCACCTGTGTACACGATGGCGAGAGTGAGGCTGAATTAATACCTGATGACTTCGAAGAAAAACCAGAAAGAGAAAAGAAACATACCAACTTTACTTTGTGCAACGTATGTAACATTCAGCTGAATTCAGCCGCTCAAGCACAAATCCACTACAATGGCAAATCACATCAAAAGAGATTAAAACAACTCAGCAATGGGATGGTGAAAAATGACAATGGTAAGCTTTTCTAAAAATATTTTCTCAGTTTTACATCATCAACTTAAGTTATTTGTGTACCTGCAGATGTGATGATAAAAGAATGAACTAAGCTATTTTTTTAAACCAGGAAAAATATTACTTAAAATCTTTATTAGCAGAGTACATTAAAATACATCATTTCTCTTTGACGGAGAAGGAGAAATTTTATTCTTTGCACATATTTAATTGTATTAGGGTTGTGACCTGCAGATTATTTACTATTTTCGAAATGTTAGAGTTTTAGAGTTTCTTGATGTGTGCCTTCAATATAGTTACGTATGGAAATAGACATCCTTTTACAGTGTACATAGGACAGTGGGTTTTTATTTTTTATTTTTCATTTCCTGCAGATATTGGGGATTCAACTGGTTAGTAACACTGCAATTGATTTGAAATAATGCATATCTTTTCAAATAGGTGTTTTAATCAATAAACTATGATCCATTAGTACCGGCTTTTGAGTTCCCTAGTGAAAATTTATGGTTTATTTAGTAAGTTAGACTACCTTTTAAAAGTATGTGTTGAATTTATGGGTGAATAGATTTTTCAAATAGCACAAAAATATCTTTGGGAACAAATGGAATGTTATTAGAAAATATAGAGACATGAAGAGAGGAGGGTGGGCCCGTATAGAGGAGACTTTAGGGAGCTAACTCACTGCAAGTTGAGTTACAATATTATATTCTGATTAGATGTTTCATGTTTGATAAATATAATTCATCTGAATTATACTGACATTTAAAAATATGAATGAATTTCGATCTCTTCCTATATTTGACGTCATAAAGATTTTTAATATAATTTTGTAGTTTGCTTTAAGGTGGCCAAATGATGAGAAGGAAAACAAAAGTACATTCTTAAAAGTAGAAATTGCTTCTACCTTGCTTTATGTGTTTTTCATTTATTTGATTTTAGTATGAATGAACTGTAGTATTCTATTGGAAAGGATTTTATATTTCTTTCAAATGTATGCCATTTAGTTAATTATAGATGTTATTTGGCAAAGAGATGTAAGAAACAAAAATTATGATCAGAAAGTAATTGAGAACTATTAAATTCTATAGGCATAAGATAAACCTAGTGACACAGGACATTTCTTGATCACCTTTGCCAGCCAGAAACACCTGGCCAGCAATGTCCTTGCTCTGCCTTGGCCCAGGGCTTTGCGGCTGGCTCTGCCCTGCTGCTGTTTCTGTCATGTGGGCTGGCTGCCCACTGCTCATTAGAGGGCAGAGGGCCACACTGTTACAGCCTTCTCTGTACCCATGTTCGTTGGTCCTGAGCCCTTGTCATGTGTCTAAGAAGAATGAGGATATGCTGACAAATGAAGAGTGAGAAGGGCGGAGAATAATTTATTGAGCAGTGGAACACCTCTTAGTGGAGAGGGGATGTGTGGGTGGTCCTCCACCCCCACAGTTGGCTAGTTTCTCCCCAGTATGGCTGAGTCTAGGGCTTTTATGGGCTCAGAATAGGAGAGCACATGCTGATATATTTGTGAGTGTGCAAGGAAAGGGTCAAGCAAAGGCATCACTCAAAGGTGGGCATAGCAGTGTAGAAAACCAATTAGAAAAGGGTTGATATGTGTAAAATAGGTGAAGGGTGGGGATAAATCAGAGGAAAGCACACCAAATGGGAAGACAGATTCACAGTCCAGTCCATGGATTTGACTTGTAGCTTGGCTTTCAGGCTTTAAACAGTCTTTGGCTTGGAGGTGGGGTTTCACCAGGGACCCGCCCCTATCTGCCTAGGAATTTGTCTGCTTTCTACTGCTATCACTAGCAAAGTAAGTCATGATTTTAAAATGTATATTTCAGTCTCTACTTAGAGTTCTTTAGAAAAATCTATTCCTTATTGTTAACTTCTAGGCGAAACCACCTCAAGTACAGCATGATTCAATTCCAAGTTGTTTTCTTTCAGTTTGTATTGGTTATGATTGTGTAAGCTTTGGTGTCTCACTTCACCTATCTTGATAGTCACAAACCTCTTTTGGAGAAGTAATAAACAATATTATAGAACAAAATTAGAACAAAAGATACGTCTTGTTTAGAAACCCAAATCAGAGTCAGTCCCAGGCATAATTTAGAATAGCTAAAGATTTTCAAACCACAATACTAGGTATGACTTTACTCAAGTTAAATATTTTTAAACAATCATATCAATGCACTTAGAGGTTAGCACTTTATTAAAGGCTTTATGTACATTTTATTATTCAATTTTTCCCCATAACCAACAAAAGTGATCTTGTTATATCCCTTTTATAAATGTGGGCATTGAGGATAACATCAGTTAATAGTATGCTGAAGGTCACACAACTATTAAATGGTTGAACTTGCAATCAAACCATGGTCTTACTGACTTAAGTATCTGTACTTTTAAATGCTGTTTCCCAAAATGAATATTCTGTAGAAACTATGCCTTTCTTCATTCAAACAGAGAAATCATTTAGGAGAACATTTAAAAATTAAAATTTTAATATATTCCTCAAATTCTTTGATTAATATACCATTCAATAAAAATTTATTGCTGGATTTCCTATTCAGATTTTTTTCCCAAGACATTTTAAGTATCATCATGTTAGTAAGAGCATTTTCAGTGACCTATCGTTACTAATATTACTAATATGATGATAGGCCACCAAAAGCAACCATGATTACTGGGAATACTTGGTCATCTTAGGTCATATCGGTTTGGCCTGAAATTATACTTCAGAGGATGGTGGACATGTGGATAAGCCAAGAATGGCTGGATCAGGCCCAAGTCTTGGTGACTAACTAGGAATTAGGGGAGGTCTTGGAGCCGAAAGTGTCAATCACATTATCTAAGAAGGTATGATGAATTTGGCCTTAACCTGGGCTGCATCTGTTTTCAAAGATATTTGATCTGGTGTATGAATGTAAGAGCAGGGATCAATAGAAAGTGATGATACTTGAAGTAGGTCAGAAAATTCTGTAGTAATCCTTAATAGTTAATTTAAGTTTCTAAGGACCCTGGCCTGTGGGATTGGGTTGTGTTGAGGCAACAGTTGCCAAGAATTCAGTGTGGTTCAAATTTCAATAAAGCTCAGTTCTGGGGTCTCCTCCTAAGAAAAGACCAGTAATGTTTGCTGGAAACTAGATGGAAATAATGGTGTAAAGATTTAATCAACTTCTTAAGCATTAGGAGAAATGCTATATTCCTGTACTAAATCTCAGAGTTAGGAAAGCAAACCTAATTCGTTTCAAATCCTAACATTTGGTAGGATAAGAGTTTCTTCAATACTGCCAAGTGCCATCAGTAGGTAATTGTAAGTGGGAATACAAATAAAAATATTTTCCCACACGATTTTGCTGACTATTTTTTGCCTTATCCAGCCCCCTGCCAGGCCACACATTATTTTGCAACTGATTAGCTGCCATAAAATTCCTAGCATAGTAAACTGTCATCTTTCCACAGCCATCAGACTGGTGCTTGACAAAGACCAAACTACTCTGCTTTTTTTCTTAATAGACTATTTTTAAAGAATAGTTTCATATTCAAGCATAACTGAGTGGAAAGTAAAGCTCCCATATATCCCCTCCTTCACACACAGCCTTCACCACTATCAACACCGTGCACAACAGTGCTACAATTGTTACAACTGATTAACCTACATCAACACATCACTATCACCCAAAGTCTGTAGTTTACATTAGTGTTTACCATCGGTGTTGTACATTCTGTGGGTTGACAAAATGTGTAATGACGTGTATCCAACATCACAATATCATACAGAATAGTTTTGCTACCCCAAAAGTCATCTGTGCTCTGCCTGTTCATCTTTCCCTCTCTCATAACCACTGATCTTTTTATGGTCCCCATGGTTTTGACTTTTTCAGAATATCATAAAGTTTGAATCACGTACTATGTGGCTTTTTTATATTGGCTTCTTTCACTTAGTAATATGCAAGTAACTTTTCTCTGTGTCTTTTATATGGCTTGATAGCTCATTCTTTTTTTTAGCATCGAACTATCCTGCTTTTAAATAAAAATTATCCGGACACTTTGTTTCCCATAACATGGCCACATGAGGTCCTATGGCTATATCATGCTTTACTGAGGATTATCAGGTGGAGGGGTGTTGTAATTGAAGGGTTATACAACAGAGGGGAAACAGTTTATCCACTTGAGATGACTTTTGTCCAGGAAGAAAAACTATAAGTGGTTTCCCTCAAAAAAAAAAAAATCCCTTTGGGCACATTGTAGGTGATAACCTAGCCCCCTGCCCTTTTTTCTTTCTCAACTCCCTTTAAAAAGTGTTCCTTTTGGCCAGGCGTGGTGGCTCATACCTGTAATCCTAGCACTTTGGGAGGTCACAGGGGCCAGATCACGAGGTCAAGAGATCGAGACCATCCTGGCCAACATGGTGAAACCCCATCTGTACTAAAAATACAAAAATTAGCTAGGCATGGTGGTGCATGCCAGTAGTCCCAGCTACTCGGGAGGCTGAGGAAGGAGAATTACTTGAACCCGGGAGGCAGAGGTTGCAGTGAGCTGAGATAGCACCATTGTAGTACAACCTGGCAACAGAGTGAGACCCCATCTCAAAAAAAAAAAAAAGTGCTCCTTTTGTATTACCTGTAGTGTGTAAAAAGGCATACTCACCTGTAACTATAGGTGGGCCTAGTTATAGGCCATAAATTTCACAAGCGAATTAGTACTTTACCTTAATATAGAAACATATTATTTCTTTTACCTATCCCCTATATCCCCACTATTAAAATGTGCCTTTGCAGGCTTATTGGGAAGAAGAAATGAACACAATTACAAGTGTTAATTAGTGGTCATTTGTTTACCTACACAGAAACCAAGCTAAAAATGTTGATTTGTACAAATAATAGATCCTGTAAATTCTTAATAAGCACATCATCCTTTTTAGGTTATTTAGAAAAAGATAGGGGAATTCTTTGATTCTTCTCCTTAAACATGCACAATTGCAAAATGATTGCTTTGAACTTTCATCTTCACAAAATTTTCACCACAATTTAGATTTCAAATGGAAAATCATTAAATATGGTATGTCAAGAAAGAAATATAACAATAGAGGTTTTTACCTAAATTTATCCAACCTTGTACTTTTTTCTTTTTAGGGACGCAAATAAAATAATTAATGCATATGGGATTAATTTTTAGCAGTCATTTAAAGATTGTCTAAATAGGTAAAATATCATTTGATATTTGAACATGGTGTGATTATATGCCTTGAGGCATAGTCTATTATATACTACAAAAAAGCTTGAATAAGAGAAAGCATTATCATATCTAAAATGTTTTTCACATTTCTGAGAAAAATATGTTTTACATATTTACATGTCATATCACTTATTAAGGAAAATGATCTTCTGAAGATCACAGTGAAAAGCTATTTGATGTATATAAATTAATTAGGAGGCTATTGTTCCTGCAGTTAAGACTAACTTCGGTTTCTAACAGCGATGTACGTTTTGCAGAAATAAAGGTATATGGAATGCATGTATACCACCTGAATTCATGCTCTGCTAGAGTTCACTGATTCGAGAATCTGTGTGATTCAAGAATCTCTAAGGTCCCTCCAGCTCAGTCAGGAATTTTGACTGCTAAATTCCTCCCCAAGAGTTGCCTTCAGCTCATGGGAACTACCTCTTCTGAGCTCATTCCTTCTCTTATAGCAGCCTGCTATAAGATTCCAGTGGTCCAATGGCTAGTCAGTGCTGAGGTACAAAGTCCCAGCTCCTTGCCTCAAAAGTGGGTGGACATCTCTGAAAGTTCATTCCAGCTTCAGATTTGCCGATGTCTCTGTTTCAATTCTATCACAGTCTAACCTCACTCTCTACTATGTCCTGCTTTTCTTATGCCTCACAGTTATAGATGTCCAGCCCACTACTTGCACTTAAAATGATCTTAGACTCTGCTTCTTGGGAATCCATGTAAGACACTACCAATGTTTTTTAAAGTTGTTAAGGAGAATTGTCTTCTCTCTCTGAAGGTTCATCTCTGATTCTGTTGACATGAGTTGACCATAGAGAGATTAACAGATAAAAAGGTATACAAATTTATTAACATGCATAAGCCTGGGAGGCATACAAAATATAAGGCTCAAAGGAGAGGCCAAATGGTTGAAGTTTATACATTATCCTGAGGATATAGAAAGAATGGCTGCCTTTTGGGTAGTGCAAGGGAGGTGGAGTCCCAGGTAACAGGACAGTGAGGGAAGGAAAGCATGGCAGGCAGGGCTGTCTTGTTATGCCTATAAAAAACTCTCTCAAGTAAACTCAGAGGTGCCTTCAGAAAGTATAGATGGTGGCCTGTGGTAAAATGTCTCTGTTAGAACTTCAAAATGGTTAGATTTTAGTCTCTTTTTTCCATTGAGTTAATCTTAGTTTTGGGTAAGGCAGATAATGGGGGCCTCAGAGAAAGTCTGTTTGCATCTGTTGTTTACTTTACTAATGTAGATTTTTTATACAGATGTAATCCCTCCCACAAAAAGACAGCTTTTCAAAGCTGTTCCTGTAGTCTGTAGCCCCTCTGAATAGCATCTTAAAATATGCCAAAGAAATATATTTTGGGGTAAAATATTCTGGTTTCCTTCAAAGTCTCAGTAAGAAATATGCACAATGTGTTTTATTGTGCAAATGCAACAAAATTTAATACTTTCCTTAACTTATATTTTCCATTTGATATCTGTGAGTTAAGATTTGCCAACAAAAATGCGAAAGAAATGAAAAGGGAACTAGTATCAACTGTTCCAAGTACTTCATGTACATCATTTATTGAACCCCAATCAACAATCTTACAAAGTCTTACTATCTCTATTTTGAAAATAACATAGCCAAGGATCAAAGACCCTAACAGACTTGCCAGTACAGCTGTTTGTCTTCAGAACTGCCCAGGTCTACATTATTGACAACTCATTAATCTCCCTGGCAAACTTACATTCTACTGTCAACAAAATTATACCATACATTTGGGTGTTTTCTTATGTTACTGAGTTTATGTCACTCTTAAATCACCTAACTTACATTATTACAACAAAGCTGATGTTTTCCTTAAATTTTCATCAACAACTCTAACTGCTGAAAATATTTTGTGCAGAATAGTCATGTAAATAGATCATTTGATAATTTATCACTGTATATTCTCTATCATGCCAGAAATGTATCTTTTTATGTTAGCATACTTTTTGAAGATATGAATAAAGAAGTGGCAGAAAGGAATTCTATATTAGAAGTTGACTAAAGGTGTTGGCTTTACCATATTCCAAAGATTTCATGATTCACCCTCTCATAAATGTTATAGATCTAGGAAACAATACAGACTGCATGACTAAGTTCCTCTTTTAAAAAGGCCTTTGATTTTATATTTATGATGCAATTGAGCTTTACAAATAAAGATTTTTTTTTTGCTGTTGTAAAATGGTTTAATATGTACTGCATACAAATGTACTACAGTAAATTAAAAATCACCAACATTCTATAAAGATATTTACTTCTAATTTTTGTCACAATTCATCAAGAATGCAAGTATGAATAAGAAATATTGTTTGTACAGTTTTACAAGCATTATAACAATGTTTGTATATCACTACATTTTGTGATATATATTTTTTAATTACCATAGGAAATTAGTAGTGGAGTTGAGATTTCTAGGTAAGCATTGAGATTTTACTCACATTTGCCATTTTGTTTTCTAATTATGTGATGTATTCTATAATGGAAAGGCTTTAACATTATGAGGTATAGAATGAAGTATTAAAGTATCATAAGGGATTTTGTCTAAGAACAGAAATTTGAAGATTAGATTAAGAATGGTTCTTTGATTCATAACAGCATTTTGAAAGACATATTACAAGGGGCATAACTTTTAGGATGTTTAAACCTTCTATGGCAAACTAATTCAATTTCAGGTGTTCAACATAGTTTAAGCTGTTGTTAATGCTTGTTGAAGGATTGAGTAACAAGTTGACCTACCTTGGCAGCTTTATTTTATTCACATTATCTTTGTCATATTTGGGTTAATTTATTAAGCCTGGTTTCCTTTTTTTATTGGGCTGGAACTGCTAACAAATAATTCAGTTTTATCTACCAGTATTGTAGAGTCTTTTGGTGTTCATTGTTTTGTAGCACATAAATCCAGAGTATTGTTGCCCTTATCTATGCTGCTGGCGTTAAATTTTCTTTCATTTAACAGAAAAGCTAAATAAAATTTTAATTTCTAGTTCTCACTGATCTACTCTCTTTTTTCTTTGCATTGATTGCCCCAGAAGATGTTTAGTGTCAGAAGATTTTCAATTTACAAGATTTTCCTCTCCTGCAACATTGATAGTTAATGAAAATAAAATAGCTTCATAGATTTTTATCGTACTTCAGGCCTTGATTGTATGTATATATTTATCATCTGTATATAAATTTGTCTCACCTTTTGATCTCCAAGGACTATTTGTGCTTTTGTTGACTGTCAGTAGACAAATTAGAATTTGCTAGAACATTTGTGACTTCACAGTGATCTCTTTTGGCATAATTTTATTTCATAATGGTAACTTCTTTCTTAATGATACCTTATCTATATTGGTATGCGTGTTAGTCCATTTTCATACTGCTATACAGAACTGCCCAGGACTGGGTAATTTATAAAAGAAAAAGGTTTCACTCACAGTTCCACATGCCTGGGGAGGCCTCAGGAAGCTTACAATCATGGTGGAAAACAAAGGAGAAGCAAGGCACCCTCTTCACAAGGTCGCAGGAAGGAGAATGAACTTCACAAGAACAGCATGGGGAAAACTGCCCCCACGATTCAATTACCCCCACCTGATCTCTCCTTTGACACATGGGGATTGTAAAGATTATGGGGATTACAATTCAAGATGAGATTTTGGCTGGGGATGCAACCGAACCATATCAGTATATAATATATTGAAATGTGGCACTTTCCTCATACTTTTCTCTTAGCGACCATATCCTTTAGAAGTTCAGCCAAGGGGAGGCCATGAAAAAATGCTGATATTAAATTGTTCAAAAATATATAATAAGATATTGTATTCTTGTTTGACTGAACTAAATTTCTTTTTTATCGCTGAAGGATAAAAATGTAGAAGAAAGTGAAAAATGCTAATTTCACTGTGTTCAAATTTGGAGCATGTTTCTGGCTTTTGTTACCACTTTTTTTTCACCCTAGAAAGAAAACATGTCAGTTATTTAAAGTTCCAGCCACTGGCTATTTGTTTTGCCTGGACTTAATATGAATTCCATTGAAGGGCACCATCTTTTGCAACACAGAGATTTCTTTATGCAATCTCTATCCCTAAGAAACCCTGTGTACTAGGACAGTGATGAGGTTTTACAACCTGAGCCTGATAATCCAGCCCAATTCCTGTCTGGAGTCCATCCAATAGGTTACTCTGCCCAAGATGAAGTATACTCTAGTTTTTCATGACCATTGTATTGAGGAGCTAGATGAAGTGAAAATTAAGGGAAGCCATAAGAGAAAAGAGAATGAATTAAATTTATAACGTTTAGCTTGGAAATACAATCTATTTGAGATAGAGGAGATTTTCATTTGTGCTTCTCTGCATGTATATGTGTGGGAATGAGTGTGTTTAAAGAAGTTTGAAGAACTTGAAGGTATTGGTAGCTTATAGCACTGGTAGTATGAAATGAGAGTGCAGAATTTTTTTTTATGTCTGAACTTCAAATCTGTTTAGTACATGTAGAGCTACCTCGTTTCTTCATCTTTTGCCTCTTTCAGTTACTAATCACGTCCACCAACAACATCTTCCAGTCCCTGTGTTTCCTATCTATAATCTTAGGAAAGTAATCACTCCTCTACTTTTCTAGATTTGAAAGTCTAAGCTTTTTAACTTTTGTTTTCCTTCCTTTATATTTCCCCTAGAAGTAATTTTCCCAAGGTAACAGAGCTGGTAGTAATAAAGGTGAGATTCTTGTATGTATGAATTTTTCTTCCCTGACTGATGCCATTAACAAGTTTTTTTGCATTTTGAGGCCCACCCTTTTGAAACTGGCTTCTGGTTTCTATAGATGCACACCAGGCCTGGCACTCCTTCTCTTAACCACTACATTTTTTGTTTGTTTCTCAGAAACACTAAGCAGTGGCATGGGTGTTTGTGTGTGTGTATGTGTGTGTGTTTAAGATGGTATTACAGATTCAATTCACTAAATATATTCCTTAAATATTAATTTTGAGTTTTTCAAGGAGAGATCAGAAAGTAATTTTCAAAAATAGCAGCCCAGATACATGTCTTCTCTTTCCTTGCTTCCAAAATTGCGACAGTATTTTGTAAGAAACTTGAAAATAAAAGCAAATAAATGTATAGCAGCACTGTGAACTTGTTAAGAATAAAATAGTGAGGGATTTCTGGAAGACTAAAAGAAATGGGATAAAAATGAGATAAAACACTGGACCTAAACACAAGTAAGGAAACCTATAAAGTTAGGGAAAAAGCGCCCAATAACTCAGGTTTCCAACAGATCTTCAGAATATTTCTAAGATTACTCTGAAGTAGACTTAAAGGTGGTGTGCATTGTTTAATGGAAATTGTGATGAATTTACTTATGCTAGTGTGCAGTTAGAAGCTGAGATATAACTCACCTGCCCAGCCTAAAGTGAAAATAAAGAATCCATGAATCTGGGCGTTATAAGCCAGAGATGTCAGAAAGTGAATGTCCTGATGAGGTCAAGGATAGGAGAGGATAGAGGGAACAGACATATCTGCTATGGATTTGTTGGCTTTGTAATGTGCGCTGTTATTCCCTCTTTCATCTCACCTCTGGAATCACTTGTAAAGCAGACTTTGCTTACTCACTAATTAAAAAATTAGTGAGATTAGAGTTATTTCCAGGGAATTTTGTAAAGGACATCTAGACTCTATTCCAGTTAAGGTTGGCACTATGTATGCAGGTACAAAGATAAAAGCTGAACACATATGTATTATCTACTTACAACTACTTGTATCAGGTACAGTGTTGAAATCAAAGATATGAACAACTCATATTTTCTACTCATTTCCAATTTTCCAACCCTGAGAGGAGTGAATATGTGTACATAAACTTCAATTCAATAGTTTACATGAGAAAAAACGTGATTTTTACTTCAAGATTTTATTTCAGTGACTCAGTAGAAGTATAAAAAGTTAGAGAATATGTGAACTAATTAGTGCATACGAGGCTAAAAAAAACTATAGTTTTAAATGGAGAGTAATAAAAGCAGAATTAATTCAAAAATATTTAATTTCCTTAGCAAATACTTAATAAACACTTCCTGTATGGAATAAGAATTCTGATCTAGATCTTATTCTCACTGATAGAATAGCTACATCTAGAGGCGTTATTAAAAAAAAAAAAAAAAAAGAAGAAAAGGGGAAACAACCTTAAAATTTAATTCCTGTCTTGTAGGAGGAAGACAAAGTGTCTGCTAAGCAGATAATAAAGGTATCAGAAATATAAATGATGAGTAACATTTTTCATGCGTTTACGTTGTTCTAGATTTTATTCTAAAAATTCTGTGTGTATAATTAATGTGATTTTCTTATTTTATGATTTAGATATAGTTATTAGTATACATTATGTAGACCATAAACTAATACAAAGGAAAGTAAAGAAACTGGCCAAAGGTCATGTAACTGGAGAGAGGTAGGGCCAGTCCCTGAGCCTGGCAAGCTGGTTCCAGAGTCCACAGTCATATTCTTGATGTTACAATAGCTGTCAGGCCTGGAGAATACCTTGGGTTGCTCCTTGATTCAGAAGCCAAAGGAGTAGAGAGCTTCAGAAAAAGAGGAAGTGGTTGTCTACCGTGTGCCGAAGAGTTTTTTCAGAGAGGTTAAAATAGGCAACCTCTGTGGGAGATCTGGAACTTGTAAAATGACAGATTATCTTTGAGAAATTGTTTAAATGAAGTCGGTAAAGCAAAATCAGATGTTGAGAAGTAGAGTGTTTCTCTGATTTTTGGTCTTTAAAATCCCTTATTTTAAATCAGGGATTTTCAGGATCACCCTGGGTACTTCGTGAAAATTCAGATTCCCTGGGATGCATTCGGTCCTTTAAATGGGAATCTACGGTAACGTTTAGTTAGAAATAGAGAAGGTCAATAAGGGAAAAAGGGTGAGGAAGAGGAATGAGATGGCTGCGGCTCAGTTTACATACCTCAGTTGGCAAGGAAAAGTCTGCTATCTGACCATCTGTTTGTATTCTAAAATATACTGGGGGAAGACTAGTTCCCAGCCCAAGAGACTCATCAAAATGATTCCTTCTTGTTATATTTTCAGTGATGTTTTAGGGACTGTCATTGAACTACCAGTCATGAAAGCAAGTAGCACGCTCTCTCTCTCTCTCTCTCTCCCCCCCCACTTTCTCTCTTTCTCTCTCTAAACCTAGCTCTGGTGGTTGTGAATCAATCCTGAGCATTGCAGGTAATTTGAAGAGCATATAATCCATCTGTGCAGGGGCAGGGGGGCTGTGTACACCACAGTTTGCATCTGGTCTTGCTCTTTTGCTTGGCATTCTGACCATCAAGTTTTAGGACTTCATTATAAAAGAGTAACCGAGTGTGTATACTTTATTCCAAATTACTTCCTTTCAGCAATATTTTATTTGGTTTTTTGTTTCTTGTTATACCTTTACTTGAGGATTGTGTCTTCATATGGTGGTAAGTAATTTTTTTCCTAGAAGTACATTTACATTTTTAACCTGATACTCATTGCACAATTCTTAAAGAATGTGTTAATGCCAAGTATTTTTATTATGTCTCCTTTATTCTTTTCCCATACCAGTCACATATGTGTTAGGGTCCCTACTCTAGGGTGTCATACATGGGAGTTGCTGGGACAAGATGTCTTTCGTATTTTTCTTTTCATTTCATTCTCCATCTAAAATTCAAAGTCCTTGATAAACTGATTTTTGCCCTGTGGTATCTGTATACTGTTTTGACTCATCTTAACTTTCCTTATGTGTAATTTACCTGTTATTAACTGTAAGTGAGACCCAAATTAAAAACTTTTAACAACAAACTCTATTATCCTCATTTTAACAAAAATTGAGAAGGGACTGCTCTCCATTGTTTTTTAATGAAGATAATATAAGGTTTTGGAGAATCATACATAATTCTTCTACCAAAATCCAATTTTTATGGCAGAAAAATTACAATCTTATAAAAGTAGGGACACGTTCTCTTTATTATTTAACTATTTTAACAGGAGTTCTTAGATTTGAGACAATCAGGAAAGTGTCAGAATAAGCTAATACATGTTATGGGTGCTGAATAGATAGTAATTTATGGTCATAATCCTGCAGGCTCATTTTATTTATTAGTCAAGGACCCCTTTTGCCTCATCACTAACAAAAGTGTCCCAATGTTTGTAATTCTTGCTATTCTGTTTTTATTCCTACTGCCATAAAATATTTTCCTTCCCTTCATATAGAATTTCCTTCAGAAATCTCTTTAGTTCCAGAAAAAAAATCTTAAGAGAGTATATAATATTCTCACTAATACAAGCATCAGGGACTATTTTAATTCATTTCATTTCTGATGGAAAAAAATCAAAGCAGAGACCCCACATCCCATGTGCCTGATTCTGAAATAATTTCTTTACCACAGCAATCAATAATGTTTTTCTGTACTTCTCTCACATAGATCTTTTTATTTTTATTGATACACAATAATTATACATATTAGTGGGGTACACGTGATATTTTTTATACATTCATACAATGTGTAATGATCAAATCAGGGCAATTAGGAAGTTCCAGTTCTATCAATAATATTGTCATTGTCCATCACGCAAGATCAATTATACAGTGATCTTTAAAAATCTGCCTGTTCTCCCTTACACTGTTCAATGGCTGCCTTAATTCACTTAATATAGTAGTCAATGACCAAATCTTGTATAATATTAATTTCTTTCAGTTTCAACTACAGTCAATTTGTATAAACCAAATATCATGCTCCTTTTGATATCATGGAAGATGAATGTTTCCTGTTTTCTGTGAAGAAGTGGTGTTATTAGGAATCCAATAGTTACAAGATTTTAAAATTTAAAACAGAATAGAGTTATCTGAAGTATTCCTGCATTACTTACTCTTATGAGCAATGCCAGAGACTTGTTTATCATATGTGATTTGGGAAGTTGTTAAAAATTAAAAGGAGGCGGGCAGATTAGGAGAAAACCAGAAGTAAGACATGAAGTCCCAGAGAGGCAAGGTATGTGCATTAAACAGATTCATAGAGATGCCAAGGCTTGAAGGAGCTTTATGGCTCATACCTCATTTAGGACTCAGGGACTATTCTACTTTGTAAAGTGAGTTTGTGCAAAGCAAAGAGATCAGACAGAGCTTAATTTGCACTCTAGAGTATTCCTCAGTTGCCTTCTGGCAGAGAGGAGGGATTCAGATATTCTTCTGTTTTCTTAAGTGGTGAAGCCCTCTGTAGCTGAGTTGAGAAATGTTGGTCCTAATGTGGATCCTGGGATGGTTAGGGGCAAGAAAACCCCACATGGGCTTGACTTAATGATGTAGCAGAGGCTCAGGGTGGTTTGCAGCATCAACACGAATCAATATAGGATAAGGTTAGCCAGGAAAATATCCTATTATCTGATAGAGCTGGAAATGAAATGAGCTTCAATTGTAGTGGCAGGCCTTCCACAATAAACAGGGCAGAACGCCCTTAGCTGGGCACGCAAACAACCACACCCCAGTGGATATCAGCCAGTATATTCCCAAGGACCAGAATTATGAGACCAGAGATGATCCTTACTCCCAATTCACATAAGCGTTATTCCATATACCAGAAACCTTTTGGGATACGAGATGATGAAATGGAAAGTAAGCTAAAGGACTGGATGCTAAAAACTAAAGGTGATGAGTTATCTAAATGGGAACATGTGAGCTAACAGAGGGAGAGAGTGCTACCATGATTAGCATGTTTAAATATTAGTCTGCAGCTCTGCTACGTCTCCCACATGGTGCGGGGTAAAAGGTCTCCAGAAGTTTCTGTTAAAATGTAGCTGAGGAAGCTGACGGTGAGTGAGACCAGCCACACAATTTGTAGGGCCCACTACAGAATGAAAATGCAGAGACCCTTGCTAAAAATCTGTTAAGAATTTCAGTATTAATTCCAGCACTTTGGGAGGCCGAGGTGGGTGGATCACTTGAAGTCAGGAGTTCAAGTCCAGCCTGACTAACATGGTGAAATGCCATCTCTACTAAAAATACAAAAATAATCAGGGTATAGTGGTGGGTGCCTGTAATCCTAGCTACCCAGGAGGCTGAGACACAAGAATCGCTTGAGCCCAGGAGGGGGAGTTTGCAGTGATCCAAAACTGTGTCACTGCACTCCAGCCTGGGCGACAGAGTGAGACTCTGTCTCAAAAAAAAGAATTTCATGGTGACAAACAGAGAATTAAAACAGGCACGGGGTCATTGTGAGTGCAGAAACTTGTGCCTATGATCGCACAAACTACAGGGCCATAAAGCTGACCCTGGCTTTGAGTTTGCCTGATGAGGTTACAGCATCAGGGAGGATCTGGCTCTGTGGGCAATGGCCACTGGTGAGACCACTGAGCCCAGCAGGTGATAGGAGTCCTAACTGGATCTCAGGGGAACTATAGTACCTAAGAGGGCAGAAGTGGGGCCCCATCAGCAGATAGGAGGTTGCTCATTCTGTGTTGGACCACTCCCGAAGCAATAAAACTGAATATGAGTTCACCAGCCACAGATTTGTACAACAGAGGTCAGGAAGGGAGCCGAATAACCATGTAGAAAATGGTTGTATGCAGTAGTATGTTGGTCAATTTTAACCGTCAGCTTTCCTGAGAATAAAAGCCTTGGTTTGTAACATCTCCCTATTTTTCTCCATGGCACATTTTAAGCTACCCATTTGTCATCAGGGAAGAGTGAGTAGATAAGAGGTACACACAATTGGTTGTTGAAAACCAGTGCCAGATTTCACCACGTCCCTGGTTGTAAGTGTGGCCGATGGGTTTAGAGTATAGCACAGGGACCCTTATAAGTAGAAGGATATTGTGGTGGGTCAAATAATATTCCCCAAAAATGTGTACATCCTAATCCCTGAGACCTGTGAATATGTTGCCTAACTTGGCCAAAGGAACTCCACAGATGTGATCAAATTCAGGGTCTTGTGATGAAGAGATTATCCTGCATCATCTGGGTAGGAAAAATAGAATCACAAGGGTCATTTTATGAGGAAGATATGAAGATCGGAGAGATCAAGGAGATGTGACTATGGAAGCACAGGTTAGAGTGACGCACTTAGGAGATGGAGGAAGGGATCAAGGAATGCAGGTGGCTTCTAGAAGCTCAAAGAGGCAAGGAAACAGATTCTCCCATTACAGCCCTCAGAAGGAGCACAGACCTTCCAACACCTTGATTTCACCCCACAGAATCCATTTCAGACTTCTGACCTCAGAACTGTATGATCAATTTGTTTTGTCTTAAGCCAACAAATCTGTAGTAATTTGCTGTAGCAATGATAGGAGACTAATACGGATACCATTATTTTCCTAAGTGGTAGGAGGTCAAGCAAGTAGTCACCCTCCCACGCAGTTGTTGTTGCTCTTTTAAAAGAGAGCAGAGGATAGGAAATACTAAGCATTTGTCTGAAAGTATTACCCAATGAAATTGTTTAAATTACTATGCAGCCATAAAAAAAAAACGAGCTCATGTCGTTTGCGAGAACATGGGTGGAGCTAGAGGTCATCATCCATAGCATACCAATACAGGAACAGAAAACCAAAAACATGTGTTCTCACTTAGAAGTGGAGCTAAATGATGAGAACGCATAGACCCAAAAAGGGGAACAACAAACCCTGGACCCTACTTAATGGTGGAGGGTGGAAGGAGAGAGAGGAACAGAAAAAATTACTGTTGAGTAGTAGGCTTAGTACCCGAGTGATTAAATAACCTGTACAAGAAACCCCTATTTTGCCCAGTTTACCTATATAACCTGCACATGTACCCCTAAACCTAAAATAGAAGTTTAAAAAATTACTGAGTGAGGTAAATTTAATTTTCTTCTAGCTCTTGTGGTTAAAGGGCTCACGGTGGTTAATTTTATGCCATGACACCGAGATATTTGGTCAAATATTATTCTGGATGTTTCTGTAAAGGTGTTTATTGGGTGAGATTAACATTTATATTGCTGGACTTTGAGTAAAACATGTGGCCCTCCATAATTTGGGTGGGCCCCAACCAATCAGTTGAAGTCCTTAATAGAGCAAAGACTGACTTTCCTCAAGCAAGAAGGAATTCTGCCATCTGACTTGCCTTTGGACATACACAGACCTTGTTGGTTTGTTTGTCTGGAGAACCCTAAATAATGCACGCATTGAAATTTAATTTGAGTGAATTTGGAACTTCAATGTACACATAATCCATCAACTGTAGGAATTGCAATCTCTATTCAACCTCTAATTATTCACCTCCTCAACCCACAATGTCTGAAAAAGGCCAAAAGCTGTCTGTCTTGTGGGTATTTAATAAGGTAATACTCTTGGTTTCCACCTGATATTGTACATTTTCCTTCTCTCTTTCTCTTATTCTTGATTCATTACAGGTGAGTCTTGTTTAGCTGCCAGCATAGTGCTACCACTGTCAGCCAGCATATCCAAATGTGCCTGTGATGTTCCTTCCCCAGCCCTAGTGCACTCCAGGGGTGCCCCTGCCCCATGAAACTATCAGAAGTAGAAATGATGTGTGATGTCCTTTCCTGTATTCTCCATTGCATAAGGGAAGACAGATCTAGTTGAGACAAATCATGTTCATGTTGAACACATTGCACTAGTGAATCTAAAAAAGAAGATTTTATTTTGTTTCTTAATTCACAGCTTCTCTCTCTAGATAGAAGTCCATGTGGGCTGGGTCTTGGACCAATCGGAGAATCATCGTTTCTTTTCAACACTCCCAGAATGATTTACTGTCTAGTCCGTTATGACATAAGTTTTCCCAGGAAGCTCAACGTTCCCTTAAATAGTATCCTCAGGAACCCACTCCTATATGCACTCTACACATGATTATATGGGTCTGCATTTTCACATGAATATACATCAGATTAAGCTAAAGCTTCTACTAATTATATATATATATTTAAATTTTATTCTGGATGCTTCTCTTAGAATATTAAACATATTTTAAGACATATATGAGTTTATGACAAGCTAGATAAGAGATCTTAACTGCTATCCTTATTCTTCTGTAATTTAATGTTAGTGGACTAATCGAGTTAGTGGCCTGAAGGAAGAGATTAAAAATATTTATCTTCTTTTTAGTGCTCATTGCAGTGGGTATGCCTTCTATGTAAATAATTTCTATTCAAAACCTAGGGGAGAACAAAGTAGGCATGCATTCCCACTATTAATTGTTGATCTAAAGGGTTTTTTGGCCTTTTTTTATATCCATGTGGGTGTTAACCCAACCATCTAACACTTTGTTTCTTTAGGTAAAATCTAGTATGAATACAGCTCTTTCCCACTGAAGAATGTTTATATAAATAAAGCAAAACTACTCATGTCTTATAAATACACACATATATAACCTAGGAGCCGTCTGGCAGTTAATGCCTAGCTTTGAGATGTGTATGAGGCCCTATATGAACATAGAGGGAAGGATGGAAATATGGACGTTAAGAAAGGAGGATCTTCCTAAACTAAGACTTATTTTCCTATTGCTACTTTGTGTCTAGCTTTTCTAATTATTTCTGGCATTATCTTATTTGCCTCGTTTGTTTAATAAGATTCTTGGGAGAATCAAATGCAGTAATGCATATGAAAGTACTTCAGCAATCTCTTTTTCTTACGAATATGTGAATTTTAATTATTTCATCTGAAGTAACTGAGTTATTTGGACGTAAAGGGCTCTAGGAATTCAATATTCAAACATGGAATTGAAGTCAAGAGAGTAAGCTCTGAGAGCTTATGAGATTTCTGGAATGTTTCTTACATACAAAAAATACTCATCACCCACTGATACTTAGCACTGATAATATCAAAGACAAAAAAATCTGAGACTTGAAGATAGCAAAGAGGGAGAAAGGTAGGAAAAGTGCATTGTCTTTTGCAGATGGTCTGGGAAAGAAGGGAGAAAATAAGCAACAACTGTGGGAAGGAGAGAACTACAAACAGAACTTCTAGGACTAACCAGTAAATTGTTTTAAAAGAGGGTAAGGAACAAATAGCCTATATCTGACATATGGACCCAAGTAGTTGAATTGACAGACACTTGTGTTTCGGACTTCTATGGTAGTGGCTTTAATCAGCATCACCTGAGTACCTGGTGAAATTCAATTATTGGGGCCTACCCCAAATATATTGTATGAGAAGCTGTAGGAGTAGGCCAAGCAATCTGTGTCGTAAAGAACGCTTTGGGCGATTCTGTTGCATGCTCAAGCTTAAGAATCACTGCCCTATGTAGTAAATAACATCTCAGAAGCAATAATTTTAACATTAAATAGGGTAATTTAGGTAATGTATTTAGTGCAAACATAGTTAACCTTCAATAAACTAAGTGTTATCTATAATTACTATTAGTTCTTGTTAAACGCTACAATCAGCAAGAAAAATCAAGGTTGGGATACTAACATGTATGTAAATATAGACTTTTCGGAAATGTAACATTCTTAAAGAAATATCTTAGGGTTCATCTTACACTTTAACATTCATACAAATCACCTGGGGGTCTAAAATGCAGATTCTGATACAGGTCCGGGGTTGCGTATGAGATTCTGCATTTCTAACCAGCTCTTAGTTGATGCTACGGCTGCTGGTCCTGGGATTACAGTTTGATTAGCATCAATCTAGGCCATGGCACCCTTTACTTCCACTTAACTGTTTTTTGCAGCTCTAAAAGGAATATTAGACAGAAGTTCCAGTATTCATAGCAAAACCATAGGATAGAAGGTGGGTGGCAAGTTGAGACCCTGTGGTTCATGTCATCTCATCCCTTGAGTTGTAGGTTTTGTCCATCTTTCTTTAGGAAGCAATTTAATACTTCTCAGACAGAATAGTTTGAAAAGCAGTCATAAATTCTTAAAGTTTTAAGGTCATTTTCCATTAATTACCTAACTTTGGAGGCAGTCAAATAGTACTGCTGGACCCTATAAAAGGTGTGACAGATCCGTTAGATAAGCCATACTAATTACGACCATGTAGATCTTACTTTGCTAAACCATCTGAAGGAGTTCATATTCCTGCTTTGCTCAGTGAACTTGTCATGTTATTTTTCAAGAGCAGCTCATCTTTTGAAGATAAACTGAGTTTTCCTTGTTTACTTATATACACAGATTCTTAGTATGTAGCCACATGGATGCCATCAAGTGGAATTGCTCAATAATTATTTTTAAACTGTGGCTGGCCCATCCTTCAGTAGTTTCACAGGTTTTCCGCAAATGGATTAAAAATATGGTCTACAGTTTAATAGAAGAATCTGGGTGGTGGTGAATAAGTAGTTCTGTGCTAAAACCAACACAGGTAAGTGTTTACAGATGGTGGTATGACAGAGAAGAAATAACACAACTTATTTAAGTCAAATCTACTTAAGTATAAGACTTTCACTGCTTCTGGACTATGGCTCTTTTAGGTCTGGCAAATTTATACTTAATTGGATTTGAGCACTCCATCATGCATGGCTAAAGACAAATTTGCAAAGCACAAATTCTAATTCTAGTTGAGTTTCCTTGAATTATATGGTTCTATATGAGGGTTGTTCCATAAATTTTACACAACTGGAATTCTACTCATGAAGTTGTTAAAGTGGGATAAAATACTAAAAATAAGCCACAATCAAACTACATTTTTATAATAAGCAGTTATAAAACAATTATCCCAGAAATGAAGTATTGACTCCATGTCAGTCTCAGAAACATCTTTTCTAAATCCTCACACTTTAGATCGACTTTTTTTCTCTGTTGGAGCCACGATTGCTCATGATTCCAGGTTTCTATTTTCCCAAATTCAAGCTCAGCAAAAGAGAATATTTCTTTCCTAGTTTCTGCGGCAAAAACTTTATTTATCACTGGAATCTGTGGCCAATGCAGAATTAGGGAGAATGAGTAGTAGGATCTAGATTCAATCCTAACTCTTTCATTGTGGAGAAAATATTTGCTGAGCTCCATAATGCACACATTACTTAATGCCCTTGGGTCTCAGTATCCTTGACTGCCTAATGTGCCTAATATTATCTTTTTCCGGGTGGTATTGTATTAATACATATAAGGTGCTTAGAGTGAGAGCCCATACATAGGAAGCATATGATATTACCATTAATATTTCATTTCCAAATCGCCTTTTCTCAGGTGGGTTTTCCTCTGTATTGACACCATCTTTACCAGGAACTCCAGGCTTCCATTTTACCAACACCACAGTCAGCAAAAGAGAATATCTCTTTCCCAGTTAATACAGCAAAAGCCTCAGGATAGCATTCGTGGAACTGATTTGGGCTGTGGCCAATTCCCATGGCCGGAAAGCATATGTACTGCTCTGAAAAGCCAGGTGTGGTTCCCATGCCTACCATTGGAACTGGCGTCAATCCCACACAAATCCACAAAAGTAGGAGAGAGGTGGTTATTCAAGGAAAATTGATATCTTACCAGGAGAGAATGAAATAGTTTAGGAAAGCAAGAATAACAGCTATTTACTTTAAAAGTTCTTTCAACTTTGATTCTAACACCATGGCTATATCCCTAGCACTTGTTCTAAATTATTTATTTGGTCTCTTTCTAATTACAAGCATTTGTAGAATGTCAAGAGTAATATTTACTACTATAACTTTAGTTAAGCAACTCTAAATACAGTATTAGTTTACTAACAACCAGCATGTAGCTTTTGGTTACCAAATTTTGTTTCGTTTGATGAGCTTACTGTTATTTTCTGTTTTATCTCCATTAATAGTGAACAACAAAATAGTCTCATGTAAAAACGAGACAAAACAATACACTTCACAAATATGTTTCAGAACTTAGAAGAAATTTTAGACACATTGGCTTACAAATTCTCTTATTTTCATAAGCGTATCATCAAAGTATATTATTTTGGTCTACTCAGCAATCTAGTGTGTTATTAATGTAATTCTATAGATTAATGAATTTTAGGTTTGTAGTCTCATGAAAACTAAAATGTCAGAATCAATATTTCTAGGTAAAATCCTAAGTGTTATAAATGTGCTTATTCATTCATTCATTTTACAAATATTAGAGAAAAGTTATTATTTTTGCAGACAAAGATCTTTGCCTTCATGGAGTTTATAATTTAGCAAGTACAGGCAGTTGATAAAAATGGACAACCATAAAAAGTAAATTATAGTAATACGTGGTATAATATTTAATAGGACCTAAGTAGATTTCACTTCAAATGTTCAGTTTGATTTATTCTAGTCACAAGCTTTAAGACAAAGGGGAAAGCAAACAAAAACATACAAAAAAATTCGTTCTCTGCAACCCAGTGTTGTATAGTCTGTCAGTTTATTGCAGTTAATGATGGTAATGGGAAATACCTGTGGAATGCTTTTAATTTTAGCATGCTTAATTAACAGGAAATAAAATTATTCTAACTATAGCTATTAAACGAATGTTACTCAGTATTTCTGTTCAGTGAAACAATGTAGAACTGTGAGGTGAAATCCTATAAGTAAAAATGAAACTGTGCTCCTTTTTTAGTAGACCAGATGGTTCCCTCTTAGACTAATTAATCCTTTCTTCCAGTGTTTGCATGACTCCTGAAGTACTTGTGCCTTTATTGTGTTTGATGCAGTTGACAGCTTGCTTCATTTCAGGGTCCTGCGCATGTGTTGTGGTCATCAGTCCAGCAGATACTTTTTCACTCATCTTTCACTGACTACCTAGACTCTGTGCATTGGCTTGAATCCTGTTGCTATTAAGACTCACAGCAAATGTTTCCATTGCTGTTTTATTGTGAAACTGATTCATTTCTCTCTTATTTCCAACTACCTGGAGGTGTGGGAACTCTCATATTGATTTGGATTAGTGGCCAGAGTGATCAGTGGCTAAGACGCAGAGCTCTTTGTTGGGGAAACCACTGGCCTCTAAACTCCACTCTTAGGCTCTCTATTCTCTGATGCATCATTTCCTGGTATAAATACAGAGTAGTTGAATCTTTATTTATTCTTATCAATGTACTGATTAGGTCTGATTTCTTCCCTGCTAACTCCTCATCCCCATCCCAGTTAAGCTAGTTTTTGAAACTCAAAACCCCAAAATTGCATATATTTATTATTTTTGTCCTGTAGAATCATTCCTTCCTTTAGACATAAATTTGGAAATGCCACATGGTCAGGGATGGGAAAAAATAGTATTCTTCCATGTGTCATTAGTGTTACTAGAGACTAAATTGCCTTCATAGCAAAGAGTCTGTGTGGTGTGTAAAGAGTATTGGTAGTTCAAAGAGCAGGTTGTATGAAGAGCGGAGACTTCTTCAATGAGAAGAAACTTGTATTCAAATAAAGGTCTGCTTGCAGGCTGTATAATCTTAAGCATTTTAATTTCTTACCCTCTGTATCTTCAACATCAGATTCACAAATTTTATTAAGTTGATGCAAAAGTAATTGTGGTTTTTGCCATTAATGCACCAACCTAATAACTATATTTCATGATGGTTGCAAGGGATAGAGAAACCATATCCATAAATAACGTAAAATTAAACGGTATGTTATAGTTGCTAAAGCTCAAATAAATTCTCTAGTAATAGCTCACCTTTTATATATATAAATGTATGTGTGTATGTACATAGGACATTTTGAGTACTGCTGATAAGTATGTAGTATCACTGATAACTAATTAGGACTATACACATACACACACATATATGTATCTTCAACACTGTATTTCTAGTTAGCTCTGTCTTGATTATGATTACCTATTAAATAAGGAAGTGTTACATGTCTAACGATTTTACATGTTTTTCATAAAGCAAACTTATTTAACCATAATTCCGTGAACCAAAGTTGTGATAAAGCTGTAAATGATCTTTAAGGCTTTGATTTTGAATCTTTAGGACTTCAGTTTTGAAAATACAACTAAGAGAATAACTGTATTCTATTTTATAATTGTTTTCTTGTGAATATGAACTTGCTTATTTACTTGAATAATTGTACACACAATAAACATAGAAAAAATTTTGAATACTGCTGATCAATGTGTACTATTGGCGATATCTACTAATGATGACTAACTTAAATTTGCTATTATATTCACTAAAAGTAAAAATAAGTGTTTGAAAGTCATTCTTTTTTTTTTTTTTTTTTGAAATGGAGTCTCACCCTGTTGCCTAGGCTGGAGTGCAGTGGCATGATCTTGGCTCATTGCTGCCTGTGCCTCCTGTCTTCAAGCAATTTCCTGCCTTAGCCTCCCGAGTAGCTCGAAGGCATGCGCCACCACGCCTGGGTAATTTATTTTTTTGTATTTTTAATAGAGAGAGGATTTCACCCTATTGGCCAGGCTAGTCTCAAACTCCTGACCTCAAGTGATCTGCCCCCTTGGCCTCCAGAAGTGCTGAGATTACAGGTGTGAGCCACCACGCCCGACCACATTCTTGAAATGTATAAAATCTCTTCAAACTTTAAAATAATTTAAACCTATATTTGTCCTATAAATGTTGTCTCTATTTTTGAACTCCTGGTTCTGTAGTTATTTTTTGTAAAATTATAACTACTTAAATTTAGCTAAAAATTGAATTCTTGTGTAGTTGTCAAAGCTCATGCAAATGTTTTATCAAATATTTTTCCCACATTCTTTTGTAAAACATTGTACAAATATCCCCAGCAATATTTCACTCTTTAGTCAGTCTTTCTATAAAATGCTCATGTTCAAAATCAAAGATAACATGAAATGTAGCTGACAATACTTACTTTGAACCCCTATTATATATTTTTAAGCCTTTAAAAATTCTTCTGGAAAGCTATTAATACTAAAAATGGCTAAGATATTAGTGTGTATGATGGCAATGACAAAGAAATAATACATTGTGTAGTTACAATAATACATGATTTAAAGATCAGAAAGTTTTACTGGGCTGGAAGATGAATTCAACCTCCAAATGAAATTTAATCACTAGGTCAGACATTTAATAAAATTGTTTAAATTAAGAGCATAATCTTAAGTAAAAATTTTGGAGGAATTTATTAATATGTTGATGTTCATTACATTACTGTTGGTAACAGTGTGAAAGTTTAATAAATCTAAAAGGCCATCAATATAGGAATATTTAAAGGCAAATCACAGAAAAATATTTATCATGTTATCTCAGTATGCCAAGGAGAACAATTATCTGCAAGTGTGTGTGTGAATCAATAGAAATAGTTCTAGTGCATACATGGGAAATGGTAAATAGTAGGTACTTCTGGAGAGCACAGAGGTGTGGGAGTGTGAAAAATGTCTTCCCCTGTTTACTTTGCATTTAGTTGTCTTTATTTTAACTTAAATGCACAAAACACATGCCCGATTTGGTGGCTCACGCCTGTAATCCCAGCACTTTGGGAGGCCGAGGCGGGCGGATCAGGAGGTCAGGCCATCAAGACCATCCTGGCTAACACGGTGAAACCCCGTCTCTACTAAAAAAAAAAAAAAAAAAAAAAAAAAAATAGCCAGGCGTGGTGGCGGGCACCTGTAGTCCCAGCTTCTCCCGGAGGCTGAGGCAGGAGAATAGCCTGAACTCGGGAGGCGGAGCTTGAAGTGTGCCGAGATCGCGCCACGGCACTCCACCCTGGGCGACAGAGAGAGACGCGAGACTCCATCAAAAAAAAAAAAAAAAAGCCCGATTTAATAGAATATATCAAATGAATCTCTGTTTTTTTTTATTATTGTCATTCATGACCCCAGAGGAAAGAAATGACACATTGAAACTTATGGGCAGTGAAAAAGGAAACTACAAGTATTAGTGCAGTATCCTGGGGCTGTAATAGTGAGGGTTACCATTGCTATTCTTTATGGGTTAAGAGGAGAGAACTTTTTGGAACCCAGGGAGGAAAATATCCTGTGGAGATGGCTGTTTTGAGAGAAGCTGCGTCCTTAGGCTTGGGAAAACCGACCCATGTAACCTACAAGGAGGAAGCTGGTAAATAAACACCGCAAGGTTAGTAACCTCATTGATCTCATTCATCTTTCGTGCACTCATCACCTGCTGAGGCTATTTGGCTGGTGGCTTCCGGAGAGCACTGACTTGGTTTGATCTAGTCTATACCATTAACGTAATTTGTGCGGAGACGTTTCTCACGTTGGAGACCACCATAGAGGAGGAAGGAGGGAGCAGCTACAGGTTAAACAAATTAAAATGTTAATAAAGAAATAAACATATATACAAACAAATTGATTTATAGGTGCTTTTGTTCGTAACTTCAGCAGAATTAAACCACCTGGTTTGATTGGTTCTCTATATTGGACTTTTATTATACGTCACCAATTTAAATTTGGCTTTTTTTTCAAACCATAAGGAAAAGAGCTATGGAGATAATATCAAATAAACCAAAGAAATAACAATTGTTGAATTTGAAATGAATCCCCCAAAATCTAATTTATTATACATGTAAACTCCTAGTAAAAAGCTGGTAAAGAAATTTTTTTTAGTTAAAAACACATAGTAAAAACACTAGTAAAGAATATACTGGAGAAAATATAACATGGTACAGTGAAACAACAACACCCAATAATACTGTGGACCAAACATTTCATCCTGGGTTAGGCATGGGTGTTTTCCAAGTTTCTTTCAAGCTCTTTGTGCCTGAGAATTACAGTCTTCTCCTGTTTCAGTTACTCTCAATAAACTGTCACCCTGATGATGCTTTCTAACTATCTGTAAAATTGACTCATTTAACCATAAGTCATGTGGTTAAATGTTGAAATGCAGTGTCAGTCATTGTCTTCTGATATGTACATGTTTAAGAGGCAATAAAATACCACAAGGCAAAGAATACCATCTTTGGGATAAAGATCACTGAACTTGACTTTGCTAATTATTTGTCCTTGGTCAAGGTATTTACTATTTCTAAGCCTTAGCTTCATCAACTGTAAAATTGAAAACTGAATAACAACTTCATTAGGTCACTGTAAATTCAGAGATAATAGGTAGTAAGTATTGACACAAAGTATTTGTTCACCAGAGCTAATTTCTGCTTCTTGATGTGCTGCTCTCCTCCTCCTCCCCCAGGGGCTGTGCTTTTGGTTCTTAACCTAATTCTTGCCACCACAAGGTAAGCAGCAGGCCAGTGAACTACCATGGGTCCCACCACAGAGACCCTTAAGGCTGAACTCCATGATGGTCTTCTCCTCCGTTGGTGCAAATAATTGAGGATTGGCCTTCTTAATGTTGGAAATTTCAGCAAAGTTTAGCTAGGATTCCTTCTTTGTCTTTCTCCAGATGTAAACAAAATTAAGATTTATAGCAGTATAAGTTTGGAAACAATTCATATTCTTTCAAAGTGTACATTTTAAATGAAGTTACGTATTTTTGTGTCATTTTGCTCTATTAATAAGATGATTTCAGGAGAAAGAGAAAGCTAGTCTTTTGAAACTAGTCTTTGAAAACTAGTCTTGCCAGCTAATTTTTTTTAATGAAATATTGCATTGAGAACAATGCTGTGCCACCCTATGAAGAACTGGTGAATCTTTATTGTTGTACGTTTGGCATCCAAGAGAATGATTTGTTATTATTTTGTGTTCTCTTATATTTTAGGAACAGTATAAACCTCTTATATTTTTAAGTAATGAAATATGTTGCCTTTTAAATAGTTGGCTTTCAAATGGGCTACAGTAAATCTCTTAATCTCCAAGAATTTATTGTACTATAAATTGCTCAGGACATGAATCCTGGTGATATTGATATACAATTCGTGTTTAAGTTCAGCAATTGTTTGAGCTTCAATGTACCTTATTCTATGTAAACCTAAGGGTCAGCAACCCCAAAACCTGGATGACTAAAAAAATAGGGTATTGTATTGTTTCATTGTCTTCTGATAATAATGGAACTAATTAACTCTAGGACAACCTTGCCCTGCCCCTTTGCCTTCAAGGAAATAATTTTAGAAATAGACCTACCTTGCGAATTTATATTGATTCAAATTTTCCCACAAAATGTATGTTATTTTTCCAGTGCATTTTAGCTTTTTATTGAAATAATTTAAGATGTTTCAAAAAATAATACAGGGAGTTTTCATGTACCCTTCACCCAGCTTTCCCCAAAGGTGACGTTAACCTTATAAAACCATAGTACTTTATCGCGTCAGGAAATTAGCTTTGGTATACTATTAAACTACAAATTTATTTGGATTGTACTAGCTTTTTGGGGAGTATCGATCTGTTTGTTTTTTTGGGGGTATCGTTCTATGAAATTTTATCACATAGATACATTTTCATAACCATGCCCACAATCAGAATACAGAATTGCTCTACTCCCAACGTCTTCATAACTCTAATCTCTAACTCCCTTTTCCCAACCTGTGCCTGTTCCCCATTGCTATAATTTTGTCATTTTGAAAATGTTGTATAAAGAGAACCACACAGTATATAATCTTATTCTTCCAGAATGGTTTCTTTTAGGCAGCATTATGAATTTAAGATCTAAGTTGCGTTATCAATAATCTGTTCCTTTTTATTGCTGAGTATTATTTCATTGTATAGATGATGTAATACAGTTTGTTTATTCATTCACTAGTTGAAAGACTTTTGAATATTACAAACAAAGCTCCTATGAACATTTATGTACAGAGTTCTGTGAAGAAATTTTCATTTATCTAGGATATTTAGGAATGAAATTGATGGGTTGGGTGGTAATATATGTTTATCTTGATAAGAAACTGCCACAGTGATATCCAAAGTGGCCGTACCATTGTATATTTCCGGTAGCAATATGTGAGAGATTCTCCATATCCTCATCAGTTCTTGATGTAACCTGTCAGTATATTCTTTTCATTTTAGCCATTCTAATGGGAGTGTAGATATATTTCACTATGTTTTATTTATCTTTTATTTTACACTTTTATTTACATTTTCCACATAACAAATGATGTCCCTTATCTTCTCATGTGTTTTTCTTGTTGTTTGCTTGACAACTTATATCTCTACTTAATGAACTATTCTTAAGTAGAGGTTTACAGAAAAATTAGTAAAAAGCACAGAAAGATCCTATATACCCCCAGCTCCCCAAATATTAGTTTAGGTAATAGTAAATTATTAACTACTGTCCGTAGTTGGCACTGGGGCTCAATCTTTGTGTTATACATTCTGTGGGCTTTGAAAAATGCAAAATGAAATATATCCACCACTACATGATCATACAGAATAGTTTGACTGCCCTAAAAATCCTCTGTGCTCTATCTACTCATTCCTCTATTCCTTCTCTAGAATCCTTCATCTTTTTACCGATTTCATAGTTTTGCCTTTTTCGTAAGGTCATGTAGTTGGAATTGTACAGTGTGTGCCTTTTCAGATTGATTTTTCCAGTTAGAAAATGCATTTGAGGTTCCTCCATGTCTTTTAGTGGCTTGATAGTTCTCTTCTTTTTATCACTGAATAATATTTCATTTTTTGAATGTACCACAATTTGCTTATCCATACTCCTATTGAAGGGCATAATCGTTGCTCCCAAGTTTTGGCAATGATTAATAAAGCATTGTGCTTAATTGTTATCTACATATCTTTTTTGATCAAATGTATGTTTAACTCTTTTTCTGGTTTGTAAATTGGATTTTTATATATTCTGAAAACGGATCATTTGTTTCTAATGTGGTTTTGAAATATTTTCTCTCAATCTTTAACTTGTCATTTTTTAGCAATGTGTTTAACTGAGAAAGCATTTTAATTTTGTTGATATGTAGGTTGTTGATACCTTTTTTTTTAGACAAAGTCTCACTTTGTTGCCCAGGCTGAAATAAAGTGGTTTGATCTTGGCTCACTGCAACCTCCGCCTCCCAGGTTGAAGCGATTCTCATACCTCAGCCTCCCAAGTAGCTGGGACTACAGGCATATGCCATGATGCCCAGCTAATTTTGTTTTTAAATTTTAGTAGAGATGAGGTTTCACCATGTTTCTCAGGCTGTTCTCAAACTCCTGAGCTCAGGAAATCCATATGCCTTGGCCTCCCAAAGTGCTAGGATTATAGGTGTGAGCCACCACACCTGGCCTCATGTGGATTATCCTTTTGGTGTCATGTCTTAGATCTCTTCACTAACTCTAGGTCACAAGACTTTCTCTTCTTTTTTCTCTTACTAGTTTTGTAGCATATTTATTATGTTAAGAGTGTGACCCATTTTCGGTTGATTTTTATATAAGGTGTGAGGTTAAGGTTATTTTTGTTGTGGATGTGCAATTGTCTCAGTATCATTTATTAAAAGATTAACCTTCATTTAATTGTTTTTGCAACTTTGTCAAATATCAGTTAGCTGTACTTGTGTGGGTCAGTTTCTGGACTCTTTCTTCTGTTACATTGGTGTGTGTCTATACTTTTTTACCAAAACTAAAATGGCCAATTACTGTAGCTCTGTAGTAAGTCTTAACAGTGGGTAATTTGGTGACTTAAATTTTATTCTTTTTTTCAAAATAATTTTAGCTCTTGTAGCTCCTTAGTTTCTTTTTCTTCCCTTAAGTTGTAGAGTCAGCTTATTAAATCTACAAAAATTTTACTGAGATTTGGATAAGAATGCATTAAACCCACTGATCAATTTAAGAAGAGTTGACATTTTTACTGTGTTGAGTCTTTCATTCTATGAATGTTGTATGTTTCTCCATTTATTTAAGGCTTTGTAGATTTAACATACAATGCCTGGAGTGTTAGATTTATACTGAAGTGTTACAGTGTTTCAAACTATTATAAATTGTATTTTAAATTTCTGTTTTCAATTATTATTGCTTCTATATAAAAATATGTGTGTATGTAGGGGTGTGTGTGTGTGTGTCTGTGTGTGTGTGTGTGTGTGTGTGTGTGTGTTGGCCTTATATCTGCTGATCTTGCCGAACTCTCTTACTAGTTACAGGAGCTTTCTTGTACATTCTTTGCAAATTTTCATGTTGCCAATATGTCTATAAATAAGAATGATTTTGTTTCTTTTCAATTTGTAAGTCTTTGCTTTTCATGCTTCATTGTACTGACTAGGATTTGCAGTATGCTGTTGAATAGGACTGGGAAAAGTGGCTAACCAGGTGTTTGGAGATTTTTCTGTTTTCTTTCTGGTTAAGAGTTCTACTACGATTCTCTTATGATCAAAGGATATACTTTGTATGATTTTTAATTATTTTTAATTTGTAGAATGCAATCATTTTCATAATTCATGCACTGGAAGCATAATCTTCAATGTACTAGTGTTGGGAGGTTGGACCTAACGAGAGGTGACTAGGCTATGAGGGCTCTGTCATAATGCCATTATGGTCAAGAGTGAGTACCTTATAAAAGTATGAGCTAGACCCATCTTTTGTCACTCTCTCTCTCTCTCCCTCGTCCTTCTGCCTTCTGCCATGGTATGATGCAACAAGGAGGCCCTTGCTAGCTATGGCCCCTCAGTCTTGGACTTCTCAGCCTCTAGTGCTGTGAGCCAAATAATCTTCTGTTAATTATAAGTTATACAGTCTTAGGGATTCTGTTATAGTAGCACAAAATGAACTAAAATAGGGAGAGTTGTTTTATATGCTAGGTATGGCCTCTTTTAGTAAATGTCCCATGTATGCTTGAAAAAATATGTATTCTGCCACTGTTTGGTGGAATGTTCTGTAATTGTGGGATTTTGTTGGTTGATGGTGTTGTTTTGATCTTCCATATTCTTGCAGATTTTGTGTCTAGTAGTTTTAATGATTGCTAAGAGAAAGGCTTGGAAGTCCGCAATAATATTTTTTCTTTCAGTTTTGCCATTTTTGCTTCAAGCATTTGGAAGTTCCATGGTAGGGACATACCCCTTTAGCATTGTTGTATCTTCTTGGTAAGTTGAGCCTTTGTAATTTTTTTTTTCTGAATTACATTTTGTTTAATATGAATATAACGCTCCAGTATTCTTTGACTAGTGTTTGTGTTTATTTTCCTGTCCTTTTCCTTTTAACTAACCTATATTACATTTACGGTTCATTTCTCATTGATAAAATATAGTTGTCAGGTTTTAGTCATTCTGATAATCTGTTTTTATTGGTGTATTTAGACAATTTATATTGAGTGAAATTATTGATACTTTAGTGTTTAAGTCTATAAATTGATCATTTTTTTTCTATTTGTTCTCCCTGATTTTCTGTCTGTTTCCCCTTTTCTACCTTTCTATAGTTTACAGAACATTCTATGCAGTTTCTTATATGGACCACTCATGGGGCTGTTCAGATTTTCATACAAAAATAGGTTGGTTTTTTTTTCCGGCAATATTATCTCTCACAATTATCCCTTCACTTAGTAGTTGGAAGTCGGGGGTGCTAAGAGCACAATTTCTACAGACGCTTTGTTTGTGGAGAAGAGTAGGATGGCCCCTCTGCTTGTCTTAGTGCAGGGCAAGGAATGGCTTAGAAGCCATTCCTTGAGTACTGAGGTCTCTATGTAGTCTTACTTCTTTTCTGAATTTTTCGGAGTCTTCTGACAGTTGCTTGATATATTTTGTCTATGGTTTTTAGTTCTATGTAGTAGAAAGAATAGAGTATCTCCCCCTAGTCCTCTTACTAAGTAGAAATAAAAATTAATATAAAAAATTAAGTAATGTGCTTATTACTTGATCTTGCCTCAAACCAGATATGCAGTCTGTAACAAATTTAATCTTTCTTATTTTAATGTGATTATAATGCTGTATCCTAGCATAAAATTATAGCAGTTTTTTGATGTGTCTGTTTTATAACCTTTCTGTCTCCCTCCTCTTCTCTTTTCCTTCCTCTCCTTCCCTCCCTGTCTTTCACACACAGGCACACTCCATATAGAGAGTTTATGTTCAATATTCTGCTGCATAATCTGAATAGACTGCTTTTTTAAACTTCAGATTTTCATGTTATTAAGAAGGATATTAAGGAAATTTTCTTTGTGAAATTAAAAAAGAAGGATGTTGAAGATATGAAGTATTTCCCAAAGCTGGAGATATTTAAGAATCCAAATCCTTTGTTTATATCTCCAGGAAGGGAATATTTGGGGGTATTTTTTAAAGATTATTCTTGTAAAACTAACTACTGTTTTATTAAAAGAGATAAATTAACTCTGCTTTCATTTAATATGCCAATTAGGTTTCATAAACACCTATAATTTTAGTCCTTGGGGAAACAATAGAAATTTTCTAGTCTAACCCTTTCATTTTAAAACAGAACAATTTACAGTAACTTTATATGTTTACACAGTCTGAATCTTTTGAGTTACATTTTCATAAGTTAACAGAATACTCAGTGAATAACTTGGATGGGTTAATCTCTTCCTTAAATTTTAAAATATCTTTTGCGCTTTACATAAGATATATTTTTTAGAATTTCAGAATAAAAAGAAATCACAATTATAAATATACTTTTAGTGCCTTTTAGATAAATTAAAGACATGGGTAAATTATTAAGTATTTATAATATTACTATCTCTTATGCTCTAGATCTTTAGACAATCTGAAATATTAATAAAGACCATTAATTGTTATTACTATTAAATAATGTTTCTACAATTCATTGAAAGAAAATTTTTTCAGAAAATGAATTCATTGAAACACTGGTCTTACAATATATTGAGGCATATGTTGAAATAAATTTGGGCTAATTTTTTGCATTGATTCTACCAACTATTCTCTGAAACTTACCTGCATCTTGTTCTTAGTTCCCTCTTTATTCAACTTAAATTGTGTATTTTATCATTTGTCTTAGTGGGTTTGAACTGCTATTACAAAATATCATAAACTGGGTAGATTATAAATAACAGAAACATATTTATCTCAGTTCTGAAGACTGAGAAGTCCAAGATTAGAACACCAACAGATTTGGTATCTGATGAAGGTCCATTTCTTAGTTCATAGATGGCACTGTTTTCATTTGTTTCATATGTCAGAAGCTGCAAAAGGTCTGTTTCCTTTTTTCATAGGGGCTGTATTGCCATTCCTGAGGGTTCTACCCTTGTGACCCAAGATCCTGCCTCCAAATACCATCACCATGGGGGTTAGGATTTCAACAAATGAATTTGACACGGACACTAACATTCAGACCATGGCACCACTATAATCACTTCCTTGCATATACCCTAAACGTTTTTTCCTCTTTATCAATTGATGAGAGAAATGTCAACTCTAGTTATATAATGCAATTCTCGTACTTCAGGCCTGCACCCCTACAGGTGAACATACTTAATATGTTTGTTCAGACTCCCATACTGGCTTGTTTTATTTAAAATTCATTAGCATCAGCCTCCAGTGAGTTCTTAATGCTACAAAATAATCATTATGTTTCCCTGGCTTATTCCTTATCTCAACCCACTGGATGATTCTTTCATACTTTCCCTTAAGGTTTAATAGCTTTCTCCCATCTGTATTCTCAGCAGATAACTCTGACTATAAAAGTAGAAGCGATCAACATGAACTTTCAAAAACTCCCTCTATGATGTCTCCCTAGCTGCCCGGATCTGTAATCATGTGCTCTGCCATCACTCCTTTTCCTCTGTATAAACATCTGTTCTCTTTGCAGTGGCCTTCCCTTCCACTTATACCTTTGCTCTGTCCTCTTTTTAGTCCCATTCCGTCCTGTAACAGTTCTTTCCATTCTCCCCTGATACATCATTTTTCATTCTCTACTGGGTATTTCTCATCAATATTAAAATATACTATTATTTTATCTTAAAAATATTCTCTTCACTTCATTTTTCTCTCTACTTCAACCCCACCTATTCCTTTTCCCCTTACAGAAAAACACTTTGAAAGAGCTTTCTTTCTTTCTTCTAAAAATTTTTTTTGAATCTACTCCAAATAGGCATTGCTTCCTTTACCTGTTCGCTGAAACTGTTCTTTTTAAGGTCACCAATGACTTCATGCTGCTAAATCCAAAGGTCAGCTCAGTCCTCATCTTACCAGACTGTTTTGCCAATCTTCCTGACCACATCTTCTCTGTCTTATTTGCTAGTTCCTCATTGCCCACCCTGACTTCTAAATTTTGGAGTGCTACAGGGCTTAGTTCTTGGAATTCTTCTTTGTTTTTTCCATTGTCTTATAGATTTTATCCAAACATCATGAATTTGACTGTTATTTTGTTTTATTGCGTTATCTTATAGATTTTCTCCAAATTTCATAAATTTAACTGTTCTCTTAGCATGCATGATTCTCAATAATTTTTTCTAGCCAGGATCTATCTTCCAAGCTCCAGAAACAGATAGTCTATAGCTAATTAGTGCCTACACTAGTATGTGATAAATAAAAATAAATAAATAGAGGTGATGCAAGATGGCCCAACGGAACCCACTAATGATTATTCCCCCAAAGGAACATCAAATTGAACAACTATCCACGCAAGAAGTTACCTTCATAAGAACCAAAAATCTGGTGAGCAATCGTGGTACCCAGTTCTAACATCAAGGAAAGAGACAGTGAAGATGGTAGAAAAGGCAGTCTTGAATTGTCTACACCATCCCTCTCCTATCTCCCAGCAATGTCAAATGGTGTGGGAAGAGAGAATCTGTGCTCTTGGGGGAAGGAAAATGTAGTGAACTTTTCATTGGAAAAGTGGAAGTTTGCATTGGAACTCAGTGCTGCCCCGTCACAGCAGAAAGCAATACGGAGCAGATTTGTCCAGCTTGGAGGAAGCATTTAGACTAGTGGTACCCAAGGGGAAATCATCCATCCCAGTTATCAGAACTGGAGTTCTAGCTGTACCCATCACAGTGGGCTAAAGCACAGTGGGTTTCTAAATAAACTTGAAAGGAAGTCTAGGCCACAAGGATTGTAATTAATTCCTGGGGAAGTTCTGGTGCTGTGCTGAGTTTGAAGCCAGTGGACTTTGGGTACATATGACCTGATGAGATACCAGCTGGGGTGGCTAAGGGGGTACTTGCATCACCCTTCTCCCAACTTCAGGCAGTGCAGCTTGCAACTGTGGGAGAAGACGGAAGAGTAAAGAGGACTTTGTCTTGCAACTTGGATTCCACCTTAGCCACAGTAAAAATGATGCAGCAAGCAGAGTCCTGAAGTCCCCCTTCCAGGCCATAGCTCCCGGATGATGTTTTTAGACCCACCTAGGGCCACAAAGGATTCCAGTGGCCTGAAGAGAAGGACCCAGTTCTGGCAGAATTTACAACCTGCTGAGTAAAGAATCCTTGAGCCTTGAATAAACATCAGCAGTAGTCAGGCAGCAGTCGCCATGGGCTTGGGGCAAGACCTAATATTATGCTGGCTTCAGGTGTGACCCAGGACATTCCCAGCTGTGGTGGCCATAAGGAGAGACTCCTTCTGTTTAAGGAAAAGAAAGGGAAGGGTCTTACAACTTTGGCACATGGTCAGCCACAGTAAAATAAAGCACCACACAGGCTCCTAAATGCCCCAATTCCAGGCTTTAGCTCCTGGAGAGTGTTTTTAGGCCCACCTTGGGCCAGAAGGAAGCCTGTTACCCTGCAAAAACAGACTGAGTCCTGGAAGAAGTCACCACTTTCTGACTAAAGAGCCCTTCGGTGTTGAATAAACACCAGTGGTTTCCAGGCTACAGTCACCACAAATGTGGGTCAGTTATGGCCATGGGCAGAGATTCTGCTTCAGGAAAGGACAGGGATAAGTAAAGAGGATTTTGTTTTGCAACTGAGTATTAGCTCAACCCCAGTAAAGGAAAGCACCAAGTCAATTCCTAAAGTCCCTGATACCAGTCCCTAGCTCATGGAGGGCATTTTTAGACCCACCCTGGGCCAGAAGAGAACGTGCTGCACTGAAGGGAAAGACAGTCCTGGCTGGATTCAGCACCCGCTGACAGAGGCCTTGGGCCTTGAAGAAACTCAGCAGTATCCAAGGAATAGTCACAACAGGCCTTAGGCAAGACCCAGCTTGTTTCAGGTATGACGAAGCACAGTCCCAGCTGTGGTGGCCATGGGAATGCTTGTGTCACCACTCCTCCAGCTCTAGGTAGCTCAGCACCGAGAGAGATTCTGTTTGGGGGAAAGTAAGGAAAGAAAACAAGAGACTCTCCCATGTAATCCATGGAATTCTCCTGGATCTTACCCAAGACCACCAAAGTGGTACATCTACAAGTCTGCAAGAGTCTTAGAGTTGCTGGGCATGGGATGCTGCCTAATGCCCATATGGTTGCGGTGACCAAAGACTTAGAACACAACACTCAATTCCCTTTCAGTACATGGAAAACCTTGTCAAGTAGGACAGGTACAGACAAAACTAGGCTGCGAATATTAGAATAAATATGTAATTCTTCTAAAAGAGGCAACAGTGACCAATTTCAGAGTGACAAGAAATGTGACCCTTCAGCATTCAAAATAGCTGTTTTGAGGAAGCTCAGTGAAATCCGAGAAAACACAGGAGAAGGAATTCAAAATCTTACATAAATTTAACAAAGCCATTGAAATAAATAAAAAGAATCAAGCAGAAATTCTGGAGCTGCTCTGCAAAATTCTGCTGCTTTGTAAAAATTCAATTGACAAACTGAAGAATGCATCAGAGTCTCTCAACAGCATAATTTATCAAACAGAAGAAAGAATGAGTGAGCTTGAAGACAGACTATTTGAAAATTCACAGAGGAGACAAAAAGAATAAACAATAAGAAGACATACATACAAGATCTAGAAAATAGCCTAAAAAATGCAAATATAAGAGTTATTGATCTTAAGGAGGAGATAGAGATATTGGTGAGAAAGTTAATTCAGGGAGACAACAGAGAACTTTCTAAACCTAGAGAAAGATATTAAATAATCAACTACAAGAAGGTTATAAAACACCAAGAAGATTTAACCCAAATAAGAGTACCTCACGAAATTTAATAATCAGACTCCCAAAAGTCAAGAATAAAGAAAAGATTCTAAGAACAGCAAGAGAAAAGAAATAAATAAATAACACATAAAAGAGCTCCAATGCATCTGGCAGCAGATTTCTCAGTGTAAACCTTACAGGTTAGGAGGGAGTGGCATGATATACTTAAAGTGCTGATGGAAAAAGGCTTTTAACTTAGAATAGTATATCCATCAAAAATATATTTGAAAGATTAAGGAGCTACAAAGAGCTTCCCAGACAAACAAAAGCTGAGAGATTTTATCAACACTGTATATAACCTACAAGAATGGCTAAAGAGAGTTTTTCAATCTGAAAGAAAAGGATGTAATGAGCAATGAGAAATCACCTGAAGGTACAAAACTCACTGGTAATATTAAGTACACAGACAGATACGTTGCAGTTCTGGTATGTAAACTACTCATATGTTGAGTAGGAAGACTAAAAGATGAAACTATCAAAAATAATAACTACAACTTTTAAAGGCATAGATAGTATAATATGATATAAACAGAAACAACAAAAAGTTAAAAAGTGGGAGGAGTGAAGTTAAAGTGTAGAATGTCTTTAGTTTTCCCTTTGCTTCTTTAGTTTCTTTGGTTGTTTTCGCAATCAGAGTTAACTTGTCATCAATTTAAAATAATAGATTATAAGATAATATTTGTGAGCCTCGTTGTAATTTCAAATCAAAAAAACCTTCAGGGCCGGGCACGGTGGCTCAACCCTGTAGTCCTAGCACTTTGGGAGGCCAAGGTGGGCAGATCACTTGAGGTCAGAGGTTCAAAACCAGCCTGGACAACATGGTGAAACCTCATCTCTACTAAAAGTACAAAAATTAACTGGGTGTGGTGGCGGGTGCCTGTAATCCCAGCTACTAGGGAGGCTGAGGCAGGAGAATCGCTTGAACCCGGGCAGCAGAGGTTTCAGTGAGCCAAGATTACACCACTGCATTCCAGCCTGGGTGACAGAGTGAGACTCTGTCTCAAAAAAAAAAAAAAAGGAAATGAAAACATAGAAAACATACTACCAGAGAAGATCACTTTCGCAAAAAGAATATAGGACAGAAAGAAGGAAGAAAGTGAAAACCACAAAACAACCAGAAAAGAAATAACAAAATGGCAGGAGTAAGTCCTTAGTTATCAATAATAACATTGAATGTCAGTGTCCTAAACTCTTCGATCAAAAACTGTGGCTGAATGGATAAAAAGTAAGACCTAATGATCTATTGCTTATAAGAAACACATTTCACCTGTAAAGACACACATAGACTGAAAATAATGAGATGGAAAAAGATATTCCATACTAATGAAAGCCAACAAAGAACAGGAGTAACTATACTTACATCAGATAGAAGAAATTTTTAAGACAAAAGTCACAATAAAGGGACAAAGAACTTTATTATGTAATTTTACAGGAATGAATTCATCAAGATGATATACCAATTATAACTCTATATGCACCCAATGCTGGAAAACCCAGATATAGAAAACAAATACTATTAGAGCTAAAGAGAGAGATACAATAATAGTTGGCAACTTCAACATTTCACTTTCAGCATTGGGCAGATAATGCACACAGAAAATCAACAAAGATATTAGAACTAATCTGCTCCATAGATCAAATGGTCCTAATATATATCTACAGAACATTTCATCCAATGGCTGCAGAATACACATTTTTTCTCCTCAGAATATGGATCATTCTCAAGGATGGAGCATACATTAGGCCACAAAACAAGTCTTAAAACGTTCAGAAAAATTGAAATAATGTCAAATATCTTCTCTGACCACAATGGAATAAAGGTAGAAACCAATAACAAGAGGAAGTTTGAAAAGTATACAGACACATGGAAAGTAAACAATATGCTCCTGAATGACCACAAATTAAAAAGTAAATTTTAAAGTTCCTTGTGGTAAATGAAAATGGAAACACAACATACCCAAACCTTAATAAGAGGAAGGTTAATAGCAACAAGTGCCTACATCAAAAAAGTGAAAAAAAAAAAAAAAAAACAACTTTCAAATACGTAACCTAATGATGCATCTTAAATGCCACAATGTGAGATTTATTCCATGGATCCAAGGATGGCTCGACATATGCAAATCAATCAATATGATACATTGTATCAGCAGAATGAGGAACAAAAATCATATAATCATTTCTACTGATGCTGGAAAAGCATTTGATAAAATTCACCATTTCTTCATGATACAATCCCTTGAAAACCTGGGTATACAAGGAACATACCTCAACAAAATAAAGGCATATATTACATACTCATAGAGACTATCATGCTGAATGGAGAAAAGTTAAAAGCTTTTTCTCTAATGTCTGGAACACAACAAGGATGCCCACTTTCACCACTGTTACTCAACGTAGTACTGGAAGTATCAGCTAGATGAATCAGGCAAGAGAAAGAAATGAAAGACATCCAAGTTGGAAAGGAAGAAGCCACATTATCCTTCTTTGCAGATGATATGATCTTATGTTTGGAAATACCTAAAGACTTCACCAAAAAATGATGAGAACTGATAAATTCAGTTAAGTTGCAGGATACAAAATCAACATACAAAAATCATTAGCATTTCTATATGCCAACAGTGAACAATTTGATAAATCAAGAATATAATTTCATTTATAATGGCTACCAATAAAATACTTGACAATTAACCAAAAATGTGAAAGACCTTTACAAGAAAACTATAAAACATTGATGCAAGAAATTGAGGATGACACGGAAAGATACTCTATGTTCATGGATTAGAATGTTCATGAATTAGAAAAATAATATTGTTAAAATGTTCATACTATTCAAAGCAATCCACAAGTTCAATGCAATCCCTATCAGAATAGCACTGACAATCCTCACAAAGATAGAAAAAAAATCCTAAAAATTATATGGAACCACAAAAGTCCCAGGATAGCCAAAGTTATTCTTAGCAAAAAAAGCAAAACTGAAGGAATCACATACCTGACTTCAAGGTATGCTACAGAGCTATAGTAACCCAAACAGCATGCCACTGACTTAAAAACAGAGGCATACACCAGTGAAACAGAATAGAGAACCAAGAAATAAATTTATACATCTACAATGAAGTCATTTTTAACAAAGGTGCCAAGAACATACATTGGGAAAAGGATAGTCTCTTCAATAATAATGCTGGGTAAACTGAACATATATATGCAAAAGAATGGGACTAGCTGCTATCTTTTTTCCCATACAAAATAAAATTAAAGTGGATTATAGGCTTAAATCTAAGATCTCAAACTATGAAACTGCTAAAAGAAAACCTTGGGGAAACTTTCCAGGTTGTTCGTCTGGGAAAATATTTCTTGAATAATACCCCACAAGCACAGGCAACCAAAGCGAAAATGGACAAATGGGGTCACATCAAGTTAAAAAACTTCTATGCAGCCAAGGAAACAGTCAACAAAGTGAAGAAACAACCCACAGAATGGGAAACAATTATTTGCAAACTATCCATCTGACAAGAAACTAATAACCAGATATATAAGGAACTCAAACAACTCTATAGGATAAATGTCCAGTTAAAAGTGGACAGACGATCTGAATAAACAATTCTCAAAAAAGACATACAAATAGCAAACAAATATATGAAAATACGATCAGCATCATTGATCAGAGAAATGCAAATCCAAAGGACAGCGATATATTACCTCACCCTATTTAAAATGCTTTTATCCAAAAGATGAGCAATGAATTCTGGCGAGAATGTGGAGACAGGAATCCTCATACACTGTGGGAATATAAATTAGCCCAGCCACTATGGAGAAAAGTATAGAGGTTCCACAAAAAACTAAAAATAGAACTACCATGTGATCCAGCAATTCCATTGCTAAGTATGTATCCCCTAAAAAGGAAATCAGTATATCAAAGAGATATCTGCACTCCCATGATTATTGCAGCAGTATTTATGATAGCTATTAATTGGAATCAACCTAAGTGTCCATCAACAGATGAATGGATAATGAAAATGCAGTACTTATATACAATGAAGTACTATTCAGCCATTACAAAGAATGAGATCATGTCATTTGCAAGAGCGTGGATGAAGCTGGAGGACATTATAAATGAAATAAGCCAGACACAGAAAAACATGACATGTTCTCACTTGTGGGAGCTAAAAATTAATACAGTTGAACTCGGGGAGATAGAGAGTAGAATAACGGTTACCAGAGGTTGAGAATTGTAGGGGTGAGGGAGAATGGGAATGGTTAATGCATACAAAAATAGTTAGATAGAATGAATAAGACCTAGCAGTTGTTTACACAACAGGATGAGTACAGTCAGCAATATATATATATTTATATATTATATATATTTATATATTTTATATATATTTATAGAGAGAGAGAAAGAGAAAGAGAGAGAGATGGAGTCTAGCTCTAGTTTTTGTTTTGTTTTTGTTTGGTTTGGTTTGGTTTGGTTTTTCTGAGACAGAGTTTTGCTCTTGTTGCCCAGGCTGAAGTGCAGTGGTGCAATCTCAGCTCACTGCAACCTCTGCCTCTTGGGTTCAAGCAATTCTCCCTGCCTCGGCCTCCTAAGTAGCTGAGATTATAGGTGCTCACCACCGCACCCAGCTAATTTTTGTACTTTTAAGTAGAGATGGGGTTTCACTGTGTTGGCCAGGCTGGTCTTGAACGCCTGACCTCAGGTGATCCACCTACTTTGTCCTCCCAAAGTGTTGGGATTAAAGGCGTGAGCTACCGTGCCTGGCCCAGTCAGCAATAAATTTTTGTTGTACATTTTATATACATTTTAGAATAGCTGAGGGCATACAATTGGAAGGTTTGTAACACAAAGAAATGATAAATGCTTGAGGTGATGTATATCCTGTTTACCATGATATGATTACACATTTTACGCTTGTATCGAAATATTTCACAAATATATACACTTACCTCATCAATATATACACCAAAATATCCCATAAATATATACATCTACCATGTACCCATAAAGATTTTAAAAACTAAATAACTATATAAATAAATATCTCAAATGTAACTTGTGTAAAACTGTACTCTTGAACTTCTCACTTTAATATCTACTCCTCCTACCTTCTTGGTAATGCAGTCAACCCTCCTTCTCCCCTCCACTTTTTCTCTTCTCTCTTCTCTTCCATCCTGTCTCATCCCATTGCATCTCATCTTACGCTATTCTAATCACTCCCAACAATCTATCAACTCATCATCCAGAGTGTTTCCATCAGAACAGATGTCAAATGCTATTCCTCCTTTGCTCAAAGTCCTCCATGACAACCCATTGCATTTGGAATAAAAGTAGTCTTTTAAAGTTGCCTCCAAAGCCCTATATGATCTTATCTCCTAATACTTTTCTTAAATCATTTCTTGCTCCTTTCCCAGTCACTTAGGGCATTCACCCATACTGCTTTACTTTGTCTTTTGCCAATGCAAAGGAAGCTTGATTTTTACCTCAGGGCCTTTGCATTTGATGTTGCCTCTGTTTAAAGTATTTTCAGAAAATTGCATGCATGACTCATTTCTTCACCCCCTTTAGCATGTGACTCAAATGTCACCATCTCAGTAGGCCTTTCTTGGTACTTTCCATATCCAAATTGTTACCTCCCCCATACATATACTCTCTGTTCTTTCTTCCATAGAACTTATTATTCAAGAAACCCTATATGATACTTGTTATCTTATTTTTTTTCTCTTTCCGTTTTTGAAATTAAGCTCTACAAATGCAGAGAGCTTTGTGACTTTTCTTTATGGCTGTATCATCAGCACCTAGAAAAGATTCTGACATATATTTAGTGCTCAATATTTTTCGTATGACTGGAGTCAATACATACATTTTTCATAGTAGAAAATATTTCATTTGATATACTTACTATAATTTTATTTTTGAGAGAATACTATTATTAGGAAATTAGATCCACAACTAGTTACTTCTGTAAAATCCAGAAACAATTACAGTGGAAAAAAAAACAATTTTCTAGGGTAAAAATGGAAACCCTTTTATGACTTTAACCGAATGCAGGTCCTGATGCGTGTCACTTGCAGGCGTCAGTTAGTAAGAGCAAGTTCTGGTAGAAAGAAGGTAAACTTTTTTTTTAATTATTATTATTATACTTTAAGTTTCAGGGTACATCTGCACAATGTGCAGGTTTGTTACATATGTATACATGTGCCATGTTGGTATGCTGCACCCATTAACTCGTCATTTAGCATTAGGTGTATCTCCTAATGCTGTCCCTCCCCCCTGCCCCCACCCCACAACAGTCCCCAGGGTGTGATGTTCCCCTTCCTGTGTCCATGAGTTCTCATTGTTCAATTCCCACCTATGAGTGAGAACATGCGGTGTTTGGTTTTTTGTCCTTGCGATATTTTTCTTTAGGAAATCTACTACTACATTTTAGACTTTGCAGAAAAGCTAACCAATCTTCTAAACTTCTCAGTATGGTTTACTGGAATCTTATGAGATTCAGCTCCAGTAAAATCTCTTTAACTTTCTCTGATGTAACTGGCAACATGTAATCAATTCTCTTTGCCATGTCTCTGTTTTGGTACCAGTACCATGCTGTTTTGGTTACTGTAGCCTTGTAGTATAGTTTGAAGTCAGGTAAACTTATTAACTAAAACTAGTAAAGGGGAAGCAGTCAGATTTTTACCCAAGGTAACCGCTTTGATTTTGGGGGGGAAGGAAGGGGTTTAAAAAAAGAAAACTTGATAAAGAAGTCAGGCAAAAATTGGGCTGAGACGATATTTGTGTGTGTTGCTCTAGTGGCTATCATGGGTCCCAATCCACCCGACCTTGGGCTGATGTAGTCTCAGTAATGATCAGGTTATTCACTAGCCACTTTGAATTAATCTCTGGAATTCTGTAGCTGGGTCTCCAGACTTGGTGTGTCTGTCTTAAGATTAGCCCCTCGAACTTCTAGGACACATAGTTAGATATTAGCATACAGTTAGATAAATGTAAAGGGAATATATACAGTGAGAAAGTGAGGGATGTTGAGTCTATTTTAAGGCTAAAGGAAAAAGCGGTTGCAGTTTGCTTCAAGGTTATATCTTGAAACCCAAGAGAAAGGGAAAGAAAAGTTTTAAAATGCCCAGTTACAGGGGATTATGTTTTCCCAGCAATTCTCACTTTTCATTATTAAAAAAAAAAAAAATCACATCATTCAACAACTTCCCCTAAGTTTTGCAAGCCCACGAACATGAGGACCAGTAGGTATGATTACTGTTTGTTTTGCATTTTGTGCATTGGAGATCGTTTGTGCATTGTTCACACTAGTCATCTTTCTATACAGGCTCACCAACTCAAAGCATTTTTCCTTTCTCATTTTAACAGATTACCATTTTAAGGTTCTTTAATCAATACCTTTTTCCGTTTACATCATATTAAGAGGCAATTTAAAAGCTTCATCAAAGACTTCAGCAGTTGTTGCTGATTATGCATGCTGAGTTAAATCTGGGGGCTGCAGACTGCGGATTGATTCATGCATGAGGTCCTGTGTGGTAGGAAATGAAGGGAAACAGGGTTTCTCTCTCTGCTGTAAGCGCTTGCAGGAGGACTATTGATCTATTTGTCTTTGTGCTTCAGTGCTTGGCTGGTCAATTCTTTACAGATCGCTAAGACAGTGAGTGTTTAGAAGTAAGTGAAAGAGGAAGGTTGAAATTATGGTTCTTCAGATTTTGGCTTTAATGATGAAGTTGATATAAAATGAAACACATTGTTTTAGAAAAACATAATTCACAGTAGGCAACAACTAGGCGGCTTTATCAGGCTGTCTTTAAATAAAAATAATTTAGATATAAAGCAACTTTGCATTTCTATGTGTTACTTTCAGTAGTCTTTCAGATATTGAATATGGTCCAGTCAGAAGAAAAATACAACTTGGTGATTCATTTTGGTTTATGGGTGTAAAAAAGATGGTCTCAAAGCTCTCTTCTGCCATTAAAAGTCATTGTTTTTAATATTGTACTCATTTAAAAATATTTTTCAAGGGCTTGTTTCGGTTCCTATGTAATGTCTTATGGGTATAAACAGTAAGTAAGAAAACATATTTAAAGCTTTTTCTTAAGAACTGCCTCATAGAGGTTTTTGTTTTAGTATTAATTGAAATAAGTGATAGCACTATAAGCTGGATTATATTATTACTCACTAAATTTAGGTGACTACGTTCAGACAGCTTAGTTTTCTTTTAAATGATTTGTGCAGTATCGTGCAGCTAGTAAAGAGTAGAGATGGAATTCAGACTATGGTGGTCTGAACTCAAAGCTGGGATATTTAAGTCCTGTGCTGCGTATTAAGAGTTGAATTGTGTCTCTTCTAAGTAGATATGTTGAAGCCCTAATCCCCAGTGTGACACTATCTGAGGATAGAACTCTTTAAAAAGTAATTAAGCTTATACGAGGTCATAAGGGTATAGCCCTTAATCCAACATGACTGGTGTCCTCATAAGAAGAGGAAGGGATGCAGCACACAACGCAAATGTCCTGTGAGGACCCAGTGGGAAGGTGTCATCTGCAAGCCGAGGAAAGGGGCAGAAGGAGAAACCAAACTTCCAACACCTGAAGTTTAGACTTCTATCCTCCACAGCTGTGAGGGATAAATGTCTGTTGTTTAAGCCACCAGCCTATGGTATTTTGTTGTGGCGGCCCTAGTAAACTAAGGCACTCTATCTTCATTAAGTCCCCCACATTAAAAAAAAAAAAAATGCAGCAGGACGTGGTGAATCACACCTGTAATCCTAGCACTATGGGAGGTTGAATCAAGTGGGTGGTTTGAGACTAGGACTTCAAGACTAATCCGGTTAAGATAGCGAGATCCTGTTTCTACCAAAAAAAAAAAAAAAAGAAGAGAAAAAAATGGAGTATGTGGGCTCATGCCTGTGGTCCCAGCTACTTGGGAGGCTGAGGCAGGAGGATCACCAAAATCATACCACTGCAATCCAGCCCAGGTTACAATGTGAGATCCTGTCTCAAAAATTAAAAAGATTAAAAAGCCACAATACCTAATATGCAGTAGACGCTGAATAAATACTAATAAAAGCTCATCAGATATCTCCTAAAACAGTTCAGCAGAGAAATCCCAGGGAATCCTGTGACACAAAATCTACTGGAGAGATAATGAAACAACCTATCTTCCAATCTCCCACTGCCTAAGAGGCCCCAGCAACCTGTCTTGCACGGTGGCTGAAGTAACCATAAGCCATCTATAAAAGAAGAGCAAATGATCTATTTAGGGACAGACAGTGACTCAAGAGAGAGCAGCTCTAAACAGCTAGAGGAGAAGACCATTATAGAATCAAAACCAATTGAAAAAAATAGAGGACAGAGCAATAAAAGGTGGTAAGAATTATTAATACATTATTTAAGCATTCACAAACACAAGCATATTCCCCCCCACAAATTATGTCTAAATATAACATTTTAAGATTAAAATAGTAGTAAATTACTCTAGACCGCATTTCAGTTTATATGACAAGAAGATACGATTTTACAGATTTGGCCTCAGACATAAGTCAATGTCTTGTATTTTTATTTAACATTTCTTTTGACTAATTTTATAGTAATGAAGATGTTGATTTATATTCTTAATCCATGTTAAGTAGCTGACAAAGTATTTTTTCTATATTAAGTTCCAAGCAGATTCCTTCTGAAGCCAGTGCCAGTGGGAAAGTTCATGAGGCCGGTGGTATTCTTGGCAGCACCACAGGACGTCCTATCGCTGGGCTTTGCAGCCCCTGTAGAACAGTTAATCTGGACTTGATTCGTTTATATTTAAGATAATTAATATTCAGTTTTTTAGAATTAGGTAATCCCTGAAAAAACGGTACAATAGCAGGTGATAGTTTCTTATGTCTCTGATCATATTCCATGTTAAAAACTAAAAATGTTTCAGTCTGGTCAACAATAAGACTTGCAAATATTTCTAAAAACTTTTATCTACAAAGCAGTAATAGAAAGTACGTGTGAAATGCTCAAATTTGTATGTATGAAATGAATTAAGAAACAGTGTTAAAATAGTGCTTACATCACGTTCCTAAGGCCTGTGAAATTCTAAACCCAGAACTATGACTGTTAACAGAAGAGGTGCTAGGTCAGATCAAGGATATCAGGCTTCAGAGACACAATAGCTATCTGCTCTTTGTTTGTCTTAACCATCGAGAGAGGCTGTTCTTCCACACCAACATGAATGAATTTCCCTAACCTCCTACCGATATCATTGGGAAAAAAGGTTGAATTGCTTAAATCAAAATACTAGAAGTATACCTAATGATGTAATTTACATGTGGGCAGTCATTTTAAAATGTCTCATCTAGGCAACACCCTCACCTCACAAACGCAGTCTCGGATGTTAAGCACCATGCTTGGATTTCTACTTATATTTACAGTTTTCTGAGTTTTCCCACTTTTTGTTCAGTGAAGAAATTTATCAATTATGGCAAAACAATTTATGGTTTGGAGGGATTACCAAACTAAAGTTATTTCCTCTATGCCAGTCACCTGAGACTACTAAACTCAGGGAAATAATGGCATACTTTAGAACAATGGGATTTTGGAATAAGAGGGACATTAGCAATTCCATAGTTCACAATTCTATAAGTAAAGTACGCTTCATTTATTTTACTTCATAATTATTTAAAGTACCTGTGTTTAAACATTTTATGACATTTCATAAAAACAGTATTCTGTATAAAAATACTTATTTAATCGTGTGTCTGTTACAAATCACAGGTTTTATTTAAACAAAGTTCATTTTGTTGACCTTTTTTAAGTTGACTTTATTCTTCTTGCTACTTCTATAATATCCATGAGAGGGCAGTAGAGTACCGGGTTCAGATGTTAAGGAATTGTGCCACATGAAATTCCGTTTTTAAAATCCACAAATCCTTTAAATGATTGTTACGATTATATTACATAAAAAGATTTCTCCCTTTGTTATCTAAATGCTGTAATATAGAAAAGTGAATATTTTTCTTAATTTCTTCTTTTATTGGGAATAATGGACATCCTTTCATGTAAATACTTATTCTTAATAAATATTATTCTTAATAATCAATGGTAATATTACCAGTAATATTAAACAAGTTAGAAATTTGTAACCATTAAGTTTATTTAAAAGTAAATATCTAAAATATTCAATTTAAGTCTAATTTAAAGTTAAAAGAATATCTTTTTTTGTAAAAAAATAATTAGTGGAATAAATCAGTGTGAATTCAGACACCTTTCCTATTTAACCTGTTATTTAATCATTTTGTGCCAATTTTAGTTGAGCAAGATGCCTATTCTCTGTCTTTTCCTCCTCAAGCCAGAGAGATAAGCCTGTTCTTAATTTCAAAATCATAATTCGTGTAACCATTCCCCACAATTTAGTTAGCTCACAGCTAACACTCATACAAAACAAGTTTACTCATTCAGTTTCAAAGAACCCATTTTGCAACCTGCTTATCTTGGAAGGAACATTAAGAAGTTATATTGCTCAAAGTATATTGCTCTGAGTTCCTATTTAATCCCTTAGGGAGCCCAAATCCTATGAGAGCCAAAGCACAATTCTACTTGTAATAATTTAAAATATTTACATAAGCTCCGTATTGCTGGATTTTTCTGTTTGTTAACATAAGTATGTTTTAGATACCGTGACATAAAGCCTCACCACTGGGAACTCCTAAAGCCTGGCATCTTAATGCCTGAATTTGGGGTCAGTTTGAATTCTTTCCATGCCTCTAAGAGATATATGATCCTGGACAATTTATTTAACTTTCCTAAGCTATTTTCCTAATTTGTTGAAAGAGGGTAATAAATTTTAACCATTGTATAGGGTGGTTATGATGGCCAAATGACCTAAACACTTAGTAAAGTGACTAGCACATGGTAACAACTCAGTCAGTGTTTTTATTATAAGTTTTAGTGTTACAGATAATTTCTATAAAGAGCTTATCAGAAATAGCCTTATAAACCTTTCAGCATATTTATAAAAACTGTAATTTTGAGGACATTGTCACTATATATGCTAGGTTTTGTGGAATAAATGTGTCTCTAAATTTTGCATTACATTTCAGATTAGACTGACGAATTTTGGGTTTATCTGATAATCTCTTCAAATCAATGATGTGTGATGGTTCTGTCTTTGCATTAGTTGTTAGAAAGCTTATGTTCAAATGTTGCCTCAGTTCTAAGAAATTTTGTGTAATTTCGTCTCTCACATTTCTTTATATCTTCTCCTTTCTGTACATTTTCTCTTTTTTCTGTTTTCTTCACCCACTTTTACTACATTTTATTGTGTATATTTTTGCAGGAAGCCTTAAATTCCTTCTTTCGTTTAGAGAATGTTACAGAATGCATTCATTCATGCACGTAACGTACAAAATAATCTGAGTGGTTCTTGAATTGGAGCAAACTTCTTAATGGAAAAAAGGAGTATGTTAGCTACTGAATGTGTTACTCCATGGGTTTTAGTAAATGTGACTTCAATAAAAAGTGTTATTTGGTGTTAAGTGTCAAATGTAGACATATGGGAAATCTATATAAAATAGATTTAGGAGAGAACACAAAGAAAAATTTATAACTTGAGAGCTTTTTTCTAAAAGGTCTCTAATTTTAAATATGTATTATTATAAAAATTCACTGATTTATAAAGATTATTATCCTACCCTAGCATGGTTAAAATCATACTTATGTGTAAATATTGATAGTTTCCAATGCTTGAACTTTTTATAGGAACACAGGAAAATACAGGAGTTAATTCTGCTTCTGAGATGTAAAAGTTTATCCCCAATAGGTCATTATTAAGCTTCCAGCTTTAGTTTGGAAGTGGTCGTGGCTGCAACCTCGGACAGCTTTTGGTATAGGCATCATCTCGCTTTAAAGTATTGACGAGATCAAAAATTGCAAAGATAGTTTTATTTTAAGAAAACAGAAACCTGTTTTCTTAGTAGGTTAAACCTTGCTGCTACCGGTTTTTCCTGATGATGATTAAATCACCAAAGTGCTTCAGAGGTCATATGACTAAAGCTGTACGTATTTTTCTTTTTTTTTTAATTTTTTTTTATTATTATACTTTAGATTTTAGGGTACATGTGCATAATGTGCAGGTTTGTTACATATGTATCCATGTGCCGTGTTGGTTTGCTGCACCCATTAACTCGTCATTTAGCATTAGGTGTATCTCCTAATGCTGTCCCTCCCCCCTCCCCCCACCCCACAACAGTCCCCGGAGTGTGATGTTCCCCTTCCTGTGTCCATGAGTTCTCATTGTTCAATTCGCACCTATGAGTGAGAACATGCGGTGTTTGGTTTTTTGTCCTTGCGATATTTTTCTTTACATTAGGAAATCTACTACTACATTTTAGACTTTGCAGAAAAGCTAACCAATCTTCTAAACTTCTCAATATGGTTTACTGGAATCTTATGAGATTCAGCTCCAGTAAAATCTCTTTAACTTTCTCTGATGTAACTGGCAACATGTAATCAGTTCTCTTTGCCATTATTAATTATAGCTGCCATACAGCATTTTGTCTTATCATTTGAAATATCTTGAAAATGGCCATTTTCTTTCATTCTTTATAAAATTAAAGGTGAGAGGCAGCAACTGTATGATACAAAATAATTTGGGCTCAAATATTGCAGTAATTTTTAAATAAAATCCAAAGGACACCTATGTTCCCTTTCTACTTGTGCACAAACTTCATTTTGGTCATTCTCTATTGTATTATAATCATTGATTTCCAAAGTTTACCCGTTTTACTGGAAACTTCACAAAGACAAATTCTCTGTTTCAATTTTTTCTGTGTAATGTCTAACATTCTCCCCAGTTCTTGTAAATTTTGCTCATGGCCTGACCCAATCTGCTAGGTGATCAGTTTCTACCAATGACTTCTTGTCTGTCAGGCCCTGTAATGGTCTGCTTGACAGATTTCTCTGGCCATGGGAGAATACACAGTGGGCAAGTTTAGAAGTGCCAGTGAGTTGACACCCTATCTTAGTTTGTTCATGTCACTATATTGAAATACTTGAAACTGGCTAATTTATAGAAAAAAGAGAAGAGATTGATTTCTTGCACTTCTGGAGGCTGCAAAGTCAAAGATCAAGAAGCTAGCATTTAGTGTCTGGCGAGGCCCTTCTTGCTATGCTTTCACATGGTGGAAGGCTGAAGGGCAAAGGGCTGCCAGATGCCCTGTAAAGGCTCTTTTATAAATGTCTTAATCCCATCCACAAAAGAGGTCCTTATGATCTAGTCACCTCCTAAAGCCCAACTTCTTAATATTATTGAATTGGAGATTAAGTTTCAACATGAATTTTGGAGGAACACAAACATTCAAACTTTAGCAATTTACTAATAACTATTCAAAGTTAGTAGAAAAATACCCCAGCATCCTCACCCCTGACCTGGGAGAACTCTGAGATATAATCCACACAAACTGTCTTCTAATGGCCACCAGTGGGATTGAGCCCCATTTGCTCACAACAGTGATCTGCTTATTAAGGTACCTTCCATTGGCTTCTTTTCATTTCCTGTCTCTCTTTCCTAATACCTAATGCTTCCTGAGATCACTTCCCAAATAAACTACTTGCACTACTCAAGTCATTATTGTTTTATTATTTCTGGGAAAACACAATGTAAAACATGATAGGTACCACGATACTTATTGGTTAAATGATGATCAAATGGATAGGTAGATGGGAGTAAATCATGCCTTTATTTAGGTTACCAAATACAGACTTTTTATCAAATTTCTATGTATCACATTTTATATATGCAAATGTTATGTGAATTAATCATTTATATTTCACCAATATAAATATTTAATGTTATGTAAATCCTTATCCAGAATGTTTAACGGAGAGAAGTAAGCATACAAACAATAATAATTTTCACTTAGTCTTTAACAGATATTTGACATTTAGATGAAGTTTTGTGTTTTCATCCAATTACTGTAAATTTTCATTTTAAATGGTCATAGTGCGTATGATTTATGTTTTCTCCCTTATGTTGTTAAATGTTAATGATTTTTAATACTGTTAATATTTATAACATTTATAGAATCATATATATTACTTTTCTCAGTTTAATTATATTAAAGGTAAAAGAAACCCTTCATTGATGTGGTTGGTGATTCTAGTTCCAATGAATGAACTCTATTATTTTTATTTAGATCTTTCGACCTAGGTTTAGCAAGGTAGAAAAATGAGCTGTAATTCTGGGTAATAGGAATGCTCTCTATTGATGTATTCAGTCTTGAAAAAGTGCCAAATTGTCTTAACTTCCTTTAGCAGAAGAGACTTTATCTGCTGACTTGTGATCCACCCGCCTTGGCCTCCCAAAGTGAGCTTTCTTTTGTATCTGTATCTGTGTACCTTTTTTGTATTTGGTCAACACCTCATCTCTGGCTTCTAAGACACTCCTAGTATTTGGCAACAAGACTGGTCCTGTGGTTTCCTGGTTGCTGTGCTGCTCATTGTCTCAGTCAGCACTACCTTTATTGACAGTAATGTCCCAAAAGTTCTTTATGAAACTTTTCTTCTTTTTACTTACATAAATATGTTTATTATAGATCTAATTTCTCCCAAGACTTTCTATCATCATAGGTTAGCTAAGTTCATCAATTCATTTGAACCATGGTATAGTTCTGGTAATTCATTGCCTTAACTAAAAAAAATGAACAATTAGAGAAATTTAAACGCTATATAAGGTAGTGTAGTTGAAAGTGATATTTTTAGGTACTGGAACCTTTCATAAAGCCTGCTTTCCTTAGTGTTGCAGCATTACCTATTATCTTCACATTAAATCATAGAGTCAGAAAGATTTAGAATCAGAAATTACTCAGAAATAAACCAATCCAGGAGTAGCAAATAGCAGCACTTGAATGGCAAAAGCCCCTAGCCCACCCCCATTCCTACTTGTAGAGCCATGACACAAGTGCACATTCTATTTCAACACAGAGCACCAAGCAGCTTCTTACAGGTCATCGTTGGCACTTCATGTGTAAATGATTTGTCAGTTTGGGTCCAATCTACTTCATTTCCACAAATGAGACCGAGAGATTATTGGGGTTGTCCAAGGCCACACAGCTAGTTAGTTGAAGAAGAGGCTAAAGTTCTGTACTTGTTAGGCATGTTCACAATTCCTACCCATGTATAACGTATAACTGTCATTTGTCCATCTATGGATTTACTGAAGTGGACCTGAACTGGGTAGAAAATTGCTTCTATGTTTTTTTCCCATGGGAAGGGTGACAGTTCATTCTCTGAGTAAAATACGCTTAACAAATAATGAAGTTTGTATTTCTTGACATTCCATTCAAAGATTTTAGCCTTTCCTGAGAATGGAAGTCATGACTCTTCATCTTGTATGTGTAGCTTTCTCCCTATACCACCCTTTTTCATTGTTTCAGATTGCATCTGCATATATCAAACCCTTATTTATCTATAAAGAATAAAAATAAAGCTAAGTATCAAAATACTTATACTAAGTATAACACTTACATAGCTGATATGGATAATTACAAAACTGCAATATTAATACATGATTTACATCCATTAATAAATTGATAAATATAATTTTGCTTATCAACAAGAAATTAAGAATTACCAGTGTGATTTAGTAATGCTATCACCCACCGCTATGATTCTTTTTATGTCCTCTAAAAAGTATATGCCATACAATAATTCTGTGCATTATTTCCTCTGATTTCTGATGGTTGGAGGGCCATGATTGGTCTAAATTTGTTAGGCAATGCAGAGATTTCTTGCGGTTATTCATTAATTATTTTAATTTTTCAGACTATGAGATTCAGAAATTATTCTCATTATAATCCATGCAAAAAGGAGAGGTTTAAATACGCAGCTAAAGCTAATCAGGTATAAGAACAATAAATAATACTCTGTTAAACAATAGTCTTAACAGTTTCTAAGTTTCAAAAAACTGACACCTTGCTTGCATTTACATGTTAATTTATTTGCTTTTGCTGCAGCAGCTTGACTGCCCTTTATCAGTGCTCAGGTAAAGTGAATTTTGTTGCAGTCCTTTAAGATTAGAGCAGGGTAAAATGTCTGATTAATTTATGCATATTAGCACAGCTGACTTTTCTATTTTTTGATGACTTGGCTGCATTTGATGGAAGCAGACAAGCCAGCACTGGAACTGAATGTATTTTCTTCTGTGCTTTTCACTTCTCAGTAGTGTGTTTTCTGTCCTGTAAACCCAGCTCTCTGTGGTTTATAAAACCAATAGAACAGTGAGTTAACTCTATGTTTCACTGTTCAGGGTTTCACAAGAGTCCTAAGCAAAAGCATTTGGAAAATAGTCAGAAGGGATAAAAGAGAAAATAAATAAAAGTTTGATGTGATGTCTTCTAGTTTTTTATGATTTAAGCCTGCCATCTACAAAGACAGTGTAAGTCTAACAACAAAACCAAGTGTTAAATTCACTGAGTCAGTGAAAGGAAATATATAGGGAATCAGCAACAGTTGAACAAAATGCCAAGATGGTAAATTAGGAAAAGCACTGAACAGTGCCTGATCCAACAGTTTTCTATCACTTGCATGCGGCTTTTTCTGAGTGTGAACAGAATGACATTTGATGATTGCGTCACCATGTGCGTACCCCAGTAGTTTGCCAATCCCTGTGGTAGGGCTCATTTTCTGCTTTGTCCAATCCATGTGTCCTCATCCTGGTTACTGCTCTGCTAGCATCTGTTTGAACTTACTAAATTGAAGCTCTCATACATATTTAGTAAACTTACATTTACCAAGTTCACAGGGCAGATTTCTGCCTTCTGAAAGTTTCTAATCTTTTCTTGAATATTCTTAAGTAAATATAGCAGTTTATAGATGCTTTCCAAATTTGGAAAGCACAAAACAGTCTCCTGAGAGTACAAAAAAAAAAAAAATCCAACATGGAGCCTCAATATGTCACTGCTTTACTGTAGATTTTCATCCATTTTAGGCTGAATCTTTGTGATAGTCTCAGTGACAATGTCTGAATTAATAGCATTTTAATTTGCCTTTAACAATGACACTAGAGTGGCCTTTCTCAGTTTGATAAAACTGAATACCACAGCCCAGAAGTCTTCAGACATCACTTTTCAAAATCATCTGTAAAATCCATTTTACATTTCTTGTCTTTATATTCAAGACTCTCAGCTAAATTATACCTTTCTTGACAGCCTTATATCCTACCATATTCCCCTCAGTAGCACCTGACGCATCACACTATACCTATAGTTTCCTTGACATTTTTTTCTTTTTTTTTTTTTATTATACTTTAAGTTTTAGGGTACATGTGCACAACGTGCAGGTTTGTTACATATGTATACATGTGCCATGTTGGTGTGCTGCACCCAGTAACTCGTCATTTAACATTAAGTATATCTCCAAATGCTATCCCTCCCCCCTCCCCCCACCCCATGACAGGCCCCGGTGTGTGATGTTCCCCTTCCTGTGTCCATGTGTTCTCATTGTTCAGTTCCCACCTATGAGTGAGAACATGCAGTGTTTGGTTTTTTGTCCTTGCCATAGTTTGCTGAGAATGATGGTTTCCAGCTTCATCCATGTCCCTACAAAGGAAGTGAACTCATCCTTTTTCATGGCTGTGTAGTATTCCATGGTGTATATGTGCCACATTTTCTTAATCCAGTCTATCCTTTTTGGACATTTGGGTTGGTTCCAAGTCTTTGCTATTGTGAGTAGTGCTGCAGTAAACATACGTGTGCATGTGTCTTTATAGCAGCATGATTTATAATCCTTTGGGTATATTCCCAGTAATGGGATGGCTGGGTCAAATGGTATTTCTAGTTCTAGATCCCTGAGGAATGGCCACACCGACTTCCACAGTGGTTGAACTAGTTTACAGTCCCACCAACAGTGTAAAAGTGTTCCTATTTCTCCACATCCTCTCCAGCACCTGCTGTTTCCTGACTTTTAATGACGGCCATTCTAACTGGTGTGAGATGGTATCTCATTGTGGTTTTGATTTGCATTTCTCTGATGGCTAGTGATGATGAGCATTTTTTCATGTGTTTTTTGGCTGCATAAATGTCTTCTTTTGAGAAGTGTCTGTTCATGTCCTTTGCCCACTTTTTGATGGGGTTGTTTGTTTTTTTCTTGTAAATTTGTTTGAGTTCATTGTAGATTCTGGATATTAGCCCTTTGTCAGATGAGTAGATAGCAAAAATTTTCTCCCATTCTGTAGGTTGCCTGTTCACTCTGATGGTAGTTTCTTTTGCTGTGCAGAAGCTCTTTAGTTTAATTAGATCCCATTTGTCAATTTTGGCTTTTGTTGCCATTGTTTTTGGTGTTTTAGGCATGAAGTCCTTGCCCAGAGTTGAACTATCCTAAATATATATGCACCCAATACAGGAGCACCCAGATTCATAAAGCAAGTCCTTAGAGACCTAGAAAGAGACTTAGACTCCCACACAATAATAATAGGAGACATTTTTTTCAAATCCTCTTCACCTTCACTTCTTCATCTGAGAAAAACCCTATTTGCCTCAGCTCCATCTGTCTGGCAAACACTTATTCATTTCCAAACATCATTAGCTTTAAAATGCTTTCTCTCCACCACCCAGCAAGAAGATGTAATGTTGTCCTCAAATAGCTCAAGCTTTACTGTATACATGCTTCTGTAATGGTAGCTATAAGCTATGATACATTAGAGACTTACATTAAATGTCCATGTACAAGGTGACATCTTATATGTATCCTTATATGTTCATATTTTTGTAATGCCTAGCAAACATACTAAAGATTAATCATTATTGAGTTGATAAGTGAATGAATGAATGTGTAGGACTGGACCTCTGACTGAGTCATTCACCTTCCAAAAATGGCCTGCCATCAGCAAGAGTTAATTTTAGTTACCTGCAGCTTCAAAGAGCAGAAGTCAAATATGGTTTCGTTCCCTAATAGGGACACCTCAGTGAAGAGGGGGTATTATAGATGGAGACAAATAATAACTACTATGTAGTGAGTCGTTAGTCTGTACAAGCATTATTGCTACATGGTTTTGTTTTGTTTTGTTTTTTGAGACACAATCTCGCTCTATCACCCAGGCTGGAGTGCAGTGGTGTAATCTTGGCTCACTGCAACCTCTGCTTCCCAGGTTCAAGCGATTCTCCTGCCTCAGCCTTCCAAGTAGCTGGGACTACAAGCACCTACCACTGCACCCAGCTAATTTTGTATTTTTAGTAGAGACAGGGTTTCACCATGTTGACCAGGCTGGTCTCGAACTCCTGACCTCAAGTGATCCACCCATCTCAACCTCCCACAGTGCTGGGCTTGCAGGCGTGAGCCTCTGCACCCAGCCTGCTACATGTTTTTTATATTCATCTTATTTAGACTTTATAACTTGGTGAAGTAATTATAAACTATGTTCACTTCACAGATGAGAGAATTGACCTTAGAGAGGTTAAATAACTTTTCTAAGGCCACTCTCTTAGTCACTGGTAAAGTTTGAATTTGAACTGAATTATCCAAATGTAAAATCCTTAGTTCCACATGCATTGCACTCGTTTGCCAGTCTTTTCATGAAATGGCCAAGATTAATATGTGTCCACTCATTCGAATCTTTTAATCTCTGTCATCAGGAAGCTATAGTTACATTTCATACCCTTACTTCTTTCCTCCTAAGGAAGTTTTATGTCTTGACAGATCATGCAACAACAACAAAAAACAACCCTTCATTGTATGTGTAGTTTCTGTGTTAATAAACACATCTTCCAAGAAAGTGGAACACTTGACAGATGTTCTGACCAAAATTGTGGATTAAAATGAATAAGAAATTGCTACTGTAAATAAAGCAAAGTAAAACATTGTGGCCTCTATAGTTGTGTGTATGTATGCAGACACACCAATATTTCAGTTTATTCTGCATCTTAGTTCACTTTATGCTGCTATGACAGAATGCCTGACACTGTGTAATTTATAAAGAACAGACAGGCCGGGCGCGGTGGCTCACGCTTGTAATCCCAGCGCTTTGGGAGGCCGAGGAGGGCGGATCACGAGGTCAGGAGATCGAGACCACGGTGAAACCCCGACTCTAGTAAAAAATACAAAAAATTAGCCGGGCTTGGTGGCGGGTGCCTGTAGTCCCGGCTACTCGGAGAGGCTGAGGCAGGAGAATGGCATGAACCCGGGACGCGGAGCTTGCAGTGAGCCGAGATTGCGCTACTGCACTCCAGCCTGGGCGACAGAGCGAGACTCCGTCTCAAAAAAAAAAAAAAAAAAAAAAAAAAAGAATAGACATTTACTTCTCACAATTCTGGAGGTTTGGGGGTCTAAGATCAGTACACTGACGTCTAGTGAGGGCCTTCTTTCTGCATCCTCACGTGGTATAAAGCAGACGGGCAGGAGATAGGCAAAAGCTGCTTGAAGCCTCTTCATTAGGGCCTTAATCACTTTCATGAGGGAGGAGTCCTCACAGCCTAATCACCTATTAAGGGCACCCCATTATAATACTATCACATTGACAATACCTGAATTTTGAAGGGGACACATTCAAACCATGCAATTCCATATATAAATATAGACATAAACAAGCACTATTAATACCACACTACATATGGATGTAAAATTTACCTGTAGAGAAATATATACATATAGTTGACATCATACAGCACATGCACAGAAAAAAGACTAGAAGGAAATAAATTAACAATTGGCAAATAGCTGTTGATAGGATTATTTAATATTTTAATGCATATTTTTGTATATTTTCCTGCAGTAAGCATATATTGTTTCTGTATTTTAAATAAAATTATGTAATTTGTTGTCACTAAAGAAGTCATCTCAGGTTAGGTTCCTACTTGCATATAAAGTCTTCAGTTATTAACTTACCTGATATCAAAATCTAGAATTTTTTAAGATTAGTAGTTTTTAAAATATATTTCCATGTATAAACTTTGCTTTTTTCCCCATGTATCAATTATTTTGCAGTCCTCACTCTCAGAAAAAAAATCTAGAAAATTTGACATGATTTTCTGACAAAAGGAAAATTGCCTTTTAAAAACTATTATTCCAGGCTTGGTGCGGTGGCTCATGCCTGTAATCCCAGCACTTTGGGAGGCCAAGGCGGGCAAATCACCTGAGGTCGGGAGTTCAAGACCAGCCTGAACAACATGGAGAAACCCTGTCTCTATTAAAAATAAAAAATTAGCTAGGTGTGGTGGCACATGCCTATAATCCCAGTTACTCAGGGGCTGAGGCAGGAGAATCGCTTGAACCCAAGAGGTAGAGGTTGTGGTGAGCCGAGATCACTCCATTGCACTCCAGCCTGGGCAACAAGAGCAAAACTCTGTCTAAAAAAAAAAAAAAAAAAAAAAAAAAACTCTCATTCCACATTTTTTGCATAAATTAGTTGGCTAAAGCAGTTATACCTGCCAGGAGCTCATGTCAGAGAGATGTTTCAGAGAGAGCGGCAACTAACCATAACTAGCAAGAGTAGAAGAAGAGTTAGGTGACCACTCTTATGAAGGATGAGTGTCCAAATCACAAGTTAAGGGATCGTAATGGTTAATAGTCTTGCCTATGCTGATACTGATCCAAGGTTGTCAGGGTTCTCCGCATTAGGTAAAAGATCAAGTTACAGACCCAGTTGTGTCACATGAGGCAATTTGTACGGATTCTGGAAGACAGGTTCAACTCCAAGGGTTACAACCAACAAGTAGTAGGCAAGAGGTCAGGCCTTCAGCCAACTGGCCTCAGGTTGACGGCTTGGCTTTCTGGAGCTGGTATTAAACCAAGGAGGCAGGGACTGGTGAGAGAGAGACTCAAGCTGACTAATAAGGGCATCAAATCAGATGCCCAGGAGCTAAAGTCATATCTGGCAAGAAGACAGCAAACCTTTTCCAGTAACTCACTGAAATTTAAGGAAAAAGGTCCTAACAGGCTGCCCAGTCAGGTACTCTGTATTGTATGAGACAGAGATTGGAAAATGTAAGATTTTTTTGTCCTTTCAGCTGGACCTAGGAGAACAGTGCCCAAAGTGCAGATGGTATCTCAGTTTCATCATCTTTCAAATGTAAGCAATAATTGTCCTTACTTCATCCAAGTGTTTTGTAGAATAGATACTATGTGTTCAGTGCATAGGTTTGTTACTGGGAAAAACCTGATTATTTCGATGACCAGTTTCCTTACAACCTAATATTTATGGCAGTGATTTTCAAATCAGGTAGCAAGTGAGAACAGCCCATGGAGACTTTTGAGCCACAAATACCTGGGTTCTGCTATAGTCCTATCAAGTCAGAATTTCTCATGCTGAAGTCAGAGTTTCAGAGTCCTAGGGGTGATTTATCCTATAAATAATCAGTAAGAATGTGCTAGGGATACTACTGTATTTACTAAAACTTATTTATGATTAAAGTAATATTAAAGTTATTTATGATTACTCAAAATACAATAGTAACAGATGTGTACTATTGAATTAGATAAATTCAGAGGCTTAAAAATAACTATTATATTAATTGGTGATTAATTTTATATGTCAACATGACTAGGTCCCAGGATGCCCAGCCAGTTAAACATTATTTTGTCTGTGAGTGTTTCTCAAAAAGAGCACCTTTGGAATTGGACTGAGTAAAGCAGATGGCCCTCCCCAGTGTGGGTGGGCATCACCCAATCATTGAGGACCTTAATAGAACAAAAAGGTGGGGGAAGGTTGAATTCATTCTCTGCCTGACTGGTTGGGCCAGGATATCTGTCATCTCTTGCCCTTGGTGGTCCTGGTTCTCAGTCCCTCAGACCTGAACTGGGATCTACACCATCAGCTCTCTGGCTTTCAGGTCTTCAAACTACACCACCTGCTTTCCTGAGTCTCCAGCTTGCAGACAGCAGACTGTGGGACTTCTCAGCCTCCATAACTGTGTGAGCCAATATCTTACATTAAGTCTCTCTGTATATAAGTATGTATGTATATGTACATGTATATATTATTTATATATGTATACACACACATATATGGAGAGAGATATAGATATATATGTGTTTATCTAGTGAGTCCTGACTAATATAACTCATCTCTGAAAATAAAAGGCAATATGCAGTAATTACTGAGTTTAATTAAGTGTGTTAAATGTACGCTATTTGGCACTTAATATTCTCAGTAGAGAAAAGTATCATTTTAATGATACTACTTTATGGTTCTGAAATACAGAAGATTTTATCCCTTCTGCCTACTTCCCATAGCCTTGCCACAGGTATGTAAATAGATACGTACATTGGACTGTAAAAATGAATACTTATCTTGGCCCCCAAATCTCCTTATAAAAAATATTACATTTTAAAATTATTCAAACAGTGTTTAATTTTAAACATGTTAGCAGTTTTAATCTGCTAAACTCCTTTCATTCTCTAATAATGCTTTGTCAATGTAAAGACATTGTGGCAAGTTGCAACAGGTTTTAGTAAAACATTGACCGTTCTTCAGCATTCTCTTCAGTTACAGCAGCAGTCACTGGATTCCCTGGAGAAAATCTGCTTTTAGTTAATTCACTCAAGTTCAGAGACTCTTTTTTGATTTCAGACAATAGACTTTCAGATAGTATACTTCGTGGCACAGAATATGATTCATATTTACTAGGTGGTACAATTTATCTCCCATAACAATTCTTTATTTGCTAGTGCTTTTGACTGGAACCATTTTTCTTTCTAGTTACGGGTAGGGAAAGAGTCACAACTTTTGACTCATTTTCATGCCCCTGTTGCCTGTTGTCGTTTTTATGTTGAATGTAATAGAAATTCATAATTCTAAAAAATGAAGAATTGAAAACATCACTAAGAAGCACACATCCCAGCAAAAAAATGTCTGCCAAAATCATGTGGTTGTAAAATACGGAATGAAGCATTTACAGTTAGTGAAATAGAAGAAATAGCTGTATTTAAAAAATGGAGCTTAAACATCAAAATACTACCTGCAGAAGAATGTCATTAGTCTTCCTCTAAAGCAGAGCAATGTGACAAGAATCAACAAAGTAGATTATAGTGAACAAGTAATAAAACATCCTCCTTTTTTTCAAGTAGCCTTTGATAGCAGGAGACACACTCAGTGAATTTTAGTGAATGTGAAAGGAGAGAGTGATGGCACTCTACAGAGGATGCCATATGTAGGAGGAGTGAAGGTTTTCACAGATGCATCTGCTGGAATCCATCATGAGGTGATGGCAACTGCAGGGGCATGGATGCATTTTCCCTCAGAGCTGGACCAATTTGTCTCCAACTTGAATAATACATGGACACCTTTCAAAGGAAAACAGAAGAAGTTCTCACATACGTCCCTCACTCCCCAAGGCTGGCAAATTATTTTTATAATGTGATTTTATATATTGTATATATTATATACTGTACATGTAATATACAAGTGAATAAATTTCTCATGCTGCTGGCTTTTATACAACTAAAGTCAGGACTGATTTTCCTATTAAATAAAACTTTAAAGCCATATAATTCAATTAATCATGTTAATAGGATGGATAGTAGTATTTTCTCAAGATGAGATTTTCCCTTTCAGTGTAAAGTCACCCCCCTCAACTATGGAAAGGCATAGTTAGCCATTCTGATAGTGGGCCATTAGAGGATTCAGTTTTCCTGCCACAACCAGGGTGTTGTGCTATCATAAGATTTTTATTTCACCATTGTTTTTGCATGACTTTGACATAGTACTAATGTGTCCACAAGCACTAACCCAAATGTGGGTCACTGAGTTGCAAAATAGGACTCAGTTGTAATTTTCTGCGTCACTCAGATGATTCATAACATTATGTTGGTTCTCCAGACCATCAAAATTCAAACAAGCCACTTAAAAGTTAATTATTGAAGATAATTTCCCACACCCATTTGGAGAAAATCAGAGGTAGCTTGAGAACACAATTTTATCAAAATTGTCGAATAGTATCATCTCTAGGGCATCCTGGGGCAGCATGGAGGACTTGAGTAGCATGTGGAGCAGATGTTTACTTTGTAGCTCTGTAATTTTATTCTTGGGGTGTTTTTGTTTTCAAAAATTTACTGAAAAATTACTATGTTTCTGGCAAAATTGTAAGCACTGGTGAGCCAATGATGATTAGATATGGCCCTTGCCCTCAAGAAACTCACAGTTTATCAGGGAAGACAGACATGTACTTAAAAGAAAAAATGGCCCCAGTGCTAGTAGTGAGTCCTTTCACAGTGATCAGAGAGGTTTGTACAACTGCAGTATCTTGAGAAAATACTCATATCCATCTTATTAAATTAACATGATTGATTGAATTATATGGTTTTAAAGTTTTATTTAAATTTAACAGGAAAATCAGTCCTTAACTTTAGTTGTATAAAAGTCAGCAGCATGAGAAATTTATTAACTTATATGTACAGTATATAATATATAAAATATATAAAAAACATATTGTAAAAATAATTTGCCAGCCTTGGGGAGTGAGGGACGTATGTGAGAACTTGTTTTTTTTTCCCTGATAAACTCACAGTTTATTAGAGAAGACAATAATGTATTAACAAAAAAAAAAAAAAAGGCCCCAGTGCTAGTAATGAGTCCTTTCGCAGTGATCAGAGAAGTTTGTACAACTGCTTGGGAAAACACAGAAAGGAATATGAGTTTTCTTTAATCTTGTAGCTAGTGGGGATTTTGAAGATCGGTTAAAACCCCTTCTAAGTTTAAATATAGGTTAAAGCCTTTATTCTTTTTCTTCATTCTCTACCCCAGTCATTAACATGTCCTATTGTCGATGTATATTTTTCTCATCTCTGTCTATGCCTCATTTGACCAGTGACAGCGAAGAAGTTGCTATTCTTCCTGGGGGGTTCTCAAAACTCAAGAGATAGCCCTCCCTGGTTTTAGATTAAGTCTTGAGTTAAAATATTGTACAATGAAACATAATACTGTGGGAAGGAGGGAATTGGTTTAGCATAGCGATGAGGTGCAAGGACTCTTGTCTCAAACTGCAGGGATTCATATTTTAACCCTTAGTATCTAAGCAATCTTGGACTAATTGCTTCTCTCTGTTTTGGGTTCTTCACATTTCAAATGGGAATAACAATAATTGTAGATATGATAACTAGAATGAAGTGAAATCATGAGTGTAAAATACTTAGCAGTGTCTGGCAAATATCAAGTACTCAAAAAAACATTGACTAATGTTAGAAGTACTCCAAGCCTTCCATCACACAGGGATGAAAGAAATCATCCTGGGAAAATAACAGAGACATTCATCTCTGTCTTGTCAATCCAAGGGCATTCTGAGTTCCAAAGGGAAACTTACCATGTTTGGTGCTTTTCTTTTACATTAGGGCTACATTTTACTACAGAAACCACATTTTAACTTTTATCCTGTCATGAAAAAACCTGATGTGGCACAATGGAAACGGAGTAGGATACTGGATCCCATGAAACTTGGACTCTATAGAAGCCCAATCTGTCCACTAACTTACTCTGTTACTTGCGTAAATCACTTTGCCTCTCTGGGCTGTAGCTTACTCATTGGTAACAGAAAATATATAGTCACCAGATGATTTAAAATATTAGCTTGTGTTCATTCTAAGATTTCCAAGAAGTGTACCATTCTCGATAATTGATTTCATCTTCTTTTGGGTCTTCAATTTATGGGCACAAGATCCCTGCTGACTTGGTTTTATTTTTGCCAGAGAATCCTTTCCAAGGTTTGTAGCTGAACTGATGCAAAACGTACACGCCCCTATTGTTCTACTAGTAGCTGTAGTTGGCAAAATTAAATGTGTCAGTTTCTATTTTGGTGTCTCAAGTATTAGCAGAGTATAAATAGAACTTATAGGGAAATGGTTCAGCGTGGGTGTAATAATATGCTATTTTGTAATCATTTATGTTAATGTTTAAACCTTATATCTGCTCATTACTTGCAATATGACAAATACGTGTTATTTCATCTCTCTGAGAACATCCAGCACACAGACTGGCATGTGGAACCTGGTCAGTGAACTTGCATTCCTTTGCTTTGGTTTTTTGCCAGCATCTTATATGCTCATGGAAGGTTATCTATATCTATACCTACTTCTATCTCTCTATCTATATAAAATATATTCACTTATTGCTCTTTATATATCATTATTTTGTACTTTCCCACAAGGTAAGCATTTTAATTCATTACTCTGTGAGAAATTTTGGTGCTTTTTATCTCTTAAATGTGTCTTGAATACTATTAGAAAAGAAAGTAACATTTATTTTTGTAAAAATTTTAGTCCAAGTAGAACCTTATTATTTATGAGCATTAGGATTCAGCAAAATCTCATTTTCTGTAAGTTTTCATTAACTTCAAGCTCATGTACCTCAGAAGCCATATTATTGAAACTGTTTGGCTAGCCCATTTATAATAGGCCCATGTGTAACACTGTGGATCCAAGTATTCATAGTCAATAAAATGTTGCCTGACTTCACATTTACTATTTTATATATTTCTAAAATCTCTAGCATAACCCTGGAAGTCTTATTTTTTAAAATATCTCAAGAACTGACATTTAATCCTGGAGATTTTTGAAAAGGGGTTTACCAAGATCTCAGTTATTTGGCCTAATATTCTATGCATTCTACAACCAGGCTCCAATCTTTCATTCTTAAAGTAGTAGCCCCCACCCCCTGCCAGTGTGAATGCTTGGCTTCTGGCCTTTACAAAGACCGCAATCAGGATGTACCCACCCTTGGTGGCTTCAGGTCTCCTTACACTCCATCCTTCTGCTGGTATCCCTGCCATGCTTCAAAGTCTGCTGCAAGCCCGAGATGACTGCCTTCCTCTAAGTTAGCATTTATTCTCTATGGGCACACAAGGGATTATTTCCATTTCCACTAAATCAGGTTTACCACTTAAATTAACTCGTCAGCCTATGTGAGCACTTGTCACTCAGCGACACATTTCCTGCAAATCCCGTTCTCTCTGGATAAATCTAGTTATCCCTGTTTCTCAGTCTTTGCAGCAAGACTTTGAGACAAGCTGGAGAACACTGCTTAATGCAATTGACTGCTGTCAAACAACACTCTAATAATTACAACTCATACTTTAAGAAATTATTTACAATATCCACGCCTGGTCTGCTCCCTTTCTCATGAACTACATGACTATTCCAAACCTTCAGCCCTTTCCTCAAGTTATCTACTCAACTTTCACAGTGTGTGTACATATAGATGTATTTATATATATGGGTGTGTGCCATATCAGTAGTTTAACACTGTGCATACTATCTTGTAGTTTGCTGCTTCACTTAAAAATTTACTATGAGCATTTTCCCATGTCAGCTGACATAGTCACATTGATGTTTTCATTGGCTGCTTAGTGTTCTGTTAAGAATACCATATTTTATTTAAGTAGTCCCCTAACTTTGAATAAGTAGATTGGATATTTTTGCTTCCTATTTTTCCTCATTACAGAAATCACTATGATAAATATCCATGAAGAAGTTGTGCGTAACTCTAATTATGTCCTTAATATAGAGTATTAGAATAAAAATTATTTCTGGCTTAAATAGTATGCAAGCATTAAAACTTTTGATAAACAATGCCATTTTTTTCCAGGGAGTTTCTGCCTAATTGTATTTTCTGTATTCGCCTGTTTTTCTACTCTATCAGTATCACTGTATGTGATACCTTTATTTTCATCTTTATTTATTTGCTACTTAAAAATATAGTTTTCTTTATTTGGGGTGTATTTCATTGATTATTAAGGAGGTTGAGAAGTTTTTCCATATGCTTACTTATCATGTGACATTTCTTCTCTTGTGAATAAATTGTTCATATCATTTGCACCCATGCCTACATGGCAAGCCTCTCCTTCCCAGATGGGAACTTCAAATGTGGACTATTCAAATAAAAATAGAAACCTTAAAATCCTCTACTTGCTGTTCTTAAAATGACCCTTCTTAGAAAGACAGCTAGAGAGTAGTTAAGCACCCAACAATTAAATCAATTTCCAATTATCCACATACATTGAATGTGTTTTCTTCCAATGAATTGGAGGAAAATCCTCGCCTATCCCAAACGCTTCCTTTTCCTAAACACTAAATTGATAAAATATTTGAAAAAAAATTGTGTTCATACACTTAAAGTTCTTGCATTTTCTTAAAGTGTTTGACTTGGTCTAATTCTTCCCAGAGCAATAAAGTCAACTTGAATGGTCACTTCCTCTGTTTTCTGGGAGTTGCTATGGATGCATGTTTTTGTCCATGATGCAAGGTTGCAAACTATGTGATATTTTATTGGTCATAATAGATTCAATCTGTCTTGAACTCACCTTCCTGAAAAGCTAGGAGTAAATTCTATTTCAGTCGTGTTTTGTGGACAGTCTTTTCCCAACATATACCACGACTACCACCACCTCTTCTGCCAACGCACTCGAGGTGTTTCCCTAGCCTGTGAGTTCCTAGTAGCTTAAAACTTTGTGGAGAAAATGTTACATTTTTTAATGGTTATTGGTTAACATTAGTATGATCCTTATTCAAGCTCACATGAGTTGTAAATGACAGCTCCACTGTCTCAAGGTTATTATGGGCTGGGGGTATTATTACTCTTCCTGTCAAGGCCGTAAGGACTCCAAGCCACTTTATCAAAGTCCTGACATTTAAGGGGTATCTAGACAGAAATGTGGTTCGTAGTGCCCATAGTTTTTATTTCGCTGTCACAGGGGACACTTTCTGTCAAGTCTGCCTGCTGCTGCTGCTTCTGCAAGCACACAGTTTCATCCTCTCAGGAATGATACTGCGTGATTTTCCATGTATGGACCTATGAAAATCACCTACTGGCCTTTCTTCCCTGGGGTATAGGTATAGAGATACAAGCAGATCCTCGTTCTCTCATTTCTCATTTTATCATAGACAGTGAGAAGAAGTCATTTTACTCTTTCAATGTTCTTGGAAAACTCTTTAGCAAGATCTTGCATTCATTAGGAATATTTCCTACTTATACCTTACTGTCAGTGATAGTGTTATTAACTTTTCTCTCAATTTCTTCCAGTTTCCAATAACATCTTCCTTATCAACATTTATGACCCAGTCAATAACCTCTTCCTCCACCAAAGAATCTTAGACCGCCACTAATACTCCCCTCAAAGCCCTTTGAACTTCAGCCTGCCATCTAGTCCCAAACCCAACACCATATATTTTAGGTTTTTATTATGGAAGCATCAAACCTCCAGGTATCAAATTCCAGTTCAGTTATCTATTGCTATGTAACAAACCACCTCACAATGTATTGAGATAAAATAAAAATAATCATATTTGCCAATAAATCTACAATTCAGAAAGTATTCTGCAAGTGCAGCTCATGCAGAATGGCTCTGTTTGTTCAGAGTCACTGGTGTTGCTTAGCTGAAGATGGACAATTCATTTCTCATGATTCACATAGCTGACAAGATAATGCAGTCACTTCCTCCTAGAAAGCCTCTCCTTGTGGATGCTTGAGCTTTCTTACAGCATTGTATCTGAATTTCAAGGGTGAATATCCTAAGAGACAGGAAGTAGAAGGTCCTAATGTATTAAGGTTTGGGCATGGAGAGTGACATTAGGTCATTTCAGCTGTGTCTTTTTGGTCAGTCAGTCAGTCAGTCACAAAGCACAGATGCAAAGGAGGAAAGGCACAGTTTCTCTCAATGAGAGGAGCATCAGAGAATTGTGAGGCCATATTTTTAAAACTCCACAGATATCGATACTAGTCATTTTCTAGTTAACCCATCCTGTTTTGTGTGCCATGACACATGGAACAGGGTGGGGATGATAGAAATGACACTTTATTTTGACTGCATCACAAAGAGATTGTGCAGTACAGGGGTGTCTTTTTGATTTTATTACAGGCAAAGTACAGATGCCTTTAACCCTAAGGGGTCAGAAAATAGAGGAGGAATAAAATTTCTCCTCAACACTTTTTCAGCAAGAAAGTTTCAAGTATTCGCAAAGCATTTGTCAGCATTATTCTCTGATAAGGAGTGTTCTTATTAGAGTTATATGTCTCTATATTTTTAAATCAAATTTTGACTATAGTCAATTAGTATTTTTTCTATTTTTGTAAGAAATTGTATAATTCAAGAAGCCCTATTTTTAACAATAAGCCATAAACAATTTTTTTCTTTTAAAAAAAATTGTTTGTTTAAAAAAATAGTTTCAAATTTTATTTTAGATTCAGGGGTTACATATGCAGGTTTGATACCTGGGTATATTGTGCGATGCTGAGGTTTGGGGTACAAATGATCTTGCAACCCAGGTGGTGAGCATGCCCCTCAACAGTTAGCTTTTCAACCCTTGTCTCCTTCTTTCCCTTCCCTCCCTTCTGCCTCTAAACAATTATTAAACACGTATATATTTTTTTACCTTAAATGAACATCCCGTTCTCAATTTAGTTTTTATCTCATGGCTAAGTTTCTGCTTCGAATTTCTACATTCTCTCCTTCAAATTCTTTATTTTCAAAAGTAACCTCCAATTTCCAGCTTTTATTACTAAAGACTTTAGTCATTTACAGAAGCATTTTAAAAAATATATCCCTCAAAATTTCATTGTGTCATTAGTAGTTATAGTGAATATCACCTCCATGATACAAGAATTTTTAAACATAGTGTATATATATATATGTTGAATTTAAAAATGCTTAATATTTTTATAATTAAAAAATTTGATTTATAGTGAATTCAATTTTATTGAACAGTACAAATGCTAACTGATGCCACATAATGAAATTATCTCAGAAGGAAAGAAAATAAAGAATACTTTTATTTTAAAAGCAATTATTCACAAATAGCATCAAAATTAAAATTAAAAAAAATCAATTTCCTGCAATAGATTTTTATACACTGCACTCAGGAAAAGTCATAGAAAAACTAGTTGCAGCAGAAGATTGTATCCATGTATGCAGCATTTTTAGACAGGAATTTCATCCACAGATCACATCATCTAGAGTATCATATTGAATCAGAAGATAGATCAATAGCTTGAGAGCATTTTCCCATAGAAATGGGATATGCTTCCCAGAATAAAAGTAGGTAGATAATATTTGAGAAGATTCTCAGAGGAAAGGTTAGTGCCTAAGTTACCATATGAAAAAAGAGAAAAAATCATGATGGAATACCAAAAAGATATCCTGTGATAAAGAAATTGATGTGCAGAATTAAAAAAAGATAGAGTGGTCCATAAAGAAATAAAATAATAATATAAAATGATTTATACTGAGATCGTTTAATTTCAAGGATAAAGAATTTTGGGACCAGGTGCTATGGTTCACAGTGCTTTGGGAGACCAAGACTACTTGAGGCCAGGAGTTTTAGAGTTTGAGACCAGCATGGACAACATACTGAGACAGACCCCCATCTCTACAAAAAAAAGAAAGAAAGAATAACTGGGTATGGTGATGCATGTCTGTAGTCCTAACTGTTGGGGAGTCTGAGGTGGGAGGATTGCTTGATCCCAGGAGTTTAAGGTAACAGTGAGCTATGATCACGAGCCACTATACTCCAGCTTGGGTGACAGAGTGAGACCATGAAAAAAGAGAGAGAGAATTTCTAGGAACATAGAAAGGAAAAAGATAATATCTGGCAACCATGAGGGTGTGCCTTCAAGAAAACATTTTCCACTCAGCTATGAGGAATGAAGTTAACTGACAACCTCCAGCTGTACTGTTTTGAAGGTCTGTGACAGTATTTGACACAAAATCACACGTTTCCCAGTGTGGCCACCTCAGTAACCTACTGAGCATGTCTGGTATTCTCGTGACTAGCCATCTTCTCCCAGCCCAGGGCTGCTCTCTGGGCAGTCCTTGAACCAGTGCTCCTCGCTGGGATGGCTGAGATGTCCTCAAAACCACACCTTAGTTCAGGCCCTTCATATTCACTTCTTCCTTCCCCCTCTGCTTTCATGTGTGTCTGGCCTATGTCTTGTTCTGAAACTTTTCCCTGTGTAATTCTGATTGCCACCTCTCTTTTCTATTTCATGGGAGTTACCCTCAATCAATGTCTGGCATTTCTAAGTCTGTCTTTGTGTCTTTGTGTCTTTTTCTTGGAGGACTGATATGACACAAATGCCTATAGATATATATATGTGTATCAAGCAACAATAAATAACAGAAGACAATGGCAAAATGCCTGTACATTTCTGAAAGAAAAAAAAGAGTACAACTTAAGAATAAAATACCTAGCCAAGTATGCATTCAAGGATAAATACATGTATTCAGGAACTCAAATAGCCATGAGAATTTTTGAAAAAAAAAAAAAGCTACTTGACAATGAAATATGAACAACCAAAAGATGAATAATATAATTGGTAGAAAGGAAAATTATCAATAGAATATTTGATGCCAGAAGACATTAGAGCAATGACACATATTTTTAAACGTGAAATAACTTAGAGAATTCAACAGCAATAGCCTTTTATTAAAAATATTGACAATAAAATCCAGTCAACCCACTTATTAAAATTTGTAAAGCATTAAATTGGTATTATTTTAGAAATTGGGGTGCTAGTTTCCCTGGAATACGGATCGAACCAAATGGGTGGGGAGCTGTTTGGAGTGCTAGTAACGTTCTGTGTGGATATATGGATGTCTTCATTTATAAAATGTTAGTGAGCTTAACGTTTACTATATGTGTACTTTTCTGCATATATGTATATATATGTAGTATCTTAGTACAAAACTTGCTTGGAATCTCTATTAATATGGAACTAATGCTAAACAACTGTGGGAATTATAGACCATAATGATTATATGATCGTAAATGTTATTAATCCCTGAAAAAATAAAAATAATAAAAGTAGTAACATGAGTAGCAGAAGTAAAAATTAGGAGAAAAGGTGAGTGGGAAGACAGAGGTGAATGTTCACATTCTTTCTTATTTTTTATAGTAAGTTGTCAACTCATAAAATGAATGAGGATAAAATGTGTAATTTAAACCACACAATCCTCGAACCTCTAGTAGTTTTCAAACTGTTTTTTGCTTATAAATAAATAGACCTTTAATATTATCCTTTGTGAAAGATAAATATTTGTTCAGCCATTCTATTTACTTTGATTTCCTTTAACTTTTTTAAACTAAGTAAAATAAATTTAATGTTTTACTCAAATTGCACTTTTATTAAATTATAACTATATATGTATTTAATAATATTTTATTTGTATCCATATGTAGTTTAATGTGTAGGTCAGTGTGCATGTATTAAAAGCCTATTCCTTCTAAAAGTTTTAGATGTTGGGTTTACTTTTTTCTAAAAAATATTCTATTTCTGTAAAAATAGTAAAGCCAGTAGTCTTAAAACTAAGTGATTTAGACACAATTAACAACTTTTTTTTTCCTCAGGGTGTTTTAATAACTCTTCATTAAATGCAGTAGATTGTTTCATTTGGCCCCAACACTTCACTTCTCCCAATATCCACACTCTTTGTCTTATGACTCTACGTTGTCCCACTTTAGGGTGTGGGAGCTATGACCTTCCTGCTCCTGGATGCTGGGCTCAGCTAAGTGATGTGCTTTGGGTAACAGAATGTTTACAAGTGTGACCCAAGCAGATATATTATATGAGACTGTATGTTATTGTTGCCAAGACTGGAGCTGCCAAGCCCTCCATTGACTCAAAACAGTTGAAGGATACATGCTTATGTTTTGTTTTGTTTTATTTTATTTTATTTTGTTTACCCCAGGACGTTTGCACATGTTTATGATTTCTACCACTTAACTTTTGGGGTTTCTTTTGTCATGCATCATTGTCATGGCAATAAAAAGCAGATCATGCTAATATGTGTTATGTCTTTATTAACCATGTATAAACATTTAAATGTTTTTTAGGGAGAAGATCATAAAAGTGTTCTTTAATATGCCAAATTTTAAAATGCTGGCCTGTTGACAGGAGTTCAAAATCCTTGGCACATTATAGCAGTCTTTTGATACCCATGCCCAATTTCCCCAGCTTTATTTCCCACATATCTCCACTTTTGCTTTCATTTGTATATTCCAAATACAGCAAATCCAGTACCTCAAACATTTTTTCCATTCTTATTTCTTAATTATCTACTGGAAGCCTACTTGTTCTTCAAGAAGTTCAAACGTAAGCTCATTCAGTTTAGTGATATTTATCCTTTCTCCTTCCCTCCCTAATAGATTCATTTTTTTCCTCTGAAAATCCAAGAATGTTTGGCATTTTTTTGGAAAAGTTATAATTACACTTTAGCACATTTTTTGGTTTGTTTAACGTGAAGAACTTTATCATTAAAATGTTTGTACTTTATATGCCAGAATTCTAAAATCATTTTATTTTCTCCAGGCCCTAGAATAGTATGAACCCTTAAAAATTTATAGATAAATGGATATGAGAGTGAATGAATGGATTAATGAATGAACTCACATTGAGCACACTTTTTTTGCATTAACAAAAAATTTTTAATTACAGAAACAAGTGAAAACACCCATTATGATTAAATATACAGTAATAACTTATCTCTAAAATTAAATTTAAAAGTGTTTGCTATTTCTTTCTTGGTTTATCCTTCTGTTTAAATCTTCAAAGTATGTAGTAACTTGTACTTAAAATCATAAATAATGATATTTGGAGACACAGGAAAATGATGAAGAGTTTTTATTTTATGCCTCTGTAGGCAGGTTATCAAATAAGTTTTATTATATGCTTTAATTAGTATTTTTGTGTGCTTTTGAATTTTCCCTGTAAGTTTCTAATATCTGGCTTCTATAAGACAAGGCCTATAAAAAATTTCCTTAAACATCTATAATCAGAATTTTCATTTGTTAGGCTAAGAATAAGGGTGCTCATAAATAACATAATATTGTACTGTTTCTTATTTTCTTATGATTCAATATAGGAACTGTTAATACATAAGAAGGGCACTTTACAGAATAGTTTTTGCACTTTTAATATGTTCTTTCTCCATGAAGAATAAAATTCATTTCTTTAACAGAGAAATTCACTTTAATAGGAAACACAAAAAAGTGAAAACATGGTGTGCTTAAATCTTTAAGAACAAAGTATACATTTTTTATTTCTCATGAGCATGCATGCACTTGGTAGAAATATTTTCAAGTGACAATAATAAGCATTACAATTGCTTACGTGAAATGAAAATTCATTGTTCAAATATTTTAAATGGTAATTTCTGTAGGAAGATAGACATAAGTAGAAAAGTCAAAATGATTTTGAATTTAGAAGTAGAAAATAAATAATTCATTTTATTAACCAAGTTCCTACTTTTACATATATTCTTAGCATGATTGCCTGTGGAGGCTTTGAGACCATGCCAAATTAGGCAGTTGATAAAATGACAAATGAGTGAGTCAACGTAATTTTTTGGAAGAAAAAATAAATAAGATGTAATTAACGTTCTTTCTCTCTCATTAAGTAAACATTGCTTGAAACAATAATTAAAAATTTCTTCAAATACATTCATATTATCTATCAAAATATTTTTATTAGATAAAACAGAAAATATATGTAATAAATATATATAGGTGTATATATGTGTGTGTGTGTGTGTGTATACATATTAAATTTGACATTCCAACCAAGGCACCAAGATGCAACAGAAGATGCAAATACAAAAATGAGATGTCAGACTGAAATACTAAGTTAGCAAACTATATATAGTTTTTGGACTCCTTATCTAATAATTCTAAACCAGATACATACACAAAAAAAATTAAAAACATCAAACCAAAATTTCACAAGAATGACCAAAACTAAGAAAAGGAGAAGATTTGTGAGAAAGACTTTTGGAAGAGTCATCGGAGTAAAGAGAATCTTTTCTCATTCCTAAAATTAAAGGGAGGGTTGGGTCTGTGTTTCCTCCCTTTAGATGTAGTGAGTAAAGCTTCCATTCTTGGAGAATTCTCAACTGGCACTGTCTTTATGATTTAAAGTGATGAGAAAACATTTTTAGTTTCAAAAAATCAACCAGTAAGCCAAGGGACTTGCTGAAAATCATGATTTGGTCCTGGATTTTGGCTTTATTAACCTCTTAATATATTCAATATTTTTAATAAATAAATAGCATGACATTGAACCTTGCACATTCATTATATACAGGCATTTTTGTATTCCTAAGTTTTGATATGTTTATTTGCATTAATTTTATTTAAATAACATTCATAATAATTATTACATATTAATTGCTTTAGTAATTTGAAAAATAGATGAGTTCTAAATGATAGAGAACTAAAAAATTAATAATTCCTGGAAGACTAATAATCAGACCTTAATTTTAGTACTTTCTTTTTTTCTCAAACTAAAAATATCAAAACTGTAAGAGGTATATCAGTCAGGATCCAGAAGATAAACATCAGGTTAAGATTACCAGACAGTAATCTTAATATCAAAAATTATTAACTGTAAGAGGGGATTTGCTAGCAAAGAATAAATAGAACTGTTAATAATATAGTAATAGCAAATTGTAGGGGCCACTATCCCTAAGGCTGAATTGATACATAATAGAAGCAAGAGGGTCTGGAACCAGCCTCCACACACCATACAGATCCAGATTCACTGGAGAGGGCATTGCCATGAACATCTGCATGGCGGGGTTTGCTGAGGCTGCAAAGTACTCAGGAAGACATCAGTAGAAGCCATCCACAGATAGGTGTCATACCAGAAGCACTCTGCCAGGAAGGCACCTGATGGGGTTTCAGAGTCAGCACTGTCTGGATACCTGGAGCTGGCCCTGCAAAAGCTGAGGATGTGGCTGGACAGGCTTTGTAGAAACAAGCTGTGTTGTAGGAGCCAAAGTCAAGAAGCATAACAGAACCTGGGAGAGAAACCCATTCATCCTTCAGTTTCCCCCTTAGTAGCTTCTACTAACAAAGCTTAACATTATCCTGACTGGCAAAGAAGGAATGTTTACGGGGTCCAGCCCCACTGTCAGAAATAAAGCAATAAATTGTGAATTTTCAACCGAGAGACAATAAAGTGATGACTAGGACCGTACATGCCTTTGGTCACTCAGTTTCCATATTCACTCTTCTATTCAATGTTGAACTGTTATTCAAAAATGAAACAACTCTGTGTTTCCACCTGATAAATTATAAATGTTCTTCCTGAAAGTGAAGGTATTTTTCGTCCTTTTCCAAAATAAGGTGACAGTCCCAACAGTCATTGTATCCATTACTGGCTATATTAATTACTCCTCAAATTCCACCACAGTTCCACTAAATACTCCGTGAACTAAAGACTAAGTTGTAAAGTTAACCACCTAACCACTTATATATAAAAAACAGGAAGAAGGAGACATACAGATGTTTGGGTATATGAATAAAAACATGCATATAACAAGCAAAGAGAAAATAGACAAACTTTTTAGTCTTGAAAGATTTACCGTATGATGCAGCCTTCCACAAATGGACCCAGTTTCTCCTTCAGTCGGGGCTCTGTGTCTGTGGACTGACTTAGGAAATAGGTGAGAAGCTGTTTCCATTTATGTCAGGGTGTCAGCTACATACCTAGATGGTTTTTTTTTTCCTACTGGGTAGATAAAACAGTAAGTCTGGTAGGCTACTCATGTATTTCATTCCTAGGAACAAAGTGTTCAGTAGCAACTGCCAAAGATCTCTACAGGCCTGGGTGTTCTGATTACTAGTCATCCCTGCCAGTTAGATACGCTCACTTTGTTCTTGGTGATTATATGCTATCTTTTGATTTCTGTTACCCCAGAGCCCAGTATCCCTGTTGAAATCAGCGAATCCATCCCAATGGCAGAATCCCCTACAGTACCTGGTCTGCCAAGCTGCTCAACTTTCTTCACTAATGAATTTCTCAGTGCTTCGGTTTATCGTGCTGGACTGGTTTATCTTCATCAGTAGGCTCTGGTATCTCCACCTAGTTAAATGTCTGGAATCTTGGTGTCCAAGTTTCAGTCAACCAAGTTAAGTTAGTTGTTAGCGCCACCTGCAGCTTTACAAGCTAACAAATCAAACTGAAATGTCTAGTTAGTTTCCTATATCAAGGAATTCAGCCTTATCTAGTGTTATATTCTCTGCTTCTTGGCCTAACACGTGTTGAATCCACTCCCACACATATCCCACCCCACCATGTTTCTATTGGTAGGTATTAGCATGGTCTTGCAATTCTTTTGCCGTGTAGTCTTTTTGTATAGTGTTTACCTGTTCCTGCTGAGCACGCTGTAATTTCACACTAGTTAGTTTGGGGCATAAGACCCTAGCAAGGCATCTCCTACAGGTGAGGTTATTACCAGATTTGCAGGCAAAGGAAGGCCAGTCTCCTCAGGCATGGGAGAGCAAGCTATTTCTACTGGTACAGCGGCCTCAGAGTGCTTCATACGTTCAGTGTTGTCAATTTCATTTGGTTCAAATGTATGTCCCCATTCCAAGTATCAAGATCTCATTCTTTTTCAATTGGTACCCTAAATTTCACATGAGAAATGGTGAATTTCACTGTTGTTGTAATTTACTCCACCTACAAAGTAAATATTGTGCAAATTTAGCAGTATCAGTCCTGTGGCTACACTAAATATTCTTTTATGGTTCTCTTGGTGGCTCTCTGGCCCTTAGGCTATGAATTGAACTGAGAGCTAATACTTTTTTTCTCTGGAAGTGCTCAGGGTCACTCAGAAAGATCTATCCCACACCATGCTCCTTATAATAATCATTATTGCCATAGGATCAAGGGCAGCAGTCACTTGGGCTCTTAAGGCACTGGCTTCAGTTGGCACTTTATCACAATATACCAGAGGCAATAGTTTGATTAATTAATTGTGATGTGATGCATGCCCTGGATTCTTAGTATCCCGTTTCCCAGTAGTAAGAAGCTCAGCACTGCAATGAAGCATAGGAATAAACCAAAATATTCCCCAAATGTCATCATTGGAGGTCTATCTCCTGGGACCATTCCCAGGGCAGAAATTTCATAGCAATTTGAACTGGAAAAGTTTACCATAAATAATTATTAATTACAGGCTGGGTGCTGTGGCTCACTCCTGCAATCCCAGCACTTTGGGAGGCGGAGGCAAGTAGATCACAAGATCAGGAGATCCAGACCATCCTGGCCAACATGGTGAAACCCTGTCTCTACTAAAATACAAAACAATTAGCCTGGCATGGTGGTGCACGCCTGTAGTCCCGGCTACTCGGGAGGCTGAGGCAGGGGAATCGCTTGAACCCAGGAGGCAGAGGTTTCAGTGAGCCAGGATCATGCCACTGCAGCACTCCAGCCTGACCACAGAGCAAGACTCCATCTCAAATAAAATAAAATAAAAAATTGTTAATTACAAAATATGGGATTGAAGTCATGGAGGATTTGCTAGTAATAATGAAGACTCTAAAAATATAAGAACAGCATATACAGGAAACAACTATTACCCCTTGGGCTGAGATAGCATGCTCAAAGAATAATGTTCAAGGAACAGTCGTGAACTGGAAATCTCCTCTTACTCAGGGCTGAGATCCAGACCTCACTGAGGAAGGTGCATCCATGGCTCACTGAATAGCAAAAAGGCCATGGAGGTCATGAGCTCTCCTGGGAGTTACTATGTGCTGCTAGTCACCAGCCACTTTTAAAAGCACACTTACAGAAGGCATGCACACTGCTGGAGCCAGGAGTTGCAGAAATTGCATGTACCGCAGGAGCCTGTCTTTGGGAACTCACCGGTACCAGGAAATAAAACTTTCTTCCTCCAGCGTCCTTTTAGTGCCCTCTACTGACAAAGCTTAATATCTACCAACATTATTACAGAACAATGAAGTGTTTATTTGGACTAGAGAGACAATTAATTTGTGGCTCTCACAAAATGCTATATTAGGATTATATTTACAGATAATTTTTCCAAGCAAGTATAGACGTGCTCTAATGTAATGTGAAGAAAGTAGGAGAGTATTTTTGCTAATGGTAAACAAATGATGATAAATAACACATATTGAGTCATGCAGGACCAAAGTAATGACAATGAAAATAATAATAATAATAATAGAAAATGTTTGAATAAAAAAGTCTAGGCAATGCATTGGTGGCCCACCCAATATGTCATTTTAACATATATTGATAAGAGTAAAAAGAAGACATGGATTATCTGAGGTTAGAACAAGTTGATAGATTTTTCTCTGAAGTTACCTGAAGGAAGTTTCAATAATTATTTCAGCCTCATTCTAATGTTCCATGTTAATATAGCTGTTTTACTCTTTTACCTTTCAGTAACATTGAGTTCTATACATTAATTATTTTAATCTTTCAAGAAAATGTTTTATTATGAAGCTCTTTTACAGACAGTTTTTTAAAAGCTGTATCTGCCATGCCTTCTCTTTGAAAACTGTAAATCTAGGGATCTAGCTAATTTACTCATGCCACACTTAGATGTGTAAAGAAAATGTATCTTTTTCTTGGTTATTTCAGCTTATCTGATTTTTCTTATGATCCCTACCCCCTGGGTAAGGGAAAAATAATACGATGTCAATGTTACAGTTTACAATCTTCAATTAAATCTTTAACGAGTGTTCTTTAAAAAGAAACTTAGTCATTTTAAACAGATTGCTCAGGTTTTTTTCACCTCTGCTTTCTTATGGTCTTCTCTTGATGCTCTTTAGGTATATGAGCAATACAACTTAGCTGCATTGGGGAAGGATTAATCTCAATTCTCATTGGTCACTGTTTTCTGGATTCTTATGGAATCTTACTGCAGTGTTGTCTGGTTTTCTTCTTTTACTACTAAGGTCTTACCTTGGGAATTTTTTTGCTTTGTTAGTTTGTTGTTGTTTGTATTTTAATGGCACAGTATCTTCTACCACTGCAGCCTATGTATGGTCCCACACAGCTCCATCCAAGGTTCTGGCACATGTACAAGTGGTTGCTCTGGTCTCCCAGTGCCGCTCCACTAGATCTCTTGTGGTTGGTGTCCGTCCTCAGGAGTACAAGAGCATTTTTAAGCCTCATGCAACAATTTCAGGTGATTGCAAACTGGAAGTCTGGCCTCAGATTCATCCATACACATCTTTGCTCTCACACGAAGCCAGATCTCAAAGCGTCCTAGGATACAACAAAGCAAGTGCCTCACCAGGCTCAGTGTTACCAGGCAGGCCCCTGCACATACACTGGAATGTTTCTGAAGCTATCTATGAAGAGCAAGATGGGAAGGAGATTATTTAGAACCCTCTCATGTTTTATCACATATTTGTTTTTCTTCTTCCAGACTTTGGATTTTCACTTTCTCCTTCAGCATTTGCGCATCATGCCCATGTTAACGTGCCTTGCAGCCTAACATCATGGGCAGAAGGGTATTCTCTGCTGCTTCAGAGAAAATCTGTGTCTTCTGTCCTGCCTTCCATGCTTTGCGCTGATTTATTAAATTACTTAAATTTGTAAAATTCTCTTGTTTCAGACAAAGCTCTGCTTCAATACTAGCTGCTGAATTCCATTTTGAGTGTCAACAGCTGATCACTAACATTCTTTCTCTGTACATTTCTGTAACAACCCTAAACCTTTCCCAGTCAAATAAATGACACTGGCACAAAATTAGAATGTTGATAAAAGGAAACATGAGAAAGAAAAGTCATTAATATAGTTCAAAACTATTATCCCTCTAATACAGGCTTTTGGATAATCATTCCTATACTCTGCTTTTTTTTAGACTTTGATTATTCTCAATGTTGTATCTTCTTTTTCCCATTATTAATAAATCACTAATTTCTAACTCACTTATTTGTCCCACAAGATAAAGCTTGACTTTAAGTAACAAAACCCAAAATAAAAATAATTAACAAAGTTGAAGTTTATTCTTCTTTCAAGTAAAAGTAGGTAGTCTTGAGATGGTGTGATAGCTCAAAAATCCCCAGGGATTCAGGCCCCTATCTTGTTGAAGAATCATTCCTAATAACTAATTTCCACCTCACAGTCCAAGAAAAATCTCCCTAGCTCCAGTCATCATGTTACATTTCAGCAAACAGGATCTAGGCAAAGGAAGGAGAAAGCATCATCCTTTCATGAAGTGACACCTCTTAGAATTTGAATACCTCATTTTCATTTACTCCTTTTGGGGAGAACTTAGTTCCATAACATACGTGTTTTTAAGGGAGACTGAGTAATATCATCTTTTTATTTCTCTGAATGTTCATGTGTTCAGAAAAATATATAAATAAAAGGCTTAGAGGAAATGGGTATGGGTAGACAATTAACATTCTGTCAAATGCCTATTTTATAGATGTGGCTACGGTGAAAAAATAGTTTATTGTTTAATTTTACTGTCTTGCTTGGAATATGACATACTTTTCAGTAATTTGTGACATCAAATAATGCTGTTTCAAAGAAGGTCTCATAATTACACACTCCTCTAACATGCTCCAGACAATTCTTTTTTTTCTTTTTATTGTACTTTAAGTTCTATGGTACATGTGCACAATGTGCAGGTTTGTTACATATGTATGTATGTGTCATGTTGGTGTGCTGCACCCATTAACTCGTCATTTACATTAGGTATATCTCCTAATGCTATCCCTCCCCCCTCCCGCCACCCCAGGACAGGCCCCAGTGTGTGATGTACCCCACCCTGTGTCCAAGTGTTCTCATTGTTCATTTCCCACCTATGAGTGAGAACATGGCAATGTTTGGTTTTCCATCCTTGCAATAGTTTGCTGAGAGTGATGGTTTCCAGCTTCATCCATGTCCCTGCAAAGGACATGAACTCATCCTTTTTTATGGCTGCATGGTATTCCATGGTTTATATGTGCCACATTTTCTTAATCCATCCTATCATTGATGGACATTTGGGTTAGTTCCAAGTCTTTGCTGTTGTGAATAGTGCTACAACAAATATAAATTGCCTTGGGAAGTATGGCCATTTTCATGATATTGATTCTTCCTATCCATGAGCATGGAATGTTCTTGCATTTGTTTGTATTCTCTTTTATTTCGTTGAGCAGTGGTTTGTAGTTCTCCTTGAAGAGGTCCTTCACGTCCCTTGTAAGTTGGATTCCTAGGTATTTTATTCTCTTTGAAGCAATTGTGAATGGGAGTTCACTCATGATTTGGCTCTCTGTTTGTCTGTTATTGGTGTATAGGAAAGCTTGTGATTTTTGCACATTGATTTTGTATCCTGAGACTTTGCTGAAGTTGCTTATCAGCTTAAGGAGATTTTGGGCTGAGACAATGAGGTTTTCAAAATACACAATCATGTCATCTGCAAACAGGGACAATTTGACTTCCTGTTTTCCAAATCGAATACCCTTTATTTCTTTCTCTTGCCTGATTGCCCTGGCCAGAGCTTCCAACACTATGTTGAATAGGAGTGGTGAGAGAGGGCATCCCTGTCTTGTGCCAGTTTTCAAATGGAATGCTTCCAGGTTTCGCCCACGCAGTATGATACTGGCTGTGGGTTTGTCATAAATAGCTCTTACTATTTTGAGATATGTGCCATCAATACCTAGTTTATTGAGAGTTTTTTAGCATGAAGGGCTGTTGAATTTTGTCGAAGGCCTTTTCTGCATCTACTGAGATAATCATGTGGTTTTTATCATTGGTTCTGTTTATGTGATGGATTTTGTTTATTGATTTGCATATGTTAAACCATCCTTGCAACTCAGGGATGAAGCTAACTTGATCATGGTGGGTAATCTTTTTGATGTGCTGCTGGATTCAGTTTGCCAGTATTTTGTTGGGGATTTTTACCCTGGGTTCATCAGGAATATTGGCCTGAAAGTTTCTTTTTTTATTGTGTCTCTGCCATGTTTTGCTATCAGGATGATGCTGACCTCATAAAATGAGTTAGGGAGGATTCCCTCTTTTTCTATTGTTTGTAATACTTCAGAAGAAATGGTACCAGCTCCTCTTTGTACCTCTGGTAGAATTCAGCTGTGAATCCGTCTGGTCCTGGACTTTTTTTGGTTGGTAGGCTGTTAATTATTGCCTCAATTTCAGAGCCTGTTATTGGTCTTTTCAGAGATTCAGCTTCTTCCTGGTTTAGTCTTGGGAGGGTGTATGTGTCGAGGAATTTATCCATTTCCTCTCGATTTTCTAGTTTATTTGCATAGAGGTGTTTATAGTATTCTCTGATGGTAGTTTGTATTTCCATGGGATCGGTGGTAATATCGCCTTTATCAGTTTTTATTGCATCTATTTGATTCTTCTCTCTTTTCTTCTTTATTAGTCTTGCTAGCGGTCTATTTGATTGATTTTTTCAAAAAACCAGCTCCTGGATTCATTGATTTTTTGAAGGGTTTTTTGTGTCTCTATCTCCTTCAGTTCTGCTCTGATCTTAATTCTATTTCTTGCCTTCTGCTAGCTTTTGAATGTGTTTGCTCTTGCTTCTCTAGTTCTCTTAATTGTGATGTTAGGGTGTCGATTTTAGATATTTCCTGCTTTCACTTGTGGGCATTTAGTGCTATAAATTTCCCTCTACACACTGCTTTGAATGTGTCCCAGAGATTCTGATATGTTGTGACTTTGTTCTCATTGGTTTCAAAGAACATCTTTATTTCTGCCTTCATTTCGTTATTTACCCAGTAGTCATTCAGGAGCAGGTTGTTGAGTTTCCATGTAGTTGTGAGGGTTTGAGTTTCTTAATCCTGAGTTCTAATTTGATTTCACTGTGGTCTGAGAGACAGTTTGTTTTGATTTCTGGTCTTTTACATTTGCTGAAGAGTGCTTTACTTCCAACTTTGTGGTCGATTTTGGAATAAGTGTGATGTGGTGCTGAGAATAATGTATATTCTGTTCATTTGGGGTGGAGAGTTCTGTAGATGTCTATTAGGTCTGCTTGGTGCAGAGCTGAGTTCAAGTCCTGGATATCCTTAACCTTATGTCTTGTTGATATGTCTAATATTGACAGTGGGGTGTTAAAGTCTCCCATTATTATTTTCTGGGAGTCTTGAGTCTCTTTGTAGGTCACTAGGGACTTGCTTTATGAATCTGGGTGCTCCTGTATTGGGTGCATATATATTTCGGATAGTTAGCTCTTCTCGTTGAATTGATCCCTTTACCATTATGTAATGGCCTTCTGTGTCTCTTTTGATTTTTGTTGGTTTAAAGTCTGTTTTATCTGAGACTAGGGTTGCAACCCCTGCTTTTTTTGTTTTCCATTTGCTTGGTAGATCTTCCTCCATCCCTTTATATTGAGTGTGTATGTGTCTCTGCACATGAGTAGGTCTCCTGAATACAGCACACTGATGGGTCTTGACTCTTTATCCAATTTGCCACTCTGTGTCTTTTAATTGGGGCATTTAGCCCATTTACATTTAAGGTTAATATTGTTATGTGTGAATTTGATCCTGTCATTATGATGTTAGCTGGTTATTTTGCCCATTAGTTGATGGAATTTCTTCCTAGCATCGATGGTCTTTACAATTTGGCATGTTTTTGCCACGGCTGGTACTGGTTGTTCCTTTCCATGTTTAGTGCTTCCTTCAGGAGCTCTTGTAAGGCAGGCCTGGTGGTGACAACATCTCTCAGCATTTGCTTGTGTGTAAAGGATTTTATTTCTCCTTCACTTATGAAGCTTAGTTTGGCTGGATATGAAATTCTGGGTTGAAAAGTCTTTTCTTTAAGAATGTTGAATATTGGCCCCGACTCTATTCTGGCTTGTATAGTTTCTCCTGAGAGATCAGTTGTTAGTCTGATGGGCTTCCCTTTGTGGGTAACTCCACCTTTCTCTCTGGCTGCCCTTAACATTTTTTCCTTCATTTCAACCGTGGTGAATCTGACAATTATGTGTCCTGGGGTTGCTCTTTTTGAAGAGTATCTTTGTTGTGTTCTCTGTATTTCCTGAATCTGAATGTTGGCCTGCCTTGCTAGGTTGGGGAATTTCTCTTGGATAATATCCTGCAGAGTGTTTTCCAGCTTGGTTCCATTCTCCCTGTCACTTTCAGGTACACACATCAGACGTAGATTTGGTCTTTTCACATAGTCCCGTATTTCTTGGAGGCTTTGTTCATTTCTTTTTACTCTTTTTGTCTAAACTTCTCTTCTCACTTCATTTATTAATTTAATCTTCCGTCACTGATACCCTTTCTTCCAGTTGATCAAATCAGCTACTGAAGCTTGTGCATGCATTACATAGTTCTCATGCCATGGTTTTCAGCTCCATCAGGTCATTTAAGGTCTTCTCTATGCTGTTTATTCTAGCTAGCCATTGGTCTAGTATTTTTTCAAGGTTTTTAGCTTCCTTGCGAGGGGTTCAAACATCCGCCTTTAGCTCGGAGAAGTTTGTTATTACCGACCTTCTGAAGCCTACTTCTGTCAACTCGTCAAAGTCATTCTCCATCCAACTTTGTTCCATTGTTGGTGAGGAGCTGCGATCCTTTGGAGAAGAGGTGCTTTGGTTTTTAGAATTTTCAGCTTTTCTGCTCTGGTTTGTCCCCATCTTCATGGTTTTATCTACCTTTGTTCTTTGATAATGGTGACCTATGGATGGGGATTTGGTGTGAATGTCCTTTTTGTTGATGTTGATGCTATTCCTTTCTGTTTGTTAAGTTTTCCTTCAAACAGTCAGGATCCTCAGCTGCAGGTCTGTTGGAGTTTGCTGGAGGTCCACTCCAGACCCTGTTTGCCTGGTTATCACCAGCAGAGGCTGCAGAACAGCAAATATTGCAGAACAGCAAATATTGCTCCCTGATCCTTCCTCTGGAAGCTTTGTCTCAGAGGGGCACCTGGCTGTATGAGGTGTCTGTCGGCTCCTACTGGGAGGTGTCTCCCAGTTCGGCTACATGGGGGTTAGAGACCCACTTGTGGAGGCAGTCTGTTTGTTCTCTGAGCTCAAACACCATGCTGGGAGAACCACTGCTCTCTTCAGAGCTCTCACACAGGGTGTTTAAGTCTGCAGAAGTTTCTGCTGCCTTTTGTTCAGCTATGCACTGCCCCTAGAGGTGGAGTCTACAGAGGCAGGCAGGCATCCTTGAGCTGTGGTGGGCTGTATCCAGTTCGAGCTTCCCAACCACTTTGTTTACCTACTCAAGCCTCAGCGATGGTGGACACCCCTCCCCTAGATAGGTTGCCGACTTGCAGTTTGATCTCGGACTGCTGCACTAGCAGTGAGCAAGGCTCCCTGGGCATGGGACCAACAGAGCAGGCATGGAATATAATCCCTTGGTGTGCCATTTGCTAAGACCATTGGAAAAGTGCAGTATTAGGGCGGAAGTGTCCCCATTTTCCAGGTACTGTCTGTCATGAATTCCCTTGGCTAGGAAAGGGAATTCCCCAACCCCTTGCACTTACTGGGTAACGTGATGCCCTGCCCTGCTTCAGCTCCCCTTCCATGGGCTGCACCCACTGTCCAACCTGTCCCAGTGAGATGAACCAGGTACCTCAGTTGGAAATGCAGAAATCACCCATCTGCTGCGTCAGTCAGTCTGGGAGCTGCAGACCAGAGCTGTTCCTATTCGGCCATTTTGGAACAGAAGAAAATTCTTAACCTTGCAGTTCCAAGTCCTTTCTATTGGTTATTTAATTAAAAATATTAAACAAGCAAAAAAAAAAAAAAAAAGAAAACCCCAACCACAAAATAAGTGACTGCCTTTAGAACTACTGGGGGAGTGGGAAGCAATAGCTTTAAGAGGTGATAAGCTCACTGTGTTAGCTAAGATCATTTATATGCTATAACAAGCAAATTGAAGAATTTCAGTAAATTCATACATAATTGTATTTTTGTTTTTGCTGAAGTAGAGGTAAGCAACCTTTTTTAAAAAAATGACCGGAGAATCAATATTTTAGGGTTTTGAGGCAATAGAGTCTTTGTCACAACTGCTCTGCCATTTCAACTCAAAGGCTGTGGTGGAAAGGTTTATGTTTCCATCAAATTTTGACTTGCAAAAAAACAGGGTAGATGACAGGCTTTGGTCCCGGCTTACTGTGACAACAGTTGGCTGCCAACACTTAATCATCTAAAACACCAATCTATCTACTAGAAGAGTGTAGGGTGCCTGTGTGCTCATGGGGAAGAAGAAACTGTTTTGGTGAATGGCTAGCTCAGCCTGCTTCAGCCATTATCATAATAACATACTAATTTTTATATTATTTCATAGTTCTTAAAACATATTTACAATATATGCATGTTTCAGTATAAACTTATGAATTAGATAATTTGGATCTTTTTTAGGACATGGAGGCCTAGTAGCTTGCTTAAAAGAATGGAGCTACTAAATGGAGAATAACAATTTAAGATCACATCCCAAGTTCTATACTATATAGCTCCCAGTATTTGAAATTAAGACCCACAGATGGATGAAATACAAAATAAGATAGGGAGAATTTGGGGCAAAATTTTAATAAGCTGCTTTAATTTAACAAATATCTAATAAAAATCATAGATTGAACATTTATTACATTTTGTAGAGAAATACAGTAGATGTAGGAGACATTAAGAGGTATAAGATATGGTTGTTGACCTTTAAAAATTTATAATTTAGTTGGAGATATCTGGAAAAAAAATTTATGCGTGTGCATGTGTGTATAGACATATATACACACATATATGTGTCATAAGCCACTAGGTGGCTTATGAACAACAGACATATATTCCTCACAGTTCTGGACATTGGGAAGTCCATGATTAAGGAAGCATCAGGGTCAGTGTCTGGTGAGTGCCTGTTTCCTGGTTCATAGATGGTGCCTTCTTACTGTGTCCTCACATGGAGCAAGGGCCTAGCTAGTTCTCTGGGGTCCCATTTATAAAACCCACTAATAACAAAATGACACCACCATCATAATCTAATTGCCCCCCAAAGGCCCTACCTCTTAATACTATCATCTTGGGGATTAGGAACTCAACATATGAATTGTAGGGGGACAAAAAACATTCAGAATATAGCAATATTTATCAATGTATTTTATATATAAAATGGATACACAAATGTATATTTTGTATATAAAATATAAAAATTTTATATCTCAAATCTGTAGCTGTTACAACCATATATGTATAAGAGTTTATAAAGTTAATAACTTACATACTGAGTGGCTAATTATTGGTAAAGCTTTTATTTATATGATTTTAGTTTCCTTCAAAGCTTATGAGTTTCTATCAAAATATGGGGTGAAAGCAGATAATTTCTTTATTTATTGATCATGAACATTGCTTTCTCTAAAAACAAAAGTAGATTGAGTGTTCTCAGCATGTGAGTTTGAAGCAAATGTCTCAACTGCATAGATTACTGTCATTTATGCATTAAAGTCTCCTGGGTGACTGACACAAAAACAAGATCATTAGAACTTTGGTGCTGTTAGACTGTACTGTGTCAATAACACTCTAAATTTGTGAGATAAAACACAATGATTTTTCCAGGATCCATTATCTTTCAGGACCCACATTATTAAAGACATAGACAGGCACACTTCAGAACTTCCTAAGTAATTATATGACAAACTATAATGGCAAAAACATCTTATAAAATGATCCATGAACATTTCATGTCTTCATTAACATAGGTATAGGTTGGCAGTCTACCAAGAAAGTGTAACAACTTTGATATTCTTTCTCTGAACATATATTTAAAATAACTGCTCTGGTGCTTTTAGAATATATATATATATATATGTATGTATATATATATATACATACACATATACATACACACACACACACACACACATATTTGAATCTCTAAGGACCTAAATTTAAACATACACAAAGATCAGAGTCATCACTATGCATTTCATACAGATGTCTTTTAACACCCTTATTTCCAAGGTCTTTATTTTCTCATTAGATATACTATTTGCTATAATTTTAAAAATCAAAGGAAAAAACCATCCTTCAAAGAGAAAATGATATAAATAAAGACATACTTAATCTGATTTTGGATACCTTATGCTATCAGTGAAACCAAAATAATCTTCTTTAGTGCAATATCTCCCTATTATATAGAGTGGGATGCTGTCATTTCCCAGTAATGAAAAAGCTCTGACCTGCTTTGCAAAACGGTAAAGGAACTTTTTTGTTCTGTGCTAATCATCTACTAATTGGTAACAACCATTAATTCACTTCAGAAATCTCTCCCCATTCCAGTTTCCAAGCTAAACTTTTGTTGAACCCCTACATCTAGAATTACAGACAAGACCTTCAACAGAACGTCAATTTTTACTTCATATTTTTATATTAATTATATAACATTCTTTTAATCATGTAATTTATTTATTGGATTCTTAAATTATATTTTTCAGTAACACCTTTTACTTTGAAGGCTTATTTACAAAACCAGATATATCATTTGATCAATTTTTTTGGTTTGTTGCAATTATATTTCTTTTATCAGCTAATTGCATTATAATGATGGGGAAAATGTTGCAATTATTTATGTACTGTGACACTCAAGTTTAGCATTGGCTAACCTAGGTTACCAGTAATCCTTGACACTCATACTCATTCTGTTTATTCCTATTTAATCCAAACTGCTGTTCACATTTTTTGACTAACTTTGATTCCACTTCTGTCTTCTGCATCTTTCATGTAAGTTCTGGTTATTCTAAAACTAAGAGTTTTTGACCTTCAAAAGTTAAGATAAGCATAAATAATCTTAACACACTTGAAATAAAGGCAAATAGGTCAATTTCCATACATTTTTTGACAAAAGATACTTTGTTACAAACAACATTATTGTATTTAAAATATTAGGTGTAAGAGTCTGTATACACAGTTTTATAGAGCTTATCTTTGCTTATATATCCATGTTATTTTGAAACCATATCCTATATAAAAAGTTATTTTCAAAATGCTTTTTCAAATTTATGACATTTACTTCTGCAACTTGCCAATACTTATGATACAGATTCCTGACAGCCATGCCTGAGAAGTGTCTTGAAAACCCACTGTTTGCCATCACCTGTCACTATTAGAGATTTCTGTTTTGAAGATAATGTCAACAAGGTGACCAGGCATTACTGCTTTTGTTGTTGAAGTTCCTTGCCTTGCTAAACACTGTGCCTTGCTTGATTTTCTTCATACAGTGTTGCAAAATCCTCTCATCTGTGAACTTTGAGACATAATGTCTCAATACCATATCCTTATCCACTCATTTTTTGACAGGAGCAAAAGTAATAAATAAATGAGAAGGACACATACACACTTCATGGTGGCACTGCATGGTTGGATCATTTTCTCTGTGACCCTGGTCAACATTACCTGTTATGATCACCAGATGATGAGCATACTTGGTTATAATGCAATGCTATGCAATCATTCCAGCGTTTAATTTGTCAACATATTTTTTTCTCAAAATATAGACACCGAACAACCAAATCATTCATATCTTTTGAAAAGGGTCTATGCTGTGATTATTTTTTAAGAAGGGGTTTGTTAAACATTTTGAACATTGCATATCCAGTTGGACGTTTACGACAATGAGCCTAGGAAATTCTCCCATGCTTTTAGCATTCATGAGAAGGAATCCAGGGAAACTAAAATGGTACTCACAAATTTCAGGCATGTTTAAGATAGATTCTCTTCAGTTTTGAAGTCCAGTAAAAATACCTGATCTTATTTGGCCAACCCTATTTTTTTCTTTGTCTAGGACTTTTCAGGTTGTGAGCCATCAATGCAGATACCCCACAGTCAGGTTTCAGGTATCAGACACGGAGTAAGTGAGCATTTTCTACAAGTGAAGTGGGGGTGTCTCATGTGGAAAATGAATACATAGTATCCTATCACTAACACACCTATTACTTAAAATGATGCTTTAGACTGACATGCTATTTCTCTCATTTCTTTTGTTGTTGTTAGAAACAGCTTCTAAGGTAGAAATTATGTAGGCAGCTACAACTGCACTCTAAAACATCTGCCGAGAATCATCTCTGTATGAAGGGAATCATTACATGCGAACCAAAACAATAGCAAATATGTGCCAAAAACATCAAATATTTATTTGATTCTTTCATCAAGGAGAGTGTTAAATAGGAAGTCTGCTTTGCATTTAGATACAGAACCTCACCTTTAGTGGGTCTTTGCTAAGTCAAAAGAAGACCAATTTCTGGAATAATCTATTAATAAGAAACCTTACCTATTTTAGTCGTGCCTGAACTGGACCAAATTACATCAGCATAGATGATGTATTTAGGTAACGACCAATGTTGGACAATTTTAATTTCATTTTCTCTTTTGTGTCTAGGCTTATTTTTCAATTATTCTGCTTCTACCACCAAAAGATGCTCTTTTGAGAGTAGTAAAAATCGGCATGGAAGAAGTACAATTTAACCAAAATTCTGTATGGGAACATAATCTAGTCCAGGAAAATTTATGCTTAGTGCAATTATACAATGAAAAAGTAAAGAAATGAAACATTCATATAGTCTGAACAAAAAGTAGACATCAATACTGAACCATAGCAACACCTCTGCTACATAATCATTTACTAACACTGTTAATGCTTTTTATTATATATATTTTTAATTTGCCTTAAATATGGTTATTATGGATATTAAGGTCTTGTGCTATTTCTGAAAATAACTCACACTTATTTTTAAAGCGTGGCCTCTAACCAAAGAGTCCTTACAAATTGGAAGGTGGCTTTTACATATTAACATGATTAAAAACATGTTACTCAGAGGTAGATGAGTGTTTGTTTCATATGTTCATTGTTCTATTCATCTGTTTTTCTGTAATTACAGTCATAAATAATTTTAAAATGGATAATTTCCTAAGCAGATCTATGGAGAATATGATCTTGAACTTCAAATATTTTGTCCAAGAATAAGTCACATTTTTCAGTATGTTATTAGAGACACAAGAGTAATTGGTGCACAATCCTAACCCAAATATAAAATGCAGACATTAAAAAAAAGTATTGATCACTTACTCTGGACTATGTTCTTTGACAGATACTAGGGATGAAACTATGAACAACAGACGTGTCCTTGTGCTTATAGTCCAATTGGGCTAAGCAACATAAACAATTACAAATAGATACATAATTGTAGTTTGTGATTATATAGTAATAGAGACTGTGTTATAGCATAACACTGGAGGACCAACTTTAAGTGGATTGGTTATGGGAAGCCTCACTTTTGGAAGATGAATCTTAAGCTGAGAACCAAATGATTAAAAAATAGGATGTGGGGAAATATTCATTAAAAACTAAGCCAGCTAATGGGAGGTGGGAAGTGTTCATACAGATAACTGAAAGAAAACCAGAGAGACTGGACCAAAATGACCAAGGTTGGGGAATGGTGGGTAGGACATGAGAAGTCGGACAGATAGAGACCAGGTCACAATAATGGAGGATAAAGAATGTATATTTATTGTGAATGAAGTGAGAAACTAATGAAGACTTTTGAATTGGTGAGTTACAAGATCTGATTTAGGTTTTCAAATGATTCTTCTGGAAGCTCAGTGGAAAATGGAATGAAAAGGAGGCAAATTAGAAGTGAGAAGCGAAACTAAAAGGCGATAGTCTAGGTAAAATATTACAGTAGTTAAGACTCAGTTGGTAATGGGGGAGACAAAGCTGGATTAATTTCAGGTATATTTTGCAGTTTGCATTTGTAAGACTTGCTGTCTTTGGGGCATGGGGAATTAAAGAAGCGAAGAATATCCTCACCACGTTCGGAGACTGACATCCAACTCAAGGAACTGGATGGATTATGATGATATTTTTGAAGTTTGGGAAGACAAGAAGAGTTACAGATGAACTCATTTGTGCATTTGAAGATAGAAATGTTCCTGAGATTTGCAAAGGAAAATAGGAAATGCAGTTAAATATTTGAAGCTAAAGCTCAGAGAAAAATCTGGGATAGATGTGAGAGGGTTTTTTGTAGATAATATTTAAAGCCAAGAGAATGGATCAAAACTTCTTTGGAAAGAAAGTACAAGAAATAAAGCAGAACTCAAGCATATAAGCCTTGAGGATCTTTAAACTTTAGCAGTTTAACAGAGAAGGACAACCTTACAAAAGATACTAGAAAAGAGTGGTCATTCTGGAACAGAAAACCAGAGGCATGAGCTATCATGAAATCCAAGAAAGAAGATTTGTTAAGGAGAGAGTGGGAAAGTGAAGAGGGATGATGAGGGCAGAGATTCATCATTTGGCTCTGGCAATATGAAGTTCATTGACAACTTTTGAAGGAGCACTTTCAATGGACTGTTGAGAATAGAAATCAGATTAGAGTGAAGTTAAAGAATGAATTAGGATGAGGGAGGAGAGGTGATTGCACATTACTGTAATCTTCAGGGAACCTGGAAAGGAAAATTTTTTAAGTTAAGTGATTCTGTGTATAAATTGAAGGGAATAATCTACTGGTAGGAATGAGATCAACAACTTAGGAGAAAGGCTGTTACCCATAAGTGGTCTCAACTCTGGTATCACGTTGAATTCTTTTGGAAAGATTTAAAAAGTATCAATGCTTGGGCCAATCCCATACCAGCTAATCAAAATCTCTGGAGTTGGGCCTTGTAATTAGTATTTTAAAAAAATTACTCAGCAAGTTTCAAATATATAGTTAATATTGAGGGCTGTTGAACTAACTTAAATATGATTCTCAAACTTTAGAATACCGCAGAAGCACCCCCTTTTTCTCACCATCATTTCTGATTCAGGTTTCTTGGTGTTGGTGATGTTGCTCATGTTGAGAACCACTGAATTAATAGAATGAAGAAAGTCCACATGAAGATGGAAAGGGACGGGTTCCAGAGTTCAGTGAAAGGATATACTTTTTACAGAGACCCACTTCATCTATTTTCAAGAGAAGGGAAAGTCATGATGGAACAAGTAAGATTGAACAGTTACGGGAAGACAAGAGCATGAGTATTTCAATGATGTATATGTGAGGTTATCAAATGATCCCTCATTGGAGAATGGGAGCATAAAAATTTGAAGAATGGAGGTTTTTTCTTATATTGTGGAATTAAGCAAACTATAGAAATATAATAGAAATACCAGGCAGTATCAATTTGAGGTTTGAATCAGGAATTTTAAAAAGGGAAACATTCAGGCTGCTTATATAATTTTCTCTTATGATAATCAGAAGTAACCAATATGCAAGATTCATGTTCAACTATCATTTATTAGCAATTTTCTAGTATTAGGCATTGGGCTCAATGTTTTTTGCTTAGATCCTCCCATAGAAAAATTAAGAGTGGGCTTCTCTGCCAAGGGCTGGATGATAGCAAAGGATAGAATTACAGCTATTGAAACACATCAAAGGCTGTTTATGGTAACTATGTATCTAATTATTTCTGCATCGACGTAATCAATGTCTTCACTCCAGCTGATCATTGTGGATCAGCTTGTCTTTGCCTTTTCTCTTCAGAGTTAATGAGCTGGCACAGACAAATTGCACAGCTGTTGACACTTGTTTCTGTAAAACCCTTTGGGAACTTCCTTCTAGATGTCTTCATCTTACAGGTACACAGAAAAAGGAAAAAAAGTATCCTGGGAAAATATTAATGCTTCCAAAGTGTTACTTAGGGTACAGAATAATCAGAAGCCAAATTTTAAGATCCCTGGACATATAAAGAGAACATTAAAACAATGTACTTTAGTACAAGCAGAAACAAGGAATAGATTTTTAATAATGATGTTCCTTTTAATACATGAAGATAAACTGCCCTTTTAAAGGATGAAAAACCATTTATGAATGACGTAAAACAATCGTAAAGGCTGTTTTATAAAAGAGAAAATGCTTCTCAGTATAAATAAAGTCTTTCTGTATTTTTTAAGATTCTAAAAATAGTGTGCTTTTACCTATTCAGAGAGCATCCAAATGTATTCTTCAATTCAGCAAACAGTTCTTAATACAAACTGTCCAACCTCCCATTTCTTTAATTCCCCCTACAAACTTGTAAGATAGGATAGCTGGTACTATGCTCCTGTTACAAATACAAATAAAAGGCCTAAATTATTTGCATAATCTCATAATTCGTGGCAGAAATGGGGCTAGAACCGTTGCTTTTTTATTCCTTGCTAATAATTTTTACCCTAGAAAGGTTGTTGTGTATGGCTTTTTACACTTTTTAAAAATAAAGCAATTATTAAATTTCAGGAAAGATTAAGTTTCTGGAAGTTTAAACTTCTTTTCCCCTAAGGAATAAAGCAATAAATATGGAGAAATAATGACATTTTACCCTCTCACCCACCCTGCTTCAGAGGAAATTACATGAATTTCCTTTTTTTTTTTCACTGTCTCTCTCTTCTTCATATAAAACTAATTTTAACCTAAAGTAATTTAGAAAATAAAAAGCAGGAATCCAAAAGGGAAATATTATTACATTTGTCTGCAAATGATGATTTTAATTAATTATTTGGGACTTAAACACAGCAAAGGTCTAGATTTTGACCAGAACGTAGATTTGTTTCAAGCAGGTAAATTCTGAGGGCACCTTCAGCCTTTGCAGGACTGCTTGTCTGTGCCCTTATGGATTGCTACACTTTTCCTGCTAGTTCAGTGTGAGCTTTGAACTTTCTAGTTCATTGAACTAGAGCTTTCTAATTCAATGGTGATTTGAGGTGTTTGGAGCTAGAAGTCTGAACTTCTGAAAAGATTGAAAGTGCCCGGAAACCATCTGAGAGGCAATCCAGTCAAGGTGGCCTCCCTTCTCTGTGTGCTCAGAACACGCGCTTTTCTCTTGGCCCCGAATCTTCCCGGGAATCTCAGTTTCGAATCAAACAGCACAAGCTCAGGGAAGAATATGTATTCTAGGACACTCAGAATCCAGTCCTTACCTTTGCTTTTGTTCTATTTCTTTATTTCTTCTGCGTTCCCTTTTTCCTTCCTTCTCCCAGCCTTCAGTATTTCTTCTTTTTTCTTCCTTGTCTGACTTTACTCGTGTCCTACCCTCTTTCTCCCTCTTCATCCCTTTCTCCATTCCTTCTTGCCGTCCTATCTAACATTCTTTTTTTTTTTGATTAGGTAATATAACAACATACCTTAGATTTGAAAATAATTTTCCTTCCTAAAAATTTCAACTCTATAACCAATCTCCATAGAAGAAAAGTTAGTATAATACTTCTTTCAGTACCAGCTCTTCAGCAAGCAGCTGAAGAGTTCCAGTTCTAGTGATTCTTGATGAGATTGTTTAGAGAATGCTTCATTCTGCTTGAAAGACAGATGAAGCCTCTTATATAACCAAAACATTGAGTAGTTTAATAAGATGGTTACTTTTTTTTTATTTTTCAGTTCACAAATAACTTCCAAGAAGTATATAATGCCAAAGTAAGGTCACAGCATCTGTTGTACATGGCTTTTGCCCATGTCTGTTCAGGAATTTTCCATGCCCAATTAAGAAATTCTATCCTTTTTCAGATTCTGCTTGTCACAGGATGGCTTTAGTCACTTTCTATAAAACTAACTTAGAATAGAGGTGTCTAATTTATAATCTCATGATTCAGTTTCTTCAATGCCTAATTTCATCATAGCTACTAATATGGATAAATGAAAATAATGCTACAGTTAACATACGTGGTGGGTATTACAGGTGTAAGTTATTGCTCATCTCAAGAAAAGAATTATGTATCTTTTTTTCTGAATTTGACAGTTTCCTTCAGGTTTCTTGTTAAATAGAATGAGTTACCAGACCTTGCAAGAGCATTGCATTAATAATCTTTGACTTACGTCAAGGCAGTCTGTGATGGGGCCATCATCAAATGCCCCAGCCACAGATGGCAGAGCAAAAACAGTATGAGTGTTTGTCTTAGGCACTTAACTGCATGGCCAGGAGGAGAAAACTAGATTTAGGTCTTTTACTAATCTTGTTGATGTCCATAGAAAAAAGACAGTTTTGGTAATTCATTCTTCTTCATCTTCTTCACATTCATCTGCCAACCCAGGAGAATGTGAGCTTACTCAAATAATCAGGGATATTTTCTAAGTATGTTGAAATGTTGACCTTACCCATCATATAGTTTTTATTCCCTGCAGTATTACAGGGAAAGTGAGGAGCATGTATGGAGGAATGCATAAAATTAACTTCAAAGGTGGCTCTTTAGAACAAAGGCCAATGAAGGCAGATTTGTAGTTGATTTAATCATCAGAAGTACAGTTGAGAGATAAACGTCAGCAATTTCTTTTCAATCACCTAGTGACCTCTAGTATGAAGCTGGATAGTATTTTCTTCCTTAGGTTTGTGGAAAATACTCTTTCTTGCTTTGGGAAAAAATATTAGGCTCTTTAATGTTTAGATAGGTTGTTGTATACCATGAATGTTGCCAAGATTTCAACTTTGGGGCAGAAGCTTGATAAAGATGATATAGAGATACTGAAGAATGAGTTGGAACCTTTGGGACATTATTTATGTGTCAAATATTATGAATTTAGCTTTTAAAGGGAATAAGAGAAAGGTAAGTTGTAATGCAGACATATCCATTCTTCATTGCTGTGCAAAGCCAGGCACAGGACCATTCTGTATCCAGGACTGAGCTATTTCATAAATATCATGTTACCTTTCTATTTCAAAGTGTTCAGTGCGTCAACATTTTTATTCTTTTCATAGATTTGGCAACTGAACAGGTAAAAATCTTTCAATTTTGGCAGACTGGAGAATGCCGCATTCTTCCTAATATTGGTTAACACCTATACTGTTAATGAAACTATTTCTTAAATGTTTCAGTGTAGTAAGGGCTTTCTGAAGACAGAAGAAAACTTAACAAAAGTGATTAAATTGAAGCCAGTTGAAATTGTAAGCTGTTTATAAATTATATCATTGGAAATAAACTTGTTCATTAATTTTAATGCTTTCTGAGATTTCATGACTTACTTTCACAACTCAAGATATAGATTCCCCTCACCCTTAATAAAGCTTAAACATTATAAAATTTGAAATTTTTTTTTTCTTCAACATTTTTATTTACTATTTTCTCATGTCCTCTACCCTGGACTTACTGTAGTACTTTCTATGACTAGAACAGACGTTTGTCCATTTGAAAATAGTTTCATCCTTTCATATTCTTTCATCACAGTGTGCCCTAGGATGGGAAGAACTTTCCTAGAAACCTATTTCACTTTGCTAAGTGAAATTTGAGATAATGAACAAAGCCCTCAACTCTCTGTTATAAAATACAACCGAAACAATTAGCAATGTCTGCCGTATAATGACATATTAAATATAAAGCTTTACAATTTAGGAATGTTTTTCTGGAAAGCAGGTTAATTCATAGGCATCCACTTCTCTGTAGCATATACTGCTTTACTATTCTGTATATATAAAAGGAAATATATGCATATAATTATAGGTGGTGCCATTTAAAAATAAGTGGACCTGTTTCTTTATCCAGGACCTAAATTGTGCTTTAAAGGGATGGGGCCACTGATTTAAATTACAACATGTGAGTAGATAATGTTTGTTGTTGAAAAATACGATTGCTTATCTTTTAAGTTCTAAGTGAACATTTGTGGGAAATTATTAAAATAGGAAATTAATGTGTTTTTAATTCTAGGAAAGGGCTATTTTCTTTTTTTTCTTTTTTTATTTTTTTTTATTATTATACTTTAGGTTTTAGGGTACATGTGCACAATGTGCAGGTTTGTTACATATGTATCCATGTGCCATGTTGTTTTGCTGCAGCCATTAACTCGTCATTTAGTATTAGGTATATCTCCTAATGCTGTCCCTCCCCCCTCCCCCCACCCCACAACAGTCCCCAGAGTGTGATGTTCCCCTTCCTGTGTCCATGAGTTCTCATTGTTCAATTCCCACCTATGAGTGAGAACATGTGGTGTTTGTTTTTTTGTCCTTGTGATAGTTTACTGAGAATGATGTTTTCCAGTTTCATCCATGTCCCTACAAAGGACATGAACTCATCATTTTTTATGGCTGCATAGTATTCCATGGTGTATATGTGCCACATTTTCTTAATCCAGTCTATCGTTGTTGGACATTTGGGTTGGTTCCAAGTCTTTGCTATTGTGAATAGTGCCGCAATAAACGTACGTGTGCATGTGTTTTTATAGCAGCATGATTTATAGTCCTTTGGGTATATACCCAGTAATGGGATGGCTGGGTCAAATGGTATTTCTAGTTCTAGATCCCTGAGGAATCGCCACACTGACTTCCACAGTGGTTGAACTAGTTTACAGTCCCACCAGCAGTGTAAAAGTGTTCCTATTTCTCCACATCCTCTCCAGCACCTGTTGTTTCCTGACTTTTTAAAGATGGCCATTCTAACTGGTGTGAGATGGTATCTCACTGTGGTTTTGATTTGCATTTCTCTGATGGCCAGTGATGATGAGCATTTTTTCATGTGTTTTTTGGCTGCATAAATGTCTTCTTTTGAGAAGTGTCTGTTCATGTCCTTCGCCCACATTTGATGGGGTTGTTTTTTTCTTGTAAATTTGTTTGAGTTCTTTGTAGATTCTGGATATTAGCCAGAAAGGGCTATTTTCAATGTGAGCATAAAATTCAAAATTTAGACAGTTTGTGACACAAAAATAAAGTACCAGGAATAGTAGAGTAACAAACAGCTTTATCTTATTTGCCTTAGCTTGCTTGCTTTCTGAAGGTGCTGCTGAGAGCTTGGCACTCTGAAACCCATCCCACACCAGACAGAACCAGCAGTAAAGCAAAAGGAGACATAGAGCAAAGGAAGGTACCTGCCTACAGTGGGGTTTCCTAGGTGGCTGGCTTGGGCCTGACTATTTCATGGGACAGAAGAAGAAAAGCAATAGGGCCATGTGGAGGAGTCCCAGTTGACTTATCACTGATGCGCTCTTACTACCTTCACATCTAAAAAAGGGGCCCAGAATCCTAGAGTTTCATCTTCACTGCTCCTTTTCAGGGAAGATTATAGAATGAAGGGGTCATTGTGGAGAGAATGTATTTATTCTTAGAGGCCAAAAAATTCCACTAGATACCATTCTAAAGCACAGACATATTTATGCCATCCTTTTGCCTCTAATAGCTTCAGTTTCCCAAAGACTCAAGTCCAAAATGTTGTTGTTTATGTTACCTTTATATTGCCTATGCACTATACATGCACACCTCTCAGGGTTCTTGTTTAATATATCATTTCCTCTCTCCCCACCCCGAGGCCAACACTAGTTGTAGTGCCTACCCAAAAAGCATTCTGCATCCTTCTCCTATTCCTTTTATTCTACCAGGACCTTGATTTGTTTGGTCATTGGTGAGAGGTCTCTTGTGGTGAGGGTATGTAGAAGCATTTGCCAGTTCCAAGAGATTATCCATAATTACCCTGAGCCAGTCACTGCGATCTCATTTTCTCAGACCCTGTTGGAGCTGGGAGTAGCCAGTACTAACCGAGGAGATATAAGGAGAAGTTAATTGGGAGAGAATCTATTAAAATGTTAATTTTTATAACACAGCAAACACTTGTAGCTAGCCCAGATCTTTATATCCTTTTACTAGTTGAACACATATAATTCTAGAGATGTGGCAGCCATCTTGTGACAGTGAAACACGGAGCATGACAACAAGATTAAAGCTGAGGGTGATGGAGAGTAAAGATAGCACCTGGATATGTAATGGCATCTTGAAGTGTCTGTACCAATCCTGAGACACCTTCCTCCATATTTATTGTTAAATTGACTTTAAGTGTCACTGTGATCTTTGCTACTGTTATTCAGCCCCATGTTACTTGTTGCTAGAAGCATTTTTTTCACAGTTGTGCATATGCCAATATTTCTGTAGTGTTTTTCTTCACGTGTCAGCTGTAGAAGATTATCAGTCAGAGTTCAATCAGGGTTTAACTAGGAGTATGTAGAAAAAGAAATTTATTATGAGTATTAGGCCTTTCACATATGTGAGAGGAAAGGTGGAAAAGAAGAGCCAAAAAAAGATCAAAGAAATGTCACTAAATAGACAGAGTGTGGCTGGATCATGTTGACCCTGTAGGGAACCAGGCAGATCCAACTGCTAGGAAAAATCCTCAAAGGAATATAATAATAAGTTTTCAATTAGTAGAGTGAATTAGTAGAGTTTAACAGGGAAAGAGAAATGGGGTGTGGGGGAGTAGACAGAGAAAGAAAAGGAAAAAGAGACTTTAAGATGTCTGTTTACTGCACTTGGTTATAGGACTTAAGGACAGTATCTCGGGTTTTAATGCTCATGAAGGGACAGGCAGTAAAGTAGCTCAGTGTGTTAAGCTGGAACTAAAACTGATGCAAAGTATCAATTCATTTGAAGAGATACAGTATTACTAGGTGCAAAAAAGAATAGAATTAGCACCACAGTATCTAGAGATAGTGCAACTATCTGGAAGAGCATCTAAGAGAACAATGTTCCAACTAATAAAGAAGATAAAATAAGGCAGATAAACCATAATAAAAGAATAAGACCTTCTTAAAGTTACTCAATTTTAAATTATATTTAAATTAACTTAATTTCTATTTCAATTTCAAAAGCCACAGGTAGCCAGTGTCTACTGTATTGATCAGAGAAATCTTAGATTTTTTTTTTCCAATGGAGTCTTGCTGTGTCACCAGGCTGGAGTGCAGTGGCGCGATCTTGGCTCACTGCAACCTCTGCCTCCCAGGTTCAAGCAACTCTCCTGCCTCAGCCTCCCAAGTGCTACAGGTGAGTGCCACCATGCCCAGCTAATTTTTGTATTTTTAGTAGAGAGGGGGTTTCACCATGTTGGCCAGGATGGTCTCGATCTCTTGACCTTGTGATCTGCCCACCTCAGTTTCCCAAAGTACTGGAATTACAGACATGAGCCACCACGCCCAGCCAGATATTTTTATATTTCTAAATAGTTGTAGAATAATTGCTTCTTTCCCTTATGTAATTTGAAGTTCTGAGAGAAAGATATCCTTTCCCATAAAAAGTTGATTTGTTTGTATAATAACGTACATCAGCTGTGAACATTGAAGTGTACCACCTCTGAGTTAACTTTAGTGTTATGAATCATTAGAAAGAGAGGAAATGGGAAATACACTTCTGTTTTGTCTTAGCTTAAAAGATGATTTCTAAGCCTTTTCTGAAGCTGTTGCCAACTCAGAAACTATATTATAGTGACTTCATTATCTGTTACCTGTTATTGCCCTGCTGAACTAAAATAAACTGTTGCATTATGTGACCTATAAAATGATATTAGGCATTTTATTACTTGCTTGCTGTCAACTTGAACATAAGAGAGTTATTAAAGATTACACTGAGAAGATTGAGAGTACTACAAATGTTATTTTACAAAGATGACAGGTTGCCCTTAATGTCTCCAGTCATAAAAGAAAAGAAACTGGATAAATTTGAAGCCAGTGATATAAACTCAACAGGCAGTGTGATGAATAAAACAGAGACACAAGCAATCTTCCTTTCCATATTCTCTTTATTTTTCTAATGCCTGTGCCATTACTTTAACAGCTTCTAACTGATGTAAATTAGAAAGGAAGAACATTAAAAGAGTAATTCCACTGAGGAGAAGATCACTTCTTTATAGTCACGTTAGGTGCGTGAGCGTGATCTAGACTTTCATAATCCATTGCTGAATTGATGGATGTTAGAAAGCAGGGAAACTAAACAAGAATGGGGTACTTCTGATTGTAGGCATCATTGATTTTGATGAAGCATTCAGCATAGGTAAAAGTTATTTAGCAACCTGGACTATGTTTTCAAGGAAATACATTTTCAATTTCTTTTTCATGTGACTTACTCTCTTCCAGAAATAGACACACCTCAGGTCATGAACAACCAACTAGGAAACATCCAGTAAATGTGAATATGTAAGTGCACATCACTTATCTTCTTAGCAGTCACTTCCTAATTAGATTTTCGTCTTCTTTTTTTTAAAGGATCCTTTTATATAAAATATTTTGCTAAATACATATGAACTTCATAATACACCATTACCCTCAACATATCTTAATGCTGGTTCACAATGTTCTTTTTCAGGCCATATTGTACCTGTTATTTCCAGTGATCATTGTAAAGAACTTTATTATATTTCACTGAAATCAATTTCGTAGAAATCAAACCAATAAGGAAAATATCTTTTAAGAAGGAAGACATATGTTGTTACTGCCTCCTACAACACCAAAGCTGCCCTGATCTTCTAATGCTCCCTGGTGCACAGATAGGGAACCATCTCGCCTTGTATCCTTTTAGTTATACATACACACACACGCACACATACAGGGAACCATCTCACCCAGTATCTTTTTACTTACACACACACACACAACATCTCACCCAGTATCTTTTACTATACACACACACGACACAGGAACCATCTCACCCAGTATCTTTTTACTTACACACACACACACACACACACACGGAATCATCCACCCATCTTTTACTACACACACACACACACACACGAACATCTCACCCAGTATCTTTACTTATACACACACACACAGGAACCATCTCACCCAGTATCTTTTACTATACACACACAACACAAAAATCACCAACTTACAACACAACACACACAAAACAAAACTCACCAGTATCTTTTACTTATATAACACACACACACACAGACGCACACACACACACGGAACCATCTCACCCAGTATCTTTTTACTTATACACACACACACACACACACACACAGGGAACCATCTCACCCAGTATCTTTTTACTTACACACACACACACACACACACACACACACACCGCTTAGCTACAAAGAAGCATCGTTTTCCCCTTTCCTTCGTTTTTTGGTCTTTCCAAACTACATTTGTTTCATAAGCAGTCTCTCTTTTCTGAGCATAACTTTTGACTCTAAACTAATTTATGTAATGAACTGAACACAAAATATGCATCCAAAAAATTGTATTTTTTTCTCCTATCACATCTTGCAACTCTTCTCGGTTGGCTCCTCTTTCCCTGCTCACTGTTAACATCTCTGGAAGATACAACCGCTCTTTTGTGACTTTGAATTGTAAGAACGGTCTTATTTTTTGATAAGTTTCACTTTCAGGAATAAATAATCCTTAGGTGGTCCAATTTCGAACTGAGCCTCAGATACTGTTCTCCTCACTCCACCTGGCCAATTTCAATTGGGCTGTGATCCGTGGTGTCTTTATCTTTATCTCTTTTACCTTCTGGATCTTCCAGAATCAAAATGAGGAGATAAGAGATTAAAAGAAAAAGACAAAACATATTTTATGACTTATACAATTTGTGGCCACTGGTGCCCTTCAGTCATGATAGACATTTATGCGCTGGTTTTTTTATGCAGTGTGTGTTATGTTATTTGAGAATACCATCCCCCCACAGCACACACGTACACTTCTAGATTATGGTCCTGTGTATTTGCCTAACTGAACTCACCACTTGTGAGCTCCACACACCCAGTCCTTTCCTCAACAAATTGATCTTTTCACCATGCCCAATTTCCTCTTGTGTCAGGATCCCATCAAGTGAGCTCACATCTGGATGCTCTTGTATACTCACCTGGCATCTCTGCCCCACTCTAACATGGAAGTGTAGGGTGCAGCCTCTTTTTGCCCCTACCCTGCCATTGCAGATTGTTTCAGCTGCCTTCCATCTTCTGTATTTTTTTATAAAAGCAGGCATCATTCTTTACAGTCAAGTCCCAAGCACTCTGTTGGCATAGATTGTACTATTTTTGCAGCTTTGCAGACATCTGTCTAGCTAGGACAGTGAGCTAGATGGGAGAGAGATGTCCATCTTGCTTTCTCAAAAGTCCTCATTCTCTATCAGTGCTTCTTTTGGCAAATCTGCCCCAGTCGTATGAGGAGAGCAAGAGAATAGCCACACAACACCTTCTTTGAGTCTAAGACTTACTAACTCCACACTCTTTCAATAAGTTCATCTTCTGTATTGATTTAAGTTATTTTTTATGTTTCTACTTAAAATCAAAGCCAGGAAAGGCTAACTAATTTAAGGACTTATAGCCAGTGGGTGGCATAACTAGGATTTGAAGTTGTATTTCTAAAGTTCTAAAGTCTATCTTAATTACAACATTATACTTTCATAATTTGTGCATGCCTAAGTCAACCATGCTACTGATACATTAGCTTTAAGGAAACTTTTTTTTTAACTATACCGTGCATTGTTACTTACTGTAATCGCCATGCTGTGCAATGGATCACTAAAGATTCTTCCTCCTCTCTAACTGAACTTTATAACCTTTGATCAACATCTCCCTTTTCCCCATCCAGGACTCTGCCTGAGACTCTGGCAGCCACCATTATACTCACTAATAACTTCCACTTTTTTAGGTTCCATATATAAGTGAGATCCTGTCATATGTGTCTTTCTGTGTCTGGCTTATTTCACTTAGTGTAAGGTCCTCCAGGTTCATCCGTGCTGTTTTGGATGCCAGGGTTGTCTCCTTTTGTAAGGTTGAATAGCAATCCATTGTGGATATGTACCCCATTTTCTTTATCTGTTCATCTGATGACAGACACCTGGATTGCTTTCCTGTCTTAGTTATTGTGAATAGTGCTGCAAGGAATATAGGAATACAGATATCACTTTGGCCTACTAATTTTAATTTTTTTGGGTATATACCCAGAAGTGGGATAAAATTTTTTAAGGAAATACATATAAGCAACAAATGCTCTGCTTTCTGACAGTTTTTGAAGTTGTCCCAAGGTCACCATGCAAATTATCACAAAAATCTCTGCTCATCTGTGCTCTTCTAATTAAATTTCCCACTATTTAAACAACACCATTTGTGTTAGAGAATCTCTTTCGACCCCATCGGAGAGGGTTACCCCTGAATTGCCTGAGGAAACTGTAATGGCTTCTCCTGAGCTAATCACCATGAAAGACAAGACTGAGTCTCCTCAGGACCAACCCTGCCACTTCTCTTTATTTCTAACCCTATTACTAGACTCAAGTCTTAGCAGTCCCCTAAAGGTCAGGTACAAAGTGTGAAGCATGAGGTGAACTACAATCAAAAATATCACAATTTGGATTTCTTGGGAAGCAAATTCTGAGATGGATATTTGCTTACAGCAAGTGTATTGGGGCATGCTCTCAGGATTAATAACTGTGGGTTATAGGGAAGGAGGAAAGACTGGGCAGAGGGAAAATCAAGCTGTCCTGCCGTCACAACAAAGGCCTCAGCCAGCCCGTAAGGAGCTCTGGAGCTTGGATAACTGTTTAGAGTTGTACTTAGTTGGAGCAAGGGATCTGGACACATAGCTCCACATGAACCAGTGAAGGTATACAGGCTGCCCAGGGGAAGAGGGTGTGACTTTGGGTAAGATGCCTATTTTCAGCTAAGTATAATTCTTGGAGAGGACAGAGAGCTGAGGGCTATCAGCACGCAGCATGCCTAGCAGGTGGGTCACGAATCCTTCAAAGAGGACCTGAGCACAGTATCCTCTACAAATATATTACCGTATCATTAGGGTTATTTTCAATTTATTTGTAATTTAACTATTGTGAGGGATTTTAGAGAATTTAATAGGCTTTAGTGGGCTTCTCAAGTGTTATACTCATTTTACATGGAAGTTTTATGTAAAAATGTATTGAATATTCTAAATAAATTGCTTGCAGATGAAATTTTGTATCATGATACTTTTAGAAACTAGGCTCTCTGGAACTCTGAGGCTTTATTCAATTTTTATTAATATTTTAAGAGAAGATTAATCAAAATGATATATGTTTGTTGGTTTCTCATTGATGAAAAAGGAAGTAAACCAAAATTAATCAGACAATGTTCTAGGAATTTTTCACTACAATAAATTGTTTAATTTTTTCAGTAAACCAGTGAAATAGATAATCCCATTATTCAGATAGAGAAACTGAAGTTGAGAAAGGTTAAAAAAATTAACCAAAATGGCATATTGGCTGATTCGGGAATGTCTTCATTTAGTGAGAAAAGTACCTTATATCTCTGTATTAGTTATACATTGCTGCATAACAAATTACCCCCAGATTAATGGATTAAATAAAAAAAATTATCCCATGTAATTTCTGTGAGTCATGAGGCTGAGAGTATCTTATTTGGGTGGTTCTGGGTTAGAATTTCTCACTCTGTTGTAGTGGAGACGTCACCCAGGCTGCAGTCATTTGAAGGCCTAACTAGGGCTGAAGGATCCACTTTCATGAAGACTCACTCACATGGCTGTTTGTAGGAGACCTCTGTTACTTAGCACATGGTATTTCCATATGGCTGTGTGTATGTCCTCACTGCATGGCAGCTGGCATCTTCTGTAGATACAGCAAGGAGAAAGCTGCAATGTCTTTTATGACCAACTCCCACAAACCATACACTGTTAATTCTACTACACTCTACTCCTGTAAAGCAGGTCACTAAGGCTGGCCCACACTTACGTGGAAGGAAGATAGAGTGCATCTTTGGGGGTGAGGGGGGCGGAATTTGTGGGCATGTTTTAAAACCATCACAATGTTAAATATTTTACAGTAGCACGTATGGTTACTTTTCAAATTTTGATCACTAGTTAGGCTCACTACTAATTGAAACACCTTGCATGATTGCTGCAAGAAGGAAGTCCTTTATATGGCAATACTTCCTTAGTTATGAACATAGAGTTGCTCATTTAAAGTGTTATAAGTAAAATGAATATTAATTCTTCCACTTAGAAGAAAGATTATTTTAAAATGTACCAGCAGGCTGGGCGCAGTGACTCACGGCTGTAATTCCAGCCGTTTGGGAGGCTGAGGCGGGTGGATTGCTTGAGCCCGAGAGTTCAAGACCAGCCTGGGTAACATGGCAAAATCCTGTCTCTACAAAATAAAAATAAAAATAAATTAGGCTTGGTGGCACTTGCCGGTAGTCCTAGGTAGTCCCAGCTATTTGGGAGGTTGAGGTGGGAGAATTGCTTGAGCTCAGGAGGTCGAGGCTGCAGGGAGGCGTGATTATGCCACTGCACTCCAGCCTGGGCTACAGAACAAGATCTTGTCTTGAAAATAAAATAAAATTAAAATTAAATGCAACAATAAACATTTCCATGTTTAAAATTATTTTATTTACTAATGTATTCAGTGAATATTTACTGAGTGCATGGTATTCACCAGTACTGTTTTTAGGTGCTGGGGATGAAGTAACAAACAAGACAGCTGAAAATATGCCTTCATACATCTTACACTTTAGTGGCAGAGACAACCAATAAACAAATAAGTAGATGAGTAAAGAAAGATAATACAGATTGTGATAAGAGCTATGAATCAGGATAAGGTAATAGCAGGTGGAGTTTGTGTGTACAGAGGCAGTGGTAGAGGGCAAAGGGAGAGGAAAGAAGGACATATCATTGATGTGATGGTCATAGAAGGCCTCTTTGACAAGATAACACTTAATATATTCTAGAATTGACACTCATTGTATGGATGAACTGTTGGAAGAGAGTGACAAGAAATGGAGCTGGATATGTAATTGAGGATCAGATCCTGAGTCTTGGAGACCATGGGAATTGAAGACTTTGGAGTTATTGTGGGAGGCTTGAGAAGAAAAGAGTGACATAATCTGATACACTTTTAAGAGCGAGATTCTAGCTGCTCTTGGGAGAATAAACTCTGTGGGGTAAACGTTTAAGCAGGACTTCCAGCAGGGATGTGGGTACAGTAATCTAGGGGTGACAGTGTCTTAGAATAGGTGGAAGTAGGAAAAAAGGAAGAAGTGGGGGGACTAAAATACATTTGGACAGAAGAAAAGTAAATGAATAAGGAATAAACCGAAAGGATTTTGGCCTTATGATATTATTCAGTTAATATTTAAATGACTACTTTTCTTCATACTTTATGCTCACTGCTGAAATGTTTTCAGAATGTTTTGCCACAGAAGGAATTTCAGAAAACCAACTTACTTTGAGAGAATAATTCTTTGCAACTATCAGGTGATTAAATTAACATTCTCCCTGTTGCCTGAGCTCTAGTAATATTAATACTGCCCTCAGAGAATGAGAAATCAACAAACCTTTTAAATATCCATGATTATCAAGTTATTATACATTTATTTAACAGTTATTTAGTAAAAATGTCATTACTTAATTTTAATTTGATAGGAAATTAACTTTATTATCAATTTACAATTTTTTATAGATTTTTCTACTTAAGAGCCAAAATTGTCTGGTAAATGAATAATGAAGCAATTAGAACTAAAATGCAAAACTTTCTTTTTTAAATTAATATTCACTGTTTTTATTCAAAAACCCTTGCATGGATGGCTTTTCTTATTAGACTTTCTTATTTTCTAGTTGAGCAGTGCTAACCCAATAATGATCTATATTATATGTCTTTAATTTTAATAATCTAAAACTTCATTTCCTCATGCTCTAAGATCCCTAGTTTCCATGGCTGTTAACATATTTTAAGTGAGATCTAAAATGAATTCATTGTTGAAATAAGTTTTGGAAATGTGAACAGAATTTCCTAGAGCATTTAGTGCATTTTCAATTTCTAAAAAGGAAACATGCTTTACAAAATGAAAACTTATTGACAAAGTAATGGTTTAATTTCATCTTTGGAAAAAGTCCTCACTATGCTATTCCTGTCCCTTCATTATGGCTTTATTCATTTAATTATGGAAAATAGAATTTATGTGGATGGTTGAAATTCAATTTGAATTTAGTGTTAATCATTAATTTTTCAACAAATACTTATTGAGCACTGTTAGTCAGAGTTCTTTAGAGAAACAGAACCAATACGGCATATAGAAATACACAGTATAAGAGGAGGATTTATTATGGGAATTGGCTCACATTATTATGAAGGCTGACAAGATCCAAAATCTGTCATCTGCAAGCTAGAGACTCAAGAAAGCCAGTGTTGTAATTTAGTCCAAATTTAAAAGGCTGAGAATTGGGGGAGTTACGGGTGTAACTCCTAGTCTGAGGTCAAAGTTCTGAGAACTGGGCAAGGAAGACTGTATAAATCCTGGAATTTGAAGGTCTGAGAACCAGTAGCTCCCAATGTTCAAAGGCAAGAGAAAGTAGATGTCTCAGCTCCAGTGGAGAAAGAGAAAAGTCACCCATCCTTTACTTTTATCCAGGTCTATCTGGATCTTCAATGATTAGATGATACCTGCCCACATTGGTGAAGGTGGATCTTCTTTATTCAGTCTACTGAGTCAAATGCTAATCTTCCAGAAACACCCACATAGTCATACCCAGAAATAATGTTTTACCAACTAACAGAGCATCCCTTAGCCCAGTAAACACATAAAATTAACCCTCACAAGCATCTATTATGGGTGGTTAGGCCCTGGGGATACGGCAGCAAACAAAATAGAAAAATCTCTGCTCTTTGAAACTTATGTGGGGTCTTCAAAGTAATGTGCTCCACGTACCCATTGGAGAACTCAAAGGCATTCCAAGAAGCTGATGAAGGGTCTTAAGGCAATGTTTCCAGATTCACAACTTTGTATATATTCCACTCACCACCACCACCACCAACCCTATCACAAAGGACATTCTGCAGATTTGCAAAAGAAAGATACATCTGTCCCTCCTCTCTTATCTTATTTTGGGGCATTGTTTCACAGAAGAAATATTCTTAAAACCAACCACAAGGTTGGTGTTGATGTTAAGAAAGTGAATGACCCCAATTCTCTTGTTTTTGCTGCTGGCTGCAACATAGACTCACCTGGGAAGCTTTGGAAATGCCAACACCCAGACTACACGCTTCTCCCTTTCACGCACACACAGTCCCTGTGGCCCTGTCTTCTTCTTCTTTTCCCTTTTTCTCCTTCCTCCCTTACCCACACACCTGTCACTGAATGAGAAGTCTTTAAATTAATGCTCAGTCCTGACCAAAGGGGCAGTCACCTCCAATGATTACGCAGGGTCCTTTTTAAAGAAATAACTCCTGATAGGTTAATTCCTGAGCCAAGTCAGCTCCACCTCCAGGAGTCCAGGGATTGCCCAGCTGCTTGGCCGCCCCAAACAATGTGTCCTACCAATGTCCTTTTCCTTTTCCTCAAATCCAGACCTAGTAGGAGGTTTAGGGGTGATTAAAATCAATCTCCCATGAATTCAGTTATACTCTTAGCTAGTAAATATTCCTGATGATCATGTAAAGATGAAAAGACTTGGATTAAGAGAAGACACCAAACTTCTTGCTATGGAGGTGGATAGTGGTTCCCCCCTAACCACCAGCCATTTCTAATCTGGGCAGCCCACAGGGCTTTAACCAAATATACAAAGTAAATTATAAATTATGGTTAAAATTTCAGACTCGCTTCCAAAAGTTAACATATAAATTTGAAATGGTATAGATTTGCAATAAAAAATGTCTTAGAGTACTTAAAATATTTTAAAATATAAAGAAAACAAATGGTAATGTCCTATTTTTTCATTTAGGCATCAACAAATTATTTAAATATGAAAACTTTCAAATTAGTTTATAATCCTGAAATTATTTGACAGCACTCATTTTCCTGACTCTACCAAGATCTCATCTGTCTCTGATGTCCTTTGACCAGTTAGGAGTCGGAACCATTGCCTTACTTTGTGTGATACCCATTATCCAGTTCTTTGAAGAGGCTGTGAATAAGTATAAAATGGGGAGAGCTGGAATGAGCAAACCCATTTTCTCCAGTCTTTTTAACCGATAGGGTTATATCCTGGCTTGAATCCTGGAGGCTTGGGTCTGAGGCAACTGTTGACAATAGGGGCAGCTTGTTGATTTAGCTAATATCAAATTCCCTTCTGTATATTTTTATTCTTCAATTAAGCAACATTGAGTTGACTCTATCATTTGAAGCAAAAAGTATTCTAATACAGTTTGCTTTTTTCAACAAGAAATCAAATTAGATGGTGCCATAAAGTTGAATTGTCAACTTATGACTTACAAATACTTTAAGGAACCACATTTCTTTTGATGAGCATGAAATTCCTTTATGCCCTCTGTCAGCTTGTGTAGGACGGCCTAGAGGGGTGTGTATAGCCACCAAGAATTGTTTTAGTTTGGTTGTCATTTATTCATTCATTCATTTATTCATTCACTTATTTTCCATTACTTTATTTGATTGGGATAAACAAGAATATGGCCTAAATGGCATGTTTGTCATAGTGAAACCATGAATTGTAATGATTTTCTCTGTCAGTCTTTATTTCAATTTACCTATTTGTCCATTTACTGCTTCCAGGGTATGAGGTCAGGAAAAGTAAATTGGGTTTTAAAAATATGAGGCCGGGTGCAGTGGCTCAAGCCTGTAATCCCAGCACTTTGGGAGGCTGAGGCAGGTGGATCACCTGAGGTCAGGAGTTCGAGACCAGCCTGACCAAGATGGTGAAACTCCGTCTCTAGTAAAAATACAAAAATTAGCTGGACGTGGTGGCGTGCACCTGCCTGTAGTTCCAGCTACTCGGAAGGTTGAGACAGGAGAATTGCTTCAACACAGGAGGTGGACGCTGCAGTGAGCTGAGATCACACCATAGCACTCCAGCCTGGGCAACAAAGTGAGACTCTGTCTCAAAAAAAAAAAAAATTAATTTAAAAGGAAATAAATAAATAATGTTTTGGAGTAATTTGCATCTGCTTTTATCCAATTTAATTGCAATATCCGTTGATATAGTAAAAGCATAATACCAATTTTCCTACTTCAAGTCCTTTCTAACGCAGTTAATGTTAGCTAATATTAATTTTTAATGTTAACCGCATTCCAGGAACAGTGCTAGTCACTTTAAAATGGTTATGTGATTTAATCCTTATAACCTATGAGGTGTGGGTATTATTATTCTTCTAATTTCTGTTTCATAAACAGATAAACTGAGGCTGAGAAAATTTAATTAACTTGCCCAAGGTTGTACAACTAGTGAGTAGATTAGCTAGAATTTAAATCAGGCATATAGGTTTCTAAAGCCTGAGTTTTAAACACAAATATCTTGCACAGGGTCACATAGCAACTGATCAGATGTGATAGGTTAAATTATTAGTTACAATATTTTGTTTCTCAGTTTTACCTCTCACTCCTGACAGAAATTCATGGCAAATGGAGTATATATTCCAACCTCTTCACTTCAGACTTTGCCATGTGGCTTGCTGTGGCCAATGTAATTTTGGTGAAATGATGTGATTAGAGATTTTATGATTGCATAATTACTTTCTTGTTCTGAGTGGCTACTAATCATTCAGCCTGGGCTCCACAATGAGACACATGGAGCGAGTTTGAATTGAACCTGCAGCTTGTGGCCAAGGCCAGCCAAATAATCTGAGATCAACTGATTCCAACTGATCTACCCTCAGACCTGTAAGCATGAGAATAAATGACAATTGTTTTAATCCACTGAGTTTTTCTGTGGATTGTTACATAGTGTTATTATGGCAATAGCTGATGTACACTGAACAATAGTTTTGAATTAAAACTGTCAAACTGCGCCAACTGTATTTGATGGGTAAAGTTCTTTTTGGTTTGTTTTATTGTTTTGTTTTTTTGGTCAGAACCATTTATAAAGTTTCTTTTCTGTTTAATTGGAATGGCTTTAGGAAGATGTACACCCTATAATGGGTCATGGTTCCTAATACTCACTACAGTTTTATCTTGGGTATCTTTTACCTGGTGACATTCCCACCCAAATGATCCCTGATGGAATTTTAGCTTATCATCTTTGCCATGGTCTGTAATAGCCCCTAAACTAACACATGGTTTATATTTTACCCCGTTCTTACTCTACTCTCTAGGTATCTGTATCACATTGAATTTTTAAGAGTCAGAAAAGTGAACAGATTGTGAAAGTCAGGAACAGATATTCATTATTTTTTATTATTTAATTTAATATAAATATATATTTAAACAAATACATAATATACAATGGATTAATATAATTTCAGAATCAGATAAAATCAGAGAAATTAACTCATTAAAAACTGCTGAGTTCATGTGGTAAAACACATGTGGCCTTTGATCAATTCAATGATTTCACCATAAGTTAGATTTAGTCAAAAATTAAAACCTAGATAAAAAGTTCAATACATACAATCTACCAAAGCTGAATCAGGAAAAAATAGAAAATCTGAACAGACCAATAAAGAGCAACCAAATTAAATCAATAATGAAACATTTCCTGTCAAAGAAAAGCCCAGGATCTGATGATTTTACAGCTTGATTCTACCAAACATTTTTTAAAATTTGTGTGTGAGTGTTTTGTTGTTGTTGTTGTTGTGGGTGTTTTAGGGTTTTTTTTTGACAGAGTCTTGCTCTGTCACCCAGGCTGGAGTGCAATGGCACAGTCATGCCTGACTGGAGCCTCAACCTGTGGGGCTCAAGCAGTCTTCCCATCCCAACCTCCTGAGTAGCTGGGGCTTTAAGCGTGTACCACCACGCAGAGCTATTTTTTTTTTTTTTTTTTTTTGAAATCCGATCTTCCTTTTTTTGCCCAGGCTGGTCTCAAACTCCCGGGCTCAAGCAATCCTCATGCGTTGTTCTCCCAAATTGTTGGGATCACAGGCATGAGCCACTGCACCCAACCCCCAAAACATTTTAATTAAACTAATACCAATCCTTCTCAAACTGCTCCAAAAAATTAAAGAGGAAACATTACGATGATGCTAGCATTATTCTGATACAAAAGACAGACAAGCACTTTACAAGGAAAGAAAACTATGGCCATTATTCCTGATGAAAATAGATGCAAAATTCCTCAACAAAATATTAACAACCAAAATTCAATAACCTATTAAGAGAATAACTCACCATGATCAAGTGAGATTTATTACTAGGATGCAAAGATGGCTCAACATACACAAATCAACAAATGTAATATACCACATTAACAGAAGGAGGAACAAAAAGTATATCATTTCAATAGATGCTGAAAATTGAGCATCTTGTCATGATAACAACTCTCAATAAATAAGGTATAGAAAGAATCTATTTTGACACAATAAAGGCAATATATGATAAGCCCACAGGTATTAATAACATCAAACTAAATTTTGAAAGCTTTTCCTCTAAGATTAGGAAGAAGGCAAAGATGCCCAGTATTGACACTTTTAATCAATACAGTACTAGAAGTTGTAGCTAGAGCCATTAGGCAAGATAAAGAAATAAAAGGCATCTGATGGGAAAGAAGGTGGAGAACATGGGTACACTTGTTTCTATTCATTTCTATTTGCACACAAAGAATCCACCAAAAAAAAACCACACTATTAGAACTAATAAACAAGTACGGTAAAGTTGCAGGATAAATATCAACAAAAATTAACCGTATTTTTTATTTTATTTTACTTTTTTTTTTTGAGATTGAGTTTCACTCTTGTTGCCCAGGGTGGAGTGCAGTGGCACAATCTCGGCTCACTGCAACCTTTGCCTCCCAGGTTCAAGTGAGTCTCCCGTCTCAGCCTTCTGAGTAGCTGGATTACAGGTGCCCACCACCATGCCCAGCTAATTTTTGTATTTTTAGTAGAGATGGGGTTTCACCATGTTGGTCAGGGTGGTCTCAAACTCCTGACCTGAAATTATCCACCCACGTGGGCCTCCCACAGTGCTGGGATTACAGGCCTGAGCCCCCACGCCCGGCTAATTAACAGCATTTGTATACACTAACAATGAAATATCCAACAAAGAAAAAGTCAAGAAAATGGTCTGTAGACTAAAAATTATAAAACATCAATGAAAGAAATAGAACAAGATACAGACGAATGAACAGATATTCCATTTTCATGAATTGAAAGAATTAATAAATATTGTTGTCCATACTATCCAAAGTGATGTACTAATTCAATGCAATCACTATCAAAATTCCACTGACATTTTACACTTAAATGGAAAAAACAATCCTAAAATTCACTTGGAATCACAAAAGACCCAGAATAGCTAAAGCAATCTTGAGCAAAAAGAACAAAGCCAAAGGCATCGCATTACCTGATTTCAAAATTGACTGCAAAACTATAATAATCAAAACAACACGGTACTCTTACAAAAACAGACGCATAGACCAATAGAACACAATAAAGAGCCCAGAAATAAATTCATGTATTTGTTGTCAATTGATTTTCAACGAAGGTGTCCAGAACACACAACAGGGAAGTGACAGTCCCTTCAACAAATCGGGCTGGGAAAACTTGACATTCACATGCAAAATAATAAAATTTAATCCTTATCTTGCACCCCATTGAAAAATCAACTCAAGTGGATCAAAAACTTAAATATAAGACCTGGATTTATCAAATTACTAGAGGAAAGCCCCATGATACTGGTTTGGGCATTGATTTTTTTGAATATGGCCCAAAAGGCACAGGAAACAAAAGGAAAAATAGGCTTCTTTTTCCAAAAGCAAATGGGATTACAGCAAACTAAAAAAATTCTGCATAGGAAGGGAAACAACCAATAGAGTAAAAAGACAGTCTACAGAAAAGGAAAAAAAATGTTTGCAAACCACACATCTGGTAAGGGACTATTATCCAAAAAATATATATGGAACTCAATTCAATAGTAAGTAAACAAATAACCTGATTAAAAAATGAAAAAAATGAATGGATGTTTCTCAAAAGAAGACGTACAAATGACCACAAGTAAATGAAAACTGTTCAGCATCACTAATCATCAGGGAAATGCAAATTAAATCCACAATGAACTATTACCTCATATCTGTTAGAATGGCTGTTAACAAAAAGACCAAATGTAGGTGTTGGGGAAGATGTGAAGTGTTAAAAGGGAAGCCTTGTATATGATTGGTGGGAAAGTAAATTAGTAGAGCCATTATGGGAAACAGTATGAACATTCCTCAAAAAATTAAAAATATAATTACCATATGATTTGGCAATCCTACTTTTGGGTATACATCTAAAGAGTATAAAATCAGTATGTCAAATAGATAACTGCACTCCCATGTTAATTGAAGAAATATGATAGTTAAGATATGAAATCAACCTACATATCCACCAATGATGAATGAATAAAGAAAATGTGTATATTTATGCACACAATGAACTATTCAGCATTAAACAGGAAGGAAATCCTGTCATTTGTAACAACATGGATGAGCTTGGAGGACATTATGTCAAGTGAAATAAGACAGGCATAGAAAGACAAATACCACATGATCTTACTTATATGTTGAATCTGAAAAAATTTAACTCATAGAAGCAGAAAGTACAATAGTGGTTACTAGAGGCTGAGGAGTGGGGTAATAAAGGATATTGGTCAAAGAACACATAATTTCAATTAAAAGGAATAAGTACAAGAGATTTATTGTACATCATGGTGACTTTCGTTAGTATATTATATACTTGAAAATTGCTGAGAGTAGATTGTTGCGGTAGATTTTAAGTGTTCTTACCACCACAAAAAAAAGTATTTGAGCTGATGCATGATCAAACTAATGCATAAATTAGCTTGATTTAGCCATTCTGCAACGTATACATTTCAAAACATGTTGTACACCATACATGTATATAATTTTTGTCAGTTAACAAGAATGTCAGAAGCCTTCATCATTGACAGGGAAATCAGGTGAACTGTTATTTATAGTCCAGTTACTGGTATAATTTATCTTAATTCATTATTGGCCGCCTGAAAATTAATCAAAAATATATGTTCTTTGTTTATTCAAATTAGATACAATCTAATCTGGACATATATTTCCAACTTATCTAATGAATTTTATATAGTATAGTATAAAGTGTTTCTGATTTCATATTTTCCTTTGTTGCACAGTTTATAAAATGAATTCCACATTTACTTTATAAATATAAAATAGTTTCTCCAAATACAATTCGACTTAGAAAAGTGCCTGTTGTTGACCCGTATATAATATCTGCTCCAAATGAAATAATGATCAAGATGACACTCAACTCTTCCTAGTTTAGTTAGAATCTAAGTTTTCTTGAGTGAATTAATGAACAGGTATTAAATTTCATAGGGGTTAAATGTAATTCAGTAAATCTCAATATATTTGCCATTGCTTATATGAATGAAGATGAAAGGAAAAAATGATGCTTCATTAATATTAGTGGAAGAAGACAAGAAAATTACTTTTCTTCAATGGTAGCTCTTAAAACATTCCACTTAGCACACATGGGAAAAAAATATCTAGTAGATTTTTTGTTCGGATTAAATATCAACAAAACAATTTAAAGGGAATTTTATCCAATCTACAATGTCTTTTTTTTATTATTATACTTTAGGTTTTAGGGTACATGTGCACAATGTGCAGGTTTGTTACATACAATGTCTTTTTTATATAAACACAAAATATAGCGGGCTGTCAGGGCATTCTTTTTCAGTGAATGTCTCTATTGAGTATTATGGAACAGTGATAGCGATAGGGAGGAATAAGAGGACTGGTAACATATGGTTAATGAAGCTGCAGCAAAAATGAGCAGTTTTAGAAAATAGAAGTTTATCTAGTCTACAGAAATGTGTGTTGGTGCTTTGAATGGAAACCCCATATGAATATTTTCCTTTGACTTTTTCCTCTTAGTGGCCATTTGTTTATTCCACTTAGCAGATCTCCTGCTGCCCACTCCACTGTCATTTTGGTTGAAACAGTTGTGCTAAGCCACTATCATCAATTTTCCTCCCAGCTGAATCTGCCAAGGTTGACAATTATTATACTAACAAGTGCTTGTTCAGTAATGTTGAGTCATTCAGATTCCCTCCCTCATTATTTTTCTTCCCCAGAGGCAATTGATATGAATAGTCCCTAGCTCTTCACCTGGGGCTTGGAGATAGAGAAATTTGTTTAGATCTCCATTATAATTCTACCTCTGATTGGTGGCACAGAGCTTGAGTTTTGAGTTTTACTTCTCAAGAGCAGCTGGGGCCCTAAGTAGCCTAATAGAAATCGCCAGGTCATGATCTCAGTGTCTCCAGGCTTTATTGGTTTGAGAGAATGGTCAGAAACCTGAAATACAAAAAAACATAGAAGTGAGATATTTTAAATAATACTCAAAAGTGATTACAGCATATTAGACATAAAATTATTTTTAAAATACCACCTTTACTCAGCACTAGAAATGAGAGTAAAACCCATAGAAAGCTGTCTACACTATGGGGGTGGTGTTAAGGGTGAAAAGTGGCACATGAAGAACTCACATCTGAATTTCTAAATACCTTGCTAGGAACTGGAAATGGGGTCGAAATTAAAAGAGAAGTGGGAGCTTATAGGACTCTCTTCCTGGCTTCACAGTGGAGGGGTTCCCAATTCTGTGGAAGACCAGGCTCTCTTCTTGAGTTCTGGATTGCATCTCCCATTCCCATTTCTCAAGAGCCCCTCTCCTTTAGCTCTTTTCTGGAATATTTCCATGCTTTTATTATGTTATATTTATTATATTATCATACCAAGCAATAATAAAATTTAATCCCTATATTGCACCCCATTGAAAAATCAACTCAAATGGATCAAAGAATTAAATATAAGATCTGGATCTATAAAATTACTAGAGGAAAGCCCCATGGTATTGGTTTGGGCAATTTTTTTTTAATATGACCCAAAAGGCACAGGGAACCAAAGGAAAAATAGGCTTTTTTTACGAAACCAATAGAGATCCGATGGGAGCTAATAAACAAGTACAGTAAAGTTGCAGGATAAATATCAACAAACAAAAATTAACAGCATTTTTGTTTTTTGGAGATTGAGTTTTGCTCTTGTTGCCCATGCTGGAGTGCAGTGGCACAATCTCACCTCAATCTTTTTTTATGTACCTCTCCGTATTCTGCACCATACTTCCAGTTACAGCAAATCACTACAAGGAAAGTTTCACATTCATCATCTCTTTTTCTCACAAAGAGGATGAGTTCATTTTCTCTCCTCCTCCCATTTCTCACATTTAGCTTAAGTTCTTGTCTTTTGTTTCATGAGAAACTTGAAGATCTTGGAAGAAAAGACTCCCACCACCAGCCTGCCTGCAAGTGTATCCATTCTCTCCACCTTCCTTCCCAATGGAGCATGTTAACCAAATGGCTCTTAGCAAAGGATAAACCTGTGCCCTGTATCCCATTTCATAACTTTCTACAAACCTTTACTCCAAAATTCATCACCGCCTTCCCTACATAATAAAATTCTCCCTTCTCCAAAACATAAGGATACTTTATAATATCCCCTGCTTTTATTTAAAAATTGCTCTTTTCAGTATTAAAATACTTAAAGTGATTCTGCCTGTGTCTTTTTAAAAATTTTTATCTTTTTTTTTTTTTTGGCCTTGCTCTAGGAACTCTATGCCCCCAAACACAATGGGCCAAAGGGTGCTCAAATCTAGGCCAGTTTGTGATGTGATTCGATCAAGCAGCCATTTTAGGACATGTACTAAACATCAGAGAAATAGTTTTAAAATACTGCCAATTAATTCAGATTTCCAAAGACGACTGGTCGCATTCTTAACAAAGTTATCACCTTTGAGTAAACAAACAAATAAGTGAACCATCACCCCTCACTGGTGCCAATTCATCTTTAAGGAGTACTTTTGTGTCTATCCATGCAGGCTATGCTGTACAATCACAGCATAGCCGCCAAGCCCTGAGGCCAGTACATTAAAAAAATGTTTTTCCCAGGTGTTGTGTTTCATCTGATTACCATGTTTCTTTGTTCCTCTTTAAGGAAAAACTTCCTTTAAGGATTTGAGAATATTTGCTGTCACTTCTACCTAATGTTCTTTCTTCTTTTTTTGAACCCACTCCAGCCTGGACTGAGGACCTCAGGTCCTTGCAAGCTGTTGGTTGGAGGCCTCCCTCGCTTCTTTGCTGCATGGGCATCTTCTTCGGGCAGCTAGCTTTCTCAAAGCAAGCATGCAAGTAGAGTCAGAGAGAGAGCAAGCAAGATTTTCATCAGATTTTTATAGCCTAATGTTGGAAATGACAACCTGTCATTTTTACCATATTATATTAGTTAGAAGCAAATCTCTAGGTCCAGCCACAGACAATGAGGTGAGGCTGCAACAAGGTCTTGAAGACCCTGAGGCAAGGGTCACTGGTGGGGCATCTCCGAAGTTACCTACTACACTCTCTCCTCTGCTAGAAGGCAGGGACTATAATGTCTTGTTCACTATACTGTACATCCTCAGGCTTTAGAACAATGTATAGGACATAATAGTTACTCAATATTTACTTGCTCTTGCTGATTTTGACCAATATACAAGTAAATATGTTTACATAAATAGATTATACTTTGTTTTAAAATAGAATCATGTTTAGAATGCAACTCAGTTTGTATCTATGCCTATGTTTGTAGCATGCGTGGTTTCAGTATGTTTAAAAAATAATTAATAGTTTAGAATCTGGGCCACAGACCTCAACTATAAGAAACATAATAATTCACTCTCTAATCTTTGACAGTGTTTGAACCGTATATTGTTTTCAATGCTTCCAATTAGCAAGATTTCCTTTTTAAGGCTTGAAAACTCCAGCTATGATGATATCATTGATAGATTTAGTGCTATTGTTTTGTTTTCTTAACATTAGGGATGAATAACCCAAAGGACTTTCTTCCTTGTTATTTGTAAACCAAATGACTGCAGTTTTACTCTCTGAGTGGAAAAAATGTCAAGGAATGATCGCGTGGCACAGTCAGCGACACTGGACTTCTCAGTTTGGAGCCTTGTTAAGCTCTGAAACATTTCAGTCTGTGACTGGGTTAATAAGATTCAAAAATTAGAGGATTACAACTGATCCTAGTTGAGAAAATTAGAATGTTAGGTTAGTCCCTTGATTTGGTGAAGGCAAAGTTCACACTTCCTGTGTAATATAGAATTTATTTTGACGTATGTCCGTGATCTTCCAAAGATAACCAAATACGTCGAGATCAGGCATGAGAGTTTATTTTGATTCTAAGGTATAAGCAAAATCTGGATGTTCTTGTTTAAATTAGGCCTTTACAATAACTTCTGAGGGTGTTTACTGAGTTCTGGCCAATACCTTTTCTTAATGAGGAGATTCAGACTTTTGATCCTTTTGAGAGGAGCGAAACTTGGAAGAGAGGCAGTGGGTGTTTTATGGGCTTTTCCAGCAGAGAAGTACATCACCAGAGCTTCATAGGTTTGCCAAAAATTGGACCTGTATGATTACTGAGCTCTTTTAAATAGCTTGTTATAAAGGAATTATGTGAATACCTTATAGTCTGTTTTACTGCAGAACAATACCTTAAGATGCTCAACCTGCCATATGTTTTGTAACACAAAGGAAAGCCTTTTTTTTTTTAGCCCTATCACAACTAAGTGTGGAAATCTATGTGCATGGCAAAGAAAGTTAAGTACTCATCATCAACTATATAGTAATAATAATGGCTAAAATTGAGCGCTTAATATGGGCCATACACTAACCTAAGTTCCTTGTGGGTATTAATAATTTAATACCACAACTCTAAAAGGAAGAGACTGTTATCTTCATTTTGCAGATTAAGAAATGAGGTTTGTAGAGGATTCTCAGTTTCGTAACTAGTGAACAGTGACAGAAGTTTGGATCCGGGTAGTAGGATTCCTTGAATTCCAAGCTGGAAATACATAAGGCCGATTCTAGTCCCATGTTTGACCCAATCTGATAAACCTTCGGTAACATGTTTATGAAGTAGTTACCTACCCGCTAATTAACACAACTGTGTTTCTGCTATTAAAACATGTTTCCAAATTTGTAAGGCGTTAAAATACTTCTAAAAGTTTATACTGGTCTTAATTCAGCCAATAATTGCTTTGTATAAATCTACTTTTCTTTCCATATGAAATTCTTTTTTCAGTATTAGAACACAGATATTATAACCTCATTGAATTGTCCATTTTCCCACTTGAACATTCCTTCCTGTTTTTTCAACCATTCCTCAAGTTTTATGTCCTCCAAGCACATTTATAAATCTCAATTGAATAGGCACTAGCTCTTCAGTATCTCCCTTATAATGTAGTTTCTAGCACCTAAAGCAATATTTCAGGCGTAATCAGTTAAGTGCAGATCAATATAAATATTGCCACTGTTGCTGTAAACAATATACGTTCATCAATTCAGTCTGAGCCTATTTTAGTGTTCAGATCACCCAGTTGGTTCATACTGAGTTTAATGGCATCTAAAAACCCCAAGAGATTTTTCATATTAATCATATTGTAGGTAAGCTATGCCTTCCACATTCTGTATTTTAAAAATTGTTTTGAATTTTGTAGTCGATACACATTTTAATTGTCTTTTTGCTTGATATAACTTTAACACTTTGCTTAATGATTTCTGACTGACTTCCTTTGTATTACCCCAGTTGTCCAACTTGCAATTCTTGTGGTTGTGTGGAGCTAGGTTTCTCTCTGGGGTGGGCATGGGATCCATGCCTTGCCAATCAGAGTACTACCGATGCCTAGCTATAGTTCAATGTGAAAACATGGCCTATTTCAGAGCCAATGGAATGCAACCATGTGTCATTTCTAGAGATTTTTCAGAGAGTTTTTCTCTTCAACTAGACTCGAACCAGAGAGGGGTAAAATATCAACCCTTTTGGTGCTAGGAACTTGCTCAGGAGCCAACATAGAGGAAAACAGAGAAGAGAGTGACAGAGGGGGAGAACTTACCTAATGACATCTTTTGAAAACCCTTCATGTGTTTACCTTTAATGTCCTCCTTTAGATTATATAGTTACTTTAGCCAATAAATGAGATTCTCTGCTTCTGTACTAAGAACCACTGAATTGTACCCAGAAAAAGAGAAAATTGTATAGTATATAAATTACATCTCAATTAAAATGAAACTTCCCCCACAAAAAAAGACTCTAGCAAGCAAGACACTTGACCGTTACAAACATAGCATGATATTTATTGCCTTTGTATTTCATTTCATTTGCTCTATTTTTTCTAGTCTGTCAATGTATTTGAAATTCTGATTCTATCAGCCTTCTATCCTAGCTTTGCAGCATCAGCAAATTGAATAAGATAGTCCTTTCTGTGTTTCCGTAAACTGTAGACCAAAAATTGCCAAGTCTCCTGAAGTCTAAGACCTTGTTCCCATAAATCTTTACCATGTCCAAAAAACATACCATCATACCATCTGAGACTACACATTTAATAACCCATTCAGAAAACGTGTGATTGTCATTATTTCTTTTTATCAATGTATGGTTTCTGAAATTTATTTTTCCCCACTTTAGAAAACCAAAATTACAATTTCCCATCACCCATCAGGACTGTAGCCTCTGGAGTCACATTGCTGGACTTGCAACCCTTGATCTGTAACACATTTTTTGTTTGATGTTGGACACATTAATTAGTCTCTATGAACTTAAGTTCCCTTATCTATAAAATGACATAATAACCAAACCTTCCTTAAAGTGTAGTAAGAATTAAATGTGAATAATATGAAGAATTAGTCTTGTGTCAATTAGAATTAGAGCAGACAACAGATGATGTACTCAAATTAGGATAATTTGTAAAAGGTTTAATAAAGGCAACATTTACAAAGATGTGGGCTATGTGTAAGGAAACTCATGAGGATAATGGTGAAGTTGAGCTCACCCTAGACCTACACAGTGAGAGGAGGGAGCAGTCGCAGAAACTCAAGAAGAGGAGAGTTAGGTACACACTGAAATCTTGAGACGTGGCCGTTAGTACAAGTGCATGGCCAGGATGAGGCAGAGGTGCATGGCGGGAGTAGGAGGCCCAATATTCAGACTCATTATCCTCCTTGTTTCTGATCTCCTGCTAGGTATCCTAATGGCTGCATCCAATTCAAAGTCAGAGGACAAGGGAGCCAGTGGCAGCAGTCTAGCAGTCAGTGTAGATTAGCCTTTCAGTCACAGAAAAGGATGGAAAAGGATGAAGAGTGGTACTGAAGAAGAAAAGGGAAGAAAGACATCCAGGAAAAACTCAACTCCCAAAACAGTGTACCCTAATAAGAATTCTTTTTTAAGCAATAGTTATTTAGTTACAATATTCAGGCTCTCTAAGAATCCTGGGGTGTAATTTGCCTGGATTTGCAGTGAATTTAACATGAAGCTATGGTTTCTCCTTTTTTTATATTATGTATTAGGTTGAATGAAATTGTCATTTTGTAGGTCAAAAATGGCTTAATGCCTAGACTTTTATATAGTTCAAAGTAATACACTAGACTTGACTCCTCTCTAGCCTGATGCAACTAGGATTTAGGTTACATTTTGAGTAAAGAGAGAATGATGAAAAATTTGGCTGGAATGGTAGACTGGAGACAGGAAGATAAGGGCACTGGATGCCATGCTAAGTTCTAAATTTACCATGTACTGGTTGAGAAGCCACTGAAAATGTTAAAACTGGGGTGTGATGCTATCAGGCCTGATTTTAGGAAGTTGACATTTTCTGGGAATAGCATGCCATCTGCCCTTAACAATGAGCCTGCTTATATAGAGATTTTTTTTTTTTTGGCTTGGATTATAGCCAAATCGACAGTGTTTATTGTTACTAGTATTTTTAGAAGCTTCCATTCATCATTCACATCTGTCAGATGGACATCCTTAGAGGTTTTTTGCTACTTTTTACATAGTTTTGCTATATGCTTCCACTTCTGGCTCATTTACATGGTCTGCATAGGGATCATTTGTAATTATTTTGCTAACATTACATAGTTTGAGTCCATAACTTCTTCAGACCACTACATAAGTTACAAGGCATTGTTAAAATGAAAGATACAGTTATGTGATTATAATTTAGATACTCTTCATTGAGTCATGCCTGATCATATTTATTATAACTTTGTTATAATAAAAAATACATAATATATATTTATATATAATAAAAATATAATATAACCTTATTATATCTTTGTTACAATAGACACAATAATGACCATGTTCATCACTTCAGTGCACATTTTAAAAATGTGCTTAACTACAGGAGCTAGGGTATATTTTTTTTCCTTAGTGTGTATGAAATCTATAATCTTAACATCCATTATCAAGATCTAACGTTCTTGATGCTAATATATTTAACTTTTTGTTTGTTAGATCCAAAAGAATTAGAATTAAATTTCCAAATTACGCTAGTTTTTTCAAACTTTTGGTTAAACTGTTAAAAAAGCTAATGAGGAGTGTGTTTCAAACTGTGCTTCTAGTAGAATAAATTTTATTTCAGCCTGTAGATTATAATGATAATGACAACAACAGTACAAATAACACTTGCCAATGTTAACTGTGCTCCAGTCTCCATTTTAACTATTGCACATATCATTTAATTGCTTTCCCCAACTCTGTGAAACAGGTGCTACTGAAGTCACTGAGGCCAAGAAACATTAAGTAACAAGTCTAAGGGCATGCTGATAGTAAGTGAGAAAGCCAGTATTCTAAGCTAGGCAATTTGACTCCAGGGATTATGAAAGTAGTCCCAATTTATAGTTTCCTCAGTTAATTTAAGAGCCCATCTCTACCACATTTTTATCTTTCTTGAATGTTTTGTAATTTCAGTCAAGAAAACTCCTTCAAGTGTCATTATTCATCTTGGTATCTCCTACACGTCTTAGTTCAGCAATTTGCTCTAGGTTGGTGCCAAATAAACCCAGATGGAGTTCAATTTCATATGCCTAACATTTAAGTCTTTAATCCATCTTGAATTAATTTTTGTATAAGGTGTAAGGAAGGGATCCAGTTTCAGCTTTCTACATATGGCTAGCCAGTTTTCCCAGCACCATTTATTAAATAGGGAATCATTTCCCCATTTCTTGTTTTTGTCAGGTTTGTCAAAGATCAGATAGTTGTAGATATGTGGCATTATTTCTGAGGGCTCTGTTCTGTTCCATTGGTCTATATCTCTGTTTTGGTACCAGTACCATGCTATTTTGTTAGACCTAAAACCATAAAAACCCTAGAAGAAAACCTAGGCAACACCATTCAGGACATAGGCATGGGTAAGGACTTCATGTCTAAAACACCAAAAGCAATGGCAACAAAAGCCAAAATTGACAAATGGGATCTAATTAAACTAAAGAGCTTCTGCACAGTAAAAGAAACTACTATCAGAGTGAACAGGCAACCTACAGAATGGGAGAAAATTGTTGCAATCTACCCATATGACAAAGGGCTAATATCCAGAATCTGCAATGAACCCAAACAAATTTACAAGAAAAAAACAACCCCATCAAAAAGTGGGCAAAGGACATGAACCGACACTTCTCAAAAGAAGACGTTTATGCAGCCAACAGACACATGAAAAAAATGCTCATCATCACTGGCCATTAGAGAAATGCAAATCAAAATCACAATGAGATACCATCTCACACCAGTTAGAATGGCCATCTTTAAAAAGTCAGGAAACAACAGGTGCTGGAGAGGATGTGGAGAAATAGGAACACTTTTACACTGTTGGTGGGAATGTAAACTAGTTCAACCATTGTGGAAGTCAGTGTGGCGATTCCTCAGGGATCTAGAACTAGAAATATCATTTGACCCAGCCATCCCATTACTGGGTATATACCCAAAGGATTATAGATCATGCTGCTATAAAGACACATGCACATGTACGTTTATTGTGGCACTATTCACGATAGCAAAGACTTGGAACCAACCCAAATGTCCAACAACGATAGACTGGATTAAGAAAATGTGGCACATATACACCATGGAATACTGTGCAGCCATAAAAAATAATGAGTTCATGTCCTTTGTAGGGACATGGATGAAGCTGGAAACCATCATTCTTAGCAAACTATGGCAAGGACAAAAAACCAAACACCTCATGTTCTCACTCAGAGGTGGGAATTGAACAATGAGAACACATGAACACAGGAAGGGGAACATCACACACTGGGGCCTATTGTGGGGTGGGGAGAGAGGGGAGGGATAGCATTAGGAGATATACCTAATGTTAAATGACGATTTAATGGGTGCAGCAAACCAACATGGCACATGTATACATATGTAACAAACTTGCACGTTGTGCACACGTACCCTAAAACTTAAAAGTATAAAAAAAAAAAAAAACTAGTAGGGCCACTCTTCGTTCTCATATTGTATTCTAAAAGAAGGGTTTTTTGGTAAAAGGTGCTCTTTGCTTGTTTTTGCAATTTGAAAGCAACCAAACTGTTTTATGATTATAAAAATGAAATAATTTGTTTTTTTCTTAAAAAAAATTTCATATGCCGTATACTCATATCACTACTATTTCGTTCCGTTTTTCCTTTCTCAGTTAAGTATTTTCCACTATTTCCTTTCCCCTTGGTTTGTGAATTTCTCGATAGGTCAGTTTTCTTGTCAATTGATATTAGTTACATGCTTTTCCTACTGAATTCATTTCATGTTTACAAGATATATTCCAATCATTTGTCTCATTGGGCCAAAACTTGCTTATATCTTTCTCATCACAGTTACCAGTCTGCCTTAAAGTATATATTTGGTTGATTAACTGTGATCTGCTTTGGGGAAAAGTGATTATGTCCTATATTCTTCCCTGTTGTTTACCTCTGAGAAGAGTTGAATACCTTCTCCCCCATGAATCCTTTCCCTTTCACCTGAGATTCTCAATTGATATAACTTCTACAGTTATAACCACATTTTTTCTCTAACTACTGTACATCGTTGAATTTCATGCATGTCATTTTAAATACTCATGGTGGAGTTAGGATTCCTGCCAGGATACCCTTGTCTTCTTTTAATCCAAGGCGTCAAGGCTCAGAAAAACACATAAGTCTTATTTTGACTCTTCATTTTCCATTTCTACTTTTCTCTTTTTAACTGTGTCTTTTATCCTGGAAAAAAACTGTGAAAGTACCACCTGTGTCCCTAATCATTTATCAGCAAGCCGCTGGCAAACTATGTGTTTCCACTGCCTGGAACTCATAACAAGATCCACAATACTTTTAGACCCTAGAATCCTCTTCATTTTTCTGCAGAGTGGTCATAATTTTGGAGTCCACATTCTGCATCTTAGAATGAACCACAGCCCCTTATTTCTTTCAGAAACTCCCCTTGGAAACACTCATGGACCATTGCTTGTTGTCTAGGGGTCTTGCTGATTAGGTGGGGGTTTCAGAGAATATTGCTGTTAGGCTGATCTGGCTGCTTTCTCTGCCTCTGCTACGTTTCTACCATTATGACAGTTCGTCAAAGACAATTACTTAAGCAAACGCTCAGAACTTAGGTCACAGTATTAAAAAAGAAACAAATTTTAAAACTAATTTTAAGATGTTGTTTTTCAGAAATCATCTTCTGTGGCTTGTGTTCTGTTATGCTCTGGGCTTAACTGATAAGTATTGGATTTCTGTTTTTAATGAAAAGGGAATTATACTTGGATTTAGAGCAGCATTTTGCTTAACATTCAAAATATCTTTTAAAAGACCGGGGAAGATATTGCTAGACGGGCACTGGGAACAAGACTGTCCGGCCCTGTTTCTCATAATTTAAATGCCATTATTTTGACCTATGAGGACAAGGTTGCAAAGTTTTACCTTTCCTTCTTAGCATACCAGTTGTATTGAACCCAGTTATTTTTAATTGCGATCAAACTAAATGATACAAGTGATTTAACACACTTCATCCAGAACATTTTATGTTCACTTTATAGTTCATTGATACCCAAATGTAGGATAACATTACTTTATTCAATGTTCAGTAATTTTCTTGCATGAACAACAGTATATAAATCGACAGTGTTGACTTTATGTACAAATCTACAATGTTGACTTTATGTACAAATTTTATGTACAAAACAATATAAAAATTAAATGGTACCATTTTATAAATTTTTCCTATTGATATGTTTTAAAGTATTTGACATGTAAATCATGAAATGCTATTATTCTGTAGGATAAGTTCAACATATCTCTGGGCAGACTTTTAGATATTTTTTATTAAATTATCATATACAGGCCGGGCGCAGTGGCTCAAGCTTGTAATCCCAGCACTTTGGGAGTCCGAGGCGGGCGAATCCCGAGGTCAGGAGATTGAGACCACGGTGAAACCCCGTCTCTACTAAAAATACAAAAAAAAATTAGCCGGCGTTGTGGTGGGCGCCTGCAGTCCCAGCTACTCGGAGAGGCTGAGGCAGGAGAATAGTGTGAACCCGGGAGGCGGAGCTTGCAGTGAGCCGAGATTGTGCCACTGCACTCCAGCCTGGGCGACAGAGCGAGACTCCGTCTCAAAAAAAAAAAAAAAAAAAAAAAAAAAAAAAAAAAATTATCATATACATTTCTTTCACCTAGAATATCAAGGACAGTTTTAAAATGTAAAATATTTTCTCTGATTATTGCTGTTTCACCACGTCTAATGATACTTACTTTTTTAATATTTATTGAGTTTTTCTTGAATTAAAACGTTTGTGAAACTATAATATTCTTTAAAATAGGTCTGTAAGAAAACTGGATTGTATTAACATTTTATTATACCACTTGTGAGGTTATTTGATAGCTCCAACATCTATTTCTTTTGTTGTACGATGTCTTAAATATATGATATTAATACATGTTTTTGCAATTCAAATTGATTTCTTTCTTCCTCATTTTAAATTGCTTTCTGTAAAGAATTTTACCATGTAAATTCTGCTTTTGGAAGTCAAATTTACAGTAATTATGGTGGGCTGCTAAGACTAAGACTTGGTGGCTTATAAATAACAGAAATGAATTTCTCACAGTTCTGGAGGCTGGAAGTTGAAATCACGGTGCTGGCATGGTCAGGTTCTCATGAGGGCCATTTTCCAGGTTACAAAGTGCCAACTTCTTGTTTTGTCTTCATATGACTGGGAGCAGGGAGAGGAAGACAACTCTCTATTGACTCCTGTAAGATCACTAATTTCATTCATGAGAACTTCACCTTGAAGACCTCATCTAATTCTAATCTCCCAAAGTCCTCATCTCATAATACAATCACATTGGGGAATAAAGTTTCAAGATATGAATTTGGGGGGAACACAAACATTCAGTCCACAGCAGGATGTTAATATAATGTACTATCCTGATAAGATGGTTAACCATCTCGGTTTGCTCAGGACTTACAGGGTTCTCTGAAAGCAGGACTTTACGTTTTAAAACAGGGACTGTCCTAAGCAAACCGTCTCAGGTTTCCTGGAGAAAGCAGTTGCTCAGCACACAGGATTTTCAGTATTAAAACAAGGAAAGTTCTGGGTGAAGTAGGATGAATTGGTAACCGTACATCCTGATTATAGATTTTAATTTAGAGAATTTTTAGTCATAGTGCTTGGTAAGTGAAGTGAATTAGTGAAGATAATCCAGTGTAACCTACTACAGTCAGACTCCTCAAATAAGGGGTTCTATGGAAAATTGGTTTTTATGTCTTTGTTCTCAATCACAGATTGTTCAAGGAATATAGTAGACATTGTTCTTGTTATAATCACCTTAATTTCTTTGGTGATAATTCATCGAGTGATTTTAGTTTGCATTTTGCTCTCAGAATGCATTTCTCTGGGCAGTTACACTGAACACTGATAGATACTACCTCCTTCTGTGACATACTCATAATTTCAGTGAAATTTAAGGTCTTTTAAAATATATTCTATTCCCTTTCCTTCAAAAAGATTTCCCTGGTTCCATTAGCTTATGTCTTTAACTCGTATCACTGTGCGTTATTATTATTATTATTTTTTTTTTTATGGAGCCAGACTTGCTGTCACCCAGGCTGGAGTGCAGTGGCATGATCTTGGCTCACTGCAACCTCTGTCTCCTGGGTTCAAGTGATTCTCATGCCTCAGCCTCCAGAGTAGCTGGGATGACAGGCACGTACCACCGTGCCAGGCTGATTTTTGTGTTTTTAACAGAGACACGGTTCTACCATGTTGTCCAGTTTGGTCTCGAACTCCTGAGCTCAAGCTATCCACCTGCCTCAGCCTCCTAAAGTGCTAAGATTACAAGAGTGAGCCACTGCGCCCGGCCTCACTGTTCATTCTATACTCTTTGACGTCACAGCATGGAATCAAAATGTCTTGGGCAGAAATTCAGTCTCTGAATCTTGATTCTGTCTTCTTCCTCTCAGTCTGCAGTATAGCACAGTGTCTAAGAGGAAGAGTTTTATAACGGAATGATGCAGATCAAACTCTCATGCTACTATTTGCTAGCTGTGGGACCTTGGGCAAGTTACTTTACCTCTCTGTGCCGCAGTACTCTCAAATGCTTAATTAGACTCATAATGGGAACTCTAACTCTTAGGGGTAATTGTGAAGGTTAAAATTAATACATCTAAAGCTTGCAAATCAGTCCAGAGCATATAGTAAGTACTCAGTAAGCATTAGTATTATTAATCCTGATTGTTTTTCAGCCGACCCCATAAGTTACCATTTACCTTCATGCCCTTTCCCTAACCCCCTGCTTTTATTTAATTGTTTATTACTTGTCAGTGTGTAGTTTAATTTGCCAGATCTATGTTAACCTTAGCGCTAAGAAAATCACCTCTGTTACTAGTTCTATACACTGCTTAGGACCATATATATAGGGAGTGATACGGTTTGGCTCTGTGACCCTACCCAAATCTCATCTCAAATTGTAATCCCCATGTGTCAAGGGAAGAACCTGGTTGGTGGTGATTAGATCATGGGCATGGTTTCCTGCATGCTGTTCTAGTGATAGTGAGGGAGTTCTCATGATATCCGACAGTTTTTAAAATGACAGTTTCCTCTATGTGTGCTCTCTTGCTCTTCTCTCTCCTGCTGCCCTGTCAAGAAGTACTTGCTTTTCCTTTGCTTTCCACCACAATTGCAAGTTTCCTGAGTCCTCCCCAGCCTGGTATAAAGATAATGTGAAAATGTGGAAGCCACTTTGGATGTGGGTAACTGGCAGAGGTTGAAACAGTTTGGAAGGCTCAGAAGAAGGCAGGAAGATGTGGGAAACTTCAGAAGTTCCTAGAGACTTGTTGAATGGTTTTGACCAAAATGCTTGTAGTAATAGGGACAGTGAAGTCCCAGCTGAGGTGGTCTCAGATGGAGATGAGGAACTTAATGGGAACTGGAGCAAAGGTCACTCTTGCTATGCTTTTGCAGAAAGACTGGTGGCATTTTGCCCCTGCCCTAGAGATCTGTGGAACTTTGAACTTGAGAGAAATGACTTAGGGTATCTGGTAAAAGAAATTTCTAAGCAGCAAAGCATTCAAGATATGGCCCAGCTGATTCTGAAAGTGTTTGTTTATATGTGTTCACAAAGAGATAGTTTGAAATTGGAACTTATGTTTAAAGGGGAAGCAGAACATAAAAGTTTGGAAATTGGAAGCGTGACCATGCAGTAGAAAAGAAAAACCCGTTTTCTGGGTTGAAATTCAAGCCTGCTGCAGAAATTTGCATAAGTAACAAGAAGGCAAATGTTAATAACCAACAGAATGGGGAAAATGTCTCCAGGGCATGTCAGAGATCTTCTCAGCAGCCCCTCCAATCATAGGCCCATCATAGGAGGGAAAAAATGGTTTTGTAAGCCCAGTCCAGGGACATGCTACTCTTTGCAGACTCAGGACTTGGTGCCCTGCATCCCAGCCGCTCCAGCTCCAGCTGTGGCTAAAAGGGGCAAGGTGCAGCTCAGGCCATGGCTTCAAAAGGGTGCAAGACCCAAGCCTTGGAGGCTTCCACATGGTGTTGGGTCTACGGGTGTGCAGAATACAAGAGCTGAGGTTTTGGGAACCTCTGCCTAGATTTCAAAGAATGTAGACAAATACCTGGATGTCCAGACAGAAGCCTGCTGCAGGGGCAGAGCCCCTCACGGAGAACCTCTACTAGGGTGGTATGCAAGGGAAATGTGGGCCCCCACAGAATCCCCACTGGGGCACTGCCTAAAAGAGCTGTGAGAAAAGGGCTACCATTCTTCAGACCCTAGAAATTTAGATCCACTGACAGCCTTCACCTTGCACTTGGAAAAGCTGCAGGCACTCAACACCAGCCTATGAAAGCAGCCACAGGGACTGAATCCTCCTAAGCAACAGGGGCTGAGCTGCCAAGGCCTTGAGAGCCCACCCCTTGTATCAGGATGTCCTGGATGTGAGACATAGAATCAAAGGAGACATTGGAAATTTAAGGTTTAATGACTGCCCAGCCGGGTTTCAGAATTGCATGGGGCCTGTGGCACCTTTGTTTTGACCAATCTCTCTCATTCGGAATGGGAACTTTTACCTAATGCCTGTACCTCCATCGTATCTTGGAAGTAACTAACTTGTTTTTGATTTTGCAGATTCATAGGCGGAAGGGGCTTGTCTCGGATGACACTTTGGACTTGGACTTTTGAGTTAATGCTGGAATGAGTTAAGACTTTAGGGGAATGTTGGGAAGGCATAACTGGTTTTGAAATGTGAAAAAGACATGAGATTTAGGAGGGGCCAGGGCAGAATGATATGGTTTGGCTTTGTGTCACCACCTAAATCTCATCTTAAATTGTAATCTTCATGTGTCAAGGGAGAAACCTGGTGGGAGGTGATTGGATCACGGAGATGGTTTCCTCCATGCTGCTCTCATTATACTGAGGGAGGTTTCCCAAGATCTGATGTTTTTTAAAATGACAGTTTCCTCTGTGCACTCTCTCACTCTTTCTCTCTCTTTCTCTCTCTCTCTCCCTCTTTCTCTCCCTCCTGCCACCTTGTAAAAAAGTTACTTGCTTGTCTCTTGACTTTCACCATGATTGTAAGTTTCCTGAGGCCTCTTAAACCATGTGAAATTATGAGTCAATTAAACCGTATTAGTCAGAGTTCTCTTCCAGGGATGGAACAAATAGGATAGATATATGTATATATCTATCCTATTTGTTATTTGTATAGGAGACATATATATATACACACACATATATATATACATGTATATACACACACATATATATACACATATGTATATACACACATATACATACATGTATATACACATATATATACATATGTATATACACACATATATATACATATGTATATACATTTGTACATATATATACTATATATGTATGTGTGTGTATATATATAGGAGTTTTTATATATATTATTTGTATAAAAAAAAAAAAAAAAAAAAAAAAAAAAAAAAAAAAAAAAAAAAAAAAAAAAAAAAAAAAAAAAAAAAAAAAAAAAAAAAAAAAAAATATATATGTGTGTTATATATAGATTTTATATATATCCTATTTGTTATTTGTATAGGAGATATATATATATACACACACATATATACGTACATATGTATATACATATTTACATATATATACATATATATGTATGTGTGTGTGTATATATATATATATAGGAGTTTATTAAGTATTAACTTACATGATCACAAGATCCCACAATAGGCTGTCTTCAAGCTGAGGAGCAAGGAGAGCCAGTCCAAGTCTCAAAACTTAAGAACTTGTAGTCTGATGTTCAAGAGCAGGAAGCATCCAGCATGGGAGCAAGATATAGACTGGAAGGCTAGGCCCATCTCACTCTTTCATGTGTTTTTCTGCATGGTTTATATTTGCTGGCAGCTGATTAGGCTGTGCCCACCAGATAAAGGGTGGATCTGCCTTGCCCAGCCCACTGACTCAAATGTTAATCTCCTTTGGCAACACCCTCACAGACACGTCCAGGGGATCAATACTGTGTATATCCTTCAATCCAATCAAGTTGATATTCAGTATTAACCATCACAAGTCCACCCCTTGTCAACTTGAACTCATACACATCTCCTGAGATCATACTTAATCTTCAAATAAAGACAATAATGTCATAATTATGCTTAACATAATACAACTATCCTTCATACAACCGGAAATGCTCCAAACCCCAACCCAGATACTATTACAGAAAGTTAACAACACTTAAATGTGATGTGAAGTCAAAAAATCTCAAGTCATGTGCTAAAGAAAAAGGAAATAAAAGGAAGACATTTTCTTAGTACAAGTCTATACATGCATAAACATGTTGTTAACAAAAGAAGAAGGAAATACTCATGACAACAGTCCTCGTTTCCATAGCTGGTCATGTGGTTATAGCTAGTATTGATGATTACCTTTCTTCTACTATTTATTCTGTGTTTTCTTTGCCTTCGGCAAGCACCTCAGCAGGTCGGGGGATTTTTCCTGGTGGATTAAACCAAACCTTCATTCCTGAGGGTTCTGGACCGTTTGTAGTCCTGCCTGAATTGGGCTGTTGTAGTTTCCCATTGACCTTAATCATAGGGCATGGTAATAGTGTGAGAAGCCCTAATGGATCCCCTATATTCCATTCATACTCTTCCTTACTTCCATTCTAGAGTAGTAGATTAATTTCATCTTGACAGTGCAAGTAAGTCACCCCAACCAACACTGTAACTCCCTTCTTAGCCTGTTGTCTTAAAGGTAGGAGGAGCCCAAAGTGTCCAGGTGGCAATCATAAATTCCAGTTTAATGGAATTGTTGTGTCTCCTGGTGGCAGTGTTCCTCCCTCTGGAACTAAGACATCTAGGCCAGAAGAATGTAATGTTGTGGGAACAGGAAGTAAAAATTGTGCTAGTGGATCACTAGGGGTGATGGTGAGTGGTGCCACTTTCACTTCTACCCTTTGATTCCTGGACCCATGAATCATGGCGATGGGAGAAACAGTACCATATATCGTATGCTGATTCAGAGCATACCTGGTCTTCTGGAGAACTTTGCCCCAGCCCTGCAAAGTATTGTCCCCTAGTTGGCATTGTATTTGTGACTTCCAAAGGCCATTCCAGTGTTTTATCAATCCAGATGCTTCAAGATGATGGAGAACATGGGAAGACCAGTGAATTCCATCAATCTGAGCCCACTGCCACACTTCTTTAGCCATAAAGTCAATGCCTTGGTCTGAGGCAATGCTGTGTGGAATACCATAATGGTGGATAAGGCATCCCATAAGTCCATGGATGGTAGTCTTGGCAGAAGCATTGTGTGCAGGATAGGTAAACCCATATCCAGAGTAAATGTCCACTCCAGTGAAGACAAACCTCTGCCCTTTCCATGATGGAAGAGGTCCGATATAATCAACCTGCCACCAGGTAGCTGGCTGATCACCCTGAGGACTGTTGCCATATTGAGGGCTCAGTGTTGGTCTCTGCTGCTGGCAAATCGGGCACTCAGCAGTGGTCATAGCCATGTCAGCCTTGGTGGGTGGAAGTACATATTGTTGAGCCCATGCGTAACCTCCATCTCTGCCACCATGGCCACTTTTTTCATGGACCCGTTGGGCAATGACAGAGGTGGCTGGGGAAAGAGGCTGAGTTGTGTTGACAGAACAGGTCATTCTATCCACTTGATTATTAAAATCCTCCTCTGCTGAGGTCACCTGTTGATGAATACTCACATGGAATACAAGCATCTTCACAGTTTTTGACCACTCAGAAGGTTCCATCCACCTACCTCTTTCCCAAATTTCTTTGTCACCAATTTTCCAAGCATGCTTCTTCCAAGTCCCTGACAATCCAGCCAAACCATTGACTACAGCCCATGAATCAGTGTATAATCATACATCTGACCATTTCTCCTTACAAGCAACGTGCACAACCAGATGCACTGCTCGAACTTCTGCCCACTGGGAAGATTTCATTTCACTTCACCGCTGTCCCTCAGGGATGTCCTAGAAAGGGGCTGTAGTGCTGCAGCTCTCCTCTTTTGGTAGTGCCTGCATATCATGCAGAACCACCTGTGAACCAGGCTCTAGTCTTCTCCTCTGTCAACTGATCATAGGGAACTCCCCATGAGGCCATTGTTGTAGGCTGGGGTAGAGAAGGCAGGGTGGCAGGAGTGGAGACCATAGGCATTTGAGCCACTTTCTTATGTAACTTGTGCCTTCGGGACTTGCTCGAGCACAATTATGTATATACCACTTCCATGTGATGATGGAATGCTGCTGTGCATGACCCACTTTATGGCTAGATGGGTCAGAAAGCACCCAGTTCATGATAGGCAGTTCAGGTGGCATGGCGATTTGATGACCCATAGTCAAACGTTTAGTTTCCACCAAAGCCCAGTAACAGGCCAAGAGCTGTCTTTCAAAAGGAGAGTAGTTATCTGCAGAAGATGGCAGGACCTTGCTCCAAAATCCTAGAGGCCTCCGCGGTGATTCACCAACAGGGGCCTGCCAAAGGCTTGAAACAGCATCCCTATCTGCCACTGGCACCATTGGATCTGCTGGATCATATGGCCCAAGTGGCAGAGCAGCTTGCACAGCAGCCTGAACCTGTTGCACAGCCTTCCCCTGTTTTGGACCCCATTCAGAACTGACAGTCTTTCAGGTCACTCAGTAAATGGGCCAGAGTAGCACACCTAAATGAGGAATGTGTTGCCTGTAAAATCCAGAAAGTGGACTAGGCATTGTGCCTCTTTCTTGGTTGTAGGAGGGGCCAAATGCAGCAACTTATCCTTCACCTTAGAAGGAATATCTGAGCTAATATACCCCTGAGGTAGGATAGTAAAAGTATATTGCTGCACTTGCCAGGTGAAGGCAAATTGCTTGGGTGGGCCTTATGGACAGGAATGGAGAAAAAGACATTTGCCAAGTCAATGGCTGCATACCAGGTACCAGGATATGTGTTAATTTGCTCAAGCAATGAAACCACATCTGGTACAACAGCTGAAATTGGAGTCACTATTTGGTTAAGCTTTCGATAATCCACCATAATTCTCCTAGATCTATCTGTCTTGTGCACAGGCCAAATGAAAGAGTTGGGTTGTGGTGGGAATCACCAGCCTTGTGTCTTTCAAGTCTTTGATGGTGGCACTAATGTTCTCAATCCCTCCAGGGATGCAATATTGTTTTTGATTTACTATTTTTCTAGGTAGAGGCAGCTGTAATGGCTTCCATTTGGCCTTTCCCACCACAATAGCCTTCACCCTACCAGTCAGGAAGCCATTGTGAGGGCTCTGCCAGCTGCTAAGTATGTCTATGCCATTTACACATTCTGGCACTCGGAAATGACCATAGGATGAGTCCAAGGACCCACTGGATCTGCTGTAAGTTGGACCTGAGCTAAAACTCCATTAATTACCTGACTTCTGTAAGCCCCTGCTTTAACTGGAGGACCACAGTGACACTTTGGATCTGCTAAAATCAATAGCTCACAGCCAGTGTCCAGTAGTCCTTGAAATGTCTCATCATTTCCATTTCCCCAATGCAGTTACCCTGGTAAAAGGCTGGAGGTTTCCCTGGGGAAGAATGGGAGAAAGATTCACCACATAAATTGTTGGTAATGTAGTAGGGTCCTTTCTCAAGGGGACCTGGCCTCCCCTTCATTCAAGGGGTTCAGGATCTGTAAACTGGGTCAAGTCTGGAAGTTGAGGGGCCATGATTCTCTTTTTATAATTCAAATTAGTGTTTTGTCCATTTGACCTAGAAGTTTTTTCTGTTTGTATAATGTAAGTAGGAATGCAGTAGGCTTCCTATCAATTTCACTTCTAACAATTTCACTTCCTATCAATTTCAACCTCTAGTTCTCACTCATAGGTGGGAATTGAACAATGAGAACACTTGGACACAGGAAGGGGAACATCACACACCGGGGCCTGTTGTGGGGTGAGGGGGGAGGGATAGCATTAGGAGATATACCTAATGTAAATGATGAGCTAATGGGTGCAGCACACCAACGTGGCACTTGTATACAGATGTAACAAAGCTACACATTGTGTTCATGTACCCTAGAACTTAAAGTATAATAAATATGTATACATATATATATTAAAAAAAGAAACACTATGATTAATTAGACAATGCCAGAACTCTACTCGAGTCAGGCTATTCTGATTGCCGCTTTGCCTCTGCTGTCCATTACGGTAGCTATGCCCACCTTGTCTTTGATGGTTGAGTGCCACCACTTGGCCCAGAGCAATTACAAGGCTCTTCAAAGATTCAGGTGCTGCCCTCACAAATCTGTTTCACAATGCATTGGTCCAGGGTATATCTTCTGGACCCTCCCAGCTGGGATGAGTAGGTCTCAAGTGATTAACCCACTCCACCATCCCAATCTCCCTAAGCCTTTGGATCCCTTCCTCTGCATTAAGCCAAAGGAGATCAGGCATTTCCAGCTCGCTCACAGTGGGCCATCTTTTAATCCATATTTCAGCTAACCAAGCAAATAAACTATTAGAACCTTTTTAAACTCCCTGAGCTGCAACATTAAATGCAGAGTTCCTAATTAGAGGGCCCAAATCAATAAATTCACCCTGATCCAACTCTGTGTTTCTTCCACCATTATCCCATACCCTTAATATCCATTTCCATGCCTGTTCTCCAGATTGCTTTTTATATAAATTAGAGAACTCAAACAGTTCTTTTCCAGTGTAGCACAACTTCTCGTGAGTCACACTCTCACTCTCACCTCTAGGGACCCCCCAGGACTTTAGTTATATGTCCACAAGGAAGCAGAGGTTTTGGGGGTGGCTTCTAAGGAGAATCAACATTATCTTTCCTGGCAACTGCCTCAGGGGAGGCCATCACTGTTGCCCCAGGCAGTGCATAGTTTATCTCCTTAGACAGAAGGCTGATGGCAGCATGGGTTGGGGAGGGTATGTTGCCACTACTGGGGATGGGGAAGCTATTCCTTCTGGCAAAGAATGTTCATCAGAATTTACAAACTCAGTGTCCCCAGCTTCATCAGGGTCCTCCCAAATGTCCCCATTCCAAGTTGCAGGGTCCCATTCTTTTTAATCAATGCCCTCACTTTAACAGTAGACCCCTGGTGAGGCTGTGCGTGCATCTTTTGTTTCAGTTGAGCCACTTACATGATAAGAGCTTGTGTCTGTTTTTCCACAATTTCAGCTCTTTCTCTACAGGAGATAAGACTGTCACTCAGGGCAGTCTTAGCAGATTTGAGGCTTAGTATCTGCTTCTGAAGCCAGGAGACAGAATTCCTGAGGTCATCATTTTCTTTCATCACTTTGTTCACTGAACTTAGGAGCAACCATCCAGCTTCGTTATGTTCCTTGGTTCTCCACATATGATCAAAGATAATATGTATAGAGTCACTAAACTCCTTGCCTCTCACAAGCAGTGAATCAGGAGTGTCAAATGCATTTATTTTGCATAACTGTCTAAACAGTTCTTGCGAAGTACTATCAGTGTTCTCCATACGATTAGAAGTTAATGATATTATTATGAAGAATATAATAGTATGTTCTCCATACTATTAATATTATAACTGCTATAGTATTAGTTCTCCATACTATTAGAAGTAGAGTCCTTAGCATTTTTGAGTCTAATCATATCAAGCAGCCAACTCCAGAAACCCCAAAACCAAGGAGATAACTCCATTGTTAATATTCTAGAACCACTCCTGGCACCAAAAGCTGTATTAGAGTTCTCTTAGAGGGATAGGACGAATAGGATATATAGATATCCTATCATACACACACACATATATATATAGGGGAGTTTATTAAGTATTAACTTAGACGATCACAAGATCCCACAATAGGCTATCTGCAGGTTGAGGAGCAAGGAGAACCAGTCCAAGTGCCCAAACTGAAGAACTTGGAGTCTGATGTTCTAGGGCAGGAAGCATCCAGCATGGGAGAAAGATGTAGACTGGGAGGCTAGGCCCATCTGGCTCCTTCATGTTTTTTTCTGCCTGCTTTATATTCACTGGCAGCTGATTAGGTTGTGTCCACCAGATTAAGGGTGGGTCTGCCTTTCCCAGTCCACCTACTCAAATGTTAATCTCCTTTGGCACCATCCTCACAGACATACGCATGGGATCAATACTTTGTATCCTTCAATCCAATCAAGTTGACACTCAGTGTTAACCATCACATAAACCTGTTTCCTTGATAAATTACCCAGTCTCAAGTATTCTTTATAGCAGTATGAAAACGAACTAATACAGGGAGTCCTTTAATGAACTTAACACCATTGCCTCATCCTACAGCTCTGTACCAGGTACAGGGCACTCTTCCAAGTTCTTGCTTTTGGCCTTTGACTATAATAAAGTGCACCTTTTAGCAATACAGGATCTACATGACTTGACCTGCTGTATATTAGAATCCATAATAGAATAAAATAATTTCTGTTGAGATTTACTGAATCATCAGTTTGATAAAAAAAATGCATTGCTTTGCTGCTAACTCATATTTAGAATGTCTTTTTGTTTGTTTTGATTAAATTCTCTCCATTTGCTCTCAGCCAGAACCAGCTTTGTAATTTATCTAAATGTGCAGAGGGAAGAAGCATTGTAACAGTGACTCCATTTTCTTCTCAGCAAAGATGGGTTTTGATGTAAAACTTTAATTTGAAAGAAGAAATCAGATTTAGTTTCTCAGTGTGATCCTTTTTAGTGTTCTGTGCCGCTGGGTTTTCAAATGTTAATATAAACATGGTATGTGCATGATAATAATATTATGAGCATGTTTACTCAGTCCTGATTTTTGAGTTTAAAGCATATGGACTCTAAATAGACTGAGCTAATTGGTGGCACCAAGCATAAATGTGAGTTGAGGTGATTCCTGCCCAGACTCAGTTGCCACTCTGCTTCCTCTCATTCTCACTTTTGTTTTAATCCCTTGCAATCTCATTTGACTGCTCCTTCTACCATCATTACTTCAATTCAGCCATATTATTTGGAAGGCTTGTGATTCTGTGCCCTCCATAAGACATGGGTAAGGGGGATAAAAATAAGAAAAGACCTCAGTGAGGGAGGAAACACTTGTAAAGAGCAGACTGGAATACACATTATTTTTAAGGAACAGAGAACTTTGTATTTCTATTTTGTGTTCTGTTTGCCTTCTTTAGACTCCCAATTTTTACTTTCAGGCCTTTGCCTCTTCTCTGATCCCCACAGGGCCAACCATATTTGCCTTCCATGCTAAATAAGTATACAAAGAAACAAGCCAAAGTGGACTTAATTCTTTTAAAAATATTCATTTTGCCTTCCTGGTAGCTATTTTGCATATGTTATTTGAAAGAATAGTACTATTTCTCTATATATTTTTAAATTTCATATGTTTTTGAATGTGTTTTCCATCCCACTTTCTGGTTTCTATGCCTTGTTCATTCTTTGAAGAAAAAAGTAATACATAATGTACAATGTTGAGTTTGCTTAAGACATATATGACTCTTTTCTGGGACGATAGATTTCTGGTAGGATCCGGAATATACTATCATAGTGGACATGCTGTTCATTTGCCAAACAGCAATTTATGATAAATCATTTCTTTTTTCTTGATTTCCTTTGGGGTATATTTGCTATAAGTACAGTTGAACTGGGATCATAGAGTGGTATGTTATTTCTTGATGCTGTTCATTTTCTCTGAAATTTTGAGGAGCTGAGAGTAGAAATTTCATAGAATAACTCCAAGTTGAAAGATTAGAGCTGATCTTTTCAGCATTCATAATCATGTTGAAATTAAGAAATTGATGTGGAAATTTAAGTACATTAATTCAATAATTAATGTATGATAAGCTTATGAATTAAAACTGTTAATATGACAATAGCTAACATTCCTTTGAAGCTTAACCATGTGCCAGTTAACTTAATTTTATATACTTTGTGTAAGTTGTCTCATTTAGTTTTTACGGTAACCTTCTGAGGTTTATAATTCTAGGTAATGTATTTATGGTTAAGAAAACTGAAATACAGACAAATTAAGTTTCCTAACAATATGAACTCATCGGTTACTACAATTTTACTCACACTCAATTAGTTCTGGCTTCAAATTCAGTGCTATTAACTACATAGTCCTTATTCTATAATCCTCTGTGCCCTGACATAGATGGGGAAATGGAAGTTCAGTGAGTTTTCCAGAACAAGTGAGAACAGAGGCTCTCAAACTTGTCTGCATATTAGAATCACCTGGGAATTATTCTAAACATTCCAAGTGCAGGCCACATCCTAGACTGATTAAATCATAATCCCAGGGAGTGGAACGAGCCATCAGTAATTCCTGAAGCTCCCCACAACATTCCAAGACATCGACAAGTTTGCAAAACACTAAGTTAGTGGAAATGCTTGGAAAGAACCAAGGTTTCCTCATTTCTAAGCCAGTTTTCATCATTTTAAGTACCCCTAGTTGGTTTGAGATTCTCAAAAAATTGTTTTCTGTTTCAACTTGTATTGGGTATTTTTTATAGACTTGGCATGGAGCTAAATACTACCTGTGTTATCTCACTCAGTCCTCACAAAAGTATATAAGAAAACTGAGGCTGAGTGAATTAAAGCAACTTACTCAAAGGCATAGATACAGTTAGCAGTGGAGTCAAGATTCAATACTTAGGTCAGTTTGACTCTGAACCTAAGATATTGTGACTCTAGTAATAATATTGTTTCTATTTTAGGGTCACTATTCTTTGTTTCTATCCTTCTGATGCCTGAAAGCCTATTTGTGTTGTGGGTTTCTAACATTTTTGTTTGTTGACACTGACTCCCTCACAAGCTTTGAGGTTTGAAGTATTAACATTTAGTATGACATTGGATGTTTCACATGTAGAGTCTTTTATTTTTCTTTGTGTAACATTTTCAAGTACAAGTACTGTTTTGTTTCATGTATAGATTGTGTAGTGGCAAATCAGAGCTTTTAGAGTATCACCTAAATAACATACTTGTACCTATTAAGTAGTCTCTCATCTAACCCCATCCCCCTCGCTCTTCTGAGTCTCTGCCTATCATTTCACTCTCTATGTCCATGTGTATACATTTTTAGGTCCCACTTATGAATGAGAACTTGAAATATTTGTCTGACTTATTTCACCTAATAGCCTCCTGTTCCATCCATATTGCTGCAAAAGACATAATTTCATCTTTTTTATGGATGAATAGTATTCCCTTGTGTATATATGCCACATTTTCCTTATCTAATGACCTGTTCATGGACACTTAGATTGATTCCATATCTTTGCTCTTGTGAATAGTGCTGCGATAAAAATATGAGTGCAAGTATCTTTTTGATATCATGATTATTTTCCTTTCAGTAGATACCCAGTAATGGAATTGCTGGATTAAATGGTAGTTCTATATTAAGTTCTTGGAGAAATCTCCACACTGTTTTTCATAGAGGCTATACTAATTTGCCAACAGTCTATAAGACTAACCAACAGTCTATAAGAGTTCTCTTTTCTTGGCATCCTCACCAATATCTGTTATTTCTTGACTTTTTAATAATAGCCTTACTGATGGGTGTAATACGGTATCTCATTGTGGTTTAATTTGCATTTATCTGGTGATTGGTGATGTACATTTTTTTTCATATACCTGTTGGCCATTTTTATGTCTTCTTTTGAAAATGCTAACTGCTGTGTTTAGGGCCTTATCTATGTTTAGGTCCCAGATGTTCTTACTGATGGAACTGCTGGAGCACTGAAACTATCTTGTCTTATGTTCCCAATGTGGTTCAACTAAAGAAAACATTTAAAAATAATAAAAAAAGAAAAAAAGCTTTCACCAACATACTCGAAATCTATACATGCAGCATTTCCACTCCTGTCTGGGTGTCCTTTCTGTAGAGACCTTGCTGGCTCCTATTCTTGTTATGTTTATAGCTCCCAGTCATCATTCTGTATCCTACACCACTTTAAGAATTCCTTATCATGTGTTGCATGACAAGTCAGAATTGTTACAATAGTATCCAGAATTTTCTAAGCGTCCATATACTAATGAAGCATTCTTTTTGAACAAAATATTTGTTTTACATTTTTTAATTTTATGAATTTTATTTAAAAATTAACAGTTAATAATTTTAATTTAATTAGTAAAACAAGGCATTTATGCAGTCATTTTATTACACGAAGTTACCTTGTTTTTTTCATTATCTACCACAGCATTTGGGACATAGAAAATTCATAGAAAGATGTTAAATAAATAAGTGAACTGGGTATACTGAATCTTAGAGACTTTATACATAGAGGAACCTGTGCTTGGTTTAATGCTCTATCACTCTCTCAATGTTCTCAATAATTTTCTAATAAGGGCCCCACATTTTTATTTTTCCCCAGTTCCCACAGCATAGATTAATGTAGCTGTTCATGCATAGAGGGCATACATCGAAGCATAAACGTAGAGTCTACAAAATGGCTAACCAGAACTTTGGGGGATATTTGGAATCCTGGTATTCAACATGTTGGTATTAGACACCTAAGAAATCTTTGATTATTGCAATGAAAATAGGAATTCAGACACAAATAAAAGGATTTTTTAAATTAGTCTGATCATCATTTGTGTATATATAGTGCTTATATTTTTCATGCATATAGAGGTTATAATTAATAAACCACAAATTCAATTAGTATCTTTACTGAATTCATAAATTTTAGAAATTTAACAATTACTATATGAGATGGGTTAGACATATCTTGACATTAAAAGTAACCTTGACATAACTGATGGTCTGTCCTGAAATCTGTATGAATGAATTACAGTGAAATTTCCCACATCTGCTTATAGAGATAAAAATACATGAACGTATAACAATAATTTTAAAAGAATACATATTTGAGCTTAAAGAAACTCTCACATTCTAGAAATAAGACGAGAATGCCTTTCTCTGCAGGATCTCAGGTCATGTATTGGCCCTATGCTAATATTACAGATTGGCACAGATTACAGATCTGGGTTTATTATAGATCCCTGTATAGGAGACAAGAAATAGGAATAAAGGCTCTTGAAGCAAGCCAGAACCCTACAGGGATAGCCTCCTTCATAAAAAAGAAAAATAAAAAAATGGTAAATAACTCTATCCATGAAACTGGGAAGTGGTAAAGAAGTAATATAGCAATGCTTTAGGTGTTTGTGGGTAGAGATGGAAAGGAGTAAGTAGAAATTGCACGTTCAATCCTGTACTCTGTAGGCCTAGAGGCCACACTTACACAGCCTTTGCATTGGGAATCTAAACTCAAAAATTAGCAATTAAACTCCACCAATTTCTTTGAAACAGCTGGATCAGTCTGCTAAAGCAAAGATGAAATGACTTTGCAGGGTTACTTTCACAATCCAATGCTCTTAGGAATCTTTAGTAAAATATAACCCAAGCTAAAAACAATCCACAAGTGTAAATAGGCCATTATGAGAAAGAGAAAGTAAACATAACAAAGAGGAGGATTTATACTTGAACCTGGATGTAATAAAATACTCTCAAACCCTAAGTAATAAATTTTTAAAAATAATTAAAGTCATAGAGAAGAACCAGAGCATATAATGGAAGATGTAATTAAACAAAATTGGAGAATCAGAAACTAATGAAAAATTATTTGTATAAAAAATTGGTTAAAACTCAGGTAAGCTGAACTGTGTATTTGAAAGCTTTGAAGACAAAATTGATATCTTTGAAGGTACACATGAAAAAATTACCAGAAAAAGTTACAAAGATGTAAAGCAAGATAAATATAAAAGGCAAGTTAATAGAAATGGAGTTGAGAATGATAATGTACAATCTATATGTTAATAGAGTATCCACAGTGAAATAAAGATGATTTTTTAAATGACAAATTATTTTCCAAAAATTGTTAAAAAGACACACACATCCCTCACAACTTTAAAAATTAAAATATAGAGAGTATTTTTTAAACAATAAAAATGGTTTACTTATGAATAGAAATTAACTTGACTGACAGTCCAGTTCTTATCAAGCCAGAAAATAATTAATTGTTATTTTCAAAGTGCTATTGGGAAAAAAATAGTAGAGTTCTATATCCAGTTAAATATCATTCAATATTAAGTGAATATGAAGATATTTTAAGATTAACTTTTCTATACATAAAACTTCACTGTAAGAAATATCAAGGTTATATTTCAGTGAAAAATAAATTGAATAGGCAAAAAACAAGTTGAAAAGAAGGAGTAATTCAGATCGAATACATATGTAAACATATTAATAGATCCAAATATGTATAGACAGCTTAAAATACAAAATAATTTGGGCAGAGTGTTAAAAACAAGCTGTGATAGAATTACTAGAAAACCATAAAAATGAAAATGGTAGGAGAAATATGTTATAAATTTAGGACATTGCTGCCAAGTGAACAACCTTACAATTCAATTTAATTGCTACAGCATTATAAAATGATGAATACATTTACTTATTGAAACCCAGTAAGGAAAAAGGTGGATAATAAAAATTGACAGAAGAGAATAAGGAAGGAAGCAACGAAGACACAAAACAATATGGTAGAAATAAATCTAAATCAGAATAAATATAAAAGCTAATTTTCTAGTTCGAATACAGAGATTATTGACAGAATAAGAAACAAAAAATAATAGAGCTTTAATTTCTTTACAAGAGATACAGCTAAAAGATAACACAGAAAAATTTGACAAAGCTGAAAAGAGATATGCCAGAGATCTACTAACCAAAAGAACAGTTGTATAGCATTGCTAATATAAAATAAAATCTTATTTGAGAAATACTACTCAGAATGGAGTTATTTTATATAAAAAATTCACTATGTCTGTATGTGATGTTAACCAGATGTACACTTCACAACATAGCCTAAAAATATCGAAAGCAAAAATTGACAGAAGAGAAATGGGTTTTAAATTTAATACATTATTTAAGGCTATCATAACAGTAAAAATATATAACAAAATGTTAACCTATATGAAATCTGAGTGGCAGATACACTGGTGTCTAATACTCTTTTTATGTTTTTAACATTTTATAACATTTGAACAGTTTAAAGAGTGACTATTGCACATTAAAAAATTAGAAATTATTATTCCAATTAAGCCATTTTAAATTAAATGAGAAAGTGTGTGTGTGTGTGTGTGTGTGTGTGTGTATGATGGATGGATGGACAGGATAGATAGATTGATAGATTGATAGATTCATTAAACCTTTATTAGGTCTTACAGTTTTACAATTTGCCGCTTATAAAGGCAGGCTAGGAGCTTGAACTGTAAGGATGGATGTCAGGATAGGCTAGGTTATGCTACAGAAACAACCCCCAAAATTTCAGTGCTTTAACATAGCAGAGAATTATTGCTCACTCCTGCAAAGTACACTGGAAGTTCAGATGACTCTCCGGGGCTACTCTCCTCAGGCCACTGTGAGTTAAGAAAGCCTCTAAAATTTTTGGAACACAAACTTTTGTTCTAGGGAGGAAGGAAAATGAGAAGATGTGATTGACAGAATCACATGCCAGTTCTGAAATATTCTCCTCTTTGAATTTTCTTACTCTTTCGTGTTCAGTGACAAAAGAAAATCAGATGGTCATACCTGACCTCAAAGAGACAGTGAAGTGACAGCAAGGACAGGATAATTAGAAATAGTTGTTTACCTTGGTCTGCACAATTTGCCTGTCATCATGGGATACTAAGTACATAGAATGCTAAGTATAGCGTCTGGGTCAAGGTTTCGCAGCCTCAGCGCTAATGCCACCGCGAGCTAGGTAAATCTTTGTTGAGGGGAGAGGAGCTGTCGTATGTATTATAGAAAGTTTGGAGGCATACCTACCCTCTACCCACCAAATGCTAGTGGCATCTCCTTGCTGTGACAGCAAAAATATCTCCAGACTTTGCGAAATGTCCCCTAGAAGAAAAATGGCTGCTGGTTGGGAAACTCTGATCTAGAAAAATTAGAAGAACTATTTTATAGACTAAATTGAAAATCTGTGAGCAGTATAACAAGTAGCAAGTGTTGCAAATATAAATAAGTAAACTCTCAAATTTATGTTGATTCACTGATGACCTGCACAAAAATGCTTCTTAACAATAGGAGAAACTCCTCTTTACTCTTTTGGTTTGTACCTGAAAGGATAACAATCATGTGCTCCCACAGAATGCTCCACAGAAAAAAAGATGTCTTTTTGACAGGAACGTAGGCACAACAGTCCAAGGTGCCAGTTTGCAGATGCAGCCCTGGGCCGCTCCTCTAGAACTTTGGCATTGTGGTTCAAACGTCAAAAGCGTAAGCGTGAATCCAAGCCAGTCTTCCTAGGAAAGCCAGGAGATGGAGAGGAATTGCAAGAGGTAATGCTGAAAGAACATACTGTGATAGTAAAAACAAGAGAAAGACCAAAGACCAGGAGCCAGATGGCTTCCGTAATAAAGCCATTGTTGTTAGAAACAAACAAGAAATGATGATGTTTGTGTTCACTCACACCTGAGAGTTCACAGCTGAAATTTCCAAACTGAGAGATGTGGGTACAAGGGTGCCAGACAAGATGAATGGACAGAAATGGGGTTGAGAGTCACCAGGCGCTAAGCTGGTGAAGCAGAATGTTGGAAATGAATGACAGTGAGCTGTGGGGCTGCCCAAGGATGGTGGCGAGGAAGCAGATAATCTGCTGAAAGATGTGAAAAGGCTACATATTTTCTTTCAAGTTGACTTAGGTGTTCATGATATGAGAGGGTTTATATCTTTGCATGACGCATTATGGTGCATAGAGAAATGAAAATCAGTGCAATGTGCATGTTTGCAATCTTTTTAGCTATTATCAGTATTTATATGCTAATTCAAGGCATTATAAATTGATAAAGTGCTGCTATAAAATGCATCAACTGGCATCGTGTTTAATGCTTGACAGTAAGCTGGTTTGCTTTAAATTGAATTCTGTAATTGGCAGGGAAATAATTCTTTAGTATCTTATTCTATTATTTGCTTAGGTAAATAATAAATGTGGGAGTCCCATCCTATGGCCACAGCTGTGTTTAATTAAAAAAAAATTACACAGTGATATATGCTTGTTGTGAACATTCAAACAACAAAGACATGTATGAAGAATGAAATTTCTTTCTTCTGCCTCTAATTCACTCCTCAAATATCCGTAAGAGCTGCCTTTAACTGTAATCAGTTTCCAGATTAATTTGTAAATGATCTTTACTTTCAGAATTTTTAAACATTTTGTAAAAAATTAGTTTACAAAGAATTATTTTTTGTCAGCCATTTTTACTATTTATTTTTATTGTGCATTTTTCTTTTGTCAATATTTACATAGAAATTTCATTATTAATATATTTAATCACGATTCTTAGCAGTTTGCACTTTCTTATTTCTTGTAGATCAAGTCTTTATTTTTCTTTCAATTCATTATTCAATTTGCTTGCACATATTATCATATTTTGTTTTAAAATTTTCATAGTGGTAATTTTTCTGAGTATAGTACTTTTATGTGTAAAAATATCTGCATTTTGGGAGTAGGTGGATGTAGGTTTGGGGTTCAAACTTCCTTAACATAGCCCATTTTACATACTGTTGCATTGGTAGTGTGTGTTTTGTTTGATTAGCATTCCATGTTACAAATGAGATTGGTTTCTGCTCTTCAGAGTTATCTTCTTTCTTTTCTCTGGCATCTTGTAGGATTGCTATCTTTTGAGATTTCACTGTCTAGGCAGGTGAGGGAGCATGGACGTATTAATACTCTGCATCCTGTGATCTGGAGGAATCCCTTCCTTTGCCTTAAACTTCCCGTACACTGATTCACTCTTTTGCCATTGGGCAATTTCTTACTTCTGCTGCATTTCCTTTTCCTTCCTTCCCCCTTTAAAAAAATGTGGCAGCCATGCTTTTAATTTCCAAGAACTATGGGGCTTTTTGGTTTTTTGTTTTAAATATTAAAACCTTCTATATTTAGTCATATGATAGCATCTTGAAACTCTTTGAAGATATAAATTATACATTTATTTTCCTCAAAGATTTCTTCCCATTCCTGATGTAGCTGTGTTTCTTGGGATTGCTTCTTGTTTTTGCAATTTGTCCTGCCAATGATTTTCCTCAAACATTTGGTCAGTTTGTTAATATATGCTTTGACCAAAGCAGTTGATGAAGGGTCTTAACTCAGCATTCTTGAAGAGCTTTGTACTTAATTAGATAAGGCTGCAGTGAACCGTCAGCCCAGTTGGCTTATTTTGGGAGGGGGAGGGGGGTGCTGTGGAACATTTGTGCTCTGATAATGAGTCTTCCCTGTAAACATGGATCCAGATGCTCCCTGATGAGCTTCACCAAGCTTCATCCTTCAGCCCTCTCACCTGCTTTGTCAGTCTCCTATGGGACTCACACTTTGATTAATAGGCTGTACTTAAACTTTTAGTCTGGCTGGCTGGACAATCTCAGCTAATCACCTTCTTAATTAAGTTTCTACCTAATCCTAGGGGTTGACTTGGTTTCTAATCCCGCTGTCTGCACCAGTGGAGTTATCTTGAACTTCCATTGAGAAAATTTACTATTTTCAAATCTTTATTTGGAGACCCCAACCAAAACATCAAACATCAAAAGGTCCCTAAATCAGCAATAAATATAAATATTTTACAGTACAAAACATAAAAGCATTAATAAAAAATTATTTGGCCTGTTGTAAATGCCATAATATGGTTGGCTTTGGTTTCTCAGTGATCATCATCATGTTTAGGAATTCTTGCCAAGTGAAAATATCTAACTTCATTAGCAAATGTAATAGAATTTATATATATACTATGTATAATAACCTAGCCTATTATTACATTTTTTAAATTTAGAGGATATTTAAGCAAGTATTATTTTCATTAGAGGTTTGCACTTTATGTATCTTGAAGCCAGTAGATATATATTTTCAGTTTTAAAACATTTTTATTGATCTTAAGCACTGACTTTCTCCTTAACCTCTGAAGATTGCCAATTTCTTAGCTGTATGGGGTTTTACATTCTGTTTGAGCTTACCTACTTTCAATCTTGCATACATTTCTTAAATTTTTGTTCTGCTAATGGTCTTCCAGTTTCTAAAGCTAATATTTATTTTTAATTTTACATTTTTTTCTATCATATTAATGGGATTTGGGAAGATGGAAACACTAAATGCTGTCGTTGAGTCAGTTATCTTTGACCTGGAGCCTATGATTACTTAATTGAGAAACTCAAGATTTTACCTTAACATTTTAAATAAATGTAATCTATTGCCAGTACTTAAAATTAGACAGGAGCTGATTACCAGTTCCTAAGAATTATGTGCTAAGCAGCTTATGGAGAATGTTCTTAATCCTATACTGTAACACAGTGGGGTGGGCACCATTGGGAACCCATAAAGTATCCCAAGACTAGAATTAGTCATTATACTTCCCTGCTGAGTGAGAGTTCAAGTGAAGCCAGCTCTGGAAAGTATCATATCCACATTCCTATCTCATGTCAATTATTTTGAATCCTTGTTTTATTATCAGTCTGGTGTCTTCATTAGACTACAATCTAGGGGTAATATTTATTCATCTTTAAAATTCCTCAACATAGGAAATATTCTGAAGCACACACATTTTCTCAGAGGGGAGTTACAGAGGGAGGGAGAGAGAAATGTTATGAGCAATATTTTACAATGACAAATGTAAATAATGTAATTTATTTTTTAGCACTAAAACACATTTGTGGTATATAGTTAGCATGTTATGTCCTTAGGATCGACTAAACATTTTATCTTAGTTGTTAGTAGACTCCATACTTGAATAAAGTTCAAAAAGAGCTATGTATTTCAATTTTAGCTTGTAAATATAAGACATTATGCAATAGTTCTTAAAATGTCAGTGAAGAGGTGTGTCATATATCCTCTCAAGAATGTGGGGTTGAAGTAATGGACTTCTTTGCCCCAGAAAAAAATGAAAACTCCAATTACTAATTGTTCCAGAAAGGTGGTGGGCTCCCTGGAGCCTACCTATGGTTCCCATATTAGGAACCCTTGTACAAAGTTGATATAATTTCCTATCTGACAATATCATGTATATGTACTGATTATGTTATGTGGTTCTAGAAACACAATACTTGAACGAAGTCAAAGAAGAAAAGAAGGGAGGGAAGAAGAAAACCTGTTGCCTGCTGAGGCCCTTTTATTGAAATGTTTTATTTGTTGGTGCTACTATATGCAGTATGTAGAATGTATCGTAGTAGCATGATTATAGTCTTTACAGTTAGATAGATACCCATTGGAATTTCCGCCCTGCAGCTTACCAAAAATGTGATCTTAGGTAAGATACAATTTCACTATGTATCTCAGTAACTTAAATGCGATAATGATAATTTCCTACCTTCCTCAAAGAATTGTAAATATTAAATGATTGTTACATAAATTATAACTTTTATTATATCATTTGATATTTATAACCATACTTATTAATACAACTTTCCTAATTTACTCTTATTTAGATTACAAAATTTTCTTCAGATAAACCACAACCTTATTTCATGCATCAAAATGAAAAATTTCTAAGGAATATCAAACTATATTACTGTGTTTCTCTTTTCCATGTGTCCATTAAATATCATGATAGTAAGAGTTGTTCTCTTCTTGCCTTGAGCTTAATCTGCCAAACTCATCAGTGTGGAGAAATGAATAATAACCCAATATTGGGTTCACTCTTGGGACAGTTTACCACTATTTTAATGATAGATATGTTTTGAAGGAAAGATAAAGCTCTGATGGAAAATAAGCATGATCTTTTTTTTCTAAAATAAGAATACTGCTCTTCAATATTTTAGATATTTTAAAATAATAATCTATCCGTAGTTTGTATTTATTTCCATAAATTTCTCTCATTGGTGGCTTTTTTGCTTACATATACATATTTTAGAAACAATAAACACAGTGGAATTTTCTCATAAATTACTGTAGTTATATACAAAAATAAATCAAGCTCTAAGAAATTATTATGCTTCTGGAAACAATTTGGGGATGATTCATTAACAAATTTTGCAGAAATGCATGTATCATGTCTTTAATGAGTTATATTGGCAATAAAACCTTTTCAGTTATGATCCATTGAAATAGTCTATCCAGGATTTTATTCATGTATTCATGTATCTTTGGTTCTGAATAGATGATATTTTCAATGAGGGTGAGTGGTGGGAGGATGGGAGAAAAAAGGGAAAGAAAAAAATTGCAGACACAATTTATTGAAATAGTTCTCCTTATATTAATTTCCCTTTTCAAAATATAAGCAACCTAAAGCAACATCTGTCAAAATAATTATTCATACAGAAGTTCAGAAATTGTTAAATTCTTATGAGGAGATAGTGATACATCTGGAAAGAAAAAGTTCACCTGGTTCTCTTCCGGCTCTGAGCGAGGTGAGTCTGGAATCCAGTTTAGTCCTACATTGGAATCTCGTGTCCATTCAGAGACAATCAAAAGAGTCTTAGACTGGCTTTCTAGGCTTTAAATGTAGTTATCTCAACTGTGTCATATTGGACTTGCAGTCTCTAGACTGAAAAGGGATTGGAACCTCATGTCCATTCAGAGACAATCGAAAGAGTCTTAGACTGGCTTTCTAGGCTTTAAATGTAGTTATCTCAACTGTGTCATGTTGGACTTGCAGTCTCTAGACTGAAAAGGGATTGGAACTCAGTCTTAGACTGGTTTCTTTTTTTTTTTTTTTTTTTTTATGTTTTTTTTTTTTTTTTTTTTTTTTTTTTTTTTTTTCTGAAAAGGGATTGGAACCTCTTGTCCATTCAGAGACAATCGAAAGAGTCTTAGACTGGCTTTCTAGGCTTTAAATGTAGTTATCTCAACTGTGTCATATTGGACTTGCAGTCTCTAGACTGAAAAGGGGTTGGAACCTCATGTCCATTCAGAGACAATCGAAAGAGTCTTAGACTGGCTTTCTAGGCTTTAATGTAGTTATCTCAACTGTGTCATGTTGGACTTGCAGTCTCTAGACTGTACAGAGACAATCGAAAGAGTCTTAGACTGGCTTTCTAGGCTTTAAATGTAGTTATCTCAACTGTGTCATATTGGACTTGCAGTCTCTAGACTGAAAAGGTTGCAAGTCTGAGCCTAGATAGAGGAAAGTCAGTAGGTGTGTCTTGATTTATCTTTTTGTCCTCAATAAACTCTAACATTTAGAGGCGAACTGGTATTGGGAGTAAATAATTCATCCTGGAGATAATATTTGTTTCTTGATAAGGCAGAAATGATTCTGTTAATGAATTATGTGTATAGAACACTTGTGAATTTTGATTTGCCCCACTTTAGTAAATTTCCTAAATATTCCAAGTCTTGTGACATCGGTGTTTACAGCAACAAGTACCAAAATGGCTCCTGATCATTCCACGTTTTATGCTTCTGCCTTTCATGCTCATCCTGTTTTGTCATACGAGCTGCTTTTTAAAACATATACTTTTTGTATTTTTATTAAATGAAATCTTCTCATCTTGGTCTTGTAGTTTTTTTTTCTTCCTTTAATAGGCTACTTAGGTCAAATGCAGTCAGGCAGATGGTTAGCTTAATTGTGGGATTTTGATAACAGTTCAGAAGTGACTGTGTTTACCAATTTTCCTCAATTTCCTTTATGCCCTTTTTATGTCCTTCCTACTCTTTCTATTCCTATCATTTTTTTCGTATTTTTCATTTCCTTTATTTTGTTTCGTAATTTTAAAAATTTTGTATTTTTATGAACTTATGGCTTATAACACAAATCTGTATATTTATATCTACTCTTAAGAAATAAAACGTTACAAATGCTGCTGATGACCCTTGACTATCAATTTAAAATTCTCTGACTCTTTATCAACCAGAAGTGACTACTATCCAGATTTTGGTATTTATAAATTTCATAATTTAATATTCAACTTGTATATTTTAAATTTTATAAATGTCATATTCGACACATCCTTCTGCACCTTGATTTCTCATTGAATCTTTTTTTTTTTTTTTTTGAGATGGAGTCTCACCCTGTTGCCCAGGCTAGAGTGCAGTTGCACAATCTTGCCTCACTGCCAGCTCCGCCTCCCGGGTTCATACCGTTCTCGTGACTCAGCCTCCCGAGTAGCTGAGATTATAGGCGCCCGCCACCACGCCCGGCTAATTTTTTGTATTTTTAGTAGAGACGGGGTTTCACCGTGTTAGCCAGGACGGTGTCAATCTCCTGACCTCGTGATCTGCCCGACCTGGCCTCCCAAAATGCTGGGATTACAGGCGTGAGCCACCTCACCTGGCCAAATCTATTTTTTCAAAAATATTTATAATATATAATAGTCCATAGTATAGCTATACCAAAATTGATTTGTTTATTCTCCTGTTGATGGATATGGATATTCATTATAATTTTTCTCTGTTTCAAACATTACTGGAATCACATTTTTTACACAGAATTTTAATAGGCTGTATACCTAAAATAGGATTACTGGATATTGCTAGGTTTGAGGATATGTGTGTTTTTAAGTAAATTAGATATTACAATGTGCTCTCTAAAGTGGTTTGACCAAGCTGGCCCTTATCCTGTGTATAATTCCTCCCTTGTTACCCAACACTAGGACTTGTATGACTTTGTAATGTTTCTGTTTCTTTGATTCCTGTTGTTTTGTTTTTTAATTTTCTTCCTTCCGTATTCTTTTGATTTATTCTGTGGTTTTAATCTGCCTTCCTATGTTAGACATGTCTCTCATTAATTTTCAGACTTTCTTCTTTCCTAAAAGCAGCATTTACATTTACAATTCTTCATATGCTTTGATTTAGCTAATTACCATTTGTCTTGACTTGCAGTATTTTTATAATTGTTTGGTTCTATACATTTCTCTATTTTAATCGTTGTTATTTGAAGTCTGTAAAAATATTCACACGGTTTTTCAGTTTTCAGTTGTGTTTTGTTATTGCTTCCCAACTTGATTGCATTGTGGTTAGAAAAACATGGCCTGTATGAAAGTGATTCTTTAAATCTGTTGAACTTTGCCTTTTGTTCCAGTAAGTATTTTTCACAAAACCCTGGCCAGTAAAAGCATATTTCCTTGTCATCTCCCTTTGATGCCAAGTGTATATTTTCCCAGTCTACCTTATTTTGAAAGTGTAGCACTTAGAAGTTCTGAATTTTATGAGGAGCTTCAGTTCCAACACCCATCTAAATAAAGATGGTTTAAAAAATGAATAAATAATAAAGGGTCAACTAAATCATCATGTAAAAAATAAAATTGGATTCTACTTCTCATCAAACTCTGGAATAATAAAGTTCAGATGCATCAGAGGTCCAAATATAAAGAAACTATACAAGTTCTAGAATAAAAGATGGCTCGGCTCATTTGTATATAGGTATGAGAAAACATGAACAAAACTCAAAATTCAGAGGTGATAAAGAAAAGATTGATAAATTTTACTACATACAAATTAAAAAAAGAAAGCTTTTGTATTAACAAAAAGAAAACTATATAAATTATCTAAAAAAATAAAAAACTAGGAGAAAATTGTATATATCATATCAATAGGCAGTTCAGATAAAACAAAAATGGCTCTTATACAAGTGATGATTATTAACATAATTTTTAAAAATGTAAACTAAAACTGTACTGAATTATCATTTCTCACTTATCAGATTAGCAAAGATTGAAAAGATAGGCAGCACACTCTACTGACAAAACTGTGAAGAAATCCCTGCTGTCATCCATTGCTTATAGGCATGCAGAACCCCTCTCAGGAGGAATTTGGCAATATTTTTCAAAATTACGTAAGCATTTCCCATGAAGCCAACAGTGAATGCCATTTATAGCCACATACCCTGAGGATACACCTCCACACATACTAAACAACTTTTACACAAGGTTATTCATCCAAAGTTATTAGAAATTGCAAATTTGGAAAACAAACTAAATAAATATCCATAAAAGTCTGATTTGAATGGTATGGTAGACTTATGCAAGACTGTTATTCAGATGTTAAAAAGAATGTATGAGATCTTTATAAACACTTATGAATTGATTTCCAAGATATAATGTTGATTTAAAAATATTAAGATTTAGTAGAGCATTGCTTATTTTTGCAAAAGAAAATATAGCAGAGATGAACCAAACACTAAGGACAATGGTTATTAATAGGTATGGATGAAAATGGAGAAGAAGGAGTATGGATGAGATTGAAACTTCTCTAAGAATACTTTTTGGTGTAGATTTTTTTTAAACATATGAACAGTTTGGCTTTTCAAAAATTTTAATAAGTGAGAGTTTTGAAAAACTAATATTGAATCTAATGCTATATCAGATTGATAACATCACCAGTTTCACACCTTCCCTAGGCCTAAGGCCTTGATGTCTCTATTAAATGACTTTTTTTTTCCTCACAAACTCAGAACTTCTTACCAAACCTTGAATGACATATAAAACACAATTCTCTTGGTTTCTGATGTCTCTCTGTTGGTTTTGTATCAGTTTCTACTTATCACTCTTTTTTGTCCCTGTGTTCCCTTTTTGTTTTTGGTTTTATTTCTTATAAGCTCATTTATATATTTCAAGGGATGTTTATTATATTTTATCCAATTTTTATTGTTTTCACAAAAAAAGCTTTTCAGCAAATCTAATATGCTGTATTGCCAAAAATAAAGGCATTATTTCTTAATATCTCTTCTATTTTCTTTTCCAATTTGTTCCTACTTTCTCTTTCTGTAATGAACTTTTTGATAGTTTATTGTCCATTTTCCATCTGTGATTCGACTTTTTATCTTTCCTATCTTTTCCTATTCTTCATTTATTACTATAATCAAAAGGAGATAATTATTGCAAATCATTTATATATAATCATAAAAGATCACTTCAAAATAATTTCTGGAAACACCTGTATTTTCCCAGAGTTATAAATTTGAAATAGTGTGTCATGAACATTTCTAATTTTACAAGCTTTTTATTAGTTGAAAAACATGTAGAAACACAGACCCAGATTTTTGTACAACTAGGAAATACAAAACCATTTGCAATTGACTTTTTCGTAATGGAGATCAACAAGGATGACAATTTGTCTTACCACAGATGCACTAAGTAGTTAAGTTCCTTTCCCTCCTCTTCTCAAAAATTAAAACTGCATAGGTTTATCTAAAATGTGTTCATTTTGCCTCTGTTTTTAAAAACTTATCTAAAGGTTGAAGAGTGATCTAAGCCCAGGTCATCATATGAAATTAGAACCAGGAGGTGAGTGACTACCTTGGACTGTATTTAAATACATAAAAGCTGCTATTCTTTCATTTTACATTTATAGTCAAAGCTCAAAAAACACATTCAAGAGTGAGAGAGAGAGAGAAAGAGGGAAAAAGAAAGCTTTCAGAACTTTAAATATCTGTGAATAGTGCTTAGAGATGAAGACAGACTCAAAAATAATGACCTTTAGTATCTATATTTTCCTGTTCCTTTTAAATACTCTGAAGCTCATTCACATTTCTACAAATGCCTATTAGAACAAAGACATAAGGATTTTCAGTAATCTAATGTCACTTAATATTTCACACTTAGGATTCTAAAGGTTGTGTAATGGATCCTTCCTTTACTATGCTTTATTTTCAAAGGGAAGCTTAAAGAGGACAGTTCCTTAAGTGGGTATAATGAGGTGCGAGAATATAATGAGGTGCGAATATTTCATTTTAATTCTTATTGATATATAATAATTATACATACTTATGGGATACATGTGCTATTTTGATATGTGCATAATTGTGCAATGGTCAAATCAGGGTATTTAGGATATCTATCACCTCTAACATTTATTTGTGTTGAAAATATTTTGAATCTTTTCCTATAGCTATTTTAAAATATATAATATATTGTTGTTAACAATAGTTACCCTGCTACACTATTGAACAATAGATTTCCCGTATTCTATTTTTAGTTTTTTGAGAAAACTCCACACTGTTTTCCATAATGGCTGTGTTAATTTATGTTTCCACTGACAGTGTATAAGAGTTCCCTTTAATCTACATCCTTGTCAGAATTTGTTATTTTTTTGGTCTTTTTAATAATAGCCATTCTAACTAGGATAAGATGCTATCTCATTGTGGTTTTAATTTGTATTTCTGTAGCGTATAGTGGTGTTGAACATTTTTTCATGTACCTGTGGGTCATTTGCATGTCTTCTTTTGAGAAATGTCTATTCACATTCTTTGCCCACTTTTTAATGGGATTATCTGCTTTTTTTTTTTTTTTTTTTTTTTTGCTGCTGAGTGGTTTGAGTTCCTTGTATTAACCCCAAATATCTAAGGCAGGTCTCAGTCAATTTAGGAAGTTTATTTTGCCAAAGCTAAGGATACCCATCTGGGACACAGCCTCAGGAAGTCCTGATGACGTGTACCCAAAGTGGTCAAGGCACAGCTTGGTTTTATACATTTTAGGGAGACATGAGACATCAATCAATATATGTGAGATGTACATTGGTTCTGTCCTGAAAGGCGGGACAACTTAAAACAGGGAAGGGGCTTCCAGGCAATAGGTAGATAAGGACAAAAGGTTGCATTCTTTTGAGTTTCTGATAAGCCTTTCCAAAGGAGGCAGTCAGATATGCATTTATCTCAGTGAGCAGAAGGATAACTTTGAGTTCTGTCTGTCCTTTGTCCACAAGGAAATTCCTTGTGAGGGAGGTATGTAACATTTTTATCTTCGCAGCTATCATTTTTAGGAATAGAATGGGAGGCAGGTTTGCCCTAAGGAGCTCCCAGCTTGTATTCTGAACATTTGCCTTTTGTCAGATGAATAATTTGCAAACATTTTCTCCCATTCCACAGGTTGTCTCTTTACTCTTGTTTCTCTTGCTGTGCAAAAGCTTTTTAGTTTAGTATAACCTCATTTGTCTATTTTTGTTTTTGTTGCTTGTGCTTTTGAAGTCTAGGCCATAATACCTTTGCCTAGACCAATGTCCTGCAGCATTTCCCCTATTTTTTTTCTAATTTTATAGTATTGAGTCTTATATTTAAGTATTTAAATTTGAGTTGCCTTTTGAATATGCTGAGAGATAGGGATCTTCTGCCTATGGATATCCAGCTTTCCCAGTACTGTTTATTGAACAGGGTATCCTATCCCCAACAGGTATTCTTAGTGCCTTTGTTGAAAATCACTTGGCTATGAATATGTGGATTTATTTCTGGGTTCTGTCTTCTGTTCCATTAGTTTATGTGTCTGTTTTTATATCAACACCATACTGTACTGTTTTAGTTACTATAGTTTTATAGTATATTTTGAAGTCAGGTAGTGTAATGCCTCCAGCTTTGTTCTTTTCACTCAGGATTGCTTTGACTATTTGGGGTCTTTTGTGGTTCTATTTGAATTTTAGGATTTTTTCTTTTTTTTTTTTTTCTTTGAGATGGAGTCTTGCTTTGTTGCCCAGGCTGGAGTGCAGTGGCACAATCTCAATTCACTGCAGCCCCTGCCTCCTAGGTTCAAGCAATTCTCCCACCTCAGCCTCCTGAGTAGCTGAGATTACAGGTGTCTGCCATCATGCCTGGCTAATTTTTGTATTTTTAGTAGAGACATAGTTGCATCATGTTGGCTCGGCTTGGCTTGAACATCTGGCCTGAAGTGATCCGCTCAACTTGGCCTCCAAAAGTACTGACATTACAGGGGTGAACTACAGCACCTGGCCAAATTTTAGGTATTTTTTTTTTATTTCTGTAAAAAACATTGTTATTTTGAAAAAGATTGCATCGAGTATAGAGAATACCTTTGGTACTATGGCCTTTCTTAAAAATAGTAATTCTACCAATCCATGAGCATAAGATGTCTTTCCATTTGTTAGTGTCCTCTTTAATTTCTTTCATGAATGTTTTGCTGCTTTCCTTGTAGAGGTCTTTTACCTCCTGATTAAATTTATTCATAGGAATTATGCTTTTTTTTGCAGCTATTGTAAATGAAATTGTGGTCTTGATATCTGTTTTGGCTAGTTCATTATTGATATATAGAAAAGCTATTGATTTCTGTATGTTGATTTTGTATCCTGCAAGTTAGCTGAATTCATTTGTCAGTTCTAAGAGATTTGAGTGGAATATTTAGGTTTTGTTTTTAATATGTAATATTATGTCATCCGCCAAGAAGGACAATTTGCCTTCTTTTCCAATCTGAATGCCTTTTCTTTATCTTGCTCTGGCTAGGACTTCTAGTACCATGCTGAGTAAGAGTGGTAAGAGTGGGCATCCTTTTCTTATTCCAGTTCTTAGAGGAAAGGCTTCCAGCTTTTCCCCATTCAGCATGATATTAGCTGTGAGTTAGTTATATATGACCTTTATTATGTTGAGATATGTTTCTTATATGCCTAATTTGTTGAGATGTTTTATCGTGAAGGAATGTTGAATTTTTCTGCATCTATTGAGATAATCATATGGCTTTGTTCTTCATTCTGTTAATGTAATGTATCATGTTTCTTGATTTGTGTATGTTGAACAAATCTTGCAACCCTGGGATAAATACCACTTGATCGTGGTATATTACCTTTTTGAAGTGTTGCTGAATTCAGTTTGCTAGTATTTTGCTGAAGATTTTTGTGTCTATGTTCATTAAGGATATTGATGTGCAGAATTTGGTTGTTGTAGTTGTTGTTGTGCCCTTGTCTGGTTTTGATGTCACGGTACTGCTGGCCTCATAAAATGAGTTAGAAAGAATTCCCTTCTCTTCAATTTTTGGCATAGATTGAGAAGAGTTTTTGTTAGTTCCTATTTAACAGTTTGGTAGAGGTCAGCAGTAAAGCAGTTTAGTCCTAGAATTTTCTTTTTTGGAAGACTTTTTATTACTAGTTCAATGTTGCTTCTTGTTATTGGTTTGTTCATTCCTGCTTCAATTGTGGTAGGATGTGTGAGTCCAGGAATTTATCCGTTTGCTCTAGGTTTTCCAATTTGTTAACATATACTTGTTCATCATATCGTCTAATGATTCTTCATATTTCTGTGATATCAGTTGTAATGACTCTTTTTTAAATTTTGATTTTATTGATTTGGGTCTTTTTTGGTATTGGTTAGTTGAGCTAGCAGTGCATTAAGTTTATTTATCTTTTCTGAAAATCAACTTTTCATTTCATTATCTTTGTGTGTGTTTTTTAAGTCTTTATTTTGTTTAGTTCTGCTCTAATTTGTATTATTTATTTCCTTTTCCTAATTTTGAGTTCCATTTGCTCTTATTTTTCTAGTACCTTGAGCTACATTGTTACAAGATTGTTTATTTGAAATCTACTTCTTTGATATAGCCATTTACTGTGATAAACTTCCCTCTTACTGCTTTTGCTGTATTGCATAGGTTTTAATATGTTATATTTCCATTTTCATTTGTTTCAATAATTTTTTTGATTTTTAAAAATTTCTTTTTTGACACAATAGTCATTCAGGAATATGTTTAATTTTCATTTATTTTTAGAGTTTTCAAGTGTCCTTTGTTTTCTAATGTGGTCTGAAAAAATACTTTTATAGGATTTAGATTTTTTTTTAATTGAGACTTATTTTGTGTCCTAACATATGGTTTATCCTAAAGAATGTTTCCTATGCTAATGAGAAGAATGTGTATTCTGCAGCTGCTGGAGGAAATGTTCTGTAAATGTTAGATCCATTTGGTGTAATGTGCAGTTTAAATCCAATGTTTCTTTGTTGATTTTCTGTCTAGTGCTGAGAGTGGAGTATTGAAGTACCCAACTAAAATTGAAATTGGACTCTACTTCTCTCTTTATATCCAGTAATATTTGTTTTATAAATCTGGCTGCTTTGGTATTGGGTACATACATATTTACAATTGTTATATCCTCTTGATGAATTGATCTCTTTATTATTATATAATGAACTTCTTTGGCTCTTTTTACTGTTTTTGAGTTAACGTTTGTTTTATCTGATGCTAGTGTACTCCTGCTTGTTTTTGGTTTCCATTTGCACAGAGTATCTTTTTCCATTTCTTCACTTTCAGTCCATATGTGTCTACCAGTGAAGTGAGTTTCTTGTAGGCAGCATATTGTTGCTTAAAAAAAAAATCCTTTCAGCTAATCTATATCTTTTAAGTAGGGAATTTAGTCTGTTTATATTCAAGACTATTATTGGTAGGTGAGGACTTATTCCTATCCTTTTGTTAATTGCTTTCTGGTTATTTTGTATACCTTTTGTTCCTTTTTTCCTCTCTTATTGTTTTTCATTGCAGTTCATTGATTTTATATAACATTTGGTAATCTTTGATTCCTTAGTCTTACTAATTTGTTTGCTCTGCAAGTGAATTTTATTTTATTTTATATTTTTATGATGGCAGATAATTTTCCTTACACTTCCTGATGTAAAAAAGAAAAAAAACTCTCTTAAATATTTCTTTTAGGATTGGTCTAATTGTAATGAATTCTCTCAGTTTTTGCTTGTCTGGGAAAGACTCACTTTTAATTTTTCAAGGTTAGATTTCCTAGGTATACTATTCTTAATTAATAAGCTTTTCTTTTCCTCTTTCAGCGCTTTGAATTTATTATCCCATTCTCTCCTGGCCTGTAAGGTTTCTGCTATTAATCTGCTATTAGTCTGTTGGAGGTTCTTTTATATGTGACTTGATGCTTTTCCCTTGCTGTTTCTAGAATTCTTTGTCTTTGATTATTTTTTCAAAGTGAAAGCAAGTTTATTAAGAAAGTAAAGTAATAAAATAATGGGTACTCCATAGACAGAGCAACCCCCAAAGGCTGCTGGTTGCCCATTTTTATGGGCATATTATTTCTTGATGTTACACTAAACAAGGGGTGGATTATTCATGCCTTCCCTTTTTAGACCGTATAGGGTAACTTCCTGACATTGCCATGGCATTTGTAAACTGTCATGGCACTGGTGGGAGTGTAGCAGTGAGGACGACCAGAGGTCACTTTGACAGTTTAACTACAATGTGCCTTACATAAGGCCTTTTCTTGTTGTTTTTTTGTTTGTTTGTTTGTCTGTTTGTTTTTTGAGATGGAGTCTGGCTCTGTCTCCCAGGCTGGAGTGTGGCGGTGTGATCTCCACTCACTGCAAGCTCCGCCCCCCGGGTTCATGTCATTCTCCTGCCTCAGCCTCCTGAGTAGCTGGGACTACAGGCACCCACCACCACACCGGGCTAATTTTTTGTATTTTGAATAGAGACGGGGTTTCACTGTGTTAGCCAGGATGGTCTCAATCTCCTGATCGCGTGATCTGCCCTTCTCAGCCTCTCGAAGTGCTGGAATTACAGGTGTGAGCCACCACACCTGGCCCAGATAAGACCTTTTTGGGTTGAATCTATTTGGGGATTTTTGAGTTTCTTGTGTCTGGATGTGTGTATCTCTTCCAAACTTAAGAACCTGTTAGCTATTATTTTTTAAAATAGTTTCTCTTTGCCTTCACCCGTCTCTTCTCCTTCTGTGATGCCCAGAATTAGAATATTTAGTCATTTTATGGTGTCACATATGTCACATAGTTTTTCTTCATCACTTTTTTTCATTCTTTTTTTTTTTTTTGCCTGACTGGGGTATTTTACAAGACCTACCTTCAAGTTTAGAAATTCTTCTGCTTAATCTAGTCTATTTTTGAAGCTATCTATTTCACTGCTATAATTCTTACTAGTATAATTCTTATTTAATATGTAAGAACACTGAGTGTCAGAGATAGTAGCTAAAGTCCCAAGTTCAAAAATGAGAAGTAGAACTATATTCGAAAACTAGTCTGACCATAGATTCTTCTCTGCCTTCCTTACTGCAAGAGAATAATACAATGAAGTTAAAGAATTTGGTGAGAATATTGATAAAGACAAAGCCCCAAAATGTTGGTGATGGCTGATTTTTTTCTCTTAATTTTGAAGAATTTTACTCGCAAATCATTTAAATCAAACAAGCAATATTAAATATTGTCATCCCATACACTTAGATTGCATTCAAAGTTGTCTATAACATCAGATGTGACAGGCAAAAAAAGAAAATTTGTTTTGTCTCAAGTATCCTTTCAGAGAGATGCAACAGTTAAGACATCAAACTAACTTTATAGAATATGTTTGTCAGTGGAAACCTGAGGAAATGTCTTTGCTATTTGACATTTTAATGCAATGTAATGCCCTTGGCTTTTTATTGATAAAAACAACAGAACCTCAGAGGAAATCCTGCAGTTCTGTGAACCTGACTGATGTGCATAGCTATATGTCTACATGGCTAAAATCAAATATGAAATGCGTACGTTTGGTAAAAGCAGACAGGGCTTAGGTGTAGTAAAGCCTTTTAAAAATGCTAAACCAAGAAAACCAAGTAAACTGTCTCAGTTCAATGCCAGTAATTGACAACCTCTTTATCACTCTTTTTAAGGGATGTGCATCACAAAAGAAAATTTCTGCTTTAATATAATTTTTCTAGTTAATCCAAGAACTCTTCAGTATGTGCATGTGAGCATGTGTGTGTCTGTGTCTATGAGTGTGTGTATGTTACAACAAACTCCCTTGACAGTCTTTTTAAGCCTATGCACTTCTAAGAAAGATAATTTTAAATAACTGAAGTATTGAAATACAAATAATTAAAAAGAAAACTGATTACACTGAAATACCATTCTCAAAATATTTTTAAAATGTGATGTGCTTGTTTATTAACATAGGTTCAAAATATGTTCTTGTTATTAACATACTAATAACAAATGTCTTGTCTGGTCTAGTAACAACTGATACTTCAAAGTGCTGATAAGTATAAACAATAGTTAAAGATACCTGCAACAAGAAATTCCTATGATGTTTATCGATGAGAAAATCATAGGAATTGCCAACAGCCCTGTGGCTGATGTCTACAATTATAGTTGAAAGATACGCTGAATTTCTCATAGCGACACTAAAAGTAAAGATGGGATTTTGATGCAGGTGTACCCCAAAATTAGGGCTCAGCTCGGGAGCGTTCTTGGCTTTGGTCAGGGAAGAATTCAAGAGCAAACCAACAGTAAAAGAAACCAAATGTATTAGAGCACCAGTGCACAGCAAAATGGCTGCTCCATAGACAGGGCAGTGTTATCCCATAGGCAGAGTAGCACCCATGGATTGCTGCCTGGCTACATTTATACCTACCCATAATTATATGCTAAATAAGGGGTAGGTTATTCACTAACTTTCTGGGAAAGAGAGTGGGAAGTTCCTGGAACCATATAAGGTAACTTCCAGGCACCGTCATGGCATTTGTATATTGGCATGGCACTGGTGGGAGTGCCATATAGCATGCAAATATATTATTAATATAATTCATAGTTCTGGCTGGTTTTGGCTGGCTGGTTTCTTTGCTACATCCTGTTTTGATCAGCAGGGTTATCAAAACAAGTCTTACTGATCTTCTATCTCAATTTCTCCCCTAATTTCTCTCTCTCTTTTTCTCTCTCTCTCTGTCACAAACACACACACACACGCGCGCGCGTGCACACGCGCCAAATAGCAACATCAACAAAAAACCCCACCAGATTCTATCCAGAGACTTTGAGTTAAGAATTCCTGTATTAACACGTTCCTCCTTTATAATATTATCTGCCATTTCCTTGAAAAAATAAAACAATTGAAATGGTCCTTCTGGTATCTAAAGTTAACAAAACCTGATAACTTGAAAGAGAGAAGAAATGTGAAAGAGAAATAAACTATGATATGAAAACACATGAAACACTTAACACCCTCTCTCTCTCTTTTCCTCCATTTCTCTGTACTTCCTCTCCATATTATACTTTTTTTTTCTGCAGAGATGGTTACATTTAAAGAAAGTAGATTAAAAACAAATCAAAGTTTTTTTATTATTATACTCTAAGTTCTAGGGTACATGTGCACAGCATGCAGGTTTGTTACATATGTATACATGTGCCATGTTGGTGTGCTGCACCCATTAACTCATCATTTACATTTGGTATATCTCCTAATGCTATCCCTCCCCCTTCCTGCCACCACATGACAGGCCCCAGTGTGTGATCTTTCCCACCCTGTGTCCAAGTGTTCTCATTGTTCATTTCCCACCTATGAGTGAGAACATGTGGTGTTTGGTTTTCTGTCCTTGAAATAGTTTGCTCAGAACGATGGTTTCCAGCTTCATCCATGTCCCTACAAAGGACATGATCTCACCTTTTTTATGGCTGCATAGTATTCCATGGTTTATATGTGCCATATTTTCTTAATCTAGTCTATCATTGTTGGACATTTGGGTTGGTTCCAAGTCTTTGCTATTGAAAAAAATTAGTTTTTTTTTAAAGCTGTAACTTTGATGGTTTCATTAAGAAATAAAGTTTAAATAACATTGGTTTAATCTCTCAAAAAGCTAAAATAGATTTGGTTTATATTTATATTTGTGGTTTGGAAACAAACTCAATTGCTATCAGTTGACAAGAATGCCAGAATAAGTTATTGCTTAATTACTTGGACAGAGAAGCAATAAATTAATCCCTTCTTTTTTTCCAATAGAAATATGAATGAATGTGCTAATCCTTCTTATCCTTTGATGGAATAGACATCTTCATAACTAAGGTTAAGATAGTATTTAAAAGTTTTAGGGGGATTCCTATTCTTGGCAACGGAAATTACACTTTCCAATATAAAATGCTTTTGAATGAGAAGTGATTTTTAAAAATTTTATGTAAGTTGAAGTCTGAACAACTGCAACTATGCTAACCAAACTGAAACATCTGTGAGAAATAAATGTGTGACAGTGAGTGCTCACTCATTAAACTAATAGAATAATAGATTATTCTATCAAAATATGAGTTTCAGGAGAGGTGACTAGATGGCACCTGGCATTTATTTCTTCCACATAGAAGGACCAAAACAGTAAGTAGATAACCACACTTTGAATAGCGCATCTGAGAGAGAACACTGAAATTTAGCCGAGAAGTGACAGGGAGACTCTGAGACATGGAAAATGAAGGAAATAAAGCGGCCATCCTGGTCAGGGTCACTTGGAGCCAGGAGAAAGGTAAATGAAGTATACCCAGCAGTCCACATTCCCACCATTGACTTCTGCCATCGCAGCCATGGAAGAGTCCCTTGATGCTTGTGGACCCTGAGACTAGTAAAGGAAGCTGCTGGGAGTCCACATGATGGCATTATTCCAGAGAGGTAGTTTGCACTGGGTCCCACCCACACGCTGAGTCCCAAGCAGCTATAGCACAGCTCCATTTTGAGAGCCCAGCCCACCAGATTATATCCTACCCTGGGGCACAACAGCCCCTGCGCCTGCACATCCCTGAGCTTTGCTTACATTCCCCTGTGTCTACCCAAAGGGCTGCAGCATCACAATGTCACCTAGACCCAGTGGTGCAGCCAGGTCCCCGGCACTCTAGCCCACACAGTATCCTACACCCCAAGGTATAGGCAATGCAGCACACTGGGAAAGCTGCCCGTAGGACAAAGAGAACCAAAGTGTATCCCCACTAGAGCTTCTTCTTGCCTGGCGCTGCTGACACTGAGAGCAAAATCTCCCTACCAAATAGCAGTAGGGGCTCTTTGCAGCTGAATGTGCCTTCTGGCAATCTGGAGAATGGTCCTCTTGGGTACCATTCTGGAAGCTGAGGACAAGCCACTCCTGCCTACCACTGTAACTACCACTGCTTGAGCATGTCATTTGGGGGTATGGGGATGGACTTGTCTCACCCACCACAGCTGGCACTCACATGTACCATTAGAGGACCTGAAGAAAGACCTGCCCACTCATCACTGCCACCAGCACTCATGCACATCACCCAGGGACCTGGGGATTGACCCACCTCACTCATTGCCACCTACACCTGTGCACGCCTTCAGGGGGCCTGGAGATGGGTCAGCTTAGCCTGCCAGTGCCCAAGCGTGTCATCTGAGATCCTGGGGATAAACTGGCCTCACTCACGGTAGCCTGTGCCCATGTTCACACTCAGGGGTCCGGAGGACAGCCCTGCCTCACCAGGTGCTCCCTTACCAGTGCCTGTGTGCATTGATGGGGGCCTAGGAATTGACCCACATGGCCTGTTGCCACTGGCACCTATGCATGCCTTCTCGGCCAGCCTCACACACCTATACCATTGGCCCCTACCACATATGCTACCTGGAGGCCTGAGGTCTGGCCTGCCCAACCCACTGCTGGCACCTCTGTGTTGTTGCCTAGGGGCCTGAAGTTTGGCTTATTGATGCTACTGATATAAATGATGTCATGCACACTGCCCAGGGGCCTGAGGACCTATCCACTTATTTGGCCCATTGCTGTCACTGCTGGCACCAAGAAAGTTGCCTGGAGGCAAGAGGATTGGCCTACCTGGACCCACTAACGTCACTGCACATGTATGCCATCTGAGGGCTCAAGTGTTTACACACCCAGCCCACTGCTGTTGCCACTAGTGCCCAATGACCAGCTGATCTAAAGTACCTATACATAGCCAAGCCTCGCCACCACCTCCACTAACAACTACATCCTAAGGAACTGAGGAAATCATAGAAACTATTGATGTATATTACAGCTGAAGAAATCATACTGAGACTATACTACCATGCCCATCCAAAAATCAAAGCCAAAGCACCCTGCACAATCAGCACTATGGATACATCTATAGTAAGAAGTCTTTCCCTATAAAAGCCAGTCCAGAAAATTGGGAGAAGTGACTTACATCAGATATGCAGATATCAAAGTAAGGACACAAGAAACATGAAAAAGCAAGCTAACATAACATCTCTGGAGGAACAGATTCCAATGAAAGAGAAACCTATGAAATGCCTAAAAGAAATGTAAAATGGTGATCGTAAAAAAGCTCAGTGAGATACAATAGAATACAGATAAACAGAAATAATTCAGAAAAACAACTCATGATCTGAACAAGAAATTCAACAAAGTTAGATATGATTTTTAAAACCTTTAAATTCTGGAACTAAAGAATTCAATGAGTAAAATTAAAAAGTATAACAGATAAGGTTTCCAGGATTAACACTTTAGCATAATCTCAACTTATCACTTTCCCTGTATCATATCTCCAGTTTGTTGATGAATGCTCTTTAAGTAAAAACAGTGTATAGATCTATATGTGTTTAATGACCCAACTAACACCTAAGCCTACCAGATGTCCAGGAACACACCTGTAGTCAAAGTTTGGTTTGTTTAGCTTGCTGCAGCAAGGAAAACCATATCCCAGTAAGAGAATTTAGAAGGATCTCAGTAGGAAAGTTTGTGAAGGGACTTTGTGTAGGTTTGGGCTTATGCTGAATGATTCTTAGAAGGATCTTGGAAAGGAGAAACCAACTCCAGATTAGGTACTGGTGAGGCAGAGCAGCTTAGCAGTTGGGCACCTTAATACCCAGTAACTTAATTGAGGAGACATGATGAATTGGTTTGGCATTGGCAAAAAGCAGAAATTATACAAAAAGGAGATGTTACTCATTTTTCAGCTGTGGTATGACCATGTGGTATAACCATGGCAGAAACACTGAACCGTTATGTATGAATAAGGACGCTATATGTGGTCTTGACAGTGTCCCATTGGAAGCCGTTTTTTTTCTCTGCTTCAGATGATCTGCAGGAATGTTTTTGTATTAGTAGGAAGGAACGTTGCATTGTGATTCCCAGCAAAACTTAATTTTCGTTTTCTCATGATGTAGCTCTTTTAGAACAAAGTAATTCCACTAGATGTTTTTACTCATATTTTAAAAGTGTTCCAAAGTACCTAATCAACTACATTATTAATGATGAATTAATGCATAGTTTAATCAAACAGTGAAAAATTGATTAAAATGTAGAATCAGTATGTTTTTGTGGGAAGTGATAGTTAAAGGTGCTTATGAGACTTTTCACTACTTTGGTTGAATCCTACGGATCCAACAAATCATAAGATTATTTGTTTTCCAGTAGCTTATTACTTAGGAGAGACCAGCGAGAGAGAATCAATAATTTTACCACAATGAAGTAAATTATAACAAAATTGCATGTGCAGAGATCAGAGAAGATAAGAAACTTTTCTTAAACAAGGGAACTTCCCAAATAGTGTTACAATTAAACTTGGGCTTGCAGTTTTGTAACGTTCTGTTAAGGGAAAGCCAAAATTTGCATGCAAGGAGGAGGCTGACAGAGACAGATATGAATGTCAAAGTATTATTCACATGCTTTGTTTTCCATAGGTGATATCTTTTCCCTAAGTACCACAGTGGAAATAAAAATACAAATTAAATCTACAGGAGACTTGTGTATCTGGCATGTTGATAAGAAAACTTTTAGATCAGATTCAGGATTGGCAAGGATGCAGTTAAATGAGCAAGCTCAAAAATTTCTGAAATGAGAGAAAATTCCTATACTATTCCTGTGGGTGATTTGGCAATTTGTACAATTTGGTAATTAGAAATGTTCAAATCTGTTAGCCCGGTGACTTCGCTGCTTGGAGTTTATACTATGAAACTCATCAGCTATGCATACTAAGATTTACACATGAAGATTTTTATTGCAAATAATTCAAAATATCTAAGGGACTAGAAACAGCATAAATATTTAACAAGACAGAAGAGAGTAAATCCATTATGAAACAGCCATAGACTAGAACACTTTAAAGCTATTTAAAAACGTTTGTGAAGAAAATGTAATGACTTGGGAACATGGTCACCATATTACATGGATAGCAATATAGTATAATAATGCGAACTTTAGCTTCAGAGAGAACTTTCTTGTCATATCTTCATCACAAACTGTTAATATAGCCTGGGAAAGTGATTTAAACTATTTCATCCTCTTCCTATGGAAAATGGGTTGATTGGGATAACATTTAAAGAGCTTAGTAACTTGCACCACGGGAAGAGTTGAATACATGATAGCTGTGATGGATGATGATAATATAATTTGAAACTGCTATTTTACTTCTAACTCACAGAAACGGTTATTCTACCTCCTCCAGCTGCTGTCATCTATTATTTGTATGTCTTCTATCTTGTTTAACATAGATAATAGCCAGAGTGTGTTTGTATGTTTTGCCTGCAGAACAAATAGTGAAGGCTTTCAGATACCCACAGCTACTAGTTACCTTCTAGGGGCTTTTCTGATCTTTGATTTCTACTGGACATCTATCTTCTGTGAAATTAGATATTGCGTTGTCTGTTTGGCAATATTTATGGTATTGCTTGGTTAGAGTGGAGGTAAAAATGGTAGCTAATAACAATATAATGTACTGATTTCTGGGCATTATGTATTTACACATAGGTTCACTCATTTAATTCTCACAGCAACTACATAAGGCAGGACTGTTATTCTCATTCCACAGATGAGCATGCTAAAGAGATTAGTTAGCTAGCCTAAATTCAGACAGATAGTTAGTAGATAAGCCAAGATTTAAGCCCAGGTGGTCTGGCCCTGGAGTGCATAATTCATCAAAATACTGTCTTTTAAAAAGATTGGAGTGTAAAATCCATGCAGGTATGCACTATAACTCACTCATATATCACTGAAATTCTACTTCTTACCACTGTGACTGGTAAAAGTGACGACCTCAATAAATCTTGCCCAAAGCATGACTGATTGACCCAACAGTGGAGAGGATGGACATGTCATGTTCCAAATGCAATCTGGAGCTTGAAGCAATCCTGATAATCATTCTGCAGCTGCCCTTTACCTCCGAGGCTCTTAGGACAAGTATTTGCTGTTGAAGAGGTGCCATAATACAGTTCTTTGTCTTATTAGCTGTCATGCTAGAGCATTCTTATTTGTGGTGGAAACATTTTGCCCACCATTTGACCAGTGATTTCCAAATAATGGGAATAACACAAAATATTAAGATGACTTCCAAATTATTCTTTCTTATTTTAGCTGCATAATTACCACAGTTTTATCAAACACACACATACATACCCCAAATGTTTGCTAACAAAACAAATGTGATTTATTTCCAGTTTATACTTAGAAAATTCACGGCTTTGTGGTGGCATGTGGCTATAGATCTGAAAGCTGAGAGCATGATTTTGGCTCTGGTTTTAGGTTTGCTTGACTGAATCGTTTATTATAACTACAATTTTAAAATTCCTTAGAAACATGAAACAATCTTTGCCAGAAGTACAACTGCTTTCCATCTAAAATGCCAGCATTTCAGCGTGTCTTGCAACATTTTAATTAGTTTGCTTATGGAAGCAAACACATGTATAAAACACTGACAGCAAAGGAAAGTCTCCCTCACCATAATTAGTTTTTGCAAAGGATTACTTACATTTTCATAATTATTCAAATGTTTTTGTACAAGGAATTTTACATTTTAAATAGATAATTATACCTCCATAACAAACCACTGCAAATTAGAAGCTTTGATATACCATTCTAATTCTTGGTACAGTGCACTGTTGGTATTGCCATTAGATCACACATTTGTTGTTTAGAAAGATAGATCTGCTGTATCAACCTGTTAAATGTGAGTTATTGCCAGAAGATTTGTTGTCCTTTCATGTAGCATTCTGTTTTCAAAGGAAATCCAAGCTATACAGTTTTCAATAGTTAAGGAAGTTCAGAATTTTCCCATCTGAGTTAGCAATGAGTGTTTCAGCACATAAAATTTTTCTGTAGATGTTGTAGAAATAGGCTGAGCGCTCTAAAAAGAAAGTGAGGGAAAGACTCAAGATTTCTGTAACTAAATTAAGAGTCAATTGATAACTTTATATATTACTTCTAGTATCACTGTGCCAGACAGATTTATTATTTAGAGAAAGTTATAATTTATAGCATATACATTATATATTAAGTACAAATATAATTACTGATAATTATATATTTATATAATAGAAATACATATTAACTCTTAAAAGTAATTTTAAGCAATAGAAATGAGAAGAAATGGAAACAATGATCTTTTCTAACCTTATCACCCTGGTAAAGGCACAGGCAATATTATGAGCTCTTGCTAGGAAGTTAGGTAAGTTCGTACCCTGGTAAGATAGAAAATGGAGTGTGATTTCTAACTTTGGATTTGTGAAGAGTTCCTTTCTGCTCCAAAATAACTACTGATGTTGACCAAGGCTTTGCTAGATGTAATCATGAGAAGAAGAAAGTATTACATTTATGCCGGTCCCGATAAACCCCTAAGATGACAGTGCAATTGCACTGGCAAATCAGGAATTTTCTTCTTTTCAAAGAAAATAAGCATCTATAACCATTGCTCAGATCTGACATAGCCTCACAAAATTTTTTTTAAAAGATACTTTGACAAAGGCCCTGTGAAACAATAGCAGAATCTTGCATTTGGAGTCAGGGTAAAATGTACCTTTTAAAAATTATTTCCCATTTAATATTTGTCTTTAAAGCTAAAATAAAACAGATAGGTGGAAATTGTTGTGTTTGGGTGCTGGAAATGTTACACATAAAGCTTTGTGTTAAATCAGGCACACATGTGAAAGCTCCAGGGAGATTAGAAACAGAAATAAATTCTCACTCAACAGCTTGACATATACCATCAACAGACATGTGAAAGTGGCACAGGTTGTGCCAAAAAAGATAGTAAGTTATCAAGAATATAATTTTGTGTAACCTGGGTCAGTTGAAGCATTTTAATGTGCTTAAATGAGGAGAATATTCAAAGATAATTACATACTTACAGACTGGATGGTTTGGCTGTCCTTTTTTTTTTGTTGTGCAAAGAAAACATGATGTTGTAAGAACATGCATCCTGTGTTTCCAAGGATAAGAATAAAATAGCTTTTGGTATTTAGTATTGTGTAAGACATTTAAAGCCTGTTTCATCATTTATTCGAATATTTGTTCCAAGTCCAAAACTGACATACCTTTTGAGAGAATGACAATCATTTGCTAATAATTATCTTTTACATGTCTAAACCAAGCCATAATCCACAAATAATTAGTTTCCAACTGTTGCATCAGTGCATTGTGTCAGAAAATCATAACTGTATTCCTATATAATTTGGAAAATGGCAAATTTGGAAAATAATAAACATATTCCAGATATGCATCCTAGGAGACCAAAGCCCAGTCCAAATCAGTTTTTTATAGCTACAATTTTAAAAAATTGTAGTTTTAAGAAAGAAGTTGGTTGAGCTTTGATATGTAAAGTTAAACCATGACCATTCCTACAGAAACTATTCTAAAAAATTGAGGAGGAGGGACTCCTCCCCAATTCATTCTATGAGTCCAACAACATCTTGATACCCAAACCTGGCAAAGACACAACAAAAAAAGAAAACTTCAGCCCAATATCCTTGATAAACATCAATGCAAAAATCCTCAGCAAAATACTTGCAAACCAAATTCAGCAGCACATCAGAAAGCTAATCCACTATGATCAAGTAGGCTTCATCCCCGGAAGGCAAGTTGGTTCAACATACACAAATCGATAAACATGGTTCATCACAAAAATGGAACTAAAGACAAAAAACCACATGATTATCTCAAAAGATGCAAAAAAAAAGGCTTTCGATAAAATTCAACACCCCTTCATGTTAACAACTAAATAAACTACGTATAGTAGAAACATACCTCAAAATAATAAGAGCCATCTGTGACAAACCCACAGTCAACATTATACTGAATAGGCAAAAGCTAGCAGTATTCCCCTTGAATACCAGCTCAAGACAAGTATGCTCTCTCTCACCACTTTTGTTCAACACAGTATTGGATGTCCTAACCAGAGCAAACAGGCAAGAGAAAGGAATAAAGGGCTTCCAAATAGGAAGAGAGGAAGTCAAATTATTTCTGTTTGCAGAAAACATGATACTATATCTAGAAAACCTCATAGTCTCAGCCCAAAAGCTCCTCCCACTGATAAACAAGTTCAGCAAAGTTACAGGATACAAAGTCAGTGTACAAAACTCAGCATTCCTAGACACCAACGACAGCCAAACCAAGAGCCAAATCAGAACGGCAATTCTACTTACAATTTCCATAAAAAGATTAAAATACCTAGAAAACCTAGAAATACAGCTAACCAGGGAGGTGAAAGATCTCTACAATGGGAATTACGAAACATTGCTCAAAGAAATAACACAAGACACAAACAAATGGAAGAAAAATCCCACACTCATGAATAGGAAGAATCAATACAATTTAAATGGCTATACTGCCCAAAGCAATTTACAAATTCAGTGCTATTCGTATCAAACTACCAGTGATGTTCTTCACAGAATTAAAAAAAAAACTATTTTAAAATTCAAATGGAACCAAAAAAGAGCCCAAATAGCCAAGGCTATCCTAAGCACAAAGAACAAAGCTGGAGGCATCATGTTACCTGACTTCAAACTATACTACAAGGCTACAGTAACCAAAACAGCATGGTACTAGTACAAAAACAGGCACATAAACCAATGGAAAAGGATAGAAAGCCCAGAAATAAGGCTACATATCTGTGAACATCTGATTGTCAACAAAGCTGACAAAAACAAGTAATGGTGAAAAGACTTCTTATTCAATAAATGGTGCTGGGAAAACTGGCTAGCCATAAGCAGAAGATTGAAGCTGGACTCCTTCCATACACCATACACAAAAATCAGCTCAAGATGAATTGAATACTTAAATGTAAAACCCAAAACTGTAAAAACCCTTGAAGACAACATAGGCAATACCACCCTGGACATAGGAATTGGCAAAGATTTTATGTCAAAGTCACCAAAAACAATTGCAACAAAAGCAAAAGTTGAAAAGTGGGATCTAATTAATTGTTAAGAGCATCTGCACAGCAAAAGAAGCTATCAACAGGAAAAACAACCTACAGAATGAGAGGAAATTTTTGCAAACTATGCATCTGACAAAGGTCTAACATCTAGCATCTGTAAGGAACTTAAAAATTTGCAAGAGAAAAACAAATAGCCTCATTTAAAAGTGTTCAGACATGAACAGACACTTCTCAAAAGAAGACACACATGCAGCCATCCAACAGGCATGTTAAAAAAATCTCAATATCACTGATCATTAGAGAAATGCAAATCAAAACCACAATTAGTTACCATCTTATACCACTCAGAATAGCTATTATTAAAAAGTCAAAAAGTAGCAGATGCTTGTGAGGTTGCAGAAAAATGGGAACACCTATACACTGGTGCTGGGAGTGTAAATTACTTCAACCTTTGTGGAAAGCAGTATAGTGATTCTTCAGTGAGCTAAAAGTACAACTATCATTCAACCCAGCAGTCATATTATTACATATATACCCAGGGGAATAGAAATTATTCTACCATAAAGACATGCACGTGAATGTTCAGTACAGCACTATTCACAATAGCAAAGACGTGGAATCAAACTAAGTGCCTATTAAAGACAGATTGGATAAAGAAAATGTGGTACATGTATACCATGGAATGCTATGCAACCATAAAAAAAGAATTAGATCATCTCTTTTGCAGGAACATAGATGGAACTGGAGGCTATTATCCTTAGCAAACTAACTCAAGAACAGAAAACCAAATATTACATGTTCTCACTTATAAGTGGGAGCCAAATGATAAGAACTTATGAAGACAAAGAAGGAAACAGCAGACCCTGGGGTCTAGTCGACGGGGGAAGAAAGAGGAGGGAGAGGAACAGAAAAGATAACTATTGGATACTGGGCTTAATAGCTGGATGAGGAAATAGTGTGTACAACAAACCCCTGGGACATGTGTTTATGTAACAAAATTTTCATATGCACCCCCAAACCTAAAATAAAAGTTTAAAAGGAAGGTTGAGCCATATGGCTGATATGTGATCTACAAAATCAGCGATTTCATGTGGTTCATTCCAAGAGTAGTTGTGTTTTATAAGTTCATATGACACTGTTTTTCACTTCAACGCTACTATTACTCATTATCTATGTTATTACATTGCATTATTATCTACTTTTATGTAATAAATCTCCCCAAAATTTAGTGGCTTAAAGCAACAAAAATTTATGTCACATTTTCCGTGAGTCAGGAATTCAAAAGTGACTTGGCTGAGTTGTTCTAGTTCAGGATTTCTTGTGAAGTTACAGTTAAGTTATTGGACAGGGCTGAAGTTAACTGAAAGCTTGACTGGGGCTGAAGGATCCACTTGCAAGGTGGCTCATTCACATGCCAAGAAAGTTACTGTTGGTTGTTGGCAAGAGGCCTTACTAATTCCCTGCCCCAAGAGCCTCTCTATAAGGCTGCTTTAATAACCCCACAATATAGCTAGCTTAACCTAGGAAAGGATCAAAGAAGTAAAAAGGAAGTCCACTGTCTTGCTCAGCTATCACAATGCCTTTTATGACCTATTCTTGAAAGTCAGGCAACATCACTTCTACCATATTTTGTACCCTAGAAATGAGTCACTGAGTCCAGCCCAGAAGTAAGAAGAGGGAGAATTAGGTTACACCTTTGGAAGAGAGGAGTATCAAAGAATTTTAAAGCCACCACAACAGCAGTAGTTACTCTGTATGCAAACATACGTGACTAATGCTCATACAATGCTTTGAATCACAAGTTCATTTGGCGAAGGCAAGACACATATTTTTCCATCCTGGTGCTTTCTTTCTCTACTTATCTCCTCTTCATCTTCCAATCTTTCTGCAAAAAGCTCATTCTTCTCTCTTTCTTTTTTCAGCATCTCTGCCGAGATACAATATCTGAAAAGGAGTAGTCTTTATTATTTGCCATTTCAAGGACCTATGAGACAAACATACTTGAACCTTGTAAGAAAGTAAATGTTTAATGAAGTGAGGCACGAGTTTTATTCCAGCTCTATTTATATGAAACTTTAAATACACATATTTTGTAAAACACTAGCCCCACAATTTGTTAGAGGAAAACTTACTTATTGTGAGCCAGCATAACTGAGTTGTGGTTTCAGCTTAGTAACTAACTAGCTGTCAAATATTAGATAAAAAGCTCAGTCTCACACCTCAGTTTTTCTTATGTCTACAATGAGGTTACCTGTAAGGTTTTGTTTAATGAAAAAATAGTATATGGTTATGATTAATAGTGACATGTGGAGTTAAATGTACATAATAGCACAGAATTTTGTGGGGTTTTTTCCCCCTTCTGTTTGGTGCAGTTATATAGGGCAATAACAAAATACCCCATGGTCCCCCGTATCCTCCTTTTTAAAAATGTTTGGAACCAGCCCAGACTATTCTACAGGCAAATGATTTATTAACTGTGTATCATTCGGTCAGGGTCACCCTTGAAAAAAAATTGGCATGTACTGGAGATAGTCACAACTATTTTCTATTGTGCTAAGTGTCATCATGTCCATTGAGCAGGCTTTTGGAGCTGGTGAGCCTGAATTTTGGAAGCTGTATACTGAGCAAATAAGCTTTCAAATTTGAAGTTTCAATTTTAGATATTAATATGAAGAAAATATGTTTTGTTTTTTCACATTTTTTACTTTTCTTGGGAAAAGTAAATTTTTTTAAAGTTGAATATTTGTGAATATTTTTATACAGTCAAGGTCACTAATGCAGGAAACATTTGTCATAATGCCGAGCACCTAAACATGCCTTTCATATGCCATCTAGCCTAGCTCCCCAAGAAGACTTTTCAAGGTGTTAATTTGCCAATTTGCTTAAATATGTAAATTTGATTAAATTTACAATGAGCTATCTAGAGAAATAGACATAATAGGAAGGTCTTGTACTCATAAAAGAGTAATTGAATAAGAACACATATGGAAATTCTTACTAATATCAGGCCTAGTCTGGAGACAAAAGCAAAATCTGATTACAAACATATGTCTCAGATCACAGACAAACTTCTAAGCTCTGAGACAATTTAGCAATAACTTAAGTCACACCAGAACACACACAACCTAATCTACTTTTGCCAATGATGGCATAGTTCCTGGGTTATGTTTCTCCCCCTTTAAAGCAAAAATAAATAAAAAGCAAAGGCAAAACACGTAGCATATCTAATATTCCACAATATTGGCCCTAATTTAAATCCTAGGTTTAGGTCATACAACTAACAGATAGACAGCGAACATTCATTTAGTACTTACTTTTTAACAAGTGCCTGATTGGTGAATGTGCATTTGCAACAAAGTAAGAAACAGACATTGTTCTCAAGAAGCTGAATCTAGAATTAAGAGATTGCAGTAAAGAGCAATAAAGCAGCATAAAAGGTTTCAAAGACATCCTACTACCTGTGGAGATGATTAATAAAAACACAAAACACAACAGGGTAAAAGTAGTTTAAGTATTTCTCTATCTGGAAAAGAAGACTGGTCTGATTTATTATTTATTTATGAATTCTATAGTAGTCTCCTGTACTCTTCTGTGTATTTCCTGTTACAGGCTCGATATTTTCTTCTGATCTATCTTCCAGATCACTTATCTTCAGCTGCATCCCTCTATCATGCTATCAATTTTAGTTATTGTATTGTTTCAATTCAAAATTCTCCATGTGATCATCCTCTTATAATTCTCCACTTGGTCATTTATCTGAAGATACTAATCAAAACTATTTTAAATTTGTTTTCTTATTACTGTAGTATTTGTGTCACATGTAGATATGTTTCTGTTGTCTATTGTTTCTTCTGGTCCTATTACTTAATATCTCTAAAAAAAATTTGCTGTCATTACCAGTCTTCTGAATGAGAAATTTTAGTGATAATTTAACCTATCCTCTGGCAGGCCAAGAAGAGGTGTATTACTCAAATCTGATCAGATCTTGAAGTAACTTAGGCTAGTTTGCAGCGTCACTAAGGTTCAGGATACCTCTAGTTTTCCCCCATATACGTGATCCACCCCTCAAGGTGTCCCAATTAGAGCCTGAGTGTTTGCTAGGGCCATTCTTCCTTGAAGGCTCTGAAGTAGAAGTTTGGTCTCCCTAAAACTGTGGAAATGCTGAAAACTTCAGATTACCCTTCAAATATGTTTGGCTTTTTTCAACACACTTGATGCTTGGCTCATTTGCATCTTATCCTGTGTCGTTAATCAGATGACTCAATGGAAGAACAGGTATTGATTGCCAATCTCATTTTAATTTTTTTAATTTTCATGGCTACATAGTAGATACATAGTAGATATATATTTTTGTGGCTACCATAGTAGGTATATATATATATTTCATTGGTACATAGTAGGTACATAGTAGGTTTATATTTTTGTGTACATAGTAGGTATATATTTTTGTGTAAAAATCACATCAAAGTAAACAGGGTATCCATTACCTCAAACATTTATCCTTTCTTTGTGTTACAACCAAATTATATGCTTTTAGTTATTTTAAAGTGTACAATAAATCATTATTGACTGTAGTCACCTTGTGCTATCAAATACTAGGTCCTATTCATTCTATCTAACCATATTTTTAAACCCATTAATTATTCCCATCCTCACTACCTTTTGCAACCTCTGGTAACCATGATTTTACTCTCTCTCTCCATGAGTTCCATTGTTTTAATTTTTAGCTCTCACAAATAAGTGAGAACATAGGAAGTTTGTCTGCGGTGCCTGGCTTATTTCATTTAACGTATCTTCCAGTTCCATCCATGTTGTCGTAAATGACAGGATATTATATTTATGGCTGAATAGTACTCCACTGTGTATATGTACATTTTCCTTATCAATTTGTCTGTTGACAGACACTTGGGTTGCTTCCAAATCTTGGCAGAGCAGTGCTGCAACTAACTATGGAAGTGCAGATATCTCTTCAATATACTGATTTTCTCTCTTTTGGGTACATACCTAGCAGTGGTATTGCTGAATTGTATGGCAGTTCTATTTTTAGTGTTTTTGAGGAACTGCCAAACTGTTGTTTACAGTGGTTGTACTAATTTCATTTCCACCAACAGGATTCCTGTTTCTCCTCTTCCTTGCCAGCATTTGTTATTGCCTGTCTTTTGGACAAAAGCCTTTTAACTGGGATAAGATGATATCTCACTGTAGTTGGGATTTGCATTTCTCTGATGATCAGTGATGTTGTGCACACTTTTATATCCTTGTTTGCCATTTGCATGCCTTCTTTTGAGAAATGTCTACTTATATCTTTTGCCATTTTTAATTGGATTAGATTTTTTTTCTTATTGAGTTGTTTGAGCTCCTTATATATTCTGGTTAATAATCCCTTATCAGATAGATAGCTTGAAAATATTTACCTCCATTCTGTGGACTGTTTCTTCAATTTGTTGATTGTATCCTTTGCTGTGCAGAAGCTATTTACTTGATGTGAACCCATTTGTCCATTTTTGCTTTGGTTGCCTCTGCTTGTATAGTATTACTCAAGAAATCTTTGCCCAGACCAATGTCCTGGAGAGTTTTTCCATTTTTTTCTTGGAAGTTTCTTAGTTTAAGATCTTAGATTTAAGTGTTTAATCCATTTTGGTTTGATTTTTGTATATGGTGACAGGTGGGGGTCTAGTTTCATTCTTCTGTATATGCATATCTAGTTTTCCCAGCACCACTTATTGAAGATATTGTCCTTTCCCCAATGTATGTTCTTGGCACCTTTGTTGAAAATAAGTTCACTGTAGAGGTATGGATTTATTTCTGGGTTCTCTATTCTGTTCCACTGGTCTATATGTCTGTTTATATGCCAGTACCATACTGTTTTCATTATAGTATCTCTGTTGTATAATTTGGAGTCACGTAATGTGATTCCTCAAGTTTTGTTCTTTTTGCTCAGGATAGCTTTATCTATTCTGGGACTTTGTGGTTCCATATAAATTTTAGGATTATGTTTTCTATTTTGTGAAGAATGTTATTGGTATTGTGATAGGCATCTATTGAATATATAGATTGCTTTGAGTAATATATACATTTTAAAAAATATTCTACCAATCCATGAACATAGAATACCTTTTCATTTTTTTGACCTCTTCAGTTTCTTACATCAATATTTTATAGTTTTCATTGTAGAGATCTTTCACTTTTTTGTTTTATTCCTAGATATTTAATTTTAATTGTAGCTATTATAAATGAGATTACTTTTATGGTACGTTTTTCAGATAGTTTGGTGTTGTCATATAGAAATGGTATTGATTTTTGCATGTTAATATTGTATCCTGCAACTTTACTGAATTTATCATTTCTAGTAGTTTTCTGTCAGAGTCTTTAGGTTTTCCCAAATATAAAATCATATCATCTGCAAACAAGGATAATTTTACTTCTTTCCTTTTCCTTTCCAATTTAGATGCCCTTTATTTCTTTCTCTTCTACTGGTCTAGCTAGTACTTCCCGTACTATGTTGAATAACAGTGGTGAAAATGGGCATCCTTGTCTCATCCCAGATCTTAGAGGAAAACCTGTCAGTTTTTCCCTGTTCAATATGATACTAGCTGTGAGTGTGTCATATATGACTTTTATTATGTTGAGGTATGTTCCTTTCATATCCAGGTTTTTCAGAGTTTTTATTATGAAGGAATGTTAAAATTTAGCAAATGCTTTTTTACCATCAAGTGAAATTATCATATGGTGGTTGTCCCTCATTCTACTGATATAAGATATCACGTTGATTGACTTCTGTATGTTGAACCATTCTTGCGTCCCTGGAAAAAAGTCCAACTTGGTCATGATGAATGATTTTTTTAATGTATTGGTGAATTTCGTTGTTTGGTATTTTGTTGAGGAAATTTGCGTCAATGTTCATCAGGGATATTGACCTGTTACTTTCTTTTTCCTTTGAGGTGTTTTCTGGTTTTATTATCAGTGTAATACTGATCTCATAGAATGAGTTTGGAAGTGTTCCCTCTCCCCTTTTCAGAATAGTTTGATTAAAATTGATATTAGTTCTTTTTCAAAACTTTGGTAAAATTCATCAATGAAGCCATTGGGTCCTAGTCTTTTCTTTGCTGGGAGACTTTCTTATTATGGCTTCGATCACATTACTTGTTATTCATCTATTCAGGTTTTGGATTTCTTCACAGTTCAATCTTAGTAGATTGTATGTCTAGGAAATTGTCTATTTCTTTTAAGTTTTCCAATTTATTGGCATATAGTTGCTCAGAGTAGCCTCTAGTCATCCTTTGAATTTCTGTGGTATTAGTTCTAATGTCCGTTTTTCATCTCTAACCTTGTTTATTTAGGTATTTTTGTTTTTTTCTTAGTGTAGTTAAGCTTATCCACTTTCTTTATAATTTCAAAAAAACAACTTTTCATTTTGTTCATCTATTGTTTTAACCTTTCAATTTAATTTATTTCTGCTCTGAAGTTCATTATTCCTATTCTTCTAACTTGTGGTTTGATTTGTTCTTGATCTTCTACTTCTCTAAAATACACCATTAGGTTGTTTATTTGAAGTTTTAACATGTTTTTTATATAGGCACTTATGGCTATAAACTTTCCTGTTAGTACTGCTTTTGCTGTGTCCCATAAGTTTTTGTATGTTGCGTTTCTGTTTTTTTTTTTTTGTTTCAAGAACTTGTTAGATTAACTTGTTACGTTTTCTTCTTAATTTGTTCATTGACCCACTGGTCATTCAGGACCATATTGGGTAACTTCCATGTATTTATATACTTTCCAAATTATGTCTAGTTTTATTCCATTGTGGTCAAAGAAGATACTTGATACAATTTCTTTTTATGAAATTTTTAAGACTCTTTTTGTCCTGTTATGTGGTCTATCCTTGAGAATGAGTCATATGCTGAGAAAAAGGCTGTATATTCTGCAGCCATTGGATGAAAATAATAAATATATATTAGGTCCATTTGTTCTTAGTGCATATCAAGTTCAATTTTTCTTTGTTGATTTTCTGTCTAAATGATTTTTCCACTGCTGAAAATGGATGTTGAAGTTTCCAACTATTATTGTATTGGGATCTACCTCTCTTGATAACTCTGATAATGTGTGCTTTATATATCTGGGTGTCCCAGTGTTGGGTGCATATATCTTTACAGTTGTTATATTTCCTTGTTGAATTGATCCCTTTATCATTACATATAGTGACCTTCTTTGTCTCATATTTTTTGTTTTTAAATCTATTTTGTCTAATATAAGGATAGCCACTCCTACTCTTTTTTTTTGGCTTCCAGTGGCACGAAATATCTTTTTTCATCCCTTTATTTTCAGTTTATATATATATCTTTATAGGTGAAATGTGTTTCTTGTAGGCATCAGATCACTGGGTCTTTTTTTTTTTTTAATCCATTCAGCTAGTCTGTGTCTTTTGATTTGAGAGTTTAGTCTGTTTACATTAAATGCTATTATTGATAAGTAAGGACTTACTCTTGCCATTTTTTTCATATTTTTGGCCATCTCTTTCTTCCTTCTTTCCTTCTTGTCTTCCTTTTAGTGAAAGTGATTTTCTCTAGTGGTATATTTTCATCTTTTACTTTTTATTTTTGTGTTTCAATTATGTTTTTTGATTTGAGATTACCATGAAACTTGCAGGTAGTGTCTTATACCCATGATTTTAAACTGATGACAACTTAACATTTATTGCATAAACAAACAAAAAACAAGCAAGTAAATTGAAAACTAATAAAAATTCTGTGCTTTAATTTCATCATCCTGTTTTTTAACTTTTTGTTTTTTCCATTTATTTATTATGCTATGTCTTAAGTCATTGTAGTTATTTTTTTTGCTAGGTTCATCTTTTAGTCTTTCTATTCTGGGTATGAGTAGTTTATGCATCACAATTACAGTGTTAGTTATAATATTGTGTTTTTTTCTATGTACTTACCATTACCAGTGAGTTTTGTACCTTCATATGATTTCCTATTACTCATTAATGTCTTTTTCTTTCAAACTGAAGAGCTCCCTTTAGTATTTCTTGTAGGTCTCATGTTGATGAAATCCCTCAGCTTTTGATTGTCTGGAAAACTATTTCTTTCTCCTTTATGTTTGAAGAACATTTTTACTGGATATACTATTCTAAGATGAAAGTTTTTTTTTCTTCTGCACTTTAAATATGTCCTGCCACTCTCTCTTGGCCTGTGAAGTTTTCACTGGAAATTCTGCTGCCAGACTTATTGAAGCTCCATTGCATGTTACTTGTTTCTTTTCTCTTGTTCCTTGTAGGATCCTTTCTTTATGTTTGTCTTTAGGAGTTTGATTATTAAATGCCTTCAGGCAGTCTTCTTTGGGTTAAATCTTCTTGGTGTTCTATAAACTTCTGGTACTTAGATATTGATTTCTTTCTCTAGGTTTGGAAAGTTCTCTGTTATTATGTTTTTGAATAATCTTTCTACCTCAATTTCTCTCTGTCTCTTTATCTACTCTTTCAGGCCAATAACTCCTAGATTTGGCCCTTTGAGGCAGTTTTCTAGGTTTTCCAGGCATGCTTCATTCTTTTTCATTCTTTTTTCTTTTGTGTCTTTTTACTGTTTTCGAAAAGCCTATATTCAAGCTCACTATTTATTTCTTTTGCTTGATCAGTTCTGCTGATAAGAGACCCTAATGCATTTTACAATATGTCAATTGCATTTTCTGCTTGACTATTTTTAATTATTTTAATCTATTTGTTAAGTTTATCTAATAGGATTCTGAATTCCTTCTCTGAATTATCTTAAATTTATTTGAGTTTCCTCAAAACAGCTATTTTGAATTCTTAGTCACATATCTCTGTGTCTCTGGGTTTGGTCGCTCATGCCTCTTTAGTTCATTTGGTGAAGTCATGTTTTCCTGGATGGTTTTAGTGTTTGTCAATGTTACTGGTGTCAGAGCATTGAAGAATTATATATTTATTCTTACCTGCATAGTTCAGCTTGTTTGTACCTGTCTTTCTTGGTAAGCATTTCCAAGAATTCAGATGGTCTTGGATGCTGTAATGTAAATCTTTCATCACTGCAGCTATATCTGCCTTAGGGGACACCCAAGCTCAATAACACAGTAACTCTTGCAGACTTGTAGAGGTACTGGATTGGAGGTCTTGGGTAAAATCTGGAAGAATTTTCTGGAATACCAGGCAGAGACTCTTGTTCTGCTCCCTTACTATCACCCAAACAAATGGAGTTTCTGTCCCTTTCTGAGCTGTCTTGAGCTGAGATAGGGGTGACACAGGCACCCCTGAAGCCACCACCACCACTGGAACTATGCTGAGTCAGACCCAAAGCCAGCATAGCACTGAGTCCTGCCCAAGGCCTGTGGTGACTACTGCCTGGCTACTGCCCATGTTGACTTAAAGCCCAAGGACCCTACAATAAGCAGATGGTAAATCCAGCCAGCTTTGTTTCCTTCTTTTCAGGATGATGAGTTACCCTGGCACCAGGCCAGTCCAAAGATGTCATCCAGGACCAGGGTCTGGAGTCAAGCACCTCGGGTATTAATTAGTCCATTTGCATACTGCTATAAAGAACTGCCCAAGACTGGGTAATTTATAAAGGAAGGAGATTTAATTGACTCACAGCTCAGCATGGCTGAAGACAAAGAAAAAGCTAGGACCCCCTTCTCAAGGTGTCAGGAAGGAAAAGTGCCAAGCAAAGAGGGATGAGCCCCTTATAAAACCATCACATCTTGTGAGAACTCACTACCATGAGCACACAATGGGGGAAACTGCCCCCGTGACTCAATTACCTCCACCTGGTCTTTCCCTTAACATGTGGGGATTATGCAATTCAAGATGAGATTGGAGTGGGGGCACAAAGCCTAAACATATCAGGTATCTACCTGGTGCTTCATTCTACTGTGGCTGAGCTGCCACCCAAGTCACAAGAAAAAGTTCCTACCATTCTTTCCTCCCCTTTTTACGAGCAGAGGAGTCTCTCCCTATGGCCACCACTACCACAGGCCCATGGAGATTACTGCTGGCTATCATTAGTGTTCACTCAAGACCCAAGGGCTCTTCAGTCAGCTGTTAGTAAAAGCTGCCAGATCTGTGTCTCTCCTTTCAGGAGAATGAGTTCCCCTCTGGCACAAGCCAAGTCCAGCAATATCATCCAGCAGCATGGCCAGGAATCAGAGACCCCAGTAAATACTTCATACTCTACCCCACTGTGGCCCAGCTGGTATCCAAGCTGTGAGGCAAAGTCCTCTTTACTTTTTTTCTTCTTTCCTTAAGCAAAAGGAATCTCTCCCTTTCACTAACATAGCTTGGAATATACTGGGTCACACCTAAAGGAAGCATAGCTCTGAGTTTCACCCAAGGTCCACAGCAAGCACTGCCTGGCTACCATTGCTGATTATTTAGGGCCCAAGAGCTCTTTCGTCAGTAGGTGATGAGTGCTGCTAGGACTTGGCTCTTTGCTTCAAGACGGTGGGTTCCTTTCTGGCCCAAGGTGTGTCTAGAAATATAGTATGACAGCTAGGGCCTGAAATGGGTATTCAAGATGCAAGACAAAGTCCTCTGTACTCTCTCCTCTCCTCAGGCAGAAGGAATGAGGCTCTAGGACCTGAGAGCTCTTCTGCCTGGGGCTGGGGAAGGGATGACTCAAGCACTCCCTTGGCTTCCTAGGCTGGTGTCTCACTAGGTCGTGTGTACCTCAAGTCCACCGGCTCTGAACACAGCACAGCACCTGGACTTGCCCAGGGACTGGAGTCCTTGTGGCCTAGACTGCCTTTTAAGTTTATTTAGAACCCCAGAGCCCTTTAGCTCATGGTGGAGGGGCTTGCTAAAACTCAGATTCAGAGTGCTGAGATGGTTAATTTTCCTCTGGCTGTGGCTGGTCTAAATGCTCCCTCCATGGTGGCATCGGCTGTGTTCCACCCGATGTTGCTTTCCGCTATGACTGGGCAGCACTGAGTTCCAATGCAAAGTCCCACAATCCCTTCCCTCTCCCTCCCTCAAGCACATAGATACTCTCTCTGCACCATACACCCACAGCTCAGGGGTAAGGGAAGAGTGGTGTAAGCAATTCAAGACTTTCTTTCCTACCTACTTCAGTGTCTGTTTCCTTAAATGATGTTAAAACTACCCACTTTAGTGTCTCTTTCCTTACATGATGTTAAGACCAGATACTGTGATTGCTCACCTGATTTTTGGTTCTTATGATGGTGTTTTTTGTGTGGATAGTCGATCAATTTGGTGCTCCCATAGGGGGGATAATCACGGGAGGCTTCTGTTCAGCCATCTTACTCCACCTTCCTCCCAATCTCTTTTAGGAACCTCATTTGCCACTGGAATTTTGGTCACTCAAGTCCTAAATGCCTTGGCAGTTCAGAACTCCAATTGTTGTTTCCCCAGCCCTGTGAAAACACTGAAAGCTCTTCTGTGTGTTAGAAGTCTTAGGAGCCCCTCTAACTAGCTTAGTCATATCTTGGCATATGTCAAAAATCAGTAAATGACGTGAGGAAGAAGGCAATGGGCAGAAAATTTAGCTCCCCTCCATAAGCTTTCCTTCTCTCCAGGAACTGGCCCTTTAGGACCAGCTGCTTTAGCAGCTCTCTAGTGATTTGAGATCCATTGTTTAAAATTTCATCAAGATATTTAATTCTTAACAGGATTATTGTTCTGCCATGAAATAATCCAAAATAGCTGGAAGTAGAAGTTCCAGACTTGAATTTTTAATCAATTTTTAAAAATAAAAGCTTAAGTGGCTTTAAGATAAAGCGGCTGCGAACATATAAAACAGTAAATTTTGGGGAAAAAATTGTCTTAATTATCAAATTTTAAGGAATTTGAGGAGAAAAGACCAGAAATTATTTACTTCCCCGGAACTGAAATAGATAAAAAGAGACTAAACAGTGCCAAAGCTAAACAAATGCTTAAAATAATGACCATTACATCACATCTAGATGATATATTTTACAATACCCACTTTTCACAAGTTAAACATTTTCTTTATAGATCATACAGTGTATGGAATTTTTCACTATTATTTGAATTAATAGTTTTTTACTATACAGATTTTAATTTGTTCTTTTAGAATTTTTTTCATATTTGCGTGCTGTAACACACACAAAACTCATAAATCCACATGCATGTGCATACACACTCATTCTAAAAAATTAGAAGTAAATCTGCTAGGCCAGGGGCTGTGGCTCAAGCCCATAATCCCAGCACTGTAATCCCTACAATCCTTCAGCGTCGGAGGCCAAGGTTGGCAGATCACTTGAGGCCAGGAGTTTGAGACCTGCCCGGCCAACATGGCAAAACTCCATCTCTACTAAAGATACAAAAATTAGCCAGGCATGGTGGTAGGTGCCTGTAATCCCAGCTATTCCAGAGGCTGAGGCAGGAAAATCGATTGAATCCGGGAGACAGAGATTGTAGTGAACCGAGATTGCACCACTGCACTCCAGCCTGGACTACAGAGTGTGCTCCGTCTCAAACAAACAAACAAAAAAGAAGTAAACCTGCTAGTTGACCCCAATAGGTTTACAACAGGTTTATAGGGACACAATTAATCAGGAAATGAACACAATGAACATTTCTGATTATAGAGCCTCTGCTGGATGTGATGAATCCAAACCAGTCCAAGAAATGTTAGGGCAATTAAAACGAAAGCCACAGATGCATCTTTACCAGCCTAAAGCTTCTCTTTCTCTCAGGTATGACAGGAAATGCACGTGAAGTTAGTTCCTTAGCTTTAAAATGTCTACATGCTTTTTAAACTTTACTACCAGTTCAGTTTGTTTTCCAAACAACACACCAGCTTTAAAAGCTGTGCTAGATGTTAGGGGATGTTTTTCAGCTCATTCAAGCCTGTAACATCATTCTACCTAAAGTCCTATACTGTAAATTATGGATTTCATCAAATCCATTGAGATAGAACTGCACTACTCGGTGTGGAGAACCTACAAAAATGTCTCTGTATCTATTGCTGAAATTCAAAATAAGATTTGCAAAATTTAGAGAGAAAAGGAGTAAAGATCTAGGAAACAAGAAAATGAATACTTGTAAACTTTTCTACGTTCCCTCAAAGTACATTTTCATTTTATGTAATTTCAAACTTACAGAAAGTTTACAAGAATGGCACAAAGAACTCTTATCTAGACTTTACCTGGATTCACTAATTATTTGCGTGTTTCCCATTTGCTTTATTCTTATCTCTTCTTCTTCCATTCCTTCCTCCCTTCTTTCTTCCATATTTTTGAGCTACTTAAATGTTGTTGGAAATATTTTGCCCTTTTATCCCTAAATACTTCAGCGTATCTTTTCTAAAAATAAGGATATCCTCTTACTACAGAAGTTATCAACATGAGGAAATTTAATGTTGATATAACATTGCCAAATCTGCAGTTTATATTCAAATTTGTCAATTGTTCTGGTAATGTCCTTTTTAGTTATTTGTCCCATGTCCAGAATCCAATCTAGACTCATATACTACATTTAGTATTCATGTTATTTGAGTCTTTTATTGTGAAACAATTCTTCTTTAACCTTTCTTTATCTTTATTGTTTGGACATCTGTGAAGAGTACAAGCCAGTTATTCTGAAGGATGTTCCTCAGTTTTTTTTCTGATATTAGATATTTTAAATGTATATTTTTACTTAGCTACTTTCTGTATGCTCTGGCACGTTATGTCTAGGAAATGTATCTGTCTTGCTCACTTGTGTTTCCCCACCATTAGTACTGTGCCTGGGTACACAATAAGTACTCAATAATTGATGTTTGCGTAGACACATACCAATATGTGGCATTCATTTGATGCATATTATTTAATTTTTAATCCTGGCTACAACTTCAAATCTAATTATCCTTAAACCCATTTTGCAGATAAAGAAACTTAGGGTCAGAATCTATTAATCACCAAAATTACATAAGATACTAATTTGCAGTACTAAGCTCCAAAGCTGTCTCTTCATCACAGATCTCTTCTCTTCATACTATGTTCACTCTCTGAAATTTTTCAATCTTCCAGGCATTGTGCTTTCTGATTCTAGGGTCAACTTTAATATTAATTATGCTGCCAATTATTAAGATACAAATGTAACTGAATGGAATGACGTAAACCTAAGTGCTAACATATTTTTATCTGCTAAATACATGAATATATGCATCTTCCTATGTTCAGTAGTTTCTGAGGCTATTTCATATTCTTATATCATTTGTCTCCAAATATAGTTTATAATAAGAATAGAAATTACCTTTGAACATATAACAAAGTATTATGTTACTTCAAGATCTGTGAAATTGGGCCGAGCGCAGTGGCTCATGCCTATAATCCCAGCACTTTGGGAGGTCGAGGCAGGTGGATCACCTGAGGTCAGGAGTTCCAGACCAGCCTGGCCAACATGGTAAAACCGTATCTTTACTAAAAATACAAAAAAATTAGCTGGGTATGGTGGCAGGCACCTGTAAACCCATTTACTCAGGAGGCGAAGGCAGGAGAATCACTCGAACCTGGGAGGCAGAGGTTGCAGTGAGCCGAGATTGTGCCACTGTACACCAGCCTGGGTGACAGACTGAGACTCTGTCTCAGAAAAAAAACAAAACAAAACAAAACTAAACTGAGAAATTGGACATCTTTTTCATTTTCTTTTTTTTTTTTTTTTTTTTTTTACAAAAAGGACCAACTGTAGAGCCAGTAGTTACAAAGATACTCTGAAGCAAGTGCTATGGAAGAGCCCAGGGATTTTTCTTTTTTTTTTTTATCCAATTTGTATTGTAAAAATATCTGTATTTTTTTACACTTACAATGATGGCAATTTGAGTTTTTAGCGAATGAAGGAGACACAGAAGGAGAAATTTGTATCTCATGTCTGAAATAGTTTAAACTTACCTTGACTTTTTTTATCCTGGCTAATGAAATTTTGTTCATTCTTTACTCAAGATTATAAAATGATGTGTGGGCCAATTGTATTAGATTGAATTAGAAGGGTTAAGTAGGAAATGATAATAACTACCATTTATTATATTCCAAGGCATTGTGCAGAATACTTTGTCCACAATTAAATGAATATTTAATGTAATACTTAGTCGCTTTTGTACTAATGTATTCATGACATTTTGTACCTATAATAATATCTAACATAAAATAACATTAATATTAGTAGCCATTCTAAAATTGGTCTTAGTTCTTGTACTTCTGCTCTGAATTTTTCTTTTTATTTTGATCAGTGTCATTACCAGGGCCATTATTTTAATTTACACGTTGTTGCTTTTAATTTATATCTCTAGAATTCTGGGCATGCATACATTTTTAATCACTAAAAAGAAAAATATAAAGTTATTATTAGGTTAGCACAATTACTTTTGCACCAACCTAATATAAAGAGGTCTCTAATATAAAGAGATCTCTTGCATATTCATTGTATTATACCTTAAAGGCATATGAATGGAGAAACTGTAAACCACCAGCAGCAGGAAAGTATAAAATAAATTGTTTTTACAAGTGGAATTCGGTGTTTTGATTAGTATCATTTTTCCGAATATAGATTGAGATCAGAAGTTTTATATATGGATTACTATGTTCAGAGTCTTATGCAATAAGGATATTAATTTGGATAATGATAGAAGCAGTAAATAAAGTAAGATGAGAACTCTTTCCCCTCCCTATCCTTAACTACCTTTCTGCACACTACTGAGGTTCTACGTATAGTTGATCACAGTCTGAAAAACTATACTAAGCACTGTTCATCCTTCTCCCGGCCACTGCTTTAATCCTACCTCCGAACACACCCTCACATAGACCCAATGCTACCACGAGAATGAAAGATGACAGTGACCTACACAGATGATAAACTTCTCCCATGTGACTACTGCCACAGAGTTAGAAGTGGAACATCCAGTTTGCTTCAGCTTTAATATCCAGAAAAGAAAATGAGCACTTTATGTACAGGAAAATTGTATTAAATTTCTTGGGAAAGGGCCATTAAGGCCAGGTTGGGTTTTTGAACCAGGATAAAACTATTGAATAAAAGATACTGCTCCAAGCAAGACTACTGTTTAACAAATATTTGCCCAAAGAATAATTTATAAAACACTAGTTGTCAGAGATAATCTTGGAGAAAGTGTTTGGTGTTTAAATATTTGGAAAATGTGTTATTACATGGTCGCCCTCCCATATTAGAGTAATAGTGACTCCAAGATGTCTTGCAACATGAAAATCAATTTTAACTTTGTTTAATGAAACATTTCCCGAGTACATATTAATGTTCCCTCATCAGGAAACAACTTTAAAACCACAGAAAATATGAGAATGTATGGTAGGCAAGGAAATTATAAGACAGAAAAAGAAAATCATCCGGTTCCAAAAAAATACCTTTCCAAAGAGAGTTGGACACCTCACCAGTTAATAGCACTGGCAAGAAGCCAGCATAAATATTGATCGCATTTCCCTTCCGGGAGCTGAACTGCTGCATTCCATCTGAAAAAAATCAGTACTTCCATATTTTGTGTTCTTAAAAAAGAAATAAGGAACCTAATTCTTTCTACAAAGCTTTTAAAATCCAGACCAAACCTTTTTTGTGAACATCATGTGCTATTTCTAAGCTGCCTGCTTGACACCTCTGCTGTGATGCCTTGCAGGCACCTCAAGGTTAACTTTTCCAAAATTAAACTTCGGTGAACTTTTCTCCATAAGTATGCTCTCTGCAGAGATGTCTTTGCAGGGAGTGGTTCTACCATGCTCTGTTGTTTCTGTTGATAACCTAGAATTTACCTTCTACCCCTCTTTTTCCACACATACCATTTTCCCCTCATCTATTGATCTTACCTCCGAAATCCCCATTTCTCTACTTCTCTTTACATCCAGCACCAGGATTCTAGCCAAATACATAATCATCTCTTCCCAGCAATATCCTCTTAAACATTTTCTGTCTGGCTTTATGTTGCCTTCCTCTTACTGCCCATAACATGTTTTCCACACTTTAATGAGATGGACCTTTGAAAGACACCCATATAACCAGGTAATACCCTTGCTTTACATTTTTTAGTGTCTTCTGTTGCTCTTAGGTTTAAGGCTCACTTCCTTAACCTGGCCCACAGGACCCTGTGTGATGTCCTGAAAACCCATGTCACTTATTTTTGCGGTGACTTTTCTCCTTAATTCTTTTCCTTTTAGTCATAACAGTTTTCTTTCAATTTCTCATAAGCCCTGTGGTCATTTTTGTCTCGATTTCTACAAATGTTCCTTCTTTCAGAGTTGCTCCCCATCCCATCCAGCGTACTCTCCCACTAAATGATGGATTTGTATGTATTCTTCAGAACTAATGTCTCAAGAAAAGCCTTTCCTGATTCCCTGGATCATGTTAGAATCCTATATGGATACAATCCATTCACTTACAAAATACTAGGTAATCAGTTTTTCAACAATTGAAATGTAACAATCAATGAAATAATGTATGTAGCCCTACTTTAGACCTTGTAACGTTCTATAAAAATAAAAGGCATTAAAATTAAAATGTGAAATAAATTTATTTATCACTATAGTTTGTTCTAAGGAAATTTTTCCTGCATGATTACAATTTATTTCATTGCAAATAAAACAATTCAATAGTTACTTCATATTTCTAATTAAACTGGCTTCTTTTTAAAAAATTTTTTTTGGCAAAATACCTGTTGACAATCAAAAAGAGAAAAGAATTAATTTAAAATTTTATTAAGTCCAATATTTTCCAAATGCCACATAAAATTGGCCAAATTGATGACAAGAGGGAAAATTCCTGTAAGTTTCTATTCTTTCATTCATTTATTTAATATCCAAATACCAAGACCTTTTTTATATTCCAGGCATTCATTTAAAAATTATTTTCTTTTATTTTTTTAGTTGACATATTATAATTGCACATACTTGCGGCATACAGAGTGGTATTTTGATACATGTATACAGTGTATAATACTCAAATCAGGATAATTAACACATGTGTTAATTATAATATAATTATAATATTTATTTATAATAATAAAATAATATTTATTTATAATAATATAATAATTATTATATAATAATATAATATAATATGATAATTATTTTATAATATAATTATTATTATAATATAAATAATATAAAGAAATTATAAAGATTATATTTTATAAAATTTTAAAGATTATATATTATAAATATAAAGAAATTATAATTTACATAATATAAAGAAATTATTATAATAATAATTTCTTTGCATTATGAACATCAAAAATCTTATCTTGTAGCTTGTAGCTGTTTCAAAACATAAAGTAAATTATAGTTAACCATATCAACCTATAGCACCACAGGTCACCAGAAATCATTCCTCCCATCTAGCTGTAATTTTGTATCTTTTAAGCAACATCTTCCTGTTCTCCTCTTCTCCATATCCTCTAATACCCACGATTCTACTCTGCTTCCAAGAGCTCGGTATTTTTTAGCTCCCACATGTGAATGAGAACATACAGTATTTATTTCTGTGCCTGACTTATTTCACTTAATATGATATCCTTCAGGCTGCTGTGAATGATGGGATTTCATTCTTTTATGGCTGGATAGTATTCTATTGTGTGTATATATCATCTTTTCTTTATCCATTTATCTGTTGATTAATATTTAGGTTAACTCCATGTCTTAGCGATTGTGAATAGTGCTGCAATAAACAAAGGAGTGTAGGTGTCCTTTTTATATACTGATTTCCTTTCCTTTGAATAAATAACCAGTAGTGGGATTGCTGGATCATATGGTGGTTTTACTTTTAATTTTTTGAGAAACCTCCACAGTGTTTTCCCTAATGGCTGTCCTAATTACATTTCTACCAACACTGAACAAGGGATCTGTTTTTACTGCATCCTCACCAGCATCGGCTATTTTTGTCTTTTTGGTAATAGCCATTCTCTCTGGGGTAAGATGATATTTCATTATAGTTTTGATTTGTATTTCCCTGACGATTAGTGGTATTGAGCGTTTTTTTCATATATTTGTTGGCCATTTATTTGTATGTCTTCTTTTGAGAAATGTTTTAGATCCTCTGTCCACTTTTTAAGCAGATTATTTGTTCTGTGAGTGTGTTGAGGAGGGTGTGTGTGTGTGTGTGTGTATTGTTGTTTAGTTGTTGAGTTTCTTGTATATTCTGGATATTAGTCTCTTGTTGGATGTATAGTGTGCAAATATTTTCTTCCATTCTACAGATTTTTTTCATCACTTTTTGATTGTATTCTTGGCTGTACAGAAGGTTTTTGGTTTAAAATAGTCCATTTGTCTTTTTTTTTTTTTGTAGCCTGTGCTTTTGAAGTGTTAGCCATCAAATATTTGCCTACTCCAATGTTCTGAAAAATTTCCCCTATGTTTTCTTTTAGCAGTTTTATAGTCTTGAGTCTTATGTTTCAGTATTTAATCCATTTTGAGTTGAGTTTTGCTGCCAGACACTCTTCTAGAGGCTAGTGAGCCAGAACTGAGTTGGACAAAGAAAGCTTCTGCCTTTTGCAGATTTTCTCTTTCTAGGTCAGATTCTCTGTTTTGCCTTGGAGTGAGGGGAGCAGTTAAATAAGTTGCCTTCCTAGATCCTTCTTGTTTCAAGTATTTCAGACAGCCTCACAGGCCCAAGGTTCCTTTTCCGTATACCCACCCATGGGGCTAGCCCCATCTTCCATGGTGACAGGAGACCATGGTGACAAGGCTCCTTGCATTCTGTCTGAACAACTTCTGAGTACATCTGAGTACAACTCCTGTGACTGGAGTTAGGACAAGTACCTTACATGGTTCTTTCCAGCACTCTGAAAATATCAATTTGAAATGAATGTGTTGATTGCCTTCAATCTCAGCTGAAGGGGAAAGATAGAGATTAGATTTTTGACTGGTTCCTCACAAACACTGTGGTATTTTACAGCTTTATAAATTATTTTCTCTTATCCTTTTGGCTGGATAGATGAAAAAACATATCATGAAGGAGCAATTGCATTTCCTTAGCTGCATTCAGCATCTTCATTTGTTTTTATTTGCAAATGCATTTTCCCTTATTATTTGAAGTGTGTTTTTCTTATCTGTTGTAGGCACTACACTTTATTCCTGTTTACTGATTTAAACAGATTTCTATCGAAGGAAAAGCACAAGATTCTCACGTTGCTGTATACTAAATTTCTGGCCTGGAATCATATGTTATTTGTGATACTTTAAGTGCAATGACATTTATGTAACTGTATTATTGGTTGCAAAATACTTTAAAAGTAACTTTATTAACTACATGAAATAGAAACAACAAATTCTAGAAACCTGTATTTTATGCTACAATCCCAGTAGGTGTTATCTTGTAATACTGCATTATGAAATCTCAGGGCTTTAAAGAAAGAACATTAGGGTTTATATTTTCTCACCTGGCATAAAATGTAATACAATGTTTCATCTATCTTCAGTGGTTTCTTTTTCTTGAATTATTTGTAATGAAAAAATATATTTCTACATGGCTCTGTTAAGAGAGAAAAAATAATATCGTGAACATCCATGGTTTATATTTAGAAAATTCTCTGATTGCTATCCCCAAGCCATCACTCTACAGCTCAATATTTATTTGAATTTTTATTTCAATTGTGAAGCTTTCTGCAGTAATTTAGAAAAATAGGTTATGCAGTTATAATAGAATTTGGCAATAGAATCTAGTTCTACCCTGGGATTATATTACAGGTAAAATTGTTCATTTTCATTGACTTGGAACAATGGTTTTATTTTTTATTAGATATGTAGCTTCTTGTCAGTTACAAATAAGAGTGATACCAACAAAATAAGAGCTCCTATTCATTAATCCCATAACATGTGCCCGGCAAGGTGGCATTACATAAATATGTCTCGCTTAGTTCTAATAGTGATCTTTTGGAGAAATATTATTATTTCCATTTTAAGGATGAATAACTGGATTTTGAGGTATGAAACTTATACACATTCCTGTGACTAGGAAGCAATAAAGTATAAGCTCTGGCCTCCCTGACAGCAAAGCCCATGTTCCCGACCTCTATTGTCAATGTCCAGTGTCCCTAACTCCAAAATATAGGTCTTCTTAATGTGATCACCTCACAAAATGATTTTGCCCATTATTTGTGCAAGCTGATATTCTTAGGTAGAAACGATAGAATATGATCTACAAGGCTTAGTTACATTAAATTTGAAAACAAATAAGGAGACAAAAAATTTCAGGGAGGATAAAGATTAGCCTGCATATGCGCATTGCAGTGAATTATAACAGTTTTATTAAAATGGGAATGTGTGGGTGCATGTGTGTGGAACAACACTCGGGCACACTGGCGGTGATCTTGAGAAGCAGGGTGCTGATGTGAATAGAATTGTTTCAAGTACTGTCTGTTGCCTGAATGCCAATATTAGTGGTACATTAGTATATTGATAAAACTAGTACATCTACTCCTAAGACATTTTATTTACTAGTAGATGAATGGTGGTGAAGGTTGGAGAGAGAAACTATGGGCTAAATAACAGAGAATTGAAGGGGAAAAAGTCAAAGCAAAATGTTGGGTAGGCAGACTAAATGCATTAGCAGCTTCTAAACCATGAGGGAAAATCCATATATGAGAAAATGGGATGGAAATAAGGAGGAGATGGGGCAGATGGTTATGCTGGGAGGCAGAGAACTGGAGACAAAGCCTGCAGTGATTCCCCAACATAAGCAGAACACCAGTTCAAGCAATACCTTATGCATGTCCTCTGGGGTTTGGGTAGGCTTGTGCCATGTGAGTTTCTGAAGGTGGAAAAGTGTAATTTTTCTTCTAAGACTGCTCTATAGGAATGCAGCGTAGAATTTTTCCCCCTAGAAGAATGTCTTCTTCTTGCAGACATGGATGGCAGCTATTACAATCTCCAAGAATGCCATTGTTCATAAAGTAGGAAGACTCATGAAGGTTAGTAGTGAGACAGGACCTGAAGCCTTGGAACCAGGAAGCAATAAATTTGTCATAGAGTCATTACCAGAACAAAGTTATGAAATAGAAGTGGAATTTTACGGAAAGCCTATAGTTGTGAACTGCAATTATTGTATTAGGTCACTTGCATGGTAAGGACAATCTTAATGCCAAATGCAATTAGAGCACCAAGACTGAAAATACATAATATTCAGATGTATTCGTTTGTTTTCACTTGCTGGCAAATAAATACCCAAGACTGGGCAATTTACAAAAGAAAGAGGTTTAACTGGACTTACAATTCCACATGGCTGGAGAGTTCTCAGAATCGTGGCTGGAGGCGAAAGCTCTTGTTACCTGGTGGCAGCAAGAGAAAATGAGGACGAAGCAAAAGTGGAAACTCCTGATAAACCCATCAGATCTCGTGAGATTTATTCACTATCATGAGACTAGCATGGGAAAGACCTGAGCCCATGATTCAATTACCTCCCCCTGGGTCCCTCTCACAACACATGGGAATTCTGGGAGATACAATTCGAGTTGTGGTTTGGATGGGGACACAGCCAAACCATATTGTTCCACCCCTGGCCCCTCCAAATCTCATGTCCTCACATTTCAAAACAAATCATGCCTTCCCAGTAGTCCCCCAAAGCCTTAACTCATTTCAGCATTAAAGTCCACAGTCCAAAGTCTCATCTGAGACAAGGCCAGTCCCTTCTGCCTATGAGCCTGTAAAATCAAAAGCAAGCTAGTGACTTCCTAGGTACAATGGGGGTACAGGTATTTAGTAAATACAGCCATTCCAAATGGGAGAAATTCGTCAAAACAAAGGGGCTAGAGGCCCCACGTGAGTCTGAAATCCAGCAGGGCAGTCAAATCTTAAAGCTCCAATATGATCTCCTTTCACTCTAGGTCTCACATCCAGGTCACACTGATGCAAGACCTAGGTTCCCATAGTCTTGGGCAGCTCTGTCCCTGTAGCTTTGCAGGGTACAGCCTCCCTCCTGGCTGCCTTCACGGGCTGGCATTGACTGTCTGTGACTTTTGCAGGTGAAAAATGCAAGCTGTTGTATCTACCATTCTGGGGTCTAGAGGATGTTTGCCCTCTTCTCACAGCTCCACTAGGCAGTCCCTCAGTAGGGACTCTGTGTGGGGGCTCCAATCTCACATTTCCCTTCCATACTGCCCTAACATAGGTTCTCCATGAGTGTCCCACCCCTGCAGCAAACTTCTGCCCGGGCATCCAGGCATTTCCATACATCTTCTGAAATCTAGGTAGAGGTTCCCAAGCCCCAATTCTTTACTTCCATGCACGCGCAGGCTCAACATCGTGTGGAAACTGCCAAGGTTTGGGACTTGCACCCTCTGAAGCCATGGGCCTGAGCTGTACCTTGGCTCCTTTCAGCCATGGCTGGAGCAGCTAGGACACAGGACATCAAGTCCCTAGGCTGCACACAGCACAGAGGCCCTGGACTCAACCCATGAAACCATTTTCTCCTATGCCTCTGGGACTGTGATGGAAGGGTCTGCCATGAAGACCTCTGACATGCCCTGGAGACATTTTCCCCATTGTCTTACAGATTAACATTCAGCTCTTTATTTATGTAAATTTCTGCTGCTGGCTTGAATTTCTCCTCAGAAAATGGGTTTTTCTTTTTCTATCACATTGTCAGCCTGCAAATTTTTCAAGCTTTTATGCTCTGCTTCCCATATAAAACTGAATGCCTTTAACAGCACTCAAGTCACCTCTTGAATGCTTTGCTGTTTAGAAATTTCTTCCGCCAGATACCCTAAATCATCTCTCTCAAGTTCAGAGTTCCACAAATATGTAGGGCAGGGGCAAAATGCTGCCAGCCTCTTTGCTAAAGCAAAACAAGAGTCACCTATGCCCCAGTTCTCAACAAGTTCCTCATCTCCATCTGAGACCACCTCAGCCTGGACCTTATTGTTCATATTGCTGTCAGCCTTTTAGCCAAAGCCATTCAACAAGTCTATAGAAAGTTCCAAACTTTCCCACATTTTCCTGTCTTTTTCTGAGCCCTCCAATCTGTTCCAACCTCTGCCTGTTACCCAGTTCCAAAGTAATTTCCACATTTATGGGTATCTTTTCAGCAATGCTCCACTCCCAGTACCAACATACCCAAGACTGGGCAATTTACAAAAGAAAGAAGTTTAATTGGACTTACAGTTCCACATGGCTGGGGAGTTCTCAGATCATGGCTAGAGGCAAAAGGCTCTTCTTACATGGTAGCGGCAAGAGAAAATGAGGAAGAAGCAAAGGCAGAAACTCTTGATAAACCCATCAGATCTCATGAGACTTATTCACTATCATGAGAAGAGCGTGAGAAAGACTGGCCCCTGTGATTCAGTTGTGCCCCCACCCACGCAGGTGCCTCCCACAACACGTGGAAATTCTGGGAGATACAACTGAAGTTGCCGTTTTGCTGGGGACACAGCCAAACCATATCACCACAGATAATAAACTTTAAGTTAAGGTTAAATTGGATCACCTGATGGAGAGAGACTGTGGATCACAGGATAAATAATACAGATTGCTTTCTGCTTGAGACATGCTTTTGTTGAAGGTCTTGGACTGGCCCCTGTAGTCATGCATCCCTCTTTTTGAAATTAGGCTTATCATATGATTATTTTGAGAGATTATGTTTAGCCATAACTCGTACTCCAATGATGAAAATCATTTATCACTTTTTACCCTTGCATAAGTATTCCTAAAAGCAGAGGATACGTTAACCACTGTGAACAAATTCCTCTGACGTATAGATTTTTGTTTGTTTGTTTGTTTGTTTGTTTTTTTGAGATGGATTCTCGCTCTGTCACCCAGGCTGGAGTGCAGTGGCGTGATCTCGGCTCACTGCAAGCTCCGCCTTCCGGGTTCACACCGTTATCCTGCCTCAGCCTCTCCGAGTGGCTGGGACTACAGGCGCCCACCACCACACCCGGCCAATTTTTTGTATTTTTTTTTCGTAGAGACGGGGTTTCACCATGGTCTCGATCTCCTGACCTCGTGATCTGCCCGCCTCGGCCTCCCAAAGTGCTGGGATTACAAGCGTAAGCCACTGCGCCCGGCCTAGATTATTTTAAATATGTCACTCTGTTGGCCAGTAACTTAATTCCAGTTATTGAAAAGCTAAGTATAATGCAAAGTATTTGGTTTTTCCAAGGCCACCTCTTAGTTGTCTCCCTTTTACATATTTACAATTACATCACTGTAGAAGGTCAATCCCTTTTCTTTCTCTCCCACTCAAACTTTATCATTTTAAACATACCTTCACCTTCTTGTTATTACTATTATAAAATATAATAAGTGTGAAAATGAGGAGAAATATCACATTTGTAAAGGAAGCCCCTATACAGCAGGTGGGGACAGTGATCTGGTTCACCTCTAGGACTCTGGATAAATAAACTCAGGTTCTTTTTCTTTTTCATTTCGTTTTCTTCTCTTTTCTTTCTTTCTTTCACTTTTTTTTGTTTGTTTGTTTTCTGAAACATAGTCTCACTCTCTCACCCAGTCTTCAATGCAGTGGTGTGATCACGGCTCACTGCAGCCTCTATCTCCTGGACTCAAGCGGATCCTCTCACCTCAGCCTGTTGAGTACTGGCACTATAGGCATATGCCACTAGACGTGGATAATTTTTTTCTTTTTTAGAGGGACAGGGTCTCTCCATGTTTTCCAAGCTTGTTTCATATACCTGAGCTCAAGTGAACCACATTCCTGGGCCTCCCAAATTGCTGGGATTTCAGACATGACCCATTATGCCTGGCCAATAAACTCAAGTTCTTACCTACTTGTGAGAAACCACAAAAATATTCCCTCCTTTGAATTATGGAAGAATGAATTATCTGTGTCACACCAGTAGCACTTAGCATGTGCCACTATGGAATTGCCATACAGTAGATATTTAATAAAGAATCTAACCCTCTTACCACCATAACTCAATGAGTTAATCGAAAATACTCAATTTTGTAACATGTGAGTTAATTAAATGGTCAGGCTGAATCTATGCAGCAGGGTAAACAGAATTTGAGAACAGATTGCAAAATTTAGGTAAATTCAAGTTTTTGTTTGGTTTGGCACCACCAAGTAGTGTTTCCTCACCCAGGCTTCAGTTTTAACAGAGATGATTCTGAATCCAGAATCATCTTTCTTAAGCTTCTGATTTCTTAAGAAGCATCAGAAGCTTAAGAAATCACCTCCCTGTTTAGGTGATATTTATTGGCCAGAACTGAGGAGATGGATATGGGAGAACACTGGAGACAAGAGAACCCATCTTCTCCCTCCTCGTTTTTGGGGGTGGAATTAACTGCATTTTCCATGTAGCTTTGTTTTTTTCTTTCATTCCCTGTCCCCACTCCCTCCAAGAAGGTAAGAACTTCAGTTTCCATCTCCTTTATCACCTGCTTCCTCCAGCCATTTTAAGAACAGAGCCAGCAAGAAAGATAAGCAGCCAGTTGTCTATAGTGTTCCATCCAAATTTATGTTACTGTACTGTGTTTTGTAGGAAGAAGGAGAAATTTTAGAAAGTTTTTTTCCTTTGACGAAATAACTTGTCCTACCTTTTCATAATGATGCTCCTTTTGTAGTAACACAAAAACATCTGTTGGTAACAAAAAAAAAACTTGATTTTTTACAATAAAAGTTAAAAGTCAGTCTCAAGCATACCAGTGAACTCACAGGGGCAGCACCAGATTTCTAAGTGTTTCAAAGGCTAAACAGCCTTGTAGGCCACTTGCTTGGGGCTAGTCACAGTTTCAACGTTAGATTGTGCGACATTGCTTTTCATTGTCATATTTTTGTAAAGCTTGATTTTCATTGGTTTCTGTGGTATGATGCAAGTACAACACAAAAGGCAGTGAGGAAAGGGAAGTGAGGATGGGGATGTCTAACATTATTCCAAAGTTTAGGAGATTGTTTTGGGTCCAACAGGAACATGGATTCCCTTAGTAAGTCACTGTGATAATTTAAGAATGAAATAGAAATAATGTTTTACCTTCAGTTAATATATATTAATGAATCATGTTGCTACGAGGTTGTTAGGATATAACTATTAAGGATATAAAAATTAAGTTGTTTACACCTAACTAATTAACAAACAGAACTCACATATTTCTTTTGGCCTAGGGGTACCGTGTAAATATTACTAAGACACTAAAATTCTGCAAAATGAGAAAGTTTAGAAACCTCTAGGTTGCGGAGTTATTCTAAGTGTCACTAAGGCTCCTTAGATCCTTGTGAGCCTATAAAATAATTAAAAACTCCCATCATGAGAATGTGTCAAAAACTGTAATTTTGAGAATATTGATCCCTATGTGTTTACTTGAAACAAAAAAACATACTGGGGCATGTTACTTAGAGACAAGTTTCATCTGCTATGGGTCAAACGTCACCTAATACGTATGTGTTAAAATGGAATATTCAGGCATTGAAGTTGTCATTATTACAAGACCCTTGTTACAGCAAAGAAACTGAGGTACAGAGAGAATTATTAACACAGCAAAGCAATGAGAAAACGTGACTCAATATTGTGCTTTTGAGGACATATGTTGCGTCTTATCTTCCAAATGGGGATGGAGGGCAGCTCTTATGCTGTGATTAAATAAAATCTGACTTTTTACCTTAAAATAATTCAATTAGAAATAATTTGAGTATCTTTTCCTTGTCTTTTTTTTCCAGCTGATATTTATCCATGATTTTATAAATATGCCTCAGCAAAGCAGGTTGGAAGGGATCTCATTTTAAACAATTCTGTTAGTGCTTTGCTACAGGCTGCATGTGCCTTCATTGTGTGTGTGTATATGTGAGTGAGTTTACTACCGTAATTAGAAATTACCTACTCTAATTTTCTCTAGTTTCCAAATACTACAGTGGTATCTTTGTGCAAGCCTAAATAAATTACTCTGTCAGGCATCATATTTATTTTAGTTACATGAAAGTTAAAAAAATGGATGGCTGGGTGTAGTATTTGCTGAAGTTAAATGGAAGGGCAAAAATGCTCTCTATTCCTTGAATGTTTAGAAAACACGGGAGTTTAGTTGAGGTAAAAAATATCAGTTAATGTCATTTTCCTGGAAGCTACCCTATTTAAAAATAGCCACTAACAACCAAAGCTATTGAATAAACTGTATTTTAGCCATTTGATAAAACTTTTCTTAGAAGTATCACTTGGATGTAAATATTTAATCTTGCTGAAATTATATTTGTTCAGGAAGTTTCAAGTATAGCATAATGAATATAGTCATAAAAGATGAATCAAAGGAGAATGATATAATGAAAAATCAGAATGGAACTCAAAGAGCCAGTCAATTTTACTTTTTTTGCAGATTTTTCCTGTCATCCAAAAACTAAATAATTACCTATTGAGTTTGATGTAACTTTTTAGAGGAAAAGAAAGTTTTATTCTGGGCCTCTAGTTTGTAAGTTCTGCTGCTCCTTGAAATGTGCATTTCCCACATGACCTTCACAAATGTTTTATTAGATTTAATTAAACAGAGACAGGAAAGAAAGGGAACACTTGAGGAAATTCTGGCCAGCAGAGAAGATAATATTGTAGAGTACTCAGGTTTGACAATTGTGGTAGTTTGTAACCCAGCAAAGAACATAAAGTTGGAAAATAAAGAAGCTAGATAACTGTACCTTGATTTTGTGATTGCTGAATGTGTTTAGTAAGGGGAGAGGAATAGAAAATATTTAAGGCATCGTGGGAAACCCCTTTGAAAGTCTGAGAAATGAGTTTATAGACCATGAACATTTTTTGTGTAACTAGCAATTCTACCTTTGGCATCAGAAATTTCATTGTGAGTTTAGTTTCTGTATGACATAAAAGGCAATGGAAATGTTTAGTTTTGGAACTTTATTGAAAGAATCATAAAATATATTAAGTATCAGGTACGTTTTTATACTATTGTATAAAAAGATTTTGATACCAGTCACCAAAAATTAATCCATATTTATATGAAATAAATATATTTAAGTGACTGTTTTAGGCCAAACTCTGAGTTAGTAGTTAAATTTGAAGTATTTAATTATCACAACCACTTTCTGAGTTAGGTTTTATTATTATCTATATTTTAAAGATGAGAAAACTGAGGTTTAGGGGGATTCCAAAATCATCAAGTAAGTAATGACATCAGGACTTAAACCCAGGCCATTTGACCTTAAAAGTATAGTCCATTTTTTTTTCATATTTTAATAATTCTGATATCAAGTGGTAGCTTAAAATTAAGGCAAACAATTTTGGATCATATTTATGTTTATTAGTGCCTGTCCTAATGAGGCCTTTTATTAAATTCAAAATGTGTTTTAAAATTTTATGGTGTCTTGGGATCAAGAAAATGTCATGTTAGAGAGTAAAACAAAGACCACTAGATCTTGGGAACGGAAATAAAAGTAGTGGAGATGCCAGGCAAGGAAATATAGATCAGCGAGAAAAATCAGAGTATTCTACTGAGGGGTCAATTCAGGATTTTTAAGCCATGAGAGGAGAGAGGAAACCATCATAGTTACTACATCATAGTTACATCATTTGTAACAATTGAAAGCAGCATTCTGGATAGGAAGGTATGAGATCAGTGGTACTTAGTTGCTTAAAAACAGTCCCATTGTTCTTTGCTCAAGAGAGTCCTGTGTTGAGTTCAGAGGGTCAGTTAGGTCCTGAAGATCTAAAATAACAGAGTCTCTCAAAGGTCATGGTTTTTCAACAATCTCATCTAGTTAATGCTCTTTGTGGAAGAACATAACATTCAGTTTTACTATCTCCATGCAAGTCCTGCAGAAATGGAAAGTTTTTCTTACTATTCTTTTTCCAGGGGCTAAATAGAAGAATATAAACTCAAGAGAGGGGGAGAATCTTACCTTTAAGCCAATAATTTAGAAAATGCATTGTATATATAGAACAAATTTAAAAGTTGAAGGTTTTATTTCAGTATGTATAGTAAAAGTAGGGCCTGAATAAAGACCATGTAGGTGCATCAACAGCTTCACTTTTTAAGGAAGCAAAGCATTGTCATGGAAAACAAGTAGTGGAGACAGTGGAAGAACCCTAATTTGGAAAATAGGGTCTTATTCAACGTAGTATTGGAAGTTTGGCCAGGGCAATCAGGCAAGAGGAAGAAATAAAGGGTTTTCAGATAGGAAGAATGGAAGTCAAATTGTCTCTGTTTGCAGATGACATGATTGTATATTTATTTAGAAAACCCCATCATCTCAGCCCAAAATCTCCTTAAGCTGATAAGCAACTTCAGCAAAGTCTCAGGATACAAAATCAAGGTGCAAAAATCACAAGCATTCCTATACACCAATAATAGACAATCAGATAGCCAAATCATGAGTGAACTCCCATTCACAATTGCTATAAAGAGAATAAAATACCTAGGTATACAACTTATAAGGGATGTGAAGGACCTCTTCAAGGACTACTACAAACCACTGTTCGAGGAAATAAGAGATGACACAAAAAATTGGAAGATCATTCCGTGTTCAAGGATGGGAAGAATCAATATCATGAAAATGGCCATACTGCCCAAAGTAATTTATAGATTCATTGCTATCCCCATCAAGCTACCACTGACTTTCTTCACAGAATTAGAATAAACTACTTTAAATTTCATATAGAACCAAAGAAGAGCCCAAATAGCCAAGACAATCCTAAGCAAAAAGAACAAAGCTGGAAGCATCATGCTACCTGACTTCCAACTATACTACAAGGCTACAGTAACCAAAACAGCATGGTACAGGTACCAAAACAGATATACAGACCAATGGAACAAAAAAGAGGCCTCAGAAATAATGCCACACATCTACAACCACTGGATCTTTGACATACCTGACAAAAACAAGCAATGGGGAAAGGATTCCCTATTTAATAAATGGTGTTGGGAAATCGGGCTAGCCATATGCAGAAAATTGAAACTGGACACCTTCCTTACCCCTTATACAAAAATTAACTCAAGATGGATCAAAGACTTAAGTATAAGACCTAAAACCATAAAAACCCTAGAAGAAAACCTAGGCAGTACCATTTAGGACATTGGCATGGGCAAAGACTTCATGACTAAAACACCAAAAGCAATGGCAACAAAAGCCAAAATAGACACATGGGATCTAATTAAACTAAAGGGCTTCTGCACAGCAAAAGAAACTACCATCAGAGTGAACAGGCAACCTACAGAATGGGAGAAGATTTTTGCAATCTATCCCTCTGACAAAGGGCTAATATCCAGAATTTACAAAGAACTTAAACAAATTTATAAGAAAAAAAACAACTCCATCAAAAAGTGGGCAAAGGATATGAAGAGATGCTTCTCAAAAGAAGACATTTATGTGGCCAAGAAACATGAAAAAATAGCTCATCATAGCTGGTTATTAGAGAAATGCAAATCAAAACCACAATGAGATACCATCTCATGCCAGTTAGAATGGTGATCATTAAAAAGTCAGGAAACAACAGATGCTGGAGAAGATGTGGAGAAATAGGAACGCTTTTACACTGTTGGTGGGAGTGTAAATTCGTTCAACCATTGTGGAAGACAGTGTGGCGATTCCTCAAGGATGTAGAACCAGAAATACCGTTTGACTCAACAATCCCATTACTGGGTATATACCCAAAGGATTATAAATCATTCTACTATAAAGACACGTGTACACATACGTTTATTGTGGCACTGTTCACAATAGCAAAGACTTGGAACGAACCCAAATGCCCATCAGTGATAAACTGGATAAAGAAAATGTGGCACGTATACACCATGGAATACTATGCAGCCATAAAAAAGGATGAATTCATGTCTTTTGCAGGGACATTGATGAAGCTGGAAACCATCATTCTGAGCAAACTAACACTGGAACAGAAAACCAAATACTGCCTGTTCTCACTCATAAGTGGGAGTTGAACAATGAGAACACATGGACACATGGAGGAGAACACCACACACCAGGGCCTGTTGGATGGTGGGAGGCTAGGGGAGGGATAGCATTAGGATAAATACCTAATGTTGATGATGGGTTGATGGGTGCAGCAAACCACCGTAGCACTTGTATGCCTATGTAACAAACCTGCAGGTTCTGTGCATATATCCCAGAACTTAAAGTATTAAAAAAAAAAAAAAAAAGAAAGAAAAGAAAGAAAATAGGGGCCTGGAGATGAAAGCTGAACTCAGAAAGTACTGATCTAGTTTAGACTACCCTAAAACACTTGAGCTCAATAGCATTCAAATACAGCTACACTCCACTGAGAGGCCCAACAATAAACATAGCCACCCCAACTGATGGGATGGAAAAGGCACAGCACATCAGGATGGAGGATGAAACACAGGCTCTCAAGTAGAAAGCATTTCTAATGTGTGCACACACAGACACACACACTCACAAATATCTAAAAGGACATCATGTTATATAGAATTTTTAAACACTATTGAAAAATCAGGGAAGATATTTGTAGTATTTTGCCAAAAATTTTGTTTCCCTAAGAATTCTTGTAATTCAATTGGAAAATAAAGTTTCCAACAGAAACTTAAGCAGATGATAAAAGGAATTGTCACAAAACAAGTGAACAATGAGTGTATTAAATATCACAGTATCACTAGTAACTAAATACATGTAAGTTAAAGAGCAAAAATGGTAAAAAGGTACAATTTTTGGATATTAAGTAAGGACATGAAATACTGCAAATTCCAATGTATTGAAGGAAAAATAGATCATTCCTGGAGGGCAATTTGTCAATGTAATTGTTAAAACTATAATAATTGTTTAATTTTAAAGTTTATCTTTGTTTTCTCCTAAAATCCCACACAAGATTTTTAGATCAAAGACGGATTTCTTATACTTCATAGCAAAAATTATTTCTCGATTGTAACATAATAGTTAATTTCACACTTTTTATTCTTCTATATTTTTCAACGTTTTTACAGTGAACAATGAAATTGAGAAAAAAATAACAAGGAATGAAATAAATATTTGTCTCATGCAATTGGAAAACATAGCGAAGGCAAGTCTATGGATTATAGCAGGATCTAATGAATTAGAAAAAATAAAACTGATAAAGAAATCAAAATATTATGTGCCAATCCATATATAGAAATCTGGTATTTTTCACAATGAAAATGGCATATAGAAATATATAATATTAGATGTGAGAAGCGGGGTAGTTATGTGGCTATATGTCCGAAACCCTCCAGCAATATTGAATATTTTACTATAAAATGTAAATTTTCTAAGAGACAAGGAATTTAAGGAGGAGCAGAAAATCAGTATCTATGGAAAAACTTGTCAATGCAAAGAAAAGAAAAACCTGCCTCCTAAAAGAGTTTCTGGGTTCAGAATGTTTTATTAATACCAGGAAAGTTTTTTTATTTGCTTTTTATATTTTATGTCATAGAGCCAATATTGGAATGTTTTGTTTCTCTTAAATTAATCTAGTTCAGTAAGTTAAAAAAAAATAGGGCCATTTATGAAATTTATTGATATAATTAAGAAAAGAGAAGAATCAATCCAGTTTTGATGGTGGATTGAACTGTCAGATGTTACACAGCTTTAGTAATTATATTAGTGTGATATTGACAGAAAAAAAGATCGACATTAATTAGTGAATTATAACAGAAAGTCCAGAATCAGACATAAATTTATATGAAAATTGATTATAATGGCAGCATTTAAAATGAATAAAGAGTGGGTTTTTCAAGTGGTGTCAGAACAAAGAATGAATTTTATCAAAAATTAAAAACAGTATCTTGCTCTCTACTTCATATAATGTGGTAAAAAAAAAAACCCAGGAGAAATATTGCTTCAAAAGTAACAAATTCTATTAAATATAGACAAATACATAACCGTGACTTGGAAAGGGCCTTTCTAAGCGTAACACCAATGATTGAAACCATAAGTAAAAAAATTGATGTATTTTGGTGTATCAACAAAAATATAGATGACAGAAAAAAGATAGATGGATTAATACATATAGAGATATTACATGCAAAAAATAGTCATGTAAATGACCAGTTTAAAAATAACTTATAGCCGGATGTGGTGGCTCACGCCTGGAATCCCAGCGCTTTGGGAGGCCGAGGTGGGCAGATCATGAAGTCAGGAGTTCGAGACCAGACTGGCCAACATAGTGAAACCACGTCTCTACTAAAAGTACAAAAAATTAGCCAGGCATGGTGGTGCGCACCTGTAATCCCAGCTACTCAGGAGGCTGAGGCAGGAGAATGGCTTGAACCCGAGAGACAGAGGTTTCAGTGAGACGAGATTGTGCCATTGCACTGCAGCCTGGGTGACAGAGTGAGACTCTGTCTCAAAATAAATAAATAAATAGAGCCTTGAAAAACATAACTTTATAAGAGAGTGGCTCTACAGTACCATATATTTGCCAGTATTTATATATAAGCACTCAAAATATATTTAAATCATAAACTTGCTATTGTATTTATAAGTTTGATGCCATGTGTGGAGTTGTAAGTAAACTATTCAGTATTTCTTATACCCAAGTGGTATATTAATTATTACAAACTTTCATGAGAGCAAACTGAAATATTTATGTCACCTTTGACCCCAATATTCCATTTGGAAAAATTTAGGTTAACAAAGAAAGAAATAGATTCACAAGATATTTCTGAAGCATGCTCAAACTGATGTTTTTTTTAGAAGGGTCAAATTGGTATTAATGCACAAGTCCAATCAGGTATTTGAATGTAAATAATTATGGTAGATCTGCACATTGCAATGTGATATGGTTTCTTAAAAATGTTTTTGTGGAAGATGCTTCAAAATGAGAAAGTAATTTTTTTAATGTTTTATTTTTACTTTTTAGACACGGAGTGTCTCTCTATCACCCAGGCTGGAATGCAGTAGCGCAATTTCGGCTCACTGCAACCTCCGCCTCTTGGGTTCAAGTGTTTCTCCTGCTTCAGCCTCCCTAGTAGCTGGGATTACAGGTGCAAACTACCACACCTGGCTAATTTTTGTAGTTGTAGTAGAGACGGAGTTTCACCTTGTTAGCCAGGCTGGTCTCCAACTCCTGAGCTCAAGTCATACACTCGTCTCAGCCTCCCGAAGTTCTGGGATTACAGGTGTGAGCCGCTGTGGCTGGCCTGAGAAAGTAATTTTTAACATAGTGTTACGTGAAAACAAATCAGTTCGTAAGGACATTCTATTTAAAAATATATATTAGAGAAAACAAAGAAAAACTTCAAAAACTTTTTGTTTCTTTTTATCTTTAAAATATAATGAATTAATTTTTAACTTTGCAATGCCTACAAACTAATGGGTGACTGCGTGTAGACTGCTTTATTATGTGTAGAATTTCTTGTACATGATATACAGCATTGAATAGATATACATAAAAATGTTTTGTGTACATAAAGAATGTAAAATAACTAATAGACTATTAAATATTTTACTTTCTGTAATTGTCTCATTTTAAACAGAGGATGGAAATGGTTAAGTTAAAAGAGAAAAGTTCTCTTTCTCTTTAAAAGAAAAATCAAGGAACCAAAGCTTCTCCAGAAGAAAAGATCCTAATTTTGTGGTTCACCGGTGTATGACTTTGGAGCAATAGATAAATACATTTGGTGAATTGATCCGTGACCTGAGCAGCGGTCAGCTAAATCAGCTAATTTGCCATGTGAATATGCACACTGCATTAAGTAAAATTAAGAGATGATTACCGAGTTCAGGTTAAATTCATATTACTGTGAACTGATTTCTTAATTTTTAGAGAGCTCTGAAATTGAGAAGCATAACTCAAAATGTAAAACTTATTAATCTGAGTTCCTCAAAGAGGAAATGAAGCATAATTACTTACGTTTCCAGTATAAACACGTAATATGAGTTCATCAGCTTCATATGTCAAGGCACATATTTAAACAATTTTTCTTTAAGACATTTCACAAAGTTAGGTAATTCCACAATGTAGGTTAACATGGCAATTCTAGTTAAGGGTAGGATTAAGAAACTTACATCAGTTGGGCAGAAGATCACTGAGCCAAACACGTAATAGAAGCACAACATAAGTTTTTGAAGATAAACATTTACCATCATGCAAAATTCTTTGTCCAGAAAAAAAGTTTGTTCAACCTGCCTTATGTCATCTTCTTTCACATGAGCAAAATAATTTAATCTTGATAGCTCTCTAGGCATTATTATTTTTGTTTTATAGAAATTGAAATTAAGTTTTTCAGTGAGTTTTTGAAGTTTTCACAGCTAGTGAGTAGAAAAACCAGACTTAGAATGTTTGCTCTTCTGTGCAGAAAACATACAACTAACATGCATCTCACCATAAACATGCATGTTGCATGCATGAACATCCATATAGGTTAAAAAATTTTTCTGAAGACCAGACAGTATTCACAAACTCTATTAAGACAGTTATCATTTTACTCTCCCAGCCTGTGTGGCATAGAAAAATTTCTCTCTGTCCCCTCTCTGTCTCTTTCTCTCTTTCATTCTCTTTCTCTCAATCTGTCTCTCTCTCTCGCTCGCTATATATATATGTGTATATATATATATATATACATATATACACACACATATATACATGCACACACACACACACATTCAAATATAGTCAGTGAATATATGCATTTAGTTTTTGACAAATATTTTGATGTATATTTTCTAAGAGACTACCTATGTGTAAATTGAAAATAAGAATTTCAAATGATTCATATTGATAGTGAATTTGTGATGTTTTCTATGTAAATGAGAGTTCCAAAACTCATTAAGAAGTACTTATCTGTACTCCTCTATAAAATGAAGATGAAGGTCTTGACCTAGTAAGTACTTTACACATATATCTACATTTCTATAATTTTATTCATCAATGAATTTGCTCATTTATTCTGAAAAAAATTAAATGTGCCATAAAATAATATAAAATAATAACTTAATTTGAATTTCAAATTTTTTTTCTCCTCTCTCATCCCATAACACTAATGAGCATTTTCTTGTCAAAGTTGGGAGTTAAGAAATTTAACATTTCTAAATGATTCTGTAAACCTAGTTATTCTCCCACCCTTCAGCTGAACTGCTTTGAAAATACAATGTGCAGAGCTGCAGATTAACAGTACTTAAATGCACAGGGTTGATGTAATTTCAGGCTGCTTGAATTAACTGTCTCTGACAAGCCTTTCCTTGCAAACCACCAGCAGAAAAGTTCCTCTTTGTCTACAGTTATAAGGCAGGCCCCAGTCACTGGGAGTTTTCACATTGTTTCTAAAATATTGGTGCTCGGACAAAGTCGAATCATCCCCTATGAAAGCTTGACTGCCCAAAGGGTATAAACCCAATTGTCAGTGGTTTATTCATCTTTGACAGTTCTCAGTGTGATCCTAACAGCCTCTGGTAAAACAAGAAGGCAAGAGAAAATCTCCAGAGACCTCCTTCTATTCATTTCTGTAATAGTTTTCTTGCCACAGGAGACTTAAGAAGATTTGTACAGCCTGCTCTCTTTTCATTAGCAGCAAGTGCAATGCTGCTGGGTAAGTTAATGTGTAAGACTGTAGAAAAGAAGAGTGCTGTATATATGAATTTTTGTTGCATTTTAAAAACTATCCTTTTACTTAAGTGCAATACAGCTGAAAATATAAATAAATGGTAAATATATTTAATATTTTCTTAATCACAGACTTAGCATCTGGCTTCATTCTGTTTCTTGAATGCAATTCCATGGTTCACTGAGTTTTTGATATGAACATGTTAAAGTTATCGTTATTGAACTCACAAGGAAACTTGATTGAATTTTTAACACAATCATAATTCTTGTCATCAAATGTAACAGTATTTAATGATTTCTTTGTATTTCCGTATGCAACAAAATGCATCAGTGTTTTCAGGCTTAGTTTGGCCATTCAATTAAACTGCCAGGACTAAATTACTGTTCATGTAGTATCTTTATTTCCTTCTTTGCTAGCAAACTTATATCTGGTTAGTAAAATTTCTAACTTTGGTTGAGAAAAATCTACGTGTTTACGTTAGTTATAGCATACAGTAACTAACATATAAATGCATTTATTATATACATAAAAGAAAAACTCATTTCCCTTACAGGGTAGTATATATAATTTGTTGAGTACATGTTGCTATTTTTCTCTTATAATTTAATCTCTATTGTATCATATAAACTAATTTCCAAATTAAAATATTGAGGAAATATATTGCATATATTATAATTAGTAGATATATTATTTTTTTCCATGATGTTGTCACTGCACAAGTCATTAATGCTATCGAAGATCAGTATTTGATAAATTGGAGCATAGAAAAAGAAGTAAGACAGGATGAGTCAAATAATTACTTATTCTTTCTCTCTCGCTTGATCTATATATGTGTATACGTATATATATACACACACATATATACACGCACACATACACACACATTCAAATATAGAGTCAGTGAATATATCCATTTAGTATTTAGTAGTCACTTTTATAAATTAGTTATTTCTTCAAGATGCCTTTTTTCACTATAAGCTAGACAGTACCAAAATGTGAACTGGGTGGAATAAATTAATACTTCCCTCATTTTTAGGCCTTCCAGTATGAAACAGCTGAACTCAGCCTGAAGTTAAGAACTTTTTTGGCTTTTCTGATACAGTTTTTATTATTAGAAGTATGAGTTCTTATGTGACGTAATATTACATTTATAAGTTCTTAACCATTGTCATGAAGATTCCAGTGTGGACCTAGAAGGGTTAAGTTATAACATCTTACAAGGCAAAATAAGTGATAACTTTAAAACAAGACTGATGCAGTTGGCCCTCAGCTTTTGGTGAAATCCTATGTTTTTTCGATATGTTACAGAACAGCATATATTATATCTGTGATTAGGGATGTCTTAAACAATGAGCTGATTAACGAACTGCCGATAGAAGTGTTCTTTTCTTCCCCTACATCTTTAAATTGTTTCCCCTGACAGTTTGTGATGGTGTGTTGACATTTTGAAATATCAAAGCAGAGAATAACCATTGATACAGCTGTCTGACTTACCATGCTTCCTTATTATAGCAATCATGTTACCACGGGCCATACTTCTGTCAACAGCACTTCATCACAGATGACCCAATTGCCCATATATGCATGAAAGCTCAGAGCATTGCCTGCCAAAGATGCAGTAAATCAAGGAGCAAATTATGTGGCTGTTTCTGCAGCGCTTAGATATTCTTGTGTCCTCGTGGCCACGTGCTTTTACTCACTTACTAAGTTTCTAAACAGTGCATTAGCTGGAGGGTGAGTCCTTACATTCTGTTTGTATTATGTGTCATAGTAAGGAAGGATGACTCACTAGAAATTAGAATGTGGGTTATAATCCAGAAGAGCCCCTCATTTGTGAACAGGTTTAGGGAAAGAATTCAAATCAATTTTTATTTGCTTATTCTCCTCTGACCATTTAAAAAAGAAGTCATTTTATTTTAGAAACAAACTACTTGAATACCAAGTGGGTATGATTTCTCTAAAAATTAAAATGTAATAGTATTTCAGAAATTTTAAAAATTATGCTATAAAATTTTTGACAACTTATTTGTTACTTGACATAATACACATAAAGTGTTACTGTTTTGTCATGTCCTTAGCTATAACATATACATTTGACATACACATGTGTATGTTGTATATATTTTCTTTATAAAAGAGAAAAATTCCAGGAAAGCGGAATTTCCCAAATTCAAGAAGAATAATTGTATATAACTTAATGGCTTCTAGCTATGGGACTTTGTAAAAGGACCTAAGGCTGTGAATGAGGAAGAACAATTTTTCTAAAAAATAATTTTTCTTTTTCATCATAGAGCTTAAAGATTTAGTTGCCTCAAATTAATTGTAGAATGAGGTGGGCCATAACACATAAAAGAAATTAAAGAGGCCGGGTGCGGTGACTCACGCCTGTAATCCCAGCACTTTGGGAGGCCGAGGCGGGCGGATCATGAGGTCAGGAGATCGAGACCATCCTAGCTAACACGGTGAAACCCCGTCTATACTAAAAATACAAAAAATTAGTCGGACGTGGTGGCAGGCGCCTGTGGTCCCAGCTACTTGGGAGGCTGAGGCAGGAGAATGGCGTGAACCTGGGAGGTGGAGCTTGCAGTGAGCCAAGATCATGCCACTGCACTCCAGCCTGGGTGACAGAGCGAGACTCCATCTCAAAAAAAAAAAAAAAAAGAGTCGTGGAATTAAAATGGAAAAAAGACCATAGAAAACATCCTGCCTAATCACTATACTTGGTAGATCATTTTTTGCTTCACTTATTTCAGCTAAGTAGGAAATTTTATTATGCCTGACATTTGAGTCAGCTTAGTGCATACATACAATACTACTCTATTTCCAAATAGATAATATTTTTGTCAGAGAATGTATTGGTATTCTCATAATAACAAAATTTCCCCAAAAATGGCATAATCTACATAGTAACCTATAAATTCCGTAAGCTAGGTCACACAGCTAAGAAAAATCAAAGTTTTGAACCCAAATATTTTGTTTCCTGGGACTTCTCTTTTAACCACCATACAATAGAAATAGTACTCAAACTCATTTCTACAGAATATAAAGTAGGTATTAAAATAAATTGTGTCATCTTTTTTCATTGGCTGGAATCACACTTTCCAAGATAATTTGCTTTTGTCCCTCATTGATCTTTATTAGTCATCGGTTTCAAACACTTTGGATTTAATATTCTTTGTTTTTCAGCCTTTGATGAAACATGAATTATCTAAAAGTACTTGGATGGATCCTCTGTGGTGTCTTTCTATTTGAAGTAACTTCTTACAAAGTTGGTACTATTTTTGCAGTATTCAAAACTATTTCTGTATTATGACATTGACAAATACTTTGTGCAGCAGATTTTTACATATTTTCTTCCTTAAAAATAAATATATTTTGGAACCTCCCTGACCACTGTATATGAACTTTTTATACTCCAAGCTTACTCTTATCGTCTTAGCCTGTCTTATACTTTTTATTTTTTCACAGCATTGACTTATAGTGAACTATATTACATATTTATAATCTGATTGTTTTCTATCTCCGTAACTAGAATCTAAGTTCCTTGATAGCATATAGACTAGGTTTGTTCCGTTTTGTTTTCATTGCTGCACTTCAGCAAGAAGGAGAGTTTCTGGCATAAAATATAAACTTTGTTGACATGAATGTTGAACGAATTGATAATACCCAGATGTAACATTGCATTTGCGATGTTGTAAAAAATAGTGCTTTACATATGTATTTCCTAATCTTCACATCCCATTTACTTGCCAAGTAGTTATTCTTTTTCCCATTTGACAGATGAAGAATGTGAGATACATGGAGAGCAAGCAACTTGCCACTAAACAGGTGAACTGGTGTCAGATCCACCTCTGCTTGCCTTTAAAATCCATAAACAATTTTTTTGCTACATTACATTGCCTGATGATACGTTACACTTAAAATTTTTTTCATATGTTGAAAAAAGGAATAGAGAAATATCAGTAGACAACGTCATAGTTCATGGTTTGTCAGAAACATAAAATAACACAAACAAGACAAAAGTTTCCAAAGACCTCTAAAACAAAAAGACCCAGGGAAGAAATAAAAAAGGAAATAAAAGAACTAGAAAGAAGTGAGGCATGTTCAGAGAAAATTCATTTAGATCTAGCTTTTCCTTCCTCGCTGGTTAGTCTAAAAAAGCTTTCATTCTTCTTTCCCTGGGACAACTTAATACTCTTCCATTCATCACTCCCTGTGTGAATTCTCTGCTTTTGCCAAATGACTTTACTCAATGTCATCTGAACCAGGAACTGTGCTTTACTTATACAGATCTCTCACATCTGAGGTCTTCCTTTCCAATGATAGAAAAGCTTTCCATTCCTTTTCCAAAGTCTTTCTCCTATTGAATCTAGTGCTTAAAACCTTCAGCCTACAATTACAGTACGCCTTGATATAATCTCATGGCATCAGTTATTGAACTCATCACAAATTTTTTTAAGACATTTCTAATATAATTTTTATTTAACACTTGATTTCTCTCCATTCATCTATATTTTCTTTTTTTTATTATAAGGACTGGATATTTAATTCCTTCTATACTATATTTAGGAGCTCAACAGGGCTTGATTGAATGATTATTGTTTTAAAATACAATGCAACTTATAATTTACAATATATAATTCGTGGATGGTTTTTTTGTGAACAAGTATATAGTTTTTAGAGGCCTAAATTCTTTCTGAGTTCTATGGTAAAAAGTTGTACAGTCAGGTCAAACTATGTTTTAATTCCATTTTCACCACTCTTCTGAATGGTCTTTGAGAAATTCCTTATGTTCCCTAAAATTGGGAAAATAATACATACTTAACAGTGATGTTATTCTGACTAAATGCAATTATGTTCATATTAAACTCCTGATTTGGAGCCAAAGTAGGCACGGAGTAGAAGCCCAATAAATGCTAATTATTGCGGTAATGATCATAGTTGGTATTTCAGTGGGCAAATATAGGGACTTTACCACCATTCTTGCCCTAGTAATGAGAGCACATTAGTCTCCACTTGTCTTTGTCTTTACTGACATTTTTAACTCCCATTTAGTTGCCAGCATGGAAAATTAGTTTAGTGATAAACCTGCCCCATCAGTGTGACATCCAGAACTTCTAGCAACCAAATTCCAGATACCAGGAAGCACAAAAGACGGGCCTTGAACTGGAAGACTTCACAGTTCAGTTCAGTGACTACCTCATGAGCTTCAAACAATGAAGAATACACTTATATACTAAATTGCACAGTAATGAATAAAATTAAAGTAAAAATTGGGAAGGCCTGAAACTGGATAAGAAATAGTAGAAGGAGTGAACTTGATCTTCACTTTGTGGGATAATAGCCTCTGTACTGAATTACATATAGAAAGATGGACTTAGAAGGTAGGGGTGTTGAGGTGGACATTAGTTTTAGGGGAAAGTGCACATGAAACACAGTAAGAAAGGAATGTGTATGAGTACAGAACAGCAATGAGCAGTGTGACTGACATGGCAGGTGTCTGACGCAGTTGGAGAGGAAGAATGTAGCCAAATTGTAGACATGCTTAAAATGTAAATAATAGTTTCATTGTGAGATAGTAGGAAGTGGAGAGAAATCCCATGCTTATCATCTGGGCGGTATATGTGGAGTCATTGTCTGAACAAGGTCTAATTCATGTATGTGCTGTGGGTAGGCCACTAATTGCCTGGAAACATCTGGCCTACTTTCATTCTCTCCAATCGCTGCCCTCCTCAGCACTTCTAGCCCAAATAAGTGACAGGAGGTGCATTCAGGCTTGGACCTGATACACTTCAGTGACATGTGTCACACTGCCCTGAGTCACCCTCCTGTGTCAGGCTCACCAGTGTCAGTCACAAAAACTTTCTTCTGGGTTCTTGTGCATAACTGAGAGAAAGCTTCTGTTAACTATAGGGTCAAAACCTACTTAGGTATTAGAACAAATTATCCAACTAAAATGGATACATTTACAAATCTTAGTTTTATTTAGAAATAAAATTACATTAAAAATGAAATTGTAATTGTCTACAATATTCTATGCATTGGGATTCTATTCGGTTGGGTATTATTTGAGGCAAATAAAAATTTGGACCTCCTTTGTTAGGTAGAGATTTGGCACTGTGTTATTACTTCTGGAAATTACACATCTGCCATATAGAAGAGTTTGAACACTGTTGTAAGAAAGATATTTTTTGAAGAATGTTATTTTCTACTTTGGGTCTTTTTGCTTAAGACATTAATGATTGGAAAGTATGTTTATGTTATAGAGGCTACTTAAAGCTACATACATATTGTCTTGTATTAACTACATTTTAAACAAGCATTGGGTTGATAAGACCTTAGAGAATGTATAAAACATTTAAAATTACTGAAACATTTTTGCATATCATTAAAAGGAAAACACATTTTTTTCTTGTTCACATCAAGCTGTAGGGACACAGAGATAATTTTTCTTTAATTTTATGAAAATAACATTATTTAAATTTTTATAATGTACAGGTTTTTAAAATTTTTATTTCTAAGCATAAATATAAATATAAATACATTTTTAGAATTCAAACAATAGGGCGTTCAATATAGTCAAGGACACCTCATCATCATTAACACAAAACATCTTTTTTAAAGTTTCTTGATGGGATTTTACAAAGAGTTATTAGTGTAGCTAGACTACTTCTAGCATAAATAATTATTAATACAATATCAAATAGGTCTGTAGGTGAACTCAATTACAGTGGCACAATGGGGCAAATAACTGTAAAAGTCATTGGCATTATTGTTCTCCGAAGGTCAAAGGCACTGGAGTGGAGAATGGTGAAATTAGATGACAGAGCAGAATAAGAGGCTGTGATTGAAGATGTTCTGGATCACAGACCTTTATTATATTTTGATTTTTTTAAAGCTTACTTTATTTGGGCCTTTCATCAGTGAAAAAAAAATAGTGTATATCGTACTATACTTTGATTGAAGTATTTGAACTTGTTATGAACGCACATTTTTTTCCATCTCAAAAATATTTTTTTTCTTTATTGCAGCGCTCCAGCTGTGAGGCTAACTTCTATTAGTAGTAATGCAAATCTCTCTGACACAGAATAGTGCTTCTTTCTCTGCTTATTACAATGTTACATTACAACCTTTTATATCCATAAATATTTTACATACAAGAACCTGAACAGTTGAGGTGTTAACAGAGTTGAACCACTTGGAAGGGAAGTGTTTAAATTTAGCAATCCACAGCTAACCTAGTTACAACTGTTCCTAACCTTTCATTTCTAATAAAAGCCCAGGAAGTTTATGGACTTTTATTTTATTTTTCAACACAATGAGGTGAATAAAATCATCCAGGTATTGCTTCAGTTTTTGAGTCTGTAAGATTTTTTAAAATCTTAGCTTTTAATGAGGACAAGAAACTTGAATCATTTATTTATTCATCTTGAGCTCTAAACTATGCTAATAACTGGGTATACTTGGCTGTAAAATAAGATGAAGTTTATGTCTTCATTTAAAGTTCCAGTCTAGTAGAGGAAACATTTAACAAGCAAACCTACAATAAATGAGTATATAATTATAAATTATGGTAAATGCTGTAAAAAAGCTATGTGCTCCATGAGAAAGTTACAAAAGACACCAATTTAAATTGTTTATCTCACAGAGTAGGGCTAGTAACAGCAAGGGAAAATAGTATTGGTGAAAAAGCTGCTTTGCACAGAACAGTGCTGACATAGCCAAAAAAAAATAAATTGTTAGACATCTCAGCTAATATGCTCACACTACTTTTAAAATCTTGAGAATTTTTAGCCTCAATATGCTAAGATTATTGAAATAAGTCTTTATATATATTGTTGAAAGTCGCATTTATCTTTTTCTTTCAACTCTGTGTCATCTCCCTGTTTCTCTTTTCTCCCAAACAAGATTTCTCTCATCTGGTGATGTGAATAAAACTACATTCTTGTATTTGCGCAGGGCTGAGGCTCGTGAATCACCTTAGATCTATCTTCTTATCTTCTCCTCCCTCTCTCACCTCCTCATCCCAGTTAGCTGTGTAACTGGTCTCTGGCCATATTTGTGCTCTACTCCAATTCATTCAGCACCTTTCAAGAGACCAGATAAAATGGCTTTCATCTTCCATTTCTCTCCTTAAGAATTCTCAGTGTTCCCCTATTCTTTTGCACTTAGGACACCTCAAACTTGACATTCAAGACCCTTTAAAATGTGACTCTAATCTGATAAGCCAAACTCTGTTTACATGATGTGAACAATTCTAAAACCTCACATGATGTGGACTCCTGCTTAGAAGCCAAAGGAAGTCAAGAAAAGGTACTCCATTGGGTTATGCACAACGAAAGACAAGGGACAAAATAAAGCTTAGTTTCGAGTCCAGTGTGTGTTGGATCTACTCTGCCTTTGCTCTCCCTGGGCTGATATTTTAGGGAAACTGAGTCTGCCTATATAGTCTTCGTTGTATGTGCTAAGAAAAAAAGGTCACTTCTAAACAGACAAGCACCTTTTTACTCTTTCCAGAAAAGTGGACAGGTAGGAGATTGATTTTGGTCAACAGAACTCTCGAGTGTTCAGGTCTGAAAGGAACTCTAGGAAGGCAGGATTGAAAGAACCAGCAGGTTTTGAGGCTGTAGCATGTGACTTAACTATCTAGGTTCAAATCCACATGCCAGTTTGTGTTCTCAGTGAATTACTTTATATCTATGTCCCAATTTCTTCATTGTTAAAATGGGAGTAATATTCAAGTCGTATAGTTATTTGGAGGATAACTGAGTTAATAAGGCACTTACCACAGTGTTTGTTGCTTAGTAAGTGCTGCAGAAGTGTTTGTTATATAAAACAAATGAATCTGTTTTATTGAAATGACGATTTTATAAAAATTACTTTAAGGCATGCATGGCACAAAAAATTGGCTTAATCGCTAATATCAATGGCGTATACTTTTGATAATCAGAGAACAAATACTCCTCCACAGCCTCTCTTTCTATACAACTTATTAATACATCATTATGCTCTTAACTAGATAAATGATGCATAAAGGAGACTGATTAGGCAAATCAGTTAATGTGGCATAGTTTTAAGGAGCATCCTTTATAGCAACATGCAACTAAGAGCTACCAATGCACCAAGTACCACTGGACACCGAAGTAAAATGTTTTTCTCAACTTCTTATTCATATCAACTAAGACATAGCTAATATTTGTGCAGTCAGACTTCTATGTTTAAGTGGAGATGAGAATTATTTGGTAAATAATAATGTGGTGAATCAATGTGCACAAACCAAATTAATTGTAGTTAACAGATTTGTTTACTCATTTGCTTGCAAAACAAGCTCATCTGTTAGTACAGTCCAGCTGCCAGCCAAAGCAGCCTTCCTCAGGGCTGAAATCGCTTAATTAATCCTTAACTGAAGAAATGTGTCCCCCAAACCTGAACTCTCTCATTGTATCACTAAGAGTCCCTATTGTTGCATTATCAATTTGTAGTCAATTTTTTAATTATAATCTATTTCTAATGTCTTTGTGATGTAGTCAATAAATAGTTTGTCTTAGAAGTTAAAGCAACATCTGTGTTTTGCATATGTGATTGCTAGAAGGGGTCATCCGGTAAAAAGCCAGGATCTTCACACAGTAAATATTTAACGGTATAATTATTATTACTAACCTCAGAATAAATAATTGATGGCAGTTGCTAGAAGTTATAAAAGCAGCAAAATAGCTTAATTGGAGCTTAAAGAATCTATTGAAAGTTATTTCTTGCAAATTGTTTTTATTCGGAGGGTTTACATAAAAGCATAGAGCATATTTCACCCAAATGCAGCTTTTGGTATTCTAGATTTTGTAGGCTCTTCTTCACTCTAAATATCTTCCCATCCAAAAAGAAAAAATATACTTCAACAATAGTTGTTTCCAACAATAGTTGAGTTCCAAAGTAAGATTCAACAGAACTAGTAATATTTGCTTCTCAGAACTAAAGAAAATGTATTCTAGGACCTATTAAATATCACTATTTTCCCTTGGCTGAAAAGCATGCTCGATTCTCTTTTACACTGAAAGAATGATTTCTTTCTAAATTTTCATTTTTCAGCACTTATTTTTTTAGCCAAAATTAGGATTTTTTTTTTTAATTACCAGTGAGTTACTATGTAAATAATAGTGACTACCTGAGAGGCAACAATGCACCAGGCAACTTTGCTAAGTATCTTTTATGCATTATCTGGTTCAATGTTCCTGGCAGTCTTATGATTTAAGTGTAGTTGACTCCCTTTTGGACTTGAGAAAACAAAACCTAAGAGAATTTAAATGCTATAATTAAGAAACCAGGAGATATAGATGTTGTTTAGATTTTGTTGTTTTCAGGCATCTTTGAATTGAGTTGAAACAATTTGACTTTGTCAATAAGATTTAATTTATATGAAGACTCAACAGGAAAGTCATATTTAGGTAGGATCCATTTATTAGTATTTTTCATGGTATACAGAAATTAATATAGATTCTCATTCTTTTCTCAAATATAAAGTAATGCTATATTTTTGCTTTCCATGCTAATGCTAAATGCCATCATGTTAGGCCCATAGAGTACAAAGCAGATCTAGAGGACCTGGTCCTGAAGTACTCAGGTAATTATAGCCTATGAAGCATTGGCCTTTTTCGCAAATGGGGACAAATTCTGTGTATTAATATCTTCTTAAATCACCATCAATAATCTCAGGTATTAATATTTTAAACTAGCTCACAGTTACATGATTTCAAATGTACCAAAGACTTAAGGTATATAGGTCAAATAGCAAAATCTATTCAAAGTCAGAGAAATTTCTTCTGGGGACAGAGAAACAAAAGAAGCTGTGATGGACCTTTGCAACTCCTAATTTCACAGATCTAGAGAAGATTCAGGTGTGGAGGGAATAAAGAAAAAGCAACATAAAATATTATTTGGAAAAAAATTGAACCAAGTGTATTTTATTGGTCTTTAAATATATAGCTCTTCAAATTGAGATGAATTTTTCTATTGTAAGGCCTGGAGAACATCACCACACAGGGAAATGGCACAGGAAGCTGCCCAGAGCTCCAAGATTCAGGAAGTTTTCCGCTATATTTCTTGTGGTTCAGAACTTCAACATCCCCTGGGGGAAAGTTTGGCCAGCCAGGTTTGAAGAAAGCCATACACCTGCTCTAGCTTTGTGATCTCCTGTCCCAGTAGCCAATTTCAGTGAATGCTTCAAGATAGGCCAGGTAGCAATCCCAAATTAATTATTATTGTGATGGTTAATATCAATTCTAACCATGAAAATAGCTATGAAAAGGAACAAGCATAGTTGTAAAAATGTTTTCTATGCTGTTTTTATTCTGTAGCACTTTCTGGGACAAATATGATCAGAAGTGGTTGGCTTTTTAGAATCTGTTCACCTATTCTGCTTGAGAAACCATAAAGTCAAGAAATAAAGTGAGATGACTTACTATTCCAGCGTGTGGGTTTTTTTTTTTAACCTCCTTAACTTTCTCAAGAAGAAAATAATCCTGACTCCAATTCAATTGACTGTTAAAGCTTTTGGCTCCCCACCTGATCAGCCACATAAAGTAACTGCACTACAGATACTTGTCAGGGATTATAACATCAAACTCACTACTATTCAATATTTAATCAAAAGCTCTGTAGAGAGATAACAATACCTATGGCAGATAGCCTGAAGGCAATGTTGCGCATCACTTAAAAATAAAAAATAAAAAATCTATCCCCATATCAAGTCACAATCAGAGTGCTGCGTTATATACTGAAAACTTGCTTTCACTAATTGCATTTTGAATCTTTTTTCCTTAGTTCTAGATTTAGGAACATTTACAAAGGCAGCTAAATATGGCATTTATTGTAAAGATATCATTTAGATTACTGTTTCCTATATCACAAAGGGCTTCTTACACTTAATATTTGCCTGGATGAAGTCACACTTTTTTTTTTTTTTTTTTTTTTGAGACGGAGTCTTGCTCTTTCGCCCAGGCCGGAGTGCAGTGGCGCAATGTCGGCTCACTGCAAGCTCCGCCTCTCGAGTTCACGCCATTCTCCTGCCTCAGCCTCCCAAGTAGCTGGGACCACAGACACCCACCACCGCGCCTGGCTAGTTTTTTGTATTTTTAGTAGAGACGGGTTTCACCGTCTTAGCCAGGATGGTCTCAATATCCTGACCTCTTGATCTGCCAGCCTCGGCCTCCCAAAGTGCTGGGATTACAGGCGTGAGCCACCGCACCCGGCCTCAAGTCACACTTTTTAACACCATTATTGAGTTGAAATTTACGTATTATAAAATTGACTCATTTAAGTGTACAATCCAATGACTTTTAATACATTTACAGAGTTGTATAAACATTATAACAATCTAGTTTTGAATATCTATCATCCCCCAAATACCCCCTCTTGTCTCTTGTGGTCAATTCCTTGTCTTACCCCAGCCGAAGGCATCCATTTATCTGTTTTCCATCTGCATCTACCATCTCTCAATAGCATAGTATGTTGGGTATGCTTCCATATTGTAGTATATTCTTGTTTATTGCTGAGACATGTTCCACTCTGTGAATATGCCATCTTGTACTTACCCATTCACCAGTTGATGGAAATTCTGGATTGCTTAAGGTTTTGGTTATTACAAATAATACATTTTTGTGTGGACATACGTTTTTCATTTCTCTTAAGTAAATATCTAGGAATGTAATTGCTGGATCATCTGTAATTTTATTTTTAACATTTTCAGAAATAGCCAAATTATTTTCTGAGGTGATCATACCATTTTATGTTGTCACCACCTATGTGTGCAGTTCTAGTGTCTCCTCATCCTCTCCAACACTTGTTACTGTCTTTCCTTTTTATTATAGGCATTCCCAGTGGGTAAAAAAATTATATATCATTGTGATTTTAATTTGCATTTCCTTAACTACTAATGATATTGAGCATTCTTCAGGTGCTTATTAATTAGACATTTGTGTATTTCTCAATATTCAGATCCTTTCTCCATGTTTAATTTTATTTGTCTTTTTATTATTGGATTGAAAAATTTCTTTATATATTCTGGGTGCAAGTCCTTCATCAAATATAATTGTGTATATTTTTCCCTTATATGACTTGGCATTTCATTGTCTTCATAGGGTCTTTTTTAAAGCACAGAAGTTTCTTATTTTGATGAAGTTGAATTTATAAGTTTTTAAATGGATTGTGCTTTTAATGTTATATGTAAGAAATCTTTGTGTAACCCAAGGTCTTGAAGATTTTCTTTTTTCTCCTGTATATCTTATAGTTCATCTGTTACATGTTGGTCTTCAATAAGTTTTTACTTATTTTATATGTATGGTGTGAGATAAGGATCTAAATTTATATTTTTGCTTATGGGCATCCTATTAGCACAATTTGCTGGGGAGACTATCATTCCCCTCACTGACTTGCCTTGGCTTCATTGCCAAAAATCAGTTGACCACATGTATAAGGATTAATTTCTCATCTTAGTTCTGTCCACTGCCTTTCCTTATGCCATTATCATACTACCTTGATTATCGTAGCTTTATAGTAAAAATTTGACAATTGATAAATATAAGTTCTCTTATTTTATTTCAAAATTATTTTAGATTTTCTGAGTCATTTGCATTTCTATATAGTCATCACTTTCTTGATGGCTTCCTTTGAAGCCCAAATTTTTGAAATTAGTGTGAAGTCCAGAGTATCTATTTCTTTATTTTGTTGCTTGTGTTTTTGGTGTCTTAGCTGAGTAGCAGTTGCCTAATTAAGATGATAAGTTCTTTTATATATTCTTCCAAAGTTTTTTAGATTCGGGTGTTGTGTTTAAATCTATGATCTGTTTCCAGTTTTTTTTTTTTTTTTTGTGCAGTGTAAAAAAGGTGTTCAACTTTACTTTTGCGTGTAGATACCCTATAGTTCAAGCATCATTTGTTGAAAAGACTGTTCTTTCGCCCCTTTAACTTTCTTGGCATTCCTGTTGAAAACTAATTGTCATAAAGTATGGGTTTATTTTTGGACTCTCAAATTCCATTCCACTGATCTGCACATATGCCCTTATACTAGTACCACTTGTCTTGATTATTGTAGCTTTGTAGTAAGTTTTGAAATTGAGAAGTGTGAGTACTTTATTCTTCATTATCAATATTGTTTGGTCTATTCTGGGTCCCTTGTATTCCCATATGAATTTTAGGAGAAGCTTGGCAATTTCTACAGAAATCCAGCTGAGATTTTCATAAAGAATGGATTAAATCTATAGATAAATTTGGGTTAGTATTGCCATCTTAATAAATTAAGCCTTCAAAACCGTGAACACAGAATGTCTCCCTATTCATTGAGATCTTTAATTTCTCACAGTATTATTTGTAGTTTTCAGTACACAAGTATTGCCCCTCTTTTGTTAAAGTTATTCCTCAGTGTTCTACTCCTTTGATGCTGCTATGACTGGAATTGTTTTCTTAATTTTATTTTTAGATTGTTTCTAATATATAAAAATACAATTGATTTTCTATATATTGATCATTTGTCTTGCTTCCTTGCTGAACTTGTTTATTATTTCTAGTAGCATTTTTGCGGGTTCTTTAGAATGTTCTGCATAAATAATTATTTCTTCAACAAATACAAACTTTTTGCTTTATAATCCAAACACTTTTTTGGGCCTAATTGCACCAGCTAGAATCTCCAGTAAATATTAAATAAAAATTGGCAAGATCAGCTGTCTATGCCTTACTCCCAGTCTTGAGGTGAGAGTATTCAATTTTTATTATTATGTGCAATATTGGCAATAGGTTTTTTGTAGACGCCCTTTATTAGTTTGAGAAAGTTCTTTTTTTAATCCCTAGTTTGTTGAGAGTTTTGTGATAAATGAGTATAAGATTTTGTCAAATGGTGCATCTAAAGAATCATGTGGTTTTCCTTCTTTATTTTGTTGGTATGGTATATTATATTAGTTTATTTCTGGGTGCAATCTAACCTTGCATTCCAACTCTATATCCAATTTGGCTATGATATATAATCCTATTTATATGTTGTTGGATTGGTTTGATAATACTTTGTTGGGGATCTTGCATCTACATTTATGAGAGATATTGAATTATAGCTTTGTTTTCTACTGATACATTTGCTTGGCCTTAGCATTGTGGTAATTGTAGCCTCTTAAAATGAGTTGTTAAATGTTCTCACCTTCTCTGTTTCCTTGAAGAGTTTGCACAGGATTGGTATTATTTCCTTTTAAATTGTTTGAAAGAATTCACAGTAAACCTCTCTGGGGGCTGTGTTTCTCTGTGAATAATTTTAATTAGTAAATCAACTTAATTGTTATAGATTTATTCAGATTGCTTATTACTTCTTGGGTTGCTTTCAGAAATTTATGTCTTACTATGAATATGTCCATTTTATCTAAAGAGTGTAGGTGTTGGCATAACATTGTTATAATGTTTCTTTATTTTAAAATTTCTGTGAAGTGTGTCTTGCTGTCCCCCTCTGATTCCTCAATTTGGTAATCTATCTCCCCACTATTTTCTTTTTTAATATAGCTAAAGGCTTATTATTTTTTAACCTTTTCAAAGAACAGATTATGAAATACGTTCCACGTGCACCTGCAAAATATGTACATTCTGCTGTTGCTCAATGGAGAGTTCTGTAGATGTCATTTAAGTCCAGTTGGTGATAATGTGATTCCTTAGCTCTCTCCCTCTTTCCTTCTCTCCCTCCCTGCGTCCCTTTCTTCTTCTTTTCATCTTTCTTCCTTTCCTTTCCTTTCATTCCTTCCTTCCTTCCTTCCTTCGTCCCTCCCTCCCTCCGTCCCTCCCTCCGTCCCCTCCCTCCCTTCCTCTTTCCTTCCTTCTTCCTTCCTTCCTTCTGTCTGTCTGTCTGTGCATCCTTTCCTTCCTATGCTCTTACTTCTCACCTAGGCTGTAGTGCAGTCGTGTGAAGACAGCACACTACAATTTTGAACTCCTGGCCTCATCTTAGCTTCCCCAGTAGCTGCGAGTACAGGCACACACCACCACACCTGACTAACTTTTTTATTTTTAATACGTATCGAGTCTTGCTCTGTTGCCTGGGGTGGTCTTGATCTCCTGTGCTCAAGTGAACTTCCTGCCTCAGCCTCCCAAAATATTGGGATTTCAGGCACAAGCCACCATGCCTAGCCAATGTGATTTCAGTATTCTATCTCCTTAATGATTTTCTGTCTAGTTGTGCTGTTACGGAGAGTGGGATATTGATGCCTGCAACTGTTGTCGTTGAATCGCTCATTTGTACCTTGAATTCCTTGGAGCTCTATTGTTAGATGAGTATGTGTTTGTAAATGTGTAGCTCCCTAATAAGATGTCCCTTAGTTTATTATAAACATCAGTGTCTCTAGTAACATTTTTTTTCTTGAAGTCTATTTTGTCTGATATCAGTATATTCACTCTAGTTCTATTATGTTTTCATTGTGCATAGCATACCTTTGCTTAAAGTTATTTTAAACATATTTGTGTTTTTAAATCTGAAGTTTGTCTTCTATAGAGAGGGTATAGTTCAATTTTAAAAATCAGCCCAGCAATCTCTTTTTGTTTCATTTTAATGCTGAGTATTGTTCCATTATGTGAATATGCTATCATTTATTTAATCATTTACCAGTTGATGAACATATGAGTTGTTTTCAGTTATTATAAATAAAGCTGCCAAGAAATGTTGCACACAGATTTTTATGTGAACCTAACTTTCCATTTCTCCAAAATAAATAATCAGAATTGCAATGCAGGATTTTCTTAGTCCATCTTGCCTTGTTATAAGGGAATACCTGAGGCTGGGCAATTTATATATTAAAAAGAAAGAAGTTTATTTGGCTCACGGTTCTGCAAGCTATACAAGAAGCATGGTACCAACACTTGCTTCTGGTGAGGGCTTCAGGGAACTTCTATCCATGGCTAAAGGAGAAAGGCAACAGGCATTACAGGGCAAGAGAATAAAAGGAGACAGAGGGGAGGCAGGTGTCAGATTCTTAAACAATCAGCCATCATGGGACCTAATAGAGGGAGAACTCCCTCATTACTGCAAAGATGACACTAAGCCATTCAGGAGTGATCTGTCCTCATGACCCGAACACCTCCCACTAGACCCTACCTTCAATATTGGAGATCAAATTTCAACATAAAATTTGGAGAGGACAGTTCTTTGTAGATTCTGGATATTAGCCTTCTGTCAAAGGGATAGATTGCAAAAATTTTAACCCATTCTGTAGTTTGCCTGTTCACTCTGATGAAATTTTCTTTTGCCGTGCAGAAGTTCTTCAGTTTAATTAGATCCCATTTGTCTGATTGGCTTTTGTTGCCATTGCTTTTGGTGTTTTAGTCATGAAGTCTTTGCCCATGCCTATGTCCTGAATGGTATTACCTAGGTTTTCTTCTGGGGTTTTTATGGTTCTAGGTCTTACATTTAAGTCTTTAATCCATCTTGAGTTAATTTTTGTATAAGGTGTAAGGAAGCAATCTATAAAGACACATGCACACGTATGTTTATTGTGGCACTGTTCACAATAGCAAAGACTTGGAACCAACCCAAATGCCCATCAATGATAGACTGGATAAAGAAAACGTGCCACATACACACCATATGCATATATACTGTGGAATACTATGCAGCCATGAAAAAGGATGAGTTCATGTCCTTTGCAGGGACATAGATGAAGCTGGAAACCATCATTCTCAGGAAACTAAACACAAGAACAGAAAACCGAACACTGCATGTTCTCACTCGTAAGTGGGAGTTGAACAATGAGAACACATGGACACAGGGAAGGGAACATCACACCCTGGGGCATGTCAGGGACGGGGGGCTAGGGGAGGGATAGCATTAGGAGAAACATCTAATGTAGATGACAGGTTTATGGGAGCAGCAAACCACTGTGGCACATGTATACCTATGTAAAAAACCTGCACAATCTGCATATGTACCCCAGAACTTAAAGTATAAAAAAAGTTGGAGAAGGCAAATATCCAAACTACATCAAGGGTGATACATTAATTGCATGTTTAGTTCAATTAAAAATTTCCAAAAATTTTCAGAGTGGCTATTTTACATTCTGACTATCCATGTATAAGTGATCCAGATTTTTTGTGTCTTTACCAATATTTGTTGTTATCACTATATTTTTACTTAGCCATTCTCATAGTTATATAGTAGTATCTCAGTGTGGTATTAATTTGTGTTTCTCAGATGACTAATGATGCTAAATGCCTTTTCATTTGCATATTTCTCATCCATATGTCATTGTGGCAAGGTGTTTATGTCTTTTGCCTATTTCTAATTGGATTGCTTGGTTTTTTTTTTTTACTGTCAAGTTTTGAAAGTTCATTGGACTGTATATTCTAGATATTAATCATTTTTGGACATCTAGTTTGAAAATATTTTCTCGGAGTCTGTAGGTTATCCACTCATCATCTTTACAGGCCTTTCAGAGAGTAAATATTTGTAGGTTTGATGAAGTCCAATTTATCTTTTTTTTTCCTTTTATGGATTATCCTTTTTGTGTCAAGTCCCAAGAACTCTCACTAGTTCTAGATGTATAAACTTTTCTCCATTGTTTTCTATTTTTATAAAAGTTGTGTAATTTTGAATTATGCATTTAAATCCATGTTTCATTTTGAGCTAATTTTTGTATAAAGTGTTAGATTTATATCGAAGCTAAACATGTTTTGGTGTATACCTGCCTATTTGTTCCAGCAATTGTTCTTTTCTCCATTGAATTTTGCGTCTTTGTTAAAAATTGGTTAGGCATGTTTGTGTGGGTCTATCTCTGGATTCAGCTTCATTGATCTATGTGGCCATCCTTCTGCCAATACCACACAGCCTTGCTTATCATAGCTATATAGAAAGTCTTGAAATTGAGTAAACCTGTTCCTCCCACTTTTTCTTTTTCAAAATTATTTTAGCTATTCTACCTACTTTGCCTTCCATATATATTTCAAAATAATTGTATCTATATCTATAAAAGTCTTGCTAAGATTTTCTTAGCAATTCGATTAAATCTATGTATCAACTTCGGCAGAATTGACATCCTTAATGTGTTCTTTCAAACCATGAACGTGGTATGTACCTCAATTTATTTTTCGCCTTTTTTCATCGTTGTTTTGCAGTTTTTAGTTTTAGCAGTCAAGTCCTGTATATGTCTTGTTAGAATTAGCCGGCTTCCTCCGACACTACTGTATCAGGAGACAAAGGGCACGGCTTTCTTACTGCCAGGTAGGGGTAGAAGTCCAGGTTTCCCAATGGGCTTCGGTTGACCACCTAAGTAAGGAGAGACTCCTTTTTAATTTTGTGTGGGAGGGGGAATTATGGCTCCTTACTACGCCTCTCTTCAGAACACCTTGGCTGAGGGCAATGAGTTTCTTATTACTGCCCCCACTTGTCTCCACTAATACTATGGAGGTGGGGCCTTGTTACTCCCTAGATAGAGATGAATGTTCCAGCTCCCCATTTGGCTTTCTCTGACACTATCTTGAAGGGCACAGGGTACGGGAAACAAGGATTGCTTGTTATAGATTAGAGAGGTTGAAATCTAGGATCCATATACAGCCTTTTGTGGCATGGATGGTGTCGGGGCCAAAATTTTTTTTGTGGTGTTTCACTGGGGTTGAGCAGTTATTGTCTAAAAGTTTTCTGTGATACTAGGTTGCCCCTCTTCTGTCCCTTGACTAAAGAGGGCAGAATTTTGTTAGGGCTTTTTTCATCTGCACTCTTTGACATGTTTGGGAGCTGGCTTTTTCAGCCTTAAGTCTGGGAGAAATGGCAACAAAAACTCGGGCAGCTAACTACTGTATTATTCCTTGGATTTTACAGTACCTTGTGAATTTGTGTTCTTCTCTTCACCTTTAAGAGTGTATTTATATTTGTATTACATATAATGTCCAGGGTTTTCAGTATTTAGTGGGAGGAATAGGGAAATGTACATCTGTTCCATTTTCCAGGAAGCAGAAGTTACTACTTACTTTTTTAATGCATAAATTGTATATTTCTGTAGTTGATTGAGCTATTTTATTATCTCATTGATTATGTGCTCTGGTTTTTACCACAAATGAAAGGATAATTCTGGTAATTGTGAGGCAGAAATATATTGTTTTAACTTTTCAGCATTCACATTTTCCTTTATTTTATTCCAGGATTTTTGTTTCAACTTTTATTTTAGATTCAGGAGGTACATGTGCAGGTTTGTTACATGGGCACATTATGTAATACTGAGGTTAACTCAAGAGTTGGTTTATTAACCATTGTCTCCCCTCCCACCCTTCTAGTAGTCCCCAGTTTATGTCCACGAATACCCAATGCTTCCACTTACAGGTGAGAACTTATGGTATTTGGTTTTCTGTTCCTGCATTAACTTCCTTATGATAATGGACTCCAACTGCATCCATGTTGCTGCAAAGAACACAATTTTGTTCTTTTTTATGGCTGCATAGTATTCCATGTTGTGTATGTACCACATATTTTTATCCAGTCCACCACTGATAAACACCTAGGTTGATTACATATCTTTGCTATTGTAAATAGTGCCATGAGGAACACACAAGTGCATGTGTGTTTTTGATAGAATGATTTGTTTTATTTTAGTTCTATATCCAGTAATGGGACTGCTGGGTCAAATAGTAGTTCTGTTTTAAGTGTGGTGGGAAATCTCCCAACTGCTTTCTCCAGTGGCTGAACTAATTTACATTTCTATCAACAGTGTGTAAACGTTCACTTTTCTTTCCAGCCTTTCCATCATGTGTTGTTTTTTGACTTTTTCATAATGGCCATTCTTAGTAGTGTGAGATGGTATATCACTGTGGTTTTGATTTGCATTTCTCTGATGATTAATAATGTGGAGCAGAATTGAACAATGAGAACAGTTGAACACAGGAAGGGGAACATCACACACCGGGGCCTGTTGTGGGGTGCGGGGAGCGGGGAGGGATAGCATTAGGAGATATACCTAATGTAAATGACGAGTTAATGGGTGCAGCACACCAACATGGCACATGGATACATATGTAACAAACCTGCATGTTGTGCACATGTACCCTAAAACTTAAAGTATAATGAAAAAAATGTGAAGCATTTTTTCCTGTTTGTCAGCCGCTTGTATGTCCTATTTTGAGAAGTGTATGTTCATGTCTTTTGCCCATTTTTTAAATAGGGCAATTTGTTTTTTGTTTGTTCAGCTGCTTAAGTTCTCTATAGATTCCATATTAGACCTTGGTCAGATGTGTCGCTTGTGAATATTTTCTCCCATTCTGTGGGTCTGTTTACTCTATTGATTATTTCTTCTGCTGTGTGGAAGCCCTTTGGTTTAATTGGGTCTCACTTGTCAATTTTTGTTCTTCCTGTAATTGTTTTTGAAGACTTAGCCATAAATTCCTTCCCACAGCAGATGTCCAGGGTGGTGTTTCCTAGGTTTTCTTCTCAGATTCTTATGGTTTGAGGTCTTGCATTTAAATCTTTAGTTCTTCTTGCGATAACTTTTGTGTGTGGTAAAAGGAAGGGGTCCAGTTTTATTCTTCTGCCTATGGCTAGCTAGCCTTCTCAACACCATTTATTGAATAGGAGTCCTTTCCTCATTTCTTATTTTTGTTGACTTTGTCAAAGATCAGATGGCTATATGTGTGTGACTCTATTTCTGGGTTGTCTATTCTGTTCCATTGGTATATGTATCTGCTTTTGTACCAGTATCATTAAATTTTACTTGTTGCAGCTTTATAGTGTAGTTTGAATTTCAGCAGTGTGATGCCTCTAGCTTTGTTCTTTTTTGCTTATGATTGCTTTTTCTATTACGGGTCTTTCTTAGTTCCACGTGATTTTTATAAAAGTTTTTTTTTCTAATTCTTTGAAAAATGGCATTGGTAGCTTGATAGGAATAGCATTGAATCTGTAGATTGCTTTGAGCAGTATGGCCAATGGCCATTTTAAATATATTCATTCTTCGAATTCACGAGCATGGAATATTTTTCCATTTGTCATGTTATCTATGATTTCTTTTAGCAGTGTTTTGTATTTCTCCTTGTAGAGATCTTTCACCTCCTTGGTTCATCAGGAATATTGACTTGTGATTTTCTTTTCTCATTGTGTCTTTGGCAGGTTTTGTTATCAGGGTGATGGTGCCTTCATAACATGAGTTAGGAAGAAGTGCTTCCTCCTCAATTTTTTGAAATAGTTTCAGTAGGATTGCCACCAGCTCTTCTTCGTATGTCTGGTAGAATTTGGCAGTGAATCTATCTGTTCTGGGGTGTCTTTTGGTTGGTAGGGTCTTTTTTGTTGTTGTTGTTACTGATTCAGTTTCAAAACTTGGTGGTCTGTTCATGGTTTCAATTCTTCCTGATTCAATCTTGAGAGATTGTGTTTCCAGGAATTTATCCATTTTCTATAGATTTTCTAGTTTGTGAGCATAGAGGTATTCAGAATCATCTCAGGATCTTTTGAAGACATACATTCTTAGCTTCTTATTTTGTACATATTTATGTCTTTTTTTTAAGGTGTTTTCTCCATCTACTGCGTTTTCATAATCCTTGTAAATAAAAAATCCTGCCTTTTTTAAAAGAAGAATAAACATAGCTTGTATTGATAGCTTTGATATCGTAAGATTTACTTCTGGGCATATGAAAAATAAAGAAATACAAGATTTAAGGACCTCTGTCTTTTGTCTTTAAGTAATGTGACATATCTTGTCATAGGTGCACAAACAAATGGATTATACAACTCTTAATACATTTGGCATCCTCTAAGAATAGCATCAATTTCTATAGTTAATGATTGCATATTACTGATAATGCAAATACATACTCCAAGTGTTACGTGATTTAGATGAGTGAGGGATGTGGTTAAATATGCCATTTATTTGATGTTTCATTCTTCAGTATTTGTTTTTCTTTTTATTTTATTTTATTTTATTTTTTTGAGATGGAGTCTTGCTCTGTCGCCCAGGCTGGAGTGCAGTGGCACGATCTCGGCTCACTGCAAGCTCCGCACCCCCCCAGGTTTATGCCATTCTCCTGCCCCAGCCTCCCAAGTAGCTGGGACTACAGGCGCCCACCACCACGCCCGGCTATTTTTTTTTTTTTTTTTTTTTTGTATTTTTAGTAGTGACAGGGTTTCACTGTGTTAGCCAGGATGGTCTACATCTGACCTCGTGATCCGCCCACCTCGGCCTCCCAAACTGCTGGGATTACAGGCGTGAGCCACTGCGCCTGGCCCAGTATTTATTTTTCTTAAATGGGTTCAAATTTATGTTCATATTTTAATATATTTTGTAAAGTTTGCATGTATTGAAGTTAACCATCAAGCAGTGTTATAGATCAATCTGCAAGATTGTTGTCATAACAGGGAAATAACTCCAACTTCCTCAAATTTCTCATTTTCTTGACTTTAGTTGTAAGAGCTGCCAGTGTGGGGATAGTTGACTAACTTCATCAATTATATTTACTTTACTCCACCCCACAAAATTATAGTATCCTAGAGCATGAAGGAAAAGAAGTTCCATTTCATCTTTTTTTTTTTTTTGGCATAGTATCATTATCAACCCTCTTCTTATCACTAAATGCATTCTTCCAGAATGATCTCAGTCACTTTCAGGGCTTGCTTAAGCCTATATTAATGACTCACAGCTTTCTATCTGTAAGCTGTAAAGTCTCTTGAAACCCAGACCTAAAAAACAACCTACTAATATCTCTATCTTTAATATCTATACATTAAGTGTAACAAATAAATAAAATGTAACATACTCAAAATGCCACAGCTGTAATAATGACCCCAAATCCCTGTAGTTATAGCAAGCAATTTTTAATTTTTTTCCTTCAAAAATATTTATCATACACCACTGTGTTTGAAGCACTGCATCTGTCGGGCCCTGGTCATAGTGTCAAGTCACAGTATCTCTCTCAAAAAGCTAAAATCTGTAGAGACAGAGTCCCATAAATCAGGGGTCAGTATACTTTCTCTAAATGGCCTGATGGTGAATAGTTTAGGCTTTGGGGGACACCTATAGTCTCTGCTGCATATTCTTTGTTTGTTTCCTTTTAACCATTTAAAAATTTAAAAACCACTATCCCAAAACATCCTTTGCCTAGATTTGAATCTCACAACATATTTTCTCAACCCCTTGAAATGATTTCAATGCAGTGTGATGATGATTCTAATAGGAGATTGTTATTCTTATGGTATTTAGAAAATGCTTATAGAGGAAGCTTAGAGGAAGGCACACGAAAGTCTTTGTCTAGAAATGTGGCAGAGGCACTTTGGAAAAGTTATTCAGAGTTATTCAAAGTTATTAAGAAAAGTTATTCAATTCCACACTTTATACTTGATAATATCAAAATGGAAGACGGTAGAAAAGTTTCTTAAAAATCTTTGAATTTGGCATTGTCCTAAGTGTGTTCTGAAGAATGCTGGTTCTGCAGGATGGTAGTATGAGCTACTGTTAAAAGACAAAGGGGAGTTATATGGTTAAATTTAGTAAATACTGAGTTAAACAAAGCTAATTCTAGTCTGCCTGCAGCAATTATCAGAGCTTTTAATACGCATGTGAATCATGCTCTCTTGAAGTGGAAATGCGGCTGTGCCAAGAAACTGTTCCCAAACTTCTCTGCTCACAGTCTGTCTCCCACTATATGTTTTGCTTACCTTTTTTGAATTGAGATATGATTTACATATAGTGAAATACACGGGTCTTAAGTGCACAGCTCAGTAAGTATTGGTAAATGCCTACATCGTTATAGCCCACAACAATATCAAAATATAGAACATTCCATCCTAGAAAGGCAGGCAGCTTTCAAAGTGCATTATAATTGTCATTGTGTTTGCAGCCAAAATGAAATGTCAAACTCCCTGATGCCAGGCAACATGTATTTTACATCTTTGAACTCCTAGTGCCAAGCTCAGTTCCTGATATATGGTTGACCATAGTACTTGTGTGGTGAATGAATGGATGAATGAATGAACGAATGAAGACTGAATACTAACATTATTCTTCAACATTCTCTAAATCCTTTGGCAATATTTGTAATAACACTATCAGAGAAAGATATAAGAGACAACTCTTCAAACAAATGTTATTACAGAAGACCATATCCGTGATACTATTTAATGCATTATGAAACAATCTGATAGCAAGTGAAGAGATTTTAAATTAAGGCTGTCTGTGTTTGACAAAAGTAGAAAGGATTTGAATATTTTCTCTTAGAAGTTGGGATCTAGGGCAAGCATTTGAAATATAACCTTGAAGCTAATGAATAACAAAGGATGAGTCAGAAAATAAAGACATTGATTAATATCACAAGATCTCGCTGTCAAGAAGTCATTTCATTCTGAAAATTTAACTTAAATGATTAAAAATAGGAAGATAAAGTGACTTAAACACTGCACACTTCTCCCAGTAAAAAGACAAACGCAATGTTATAGAATTATAAAATGATACTGGAATGAAGACTAAGAGGAATAATGTCAAAAGTAATGAATAATTTATTTTGTTGTTTTTTAAACCACAGACCATGTAATACCCTCTGCTATTATTTCACTTTCCTCTCATGTATGCTATTCACTAAAACTATTGACATGATTATTAATGTGAAAATTATGAGCATTTCACATATAATCCAATTTAAGTAATGAAAGTATATCATTCAGGTAAACCACCCAAAATTTTCTGAAATATCAAGAATTTTAGAATTACCAACTCTTCACTTAAAAGTCACTGCTTTTACTTGCTCTATTTTCAGATGGAAAGACCAAATAACAACAATAATAGTAACTTCTTCCACTTTAAAGTGGAGTATTAATAAGTCTTGGATTGTTCATTTCTTTTGTTTCCTGTCGTTGTTTTGGCCTCTAGCTTTTTCTGTTTACACACTTAATTAGGAAAGGCCTGCCCTAAGACTCATCCACTATCTGATCATAGACCAAATAGCATGCAGAAGATTTTCATTTTTGCTTTTCAATCATATTCCCCATTGCTAAATTTTTCCACTGTTTAAAATTTGGCTAAACATTGATTTAGTGCCTACTGTATTCTCAGCTTATTAAAACACATTGAAAAGCATTCTTGAATATTTCAGCTTGCAAAACTCTGCTCCATCTCTAACTTAAAGCACAAAAGTCCTCCCTGAGCAATAAATGCAGATTAGCTCTCATATAATTTGGTAAATTTATATGTTACGTAGCAAGTATTTTATATCTGTGGGTCCTCTACAGTTATGAAATATACTTTAAGCTCCTAGTTTGCATTCACTATATATTTTGCTTAATGACTGACTAGAGTGTTAAATTGATGGTATACTGAACATACACCGATGGATATAGTGGAAAAAAGAAAAAGCATAGGTCTGAGTCAAGAGACTCCACTTAGTCACTGAGGGTACATATATGACTCTTGTAAAGGTAGTGAATTAATGGTTTTTAATGATTTTTTTCCAAATAAACTATAAAAAGAATCCATGACAAATTTTTTCTATTCCTATGTATATGACTTTAAAATTCTAAAGTGAAGCAGAAAGCTGAGAGTTTATAGTCAACCAAAGAAGCACAGCTTCACTACATGAAAGTCTTAAAGAACAATCTTTTCATGTCATAGCAAATGAGACCAGTAGATCTCTGTTCCAATGCTCTCCACTTGATACAACTCCTTCATCTTTATCAGAAGCACCACCATTCTCTCTAGAAATGGCAGACCCTTAAGGTGTTTTTTTGGAGATGGTGTCTCACTGTGTTGCCCAGGCTGGAGTCCAATGGCCTGATCTCAGCTCACTGCAACCACCACCTCCCGAGTTCAAGTGATTCTCTTGCCTCGGCCTTCTGAGTAGCTGGGTGCAGGCGTGCACCACCATGCCCAGCCAATTTTCGTATTTTTACCAGAGACGAGGTTTCACCGTGTTGGCCAGGCTGGCCTCGAACTCCTGATCTCAAGTGATCCACCCACCTTGGCCTCCCACAGTGCTGAGATTACAGGCATGAGCCCCCACACCCAGCCAGACTTTTAAGATTTTATTTCTACAAAATATCTTGTGTCTTCTCCGTTTTAGGGATAATAATTCTTTAATGGGTTCTCTTTCTTCTCTTCAAACTAATTAGCAAAATAGACAAATTTTAAAATAAGTGATTTTTCATCTACTAAATCAGCAGAGAACATGATAATAACCAGCAGCAGTGGGAGTGTGGGGGAGCTAATACTAATTGACATCCAGAATGGGATTGGAAATTGGTATATCTTTCTAGAGGGTAATTCATCAATGTTAATTGTGATCTAAAGCTAAGTTTCCTTTTACACGCAACAGTCTCTTCCAGGAATATTTGGCAAATAAAAATACCTATTACAGTGCTTTGGTTTATTATACTGAATGTTAAAAATAGCCGAAATATCAAACAATAAGGAATGGGTAAATTGTAGCAGAACTTTTCCAAAATTTAGTATGAATTAATTCAAGTATCTTTTGTAGAGAATGTTTACTTGAACAGACGAACAGTGTTAAAAATACAGTTACAAAGCACTTCGCTTATAGGCTATACTGGAAAAATTTATGCCAAAGAATATGTAATTGACTATATACAAGTATATTATTTGTGGTTAAAATAGTGCCTTTGGGGTATAGAAATATGTGCCATATTTGTTGTTCTTTTTGCTTATACTCTCTGTAAAGTATTGATTGGGTGCAGATTACATTTTAGACGTAAGTGTAAAAGTTAAAATATGCATTAGAATGAGTAAAGCAGATGATCAACCCCACAGAAAATCAAATCAGTAATGTGAAGGGTTAGTTAGAAGAACAAATTTAAGTAGTAAAATAAGATTCAAATACCAGAAAAAAAGTATACACGATATTTGTTATTTAAGTTGACGAAATCTATCTAGAAAAGCTTTATTACTTTTGAATATTCGAATTTTCTCTTTATTTTAATTATATATTTCAAGTATTGTTGCATTGTGGTTAACAAAATATGACCTATAGAGTTTTTATTTTGTGATATACATTATGCTTTTAATGTACCCTAATATACCTTCAGTATTCATGGACATTTAAGAAGAAGGAGTCCTTTTTCATGGTGGAGTACAAGATTTGAAACACATCTTTTAAAACAAAATCTAGTGCATACCTGGCTGTTATTAGTCACCTTTTCTGCTTTTACACTGGAATTTGATGAAACCATTTTAGCTATTTAGCTGCCACTGGCCAGTGTAATAAGAGCCATAGCCATGGTAGTCTCAGCTAGAAAACCTCATTCTGAGTTATTTTTGCTGTGTTTGGTAAAGTTCTTTCACTAGGGACAAAAATTTTCCAACTGGCGCTGTTTGCCTTGAATCCCATCAAAGGTATGAGGTGTCTTTGCTTTTTGACTAATTTCTAAATAAGTCCCTGATTTCCAACCTACCCTTGATATTCTACCTTCCTAATGCTATGTGCAATTGACCTACTTACTGGTTTTGTACTGGGATATAAAGCACTTTGTTGTTTTTTTTTTCTTTGTGTATGGGTTGGGGGTGGTAAGGGGTAGTTCAAGGTCTCTTGAATGAACCAGTTGCTTTACTGTAAACACTAATACAAAGCATCAATACAGGCAATATTTGCAAAAAAACACATTTACTTATTTTACCTTGTAGCAGAAAAAATAAGTTAAAACTAGAACATTAAAAGAATTGAAATGAGATATACCTACATTAAAAAGAGACATGATAGTACTTCCGAAGTTACACAATGCTATCGAATGGTTCATGCTTACAATTCTATTTACATTGTCTTGAACTGGCAAACACCTGCAATAATAATAATGCTAATCTTAAAGAAAAATAACCTCAACCCAAGGTGCTTTTGGGGAAATGAGAATCATAGTGTCAGCAGTTCTATAGTACACAGAATTTTAATGAAATATAAGCTCTGTTTCTGAGATTCTAAAAATATGTATCTAATCCCAGATAACCTCAGTACTGTCAAGTCACAGCACCTAGAGTTTCTGAGCAGTAAAGAAAATAGGCCATGTGAATTGAATGACAGAGAAGTATGTAAGGTATTAACAAACATCCAACTCTTTTTTTTTTCTATTTCTACTCATTCTTAAAGTAATGTTTGCACTCTGGATTTCTATTGAATATACTTTTGGTGGCTTATATTAACCAAGTCCAAACTTTTCCTCGTGCTTGTAGTATTTGCACCCATACTAATTTTGAATTTTTTTTTTTACTGAATTTTTTTCGCCCTTTTTTTAGTGTCCAAATCTGTCTGGGCTAAACATCAAAGTAATTTACCACAAAATTGTTGGATTTGAAATGAACTCTTGGTAAAATAAAGACTTTATCTTTCAGATAATGAAATGGCTTTTAATAAAAACAAACCAAGGGGCATTTAGCATCTTTCAAGTAAAACTCTTTTTTAAGATGCTGTACATTCATAATTTTATATTTCACTTCCTTTTCAGCAGCTATGTACAGTGTTTGTTGTCATTGTAACTTCCAGTACAGTGAAGTGATGCAGTGTAAATAGATGCCTTTCATCATAATCTCCTGTTTCTAGAAATGTTCATAATTTAAATAATTATGTATCTCGACTTCATGCCAATTAAATTTGCTCATCTAGGGACTGAATTTTAATGAGGTATGTGAATGAGTTTTCATTGATATGATCTTTTGGTAGGAACACAATCAAATGAGAAAGGTTTAATCTCACATATTTTCATTTCTTCAATATTTGAAAAAGAGAGATAAGACCACAAAAAAAAAAAAAGTCAGACAGAAGCACTGAACGGAAGACGGGTTAGAGACTGAATAGTTTAAGTACATTTGAAGATAATTTACTTACTAACACTTGAAGTCAATGTGATTTAGCTAAAAAATATAAGTGTTAACTCACCCCCTTCAAGAAAATGAAAATAAACAGAGTGACCACATTCTGTCCTGCTTGAATTAGTCTGCTAGTTTTAGGTTCCCTGTTTACTAAAATTCTGGAGCCATCTTCATTTTGTTTAAGAGTGATTTAAGATGCTTCCAATGTTAAACTGTAGGCTACATGTGTCTCCCTGTGAATGGACAAAGCATAGTTTCTCAGAGGAAGAGGATTTTATTAACTAAATGCCTAACAGCTGCCTCACAAGCATGAGCCTAGATAAACCAAACAAGCTGCAAATCTGTGCACCCTGCATGAAAGGCCACATAATACAAACTGATTACTTCAGGGCTTGCATTAATGTAGCTGTGAACAAAAATAACCAACCAACAAATCCTTGCCTAATTTTAACAACTACTGATGAAGAAATCTAGACAGATGGATCATTATGAGGCATGGATCTATGATGAATTAGTATTGTGATCAAAGGGTGGGAGGATGGCTGCCGAATGGTACAGGAGGTAGAATTACTAATCCTCACCAAATAAGAGTTCTAATCTCTCTTTGGAAAGCCAAGCATCTGATACTTTCATCTGAATTTGATAGAAACACAATAACCTTTGTATAAACAGAAAGAATAGCATCTTTTGATTTACATTTTAATAAAGACAAGGCTTTTGATGTAGCAGCTTCCCAGAGATAAACAAACTAAAATGATACGAGTTGATATAATATTTGTTGAAATCCACTTTTATATTGGAATATTAAATGCCAACACTGTAAGGATGAGCATAATACCTGGAATCTAATAGTCATTCAGTAAATGCTTTCTAGTGAATTTGTAATTCAAAACTCATCAATTCATGTAGGTAGTCCCATCTAACATCAGGCTGGGGAAATGAAATGTGCCAATTTTTTCTGTTAATGAGTTATTTCAGATATACGACCTGAGGAAATAATTTTATATGAGGAGGGTATAGTTAGAAGTACTTTACTCTGCAGGTTAAACTATAATGGTTCTAGTTATCACGCATTCTAGCACTGCATGGTGACACTGTTCCTTCTTGACCTTCCCTTCCTCACTGAACCCACACCCAGTGACCTCAAGGATTCATTGTCCTGTTGAGGAACTAGCAAATTATTTACATTTAGAGGAACATTCCGTCTCCAGCCAAAAGATTCAATTTGGGAAATCACTCTTCAGAATAATTTTCCAGAACCCTTGCCCAGAGTGATCATACGCTGATCCCAAAAGTTTAAGAACCCCATCCAGAAAGTAAAACTTTGCTTTTAAAAAAATTATTATCGCAATTTTATTTCCAGTTTTCTTGAACCACAGTAAGACTGTCAGTACTATTTCAGTTTCTTAGATGTGGAAGCCAAGATAGTTTAAGATTGTTCTGTATGCTCTTGGGAGACAGCCAAATGCTGTTCAGAGAAGAACTGTTCAAGAAATAAAGGGACCAACAATGACCCAGGAATGCCAGTCTATCTTATGAACAGCTTTTCTAAGAAGGTCCAAATGTAGCTTGAATTATTGTCAGCATATTTTAGCATATAATATCATTAATTGAATGTTTCTCTTTTTCCAGTCTCAGAAGGATGAGGAAAGTTCTAATGATCGCCACTGGATATATAAAATCCCCTAACGTGGCTTTGTATTTCCTAATGATGCACAATCATTATCTGTCTCCTGACTTGCATGCACTATAGCAATCCACTGGAGTGCTTCGAGTGGCACACAATGCCTGGTTCCAAGCTTGTCAGTTTATTTAGCTTCCTCTGTACATGTTCAGATTTATCTGTGTATCCATGGAAAGAACACTTTACCTTTACCGTCAAGCAGGTATCTGGTACTCATTCATATTTGTCTCTCTAAATATCGTAAGAGATTACCCTCTTAAAACTTGATGTTAACTGTCATCTCCCCAGAAGTCCACTGGAAAAACTTATTGATGAAGTGAAGATAAATTTATTAGAAGTACTGCAACAAATGGGTAAACTACTTGGGGTTAATATTGTCTTAAAATGGGAACCTAAGGCACAATATTTAACGAGTTTAGGGTCTGGGCTGAATAATTTTAAGACAAGTCGTGTAAGAAGCGAAATGGTTGAGATTGAGCAGAGTTCATGACACAATAGCTTTGTATTGGTGTGGATGGCAAAATAAGAATTTTGAAGTGAGCCGAAGTAAGCAAGCTGTTTAGATTCCAGGAGCAAAGATTTCTTGGAACAAGAAATTCGGTTAATTTTGTTTAGTTCAAATATAATTTAACAGATTTAGGGCCTTACTTTCAGTTCTCATTAATTTCATTTTTAAGGTACTAGATCACTCTTAAGCTCATTTTTAGTTTGATATATTAATATATGCTTACATTATTATCTTCTATGACTTCTAGGAAATTTAACAAAAGTGATTATACTGTATTTTTTAAATATTTGTCTTATAAAGCACCACTTGTCTAAAAACCTTGGGATGATTTTTCAAGTGTCATAAATTCCTGTTTATAGGTACATAGTAAAATCCCAAATATCTCTTTCACTTTAATAAAGTAAGTTTTTGGCAAATAGTTGAGATGAGGAAATGATTTAGTGGCTTTTAATGTTAATAAAAAGTGTATGACGTCTGCAATATAGCTATTATTTCTCAATAAAAATGGTAAAATAAACTGAGGTTTTCCAATTTATTCTATCAAGTGATACATGAATATCATCTCAGATAATTTGATTCTCAAAACATTATGAGGTGAAATACTAGGAATATGGCTATAACACAAATTAAAAACCTTTAGAATTTGCATAACTTACCTAGAGTCACATGTCTAATAGATGGCAGAGCAGGAATATGAACTCATTTCTCCAGCCTCTTCACAGCATGACTTTGTCACAGTGGGCATATTGTCCCCGTAAAACCTGTGATCAACAAAACACTTTACATTCTCTTTGACTTCATTTAGAATCTTATTAATAAACGTTACTAATGTTTCTTACAACGTGTGCTAAATATTAAAATGAGAACTAATGGGCTCTCATAAAACACCTTATTTTTTTTTAGTTTATTTCAAAGTAGCAATTACTTCTGCTAAGTTTTGTAATTACCCAAGTATTTCCAGCTTTAGAAGTCACTATTCAGAAATCTATTTTGCATTTTGGAAGACCCAATATGATATGAGATTGTTAAACTGTATCATTTTAAAAACACATAGATATTCTCTTTCCCCCTAATAAGCACCCTTCTCTCAACATATCAGCACCAATGCAAACACATTTATACATTTCATCCTAGGGATTTTAGAAAATACTATGTAGTATTTCATCTAATTAAAAAGCATCAGATTTATTTTGTACTTCAAATAATTGTATATAAAATAGTTATCAAACATAGTAAAATTCTAAAACTAAATTTAATCTTAAAGCTTAGTACTCTGCATTTTGAAATTATGAGTCACGTTTATTTTATTACTCAAATGCCACCATTTTATTTTCATGGAATTTATCCGGCATTCTTTGTATTCTGTCCTGCCTTCTCCGCCCCCCATCCCCTGGACCATGCATGTTATTTTTTTTTACTTTTCTACATTCGTATTTTGACCTATCAATCATGTCTGTTCATTCACACAATTATATTATTATACATGAGATACAATGATTATAGGTCTCTGAATAGGTTTTGGTTTGCCGGTTAAACTTTCAAAGGCTTTTGACTCATTAGAGCAGTTATATCAGTGTTTAAATGAGAATTTTAATAATTTCCTGAAAGTAGTAAATTCTACTCTTTAGTATTTGTAGTTTTAGCAGAAAGCAAACAAGACTTAATATTTCAAATGGTTTAAGGTAAGCACGAAGGCTCTCTTCATTTTGAAATCTTAAAAGATTGTTCAGCTAAGAAATTACAAAATTATCATTTTTAGTAGCTTTCAAGGAGCAACTGCCTCCCCTCTATTTCACAGAGCTGGAAACTATGTAAAACATATGCAACCTATATAATGAACACAGAGCAGATATAATGCCTGGCAAATGGTATCATTTCCAACAACAGTGTACTAAACAGTGAATGAAGCCCAAGAGTCACATAGCTATTGGATCACAGTGCAATCCTATCATGGAGGTGAAGTAGGCCAAAGACGGTTTAGAAAGAAGGAAGATAATTGGCTGTATGTGTGTATGTATGTGTGTGTGTGTGTAAAATGTATGTTTAACCCACAGCTAATCGTGTCTATGCATACTTTGAAATGTAGCAGTAAGCTAAATAGTGCATGTGCCTGAGAAGCAGTTTATACTTTTTTTCCGGCCACCTTTAGTTGTTTGTTAATTGTCAACGTTACAAAAGCAATTTGTTGTAAAATGTTTATCCCATATATCAATAATGATGGATTATTCATAAAGCTAGGCTTATAAACTTGCTGATGTTCGAAAGAGTTGTCCCACATATTCTCATTTTTCCATTTTGCACTATATAGTCTCATTTTCCATTCAAGAAAACAGAAACCCATTAAATTTAAGTGGTGTCTTTTAAAGATTTCCCAGAGTTAAGGGTCTGGAATTTGTCTTCTTACTCCATCTCCATTCTTCTTTCTCCCCTCTAATGACTACCAAGCCCGTGCTAATCCTGCTACATGATCCAAGAGGAATGGGGTTGTGACTTTGCAACAATCCATTCAGGACCTTGAATTGGAGATGATAAGAATGAAGCCGAATTTTTATGCCTATCTTTCTCTCCTGCCACATGGAGCTCAATATTTAGCTATACTTAAAAACAAAATGATTGTTACGAAGATTTTGTTACCGTTAATGATTCCCACCTGCACATAAGCTGAGAGAACAGGCTTCTCTAGTATTATCAGACATATTTGGTCTCTCTTAGTTCCCACCCTGATACGGTGGAAAATGAAACATTGCCAAATTCTCAGCCATGAGAGTTATTTTGTGTTGTTACACGAACTTTTGCTGCATAAAAAAGAGAAAAGGGGCAGGAGGAAGCTTGTATTTTGTGCAGTGACAGAGTTCTGTCAACTGGTTCCAAAAATGGAATGTGATTGCTTCCATATGTGGACCATATTATATTTGGATGAACTTATGTCTCACAGGACACAACCATTCTGTAGGAAGAGAAGTTATTTAAAGAAATTGAACATCTGTGTTTTCAACCCTAGTGCTATCAATGAACGTTTAACTTGTTGTTTAGACCTTCAGAGAAAAAGTAATTTAAATGCTGAAAACTGTACTTCTACTTTGTTTTACCACATTTTAAAAAAATCTGAGTTTTCTTGGAACTTTTTAATAGGCTATAAGACTTGTGATTATTAACTAGGTAAAATCGAGCTAACCCAATGAAAAAATAATTTTCATATTCTGTAGTCATGTAACATTTTTAACAGCTGAAATTGTCCTAACATTGACATGTAAATGTACATGCTTATAATTTGCATGTTTCCCAGGCAAAGATTGTTTTTTCTTTTTGAAGAACTAGTTATTCCTCAAAATGTTAAGAACCAGTATACCAAGGATTCTTTTTTTTTTTTTTAATTATACTGTAAGTTTTAGGGTACATGTGCACAATGTGCAGGTTTGTTACATATGTATCCATGTGCCACGTTGGTGTGCTGCACCCATTAACTCGTCATTTAGCATTAGATATATCTCCTAATGCTGTCCCTCCCCCCTTCCCCCACCCCACAACAGTCCCCGGAGTGTGATGTTCCCCTTCCTGTGTCCATGAGTTCTCATTGTTCAGTTCCCACCTATGAGTGAGAACATGCGATTCTTGAAAAATAGATAGAGTTGAGAACTTTGCCCATGCTGTTTTCGTTCCCTGGAATTTCTTCTGTCACTCTTGAATCTGGCCAAATTTCTTCATTTTAAAAGTCCTGACTTACAGGTTCCATCCTTAGTGAAAACCTTCCTAACTGCTGTAGGTAATCTTTCCTTCATTTGTGCTCCTGCTACTCTGACCCTCAGCCTCAGTTCGAGAGCTCAGCCTGTTACAGTGTTTCCAATCTGCCTCCCCCTCTAGAACAAAGTAATCTCCTTTCACACTTGGATTTTTATTACTTATCCTCAAATGTTGACATGCACAGTAGGTGCCCGGAATTGTTTTTTGCTATGAATGAATAGTATATAGCATAATACCATTCTCGGTAGGAAAGGTATCTATCTGCTGCTCATGTAATATCATTCAGGCCCTTTTCTATTTCCCATGCAGATTTGCATCCTGGAATTATATTTTTCTTTTCTTTACATCTTTTTCTTCATTCACTAATCAAATTTTCTACTCATTCCTTGGATCTTGGTCTCATCTTTCTTTTCCTGTTCCCTAGAATCCTTTTTAAATATATATATACAGAGAGAGAGAGAAAATAAATAACATTTTTGCCTAGTTACTGTCAGTAATGTTTTAAACATATTTTCCTCTTCATGTTGAATATAGCATCTTCAGTTCTTTAAATCTTACAGCCTTTCACAAACCCCTGTTGTTTTTATTTTTATAGTTTGCTTATCCTTCCATGATAAAACGTCTTTCTGGGCCTATTTCCAATAGGCACGTTCTCCCATTACCCTTGGCTTCCCTCAGTCTCCACATATTTGTATCCTGTAAGAATTCTGATCTCAGAGCTTAATCTGGAGGGTGCAGTGATGTGAACAATCTGTGGTAAAATTGTCTGTTACTAGAAAAATAGTCCTTTCTTCTATTGTAGTGTCAAACATTTAAAAACAATAATACTGAATATTTGTGATAATTTTGAGGATGTACTGGTGGACGAGTAACCTTTAGGAACAACCATTGTGAAGGGTAATAAGTATCAAAGATTCTTAAAATGTATCTTCTTTTAACTGATTACACATTTAAGACTAATCTGACTAGTCACATTTATGATCAAAATGTCCACTGCAGTGCTATTTTTAATAACAAAAAAATGGGAAATACCTGAATTCCAACCATAAGGACTTATTCGCACAAGCGTTGGTCATGTGTACAGTGGAATGCAGTTTACCTATTAAAATAATGTGAGAAAACTATATTGATATGAAAATGGATTTTATTATATAAAAAAAGATATTGTGAAGGGTAACAAATGCCATTTTATAGCAACAATTTGTATTTATATATTGTAGAAGTAAAGATATAAAGAAATATAGCACAACGTTGGCAATGTTTGTCTCTGGATAATAGTTATAATTATTCTATTTTTAAAATGTTGTTACAGATACATATTTTTAAAATTTTTAATAAAGTGAACTTTATTATACATCTATTAAAGAATATAAGAAAAACTAAGATTAAGAGATCATTGGATTGCCTAATTGCCTACTGAAGAGGTGTAAGTTCTAATAAACATTCTCGATGAGCAGGTGGGAAATGTGTTTTCAAATGGCCCAGTACAAAGGCTGAATTACCAGCACTAGAAAGTGATATTGACATGGATCCTGGGTAGATGCAGCATAATGTGGAGGCATTCCAAAGAGTCTGACTGCACTGCTAGCTCTTGAGTCATGGGAAACAGGGAAGAGAGAACTCCAGGATTAACATGAAGCTAGTTTACCTGGAAATGGACTTGAAGAGTGCAGAAGCTAAAGACTGAAGACTGTGAATGCAAGACCTTGAAGTGTGTCTTCTTTGATCAGAAAATAAGTTATCTCACCTGGTCATACCAGAGGCCGCTGAGGGACAGTATGGCAGACAGGCAAGGGCCCCAGGACTTTAGAACAATAACATCCAAAAGCCAGACACCTGGAAAGAATTGTTAAACAGCCTGTCTCTGGACAAATCTGTGGTTTTGGAGCCAAGGCTGGGCACCGAAAGAGAGTGGCACTGACCCATTACTGAAGGAACAGAACCCAGAGAAACCAAAAACTGGATGTTGGGTGAAGGCAAGGTCACATATGAAACCATTAAGTGATGAAAGGAAGCAGAGGCAAAAATTGGATCCATCCTGAAAGTTCTATGTTCTTTCAGGACATAGAACTGTGTAGCTGGTAAAGCTCAGAGTAGTTCTGAAGGTAATGTTTCATTTAGGGCTTTGACATTTCAAATGAGCAGAGCTTAAACTATCCAAAATGCAGGTCCATTTGGATGCCACCAACTAAGAATTTGTAAGTCACTGAGCAATTATTGTGCGTCTTTCTGTGTTCATCTTATATCAATGCTGGACATGCCTACTCATAAAGGAACTCACAGCAGAAACAAATCTGGAAAGAATGGGTTGATAATGACATTTCAGCAGATTAATTACAGTGCAAAATAGTAGGTACTTTGAAGAAGGATGAACAAATGATTTGAAGGAAGTAACAGTCCATGGGGAAACACTGATAGCCTTACAAAATGTTGTGTGGCTGGGTTTTAGAAGATGAGTAAGAGATGGATATGTGGAAGTTTAATTCTTTCTAAGCAGAAGAAATTGCCTATACAGCACTGCTCCCTTTTTATGGGACTTGAACCCACTGGTTAGGTATTTATTTGTAGGTTTTCTCCTAAGCATCCATAATTCATATAAATTCCAGCTACATGGTTCAGTCTTTTTAATCTTTTTTAAAACAACAGTTAACAGTTTTCATTTCTGGTTTTGATCTTGTTAAAATACAATTTTCCAAAACTAAAATCATGATTGTCAGGTACATATAAAGCAAATATATGAATTTTTTATTTATGCCTCTGTCAGACAAAGGTCAGGTTAGCAAGTAACTTTATTTTGTTTGAGACATTTAATCAATAGTAAAAAGTGTGTTGAACTGAATATATATATTACCACAAATAATCCTTGAATAACCTTTGACCATGTATGAGATTAAAAGACATGCCACCTACCTTTAAGCCTTATGTCCAAATTTTATATAATATTTCTGATGCTCTGGACTTCCATCGTTTGCTTTCCTTCCTTTCATTTTTTATCTTCCAGATTCTGAAGAGTTTAGCTTCTTGGGTCAAACCCATTATTCTATCAGCCCTTCTTAAGTTGAGCAGTGTGCCTTGGTTAGAAATTGAGAATGATTGCCTGGTGCTGACAAGCTAAAGTATATGAATAAATACAACCTTGGATAAAATTTAGCCTTTATGTGATAAAAGTCTACTGCTAACTCTGAATATTTATCTCTAAAATATTAATCACAGCTCGAGTTATGCATACAAAGTGACAGCTATGAAAAGTTGTTTTTTTGCATTTCCCTTTATAAAATTTAATAAAGGCAGGTTTAGGGTTTTTTTTTTTTTTTTTTTTGGATTTTATGTTACTGGACTACCATGATACTCTGGGAAACTGATACTGATGAACATTAATTTATCTTGTAAATATCCAAGATTCTGTAATGTCATAATCTCTAATACATATCAGTATTTCCCTGAAAGTCAAAGATGTGTTCAACTTCTTACAGTTTAAGGTATTTTAATCTATTATAGATTTTTTGTTATAATATTAATGAGATGAATCATAGTTTTATTTTTCACTCTTCAAAAATATTCTTTCTTTCTTGTACTTTCAGATAAACCCAAATTCTAGAATATTCCATCTATCAATATCATTCTGCTTAGGAGAAACCAGTATTTGAGAGTCTGTTGTGTGTCTCAACAACATAGTGCAAACATTTTCTTATTTTCTCATAAGTACTGTTATTTCTCCAATCCAGTGACATAATGCAAACATTTTCTCATTTTCTCATAAGTGCTATTCTTTCTCCAAATCTAGCATCACAGAAGAAAACAAAGCAGTAGGGGATAACAGAAGAGAGAATTTCCAGTTAGTAATAATATGCTTCTGCTCCGTGATTTGCTGTGTGATTTGTGTTATTCTGCATTAGAGCTGGAAATATCATAAAGCTTTATCGAGGCTAGGCCCTTCATTTTACAGAAACAGAAAGAAGAATCCAGAAAGATGATGTGACTTTGACAACTCAACATAATCAAAGATGTGAACATTGTTTTGTATCTCAGTATGTATGATATCACATATTTCGGAAATTAGCCTGCATAGTATGTTTTTAAAATATATATTCAGTAATCCCAAAAGAACTGTGACACACTTTATTCTGTTGAAACAAGCAGAAAAACATATATTCTGCATAATTAAAATGCATATTGAAACTTGAGCTTTACCAATTCTTTTTTTTTTTTTTTTTTTTTTTTTTTTTTTTTTTTTTGAGACGGAGTCTCACTCTGTCACCAGGCTGGAATGCAGTGGCATGATCTCGGCTCACTGCAACCTCTGCCTCCTGGGTTCAAGCCATTCTCCTGCCTCAGCCTCTGAAGTAGCTGGGATTACAGATGCTTGTCACCACACCCAGCTAATTTTTGTATTTTTAGTAGAGACGGGATTTCACCATGTTGTCCAGGATGGCCTCGAGCTCCTGACCTCATGATCCGCCTGCCTCTGCCTCCCAAAGTACTGGGATTACAGGCATAAGCCACCATGCCCAACCACCAATTCTAATAATAAATTGTATACACATATGGGGATGCAAACCTTTGAAAAGTCATCAAACATGCTGATACACTCTGTGGTTGGTTTGATAAAGAAAAAAACAAATTCCAGAGGCTCATATTGAGTGACTTTTTATCTTTGAGTGTAAGATAAATTTCCCAATAGATCTTTAATTATTACCCCCAGTTTCTCACAGGAAAGTCTTTCTGCTCATGACTGCACAAAGTCTTGAATGCTATATTTAATCTTTATTAGGGTTTACTCAAAGCTGACTTCATTCTTTCTATTGCTTTTGCCAGAGAGACGTGTTCATGGATGACATAGACAGCTGTCATTTAAAAAAATCTTTATTGAGATACGATTTCTGTAAAATAAAATGCACCCTTTTTAAATGTACAGTTCAATGAATTTTGAGAAATTTTTATACCACTGCAATCACCACCACGATCAAAATACATTTCCATCAACTTGTATAAGTTCTGTAGCAGCCATCAATTTTGATTTTCATACAATACTTGCTTAGATACTTGGCCTTTTGACTGCCTGAGATGATACTGTCTATTAAGCCAGCCTCAGAGACTCTGAAGATCTTTTAAAAATAGAGCACAGGTGTGAATGTGACACACTAGAGTTTGGGTCACAATTTTAAATGACTGAATCATTGCACCAAATCTTGCCTTTTGCCCCCTGCTGTGATCCCTGAAGTAAGTCTCCTCATACTCATCTAATTCTGTAATAGTCTGTTTGAAAGAGAAGGAAATGCCTCCCGAAATTCTTTTCATGATCAGTTTCTGCCCTAAGGCTAGAAAACATGTTCATATTACTAGTTATTAAAATGAGCCACTCTTTTTAGAAAGATGACCGGGAGATTTAGTTGATCTTCTGGTCTCAAGACGGCAAGTCATGGTGTGACAGGTGCAATCATTTTATAGGTATGGGGTTGCAAAGCTAGCACAGCAAAGGTTGTTTACTTACAATCACCATGCCAGAAACTCAGTTTTATTAGGTCAGTGGTGAAGTCTGAGTTGTGGTCTCAAAGATGACAGAAACAGGTCTGTATTGATGAGGTTAGATAAAGAACTAAGACCATTGAAAGTCTATCAAAGTAAAACTCTTTAGTAAAGCAGCCAGTTACTCCTACTAAAGGGTTGCATTATCAGTTTTTAAAAATGCCATTTTCTTTTAAATGACTCTGCCTTGCTTCCTTTAAGATAAAATTAAGGTTTTAGAAATAAATAAAAATAGTGACTTAAGAAAAAATAATTTTCAATGACACCATCCTGCTGTTTCTTTAAAAAGACCAATTAATTTCTACTCCTGGAGAACCCCTTTCTTTTCATTTATCATCTCAATGAAAGCTACTTGATTCTGTAAAAGGAGGAAGAGGAATAGGAGAAAACAAAGTCATGTAACTTGATCTGTTCCCATCAGATGTTCTGCTATTTCCTACTGACTGGTCACCTTGGCAAAGTCACATCATCCCTCTGGATCGATCTCTATCTTTGTTTCTGTAAAATGAAGGAACTAGAACAAATGAAGCCCTATGACATTTCCCACCCTAACATAGAACAACACAAGTCATACTTGTCTCAGTTAAATCATGGACTAGAAGACCTATTTTTACTGTTTGAGACCTTTATGAGCCCTTGAGACCATGATGACCTTTGAGAGCATTACAAAAGAATTGTGTATCCTTGAAGGTTTTAAGCTTAAATTTAATTTGAAATAAAGTTTTAAATGTGTATAGGTAATGTATATTTCTAAAAATATTTTGTCATGAACGAAAGAAACTTTTAATCTAATTCTGTAGGGACAACCTTGAATTTCATTACTGAATGGAACTTGAAGTTTAGTGTCATGTTTCAGGAGACAAAAGGGAATAAAGAATAGCTTATCACCCAATGGACAGAGAGACTGTGACCATCCTGCCATTCTTGAAAGCTGATACTAGGAAACGAGGGAACTAAACATGGTAGTTTTAATACTAGACTGAATGCTCTTCTGTGTCTTCCTTCCCTTTGCACAGATTCTTCTTTCATTGTCAAAGTATTTCTACTTTCCTTTTTAACCTCAGATAACCGGTTAGTCTGGGTCTTCCTGTACCAACTTGTGCTCTAATACTTGTCACATTTATAGCTTTCTTCAAAGTTGCCTGTTTTGCAAGTTAGTACATCGGTCGAACAAGTAAGCTTTGGTGCTCAATAAAGTATCAGATCACGACACTACCAGTGAACTGTTGATTTAAGCATCCTAAATTTTAATCTCATCTGTGGAATGGGGGTAATGATGTACCTTAGATTGCTGTGAGGATTAAATGGCAGTGTTTCTAAAGCTTACAGCACAGTGCCTGTCATCCACAATGCGTGCAATGCTCACCAGCTATTTTTATTACTCCTGTAACTACCCTACTCCCACACTATTATTACATTATTGCCTAATGTGTATGTTGGTAGCTATTTAATGTACTTTTTGAGAGGCAGAAAGCTTCTAAGTTGACTTTAATTCTCAACTTTCTATTTGCTTCCAAACTTTGGAGATAAAGCATTGGTAAATATGATGATGAAGATTCAACTGTAAACCAAAGTTTAAGCTTGGGAGGTGTGGGTGGAAATTAAGAGGTAAATTAGTGGCTCACGCCTGTAATCCCAGCACTTTGGGATGCCAAGGCGGAGGGATCACGAGGATTTAACAGTTCTATGGCCTTAAACATAGACTTTTAATTTTATCATCTATAAATGGAAATAGATAACAGGATTATATTGAGAATTAAATAAAATAATGCAGCCAATTTGCTTAGCACAGCACTTGCCACTCAATAAATGTTGGTCATTAGTGTTATGATATTTATTATCATCATCCAAGGGCAATACCAAGATTACAGTAGGAAGAGCACAGGCATGGATGCCAGGCGAGACCTGACTGGTGGCTTCACCTCTCTGAACCTTAGTGTCTTCATCTATAAAGTGGAGATTATAATGCTTTCCTGGGAGTGCTATTGTATGAACTAAATGAGATGATGTGGAGGCCTGGGGACTTAATTAATTACCAGCTTTTATCCTAGTCCAAGGCCAAAGTCAGTCACTAGAGACCTTTTACTAGGTGCCAAGTACCACCTACTGAACAAATCACAATTAATTATTTTTCTTTTTACGTGTGTATGTATGTACATATGTATTATATGTCTTTTATATTGACCGCAAGCTAATACCACTATTTTTATTTTTTCAATTTAACTTCTTGGTTTAAGTCCATACTATAGTCTGTCTTCTGTGAATTGTCAGTTCTTATTCTGGCCCCATGTATCTATTGCCTTGTTTTGCTATTTTTCTTAGAACCTAAATGAACACTAATAAAGTATGCATCTTAACCACTTTTCTCATATATTTAAATTGACATTTTTCTAAGATTTTTTTTTGTTATACTAATCAGCGAAGAAATATCATTATAGTCAATAACAACAGTATTAAGAGGTCACAATGTTGTTCTCATGTGTTGAAGCTGGGTAGGTACTTTCTTCCATTGATCTGAAAATATTCCATTTTATTTTCTATTTGATTTTTTCCATAATTTGATTTGCCTTTCACATTTGACTCTGTTATCCAACTAGAGTTAAATTTGCTAAATAATGTGAGATGTGGCTCCAACTGTTTTCCTCTAAATTGCCAACATTCAGTGTTTCCCTTTTCTGCTTTTATCTTTGTTGAAACATAGAAAGTATCTCATGGTTGTTTTAATTGGCATATCTTTCATTTTTGTTAGGTTGAACATTTTCTCACTAGCAATTTGTGTTTCTTGTTTTGTAAATAACCTACTTAGACTCTTAGTGCAGTTTCTCAAATGCTTTTTTTGAACATAGGGTTGAAAAGCATGTCTTGCCACCTGCCCAACCATTTAACTTAAACCGTACCCCTGACATTGAAGCTGGCTGTTTTTGGTCTTTTAGAAGGAATTCAACTGGTCTGTTTATTAGTTAAAACAGTTCAATTTTTACTATATCTTAAGCAAGACTTCAACTTTTCTAATACCACTGGGGGTAGGGCAGGGAGGAATCATCATTTCAGTGGGAAATTTGGCTACAGAGAATTTAAATATAAAGCAATAAAACTTTAGTATAGCAAATATATTATGTTTAGTAGGAGCAAATATAAAGCAAACATAAAGTCACCAAATATAAAGCAGTAAATCTTTAATATATTGTTCATTTTACCAGGGAGAACGCAGAAGCCACAAAAGGTTAAGTTAGGTGTCTCATGTCACAAATGATAAATGTTTATTCACAGTCTCCTGGGGCATGATCTAACAGTGGTTCTGGAGATGTGGTGCCTAGAGCAACTGCATAATTGTCACCTGGGAACTTGTTATAAATGCAAAGTTTTGAGCCTCCATCCCAGACATATTGAATTAGAATGTCTGGGAATGGGGACCAGTAATGTGTGCTTAACAAGCCCTTTAGATAACTCTGATGTTTTCTGAAATTTGAGAACAACTGATCTAATAGATTCTTTTCCCGGGTGGGAGAAACTATTGTTTCCTCGTGAAAGGAATCTTGGTTTTATTTATATATCAAAAGGCAATTTGACCAGGGAAGGTGAGCTAAATCCTAAGACGGGGTTTCTCAACTATGGCACTATTGGCGTTTTGGGCCGGATAATTTTTTGTCATAGGGGGCTGTCCTGGGCATTGTAGCATGTACAGTATCATTCTTGGCATCTAGATGCTATGTGCTAGTAGGACACCCTCCTGCCTAAGTTGTGACAGCCAGGAGTATCTCCAGGCATTGAAAAATGTCCCACTGGGGAATAACAAACATCCCCTTCTCCTGATGCCAACCGTGGTCTGACGGAATAACTCAACTTGGCCCTAATGTGAATGTTATAATCTCATTCCTAATTGCTTGTAATGGGGAAAATGGCGTGTGACCCAGTTCTGGCCAATGAGACCTGAGGAGAAGTCATCTGAGGGGTCCTCAGAAAGATTTTCCTGTCCAGTAAAACTGGAGATGCGTAGGGGAAAATGTCTCCTTTATTTCTTTGGTTTAGTCATTATCTTTATGAATATGATGCTGAGACTCGTGGTAGCCTTTGCTCCATCAGGGGAAAGCTTATAAGATCAGAGAAAACTTGTCATAATTGAGTTGCTTCATCAATCAGTCCAGAAAAGAGCGACTTTCAGGCTCTTGTTACTTGAAAAAGGGCCTATGGTTTTTGTTATCTTTAGTTGGCTTGTGTTACTTTGGCTAATACTTCCTAACTGACACTTTCACAATGACTAGAGATATTGCATTTAGAAATTCTGGTAAATTGGAAGTTATAATATGTCTGTCTACCTTAGTTCTTTTCCAGTAACTAAAATTAAGCAGACTAGAAGTATAAATAATATGAAACAATACAGAACTATACATAGAAAAAAATCTGAAAGTAGTTTCTGCATGAACAACATTTTCTTATGTGTTTATGTATGAAGTTTGTCTTCCAATAGCAATGAAAATGAAACTCTCCAGAAATCAAATTCAGGTATCTATATTAGGAAAATTCCATTACAATGAGCTGTGTTAGTGTAGAGTAGAGCCATTATACTAGATCTCAGGGGGGGTTTATTAGCGAATATGTGCCCAGGTGTCTTCACTGTTCAGTAATAATAAATTTTTTTGTGGTACTGAACATCACTGAAATGTAATTTTATCTCCTTATTGTGCATTGTTTCTTTTTTGTTTTAAAATAAATTGGCCTCAAAAGTAATACTTAAATGCTAGAGGGATGGAAAGTTGTACATTTTCATTCACATAGTTCATAGTCTAACATTTGACAATACAAAAATACAATCCCAGTGCACATGATTTAGTCATCTTTCTATGTTTATAAAATAAACCTCTAGGTGGATAAAGAAGAACAATAAGTTTTGGTTGATATAAACATGGAAGCTAGATGGTTCAGTTTATTTAAAACTAACAAATGACAACAAAAATAATAAATCCATGCTGGGGTATTGATTAGGCTTTAGCTGTCTGCTTTTCGATACACACTAAGGTAAGACTCCAGTCTCAGTCTTGGTTAAATTAATATGGCGATCACATGAATGCATCTATATGAAGTTCTGCACGTATAATCCTAAATCAAAAATGTCTGTTGGTCCACCCAACAGATGTGCAACTAGAATGGGCTAGAGGAGAAGCAAGCTGCCTCCTCTGAACATGTCATGCAATCCACCAGATGGTTCACAGCTTACCTGGAAAAAAGTATCTGTTTGATGTTCGTTTCTCCTCTTGCTCAGTCACTGCCTCATCTTAATCGTCTGCAACCTAGAAAATAAATGAGAGTTAGCCACAATCAGCACACCCTATATAAAATAGTAAGGAGAAGTGGAAGTAGGAAAAAGGAGAATTTAGTTAGTTAACTAAATCAATACATGATGCAGTAAGGGTCATAAAATAAAATAAGGATAGCTGCCACAGTCTTGATTTTGCAGCTAGTCATGAGACTACAGATACTCAGAAGAAGCACGTTGGATCTCCTGTGTTTGATGTATATGTTCTTATTATTTTGTTCTTACTATATAGTTCTTACTCAGTATCAATATCAGTCACCCAGGCATGTATTAATCCCCCTCTTGCCTGTTTATCAATAATGTGAGGATTCTGAAATAGCCATGTGGCAGGCTCAAGAGAACCATTATTGTATTCTCTGGTCTAGGCATTCTTATCTCGGGTAGTAAAACCCCCCCTCAAACTAGCAGAGTCGAAGGGGGCAAGACTATTGCAGCCTCCACCTGGTCTTGCCTTTAATAGGTCTGTATTCATATGTACTTGGGTGATAACGTCAGTAGTAGCTATTTCATGACTGCCTTTCAAGGACTACCAGTATTCCATACTCTAATTGTAACTCATTCCTCACTGCCTACAAACACAGCCGTCAGAAAAATGATCCCAGTTTCTTTTCTCAAAGTTTTGCTGCCTACAATGACTTCTAGAAGTCTGTGTCTTGGCCAGAATTCTCCATTGCAGGCAACAAACTCACCTCTGTCTAGTTTAAGCATTTTAAAAAAAAAGTATTAAGAACACATTGGAGAAATACAAACACAGAACCTAGTGTGAATGTCAAGAACATTTTCCAATATCATATCATGAGCCCTTCCCACCCCCTGATGCTCCCAAAAAGGAACTACTGCATCTCTCATATCATGCATCACTGCATCAGAAAAATAATACTGTAATTTCTGGTTCTAAAATCACACAATTTCTACCACAATCAAGTACCTCCTAAATAGGAAGCTCTTTTATAGCTGTTGGTTCGAGGGACATGCTGCCCTGTTCATAAAAATATACCAGGGAGAAAAAAAGGCCCAGGCCCCACCTCTTTGCCCCCACATAATTCAGTTCAAAATTGAAGTACCCCACAGGTATATCTGATTGTAGAACCCAAATCACATATATGTGCCTTAGTGTTAAGGGAGGCAGAGAAAATTTTTGTTTTATTTTGTTTTTTTCATTTACCTTTAGGAAGTTGGTATCTACACCATGGGAAAGTATCTGTTAAAATATAGATATTTGAGGTAGCCACAGCTGAGATACATCCAAAGCATCAAAGATCCAAAGGTCAGCTCTTTCCTACTCAAACTTAATATGTTTATCATGTAAACTGTTCAGGTGCTGTAATTACAGGCACCCCAATCTTCTTTTTTTCTGGTTTCCATTAACATTCTTGCCAGTGGAAACATAGAGTCACAACATCTCTTTTAGTGTCATATTGTCACGGGAGCAGGGATATATCAGGAGCCTCATTAATTCCAAATGTCGAAGAGAGGAATTCCTTACACAAGTCAAAAATTTTACTTTAATGTGGCCCAAGTAACTATTTCTCTAGTTAAATATAATTGTCATTGTCGAAACTGCAAAAATTTTGGTGACATCATTTGACATTTAAAACAGTGCTACAAATTACACACAAAATTTTGATTTTAATGTAAATCAAACTTCTAGGAGACTTCATAGACTCTTTTTCCTTTCCCTGCCATACATCCAAGATCTTAACATCCCTTGACTGCCTGCGTATTTCCATCTTGCAAACTACTATTCACCTTCTTTTATCATTTAGCTCTTTCCTAAATATTACCTAGTTGAATCCCCTAAACTTGGTTTGACTTCCTGCTCCAACCTGTCCTGCATACCACCACTATACTTTATCTTCCCCAAAGGGAAATCTTTCATGTTTAAAAACACTTCAGTGGGCCAGGCATGGTGGTTTATGCCTGTAATCCCAGCACTTTGGGAGGCCGAGGTGGGCGGATCACTTGAGGTCAGGGGTTTGAGACCAGCCTGGCCAACATGGTGAAACCCCATCTCAACTTAAAATACAAAAAAAAAAATTAGCCAGGCATGGTGCTACGAGCCTGTAGTCCCAGGTTCTCAGGAGGCTGAGGCAGGAGAATCACTTGAACCCGGAGGCAGACATTGCAGTGAGCCGAGTTTGCACCATTGCACTGCAGCCAGGGTGACAGAGTGAGACTCTGTCTAAAAAAAAAAGTAAAAAAAAAAAAAAAAAAGCCACACACTTCAGTGATTCAACCATAGCAAAAAGGCATCTTCCAGCTACTTGAAGGAATCTCATGTCCGCCATGTTCTGACTCCTATCTTTTCGAATATACTTAGCTCTTACCAGTTACCCTGGTGAACTCTAATCAGTCAAATAGAAATACCTCATTTTCCGTATATACCAACCTATTTTTATTCTGGGTTTTGGAACATGCATGTCTTTGCTTGGAATGTCTTCTTTCCCACACCACAGATTCTTATTTTACCATCTGTTGCGAAGCTCTCCCTTGTCTATCTGCTATTTATTCTGTGGTGTTCCTACTTCACTTTATGCATGCCATCATTATTGTGCTCACCTCTCTGTGTTTTACTGGGTGGTGATTTTTGCTGTTTATAAACATCTGTGTCTTGTCTTTGCCGTGAGCCCCTGGTAGAGGTCACTTTATATCTTGACTCTTCAGAGGTTGGCATGGTGTCTGGCATTGTGTCAAGCTCTACATTTCTTCTGAAAGGGTTGTAACACTACAGTTATATGCTCACCTAAAACTTATTGCTGCTTGTAACATTTAAACTCAGCAATATTGAAACCATTGCTGATCATTACTTAAATAACTCAGTCATTTAAAATAGACATTTCAGATCTGTGGATGCTAAATTAGCCACTGGAGGGAGCCCATATACCATGAATTTGGGGGATAATTACCACTCACAAACTATATTAATTATAAATAATTACAAAGAAGGTCTTTAAACAAAATAAGGTGAGTTTTGCTGTTGTAAAGTCATAGCTATAACTAGTCCTTCAGCTGAAAATAAATAAAAGTGTGTTTTCATCACAAAGATAAATCATATTACAAAAGAAAGGAAAGAGCAAATGAGAAAGAATTAGAAAGTTTAAAACTCAGGGATGTTTTTGGCTTCAAACATTGGCTCAAAAATTTTTCTTTGCATTTATGCCAATATAATATTTTAATCTTAATTTTTTAACAAATAGTGCTCTCCAAGAGGTAGTATTAGATGAATTGACTAAGTATAACATACTAGTTCTTAAGATAGTATTTGTGATGGTGGATTATTAACCTGATGGTCTCAATTTGTTTAACTTTAATTATTATAGAAGTAATACTGTTGTTTTTCTTGTTATGTTGTTCAAAGGAAAATAAATCAGAAATTATCTACCTTAGTGCAATTTAAGAATACATTTTGATATATATGGTTATGCAAGTTTAAAAATTTAAGAGCTTTTAAGGAATGGAAAACGTATCTAACTGCCTCGAGACACAAAAACGAGTATTCTATCATTGGATATTTTTGAAATTCCTAAGTCCAGGTGAAAGTTTTGAACATGTTAAAAGTTGTTTTTGTAAGTTATCTAAGGCAATGATTATGTTTAAATTGAGCTGTACAACCCGTACAATGAAAATAATTTTCCGTTTGGATGATAAAATTTAAAAACTAAATACAATTTCAAGTGATATTATTAAAAGTCTGCAGAGATGGTTGCCTTATTAGGGAACTAGAATTTACAACTATGGCTTTGATAAAATGTGGAATATCTCTTTTTTAATTCTCTGAGTTCTAAAATAGCTAGACTTGACGAGAGGGAAATTCTCATTGTTGCCAATTCTCCATTTCAGTGCAACTTTCAACCTTCAGAATACTGTTGGTACTCTGTCTTGGCATGGCTAGAATTTCAAATGAACTTCTAAAGATAACTGATTTGAATGAGTTCAGGGGAAAACATCCAATGAGCTAAATTATTTAAGGACACAATAAAATGCTTAGAGGTTTATATTTCACATAAAGGCTAGTTAGGTAGCCTTTTAAAATATTATTTATGGAGATCATGACTCATCTTTGCATATCTCATGTGCTAACTCCCGGACCACAGACCACTGCAGTAAAACAGCTTGATGACATGAGTGCCATTTAAGAATAAGCTGTCTGTGCAAGGCACTTTTTTGTGTTATTATTTTTTACCATGTTTTACATTTTGTGTTATACTTCCTTTCCTTCCATAAATGTGCAACTCATATTTGGAATGATGTGTATCTGTGCTAAAAGCAGATGTGGATGAGGTACGATGACAATCCAGTTTGTTCTGCCTTATGTCTACAATGCTTCTAATCTGCCAGTACTCTTCCACATCAACAATACCTGGAATTCTCATCGTTTTAGATGAGAAACTTAAAGTTCTGACTTACTTGATATCATGCAGGGAGTGTTACAGCCACCATTCAGGCGAGTCCTATTTACCTCTAAATTCTATTTTCTTCTCTTCTCCTATGTTTTTCAAGCTTTTCCGATTGGAGTTTATTGTAAAAATCACACTTTACATAGGACCAAATACATACACGCAATAGAAATTGTCCAAAAACGCTTATCTTTATAATATGTCGCTTAATCTGACACCCTGCATTCTATTCTATTCTATTTCATTTTGTAAGATATAAAACAAGTGGACTTTACAATCCATAATGCATGGTTTAAAAAATCACTAATCTGCATTTTATTTCTTGGCATTATCTTGCATGTGAATAAATAGTTTTTGGAAATTAACTTCAGAGGGCTATAGACCACTTGAGGTAAAAGAAGTAGAAAAACTGGTGGAGGGAGTGAAAGTCTCTTAAATGTAATTAAATTTAATTTAAATTTAAAATCTATTAAAGACCTATGTTTAGCTCCTTTGCAAATAAATAGGAGTTGTTTTGGTAGGAAACCAGTAAGTCTTAATCCTGATATTTCTTCAAGTGTATTTTGAGGAAAGTCGTGCTTACATTAATGAGTTTTACCAAATCAGTAATGATAATAATAGTTTTAAATCTAATCAGAGCAAAGCACAAACAAGTCTATTTGGAGAAGCAAAATTGAGTTAAGGGTAAGAGCACACTTTGTAAATGATTTCTCTGGATTGTTTTATTCTTAGAGATATCTGGAGGAATTTATGTGGGCAAACCTGAGGCAGTCATTTGCTATTATTTCTCCTTCTAGGTTTCTGTGCTGAGCCAGCATATACCTGGCACTGTAGCACTTTCAAAGGTGTGCACTGTAGAGTCTGAGAAATTCAGGCAAACATCCCTTTCACTAAATTCTAAATATTCAAATTTTTCCATCTCAATTATAAAAATAAGATTTCATTTGAGGTGTTTTAATTTCCATTGCTTGTAGTGATATTTTCATTCAGAATGTTTCCTATCTCATGAAGCAAGTATTGGAAGTTAATTTTTGAAGAAAAATTTCAGTTGCCCTTGAAACAAACCAATATCATATAACCTACAGTTAAATTAAAATGGATATTTTGCATGAACACATGGAGACCAGTATCTTTGCTGCTGTTGATAATATTTCCTTGATTTAGTATTTGTGATCAGCTTAGTTCTCACTTTCAAAAAGCTATTAAGCAGACAGAGTGAAACTTTTCTAAATCACATCAATGACAGATAATCCTATGGATTATTGAATTGGGGGAATTAGTATAGATTTAAAAGTAAGTGAAACTTACTGTGTCTTCAGAACTTTAAAAATATACCATTTAGTGATAATGATAATAGAATACCACCTCATTAATTAGTATCTCAGATGGTTAGAAAATTTCAAGGCCTCTCAGCCTAATTTCAAACTAATGTAACCACTTGTGTTAGAATATTAACTGGACATCTTCCACTGCTGTGACATCAAAGCATTCATTCCATCAATGAGTATTTATCATTTCCTGTGTGCTGGATTCTAGTTTAATTGCTAGATACACACAAGTAAAACAGAAATAAACCCATGTCTTATATCATTTACCTCTGAGGAAAAAAGATAGTAAACAAATAACCATATAATGAGCTGTGTCATAATGATAAGGCCATTCAGAAAACCAACAGGATAAGGGGTTGAAAAATGAATGGTGTGGTCAGGATGGCTGGGCAGACATTTGAAGTAGTCACGCGTTACTTAAAAGCTGTGCTTTAAGGTATCAAAATGTATTTTTTTATATTTGTTTACCTGTGATCTTAGTGTACTTCCTGGGTAGCTCCTTGTTCATTCTATCCATTAGATAGATAATACTGATGATGAGAGTCTTAACAATGAAAACAGAACAATAATAACAATAACGAAATATCTGTTTATTGATTACCTTCTGTGTGTCAAGCAATAATTAGATAAACTTTCCCTCTATCATTTTATTTTCATAAAAATCTTACAGAGTATTATTTTAATCATTTTACAAATGATGAAATTATAACTTTCTAGAAAACCTATAAACTTGCTGTACAACTATTGTCAAAGGTAAAATCCAAACCTATATTAGTCCAGTTCCAAGTGGGTTTGCTTTTCTGCCATGCTGCTTTAAAAATTCACTTTCTCTTCTCCCACCTTAAAATTCTTAAATACTGTTGGAGACCAAAAACAAAATTATAAAAACAAAATCATGCAACCAGTGTGGTTTGAAACCACTGAAAGTTCACGGTGTCTGTTTTCCTTTGGCTTCTCCATAATGCAAGTCAATCCTTATTTATCTTTTTGACTCTTTATTACCCCTTCCCATCAGCAATTCTTCTGCTGCTTCTGTTGAATACTTGAGCTGCCCATTTTGCCATTTCTCTACTTCCTTAAGAAAATAGCATCTTTACTCATACTTATCTGTGTCACCATAACTTATCTTTTATCTCTTCTCTTTTATTTTCTTTTCTGAGACGGAGTCTCACTCCGTCATCCAGGCTGGAGTGCAGTGGCGCGATCTTGGCTCACTGTAACCTCTGCCTCCTGGGTTCAAGCATTTCTCCTGCCTCAGCCTCCTGAGTAGCTGGGAGTACAGGGGCCTGCCACCACGCACAGCTAATTTTTGTATTTTTAGTAGAGATGGGGTTTCACCATGTTGGCCAGGCTGGTCTCGAACTCCTGACCTCAGGTGATCTGCCCACCTCGGCCTCCCGAAGTGCTGGGATTATAGGCATGAGCCACAGCTCCTGGCCCCATAACTTTTATTATACTGCCTGAGTCTACCATCATTCTTTCTTTCCTACTTCTTTTAGTCTTAAGGAAAACATTTTTTCTCCGTTTGAGACTAATCTGTTACCTTCAAATTCTCTCCCTCTATACATCAATTATTCCCTCTCTTCCTTATATAACCTGCACATAATATTAGGGTTTGTAGGATGTTATGGGTTGAATTGCATCTCCCCAAAAATATATATGTATGTTTGAGTCCAAATCCACAGTACAGCTGAATGTGATGTTATTGTAGATATGGTCTTTAAAGTGGTAATCAAGGTGGGCTCATCTAATATGACTAGTGTCTTTATAAAACGGGGAAAATTCACACACACACACACACACACACACACACACACACACACACACAGAAGAAATGCTCTGTGAAGATTGGACTTACTGACACATGCCAAAGTACTATCAGAAGCTAAGAAAAAGGCCTGGAACAGACCCTTCTGTGACACCTTCAGAGGGGGCTTGATCCTGCTGACACTTGATCACAAACTTCTAGTCTCCAGAACTGTGAGATAATGTATTTCTGTTTCTAAGCCAGTTTATGGTACTTTGTCATGGCAGCCCTTGTAAACTCATACACAAGGTAGCATCGGAGAAATATACTTCATCCTTCTCTCCTAAACCCAAGTACTCTTCTCTGTGCTTCCCCTGGAGCATCTTCCTTTCTCCCTGAGGAATTTCTCTTCCCAGATTTTTTTCTGACGAAAGTTGAGGGGCGATAAAGTCCTATTTGATTCTAATTAATATAAAATGGCAATCTCAGATGGCCAGATGGACATTACAAGCCATCTCTTGCTTCTGTAAGGAGCACTGTGGGTTCCTAGAACCCCTCCCCACTGGCTGCTATCACTGGGGATCATCTCCTACTTTTCTTTCCACAGAGGTCAATACATTTCCACCATCTGACTGGTTACAGTGCCAATTCAGGCTAGGTCATCTGGCACCTCACCTCCATCGTCTTGCAGCTGAGGTCTCCTTGCCCTTCTAGCTGGCCCCTTAGGGAGGATCTATGGCAGTACTAGGCCTGCTGTGTTTCTTATGTGTGTTCCATCTGATCCATGAGAAACAAAGACCTTTAATGTGATATCAGAGGGACCAAAGCTGCTTCAGGTATTCTACCCTAGTACTACAAGCAGCCTCAGCTCGTTGCTTCTCTGTTGCCTATTTCAGTGTCTGTTGTTTGCCCTCTGCATCCTCTACACTGTTTTTATTAAGGTCTCTGACAAATGTCCTTACTGTACATCTCATAAATGTCAAGGGCATTTCCCCCACACACACTCTACTCTCTGAAGAAGTCATCTATAGTTTCCTAAGTATCTCTTGGTCTGCAGCCTCTTTCATTGGTGTAAGGAGAGGAGTAAAGTAATTTTTCTGATGCCATCTTCTAAGTCCTGCTTTTTGAGCAAGTCATTGGCTGTAGCAGGTGGTCAGACAGGAGCCACAGACCTGGCCCTCTGCTGTTAACTTGGCAACCTCAACTTAGATGAACAGGCACCTCATTTTGGGAAAATTCGCCACCTATCTTTCTTGTTATCAATTTGAGATCTTGGATAAATTAGAAAAACGGGTCCAGTTTTAACATCCTGTTACTCGTTTATATTCCTCCTCTACCCTCTACTTGCCTTTCTCCTTTTTTTCTGTTTCCTTTTTAGCCAAGCTTCCTGAAAAAGTAACTAGACCTGCTGTTTCCATTTTATTTCAATTCTTAATCTTCTATTTCCACAGCAACACTGAAAACTATTCCAGAAGTTACTAATAAACTCTCGGTTGTTCCTTCTGATGTTTGATTCTCTGTTCTGCTCCTCTCTGGTACCTGTGAAACTCCAGGAACCACGGGAAATCCCGGATACCTTTTTACTATTCTTTTTCTCTTTTCCATCTGCTTCCCAGTGGTTCTTCTTCCTCCAACTTCTATTGAGTGCTAGTGGTCTTCAAGTCTCTTCCTTGGCCCCTGTTTTATTTTATTTTATTTTATTATTTTTTTACATTCTCTCTTTGCAGTATACCACAATATAAAAGATTTTTTCTAATCACTCGCAAATCTGAAAGTCCATACTAGCTTACTTTTATAAGTTCCACATAGTTATTTAACCACCTAATGAACATTTTTGAAGCAATACAATTTTGAACTATTATACTTGATACAAAATTTTGCAACCAAGCAATTGAGGAATAATTAACTAGAATTAAAAAAATTATGAGATTTTTTTTTCCAAAAAAGGGGGGAAGCAATTATTGAGTTTGAATAAAAGGGAGAAAAGAAAGTAAATAGATTCTTTTTTTTTTCTTTTTTTTTTATTATACTGTAGGTTTTAGGGTACATGTGCACAATGTGCAGGTTTGTTACATATGTATCCATGTGCCATGTTGATTTCCTGCACCCATTAACTCGTCATTTAGCATTAGGTATATCTCCTAATGCTGTCCCTCCCCCCTCCCCCAACCCCACGACAGTCCCCGGAGTGTGATGTTCCCCTTCCTGTGTCCATGTGTTCTCATTGCTCAATTCCCACCTATGAGTGAGAACATGCAGTGTTTGGTTTTTTGTCCTTGCGATAGTTTACTGAGAATGATGTTTTCCAGTTTCATCCATGTCCCTACAAAGGACACGAACTCATCATTTTTTATGGCTGCATAGTATTCCATGGTGTATATGTGCCACATTTTCTTAATCCAGTCTATCGTTGTTGGACATTTGGGTTGGTTCCAAGTCTTTGCTATTGTGAATAGTGCCACAATAAACATACGTGTGCATGTGTCTTAATCATTTAATCACTTTATTTTAACAGTAATTTTATTCATTGTGATGTATCTTTAGTAAGTAGGTTATTTTACAGTGTATTAATATTATTTCAATGGAAATATGTAACCCATTTAAAAACCTTCTGTTACAATTCACAAACAACAATATTTTAGCTCATTCTATCAATTAACCATGCATTTTTTTTCTCTTCAATTCTTGACATATTCTTAGTGATACAGGAAAAGATGGTTCTCAAGAGTATTTTTTCTGTGTGTTATTTAAGTCTCCCCAGAGCCTAGGCTAAGCCTTAGCCATTTTGTTGTCTGATTTTAAATTTATAATTTTTCTGTTAGATGTGGCCTAAGGAACATTAGGCCGCAACTTTGTTACTCTTATTACCTATTCTGTTTCTGTTCTATCACACTATTTTTCTCCTAAATAATTTCCATGAGAGCAAATTCCATGTGATGTTACTATTTGCCTGCCTAATACTCGGAAGCTGACGTACAATAATTTTTAAAATGTTTAAAAACTAAAACAAAGTGTTATTTTTGTTTCTGTAATTTACCATCTGCTAGACTTAGAAAACATTCAGATTTTAGTTGTGGCTGTTTTTTGCTCTTTTAAATTCTCCATCCACAGATGCTCTCCCTTCATTTCATAAATTTATTTTTACAAACTATTTTATTAATGCACATAGTTAAGTTTCCTTGAATAATTTCTAAAATGTCAGAATTAATTGTTGGTAGTAGATAATTAAGGGGCATACTTAGAAACAAACTGTTTAAGACTAAATCCACAAAACCCAAGTATCTTTTATGACATTTCCCTTCATGAAATAGTCACTTCACAAACTACAGAAATCCATTAAAGTCCTGTCATACAGATTTCCCAAAGGTAAAATTTGTAGGTGATTCTCCATAGAGAAGGGACCTTTTATCTCCTAGTGGGGAGCATAATGGGGCAACTTGACACATCCATAAGAAAGGATCAATAAATGCTGCTCCCAAGGGGACACCCTTAGAGGGGTAAAAAAGGAAAGGAACATGTTAAATCCTTTGAAAATGTGTGGCATTGAATGGAGTGGCAGACGTTCTAGTCATTTGGCCCACCCATATGAATGAAAGCGTGTAATGGGAGGGGACCCACAGGGGCACTGCTGATCCAATCACACCACAGGGAAAAATTAAGTTAATGTCATTAGGTAGGGAGAACTATTTAAAAATATACAACTCTTTATTAGATTTGCTTATGCGAGGTCAATGCTTATCATGTATTTGAATTCAAATTCCATCAGCTTATAATTGTCTTTGGCAAATGTTAACTAGACGCTATCCCATAAATATATATCAGCTGTCTATGCCTCCATTTCTTTGTACAGATGCACTCCAGTTCAGTAGAGACAATGAAGCATTTTAAGATTCAATGAGACTAGGCCTGAAAAAGACTCATAGCTATAAAAATTGTGGTTTTTCTGAGCCATCCATCCAATATCTATTTGAGTTTTATTTCTTCAAAAAGGATAAGGAACAGAGTCAGTCACAGCGAGGAGCATCATTGAAGGGTGGCGCTCAGAGAGGACGGGAAGTGAAAGGATGTCAAATGCAGAAAGGTCTCAGCTCAAATGTTGCACAGTTCTGAACCAAGAAAAGGGATAGTAAGTTTTTTTTCTTCCTTGTCTTTACATCATTAATCACAGCCAGATTCAGTTACTAAATCTACAATCGTTGTGCAGCAAATTAAGTACAAGACACATCTATACTATGACTTAGAGGAAGGAAAACCTTCTTCCATCATCCAGGCTTAACTTTATCATGGGAAGACAAACAGTCTGGATGAAATAGGCAGACCACTAGAAGACAGGTAGAATTGAGAGAGAGCCAGGATCAGTGTGTGCTGCCAACTTTAACTGATACTGTAAGAAAAATTATCCATGTATGTATGTGATGGTTAATTTTATGTGCCAACTTGACTGGGCCATCGTGCCCAGATATTTGGTCAAACATTATTCTGGATGTTCCTGAGAAGGTGTTTTTTCTTGGATAAGATTAACACTTAAATCAGTGGACTTTGAGTAAAGCAGATCATTCTTCTTATATGGGTGGACCTTATCCAATTAACTGAAGACCTTAATAGACAAAGACTGACCTCTCCTGAGCTAGGAGGAATTATTTTGGACTATAACTGTAACTCCTGCAGATGTCAGACTCACAGAGCCTTCACAATTGTGTGAGCCAATTTCTTTAAATAAATCGGTCTCTCTTTCTTTCTACACACACACACACACACACACACACACACACACACACACACACACACCCTGTTCTAGTTACATGGAAAACCCTAATACAATATATATATAAGTTTATTATAATTTTCACTGATACAAAATTTGTGTAACAACTTAAAATAACAATAAAATATATAAAACTTTTCATGGCAAATGTCTTACAACCAATTGATTCTTACATGATTCCTTCTTGGTTTACGTATGCATAGCTAATCTCTGATTGCAATTTAAGCATGATTTGACAAATGGAGTTATATCTCCATTTGCTCTTTTCCCAGTAAAAATATTGTCATAAAATCTAAGTAAACTTGTGAAATTCACTATTTTTTCATCACATTTTGTTGCGAACAATTGTGTCACAATATTAGGGTATAAAGAAGTATTTGATTATTATTTGACCCAGCAAAGAATTTATTGTGAGTAAGTATAGTTCAATACAAATGTTAGTTGATATTTTAGATTATGTTAGCAAGTAAGGGAAGAATGAAAGAACAAAAATGAATTTTGGAACTTCATTTAACTTTACTGAATTGGATAATTTAGAATATTGAAAGAAATTTTCATTTGTTTTTTCTGCTATTCTCAATGTAACAAATGCATATATGATATGCTTTTATGTAAATTATTAACATTTTTTGCACCACTTTCTTTAATCTAGAGAAGAAGTTGGTAAGTTTTTCTTTAAGCAGCCAGGTAGTAACTAATTTAGGATTCATGGACCATATAGTCTCCGAGTTATATCTACTGAATTCTGCCATTGTTGCCCAAAAGTAGCCACAGATGAAATGAAACTAAGTGAGCATGGCTATATTCTCCCTGAAAAACTTTATTTACAAAAAAAAAAGTGCAGATAAATTTTGGATTGAGGGTCATACTTTCATGATCCTTGTGTATAAATCGACAAGCAAATAAATCAACCTTTATTTAAAGTGTTTGCCGATTTTCACTGTGTAAATATTCCCATATGGTCAATTTCAATCTCCCTATATAATGTCACTGGATCTGGAGTTGGAAAAAGCTATGCATTAGCACACCATTGTATAGTGTTTCCACTGTACAGATGAAATACACATAAATAAACTTTAGAGAACCGATGGTAGTAAAATGTAGTAAAATAAGAACTGTTGAGTTCTGGCCATTTATTGCCTGTGTTTTTAGTATAATTGAAAGGATATGTAATTAATTTTTTAATGTTGGCTGTGTTGAAAACTTGGCTTATAAAATTTCTGAACATTTAAAAATTAGCTCTTTTGAGCCCGTACAAGCTGGCTGTAACACACCACTAGCCAAGGTCAAGAACCAACTTAATAGCAGAGTTGAGGCCACACAACTATTCTAAGGGATAAATATTGGATAGAAACTTAGATGTCAGATAGATATTAGGAGAAGCACTCAGATAACAATTCCAGTGAAGGGATGGTGATTTACTCAGGCAAGGCTACTTTCAGAGTTGTCTACTGTTTGCAAGGCACACTCTGTGCCAAATGCCTGATAATTTCAGTTTAACAACATTCTGGGTTGAAAAGGAATTTCTCAATTGACTGCAGAATATAATTATCATTTATAATATCATTTCTGTGGAAAAATAAATTTCAGCTTCCAAACTTAGTGATCCTAATTATTTCTTGCAAAATGGTAACAACCAATCACATATGCCTTATCCTGTGTCTCTCTTATCTTTGCAAACCATCCACATTTATATTGTGTGTTTTATGTTACATGTCAGCTCTAAAAGCCTTAGCAACCCTCTAATAACATACACTAAGGGTATCACAGAATGGTGCACAAACCGATTCCCTTTGAAAGACATGAAATTTGACTTAGTAGATATGGTTTCCTTCTGAAGAGAGTGTAACGGATGAGATGTGGTAGCATGTCTCAGTCTCAGACCAATTGTTCTTATATGTACTTCAGCCTACATTAGCTGCTGAAAGAACTTCCATGATAATAATGTGCATTGCCTAAATAATCCCATTTTCTACATACATAAATTCTAGCCTTATATGTGCAGCAATCTGATGGAATGTAACAAAAATGAAATGACTTTCCTTTTTGTAATGAATATGCCTTATTTGCCGTGCAGGCAGCATTGTGCATTAACAGAACGCGTTTCTCATCATTTCCGGCAAATTTATTTAAACCTATGTCATTCCAAGCTTCTGGAATCTTGGGAAGCACTGTCAAATTATATATGTTTATTCACTTCATGAAATAGCATGACCAAGAATGAATGGTAGATTCACGTTATAATAAATGTTTATATCAGAATATATATCATAAACCCTCATGATCAAGCAAAATATTATTTTATAGGTGTGAAAAATGAAGGCCCAGAATATGTAACTGATGTAGTCATTTTGGTGAGACATTTGTCTGGTTAGAAAAATCATTTAGTTTTATCTTTATTTTTTGAGGGGAAAGAAATTTGTCGGTTTATGTTAAAAGATAAAGAAATTATTTTAAAAGATATTAATATATATCTTTAAGTTTATAAATCAATTTGAATTTTTCCTAGGCACAAATTCTTACAGATCAAATAATCACATAATAAAAAAAATTGAACTCTTGATGAGAAGACAAGCTACCAAGACATTGTCATAACTTTGAACAAAACAGATAATAGTCTTATCTGCATACAAACTAACCCATAAGATGATATGTGTTGTTTTCTTAGGACACTTCTTAAAGTGGTAGGAGACAAAGCATGAATCTTTCACCTCCAAATAAGCATCAATATTTTCTCAGAATAATATTTTAATGAGGGTTTGTTCATTAGTGAGGAGTCAAATTATATACTGTTCTCCAGAGTAAATATTCTAAATGCAATTACTATTAGCATAATCACCCTAATTGCTTTTTACCTTCATCTAAAGAATGTAAGTACAATTTCGGAGGAAAAGTGGAGAAACTGGGCAAGTGCTCAAGTAGCTATGCCCTTCATAAAAAAAGTGTACATAATTAGCTAATCAAGACTGTGTTGCAACTGCTCATGTACATGGTCTAATGAAAATTGAAAGCTACATTATTACTAGCTGTTTCTCAGACTATCATGTTTGAGAATCGGGAGCATTGCTTCTCAAACTATAATGTCTGAGAATCAGGGGATTTTGTTAAAATGCAAATTTTGATTTACAAGTTCTGGGATGTTTCCCAAGCTTCTGTACAGGCATCACTCAGAGTTATTGCAAGTTCAAGTTCCAAACAACCACAATAAAACCAATATCACAATAAAGAGAGTCACACACATTTTTTGTTTTCTAGTGCATATAAAAGTCATGTTTATACTGTACTGCAGTCTATTTGCAATAGCATCATGTATAAAACAACAATGTACATATCTCAATTTAAACATATTTTATTGATAAAAAATGCTTACAATCATCTGAATCACCACTTAGTCATAATCTTTTCGTTGGTGGAAGGTGTTGCCTTGATGTTGGTACCTGCTGGCTGTACAGGATGGTGATTACTGAAGCTTGAGGTGGCTGTGGCAACTTTTGAAAATAAAGATGTTTACTGCATTTTCTTTTCACAAAAGATTTCTCTGCAGCATGCAATGCTGTTTGATAGTATTTTACTCACAGTAGAATTTCTTTTAAAATTGCAGTCAGTCCTCTGAAACTCTGCCACTGATTTATTCACTAAGTTTGTGTAATATTCTAAATCCTTTGGTGACATTTCAAACAATGTTCAAATCATCTTCACCAGGAGTTGATTCCATCTCAAGAAACCACTTTCTTTGCTCACCCAGAACAATTCCAGATCCATTCAACTTTTATTTTGAGATTGCAACAACTCGGTAACATCTTTAGGCTCCACTTCTAATTCTAGTTCTCTTACTATTTCCATCGCATATGCAGTTACTTCCTCTGCTGAAATCTTGAAGCACTCAGTCATCCATGAGGGTTGGAATCAACTTTTTCCAAATTCCTGTTCATGTTGATATTTTTACCTGCTCCCATGATTTGTGAATATGCTTAATGGCATCTAGAATGATGAGTTCTTTCCAGAAGGTTTTCAATTTACATTGCCCAGATCCATCAGAGGAGTCACTAGAATGGTAACTATAGCCTTGTGAAATGCTTTTCTTAAATATAATACTAGAAAGTCGAAATTACTCCTTGATTCATGGGTTACAGAATGCATCTTATGTTAGCAGGCATTAAAACAACATTAATCTCCTCCTACATCTCCATTAAAGCTCTTGGGTGGCCAGTATGTTGTCAATGGACAGTAATATTTTAAAAGGAATCTTTGAGAAGTAGTTTTCAACCGTGGACTTAAAATAGTCAGTAAATCAAGATGTAAACAGATGTGCTGTCATCCAGGCTTTGTTGTTTCATTTATAGAGCACAGGCGGACTAGATTTAGCATCATTCTTAAGGGCATAGGATGTTTGGAATGGTCAATAAGCACTGGCTTCAACTTAAAGTCGCCAATGGGATTAGCCTCTCCCAACAGAGTCAGCCTGTCCTTTGAAAATTTGATGCCAGGCACTAACTTCCTTAGAGCTATGAAAGTCCTAAATGACATCCTCTTTCAACGTAAGGCTGTTTTGTCTACACCAAGAATCTGTTGTGTACTGTAGCTTCCTTCATCAGTGATCTTAGCTAAGTCTTCTGGATCACTTGCTGAAGCTTGTACATCACTACTTGCAGCTTCACCTTGTACTTTTATGTTATGAATGTGGCTTCTTTCCTTAAACTTCATTAACCAACCCCCGTTAGCTTCAGACTTTTCTTCCACAGCTTCCTCACCTCTCTCAGCTTTCATAGAATTGAACAAAGTTAGGGCTTTGCTCTGGGTTAGGATTTGGCTTTAAGGAAATGGTGTGGCTTGTCTAATCTTCTATCCAGACCACCAAAACTTTCTGCGTATCACCAATAAGGCTGTTTGGCTTTCTTATAATTCATGTGTTGGCTGAAGTAGCATTTTCCATTTTTTTCAAGAAATTTTCCTTCGCATTCACAACATTGCTAACTGTTTGGCAGGAGAGACCTACTTTCAGTCTATATCAGCTTTTGACATGCCTTCTTCATTAAGCTTAATCATTTCTAGCTTTGGATTTAATGTGACAAATGTGCAAATCTTCTTTTCAATTGAACGCTTAGAGGCCATTGTAGGGTTATTAATTAAATTAATTTCAACATTATTTTGTCTTACGTGATAGGGAAGGCAAAGGACAGGGAGAGAGACATGGGTCGAATGGTGGATAGCAAGGTCAGACACAGCATTTATCAGTTAAGTTTGCCATCTCTTATAGGCACAGTTTATGGTGCCCCAAAACCATTACATTAGTAACATTAAGGATCATTGATCTCAGATCAACATGACAGATATAGTGAAAGAATTTGAATATTGCAAGAATTACCAAAATGTGACAGAAACACGAAGTGAGCACGTGCTGTTGGAAAAATGGTGCCAATAGAAGCTTGACACAGCATTGTCACAAACCTTCAAACACAGTATCTGTGAAACACAATAAAGCAAAGTGCAGTAAAATGAGGTATAACTGTTTCTAATGCATTGCTCATAAGTGAGGCCGATCCTACTGATCTAGATCACTTTTTTGGTAACAAAATCATTCTTTTATAGTCATTTTATGCCTCTGGAACCTTTAAAAAAGGCCAAGGTAGGAAACCATAATGTCATTTGAAATACTTCATTTGGCTTAATTTTCATGCTATTTGCATACCCATAGTATTTTTACATATTTAAAAAATAATTGCATTTATTAGCTTTATTGATGCCAGGGAGAGCCAAATTGTGGCCAGACTCTAATTTGGTGGACTGATTTAACAGTTCGAGATTACAGGAAAGAAGAGTTTGTTCTCCCACTTGCACATTCTTTTCCTTGAAAGATGAAACCATTAAAAAAATATGACTGTCCACGCTTTTCCCCTATTCATTGTAAGATTAAAGGGATGACATTATAAAACCAACTGAAGTGTTACATAATCATGCATCCTCCAAAGCTGAAGTTTTTATGTTACTCTCCAAATGAGGACTCTCTGGTGCCCTTTTAAATGAAGTGCCTGGTGGCTCAGAGACAGCTACTTATATTATGTTCAGTGATTCCTAACCTCTGTGACTATTTTTTAATTGAATTACAATTAAAAAATAATACAACAGTGGTGAGAAAAGCGTTGTATTTAGGATGTGTGAGGACTTGATACCTATGGTAATAAATTCATCTTAATAGCTTCTTGCCTTTGAAGAAGGAAGTTTACAGCAGATCAGCTAATACACAAAAGCCTACACCACTTCAAGAGTACAATCTTGCTATTCATATTACGTGTTTTGATGACATAACTGTCCTTAATGCTAAACAACTATATTAAGAACAAAGACAAGAAGCATCTACAAAAGTAGCTGAGAGCCAGCTCTCTAATCCCAGAGATGGCAATAAACAGATCCCGTGTGTCCTCTCCAGAGCAGAGAGTCTGTCACTTAGACAACACTAGTTTGGCAGAAATAATTTATGAAAACAAACGCTTTGGAGTCAAGAGGACTAAACTCATTGTACTTAAAGAACATGACAAACACAGGATTTTTTTTCCATTCATGATTTTTAAAAATTCAAGAGGTAAATTTTCATATCATTTGATTCCTTGTTAACGTCATTCAAGACAAGCAAAGTGTTTCTATCTGGATGTGTTTTACAAACTTTAGATGTATTCCAATGAAAAATAACAAAGGCACATATTTTTTCTGGTAGTGTATCACAAGAGAACTACTGTTGGCAGCAAGTTCTGTCCTACCCTCCTGCTCTCCAAATGTACGTGGCTCTTTTTATAAAATAGCTTTAGGGTTTGTATGAACCTAAATAAAAATGGTTTTATAAGGGCTTTCCCACATAAATGCAAAAAAGAACTTCAAATGTGCTTGATAAATAACTGCTGTGATATATAGTTGAAAATAACTTGGTAATCTTAGTAACAAAATGCTATATGACAGGCATGTCGTGTTACAGCTAAAATATTTAAATCTTCTCAATAGAAAATAGAAGCACATCCATGACTCAGAAATTCCACTTCATGGAATCTACCTAGAGAAAGAATCACTTGTTTCAATGAGAGCATTTAAATATGTTTCATTACAGTGCTGTTTATAACAATGGAAACATGAAAATTGCTTACATGTGCAGTCATGTGGTGGAATACTACGCAGCTGTTAAAAGTTGAAAAATAAAAAGGACTTCATGCAGATATTATTGAGTGAAAACACAAAGTACATTTTCAAAGTATGGTATACTTTTCTGTAAACATACACAAAACAATACTAATTTTTCTTTTTACACATATTAATGCCTTCATACTGCTGGAGCACTCATGAAACTGATAGTAGGGAGTTCCTTATGAAACAGGCTTGCTCACATGGCACTTGAGTTGTATTTAAATGAGTTCATGAGACAATATCTCATAGTAATTGAGAATTTGAATCCACAGTCAGACTGCTCGCATTCAAATCCAAACTCTCCTTTTTATGAGCTACATTACCTGGATAAGTTAGTTAAGATCTCTTTATGCCTTAGTTTCCTCATGTGTCAGATATAGTAATAATATCTCCTCTGGAAGTTGCCTAGAGGATTGCATCAGTTACTGTATTTTATTGAACCTAAGATGTCATCAATTCGAAGATGCACTGTTATGACACACCATCAATTTCAAAGATGTCAAAATGGGAAAAGATCAGCATCTTAAAATGGAAGAATATATTTAAGGTACTTATAAGTAGCACTTAATATATGTTGTTTATCATTTTATCATGAAATCTTCATTGCTGTTGTAATTAAAATTAATAGTATATCAACACATAAAATAGAGCTAACAGATGTATTACAGAAGTCCATCTGTAACTTCCCAAATAAATTTATTGTGGAAAACCATAAAATAGGTTCTGATTACTTTTATTAGATATCTCTACAAGTAGGTACACTGATGCCTCAGCTCTAAAAGTGAGTCCGCATCGGTGGAGTTAATTTTCTTAGGTTCATCCATTACAAATCCCAATTCTATCAGCGTCTGACATAGTAGCTCATGCATTTCACTGCAGGCCCCTTAAGAAAATTAGCTTTATTAACTAAGTACTAAAAATAGTTTATAATCCAGAGCAAACAAGAACTGCTATACAGCACAGCTGTGTTTTCCTTGAACCATTTAGAAGGCTCTCCAGAATCAATTATCACCAGTCGTCTATTGTGCCTTATAGTTCTATGGAAAGGTCAGGTTAAATTAATTAACTTTAAATAACTACCAAAGTCTGTGTGACACTGCTGTCATCCTTCTAATCTAACACGTTTCTGGGAATGTGCGTGCTCCCTAGAATCATAGTCTCAGAGAATGGGTCATATATTGAGGGCATCTGCTCTTGAATTGATTTCCTTAGTGGATCAAAATTCCAGGCCACTGTGCTTTTGAGGCCCTACTTCAGGCTGTAATCGATGGGTACAGTGTTTGCTGGGTTGATGCTCAGTTTCATGGAAAGCCAAAGCAGGGTAGTTATGAAAAGGACCATTCCTATGCAAACAGAAAGAGTATCTGAAATGACCTTGTTTGTCGAGTCTCAGTGTTTTGGTGTTCCACATGGTAAATTTTGCCTTTTTCCTGTACCGGTCACTTAGGGCAGGCGAATAAGCCTGATCCCATGGTATTTACAACCCTCTAGGAGTTCACAGTCATGGTGTTTTACTGCAAAAGCAAATGGATCATAGAAATTAAACTGAGCTTTAATTGTGTTAACAGTTGCTCTTAATCCTTCCTTAGAATGGCAAAAGTGTGGAAAGAAGTGCTTCTGTGCTTAATGGGCAAACGCATAATGTAAACAATGATTCTTTGGAAGATTAGTGATCCTAAGGAAAGCAATTAGAGAAAGAAAGAACATTTAGACAGAAGCTAATGCTTAGTAGCTTGCAGCAGGGTGAAGCTGTACAGAATTTTATTTTCACAATAGATGGAATTCTTTCAAGATTTTGTACTACAAAACAGGAAAATTGAGTTTTGGATAACTTTAAATGGTAAAAAAAAATCAAAAATATAAGAAAACTTATTCTAACCCCTGTACTATTTTCTATCCATGAAATCATTATGAAAAAGCTGTTCTGTTTTTCATATTTACCCAGCACTGAGCACAAGGCATGAGACATAGTAGATGCTCAGTAAATGTAATAAATGTCAGTTGACTGAAGGGTTAAATGAAAACATGAGAAAGTAAGTCAGCCTTTAGAGTCATTCTTAGTCAAAAGAATATATATATATATACACACACACACATAATTTTTCATTTTCTTGAAGACAAATACTAGATTAAGTTGTGTTAATAGATAAAACTCACAGGCACTCAGTGTCTCTCTAGTGATCCCAAAATCATCCCAAAATGATTATATCCATCCCATTTTGACCAGGCTAAATGAAGACAATCACTCTGAGGCACCCCTAGCAGATAAGCAATAGGCCAGAGAGAAAAAAAAAACACACACCAGATTTGGAATAAAAAGTTCTACCACTTACAAGATATGTGTTTTGAAAAATTCCAAACATTTTCTATCCCTCAGGTTTTTTGTTTGTTTGTTTGCTTTACACTTACAAGATGCAAACAATATCTATTCCTGATGTCACAGCTTAAACTGAATATTATGTGTGAAAATACTTTGGGAGACTGTAAAGCAGTACTTCTCAAACCAACTATGATGAAGTAACTCATTTTTCTTTCTGGATTTTAAATTTCTAATCCATTGAGAACTGATGCTTTTAAATCTCCACATGTGAATGTCACAGCAATCCTAAATTGATATTAAGGTTTCCAAATGCCTAGTTGCAATTTCAGTTCTTATTCTGGGGATGTAGGAAACTGCTGACCAGCCTGGGTCTGCCAGATCTACTCTTTGAGTAGTGCTTCCATAAGAGCTGTACAAATAGAGCTGGGATGATGATGATCACAATGAAGATGACAACAGTGGTGGCAATGACACTGCTGCCACTGCTTGGAGTGGCCCCAGAGTTTGATATCAAAGGCTGGCCTGGGTTTGAGCTGGTTGAGGGAGAAATGATTGTATTGCATACATGAGAAAACCTGAGCAAAGGAAAGATGAGACTCAAACGGCAGCACTAAGATCATTTTGCACTGGAGTATCAGATACATTTTGAAAAGAAGACTGTAGAGTGATGTTTTGAAAGACATGGGGGATTAGCAGGTAAATGAGAAGCTTGAAGTGATATTTAGAGATGCTACATTTAGTAACTTCAGAAGGTATAAACTGAAGCAGCAACGTAGATTAATATTCAGGATATGAGGAGAAAAGAGTGACTAAAGTGGGATCCAAAGGAAATGGGAAACGGGTGCCAGAAATATAATGAAGGGAGAAATGATGGAGGCTATGGTCTAATTTACATTTAGGGGAATGAAGAAAAGAGTGGAACATTTTGCAACCGTGAAAATAAATACTGGAAGTTCTGACCAAAGAAATTAGGTTAAAAAAAAAGAAATAGACATCCAAATTGGAAAGGAGAAAGTAAAATTATCTCTGTTTCTAGATGACATGGTCTAATATGTAGAAAACTGTACATACTTCACACTAAAGAAAACTGTTAGAATAAGTAAATTTAGTAAAGTTGCGGGCCATAAAATTAACATACAAAAATCAGTTGTGTTTCTATACACTAAACAATGAACAACCCCAAAAGGAAATTAAGAAAATAATCCCATTTAAATGACATCAAAATAAAAAAGGCATCTAAATAATAAAATACTTATGAATAAACTTAATTAAGAACACAAAGCCTTATATGCTGAAAACTATAAAGCTTTGCTAAAAGAAATTAAAGAACAAACAAAGAAATGGAAATGCATCTCATGTTCATGAATTGAAATACTTAATATTATTTAAATGTCCACACTTCCCAAAGCAGATCCAATGCAATCTCAATTAAAATCTCAATGACATTTTTTACAGAAATAGAAAATCAAAATTATAAAATTTCTAAAGAATCAGAAAGGACCACAAATCGCCATAAAAAATCTTGAAAAAGAACAAAGCTAGAGACCTCACATTTCCTGATTGTGAAACATGTTACAAACTACAGTAATCAAAACAGTATGGTGCCATTTTAAAGACAGACACATGAATCAGTGGATAGGAATAGAGAGCCCACATATATATGATCAAGTGGGAATACATCTAACTAAAAAGCTTTTGCACATCAAATAAAATAATCAACAGAATGAAAAGGCAATACAGAGTGGGAGAAAATATTTGCAAACCATATATTTGATAAGGAATTGATATCTAAAAAAATTAAGAAATTCCTACCACTCAGTAACAAAAATACAAAACAAAGAACGTGATTAAGAAATGGGCAAAGGATTTGATTAAACATTTTTCCAAAGAAGACATACAAATTGCCAGTAAGTATATTAAAAGATGGCCAACATCATTAAACATCAGAAAAATGCAAATCATAACCACAGTGAAATATTGTTTACACTTGTTAGGTTGGCCATTATTTAAAAAAAAATGAAAAAAGAACAAGTGATAGCAAGAATATGGATAAAATGGAACCCTTGTGCGCTGTTGGTGAGAATGATGCATCTTCTGTCAAAAATAGTATAGAGGTTTCACCAAAATAGTTAAAAATAGAACTACCATATGATTAAACAATTCTGAGCATTTATACAAAAAAAAATGAAATCAGGATCTTGAAGAGATACTTGCTTACTCATTTTTATTGTATAATAGCATTATTGACAATAGCCAAAAAGTGCAAACAACCTAAACATTCATGGAGAGAAAAATAGGTAAAGAAAATCTGGTATACACATACAACGAAGTATTATTTGGCTATTCAAAAGAAGGAAATACAGTAATATGTGACATCATAGATGGACCTTGAAAACATGCTAAGTGAAATAAACCAGTCACAAAAGGACAAATACGGCATGACTCCACTTACACAAGTTATCTGAAATGGTCAAACTCATCAAAGTAGAAAGTAAAATGGCAGTTTCCAGGTCCTAAGCGGAGGCAGAAATCGGAAGTTGCTGTTCAATAGGTATACAATTTCAGTCACACAGGATGCAAAAGTTCTACACATCAGCTGTGTAACACAGTGCTTATAGTTATACCATACTGTACACCTAAAAAGGAAAGAAGGTGGATATCAAGTGTTGTGTTTTTACCACAATAAGAAAGAGAAAATATGGCAATAAGTAGATTTATAGAAAAAATGTAGTGTATTTTATGTGAGAAAGGCAAAGAGCTGCGATTATATCATGGCTATGCCACTTCCTGTGTGCCTTTGGATAATCCATTTAAATTGATGAGATTTATTTATCTGTAAACTAACTTTAAAAATGTACAGCCCATGTGGTCACTGTGATGTCGAATGTTATAACGTTTGATGGTATATGTTAACCACTTAATAGCACATTGCATGCTGCATGAACACACACACGTATATATATACACTTATATATCTATGTTCATATATCAAATCCATAGCTTTATCTTTCCATCATCTAGCTATCTACCTGTAATATATATTCTTTATCATTCAAAAAATATTTAAAGTTTAGAAAATCCACTTGTACCAACAAAGATAAACTTTAAAAGAGAGAATTAAATTTTATTATATGATGCCGAACCTTGACTTGATCTGGGTATGTGCTTTCTTTGTACATACATCGACTGGCACGAAATAGTGGTAACAGTTGTGTCATCCTGTCTTGGATGCACACCAAAGCCATTGAACTATAAATACTCGTTAAAACTGTTTTTGTGGCACCTCTTTTATTAATGGTAACATTATCAACTGTGTACCCTTAATACTCTAAATTGTATGTATACAATTACATCTTTAGAGGAAGTGTGTTATCAAAACAGCATTGTAGCTGCTGGGAAATTTGCTGAAGACAGATTGTTATGTTTTTTGATGCTCTTATCCCTTCAGAAGTTTAGGTTTGCAAGCTCAGCAAACTCTATTTCTTTCAGGCCATTTTGCCACATTGTAAATAGCAACCATTTCATTATGGTCTCAGCACCTAAATAGTAAGACTTCACTGACCTAATGGTAACCATTGAAGTGTATGAGAGTGATATAAAACTTCTCTAATTCAAAGACTTCTAGATTAAGTGATGTGATTTTAAAACTCCTGTCACCAGGAATGTGTTGTTATTACATAAGACCAACAGTATGTTTTTATTTGCTTATCCAGAATGCTTTCAGTATCTTCAATTCAATAGATTTTCATTTTTCAAAAAGTGTGTATATGGAGTTCCAGTTATGCATAGTGCTAGGAATATATGAATAATAAAAAAGATGGTTCTTGACCTCAAAGACTTTACAACATAATGTAGCATGCACTATGGGAAAATGCAACTTCAAACATGCTCAAATGGAAACAAACCTTACTAAGTCTGTACTGCTAAAGGCAGTTGTCGCCGCATATATTACTCGAGCATCAATAAATTTCTGTTCTGTTTTTGTGTGTAATTTCTCTGTTTTTAACTTATAAATGATCTGTTCTAATATGAAGTACAAAAACTTCTACAAATGAAGACCTTAAATAGGATGATATAAAATATAAACCATATTTAAAAATACATATATTTATTAAACAAGAAAATCTTTTATTAAAAATTATTAAATAAAATTATGGAGGTTTTTTTTTTTTTTTTTTGAGACAGAGTTTCGCTCTTTGTTGCCCAGGCTGGAGTGCAGTGGTGCAATCTTGGCTCACTGCAACCTCCACCTCCGGGGTTCAAGCGATTCTCCTGTCTCAGCCTCCTAAGTAGCTGGGATTACAGGAACCTGCTGGCTAATTTTTGTATTTTTCGTAGAGACGGGGTTTCCTCGTGTTGACCAGGCTGATCTCAAATTTCTGACCTCAGGTGATCCGCCTGCCTCAGCCTCCGAAGGTGCTGGGATTAAAGGTGTGAGCCACCGCACCCGGCCTGGAGTAACTTTTAAAACTGTTCCTAAGTTCAGTTTTCTTAAAGAAAACACTTGGTTCAAGATGTTATCTCACAAAGAGGCATAGATACAATAGAAGGTGTAACCATTGACTATTTTACTAACTAATGGTAATCATTCCTTTATACATTGATTTGTTCAACAATTATTTATTGAGTACCTACTACATGCCAGTCACTTTTCAGAACCATGGAAATGGGGCAATTAATATAACAAAGTTACTGCCTTCAACGAGTTTACACTTTAGTGGACTGACCAGACAATAAACATAATTTTAAATTTTCAGTAGTATTAATGTTTTGGGTAGTGGCAAGTGCTATAGTAAAGAGTTAAGTGATGATAGGAGTGACTGCATGTTATTGTTATAGTAAAGAATTAAGCAAATGATAGGAGTAACTGCATGTTATTGTTATAGTAAAGAATTAAGCAAATGATAGGAGTGACTGCATGGCTTGTTGTGTGATGAGAGTGCAGGATCAAAGATCATCATTTTGACAATGTGACATTGGAGCAGATCTCTGGAGAAAGTGAGGGAAATACAGTGGGGAAGAATGTTCTAGGTAGAGGGAGCGCTGTGTGCACAGGACCGGGCACAACAGCATGTCTGGTGATTCAAAGACTAGAGATGACCTGATACTGCCAGACTAAAGCAAGCAAGAGAGTTGTACTGAGAGATGAGGTCACAGAGTTGGGGAGAGTCTTCAGGCAGATAACTTGAGGTCCTGAAAGCAGCAGTTACTCTGCTTGTAAGAACAAGCTATTAGTTTTTAACAGATAAGTGCCATGATTCATTTTACATCTGAAAAATATACTTCTGACTACTCTTCAAATAAGGAGAGCAAGAGTGCAATTAGGAAGACATGTTTGGAGTTGAGAGCTGTGGCTTGGATAAGAATGGTAGTGATGGAGAAATGAGATCTGGTCAGATTCTGAATGTAAAAATTGCAAAAGAAAGAGCACGCATCAGAATCACTCAGAGCAGTGGTGTGCTGGAACATGCTAACAGCTGGTTCACAGAGCGGAAATGAGTATACATACATACACACACACACGCACACACACACACACACGCAGGCATGTGTATTTATCTGTCTAGCTATCTATCTATAATAGTGTTTATAAAATTCTCATGCATACCCAAGATTGATAACAGTTGGCCATTTGAATACAAGTTTTGTGTGGCTGATTGTGCCATAGAAATTAAGATACCATACAGTAAGACATTTATTGATCATAAATATGAATCTCAGCTTGTATTTTAAAATCAGAGATCAGATACGTTGTAATACTACTGCTTCTTACATGAATCACATTTATGTACATGTTGAAGACAACTAGCTGCAAGGATTGATTTGTTCACTGATGATTCAAATGAGCCACACCGGGTAGAAGAGCATCCATGTCTGGAATCACGTCTTATTGTTAGTATGGTGAAAGCACAGCTAGGGCCTGCCCTTTACCTTAGGGCTAACATCTAAATAAAAAGACATGTTGGGGAACAACTGCTCAATCTCTGTATTCTCCGCCTTGAGTGCCTGGATGTTTTAAATTATAGCTGATCAAAACAGGTTAAAACAGTCAAGCCATGCTTGTTGACAATTATGATACTGCTCAGGAAGAACATAGACATTCTGTGTGGGAAAAATAATTCCTGAAGTATTTATAGACAATTTTTTCCTTAAATCTGCAGTTACACATTTTTGGTATATATATTAGTGTATATTTTTGGAGTGACTGTTCAAATTTAACAATGAGAATGAGGATTTTGTAGATTTGAGAAAGTTGTTCTTTTAAAATAAATCCACAGTAGGATATAAAAAGATATCTTTTTAAGAGTTTTATCTACTTAAAAAACCTTCTTTAATCAATTTTAATCTTATCAGTTTTAAGTTAAAAAAATGCCCTATTGTTAATTTGCAATTCTATGTGTAAGAGATCCACGCCTACTTTATTGAACTACTTCTAATACCACTTTTCCAAGAAGCTTATTTAAATGCTATCTTAGATTGGCTCCAGGCTTAATTTTCTGTCTTATAGTATAAGATTCTAATCTGTACTCAAAATAGGTGGCATTAACTAATTACTACAGCTCATAAAATATTTTATTTTTCATCTTAGGTTGCAGTAAAAGCTAACTATGTTATGCTATGTTTTCTGTAAGAGTGCGTCTAACTGCATCCCTTAGAACATGTAATACATTTTAAGCCTGTATTTAGCTTGTCAATTTGTCATTATTGATCCCTCAGAAATAGTTTAATGGTGCCTATTCCACTTAGTGGGCTTTGCTGACCTTCTGCTCTCAGCAGCATTCAGTGAAGCCTGACAGTATCAAGGTTACTCTCTAAATGCAATATATATTCCCACTTTAGGAAATATGTGTTGATGAGTGGTGGGGAATCACATGTCGTCAGATATTACGTTTGAAGTTTGGTGTGGGACTTTAGTTAATACATATACTGCTACAAAAACTTATTTTGATAACTCTATTGGAATACCTATGTCTGCCTCTGAAGAGGATTTTCAGTCCCATCCCAATGTTAAGCTATTTGACACTGTATCTCTGCCCTGTCAAAATATACCAACACATCAGCCCCGGAAGATAGTTTTTAAATGAAACGATAAAATGATCTCTTTCTCTTGGCTTAATCTATGTGCTAATGAGTTTGTATAATGTTGTTTCTGGGTCCCTCAAAACATTGTTATGCAGCATACAACTTTTGTAGAAGGGAAAACCGACACTGTAAGTTTAAAAACTAAACTCCCAGTGAAATAGAAACAAAATGAATGTTGTTTTTTCCATAATTCCTGCCAGCCGATGTTGCAGCATTATAATGTTCTATGTTTTAGGCAATCTGTAGAATATGAGAGAGCATAAAATTTCACCTCTGAAAATAGGGTCTAATTCAGGCAGGCACAATTTGCCTCAAGTGTCCATGTAACAGATTGGTAACATGTCCACAATGCAATAAGAATTCAGTCAAAGAAAGTATTATTGTAATTGAAAATACTGTGCTGTATTCAGGTACAAACATATTATCTTCTAACCTATTTAGATGCTGGAAAATAGTTCTTACTTTCTATCTAATTAACATTTGTGAACTAATATGCTTTATGTTGTCCTGATACTTTCAAATAAGTATTTTGTATTGATGGCAGTATTTGTAGAACTTACTTAAATGGTAAAAAATGTTCAATAAGGTTGCCAAGCAATTCCTGAAAATGGAAACAGGGTGCATTTGAAAGAAATAAAGAGAACAAAAATGAAGAAGAGGAGAAGAAATAAGGAACAAGTATATTGTGAATATGCTGAAGTGACAAACATATACTGAACACTTTTGAAAATGAAGATAAAAAATTAGCATGTGTACCACAGGATCCTAACATCCAATAGAAGTACTATTGTTCTTATTCCATTCCTATTAGTATTTGTTTCTGCTGTGTTGAATCCTATATGATTTGGTGCATTATGTACCAAAGTGGCTCTTGTCCCAATAATTACTTACTAAAGACATAACTATCCCTCATTCATTCACAGTTACCACAGATGCTTTCATTTCATGCATTATACAGTTGTGGCCTAAGAATTGTAAGATATCTGTTTTAACTGTACACATTTTGACATAGTATGTTTTTAAATAACACAGTGTAAAGACATAAATGACTTTGACTCCATTGATTTTTTGGTGATAGGTGTCTCACTTTGACTTTTTTATTGTACATCAAATAATACACATCATAATAAATTATGCCACTGTTTTCTGTGTAATCACAAACTTTTTAGCCCTATCTATGGGTCCCTCCATGAGATGTAAGTCTTCACAGACTAATTACATTTTACAGTATTCTTCCTTGCTTTTAGTCACATTGATTCCTATGTTGACTAGCTTATAGAATACTTTTCAAATTAGCCCCCTGGAATTTCCTTTCAGTTGTTTGAAGAATGTATTCGTGGTTTGCTTACTTAATAATATCTTAAGCTACACAAGTGGGAAGACTAATATGTTTCCGCTTTGCATTCTGCCAGTAACCTAATAAAATTTTGGGCAAAATCTAGATATTCAGCAGGTGACTATTAATAGAATTGAATTGAGTTCTAGTGGAAAGTGATCTTTAGCTTCTGTGGACTCCTAACTACTTAGACTCTAGCACTCCTAAGTCAATTTGTATTACAGTAGTTTATATACATGGCGTCTCCCTCCAATGACTCTGAGTTCCCTGGAAAGAATCAGGCTATATTCTTTTGTATTCCACAGCAGTACCCAGCATTGTACGTTGAATATAATAAGCATTTAATTACTGTTAGATGAATTAATGTACAAATATTGCAGGTAGCATTTTACAGCTGTATTTGACAATGATATATGTATAGTCATATCCATGTTTAATTGCTGTGTAATAACTCTCCATTGTGTCCAGTGGTTGGAACCAAGGATTGTCCCACAATGTCTCAGCTTACCAGCACATTGAACTGGTAGATCTGGTAATAGTACAAAAACATTTGTCTCTGAATAGATGACGAGGAAGAAAGTGGAAAGAAGGAATTTCTTATTAAGGATAATTCATATGAAGAAGATGCCTGCTTTGTTTCAAATAAAATGATAACCAGAAGTGGAAAGGGGAATGTTGAAGCAGGTGCTTGTAGTAGGAGTGAGACCCTTGCTTAGAGTAGCTGTGTACTCACATTCCCCTATCATTTTCTCATTCATAAAATTATAGAATTATCGTGAGCAGGGTTCTTTAAATGTGGCCCATAGGCAAAATTTTTCCTGTTGCCTCTTTTGTAAATATATGTTTATTAGTACACAGCCATAGCCATTTGCATATGGATTGTCTATGGATGCTTTCAGTGCAATAACTGAGTTGAAAAATTGCAACAGGTACTGCATGGTGCATGAGCTTAAACTACTCTCTGACTCTACAGAAAATGTTTGCCAACTGCTGCTCACGAAAATGAAATGAAAAAATGCTTGTACATTTCTTGACACAGAACCTAGCAAATAGTAAATCTTCACATACATACATATAGGCATATAATTTAGTTACCATTACTATTGCAGGCCAGTTTTGTGCTAGGTTCAGTTTCTTGTTTAAGGCTGTACTGGCCAATATAGTGGTCACTACCCATATGTGGTTGTGTAAATTTAAATTAGAAGTAAACAAAGTCTAACGTTCAGTTTCTGAGGTGCACCAGCCACATTTTAAGTGTTAAAGAGTTACATGTGACTAGATATAGCACATTTCTATCATCTTAGAACGCTTTGTTGGACAGCTCTGGCTTAAGATCTCAAAACTGACTAAGAAGACTGATTGAGGTTTTTTCTTTTTACTTTTCCTACTAAAACATATTGCCTCTTGGCATTAAGTGAGACATTGAAAGGCATTAATATAAGCTAATAAAATAGCAAATCATTTAAAAGTAGTCATCAAAATGTATGTATTCCCAGGGCAACATTTATAAACAGTTAAAAACTAGAAATGTAAACATAAATAGAGTAAATACAAGATGCAATCTTGACAGAGACAGATGATTTTCATGATTACTGCAGTCCTCGTAGGTAGAGAGCCGGAGAACCTGCTTTGAAATACAGACTCCTAAAGTAGCAGTTCCCAAATCTACTGATTAGTTCTCAACCTTGGCTGCCCAATGGAATCACCTGGAGAGGTGAGGCCTGAGTCCCACCTCCGGAAATTTTGATTTAATGGGTGCTAAGGTCTGAATGTACCCCTCCATATTCATGTGTTAAAAAATCACTTTCCAATGCCACAGTGTCAGGAGATGAGGCCTAATGGGAGATGTTTAGATCATGAGGCTTCTTGACCTCAATAATGGATTAATGCCACTATAAAAGGGATCGTGGGAGTGGGTCCACTCTCTTCTGCTCTCTGTGATGTGAGGACACATTGTTTATCTCCATTTTGCCCTCCTCCCTTCTAACATGTAATGATGCAGCAAGGCCCTCACTAGACACTGTATCTCAGTGTCTTGGACTTTTCAGCCTCCAGACTTCTTTCCAACCTCAAGGTAATTTTCTTCATAAGGACCAAGTCTCAGGTGTTCTGCTATGTAGCACAAATTGACTAATTTAATTGGTATGGGGTGCAGCCTGGCCTTGGTATTTTTAGAGTCTCCTCATTTGATTCTAATAGGCACTGATAGGTAATTTTTGGACCTACCTTAAGCCCAAAGATGTGGGGCCTAGGCAGGCCTTTGTATTTTAATCACTACCCTGATGATTCTAATTATTGATTTAAAGAATATATTGATAAAAGCATAGTATTAAATTCTGTAAATATTTGCTAAAATGGAAAAGAGACAAAATAACATCTAGCTATTATTTATGCCAAAACAAGGTACTCTACAGCAGTGGATCTCAAGTGTGGTGGTTGGACCAGCAGCATCAGCATTACCTGGGACTTGCTGAAAATGCAAATATCTTGGGTTCCACCCCATACCTACTGAATCAGAAACTGAGGTCCCAAAACCTTTAATGAGCCGTTGCTCCAGCTGAGCATGATGCAAACCACTTTGAGAACAATATCCGTAGATCAATAGCGGTGCCCTCATAAAACCTGGCCAGTACTTTTTTTTTTTTTTAAGATGGAATTTCACTCCTGTTGCCCAAGACAGAGAGTGCAATGGTGCGATCTTGGCTCATTGCAACCTCTGCCTCCTGGGTTCAAGTGATTCTCCTTCCTCAGCCTCCCGAGTAGCTGCGATTACAGGTGTGCACCACCATGCCCAGCTAATTTTTTGTATTTTTAGTAGAGACGGGGTTTCACCGTGTTAGCCAGAATGGTCTCGAACTCCTGACCTCAGATGATCTGCCTGCCTCAGCCTCTCAAAGTGCTGGGATTATAAGCATGAGCCACTGCGCCCAGCCCAGTATTTTTTTTAATACCAGATTTATAAAATCAAAATAAAACTATTTTTCTACATATGTTTACAAGTTGTTAAATTATCAGTATATATATATATATACATGTTTGTACATACACATACTAATGTTATAAATAGATACACATGAATGTAATATTAATATTCATAATATTAAATGATAATATAATCTAGTATTTCCTAAGATCGTGTCAGTCACTACAAACACAATGATGTAGATTTCATGAGTGTCCTTTGCATTATCACAGCATCTGTTAACCCAAACAAGATAAGTGATAGCTTTAAGCTGCAAATACAATATTTATACTGCATTTAATCTTTTGGTTGTATTGAAGTAGTAAAGAGTACATTTGAATATAGTAACTAGATCAATTACTGGTAGCTGAATTTCAGGTATCTTGGTATTTCACAACATAATTTTAATGGGAGCAAAATTCTGTTTGTGTAAGTAAAAGCTCAAGTTCTTCCATAAACGAAGTTCCTCAAGCTATAAGATCACCTAATTTAACAGATTACCCAGCAGTGTTCAGCTCTCTGCTCTCTCAAAGCAAGTTCTTGATAAAGATACAATGTATGACACTTTGCAATTTATTTTGTAATATCAAGAATGCACATTGACAATATAGTCAAGGAAGATCTGCAAGTTCTGCTGGAGCAAACTGATAGCAGTGTTGGTGATAAAACATACTCTATCCCCCTGTACCCATTCAAAATGCCTTAATAGTAATATGGTTTTTAAGGAAGGTAAATGACCTTGTTAAATTGCTTAACAAGGATTTTTTCTTTCACAAATGATGGAAAAGCAAACTTCAGTCAGACCTGTGTCCAATAAGTCACAAATCCTAAACAAAACTAGCATGAAATGAGTTTTGAGGTTTCACTGTGTATTGATTCCATCTATTTATAAGTTTGTATAGCTTCCTTAAGGGCTCCGGAAGCCCATGATGTGTAGCAAATACTCTAATTACTTGTAGTTCTATTATAGCCTTATCTTACAATAATGACCAGAGAAAAAACAACCAAATTATACCACATGAAAGTAGATAGGGCAAGTGGTAGGCTCCTCCTCTTTTTTTTTTTTTTTTTTTTGAGACGGAGTCTTGCTCTGTCCCCCAGGCTGGAGTGCAGTGGCGCGATCTCGGCTCACTGCAGGCTCCGCCTCCCGGGTTCACGCCATTCTCCTGCCTCAACCTCCCGAGTAGCTGGGACCACAGGCGCCCGCCAACACGCTCGGCTAATTTTTTGTATTTTTAGTAGAGACAGGGTTTCACCGTGTTAGCCAGGATGGTCTCGATCTGCTGACCTTGTGATCCGCCCGCCTCGGCCTCCCAAAGTGCTGGGATTACAGGCTTGAGCCACCGCGCCCGGCCGGCTCCTCCTCTTAAAATAAAAAATAAAAAAATGTCTTCCCTTTACCCCACAGAGTAATTGCTGCAAAGTGGAAGAAAAAAAAAAAAAGCATTGTTCCGAACGTAGGTTGGCTGCTCTAGGCCATTATGATCACACTAACAATGTTTGACTATTTGGTAAGTAGCACTATAAACTCTCACGGCTTCATTTCACACACCACTTGTATTTACTTGACCTACATTTCTGAGTTATTGGCATAATAGAGAATGATATTTTATAAGGACATTTTTAGGCTTGAATACTAAACCTCTTAGAAGAGACAGTGAATAGAATTAAATGAGGTGACATATAAGAATAAATATTGGAATGGAAAGCTTTGTAGTTATCTTCAGGCAAACCCATAGCAAACAGACTCACTTTAGAGTTATAAAAATAGTATAAACTTGTCTAGTCCCTTAGAAAATGATCATATTTGATTATTTTATTAGTATTTAAAACATTGTCATTTAGTCAAAACCCATCCTGTGCCAAAGATTGTGAGGCATGTTTGATATATGTTAGCCATATATATAATACATACTTTTAATTCTCAAAAGTATGTATTCTGTCCATAATTTAAAAGAGAAACTGAGGTTCATAGTGATTAAGGAACTTTTCCAGTTACACTGCTAGAATTAGAGGAACAAGGATTCAAGAGAGGCAAAGCAAATAGTCGCAATTCATAGAGTGTGTAGTTGATACTCAGAGAATTTGTAGTTTTCCTAAGACTTTTCATCTGCTGCATTCCCTTTTTACCATAAATGGGGTTGATATGAAAAGATTCCTTAGCTTGTTAAGCTATCAGACTTCATGAACTTCATGATAAGGATCAAATGTCACATACCTTTTCTTTAAAATATCTTGGGTAGTGAACTCGGCGTTTTAAAATGGCAACAAAAGGACTGGTTGAGAATTCAACTATAAAATGAACTGTTTGTGTATGCGTGTATACACAAAAACACACTGAATACACAACTATATTCATCGGTAGAGGCACACTCCTCACCTGGATCTTCCTTTATTAATTGTGAGGAAACTACTTATTTGGTTACACAACGTGTGATCCATGAACCAGCATCATGAGCATCATCTGAAAACTTGTTGGAAATGTAACATCTGCCCCAGATTTGCTGAATTAGCATCTTCATTTTGAACAAGATTCCTGGTGATTCATGTGCGCATTAATGTTTGAAAAACTCATAATGTTCATATTTTATAGAGGCCTGGGTTGGCGTTGGCCACTTCTCGCTGGGTGCACAGATACACTAATAGAGTTAGTTTTCTTTCTTTATTGGCAACGTGAGTCCTGCCTTAAAATTCCAGATTTTCTGCATCAATCATACTGATATATATCAACTGTCTTTCTTTGCAAGTTCTTGTTCTTTTCCAAATTATATCATTGCAGAATAACTTTCTTCCACTATTCAGTAGACCTTCCACAGTTTCTTATCTTCTCTCTCATTATTAAATTTCCCCAACCCTTAAGTGCAATTAGGTTAACCACTAGCTTGCCCTGGGAAACATGGGTTTAAAACCTTTCCTTTGATGGCCATTCTGTGTGTATTAAATTTACATACTATTTCTATTTCCCATAGTCAATAAGGTTGCTCAAAGAATGAAGACAAACTTTTGATATGAGCATTTTGACATTTGTTAATTATTCATCTTTCCATGCAGTCAACAAATAATGACTGCCTACAGTGGCTCAGAAAAAGAGAAAATATATTACAAATTATAATGAAATGCTGACACTTATTCTTGACAAAAGAATGTCAGCAATTTTGGATATCTAATTTGATAAAATTTAAATGAATGAGACAAATGATGAAATCAAGAAATAAAAGAAATTAAGTTATCAGTATATTGTTTTAGATCTTTTTAATGAAACTTCTAGTTCAATATCAGTAAATTATTTTGCTTGGATATGAACTCTAATATGTTTTACCAACATGATTTTATGCTACTGGCCTCTAGGATTTTGAGGACAGTGGACTTTATAAATATGTATGTGTGTATTTTCAAATATCTATCCCTCTTTACAAGCATAGTATTTGCATATATTTTCACATATTTGTACACAAAGTGAGATAAAGTCAGAAAAGGAAGGGTAAGTGGACTTTTCAGACTAAATTAAGTGGAGTGGGATGTAGGATGACATTAGTCCGCCTTCATTAAGCTCCGGAAATTCTGACACAACTGAGACCACTTGTAACTGAGCTAACGGTTCAGTTTGACTTGAAGTTAGGTCTATGTTAGGTCAAAGAGCTGTTGGCAAAACAATCTCAGATCTGTGGCAGCAGATGTAACAGGGACCATGCTAACAGAAAAAGAACTTCTATAAGGGGCCCTTGGGCAGGCACAGCTAGCTGCTGGCCTGGACATCTTCATCTGGGCTGCAGGATGATGGCCTCCCAGGACTGTTGGTTCCCTCTAATTCAGTTAGCTCTCTTTAGCATAAGTCTTTATGCTGGAATGCTGTACACATAATATTATGGCAATATGAAAAGAAGCCTTCATTCAAATGTGCCACAAGTTGGCAATGGTGGGAGTTACCTTGGCTTCCTTATTAATGTTTTGGCAAATCCACGGCCAGGAATGACTGTGGAAGACATTTTGTCCTATTTCTGTTACTTGTCCTGTTTCTTACAATCCTACTGTGATATAAGAATCTCAGGCTGGTCAACATTCCATGCTGATTCATATCACTTTGAATATGTTCTCAGTTTCAAAGCTGTTATTCTTACTGCATATTTCTTAACCTGAGCTTGATTAAAAAAAAAAAAAAGATAGAGATATCCTGCCTCAAGCACTTAGAATTCATCAATGATGCTTCTGTAGTTGGGCCATTTCTATCCCTAATCACTTAAATGCAGAAATATGAGTTAAGTTATTCTAGAATAGCTTATCAAAATAATTTGATATCAATAGGGAAAAGTGATAATATAAGCAAGGTACTTGGCTATTTCTCCTACTACCTACTCTACTTTTTTTGTACATTTGAAATATCCCATAATTTAAAAATATATACTTATAAAACAATAAAGGGATTATTTAGCTCATATGACCAGATGACATAGCGTTAGTGTTAGGGTTCGCTTGATTTATGTGACTATGTCTTCAAGGCATGGCATGATTTTCCTGAAGTGTGAGTAGCTTCCTTTTGTATAGCTGCTAGACCTAGACCTTCATGTCTCACTGGTTGTGACTGTGTGTGCCAAAGTCTCAAGGGAATGCCAGGTACTCATTGGCATAGAACAGGTTACTTCAACCAAGGACACGGAGTGAGAGAGATGGAATTGCCTTGATTGGGTAAGACAAAGCAGATTCTATCTCCAAATTTTCATACTTCTCATAAAAGGGAAAGAATGGCTCCTTGGGAGACAACCACAGTACTTACAACATGCTCTTATACTATTAAGACCACATCCACCTATGGCTATTAAAAGGATTCTCCCTATATGCCATCCGGCTTTCTCAACAAAGGTTTGAAAATCAATGCTGCCTGTGACTCAGTGATTTTAGTGTTCAACAGTTTCAGATCAATTATATGTTGGTAAAATTCTCCCCATAGACGTTTTCCATTAATTGTATTTATCTAAATTTGCACTGCTCACACAAGAGAGAGCTTACCTGTTTCAAGGTCACATTAGAAATGTCATCAGAGTACAGCCCGTTAAGTGACATGAGTGAAGGCAATTAGATAAATGCATGTTTATGAGCAACAACGGATGCCCCTAAATAAAAAATTCCGCTAACTTCTGAACACAGCAAAATTGTAATTATTCTGACTTTTCCAGTTTATAGTGGCATACTGCATTGATACAGCCAAAACATCTGGACTATGGCATGAAAAAAAAGATAGAACTTGTTTTGAAAGCAGTCTGTTCATTTGGCTTCCCAGATACACCAAAGATGAAGTGGAGACTGCCCTGTGAGTAGACCAGTGAGTTGGCCAACCTCATTGGCTTGGCTGGATGCACTAAAATATTTTTGTTTGACCTTGAGTGGATAAGGCTTAAACTGTTCTTTGTCTGCTCTCTGATGTATATTTTAAGCATTGCAAGGTATAGAGGTAACTTAATCAAACCTTTACCATATATCAGCCATAAAAAATAAGCACTGGCAGATGTGCCTAGAGACTAAAAGAAATCAGGGCAACTAAATGAGAATCAGACATCGAATCTAAATGGATGTTATTACAGTCTGCCCCTTTTCATTTGGTTTGACAGGAATCTCTAAGTAGAGACTCTGGTGGAGTTGCTGTAGACATATGTTCAGATTCCTTAGCCTGGCCTTCCCTGGAGCAACAGAAAGCCTTTGCCATGAAACTGCCTCAGGTATCAGTGGCTGAAATTAATATATGATTTTGAGGCAGAAGTTAGAGGAAATGTTTGCAGGCCTGACTTTGAAAACTATTGAAAGGATTTTATTAAACCTGACAATGGACATGCTAAGTCTAATACAGTCAGGATGCTTGATCTCTTCCCAGTCCCAGGAGCGCTTTCATGTTGACAGTGGCAGTGTCTCCCTTTTTAACTGATGTTGATGTGGGGACATCTGTACTTATCTCACTGATGAAAGAGGCCCAGTATTAATAAGGGTAATAATCAACTTATAAAAGTAGTCAATATTGTGAGTTTTTAAATATTTAACTTGCTTGGAAAACATATTAATTAATCTATAAATTATAGATATGTGGGGGTTGTCAAACTACAGCCTGAGACCAAATCTCTGCCTACTTGTCTTTGCAAATAAGGCTTAATGGCAATGCAGTCCCACCCATTTGTTCACAGATGACTGTTTTGAACTGCAGTGAGACAGTTGAGTAGTAATGACAGTGATCATGTCAGCACAAAACTGAAAACATTAGTATCTGTCTCTTTACAGAAAACATATTCTCAACCTTCGTCAAAAGCAACCTCTTTTAGAAATACTTTTTTTTTTGTATAAAAGAATATACTTCTGTAGTTGTTAACTTACTATTTCAACATTCATCTTAGTTTTGTACTTTTTCAACCCTAAAAGAGCCTGTGATTTGGTGAAAAATTCTAGTCCCAAAAAAGTGGGTTCCAAGTTTTCCTTTTCTTTTCTTTTTTAATTTTTGATATTTTTCAAGTCAAGTTGTGTCTGAAATTATTTCCCCATTTCAGCAGTATGCAGAGCATGACATCCTCCCTGTCCCGGGGAAGTTATGGCATACATAATGCATGAATCTTCAGGAAGATCTGAGCCTTTGAATACACAATTACACTTTGGGCTTAAAATGGAAAGTGCCACGTTTGGAAGCAACTTGAAGTTTCCCAAAATATTTGTTTATAGTTCTAATTTCAATAATTAACATAAGGATTAAAACATTTTTCTTATCTTTCAATTCCAGCAGGGAGGTCAGCACCTCACAACTATAGGAAAAAAAAAATGCCTTTAGAGTCACAGCCAGCAATAATGTTGTTTCAGCAGCAGGCTCTTCACAGGGAGGAGAGGTCTGCAGGCCGCTGAATTGATGGGCCTGCACCTTGACATGGCATGTTTTCTCTCTTTTTCCTAAACTCTGTATTCCACGGGCTTCTGATGAGAGCAGAGAGAGTAGAGGCAGAATGTTATTTTCATCTACATGACCATGAAAACAGGGCAAGTGTGGTTTTCCCTTTATTGTTTTCAGTTTTTTTTCTGTTACTTTCCAAACACAACTAACTACTTAAGAGGAAAGATAAAGCCACACATGCATAACCCCAGACTCTCCAACTTCTGGGCCTCTACAGGCTCCTTTTGTTCCAAGCTTTCTTCCTGAAGCAGAAGTGAATCTGCGGGCAGAGTATAAAGTGCAGTTTTGCTGAGGGACGTTCTTTGAGCTTTCACGATCCCCTGGAGCAGAAAGGCTCAGGAGCTGCTTTTTGGTTTTCATCTCTTACCTGTGTTTCCTTACTATTTACAGAAATGACAAATTTTATTTCCAGGTGGCATTTCTACTTAAAAGAATCCCTTCCTCAAACTTCAGATATGAAAGCTGAGTTTTACCTTTTCTCTCTTCCTCTACTTCCCCCCGTTGTATGTATGAGGATGATTGTGATATCTGCTATTCTGGCTTCATGATACCAAATCAGTTTCTGTATATCTTGAGATAAAGCAGTGAGGGGAAACAGGAACCGTGTGGCATTTACAGATTGGACCTGTTATCTGATTCGCTGGCGCTGTGAGGTGAGTGAGCAGCATAGAACTGCACCATGGCAGGATATTGAATTAATGATGCAATCCATGAATACCACCTAAATGGAGGAGTTACGTGGAGAACTTACGTAGAACTATAAAATTCAGGAACATGGATATCCAATCATTCATGCTGTCTTAGTCTGTTCAGACGGGTTTAACAAAACTATCATAAACTGAGTAGTTTATATATGACAAATATTTATTCCCACAGTTTCAAATGCTGGGAAGTCCAAGATTAAGGGCCCAGCAGATGCAGTGTCTCTTGAGAGACTGTTCCTCATATTTGGTGCCTTGTCACTGTGTCTTTACGGGGTGCAAAGGGGCAAACAAGTTCTTTGGGTCCTCTTTTATAAGGACACTAATCCATTCATGAGGACTCTATTCTCATGAGCTAATTAACCTTTGAAGGCCCCACCTTTTAATACTATCACGTTGGGGATTAGGTTTAAACATGTGAATCTGGGGGTGGGGGGGACATAAGCATTCATAGCACATGTGAACTTTTGAACTTTGACCAAAGAGTCCATGGTGCATATAACTGTTCCTTGGTGGCTGATGTTAGAACATTTGAAGCTACCTCCCTACCTTAGCACCCCTTGGAATTGCCTCTTCTGAGTTTTATTTTGATTTTGTGACCTTGACTTTTTCTGATGTTTCTGAGATAAACAGTACATTGGATTGTATTTCCCTTTTTTTTTTTTTGACAGAATCTTGCTCTGTCCCAGGCATGAGTGCAGGAGCACCATCTTGGCTCACTGCAACCTCTACCTCCTGGGTTCAAGTGATTCTCCTACCTCAGCCTCCCGAGTAGCTGGAGCTACAGGCATGTGCCACCATGACCAACTAAATTTTGTATTTTTAGTAGAGATGGGATTACAGGTGTGAGCCACCATGCCTGGCCCTGGATTGCATTTCTAGGATTCCTTTGAAACTGTATTTAAAGGACATTGCCTTGCATTTGTTCCATGGCTATTTATTAAGTCCCTATGTGCTGATTGTTCTCCAGTTGTCCCTCAGATCTAGTTTCATCCTCCTCTGCTTGGCTCTATGCCTTGAAAAGGTGACCCCTCTCTGAATCGCTGGGTTCCATTGACCTCTGCTTCCCGTTGGGTTTGGTCAATTAACAGCATCAGTAAGAGAGTCAAGGGCAGGAGGCAACAGACTTCAGGGTATGAATCCTATTCCCTGGCTCTTCTGGTTGTATGACTGGGGCCATTTTCTTTCCCTCTGAGGCTGCAAATCCACCTCCATTACTTCAGCTCTCACTGAGCTCCAGGACTTCTTTAGTCCCACGACTTCCTCTTTGGGCCTCAGAATTATGAGGCCCTGTGGTTGCTGATTTCTGGGTACCACAAATCCCTTGTTAATTTCCTTAATTCCAACCACACACCCTGTGTACTCCCTATAGGAACAACAACAACAACAACAAATCTCTTACTACTTAAATAGAGTTATGTTTCCCCTGGCACCCAAAGAATACAACTTACTATGTGCTAGGCAGTGTTCTAGGCCTGAGGATACACTGTGAGCAAAACATCAAGAAACCTTGCCCTCTTTTGCATCCTTCAATCCAGTCATGTTGACATACAATATTAACCATCACAGAAACCAACAATAAAAATACAGAAAAAATAACTAACTTTGTTGTTGGTGCCATGAAGAGACCTAACTAAATATATACCATTTGATAGGGCTTTAGAATGACATTAAAAAGACGAAGAGGATCGGGAGAGTTGGTGAGGGCTGAGATCAGGTTACTACAGTTTTAAATACTGCAGTGAGGAAAGGCCTGAATGAGAAAGTGACATGTGAGAAAGGACCTAGAAATTGCGTTTCTGCTTTGAATAGAACCCTTCTTAGGTGGAACATGTTTAAACATGAGAAGGCTACCTATTTACCTTACCTCCACTTAGACTGGCCTCTTCTGCATTTTGTTTTCATTTCATGCCTGGGACGTTTTTAAAAAGATTTCTAAGCCAGTGATTTGGAATCAATTTCTAAAATCTCCTTTGATCCATAATTTAAAGACATTGCCTTGCATTTATTTGTTGACTAGGTCATTATTGAGCACCTATGAGCTGGTTGTTCCTCATGTGTCTTCTCAGAGGCTGAGGGATAAGAGAAAAATCAGGTCAACTAGTTAGAAATACCCTGCAATAATTCAGGCAAAAGATGATGGTGACAGACTGGGTATCAATGGTGGAAAGAGTGTGTGGTCAGATTCTGGATTTATTCTGAATGTGGAGCCAACGGAATTCCTACTGGTTTATATGAAAAGGAAGAAAGAAAGAAAATATGGGGGAAAATTCCAAGATTTCTGACCTGAGTAACTGAAAGGACTACAGCAGATTTTGAAAAGATCAAGAGCTGCATATTTTACATGTTAATTTTGAAGTGTTTATTGATATGAAAATGGAGATGGCCTAGAGGCAGTTGATTCTGAAGTTGACAGAATGGGTTCAGAAAGACGAGAAAATATTAGGAATGTGATTTAAAGCCAAGGGATTGACTGGATGACATTACAGAGAGAGTGAATGCAAGCAGAAAAGTAGAGGGGTCCATGGATGTAATCCTGGACATTCCAGTGTCTACACTTTAGTTGTTGAAATAGATCCAGCAAAGAAGTCTGTGAAGAAATGACTGGTGACCAAGGAAGGAAACTAGGAGAGATCAGTATCAACCAATGCTATAAAATACCTCGTGTGAAAAATTTATCTCGGAGATTATAACAAGAAAAAATTTCTCCTCTCAGATAATGAGCATTCTGTAACTTATATTACTTGACTTATGCTTTACCTAGTGAAACTCTTAAAACCAAGTTACACACACAGACACACACATGTATACTATATATGTATATCTTTACACATAAACTTAGAGGATAGATAAGTGATTGATTTCATCCAGTTCTGTGTTTGGTGGCAGCATGTTGTTATTAGCTACCACCTCTAAAAACCTCAGCAAGATGTAAATAAACTTAAAAAAAATCATAGGATATTATAGTTATCACCACAATTCATTATTATGAGATTCAAACATGATCTAGATCAGCTCATAACCCTTAAAGTGTATCTACAGTGAAGAGGAGTTTACTTAAGTTATTACTTTAAATTTACTTTAATATCACCTTCTCATTCTGTATCTTTTAGCACAAACGGTTAAGTAAACATTTTGGGGGTAGACTAAATGGAGATTCTGCAAACAGAAGAGCTCCAGGTCTATATTGGTGTATATCTTATTTGGATTATCTTTTCTGATTAGTATGGTAAGGAAAACTAAAAACTGTACTTTTAATGGATTCTGATTAATGCAGTGATTCTAACTGTCTTTGCAAATAGGAAAGCAATGGAATCTAGACTCACTGGATTAAAACAGTAGAAATGCCAAGGAAGATCTTATAGCCACAGAAGAGGGCAAATGTGGAGGCTGTACTACCTTATCTCCATGAAGAGACACAACTTCTCAGCAGTCTGTACAGTATGCGTCTTTTCATGCACCACACAATGATTAGTTCCCTGTGTGGTCCAGGTGCAATATCAGCTTGAGTAAGCAATTGGGGACGCCGAAGAGTAAAATTTTTTTATCAACTAAAAAACTTTTAAGGGAAAGCAAACAAATTATTTTGAGACAGCATGCAAGGGCTAGATTGCTAGCGATTTCTCAGAGAAAATAACAATATGCTGTTACTTTCAGAGATGGGTATGGGAATGGGTGTGGGGAGTAGTAATGTAGCTATTGATGATAACATTGCCCATTTATTAAAAGAAGTCTGAGAAGCCACTGGGAAAAGCCAAGTAAGAATTCTGGTGGAGTTTGGATATGGGTAAAAATCGTGTTGTATAGATGTGAGTGCCAGCCAGTCACGTCTTTCTGGTACAAAGTAGGTACTTAATGTTTGCTGAGTGAATTTACAGATCAGATTAATGAAGAAATTAATTACAGTTCTCAATTTACTACTCAGACCTGTTATCATTCCTTAGCTTCCCATATCACTGTTACCCAATTACATTAATTAATTTACTCAGTTATTAGTTCATTCAATTAATAGGTCAGTTAATCTATCAGTCAACAAATATTTATTCGCTGTCTATTAAATGCCAAAAGTTATGACAGACCCTGGGAATTGAAATGAAAAAGCCATAGTCAGGATGAAAGGTATTTTTGGTAAGTCAAAGAGACAGATAAGAAATAATAAATCCCAACAACAACAACAACAAAAAGATGCTGGTACAGGTACAGCAAAAACTCGTAAGAATAGGACTGGGTACATAATTTCAGGGCACGGTGTAAAATAAAATGTCTGGCCCCTTGTTGAACAGTTGTTAAGAATTTTAAGATGTCTACAGAAGATCGTTAAACCAAGTGCAAGGCCTATATTATTGCCAAGGTTGCATGCCCATGAAGCTAATCCTGCAAAGAATTACCTGATTCTCTCCATCCATCTGCGTAGAATATTTTTGGAAGGGCTTTTTGAATAAGTGGCATATGAGCGCCATTTTAAGAGATCACTTTAAGTTTCCTAGGCAAGATTGGAATAGGATGTAAATAAATGGAGGTGGACATTTAAAGTTTTCTTTGCTATGGTTAAAAAGCAGGTATTGTAGCCAGGAAATGATAACTGGTTCAAAAGCTCTCCTTTAAGGATGAGTGGAGCGGCCCAAGATGAGAATAGAAAAATAGATAAGGAAAGTTATGACTGCCCTTTTGCCCAAGCTAAGTAATGTGGATAAATATCACAGCCAGTACTATCTTTCTTGTTTATTTTATTGCAGTTTAATTTCCAAAATGTACAAACCTTAAATATGCATCTCAATTACTTTTTATATTTGTTTATGCCCTTTTAATCACCACCTAAAGGCATAGAATATTTTATCATCCCAGAATATTAAATTTTTTCCTTTTCAGTCAGTAGTCCAATCTGCCATAATCATTCTTCTCATTTCTATTACTGTCTATTAACATTGCCTTTCTTGAACTTCATATACATGGAATTATACAGTCTGTAATCTTCCTTTTGTTTTCAGCTTTATATTTTAATGAATAACATCACAGTAATATTTTCAGTTAATCCTTATTATAAACCGCGAAGAAATTATTCTTGGCCCCCTTTCTTACAGATGAGGAAATTCACTCATAGTGATGAAATGACATGTCAAGAGCCACATTAACACGTAATAAAATCGAGGCTCAAAATTCATTCTTCCAAGTCTAAGTTAAATTTGTCCTCCATATTTTTTTCTAGCTCCCCTTTTGTTTGGGTCCCCTTCATTTTTTTCCCCACAGTTATGTACTGAGGCATTCATGATATGACAAAGTGACATTCTTTTTTTGTTTTGTTTTGTTTTTCTTGTTTTTTTTTTTTTTTTTTAATACTTTAGGTTTTAGGGTACATGTGCACAATGTGCAGGTTTGTTACATATGTATCCATGTGCCATGTTGATTTCCTGCACCCATTAACTCGTCATTTAGCATTAGGTATATCTCCTAATGCTGTCCCTCCCCCCTCCCCCCACCCCACAACAGTCCCCGGAATGTGATGTTCCCGTTCCTGTGTCCATGAGTTCTCATTGTTCAGTTCCCACCTATGAGTGAGAACATGTGGTGTTTGGTTTTTTGTCCTTGTGATAGTTTACTGAGAATGATGTTTTCCAGTTTCATCCATGTCCCCACAAAGGACACGAACTCATCATTTTTTATGGCTGCATAGTATTCCATGGTGTATATGTACCACATTTTCTTAATCCAATCTATCGTTGTTGGACATTTGGGTTGGTTCCAAGTCTTTGCTATTGTGAATAGTGCCGCAATAAACATACGTGTGCATGTGTTTTTATAGCAGCATGATTTATAGTCCTTTGGGTATATACCCAGTAATGGGATGGCTGGGTCAAATGGTATTTCTAGTTCTAGATCCCTGAGGAATCGCCACACTGACTTCCACGATGGTTGAACTAGTTTACAGTCCCACCAACAGTGTAAAAGTGTTCCTATTTCTCCACATCCTCTCCAGCACCTGTTGTTTCCTGACTTTTTAATGATGGCCATTCTAACTGGCGTGAGATGGTATCTCATTGTGGTTTTGATTTGCATTTCTCTGATGGCCAGTGATGATGAGCATTTCTTCATGTGTTTTTTGGCTGCATAAATGTCTTCTTTTGAGAAGTGTCTGTTCATGTCCTTTGCCCACTTTTTGATGGGGTTGTTTGTTTTTTTCTTGTCAATTTGTTTGAGTTCATTGTACATTCTGGATATTAGCCCTTTGTCAGATGAGTAGGCTTGAACTAAAAAAAAAAAAGGACTGCAGTGTTAAAAAATTAAACTCTAAAACACTTGAAACCTTTAGCATTATTGTTACTAATTGTGATGACATTGATCATCATCATGCTATAAATATTAAACTGGATTGACTTACTCAACATATTATTTCTGATCTAATAGATATTACCACTTTTCTTCTTAAAAAATGTTTTGAAACCCCCCAACAGGAAAATACCTATAAAAAAAGACAGACTTTTCCAGACCTTTTACTGTCCTTTTACGGGAAGTAATTATAGGCACTCTTGCCAACAATAAGAAAATCTTTATTCTCTTAAGTAGGTAAGAATATATAACACCAATCACACTCTATTTTAATGTATATTTGCTGTTTTTTTAAACCCTGCTCTAAATGTATCTTTTTGCTATATGTTTAGTTTTATCACACACTCTTTTCAATTTCTTTGAAGTCAGTTTTTTGAAATGTATGAAGAACTTTAATTGGCTTTTACTGCATGCAAACAAAATCTCAAAAATAGGTACAGAGGAATGTTTTATTCGTGTGTGGAGGGAACAAGTGGAAGAAATTGAAACTGATTTCTAGACTTGGATATTGAACATAGTTTCCTCATGGGATTATTCTGTATTTCATGATGACTTAACCAGGGGCTTTAGAGAGACCATTATTTCTTTGAATACAATTGTCTTCAAGTCTCACTCTCTTTCAATATCCTAATCCCTCTTCCCTTCTCCCTTCCATTAAATTTCACTTATTTGGTACTGACCTTTATCCCTTGAAGTAACTCATCAATTCATAACTTTTCATCTTACCCCCAATTTTATTCTTTGTCAATTTTTTAGTAATTACACAATCATCTTGTCCTAAGTAGTACTGTAGAAATATAAATTACTACTATGCGCAGGATAGTAATTACTGCCTAATCTCATGCTATGTGGTATAGCAACATTTTTTCAGAATTCTTTTGATAAAATAATTCCCTACCAATCACCCATTTAGCATGATATTCATTGCGTTTCTGACTTTGATGCCTCAAAAGTAAAAGTAATGTAAAATCAATAAAGCCACAGGTCTAGAGGTGACAGTTTTTAAATGAATGCTGTCTATTACAGTCACTTAGGGAGCCTCTTTTATGACTAAGACCTAGGATTAGTGTTGGAAATGTCCTAAGGGAAAGTACTATGCAATTAATTGAGCTTGTTGGAATTTCTACCTTCTCTAAATTGCCTCTCGTTCCTTAAGGAATAAGGAAGCTTATTCCTTAGAGATGTGCAACCCAATGAGAGACATATAAAGTTTATCCTGTAGTTTTAGGAAACAATAAATTCACATTGAAAAACAGAGCAATTTTTAATTGTTTAACAACAAAAACTAAAAACCCGATGCTCATGAAAACTATTTGGCATTCATTCATTCACTCATTTATCCATTCAGAAAATACATTTTGAGAATCTACCAAACAGAGTCTAGGCATTGGAGAGAAAATAAAAAAGAAGTTTTGATTTTGCTGTCATGAAGCATTTTAGAAGAAAGAGATAAGTAACAACATCAGACAGTAATAAATGATTGGAAATTGTAACAGGGCAACAAGGCAAGGAGTGTCAACAGGGACTGTTTTAGGTTGAGCAACCAGGAGACAAAGGCCAAGGTAGGTGTGAATTTCTTATGCTTGAAAAACAGAAGGTTGTCTATATCTGGACCCTAATATTAGAGAAGAAGTAGAAGGATAAAATGAGAGACTACAGACTGACTGGCCTCATAGTTGAGTTGGCACCTGTTTAAGTGCAGTAGGGACATATAGGAGGTTTTGAATTGTATGTCATTGAAAATATTTCATAAAATTTATCATTTTATGTTCTTTTAATCAGCTATTAATCACATGAAAATATTAACATATGGAATCATGACCACAGGATATTTTCTTTTTTGCTTTTTATTGCTGTTTAGTGTTTTTTAAGTGAATATACTATTATTTGTTTATTCATTGGCTATTTAAGGTCACGAGAGATTTTTAGTTTTTAGTATTTTAAATAAAGGTTCTGTGAACATTCATGTGCAAGCTTTTTTGTGGAGAATATATTTTCATTTCTATTGTAAAAACACTTAGGAGTAGAATTGCTGTGTCATATATTAAGTGTATATTTAACTTTCCAAGAAGTTGCCAAACTAAAGCAACTGTAACTTTCACACTCTCACTAGCAATGTGAGAGTTCTGGTTGCTCCACGTCTCCAAGGTATGCCTGTAGTTGCTTTCATCAAATTCACAACCTTTTCTTCTGTAATGCCTGATCAGCTATCAAGGCCATCTAGTGAATTTTTTATTTCACTTACTTTTTGTTTTTACTTCTATGATTTTTATTTGGTTCTTTTTTTATGTACTTTCCATTTATCTTTTCATTGTTTTTATGTTTTTCTTAAAATTTTAAACATAGTAATAATATTAGCTATTTTAAAATCCTCGTCCTTTAATTTTATCTTTCTCATTTCTAGATTTGTTTTTATTGCCTAGTTATGAGTTATATTTTCTGGCTTCTTTACATGTTAATTATTTCTATATTTTTATTGGATGCCAAATATTTGAATGATACATAATGGTTTTTCTGGAATTTTTTATTTTTCTTTAAAGAGTGTTCAGTTTTGTTTTGGCAGGCATTTAATTTAGTTATGGATCAGTTTTGTAATTTTTAGGCACATTTTTAAGGCCGACTAGGAAAGGTATAGTATAGCCTTTACCTAAGGCCAGTTTATTCTTTCTTTTAAGGCATTGCCTTTCTGGAATCTTAACAAAGTATCCCAAGTGTTCAACAATGTTCCTCCCTTTGGCTGGTCAGAGTTTTAACATCTCTCAACCACGTGTGAGTTCTGTTCAATTTCTAACTTTTAGCTCCCTGATACTTGTCCTGTCTCCATTAATTGATCTTTTCTGGCTTGGGGAAGTCTTACCTTAATCATTTAATTTAGCATTCAGCCAAATGCTCAAGGAAACTACTATACAGACTTTAAATCATTTTATCTAAGTAAATCCCTTCTTTTGTATCTTTTGCCTCACAAATTCCAGGCTACTTTATGTCAATCTCTGATTTTTGTGTCTACAGCTCAAAGAGACTACTGCACTTCACTTGACCTTCCTTCAGTATCCCATCCTCTATAAATACTGACCAGCACAAAGCTGTCGTGATTGTACGGCTTACTTTGTTATCTGTGTCTCAGGGATCATAATCCCATATTTCTTTGTGTGCAATGTTGGAAAATAATTGTTTAAAGAATTATCCAGTTTCCTAGTTCTTTGTGGCAGAAGGGCTAATGTGGAACAAGTTTTTCCATCATGTGCAGATGTTTGATAAAGTGAGTATACATTTTTATATCTATTATCCATTAAGCCTTTGAAAGAGAGATGTAATAGCTTAATTTTACGTGTCCATATTGATAATAAATTATAAGTTGCCATAATTTACAACTGTTTAAACTCAATAAACAATTTTAGGCTGAGTGTGGTGGCTCATGCCTGTAATTCCAATGCTTTGGCAGGCTGAGGTGGGAGGACCTCTGGAGTCTAGGAGTTCGAGACTAGCATGGACAACACAGTGAGACCCTATCCCTACAAAAAATTTTAAAAATTAGCTGGATGTGGTGCGAACCTGTAGTCCCAGCTACTTTGAAGGCAGAGGTAGGAGAATTGCTTGAGGCCAGGAGTTTGATGCTACAGTGAGTTATGATCTTGTCCCCCCCAAAAACTAAAAAAAGTTTAGACTTCTACTCAATAATATTCAATTAGAAAAAAATATAAGTTTCTCAAATCTTTTGGGTCATAGAAGAAAAAATTTTGAGGACATCTGCCTTAGAAGATATGAGAGTAATTCAGACTAGAGGTAGTGATGTGTAGAGCGATGGTGGTAGAAATAAAAAAAAAAAAAAAGAAATGGGTTTCACATACAGTTTGGAAATATAACCAAATTCTATTTGTGGTATGAATGGAAGAACAGAATAGAATATTCTTTAATTATTGTGATTTCCCGTGTTAGAATCTTTCTTTTATATTTTATTCTTTTAATTAAAAATAGGCAATGGATGTTAGAGAAAGGACATGTGGAATATTCAGATGTCATATTCTCCTGTGTTAAAGAACCAGAAAAGCATGCTATGTAATAACTTGCATAAATATTTAAATTAGCAATTCACAAACTGTTTAAGGATTAGCTCATTCTTTTGAATCAGTTTAGAATTCTCTTTCTTACCATAGAAGAAGTGGCACTATTACACTGAATATGTAAGATGCATGAAGTAGAGTTACGTATGATGAAAAAAATTTACTTCGATGTTAGTGTTTTCAAGACTTATAATATGTAGCAATCGTAAAATGCCTTGAATTAGAAAGGGGATGTGACGGTTTCATGCATGTGTATAACCCAAGTACCAATACTATAGGCAACAAGAGATATGATGTTTGAGTGTGTTATATTATTCAGACGTAGTGAGAGTGACCACGTAGAAGTAGTGCTTACACTGTTGATAAAACTTTAAGAAGGAAGTCTCAAATAGGTTTAAATAATGAAAATTTAATAGAAGATAATGTTCATGTTTATGGAATGATGGCTATGTTCTAAGATAGAAGACTATGATCTCTAATTATCTATTCACGACAAATATATGTGATGTCTGCCAGCATGTTTAGAGTCTATGTAAGACAAGATAAAAGTAGCATTCCCCTTCTTTATATGTTTGATAGAATTCACCAGTGAAGCCATATGGTCCTGGACTTTTCTTTGTTGGGAGGCTTTTGATTACTGCTTCAGTTTTCTTACTAGTTATACAACTATTCAGACATTCTATTTATTTACCATTCTGTCTTGGTAGGTTGTAAGTTTCTAGGAATTTGTTTATTTCTTTTAGATTGTCCAATTTGTTGATGTATAATCATTCACATTAGTCTCTTTTGATTCTTTGTATTTCTGTAGGATAGATTGTAATGTCTCCTTTTTACTTCTGATATTACTTATTTTAATCTTCTCTTTTTTTCTAATTTTAGGTAGATTATCAATTTTATCTTTTAAAAAACCAACTCAATTTTATTTATATATTTGTTGTTTTTCTATTTTCTATTTCATTTATTCCTCTTCTAATCTTTATTATTTCCTACCACATACTCCAGAAATCCTATTTCTGAATATTTATCCAAAGTAATTGAAATCGCGATCTCAAAGAGATATGACCACTCCCACATTCACTGTAGCACTACTGACTAGCTAAAATTTGGAAATAATCTAAGTTTTTGTGGACAAACAAATGAATAAAGAAAATGTGGTTTACACATACATTGAAATATTATTTGTCCTTTTTTAAAAAAAGGAAATCCTGCAATATTCTCCATCGTGGATGAGCTTTGAGGATATTGTGCTGAGAGAAATAAGTCATTTGGGCTAAGTGAAATAAGTCAGTCACAGTGGGACTGCATAATTCACTCATATAAGGTATTTAAATAGTCCCACTTATAGAAGCAGGGAGTAGAATGTTAGTCACCAGAGGCTGAGAAGAAGGAGAAATGAGGAGTTGCTAATCAACAGATATAAAAATTGAGATATGCAAGATGAAAATGTCCTAGAGATCTGCTGCACGACATGGTGCCTATAGTCAGCAGTGTTTTACTGTACACTGAAACATTGTAAAAGTGTGGTCTCATGTTAAATATTCCTACCGCAAAAAAAAATAAACAAATTAGTGGCTTCGAAATGTCAGGATATGGGAGAATATTGATTGCAAAGGAATAAGAGGGAACTTTCTAGGATGATGTAAATGTTCTCTATCATGACTATGGTGGTATTTCGTGATTCTACTTACCAAAACTCATAGAAGTGTGCACTTAAAATTAATTTTGGAGGATATGAAAAATTTCTCAATAACATTGGCACACAGACACACCCAAAGGAGAGGAAACTGCAAAAATATTGTTACATTCAATTAACTACACTCATGATGTAATTATTTAATTCCCCTCTTTTTTAGTAATCTAAAATTTGTCGAGAGGTTCAGAAGATCCTAATCAGCATAAAACGATAGGATCATTAGAATATTTTGCTACTGTTCCTATCAAAAGCATAGAAATACAATCGTTCAGTTATTGGTGCAGCCTTATCAATGGATATATTTCTTATTTTAGTTTTTTGATATTGTGATAATAGATGAGTGCCTCTTTTTTGTCACATTTTCAAACTTCTTTAAACAATGGAACTCCAGCAACAACCGTTTTGAATATAGATGATGTGATGCATTTAAATAACTAAAAAAGACCTTTGCTTGTAGCACCTCTTTTATTCATTCAGGGTTTTTGGTACCATGAGTCATAAAAATATATGACTCATCAAAATATAAATTCTTCCATGTTTCTACTGCTGAAAAATTGCTTTGGCATCTGGATTTCCAGAGGTGAAATCTTTGACAGCTGGTATGGGATTAGAATTTAGAAATAACTTCAACTGAAAAAGTTCAGATTGAAGTCCTGTAACACAAAAGTACCTGGTTGGGGCTTGAGAAGGCCTGGGTTTTGCTTTTACTTTACCTCTGACTAGTTACATGACCTTTTTATGCCATAGATTCATAGGATTAAGGAAATCAAGCAAACCACTAATAGGTTATCAGTTCTCTTTATTAAGCTTTGTAAAGGACAGATACTATATTTTGGTCAGCACGGTTCCAAGTGTCTGAAGCTTTGGGCTGTGATTTATACCAGATTCTAGCTTCTTAGAGGTGCTTCTCCTAGGTGTACCATTAAGCCACTAGAAAGCCACTTCTCTGAGCCTTTCCCATCCTCTCTCTCTAAACCTAGGGCTTGTGCTGGGGATAGTTAATTCCTAGGAATCAGACTGTGGAAAACCTCAGTCATTGTCCATTCTCTTAGATCGCCCCTCCACCACAATAGTACTCTGCTGCTTCCTTCCTTTCAGCAACACGTCATAGACTTCTCAATCAATTTCTGATTTCTCATATGCCTGGAGGAAAAGACTGCTTCACCTCTCAGCTATGGCAAAAAGCCCTAAAGCAATAATTGCAAACTCTGGGTACCTGCTTGAACTCCAAGACCATAGAAAAGATCAGGAGAACACAATTTAATAATTCAGTAATTTCCCTACTATATTAGTTTATGAGAAAGTGCTTTTTAAAAGCACGACTCCTACCCCAACCTTAAGGAGCTTTTGAGTAATTAAGGTATGGCCTGTACCACTGAAAGACTGGGCAGATGTGTAAGGATAAAAATGTGAGAAGCTATAGTATATATTTATTAGAACTGAGCAACTAGAGAAATTCCCAAAAGAATCACCTCTCAAATGCTTTTTCAAATTCCTCCACTCTACCATGTTGGCCTGTTTCCCTCGCTGTACAGTTATATCTAAGACACCTTTCCACAGCAAAGACTAATATGTAATTGCAACTGTTTTTCCAACTCCTGTGACCCAGATGGACACAGCCTAAGTGTTCATTCAGACTTTGGGGAAGAAATGTTCTCTGTATGTTACTAGCAGGCTCCTCAGCCTTCAGAAGTGTAGCGTGGGTCTCAGTGTGAGCGTGCTTTAAGTACTTTACATATTGTGTAAAGCTACTTCACAGTTATTATCAACAAGATTAACTTATTTTTGCTCTAGGAGCCTCTTTTTTGTGTGAATGTCTAAATATTTTTCCATATTCAGGCGTATTTTCTTAATCTGACATTGATGTAGAAATTGCAGTCAAGCCTCTCCTTTAGAAGGTAAAGTCGTTGATACTTAGAAGTTCTCATTAACCACGAAAATCGCACTTCTAGCAATCAAGACTTTTAAGCCTTCTCAGTGAACATCCTGGTGTTATAATATGGTAAATGTGGCTGAGGTTATTTGGGTGTTTCTTCAGGGGGATATATTTATACATCAGAAAGAACTTACAGGACTGTAAAAAAGAAAGTCCTTCTAGGAGGGATTGTAATGTTGAGAGGTTTTCTAGATTAAGTGGAAACTGGCATGGTTTGTTCAGTTTATCTTTCTAAAATATAACACAGAGAAAATTTATTTTTACTTAGAAATATCTTTATATCAGCTTAGGGAGTAGATTTCCTATCTGAAAAGGGATTTAAAGAGAAGAAAGAGAAGGAGAAGAGGAGAGAGAAAATATAATAGCATTAGTTGTAGGAGCTACTGTGTACTTCGTGCTTTTATGCCTGAGTTTATGCTACAACCAAAATTATCATTGCTATTATATTCCATTAGACCAAAAGTCACATTTATGCAGTTTCCTCCAGGCAAATTTAAGTCTCAATACTGTTTTTCTCCTTTATGTTCAATCTCAGGAAGCTCTATTCTGTAAGAGGCAGCAAATTTGCAGCACAGACATGCAACCTGTAATGTGGCATTCCTAGAAGTAGACTAGAGAGTAAATGACTAATAATAGTTCTGACATTTTAAGTCTTAAGTTATTCTCTTGAATAAAAAAGTTGCAAAGTAACTTTAAGACCTGTGTTAATATTTTTCTCCTTTTTCTTTTTCTTCTCTTACTTATTTACGTATTTGCCTTCGTTCATGGTTTCGCAGTACATTAACACATGGTTTAAAGTTTTAGAAAAGCAGTAGCTCTGTAAGTGAAACCAACATCTATAAAACCAATTCTAAAGTCCACCAAGATCTCTTAAATCATCTCAGTGTATGCTGTACACGGATACTTATATTTGTGAGGTTGAACAAGGCAACTCTGAAAATTTTCAGTAAAATCGATCGTTTTTTGCCATTCAAAACTCAATGAAAATACTAGTATTGGGTAGAATGTGAACAATTTAGTGACAGTGTAATTTTGCTGATTGTAGCAAATTCCCCATAGGCCTCAATATTTCAGATTTTAAGCATCTTGCACCCGGTGAACTTTAAAAACGATGTCATGCATTGAATTTGGACTGAATGTTTACCATGCAAAACTTATCATCTTTCCTTTTGGTTTGGTGATTTACCATTTTGAAAAGGCTTTCCTGTTTGATTTTTGTAATCAGAGAATGTTTTGTAATCTAGGAATGTTATCCTCCACTTGACACATGGGGAAAGTGAGCTTCAGACAACTTGAGCATCCAGGTTGCCTATCAAAATCCCCAAGAAAGCACCATCTGTAATGTCTAATCAGATGGTAAGCTAGAATAAAGCCAGTGATCCTCTGTTCTCAACTGAGGATAAATTTCCTTTAATAAAAACACTCTTATGATATTGTATTTTGAAGAATGAAACAAAACCACAATAAAAAGTAATAACAAAAACCCTCCTCTCTTGGCATGAATTTCCTAATTAGTAAAACAAATACACTAAATCTTACTTGTCCTGTACTGTCTACCTCTCAGGGTTGTTTTAAGGTTAAATTACATAACATAGTGAAAATCCCATAAAATGTATGTTAAGTATCTCCAAATCTCCCATCTCTGCCAGATATCATCCTTGTAAATTCCAATACAATTCCTAGAACAAGACTTTCTACTTTTTGTGCGATGCGTTACTTTCTATGTTATTTTATATTTATTTATGAATGTATCTTATCTCCCTACTAGAGTTCCTTTTGTGCACATTCTATGTCTGTTTCAACTTTGTTCCCCAGCAGGAAATGAAATGCTTTGAATGGAGTGGTTGATCATTAGAATAAAAGAATGAAATGTTCTCCCCTCATCTGGAAGATACCGTGGTACCACCTGGGACCCTTTGAATTGTTTCTGTCAAAGTTCATATTGAAATAACTCTTTCATTAAGAATTCACCATCTGCTGGGTTTCATTTCTTTTCAAAATTGGTAATGACTTGATTATTCCCCTTTATCATATTCTGACTTTAATGCATGCCTGCTGTTGATAACTGCTTGGTTCTATTCATTTTAGTATTCCTGAAGTGCCTATACAGTATCCTCTATATTTTAATAGCTCAATATATTAATAAATTTTAGTTGGATTAACATATAAATAGATGTTAGTAGTTGTTACCAACCTTGAATCAGAGTCTACCTCTCACGTGCTTGGGCTACAGAGCATGATAAACATGACTTTGTATCTCCTGAGCCCACTTTTCTAAAGTGGAAAACAGGCTTGCCTTTCTCTTAGGCTGAAACATATCCTCAGGGATAATTCAAATGGTCAGGATAATTCCCCTGGTCCACTAATGTCACGTTGGTGACCTTCTTGACTAGGCCGATGATAAGACCCCCAACAAAGAGCAAAGTGATAAAGGAGCTACGGTTAATCTCCTGAATGCTTCTACCTGCTGGTTCTTAAACCTTTTTCCCCAACCCAAAAGTTCAGTGTCTTTGTACTATCTTCTAACTGCTCAGAGAGCCCCACACAACGACTGTCCTGTTCAGCTTGTCTTGAAATGAGACAAGATCATTCTCTTGCAATTATCTAAGAACTACTCTTAGGATAAATCGTTTCCAATAAAAGCCAACTCCAGCTTCTAAAGGATGTCTTCTTAAAAGCTTTTATGGTAAACTATTTCAAATAAGGACCAAGCTTTTGCTCTAAACTATTTCAAACAAGGACCAAGCATTCTGCATGTAATGCAGTGCAATTTGAAGGAGAATAGATTTTCAGAAGTACGCCAACAATGTCTGGCAGAATACCATTTATTTGACATAAATGGAAGAGACCAAAACGATCTTATTTTGAATTCTGTTTTTAGAAATGGCCTTATCAAAATAATTTTTCTGCATTAGCTTAACTGCTGTTTGATAGCAAATCCAAGGGAGAATTAACCAAAGCTGAAAGTATTGTACTTCTCTACCATTTTGGCATTCAAAAGGTGATGGATTGACTGCATCACTGAAATAAATAAGAAAAGGCTTTCATTCCACTTACAAAGTTTTACAACTGTAAAACAGAAATTTGGATATAAATTCACATCCTCAGACCAGTATGTAAACAACCATCCCAAAGATCTACTTACAGGGTTAATATTTAAAAGCATTGCCATGAGTATCTGTGATGGCCCTAGAGAGCCTATGTCGACCAAATTGTGCTTGAAGTCATGTTTCATGATTATCAATCACTGGCCTTTCACAAATGAGTCAAATTCAATTCATAACTGCTGGATTCAAGGTGTGGGAAATGCACATAGGCAATAGGAATCAGATGTGATAGAAATCAAATCTCAGGCCAAAATTCATTCTCCTTCCCTTCCCATCTTGCTCCTTTTTCTCCCAAAACCCTAATAGCACATACATTCAAAATGAGAGGTATTTTAAATTGCATTTCTTTTGTTCCAGAGAGTAGCTGCTCTATCAGTCTGGGATTCAGAGCAGAGCAGAATCCAAGGTGACTTGCAACATTGAGAAAAGATTATATGTTGAATTATTATTGATAACATAACCAGTTATCTGTCATTGGTTTTTCATCTGAAAGAGAAAGCAGCCCTAAAATAATACATAGTTTTAAAGTAAACAGAAACATCTAAATTTTAGAAATGATAAAAATTATACAAATACATTTTCAATTATATATATTTCATTATATATATTATACAAATACATTTTCAATTATATATATTCAATTACATATGTGTGTGTATTTGTGTATGTATGTATGTATATGTATATATATATTTCCAAGGTGTGACTTGTTAGAGAAAGAATAGAAACAAAAAAAATATATAAAGGCAAAGAAAAATATGTACGAATTGTGAATTTACAAACTTAAAAAATGTTATAACAAAATACATCAAAAATTAAACCAATAAAGTCAAGGTCTTCATAAATAAAGTAAAAATTTAAGCAAAATGAAAAGTGTGTGTAATTTGAAAGAATTATGCATACTTATACTTGTGTTTAATAACTTAAGTATCCAAAAGAACCCCTAAAAATGACAAGAAAAATAAAACAGAAGTGATTCAATGGACATAAACAGGCTATTTACAAAAATGGAAAATTTTCAACCTTATCAGTGGTCAGGATAATACAATTAAAACGAAGAGCTATTATCATTGTGCTGATAAAATTAGCAAAACTTACGACTTGTAACCTAAAATGCTCAGTGGGAACATAAATTAATGCAGTAGTCTGACTTTTTTTTAAAATGAAATGTTCTTTGATTCAGCAATGTCAATTTTGGGAATTGATCTTAGAAGAATTCAAAGGATCTCAGCTTACAATTTTACATAAATGGATATTTATAGCAACACTGTAGTAGAAAAAACTTGGAAATAATCTGAACATCCATCAGTGCAGGAATAATTGAATAAATAATGTGCATATATTTTTGATATTACTATGAAGCTATTAAAGAGAATGAGTTAGGTCTGTTATCACTGGTCTGTAGGGATGCCCATGATATGCAGTTTAGTAAAAAACACAAGCTGCAGAGTAATATACATAGTAGGTGCCATCATTGCTCTGAATGTCCTTGCTTCATTGCCTTTGACGATTATTTTCTCATGAAACTTGCTAACAATCTCTTACCATCTATATGTCTAATTCTTCCACATTCATATTCACCAGGAGCCTCAGTTTATCAGGGAAGCTAAATTGTCCAACCCAGATTGAATACGTATTCACTACCTGTGCCTTCAGTTTACCCTGGGCAGATCTCAGTCATAGACATTTATTCAACTCTTGGTTTCTTTTAGACAGCAAACTCTTTGAAGCCAGGGATGATTTATCTCATCTCAGCATTCCCAGTATAATATGTATATGTAGTGATTGACATAAGGGGGGTAATTTATCAAACTTTTTTGAATGAATGAAAAAAAGTGCAGTCCAACCACATTCCAAAAGCAAATATATAAATAAATAATGGTAGAGTATTAGAACTGGATAGAAACATCACCAAGTACTGAAGAGTGTCATTTGCTAAGAGTTTTACTACTGAAGCAATGGTATCCAGCTTAGGGGTCACCAAATCCCAAATGCATTCATATGCCAACGTTGGCTAAAAGCAAAACTTTTCTTGAAAATTCCCAGTTGCCCATAAAGCACAAAATCTTTAGAATTGTGCATACCGTTATTCTTGTGTTTGCTAAAGGTTGAGCACTTTTCAACTAGACAAAAGGAAGGAATGTAATATCGACATGAAGATATCAGGGAATAGGAAGCATGCTATCTTTAAAAGAACGGTTATATCCCTTGCAAAGCCCTCTGATGGGTAGAAGAGTAAAAGTGATACCACTTGCCTGAAGCTCTTCTCTATTCTGTTTTAATTTTAGGTCTTTAAAATCTGAATTTGTCTTCATTGTTTGTTTCTGTGAGGGTTAAGTGAGCCACATGTTACCCCATGTCTTGCATGTATAATACTTACATACTACTTTTAAATGCATGTATACCCTCTGTTGTCACTGAAATACAAATTCAGTTTAAAACATCATTGAGTTTATTTAGGGTTTTGATTATCTGTACCTTCTCAAAAATATGCATATAAAAAGCAAATCATTATCAAAAGAGATGATCACATTCTTCTTTTTTCTACTTATAACAGGGTCCTCACACCCAAAAATGTTGGCAAATAATTACCTAAATATAAAGCAGTATAGGCACAAGCATCAAACAACATGTTTGTCTGAACATAATTGAGAGAGATTTGCAGTCCAGTGTAAGGCTATGCGCTCTCGGTCTTCAGGTGCACAGTGGGAGGCAATTTCTTACCCCTCCAGTAGAGGGAGACCTAGAGATCAGTTCTGGCCAGTAATACATGTGGGAGTAATGAGGGTCAAGTGCAGGTCAGGCATTTAATTGCTGGTATGTGACTCTCCAGGGATCACTTTTTCCACTGCTACAGCATCTGGGAAATGTTCCAAATAATGGCTGTTCTGTCAGCTGAGTCTTAAAGTGAAGGCAAAGTGATGCAGTCTGGAGTCGGAGCTGACCCATAAAGATCATTGTGTGGGGCAAGAAATAAATCTTTACTCTTGCAAGCAACTGAGATTGTTGGCCTGTTAGTTATCATAGAAAAAGCTAGCATCTCTTGCCTAATAGAGTTTCTGCTATTTGAGTATTTCTTGGGAGCTATTTGATTACATCAATTGGCTTTTAATTGTACCTTGGAACTGGACATAGTTTAGGAAAGTGAGAGATTTTAGAGCAGAAGAAGCTAGGCGCCAAAGACTGTCTACACTGGTTTAGTCATCCTTTATGATGAGTTTGTAATAGATGATGAGCTTTTGGACTGTGAAGTCGAAACCATTTTTGTTGCTGGTGTTTCATTTGGCTAGCTACTCCTGAGAATTTCATAATATGAGATTTTAAAATTTGGTTGGTAGATTAACTGGTTGTTAAAAATTATGTGATGATACTAAATAAGTGATATCAAAAAATGGAAGTGACTAGTTATCAGAAAAGGCCATAGAGCTTAATGATTAAGGGTCAGGCTTGGAGTTAGAAAGACCAAGGACAGAATTTTGACTTTGCATTTATAGCCATTTGATAATCGTTAATTACATTAATTAAAGATTATCTTTTAATAATCTTTAATTATTAGTAAATAGTTTTTTATCTTTTTAGCCACAGTTGCCTCATTCATCCAATGTGAATTGTAATAGTAGAAAGTGCTTCATAGACTGCTATAAGCATTGACAGAAAAAATATGAAAAATGTTTTATATGTTCCTACAGTTATTGTTTAGTTCATGGTGTTATTATTTATGAGCAAGTTATCTCACCTCTAAGAAGCATCTTTTCTCACACTTTAACATCTCTGAAATCAAGACACTTATTAAAATTGGGGATATTTTATAATTATAGTTACTGGATATATAAATTAGCATGTAACTTACAATAGATGGCATCTTAGATTTGAAGAGACAGGGTTGTGATCATATTATTAACAGGGTTTCTAGCTAGGGCTCATTTGAGCATCATAGATGGATAAGGCCAGTTTGCTATCCTTCAAACATAAAAAACCATGACCTTCTAGAACTTCTCTTTTCCGTCACTTTGACAATTGACACTCAAAGCCCCTATTGTTTTTTAGTGGCTGTTGGGAATTTTGTTCCTAGTGCCTTAGAGTGTTAGTGTGATATTCTAGGCAAAAAGGTCTTATAGCTGAATTAAAAACACGCAAACAGGAAGGATGCCTCTTCATTGTTGATTCACATCTAAATTCATTATGACAAGTTCTGGAAGCTGTTCACAAACAAGATTCTGACTGACCATCACCTTTGTTTTTAGCATATATACCATACATAACTGTACCTATCTCCCAGATCCTCCAAGTACCTGTCTTGAAAACTTTCCCTTACATATTTGAGCTTCTCAATAGCATTTTACTCATGCTTATCACCTGCATTGTCTCCTCAGGCAATCTTCTTGAATTTTCCATATTACCAAAATGATGAGAGCCAACATAAACCAATTTTGTAACAATACCTATTCTTCTAAACACTGTTCTTTTGTGCTACTCTGGGAATTCATTGTCAATCTTTATAATCATGCCATTAAGGTTGCTACCCTTAATGTGCAGTTATGAAGATCTAAATGCTTTGAAATAAAAGGGATAATGTAGGCCCATAGGCTCCACAAACCCTGAGATAAGTATGAAATGGTAGACTGCATGGTGGCCACAAATTCTTCCCTTTCTCTACTCACACTCATTTGCAATATTATTTTACTACTCCAGAGGTGGAGTCTATTTCTCCAACTTTTTTTTTTTTTTTTTTTGAGATGGAGTCTCACACTGTTACCAGGCTGGAATGCAGTGGTGCTATCTTGGCTCACTGCAACCTCCACCTCTTGGGTTCAAGCAATTCTCTTGTGTCAGCCTCCTGAGTAGCTGGGACTACAGGCGCACGCCACTGCACCCAGCTAATTTTTATATTTTTAGTAGAGATGAAGTTTCACCATGTTGACCAGGATGACCTTGATCTCTTAACCTCATGATCCACCCGCCTCGGCCTCCCAAAGTTTTGGAATTACAGGTGTGAGCCACCGCACCTGGCCTCTCCAACCTTTTAAATCCAAGCTGGTATTCTGACTTGCTCTGAACAATAAGTTGCAGAAAACATGTCATCTAAATTCTAAAGCCATGCACCTGTACTCACTTGGAGCACTGCCCTGAACCCACCATACCATGAAGAAGCCTGGGATGTAGAAAGAAAGGCCTAGCCATCTCAACTGAACCATCTGATTCTGGACCCCTATCTACCTCCCAGCTGAAAACAGCTACATAAGAAAACACAGGTGAGATTAGCAGAAGAACCTTGCAGACAACCCACTATACTGCTGGACATAGTAAATTGCTGTTGTTTGAAGACACTAAATTTTGAACGCTTTTTATACATGGATCGATGACTGAAAGAAGTCAAAGGCTTTCAACAGCTAGAATAGATTTCTCTGAATTAGTGTCTGAAAGAAGGAGGGAGGCCTGTAGAGAGAAATTTGCAATGACATATAAAAAAAAAGTTTCACTTATCTTTGTTTCTGTCACTCCAATGCTAGCATCATATGAAAGAATTTATACTTTAAAGAGCTTTAAAGATACATACCTTGAATTTTTTACAGCCCTTTTATGAAGCCATCAGAAAGTGCATTTCAAACAAGTTTCATGTTTCTCCTTAAAAATTTCTCATATTGTGACATATAGAGGTGACAGGATCAGCTCAAGGAGGGAAGAGAAGAAGAGTGGAATAAGCCAGATGATTATTCCCGGTTCTCACCATTCTAAGATATTTAAATTGGGGTGGGTCTCCAGCAGTGTCAGCAAACTACCTTATATTTTTGTACATTGTGAGCCGAGAATGTTTTTTATATTTGTTTAATGGCCGAAAGAGAAAATAAAAATAATATTTTATATATGTAAAATATATATAAAATTCAAATTTTAGTGTCTATCAGTAAAGTCGTATGAGAACACAGCCATGCTCCTTCGTTTACATACTATCTATGGTTTCTTTTTGGCTACAGCAGTAGAGTTGAGTAGCTGTGATAGAGGCTGTGTGCAAGTCTAACGTGCTTACTATCTATCTGGCTCCTTACAGAAAAAGTTTGGCAACTTTTGTTCTAGGATGGAGATTTGAGAATTTTCTTTTAGGTCTCTGTAATGTGTTATATCCCATGGCAGTATTTGTGAATCCATAAATAAACACACCCAGCTGACTGTCTCAACCTCACTCTTACAGTCTTCATATCTTGCTTGTTGAATGTGCAGAAGTGTAAAGGTGTCTGTGTCCTAAGTTTGCTTAGGGGAAGAGATGAGGCGAAGAGAGAGCTAGAGAACAGTAGATCAGAGTAAGTGTTTGATGATACTTTAATCGAAAAAGTGACACTAAAATGATTTAATACCCCTCCATATTTATGTTTTTCTCTTGATATCTCTTTCTAATAACTTTTGTTTATAGATCAAAGCAGTTTTTGAAGAGCCAGAAGACTCAACAATGAACAGCATTAGCCCAGAAATAACTTTTTTCTTTCCAATTTGCTTCCACAATCTGCAATTAAAAGTTGTGCAAAAGAAGTTATTGTAACAGTGTACCTAACAGTAGATAAACTGTGAAAGTGCTGGGCATAATTTTCTTTACCTGTCTGACCTTCATAGGCACCCAGACATCTATAGACTATTCACTCCTCACCTCAACTCGAAATGGTGTTCTTATTAAGGCACTTCATGATTTTTAAAAATCATATTTGGAATATATTAATATACTTTGCCTCTACAACAAATGAGGGACTATGGAATATAATCTCAGGATCCCAAACTGAAAGAGACATTTAGTTGGAGGGACAATTATTGGTAGGCCTAGAATAATATTTTTTGTTTTTCTGGAAATGACACACCATTAGTTATGAAATGGAGGAATGTAAAAGGTATCGTCTTTCCCCATAACAATACAGTTCCAAGTATAATTTCTGGTTTACCAAGAACCTTTTCAAGTAAGTATAAAATCTTCCCTCTTTTAGGCTACATGCCTCTTTCTCCATTTTTAAAGCTATTTTCTATTAGAACATATGCTAAGATTTATTATTTGTGCCTTTATCCTTAGTGAACATATGTATTTGGTTTAGTTTCTTTTTTTTTTTAAATAGTATCACTTTGATCCACCCTGTGAATCACATGTGTTTACCACGTTCCTGAGAAGACTGAGTATTTCAGCAGGGAACATTGTCCAACTGGACAATTTTGGAGGCAACATATGTTCTCATAACAATTTTCTGGAGGGAAAACTCATCCTAAGCAAATTTTACAATGGAAGGATCATGAGCCATTTGCTATATACTTGCATAGTGTCTATTTGGTACTAAGAACTATATTTATTTTTGCTGCTTTTCTCCAACTTAAAAAAAAAAAGTAAGCAAACTACACATAGCCTCACTAGTTTTTCTCTTTCCTTCTTAGCTGTTGAGCATCTCTTGGTTTTTGATTGATTCTCACATATGATACTACCTTTAGTAGATTTGAATTTAAATAATTAAATTTTGATGAATATGTTTATTTAGGGTCATGACTGTCTACCAATAAACAAGTGAGTTTATTTACGGCTAGAGCTGTTCCTAGCACTTGCTAGGTCAGTGTATGTATTAGTTAATTTTCACACTGCTATAAAGAACTACCTGAGACTGGGTAATTTATAAAGAAAAGAGATTCAATTGACTCACCATTCTACATGGCTGGGAAAGCTTCAGGAAACTTACTATCATGGTGGAAGGTGAAGGAGAAGCAAGCACCTTCTTCACAAGGGGGAAGTACCACACTTTTAAACCACCAGATGTCGTGAGAACTCATTCACTATCACAAAAACAGCATGGGGGAACTGCCCCAAGATCCAGTCCTCTCCCACGAGGTCCCACTCTCGACACGTGGGGATTACAATCCAAGATGAGATTTGGGCGGGGACACAGAGCCGCACATTATCAGTCTGTCACTTAGGATATGTGTAAGTAACAGAAAAGATGAATAAAAATTGTCCTTTGAAAAAATGAAGCTTTTCATTGGCTCACTTAACTGGGAGTACAAAGGTAGGGTAAGGCTCAGTGTTACTTAATTCAACAGGTCAATGATAACCATGTATCTAATCTGCAGTCCTAACTGCCACCTTTATCCTGAAATATCACAATCAGAGCTGTAGGATTCTTCCTTATTCACATTTTGTGAAAGAAAGAGGATACACCTAAAGTCTTTTCCAGGTAAGCAAAATGGAACTTTCTAAGAAGGCTTGAACAAATGGTTTCCTTGGTCAAATTGCGGCACATATCTATTCCTGAGCCACATCTTTCTTAGGGGGATGGAGTTTTGCTGTTTAGACTTGTAGCTGCATATGAGAACATGAGGTCAGCTCTGAGTCTCGTGGACTGGGTGGGTATTTGAATATAACCAGGATACTTCAGAAAAGAAGGAGAAGGGAATGAATGGAGGTAAGCAAACATCAGTGTCTACTTCAGCCAGCTATATGTGTGTGAAATAGAATGAAAATTTGATGTTGTAGAACTACCTATTCCCTTTTTTTCTTATTGTCCACTTTTTTTTTGTTTAACTATCAAAGGTCACATATATAAAATATTTTACATGTATTAATTTAGTTATCACCATAAAATAATGCGAAAAGGACTTGTTAACATTTTCAATTAAAGAACTCTTCTAAAATAACTTTATCTTTTAAATCATTTCAAAAATGACTATACTAGCTAGCATATTCAAATGCATATCATTATTGTATGCTTCCTTTAGTCTAGGCTTAGCAAATACAAACCATTGTTTAAGCCAGTAATTACATGGAAGATAGATTGTGTTTTCCTATTTTACAGATGAATAAAATGAGCCAGGGAAATTAATTGATTGGGTTATTGTCCTTCATTTACTAAGTTATAGAGCATAGCATTTGATTCCAAGTCTCCTGCTCTTAAGCCTGATTTTCTAAATTATTTTGTTTCCTGGAGCTGTCATATGAGTTATTACAAACTGAATGCCTTAAAACAACAGAAATCTACTTTCTCATAGTTCTGAGGGTCAGAAGTCCAAAATCAAGTGGTGGCAGGGCCACATTTTCTCTGGAGTGGGAAACCAGGAAGGTTTTTGCGGGAAAACTACTCCTGGCCTCTTCTAGATTCTGATGACTGTTGGCAATTTTTGGCTTATGGCCATAACCCTCTCCATGTGCGTGGTGTTCAAGCTTCCCACCTCTCTTACAAGATACGTGTGATTGCATTTAGGGTCCGTCTGGATAACGCAGGGTAACCTTTTTCTCTTAAGATCCTTAATTTATTTTATCTTTTGCCATGCAAGGTAATATTAACACTTTGCCATATGAAGTAATAACAGCCGATTTCAGAGACTCTGATGTATACATAACTTTGGGGCCAACTTTCAGCCCGCTAAGTATACCATTCTAAAAATCTGATTAAAAGAAAACCCAGTAATACAGGATTTTTGCCTTTCTTGATCTCTGCAGTGTTCCTAGTATCCAACACAACACTGTATATGGTACAGTAGGTACTCAATAAATATTCGTTGATTGATGAATGAATAAATGCATCATTATGTGAGAGTGGAAAGTGTCATGATACAAGTAGGATGTGCTCTACTATTGGAAAGAAGTTGTGGGTGAAGAGCATAGTTGAGAAAATAAGATTGATTTTTATAAAATATTTAGATATTCTCATAAAAAGTTTTTGACCACAAGTATATCGTTAAGGGGAATCAGTGAATGAACTGAATATCTGGTGCATGGATCTTTTTCCTTTTGTGGGTGTTAAGCAGAAGAAAATATGAAAAAGAGTAGAGCTCATAGAATCAGGTAAACTTCAAATCTGGAACGACCTGAAATGTCTGGTACAACTTCACACCCAACAACAAATGATCACACTTGTGAAACAGTGACAGTTTCCATTTAAATGCCCAACAGTGCTGAGGATGGCAAGACCTTACCGTTCAGCCCGTTTTGTCTTTGAGTGTGAAGTTGAATAATGCAAAATTTCAAATGTATTTACCAGTTACACACGGCATTGTCTGGAGCAGCCATGACCTTAAAGTCTGGGAGAGGTTCCCAGAAAATGGAGAGTAACTCCCCATGTTACAACTTTCTGTAATCATGAGGGAGCACCTGCTTTGCTGATCCATGAGAATGTATGGGACCCTATTAGCTAGGAAGGAATTTCTACTCATAAACACACAGCAGGCCCTAGCAATTTTCAAATTATTTGTTTAAAAATGTTCATTATTTATTATAAACCTTTAACACAATGTGAATGAGTCTAACATATAAAATACTTAAAGGGAGATGACAAAATAGAGATATGTTTATTTTCTGTAAGACTTATTGCATTCGAGGAGATGCTATAATCTTTTTATATTTTTATTGGATCTTTTAAAAACGAAAGTAGATGTGAAGAAAAAGAAATAAGGCACACAGTTTATTAACATGTTCAGTATTGTAAAATTTGTTACAAATAAAAAGATTTTTAAAATATGAACTTGAAGGAGAGACAAGAGAGAAATATGTGGAGAACAAATTATTTTAACAACATTGTCTAGAAAATTTATTGAGTAGATTTTTAATGTTTCTATAAGTAAATCTGGAATGGTATGCAAGCTAGTTAAAGGGATAGTGAATTTTAATGTCAAATGTTTGTATTTTAAAAGCACATTTATTAGCCCATTTCTCATAGGATGTTTAAGTATAAATATGTCTCTAAGCTTCTTTTAATATTTTCAAACTGCAGCTTATTTTGATATCAGTACAAAGTCATATAATTTTAAAGAAAAAATAGCCAAAACACATGGTAACAAAATGCATCCTAACAATCCAGAATTGATCAGACTCAGTTGTCTGGCCCCAATCAACTGTGGCTTATGAAGGAGTGCTGTGCACATTTATATCCAATAGAAGGGAAAGCGATCTATCTCCCCAGTGCTCAGAAGAACAGTGGGAGGATTCCAATTATCTATGCTTCTACAAGTTCGGTTGATGGATATAGTAGGGGTGATTTAAACCAGATTTAAACTCAGTAAATATTGATTGAATGAATGAGAAGCTAAGTGGGATGGATGACCTTTGAATGAAGTGTAGAAAGGAATGAGTTTAAGTTCGAGCACCGCCACTAGCTTGGAACAAAGCTAAGGATTTCTTATTCCCAGTCCAGGGATCATTTGTCAAGAGTAATTTGTCACTGCATCAATTAGCTATGAAAGGGTTGAACAAATATAAAAGAAAAGAAAGAATACTTTAGATTACCTACTATGTTCTTGCCGCAATACTTTGTGTATATTTTCTTTTCCACCATAGCATTCCTGTGAGGTAAGTGTGATCTCTGCTCCTCTTCCCTTCAAATGAGGTTCATAAAGGCAGAGTACTGGAACAGCTAAATATGGAAGGGAATGATAGAATATAAGAAAAAGGACATTCTGGGTAACAAAAAAGAAAAATTTTTTAAGTAAAATGTTTTTACAAAATTATTGAATTGTGCCTCTAAAAACAACCTTGAGTGTTGATTTGTTTCAATGAGAAATGCTAAGAAAACATTTCCTCTCATGCTTATATTCAGTCTCCAGTCTCGCTGGGTACATAAACTCTGAAGCCCTGGAACCTGACTCATTTGGTTTTCTTCACTTTATTTTTGAAACCCAAATACTAGTTTTTAACACAATATCTTATTCACCAACTTTTAAAGCCAACTTATGGTATGACACCCTTCAGTGAACTTGGGTGGTTAAATTGGATCAGTGGCATAAATGTTTTCCTCTGGATACACTCCAGAGTTTCTGTCTACCCCAAGGCAATGGCAAACATGGACATGCTTATTTTCTGTTTTTCTCAAGACTACAAGGTTTCTTTGTACACTGCAAGCAAAATTTCCAGACACAAACATTTGCCAAGGAAGAGAAATCACAACAAGGAACACCTATTTAACATTTGATGGGCACATTCCGCAACTGTACTAATAAAGATACTGTGAGGGAGATGTGGTCTGGAGGTCAATCTCATCATGGATAGACAAGGGAAGGGAAGGAAAGAAGGAAAGAAAACAAATACCAAGTAAGAATTGCTAAGCAAATACAGTCCTGGCTACAGAATCAATTTAATAGCAAACAACCAACAGTACAAATAATACGTAGAGGCTTTCCCAGCGCACCTAATATGGCATCAAATAAGATGGCTGCAGGAGTTTTATACCAGAGGAATATAAATCTATGCATGTCTACCCTAGGATGGTGACAGCTATGTCAACACTGGTAACGTAACAGATCAATGTAATCAGTTCATCCAAACAGCTCATCAACTCAGTTAATCAAATATCAGTCAAAGAAACTGCTTGAACAAGTAAACTAGGATACATTCCCAAAATACTCATGCCAGTAATACATGTACATAACAGACACAGTGTCAGTTTGGTGAATATAGAGATGAATTTTTACTAGAGTAATTAGAAGCTTAAATGCAAGTCTTTGCTTAGATAACTCTAAAATGCCTCTTTTATTTTTTTTTTGACAGAGTCTCACTCTGCCACCCAGGCTGGAGTGCAGTAGTGGTATCTCAGGTCACTGCAACCTCTGCCTCCTGCGTGCAAGCAATTCTCCTGCCTCAGCCTCCCAAGTAGCTGGGATTAAAGGTACCTGCCGTCATGCACAGCTAATTTTTGCATTTTTAGTAGAGGTGGGGTTTCACCATGTTGGCCAGGCTGCTCTGAACTCCTGACTTCAAGTGATCCTCCTGCCTCTACCTCCCAAAGTATTGAGACGACAGGCCCCATGTCAGGCCAAACTCTAAAATATTAGGTTGGTGCAAAAGTAATTGCAGCCTTTGCCATTGAAAGTAATGGCAAAGACCACTATTAGTTTTGCACCAACTTTATATATTTCAATAATTTAGCATCTCCCCCATTGAAAGCCTAATTCATGACACCATCTAACATACCTGGCCTACTGCAACTGCTCCTCCCAACTTGTCTCACTACCCCCAGCTTGACCCCCTACAGTTCACCGTTTTAACAAGGAAAGTTATCTTCTCGAAGGATAAATCATTATATCTTCCCCTTGCTTAAAATTCTCCTTTGCTTTCTCTTCTAATCTAGATAAAATTCAGGCTTTTTGTCATGACTGAACAAAAGTACATGGTCAGGGCCCATCCCTTGTCTCTGACCCTGTCTCTGCCACTCTGAGCCACTGCAATGGCCTTTTTCTGTCCTAAAATAGCCAAGCTTGTTAATAATGCTGGGCCTTTGCACTTGCTGATCTGTTCACTGAGAAAGCTCTTTGCCTCCTTCTCATTATTTGGATCTCAAGTCTCATATCTCAGAGACTTTTTCTGGCCACCTCTAATGAAATAGCCACTCCTTTCCACACCCAATTACTCTCCTTTTCTCCTTTGCCTTTTAAAAATGTTTTATAATATTCCTGAAATTATACAATTTATTAATTTGTTTACATATTCATTGTCATCCCTGGAAAAGGTAAACTTCCTTCACCCTAGAATGATCATGCCTCCTCCAGAAAAATGTCAACATTCTAATCCTTGCAAACAGCTAATACATTATTGGCAAAAGGGGCTTTGAAGATACGATTAAATTAAGGACCATGAGATGGAAAGATTATTCTGGATTATCCAGATGGGCCCTTCCTTAAGGGTCCTTGTAAGAGGGAGACAAGAGGGACATAGTCAGTAAAAGGAGACATGAGGATGGAACCAGAGTTTGTACTGATGTACTTTGAAAATGGAGAGAGGGGCAGTAAGCCAAGGAACAGAGGTGGTCTATAGAAGCTGTAAAAGGCAAAGAAATTAATTGTTCCCTAAAGCCTGCAGAAAGAACCAGCGTTGCCAATACCTTGAATTTAGTGCAATAAAACTAGTTTCAGACTTCTGACTCTCAGAACTGTAAGATAAAAAATTTGCATTGTTTTAAGCCAGTAAGGTTGTAGTAATTTGCTGGGGTAGCAATAAGAAACTAACAAAGATGGTTTGTTTCTGTTGTCTGCTGAATCCGTACTATCCATACCTGCCTGACACATAGTACGTAGCCAATAAATATTTGTAGAACAAATGATAAACCACATGCCAAACTGTCCTTATGGAAGGACGTAAATGTCAAAATGATGTAGGTTATAGGTGAGTAAAACTACAATTATAACTCCAACTTATTTTAAAATCTACAAAATCCTCTGCCCCCATTTCTTTTGTTTATTTCTCTAATGGGCACCAAAATGTAGTGAAACATATATTTATTATATCATTCAAAAGACGTTTAAAATATGACTTATTTTAACTTTTTTTTAATATACTTTAGGTTTTAGGGTACATGTGCACAATGTGCAGGTTTGTTACATATGTATCCATGTGCCGTGTTGGTTTGCTGCACCCATTAACTCGTCATTAGGTATATCTCCTAATGCTATCCCTCCCCGCTCCGCCAACCGACAACAGTCCCCAGAGTGTGATGTTTCCCTTCCTGTGTCCATGAGTTCTCATTGTTCAATTCCCACCTATGAGTGAGAACATGAGGTGTTTGGTTTTTTGTCCTTGCGATAGTTTACTGAGAATGATGGTTTCCAGTTTCATCCATGTCCCTACAAAGGACACGAACTCATCGTTTTTTATGGCTGCATAGTATTCCATGGTATATATGTGCCATATTTTCTTAATCCAGTCTATCCTTGTTGGACATTTGGGTTGGTTCCAACTCTTTGCTATTGTGAATAGTGCCACAACAAACATACGTGTGCATGTGTCTTTATAGCAGCATGATTTATAGTCCTTTGGGTATATACCCAGTAGTGGGATGGCTGGGTCAAATGGTATTTCCAGTTCTAGATCCCTGAGGAATCGCCACACTGACTTCCACAATGGTTGAACTAGTTTACAGTCCCACCAACACTGTAAAAGTGTTCCTATTTCTCCACATCCTCTCCAGCACCTGTTGTTTCCTTACTTTTTAATGATGGCCATTCTAACTGGTGTGAGATGGTATCTCACTGTGGTTTTGATTTGCATTTCTCTGATGGCCAGTGATGATGAGCATTTCTTCATGTGTTTTTTGGCTGCATAAATGTCTTCTTTTGAGAAGTGTCTGTTCATGTCCTTTGCCCACTTTTTGATGGGGTTGTTTGTTTTTTTCTTGTAAATTTGTTTGAGTTCATTGCACATTCTGGATATTAGCCCTTTGTCAGATGAGTAGGTTGCAAAAATTTTCTCCCATTCTGTAGGTTGCCTGTTCACTCTGATGGTAGTTTCTTTTGCTGTGCAGAAGCTCTTTAGTTTAATTAGATCCCATTTGTCAATTTTGGCTTTTGTTGCCATTGCTTTTGGTGTTTTAGACATGAAGTCCTTGCCCACGCCTATGTCCTGAATGGTATTGTCTAGGCTTTCTTCTAGGGTTTTTATAGTTTTATGTCTAACATGTAAGTCTTTAATCCATCTTGAATTAATTTTTGTATAAGGTGTAAGGAAGGGGTCCAGTTTCAGCTTTCTCCATATGGCTAGCCAGTTTTCCCAGCACCATTTATTAAATAGGGAATCCTTTCCCCATTGCTTGTTTTTGTCAAAGATCAGATGGTTGTAGATATGTGGCATTATTTCTGAGGGCTCTGTTCTGTTCCATTGATCTATGTCTCTGTTGTGGTACCAGTACCATGCTGTTTTGGTTACTGTAGCCTTGTAGTATAATTTGAAGTCAGGTAGCATGATGCCTCCAGCTTTGTTCTTTTGGCTTAGGATTGACTTGGCGATGCAGGCTCTTTTTTGGTTCCATATGAACTTTAAAGTAGTTTTTTCCAATTCTGTGAAGAAAGTCATTGGTAGCTTGATGGGGATGGCATTGAATCTATAAATTACCTTGGGCAGTATGGCCATTTTCACGATATTGATTCTTCCAGCCCATGAGCATGGAATGTTCTTCCATTTGTTTGTATCCTCTTTTATTTCGTTGAGCAGTGGTTTGTAGTTCTCCTTGAAGAGGTCCTTCACATCCCTTGTAAGTTGGATTCCTAGGTATTTTATTGTCTTTGAAGCAATTGTGAATGGGAGTTCACTCATGATTTGGCTCTCTGTTTGTCTGTGATTGGTGTACAAGAATGCTTGTGATTTTTGTACATTGATTTTGTATGCTGAGACTTTGCTGAAGTTGCCAATCAGCTAAAAGAGATTTTGGGCTGAGACGATGGGGTTTTCTAGTTATACAATCATGTCATCTGCAAACAGGGGCGATTTGACTTCCTCTTTTCCTAATTGAATACCCTTTATTTCCTTCTCCTGCCTGATTGCCCTGGCCAGAACTTCCAGCACTATGTTGAATAGGAGTGGTGAGAGAGGGCATCCCTGTCTTGTGCCAGTTTTCAAAAGGAATGCTTCCAGTTTTTGCCTATTCAGTATGATATTGGCTGTGGGTTTGTCATAGATAGCTCTTATTATTTTGAGATACATCCCATCAATACCTAATTTATTGAGAGTTTTTAGCATGAAGGGTTGTTGAATTTTGTCAAAGGCCTTTTCTGCATCTATTGAGATAATCATGTGGTTTTCTTTGGTTCTGTTTATATGCTGGATTGCATTTACTGATTTGCATATGTTGAACCAGCCTCGCATCCCAGGGATGAAACCCACTTGATCATGGTGTATAAGCTTTTTGATGTGCTGCTGGATTCGGTTTGCCAGTATTTTATTGAGGATTTTTGCATCAATGTTCATCAAGGATATTGGTCTGAAATTCTCTTTTTTGGTTATGTCTCTGCCAGGCTTTGGTATCAGGACGATGCTAGCCTCATAAAATGTGTTAGGGAGGATTCCCTCTTTTTCTATCGATTGGAGTAGTTTCAGAAGGAATGGTACCAGTTCCTCCTTGTACCTCTGGTAGAATTCGGCTGTGAATCCATCAGGTCCTGGACTCTTTTTGGTTGGTAAGCTATTGATTATTGCCACAATTTCAGAGCCTGTTATTGGTCTATTCAGAGATTCAACTTCTTCCTGGTTTAGTCTTGGGAGGATGTATTTGTCGAGGAATTTATCCATTTCTTCTAGATTTTCTAGTTTATTTGCATAGAGGTGTTTGTAGTATTCTCTGATGGTAGATTGTATTTCTGTGGGATCAGTGGTGATATCCCCTTTTTCATTTTTTATTGCATCTATTTGATTCTTCTCTCTTTTCTTCTTTATTAGTCTTGCTAGCAGTCTATCAATTTTGTTGATCTTTTCAAAAAACCAGCTCCTGGATTCATTAATTTTTTGAAGGGTTTTTTGTGTCTCTATTTCCTTCAGTTCTGCTCTGATTTTAGTTATTTCTAGCCTTCTGCTAGCTTTTGAATGTGTTTGCTCTTGCTTTTCTAGTTGTTTTAATTGTGATGTTAGGGTGTCAATTTTGGATCTTTCCTGCTTTCTCTTGTGGGCATTTAGTGCTATAAATTTCCCTCTACACACTGCTTTCAGTGTGTCCCAGAGATTCTGGTATGTTGTGTCTTTCTTCTCGTTGGTTTCAAAGAACATCTTTATTTCTGCCTTCGTTTCATTATGTACCCAGTAGTCATTCAGGAGCAAGTTGTTCAGCTTCCATGTAGTTGAGCGGTTTTGAGTGAGTTTCTTAATCCTGAGTTCTAGTTTGATTGCACTGTGGTCTGAGAGACAGTTTGTTATAATTTCTGTTCTTTTACGTTTGCTGAGGAGAGCTTTACTTCCAACTATGTGGTCAATTTTGGAATAGGTGTGGTGTGGTGCTGAAAAAAATGTATATTCTGTTGATTTGGGGTGGAGAGTTTGTAGATGTCTATTAGGTCCACTTTGTGCAGAGCTGAGTTCAATTCCTGGATATTCTTGTTAACTTTCTGTCTTGTTGATCTGTCTAATGTTGACAGTGGGGGGTTAAAATCTCCCATTATTATTATGTAGGAGTTTAAGTCCCTTTGTAGGTCACTCAGGGCTCACTTTATGAATCTGGGTGCTCCTGTGTTGGGTGCATATATATTTAGGATAGTTAGCTCTTCTTGTTGAATTGATCCCTTTACCATTATGTAATGGCCTTCTTTGTCTCTTTTGATCTTTGTTAGTTTAAAGTCTATTTTATCAGAGACTAGGATTGCAACCCTTGCCTTTTTTTGTTTTCCATTTGCTTGATAGATCTTCCTCTATCCCTTTATTTTAAGTCTATGTGTGTCTCTGCACGTGAGATGGGTTTCCTGAATACAGCACACTGATGGGTCCTGACTCCTTATCCAGTTTGCCAGTCTGTGTCTTTTAATTGGAGCATTTATCCCGTTTACATTTAAAGTTAATATTGTTATGTGTGAATGTGATCCTGTCATTATGATGTTAGTTGGTTATTTTGCTCATTAGTTGATGCAGTTTCTTCCTAGCCTCGATGGTCTTTACAATTTGGCATGTTTTTTGCAGTGGCTGGTACCGGTGGTTCCTTTCCATGTTTAGTGCTTCCTTCAGGAGCTCTTTTAGGGCAGGCCTGGTGGTGACAAAATCACTCAGCATTTGCTTGTCTGTAAAGTATTTTATTTCTCCTTCACTTATGAAGCTTAGTTTGGCTGGATATGAAATTCTGGGTTGAAAATTCTTTCCTTTAAGAATGTTGAATATTGGCCCCCACTCTCTTCTGGCTTGTAGAGTTTCTGCCGAGAGATCAGCTGTTAGTCTGAGGGGCTTCCCTTTGTGGGTAAACTGACCTTTCTCTCTGGCCGCCCTTAACATTTTTTCCTTCATTTGAACTTTGGTGAATCTGACAATTATGTGTTTTGCAGTTACTCTTCTCAAGGAGTATCTTTGTGGCATTCTCTGTATTTCCTGAATCTGAATGTTGGCCTGCCTTGCTAGATTGGGGAAGTTCTCCCCGTCACTTTGATGTACACCAATCAGACGTAGGTTTGGTCTTTTCACATAGTTCCATAGTTCTTGGAGGCTTTGTTCGTTTCTTTTTATTCTTTTTTCTCTAAACTTCCCTTCTCACTTCATTTCATTCATTTCACCTTCCATCAGCGAAACCCTTTCTTCCAGTTGATTGCATTGGCTCCCGAGGCTTCTGCAATCTTCGTGTAGTTCTTGAAACTTGGCTTTCAGCTCCATCAGCTCCTTTAAGCCCTTCTCTCCATTGGTTATTCTAGTTATCCATTCGTCTAATTTTTTTTTCAAAGTTTTTAACTTCTTTGCTATTGTTTTGAATTTCCTCCCGTAGCTCGGAGTAGTTTGATCGTCTGAAGCCTTCTTCTCTCAACTCATCAAAGTCATTCTCCGTCCAGCTTTGTCCCATTGCTGGTGAGGAACTGCGTTCCTTTGGAGGAGGAGAGGTGCTCTGCTTTTTACAGTTTCCAGTTTTTCTGCTCTGTTTTTTCCCCATCTTTGTGGGTTTATCTACTTTTGGTCTTTGATGATGGTGATTATTTTAACTTCTACCTTTACTGAAAAAGCTGTGAACACCTATTTCCCTGAAACTGACATTCAAAGATTTCCTGTTCAAAGTGAATATATGTGACTGCATGACCACGAACTTCTCAACACAGATAAACATATTAGTTTAAAAGGAATATTTTATCTGGGAAATATAGCTCTGGTTTTTAGAAATTGTAACCAACCCTAGTCTGCATGGATTTGTTCTTTCATAAAATACATTTTGTTCCTTCATGGTTTATATTTATGCTTACAGACATAATATTCCCATAGATTTAGTTGTAAGTACAGGGCATGGAGGAAAAATATAATCAGAAGAAAATGCATAAACTCTGAGTCAAGTTTTCCTTAATATCCAACACAACTGACTCATAGTAACATTTATCCAGGTAGATTCCTAGTTGAAGATTAATTGCCCGCAATATGTTAAGCCCTCTACCAATACTCTTTGAATATAGAAACATATGCTACAAATTCAGCATGTTTCTTTCTGAAGTATGTATTTAACGAAAGGCAAACTTCAAAAGGATCAAAAACTGCATTTGAATGAAGAACCAAATGTCATGCACATTTTGCAGAATTCTTTTCTAGAGCTGTAATTCCTGAGAGAATTATTCTTTTTGTAATTTACCTTTTCCTTCCGCATTCCAAGACTACTTGTAATGCCTCAAAATAGAGGCACTCCAGTATATTAATGTAAGATTCTGTGGCTACTAATCGCCTTCCTATATGAAATCAGGATGAAACATAAACTAGCTAGTGTGTGAATTTAGTTCAACAAGTGATTTTTACCATTCTAGTATAGCATGTGGCATCTTGACATATAAGTAAACTTAAGCCAGGAACCTACTATGAGAGATGCTGCTTGTCCACAAGTGTCAATTGATGTCTTAATAAGTATTTCAAGGAATCTTTATGAGTCAGGATGCTATGAAACATGTAAAAGGCTCAAAATAATCTATTTAACTGTATATATGTATATATAGTTAGTATATATGTGTGTGTGTGTGTGTGTTTATGAATACTTGTCCATAACTGTATTAAATATGCATTAATATAAAATAAACAATATCCAGAGAAGCTGTAGTATTTATTTCAAATGTCTTCATGAAGGACTGTCAATTCCTGAGGAAGGTGTGACGTAAATATTGATGGTGGTAACAGAAGCTAAGAAATATTGAATACTTTCAGTATGTTAGTTAATGTTCAAAGTATATTGCATGTATGACCTAATTTCATCTTCACTGAAACTATGTAAAATAGGTATTTATTAGACTCTCCACTTTTGCCATTACCTTTAATGGCAAAAGTCACAATTGCTTTTGCACAACCTATAGAGAAGCAGAGGCACAGAGAGGAAGTGAGCTGATGAAAGCTGTGTGGCTGAGTAGATGGCAGAACCAAGCTCTGTCCTCAGGCAGTTTGACCTTGAAGTCCATACTCTTCACTGTTCCTTCAGGTACCTCCAGGAGAGGACCCTGGGACCACCCACAACCTTGTTCTACAGAAGAGTATTTTTTTTTTTAAATTTTCTGATTCTTTATCAACCCTCCTGTGTTTTCTCTGTTCATGTGAACAGTAGAGAATTCTCTAGCTTTTCTTCTGCCATCATTTAATGTTCATTACTGCATGAAGATTCCAATTATTTATAAAATGCTGGAACTTAAGGAATGTATCCCCTGCCACCCTTAGTGTGCCTGCTCTGTGAAATAGCTGCTGCCTCTGACCACATCCTTGCATCTTTTCCTGTCTGTGTGAACGGTGGCAAAAGTTAGTATCGTTCACACTTTCTAAAAAAAGGAATGACTTTCAAGTGGACTCCTTCCTGAACCTCTTCTTCTCCACCCCTTGCCATTGTTTAGACATCAACAACTATATCACCCTCTGTGTTGCCTTATGAAATATTTCTTCTGACTAGTGTCACCTAGGGGAATTGGACCAGTGAAATATGGGGTGTTAAGCTACTAGCACTGAACAGGGCCACTGTGCTGGAAACATAAGTAATATTCTACGCAGCCCAAGTTATCGGATAATTCACAATCGGGTTGGGGATTGCGGTAAACGCTGTTGGTCTCCTACCTACCAACAATTCTCCTCTCCCATATTCTAATTTGTAGTCAGCCTTCCACAGTTTAGTCTGCAGTGGCCAGCTATTTACTTTCCCAGCTTCGTTTGCTCCTGGAAATGCACAGGTGACTACTTCTGGTCAAAGAAACTTAAGAGAAAGTTGGCTAGAGCAGCTGTCCCCAACGTTTTTGGCACTAGGCACCAGTTTTGTGGAAGACATTTTACCCATGGACTGGTGGGGGGTTGAGGGGAAGAAGGGGATGAAACTGTTCCACCTCGAATCATCAGGCATTAGATTCTCTAGCAGCAACCTAGATCCCTCGCATGCAGAGTTCACAACAGGGTTTTGCGCTCCTAAAACAATCTAATGCCCCCGCTGATGGGAAAGGAGCGGAGCTCAGGCGATAACCTTTGCCTTTCCCGACGCTCACCTCCTGCTGTACAATCCAGCCTGGTTCCTAACAAGCGAGGGACTGGTTCTGGTCCGCAGCCCGGAGGCTGGGGACCCCAGGGCTAGTGTTCGTGGGAAAAATTAACTTTCATAATTTGAGAGAAAGACAAACAGAGAGACAAGAAAATTTCTTTCTCCTTTTCCCCAGCGTCCCTCTCTTCTGTCTTGCTTTTAAACATTGCCGTGTGAAAACTTGTTTAAACTATTGAAGTCACTTTGTGACCATGAGGAAAGACAATGCCAATGAAATGAAGAGTGCAGAGTGAAAATTTAGGACCTATGTCATTCACAAGGCTTGTAAGCCACTGAAAGAACCCTGGAACCACGTAACTACACTTTTTTTTTATTTGCAAACAACATAAAATATTTAAGCCAATTTTCGTTTTATAATCTGTTTTTTAAAGCTAAAAGCAATTTGACTGATGTGGGGAGACAAAACGCAAACACTAAAAGTAATTTGAGAAGAACACAAAATACCGTGTATTCAAGTGACAAATAGTTCTGGTAGTAAATACCGTAAGTAAGAAAACAAGTGATACATGAATTAGATGCAAGCTTCATGGAGCCAAGGGGGTTTCACCTTGATCTCAAGTCCCTTTGGTGCTTGTCATTTTAGAACACTCTTCGGTGAAAAAATAATTAGAATTTTTTTCTGGTTTGCGTTTATATGTGCATTCACTAAAATATTGGCATGAGAAAAATATTTAAACATTAGAAATAATTGTTCTTTGTGAGTGACCTATATGGTACTGATAATTACAAACTGAAAAATCTTAGACAATTGGATCAATATTTAAATGATATGGGAGTTTCTGTAACCATCATAAAGTCTGAATATATTAATTTCCTAAAAAGCATTTACACATAACATTTTTAACAAAAGCAATTTTGTTTGAAATGCCACATTATCATATTATAGTTACAGTCAGCATTAGAGTGCAAAAGGAGCAATTCAATATTTCTCCACCATTTCCCTCTGGTGTAAAAACAGTTATCAAGGAACTTCAGAATAATTTGTAATTTTACCTTAAATGCTCTAAAATATTTATCAAAATATTAAAGTATTCCATTTTCAATGTAACTAATTTTTTTTCATACTGGAACTCCAGTGTGATGGGGATGCCATCACATGGAGTAATTTCATTTCCTCCTTAGTTTCTACTCAACTTCATCACCCTTCTTTATCAAGTTCTTAAAAGAAAATCTAGGCTATAGAAAGAACCACCTAACTGTACAAATAAAACCAGATATGTAAAGTTTTTGATATATGATGATGATATATTAGCTATAGAAGAAAAGATGAGGCATATATGTACAGACATATATACATAAATGTGTGTACATATGCATATAGGTGTATTGTGTGGGTGAGAGAAAGGGAGAGATCTTTTGTCTTAAAGAAGAACATTTTGTTTTTTATTTGGGATAGAAATGATTTTATAGGTATGCATAGTCTTACACAGTTGTATTCATGTATATGCAGAAATGTGTCTCAACAGTTCTTTTTTATAAAAAGCACCATTACTACATAGCCTTTTAAGAAAGAATTATCAAACACATAGATATGTTGTTTTGAATATAACGTTAATTTAAACAATGTGAGGGTCAGGCCTTCACTGTTTTGCTCAGAAGTCTCAAGGCCTCCAGTGGTGCACTCTACTGTGATATAATGAATTTTGAAAGAAGTCATGTTTTAATTAATCACCTTTTGTCATCTCTTTTCAGTTTGCACAGATGGCCATAATCTGTTTGGGGAACTGACAAAATTTACTTTTATATTAAGAAAATGCTCAGTCTATACCCAAAATACTTTTCTTCACAATTGCATTTTATTTTCATGCATCATTAAATAGTGTAATAATTTAATGATTTCTCAATAAAGTGACAACTTCACCTGAGATTTGATGTACAGCTCTGTGTGATTCATTAGCATACATTGACTTTCAATAAACCTAAGCAATGGGAACTCCTTGGGAGTTATAGAGGCAGATTTTTTTCTTTTTTCTGTTGTAACCTTATCTGATAATGTGGCACAATCTGCTTTGATCATATGTAGGTAGTTCGTGCTCCATTTGCATTTACTGTGTATTCTTTGGAAACATACCTTCTGTGGTTAAGGAGTTTGCTGCTCTGATATTGCTATTGAATTTTGTTTCACTGGTTGAGTTTTCTAGTTCACTTCTGGGATATTGCTATTGACTGTGGGCAAAATTATCACCTGGGGCCAGAAAATTCATTTGAACATAGCAACGCTTGACTTCATCCCCAGAGAGAGGCTGTAATGTCTGATGAAAAGAGAAGTGAATTAAAACAAAATGTGTTTATATACTATATACACAGTGAGTGTGCTGCGTCCGTGTGTGTATGTGCATGTGTGTGTGTGTGTGTGTGTGTTTTGGGGGCTTATAGGTATACACATGCACTGGGCATGTAATGAATGCAAAGTCCAGTAAATCAGTGTTTAGGATACAAATAACAATTGCCAAAACCCAAATAATTATCATAGTGAATATTTGGCTACAGTGATTTAAGCCTAAAGTTGTCCAAGATGATATGTGACTAATTTTAACTTATCAAATTTAGTATGAATAAGCAACCACATAAAGTAAGATGCTGGACTGCCTACTCTATAATTACACAGTCTTTTAAAGTTTTTATGGAGCATATCATTAATATCAATAAATATATATGTACACATATTGTAATATATGTATACTGTATAATATGTATACAGTATGACAATAAAAACTCTTAAGTATCTACTCTGCAGCTTAATAAATAGAAAATTACAATATCTTTGAACTCTCTTGTATTACTGTTTTGAATGCATCTTTGTTCTTGTCCCCCCATCAGGTAACTTGCTTTCCTGAATTTTGAGTAATTCATTTGCTTTTTTTAATTTACAGCTTTATACTATATGTCCATATCTCTGAACAAAATTTTATGCAGTATTACTTGCTTGCTTTTGATCTTTATATAACGGTAAGATTCCACATGCATTAATTTGTCACTTGTTTTTTTTTCACTCAACATTGTTTTTGAGATTTATTTATGTTGATGAATATCATTATACTTTATTTCTTTTCCTGCTGTGTTCCAATCTATAAGTATTCCACAGTTATTTAAACTGATATACTGTAACTATGCATTTGGCTTCTTTCCAGGGTATGATCTTTAATAATGCCAGTATCAACTTTCTTGTGCATGTCACTCTTTTTAGGTTTCCATTCCAGAAGTTTCTATGTAGTATATACCTACTACTAGAATCACTGACTTGTAGGATACATATGTCTAAATTTTCTAGGTAATGACAAATCATTTTGCAAAATTGTTGTAAAATTTCACATGTCCACCAGCAAAGTATCATGCGTGCCTTTTAATTAATTAATCAATTCTGAGGTTTAACCAATTTTTTAATTTTTGAAAAGTTTTCATTTCAAAGTTGCTTTAGCCAGGCCGGGCGCGGTGATTCACGCCTGTAATCCCAGCACTTTGGGAGGACGAGTCGGGTGAATCGCAAGGTCAGGAGTTGGAGACCATCTTGGCTAACACGGTGAAACCCCGCCTCTACTATAAATACAAAAAAATTAGACAGGCCTGGTGGTGGGTGCCTGTAGCCCCAGCTACTAGGGAGGCTGAGGCAGGAGAATGGCGTGAATCCGGGAGGCGGAACTTGCAGTGAGCCGAGATCACACGACTGCACACCAACCTGGGCAACAGAGTGAGATTCCGTGTCAAAAAAGAAAAAAATTATTTTAAGTTGACTAGACCAATGGTGGAGAAGTATTGGATTGCTCCTTTTGGAGCAATGAAAAAGTTGGCTAAACCAACTTTTTAAATTTTTTTTTTTTTTTTTTTTTGAGACAAGGTCTTGCCCTGTCATTCAGGCTGGAGTACAGTGGCGTGATGATGGCTCACTGCAGCCTCAACCTCCCAGGCTCTAGTGATCCTCCTGTCTCAGCCTCCCGAGTAGCTGGAACTACAGGCAGGCACGTGCTACCGTGCCTGGTTAATTAAAAAAAAAATTTGTAGAGATAGGGTCTCCTTGTGTTGCTCAGTCTGGTCTCAAACTCCCGAGCTCACATGGTCCTCCTGCCTTGACCTTCCAAAGTGCTGATTACAGGTGTGGGCCACCACACCTAACCAACTTTTTAATTTTTGCAATCAAGTCCCCTTGTGATTTTAATTTACATTTTTCTGGTTATCAATGAAGTCAAATATCTTTGCATAAGTATGATAAATTTTTTCTTTCTTATGTGAGACATTCGTGCAAACCATTGCCCAATTTTTTGTTGAGTTAATCATTCTTATTTCTGAATTTAAATAGATTTTACATGATTAAATATGATGTTTGCTGTAAATATTTTTTAATTCTAACTATCATTTATTTGTCAAGAATTCTCTTAAACTTTTATTAGGTTGGAGTATTTATCATATAAGCCTTTTAAAAATTTGTCAAATGCTCAATTTCCAATATTATGATAATCACGCATATTTTCTACTACTGAGATAAAGACAATTTATTTATGACTATTTACATTTCTTAACTTTCTGCTGCGTTTAGTGTGCTTATCTCTTGGTGGAGATTTTTTATCTAAATTTATGAGTGACACTTTTCCGTAATTTTACTGCCTTCTACTATTCTTGTCTCATAAAATAACTTAGAAACATTTACCTGTAAGATTTTATGTAAGAATGGAGTTTATATAAAATTGCAATTATCAATTTCTTGAAGTTTGGTAAAACAACCCTGAGAAAATATTTTTCCCTGTTGGGTATTTTAAATTATTGACTCCATTTAGTGTATTCTAGCAGGATTATTGAGGCTTTTAATTTTTTCTTGAATCAGTTTTGTAATTAATATTTTTCTAGAATTTTTAAATAAAGTTTCAAATTTCTTTTTGTTTTCTTTTTTTATCACAAAACTAACTTTATTATATTTTTCCCACTTAGATTTCTTTGTTAAATGTCGTTACTGTCTCGGTGACTTCTGGTTCTTCTTTTCTTGACACACACAATGTCCTCAGACTTCTTCGGGTTTTCTGTGTTTTTCTTTTAATACAAGTTGAAGCTATAATTATATCCCTTTTTTTATTCATTCCTGAAACTACTTATTTATGCAGTCCTTCTGTTTTTCTTTCAAGAGATTTTTAAAATTTATTAGTCTCTTCAAGAAACCAAGCTTTGTTTTCTATTTTATTTTTCATGTATCTTTATTATGCCTAGCTTGGAACGTTTTGATTTATTCTATTTTTCTATTCATAAATTATTAATTTATTGATCTAATCTAATTATCTAAATTATAGCTTATTTAGTTTTTTAAAATACAAGCATTTCTGTGACAAATTTTCCTCTCAGATCTGATTTTGTTGTACCCCTTAACTATTGCTATGAAGTATTTGCATAATTTGATTTTAAGCCTTTTAAAATTTACATTGATTTATTCATAAGTCATGAATTATTTAGATGTGTTATTTTTCTTTTCATTTTCTTATGTTGGTTATTCTTTTCATTAATCTCCATTTATTTTTAATTGTCTTGCCTTGTGGTCACAGAATGTGAGCTGTATGATACTTATTCTTTGAAATGTACTGAGAAAATTTTATTGACTAGAATAAATACCAATCTGTATAAATGTTCCAACTGGGCTTTAAAAGAAGTATATTCTCCTGTTTAAAAATAAAGTGTAATGAAAATGTCTATTAGATAAAGTTTATTAAATGCTCATTAGATAAAATATATTCAATATTTTATTCACATATTTTATATTCTGACTGTTTTTTATAAGCTTAATCTATTACTAAAACACTTTATGTGTATTATGATGATTCATTGATTTCTCCCTATAGTTAAATTTAAATTTGCTTTATAATTTTGAAGTAATGTTACAATATTTGTATATGTATGTATATATCTATATATAAATATATGAAGTATAACCTAATTGTGTGTGTATATACATACACATATAATTATGTGTGCGTATGTACGTATATGTGTATATATACACAAGTGTGTGTATATGTATATATACGTGTGTATATATGTATATATGTGTATATACATGTATACATGTGTGTGTATACGTATATGTGTATGTGTGTATGTATACGTATATGTGTATATATGTATATGTGTATATCTACATATATGTATGTATGTGTATATGTACATGTATGTGTATATGTGTATATATACACACGCACACATAGATAATTGTATATAATTAATACACATAAATATATAATATATACTAATAATTATATACTATATACACATATATAACGTATACACATATATATAACACATATGTGTACATATAATTTGTATTTTCCTGGCAAATTAAGACTATTATCATTATTCAGAACATTTTCATCCATACTAATTTTTTTCTTAAAACATAATTTTTCTTGCGCTAATTAACAACCCTAGATTTTTTTGTAATAGGTTTTGGGTGGTATGTACTTTCCCACTGTTTTAACTTCAGATTTTTTTCTGTTATCTTGTTTTAGGTTCGAGCCTCTGGCAAAGAGCATATAACTATTCTATTTTCCAATCTCATCTGACAATCTTTTTCATTAATTCTAGAGCTTAGTGTATTTACATCGATTGTGATTAATGATGTGTTAAATTCATTTCTAACATCTTATTGTGTCCCTTTTATTTATTCTGCTTTCTTTATGTTTCTTTTTTCTTCTCTATTTTTGCCTTCTTTCTTGTTACTTTTTCACCATTTTATGACAATTTTTAGTGATTAAAGCACTTAACAGTATATTTATAACCAAGTATTAATTTAAATAATATATTTTCTCTTCCAGAAAATTATAAGGCCCTGTTAATAACAAGAACACTTTTCTGTCAATTGCTTCCTAATAATTTATATGCAGTTTTCTACCATAATTTTACTTTCGTTTAATTTTGAATGTGAAAATTAAATAGATATGTTATTATTTGATGGTATCAAGTTTGGTTTAGATTCATTCATGTGTTTCTCCATTTCTTTGGTCGTTTCTTCATCTTTAATCTCTCACCTTCCTTTTGGCATTTTCTTCAACCTGAAATGATGTTTTCATTAATATAGGAAAATTTAAAATATATTAAAAAATACAAAAATAGAATTGGATAATGAATGTTCACTACCTACCTCCAAAATTATCAACATATGACATAATAGAGGCCATATATCTTATTTCTGTATTACCCTTTCTCATTTCCTCCATACCCCCATGCTCTAATGTAGTTTCAAGCAAATCCTAGTAATTATATTTTTATCTAGAAATATTTCGGGATATATCTCTGAGAAATAGCCTTTTTATTTAAAAATTAACACACTATTATGATCACACCCAAATTAATAATTTCTTAATATCATCTAATATCCAGTTAGTGTTCAGATTTCCCAACACTGTCTCATTAATATATTTTTCCATTGATTATTTAAATCAAGTTCCAAACAAGGGAAAACATGGCATTTAGTCAATAGGTCTGTTAAGTATCTTTTTTTATTATTTTTATACCTTATGTTCTAGAGTACATGTGCACAACGTGCATGTTTGTTACATATGTATACATGTGCCATGTTAGTGTGATGCACCCATTAATTCGTCATTTACGTTAGGTATTTCTTCTAATGCTATCCCTCCCCCATCCCCACCCCCACCACAACAGGCCCCCATGTGTGATGTTCCCCACCATGTGTCCAAGTGTTCTCATTGTTGAATTCCCACCTATGAGTGAGAACGTGCAGTGTTTGGTTTTCTGTCCTTGAGATAGTTTGCTGAGAATGATGGTTTCCAGCTTCATCCATGTCTCCACAAAGGACATGAACTCATCCTTTTTTATGGCTGCATAGAATTCCATGGTGTATATGTGCCACATTTTCTTAATCCAGTCTATCGTTGTTGGACATTTGGGTTGGTTCCAAGTCTTTGCTATTGTGAGTAGTGCCGCAATAAATATATGTGTGCACGTGTCTTTATAGCAGCATGATTTATAGTCCTTTGGGTATATACCCAGTAATGGGATTGTCAAATGGTATTTCTAGTTCTAGATCCCTGAGGAATCGCCACACTGTCTTCCACATGGTTGAACTAGTTTACAGTCCCATCAATGGCGTAAAAGTGTTCCTATTTCTCCACAACCTCTCCAGCACCTCTTGTTTCCTGACTTTTTAAGGATTGCCATTCTAACTGGTGTGAGATGGTATCTCATTGTGGTTTTGATTGGCATTTCACTGATGGCCAGTGGTGATGAGCATTTTTTCATGTGTCTGTTGGCTGCATAAATGTCTTCTTTTGAGAAGTGTCTGTTCATATACTTCACCCACTTTTTGATGGGGTTGTTTGATTTTTTCTTGTAAATTTGTTTAAATTCTTTGTAGATTCTGGATGTTAGCCCTTTGTCAGATGGGTAGATTGCAAAAATTTTCACCCATTCTGTAGGTTGCCTGTTCACTCTGATGGTAGTTTCTTTTGCTGTGCAGAAACTGTTTATTTAATTAGATCCCATTTGTCAATTTTGGCTTTCTTTGCCATTGCTTTTGGTGTTATAGTCATGAAGTCCTTGCCCATGCCTGTGTCCTGAATGGTATTGCCTAGGTTGTCTTCTAGAGTTTCTGTGGTTTTACATCTAACATTTAAGTCTTTAATCCATCTTGAATTAATTTTTGTTTAAGGTGTAAGGAAGGGATCCAGTTTCAGCTTTCTATATATGGCTAGCTAGTTTTCCCAGCACCATTTATTAAACAGGGAATCCTTTCTCCATTTCTTGTTTTTGTCAGGTTTGTCAAAGATCAGGTGATTATAGATGTGTGGTATTATTTCTGAGGGCTCTGTTCTGTTCCATTGATCTATATCTCTGTTTTGGTACTAGTACCATGCTGTTTTGGTTACTGTAGCCTTGTAGTATAGTTTGAAGTCAGGTAGTGTGATGCCTCCAGCTTTGTTCTTTTGGCTTAACATTGTCTTGGCAATGCAGGCTCTTTTTTGCTCCATATGAACTTTAAAGTAGTTTATTCCAATCCTGTGAAGAAAGTCATTTGTAGCTTGATGGGGATGGCATTGAATCTATAAATTACCTTGGGCAGTATGGCCAGTTTCATGATACTGATTCTTCCTATCTATGAGCGTGGAATGTCCTTCCATTTGTTTGTATCCTCTTTTATTTCGTTGAGCAGTGGTTTGTAGTTCTCCTTGAAGAGGTCCTTCACATCCCTTGTAAGTTGGATTCCTAGGTATCTTATTCTTCTTGAAGCAATTGTGAATGGGAGTTCACTCATGATTTGGCTCTCTGTTTGTCTCTTATTGGTGTATAAGAATGCTTATGATTTTTGCACATTGATTTTGTATCTTGAGACTTTGCTGAAGTTGCTTATCAGCTTAAGGAGATTTTGGGCTGAGACAGTGGGATTTTCTACATATACAATCATGTCATCTGCAAACAGGGAGAATTTGACTTCCTCTTTTCTTGATTGAATACCTTTATTTCTTTCTCCTGCCTGATTGCCCTGGCCAAAACTTCCAACACTACGTTGAATAGGAGTGGTGAGATACGGCATCTCTGTCTTGTGCCAGTTATCAAAGGGAATGCTTCCAGTTTTTGCCCATTCAGTATGATATTGGCTGTGGATTTGTCATAAATAGCTCTTATTATTTTGAGATACGTCCCATCAATACCTAGTTTATTGAGAGTTTTTAGCATGAAGGGCTGTTGAATTTTGTCAAAGGCCTTTTCTGCATCTATTGAGATAATCATGTGGTTTTTGTCTTTGGTTGTGTTTATATGCTGGATTACGTTTATTGATTTGCGTATGTTGAACCAGCCCTGCATCCCAGGGATGAAGCCAACTTGATCATTGTGGATAAGCTTTTTGATGTGTTGCTGGATTCGGTTTGCCCGTATTTTATTGAGGATTTTTGCATCGATGTTCATCTGGGATATTGGTCTAGAATTCTCTTTTTTTGCTGTGTCTCTGCCAGGCATTGGTATCAGGATGATGCTGGCCTCATAAAGTGAGTTAGGGAGGATTCCCTCTTTTTCTATTCATTGGAATAGTTTCAGAAGGAATGGTACCAGCTCCTCTTTGTACCTCTGATAGAATTCGGCTGTGAATCCATCTGGTCCGGTACTGTTTTTTGTTGGTTGTCTATTAATTATTACCTCAATTTCAGAGCCTGTTATTGGTCTATTCAGGGATTCAACTTCTTCCTGGTTTAGTCTTGGGAGGGTGTATATGTCCAGAAATTTTTCCATTTCTTCTAGATTTTCTTGTTTATTTGTGTAGAGGTGTTTATAGTATTCTCTGATGGTAGTTTGTATTCCTGTGGGATCAGTGGTGATATCCCCTTTATCATTTTTTATTGCGTCTGATTCTTCTCTCTTTTCTTCTTTATTAGCCTTGCTAGTGGTTTATCAATTTTGTTGATCTTTTCAAAAACCAGCTCCTGGATACATTAATTTTTGTAAGGGTTTTTTGTGTCTCTATTTCCTTCAGTTCTGCTCTGATCTTAGTTATTTCTTGACTTCTGCTAGCTTTTGAATTTGTTTGCTCTTGCTTTTCTAGTTCTTTTCATTGTGATGTTATGGTGTCAATTTTAGATCTTTCATGCTTTCTCTTGTAGGCATTTAGTGCTACAAATTTTCCTCTACACACTGCTTTAAATGTGTCCCAGAGATTCTGGTATGTTGTGTCTTTGTTCTCATTGGTTTCAAAGGACAGCTTTATTTCTGCCTTCATTTCATTATGTTCCCAGTAGTCATTCAGGAGCAGGTTGTTCAGTTTCCATGCAGTTGTGCAGTTTTGAGTGAGCTTCTTAATCCTGAGTTCTAGTTTGACTACACTGTAGTCTGAGAGACAGTTTGTTATAATTTCTGTTTTTTTGCATTTGCTGAGGAGAGCTTTATTTCCAACTATTGGTGAACTTTGGAATAAGTGTGATGTGGTGCTAAGAAGAATATATATTCTGTTGATTTGGGGTGGAGAGTTCTTTAGAAGTCTATTAGGTCTGCTTGGTGCATAGCTGAGTTCAATTCCTGGATATCCTTGTTAACTTTCTGTCTTGTTGATCTGTCTAGTTGACAGTGGGGTGTTAAAGTCTCCCATTATTATTATGTGGGAGTCTAAGTCTCTTTGTGGGTCACTAAGGACTTGCTTTTTGAATCTGGGTGCTCCTGTATGGGGTGCATATATATTTAGGATAGTTAGCTCTTCTTGTTGAAATCATCCCTTTACCATTATGTAATGGCCTTCTTTGTCTCTTTTGATCTTTGTTGGTTTAAAGTCTGTTTTATCTGAGACTAGGATTGCAACCCCTGCTTTTTTTGTTTTCCATTTGCTTGGTAGATCTTCCTCCATACTTTTATTTTGAGCCTATCTGTGTCTCTGCACGTGAGACGGGTCTCCTGAATACAGCACACTGGTGGGTCTTGACCATTCTTTGTCTTTTAATTGGAGCGTTTAGCCCGTTTACATTTAAGGTTAATATTGTTATGTGTGAATCTGATCCTGTCATTATGATGTTAGCTGGTTATTTTGCGTGTTAGTTGATGCAATCTCTTCCTAGCATCGATGGTCTTTACAATTTGGCATGTTTTTGCAGTGGCTGGTACCAGTTGTTCCTTTCCATGTTTAGTGCTTCCTTCAGGAGCTCTTTTGGGGCAGGCCTGGTGGTGACATAATCTCTCAGCATTTGCTTGTCTGTAAAGGATTTTATTTCTCCTTCACTTATGAAGCTTAGTTTGGCTGGGTATGAAATTCTGGGTTGAAAATTCTTTTAAGAATGTTGAATATTGGCCCCCACTGTCTTCTGGCTTGTAGAGTTTCTGCTGAGAGATCTGCTGTTAGTCTGATGGGCTTCCCTTTGTGGGTAACCCGACCTTTCTCTCTGGCTGAGAAAACGTTTTTTCCTTCATTTCAACTTTGGTGAATCTGAAAGTTACATGTCTTGGAGTTGCTCTTCTCGAGGAGTATCTTTGTGGTGTTCTCTGTATTTCCTGAATTTGAATGTTGGCCTGCCTTACTAGGTTGGGGAAGTTCTCCTGGATAATATCCTGCAGAGTGTTTTCCAACTTGGTTCCATTCTCCCTGTCACTTTCAGGTACTCCAGTCAGGTGTAGATTTGGTCTTTTCACAGATTCCCGTATTTCTTGGAGGCTTTGTTTATTTCTTTTTACTCTTTTTTCTCTAATCTTCTCACTTCATTTCATTCATTTGATCTTCAATCACTGATATACCCTTTCTTCCACTTGATCGAATCAACTACTGAAGCTTGTGCATGAGTCACATAATTCTCGTACCATGGTGTTCAGCTCCATCAGGTCGTTTAAGTTCTTCTCTATGCTGTTGATTCTAGTTAGCCATTCACCTAATCTTTTCTCAAGGTTTTTAGCTTCTTTGCAATGGGTTCAAACATCCTCCTTTAGTTTGGAGAAGTTTGTTATTACCAGTCTTCTCAGGCCTACTTCCGTCAGCTCATCAAAGTCATTCTCCATCCAGCTTTGTTCCATTGCTGGCGAGGAGCTGTGTTCCTTTGGAGGAGAAGAGGCACTCTGACTCTTAGAATTTTCAGCTTTTCTGCACTGGTTTCTCCCCATCTTTGTGGTTTTATCTACCTTTGGTCTTTGATGATGGTGACCTACAGATGGGGTTTTGGTATGGATGTCCTTTCTGTTTATTAGTTTTCCTTCTAATAGTCAGGACCCTCATCTGCAGGTCTGTTGGAATATGCTGGAGGTCCACTCCAGACCCTGTTTGCCTGGATATCACCAGCAGAGGCTGCAGAACAGCAAATATTGCAGAACAGCAAATGTTGCTGCCTGATCCTTCCTCTGGAAGCTTCGTCTCAGAGGGGCACCCAGCTGTATGAGGTGTCAGTTGGCCCCTACTTGGAGGTGTCTCCCAGTTGGGCTACTCGGGGGTCAGGGACCCACTTGAGGAGGCAGTCTGTCCGTTCGCAGATCTCAAACTCCATGCTGGGAGAACTACTACTCTCTTCGCAGCTGTCAGGGTTAAGTCTGCAGGTTTATGATGCCTTTTGTTCAGCTATTCCCTGCCCTCAGAGGTGGAGTCTACACAGGCAGTCAGGCCACCTTGAACTGTGGTGGGCTCCACACAATTTGAGCTTCCCGGCTGCTTTGTTTACCTACTCAAGCCTCAGCAATGGCGGACTCCCCTCCCCCAGCCTTGCTGCCACCTTGCAGTTCGATCTCAGACTGCTGTGCTAGCAGTAAGCAAGGCTCTGTGGGCATGGGACCCTCCAAGCCAGGCATGGGATATAACCTCCTGGTGTGCCATTTGCTAAGACTGTTGGAAAAGCGCAGTACTATGGTGAGAGTGTCCTGATTTTCCAGGTAGCATCTATCATGGCTTCCCTTGGCTGGGAAAGGGAATTCCCCAACTTCTTGCACTTCTGGGGTGAGGTGATGCCATGCCCTGCTTTGGCTCACACTCCGCTGGCTGCATCCACTATCCAACAAGCCCCAGTGAGATGAACCAGGTACCTCAGTTGGAAATGCAGAAAATGCCCATCTTCTGCGTCACTCATGCTGGCATCTGTAGACTGGAGCTGTTCCTATTTGACCATCTTGGAAGCAGATCCTTATGTATCTTTTAAAGGAATATTTTATCTGTAAGATCTTCCCCTTCTTATTTTTTTACTTGAGGAAATCAAATTATTTTTTCCTGTAGAATATTCCATGTTCTGAATTTGACCAATTAAATCTTTTTGGTGGCACTTAACTTCCTCTTAAATTCCTTGTGTTTTCTATAAACTGTTATTTATATTTAGAGATTTGCAAAGATTCATATTTGATTTTTTGGCAAGAATATTTTGTAGGTGTCCTGTATACTTTCTTTAGCATTTTGAAGGCACAAAATGTCTATTGTCTCTATTTGTGTGTCGTTAAGATTGATCAGTGGATCAGGTTTTGTTACCCTAATCTATTCATGATTTTGGAAAAATTCATGATGATTGCCTAGGCACCTTATTTTATTAGGGCTTGCAAAATGGTGCTGTTCTCTCCTTCTCCATTAATTACTGTCTGAATTAATTCTTTTATAAATAGGTGATTTTCCTCATCAAGTGTTTGATTTGATAAGGATTTTATAGTTTTTATAAACTATACAGTTTATACAGTATAGGATAAATAAATGCTAGCTGCTTTTATTTCTTCACAAGTTTCAGGAAAGTTAGTTATTACCATACATTAGAAACCTCCAAATACATCTGAGCTCCATTTCGTTTTGTATTTTTTTACTATCGTTATGAGTTCTCACATTTTAACATATTTTGTTTTCCATCAGTTACATTCATCATTCTTTTTGTTGTTAACATTGTCCCCTCTTGGGAAGTAGAAAAACTTTCTACTTTCTTTTGACCTGACCATAATAGTCTTTGATAAACTTCTTGCTTCCTATATTCTGGTCTCTTGAATATTTCCTCTCCCAGTCGTGAAATTCAGCAATTTTTCCAAAAAGTTCTGGTTTCTCTATGTGGGAAATGTTATTTAAATACCACTATTTTAGGTGTTCAGGGTGTTCATTGCTGCTGTGTTTGTCTTGCTTATAGAATTTCTAATAGAATAAGCTAAGAAATAGGATTTATACTAAATAGAATACAATGAGTTTATACTGATATTTTCAATTCTGATTTAAGATTTGAGATGATTTTTATTAAATTCTTTGATTCTTTGCATTTGTATCTCTTTTATTTTTCCTATGTGGAAATCCTAGTTGCTAAAGGCATTAACTACATTAATAACTTACTTAAAATGTATATATACACACACACGCACACGCACACACATACATATGTGTGTGCGTGTGCGTGTGTGTGTGTGGTGTGCTGTGTGTGTATATGTATGTTTTCATTATATACATATATAAACAATTTACTATTTAAGTCATCTTTACAACTTATTTTATCCTAAGAATATCTACCAGGAATGTATACTCAAAGTCCTATGTTTAAATTAACTCACTCAATATAAATCTTGTGTAGGGATGTCTCCAACTTCATGTGCATCTGGTTCCATTTGATTCGTTTTGTTTAATAATTACATAAAACATTTATACAGATCCAAAATCAAACTTTAAAACAAGGTACATTTCAAAGAATCCAGCTTTAATCTCAATACCCTCTGTCTGATTCATTCCTTCTCTAAAAGTAACCAATTTTATTAGTTTTGGTTTATATTTTATTCTTAAAAATAAATAATTGTATACACATACACATACACACACGTATAGTTTTTTTAATTATATTTTAATTTCTAGGGTACATGTGCACAACATGCAGGTTTGATACATATGTATACATGTGCCATGTTGGTGTGCTGCACCCATCAATTAGTCATTTACATTAGGTATATCTCCTAATGCTACCCCTCCCCCAGCCCCCACCCCCTGACAGGCCCCAGACACATATATATAGTTTTTTTAAGTAATGGTAATATCTTTCTTTTTATCATAAATGGTAAGTGCTTTTCTATATCAATGGATATGATCATGTAGTTTCTGTCTTTAGATTTGCTGATTTTTAAATATTACATTGGCCTTGAATTCCTAGAATAAACCCTAATTGATCATGATGTATTTTTCTTTTTATACATTGTAGATTTGATTTGTAAATATTTTATTGATTATTTGTGTGTCAATTTTGATGAGGTATATTGGCTTGTAATGTGTTTGTTTGTTTATTTTTGTCACCTTGGGTTCTGGTATCAAGGACATGCTGGCCTCATAACGAATTGGAAAGTTCCCCTTCTCTCCTATTTTCTGGAAGATATTGTATAGAATCCATGTAAATTTTTCTTGAAATGTTTGTGAGAACTCTCCAGTGAAATAATTTGTGCCTAGAGATTTTGTTTTCAGGTTATTTTTATCACAAATTTAATTTCTTTTCTAGTTATACCTCAATTCATGTTATCTATTAGTTTTCTGTTTATATTCTGGTTTTTTGTACCTCTCTCCTTCCTTGCCTTCTTGCACATTTTTTATTATTCAATTTTAACGTGTCTAGTATTTTTAAGTATGTGTGTATATATATATGTGTATTTATGTATATGTATGTGTATATGTGTGTACATACGTATATATATGTGTATATATGTGTACATACATATGTATATGTGTACATATGTATGTATGTGTGTATATATATGTATATATATATCATTGTGTATTGATTATAGGGGTTGTTGTAGGGGTTATATACATTCTTAAATTATCACAATCTACTTGTTTCAATACCTTATTTCAAAAAGAATCTAAAAGCCTTACCACATTATAGATCCCTTTTCTTCTCCCCTTTCTGATATAGTTATCTTTGATGCTACCTACATGTGTTGAAAACCACATTAGACAATATTATGAAATTTTTGTTTTCAATTAACAAACATAATTTTGAAAACCAAAGAGTGCAAGAATTGTCTATTATATTTACCTAGGTATTTACCACTTGTGTTGCTTTTTCCATTCTTGAAAGCTCCTTAGTTTCTGTTTCTTTTTCTTTGCTTAGATTCCATTTTTCCATTTTTCCATTTTTTCAAGAGTAGTTGTTATTGCATGCTGGAGCATTTTAATAACAGCTGCTTTATAATCCTTCTTAGCTAATTTCAACATCTCTGTCATCTTGGTACTTTGCATGTTTTTGAGAATCTTTTCACAAATCCTGTTGATATTTTTCTAGTTCTATATATGATGAGCAATTTGTCATTATATTCCATGAATTTTATGTTATGAGACTCTGGTTTCCTTATCTTTTCTTATAGCATGCAGGCAACCCATTGATGTTTAGAATGCACATTAGTTCAAATGTCAGTTTAGTTTTCAAAGTCTTTGTGGTGCTATTTTAATCTGTCCTACTTTGGTGCTACTCAGAGGTCAATCTGAGACTTAGGCAGTATTCTATATCGTTGTTCAATTCTCAGAGCTTTGCTGTGTGGATTCTGGTTGGATTCATATATTGGCTGCTCTAGGGTTTCCCCTGGGACTTTGAACACTGATTTAAAACATTTCTTTATTCAGATCACTCCTGTCCATAACCCTTCCTCCACTCTCTAGTTGGGAAAAGAGGTGGTTTGCCCCTTTGCTGTCATTACCTTCCAGCAGGAGAAGAACAGTTGACAACATTCCACCCAATAGCTCTATGGCCACAGCACTGGCACAAAGGAGGGGAGGCACAAGCACTTGTAAGGCAAAGAGGGTCAACAGGGTTCTTTCTTTTCCCAGTCTCTGCAATGGCCACGCCCAGTGGCAAGTGGACGGGTGTCATCTCTGCCTGGATTCACTTAATGCAGAGCAGAGATGATCAGCAGTTCTGCTTTTCATAGTCTCTAGGGCCACAGCACAGAGCAAAGAATCTAGAGTCATAGCTTCTAGTGTTTTCCTGGAGGAGGGTAAGTAAATTCAAGAAGGTGTTATTCTAGAGGTCTCTTTGTAAAGAGAATGTGTGTTAGAAGGGGACTTTTCCTAAAATATGTTTGAGTTTTTATTTATGTAATGTAATTACTCAAACATCTTTAAATTTGATTTTTAAAATATATTTGTAACAATTTTAATACTAATTTTCTTATTCTGTGTCACTACTAATTTATATATGACTTGGTTAGTTCAGGCTGCTATACCAAAGTACCATAGACTGGGTGGCTTATAAACAACAGAAAGTCATTTCACATAGTTCTGGAGGCTGGAAGTTCAAAACCAAGATGCCAATATGGTTGAGTTCTGGTTGGAGCCCCCTTCTAGGCTGCAGCCTGCCAACTTCTTATATCCTCACATGGCAAAAAGAGAGGCAGCTAGCTCTCTGGCCTTTTCTTATGAAGGCACTAATCCCATTCATGGGTGATCCACTCTTGTGACCTAATTAGCTTCCAAAGGCCCACTTCCAAATATCATCACATTGGGGGTTAGGAATTCAACATAGAAATTTGGGGAGGACACAAATATTCGGTAAATTGCAACATGAGAACATAGCAAGTAGAGAAGAATTTTGTCTTTTTAAATTAAAGAATGAAGCTCTTTAATAAACCCTTTAACTCTGAGCTTTTACCTTTATCCTTATCACTTAAACTATGTGAGAAATGATTAGGTTCATGGTTTTTACCGCATGTAACATTTTGTTGTGCTATACAGATATTTTACAAGGTCAATGCTGATTATTACATATAATGTACATATGACATTTTATGTAATTCACATGCGTAAAAATCTAGCCACATTAAGATAGATGTATAAAAGTATACATTCACCATATTATCTTTGAACATACCAGGTAATATACTTTTTCATATACAATGTAATATTTTATCTAACATATATAAATATAGTAATAGTTTCATATATTTTAATAAGTTATAAAACATTTGACAATTTTCATGTGTTAAGTCTATTTTCTTTAATTATTGGGTTGCTTTTTATTTCTACAACTCTTAGTTTACCACAAATATTTTCCCTCATTCAAAAAAATTCTGTATAGCATGAGTTGTTTATTTTGCAAAGAGATCTCATAGGTTGCAGCAAAGCCATCCTCAGAAAATGCATATTAAAATTATTGACTGACAGCATCTCTCATCTTCCTTCTGGAATCCAACATCTGATAAAGCTTTTGCATGTGAAACAGATGGACAATCTTACGTTTTCTTATGAGCCAAGGGAAGACAGAACTACGTGCTTAGCATGAAACAGGCATCACAATTGGCTTTCTAGGCAATGAAAATATTAGGTGAGCTATGGAATAGACAATTTAGAAAGAGCAGATTTAAAAATCAATTTAAAGAGTTTATATATTATATGTAAGAAATTACTATTTCTTATCAGCACAATACAGCTCCCGTTTTTGGACACTGTAAGAAGTTTCTGACAGCATTTGGAGACATTTTGAGTCAAACTGAACTGCTTTCTGGTTTTCTCTACTCAGTACCTTAGCAAAGTCAAGATGACCCTATTAATATCTTTAATCCCCATAGGCAAATCCTCCAAAACTTTCTTTCTAATAATTGATTTCTCACCATAATTTCATCGTGCCGTGTGTTAAGATGCAAGCCAATGTCCATCAGTAAAATTATGCCAGTGGCAGAATATTTTTCTAACACAAATGGAACATTAGAAGGTCTTTTCAGTATTTTTACTATTTGAGGCAGCTATCATGAAAAGCAGAGAATATTGTTACCGTTGGTCAACCTCTTCTTTCTTCTGAAAAATGATAATATTGCAAGCATTCAGAATAATTTTTTTTATTTTTTCACCAACTTTCTTCATATTTTCAAGAAATGTTAATTCCAGCTTTAGGTAAAATAAGTCAGAGGATATTATTCACTGTAATCTACTTTGCATTTGTATTTAAAATCATCTAGTTTATATGTCTCAAACTTTAGCAGTTTTCCTTTATGGTATGATTTGTCCATATCTGTAATGTCCACATTCATATGATTATCAAATAGAAACCTGAACAACTTATTAGAAGAAGCTTAATTTTCTCATCCCACATGAAGTCTAGAGATGGGCAGTTCAAAGCTGGTGCAGAAACAGTAATCCATGATGTCATTAGACAGCCAAGATTATTCTGATTTTGTGCCTCCCTCTCCTCATGCTCATTGATCTGGCGATCAAAGGGTTAATTTGTCTTCAGATGTTGACTCTGCAGTCTAGGCAGGAAGTGTGAAGGCTAGTGGAAAACGGGACAAACTGACTAGATCTTTTCTATTGTAAAGGGTTTAACCAATTGCCTCCACCGGAAATTTCTACTTATATTTAATTAGTTGTTGCTGTGTCACATAGGCAGCCCTAACTGCAAGGGAGCCTAGGAAATATTGAAACCCCAGTTTAATTTGGGTTCTATTTATAAAGGAAACTTGGAAATTAGAGAGTAGAAAGCCAAAACTATGTGCCATGGTGTTCAATATGATACATTTTAATTTCTCTCGTATTAGCACCTCAGAAGATTTGTAGCTTTTTTAAAATGACAAAATGTGTGTGTGTGTATTTGTGTGTTTGTACATATGCCAGAAAGTAGGAAACACATATGTACAATAACAATAAAAGGAAAATATTACATTGTTCATTATGCACAGAATTTTTGATTAACAAATTATATTTTGTCCTTTTCCTCCAACCATGCTTTGGCTTCCAGTCTCTTGATCACTTTTCATTATAGTATCACAGAGCAATGATAACAGTAAAATCTATACTACTTAGCAGTTCTAGTTTCAGACATATTTGGTCATACATGAGATTAGAGCTAACACACAATTAAGATTTGAATTATTGAGACAGTGCAAATATCAGAGAAACAATTTCCTTCTATAAATTTAGCTTACATACTAAAAATAATGTAGACTTTGAATTGAGGGTAAGCAACTAGGTAACTATGATACTCCATCTCAGAGACTTTTTCAAATCTCAAAAGTGGGGCCTTTTCAAATCCTGCCATATTTGGAGATGCCATTGAAAAATAGAAGTTGATGTTCTGAAAAGCTCAAGAAATTATACAAATGATGCTCTTATTTTGTTAAGTTTTAAGCAAAGTTTCTAAGAAACATTTTCACCATAATTCCATTTTATTATTACTAAAGTAAGTTATTTAAATGTATTTGAAGTAAAATTTGTTATTGGCCTGCTAAGGATAATGAGGATATATTCTCTATTGTATTTCTTAGTTCAATAATATTTTTAATAAGCTGAAAATAAAATATTATCTTCAAAAAACTCCAAAGCCAGGCCTTAATTTTGTAATTTCTGTTGGTTTTCTCCTTACTTTTAAACTTGGCAAGTCAAATCACAACTAGAATACCCATAAATGATTGCAATTGTTTACACCATAAAGAGGTAAGACAAATTAGAGTAACTTTATCTTCATAGTGTCATAAACCAAAATATTCTAAATCTGCACTGGCTATGGTAGTATTAAAACACTTGAAAAATAGCAAGTTGAAATAGAGATATGCTGTAGGTGTAAATCAGATTTCTCAGACTTTGCTTATAAAAAAGAATGCAAAATATCTCAATAATGATTTGGATGTATTAGTTTATATAAACTATACTATTAAACTTAATTTTAGCTATTTATTCTTTTCTAAATTCAACTTTTAGAAGATTGAAAATTACACATCTGATTCGCATTATATTTTTACTGGACGGCAGTGTTCTAAATTCATTTCCTCCTTCTTTCTGTCTTCTGGTTTCCCATAATAGTGTGAAATATGAAATGAACTGGATTCAAATCTAAAAAATAAGAGGGAAGTTGGCATTGACTTCAGAAAAAGCCCCCAAGGGCAATGAAATTTCTGTTTGGAGATAAAGATAAGTTTTCCAAGCTTGTCTGTGGTTATGAGAATTACTGCTAATGTTTTGCTTTGCTTTGTTTTTTTGATTCACGAAGTCTGAAGTTTCTCTCTTTGAGATTGTTCTCCCAGGTCAAGAAGGTTCAGGAGTTTTTATTCTTAGCAGGAGCCACAAGTGAGTTTTCTGACTAGGGTAGTTTGTAAACCAGTAATAGAAGGAGATACGACTTTTTATGAATTTATTTGAAAACTAAATTTTATTACTATATAACATGTTTTCTTGTACTGGCAAAAAAATCTCCCAAAAAATTAGGTCTGTGTAGTTTTAAGGAAGAAGTTCTAGAATGACATTCTGCTCTATGTCTTTATATAAAAATTGCACTGGCTTCACGTGTACATTTTCTGTGACCCCAATTAACTACAAAACAAGCTCTATTGGCCAGGCACAGTGGGTCACGCCTGTAATCCCAGCACTTTGGGAGGCCGAGGTGGGTGGATCAAGAGGTCAGGAGATCAAGACCATCCCGCTCACACGGTGAAACCCCGTCTCTACTAAAAATAACAAACAATTAGTCAGGTGTGGTGACAGGCGCCTGTAGTCCCAGCTACTCGGGAGGGTGAGGCAGGAGAATGGCATGAACCCATGAGGTGGAGCTTACAGTGAGCCCAGATCACACCACTGCACTCCAGCCTGGGCACAGAGCAAGACTCCGTCTCAAACAAACAAAAAAACACCAAACAACAACAACAACAAACAAAACAAGCTCTATCTAGTCCATATGCTTGCCCTGTTCTTAATTAACTATTATGAAATAGTAGTTTATATTTAATAGAGAAAGTTAATTTTAAATATTAAATGGATGGTACAGAACATTTGGTAAATAGGAATCATTGGTGGGGGTGAGAGGTGACAGCGTGCTGGCAGCCCTGGCTCGTTCTCGGTGCCTCCTCGGCCTCAGCGCCCACTCTGGCCGCGGTTGAGGAGCCCTTCAGCCTGCCACTGCACTGTGGGAGCCCCTTCCTGGGATGGCCGAGGCCAGAGCCCGCTCCCTCAGCCTGCGGGGAGGTGTGGAAGGAGAGGCATGGGCGGGAACCGGGGCTGGGCGCAGCGCTTGGGGGCCAGCTAGAGTTCCGGGTGGGTGTGGGCTTGGCGGCCCCGCACTTGGAACTGCCGGCCGGCCCCACCAGCCCGGGCAGTGAGGGGCTTAGCACCCGGGCCAGCAGCTGCGGAGGGTGTGCCAGGTCCCCAATTAGTGCCAGCTCACCGGCACTGCGCTCGATTTCTCGCAGGGGCTTAGCTGCTTCCCCGTGGGGCAGGGCTCCCAACCTGCAGCCTGCCATGCCTGAGTCTCCCCCGGGCCCCGCCGTGGGCTCCTGCGACCTGAGTCTCCCCGACGAATGCTGCCCCCTGCTCCACGGTGCCCAGTCCCATCCACTGCCCAAGGGATGAGGAGTGTAGGCGCCATGGGACTGGCAGGCAGCTCCACCTGGGACCCTGTGCAAGATCCACTGTGTGAAGCTAGCTGGGCTCTTCAGTCTAGTGGGGATTTGGAGAATCTTTACATCTAGCTAAGGGATTGTAAATACAGCAATCGGCGCCCTGTATCTAGCTCAAGGTTTGTAAACACACCAATCAGCACTCTGTGTCTAGCTCAGGGTTTGTGGATCCACCAATCGGCACTCTGTATCTAGCTAATCTGGTGGGGACTTGGAGAATCTTTATGTCTAGCTAAGGGATTGTGAATACACCAATCGGCACTCTGTGTCTAGCTCAAGGTTAGTAAATGCACCAATCTGCACTCTGTGTCTAGCTGATCTCGTGGGGACTTGGAGAACCTTTATGTCTAGCTAAGGGATTGTGAATGCACCAATCGGCACTGTGTATCTAGCTCAAGGTTTGTAAATGCACCAATGAGCACCCTGTGTCTAGCTCAGGGTTTGTAAATACACCAATGGACACTCTGTATCTAGCTAATCTAGTGGGGAGGTGGAGAACTTTTGTGTCTAGCTCAGGGATTGTAAACGCACCAATCAGCACCCTGTCAAAACAGAGCAATTAGCACCCTGTCAAAACAGACCAATTGGCTCTCTGTAAAATGGACCAATCAGCAGGATGTGGGTGGAGCCAGATAAGTGAATAAAAGCAGGCTGCGAGCCCCAGTGGCAACCCCCTGGGGTCCCCTTCCACACTGTGGAAGCTTTGTTCTTTCACTCTTTGCAATAAATCTTGCTACTGCTCACTCTTTGGGTCCACGCTGCCTTTGTGAGCTCTAACACTCGCCTCGAAGGTCTGCAGCTTCACTCCTGAAGCCAGCGAGACCACGAACCCACTGGGAGGAACGAGCAGCTCCAGACGTGCCGCCTTAAGAGCTGTAACACTCACCACGAAGGTCTGCAGCTTCACTCCTGAGCCAGCGAGACCACGAACCCACCAGAAGGAAGAAACTCCGAACACATCCGAACATCATAAGGAACAAACTTGGGACACGCCGCCTTTAAGAACTGTGACACTCACTGCAGGGGTCTGCGGCTTCATTCTTGAAGTCAGTGAGACCAGGAACCCACCAATTCCGGACACAGGGGAATAAATGGTGCTTGCAATCTTGTTAGTATTTTGGAAAAGGAATGAGCAGGAGTCCTAATAAAAGGGTGTTGGATTACCTATCGATATGGGTATTACTTTACCTCTGTCTCATAGCATTCATTCTCTTTTCAGGTACGAAATACAAAAAGAGTTTAGATTGGTATAACCTCCCCCTGCCCCCTCACACACAAAAAAAAGAAATTAAAAAAACAAGGAAAGAAGGAATGCAGAAGTGAAAGAGAGGGGGAGAAAGGAAGAAGGCAGGTAGGCCGGCAGGCAAGCACCACTTGAGTACCAGACAAATAAGCGTGCTTTGCTGTTTAGCTAACATGCATATGAATTTCCCAGAGCAAATGAGAATAAGGCTATATGCCTGGCTGTTTATTCAAATATCCATTTATAGGCATTGTATTTTTACAGTATCCAAAGCACTCTGAAAGTGACCTCTCCCAGATTGCCATCTTGTAGTCTATTGCAGGTAAGTAGAAGAGACATGAAGCAGTCATTTTGGCCAAATGCTAATTATCCAGGGAAAAATGGTTCATTTTCTATGAGATCCCATGCTCCAAGCTCCAAGCAGCTTCCCATTCTTTCACTAGGCCTGCATTATGACCGTTTCACTACTCACTAGCATCTCTACTTGATGGACAGGAGAGGAAATAGTGAAATCCAGTCTTGTCAGTGTTGCTATAATCTTGGCAACTCTGAGAAAAATTAGGACAGGATAAGGAGAAACCTGAATGTCAGAGGTGGATGATCAAAGACTGCTCTGCTTTTTTCTTTCACAAATAACAAAATTGGTCCTCAAAAGAGCTACAGGTAAAGGTCATATGGTCAGAGCCAAATGTCTGAATCTTAAGTAAAGTGGTCTTTCGTTCCTTCTCCTAAATCACAAGGCAAGTGTTAGACTTGAATTGGATTGAATGGACATGATTCACTTATGCATTTGTTTTATATGACTATGAATCGTTGAGGATGAACAGCATTCATTTTTAGAGCCTAATTTATGAGTCCACATGGTGAAAACTGCAATTGACCCATTTCTATACCTAAACACCCAGATTTACAACCTATTTCCATACTAAACACCCACATTTACAAGAAATCTAAACACTACTTGCACACATATATTCTCTCTCTCACTACCCTAATTTGAATTAATCTAATTTAAATAGATCACCCAGTTTTTCAATGCCATACAACAGACAACCTTCTGTTAAATTAACTGCATCTAGTACTGTTTTCTCACATCATTCATACAAATGGGAGGAGATGGTCTTAGCAGCAAAAAACTGGTAATTAGAGTCACTTTCCTAATAGTTTGAAAGCGGAAACCCACTTAGCGGTCTGAGCCCCCCCTCACCGTTATCAGGTTGGTTCTTTTCCACCCCACCTCCAGGGTTCAATAGGAATCAATCTTGCTTCTGCCCAGGGCAAGGATATTTGAATGCTTTTCTAGGCATAAGAAATAATGATCATGGTTAAATTTTCATTTTTAAAATTGATTTTCCAAGCAACGTTCTTTCTTATAATAGTGATAAAGTATATAAGGGAAAACAGTAAAAACAACATATTAAATAGCCTTGAACTAAGAGAGATCCACCTTCATAATTTGTGGACTTGAACAAATTACTTAACCTCTCTGACATTTAGTGTTTTCGTCTGTAAAATTAAGTAAATAATGTAAGTAAAAATTAAAAACTGTTTAAATGAGGTAAATAATATAGAATCTTAGAACAAGAGAGACTAAAATGAATTGTCCAGAGATAAATAGCTCTTAAGTAGACGGAAGGATTCAAACCCTTGTTTTCTTGCATAAATGTACTTTCTGCACACTTTGGGAGAGGGAGGGGCTTTCTCCTTAGGCAAGGCTTGACAAATGAAAAGGAAATGTCACTCCCTCTGTTTTTCAATCATCTCTTGTTCACAGGAATTCTGCATCCCCTGGAGAAGTCAAGGCCCTTCCTTGTGATATTTACTCAATTTTTCACGTGATTAATTTCTTGAAAACGTTACTGTCCACTGGTAACTGCCACCACCACACCTGTTCATTTTAATTACAACTTGTAAGTAGAGACTTATTTAGCCTTTTCAATTCTAGATGGCACTTACATTTTATCATGTAAGAAAACAAAATTTATAAACGGCAATAATTGTGAACAAAAAGCGCGTGATATAAAAATACTGTTCTTTTTACTAAACCACATAAAATATGTTTTCATTTCATCATACTTGTACCCAAATAGTTTTATTGTGGATAAAACATATGCACAAGAAATTTACACATTACTTTTATTTTTCCTTGTGGCAGTGCTGATTTCTCAGCTGAAATAATTTACACCTCTATAAAACCCTTTAACTTTGGTTTTGGATGAGTTGAGATAATTCCCTAGCAAAGGTTTCTTCATTGTCTAAACATGATATGAAACTACAGAATTTCACAATGTTCCTATTAAAGTTTGAAGAATACACAGTTTCATATTTGCAAGTGACAGTGCCACAGACATTGAATGCAGTTGCAAAATGAGCAATGATTAATTATCCCATGGGAACCTGTGAAAGCATTTTCCTCATCCACCAGTTTGCTTTCCAAGATTCTTGGAACAAATGGTTCCTTAAAAATTATATCTCATATGGAGATATTCAATAAGTACTTAGATTTGCCACATTTAAGGAAGCCTAAACAATGATGAAGCCTGAGAAAAATGCTTTTGTTCCTTGATGTGCTGTCTTGAGAAGTTACATATCATTTGAATTACAACAGGGATGATACATACAGATTTTATGTACTATTACAAATGTGGATATTTCATCCAGTTGTTTTCATGTCTATTCTATGTAATTTTAAAGAAAATATATTTTTCACTGTAAAATTAAGCTGAAATGTGAACATTTTGAAATAATATTTTATTACAGAATATTTAGGCTTAGTTATACAATCATATTTGCAGTTATTAAAAACTTTGATTTTAAGTATCAATGACTCCTATACAGAAGAAAACATGGTGTCTAGATGATTTTCTAGAAAAGTATGTAAAAAATACAAATCTGGAAAGAAAATGAAATTTTAAGGAGGATGGTAATAGTGGACACTCTTGTCATTCCACCCAAATGCTGTCTTCTCATTTTGGGCACACCAGTTCTCCTTCCTTTATCTTTTGTGCTTTGATTCTAAGATGCCACCTGTACCTGCCACTCTCTGTGGTAACTACCTTAGATTCCTGGAGCTACTTTACTGACAGATACAGAGAGCTGGAAATGCCTAGGAGGTTTATATAACTCCCTCCCAAACCCCTGGGTGTCAGGTGGCGGGGAGGGGTGACAATAACTTGCAGCCATCTTGCCTGAAGTTAGACAAACTCTTAACATAATTAAAATCCCAAAATTCCCTGAAGGATCAGCCTGAGACTTGGAATTTATCCAGATTTCCACTCGTTCTTCTCCTCTCCCCATTCCTTATCCTACTTCCCAACATCTTTCCTTGTTCCTCCTGGGAGCATTTCCCCAATCGTTGCACGCAAAACCTTGAGCACTTACGTCTATTTAGGCCTGGTAGCTTTCTAAGCATTTCACAAACACTTTGTTATTAACCTGCCCAGTTAGGCAGGCAGACAGGTGGACAGGTAAGCATTTTTATGCTTATATTTAAGAGTCAAAGAGAAAGGCTCAGAGACTAACTGCCAGGTTCCCACAGATAGTGAGATTGTACTCCCAGGACAAGTGTTCTATTGAGTGTATTTCTACTTCCAGGGTAAGAAAATCATCATCTTATACAGTTGGCCTCTGTGAAGTGCCCTGCTTGCCACATATGCACATATAGTTTATGTTGCAGATGCTATGTTTTTTTAAATCAGTGTAGATCCATTCTGAAAATGAAATTTCTTTTCTGCAAGATAAGGTACTGGTTGAAGTGTATTATTTACTTGAAGATGTCTATTACATACACACTGCTTTATTCTATGCTTTTGAAGGCGCTCATAGCCTTCTGTTTCAGAGGTCTTAAAGAAAAAACAAGTTGTTTTGGAAACAATGGAAAATCCTTCCCAAAAGGGTAATATTAAATCCATTTGATATTTGGATTTATCAAAGAAATTACCCCATCATCATGATTAAAGCTGTAAGCTTTACTTATTCCCCACTCTTTTTGGAAACAGCATTTAAATATATACTAAATTATTCACAAGTATAAAATCTTAGATAATATTGGAATTGCAATCTACATTAGCTAATGTACATTATTTTGATGTGCCATTAATTAGATCTTATGCAAAATGTCTTCATCTTTATGGAAATGTATAGATTTTAGGCATTTCTGTAGTCTGTTATTGTCCACTGTGAGATGTAGTTTAAGAAATCTGCCCCATCTCCTACAAAAGTTGAAAACTGTATTCTGTCCATTTTGTGAAATGGTGCCATTTATGAATTGTTTATGTTTTAATACGGCAGGAAAAAACACCCATGGCTTCATTAGAAACAGGGGAAAAAACCAATGGGCCGGAAAGCTTCAGTAATTTCTGGAATATACAAAACAGATGGTATTACACAGACAGAGAGTAAATAATCACTGAGCATCCTGAAACCCAAATTGGTCAGGACGGGCACTCTAAATATAGAGATTCTCACTGCAAATCCCAGCCTCGGAGCATTATGAGTTTTCAGCTGGAAGCCAAGATGTTCTGTGGGCACCCAGGGGCTGCAGTAGTTCCCTAAGCCATATCAGCTGCGTGAGTTTAGCTCCCATTTTATTCCATTGTAGTTTTCCTATTAAATAAAGTAATGGCTTTGCTATAGTAGATTAAGAATGTGAATGTTTTGGCCAGAGAGAAAAGGGAAACAGTGCCTCAGCTAAGTTCTGGTTACATAAACTGGAAGTTTACAATTAAAAATAGATAGATAAAAAGATAAAGAGATTGACTTGTTAATCAAACATCTCCAGTAAGCAAAGCTCAAGACCAGATGTTTTCACTGATGAATTTTACCAAACATTTAAAGAATAATTAACACTAATCTTTCCCAAATTCTTCAAACATGGCAGAGGAGTGAACACTTCCTAACTCGTTCTATGGGTCCAGTATTACCCTGATATCAAAACCAGATAAAGACATCAGAAGAAAACTATAGACTAATATGTCTAATGAATACTGACACAAAAAAAAATCCTCAAGAAAGTGCTAGTAAACCAAATCCAACAGCTTATTTAGAGGATTATAATCAGGACCAAGTAGGATTTATTCCAGAAATGTAACAGTGATTCAACATATGAAAATCAATGAATCAATGTAATAAAGAACATTAATAGAATGAAGGGAAAAATACATGGCCATCTAAATTGATGCAGAAAAATTACTTGACAAAACAACAAACAAAATTCAAATTAAGAATAAAAGGAGACTTTTTCAATATGGTAAAGGGCATTTAAGAAACACTGACAGCTAATAAATAGTACACTTAATGGTGAAAAAGTAAGAGCTTTCTTCCTAAAATCAGGAACAAAAAGGATGCTACTACTGGAAGTTCTAGACGTAGCAATTAGGCAAGAAAAAGAAACAAAAGTGTACAAATTGAAAAAGAAGCGAAACTATGTGCAGGTAACATTATATTTTATATAGAAAATCCTAAGGAATCCACAAAATAACTCTTAGAGCCAATAAACAAGATCAAAAACAAAAGACAATTGTATTTTTATGCACTAGCAATAATTGAACAATTCAAAGAGGAACTTAGAAAAACAATTCCACCTACAGTAGAATAAAAACACTCGGAAATAAATTATTTTTAATAGAATAATTAAATAAAAAATAGCAAGGTCTCACTATGTTACCCAAACTGGCTTTAAATTCCTTGATTCAAGCGATTCTCCTATCTTAGCCTCCATAGTGGCTGAGACTACAGGCTTGTGCCGGTATGCCCAGCTTTTAGGAAAAAAATTAACCTACTAGATGTTCAATTTTTATACTGAAAACTCTGAAAACTACAACATTGCTAAAATTTAAAGAAGACTTAAGTAAATGAAAGGAAATTCCATGCTAATGGATTGGATGGATTTAATATTGCTAAGGTTGGTACTACTACTCAAGGCAATGTAAAGATTCAATGTCATCCCTATCAAAAGCCCAATAAACATTTTTTGTGTAAATGGACACATAGATCTTATAATTTATGTGAAATTGTAAGGCATTCAAAATAGTCAAAATAGTCTTGAAAAGGGAAAATAAAGTTGAATAATTTTTACATTCTAGTTTCAAAACTTACTACAAAGCTATGAAAATCAAAGCAGTATGGTACTGGCATAGGCTAGGCATAGAGATAATTAGATTAGAAGTGATAGTCCAGAAATAAATCCATAAATCTTTGCCTGATTTTTAACAAAAATAAAGAATAATCTTTGGAAATAATGGTCTTTTCAACCAATATTTCTGAGGCAACTTGATATCTACATGCAAAAAAATGAATTGGATTCCTATCTCATACATTATTCAAAATTTAACTCAAAATGGATCAAAGGCCTCTATGTGCATTCTAATGCTATAAAACTCTTAGAAGAAAACATAGAGGAAAATCTTCATTGTCTTACATTTGGCAATGAATTTTTACATATCGTTTCTAAAGCAAAAGTAACAAAAAGTATATAAAATGGACTTCAAAATTAAAATTTGCATGTATTATAAATAAGTGAAATACAACCTACAGAAAGGGAGAAAGTATCTGGAATCAAATGCCTGTTAAGGTCTAATACTCAGAATATGAAAAGGACTCTTAGAACTCGATGGCAAAAAGAAAAACAATCCAACTGAAAAATAAACAACGGACTTGAATAGCCTTTCCTCCAAAGAAGATATATAAATGGCCACAATATAAAAAGTCAAAAATCACGTGAAAATATACTTAACACCAATAGTTTTTAGGGAAATACAAATGAAAACCGAAACCACAAATACTCCATACCGACTGGGATGCCTATAATTTACAAAACAAGTGTTAATGAGGATGTAAAGAAACTGGAATACTTACACATTGCTGGTGGGAATATAAAATGGTGCAGTCACTGTGGAAAATAGTTTGGCAGTTACCGTATGACTTGGCAATTCCACTCTTAGGTAGATCGCCAAAAGCATTGAAAACAGGCATTCCAAAAAATATGTATGGGAATATTTATAGCAGCACTATTCCCAGTTGCCAAAACGTGGAAACAACATCCATCAACTGCTTAATAGATAAATAAATGGTGGTGCATCCATACGGCAGAGTATGTTTCTGCCACAAAAATGAATGAAAATCAAATACATGCTACAGTGTGGATGAACCTTGAAAACATGCTAAGCGAAATACGTTAGACACAAAAGGTCATATATTTTATGGTTCTGCTTATATGGAATATTCAGAATAGGTGAATCCATAGACACGTAAAGCAGATTAATGTTTGTCAGAGGCCAAAGGGAGAGGTAATGGAGAGTGACTGCTTACTGGGCATGGGATTTTCTTTTGAGGATGAAAATATTTTTGAACTATATATACGTTATTATTGCGTAACACTGTGAATTTAGTAAATGCTACTGAATTGTACATTTCAAAAGTGTTAATCTTATGCAAATTTTACTTTATAAAATAAAGTATCACTGAGAATTCTAAAAATAGCCCCCAAGATTCTCACTCTCTGATGTGCATGGTTTATATGATTAGCTCCCCCTTCTTTGAGTGGCTGGGGTACCTGTGACTATGATGAGATGTCACATCCCTGCTTAGATTACATTATGTGGCGTAGATGAAAAAATTTTGCAGATATAAATAAGGTTTCTAATTAGTTGACGCTGAGTTAATCAAAAAGGAGATTATCCTGGTGGGACTGACCTAATTAGATGAGCCAATTGAAGAGACAAGAAACTGCAGCAGATGCTTCCCCTGCTATCCTTGAAGAAGCAAGCTTCCATGCTGTGAGAAAAGGGGAACAATGGTAAGGACCCAATGATGTCTCTAGGAGTTGAGTGTGGTCCCATGTCTAGAGATACAAAAAGCACAAAGACTTCAGTTGTACAGACCTCTGGATTTGAATGATGCTAAAACCAGCGAACTTCGAAAATGGTACTGAGCCTCCGGGAAAGAGCAGTTCGAGCTGACATCTTGGTTTCAGCCTAGTGAGGCCATGAGCAGAAGAACCAGACAACCTGTGTTATGAGAGAATTGTGTGTGTTTTTATTTTTTGTGTGATGATTTTTTAGAGCAGTTATTGGTTCACAGCAAAATTAAAAGGAAGGTACAGAGATTTCCCATATTCCTATACCCAACTAATGCATAGTTTTCCCCAATATCAAAATCCCCCACCAGAGAGGTACATTTGTTACAATCCATGAACTTATATTGACACATCATTGTTGCCAGTGTCCATAGTTTACACTACAGCACTAGGGTTCACAGTCGGTGTTGTACATTTTATGGGTTTCAGAACGCTTCTAACATTTAGACAAATGTATAATGGTGTATTTCCATGGTTATGGCATTATATGGGGTATTTTCACCGCCCTAAACAACCTCTGTTTTCCGCCTATGCATCCCCCACTCCTACCCCCAAATTCCTGAAAACCACTGATCTTTCACTATCTCCATAGTTTTTCCTTTTCCATTTTGTCATATAGTTGAAATCATATAGCATGTGGCCTCTTCAAATTTGCTCGTTTCACTTGATAATATGGATTTAGGGTTTCTTCATGTCTTTTTATGGCTTAATAGATGGTTCAATTATTGTTAGCTTTGACTAATATTCCATTGCCTAGATGTACCACAGTTTATCTAACTATTCACCTATGTAAAAACATCTTGGTTGCTTCAAAGTTTGGGCAATTATGAATAAAGGATAAAGCTGCTTTAAACAGTTGTTTGTAGAATTTTCTGTGGACATAAATTTTCAACTCCTTTGGGTAGATACCAAGGAGTGTTATTATTGCCTCATATAATAAGAATATGTTTAGTTTTGTAAGAAACCACCAAACTGTCTTCCAAAGTGGCTCTAGGATTTTGTGTTTCCACCAGCAACGAATGACAGTTCCAGTTGCTTCACATCCTAGCCAATGTTTCATGTTGTTAGTGTTCTGGATTTTGGTCATTTTAATATGTGTATAGTGACATCCACCTCACAGTTGTTTTAACTTGAATTTTCCTGATGACATGTAATGTGAAGAAGCTTTTCATTGGCTTATTTGTCATTTGTATGTATTCTTTGCTGAGGTGTCTGCCAAGGTATTGGGCCCATTTTTAAATTGTGTTCTCTAACTGTTGAGCTTGAATAGCTCTTTGTATATTTTGGATGAGAGTCCTTTATCAGATATGCGTTTTGCAAATATGTCTTGACTTATTTTTCTCTTGATGATGTCTTTCAAGGAGAGGAATTCTTAATTTTAACGAAGTTCAGTTTGTCAAGCCTTTCTTGCATGGATCATGCCTTGCGTTCTATCTAAAAAGTCATCATCAAACCCAGATGTCATGTATATGTGTTCCTGTGTTATCTTCCATGATTTTTATAGTTTTGTATTTTACATTTATGTCTGTGATCCACTTTTAGTTGATTTTTGTGGAAGTGTAAGGTCTGAAGTTGTGTGTAGATTCCTTTTTAAAAAAAATTTTTTTTGGATGTGGATATCCAGTTGTTCCAGCTTTTGTTGATGTGATGAATTACATTAAATAATTTTCAAATTTTGAGCTACTCTTGCATACCTGGGATAAATCCCACTTGGTAGTGATGTCTAATATTTTATGCATTTTTGGATTAGATTTGTCAATATTTTGTTGAGGATTTTTGCATTTATGAGAGATATTGATTTGTAGTTTTCTTGTGGTGTTCTTGCTGGGTTTTAGTATAAGGATAATGCTGGTCTTAATAGAACAATTTAGGAAATGTATGTGGTTTAAGCTGCTAGATGTGTGGTAACTTGTGACACAGCAGTGCAAAGTTAAGACTGATAATTAGTTACTGCAGCAGTGAGGTTCTCTAATATGCTCGGACTCTGGCTTAGCTCCAAAGAAATAGGAAAATCTACCAGAAGTTGATTAAAAAAAATAAATAAACAAAAAAAGCAACTGGTCACCGTGTCGAGATCCAAATGCCAAGTGGGAGAAGAAACTGAGCGTTTTCTAGACTCTGCTATGATAGTATTGCCACATAGTCATTTCTATTTGAGAAAATTGCCCTAGACTATTAGATCTTTCAAACGTATGCCTTAAGTTCTTTTACTTATCTTTGTAGCAAATGATTAGCTTTTACATGCTAGATCTTGAATTAATATTCTTTTGTTTTGTTAAAAATCGTATTTTCTGTTTGCCATTGAGAATAGAGCCTGTCATTCTTCTTCTGTGCTATTTGATAATCACACTTTTCATCGTATTTGAGTGCCTATAATCTGAAGTGGCATTAGTGGGAGAAAAGCTTTGTATTTTATTTTTTAATTTGTTTACCAAGTAGCCAGAGTCAGAATTTCTTCCCACAAATTCACCGAGTGTTAGGCACCTATGACATTCTGTCCCCTTCTTTATTTTTCTCCCACTAGGAGACATCCTAAGCTTCTCTTCCATGGAAATATCACAATTATTTGAGCTTATCTTTCCTGTTTCAGGAGCCAAGGGAAAGGATTTTTAAAAAATTTTATTTTAGCTTGTTTTCTCCCCGGGTGACATAAAAAGTACATTGTCTCCCTCACTGTCAATTATTTTTAGACCCAGCTTTTCTTTTGCACACGGCTACCATTCCACCAAAGTGGAGCAGACGCTAATGGCTATGTGCTCCGCCCTCAGCCAAGTGTCTGGCAGTGGCTACTAATAAAACCATCTGTTACTGGGGTGAGTCCATAGCCTGTCACTGCTGTAATTTGGGGAGGCACAGACTTTCCAGGCTTCTTCGTTATTAGAGGTCCAGTGGGGCCCCTGAGGCCTACAGCAACTGTGTACATAATTACACGAAAAAGACTTAGATGGCTTTTCCATTCACACTGGGTGATCTTAGAGCAGGCAAATACTGTTGTTAGATAACTAAGCCTGAAGGGTGAGCTGAGGACAACCAGGGCTGGAACGCTCTAACTTAAGCATTAAATTCTTTTATATTTTAAAACTTCTTCAATTTGATTTAATTAAGGATCAGCTACAAATAATTTGATACAACACTCAACCTATAGTGGACACTGGCTATGAGAGTATTAGCAAAAATATTAAGCTTTATTATAAAAGGTAGATAGGCACCTATGATTTGTCAATACTTGCTGATCATTATTTTACTTAATTGTCATAATAGCATTGTATGATATGTGACAATATTTGCAGTGTTCAGATGAGCTCAGAGAGGTAGGCTGTAGAACATGAGGTCACACAGCAGTGGTAAGTGACAGAACTAGGGTTCAGATTGAGCCTTTTTCTTACAAACTCTTTTCCCATTACACTCCTGGTGTGTAAGCAGCAGCAGCTTTAAAATTTACCGTTATTAAAATGTAATCACCTCCTGGATTATTCTTCCTTCCATCCCAATCTACCATGCTCAGGGTTCATGCTTATAAAAGAGACCCCCAAAGTTAGCTAGCCCCTTCCATCCTGTGAGAACACCACGAGAAGGCACTATCTATGAACCAGGAAACAAGCCCCCACCGCATATCAAATCTCCTTGCACCAGGATCTTGGGCATCCATTCTTTAGGGCTGTGAGAAATAAGTTCCTGTTGTGTATAAGCTGCCCAGTCTATGGTGTTTTGTTGTAGCAACCTAAAAAGTTTCAGAAACTTTCTAATCCACTGTGTTTTCTATCATTTCAATGACACTCTAGCAACTCTAGCTTTCAAGGGGAGAGATGGCTCAGAGGCCAGATGTCTTCCAGAATGTCCAGTCACCTTACTAGATCAGAAGCTCCCAGTGGTCTAAGCTCTCTATTTAAGCTCTTAGGTTTAACATTTCTCTTTTCTTCTCTTTTAATTCTCATGAGTACACTCCTACTCCCCAAGCAGCAAGTTGCATATAGTGGAGGAGAACGCAAAGGTAGAGATCAGCTGCCTTCCTCGGTCACCAAAAGAAATTTTGCTACCCACATAAGGCTCTCATTTGTTTTTCTTGATGACACTGTCAGCAGTAGTTTTTTACATTCCTGGTCATTCTTTGTCCCCTCTCCATATCTTCTTGCATATTATGTCCCTGATCCTTGATGAGTGGTATGGAAGATAGTCAGCAAAGCCTAGTTTTGGTAACTGATTTTACTCCATCTTAATGAGGTATTCCAGAAACATAGATACAGTTCCTCATTTGACAATTTTGCAGATGAAAAGAAGGTCTAGAAATCTGACTTGTCCTGAGAATGGTTCCCTAAACTCATGACAATAGATCTAACTTTTTGTGCATTTCAGCAACCTGGTCAAGCTGTTTTTAAGGTTCCTTACAGAACGTTTTGCTTATTTAATGATGTGCTTTTCTTTCACTGGGCAGTGAGTGACCCGAGCACAGAACCATTTAAAAATCATTTCTAAAATCTAATGTTTGTTTTGCTCCCATCTCTTTACAGCTTGACTTGTACAAAATCTCAGCATGTCCTCTAGGCTCTGCAGGCCTGTTTTCTTACCTGAAGATCAGCCTTAGGAAGTGGTTTGCACTTTGCAGAGAGAACTTTCTGTGGAAATGCTCCTCAAATTTTAACATGCACACAAATCACAGAGGGATCTTGTTAAAATGCAAATTCTAATTCACTAGGTCTAGTTCAGTCCCTGAGAATCTGCATTTCAAATACATTTTGAATACAAAGGATCTATTGTTCTTTGTTCCCGCTATCTGCAAAATGGGTAGTCAAAATCACTACTCAAATGAGCTGACGTTTATGGTTTATAAAACATTTCCTTAACAATACCTCATTTGATTCTTATCACAGCCTGTGGCGTATACAGGACATTTATTATTTTCACTATTAATAAATGAGGAACCCAAAGCATAGAGTGCTTCAGTGGCTCTCATAGCTAGTTAGCAGCAGAGATGATGCATAACTTTATTCTTCGACTCTTCATTTGACATTCTGCTGTGTTACATTGGCATTGAATTCTGTATAATAATGCTAACTTTTGTAGTAAGATTATTACACAAATTATCTCACTTAGAAACTATGGTGGCTATGCGTTCCGAAATTTTAATGTTGTCTACTCCCTACAGCCCTCAAAAGTTGGGTATAAAATGTTATTTGCATTATGTGGGCACATTTTCCTGAGGAGGGTCCATTGTTTTAATCGTATTTACCCAAAAGTCAGTGACCAACCCACAATTTTGAATACTGGTCAGAGATTAATAAAAATGTACAAAACCAGAAGAATTGGGTCTTTTAAAAAAAATCAAAACAATCATTTGGCACAAAATAGCTGGATGCTCTAGATGAAAGCTATTCTTTTAATCTTAAGAATCTGGACATTCAACTTTACTCAATTGGGAGTAAGGGTCCACTTTTGAGGAGTGAGCAGGATGGGAAATGACTAAAAGGGGGTCTAGGGCCTGCTTTTTGCTGTGTTTGCAAGTCTCCTGCATGGCCCACCTGGACATCTGCTTCAGGTTCCCAAAACTCCTAGGGGCTAAGAAAGTCTTTAGCAGTTCAAAGATCCTCTAGACCAAGGATGTAAAGATTCTTTCTCTAAAGAGCCAGCTACTAACTATTTTAGGTATTCCATGCCAGATGGTCTCCAGCTGAATACTCAACTGTGCCATTATAGCCTGAAAGCCACCATAGACAATAAGCAAACAAATAGGTGTGGCTATCTTCCAATAAAAAGTTATTTAGAAAAACAGGTGGCTGGCCAGATTTAGTCTGAGGGCTGTAGTGGGGTAGGGGAAATATTTACTTCCCTAGAGACAAAGAATGGTTGTCACAACTCAATAAATCTCCAGGTTCTTCTTTTAATGGAGGGAACAAAGTGCTCTATGAAAGAACAGCATGTCTTTGTCATTGAATATTAAAATCAAGAGGGGCATCAGAATGTATCTGCCCCATCACTTCATTTATAGATATGGGAATGATGCCCCAGAAAAACTAATTGCTCAAAACAATATAATTTATTGATGAAAGAAGTCCCAAAGTTTGGACCCTCTGTCTTTTGATTCTCAAATGTCTTTTGCAGAAAAGACCAAATAGAATATAAAAATGATTAGGACCGGGCACAGTGGCTCATGCCTGTAATCCCAGCACTTTGGGAGGCCGAGGTAGGTGGATCACGAGGTCAGGAGATCGAGGCCATCCTAGCCAACGTGGTGACACCCTCTCTCTACTAAATACACAAAAATTAGCTGGGCGTGGTGGCATGTGCCTGTAATCCCTGCTACTCTGGAGGCTGAGGCAGGAGAATCCCTTGAACCAGGGAGTCGGAGGTTACAGTGAGCCGAGATCGCGCCACTACACTCCAGCCTGGTGACAGAGAGAGACTCCATCTCAACAACAAGAACAAAAAGCGATTCGATCCAGGCCCAATATGTAGACTGTGAGTAACTATTACTTAAACTTTCTAAACTTTGTGTTAGTTTTCATTTTGATGCATAATGTTAGAGGCCATTAAATAATGAAAACCTTTAGAGCTGCTAATGTTTTGTAAAATATTCACTGGGGAACTCAAGTCTCTAAGCACTGGCAGAATTTCAGACTTTTGTCTCCAAAGCAGGACAGGAAATTGAAGGAGCCAGATTTCTTCTTGGGGAAAGGAGTTCCTCCTTAAATCCTCTGATTTTAAGGGGCAAATTATCTGAAGTGAAGACATTTTTGGGATACCTCCTGCTTCTTGTCACTATTGCTCATAGTTAAATGTTTTTCATTTGTCCCCTAATATCACATGCCACTGCATATTTTATGTTTGTTTCTTACTTTGAGCCACTAAAGGAATTTGTTTATTGGGTTTTTGTTGTTGTTAAAAATGGCCCCACATCAAAACAGCTTATTTAGTTGAAAGCAAACTAGTCACATTGCAGCAGACTGATTTAAAAAAATGTCTATTGTGTTCCTTTTACATACCTCAGAAAAGGACAGAAAACATGCAATAAAGCTTATAAATGCTGCATTGACCTTTATAAAGGCATTTACTTCTCATGAAAAGTACTTGTGATTTTTAGAGCTATAACCTCTGGTAAATTGAGAATAAAGTTGCTTGTTATTCTGAAATGGCGCTATGCCTGCTTGGTTCAAGTGCCACTAGTTCTGTATATTTCTTCACATTGGTTTATGCTGGTTTTTTTGTTTCCTTACCCCTTGTTGTAACATACCTGACAACTTAGGAAGCAGGAAGAGAAAATAAATGGTCCTAAAGAACAAGCAAAAAAATCTAAGCTATCAAATTTCACGTTCTATAAATTTACAGTCTTTACAAAGAAAAAAATTAACTTCAATAATAAGGAAACTCCTTAAGAAAATCTGAGCATATGCTTAATTCTCATATGGAGAGAGAAAAGTCAAACATAAAAAGACCTAGTCTGCCAAGGTTTAAATAGCAACTCGTGCCTCTACAGAAATGATTTTCCTTGAGAAAATTTCCCATATGCTGGGTATGAAGTCCATCTGCAAATGTAATACCCAGATGCTCACCCTCCCCTTCCAAAAAAGCTGCATTCTGACTGCACATCTTCTGTGCCCTAGAGAACTGATAAAGGAATGACATTTTCTTCTCTTTATTTTTTCAGTAATCTTTTTTCATTTTAAAAGAAATACAAATATAACTGTAGAAAATATTTAAACTTCAAAAAAAATTAGAAAGAAACAACAATCACCCCAAATCTTATCACCAACAGATAACTCTGTGTGTTAGTTCTACATAAGTGAAATCATATTCCTTTTCCCTTTTGTATAATTTGATCAATCTTCCTCAACACCATCTATTTTAACAGGAGTATGATGAGAATTGGCATCTAATGTATCTTTATGAGCCACTTTTTTATTGAAAAAAAAAAGCCACGTATGCATTGATTTTTAAAGCTCAGAATACTGAAAGAGTTTTGAATGAAATCTGAATCTCTCCCCGGAGACTTCTTCCTCAGAGGCCAACATTGTTAGCAGTTTAATACATGTCCTCCCAAAGTCTTTTTATCCATGAGCATAGATAGTTATGTGTGTGTTTGTGTTTTGTAGAGTATATGTGCTATTCTCTACATCTTGGCCCTTTCATTTAATAGTTACTGAAGATTTCATATTCCTCTGTCTAAGGCTAGTAACAGCTTCAAAGTGTTTCATTTTAAAGTCTGACTGTATTAGCCAGTTTCCTGTTAAGAGCTTTTCATCCCCTTACCCAATATTCTTGTCATAATCTGACAACATTGACAAGTTGAAAGAACCCAAGAAGCCACATACACAGAGGTTGTAGAATATTCATTTATTATGGCCCCAAATTGGTTACAGTATATGTGATAATGCAGCTATTTTGCTGAATATTTTAAGCATTTTACTTCTTTGTTTAGTATTTAATTTCTTTCCTTGCTTTATTTTTTTTTACATAAACATGCAAATCAAGAATTTTCTAAATACAGGCAAATGAGGCTCTTTTCTGACCATGTAAATCAGTGATGTCTACCTTTATTCTTCAGAAAGAGGTATTTGCAATAAGGCAGTTAAAAGGAATCTATTAAGGTTTTTGCTTTTTATTAATCTGTATATATGTGTGTGTGCACACACGTGTGTGTATGTGTGTGTGTGTCTGTGTGTGTGTGCATTTAACAAATGAACACATGCCCATAGTTGAGTGAAAGTCAGATAGTGCTTTAAGGTTTAGAGCAACAACAACAAAACCAACAGTCTGCCCTAGCTGTCCCCACTCCCAAGTCCTAATCAGTGGAATCTGCCGCTTTGAATTCTCCTAGATATTTCTTCTGGGGTGTATATTTTTCTTACTAATAACAGGAGTGTATTGCTCTTGGTTGATTTATCATTTTAGGCAGTATATCTCAAATTTCTAAATTAGAATGCCACACATACCCTCCCCCATTCTCCAAAGATAATTATATTATGGATTTAATTAAATCAGTATTTTGTGTTTTCTTTATTATGCCTTTGAATCCACTGTTCATGGTGGAGCCAAGTAATGGCCTATAATTACTTTTGCTTTACTGAATAATTTCTTTTTGTCTTTCTAGGAGTTAAATATTGTCTTAATTTTTTTACTTGCTTATGGTTGGGAAGATACTTTTTTCCACAACTTTCAACAGCACATGGTCTCATCTGTCAGAAAATCTATCTGCTCCATTCTTTTTTTGTTCTGTCCTCATGCTCTCTGACCTCCTGCCCTAATCTAGACCAGCAGGTCTCAAGGCCTTCTGTGCAGCTGTTTTAGCACAGCATCTCATTGGCCACATTGGCCAGCGCCTTGGACATTTCTGAACTTCTACAGTTGTTGGATCCCATGATTCCTGTGTCCTGTATTTCATGTTGTCCCTAGCAAGACTATTGCCTCCTTTGAATAAAGCATGTCTTACAGTGGAGAGGAAGAGCATGGAGGAGTTTATTCTTTTAAAAATGCACATATGCCCCGAATCAAAAATTTAAAAAAGAAACAGAAAAATAAAAATGTAGTGTCTCAAAAATTTGAAAGTTGTTTTTCTTACTGATGGCCTAACATAGATTGATTCAAAGACAATGTACTAAGAAAAGCTACGTGGTTTCAGGACGCTGAAAATGAGAACAAAATTTCTGATTAAAGACAGAGACACATGTCACATTTGTCTCTTTAGGTAATTCAGAGTCTCGCTGTATCCCCCAGGCTGGAGTGCAGTGATGTGGTCTCAGCTTACTGCAACCTCTGCCTCCCAGGTTTAAACGATTCTCATGCCTCAGCCCCCTCAAGTAGAGGGGATTACAGGCATCTGCCACCAAGCCCGGCTAATTTTTGTGTTTTTGGTAGAGACAGGGTTTCCCCGCATTGGCCAGGCCGGTCTCCAACTCCTGACCTCAGGTGATCCACTCACCTCGGCCTTCCAAAGTGCTGAGATGACAGGCGTGAGCCACTGCGCCCACCCCATCTTACTATCTTTCTATTTCTACTCGATGGAAGATACCTTTAACTTAACCTTCTAATACTTCTATTGAGAATTTAATTATTCCTATCATAATTTTAATTTTGTAGAGCTCTTCTTAGCTCATTTGCATCACATCATTCTTTTGGGTCTTTTTAATGGGCGCAATATTAATTTCTGCTTCTCTGAGATTATTAACTATTGCTCTCTCTCTCTTTTTTTTTTTTTTTTTTTTTTTGAGACGAAGTCTTGCTCTGTCGCCCAGGCTGGAATGCAGTGGCTCGATCTCGCCTCTCTGCAAGCTCCGCCTCCCGTGTTCACGCCATTCTCCTGCCTCAGCCTCCCGAGTTATTGCTCTCTTTTTTTTAAAAAAGTACTCTCTTCTTCCCCTAAACATTGGCTCTCTGAATTTTATCCTCAATTGTTTTGGCCTCTGCTTTTCACGATGGAGGCTTTCCTCAAATACGTTGTTACCTTCCTGTCCGTTCATGTTTAAGAATGGCATGTTAATGAATTGATGGCAGTGCTTATGGCCTGGTGACTTTCATTGCAGGGTGATTGGGTAGAAAGCTGGCTTTTCCTTGACAGCCTCCAAAATGTCAGTGTCTGAACGGCGTTTCTCTGGGATCTTTCTGTTTCTCCTGAGAAAGAGCTTCTACACTCCCATAGGACAGTGTGCGTGGTTAGTGGTGTGCTGGATATTAGCATCTGGGTAAGGAGTGGGGGCACGGGGCTTAGGGCTGGGTATTCCCATTTAGTTTTTAGACTTTCACTAAATACATCTATTTTTGATTTAGCTCCTCACTTCTCACCACTTCTTTTCTTTGTGCCCATGTTCCCACTTAGTGAGTCTTCGAAGTCCATTTTCTCATTTGGAGAAAGAGGAGAGGAGGGGGGAGGAGGTATGCTCTCTATTTACACCCACACCTGAGGTACCTCACACCTTCTATCATTGAGCGGTTGGAGGATCTGAGAGTTCAATGAGCTGATCTTTCATCAGTAACCCCCCAGATAGTTACTTGAAGCCTTCACTATTTTGCTTTATCAGGTGTTTTTTCCTCCATTCTCTTTATCTTCCAAAAATGATTTGATATCACTTATATATTATTGTTTACTCTCTTATTACTATGCCCTCATTGATTAACACTTTTTAGAATTCCTTGTCATTTACGTGTGGTTTCAGGCAAGAATGAAGATAGACCCATGTTCAGTTCACACTATTTTCTCATTAGGTTTAAATAGATATAAAATTTTCATCTTTTTCTTTGTAGCATAATTCCCCAAATAATATAATGGACTACTTCACATGGGCTTAGGAAAATATATTTGGAGACTTAGCTTGGGAATTCGTTTCTGGTTTAAAAGATAAGGTTTGTTTATCCAACAAAAAAAAACTGTTGATTTCATTCATTAGCATATGTTCGCAGACATGGCAAAAGCATAATGCTAAAAAAATTACTTAGATGCAACTTGGTTTTATGAACTACCAAGCAGAAAAGTATAAATGGCCTTATTATTCTGTCACCACTAATGCTGTACTGTTCCAGATCATAGTTTTTGCACAATGGGAGATATTTGAAAGTTGTTTTTCTTACTGATGGCCTAGCATAGATTGATTCAAAGATAATGTACTAAGAAAAGCTATGTGGTTTCAGGGCACTGAAAATGAGAACAAAATTTCTGATTAAAGACTTTTGAATAATTCTTTCTGGAGGCACTATATCCCATTTGCTGTGAATTGTATAGATTTAAAATCTGAAATATGCGAAAGCAAACAATGAAGAAAAAAAAAGCCGACCTCCCTAAAGGAGTACTGTGTTCTCAAACCTTTCTTGGCTTTTCCTTGGACTGGGACTGTCAAAAATATTTCTAGTAAGGACATTTACTGGCATGCCGTGCATAGGACACGGTGACCTGTTTTTTCCCAATACAGGCAGTAGGGAAGTATTAGCACTTAGAGAAGCTTATAAAGTCCTTCGTGAGGAATCCTGGAAAAGGAGTGTCAAAGAAAGCTGAGTTTGAGTCCCGGTTCTGTTTACGTTTGTGATGTTGAACAGATTATGAACCTCTGAGAACCTCTCCATTAGAATAATAAAAGCATCAATATCACACATGACTTTTATGAAGGTTAAATGAAGTCACATGGAAAAAAAAATCATAAAGTAACAGCACTTGGGATAAGTCACATGCTCAACACTTCCTGCTTTTGTTTCTCGCTTTCTCACACCAAGGTCAAGCTTAGTTGCCAATGCAGCCTCTATGGAAATGAAGTATTGAATTTATGTGATTGCAGGCTAATCAGTAGGGAAAAGGCAATTGCCACATTCAGTACAGTTAGTCAAACAGGTTTATATATTTCTCCATGGGTCATGAAACAAAAGTGTCCTATTGACCTTCAAATTTTCTAGCAAAGTGCCACAAGGGATGAAATAGATACTTAACAGGTGTTTGTTGAATTGAATTTGTTACTGTGTTATGATAACTATGAACAGAAAGGGAGAAACGATGTAGCAAAATGGTTAAAATACTTCAAAATGTCACTTACATGTGAAATCTAAAGTACTGAAATTTATAGAATCAGTGAGTAGGATGGTGGTTGCCAGAGGCTGAGGAGATACCAGGAAGGTGAGTGATGGTTAAAGGGTGCAAAGCTTTAGCTATTCAAGTTTCTGGACATCGAATGTCCAGAATATAGGTACAACGCTGTTGTACCTATAGTTATTAATATTGCATAGTGTACTGAAAATTTGCTAAGAGGGCAAACGTTTGGTGAGAAAATTCTTAAGTGTTCTCACACACGTATGTATACACACACACACAAAATGATGGTAACTATAGGAAATGATGAATATGTGAATAAGCATAATTGTGATTATTTCTCAATGTGCCCGTATATGAAATCATCAAGTTATGAACCATATATATATAATTTTTAATGGTCAATTATTCCTCAGTAAAGCTAGAAAAAATATGGGGCTCAGATATACCACAGACCAGGGTTCCCATTCTAGCTGCCTTCTTAATAGTGACGTGATTTGGGGTCAAATTATTGCACAGTTTTTATCCTCCATTTTTACAAGTCCAACCTCCCCGGTCGGCGCAGGGAACCAGGGGTGACGCCACTGTGAAGTGCATGCATGGATTGTGCATGTGCATCTATGTTGGAGCTAAACTAGGACGAGGTGAGTGAGTACCTGCCTCAGATATCATTTAAGGGGTCACCAAAAACAACAGTAATCACGATAAATAATATTTGAATGCAACATTTAAAAAAATTACAATGCAAAAATGTCCATGATAAATTAAAGATCAGATTCTGAAATAAAAATCACAGTCAGTAACAGTGCCATGTGGAGCCATGTTGGAGCCTAAGGCAGGGAGAGAAATCACTAAAATTGACCCTGTCCTTATTTAAAATTTTGACATTTTCTTTGTTATGGGTTCTTTTTTGCATTAATTATGACTTTTTAAAATATATTAAAATAGGAAATGTCTAAAACATCATGCAGTATACTTAAATATATATACAATTTTAAAATACATTAATTAATTAATTAAAGTACTATTTATCTTGACCACTGAGATGTTTAGTGCCCTCTAAATTTTGTGTCCAAGTGCACTTCCTTACTGCCCTCACCAAGTCTATGCCCTAATCAGGCGTAATTTCTCTCTATCTAAATATATATTAGTATAACTTTACATGTTACTTAAAAGTAGACTGTTTGAATTTCTTTATAGCTTCCATTTATCTGAAATCTATATATTAACACACTAAAAGCACACAAAAGAGAAGTGCATCAACCTTAGAAATTCTCGGTGCCAAAAAAATGATTAATGTGATTGTGCTCATATTTTTCAAAGTAATACCAAAAGCTAAGTAAATAAGTGGCCCACACTGAGAGTTGGCTAGGAAGAGACCTTCTATTTTTAAGAATATCTACCCAATGGCCAATTATAGTTTGCTTTTAAACATGGATTTTGAAGCCATAATAACATTCTCCTGCTTTATAGACTGGTTTTAAAGTTTTATTCTTGGCAGACTTCTCTTCCAGTAACTTGTTCCTAATACCCATAGTTCACTAAATGACAAACTTCTTACAGGAGACTGATAAGCACGTGTATGAGAGAACCTGACTGCCTGCTGAATTAGTCTGGCAATGCTGATAACACTGTACTGCAGTCTGAGTCCTGATTGAAAAAAAGGAAAAGAAAAAAGAAATCTCTGCCTCAACTTTCTTTCTGGAAGACTTGCTTACATACTGTATTTTTAGTCTTGTCATAGGAAGTGGGTGTCGATCAAGATATTTTAGGAAACGCTTGACTTTCCCTCGCTATATTGTGAGCTTTTTAATGTTTCGTTATTCAAATTAATGTCCCCACATTTGTAAAGGGAAAAAAATCAGTTGACTTTGCCTGAAGCTGCTATTTTATTTTATTATTATTTGTAAAGAGCATCTTTTACCTGGTGCCTTTGTGCTTCTGTTACGGTGTTCTTCATGCATGCAGAGAAGCCAGATAAGGAGCCAGACACAGTGGGAACAAGGATCGGAGAAATTGCTGGTTCTGAATGCAATGAGACTTAATGGCGTCTCTTAAGGGCTCAGTGCTATTACATTAAACAATGCTGTTAGAGTGTCCCAGGTGTTTGAGGGTGATTTTCTGAATTTATGCTCTAGGTAGACAGTCGATAAAAAATAAGGTCTCTCCAAAAATTTTTTATCAAATGGTAACATAGTAGCATTTAAATGTCTTCCTAGGAGAAGGTGCTGTTTCCCTTCTCCTACTCCAAAGATTTTCATTGAAGGTCTATACTCTGGCTCTCCTTTTTCCCTGCGTTCCACTGGAAATATTTGAGACTCTCTGGGAGAGCCCAGTTTTGAATATAATTTAATGGAAGGCCTGACCAAACTAAACCCATCGCACATAAACCCTTGTATTTATTAATGGCTTATTCATTACCTATCCAGGCTCTTCATTTTTCAAATTGTTTCAGATGCCATGTATTTACAATCTGAAAATTCCAGTACATGAAAGTTATTAAAGAAATATTGTATTAGCCTCCTGTGTTGATCTTGAAATATTGATCCAAAAATCAGGAGAGTAGTGATCAGTTACCAATCATGAAGATCTAGCAAGAATAGCAGGGTGAGGGTCAGGGCTATAAGTAGAAATTGCAATTGAGGTGTGAATATTTTAGTTAATAGTTAGCTTCTTTGAGTCGGAATGCAATTATAATTGCATAACAAATTTTCATATAAGTAAGCCTAATTGTCCAGGATGTGATATAACCAGGTTAAATTACATTTCTGTTCCTCCTCCCCCCTCATCCTCTGATAAAACATGCCATGACCTACATTTTTATTATTTCAATGCATTTTATCACTCTCACCCTAAGAGTAATGGTAGAGAACACATATCAGACACATTCTAAAAGTAGTAGACCATGTTTTCCAAAAATCTTGTCCAATTTAATTCTCCAAAAAATCCTAAGAAAAATAGAGTTACATTTGTCATGTATAATAGGCGTGATTTTTACTTGAAACAATTTCAGAGACGTTAAGTAACCTGTTCAAAGCACGGAGATAGCAAATCTAGAGAGGTTTAAAGGTAAATACAGTTTGGAAAAGGAGACACAAATGACATTAATTATCTATGCACAGTATGACAATTAAAATGATTAAAGTCTAGATAAAACAACCTTGAATTAGAAGCTCATTTGTCTTGAGTTAACTGGTGACCTTAAACGAACCTCCTAATTCTCTCCATGCCTCAGTTTCCTAATTTATAAAAGAAATATTTAAACTCTCTGACTCCTGGATTTCCTCCAGGTAGCAGGTCATTTCCCTCAGTTCTAAACTTGGAGATTTGATGTTGATGCCTCATGAAGACAAGTGCTCACGTTGTGACCTCCACTTGGCCGGCACTACTAAGTACCAACTGTCTCCTTCCTTGCTGGGGCAACTGAATACTGACAGGCACATAGGCACAGCTCTCACAGGAGCAGAGACTGACCACCATGAAAAGCAATGCAGCATTGTCTCTGAATGAATTATGCTAAAAGTGCATCAAATGATGAGAGGGCTTCCAAGTCATAAAATGAGTCCCTTTCCACAGAGGAGGAGCAAAGAATATAGGGTGCAGAGGAGTCCTCCCCCTAGTGGAGGAGAGAAAGCCATGAAAGTGAAGTGCTATTGGATTCATAGAGGCAATTTTTATCAGCTTGAGGAGTGATGAAAGTTGCTAGTTGTTCCATCCCCATTTAGCCCTTTGAGCTTTCACTTAAATACTAAAACTCCTTTTTGGGTTGAATGCCATTTGCTGGAGTGGTCAATTATTTGATTCACCTTGACCTATGGGCCAGAAATCTACTTGTAAGAATTTCTCTTTGTCTGGTAAAGGGATGAGCCTCGAAATACCTGCTTATGTTTACACTCTTTAATATTACGAGTTTGAGTGTCATAATAATAACAACAAGACTTACGTGTTTGTTTAAGGTGTCTGGCTCATGTCGTAAAGAACAGCAAGGAATCTTAGTCATTCTTTGGCCTGATTTTATATGAGGTATTATTAGCGTCAAGATTCATGAAACACTTACCCGAAATAAGCTGGCAAAGGAACCATTATTCAAAAAAGCTTTCCATAAAGAATTATTTGTTTTCTCAAAATACGACACATGGTATGAGAACTCAAGACTTTGACACTTCTTGGCACCATCTTTGATATATTTAATGTTTGCGGTGCCAGATTTACTTTCAGATGAAGTGTAAGGAGGAGTTGAAATAATTTAGGAATTTGGGGCATATTTTATATATTTTATACATTGTAGATATGGAAGGGTATCGATCCTACATAGGCAAGAGGTTTAGATTGCTACCGCTTACTCTTCCTGACTATGTATTCTCTGAAAATGTTATTTTTTCCTTCCTAAAGTTCCTTCTTTTCCTTTCCCTTTTCTCTATTTGAAATAAAGAGATACTTTTTCCAGATGTACATTTGTCTTATACTTTTTATTTTCTAAAGGAACACTATAGCTGACCTTACATATCTCTTCCGGGTTATCTCTCTTGCTTATCATCTCCTAGCTTCTCCATCTCAGCCTGGGGGAATCCACTAAAATTATTGCCTTGAAATTTCTCAATTATGGGGGATCCCAAACTGTCTTACTTCAAATGTTGATGATTTAAGTAGCTACTATGTCAGCTCTAAACTTGGAGATTTTATGTTGATGCCTTATGAAGACAAGTGCTCACATCGTGTCCTCCACTTGGCTGGCGCTACTAAATATCAATCATTTTGGACAACCAAAGCTGTTTTACTAAGTGGATCTTACAGAAAATCCTTGGTTTTGTTGCTGCTGATATCTGAATATTCTTATTGATCAACTGATGAAGAAGTATTCCACAGGTGAAAGTTGAACAAAAAAGATTCGAGGACACTTCAGTAGCCCCATGCAGGTTTTGTGGGTTATCCTAGTAGAATGTCATTAGTCTAATGTAAAGTACAATTAGTCCATTGAAAGATACTTCATGCTTTAGCAGCACTTTCGTATGTGAACTACTGTTGGTCCCTAACATATCTTAAGTGTTCTAAGAGAAAGGAAAAAGTAAATGCTCAACAAACTCACTCTGAAAATTAAGAAAGAAAACATATTCACATTTTTCAGTAAATTGGTAATACCAATAAGTAGTACAGATGCATGTTGTATCCATATAGGGAAGATATTGAGAAAGAATGTGAGCGCTGTGCAGTAGAAACAAAAGTAGGTGAGGAAGAGGAAAACGTCAGGGGAAAAGTCAGTAAACTGTGACATGAATCCCCTGGTAGTAGTTGCAATGATAGTATGCCCTACATCTAGTATTCACTTTGGCCATGAGCACTCTATTAATCTATTACTTTCTTTTGAAATGTGTGAAACTCGTCTCATAGGATTGTTAAAGAGGTTGAAGTAGGTAATATTAGTAAAGTAGTTAGATCAGTGCCTGGCACAACAGTTAATGTTATGTAAAGGTTGTTGATATTCCCACTATTATTGTTGGCTCTCCAGAGTGTTTATTTCCTGTGTAGATGGTTGTGTGTGTTTCTGTGTGGGTGTGGACTATTCACTAATATGCTAGTCAAATCCTGAAAGTCACTTTCATGTAACACAATAGATGTTCCCATCTTGCTTTATTCTTTCCAGTGAGCAAGGCAGCCTTGTAAGACAATGCCTGGATATTACATTTGGAGAAAGAATTTCTTCTGAATTGATTTTTTTTAATGAAAATTTAATTTTTGGACTAAGTATGAGGAAATATAGTGAGGACCACAAAAAGAATAAATTATTTGGAATAAATGAGTTGGTAGATCCTCCCTAAATCTAAAGCCATACTCAGCAACTAACATAAACATGTCTAGATATCTGGGAACTTGGAGTTCTAAATAGAAATGTGTTTCATCCTCCTTATTCTTTTGTCATAGATCTTTACTGTACCATATTAAATGAACTTACATTTGTAAATGAGTGGCATTGAGCTGGCGCTCAGTAAATGTTAATTTCTTACCCCCTTCTTTTTCTGTAAGATAGAACTCAAGTCAAAAAAGTATTTTTATTTCCATTGTTCAGAAACACCTATTGTATAAACTCCATGTGCTGAAGTCACTAATTGTGATAGATATTTGAATTGCCTTTTTATTACATCCAAAATACAGTAAATTAAACATTATGCTTTTGGCCATAGAATTTATATAAAGGCAACAATCTGCTCTCTTTAATGCTTTTTTCCTCACCGTTTTATAAAGCAGACAAAAGTATATATATATTTATCTTTTCACATGGACTATTTAGACATGTATCAGGATACAAATCCTAGAACTATTTGGGGCTTATGATCACCGAGTTAGAAGTCAATTTGACCTGAATAATCTGCTCAATTTTGTTTTACAGAGTATATCGCATTTGGCAGGTTTATATCCTGAAATGCCCAGTGGTCTTAATGACACTGATGTCTGTGGCTTTGTCATTGGAGCTGAGAAGGTAATGTTTTCAGGTGGTTTATCCCTAGGCATTTTCCATGTCCCAGCTCTGACTGTGGTTGATTTTTGCCACCTCCAGCCTAAGAACAGTATACCTTTATGTCAGCCACCAGATAACCACTTCCTGAGAGTTTCTTGGAAGAATATCTCCTTTTCCAACCTGGTTCTCCACGGGGCAAAATTTAGTTCTCACTGCTGTAACAGGCTAGGTTTGTTGTCTTTAGAAAAGCAGGGATATTAATAGGACCTGCTCCTCATATAGTAATGTTCCAGACTGTGTGCCAGACAGTGATTTTGTTTCATTAAAATAGTCTTTTCATCACAATATTTTTCCTTGAATTTGTGGCTGTTTAACAAACACTTAACCACAGTGGCTTATTGATTTGGATAAAACTGACTCATAACGAGATCATTTGGGGAATTTCTATTTGGATTTTTAAAATTATTTTAATTAAATTATAAAATTAAATAGAGTCCTCTTTTCATATTGTGAGAAATCAGATGCGATATAAAGATATGTGATGTGATTTTTCTGCCTCAATTGAGACAGGTATATATATAAATATATTTCTGATTGCAGATTTTGTTTTTTGCGAGCCATGCTCTGAATCAGGGTTGTTTCTCTGAATCTTTCAAGAGCTGTCAGTGACAGCTTGCCTGATTGACTACAGGGTGCTTCGATGTTTAGATTACCCCTGTGAGATGAATAGGAAACGGGACTTGCCGTATTTCTGAACTCAGCCATGCCACCTTTCGCTCAGGCTCTTTGTATCTCTGCAGGCAGGGATAAAATGAAGTAATTGGGAGGAGCTTTGAAGAGAGATGGCTAGGTGTGTTGGGGGAAGAAATAAGTGTGTTTGTGGTGAGAAATGTTTCTTTAAAAGCCAATAAATGGAAATGCTTCCAGTGAGAGATATACCTCAGAAGTGGTAAACAAGAGCCTGAGAAAATTGGGTATCACTGTTTCTAAATGAGGGGCACCGATTGGTTTTCTTTCTAACTGTGGAGTGTTTCAATTTTTGCATTGAGTGTGTATGTTGTAAGTTGCTAAAACTTCTAAGGGAATTATATTAGTTTGCCATTGCTGTTTAACAAACCACCCTAGAACTCATTGACTTAAAACAGCGATTACTTATTATGTCTATTACTGGAGACACAGTGCATATCCTCTGGGATCCTTTTGATCAAGGCTTGGCTCAGCTGGATGGGTTTGCTTCAGCTGGACAATTCTGCTTCTTATGTCAGGTTTTAAGCTAGCTAGCATGTCTCTGTTCCACATGTCTCTCTTTTTCTTTGGACCAAGAGGCTCAGCAGGGTAGGCTAAAATATGGCAGAACTAATTCCATTAGTCAAACTGGTCACAAAACCAAGTACAAAACAGGCGGTAGTTGAAATATAATATGCTTTATTAGGGAAAAGAATTACAAAGTTGCATGGCAAAGGGCATGGATACAAAGAAGGGTGAAAAATCAGGCCCAAAGACGCAGTCTCCAATGGGAAGATCTATGTAAGCAACTTCACAAATGTTATAATGAATTTAAGTGTGAAGTTCATACAGTGTTTCAAATGATTCTTCTCTCTGCATCTGATCATTTTGAAAGCCTTTCTTCCCAATGCACTGTCAGAGAATAGGCTGCATTCAGAACTTGGTGACTATCTGTCAACTATATTGGTGCTGAGATAACCCATGAACGTGATGCTTTGCCCACCTCCTCTCACCATCCTGCCCCAACCTGGGTAGAGAGAGAGGGCATTTAGGGAGGATGTGGAGTAGAGGAAAGGCTTTTATGCAGAATTTTATAAATATTTATTTTTTTAAAAGGTAAATTCGGGCTGATGTGAGGAAAATGAGTTCTTGACAAAGATCAAAAAATGGTTTGAGTCAGAGTGGATTTATCAAAATGCAAATATCTTAAACAAAACAGAACTTTGCAATTGCATACAGAAGCTGGTCCCTCAAAACCTACTGGGGACATTTTCTAGTTTACATAATGTAATTAAATTCAAGCCAGATGAATTCAAATTTATCCCAAAGACATTATTGGCAACATGATCCCATGTGGGGAAAAGGCTGAGGAAGTAGCATGTTTGGGGCCCAGGAGAGAATTAGAAAATCATATCTAAAGCTCACAGCAATTGTTTGCAAGGATTCCTCTGTAGCACTGTTCAGCAGCCATGGGGAGAGAACTGGGAACCTTTCTGGAACTAGTATTCACTCTAAAACCTATCTGTGTCTTTGGACAGGAGAAAAAGTTTCAGTTTCTGCCCACAGGAGTAGCAAGTGTGCCTTTCTCATGGGGCTCTAGTAGCCGTAAAGAATAATGTTTCTTTTTGCTTTGTGTAATTATGATTTGTAAACATCACTTGTACATATTCTTGGTTCAACTTTACTTTTTCTGATAATTGCTAATGCTACACTTAGAAATTATATTTCCAGAATCTCATAAAAAGTTTATTTTTTAGTTATCTCTAAATTACATTAAATACCTTAGGTAAGGTAAACATGATCATCAATAGAAAAATGATCAAGGGATGGGAAGACAAATTCACAAAATTCCTTTAATCATTAACTTATCTTAATAAAAGAATAATAAATACAAATAATGAAAGAATGCTAGTTGTTGCGTATCGAGTTTAACACACACATATGTCGTTCTTTTTTAAAGGATATTCAGGGCTGGTTATGGTGGAGTAAAACTGAGCAGTCGCACACAGTGCTCATGTGATGTGATTGTAAATTGGCACAATCTTTTGAGAGAGCAGTTGAACAGTATGTACCAAAATTATTTGCAGCAATTTTACCCTTTAACCTAGTAATTACATTTCAAGGCTTTATCCAAGGAAGCAATAAGTAATACGCACAAAAACTAATGGAGGAGGATGTCCTTTGCCATTCTATATTTAACAATGAAAATTTGGAAAATATCTAAGGGTCCAAAATAAAAGAATGTTTATGTAAATATGACACACTCATAATATAGGGTATAATTAAATAATTAACATATTTTGCGTAATTTCAATGACAGAAGATTTTGATTGTATAATATACAAAAAATTTGAAATACAAAGAAATACTATAAAATTTTAATATGTAAAAAATGTGCATCGCAATATATTAAACTATATAATTGACTATCTGAAAGAAAATACTATTAGTAGTATTTGTGTAAGGAATTATGAGTACCTATTTTCTTCTTTACATTATTTTTAAAAAATTTTCAAATTTTTGAAAAAGAGCATGTCTTAATTTTATAACTACAGGAAGACGCTATTTATACAAATGAGCTCCAGAAAGAAATGTGTACTAATTATAGCTCAGACAATCTAAAAATTTACTCTAGAAGGATATTCTTAAATCAATAAGAAAATGATTTCCTGTCATTGAATACTTTGTATATTTCAGTATAAAATTTAATTTGGGGGAATACAAAAACAAACATCCATGAAGGAGGAAATAATGTACAAATAACCAAAATCGTCATGATAAATTATGGAAGACTTCGATTTGGAAATTAGATACAATATAGGGTCTTAATTGCTAAAGAAATAGCCAGGAGGAGTTCAACTTCTCAGAGGTGTAAATAGGTTTACTGAGAGTTTACACTGTTTTTGGAATAATAAATAAAAGCAGTACTTTCCAAGCCCTCCTTTATCCCCCACTTTCTTCATTTTTTTATTTTTATTTTTAATTTTTTTAGGTAGCAGAGGCAGTTCCTCACTGGCCATAACTTTCAAATGACCTTGGGAAGTAGCAGGTGGTGGTGCCAAGAATGAAATCTCTCGGCTGATTTAGGAAACAGGTGCCAATTCTTGCTGCAAATACTTTGCAACCCTCCATTAAAGAGTTAATAAAAAAGGAAACATAAGTGACACAGAAGCAAAAGATATTCAAAGCCCACCCCTTATCCAGATGAATTTACTTGATTTTCCCTGAGTACTTTACAGTTTTGACAATTTCCTGCTTCTTGAATCGCTCCTTATGTGATGGAGCTGGCTTACACTCTCTTGCAAGAGTAAATTATGCTCATCTCTTCTCAGGTTATGTCATTTGTACTTATACCATGAAATTGATGTGTTGGTGGGAGTATTTTAACTGTAATGATTGACAAATGATACAAGTCAGGGCTTTGCCTCTCTAGAAAGCCAGTTGTTTTTTACCAGCATAGTATTACCTGGACCTATCCTCTCTGTTTTAGACCCTTAGTTTGACTGCCAGATGTCATTCTATTTCCCTGTTTCAAAAATATTATATACATCATATCCAAATTTGTTAACTTTTCCCCTAAACTGGACATCTTTAAAGTTCTCTAAGTACCTATTTCAGTGACAGGTACTGAACTGGGAAAGCCAAAATCATGTTATTCTTAATTACATCTACTCCTTCATCAACCCCATCACTGCCCATCATCATTTATCTAGTCAACAAAATCTCGTAACTATTTCCCTAATCACTCCTCTCTATCTCTGCACCTACCGTAATATTTTTCCTGAACATTTTTACTTCTTTGTGACTAATCTTTGGGCTTTGCGATTCCACGGAATAGGGACTCTCCTCCCTATTTCCCATCTCCTCTTTCCGTCAGAGCATCCCATTGGCCTCCATTTTTAAAGTTGTTGTCTTCATTTGACTCCTGTTTTGTTTTTTTTTTGATTCCAACTTTTATTTTAAGTCTGGGGGTACATGTGTAGGATGTGCATGTTTGTTACATAGGTCAATGTGTGCCATGGTGGTTTGCTGCACAGATCATCCCATCACCTAGGTATTAATCCCAGCATCCATTAGCTGTTCTCCCTGATGCTCTCCCTCCTCTCACCACCCCTACCCTCTGACAGGTCCCAGTGTGTGTTGTTTCCCCACTATGTGTCCATGTGTTCTCATCATTCAGCTCCCACTTATAAGTGAGGACATGCAGTATTTGATTTCTGTTCCTGCTTTAGTTTGCCGAGAATAGTAGCATTCAGCTCCATCCATGTCCCTGAAAAGGACATTATCTTGTTCCTTTTTATGGCTGCATAGTATTCCATGGTGTATATGTACCACATTTTCTTTATCCAGTCTATCATTGATGGCCATTTGGGTTGACTCCATGTCTTGGCTATTGTGAATAGTGCTGCAGTGAACATACATGTGCATGTATCTTTACAATAGAATGATTTATGATACTTTGGGTATATACTCAGTAATGCGATTGCTGGGTGAAATAGTATTTCTGCCTCTAGGTCTTTGAGGAATTGCCACAGTATCTTCCACAATGGTTAAACTAATTTACACTCCCAGCAAGTGTAAAAGCATTCCTTTTTCTCCACAACCTCACCAGCAGTTGTTGTTTTTTGACTTTTTAATAATATCCATTTGGACTGGCGTGAGATGGTATCTACTGTAGTTTTGATTTTCATTTCTCTAATGATCAGGGATGGTGGGCTTGTTAACATATGTTTGTTGGCTGCATGTATGTAGTCTTTTGAGAAGTGTCTGTTTGTGTTCTTTGCCCACTTTTTAATGGGATTGTTTGTTTTTTTTCTTGTAAATTCATTTAAATTCCTTGTAGATTCTGGATATTAGACTTTTGTCAGATGGATAGATTGCAAAATAATTTCTCTCATTCTGTAGGTTGTCTCTTTATTCTGATGTAGGTTCCTTTGCCGTGCAGAAGCTTCTTAGTTTAATTAGATTCCATTTGTCAATTTTTGCTTTTGCTGCAATTGCTTTTGGAGTCTTCATCATAAAATCTTTCACGGGCAAAGACTCCGGTTTTTAACAGAGAAACCCATTCCAAAGAGAAGACTAAGAGGCTTGAACTTTCCAGGCATAAAAGCACAAAACAGTAAATATCTTTTATTTTCTCTTTCCAATTTTATTTTTGTTGTGCTAAAATACATTATAACAAAATTTACCATGTTAACCACTTTTCACTGTACAGTTCAATGGTATTAAACATATTCATAATGTTGTGCAACCATTACCACCTTTATCACCTTAACCCTTTTCATCTTGTAAAACTGAAATAAAATCCCCATTAAATAATAACTCCCCATTTTTCTCTCCCACATCTCTAGCAACCACCCTTCTACTTTCTGTCTCTATGATTTTGACTACTGTAAGTACCTCATAAGAGTGGAATCATACAGTATTTGTCTTTTAGTGATTGGCTATTTCATTTAGCATGTTCTCAAGATTCTTCTATGTTGCAGCACATCAGAATTTTCTTCCTTTTTAAGGCTGAATGATATTCCATTGTGCATATGCATGCTACATTTTGGTTATCCAGTCATCTGTCAGTGGACACTTGGGTTTCTTCCAGATTTTAGCAATTGTGAATAACACTGTTATGAACATAGGTGTTCAAGTATCTCTTCGCAACTCTATTTCATTTCTTTTAGAAACTGAATTGAAAGTGAAATTTCTCAATCATACGGAAATCCCATTTTTAATTTTTGAAGAATCACCATACTGTTTTCCACAATGACTACACTGTTTTTACATTCCCACCAACAATGCACAAGTGTTTCAATTTCTCCTCATCTTCATCAATACGTTATTTTCTTTTTTCCCACTGTAATGCATGTGAAATATCTCATTTTGTTTTGATGTGCATTTCTCTAATGTTTAGTGATGTGAGCATCTTTTCATATGCTTATTCACCATTTGCATATTATCTTTGGAAAAATATTTATTCAAGTTCTTTGTCCGTTTTCTAATCAGCTTGTTTTTTGTTGTTGTTGTTAAGTTTTAGGAGTTCTCTCTATATCCTGGATATTAATCTATTATCAGATATATGATTTGCAAATATTGTCTTCCATTCTGTGAACTGCCTTTCTACTCTGCTGGTAGTACCTTTTGGAGAACATTTTAAAAATATTTTTATAAAGTTGTGTTTGCCTAGTTTTTCTTTAATTTCCTGTGCCTTTGTTGTGATATCCAAGAAATCATTGCCAAATCCAATGTGATGAAATTTTGTCCTATGTTTTCTTCTAAAAGCTTTATATTTCTAGTTCTTATATTTAAGCCTTTAATCCATTGTGACTTAATTTTTTACATGGTTTTAGGTTACAGTACATTTACATTCTTTTGCTTGTAGATATCCAGTTTTCCCAGCACCATTTGTTGAAGAGATTATTTGTTCCCCATTGAATTGTCTTACCACCCTTGTCAAAAGTAATTTGACCGTCTATGTGAGGGTTTATTTCTGGGCTTTCTATTCTATTCCATTGGTTTATATGCCTTAATGCCAATATCACCCTGTTTTGAATACTGTAGCCTTGTAGTATGTTTTAAAATCAGTAAGTGTGAGTCCTCCATCTTTGTTATTTATTTTCAAGATTGTATTTGCTATTTATGGTCTTACTTAGTTTTTTAACCATTGCTTCCCCTCCCTCCCCCATCCTGATGGTCTTGTCTCTTGGTCTCAGGAAGATGCTCTTCCTGGCTGTATGTTGTCACCCTTCTTGGCTCTTCTTGCTATCTCTATTTTATTCACATTCTACTTTCTTGATTTTTTTTCACATCTTTCTTCAACTCTTCGAGCTTCTTTAAGTTAATTGTGACGAAGTCTTTGTCTAGTAGAGTTGTCATCAAGTCTTTTTTTAGGAACAGTTTCTGTTGACTTATTTTTTCCTTTTGAATGTTCCACACATTTCTGTTTCTTTTTATGCCTTGTGATTTTATTTTCTTGCTAAAAACTGGACATTTAAATCTAATAATGTGGCAACTCTGAAAATTCTATTATCCCCTTCCCTAGGGCTTGCTGTATTATATATTTATTGCCTATTGTTTTTGTTTTGTTGATTGTTTTAGGCTGTGCCTCTGCCAAGGATCAACCAGAGGCGCAAATTTAAGGCTTCCTCAGATTTTTTTTTATTATTATACTTTAAGTTCTAGGGTACATGTGCACAACGTGCAGGTTTGTTACATATGTATACATGTGCTGTGTTGGTGTGCTACACCCATTAACTCGTCATTTACGTTAGGTATATCTCCCAATGCTATCCCTCTCCCCTCCCCCCACCCCACACCAGGTCCCAGTGTGTGATGTTCCCCTTCCTGTGTCCAAGTGTTCTCATTGTTCAGTTCCCACCTGTGAGTGAGAACATGCGGTGTTTGATTTTTTGTCCTTGCGATAGCTTGCTGAGAATGATGGTTTCCAGCTTCATCCATGTCCCTACAAAGGACATGAACTCATCATTTCTTATGGCTGCATTGTATTCTATGGTGTATATGTGCCACATTTTCTTAATCCAGTCTATCATTGTTGGACATTTGGGTTGGTTCCAAGTCTTTGCTATTGTGAGTAGTGCCGCAATAAACATACGTGTGCATGTGTCTTTATAGCAGCATGATTTATATTCCTTTGGGTATATACCCAGTAATGGGATTGTCAAATGGTATTTCTAGTTCTAGATCCCTGAGGAATCGCCACACTGACTTCCACATGGTTCAACTAGTTTACAGTCCCACCAACAGTGTAAAAGTGTCCCTATTTCTCCACATCCTCTCCAGCACCTCTTGTTTCCTGACTTTTTAAGGATCGCCATTCTAACTGGTATGAGATGGTATCTCACTGTGGTTTTGATTTGCATTTCTCTGATGGCCAGTGATGATGAGCATTTTTTATGTCTCTGTTGGCTGCATAAATGTCTTCTTTTGAGAAGTGTCTGTTCATATCCTTCGCCCACTTTTTGATAGGGTTGTTTGTTTTTTTCTTGTAAATTTGTATGAGTTCGTTGTAGATTCTGACTATTAGCCCTTTGTCAGATGAGTAGATTGCAAAAATTTTCTCCCATTCTGTAGGTTGCCTGTTCACTCTGATGGTAGTCTCTTTTGCTGTGCAGAAGCTCTTTAGTTTAATTAGATCCCATTTGTCAATTTTGGCTTTTGTTGCCATTGCTTTTGGTGTTTTAGACATGAAGTACTTGCCCACGCCTATGTCCTGAATGGTATTGCCTAGGTTTTCTTCTAGGGTTTTTATGGTTTTAGGTCTAACATTTAAGTCTTTAATCCATCTTGAATTAATTTTTGTATAAGGTGTAAGGAAGGGATCCAGTTTCAGCTTTCTCCATATGGCAAGCCAGTTTTCCCAGCACCATTTGTTAAATAGGGAATCCTTTCCCCATTTCTTGCTTTTATCAGGTTTGTCAAATATCAGATAGTTGTAGATGTGTGGTATTATTTCTGAGGGCTCTGTTCTGTTCCATTGGTCTATATCTCTGTTGTGGTACCAGTACCATGCTGTTTTGGTTACTGTAGCCTTGTAGTATAGTTTGAAGTCAGGTAGCGTGATGCCTCCAGCTTTGTTCTCTTGGCTTAGGATTGACTTGGCAATGCGGGCTCTTTTTTGGTTCCATATGATCTTTAAAGTAGTTTTTTCCAATTCTGTGAAGAAAGTCATTGGTAGCTTGATGGGGATGGCATTGAATCTATAAATTACCTTGGGCAGTATGGCCATTTTCACTATATTGATTCTTCCTATCCATGAGCATGGAATGTTCTGCCATTTGTTTGTATCCTGTTTTATTACGTTGAGCAGTGGTTTGTAGTTCTCCTTGAAGAGGTCCTTCACGTCCCTTGTAAGTTGGATTCCTAGGTATTTTATTCTCTTTGAAGCAATTGTGAATGGGAGTTCACTCATGATTTGGCTCTCTGTCTGTTATTTGTGTATAAGAATGCTTGTGATTTTTGCACATCAATTTTGTATCCTGAGAATTTGCTGATGTTGCTTATCAGCTTAAGGAGATTTTGGGCTGAGACAGTGGGGTTTTGTAGACATACAATCATGTCATCAGCAAACAGGGACGATTTGACTTCCTCTTTTCCTAATTGAATACCCTTTATTTCTTTCTCCTGCCTGATTGCCCTAGCCAAAACTTCCAACACTATGTTGAATAGGAGTGGTGAGAGAGGGCATCCCTGTCTTGTGCCAGTTTTCAAAGGGAATGCTTCCAGTTTTTGTCCATTCAGTATGATATTATCTCAATAGATGCAGAAAAGGCCTTCGACAAAATTCAACAGCGCTTCATGCTAAAAACTCTCAATAAATTAGGTATTGATGGGAAGTATCTAAAAATAATAAGAGCTATTTATGAGAAACCCGGTTTTTGTTTTTGTTTTTGTTTTCTGAGCCTGTGCCTTTCCCTAGGAATGCACAGTTGACTTTCTAAATTTCCCATTTATTTAGTTGTTTCCCTAGTCTTTAATGTCTGACTCCAAAAAGAAGAAATGTAAAATCATCAAAGGAGGGAAAAAATGGTTGCTGATTTGTTACATCCCCTGGAACTCATTTCAACTGGGGACGGTGGGTTCGTAACAATGGAGGGAAGTACAACAGCAATGACTACCCCACTCTTTGTCTGTAACTCTGTGATCAGAAACAGTCATCAGTGATCAAAGCACATATTCCCAGTATTTGGAGGACAAAGTCATTTTTTCTACCCTGGTTCCTATGAGCTATGTGCAAGTTATTTCAGGAGCAGGTGCACAGCTGCCTGTCATGGGGCTGTGTTGGGGAGGGGGTGCTGCTACTCTAAGAGCTAAAATTGGTAAAAATTAACTCCACTTTACTGTCCAAGCATTCTCCTGGAAGTTTGAAGCCTTCAGTAGACTCCAGAGTTCCAAAAGAGTTACATCAAACAGATTCTGCTAGTGCAATTGTTGTGTAGGTGGGGAGACAGACTCCTGGTGCTTTCTACTCTGCTACTTCCCAGGATCCTCAGTAGTAAATTTCTTTCTTGTGTTAATATAATTACTTCAAATATACAGAAGTTAACATTATGCTGTTAAGGTATGACTAATAATGATGTAATGCTCTTTTTCGTAACATTTTATTCTGGTTATGAAATAGGTAATAACTCTATCTTCAAGAAAGTCCTTTGTCCTTGTTCATAATCAAAATGCAGGCATTAAGTCCCATGACAGGAATGGCCTGGGGATTCTCTCATTTAGTGCATTCATCTGTGTCTCTATCCCACTAAGTTATCTCCTTCTAATATCTGTTATTACATACAACAAGGCCAGAAATCTACAAAATGAGTACATGTTGTTACAGTTCCCTCATGCTTAGAATGTACTTATGTGAATAATTACAACAAATTAGGACAATGTAAAATAAGAGCATTCTTTTAATTTTTGGCTAGAATTTCTGATAAAGGGTACATCATTTGGATATGCTATGAATGTTCAAGATAATATAAAATACTACATGCATTCTTGTGCTTTATTATTATAAAGAAATTTAACTTCTTTAATTACTAAAGCGTTCCGAAAGAACGGTCATATTTGTCTTTAAATATTTTCAATTACCATTTCATATATTCATATCACAATATATAATCCTTTCTCTTCTTTCTTCTCAATCTTCTCTACCCTCTCCCTCTCCCACCCCCCACCTTCACTCCCTTCCCATTCACCACTCATCAATTCATTCATCCATCCACCCACTCATCTGTATACTAGGTGTATATTGGGCACCTACTGTGAATCAAGCTCACGAGACCCTGGAGATGTAGTGGTGACTCTGGCTCTGTCTTCAGGAGTCTTAGTCTAGAAAGGAACTGGCAAGTATGGAGTCAATGATAACAAATGGTATTATTGGTAAGAAGGGTGTGCTAAGGAAGCATGTAAAAGAGTTATCAGCAACAAAATCAAATGCTATAGAAGAAATAGTGTTCAATCTTGGAAAAAAAGAATGAGTAAAATTTGTCAGAGACAAGTGGCAGTTGAGCTAAAAAGAGAAAGAATGAGTAAAATTTGTCAAAGACAAGTGGCAGTTGAGCTAAAAAGATAAATGTATTTTGTGGGATGATTACACAAACCTAAGACACATGTATAGCTTCAGTCTTGTTTAAAGGTGGCTATCTCACACTGTCCTTGCATTTCTCTAAGATCTGTGATTTCCGTAAGACTCTGAATTGACAATATTTGCTATCAAATTCTGTTTCAATTTAGGCTCAGACAGAAATAGCTAGGGTGTGCACATGCGTGTGTGAGGGTGGGGGGGGGGTTGCACACACATTATTTACCTACTTTTCATGAATGAAAGCAATGAATTAGATTTGAAAAGACCTTATATTTTATAGCTACACTAAATATGGCCATTGAGCTCACAACTTGAGTCAAGTACTGGATTAGGTAAGATTTTATATTAATTGAACCTCATCTGGCTGTCTTCTTTACCCATAGCCACAAATCCTTTCCAGTACATTGGTTCAACTACAAACAGTGTTTCCAGTAAATACAATTTTAACTATGTGCTCTTGACTTCAAGGATCTCCACTACTTTATTTCTCCTTCTAACTAATTATATCCTCTCATTCTCCCTTTGCTCCGTCTGAAATACCTTCTTGTCAGTTTCAACTATTCTATCTTACTCTTCTTGACCTTCCTTATTTATCTCTATTCTCCATGCCATAACTGCATCCATAGTGGGCCTTGCATAGTGGTTTAATAAATGTTCTCTGTTCTACTGCAGTATCTCCCTCAAGATTTGCATCTTAAAGCAGATATATAGTGAGTTATCAGAAATTGAAATAAAGGACAAAATCAGTGAGTCCACATTACTATGGCATGATCCTACTCTTCCCTCAAACACAAACTCATCTTTAAAATTTGTTCTGACTGTGCTTTAATACATGAACCAAAGTCATAATTTCAGGTTCCATCACATCAATAAGTACATTGTCCTGTACCCATAACAGGTAGGCAATAATTGTGGTATGTGTCAAAAGTAAATGTTCTTCATTACTCTAACCATAAAATGACCATCAAAACGTACGCTAAAAACGTAAGGAATACATTACTCTCATCATTTCTGTGTAAATCTTCACAAATTAACAGTGGAGGATAGACATTAAAAGAAAACAGGTTTTCATCTGGAGATCTGAAAGTCATTATTTGTTTGCTGCAGAAACCATTGTTATCAATCCCATAACTATTAGTTCACTTCCCAAATGCCCTGGATTCTCCCAGTATGACTGACTTACCCTTTTTTCGTTTAGGCCACTATCTTTGCCTTCATCATAATGCTGCTCTCTTCTTTTCTCTTCTTTACATGTAGTCGAAAGGCTGGTATACAGTACTTGACCATGGCTCTTACAGTTTCAGTCTACTGAATCTCTTCCAATTAATTAAAGGTGTAAAAGCAGATATTACTATGGGAGGAACAGACACATATGAAAGTTGCCACAGGGAAAACGTGAGATAATTAAGAAGGTACATATAAAAGAAACTTTTGAATAACCAAAGCCTACCTAGCCTACATGTAAGATGTGCCTCTCTGTCTTTCTATCCAGTGCACATTCTCTCTCTCTCTGTCTCTCTCTCTTTCTCTCTCTCTCTCTGTTTGTGTGTGTGTATGTGTATGCGTGTGCATGCACGCATGCACTTATGTGTATCCCTATTTCTTCCTCTTTCTATTTTTTTTCTTTTTGGTGCTTATCCATCTTGCACATGAGTCTATATTACCTGAGTCTGTACTACCCACTAGCTCCAGGGCCCATCACCAATTGACATGTCCCTTCTCCATCTCTTAGTTTATGTTTTTGAGAACAAACATGATTGTCTCAGTTCATCTTTTCAAGCTAGGCTGCACAAGTCATGGGTCTCAGAAAATCCCATTTAGAAGCCATCCTAATCAAATCAGTTATGTCCAGGAGTGAGTAAGCCCTGTGTATTTCATATGAAATAGGCATTTCCCCAGAGAGGAGAATGGCTTGGCAGCTGCTCTGAAATACATCAAAGTTACCTATATTTTTCCATCAGTATTGATCCCTTACTTATATTTCTAGCAAAGTCAGTCAGTAAAATCTATAACACACACACTCAAATGCTCTCTCTCTGTCTCTCTCTCACACACACACAGATTTTATGTGTATGAGGGGATTATACATGCATATCCTTTCAGAAATTGCTGCTTTTATATTCTAAAACATTAGAACCAACTTATTTAATGAAAATATTACTGTACTTATAAAGACTCTCATTTTGGAAACTTCAGAGAAAAAATAAAACATTTCAGGCCACTGCAGATATCCAAGACTTTATTTACTTGAGACAGCTATAGGCAATCTCAGTCTAAGGATATGTCTCAATGCTAGAAGATCTTTAAAAGCAGGGGCATCCATAATGTGACAAATTATTCAGGAAAGTTGTAGGCGGGAGAGAAGTGGACAATTGGAAAAAATAAGCTTGAGAGCCAGAAATGTAAACTTATACCACAACGTGCATATAAATCTAAAAACTTATGGTATTTTCCTCATGGTGTCATTTCTTCCATGCTTCAGTGCCATTCTGTGTGTGACATAGAATTCAGTGCACACAGCACGGTGACTCCATCATTTGAAGGCTAAACTGGGTCAGTTGTCAAACACTCAACTGTTCAGTTTTCATTCTTGTATTCAATGCTCAGCTTCCATGGCAGCTAAAAACATTAATTTACTCTAAAAGTGGTTGGATTGGTGATTTCCAACTAGACAAGCCCAGCCATGCAAAATATCTTTTTCATTCTTGCTTGCCATGTTTCATTGGCTGGCATGTAGACAGCAAACCTGAGCAAGGAAAACTGTGGCTTGTACCAGAGATTACAGCATTATTGCATATGTTTATCTCAAAGTCACTGGTTTTATGAGAGCTTTATTTCCACTGAATACTTATTGGTTAACCATTCTACATTTTGAATCCATAACTGTGAGGCCCGTTACTTCCCTGAAGATCCTTTGCGGTTTTTCAAATATTTGTTGCAGTTCACGATTTCCCTCAAACTACTTCACCTACCTAATACTATACCACTCTCCCCTGCCTTTCCTTGTTGAGCATCTTCTAGCTCTTGTCTCCACACTGCTTTATCCTCTGGGTCTTTGCATAAGCTGTTAACCATGCCCAGCATACTCTTCCCATATCTTTGTCTGACTAATTTCTGATGAATCTCAAATCAACCTCATTCTTTATATTAGATGTCAAATTCTCGAAAGCCCTTCTCCAATCTCCCTGATTATCCATCTTTCCCTGCTTTTCTCCGCATTTTCAACAGACTGTTGTAGCCGTTGATCCACCTTCCATTGCAGTATCTCATTCTTTGGGAAACTGTAAGCTCCAGGATGCCAAAAATCTATCTCAGTTACTCCAGTATCCCTGGCCCCTCTCACAGTGCTTGACAAATGGATGTTCAATGACTATGTGTTAGAATAGTGAATTAATGAAAAAATTTTAGTGTCTTCCAAATTAAGTGTTGGACTTGAAAGCAGGTGGTAAACCACTTGGTTACACCAAAGCAGAAATTAAAATGTACTTACTGTTCACAGTTTCTGAAGGGTAGATGCTACATATTTCTCAGCATCACAGATTTTTCCAAGGCAAAGTTGTTGTTTTTTCCTCCAGAGAGTATGATTTTATTTAACTAAAACAATACACTTTATTATTTTATTTATGGGAAATGCCTACTTCATATGAAATACACAGGGCTTACTCACCCCTGGACACTTATTGCCTCTAATATATAATGTTATATATTATAGGCCTAAAGCACACGATATTCATTTGAAAGGATTTCTCAAGAAGTTTTAAACACCAATACTATGGAAGTTCCTCAAAGCTGATGTATTTGTTCATTCTCAAATTAATTAGGGTCTTTTTCTCCTTTAGAAAACTTTTCACTATATAGAAACCCTTGTGAGGCCTTTATTTTCTTTTCAAAGTAATGACACCCCTAGAAAAGATAAAATGCTGAGTTATTACCTTTGTTATAGAGAAAGAGAAGAACATCATGATTGAATATCTCCTGGGCGACCTGACAGCTTGGAGCCATCACTGTTACTCAGGCAGAGTACGCAGACCAGGGTGTCCATTTAAATCTTGGGTTTTTCTTTCCTCAGACTAATTCCAAAATCATCAGGTTTCTGGAGAGAAGGTGAACTTTTTCTCTAAATTGTTCATCAATTTCAAGAGCTTTTGGGGGAGTTACCATATTCTTGTCTTTGGGAAATTTGTCTTATTTGTTTACAGGTACTTGAGACTTAATTTTATACTACCAAGCATTTGTTGAGTACCTACTCAGTGACAGTGACACAGACACTGATGGAGATTAGCATGCAGGATGTTTATGAGGGAGGGCTCTAGGTCAGCACTGTGGAAGGGAGAAGAGGAAGTTGAGCTGTTATGTAGAACCACAGGCATCTTTCTGTGTTCTAGAGGTTGAATGGTCCAGCTTGTAAAAAGGTGCCCCAGGTTGGTCCAAGATGAATAGGCCTTTTCAATCCCATATTGATCACTGGATATGGTCCACGACCAAGGGCCAAAACCTTGACAAGGTGGCTTTCCGCAGCTGAGATGATACCTCTAGGGGTTGACAGTAAAAGGCTGTCTGTCTATAACTTTTAGCACCTTAGCAACATGTCTGTCATTTTAGAGAGATCTGGATAGTGTATTGTAGGCAGGCGTTATGAGATGAGATGATAAGTGGCAATAAAATAGATGTGACATATTAATTTTGCCAAATGAGATTTTACATTAAAAACAAGAAAAGAGAACTAGTAAGATCCAAGTGATAAATGGCATTAGTCTTGAGGCCTAGGGAAAGTAGTCACTAATGGTAAGTATGGCGCTCAAGGAAAGCTTCTGAGAGGAGGTGCCATGAGTGGATACCTTGAGGATGAGCAGCATTTCAGAAGGTTGAGACAGTGGAGAAGAGCTTTACAGGGTAAAGAGAAAGCATGATACCAGGCAGAGAGAAATGGTATTGGTAGATGAATTGTAGAAGTTTGATTATGAAGCAAAGAAAGAAGGTTAGAGATAGTAGTGGAAAGGAAGAATGGACGGAGCAGCTGAATCCAATAGGAGAGATGTTTGAATATTATCCTGAAGATATTAGAAAATAAAAAAGGGAAGAAAGGCCAAGCACAGTGGCTCACGCCTGTAATCCCAGCACTTTAGGAGGCTGAGGCAGGCAGGTCACGAGGTCAGGAGATCGAGACCAACCTGGCCAATATGGTCAAACCCTGTCTCTGCTAAAAACACAAAAATTAGCTGGGCATGGTGGTGCATGCCTGTAATCCCAGCTACTCGGGAGGCTGAGGCAGGAGAATTGCTTGAACCAGGAAGTCAGAGATTGCAGTGAGCCGAGATCGCGCCACTGCACTCCAGCCTGGTGACAGAGCGAGACTCTGTCTCAAAAAAAAAAAAAAAAAAAAAGGGAAGAAAATGCTCTTGCAATCATAATTTTAAGCCATTATGACTTTAAATTTAAGTGAGATTCAATTTTTATCACTTGGGTAGTACCTGAAAAAAGCTAGAAAAAAAGGAAGAATCTGAGAAAATTGGATCTGCATTCTCTCATGACTATTATTGGTTGAAGCTGAGTGACAGACACCCCCTTGAGAGTTGACACGCACTCTTCACTCCTCCAAAGTGTCTTATCCTCTCTATAGATATATAATGAGCCCATCCTATGAGGCTGTATTACTTCTCTCACCTCTCTATGTTGGTTCTTGCATTGATTGATGACCTTCACTCATTCTCACATTATCACTTCATGGGTAAGGAAACAAGCCCCAAATGGGATACAGGCTTCCAAGATCCTATATCTGTCATCTCAGCTGAATTCTAGACCACCTTGTCATCAATTTAAGTAATACTATTCAGAAGTTTCATTGTTAAAGCTAGACTATAAAGTTCCATCATGTATTAGCCGTCTATTGATGTGTAAAAATTATTACCCCAAATTTAGAGGTCTAAAACAACAGTAAAGGTTTAACATCTCACACAGTTGTTGTAGGTTGGGAATCTGGGAGCTGCCCAGCTGGTGGTGCTGACTGGGAGTCTCTCGTGAAGTTGCACTAAAATATTGATCACGGCTGCAGGTATGTGAAGGCTTGGCGCAGTTTGAAGAATCCCCTTCCAAGGTAGCTCATTCACATACATGGCAAGTTGGTACTGGCTTTGGCTGGAGTTTTCACCTCCTTGCCATGTGTACCTCTTCACAGGGCTTCTTGAGTGTCCTCATAGCATGGCAGGTGGCTATTCCTAAAGTGTATGATACAAAAGAGAGAAGCAAAAGCCACTTTGTATTTTATGACCTAACCATTAAAGTCACACTCAGTCATTTCATAATGTTCTGCTGTTTACACGGATCAGCCCTAGACTATGGATAACATTTAAAAATGATGCTAAATGTAAATAAATTATATTTAAAATATACACACATTAAACCAGTCTTTCAAAAATATGACTCACAGAGAGGATCAATACTACCATTGAATTATCATTTGCTTTGTTCTCTCAGTTAAATGTAACTTTTGCTAAACTGCTTTCTAGTAGTCAGTGAAAAAGCCCAGATTTCTTATGAATTGTGTTCTATATTTAGTCAGTACTGTTCTTGATAGTGCTCTAAGCATCAGTATTCATGAAAATAATATAAAGAAAAGTATGACCTTTTATTTCAAATACCTGATCTGTGCATAGAGTTTAAAACAATTTCTCAGTTGGAGATGGATTAGATATTTATGTTTCCCATGATTTTATAATTTTAAATATGACATGTGAGGGTTACCTTCGTATAAGTAGCAGTAATAACGTCCCACTGCATAAAAGTTCACTACCACAAAGGTGAATTTTTGTTTACGTTTTGAAGATACTTTATAAGAGGCTATGGGTAGCGTTACCAGTACAGAGAAATCCAGTTGATCAGATAGCAGCAAAACTAATGAAAAGCATCATGGAAGTGACAGCAAGATTAATTAAGTTCCTCCAGTTGTATTCACGTGTAGCTGTGCAGAGTTCCTTTGGGTAACACTGCAGTTAAATAGTATTCATGGTGACAAATACTGCACATTTCCAGAACTGACACTTTTGAGTCAAGGGTAAAAATCGCATCCGGTCATTTTATCCACCAAAAGGATCAGAGATGAGCCTTCAGGATTATTAGTATGTTTGAGCATAGTAAAGATGAGATTGAGAGACAATTAAAAGAATGTTGAAACTGTAATATTTTGTTTTCCCATTACACACTTCCTTTATGTATTTCAGACATTTTGACAGAGGAAGCCAAACAAATTTCCACCTACTGTATTTGACTGGAGGCACAGAATTATGCACACTTGGAAACACTTTCAATTATTTTGTGAATTCTTGCAACACTGGGGCACAGTTGCACTGTCTCTCTGCTCACTCTATATAGTTGTTATCACAGTAGATATAAAAATGGAATGTTCATGACCTAAAGCATCCAAATTTACTGGAGCTGCACTCAATTTATCATTGAAGAATCTCTTTTTAAAAGGCAAAATAAGAAATTCAATATAATGCTGTTTACTTCTTTCATTTTGTTTGCAAACATATTTGTGGTGGGTCTGGGTCTGGGAGGGCTGATTCTGAAATAGCTGCCCAGGAACCATAAATGAATTTTATTTTAAGAAAAATTGGAAACCTCTGGAGTGTATAAGGTCTTTCAGCCTGCTACACAAGATATATTAACTCATGTTATTGTGTCACCAAATGTCTTTGGAGGCATATTATTATATTTCTGTCCTTGGAAATACTTCGAAGTTCATTTATGTATTCATTCAGCAAACACTTCCTGCACTGTCTGTCAAATAAAATTTAAGCCATTTTCCTCGAATGGGGTATCTCATCCAATATGGCATCTGTGTTTTCTTCTCCAACCTTACATTGCTTGAAGATCTTTTGAGAAACTTACCCTTTAATAATAATTTGTCCTTGGTCTCCCAGACGCATCATTCACAGTCCCATTCTTGTTCATTTGTCAGCTCTTTCTGCATTACATCATTCCAGGTCAATATTAAAGACAGGGCTTAAGTTCCACCACTTGTAGCCTCTCAGGATTGCCTGAATCCCTTCATAATATCATCTTTTACCAGACCCTTATACACATCTCCCAGAGTATTCATTTGTTACTTTATGTTACCTTTGTTTTTAGTTATATTTTTGGATACATGCTTCATTTCCTCCACTGAGATACTAAGTGCTTTGAAAAACAGGGAGGTAAGTAACTTGAACATTCAAGTTCAGGACTTGTTATAATAGCATCACCACTGTTTCTTTTTTTTTTTTTTTTTTTTGCCAGTGATGATGATGGTTATAACGATTTGGCTTTCTATGAGTGAGGCACCATACTAGGTGGTCTGGGACTACCAAAGTTATGACATGGTGTCCACCTATTTTTGGTTATAATGTCTATTATACATACATTTAAAGTGAGAGGCCTGTGTCTGCCTCTGCCTCATACAAAACTAGGTAAAAATATACACAACTTTGTGAAGGGCTTTGTGAAGGAAAAAATAGAAGAAAAATAGAGGCATGAGAGAGATAAGCTGAGAACCATCAGAAAGGAAGCATGTAACGCTTCTTATTGCAAGGGGATCAGGACTATCAATTAATCAGGGCAAATGTACAAACAAAAGCCTCTAAGAGTGTAGCTAGGGGTTTGATTAATTTCCCCTGACTCACCTTCTACCCGAACGCTCTGTTTTTTGGCTCCCATATTAGCTTCCTCACCTGCTCCATCCACAAAATTTCTGATGTGTCTCTTGCCTGATGGTTGACTGGCCCTCTGGTTCCTAGCTGGATTTTCTTCAGAGACTTGGGGTTTCTCTCTTTAGCCTAAATACATGTAATTCTGACCATTGTCTCCTTCCACAGCAAGAGTTGCTGCTTCCTAAATCATAGGCAATATCTGATGTTAATGGCATGTTCCAATCACTAACCCCATAGGCAATGCCTATGGGATGCATTTCTGCTATGTTCTAGGATACGTTAAAACCGCCAAGGAATTAACATCTAATATTTTCCTTAACTCATAAGAGCCTTCTTTCTACTGGAGGGATATCAACAACTTAACGGATCACTGAAATGCCATCTAATAAATACTGTAATTGGGTTATAAAAACAGTGTTTGGAAGCTCATTAAGGGAACACATGAATTTGACATAAGCCTGGGGAAAGTATCTTAGAAAACAAAATGTCTGAGATTTAGGTAGTGAATAAAACTTGTAAGACAAATAAAGGGGAATAGAAAAGGGCATTCTTCGTAGGATATAACTTTATATTGTCAGTAGGAACAGTAGGAAGAACCATCCAGAGGTAGAAGATTTTCGCTAGGTTTATTCCTTCAACATATGGCATGTCTCCTTTGTTTTAGATACCGTCTGAGGCATTGATTATAGCATGAACATGATATACATGTCTCTGCCCTTATGTCTAGTCTGTTGTTGGAGAGAGAAGCAATAAACTGTAACCAGTGAATGAATGAGTCGAAAGATGCTTTAGGTCATTTCCTCTGTATGAGATAAAGGTGAAAGAGGTTCCAAATCCTACTGTATATGTTGAAATATAGAGAATTCTGGAATGTAGGCTCCATGTATACAGAGGTTTCTGTAATTTCATTAATATGCCTTTAACGCCTAGCACAGTACTTGGCACGGGAGTGCTCAACAACTATTTTTTTGAGTCAATAAACATTGCTATTCCACAACCACCTCCAAGGTTAAGATTTCTGGGTCTCAATGCTGGTTACTAAATACAATAAAAAGCTCCTATTAGCTATCTATCAGATTAGAAAGAGTCACATATATAATACATTTAGGCCGAGTGTGGTGGCTCACGCCTGTAATCCCACCACTTTGGGATGCCAAGGCGGTCAGATCACCTGAGGTCAGGAATTGAAGCCCAGCCTGGCCAACATGGTGAAACCCTTATCTCTACCAAAAATACAAAAATCAGCCCGACATGGTGGCATGCTCCTGTAGTCCCAGCTGAGGCTGTGACTGTAGCGAGGCTGAGGCACAAGTATCACTTGAACTCAGGAGGCAGAGGTTGTGGTGAGCCAAGATTGCGCCACTGCAGCCTGGGGCCTGGGTGACAGAGTGAGACTCCATCTCAAGAAAAAAAAAAAAGAGAGAAATTTATCATATGTCTCCAAAGTCAGTGAAATCTAGAATTTCGGAATATTATGGTATTTTTAGAATTTTTATTCTTAGCACAATGTTAGTAGTTTTTTCTTGTAGGCAATTAATTTTCCATAATGACCCCAGGCATTTAATTTGTATGGAAACATCAAGTAAGAATTTTATCATAAAATTGATTTATGAGTTTATAGCAGTGTCTACACAACTTAAAAAATTCTGATTAAAACACTACACAGATAAGTTGAATTAGGTATTTGTTTCCATGTGGACAACTTATTTATGTAATTTTCAAACTGTTTTGACATTGAGTAGTGGTATACTATAGGCCAACTCAGGCTTTAAATAGCCTTCCAGCACATGTCATTCATATGTCAACACATATGCATTCAAAAATTATTGTACTTTCAACAGATATTCATCACTAACTACCCATATACTTGTGCTTTTGCTTTTATAATGTCCCACGGCTCAGTGTTTAGTGTTAACCCTCTTCTCCTTTTTCAATCTATACTTCCTAAAAGGCACTTTCTGATCTCATGGATTTTATTATCATTTATAAAATCATGACTTCCAAATGTAAATATGAAGCCCAAACATCTCCTTTGAGCTCCAGACCCATATAGCCAAACTACTATGAAACATTTCTACTTGGATATAATAGGAATGTCAAACCAAATATGCGCCTACCCTGACCACCTTCTAACCTCCCCCAAAGCAAGTTCTCTCAAAGTTTTTTCCTGAATTAGTAGAAATTCTGTCCTTCTATTTGCTCAGTCCTCAAATTGTGAATAATCCAATACTTTAAAAAAATCTTACATTGCTTATCTAACCCACCAGAAAATTCTGTGGACCCATTTTGGTACATGTAGAGAATCTGGCCACTCTTTCTGCCACCACTGTTTCTTCCCTGGTCCAAGCCATGTTCTCTTTTCTGGATTACTACAAAGGCTTCCTAACTGGTCACCTTACACCTGTCCTTGCTCCCTTTAGTCAATTCTTCATACATCGGTCATAGTGAACTTGTTAAAACATGTCAAATCTTGTTGCTCCAAAGTTATATCATGTAAGTCATAATCAACGTAAAAGTATTTCTAATGGCCTAAAAAGTTCTGCTGAATTTGGCTCCATCTTACCTATTTGAAGTCAACTCTTAGTTTGCTTTTTAAGATCCACTCTACTCTAGCATATTGGCCTTGTTGTTCTTCCTGGAACTCATAAGGTGTATTCCCCATTTATCCTTTGTACTTTCTGCAGTGTTCTTCATCCAGCACCTGGAATAATGCCTGGCACGTGATAGACATTCATAAGATGTTAAATTTATCCAAAAATGTTGAATGAATTAATAGATAAATAATGAATTTTTCATTAAAGGATGGATTTGTATGAGGTCATGGAGTCAGAAAGAACATCCTCTTTCATTTGGGCCACTTACAAGTAAAGGCAAATTCCCACACTAAGTTTAAATGCTGGAGTAGGAATTAGTACCGTGTGCTGTGTGAAAAAAATACAAACAACACCTCATTTAGTCTTTTGGTGGGAAAAATGTTCTCAGAAGACATAATATTTAAACAGACACCCAAAGACTGATTACAAATTGCTTCAGTAGAGAGAGCAGGTGAATTATAGCCATACTTTAGGTTTCACACAGTGAAGAGTGTGAAGGACAAAGTATTTACAAATGGAGAAGCGAATAGGCACGTGGTTGTCAAAGACCTTAACTACCTTGGTGGATAAAACACGGAAACAGTGAAGAATATTGAGCAAAGGAGTGGCATGATCATACCATTTTTAAAGATGATAATGGATCTAATATGGAGAATGAATTGGACATGGGCAAGTCTGAAATCAGGAACACTGGATAAAATTTTATTGCTACAATATAGATAAAAGATAAATGTGGACTAAACTAAAGCCAAGGGCAAGGCAATGGAAGACACAACTGAGCTATGCTAACTCATGCTAAATCTAAATCTCTGCTCCATGCAGCTATGAGAATTTGAAAGGACAAACACGCTCACAAACTGTGGCCTGCAGTACCACCTGGCAGCTGTACTGAATGGAATTTAAGAACAGCTGCTGCTAAGCATGGACAGGTTCAATTTGTGTGAACACTTTGCACAAAACACCATCAACCTCAAAGAACTGACTTCAGGCACATAGAAAAGTATAATGTCTTACACACAATACAGCTGTACTTAGGATGCTCATTCATTCATTCCCTCGTTCACAAATATTTATTGTATAATGACAATTAGCAGGTACCCTTCTAGGAACTGTAGATATAGCATTGAACAGATAAAATCCCTGCCCTCACTGAGATTATATTCCAGTGAAGAGAAATCAAAAATAATCAGACGTCTAAAATAGTGTGTCAGATGATGATAGTTGCCATGGAGAAAAATAAGGGAGGAAAGGAGGTTAAGAATGTCAGAGGAGGGACAAAGGCAGTTTAAAACTGGAAAAAGAAGACAGTGAATTAGTACACTGATAAACCTTTGAGCAAGATTTGAATGAGATGAGGAATCAAGGCAGGCAGCTACCCAGATCTTGGAACACAGAAATAATTTTCACCCAACCATGATATTTTAATACAAAATATGTAAGTGGTTTGAAGGCATCCTTTGTTTTAATAGTGCTAGGTATAATTTTATTTGGCAAGCAGGTTAGTGCTACAGCTGACCCCAGATGAACTGACTTAATTCACCTTCAGAAGCTCCTAGGTTCTCACAGATTCTTAGAGACAGATAAAGGTCAGGGTGTGAACCGGATTCTTCCCTAGAAGCTGCTAAGTCACTCCCTTGAGATGACATATGAAAGCATCTCTGAGGCACAGCTGGCATGTTCACAATCCTCTGTCTAGCCAAGATCAGCTGTGGCTTCATTTGGATATTATTATGCTTCAAAATTTAAAAAATAGTATTTTGAAGAAATGTGTGTACTACCATGTTCATTGCAGTATTACTCACAGGAATCAAGCAAGGTGTCCACTAGTGGATGAATGGATAACAAAACGTCACATATATACGTAATGGAATACTATTCAACCTTTTAAAAGAAGAAGATCCTCTCATTTGTGACAATATGGATAAACCTGGAGGACATTGTTGTCTTAAGTGAAATAAGCCAGATACATAAAAACAAATACCCAATGATTTCACTTATATGTAGAGTGTAAAAAGGTCAAACTCTATAGAAACAGGAATAAAATGGTTACCAGAGCTTCAGGGTGAGAGTATTAGGGAGATGCTGGTCAAAGTACAAAATGCAAATGCACACACACACACACACACACACACACACAACAACAACAACAACCAAAGTTGCATTTTTTAATAAATGTATACAAATAAAGAAACAAAATAGTTTTATGTAAAACGGAAAAAGTATAAAGTTAAAACAAAAGTCACTTGTTTCCCATCCAGAGATAAACAACTTTGTATCTTAGCCTTCTACATTCCAGATAAGACTTAACTGCAGGGAAGAGGGGCACATGTCTTTAATTTAAAAGGGCATCTTCCTTTTCTGTTTGAACAGAGTTACATTGTATAGATACTACACTCAGTTGCTTCTGGAATGCCATATTCTTTCAAAGGCTACCTGCTGTTTTTTGGGGTATACTACCAGGCAAAGATTGGCATGTTCTATTACCAAATACTCCCTGCTGATGTATTTGTGACCATATAGATATATTTGTTTCTAGAACATGCAGTGACATTGTTTTATTGGGGGTGACTTTTACCTGGGCCATTATAAATAGCACATTTATTTGAAGAAGGAAACCTGTTGGAGAACTGTAATATAAATTCAACAAACAAATTGTAAGACAACTGTTTCTTACTCATCACGTCATTGAGAATGCTGCTTAACATCTGAACCTCAGGTTCTTCATTTGTGACATCTGTAATATCCACCTTTCTATATCTCAATTTGTTAGTAATAAAGATGACATGTGAAAGTGCCTTTTTAACTGTAAAATGTCATGCAAATGCAAGGGTGTTATTAATGATTAAAGTAGTCCTTTAATGTTTCAAATCTCCTATTTGAAACTCAACTCTCAAAGCTTGCATCTTCCAACTGCAGGAACTCAAATGGACCCAAAGCACTAACATTAAACTACAGTGCCCCCTAGCACATGTAGGAGGTCAAGGCAGCTTACAGCCTTCATGAATAAGCTCTACCACAGATGGTTCTTTTGCCTGAGGGAAGACCTATTAATTGTACTTTTGGACAATTGCCATTTGTCCAAAAGGAAAAAACATTTGCGCATTTTCTTCAATACTTTCCTGTAATATTGTTTTTATTTTAATTTTTAAAAGGGAGTAAAAAAGTTAATATACTTTACTATGTAAATTTTCCTCTGGTTGCTTTATATTAAGAGTATTTCTAAAAGAACAGCACTAGATTTATCTTAAGATTCACTGTGATGTTTCTGATTTATATTTGCTTACCTATTTTCACACACCAAATTCTTTATAATCTAGTGTGAGAGAGGATATTTTTCATTGCACTCTTTTCACAGAGGTAGAATACAGAGTTAAGCTTTTATGCAAGATTACACAGAAAGCTGTTATTATGAGCTTCAGCCCCCTAGTTTCTATACACATTAAATCCACCAAGAGATATAGAATTGTGTAAGGAAATGCTATAGAATATTTTAATATCAAAATGTAGAAATATTTGCTATCATAGTTTTATAAAAGCCCAAATTAAAAATATATCAATTGCATTCTTCCATAGACTACAGTTCTTTGTTTATATTTGGTTCTTAATTTCATAAATTTTTATAGAAATTTATAAGTTCAAATGTTCCAGTACTTAAATTGGTTCCCAAAGTGATGAGTCCTTAGGAAACGGAACTTGCTGTATGAGTTTATTTTTTCCATGCTGTGCATTGAAGTATTAATCAGCACAGCTTTCAGGGATTTCTTTCTAATATCCTTTTCTATGTAAGATAAGGACTGCAATTCATTATACCATTGGAGGAGCCAGAGGCTTTGCTATTTCTTGACCGTTCATCTCAAATTTAGTGGGAGCGTAGTGTGTGTGTGTGGGGGGGTGTCGGTAGGTGGGTGTGTGTGTGGCTATATTATATTGGTGACTGGACTTTAACTATGACACGATGGTGGTTGCCTTTCAGGCTAATCGTCTCTCCGTTTCAGGAGGTCAAAGATCATTTCAGCCTCAGTATGCTTTCTACCTACCTACTAAGGGAGGCAGTAAATTTGGTCCTGGGCAACTGAGAGGGGACTTTTATCACCAGTTATTTTTCTTTACATCTTTCTATCAACATAGTTCAGGGAACACTCAAGAAATAAAAAATTACACTTCACCAAGTACTAGCTTTCTGGGATCTGATCACTTCTAAGTGTAAACCTCTATTACCCTAGCAATGGTCCCTGGCGTTCCTTTTATTCCTCTTTTATATAAACATCACAAAAAATAACAAACCCTCAAGCCCACAGCAAAGAGAACGCAAGCACGGCACCATCCCTCTTCGTACTGCCGTTTTAACTTGGTAGAGGAGGTTAAATTTTGGAGAGAATGGTGGCATTCATAGGAGGGGCGGGGTAAAAGTGTTGTCTAATTACACGTTAATGGCAGAACTCGCCTTAACCACGTCCCTCCTGCACAGTGGTGAATTTCTCCTGTGTGTTCCTGTGTGGATCCGGAGACCCTTCTCGCTTTAAGAGAGCCTCCCGCGCCCCTCACTCCGCCCCTTCCCAAGTCTCTGGGCTCGTCAAAGCTTCCCGAGAGCCATGGTTGGTCCAGGCAGGCAATCGGAGCACCTCATGGAGCGGCTGCTAACCCAGGGTGGGGTGGGGTGGGGTGGAGGGGTCTGTTTGTAGTACTCTCAGTCCTGATGTCACAGGCGCGGCAAGGACATCGCAAGGAGGAGTCGGATTACAGTAAGGATGGGCAGTGCAGCAGGCAGCCCGAGCGCACTCTCCAGCCGCCGGGGATCTTAGCCCTGGAAAGGCAGCCTGCAAGGCGCCCATCCCGCGGAGGAGGCACGCTCTCGGCGCTCACTGTTCTCCACGCCGGGGACATTTCCACCGAATGTAGCATGAAACGGCTCTGCCCTGCATGCCAGCCTTGGGTGAGAGCTGATGCTGAAGACACCGCGGTGGGATTCCAGCTGTCTGATTAATGAGAAACATAATGTATTTTGGTGAGTGTTCACTCTGATGATGTAATTCTGGGGGTGTCCGGCTCTTCATCAGTGCAGACAAGCCCTTAAAAAATTATTTAAGCACCAAGAATATATTACATTAAACCTACCTCCAGTTGGCAACTGGAGGACCAAGCCGGTGCAGCCTTCAGAGCTTCCTTTGTGCCACAATTGGGGCTGTTAATTTAGCCATGGATGAGTTTAAGTTGGAAAAGAAAAGAGACAGGGACGTGTGGAGGGGGGTAAACTTTGCCTTGATTTGCCCGAATGAAGTTGGCTGTTTTAGCTAGGTGAAGGAGAAATAGTGCAGCGTGGGAAGTCATGAGCTAACTTAATGGAATGTGAAACAAAGTTCCTATACTATTGATGCTGTGAAAGCTTAGTCAATATGAGCATTTCATTAAGCATTTGCTGGTTTTTCTTGTTCTGAGGCGGAAAAGGAAAACATTCTCCAGTGAGCAGTGTGGTTGAGCAGCTGAGAACACTTCTCTCTATCATCTCAATGCTCTCTCTAGCTTGGAGCAGCCTAGCCCAAAATGCATATTATTTGAAACCTTTAGAGGTCTCGGAGCTGTCAAATATTTGTGCAGTTCAGTTTTGTGCCACGATAGAAACCTCAGTTAGGTTTTCAGTTGAGCTGCCTGCATTTCCAGAAAGCATGTAGAGGCTTGGATCTGAGCTATCAGTTGAGCACTGTAAGTGGGCTTGGAGCTGTGCATTTGCGCTCTAACGCCGCAACTTACTGCTAGTACAGGAGGCAAGCCCCTTCACTGAATAAGAAGAAGTCAAAGATAAGGACTGAATATTTGTTCTTCCTCTCTGAAGTTATGCTTTCCTTCTGTAAGTCCCATCTGGCATCATCATTTAAGGGCATCTATGTGATATTAAAAGGTTTGATAGAGCAACTGGAGAGGGGCTAGGAAATGTATCCAAGATGCAAATGCTCTGATTTCTTGGTTTGCTTTAAATATTAAATCTAGTGTCTTTTTTCAGATTAAAGAGGTATTTAGATAAACTTAGGTTGGGGCACTATTAGTTTGTTGGACGTTTATTTCTGTATGTACTATTTGCTCTGTTTTGTTTCCTTTAGCCTTTGAGACATTTGAGGGAGTGTGGAAGGAACCTAAGTTCCAAAAGCTAAATGCCTTTAGTTGTCTTGACAGTTTTGATTTGCCTATAATTTGTATCATATTAGAAAAGAAGTCTTAAAATAACTGAAAATGATTTGGAAGAAACAATTGTATTGCATTGCCAAATTTAAGCAGAATCTATGGTTAAAAACCATCTCTTTCCAGTGGGTAGTAATGGAGGTGGTAAGCTTGTTTATTGGCCACTAATAGAGTTTATCATGCATGTATTTTCATAAATGGAAAAGCTTGTAAAGATAATAGGTCTTTTGGACAAAATACAATTTCAGCATCAGTAATGATACTGAAGGATGATGAAACAGATTATAATTTTAGTTTATATTTTCATCCTCTTGCAACAATTCCTTATATGATTGTCATGAGGAAGTAGGGCCAATTAGAATAGCAATAGAGTCTAAAAGTACTGGTCAAAGGCCATCCATGCTGCACTGGATTATCGTGTGACTACTGGAGAAATGTTCACTGGGCTAGCTCGTGTTATTAACTGTATGCTAGTTCAGCCTCTTGTAAAGCAGAGTGATTCATAGGGTAATCAGTTTCATTGTGTAATGCAAGTTTTTAATAGTACGAATTGAAATGTGATGTCCTACTTACTTCAGATGAAACTCTACTCTTTGAAAGGCAAGGCTAAAGTTGCCCTCTGTGTCTTGAACATTGTCTTACCATAATTTTGGTATAAGAAATGTTTTTCTGTTCCCAGAGGAAATCCTATGTATTCAGGAATGCTGTTTCTTTCAGATTATGCTATGCAGCTTCTCGTTCAAGCTGTTAGATATCCACTACTTTGGGAGCCCACCTGTCTCTAAAAAAAAATGTGTGGTACAAGAGCGAGGGCAAAAAGAATTGAGCAGTACACTTCAGGCATGTTAAAATTCAATAGCATCCTAGTGTTTGAAAATGCTGAAGACTATGTATGTATATATGTATGTATGTATGTACACACGTATATGTGTACATGTGTATGTATCTTAATGTGGGTGTGTGTTCAAAATTGTAGCGATTTCAGGTAATTCTTCAGAACAATGCTTCCACTTTGCAGATTGGTTAGCCATTACTTTCTTCTTCATTTTTCAACTGCAAATGGTTTATCAAGTCAGGGAGAACAGGGACAAAGGGAAAGCAATGCTGCATTCTTAGGCTTTTCTGGTGATTTGTGAGAATGGGGTAGAGATGTCAGAAGTCCTTTCTTTGTGTCCCCAGCAGAGCGTGATGAAGAGCATGGTGATGCTATGGTACGGGGTGAATTGATATGAAAGCGGGATATTTACTTCCTTTATAAATCATCTGATTTGTCAGTGTTGCCACCCACCCCCCACCCCTTCAAATATAGCTGAAGAATCACTACCTGAATAGCGTGGCTCAGCCTATCTGCTTCAATTCATTCCTCCTTCCCCTTGGGACTGGACAACTGGACCCTGCCCTTGCTTAGCTGGAGTCAGTTGTGTGTGTGCAAGTTGGTGGAATATGTAATATTTTCAGATCTCAAGAACAGCTCATGTTTGGAGTGTGCTGTCTCAGACTTACCAGACTAATAGAGCTTTCTAATGACTTAAGCCTCACTCTTATGTCCTATTGAGATTTTAGTGCAGTGTTTTCAATAATAGTTCATTTGTACTTCCTGTGCTGTGATTTAAGAGTTTGCTGTTCAGTCACTGTGGATACTTTTGCTAGTTATTCTGTCGATGTTGGATCTTGCATTCACCATTTGGAGTTAAATATAAGGTTCACATGGTAGAAGGAAGCAGGGAAAATCTCAGTCAGCAACCTGAGCGGGATTTACTGTAAAAGCAAAGGAAAACAATAAATACTTATGAATTTACCCTCCCACCCCCATCAATATTTTAGATAGTTAAAAATTACATGTGCCAAAGATGAATAGCCATTAATAATTTATCCAGAAATAAAAGCAAGGCAGCTGGGATACTTCTCCCTAGATTAAGGAAGAGAGGCTGTGGGTGGTTGTCAGTACAATGGACTGAGCTGCCCAGTTACAGTTTGGTTAAGAGGACTGTGCTGGTATGAAGGGCAGGTTATTTGCTTGAGTGCACCCCGGCAGTTGCTCAGCACCTGGCAGAAGGTTGTAACTGTGCACTGTCGCCAGCTCTAAGCACCGTATGTTTGAATTGTCTCCCCCTTCCCATCTGGACTGACACATTTCTCCACTGCTGGATAGGTGAGTCGTTGCCAGTGGTCATGTCAAACACACAGATTCCCCATGGTTGGCCAGAGGGATGCCATGTCTCACCCTTTGCCGTCAGGAGAGAAAATGGGAGGCTGATTGTACTGAAGAAATTCTGTGTGGCTGCATATCAGTAAGCTTTCAGTTCTGAGTCAAGCAGGTAGAGACTGTGGTAAGCTTATAGCCAAGAAGGATCTGGGGCTTGCCCCCATGAGAATACTCCTAAAAAAATGAAATGATACACCTTAAACAGAACTAAGAGGCAAATATTAGAGCTCTCCCTAAATGTTCCTATTAATATCATATTAATTAAACCTAGAGAAAAGGGCAGGCAAAATTTAGAAAGTGTGAATGAATCATTCAAGTTCGCCTTGGTGTTAGTTGTGGATCAACTCTCTTCAGTAAAATACCTAAGGAAAATAGGAAAAACATTTGGTGGCATGCCTATAAAAAAAAAAAAAAAAAAAAAAAACCAAAAAAAAAACCTCACTGAGGAAGCTTTTAACACAACAGCTAAAAAAAAAAAAAAAAACTAGTAGGAAAATTCTAGGACAGAACCTATTCCCCTGCCTATAGTAGACGCATTTGCACATTGTCTTAGGAAGAACTTTTGTTTTCCCCTGGGATGTTTAGAACATTCTCAAGTCAGCACTTACACTTTTGGTTGTAGCTGGACCATCAAGTTCACCTCCAAACTAGTGTGTTAGAAAAACATTTAAATGGCAAGGTTATGAGGCAGGAAATGATCAGAAAGCAGCAGGCAGCAGAGAAAAACATTGCTCTTTTTTAGTGGTTTCAGTGGAAACATTTAACTCCTTCTAATTAGTTTGTGCTGAGTGATCTGTTATGGGGAATTAGGTCCACTTGACTATTTCTAAACGCTCAGCCAGTGTTTCTATCTTCCCGAAGCTGATAGGGGTGAGAATAATTCAGGAAGGAACTTCTATGTCTAAAGTTCCCCTTTTAAAGCATGAAGTCCTGACCATTATGTCTTATTACAAATACATCTAAATTACATGCAATAAATTGCTACAAAACAGGGCTGGAGAGTGTAACAGGTGAATACTATCAGAAAGCGTCATGCATAAGAACCTGAAATCTAAGATGACTTTAAAAGCCATAAAGATTTCTTCCTCAAGACTATTCTCTTTTTAATTTCATATGAAGTTCTTATTTTAAAAGCCAAATTCCAAATTTGATCAACATGCCAGTAACATGGATTCCTTATCACATCCTTAAATTTTAAGCTAATTTTTTAAAGGACCTCCATATTTGTTGTAATTATATGGAAATGAGATATGCTTATTTAAGGGATAAGTTCCAAAATTCATGAGGTAATGATGACTTGCAAAGTTACGCTTTCGTGGATGACATAATTGTTCCAAAAAACAAATGAAAAATTTAAATTAGTGGTTTCTGACTTCCATTCCAGAAGATTTGGTCACAGCTGCTTTTGACTGAACACTCCCTTGATAAGACAAGATGTGTCGATTGGTGTGTGTGTGTTTAATACTGGAATGTCAAATAGTTCCTTCTTACATAGATACTTAATATTATACTTCATTCATAGCATTTATGTGTTCCTGGATATTTTCACATCATTTGAAATGTAATACATTAAGTACTGACTTAATAAGATAGATATTAAAGTACTTTTTAAGCACAACTGGCTTTCAAGTTTAGCAACCATTATATACATTAGAGGTTTTAAAAATCAAGTCATGAAGATCATTTTCAAAGCTTTTCTTGCCTAAGAAAGCATGATGCTTGTATAAGCAGAAACCTATTTCTACTTTGACCTTGAGAAAGGGATGTGTCCATTTGTACTGCACTAGGAAAAACATGTCAAAAAACAACAAAGGTCATAGTCCCTGCCCTCTCTCTCTCTGTCTGTCTCTCTTTAAAGAAGCCATTACATATCATTTCCCACAAAGATTAGTTTTGCAACAGAATTTCACACATGATTGGTGGCATTAAGAGAAAGTACAGCATAAGAGGTGGCTAGAAATATCAAAGCTTAAAGTGGTTGAGATCATGCTTGAACCAAATTGCTAGGATTGAAAATAGGAAGATGCTTTGCTCTGTCGCAGCGTTAAAATCGTTATGAAGCAGCTGGAAGTCAGCCCTGATTGAATATGAACTCCAGGTTTACACAGCCCTTCAAATGGAAGGTATTTTCATGAAACCCTCTTGATTTCAAAACCTCAAATGCATATGAACCCGTATTAGGGCATTGGCTGGGATGTAGTGAATCTCTTTTCTTTCTTATCAATCTTTCAGTTTTTTCTTTTTTTGCCCACATGTAATATCACGTTTCTGTAAGTTGAGAGGAAAAAGAAAAGTAACCTGGCCAAGGTCAGAAAGGAAATCCGCAGCAGTATCAGGATTGATGCTCGCAGAAAATGCTGTCTGCCCCACAGGAAGATGGGTGCTGTGGGGGCAGGAATGGGGTTGGTAGGCTGAGAGTTTTTAATGGATAAATGTTTTTTTAATCCGTATCCGCAGCACTCTTCTTAGTGCCAGGCACTTAGAAATATGTGTTGGATGTGCAAGACTGAATGGGTATTGGAGAGCAGAGAGGAAGGGAATCCACTTCCTCCATGCATTCCCTAAGGCTGATATTCCCTATGAAAGCTAGTACTCGGGCACTGACAAGAGAAACAATCTCTTTTGCTGCTGAAACACTAGCTGTTTTTTTGTTTGTTTGTTTTGTTTTGTTTTTAAACCCAAGTCCTAGTAAGGCCGTAGAAATTAAATTTTAAATTAAATGTAATAAATTCCATAATCTTATTTTCTGTTTTCAGTTGCTTCTTTCATAGGAGTCTGCAGTGTAAAGCCAGTGTTAACTCTAAAGAATATTAAGGCCAATGTACAAAAATGTCTGAAAAATACTTAAAATTATACAAGATAGCAAAATTATAGTTTATAGCAACTCACCTGATCACAATTTCAGTTTTCAGCTTCACTTTGCTTAAGTGAATTTTCTCCAGATGTTGGCATTCCCTTGCCAGCAGGCTGGGATGGGCATAAAAGACCCTATATGCACAAGTAGCTGCAAATGTTTAGGGAGGTCTCCAGTTTTGAAGGTTGTCACTTATGATGGCAGAAGAAAATGAATATAATTTTGCCTACAATTTGCAGGGCTTTAGTAAAGTTGCTCTTCACACTTACCTTTTTTCATATTCATGCATTTTGCTGATGAGGGAAAGTAGTTGTAGCAGATTGCTCTGAGGATAAAAATGCAATAATGATTGTAAATATACTTTAATAAACATGATCCCTTACACTGGTATAGCAATTTGTATTTTTCAAAATGTGTCAGCATTTTGCTTTTTTTATCTTCAAAATGACCCATTGTGGGAAGTAGACAAAATATAATTATTCCTATTTTTAGTTGAGGAATTTGAGCCTCAGATGACTGAAACAACTTTCTCAAGGTCACAAAGCTAGTGACTGTTAAGGTGTAGACTCTATGTCAATACTTCTGAGACTTACTTCAGTGCTCTTGACAATGGAGAATGGGGGTAGGGAGATATTTTTATGAATGGAAGATTATTTGTAATAGTAATACTTGAAAACATTCTCCAGCTAATAGCTAGAGAAATGAGTCAAATAATTGAGATCCAATATGTGTTTGTGTTTTGACTTGACTTTGTGAAATCGCAATTCATAACAGAAATATGAACATAATTTATAATTTTATTCTGTCTTGTCTTTTTACATCAAATCATTAATAGTCAGAAAATATGAATTCTGCTTAGAAGGCATGCATCAGTGTTATGGACTGAATGTTTGTGTCCCCCTTTCCCAAATGTATGAATTGAAGCCCTAATTCCTAACATGATAGTATGGAGGTGGGGCCTGTGGGAGGTAATTAAGATTAGATGAAGCCATTCGGGTGGAACCCTCAGGATGGGATTAGTGTCCTTAAAAGAAAAGGAAGATGTGAGAGCTTCCTCTTCCCCCCTTTGAGGCTATAGCAAGAACGTAACTGCTGGAAGCTAGGAAGAAAGCCTAACCAAAACCAAACCAGGCCTACACCTTGATCTTGGACTGCCCAGCCTCCAGACCGGTGAGAAATAAATGTCAGTTGTTTAAGCCCTCCAGTCTGTGGTTTTTTTGTCATGGCAGCCAGAGCAGATTAAGACAGTTGGCCTCAGGCAGGAAGGATCCAGGCTTTCTCTACTGCCTCAGTTCCTCTAGTATCTATATTTAGTATAGATATTAAAGCTTATATTAATTGTATACTGTATGTTTTTGGTGTCTCACTATTTAACTCAATGCTTATAAAAAAATTTCCAAGTTATCTGTGCTACAAACTCTTTGATATTTACAGTGACCCCATCTCTACCATTTGTTCAAGATGGAATCCCAGTCTAGTCTTTGTTCCGTGACTGATAAGTAGGAAAAATGGCCTACTTTCCAGTTGTACCTCTTCCATTCAGTAGTGCTGTGTCCTTGGGAAAGTCATCTCACATTTTTGAAGTTTTGTTTCTTTGTAAAAGGAGAATAATAATAATATTTCTCATGGTTCTATCTGGAGGACTAAAATATGCTATACCCATAAAAGTGCCTAGCACTGGAAAGCACATGGTAAACAGTTAAGCTTAATTCTTTATTTCTTTTCTTCCAACTCATATACAAATGTATGAAAATTGTGAAGAGTGATTTTGCCTGTTGGGGTCAAACTAGGAACCATGCTTAGTAAATTACATAGAAATAATTTAACGTAGATAATTTGGTATATAGGTGATAGAAGAGCTGAAAAGCCACATGGGGAATGGTGAGACAATTCATAGAGTAGCAACAGCAAGAAACTGGTAGTTATAGATGGAAACACAAGAGATAGAATCCTGAAGGCCAGGGCCCAGGGCCTCCTGGCAGGAGCTGGAATCATAGCGGGCATCCCACATTACACTCAGAGAGAGATAGAAAAATACCCTGGTTTCTCCCTTTCTCTTCCCCTCCAATCCATTGCCTTCTGCCTCTCATTGGTAGAACTGAGCCGAGGCCAACTGAGGTGGCCTGGGAAATGTATCCTGCAGGTTTTAGCCTCTACCTTTGTAGCTTAGAGGAAGAGCAAGAATAGATCTCAGGACAAACTGGCCAAAGACCTGCAGAGAGATCTTGCCCCTGATCTATAAGTAGCAATTTAAATGGGAGAGTATTTCTGCAAAGCCACCTCAAGTATCAGTAAGAGTTTGCTTGGGGAAGATACACTTAAGAGGGAAAGGAAGTATGGTTCAAGAGCTTTTGGCAGCTCTTCACCAATCCTCCTGGTTCAAGTGTGTACTTTGTCACTTTCTGGTAGTGTGGCTTTGGACAAATTAGTGAATCTTTCTTTGCATCAGTATTTAATATAATTGGTTGAAAAGTCTGACAGTGACGTGTAATGAAATTTGAATACAAAATTTATAATCTGCAAAGCACTGTATAAATGGCCCTTGTTATGAAGGTGTGAAAAGCCAAGTGAATTAGTAAAACAAGTGGGGAGTTTGAAAAATAACAACTTGGAAATAAATGTTCAGCTACGCAGTTTAACACTCCAGCAGAGATTTCGGAGGACATTGAGGGAAGAAGCATTTGGTTACTTCATCAAATAGCCTCTTGTATTGTGGTTTAAATCTACCTTAGAGGCCACATCTAATCTATTCTTTGTCATTTTTCTATACCAATGGGAAAGTTCAGACTTAGGAAGAGAAAGTGAGCAGGGCAGGAACCCTGAGATTCCATGCCCCATACTCTTTCCCCTGCAAGACTCTAATGGGAATAGACATATTGAAAACTAAGAGAGTTTATTAATAATTGCTTAGGAATTGAAGAGGAATTCGGTATTGATTTTTATCTATTCCTCCATGTGTTGCTGGACAGACAGATTTCTTTAGCTGAATGGACCTACTATTAAAAAAAATCAAGGCAAAATATTCTGCCCTTCCTGTATAGAATGATTAGGATTTCTCTCAAGGTCCGCTTGTAAAGTCCTGTGACAATTTACAACTTACGACGCTCTTCTTTTGAGGTGCCACCACCGTAACTGCTGGGAAGTGTTTCCCTTGCAGCGCACAGTATGGAAGTCACCGTTACCATCACGTGTTTTAATTAGCTGCCTGAGGAATGGCAGGCTATAGCTTAGAGGTCTGTGGGCATTCTTAGGATTTGTATACTAAGGAAAACGTATCAGTTAAAAGGTAAGTTGGAAGGCAGATTGATTAATTTTTTTCCTTTAAAAGAAAAGTTGTGTAGGATCCCAAATACTAACCTGGTGAATCACTTTGTTTATGGCACCCATCTGTTTTTTTTTCTAACTTTTAAATCAGTAAGTACAAATACTGTAGTGAGAAGCTCAAGGCATGAGCTTTACGGACCTCTTGGCTTCCTTTGAGAATTCTCAGCTTCCCTTTGTGAACAGCCCTGATGCTGATAGGTGATAACAGGTGATGTGGCCACTGCTCACAGAAGAAGGATTGAATATGGGCTGAATGCCTGCCTGTGCCAGGCGCTGCCACGAGTTATTCCATTGGCACCTCACCACCAGCCTTAAGGGGAACATCAGTGGATCTAAACCCTGGCTGTACAAAAGAATCACCTGGGGAACTCTGAAATGATACTAATGTCAAAGTGCTGTCACGGTCCAGTATAACCAAATTCTCTGAAGGTGGAGCCAGGCATCTGCATTTTCATTTAATACCCCTCAGTTAATTATGAAGGACAGCCAGAATTGAGAACCACTGAGATGGGAAATTTTAACCATTTTACAGAAAGTATCCTGAGGCCCTAGGAAGGTCCAGATTGCCTGACGTCACCTGGGCAGCAGTTGGCTGGGTCAGGATTCCAGCCCAAGTCAGTCTGAGTTCAAAGCCTGGGTTCTTTCCCCACGACACGTTGTCTCCTCTCACGGAAATCAGTGTATGGCATGACGTGTGGGCCTGATTGCACATTGCCTGTGCTGCCCATCCCTGGTTTCCACAGTGAACATCCCTAATGGCTGAGAACCCATCCTTTCTACTTGGGATCCTTTATAGAGCTGGTACCCAAAAGAAGTCCATATTACAGTAGTTGATTGAGGATCACAGTAATATAATTCTGGAAAGGATTTTGAAATCTCGCTTCCCAAAACTTAGTGTTTGTTCAAATTACCCGAAGACTATATTACAATATAGATCCTGATTCAGTGGGTCATAGATGTGGCCTAAGATTCTGCCTTTCTGACAAGCTCCCAGACGGTAAATATTCCTGGTCCACCCACTGATCACACTTTGAGTAGTTAGGCTTTAGAGACCAGTTAGATGAGCTACCACTTTGTGCACATGTGGGAAATCAGGTCTAAGTTTCCAACCTAAGTATACTTATTTCTATTCTACAAGACATCGCATGGTCCGTGGTTTGAGCTCCAATTACGGTGACCAATGATTCCATGTTGCCTGGAACTTAGAGGATTTTCAGGATGTTGGACTTGCCGTGTCAAAACAGAAAGTTTCATGTGTACTGGGATGAACTGGTCACTCTAGTTTCTGTAGACCGAATTTGAACCTTAGCTTCAACTCTCAAGAGTGGGGAGAAGTTGGGCAAGCAACTTGATCTCTTTGAGCCTCAGTTTCTTAATCTGTGAAGCAGGAATAATAAATGATACTCTATAGAGTATTTGTAAGGATTAAATTAGATGGCATATGGAAAGCACTGGAAATGCTGTCACAAGGTTCACTTTCAGTAAATGTTCACAATGGTTAGTGCTGTTTATAGACCTGACTCGGTACTCCCTTCCATTACTGAAAAGAAGAAATACCCCAAAGATCAATTGCAGGTGACCATGGATCATCTTTATTGCATCATCTCTGTACAAGGAGGGCAGCTTTTAAATCACCTCCTGCCCTTGTTATGATGGGCAAGCTGGAATGAAGTCATTCTTCATTGTACACTTTGCCTACCCCAAACATCAATACTAATGTTTTTTTGTTTGCTGCTTAGGGAAAGAAAGGCCTGGCTAAGACTTTGCCACCTTGGGACATTCTGATCTGGCCCCTCATGTTCCTGTCGACCTTGTTTATCCATTAGTGTTTCTCTGAGCTCTATAACAACTTATGAGGGCGGCTGCAGCTAATGACTGTGCCTTCCATCTCCTGACCCGTCATTGTGTTAACAATCAATATCCTTAAAACAACACACACAGACAAGGCAGCTCCTACACCGCAGCTTCCGCTAGAAATGTCCGTGGAGAGAAAAAGAGAAAAACGTTTAACTCATGCACTTCCTAGCACAGAGCCTGGCACAAGAACATCGGATTCGTAAACGTTTATGGAGTGTGATAGCAAGCTGTGGGAATCTGTCTCTGATGCAAGTGACTTTTCAGTAGTGACCTTAATCACTACTACTAGTGACTAGAGTCTACTGCTTAGACCTCTGCTTCCTCTTGCTCAATTGGATGGTGTTGAGAGAATGAGTCTTGCCAGTCACTACCCAGGGAAGCCAATTCCCTCACCTCCTGTCAAATGCCATACACTTCTCAGAGCATTTAGTCAGCTAGATATGTGAAGATTCGTTGGGAAGCAAAGTGCACTTTTGTTTTTCTATTATCACTCGTAAGTGGGGAAGCTACAAGCAGTCGATTATTCCACAATAGAGGTTACTCGGCCTGAACTGCTGCTGACTAGTATTTTAAACAAGAAAACAAATGAATAACAAAGCAGAAGCTACTCTTGCTTTCTTTAAGTATAAAACGCAGTTGCAGAAAGGACCCAACATAATCACACTTTTGTTTATTTCCATTTTAGAGGTAAAATGGGGAGATTTTTGTCTCTATTTTCAACACTGCTTACTGTAGTTAAAGCCTTCTGAAAGGGGATTAAACATAAGGGGCCAAAAGTCTCCATTTCATGGATAGAAAAATAGAGGTCAAGCGATTAGTAAATGTTCATATTTGGCTCTTATTAATACTCAAACATTAAAACCCAGGTCCTGAGATAGGGATGTGAATTTGGGTGAATTGTCCTGAGCCTCAGCTTTCGAATCAGTTGAGATAATAATGGCAACTCACCCTACTTCACAAGGCAGAGCTGTAACTTACTAATAATACTTAAGATTTAGTAAGTGCTTAGTCCCTGACGGCCACTTTTGTAAGTATGGCAAACCAAGCAGTCTTCACAACAGCGCTGTTATGGAAGAATTATCAGTATTCCTGTTTTTAGATGGGAAAACCAAGGTACAGTGAGATTAAAATGAGACTGAAATCAGTGGCCAAGTCAGGTCATACCCAAGATGTCTGGCTACATAACACATACATCCTCACCACAACTTTCTATGTGACCTTGAGTGAATTCCAGTCTCTGACAACTCAAATCTAGGAGCGTTTTCTCACCATTCAAATAGAGCAGCAGTTTTTTGAAGAAGGCAACAAACTAACAAGAGAACCAATGCACAAACAAAACTGTTCTCAGGGTACAAGCCAAGCAGCCACCTGGCAGGTGGGGCCTGAGGCTGAGATCAGGGAAAGATTCCAGGTCCTTTTCAGAAAGTCTGCACAGGGCAGGAGATACAAAATCCTGTTGATGGAACATACAGCACCAACCCCTGTAATTCTCCAAAATTGTGACTTTCACATAATGCTAATCACAGTGATGGCCGTCTATTTTTACATGAGTGCTATGAGCTAGGAGATGTGCTATGGCCTGTACCTGTGTGAGTGTGTGCCTGATAGAAGAACGATACTCTTCCAAATGGAACAACAGTCTTCTTTCTTACTCTCTTCTTCCTGGGTACATCAGGCAGTGTGCCACATGTGCAGTGATCCTTCTTATCAGATAATAATCCAAACATCTTTTAGACCCTTGGAACACCAGGAACTGAGAGAGAACATGTACTCTTTGAATATGTTCAATAGAATATTTTTGTACTTTTTGAAAAAGTAATACATGTATAGTTTTTAAATGGAGTATTATAAAAGTATAAATAGTGAAAACTATAATCCCCCCCAACCACCATGGGTGTATTTTGTTGTATTTGAGAGACTAAATTCTATGGAAGGGAGTGTGTGTATATATGTATATGTGTGTGTGTGTGTACGTATATATATATATATATTATATATAATATATAAATATATATATTTATACATTATAAAATTTATATATACATTATAAAATATAATGTATATATAAAATATATAATATATATATCTTATGTGCATATATATTTATATATATATATATATTCCCCTGTTGTTTATATATATAATGGAAGTTTCCTGTGTGCCTTGTTTTGCATATTGTTTTATGTATTGTATACTGATTCTCATTCCTTTTATTTTATGGCTACATGGTATCTAATGATTTATTTTGCTGGCCTTTAAAAAATAAGTTATTTCTATTATTTTACTAGTAAAAACAATGACTATCATAGTGCATAATAATTCTTCGTCACATGGACACATGTATCTATCTACAGAAGTAGGATTGCTGTCCCAGTACTTTAGGAGGCCAAGGCAGGTGGATCGCTTGAGGTCAGGTGTTCAAGACCAGCCTGGCCAACGTGGTGAAACTCCGTTTCTACTAAAAATATAAAAATTAGCCAGGCGTGGTGGCAAGCGCCTGTTATCCCAGTTACTCAGGAGGCTGAGGCAGAAGAATCACTTGAACCCAGGAGGCAGAGGTTGCAGTGAGCCGAGATAGTTCCACTGCACTCCAGCCTGGGCGACAGAGCAAGACTCCGCCTCAAAAAAAAAAAAAAAATAGAAATGGGATTGCTGGGGCAAGGCATATTTAATCCTTATACTTATTGCCAAAATGCCCTATGGAAATGTTTTATTGATCAATTTCTACATATATTTCTATCAAAAAGTAGAATAATTGCTTTTAAACTGACAAACTGCCTTGAAGACCTCTTAGAGCATGGACTTGCAGGATAGAACAGCATGAAACAGCTTCCCGCTTTTTTGTCCTTGCTCTCCCCTCCCCAGTCTACTTCTCTATTTCACTTCCATTGTGCTAATTCCATATGGATGTTAGTCTCATTATTCAAAAAGGCAGTGGTGCCATAAAATTGAAAGATGAGCTGTGCTTTACAAATAGGGATAAATGCAACAAGAAGAATGCACTTTGTAAGTGAAATTTTACCCTTCTGCTTCAAAACCAGATGGGTGATCCTTGAAAGATCTCTTAAGGCAGTTGTAAAACCAAAGGTAGTTTTAAATACGGTTGGAAATTTTCTTTTTTAAACAGTCAGTGTGCATTAAGAGGCAAAACCATATTTATATTATTCCACATTTCAGTGATTCTTTTTCTAATTCCATATTTTTTTAAGAAATCATTTTTATTTAGCACACAATAGGCTTAGAAATAAACTGGAGTATCTATAGCATGTCTTTGTGGTAAAAAAAAGAAGGAAGATGTCACCTTTATCAAGGAGACAAAATTTCCAAGCTTCGAAGATGTCACCATCTATTGAGCTCTTGAGCTGTTTACAAACATGAACTCATTTACTCCTTAAAGCAAGGCTGTTGTTTTAATGACTAGATGTCATTATCTCTATTTTACAAAAAAAGGCAATTTCAGGAAGCTTAGAAGGTTAAGTTTCCCACCAGGTAAGAGGGAAATAGATTGAAAATGTCATGCAAAGGATTCAGTCCAAGACTGTCTGAGTAGACAACTTGAGTGCCAAAATACTGATACTCCCCTTTGGTATTTTCTGTGTAGCACACAGTTCTTGGGCCACTTCTGTGGAATCTTGGTAGTAGGGACATTTATGTAAAGTAGAGGTGCTCATTTTCCCAGCCCTTGCTGTTAGAGTCTTCAGGACAATCACAGCAATCCCTGCTAAAGTAAGAACAATACTCAAAGCCCAAACCTACAAGAAAGACTGTGAGGAGGACAAGGCAACCACTCAGCTTTTCTCTTGTGTTGGAGAGATATTCTCCAATTACCTGCTGTCTCTTTGTACTATGCCTTGCAGTTCCCAGAGATGTGGAAGCAACGAAAATTAAGTGAAGGAAAGCAGTCAATCAATGTACTTAATGATATGCTAATTAGGAATGCTGCGTAAAAATCAGTCTAGTGTCCTAATTTACATCCACTCTGTTCATTGAGCCATTTAACGTTCTCCCCCATCCTAGTGACTGTGTAGGCATTTTGTAATATCCCATAGAAGAATTTTATATATGCATGGCACCTTGGAATCACATCTGACATCTTTATATGTAAGGATGTCACCTTACATACTTCACCTTATGTTCAAGATAAGAAAAATGAAGATTAACAAATTTAATTGCCTAGCCAGAATAAGGAACCAGTAGTGAGTGGTACAGACAGGGCCGCCTAGAATTCAGATCTGTTGACTATTTCCCAGTACTGTTTGTTCTCCTAGGGATGTAAGGGATGGTCATTTGTTCATTGTCTTGTTATTTCTTCACAACACTTCTAGGAGATGAGTATTATCCTTTTCATTTTACAGATTTAAAAAACTGACATTAAGTTACTTTCCCAATGTCATATAGAGTGTGGAGGAACAAGAAGTTGAATCTTTGCTTACTGGATTCAAGCCTCCAGCCTGCCATTATTTGCATTAGATTTGAATGTGGGTGGATCTCTGCACTCGGCAGAGTCTAAATGAATTCAAAGATCCCTCCCAGCCCTAAAATTTTCTGATCCTACATAGCTGTGGGGATAAAAGGGTGGAACTTGTTGGAGCAATAAATCACTGCAGCCCACACGAGTCCCAAAGGCATGATCAAGTCTCCCTCATTCCATTCCTCACCGTCAGCAGTGTGCATCATTTATCTCTAGTAAATGCAATAATCATCCCTAATGAGTTTCCTGACTTGATTCTCTTATGCTTCCACCTCCAACAAAACTTGGCTGTCCCGTGGTATAGCTACAGACAAGCTAATCCCACAACACAGAGACACATGTGAAAATGCCTCCAAAGGTTCTTATTTCCTGATACATGGGGTCCAAATTTCTTATCTAGGTGATCGGTACAGCCCAGGTTTTGGCTCAAATTTACCTTGAAGTTTTGTTTTTACAAAACCCTACCTCATCCTCAGGTCCAGCCCTGCAGAATCAGTCCTCGTTTCTTAACCCTCTGTGTCTTTACCTCATGTTGTCCATCTTACTTGATGCATAGTTTTTTTTCTTCTACTGTATTTCCAAAAATGTAAACACTCATTTTTATTTACTGTTAGTTTCTTCTGTCTTTGAAATATCTTATGTAAGAGCATATAAATCTCACAAATTCATCAATAAGTTTCATTGCAAATGGCATCTTCGTTAGGATGACCATCTAAAATAAAAGTTTTTTAAAAAAGAAAAACAAAAAAACTTTATAGAAAGGGTAATTATTATTTTCTCTGAATTTTCATGTTTCTCAAACATATCTGAAAAAAAACCCTGAGTATTCTGGGTTTCCTACTGCCTAGTCTGGATCTACTCAATCAGAATCTTCATGGATAGAGCCCAGGAATCAGTATTTTCACAAACTCTTCCCTAATATCACAAGATTGTTGGCTCTGTATAAGTTAATGTATAAGCATAATAAAATTACATTGAAAATACTAATAGTATTTGATCTTGAACTAGGCAGAATGATACTATAATTTATCTGAAAGAAGAAACATAAGTGAATATTCTCTGAAATTATGAAAAAAGAGTGTTCTGACAGGGGACACGTATTCTAAAATATACCAAAAAACTATAATAATTAAATAATTTGGTCTTGAATAATAGACAAATATGAAAACCACATTAGAACATTAAGAAGTAAATCTCAATACTTTTGTATATGGGGATTTAGGCTATGCTAAAAATGATATTTCAATTCACTGGTAAAACAGAAACTCTTAAATAAATAGGGGACAACTGGATACACATTTAGACAGATGAATAAAGTGGATTCCTATTTCACTTCTTACACTGAAATAAATTGCAGATTGAACAAAGATTGAAACATAAACATTTAAGCTATAAATACTTAGAAGAAAGCAAGGGTGAATAAATTTATGCACTTGCAGTGGAAAGTCTTTGTAATCAAGACAGAAACCCAGAATTACAAAAGAGAAAAATGACAAATTTAACTACATAAAATTAATAATTTGTGCTTGGAAAAATAATTCATAAATTAACTTTAAAAAAGAGGCAAAGTTAGAAAACAGTATTTACAACACCAATGTCAAAACATGGCTAATTTCATTCATTAACAAAGAGCTTATAAGAATCAATAAAGATAAACAACTAAGAAAAATTGATGAAGAATATGAACAAACATTGACAAGCTTATTGTAAAGTTTCTATGGAGAGGCAAAAGACCTAGATAGCCAACATAATATGGAAGGAGGACAAAGTTGAAGGACTGACACTACCCTATTTCAGAGCTTACTATAAAGCTACAATAATCAAGATATTATGGTATTGGTGAAAGAATAAACAATAGGTCAATAGAACAGAAGAGAAAGTTCAGAAATAGACTGACGTAAAGATAAGCAACTGGTCTTTGACAAAAGATCAAAGAAAATATAACGGAAAAAGTCTTTTCAAAAAATGGTGCTGACACCAATGGACATCCCCTTGAAAAAAAATGAATTTAGACAAAGACCTTATACTCTTCACAAAAAGTAATTCAAAATGGATCACAGACATAAATGTAAAATGTAAAACTATAAAACTCCCAGAAAATTACATAGAAGAAAATCTAGAGGACCTTGGATTTGGTGATGACTTTTTAGTTGCAATGCCAAGCCATGATCCACGAAAGAAGGAATTGAGAAGCTGGACTTCATCAAAATTGTGAACATTCTGCTGTGAAAGACACTATAAAGAGAGTAAGAGTCAAGCCACAGACAGGGAGAAAATGTTTGCAAAAAATATTTCTGATAAATGACTGTCATCCAAAATATACAGAGGTCAAGAATAAGAAAACAAACAACCTGATTAAAAAGTGGGCCAAAGACTTTAACAGATACTTCACCAAAGAAGATATACAGATAGAAAATAGGCATATGAAAAGGTGTTCCACATCGTGTATCATTAGAGAAATGCAAATTAAAACAACAATGAGATATTAGTACACACCTATCATAATAGTCAAAATCCAGAACATTGACAACACCAAATGCTGGCTAGAGTTTGGAGCAACAGGAACTCTCATTCATTGCTTCTGAGAATACAAAACACCACAGGCACTTTAGAAGACAGTTTGGCAGTTTCTTACAAAACTAAACTTATTTTTACCGTATGATTCAGGAATCATCTTTCTTGGTATTTACCCCAAAGAAACTGAGAACTTGAGTCTACACCAAAACCTGAACATGGCCGGGCATGGTGGCTCACGCCTGTAATCCCAGCACTTTGAGTGGCTGAGGCGGGTGGATCGCCTGAGGTCAGGAGTTCCAGACCAGCCTGGCCAACATGGTGAAACACCGTCTCTACTAAAAATACAGAAAAATTAGCTGGGTGTGGTGGCGGGCGCCTGTAATGCCAGCTACTCGGGAGGCTGAGGCAGGAGAATCGCTTGAACCTGGGAGGCGGAGGTTGCAGTGAGATCGTACCTGGACAACAAAGAGCAAAACTGTCTCAAAAAAAAAAAAAAAAAAAAAAAAAACGAAAAACGAAAAAAAGAATAAAACCCTGAATAACAGCTTTATTCATAAGTGCCAAAACTTGGAAGCAACTAAGATGCTCTTCAGTAGGTAAATGGATTAACTGTGGTATATTTACATGCTATATTATTAAGCACTAAAAATAAATGAACTACCAAGTGATGAAAAGGCATGGTGGGACATTAAATGCATATTAGCAAGTGAAAGAATCCAATTTGAAAAGGCTACATGGCTACATACTGTATTATTCCAACTACATTTGACCCTTGAATGACATGAGTTTGAACTGTGTGGGTTCATTTATGTGTGGCTTTTTTTCTATCAAATTCGTATTCAAAATACAGTATTAGTGGGATTGCCAGGGGTTATAGTAGGACAAGGGATTAATAGGTAGAACACAGAGGATTTTTAGCACAATGAAACTATTCTGTATGTTACTGTAATGAGGGATGTGACATTACACATTTGTCTAAACCTGCATAATGTACAACACCAAGAGTGAACCTTAATGTTAACGTACTCCATAAACTCTGGGTAGTTGTGACATGTTAATGTAGGTTCATCAATTGAAACAAATATACCACTGTGGTGGAGGATGTTGGTAACGGGACAGGCTATGAGTGTGTGAAGGCAGTGGGTATATGGGAACTCTGTACTTTCCCATTCAGTACACTGTGAACCTAAAACTGCTCTAAAAAATAAAGTCTATTAAAAAAAGAAAATGAACAAACACCTTATATATAAAGAAATATGTATTGCCAATGAAAATGCACTTAACTTCATAATAACAAAATGTAAATAAAAAGAATATATCTAGTCCTTCACTTAACGGATTGGTAAATGTTTCAGAATTGAACAAATGTTTAAGTGTTGGGTGTGGGAAGGGCCATTCTTAAATACAGACATGTGAAGGGAATACATTTTTGCAAACTCTGCACAAAGTGACTTGATCATATTTAAATATGCATATATATTTTACAGCATGTACTCTTTGCCCTAATAAGCTTTTTAATAGGAATATACTGTATATTCCCAAAAGGTTACTTAGACATATCATTAAAGATATTAATGCAATGTTAATTTTTAAAGCACAAACTGGAAACAACAAAAGTGAGCCTCAGTAGGAAAAGCATTAAGTAAAATTATGATGCATCCAAAATGCTGGAATAGGGGGCAGCCATGAAGAAAATAACCATATCTGTATTTTGTGATGTGGGAAAAAAATCTACACTGTAACAGCAAATAATGAAAGTAAGACCCAATAGGATAAAAATAATCCTTTGGGGAGAAAAAATTTAAGAAGGCTTTTTGATAGCTACACTACTATAAGCAAGTACATTTCTAAAAAGAAAGATAAGAACTCATGAGCAGTCGTTAAACTTGGAAGCAGGAATTACACTTTTTTTCTTTTACATCATTTTGTACAGATAGAATGTGCCACTGGGTCAGGGGTTTTGATCTCCTTTGTTCACTGCTCTATCGTTAGCATTAGACAGTGCCTGACACTTAATAGATGCTCTAAACTGTATGTGGAATTATTGGGTTTTTTTTCTCATCAAGGGTTAGTTGTCTGGCAGTGGATTATGAACCATTTTTTTGTTCGGTTGTTTGGATATCTCTGCATTTACAAGGATAATAAATGTATTCGTTTAAAATGGCTTAAATATGTGCAAAAGCTTCCCACATAGTTCTTTTGCCCAGACAATGTTGGAGAGCATAGTTGGGCATCATCTTTTCCCCTTTGGGGAACTGTTTCCGATTCCAGGTCAGATGTTTGTGGTTAAGGCTCATCTGTGTTTTTAGGTTGCAGACTTTTCAGAGTCATCGCTGGCATAATGCTGAGAAATGATTTTGATCCTATGTTCTGTGGTCAGGTTGTCCAGTTTCACTCCCACTTCCTGTGCCTATTAGGTGAAAGACCATGCTCAAATCTCTGGATGTGTGTGTCTGTTTCTTCGTAAGGTTGTTCTTAAATGAGATAATGCCTATAGTTTGTATAATCCAGTGTTAGGTGCACTAGGAAAACAGCGTTAGATGGTAGCATTCTATTATTTAGCAGGGAGTGTTGTAGTAATTAAAAGATAAGTGAGTGAAGGAAGAATGAATAAATGGATGAATGAAGTCCATGCATTGTGAAAGCAGGTCTGGAGTAGGCTGCTCCTGCATTCCAGCAGGAGGGAATTTAATAAAAAGTCATTTGGTGATTTATTTCAAACGGGGTATACTATTAATCCCTTTCTAGGTACAAGGAGCTGAATTAGAACTGTAGGCCTAGTTTCTGGCAGATATCCTGAGTGGATGTCACCCCCTTGGTTATTAAGGTATTCTCTCTTTTTTGCCCTAGCTTTCCGGGCTTTTGCTGTCTTTCTAAACCTCTCATTTTCGTTTTGAGCCAGATTTTCCACCTAGTCAATTGACAGCCCAATTCAAGATTAGATTCTGAGAGATTACAGAAACCCAGTCTAGTAAGTCACTGGGTGGGCCCAAACCTTATCTTTAAAGTACCTTGTGGGGAGAGAGAAACCTCAATTCTAGTGAAGTTCCTCAGAGTTGATAAGATTGCCAAAGTCCTTAAGTCACACTGCCTTCCACTGCATGTAGAAATGACAGTTTTATCTTTGAAGACAGTGGAGTGGGAAGATAATCCATTTTCACTGTGGGTTATAAAATAAACGTTGCTTCTTAATCTTAAAATGGCATGAATGAGGGCCTTTTAGCCAATGACTAGCAAATCAATATTTAAAGAAATATGCCTTAATAAGCAAATTGATTTTAGGGTTTTATTGTTTGTAAAATTTTCGTTGCTTATATGTCTTTATACCTCAAGGCGTAAGGAATACTTGAATACTTGTAACTTTGATTTTTGCCGTCAGTAACACCAGAATGGTAGAAGACCTTTTGCTCACCCTTCCTTAATCTTTGCCAAAGAGAGTGGCTCAGCATGAAATGAAATAAGATTTTTATTTCTGTACTCAGAATACAGGCATTACAGAACAATAGTTAAGGCCGTAGACAGTGAAGACATTTAAATATTTTACTAGTAGGTTCCTTGCATATGTGCTGAATTCTGCCATGCTCCAAACACTGTTCTAGACACTGGAGGTGAATCGGTGGACAAAACAAAGAAAGATACCTGTACTCAAAGAATTTACATTTTCTTAGGAAGAGCTAGTTATTATACAAAAAAATATAATTAATACATGAAGTATACAAAATGTTAGAATATAATAAGTGCCATGACTGCAAAACTGTGTAGGGGTGAGCCGGCTCGCAGGAGTGGGCCTCATTAGGAAGATAATATTTGAACCAAGATTTGAATGAGTTGAATCTCCTCTTCCCCTCACTAGCTGAGTACACTGGGGAAGCGCCTGACCACACTTTCTCACCTGTAAAGGGGCAAAAATACATAACTTGTTTTGCTGCTGAAAGAATTAACTGCACTAACCTTGGAAAAGCAACCGATATATAGTAGGTTCTCAGACAGTTGTAGGGTTTCTATTGCTTGTTTTATCATCACAAATTCAGGTGTTCTCAACTTTTGTTTCAAAAAGGTAAGTAAAGTTTTTAAATTGAATGCCTTTATTTCTTTAAAAGTGGATATGTGTCCTGCGATGGTGTCACACAGGTCTTGAATCTCTGTGTTCTGGTAAAACGTTGGATTCTGTTTTTCCATAACCTGAGTCTGGTAGATAAAATGCCACCATATTTGTTATACTTGTTGGGTGGACATCTGCATTTATTATTATTATTATTATACTTTAAGTTCTGGGATACATGGGCAGAACGTGCAGTTTTGTTACATTGGTATACACATGACATGGTGGTTTGCTGCACCCATCAACCCGTCACTTACATTAGGTATTTCTCCTAATGCCGTCCCTCTCCTAGCCCCCCACCAACTGACACGCCACGTCGTGTGATAGTCACCTCCCTGTGTCCATGCGTTCTCATTGTTCAACTCCCACTTATGAGTGACAACATGCGGTGTTTGGTTTTCTGTTCCTGTGTTAGTTTGATGAGAATGATGGTTTCCAGCTTCATCCATGTCCTTGCAAAGGACATGAACTCATCCTTTTTTATGGCTGCATAGTATTCCATGGTGTATATGTGCCACATTTTCTTTATCTAGTCTATCACTGATGGACATTTGGGTCGGTTCCAAGTCTTTGCTCTTGTGAATAGTGCCGCAATAAACATATGTGTGCTTGTGTCTTTATAGTTGAATGATTTATAATCCCTGGGGTATATACTCAATAATGGGATTGCTGGATCAAATGGTATTTCCGGTTCTAGATCCTTGAGGAATTTTCACATTGTCGTCCACAGTGGTTGAACTAATTTACACTCCCACCAACAGCATAAAAGTGTTCCTATTTCTCCACATCCTCTCCAGCATCTGTTGTTTCCTGACTTTTCAATGACTGCCATTCTAACTGGCGTGAGATGGTATCTCATTGTGGTTTTGATTTGCATTTCTCCAATGACCAGTGATGAGCATTTTTTCATGTGTTTGTTGGCTGCATAAATGTCTCCTTTTGAGAAGTGTCTGTTCATATCCTTTGCCCATTTTTGATGGGGTTGTTTGTTTTTTTCTTGTAGATTTGTTCAAGTTCTTTGTAGATTCTGGATATTAGCCTTTTGTCAGATGGATAGATTGCAAAAATTTTCTCCCATTCTGTAGGTTGCCTCTTCCCTCTGGTGATAGTTTCTTTTGCTGTGCAGAAGGTCTTTAGTTTAATTAGATACCATTTGTCAATTTTGGCTTTTGTTGCCATGGCTTTTGGTGTTTTGGACATAAATTCTTTGCCCATGCCTATGTCCTGAATGGTATTGTATAGGTTTTCTTCTAGAATTTTTATGGTTTTAGGTCTTATGTTTAAGTATTTAGTCCATTTTTGGGTTCATTTTTGTATAAGGTGTAAGAAAGGGGTCCAGTTTCAGTTTTCTGCATATAGCTAGCCAGCTTTCCCATCACCACTTATTAAATAGGGAATCCTTTTCCCATTGCTTCTTTGTGTCAAGTTTGTCAAAGATCAGATGGCTGTAGATTTGTGGTTTTATTTCTGAGGCCTCTGTTCTGTTCCATCAGTCTATATATCTCTTTTGGTACCAGTACCATGCTGTTTTGGTTACTATAGACTTGTAGTATAGTTTGAAGTCAGGTAGGGTAATGCCTCCAGCTTTGTTCTTTTTGCTTAAAATTGTCTTGGCTATGCGGGCTCTTTTTTGGTTCCATATGAAGTTTAAAGCAGTTTTCTCCTATTCTATGAAGAAAGTCAATGGTAGCTTGATGGGGATAGCATTAACTCTATAAATTACTTCGGGCAGTATAGATATTTTCACGATATTGATTCTTCCTATCCATGAGCATGCAAACTTTTTCCATTTGTTTTCATCCTCTATTTCCTTGATCAGTGGTTTGTAGTTCTTGAAGAGGTCCTTCATATCCCTTGTAAGCTGTATTCTTAGGTATTTTATTATCTTAATAGCAATTGTAAATGAGAGTTCAATCATGATTTGGTTCTCTGTTTGTTATTGGTGTACAGGATGCTTGTGATTTTTGCACATTGATTTTGTATCTTGAGATTTTGCTAAAGTTGTTTATCAGCTTAAGGAGATTTGGGGCTGAGATGATGGAGTTTTCTAAATATACGATCATGTCATCTGCAAACAGAGATAATTTGACTTCCTCTTTTCCTATTTGAGTACCCTTTATGTCTTTCCCCTGCCTGATTACCCTGGCCAGAACTTCCAATATTGTGTTGAATAGGAGTGGTGAGAGAGGACATCCTTGTCTTATGCTGGTTTTCAAAGGGAATGCTTCCAGTTTTTGCCCATTCGGTATGATATTGGCTGTGGGTTTATCATAAATAGCTCTTATTATTTTGAGATATGTTCCATTGACATCTAGTTTATTGAGAGTTTTTAGCATGAAGGGGTGTTGAATTTTGTCAAAGGCCTTTTCTGCATCTATTGAGATAATCATGTGGTTTTTGTCATTGGCTCTGTTTATGTGATGGATTACGTATATTGATTTGTGTATGTTGAACCACCCTTGCCTCCCAGGTATGAAGCCGACTTGATCATGGTGGATAAACTTTTTGATGTGCTGCTGGATTCAGTTTGCCAGTATGTTATTGAGGATTTTCACATTAATGTTCATCAGGGATATTGGCCTGAAATTTTTTTTGTTATGTCTCTGCCAGATTTTGGTGTCAGGATGATGCTGGCCTCATAAAATGAGTTCAGGAGGATTCTGTCTTTTTCCATTGCTTGGAATAGTTTCAGAAGGAATGGTACCAGCTCCTGTTTGTACCTCTGGTAGAATTCAGCTGTCAATTTGCCTGGTCCTGGACTTTCTTTGGTTGGTAGGCTATTAATTATTGCATAAATTTCAGAACTTGTTATTGGTCTATTCAGAGATTCGACTTCTTCCTGGTTTAGACTTGGGTAGGGGTATGTGCCCAGGAATTTATCCATTTATTCTAGATTTTCTAGTTTATTTGTGTAGAAGTGTTTATACTATTCTCTGATGGTAGTTTGCATTTCTTTGGGATCAGCTGTGATGTTCCCTGTATCATTTTTTATTGTATCTATTTGTTTCTTCTCTCTTTTCTTCTTTATTATTCTGGCTAGCGGTCTATCTATTTTGTTGATCTTTTCAAAAAACCAGCTCCTGGATTCATTGATTTTTTGGAAGGGTTTTTCGTGTCTCTGTCTCCTTCAGTTCTGCTCTGATCTTAGTTATTGTTCGCCTTCTGCTAGCTTTTGAATTTGTTTGTTCTTGCTTCTCTAGTTCTTTTAATTGTGATGTTAGGGTGTTGATTTTAGATCTTTCCTGCTTTTTCTTGTGGGCATCTAGTGCTATAAATTTCCCTCTACACACTGCTTTAAGTGTGTCCCAGAGATTCTGGTACGTTGTGTCTTTGTTCTCATTGGTTTCAAAGAACATCTTTATTTCTGCCCTCATTTTGTTATTTACCCAGTAGTCACTCAGGAGCATGTTGTTCAGTTTCCATGTAATTGTCCAGTTTTGAGTGAGTTTCTTAACCCTGAGTACTAATTTGGTTGCACTGCGGTCTGAGAGACTGTTTGTTATTGTTTCCGTTCTTTTGCATTTGCTAAGGGGTGTTTTACTTCCAATTATGTGGTCAACTTTAGAATAAGTGTGATGTGGTGCTGAGAAGAGTGTATATTCTGTTGATTTGGGATGGAAAGTTCTGTAGATGTCTATTAGGTCTGCTTGGTCCAGAGCTGAGTTCAAGTCCTGAATATCCTTGTTAATTTTCTGTCTCGTTGATCTGTCTAATATTGACAATGGGGTGTTAAATTCTCCCACTAATATTGTATGGGAGTCTAAGTCTCTTTGTAAGTCTCTAAGGACTTGCTTTATGAATCTGGGTGCTCCTGTCTTGGGTGCATATATATTTAGTATAGTTAGCTCTTCTTGTTGCATTGATCTCTTTACCCTTATGTAATGCCCTTCTTTGTCTCTTTTGATCTTTGTTGGTTTAAAGTCTGTTTTATCAGACATTAGAATGGCAACTCCTGCTTTTTTTTTTTTTTTTTTTTTTTGGCTTTCCATTTGCTTGGTAAATATTCATTCATCCCTTTATTTTGAGCCCATGTGTGTCTTTGCATGTGAGATGGGTCTCCTGAATACAGCGCATTGATGGGTCTTGACTCTATCCAATTTGCCATCCTGTGTCTTTTAATTCCCAATTAAGAACAGGGGCATTTAGCCCTGTTACATTTAAGGTTAATATTGTTATGTGTGAATTTGAGCCTGTCTTTATGATGCTAGCTGGTTATTTTGCCCATTAGTTGATGCAGTTCCTTCGTAGTGTCGATGGTCTTTACAATCTGGCATGTTTTTGCAGTGGCTGGTACTGGATGCTCCTTTCTATGGGTCGTGCTTCCTTCAGGAGCTCTTTTAAGGCAGGCGTGGTGGTGACAAAATCTCTCAGCTTTTGCTTGTCTGTAAAGGATTTTATTTCTCCTTCGCTCGTGAAGCTTAGTTTGGCTGGATATGAAATTCTAGCTTGAACATTCTTTTCTTTAAGAATGTTGAATATTGGCCCCCCACTCTCTTCTGGTTTGTAGGATTTTTGCAGAGAGATCCACTGTTAGTCTGATGGGCTTCCCTTTGTGGGTAACCCGACCTTTCTCTCTGGCTGCCCTTAACATTTTTTCCTTCATTTCCACCGTGGTAAATCTGACGATTATGTGTGTTGGGGTTGCTCTTCTCCAGGAGTATCTTTGTGGTGTTCTCTGTATTTCCTGAATTTGAATGTTGGCCTGCCTTGCTAGATTGAGGAAGTTCTCCTGGATAATATCCTGAAGAGTGTTTTATAACTTGGTTCCATTCTCCCTGTCACTTTCAAGCACATCAATCAAGTGTAGATTTGGTCTTTTCACATAGTCCCATATTTCTTGGAGGCTTTGTTCATTCCTTCTTACTCTTTTTTCTCTAATCTTGTCTTCTTGCTTTATTTCATTAAATTGATCTTCAGTCTCTGATATCCTTTCTTTCTCTTGATCAATTCGGCTGTTGATACTTGTGTATGCTTCACGAAGTTCTCATGCTGTGTTTTTCAGCTCCTTCAGGTCATTTATTTTCTTCTCTAAACTGGTTATTCTAGTTAGCAATTCATCTAACCTTTTTTCAAGGTTCTTTGCTTCCTTGCGTTGGGTTAGAACACGCTCCTTTAGCTCTAAGGAGTTTGTTATTACCCACCTTCTGAACCCTATTTCTGTCAATTCGTCAAACTCATTCTCCATCCAGTTTTGTTTCCTTGCTGGCGAGGAGTTGTGATCCTTTGGAGGAGAAGAGGTGTTCTGGTTTTTGGAATTTTCACCCTTTTTGTGCTGGTTTCTCCCCATCTTTGTGGATTTATCTACCTTTGGTCTTTGATGTTGGTGACCTTTGGATGGGGTCTCTGAATGGACATGCTCTTCCTTTCTGTTTGTTAGTTTTCCTTTGTTTTTTACCCTTTATAATATTGGGGAAACTGCCTGGGACCTAACATGAGCAGGCTCAGCTCTGAGGCATCAAGACTGGAAGGAAGCACATGGCTGGGTGACAAATAAGTGAGCTAGGACTGAAAGGGCTTTATCTGAGCCAGGGAACTAATTGAGGACAACCAGGTCGTAGACCCAACATCCAAAAGTAGTACAAGCTCGCACAGGTATGAGGAATGAAGGAGAAGACAGAAAAATCTGGTGGATGCAACCAAATATACTGTAGATACACTGTAGAAGGCAGTCAGGGTCACTTGCAAGTTCTAGGACCTTTGTTCAGGGCCAGCAGGCTTCAAAATTGGTTAGAAACATGGAGAAGAGGATCTGATCTCCTTTGTAAGGAAGTTGGCAAAAGAATCTAGGTCATATGGGGGAAGAATTCAGAGAGAATGTGAGGTGTGAGACATGGAATGTTCATGGGTCTGAAGATGCTGCTTTTTGAGGAAAAGCAACACTGAATATCAGAGGCCACTGTGGCACCCACGCCTTATCACTGGCCCACCTGGGAGCACAACCAAATTACAAGTTCCTCTAGCAGGAGGAGCCTAGACTCCTGAGAAGCAGGCCTGGGCACGATTTGTGGGTGTCATTGCATTTCTTGGCCATGAGAAGAGCAAGGCAAACAAGACCTAAGCACTAGATAGTTACAAGCTTTGGTGGTTTTCAAGAGCAAAGGGGAGAGGACGAGAGAGGAAGAGGGATAGATACAAACATCCTACAAAATGTCTATTGTTCACACAGTGGTGCTGAAGGAAAAGGTTTTATTCAGAGCTGCTTGCTATTTTACTCAACCACAGGAAAGGGAAATGATATTATAAAGCAGGTCTGCCTTTGCTGGCGGCTGCCGTTGACTTACTTTACTTGTCCCCTTTCGGACTGAGCACCACCCCTGCTGCTCTGCTATGTGTTTGCAAATCTCTCTCTCTTTTTTTTTTTTGAGATAGAGTCTCACTCTGTCTCCAAGGTTGGAGTGCAGTGGCAGGATCTTGACTCACTGCAGCCTCCACCTCCCGGGTTCAAGTGATTCTCCTGCCTCAGCCTCCTGAGTAGCTGGGACTATAGGCACACGCCACCATGCCCAGTTAATTTTGTGTATTTTTAGTAGGGACGGGGTTTCGCCATTTTGGCCAGGCTGGTCTTGAACTCCTGACCTCAGGTGATCCACCCGCCGTGGCCTCCCAAAGTGCTGGGAATACAGGCGTGAGCCACCGCGCCTGGCCGCGAATATCTCTTTAAGATAGGATACTATTACAGTTCTGACTTAAAATGTGAGGCTTGTCTCCAGACTGCATGATGATCTTTATAAAATAAAGTGGAGAGGCTGTGTGGATTTATAAATGCATCTTTTCCATAAAGTATAGTATTTCACGTGCATAACTGAAAATAGTCTGAAATGATATTACTGTCATTGCTAAGGGATTTAAGAATCAAAAATATTTTAAAGTAAATTAGGTAGCCTACCAAATAGGATTTTCTTGTCCTCATTTTGATTATTAAATCTCAAAGAAACTCAAAGCAAAAAAAAAGTTACTTTTTTATATTTAAAGATAGGGATTTTCCTCTGTTTGTGTGGAGTCTTTTTTAGGATCTGCCAAATGTTGATGCTGTCTTCTCTGGACTATTTCTTTTTATAACCATAGGAAGGCTATTTTCGACCACCGAGAGACAGAGCCTGTCTAAAGATTTTAGTTGCCTTTTCTTCATATCAAATGAAATGTCCATCAATATTCTTATCTCACCCACTCTGCTTCAGCGTTCTACCTGAAGGCAGGAATCTTAAATGGGCTGACTGGTCCCAAGTCTTGGAACATACAGAGTAAGCACTGACGCTGGCTGAGACCTTTTAGAGGACTCATAGACAACCAATATAGCAATGGAGGGGGCAAAGTCGTTATGCCCCTTTCTAAGGATATAAACCACAAGAGTATGTTTTCAAATAAACTTTGTCCAGTAGAAAAAAGAAAAAAAAGCCTGTAACAACTTTCTTTTGATAATCCTTTTGAAGGATATGTTTTTAAAAAATTAAATAGAAGAAATTCTAAGCAAAGCATGTCTTTTAGCACATCGGCATATACTATTTATCTCCCTGCTCCGTTATCAAGTTAACGTTACGGGAAAAAGGTACAAATAATTGCGTGGTTGCAATCATGGACTTTTTGTCACCATATGGAAATCTTTCTGAGAACCTCCTTTTTCTTCCCAAACCCCGCTACTACCCTAAAATAGAAGGTCTTTAAATTAAATGCCAGAGGACTCATGGGGCAAACATATTGTTAACATAGCCAATCAGAAATATGTGCTAAATTTATAGCTACACAGAAAGAAAAAGACCTTGATGACTTCTCCAAGTCACTCTTCTCAAACTGGAATTTGCAGCAGAATCAGTCAGAGAGCTAGTGAAACACAGATTGCTGGGCCTCACTCCCAGAGCTTTTGGCTTCAGATTCAGTACATCTGAGGTAGGGCCTGAGAATTGGCATTTTTTTGAGACAGGGTCTTGTTCTGTTGCCCAGGCTCCAGTGCAGTGGCACAGTCATAGCTCACTGAAGCCCCGAACTCCTGAGCTCAAGTGATCTTCCCATCTCAGCCTCCTGAGTAACTGGGAGGACAGATGTATACCAACACTCCTGGATAACATTTAAATTTTTGTAGAGACTAGGGTCTCACGATGTTGCCTTGGGCAAGGCTGCCTTGGGCCCAGGCTGGTTTAGAACTTCTGGGCCCAAGGCATCCTCCTGCCTCAGCTTCCCAAAGTACTGGGAGGTGGGTCACTGCACCTGGCCAGAATGTGCATTTCTAACAAGTTTCCAGGTGATAATGATGCTGCTGGTCTAGGGACTATACTTAAGAATAGCTATTCTAGGCCAGTGGCTGTCAGCCTTGGCTGCACATTTGAGTCACCTGAGGAAAGTTTTTGAAATTCCACTGCCCAGGCCATACCCCCAACCAATTTAAATTAGATTATCTAGAGGTGAGAACTGGGCATTAGTATTTTTGCAAGATCCCATACTAGATGATTCTAGTGTGCAGCTAAGTTTCACAACCACTATTCTAGGTCCACTTTTCTTTCTCCTTATTTTTTAAATGAAAAAATATAGGCCAAGAGAAGTTAAATCATCTGAGGTCATACAGCTAGTTATGGGAGAGAGAGTTCTCCTGATTGTCTGTGTTGATGGCTGATGTACTATCTGGGTTCTTGTCTTCTTAGTTTAAAAGAATTTAAACAAGAAACACACAGCAAAAGAGAAGCAGCATAGAGTAATTTACTGCAAAGGAAAAAGAATATTTTGTAAGTTAGGTGCAGAATAGACATTATACCCTGACAGAGAGAGTTCGGGGCGGGCTGCTCCTAAGGATGGGACTGGCGCTGGACAGTCTTACATGATTATTCATCAGGGGGTGGAAAGAATAAGCATGTTTTGGGTGGTCCTCTGGGTGCACAAGTGCAGTAGCTATACGTGCTTGTTCATACATCATACGTCTCATTAGCATCTTAAATCTCTACCCAGGGGTGTGGTTTTTTACTATTAAAATGAGCAAAGGATCAGTTTGAGGATCGGTAAAATTAAAGTGCGCATGCTCTCTGCAGAGGAAATTCCCTACTGGAGATACCTTTGCTTGAACGAGCTCAATTACAGTGCGAATGCTGAGGCTTATTGTGTGGGCTCTACAGTCACCAGGGTTGCTGCATCCAGAGAGCGTGGTCAGTTCCTTGACTACCTATTCTGCCTCATCTGGACCAGGGCACTTTAACTATATGACACTTCTTACTAGTAGGTCTGGATTTAAAATTTAGTAACAAGTGCATAATGTGACCACCTGGGATCTGATGCTGATTGAGGAGGTCTGGGGTGGTATCTGAGATTCTGCATTTCTGATAAGCCGCCAGGTTTTGCCCATACAGTTGGTTCACAGACTACTGAGTGTCAAGGTTGAAATATACCTTTGCCTGGGCTTTATCAGTACTGTATTTTAAATGCAAATGATAGAAGCCGTGGGCCCAAATGCAAGATAATAGCTACTACAAGGAAAATTAGCATATCTTGGGCACTGTATTAGACTAATTTGTAGCCACTTAAAATTTTAGAAGTTTTTGAATAATTTTTCCTCATTAATTATTTTGGGTTAGAATTTTGACAATTTTTAAATTTTTAACTCTTTGATGAAAATACAGTTTTAAGTGAAGAAAAAAGTAAAAATCGATTTGGAGACAAACCGTGCAGTACTAATCATTTTTAAAATTGATTCAGTTGTGATTGTCAGTTTGGCCTGAACATTCTCCAATCAGGTTGAGAACCAAATACTTTAATCATTGTAGTTTTTATCTTTGCAGATTTATATTTAGGAAAAGGTAGTACGGAAATGTGGTCTTGATTTTGGCCTCTGGAATTTGAATGTCTGGGCTCAAGTCCAAGCTTTGCCACTAACAAGCTATTTAGTTATTATTTAATTAATACTTAATCTTGATGAAGTTCCATTTTCTCATCTATAGAGATAATAGCACCTGCCTTGTAGGATTTTTGAGAGGATTAAATAGGATAATATGTGTAAAGTTCTTAGCAAATATCCGGGCACTTAGTAAGTGCTTAGATAAATACTGGCTTTCCTTGTTATCATACCTTGTTGGCTGGTGGCTACAGATGGCTGACTAATGTAGACACCGGTGGTTCCCAGAACTTAGTCTTCTGAATGGGCTTTCAGGAATGTCCCTGGAAGGGTTTCCCTGGAGACTGAGTAAGAACCATTCTTCATATCAACCCCAGGGGATCAAATTGCACAGTGGAGTCTGAGTAGGAACCATGGAAGGATTGATCAGGGGTAAATTTGGAAAAGCATTCCAAGAAGGCTCCCAGTGGGCTTGCCTAGAGGGTCCATATGGCTTACTTCTGAAATACATCATGTAGATTCATTTGTGGGAGACATATGCCAAGCAGCCCTGTTCACTTTTTATTTAGCCTAGTGATTTAAAAAGTGCAGTCCCAACACCGGCAACAACAGAATCACCTGGGGGCTTGATCGAAATAGAAACTCTCTGGTCCCTCCCCAGACTTACTGAATTTGAAACTTTGAGATGCAACTCACCAGTCTGTGTTTTAAGAAGCCCTCCTGATGGATCTGAGGCAGATGAGAATTTGAGAAGCTTTGCTATAGGAATGTATTAGTCCATTTTTATGCTGTTAATAAAGACATACCTGAGACGGGGTAATTTATAAAGCAAAAGAAGTTTAATGGACTCACAGTTCCACACGGCTGGGAAGGCCTCACAATCATGGCAGAAGGTGAAAGGCACGTTTTACAGGGTGGCAGGCAGGAGAGAATGAGAACGAAGTGAGAGGGGTTTCCCTTTATAAAACTATCAGATCTCATGAGACTTATTCACTAGCGCAAGAACAGTATGGGGGAAACTGCCCCCCCTGATTCAGTTATCTCCCACTGGATCCCTCTACAACACATGGGAATTATGAGAGCTACAATTTAATATGAGATTTGGGTGGGGACATAGTGAAACTATATCAAGTCATAAGCAATTCTAAAGGATTTTAACCAAAGGAGTGACATGATGAGGCTTTGTATTTTGGCAAGATTACATAGGCAGAACTATTAAGCATTGATTGCAATCTCTGTATCAAGGACCTCAGAGAGAAACCGAAAGTCATCACAAGGGATTTGAAAACCCCATGTGGGTTCCAAATACTGTCTGTAAGTTTGAAAATTTAAGAGAGGTTCAGAATATTCTCCTGTGCATATCTTTTCTGCTCCTCTTTGAATGTATTAAGTGATTTTATGATTTTAAAAGGAGAACTTAGTTAAAGGCATAACTGTATTCACAAAAACTTTTGCCTTGTATTTTTTCAGTCAGTGCCTACTCAGAAGTAACGATTTATACATTTATTCACCCAGTATTCAGTGAGAATTTGCTATGTGTCAGGAATTTTGTTGTTATTGTTACTGTTGTTGCCAGGTTGGAGTGCAGTGGTGCAATCTCGGCTCACTGCAACCTCCACCTCTCAGGTTCAAGTGATTCTCCTGCCTCAGCCTCCTGAGGAGCTGGGACTACAGGTGCACATCACCACACTACACCACATCACAGCTAATTTTTGTATTTTTAGTAGAGACGGGGTCTCACCCTGTTGGCCAGGATGGTCTCGATCTCTTGACCTTGTGATCCACCCACCTCAGCCTCCCAAAGTCCTGGGATTACAGGTGTGAGCCACTGCACCGGCCTGGAAATTTTGTTAGGTGCTGAGGGCAGAGCAATGAACAAAACAAAACAAACAACAACAACAACAAAAATTCTACCCTGATAGAACTTAAATTTTAGTGGAGACATAACAAGATAAATAAGTAAACTGTTCTCTATGCTATATGGAAATACATTTTTAAGTAGAAAACTAAAGAAGGGAAGGGTGAAGAGAAATAAGGGGTCAGGGAAGTTTTCAATGAAAAGGCAAACTCTGAGTAACATAATTAAGAAGGTGAGAAATCAAGCCAGGCACATATCTAGGCAAAACATCATCCCAGGCACAGGTTATTCATAGTCAGTGTGGAAGTCCTGAGGGAAAACTGTCTCTGGCATGTCAGAGAAATAGTACAGAGGCCAGCATGGGTGGAGGGACATGAGAGGAGCAGAGAGTTAGAGGAGATGTGCTTCAAGAGATGACAATGGTAATGGTGGGGATCATCTAGGGAGATTAATAGAGTGATCATATGGGGACTTCAGGATATTATAAAGCCTTTGTTGTTACTCAGAGTGAGATGGAAGGTATTGGCAGTTTCTGAGGAATAAATGAAAATGATCTGACATATGTGTGGCTGCTGTGTTGGGAATAGCTTGAATATGGACAAGGGAAGAAACAAGGAAACCAGCTACAAAGCTATCAAAATATTTCAGGTGAGGCTCGATGGTGCCACGTACAAGAGTGGTGACATTGGAGGTGGTAAGAAGTGTGTACTTTGGGAAGTAGAGTGGACAGGATGTGCTGAGGGGTTGGGTGTGGGGTATTGAGATTGATTCAAAGTTTCAGGGTTATTCAGGGTTATTCAAAGTTATTCAAAGTTGAATAACTAGATGGATGAAGCTGCCATTTCCTGAAATGAAGATGATTTTGAGAGAAACAGATTTGAAGGGTGAATAGCTGAAGTTTGGTTTTAGACATGCAAGGCTTTTAAAATACCTATTAGATCTTCAAATGTAAATGCTGAGTGGGCAATTAGACATATGGAGTCTGAAGTCTAGGGGAGAAGTCTAGACTAGAGATGCAAATGTAAGAGTTATTAGCAGATAGATAATATTTAAAACATGAGATTGGAAGAGATTGCCAAAGAAATTAGTATAGATAACATATAGATAGAAATTTGGTGAGTTATAAGGATGAAACACTATGGAAAACAGTATGTGGATTTCTGAAGAACTAAAACTAGAACTACCATTCGATCCAGCAATCCCACTACTGGGTGTCTACTCAAAGGAAAAACAAAATCAATATATTAAAAAAAAGCACCTGCACTCTTATGTTTCTTGCAGCACTATTCAAAATAGCAGAGATATGGAATCAGCCTAAGTATCCATCAATGGATGATTAGATACAGAAAATGTGGTATACCTATACAATGGAATACTATTCAGCCATAAAAAAGCAATGGAATTATGGCTCTTGTAGCAACTTGGATGGAACTGGAGGTCATTGTCTCAAGTGAAACTAGGCAGACACAGAAAGACAAATATCACATGGTCTCACCCATACGTGGGTGCAAAAAAAAAGGTGAACACCATTGGTATAGAGAATGGAATGATAGACAATGGAAACCTGAAAGAGTAATGGGGTGAGAAGAGAGTGAATGAGGAAAAAATACTTAATGAGTACAATGTACATTATTCAGGTGATGGATACCCTGAAAGTCTTGAATTGACCACTATGCGTGTAACAAAATTGCACTTGTACCCCATAAATGTATATACATTTTAGAAGTACATTATCCATTGCAAAAAGATAGCAAATATGTGGGATGAACAAGTGGAAAGATTTAAAATACAACCTGAAAACTATAATTAATAATCCTGTATTATATTCAGAAATTTTGCTAAATGAGTAGATTATAGCTGTTCTTGCCAAGAGCGTCGGGGGGAGGGTAACTATGTGAGATGACGTATACATTCATTTGTTACATTCTAGTAACCATTTTAATATGCATGTGTGTCTTATAATATGCTACATATCATAAACATACACAATGAAATTTATTTTTTTAAAAAGAGTAGGAACAGGGATTTTGGAGACAGAAATTATAGATAACCCTCTCATGGCGCTTTGCTGTAAAGGGAAGGTGAGAATTAAGTGTTAGCTGGAGATGGATATGAGATCAGGAAAATTGCTTTGCTTGTTTTTGTTTTTGAAGATTGGAGAAATAATACATGTTGGAAAATTAATAGGGCACAGTAAGGAGGAAAAACTTATGATACAAACGAGAAAGAGAGGAGTAAAAGAGTGACGTCTGTGTTCAGGCTTCAGGGCAGGAATCAAGAGGAGAGATTGGCCTTAGCTTGGAATATTGTTCATCCATAAAAAGTGGGAGTGGTAGAGTAGGTAGGCACAGATAAGAATATGGGAATTTATGATACTTATCTTCTGTTGTTTCCATTCTTTAGTGAGGCTCAGAAGTGAGCATTTAATGAGGCTTTAGTGAGGCGCAGAAGTGGATGGAGAAAGAGGTGTTGGAGGTTTCATGAGAAAACTGAAACATAAAAGACTTATGAAATACTTAGTCTAGGGAAGCAGGAAAGTGAATGAATGTGCTCAGTAAGTGTCAGGAAAGGTAGTCTGTTTACTGGACAGCAGGAAGGCCTGCCGGAAGGCCCACTTGTTGTTAATGATCATGGGTTTTAATTGAGAGCAGTCATTATGGGTGCAATTAATATCTTCTCTCACCAAATCAGCTGTATGGGTGAAGGCAGGAGTAGGCAAAGATTTAAATTTAAGCAGAATTTCGTTTAGCCAAGGGAGCAAAGAACCAATAAAGTGTTAGAGGGTTGAGGATGTGTGCATGGTTGTTATTATATTGATTGACCAAAGGCTTAAGCTGGGTAGAGAAAAGATCAGGAACAGGGTGAAGGGCTGAAAAGGTGGTAGGATCCATAGACTTTGGGTCTCAGGGTTGAAAGACTGAGCTGGTGTAATAGGAGAGTGACATGTAAACTTTAAAAAAGGTAATGTGTGAAGAATAGGATGTTTGAAACAGATTCTAGTCAAGTTGCAGTTATTGGTAATGACAAAATGCAGTCTCTGACTGTGGGACTGAGTGGTATGCATAGGGTAGAAGACAAGATTTTTGGAGAAGAGGAGGCTAAGAATCAGATACTCCAGTGAACTGGACATATGGACTATGGGTATATCAAAATCACTAAAAATTATGTCAGTTGTAGTGTAGGAGACAGTGATAGGGAACCAAGTGCTATAACCATCAAAAAGAGAGTAGCCACAGGTCAGCAATGACAGTGGCAATGGAAGGTAGTGAGTGTTCAGAGGATATAAAATTTGAAGCTAGGAGAGAGAAAGAGGGAAGGAGACCAGCCTGGAGACGGTGATGAAGAGCACTTAGAATGTATAACCCACCTCTATGTCCAGTGGTATCAGGAGGGTGGAAGAGAAAACAGACACCACATGACAGATTACAGGGGGTGCAGTGCCCTCAGCACCAAGACAGTGAAAAGAAACATCATTGAAGAAGATTGCAGAGCGCTCAAGTTTGAGCTCTCAATTTACTTCTGCTATGGACAAACGCAGGTCTGCAGATGGGCAGTCTTCTTTTTATAGTTTGGAACTTCCCTTGTACACTGCTGACTCTTCTTGTTCTCTGTACTTCCTTTGAGGTCGGTGAGTGGGTATTCCTAACTCCACGTGTGTGGGTGTGCCCTTGGCTTCTGACAATGGAAACGGAAGAGCCATCTTAATTTAAGTGCATAGGGTATTCTCTTGGCTTTCTTCATCCGTGGCTCCAAGGATGGCCAAGTTGGCATAGTGGGCAAGTGAAAGAAAAGTATTTTTGCATTGAAGAGTGATTCTTATGTCCAAAAAAGTGGCACCACTTGCAAGTTGGAAATAGTGTTTGTGCATGTGTATTTGTGTGTGTGATGGGTTGAGACTGAAAGCCTTAAAGCCAGTTAGGAGTCTGTTGAAATATTTCAGGGGATAAAGGCAGAAGGAATTAATTCACTGACAGTAAAGGCAGAAAGCTTATGGTAGATTTAAGAAATAAATTACTCTTGATAGAGTAGAGAAAACTGTATTTGCTTAGAGTAGATAAAGGCAACCGACAGGTTTTATGTATTCAGACAATAGTAAAAACCCGTTTTCAAGGGCTTATATATTTGCAAACTGGGATATTCTTCATAGAAACGATTCTCATTTCTTTCTGCATGAAACTTTCACATTAGAAATCAATATATATAGATAGTGAAATTTCTCAAGTCATTGTACAGCGGTGTTACAAGTGACAGACTTTTTTTTTAAAGTTTTCTTTTCTATTATTTAAAATAAATTTTATAATGGCTTAAACCTCTTGAAGGTATACAAAGATGTTACAGATTGTAGAAACATTGTTTGTTCAAATGTGGGGATGGGAGTGACATTCCACATAATGAAGTAAGAGAAGAGACTGTGAGTTCAACCAGCCCATGGGCTATGCTAGGGTGGGTGGGGGAGGTGTTCACTGGAGAACAAGGAATGCAAGGCACCTGGCTTAAATGGGCAGAGATCCTGCTCTGTAACATGGGTCTCAGATTCCTACCATGATGCCTTAGAAGTAGACGTGTACAATGGAGAGAGAGAAGGATTGCAGAGATACATAATGGTTTTCAAGAAGGAAGGATGTTTTAGGGCAGAAAGACCATAGTAAATGGAGGTGCAAAGGTGGGAAAGAGCAAGTTTGGGCAATCATTACCTCACTATTGCCATCGAGGGAAAGGGCTGTGGTGGTAGGTGGTAGCAGAAGATGCCAGAAATGGTGGGGGTACACCTTTTAAAAAGGTTTCAAATGCTTCACAAAGTAAATAATTAGAGAGTATTGTTAGAATCAGCTATAGGATATTACAGAAGATTATAATTAGCAAAGTGACATTTACATAATTGTATGTTTTTAAGAAAGCAATTGTTTGGTCTATAATTCCATACTTGTATTCTGTAGGATTGTCACACCTAATGATATGAAAAAGGTAAAAAAATGGGTTACCAGATGGAATTCCTACCTCAGTCCATTTCCCTATATCTCAGAATTCTTTCTCACACCTCTTGGAGGAAATAGGGGTTAGCATTAGATGTTGCTGTTTATTTCCTGTTAATATCTTTGGAGCTGCATATGTCAGTAAAAATAAAAGTAAACATCCAAATTACTTGGATGCATTTTAAAATTTGAAGAGGCAGAATGAATGAGTGTTTTTTGGGATGGGAGGTGTGGAATTTCTGTCTGTTTTCTCTGTAAGATAGCAACAGACTGCATGTCAATGATGTATGGGTTCTGGGGCTATCTGAACTGGATTACTTTGAACAGAATTGTCCTTTAATTACTGTCGTTTTTAAAACATGTGTTGAAGTGAGTGAGGTGAATCATTTCTAAATTTCTGAATGATTTCTCCAATCTTTACAAACTTATTAATATTAGAAATTTTGAAATCAATTTAGGGGAAAAAGATTATATATTTAATTTATATAAAACTTTTAGAGAGATAAGGAAATTAAGACCTAGAGAGATTTAAGTTGTTCAAAGACAAAAGTCACATTGCTATGATAGAGGAAGGAATGGGGAAAATCAAAAAGCATTTAGATTAGCAAAGTGATTTTATTATTGTGGTCATGATTGAGTGATGGCTGAATGCTAAGAAGAACTTCTTAACATCAGGACTGTGGATCAATTAATCAGCCTAGCTCATGTAGTAATGCATTCCCCCACCTTAGAAGTATTCAATGAGAGGTTACATAACTCTTTGGAGAAAACATTACATGGAGATATTCAAGCATTCATGGTTCAAAGACCTTAAATATTGCTTCCAACACTAAAAGTCTGCAGAATTATCATAGATCCCTTTTTATCTGTGATTTAAGATATCTTGTCCCAAACATGCATAAGTATAAGTAAAAACAACTGAGCATCAAAGCTGAGAAAATGTGAGGACTGTAACATACTAATTTAAAATGTAGTACAGATTGGGCACTGCTCACCAATATGCATTATGGCATTGAATGATTCTCAGGTTATGGAGGATTATGAAAAAGACAAAAAGAAGCCAGTGCACCTTAAGGAATTTGGAAAAAGCCATACAGTTGAACGTTATAAAAAATAAATTGGGTTTTAGGAATGAGACAGGTAATGTTAACCATTTCACCCTACCCCAGTCTCACCAGATCATTAGGTCTTGCAGAGCCAATTTCTAAAAAAGCAAGTATCTATCTATTTATTTTTGTAAAAGTGTAAGTTACTCCTTTTGATCTCCAGTCCTATAAATTTTGACAAATGCATGCAGTCTATGTAACCACTACCACATAATCAAAATATAAAACTGTTCCATTTTCTCCCCGAAACTCCTTCACGTCTTTTATTCTAAACCCTACCTGCATACCCAACTCCTGAAAGCGCTTGTCTGATTTCTGTTTCTGTAGTTTTACCTTTTCTAAAAGGTCATATAATTGAAGCCATGATAGAGTATGTAGTCTTTTGAAATTGGCTCATCTCAATCATCCTGAAGCCCTTGAGATTCATCCATGTTTTGTGTATCAATAACTTGTTCTTTTTTATTGCTAAGAAGAATTCCATGTATGGGTGTGCCGTAGCTTGTCAATCTGTTCACTTCATTGAAGGACAGTTTGTTTCCAGTTTTTGGTGATCATAAAAGGTGCACTGTATACATCTTCAAATAGGTTTCGGGTGAAGTTTTTACTTTTCTTGGGAAGACACCTAGGAGTGGGACAGCTGAGTCATATATTAAGTGTATATTTAACTTTATACAAAACTGGAAAACTATTGAATTTACTTTTACAGTAAATATTGAAAAAATATGTAGAGGCGTCCGTCTTGTCCATGAGTTTTCTTCTGCTAAAACTAGTATGTGATGTTTTTCTCTTATAGTTTATGCAACTTTGAGGTGTTTAGTTCTAATATCATTCAAGAGTCACTTCTATTGAAGACTTAGGAAATTGATGCTTTAAGAGTAGACAAGGAGACCAAAGAAAAAGGTGAGGTTTTTTTTTTGTTTTTTTTTGTTTTGTTGTTGTTTTGCTTGTTTGTTTGTTTTGTTTTTTTTTCATAGAAGCCTCAGGAGGTATAAAGTTACCTGAGAGAACCCCTGCTTCTGTTAAGAGTATGGTCAGTTAGCTTAGGGTTAGAGAGGCTTTCTGGAAACTCATGGGGACTAAATTATTAGTAAAAAGCAGGTACAGACAACTCTGGCTCAAAAAATGAGAAAGTCATTGAACGTTTGGAAGAAAGATTAGCATAGAAAACAAACAATATATCTGCCTTTGAGTACACTGCTTCATCAAAGCACAGTGAATTTATGTGTATCATTGTTTCTGAAAGGACATGAGATCCTGAAGGAGATGGAAAATGGAAATAAACTTCATGGTATCCATTAATACTCATGTAAAATGTATAATGTGTTACTGACAGCATCACATTTGTGGTTTGTGCATTTTATTTTAAGAAATATGAGAGGAAGTCTTGAGCCTGTGAGAGTTTTAATTACAACCTAAGTTCCAATCTACCCACGTGTTCCTAAATCTCTCACTGTGGCTGCTTCTACCGTGGAAGCTTTGGAAACAAACCTTTGCCTTTAAGGAGAAACTGCTTTATGATAGTTAAGTTTTAGTAAGGACGTTAAGATCAGTCTATTATTGTTGTTGTTAGTGTGTGTGTGTGTGTGTGTGTGTGCGCGCACACACTTCGGATGCTTTAATTATTGGCTTAAACAAATTTAAAAAGGAAAAATAACCAACAAAGTCTACTAATGCAAATCTGTTGAAATTCTTAGACAACTAAATGTATTGCTTTTTGAAAGTCGATGACAAAATAAAAATATTAGAATGAGGGGAGAATCAAAAGCTGTAATAAAATAATTTTTAACATTGAATACAAAAAATCAGTGAAAACATAGAAAGTGATAAGGAGTGAAAGCATCTTTTAAAATTTAGTAATGTAACAGAGTAATTTCAAATTTATTTCCACATTTTGAGACTTGGGTGAGGAATGTCCATGAATCAGGAGAAGCCAATAAGTAGACTGGAATGTTCAGGAATCATAAATTATAGGAGGAGGGAATAATAGTTCAGAGCAGTGGCATTAGTCAAGAGTAACTGAGTTTACCTGAGTTTAAATCCTATTTCTGCCACTTAAGAGCTGTGCCATCTTGGGTAAGTTACTTTACCCTAGCTGAGAACAAATAACACCACCCTTATTGTGTTACTCTAAGCGTTACATGAAATACGGCTTGCAAAGTTGCCAGCCCAGGGTCTAGAACATAGTAAGTTCTTAGCAGTTACTGCTGCTTCCCATTTGAGTAACAGTAGGTAAAATTAACCCAAAAAGACTGATTTCCTTTTACTTTGTTCCTTATAAGCACTAACAAATTTAAACTGATGCTTAGAATCTTTGACCTAATATTAGAACTTAGCTTGTCATGGAGATTTGGAGCAAAAAGGAAATCAAGATATCATTTCTAGCTGCTTCTTTGACAGATGAGGAAACTGAGTCACATAGAGATTGTTACTTTCCAAAGTCCTACATGCCTGTAGTGCCGGACCCAGGACTAAAAATCCAGCTGTCTATTCCCAGCTCAGAGCTCCTTCTGCATCACCACTAAGTGACTTCAGGTCACTAAGCAGAGATGCTCATGTATAATCCTGCTTACTCACTTCTCATTTTCTAAAATTTTAAAAGAACAGATCTTTCATCTTCTACCGTTTGTGTTTTTCCCATCTCTGAAGACCGATTAAGGGACTAGATATTACTAATGGGAAATATTAACCAAGACCATTAAAGAAACTGTTACATTCTCAAGTGATCTCACCTTCAGTAGAAATTTATATCTATATTCAAATTGAGCATGCCCTTTCCAAATGCTGCCATCCCAGGGGAGCCCATTTCAGGTTTTGCTCGTATTAGCATATGCTGCTCTAATCTGCAACATTTTTTCTCCCTAGAGCATTTATGGGTTTAAACATTTTCTATATGTAGAGGTCTTTCATTCCCTTTCAAGGTTCTAACAAAGAAGCAGTTGCTTTATGTGATTAAAGGAGATATCAGGATGGGGATTCTGTCTAAAATTTGATCTGCATTGACAATTGCTCCGAATTTTAAGCCTCCTGGTAATGATCCTAACATTTCAAAGTTAAACGGTGCTTACTGCACCATGAAATATAAATGAAAGCTTGACTTCCTACTGTACCAAAGGACTGTAAACAATCCCACACCTGTGCACAATTTATAGTAAATCAAGCATTCTGAATATCATTTCATGTTGAATATTTTAAGTGCCTTTAATAAAGATGATGTGATTTGTAAGTCATATAATGAAGCCAGTCTAAATAGGAGTTATTAAAAAAGAATAGTAACTATTTAACTAAGCATCTCTTTCTCCTGGCAATGTGATTCATTTCATCAGCTTGCTCAATTAAAAAAAAAAAACAAATATTCTTGGCAAGTAAAGCCCACTCAAATTTGAATCACATCTGGGTTTTATTAAAGGTAAACTACTGAAAGCCTTTGAACTTTAACTTCATCAAGCTTTTCAAATTGTCCCTGTAGATACGTCTACGCGTACAGAGGGATGCAGGCTAAGGCAGCCACTTGAAGAAGGAGAAAGAAAATAATCTGTCCTTTTCCTAAACCTGATTTGTCTCTGTGATTAGAATTTATCTAATCTATTATCTCTCTGTCTATCTATCTATCTATCTATCTATCTATCTATCTATCTATCTATCTATCATCTATTATCTTTGTGTCTATTTATCTATCTAAATACTGCTCTCTCAGAAGTGGAATGTTAGGTGATGTGGTACTCTGTTACCTTAACAGATGCCTTCATGTACACGGTGCATGCAAAGTAATAGGTTTCTGGGTATTGGTCTTAACTATAATTGACTCTTTTCTACCTAAGAAGATTAATAATGGCAATAAGCCATCCTGGCCCATGATCACTTCTAATGGTAGCATTATAAAGTAGACATGAGTTTGAGAACATGTTTCTCAAGCCCCAGTTTCTGCCTCTAGTTAAGGGGCCAGCTACAACTTAGGAAAAACTCTTAGAATTTTCACTTTTGTCTCTTCAAATCATAAGTATGCTACAACTTGTGCAAATTAATTCCTCTCATCACTAGTTTTTACCAAAAGATGTACTTTTTTTTGGAGAAATATATGGTTCTTCATTGATCCCAGTGTAAAAATGTCAAGTGAGCTGTCAAAAGTTGATTGTCTTTAAAGGGATGAATTGTATGATATGTGAAACAAAACTCTCAACAAGAGTTTTGTTTTGCCAGTGTGAAATCATGTAAGGTTGTATGTCCTCATTGAAATCTGTTCTGTTTTTGTCCTTTGAGAAAGGTAAGGCAATTTTATAGTCATTATTAGTCCTGTAACCAATGAGTAACTATTCTAAGGACAAGACATATGAGAGTGAGTTAGACCCTTGGAGGAGTCAAAGTAGTGCATCAGATGTTCCATCGTGTACCGGGACGGTAAATTTCCACTCCTCACCCCCACCTTTGCCATCATTGATCGAGTCATGCTTTCTTCCTGGTGACTGAGCTCATCTGGGCACATGTCCCAGGCTGAGGCTTTGGCAACCAGGGCTTGGTGTGGGAGTGGCAGGAATTGAGCCACTGGATACTGCAGGGTCAGGAAGCAAGGGACAGTCCAGACAGCCAAATCCAAACATGTGAGTGGAACAGCAAAATCCACCTCTAATGCAAACGGTCTGAACCAAAGGAGGGGCATGTGGGAACAAGCGGATTTTGGGGGTGGTGGAAAGAAGCAATGGAACACAGAGAAGGTTTTGTTTTTGGCTCTGCCGTCATATGGCCATGGACAAGTCTTTTATTCTCTTAGCTTTAATTTCCTCAGGTGTAAAATGAAGAGATTAAGAAATGACCTTTGAGGAAGTCCTCTTACTCTCATATTCTTTGCCTCCCCATGCCCACGTAGGTAGAAGACTACATTACACAAATTGAAAGCTGTAGGATCATTGAGTTCAATAAGTTTTCAACACGGTAGAATTCACTTTTGCTCATTTCAAATTAATTAGTTGTTTCTAATTAGTAGTTTTGTCTCATGCTGTTTGGTACTTCTATAAGAAAACATTCTTTAAAAATATAAATGTAGGAGAACTTGCTGCCCTTTCTTAATCTATATCAAGAAAATATTTCTGATGTTTTTAAAAGAGCTTATTAGTCCAGGGTGTTGATATTTACTAAGTTTGCCTTCTTTTATGGATACATTTTATTAAGCAGGGATTTGGGTCAGAGTTCTTAAACTGATAGCACGCCAGCTGCATTGTACTTGCAGATATTTCATTTGGTTCATACAATATTTTGTAATAATTTAAATTCATTGCTACATTTTAAAATGGATACATTTTAACATGGAAAATACAAGATTTTTGGCTTTTCTTCAAACATAGGAAGATCTGGCAACACCAACCCTACATTCTTGAATGATAATACATGTCTGGAGTTGAGTCCCAGCTGCCCCTTACAGATGGCTTGGGCCTCTCCAGTTTACCATGGTTACCACCAAGCCATATGAGACATATTCTTGGAAATATATGACATAGCACCCCACTGTAGAGGGATGCTGGGGTTAAGCTTAAAACAGTACTTATTAAGTATCTACTTTTTCTAGCACTATGTGAGAAATGTGAGATTATAGTTTATTCTTTCATGTAATAGATATTTAGGACCTTCTATGTGTCAGGTACTGTTCTAGGTACTGGGGATACTGTGATGAACAAAACATGATTTAATGCAGCTTTTACTTCAGTAAGAGAAAAAGATAATGAATCAGGAAATAATATCATAGCTGGGCATGGTGGTGCATGCCTGTAGTCCCAACTTCTCATGTGACTGAGGCAGGAGAATCGCTTGAACCCGGAAGGCAGAGGCTGCAGTGAGCCGAGATCACACCACTGCACTCCAGTCTGGGGACAGAGCGAGACATTGTCTCAGTAAATAGATAAAATAAAATAAATAATATCAGATGTTGGTAAAGGCTATGAAATAACGTGGGGTAGGGAAACGGATAGTAAATGAAGAATGGTATTCAAGGAGAAGACAGGTAACCCAGTGACTACAGTAAGGTGTGCTCAGGACTCTGAGGGGATTTACACAGTATGTTGCAAGTACACATAAAGCAGGGCTTTTCATACAGAGTTCAGCATTTAGCAATAGCTATTGGCAGGACCTGAGTGGAATCCTGAAGAACAAAGAGGAAGATTGGTGGCTGACTGAGTAGGCAAACCAGCCACAAGCTAAGTTAAAGCAGCAAGGCAATGTTACCTCAAAAATAACAGAAGTTCAGTTTCAGGGAGGTTACATGGGAGCAGAAACCCTAGAGTAATCTGTTCTAACTTCCAAATATGTGTTTTGTCTTTTATGATTGAGCATTGTTTTAACTTTGAAAAGCACATGAAAAAGGGGCACGACAATTTCTTTTCAGTGGTTGTGGTTGGTAAAGGACATAAACAGGCAGGGCCCTACAAAGCAACACCAACCTATAGCACAGTGCACAAGACACAGATTCTGAAAGGAGTTTAGCGTGCTTGAAGATGTTAAAGGAATACTTGCATAGCGCTAGAGTGTATGATGTAGGGAAGGAACTGGTGAGAGTTGACCGTGCAGGAGTAGCAGCTATTGCTAGGTAAGTGCCTGGGCTCAGTTTAATCCCAAAGGTCAAGAAAAAAAGATACTACAAATAACAACATATTTGGCCAACTCACCAGCATAATGGCCAGCTTCATGAGCCAACGTGCAAAAAGAACTACAGTGGTGTCTTTACACAGGAGAATGTGTATGTCTCGGTATTTTTTTTTTTTTCTAAGAGGATAAAGCGCATGAGCTATGTTTATAAGGTTGCAGTAACTACTTTTTTATTTTATTACTTTTTTTTATTTAAACAGTTTATTTTACACACCCAGCAAGAAATAAATGGCGCATTGAAACTGTGTAATTGAAAACATTTTAATAGAGGGGTTACTTACAATGATTGGGAAGGGTTTGAGGCAACCAGGGATTGCACAATATCCTGGGCAAGGAGAAGAATGGTTATCTTTCAGCTACACTGATATGGTTTGGCTGTGTCCCCACCCAAATCTCAAGTTGAATTCGATCTCCCAGAATTCCCACATGTTACAGGAGGGACCCGGGGGAGGTAACTGAATCATGGGGGCTGTTCTTTCTCATGCTATTTTCATAATAGTGATTAAGTCTCATGAGATCTGATGGTTTTATCAGGGGTTTCTGCTTTTGCTTCTTCCTAATTTTTCTCTTGCCACCACCATGTAAGAAGTACATTTCACCTCCCACCATGATTCTGAGGCCTCCCCAGCCATGTGGAAGTGTAAGTCCAATTAAAGCTCTTTTTATTCCCAGTCTCTGATATGTCTTTATCAGCAGTGTGAAAATAGGCTAATACAGTACATTGGTACCAGTAGAGTGAGACGTTGCTGAAAAGATACCCAAAAATGTGGAAGCGAATTTGGAACTGGGTAACAGGAAGAGGTTGGAACAGTTTGGAGGGCTCAGAAGAATACAGAAAACTGGGAAAGTTTGGAACTTCCTAGAGACTTGTTGAATGGCTTTGACAAAAATGCTCATAGTGATATGAACAATAAGGTCCAGGTTGAGGTGGTCTCAGATGGAGGTGAAGAACTCATTGGGATCTGGAGCAAAGGTGACTCTTGTTATGTTTTAGCAAAGAAACTGGTGGCATTTTGCACCTGCCATAGAGATTTGTGGAACTTTGAACTTGAGAGAGATGATTTAGGGTATCTGGTGGAAGAAATTTCTAAGCAGCGAAGCATTCAAGAGTGGCTTGGGTGCTGTTAAAGGCATTCCATTTTCAAAGGGAAAAGTCCATAAAAGTTCAGAAAATTTGCAGCCTGATGATACAGTAGAAAAGAAAAACCCATTCTTTAATGAGAAAGTCAAGCTGGCTGCAGAAATTTGCATAAGGAGCAAGGAGTCTAACATTAATCCCCAAGACCATGAGGAAAATATTTCCAGGCCATGTCAGAGACCTTCACAGCAGCCCCTCCCATCACAGGCCTGGAGGCCCGGGAGGAAAAAGTGGTTTCATGGGCTGGGCCCAGGGTCCCCGGGCTGTGGCACCCTAGGGGCTTGGTGCCCTGTCTCAGCTGCTCCAGCCATGGCTGATAGGGACCAACGTAGAGCTCAGGCTGTGGCTTCAGAGGGTGGAAGCTCCAAGCCCTGGGGGCTTCCATGTGGTGTTAAGCCTGCGAGTGTAAAGAAGTCAAGAATTGAGGTTTGGGAACCTCCGGCTAGATTTCAGAAGATACATTGAAATGCCTGGATGTCCAGGCAAAAGTTTGCTGCAGGGATGGTGCCCTCATGAAGAACCTCTGCTAGGGCAGTATAGAAGGGAAATGTGGGGTCAGAGCCCCACACAGAGTCCCTACTGAGGCACTGTCTAGTGGAGCTGTGAGAAGAGGGTTACTGTCCTCCAGACCTGAGAATGGCATATCCACCAACCGCTTGCACGATGCACCTGGAAAAGCTGCAGACACTCACTGCCAGCCCATGAAAGTAGCCAAGATGGGGACTATACCCTGGAAAGCCATAGGGACGGGGCTGCGCAAGACCATGAGAACCAACCTCTTGCATTCGCGTGACCTGGATGTGAGACCTGGAGTCAAAGGAGATTATTTTGGAGCTGTAAAATTTGACTGGCCTGCTGGATTTCAGACTTGAATGGGCCCTGTAATCCCTTTGTTTTGGCCAGTTTCTCCCATTTAGAATGGCTGTATTTATCTAATACCTGTACCCCTATTGTATCTAGGAAGTAACTAGCTTGCTTTTCATTTTACAGGTTCATAGGCAGAAGGCACTTGCTTTGTCTCAGGTGAGACTTTGGAGTGTGGACTTTTAGGTTAATGCTGAAATGAGTTAAGACTTTGGGGGACTGTTGGGAAGGCATGGTTGGTTTTGAAATGTGAGGACATGAGATTTGGAGGGGCCAGGTTTGGAATGATATGATTTACCTGTGTCCCCACCCAAATCTCAAGTTGAATTTTATCTCCCAGAATTCCCATATGTTGTGGGAGGGACCCAGGGGGAGGTAACTGAGTCATGGGTCCCAGTCTTTCCCATGCTATTCTCGTGATAGTGAATAAGTCTCACGAGATCTGATGGATTTATCAGGGGTTTCCTCTTTTGCTTCTTCCTCATTTTTCTCTTGCCACCACCATGTAAGAAGTGCCTTTTGCCCTTGCCATGATTCTGAGGCCTACTGAGCCATGTGGAACTGTACGTCCAATTAAACCTCTCTTTCTGGTATGTCTTTATTAGCAACATGAAAATGGACAATACGTACATGGAGAGTGCTGTCTCACGGAAGGTTTGGTAGAGGGTCACAGCCAATCCATGGTAACTCATCAGGAAATAATATCTCCCAACTGATGCTCATTCTGCCTTCAGATTGTTTATTGGCTCCCAATGACCAAAGCCAGCAGAAGAGTGCAAAAGAGTGCACTGATGCAGTCCATGCAGGACAGCCTCAAAGGGTGGAGACAGTTAGAGCACACCTGGAGGCAGAGAAAAAATATGCACAACAGTTATTTAAGATATATTTTTTAATCTGAATGAAATCATTTTCAACATAAAGCATTACAGGAAATTGCAACAGAGATGAACTGGAACTGCTTTGGATGTCTTACCTGTACATTTCAATCATGACATTAACATTAATACATATCACTTAAGTATTCCAACATGATTTTCTTGCATTATACAATTTAAATAACTTTCCAAAAGCCTTACAACACCTCTCTATGGAAAGCAAGACAGGTATTCTTATTTATCTTTCCTCACCATTTTACACACCAGTAAATGAGGATCAGAAAGGCCAACTGAGTTACCGAATATCACAAGGTCACAAAACTTGTCAGAGCCAGAGTGTACTTAGGTCTTCTGTCCTCTCCAGCTGATTTTCTATAATCCCTAAAGACGGGTTAATCCTGGCTGTTCATTCTCAGGAAAAGAAAAAAACTAATTTTAAAAATTAATCTTATAGTATAAATGCTTATCTATATAAGTCCAGGCTTTGGGGCTGAATAATCAGTAGAGCTAAAGTTTACTACTTTACTGGGTGTCAGATGCCTTTTAAGTTGCTTAGCATAAATTATTTCATTTATTTCTGACTATTCCCTCAGTCTGGAGTGCTTCTTCCCCTAGAAACCTACATGGCTTACTCCCCCACTTCCTTCTGGTCCCTATACCAATATCACCTTAATTGAGAGGTCTTCCTTGACCGTGTTAAACCCCTTTACCCCCACAACCTGGCCCCCAACATTCTCTAGCCCTGTGCTACCTGATAGAAACATAACATGGGGGGCTGAGCACAGTGGCTCATGCCTGTAATCCCAACACTTTGAGAGGCTGAGGTGGGTGGATCACCTGAGGTTAGGAGTTTGAGACCAGCCTGCCCAACATGGTGAAACCCTGTCTCTACTAAAAATACAAAAATTAGCTGGGCATGGTGGCACGCACCTGTAATCCCAGCTACTTGGGAAGCCAAGACAGGAGAATCACTTGAACCTAGGAGGTGGGGGTTGCAGTGAGCCAAGATTGCACCACTGCACTTCAACCTGGGTGACAGGGCAAGATGCTTGTCTCAAAAAAAAAAAAAAAAAAAAAAAAGAAACATAACATGAACCACAAATGCAAGTCACATACGTAATTTTAAATTTTCTTATAGTCATATTTGAAATAAGCAAAATAAGGACAATTAATTTAAATAATGTATTTTACTTAATATATCAAAAATATTATTTCAACATTATCAATGTAAGCTATTCATGAAATGTTTTATATTTCCTTTTTCATACTAAGTCTTCAAACTCTTGTATTTACATTTAGAGTACATCTGGTAAATACACTCTGTTTACATGTAGAATGCATCTCAATTTGGACCAGCCACATTTTTTTGTATTTAAATTACTTTATTTCATTTTTTTTATTATTATACTTTAAGTTCTGGGATACAAGTGCAGAATGTGCAGGTGTGTTACATAGGTATACACATGCCATGGTGGTTTGCTGCACCCATCAACCTGCCATCTACATTAGGTATTTCTCCTAATGCTATCCCTCCCCTAGCCCCTCACCCCCTGACAGGCCCCAGTGTGTGATGTTCCCCTCCCTGTGTCCATGTGTTCTCATTGTTCAACTCCCATTTATGAGTGAGAACATGAGGTGTTTGGTTTTCTGTTCTTGTGTTAGTTTGCTGAGAATGATGGTTTCCAGCTTCATCCCTGTCCCTGCAAAGGACATGAACTCATCCTTTTTTATGGCTACATAGTATTCCATGGTGTTTATGTGCCACTTTTTCTTTATCCAGCCTATCATTGATGGACATTTGGGTTGGTTCCAAGTCTTTGCTATTGTGAACAGTGCCACAATAAACATACATGTGTCTGTGTCCTTATAGTAGAATGATTTATAATCCTTTGGGTATAAACCCAGTAATGAGATTACTAGGTCAAATGGTATTTCTGGTTCTAGATTCCTGAATTGCCACAGTGTCTTCCGCAATGGTTGAACTAATTTGCATTCCCACCAACAGTGTAAAAGCATTCCTATTTCTCCACAGCCTTGCCAGCATCTGTTGTTTCCTGACTTTTTAATGATTGGCATTCTAACTGGCGTGAGATGGTATCTCATTGTGGTTTTGATTTACATTTCTCTAATGACCAGGGACAATAAACTTTTTTTTTATGTTTGTTGGCTGCATAAATGTCTTCTTTTGAGAAGTGTCAGTTCATATCCTTTGCCCATTTTTTAATGGGGTTGTTCATCTTTTTCTTGTAAATTCGCTTAAGTTCCTTGTAGATTCTGGATATTTGCTTGAGGGAGCATATATGCAGGCTTGCTACATGGATATATTGCCTAATAGTGAGGTTTGAGATTCTAGTGTATCCATCGACCAAGTAGTGAACATTATATCCAAGAGGTACTTTTTCAACCCTCAGTCCCTTCTCGGCCTCCTTGTTTTTGGAGTCCCCAGTGTCTACTATCTTTATCTTTATGGTGCATTTGTATTCATTGTTTAGCTCCAAATTATAAGTGAGAATATGTTGTATTTAATTGTCTGTTTCTGAGTCACTGCACTTAGGATAGTAGCCTCCAGCCCCATCATGTTGCTGTAAAAGATATGATTTTGTTATTTTTATGGCTGAATAGTTATTTCATGATCATATGGAGCACATTTTCTTTATTCAGTAATCTGTTGATGGACACCTAGGTTAATTCCATGACTTTGTTATTGTGAATAGTGCTGCAATAAACATACATGTGGAGGTGTCTTTTTTACATAATGACTTCTTTTCCTTTGAGTAGATAGTCAAGTAGTGGGATTAATGGGTTGAATGGTAGTTTTACCTTTACTTTTTTGAGAAGTCTCCGTACTGTTTTCCATAGAGGTTGCACTAATTTACATTCCCGCCAACAGTGTATGTTTTCCATTTTTTCCATATCCATGCCAATATCTGTTGGTTTTTTGCTTTTTAATAATAGCCCTTCTGACTGGTGTAAGATGGTATCTCACTGTGGTTTTAATTGGCATTTCCCTGATGATTAATGATATTGAGCATTTTTTCATATGTTTTCAGGTCGCTCACATGTCCTCTTTTGAGAAGAGTCTGTTTATGTCAGTTGCTCACTTCCTATGCATTTTTTTCTTGTTGAGTTATTTGAGTTTGTTGTAGATTCTGGATGTTAGTCCTTTGTCAGAGGTATCATTGGCAAATATTTTCTCCCATTCTGTAGGTTGTCTGTTTACTCTGTTGATTATTTCTCTTGCGGTGCAAAAGCTTTTTGGTTTAAGTCCTATTTGTCCATTTCTGGTTGTGTTTCATTTGCTTTTGAGTACTTAGTTACAAATGGACCAGCCACATTGTAAGTGTTCAATAGCCATATAGGACTAGTGGCTATCATATTAGACAGTACAATTGTATACCCTTTACCCTACTTCACTTTTATTTGTTTTACTGATATAAAGCTCAGCATGGGCAAATAGTTTACTCAAAACAAATCACCAAACTTTTTATTGTCAGAGATAAAGACAGAATTCAACTTACCACGTTTTACATTATATATTGATTTCTTGTCTTTTTTTCCATGTGATTATACACTTTTTGAGAGCAGGAAAATTTATGTGTTATTCACTGTTGTATCTGCAATATGTGGACTAGCATCTCACCCAAAGTAAGCACTCAAATCTTTTTTCGATGAATAGCAATCTCATGAAGTAGCTTCAGCTTTTACTACCTCCCTTTAAAGATGAGGAAGCAGAGGTACAAGGAGGATAAGTGCGTCTCCCTAAGTCACACAGCCAGTTAACGGATTTCTACCTAGGCAGGCTGCTCTTAGAGAAGAAGTACTTAACCTAAGCTGTTCTGCTGAATTAAACAATATGCAAACACACTGATGAGAATGCTATATAAACTGTTACTTTTAAAAGTATTCTTATAATTTTCCCTTCTTTTAAATAATATTAAAAGAAAGAAATATTAACAGGATACACACAGGTAAATAAAATACAAACTTCAGGTTCCTTATTACCAGCCAGAGAAAACCAATTCAGAGGTAATATGCTTGCTCCCTTCAGGTCCCAGTAATTGCATGCTGTACTGATGTATGGGGAGGTTGACTCAGGAGTAGATTTTCCCCCACAATAAAGCACTGTTTGTAGAAGCTAAGTTTCGTTATTTTGTGGGATGATTCCTTCTAAATGCATTGTAGAAGCTTGATAGACAATGATCAGTTTTTTAAAGAGCTACTGTCTGATGGATATGGGTATGTTGCATGGATACACAATTATGCTGATTGGATCAGAAAGCCTATTATTCATCAATTAAATGGTGTAAGAGGGAAATGTTTGTTTAAGTGCTCTGGATGGTAGCTGAATTTGCTGCCTGGGTTTCACTCATATGGGCCAGCTTCTACCTGACTGTATATAATGATTATGTGCTGTCAGAACACAATGAATATAATAATAACAACCAATATTTGTAGTGTGTTTTCTCTGTGACAGGTATGTAAGGGACCAGGGATTATCTCCAGCATGCTTAGGCATAAGAGTTTACTATCTCCATTTCTTGGATAAAGTAACTGAGACATGGAGAGATTCGGTAAATTCCCCAAGGTTGACCACCTGCTAAGTGTCAGGGCTCTCCCTTAAATAATCTAATTCCTAACTCCATGTTTAAACTCTCCACCACGTCCTTTACGTTTTAAACATCCTGATTAATCAGTCCGCAGTATTCTCTCTACTCTCTGAAAACACCTCAGAGGAAGTACACTCTGATGGCCTTGGAGCCAAACAGAACTGAGTCCCCATCCAACTCTGACACTTAATAGTTGTAGGAAATTGGCCAAAATGATTTACCCATCTGGACCTCACTTCTCTTATTTGTAAAACAGGGCTCTAATACCACTAGCACTGTTATGATGAGAACGCATATACTGGAGTTGCTTAGCACAGGGTCTACCATTTAGAAGACATGGAAATGGCAATTATCTTTATAATTACAAAGTACTTTGGGAGAATTAAATACCATTCTTATTTACACTACATCTTTTCACTGTAACAACAGGTAGTAGCAATTAAAATGACAAGGGAACGCTTTTTAAAGGAATAAAATGAAATGTCTTTATTAACTTTATATATATATATATATATAAAATATATATATATTTAACAGCACCTGCAGTATGTCTAGCAAGGATAAAATTGTTATGAGGATTATAAGATCTCATACTCCTGGGCATAGCTTGATGACTGGCTGAGGTTAAGAATAAATTTTCTCTATGGTGTTGTAGAGCACGGTAAGGAATATTTGACGAGTTTTATACTTTCCACTGAAGCATCTGGCATTATCTGAGGAAGAGACCTGGCATTAGCTGGATGGGCTATTGGTCAGTTCCACTTAGGCTATACTATATCCTGTATCCTGCAGCGATGCTTGCTTAAAATCACATGTCTGCAACCTTTGAACTAAAGAGTGCTGCACCAGGTAGCATCTTGCTGATGACACACATTTTGCAAACCAGGCTATATCCCTTGAGTATTACCATCCACTATGGATCAGCTTCACTTTCTCTCAGCTCTCGAAAATCACCTGTCTCTAAAGGCATTCAAAGATTAATTTAAAAGGGAAAAGAAAAGTAATTTCTGAAAGCTACTTTAAAAGAGAAAAATAACTCCATTACACTGCCCTTCTTGTGATGTCCTTTGGATGTCTGACTCTGCTTTTCACATTGCGCTGTTGTATTCTGGGAGGTGATAAGGTGATAACACTTACAATGATGATGGGAAATATATGTTCATTTATACACAACTCCTATGTTTCAGGCACTTTACATACCTTATATCTAATCTTCAATATAATGTTCCCATTTTACAGAGAAGCTAAATGACTTATTAAATCACAGAAACAATTTTGTGTTGGAGCTAAAATTCAACTGCAGGACTGACTCACTTTGAAAGCCAAGCTTATGCAAGCTTCCTTCTTCCCTTCCTCCCTGCTTTCATTTTCTTCCATCTCCTTTCATCTATTTTTTAAAATTCTCCTTCTTTTTGCTTGTTTGTTTTAATTAGACTCAGTGAAGTTAAATAACTGGCCTGAGACTACACAGTTAGTAAGAGGTGGATCTCAATTGGAGTCACGAGGTTGCTTAATTAAAATACATAACAAGAAGCATTCTAAGTTATGCTTAATCACTGTCACATGTTCGAACACCCAAGATTTCATCTTTTGTCTAGATGCACACAGATGAGCACTCAAGTTGCCAAGCAGGAGATTAGTTCACCATAGTTCACCATAATTCTGATTTCTCTTTGTTTTCCTAATTGTCTTTCTCTATCGAGCATGGGATGCTGCAATATCCAAGAATCTTCCCTGAGTATCCGGATCTGGCTGTGACCAGTTACTGTTCCAGAAGGCTGAGAGAAAGCAGATTCAGGCCATATTGAGCAGGAGAATCCCCTAACCTGAGCTCCTTCCACTTTTTTCTGATGCTTTTGAGTGTGTACCAGAATTGTGAGGTTTGTCCTATGAGCCCTTCTTGCATCAGGAGGTACTCCTTAAAAGATTTTCTAGGCTGGGCACGGTGGCTCATGCCTGTAATCCCAGCAATTTGGGAGGCCGAGGTGGGTGGATCACGAGGTCAAGACCATCCTGGGTAACACGGTGAAACCCCGTCTCCACTAAAAGTACAAAAAATTAGCCGGGCGTAGTGGCGGGCGCCTGTACCAGCTACTCGGGAGGCTGAGGCAGGAGAATGGCGTGAACCCGGGAGGCGGAGCTGGCAGTGAGCCGAGATCGCTCCACTGTACTCCAGCCTGGGCAACAGAGCAAGACTCTGTCAAAAAAAAAAAAAAAAAAAAAAAAAAAAAAAAAAAAAAAAAAAAAAAAAGCCAGGCGTAGTGGCACGCACTTGTAGTGCCAGCTACGCAGGAGGCTGAGGCAGGAGAATCGCTTGAACCCGGGAGGTGGAGGCTGCAGTGAGCCGAGGTCGCGCCACTGCACTCCAGCCTGGGTGACAGTGAGACTCCATCTCAAAAAAAAAAGAAAAAAAAAGATTTTCTAAAAAGATTTCCTAAAGTTTCACAGTATTAATATTTTTGCCTGGAGTTGACCCTCTTCTCTGGCTAAATGATACATCATTTTTTATTTTTTAAATTCATAAAACATTTATTGGCTTTTGATTTCCATACATCTATGAAACATGTTTAAAAACCTTTAAAAATAATCAAAAGGGAGATGATTCCAATATTTCTAACACCTGTTATACTTTACAAAGGACTTTTTTTTTTGGTTTATGAATTTTAGCACGATTCCTCTTGGTATCCCATCTTTATGGATGAGAAAAATGGAAACCCAAGGAGGTCAAGCGGCGCAAGTTTACACAGCTTAAAAATGGCAAAGCCATGCCAAGCTTTGGTGTTCTCATTGTAAGTTTCCTTTGCTTGAGTTTCCTTATAAAGCAGAGCCTGAGACAAGGGTCTATACTGTAAGTGTTTCATTTAAAACAAAGGAAGAATAAAAGAGTGTGGGACTGCTGGGCGCGGTGGCTCACGCTTGTAATCCCAGCACTTTGGGAGGCCGAGGCGGGCGGATCACGAGGTCAGGAGATCGAGACCACGGTGAAACCCCGTCTCTACTAAAAATACAAAAAAAAAAAAAAAAAAAAAGAGTGTGGGACTAACAAGAGGGAAGCAAAGGTATGCCCCCAAGATGATCACTGATATGGGCAACTAGGCTCAGTAACACTGGGTTCCTCTGTGTTGCCATGGACAATAATCTCAGAAGCTTCCACTCAGACACAGAAGAAGGAAGCATTTGTCCACCAGCTCCCATTTCCCTTTGGGTATGAGTGTCACTGTAGGATGTTAATATATCCAAATTTGCACATGTATGTGAACTCAGATTCCATAGCTATCCCTCACTGAGGTATCAGAAAAGCTCTGGGGAAGAAAGTCAGAGATAACTTTTGTACCCATTGTAGGCAGGGAGTTGTCTGGGTACAAAGTTGTCTGTGTGATGCTAGTTGCCACATATATAACTGGAAAAGATGGCAAAGAGGTTATTAGGAAGTCACAATAAATGTCCAATAAATAAATTTTCTACTTTATTTAAAATAGTGATTACCTTCAAGGAGTGAGCAGTATCTTGGAGGAAGCTGACAGATGTCTGGATAATGATAATAAAATGCTGGACAGTAGCATCCATATCGGTAGCTCAGACAAAGACATGGTTATTCTACCTGACAGACATGGGAATTGTGATGGCCTGAAAAACTTCACAAAGGCAACTTTTGACCTAAGCCCGAACAAAATGTATTAGAAGAAGGAGTGGCAAAAGAATACATTCTAAGGAGAATATAGGAAGAAGAATGAAGACATGGTCTCTTTGGGAGGGATAGGTGTTCTGTGTGCTTGTGGCATTCTGCGTAGAGTGCAGCAAGGGTGTCATCAGCAGCTCAAGCTGGAAAAATACACTGGCGCTAGATTGTGAAGGCACAAAGTGACCAGTGTCAAGTAGGAAGAGGAGGGTTGAGAAACACTTAGGACATCATTGGTGAGTTTTAATGGCCAAATATGGGAGAGTTTGGGAAGCAATCAAAACTGAGAAATCAAATTATTTTGAGGTTGGACAGAACTGAGCATGATTTTAGAGAAGAGTGACTGGTGAGAGAGAAAAGCTTAACTGAGGGTAGGAAATGGATGTATTAGAAACTCCAGCAAGGTGGGAGTGTGTGAGATGGAGTCAGGAATGTAGTGGGAAAAGCTAGAAATATAAAGCCAAAAGTTTCAAATCCAGCTCCTCCACTTGCATAACAGCTGTGTGAATATGAACAAGTTCCTTAACCTCCCTAAACCTCAGGGTCTTCATCCAAAAATGTGGTTAAAAATATATGCCACCCAGAAGTGTTGTGAGAGGAAACAACCCAAATCTTAATTGACAGATGAACAGATAAGCAAATTATAATATATATGTGTGGTGGAATATTATTCAGCCTTAAAAAAGAATGAAATTCTGATATGTGCTACAACATGGATGGATCTTGAAAACATTATGCTAAGTGGAGTAAGGTACAGACAAAAGTACAAATGTTATATGACTCCATGGATAGGAGATATTTAGAGTAGTCAGATTCATAGAGACAAAGTAGAATAGTGGTTACCAGGGATTGGGGGAGGGAATATTGGAGAGTTATTGTATAATGGGTACAGAATTTCACTTTTGGATGATGAAAACATCCTGGGTTTGCACAGTGGTGATGGCTGCATGGCAGTATGAGTGTAGTTAATACGACTACAATTTTTTAAATGGTACATTTAACATTTTTAAGTGGTAAATTTTATGTTTACATGTTATCACTTAAAAAACAGTATTGTGAGAGTGAATGTGATCAGTGAATACAAATAATGCAGTTTTATAGCAATGATCAGAATTATCAAATAGCTAGACATAATCTCAGTGGATGTGTGATCAAAGAAAAAAGAGGGGGGTGGCTTGCGAAAGAAAGGAAATCAAGACACCTCTTCTTAGAAGAAAGAAAGGAGAAAAGGATGGGCACAAATATTTGGGTCCATTTTGGGGTAGAGGGGAAGGAGATTTAAGGAGTGTCTGACAGGTGACTTGTATCTTTTGGTGAATGAATGTGGAGGTTGAGGGTGAGGTTAGGGGCATGGGGAAAGTTACAAAACTGTGGAACATCTGCTGTGGGTGGGAAAGGAAGAAGACTGGGGAAGAATAAAAAAAATTGCCAAGTAGCAGAGAGGAAGCAGCTAAGGTTGGATATGATAAATTTGTAATGAAGCCAGAGAGTGTGGCTATGTCATTTTCTCTAGCAGTACTTGGCAACACAGAAACAACCTGGAGAAACAGGCAGCTGGATTGATTTACGGTATGGCATTGGCAAGACAGTTGCGGTCAAAAGTTAAAGAGTTGAGGGAATTGAGGGTACTCATGAGAACACAATTTAATTGTTTGACCATGTGGTCCAGGCTGCAGAGGAAAGAAAGGAAAAAAGGAGGGGTTGAGAGACCGAGAAGAGACTGGGCAACATTCAGGGACCACAGATTTTAATGAGGGAAAAAGGTAGTAAACAGGGATTTCTGTCAGAGGGTAGAATGCCAGAGTTCCAAGATTTTGAAGGAGGAACAGTTTTAGATATTGATCAAGTAGGTGCACAGGGTGATGGCAAGTGAATATGGATGGCGACATGGAGCAGTGTTCTCAAACTTTAACGTGCATCAGCATCATCTGAGACTTTAAAACACACATTACTAGGCCTAATATTCAGAGTTTCTGATTCCACAGGTCTAGGGTGGAGCCAGTGAATTTGAATATCTAACACATTCCCAATTGATGTTGATGCTGCTGGCCTGGGGATCATACTTTGAGACTCACTGGAGTAGAGCCTAGAGAAAAGTGTATGGTGAGGGTGGGTCTTCAACGTAGGTGTTATACACAGTGGAAGATAAAGAAAGATGACTCTGTTTAGGTGCCAACATTGTCAAAGAACACGAGGAAATAAGCAGAAGGTCAGAGGATGATGACTAGGAGAATGCAAAATTAAGAAGTTAAGTTGGCTGGGGCTCAGCTGGTGCTTTCTGCAAGGTTGACCCGTTGACCATCCAAGCAGGACTTTACCTAGTGTTCAGACTTTGACGTGGCACTGTAGGTCTGCAGGGTCAGGTAGTAGAAGGACTCCTAGGCAAGGCTGTATCAATTACATATGCATTCCAGATAGCTTGCAGATGTATTGCCCCTTCAAATCAATATTCTTTGAATTTTTGTTATATGCATGTATATGTGTCTATATGGATGTATATGAATATGTGTGTGTGTATGGATGTATATATGTATATATGCACACACACAAACACAACACAAACATATACAGATTTATTTCATATTAAAATCATATTTAGTGAGAACAAGAAAAATGGATTTTTTACTAAAATATGTTACGTGTATACAAATTATATACACATTTTACAGCTAGAATAAAGGATTTTTTAATAAAATGCATGCCATACATTTTAACATATTTGTTATCTTTAATTTCAGTCTGTCAGTCAAAAATATTAGTGTTTCACTTGTGCTCATTAAGAGTTGTAAAGTCTCATTCAAAATATATTTCTATATTTCTTATTGGCAACTATTTGCTCCTTTTTTTTTTTTTTTTTTTTTTTTTTTTTTTTTTTTTGCAATTTTTTGCCCTTCTTGGAATACATTCTCAATTTAATCTGAGAATATTTTAGGGCAGTGATTCCCAAGGTCTCCGAATCAGTAGCATCAGTATCGCCTGGGTAATTCTTAGAAATGAAACTCTAAGGTCATAAGGCCCAGAAATGTGTGGCAATTAGCCTTACAGGTGTTTCTGATGATGTTTGAGAATCACTGCTTTAGAGCTTCTTATATGTTGATTAACCACAGACAGTTACCTGACTGACCTCCTCCATAATCTGTGCTATTACTAAGAAGCAAGCAGGTTTTCAAAGATTGATACCTGTGAACTAAATGCATATGAAATCTAAACCTAAGTGTCTAATTACTAATGTGCAGTTGAGTCTACACAGAATTTCCAGTGACTATTGTATTTATAGCTTTTCCTCAAGTCCACTCTTTTCAAGTTGCTAAAGACACCCAATCAATCTGCAGGTTCTTTAGTGAGCATAGGAGAAAAGGGAAGTGGGTCATTTTGAGCCACAGTTCATCTAGGTATTGTAAGTTGAATTGAGCTTATGCTGCCCCGCAACAGTGCACACACCTCTTCAGTGACTGAGTATTAGTGGTCCATTAAAGCTGGTGATGCACAAGGTAAACAGCAAAATTCTTTCTCTCTGGTCCTTATTGTTATAGTACTGTATTTTATTAGAGCATAGGCAGCTTGGCTTAACTGCTCTGAGATACGACTATTCAGTCTTTAAATGGAATAGTATTTTTTTTTTTTTTGGTTCAATAAGGTAGGGCAGGACAGATGATTCTAAATATTTTTACGTCAGAAAAATCTTTAGATGTTCAGATTGCAAGTCTCAGCCATAAGAATTATGTAAGATTTGTATATTCAGGTAATCTTTCTTTGTCACTGAGAATGTTTTCTTGGCTTATGTATTTAACTAGATGGCAATTTTCTTGGTTAAAGACTGTCTCTCTCTACATATATTGTAGTATGTTGTTGGAAACACAAAGCACATTATAATAATTTCATAGCATGCACATACTATTTTCAGATACCCTGTTGTGCTCTTAATTGATTTTCTAAACATATGGTATAATACAAAGCTGTTGAGTGGGAACCGAGAAATTTCTCTGTGTCATTTTAAAAATTATAGAACTTGGTATTTAGTTTTCATGTTGCATTCCTAGAGTTGTTAATTAAATGCATATTAGAATTTCATCAGACAGCAATAGTTTATGGAAGAATTTATGGATTTAAAAGACAGTTTATTGGATATCCATGCACTATGGGAACAGATACATTGATAAAACCACCTAAAGGAGCTGAGATTCAGAAAGAATGTAGTTAAGCAGTAGAGACACCAAAAATAATAGAGGTGAGTTATGGTACTGAAGTTACCATGATGTTTAAAAAAAATCTTCTAGCCGTGCCTATAATCCCAACACTATGGGAGGCTAAGGTAGTAGGATCGCTTGAGCTTAGGAGCTCGAGCTTGCAGTAAGCTGTGATCGTGCTACTGCATTTCAAGCCTGGGTGACAGAGCAAGACTCTGTCTTAAAAAAAAAAAACAGATTTTGTTTACATTGTCGAACTTTTCTACAATAACCATATAGCTTTATTAAGCCATTCAGCTATTCTCAAATGAAACAAATCAAAATTGTACATGATCATCATTGGTGAATCATCGGTTTTTTCTTTTTATATTTATTTCCTATGAATTTAGATCCACATTTTGCCTTAGTCGAAAACATATTAAAAGAATTTTTAGGGCAATAAAACTATTCGTTATGATACTGTATATATCATTATGCATTTGTACAAACCCAGGGAATGTACAACACCAAGAGTGAGCCTTAATGTAAACCTTAATGTAAACTATGAACCTTGGGCAATAATGATGTGTTGATGTAGGCTCATCAGTGGTAACAAATGAACACTCTGGTGGGGTATGTTGATAATGGAAAAAGCTATACATGTGTAGGGGCCGAGGGTATATGGGAAATCTCTGTACTTTCCTGTGCAATATTGCCATGAATGTAAAACTTGTCCAAAAAATGGCCTATTAATAAAAAAATTATGAGTTATACATATTCATTTTATTGTCTATTGCCACATAACAAACAAACTCCAAAAGCAACTGGCTTACACAATAACAATGTTGTTTTTCATAATATATTTTGGGTTTGAGCACTTCCTCTGCCTATTTTATCTGGCTCATTCATATAGCAGCATTTATCTTGTGGGTCATCTGGATTACAAGGTCCAAGATGACCTCACTCATGTTTCTGGAGGTTCGTGCTGGCTGTTGACTGTGGATCCGGGTTCTCTGTTTGTATAACCTCTTACTCTCCCAGAAGCTGGTCTGGCTTCCTTACCTATTATTCTCCAGACAATATTACCAGAGAGCCAGGGCAGGAGCTGCGAGGTCTCTTGAGGCCTGGGCTCTGGAAAGCACATGGTTTCTCTTATGCCACATTCCATTGGTCAAGACAAGTTATGAGGCCAGTGATAACTCATAGGATGGGAAAATAGGCTCCCTTTCAGGATGGGAGAATCAGCAAATACTAGTGGCTGTATTTAACTTGTCCCAGGGGATGACCAAAAATATAAAGGCAAGAACCCATAGTTATGGATAAAATGTGTTATGTGACACTTAAACCTTGAATCTATAACTAATTTCAATTTCATATTAAAATAATATTCTGTAAACTAAAAACTATTGCACATTAAGTTGTAGGTCTGCACTGACAAACACAATAGCCACTAGCCACATGTGGCTACTGCACACTTAAAATTAGCTAGTCCAAATTGAGCTGTGCTGTATGTAAGTGCAAAATACACGCTGGTTTTCAAAGGCTTTGTACATGAAAAAGAGTGTGAAATATTTCCTTATTATTATTTGCCTTTATTTGGGTTAAATAAAATATATATTATTAAATTAATTTCACCTCTTTTTACTTTTTGTTGTGGCTACTAGGAAATTTAAAAATGCATATGTGACTCATTTCTGTGGCTCGCATTATATTGCAATAGCTCAGTATTGCTCTATACCCTGATGCTTTTCATACAGTTTCTCATAGCAACTACAAATGGTTATTTTTTTACAATTCCGTGGCTAGGGAACAAAGTACAATATTTATATCTTTTTGTACCTACGCATAATCTGCACTTGCCAAAAATAATTATAGCAACCTAAAAATCCAAACACAATAACAGTTTGGTGTTATACCAGTGAAGAGATTTAGAAATGAAACATTACGATTTGAGTACACATTTGTACACTTTCCTAAAATATCTACAACTAACAAATCATCTGACATTAAAAAAAGGTTACTTTTAAATTTCCATTGTGCTGCTATTTCTTTTTTCTCTATTATTTATCTTTAATCATTCTTATATAGATCACATGAAAGCCTAGACTGTTTCAATTTGCCTTTGTCTCTCATTTTTTGGGGAAGCCAGGCTGGACATCTGTGACCACCAAAGCTGCCTGCCCCTCAGTTCTCACCATTGTTCTCTTTCTCCTTTCCCCCTTCACCCATTCTCCCTGCTCTGATTGTCTCAGTTGAGGAATTATTGCCTGGGAGAATTCACCTGTCTCGCTTTCATGCTTGGCTTATTACTTTACGGTGTTTCTTGGCCAAAACCTCAAGGTAGCTAATCATTTGTACCTCCAGCACTTCATTTTCTAAATTAGGACAGGCAGATGTATTGCTCCATACAAAGATTTTTCAGAATTCTCGGATAATTAGGTAATGCCAATTACTAATTTCATTATTTTCTAATGGGTTTGTACTTTGTCTTTTTATGAGCCATGGTATTCAGAGCACTCGAGATTTCGCTAGACCATTTGGTTTCAACATTCATCAGGTGAAGCGGCTCTTTGGTGCCAAGACGTCGTCTTGTTGGAGCAAGACTGCGTGTGCTGCTTGTCTGTTTGATATGTAAAGTTAATCACAGACAAAGCTCCAGAAACTCACAGGGAAAAACCAAAGAGAGATGTAGAGATTTGAATATCAAATGCTTACAAGTCTGCCAGTTCTGCTGTCTTTTATGAACTCTTAGGCTGTACCATATTGTGTTTGTTTCTCTTTGTTAAGCTTAATATTTTGGAAGTGTGCTTATGTTTCAGGCATAGGTTGAATTCTTGTCACCAAGGCAAGTGATGTTTCCAAATAGCCAGTAGCCATAAAATCTTCAGAGACACTCCTCTTGCATTTCTTGAATATTAAAGCAAATCTACTTTTCTACATTCAACGAGAAGGAATCTATTTCTCTCTTGCTGAGACAAAATAGAAAGGAAATTGTTTGAAATGATAAGCCATAACACCTGTATAGGCCAGGATTTTGCAGTATTTTTTTCTTAGCGTTAAAAACGTATATTCCTTTCATCACATACAAGTTAGAAACGCTTTTGCCAATACCCACTGGATTCTTAATAAAGCTTATGGAGCCCATTGGTTTCCTTGCTAACTGCTCTAAAGCATAGCTTAAAAATTATAATTTTCCAAATTGCCATACAAATTTGCTGAACTAGCAAAATGCATCCCTGTCATTTATTTTCCTAAGAAGCACTCCAGTTTCACTTAAGATGAAGGCATCCCTTTGAACAAAATTAACCGTTAATTTTTTTCCAAGTAGGCTCTTAAAAATGTGACATTCTTAACTAGCTGATATGTTCAGAATAAAAATGGAAAACTCTTTGGAAATCTGTTTGCCACCCAGCTTTGCTCTGATTAATAACCCTTGCAAATGTGTGCTTATTATACCATAAACATGACCTTTATAAGAACATTAGAAAAATCAAATTATGTCAGAGACTTTTTAAATGTCAGAAAATGTAATGCTTTAAAATTAATGTGACTTTATAATACTTAACTATTGAGGGTATTTTTTGAACTTTTTATGAATTTGGGCTTATTAAAGATTTTTAAAAGGGTTCCTTTATTGAAATGGTCTGGGTTGGCTCGCAGTTGATGCTAAAGAATGTAAAGCTACTAAGAAGGAAAGAAAAAAGAAAGAAAAGAAAGAACGAAAGAAAGAACAGTTAACCATTTATGGGTTTAGTATGGTGAAGTTTGTCAAACATACGAGATATTTATTACCTTCATTTCCCAGAGCCTCTAACCAGAAGAGAGTCAGCAGTGGGAAAGTATTTTCAGTTAAAGAGAGACAATTCCTAAACATGACACTTTATAAACTAAAGAGGCCGGGAGTAAAATAGAGCATGCGCGCAAGTTGTTAGAGGAGATAGTGATGTTTGGCAGTGGATATGTAACCAGTTCAACTAGGGAGCTTTAGGTCTAAAGTGCGACACATACCACACTCACAGTGTCAGAGTTCTTTTTCTGCATAATTAATCACCAGAAACTTGGTGCCTTAAAACATCACACACTTACTAGTTTATAGTTCTGTAGGTCAGAAGTCCAGCACGGATGTGGCTATGTTCTCTGTTCAGGGTATCATAGGGCTGAAATGAAGATGCTGGCTGGACTGAGTCCTCATCAGGACACTCTGGGTTAAAAATCTGTTTCTCAAATTCGTTCTTGTTAGCAGAATTTAGTTCCTATGGTTGTAGAATGAAGGTCTCAATTTCCTTGCTGTCACCCTGGGGCTACTCTTAGCTCCTAGAGGCCATCTGCATTCCTTTACATGTGGCCTTCATCTTCAGGCCAGTAAGGGCACATTGAATCCTTCTGTTGCTTCTGCAGCCAGCTGGAGAATGTTCTTTGCTTTTGAACAGCTCATGTGCTTAGTTCACGCCCACCTGAGCAAATCTCTTCTCTTTTTTTTTTGAGATGGAGTCTCACTCTCTCACCCAGGCTGGAGTGCAGTGGCACAATGTCGGCTCACTGCAACCTTCGCCTCCCAGGTTCAAGCAATTCTCTTCCCTCAGCCTCCGAGTAGCTGGGACTACAGGTGCGCACCACTGTGACCGGCTAATTTTTTGTATTTTTAGTAGAGACAGAGTTTCACCGTGTTAGCCAGGATGGTCTCGATCTCCTGACCTCGTGATCCACCCAACTCAGCCTCCAAAAGTGCTGGGATTGCAAATGAATCTCTTCTTTTTGAAGTCAACTGTATCATGTCGCATAACCTAATCACAAAAGTAATATCCACAAAATTAATAGTCCTAGAGATGATGTAGGGTGTGTACAGCAGGAAGCAGGAAATCTTGGGGGTTGTGATAGAATTCTGCTAAATGTGCATAGAGACATACATCCTTACCTGGACTTTAGGTTTATCATTTGTGTTCTCTGGCCTCAGTGTTTTCAATTTGTGGATCCTATACCAATAGCATCAGCATTACCTAGGAATTAGTAAGTAACGCAAATTAGCAGCTCCTACCAAGAAATCAAAACTCGAAGTAGGGGTAGGAAGACATCAGAAGTCTGTGTCTTTTTTTAATTTAATTTTATTATTATATTTTAAGTTTTAGGGCACATGTGCACAACGTTCAGGTTTGTTACATATGTATACATGTGCCATCTTGGTGTGTTGCACCCCTTAACTCGTCATTTAGCATTAGGTATATCTCCTAATGCTATCCCTCCTCCCTCCCCCCAACCCACAACAGTCCCCGGTGTGTAATGTTCCCCTTCCTGTGTCCATGTAAGCCCTCTAGGCATTTCTGACGCTCACTAAAGTTTGAGAGCCAGTGCTCTCTGGACCAGGGTCAGCTGACAACAGCTGGTGCCAGAGAACCAAATCTGGCTGATGACTATCTTAGAAAGTAAAATCTTACTGGAACATAGGTATGCCCATTTGTTTACATACTAGCTATGGCTGCTTTCACACTACAATGGCAGACTTAGCAGTTGCACTATAGAACTGATAGCTCACAAAGCCTTAAATATTAATTATCTGGCCCTTTCCCAAAAAAAAAAAAGTTTGTCTTCTGCTGCTCAGGAAGTAGATTGCTTGATTGCTAAGGTTTCATCCAGTTCTAACTTGCTCTAATTTTGTACAGCTTCCATGTGAATCCCACAAAATTGCAATATGACATTTAGAGGCTCATTTCCCTAAAAAAGATTAACCCTTGACTTTCATTTCTTTTAAAGGACCTGAAAATGTGTCCTTTCTTCCACACATGACTGCAACTATCCTTTCAGTCCTGTGATGGCTTTTTCTGTCTTAAGTGGAAATGAAGAACATCTGTTCACCATTCTTTCTATGTTAGTTTTTAAATATTTGAAGGCAATTAAGTCACTCCGAGTCTCTTCTCTTCATAAAAATGTTGCCAATACCTTTAGCTTTCCCCTTATTCTTACTTGCCTGTCCTTTAATCATGTCTGTCTCTCTGCTTTGGCTATTTTCCAGGTTGTGTACATCTTTCATAAGTTATTAGATTTTCAACATACTTAGCCAATCTTTCTGGCTTCTAACTTAAGAGGACAAAGCTAAACTAAAAACAAACCAGCCTGCCAATTGTCCAAGATTCAGTTCTTCTTTATTTTGTTAGATTTCTATGTAATTATGCATCTTCCAACCATATCTTTGCTTGTAATCCATCGAATGTGACTTACATCCTTTACATTACTCTTTTTTCCTCCAAAATTGGTCCAACAGTTAGACTTACTGTGGTTGATTCTCACTTTCTGAGTCTGGCCTCAATGATGTCAAACATTTGTCATGATGGTTTTCACTATTATCTGATATTTTTCATTGGCTGACCAGTTCATTAAACATACTCCAGGTATCCAACTTTCATTTTACATTTGTTTTCCCATTTCTTTCCATGTTTTCAATACCTGAGCCAATGGATCAGTAAATTAATCAATCAATGAAATCTTTGCCTTCTCTTTCCCTCATTTCATCACATTAAGTTTGATCTACAGTCTTGATATTTTCTAATCTGTGGCACCAAAAATACGCGTGTTTTTTTGGTTGATTGTTTTATTTCCTTTTTTTTGTATTTTTTTTAATCATTCTTAGTCTGGATTATTTTAGAAAATGTGTGTGTGTACATTTGTGTTCCAAATATATGCAGCTCTATTGTTCTGTTTCCTTTGGTTTCCCTTCTACCCACTTTAACTGTGATGTATATTTGTGCTTTTGGTAAAACAGATTTATTTGAAAGTCAGCCAGCTTTCCTAAGCTCTCCCCTTGAGGTATGCCCTGCCATTTCCTTCGGCAGATTAAAGCCTGCTTATCTGAAATATCTCATTACTGAAATAATGACTTTTAATTTACCAATTGTACAGCCTTTACCTTTCCAGAAACATAATGAATAACATAATTTGTTTCATGCCAATCACATTTGCTTCCCATGTGCCAAAAATGTAGGGTTTATTTATTTATTTTTTTACTGATGGAATATATTCACATAGGCTTTCTGAATCTATGACTTATTTAAAACAAAAATAATTTTTTTTTGTCAGAAGTCTTACCTTACCATATCGTTACATTATCAGGGAAGGACTTAAGATGTCTTTCAACAGTATAATATTCTGAAATGTGATAGGAGAGTCTGAGTTCCTTGAAACAATTCTGTTACACTCAGATCTGTAATTGGATTTACCAGTCAGTTGAGACCCAGCCCAGACTAGCTAAATGTAAATGTAGCTAAGGGCAATTCAATGGAAGACAACATTTTAAAAATACAGAAATAAAATCCAAAGCATCTCCCTGCCTTGTGGCAGCAGCCATTGAAAGGCTGTGTGTGTAACATGGTAATGTAAGGGACTGTCTGACGATGGGCTTGCCTACAAGAGTAGAGAAGAAAGGATATTTCTATGCTGAACTGTGTAGCACTTAAGATTTAGCTAGGATACTTGAAAAAAATAACCAACTAAAATTTTGGCTAGACTAATGGAATTCTTAAGCTATAGGCAAGACTGCTGTAAACAGTTATTATCAAGATTTCCCCAGTGCCAATACACTTTGGCTGGAGTAGTTGGTGAAAGCATAGCAAATAAACAAGAAAGCCACTTATAAAATTGAATGGCCATGGTTCTAGTCCATGTGATTAGTAGAACATATTACCTTTTGATAAAAAATATCCGATATTGTTTGTTAAACATCACATGTGGCTCCTTGCTAAAAGAAGTGGGTTGCAAACTCTGAAAATAAGCAGGAAAGAACAAATTGTGGTCTACCAATGTCTTTTTATTACTATGTGATAATATTAGAAAATTGCACTTGTTTTTAGTTGATGGTTAGGAAAGATAATTTTATTTTATTAAATAAGAGAAAATGATGATTCCAAAGGAGAAGCTGGCAAGAACAAGAACTTAAAAAAAAAAGTTTTGCTTATTCTCTCACTATTGCTTTACCTTGCTTTAAAGGGCTTAATATCACATTTACTTTTATTGAAATTTACCCAATGTATTCAAGAGAGTGAGTAACCAGTAAATATTGGATGAATGTTTGTGAGAAAGAATGAGTGAGCCAAGAAGTAAATCTGAGAGGAATGAAAGATGAGGGCAGCCAAGAGAGAAGAGGTGACAGAACAGGTAATGAACTGAGGACAAGCTGAAAAGGGAGGAAGTGAATTAGTGTGACTCTATTTTTCCACTGACCATAAATAATATTAAATATTTACGTTCCAGATTCCAAGTCAGCTATCATATTTTGAGTACTTACTATGTATTAGGCACTGAGAGAGTCTCTGTCATACAATATTTTGTCAGATAATGCCACACTCTTGGTTGATCACTTTCCAGTTTAAAAGACATATGCTTCTATGGGTTACCATGAGATCATTTAAGAGTGGGTATTTCCATATAGGATGACTTGGGGGTATTTTTAGTACGACTCACAGGCTGCTTCACTAACAGTTCTGTCGAGGTCAAGTAAGTCACTTGGATATAATTATTTCTCCAAATTGTTATTTTCCCTCCCTGCTAGTCTCCCTCCCTCCAAACCTCCTTCCTTCCATCCCTTCCTTTTTGTTATTTCTCTCTCTTTTCAGTATTGTTTCCTATGCCCACCACCTCACAATGAGCACGTTGAAAACAGGTACCTAATAGTATTAATGACATTAAGTATAGTTTGCCATTTTCATTTCTTCTCTCTGGATTAGCTTTCAAAGCAACAATGTCTTATTTATTCATTCACTGAAAAGTACTTGGGTGCCTATAATTTTCAAAACTCTTTCTTAGACACCATAGAAAAGAATTAAGATGATCCAGCCATGAATACTTCCCTTCAAAAGCTTAACTCAGAGTCAAATTACTAGCAAACAAAATGTAAGTATCATAAGAGATATACCGATTAACGATTTAAGCAATAATGCTAATAAAATTAAATTTAATAAAATATATTCCATTATTTCATATCATTTTGATAAAAAATGAGTAAAAAAGACATTAAGAATAGTTACTATAATTTAGTATTTACTCTATTAAGTATTTCTCCCTGTAAGCCTTACAGAAATCCTGGAATTTAGCTGTTATTTTATAGAAGAAGAACCGAAATAGCTGTTAATTTCATAGAAGAAGAACCGAAATAGCTGTTAATTTCTTTTGGACATGAAAACACTGGAATTTGGATGCAGGTTTCTGATGACAAAGCCTGTACTCTTAAGCACTTAGAATATTCTGTAGAAGTTTGCAAAAGGGAAAACTGACTATCATGCTAAGTGGATGGGGTTGGGGGGTGGGTGACAGGGCCTTTCAGCTGAACCTTGAAGGGCAGAGAGCAGTTGAAGAACAACATAAATTTACAAAATTTTTAAAAAGTAGTTTTCTTATCTTCGCTTATAAGGAGGACATTAAATTGTATAAATAGGCAAGAAAAGGTCATAATGACATTGATAACTTGGGAAGCAAATATTTAGCACTTGGAAAGCATAATGACTTTTGAAAACTATATGCAGTACAGATCAGAATCATTCAGGAAAATGCAGGGTGAATTTCAGAAGCCGTTCTTCTTACAGAATTTCTCTCCCCTCTCAGCAGGCATTCCTCCTCAAAGAAATTTGATTCATTCTGTTTGTTCTTCCTTTGGGATTAATGTCCTTTCAAAAGCACAAAATAATCTTTACAATTTAAGTCAAACAGGTCCATGAATTTGAAGGGACTAACTCCAATTCCTGAGGCTGTGATCAGAGCTCCTTCTCCAGTTTCCCTTTAGGGTTATTTGTTGTTGTGTTTTCTACAAAACGTTTGGGTTTACAGTGATTAGGTCACTCCACGAACTTCTACTGTCTAAGACATATCAATAAAGAAGAATAGCTATGAGGGAGCTGTATCTTCTCAAGGCATTCAGTCACATTGGAATCATGAGGGATTCTCAAGTAGATTTACCAGGTCAACACTGGCTGTTGCAGAATGTCCAGGAATGAAAGTCCCCCATCTACTGAGGTACAAATGTAGGTCTCCAGTTATCTTCATAACCTGGGCAAGCTTTCACAGACAAATCAGATGCCTTTCTTAGTCCTCTCACTGGATTCTAACCAGAAGACGACTGGACACTTTGCCAAAGGTATGAGGAAACTGTCAGCATTATTCTACTGTCTGTCTTCCAAAACTTACAGAGGATTTCTGTGCATCTTTTAGCCTGATTGACGATCACTAAGAATAGAGGTTTGGGTGCCCTGATGTTGAGGGTTTGTGTCTGGGATAGCAAACTGTGATTAACTGGATTAGATACTGGTATGTTGTGTTAAGGAGGATTCTGAGGCCAACTGGAAATATAATTGATGGATAATATATGCCCTGAGTACTAGAAGGGGAGTGGTATAATGGATTCTTATACTTGGCTTATGGGGACAATACAGATAATATGATTTTTACAAAGAACGAGTATTAAAATCAATCAACCTATGTACTCATAGGTTGAATTAGCTGCTACAGAGTACTTAATTTCATAGATTCCCCAGTTTCCACAACTAAAAAACTAAATTATTAAGGACTAACAGAATTGCTGTGAAAATTAACAGCCTATGTATATATAAACTACTCAAAATTTAGAGTGGTTATTATTATTTTACTGGTTATTATTATTTGAAATTGGGACTGCTTTAAATGATTCAGTCTATGATTCCCCACACACTAGCAGAATACAATTTCCTTACCAGAATATTTTACTGTAATTGTTAAATTAAATTTTCCTCTTAGAAATTTATTTAGGCCTGTGCTTTTCTAGACTCCCAAATTCTAAGGAATAGTAAGAACATGAGCTTCTAGTGAATTTGCAGCCAAAGAAAAATCAGATGCAATTTCTGTGGCATTCTGCATTAGTTAGTTAATTCTGGCTCAGCCTGAGTTGAGTAAAATGGATGGGAATTGGTTGTACAAGTCAAGATGTATATGTGCCTCATGCCAAGTTCCAGATTTGTATATTTAGGCTGCAATTCACAAGAGGGTGAAAACATGATGATGTCAACCAGAAAAAACCTGTGTTTTCTCATTAACCTTGGCCTCTGATCTTGGTCTTCTGGTCAGTGCTGGGATTCTCAGGGCCCAGGGACCCTCCCAAAAGCTGCCTCAGATTTAGCCTTTAATGCTCATTATCTCCACTGACATGGCCCCCAGCAATGACAAGTCCCACTGATTATTTGCCTCCTTTTCATGTTAGTTTAGCTTTAATCCTTGTGTTTTACTGCACTATTTTATGATGTCTTTTCTTTTATCATAATATAGATGTCCCTTTTGTTATGTGTTGCATTGGTGATAGCTCCTTAACCCTGATGTGAGGACTTTCTTCTACCTGGGGCTATAAGCAGTTCATCTTTTTTTCTGGCTTTGTAAATCCTGTATCTGCTGCCTTCTGGCCATTTGAATGTGAAAATGTAGGTCTTTTCCTTGGAGGACATTTCTGCTCCTATCAGTTGTTCTTTCAATTTGGTGGAAATCAGGACTTGGTAGATATTTGAAAAGGGGAGAGGTATAATACAGTAAAAAAAAAAAAAAAAAAATAGATATGGGCTTTGAAATCAACCCTGTCTGGTTTCTAATTCTCCCTAGCTGTACCATTTAGCAAGTGGTTTATCCTGAGTACGATGATCTTGCTAAACCTCCTTTTCTTCACCTGTAAAATGAAAATAAGGATATCTTCATTGTTTATACAAATAATGTATGTAAAGTTATCTAGCAAAGAATCTAGACCATAATATAGGCTCAAAGGGACAGGACTCCTTATAAAAATAAAATATGGTTGTGTGGATCTTCTTGCTTGCAATCATTTAATAGGCATTTTATTTCTCTTCCATTTAAAGTAAATCCTTTTCGGGATTCCACAATTACTACAATTCCATTAGGAACTGATTTTACATCTTCTCCGAAGACTAAATGTTTCAGAATTAAAAGAAAATATAAAGTAAGGTTTGTTTTAAGCACAACCTGCCAGAAGAAACAATCACATTGAGGCCGAGACTAAACAGAGCTCAAGTCAGCTCCACAGGGAATGTTCTTGAGGAAATTGAAATCAGAATATCTTTTTGGTATTATAGAGTTTGTAAGAATGTTCACCAAAGCAATGGAATCCAAGAACTCACAGTTCCTAAACCTTGGAAGCTAATGGAGACTGCAAATGCTAGAGATGTGCTAAATATAGGCACTTAAAACAGTGACAGTGTGGTATTCACTGTTCTTAATAAATTTTATTTAATTTGATGATGGTGACAGTGACATGCCAACAACAGTTAGACTTCCTAAGAATTTTGTGCCGTGGTCTTTATGAAATAAAATTAGATTAAAATGTGGAAAAAATCACAATGGAACGTTGAGTGAAAACATTCACAATCAAGTGAATGCTCTTAGAGCTATCATCATTAATTAGAATTAGTTACGTTGAATGCAAACTTAGTTTCTATTTTGTTCTTCTAAACTATGCAGGCAAAATAAAAGGGACAACTGAACAAATAATGAATTGACACAAAAAGAATACAAATCTAATACTTATGGAAAAACACATGGTTATCTGGTAGACTCAACATATGGATAATCTACAATATACTGGATTATAAACATTATAAACTTGTGGAGGCAAGATGCTTATGAAATTGCTTCTTGAATAATCCTTTGCCTCACAAATGATTGCCTCTTAGTATATACTGATCTGACTTGCTTTGGCAAAGTTTAATTGAAACTAGCTTTTTGTTTATACATTTTTTCTCTACCATCTTTCATCAAAAAAGTGGCAATCTCTGCATAAAATGTAGATATAAGAACTTACACTCTGGAAGCAGAATGTTTGTTGACAAATCCTGGCTCTACCACTCACTAACTGCACGAACTTGAGCAATTGTTTTAACCTTACTATTGCTCCATTTCTTTGTTCACTAGACTATATTAAATGATCAAAGGAGCTATCCTACAGAGAGGACCCAGTACAGTACCCAGTGTATGGAAGTAGAAATAATATTGCTTTTATGCCATGGGAATCAAGGGGAGTTGTTTAAGAGATAGCATACCTTTACACCTAAAAATGAAATCCATGTTTAAGAAACTTATATAGAGGAAAAGATGTTAATAAAATAAAAAGCCTAGGACTTAATGTGTTTGGGCCATTTATTTTTCTGAAGAAAACAATAATGGGAGCTTAATTGCACTAAAAATCTTTGATAAAATGTTTCTCACCTTTTAGCAGTACACTCCAATAAACTCTGATAGTTTAATCCCCTTTTCTTTTCTAGTTCTTCAAAGAAACTGCTGGTTTGTAAATGTACACCATTGTTAACTTGGACCCAATAAAAAAATGGGTGCAATATCTCAGCAGGCTGTGATGATTCAACTTCATGTATTCATTTGTTTGCTCACTCATTTTTCCATCCATCCATCCATCCATCCATCCATCCATCCATCCATCCATCCATTTCTAAAACAATACACAAGTCACTTAATACATACCAGGAACCTCCTAATATATAGAAGTCAAGAACGAATGGAACAGATATTCTTTTTAACAAACAGCTTCCTCATATAGGGAGACAGATACAAAATCAAGTAAGTCTAGTAATGTTGGCTAGAAGGAAGCCTGTGCAGGCCAGAGCAGGGCACCAGGGAGTGATCTTTCTACAGAGATGTCCAGGAAATACTGAATAGAGAAACTCGTGCTTGAGCTGCATCCTGCACCAGGAATAGATGATTGGTTTTCTTTGCCATACTTTGATGTAGGTTTCAAGAGCAAGTTGGGTGTGATGTAACTTAGATAACACAAATTACATTGCTTACTAGGTTTTCAGGGGTTATAATTTACATTTTATGATTCACGTTTTGGGGTCTAAATTGCTAGTTGAAATGTGACATTCCAAAAGTGAGTTTTATTAGATATTCTGGATTGAATCGGTTTCTTTCTATGCCCATAAGGCTTATTTACCCATATGTATAGTGTCCCACTCTACTTTTCCTTCCCAGTCAAAATTTTCACAATAATTGTCTCCACCGGTCTCCATTATGATACCCTCACTCATTCCTCACCCTCCTCAAAAGTGGCGTCTCTTTAATGCGACCCACATAAATGACTACACTTAAATGGCTCATAAAGGTCACCAAAAATCTCCATGACATTAAATCTACCAGACATTACCATCTTACTTGATCCTTCTGCAGCCTGAGACAATACTGACCATTCTTTCCTTTTCTAAACAGTCTCTCCCTTTTGCCCAGCCCCACTGGCACAGAGAAGTTCATGCAGGCAAGTGTCAATTAAGAGGTACAGACCATGAGTAAACAAGACCATATAACAAGGTTTTGGCATCATTTTTTTCTTTTTAAGAGTGAGATGACCAAAGCCTAGATATCATGAGTGAAATTTCCCTGAGAGACAGATGTAGTAAGGCAGGTTTAACTGCCTACATTAGCTTAATTTAAACACTTGACCACTAATGAGACTAGATTTTGACATAATTTGTTGGCAGAAATGAAAACTTTGTGATTGTACTTCCAAGGGTTATCAGATACTAATAAACACTCATTTGCCCTATGACTGGCTCCTTTATGCATGCTTGGTTCAAAGATGTGATATCATTTTTATCTAAAGCACATATTATTCATTAGTATTTATTTAATCATTAGCTTTTTAAAAATTTAGTTTGTTCTTTGAGTATTATCATCATTGCTCACACATGAAGATTCATAGACTGCCATGGTCATCTCTAGAAATGGACGATGATTCCTTTTTGGCACGGTCCCAACAGTGTCTGGCTTCTGACAGTAACACATTCAGCTTTGAGAAAACTCCTCTCCTCAATCTAAAAAGTCGAAGGACCCAGGAGAAAGCAAGAGTTTCTCTCATCAGCAATTCATTTTGAAACAGACTGTATCAAGCATCTTATCTGTAAATTATTTGCTGCTTGAGAACATTGCTTTGCACTGGAGCTGTAATGTCCAATAGCACCTTCTGTGAGAATGGAAGTGTTTTATATCTGCAATGTACAATACAGAAGCCTCTAGCCCCATGTGGCTAGTGTGACTGAGAACTGAATTTTTTTTATTTTACTAATTTTAATTAATTCAAATTTAAAATAGTCACATGTGGCTGTCAATGGCCACCATATTGGACATCCCAGCATGATACCTCTTTTATTAGTTATGATTGATGGTGTGAAATTAAATTTTAAGAAATTCCTCTTGAGGGAAATTTTGTGATTTTATATTCTATATCACTAGCGGTAAACTTGAGAGGAATTTTCCAGGCAAAATCTTTTGATTTCCTATAAAGCAGCCACCTGTCCTGAATTATTCACTGTCTACCTGACAAAAGGGCTGTAGTACAGAGGGATATTTGGGCTTAAATATTTAAAAATCCTTGCCTGATACTCCTAACATAATTTTTCTCTAGTATGTTTCAGGCACCAGAATTTGTCATCAAAGTTAGTTAAATAAGTGAGAGATCCCGTTTTTCTTCTAGTGGAGACCTTGATTCAGGATACTGGCAACTGGATAATTATCAGTGTTTTGGTTTTGGTCGTGGCATTTAATGACAGTGACAGATAAAATACTATTAGTGCTTCTTTCCTAGCTTCCTTCCAAGTGTGTTGAAGTGACTTACTGGAATATTTAAATACCATAACTGAAAATGAATAAATAATTTGGACAAGGGGAAACCCAGATCACTTCCATGTGATTTCTTTCATGGGAAAAGATCGAATCACTGACCATTGACATGGGCAAATGTTTTTGAATCAGTATTTCCAGAATGGAGCTCCAATTGCCCTGACTCATACTCCCATTCTCACCTCATTCCTCTCTGTGGTCAAAAGCAGGATGTAAGAGACAGCAGTCACCATCCTGTGTGGATTAGGGCTGACAACTTGCCCTTATGGGATCAGACCTTGAGTTTCAACATTTGAGTTGACCTGCTAAGGCCAGTTCACTTTAGGTCAATGAGGAGCTTTATACTAAGGTAGCAAGTGCTGGATCAACTTTCTGAAACCTAGTCGGTGAATCAACAATCCAAAACAGAGGAGAGGGGTGGGGAGAACAAAAGAAAAAAAAAAAAAAAAACGAAAGAAAAATGGTTACCAAATCATACTAAATTCAAATATTATGTCAAAATATGTTTTTAGTTATATCATTCTGTTGAGGACAGAGATGGGAAGTGGATGGAGTTTGGATGACTGAGGTTTAAGGAAACATGGTAAACATACAATTTTCCTAGACAAAGAGTAAAAAATCCCAACAGGAAAATTGCTCATTGTTATCCCCAACCAACAACCTTGAATATTGGAGAGGCAGGCATGCAAGGGAATGTGACAAACATACTTATTTATCTGATTTGGTCAGTAGATGTTAAAGAATGTAAATCTGAGGGGTTTTGAAACATATTTGATATGATATTCATATCTTTCTGGATTCTTCTTCAAATATAAGGCAGTGCCAGCATGTTCCCATGCTGGGGATAAAAATCAGCGATAAATACTGAATATTCCTTCACAAGGAATGTGACCCTTCCTTCCTCCCTCCCTGCCTTCCCTCCTTCCCTCCCTCCCTCCTTCCTTCCTTCCTTCCTTCCTTCCTTCCTTCCTTCCTTCCTTCCTTCCTTCCTCTCTTCCTCTCTCCCTCCCTCCCTAATAAAAACCTTCCTTTAATAAAAGCCTCTCATAAGATTGCTGGCTTTAACAAATTATGTCTGGAAACTAATTTGACAAAATGATTCTGTAAGGTGGTTTTTTAAATTGTTATTTTGTTTTTATCATGTTGTTTTAGTTCAAAAGCTATTTGTATCAGTGCATTAAAAATCATTAGGGTGGCTCAGTTTCTTTCTGGTAAGATATTTTGCTTCCTAGAAGCTTGGCTTTTGATTTTATACATTGGATATTATAAGAGATACCTGGCAGAATTGCTTGTTTTAAAGGAATTAAGAGGATAGAAGGCTAATCCATGCCAATTAATGAATAGATATATTAAATTATCTATATTCTCTAGCTTTACTCCCACCCTGGCTGGCCAGTCCCATTAACTGCAGCACTCCATGGCCAACGTTTCGGCTGAATCAAGTTTTGCTTTTTTAACTGAAGAATGATGATATTCTTAAATTTGGAAAGGAGAGCTTTATTTTTCATAAACATTTGCAGCCTGCAGGCTGGCCATTCTGACAGGCTGGGAAGCATAGCCTCCAACCAGAAGCCAGAAACAGACACTTCAAGGAAGGGACGAAGGGAACAGGAATTTATGCTTAAAGAGGTGGCCAAATACATGTATAATAAGCTATAGAAGGAGGCATGAATATTTATGAAAGTAGAAGATGTACATGTGTAACTGAGCTTTATGCCTCTCCGTGGGACCTGTGTTCAAAAAACGGAGATGTTAGCATGATCCAAGGCTGAAGTCTGGAGCCGTCTGATGTCAAATAGGGTAGCAGAGGACACAAAAACCTTCACTGCGTATTGTCCCTAGACTAGCCAGAAGTACTCTGCCATCAGTGGTCTCTTACCCAGAAGGAATGCTGGTCCATTGTTTTGTGGAAACTGTAAAAGGGAGCAGCATCAGTTGTTTGGTTGAAAGGGCTAGTTTCTGCTTAGCCCATAAGGAAGAAAGGCTAATGGCTGTTAGTGAGGGAGGAGGTATAAGTAGTCATGTCAGATCTCCCATCCCTTCATGGCTGGGAACTCAGTTTTCAAGGTTTCTTTGGGTTCTCCTTGGCCAAAGGGGATTCATTCAGTCAGTGGGGGGGGCTTAGGATTTCGTTTTTATTTCTCAGCATTTATGCCGTTATTTATTTTCTACTTCTTATTAGTAGGATCAGAGCTAAAGTTTTTATGCCTACTATCACATAGACCCCTGAATTCCTATAATGAGTCCCTCTCTTGCCCCATGGACATAGCAAATTCTAACTGACATATTTGAAAATGGATTTGAATAATTCTCCATGTATGTCAAATTAGTTGCTTATTAAATAACTACTTAGGATCTAATATTATACAAAATGCTCTATATCATTTCCTGCTATATGTGAATGTTTGGAGGAGTTTAGTAATGTAATCATAGCTTATTATTGAAAAACACATAATTTCAACATAAGTAAGTATATATGTTAATATAAATAAGTGCATATATATTTTAATATAAATAAGTATATATATTTCAATACAGATAAGTTGATGATGAAGGGAAAAGATACTAAAGATACTATTGAAATTATCCTATCAGGAAATTAGATGTTTCTGCTGTTTTTTATAAATATATATATATTTTAATGATGCACAAAATTCTCCATTGGCATGAATATTTAACAGTGGCAATCCCTGATCATTTTGAACTTCAGTTTTGTCACCTGGGGAAACGAAAGATTAAGTAGTAGATTAAGGTTAAGATTAAGATGAAGTTGTCAGGCAGGATGTCTATGACTGACGAATGCTCAGTGGATTGAGTGCAGAGGTTCAAGGTTAAAAGAGTTGTATTATGGAAAGAACACCACCTCACTCTCATGGAGTATTTCAATATATTAATTTACAAAGTAACCTCTTATTGTGATCATTCTTCTGAGGCAGTCAAGATAAGCAAAGAGAAAAAAATGAAGGTAGCTTTAAAATTATCTTGATTGACTGCTTTCAGAAGGCCTAAGTAGCTGCTTTGGAAGTTCTTTGGTTTATTAAAAAACATATTTCTCACGTGGTGAGCGCCCATTGGCCAGGCACTGTGTTAGGGCACTTTATATATATTATCTAATACAGTAAGTTTCAACTGACAACCACTGGTTTAGAGTTCCTATTTATCTGTATGAATTATCAAAACAAACATGTCTAAATTTACATATCAATTTGCTTTTCAAAAATGCAAACTTCTGAAATGAATGTGTCTTACTTTCTCAGTCTCTATTAACAAGTACTTACGAATTAGTAACTGTTTTTTTTTTCAAATTCACAAGTTAGTACTTTTGTGAATATACAGCTCTTATAAATTGACCAAAACAATATTTATTATGTTTATTCTATAGTTCGCTATTTGAAACTTAAATTCTAAACATATGCTAACAAAAACATCAAAAAAGGAGGGAGAAGAATTTTGTGAACATTAATGATCACTTAATTTGAATTAATTATTCAATACCTTATTCAGTATTGATTGCTATTCTGTACTAATAAATGTAAATGTTTTTGTCATTTGTTGACTTTAATGTCATATAACAAATTTTGGTATAGAGAGATAGTAACCTCTCTGAAATCAGACTAATTTGTTAAAACTGTGTAATAAAATAGCATAGGGTATGAAATATGTGGTACTAGATATAGATAAGAGTTTATATATTTTTCTGACCCTACTCCATGGAGGCTTTAAAAGACCTGCTTCAAATTAAGAATATTAATATTTCCAGAAATGTGACATTCCAATGAATAAAGTGACATTGTTGGTAAACATTAACAACAAAACTTTCTCACCTATAGAAATATCTACTAATCTATTATACATTTTCATGTTTATAGTTATCAAGATAATTTTATGATAAGTAAAATAATAAACATGTATTGATATCTTAAATGCAATAGTTTCTATTTAAATATGGGAAAATGAAATAGCTATTTTCTCAAAGAGAATATTTTAATTTGCTTTACAGATGAAACATATTTGCCAGTTTTGATTTTGCACTATTTGCAAATAGTATTCTTGTTGCTGAGCAAGTACAGATTGGTACAAGTAAAATATTTTAGGACTAATCCAGATTTCAAAAGCAGGAATGTTAGTCACAGATAATTTTTAAGAGGTAGCTTCAATTTCCTGCCTCAGTATCACTGCTATAGGTTTGGAGGCAAGTATCTATTTTAGAATAAAGCAATTTTACATTTTACTTAAACACCTGAATTGCTGTATCCTGGTGTCACAGATGGAGTTATTCTGAAAGTGAGCTCTGAGACTTTATTAGGGAGTGCCCATGGAAACATCTGTGAGAAGTGAGGGATACAGGATTGGGAAGAGGAAGGAGCTGGACTGTGATGTAGTCACAGCAGAGGCCTCAGCCTACCCTAGATGCCATGAGGAACTTTGGAGGTAAAATAGAGCTTCAGAGTTTTCCTGCTTTGAGGCAAGGGGGCAAAGCCAATAAACTCCTGTATGAATCAGTCATTGCTTGGGGCTATCAACTCCTCCACTTAGGGGTCACCTTAGGTGAGGCAGCTCCTTTTGGCCCAGGACAACTTGTAAAGAGGCTCTCGGGCCAGGGACATCAGCCACCAGCACTCCAAGCAGCTGAGAGGAGTGCCTTGGTGCCAAAGGGGGCTCTGGGAATCAGACCCAGAGCATCCCTACACCTGTATTTGCATAGCAAATACTCTAAAAATATGTAGCCACATGTCCTCTGCTTTCCTACAATCTTTTTTTTTTTTTTTTTTTTATTTTGAGACGGAGTCTTGCTCTGTCCCCCAGGCTGGAGTGCAGTGGCGCGATCTTGGCTCACTGCAAGCTCCGCCTCCCGGGGTTCACGCCATTCTCCTGCCTCAGCCTCCCGAGTAGGGACTACAGGCGCCCGCCAACACGCCCGGCTAATTTTTTGTATTTTTAGTAGAGACGGGGTTTCACCCTGTTAGCCAGGATGGTCTCGATCTCCTGACCTTGTGATCCGCCCGCCTCGGCCTCCCAAAGTGCTGGGATTACAGGCTTGAGCCACCGCGCCCGGCCCCTACAATCTTATACATTACTCTCTTCCAACAGGTGAGAAGAGATGAGCTTAAATAGTTTTTCTAACTTTCTAAGGTTTTTATGACTCTTCTTTGATGGTTTTTTTTAATCCCCGAGGAAGGAAACTCCAGTTGCAACATTGAGAGAGGACCTTGAACTGTTTATACAAGTATAAATGAAATAGATATCCTGAAAGAGAGAATGGGAAATTAAATTTACATGATAATTGAATGGACATATTTTTATTATTTCTCTCATTGGGCTAGATAAAAAATCAGCTTGAGCTATTCCTTAACTTCTTTGGATACCCTAAACCAGAGGAGGACTTAAAATAAACAATTGTAGAATATTTTCTTGCTAAATTGCATTCTTGTAATTATAAGCATGGAATTTTCTGCAGAAGCAAGATAAACAACTGCAGAGTTTATCAACATATTTCTTTTTCTCTACATGATATTATGTTGTTAACCCTTAATTAATTTCTGAAATCTTAGAATCAAACCAGGTGAATGTATATGAGTATCATTTGCAAAGAATGATGTGTCACACAAATGAAAGCAATTTAGGGCCGGGCATGGTGGCTCACACCTGTAATCCCAGCACTTTGCGAGGCCGAGGTGGATGGACTGCTTGAGCTCAGGAGTTTGAGACCAGCCTAGGCAACATAGCAAAAACCCGTCTCTACTAAAAATACAAAAACTAGGTGGGCATGGTGGCATGCACCTGTAGTCCCAGCTACTTGGGAGGCTGAGGTAAGAGGATCAGCTAAGCCCAGGAGGTTGAGGCTGCAGTGAGCCGTAATGGCACCACAGCACTCCAGCCTGGGAAATAGAGTGAGATCCTGTCTCAAAAACAACAAAAACAAAAATAAAAGTAATTTTAAATTACTTCTTAAATTTCACCACATCACTGATTTCAACCAAAGCTTACTTTATTTCTGAGTTTTTGTTTTTGAAACAGAGTCTTGCTCTGTCGCCCAGGCTGAAGTACAGTGGTGCGATCTTGGCTCACTGCAACCTCTGCCTCCTGGGTTCAAGCTATTCTTCTTTCTCAGCCTCCCAAGTAGCTGGGATTACAGGTGCGCACCCAACGTTTGGCTAATTTTTGTATTTTTAGTAGAGACGGAGTTTCGCCATGTTAGCCAGGCTGGTCTTGAACTCCTGCCCTCAAGTGATCCATCCGCCTTGACCTCCCAAAGTGCTGGGATTACAGGTGTGAGCCACCACGCCCAGCCTTACTTCTGAGTTTTTCAAAGATGTACCATCCAAAAATTTATTTTGGTTTTTAAAATTTTTTATTAAAAGAGAAAGTTTTAACAACACTAAACTCATGACAGGTCTATCACTAAAGTTTTTTGGATGCCCTCTCTAAAAACTGTTACACACTCACACTCAACACACTACCAAGTGGACAATAAACTAAGTTTATAGTGTGCTCTGGTGAATGTAGACTTATTATTATTTCGTTGTTATCTCTATTTGTTTTGACATCTGCCCTTTATTTACTGCCTTGTACTACTCTGAAAATTAGTTTACTGGTTACAGACTTCAGTTATTGACTTTGCTATTGTTGGCCGTGCTATTATTATTTCAAGAAGGAAGGTAAGACAGTGGGGGAAAATACTGTTTTTCTTAATTTGGCTGCAGCTGATTTTATACCTGGGAGTAGGAGAGCTGATGGTTCTTGTGTATGGTTAATTAAATCCTGTGCTGATGGCTTCTGTTATAGGTACTAAGTCATCTACCTTGTTAGCAGATCCTCTGTGGCCCCATAGGGTTGGATTTATCATTGGGGAATCATTTTCACAATATTAATTTTGTGCTCTGGTAACTGATTGAGGGCAAGATGATGTTCTGTGTGCAGTTGGCCAGAGAATTTGTTGTGAAATTTGTAAAGGCAATTTATACGAGGAGACTCCCTCTACTTTGTTTTTAAAAACGAGATGGCAGGCAAGTAAGTGGCACAAGCATGTCTCCTAGAAGAGAAGAAAATCCCACTGCATTTTGTTTTCCTAATGCTTGTTGGATTCTCACCAGCAAGTTTTTAAAGTCTGTTGCTTGCCTCTCAGATTAGAAGAATGCTGGCATATTTTAATGGTTTCCTAGGATTCAAACAGCCTTTAATTAACAGCAAATTGATGTTTTGGAATGTTACCAAAATATGGGAGACTGAACACTAAAGATGGGCTTCCATCCTTCCAGCTCCTGAGTGTGGTGGAGTCCTATAACAGGGGGCAAATGTATGTGCTCTCTTGCAAAAGGCTGGCTACTTACTGGCATGCAAAGGGGATGTCTTTGTTGGCATAATATTCCCACTGCCTGCTCAACAGTGGCCATCTAAATTCCACCTACTCATGACTGGGAGACAGGCAGGGAGTTGTTGAATACTCAGAGCTGTAGGGGTGCTGAACAGTTCAGACATCGTAGCACTGGTTTTGCTGGTTTTTAATCCTCCAGTTGCTAGAGCAGTAAGGTACAGCTGCCTGAGTTTGAAGTTAAATTTCTTTTATGTGCCAAGTTCATGTCATCTTGCTGCCAGAGTTTTGGAAGTGGTAGCAAAGAGCAGTTCTGTAAAATAATCACTCAGACTTAATGCATATTGTGAGTGGTTTAGTTTTCAAAGAGGGATGGGTGCATGATGGAGGGGTTTTCCCTTTGAATTCAGAGAACTTGGTTGCAGATTTGTGACGGACCCAATCTGGAGCTCTAGGCAGGAAAATAAAGACAGGTTGGGGCATTTGAAATGTTGATGTTACTTACATAACCAGATAGTTATAATTAAAGGAAAATGGAGCAGTTCAACTAGCTCCGTCTGCCTAATGGCAAATTTGCTCATTGGCCAGTTCCCAGTTGAGGTCAATAGAGTCCATGTCTTGTTTTTTCCAGTGACCCACAAAGCTGGCCTTTTTGTCTCAAAAGCAACTTTGGTGTTTTTTTCCACGCGTGGTGTCCCTGATTGCTCCCTTTGCTCTGGTCTTCACAGGTGGTACATGCCAGAGTCCTGCTCTCCCAGCCCTTGTCCGTCCACCAGCCCCTCCTTTGCAACCATCGCTGGATATTAAACCATTTCTTCCCTTTCCTCTTGACACTGCAGCTGCAGTCAACCTCTTCCCCAATTTCAATGCGGTAAGTACCTGCCAAATTTGTCTTTGCCTGAGTGGAAGGTATTAGAAAACTAACTTAAAGGCCAGGGTTGGTTCGGCCAGTGCCTCCATTTTGCTATATTGTTCATTGCATGGTTTGTCTAGAAGCCGTAATGAAGTTAGTTGTTTGCCTGGTTAGTCAAAATCCCCAGAACCAGGCTCCTTCAAGGAAAATAAAAAGAGATTCGATCCGATTCGGTTGATCATGAGTTGATGTATCCCCCCTAGTGTCTTCTGGGCAACAGCAACAATTCTATAGCTCTGTAGGCATACATCCATATTGAAACAACGTATTTATTAGAGAGAACATTAGAATTTCAGCAGGTATTTAAAAATTAAAAATGTGTTTCTTCTATCTACTTTAATTTCCAAATCTGTTACGTTTTTCTAACTTAATAAATAGGACCTTGACAATGACAGCAGTGATTATGTTTTAAGCATACAGCACTTTCTTCCCACCATTAACTTAAAACAACTCAGGGTTCTGGTAGCAAGAGTTTTAGTGTGTGTTATTGTTGCCCAAGTTAACTCTCATATTTCTTTGTCTCTTTGGGCTTTGTCAATAGCCTCTCGGCACAGGTTCAATTACTTTCTTACCTCTATTTTCACTTTTAAGATGTCTTTTTGTAAGTTGGTAGATGCATCATTTTCATCATCATGTGTTTCTTTTTCTGCAATCAGTAAGAGTACTGTTAGGATGAAAATTGAAATAAGGGTTGAAAAGGTTAGAAACAAGTAAGTGACTATTTTTTTTTAATATTATCTATTCAGCCTTCAGATAACAACAGTGGTTGTTAACAGGCAAGTCTGAGCTTGTCAATGACAGGACATGTCAATGCAACCAAAGCAGAAAGGATTAACATGAGAGGTCACTAAATGTCCAGTGATCTAAATAATACAGCTTTCTTGTTGCAATATCTTGTCCCCATGATGGATTTAAATATATATATATATATATTTGGCCCACAATTAAATAATTCTTCAGGAGATAGCAGTGGGTCTTATTTTCTTTAACAGTACTTTGTCACATGGACTTTGGACACGTCAGTGAGTCAGTACAGCTATATGCTAGTTCTTGCTAAAAGACAAGGGAGAATCAAAGTGATCCCTTTGCTTTTTGTAGGGAGAGGAATTTTCCATAGGAATCTTGTTTTGAAATTGGTATTTCATAAATAAAGCAAAATAAAGATCACCTTTACAAAACACAGGTTTCTAATCCTAGGTGTTTCATTAAGAGTAGAGGAAACCTTGCTCAGCATCAAATTCCCGTATTCCTAAATGACTACACTGAAGTCCCCTGGGTTCCCTTTCCTTGATTTCTTGCCTGCTCTTCTGTTAAGTGGTTTCCTGGCACAGCCTTGTGTCCCAGACACCCAGGGGAATTACCCATCAAGGTGCTTTTTCTGGCCTCTGAGACCACTTGGCATCCCATCACTGTGGTCAGCTTAAGAGCATTTTAGGTAAAATTCCTGGAAGGCCATAAAAGGCTGGATTTAAAACTTTGGATTTGCCTCTTGGGAAATATTAATAACAAAGTGGTTAATTTGACTGACAATGAATATCGTTTAACATAAAACAAAGATGAGTGATGTGTTGAGCTACATGATCCTGAGCAAATCTCTTTACCTTCTTTGCTGCTTTTTCCTGATCTTTAAAATAAAAGGTATGATAGTCTCTTCATTGGGAGGTTATACCATTCAGAGATTTGTGCGTTTTTTTCGTGGGCAAAGGCAGCGTTGTGTGTTGGTCAAGCTGAACTCTGTAGCTACACTAAGTTCAAATCTCAGAACTGCCTGTTATCATCGATAAGACCTTGGATGGGTCACAAAACTGCCATGTGTCATCAAGTCTTCATCCATATAATGGGACTAATAATATAATATGCCTCATAAGTCTGTGGTAAGGGTTGTGTGGGTTAATCATTTAGAATGGGGCTTGGTATATAACAAGCACTATTTAAGTGATAAGCAGCATGCTCATAAGCAGCTTGTAAACCCTTCTGATTCTGAATGTGACAGTTCCTTCTCTAACTGATTGCAAAAGTTTGACTTGATTCTTTTTCCTCCATCATGGATTTTAACTTGTGTTGATATTTATTCTACTTAAACCAAGAGGCCCTCTGTTGCTCCAACTATTGCTTTTTCCTTGGTTATTCCCTTCCAGTGATGGTCAAGATATAGCCAGCGAAGGATGAAGTCATTCCTTGCTTCCAACTGAAGTGAATTGTTGGAAAGCCCATAATCAGGTAGCTTTTGACTCAGAATTAGGGCACAAAGCATTTCCTTCAGTAACAGTCTGAGTTCTTGATTTTATAGCAGATATGAATCAAAACCCCAAAATTCGGTATGTATAAAACATAATTTTTACCGCCATAAATTGACTTTATTTCTCATTCAAGAGAGCCCATTTCATCAGGCTGGAGGGAAATCCACTCTCATTTTGTTTCAGGGTATGCTAAGGTTTTGGACTCCAACAATTATCTAACAGGTTATAAGGCTTTGGTGGGAGACTTCCTCTGATCATCAAGTTATTTACCCACATAGGCATTCATGAGATGGTCAGCACCTGGCTAGCATGGCCCTTTAGGCACCTGGCTGTCAGCTTTTTCCGTGCCATGCTTAGACACACAAACTTTGCAAGGCAGTCAGCAGTCCCTCCTACCTAGATCCACAATACAGCTATCCCTTCTTTGATAAGTGATGAACTCTGCCACCCAACAACTTTTACCAATATGACCTTTATAAAGCAAAGTCCATGATGATCAGAGACTATCTGCCTGGTGATCAGAGACTATATTCTTCCCCTGAGAATATGAATATGGAATCATCTCTCTATTTGGGATGGAGTTGGCAGAAGCATAAAGGAAAAATTTTAAAATGTATACTTATAAAACGCATAAAAATATAAGTGGATATCTCTGATTATTATCTTCCACAAGAGCATAAACCATGAAGTTTGGGTGTGAATCAGCAAGAATAATGAAATGTCTATAAAAGTTAGCCTAGTTAGGAGGGAAAGGAAACAGATGTAGAATCAGAGCTGAGTTATAGGTATAAAATAAGACATTCAGTGAGACCATCAGGATCCCTTAGTCTCCTCAAAGCCAACTTTTAAAGAGTCACAACAGAAGCTATTCCCTAGAAATGTATCCCTTGATGTTCTAATAGCTTTCACACAAAAGATAGCTTTCATTGAATTCCTCACGTATTTCCCAGCCTGCCCTTTAATCTCTTAAGACATTAGAGTTTCAGTGCTTAAAAATATTCTGATCCCAGTGATCCTGTTCTGAATTTATATTTCTTGAAAGGGAACAGTCATGGGAGTAGACAGATGATGTTTAGGAAAGAAATATTAGAAAGGGGCTTGAGCTTAGTTCATTCAGTCAACTGTTAGTTATTCAGCAGCTGCTAGTTGTTCTGGCATCATTATGTGCCAGAAACAGTGATAACAGATTATGTTATGACCTCTGCCACGAAAACAATTCAGTTTGTAAAGGTGAAGTTGACAAATAAGGAAATTTTTGTTAATAAAGTGTGTTTATACAGAAAGATGTACAGCATAGAATGTTAGCTTGAGCACAGGAGCAAATGGCTGTATGGTTGTCTTAGTGAGGGATGGGTGAAAAAAATACAAACGATTCTAGGCATTCGAACAGGAAATAATTTAAGGATTTAGGTGCATACAAAACCATTGGGAGTATTCGACAAACAGGTCAGAGAAGACTGTTGGTAGCTCTCGTTTTTTTCCGTTCACTTTCATGGAGTCATGGAGTTGCAGACACAGGACACTCAGTAATCCCAGTTATTTCCGTCCAAATTCTGTGAAATACTTCTCTTTAGTGGCGTCTAATATACCTGGGCACTGTTGGCAAGGATCCGTGGGCATACAAGCCTCAGGCTTCCAGTCTCTCGGATGTAAGGCAGGGGTGGCCCTGGTGCTGAGATGCCAGTGATAGAATGGAAAGCACTATGCAGAATCAGAAGAGCTGAATGTCTCTGTAACTGTCGACAAAGGCTAAATCTATCAGAGCCCCAGTGTCCTGTACAATAAAATAACTAAGCAATTTAAAAGCCCAGACTCTTAGGTTTGTTATCAGAGATACAGGTGGCTTTTAAAATGCTAGAGATTGAAGTAGAATGGCTTGGGCCAGACTTTGGGATATTTGTTGTTCAGAACAGAAGGTAATCATGAAAAAATGGCCACATTTTATGACAGTTTTCTCCTAGGGTCTCACCATTTCCCTTTTATTCTTTATTTCTCTAACATATTTTCTTCATATTCTAACTCATAGTTGTGACAATAATAAACTTTTAGAATGTCATTGAAAAAGCACTACTTTTGGAGAATGTGTTCATGAGGACTGACTGAGCATTATTCCATGCCCCCATCCCCATGGTTCTATTTCTAGTTGGTATAAAGATTAAATGAGGAAAACTGACTTCCTGTGCCTGCAGATGCCAGACACTCAGTAAATATTTAGTTATTCTGCCTTCTAGGGTATGCACAAGGAAGAGTGAGGAGGTCACATAGAAAGTAAAGAGGCAGAAAAAAGAGCAATGAAAGAGGATAACTGTTGTGCTTTAGCTAGCTTTGGCTGATGGTTCTTTAAGATTAAAAATATAAATTAGCATAGGAAATTTGACTCTGTGCTGCTCCTCTGTGTAATATGATTTTATCATGAAAGCAAGGAGAAAGAGCAAAGAGAGGAGGCAGGGAAGAGAGGGGGATAAAGAGAGAGAGACAGAGAGATCAAGTCCTAGCAGCTGACTCCTAGTTTTACAAAGGACCAACTGCTGGAAACTGGAGTGTACTGTGAAGTTGGGTTTTTGATCAACAAGTTGAGGAGTTTTATCCATTGGAGGACAGAAAAATGAAATTTATGTGATTTATAGCAGTGCTTTTCCTATGAAATCATAGGTAATCATGTTAAAAGTACAGATTCTGAATCAAAAGTCCTGGGGAGGGGCCTGAGATTTTAAACATATGTAGGCGGAGGGAGGGGAAGGCAGGAGAAAGATGAAATACATTGAACAATTTTTACACTCCTAAACAGTGGAGTTTTTTAAAATTTATTCAACAGATATTTATTGAATACCTACTATGTGTTAGGCCCTGAGGATTCAGTAGTGAAACTAGCAAACTAAGTTCTTACAGTTGTGGAACTTACCTTCTGGTGTTTGTGTGGTGGGGTGTTGAGAAAAGGACAGATGGGGGAAATTTGAATTTTCTATAGGTGCAACTGTATCTCAAGAATGATCCTCCTGTGGTTATATTTTGGCTTCCAGAAATGCTACGAGCCTTCCTTGTATGACAATTCTCAGGACTCTGGTTACAGCAGCCATTTATTGAGTGCTTACTACATACCAGATACCACTTGCATTTCAACTGATTAAAGGCCAACAGTTCTCTATGAAATTTTTAAAGTTTTTATGTGTGTCATGATCTCAAAAATGTTGCTGAGGAAAACACATGAGTATTTCATTTATTAATTCATTCAATGATTTCTTCCTTTTACAAACTTTTGAGTCCTACTCAATAATTCTGTATACTGAAAAATGTGACTACTTAAAATAACTGCATTTGAAAGCACCTGTTAAAAACGTAACATTAACAAATATAATGAAGAGTATGAGGAGGGAGAAGAGGTAATTTTTTACTGATTCACTTACTGGGCATTTATTAAGCACTGATAATGTGTCTGACTATAGTAGACACTAGAAGTATGATGACAGTGATAACACTGAGAAAGAAGAAGAAGAAGCAGGATAGTGAGGAGGAGGAGAAAAAGGAGAAGAGGGAGGAGGAAAGGCAGAAGAAGGAGGAGGAAGAATGGTTATCTATGAAGTTGACATAGTTGATTAGTACTCCTTTAAACATTCTCTTCTATCAGGTGCTAGAAAAACATCTACATGTTAATAGATTAAACTAAACAGTGTACTCTACATTGGCAGGTACTCTCTAGAGTTTGCTTCATTTGTTGAAAATAGGGTGGAGTAGTTAAATCATTCTATAAAGAACTATAATTAAATGCTCAAAGTTCTTTAAAAGTAAATGCTACCTGAGTTCAAAGGAAGGAGAGGTCACTTGGAGGTGGCCAAGGAAAGCTGTATGGTAAAGGTTAAGGTTTGCTTTGGAATCTGAGATAAATACCATGTGTATATTTTTTATTAAGGTAACCAAAGTATAGAACATGAAACACCAAAGACTCGACGCATATTTTTTTGAATGAATGGAGTGGAATAGATAGATATATAGGTAGATAGGTAATAGACATAGATAAATGAAAAGACAGGAAAAACACATAACAGATAATTGATAGAAGAGAAATAGCCATAACATTTGTACCATAAGAAGTGTAATTGATGGAAGTGTGTCAATAAGAAAGAAAAATTCTAAGCACTCACTGTTTTATGCATTAGATAACTGACACCTAACAGCAATTATTAATTTAATCACTTATTAGGAAAGAAAAGCAAGCATAGACTCGAGTCATCTCCCTAATTTGAATGTGTAATTTTAAGTTGGCTCGTGTGTTTGTTCATTCTGGTTAATAAAAGGACAGTGATGTAAAAATCCCAGTGGTTGCCCAAAGAATGTACTTACAAATCAATCTTTATAGTATTCATCAACTATTTTGTGTAAGTCCATAAAGGCTGTCATAGTGACAAAATATTGGTGAGGTATTTTAGGACTCTAAGACAGCATTAAGTATGCTTAACATATAGAGATTATTCTAGAATTTTAGCTTAGATGTACACTTATAATATTACAGATAAAAATACAGAACCCAAGACAGAAAATTTCATGTTTTTATCATCTTTGGATATATACCCTTCAGAATCTTTGTTTCCTTCATCTTTAAAATGGAATTGGCACACTTTGTCTTCTTTCCTTTAAAAAATGATTCTTGAATAGTGCTCTCTTCTGTGGCTCTGTATTTTATTACCTCCTCCAGCTATGGAAATGCCTTCTATCCCTCAGCCAGTGATAGAAACAGTGGTTAGGCACACTTCCATTTGTTTTGTTCAAACAGATATTAATTAATTCAGTTTACACATTAATAACTGTTCTTACTAAGTTTATACAACTGCTGCTGCCACTAAAATAGGTAAGTAGCAAGGGAGAAATTTTAAGCGAAAAAAAAAAAGCCTGTCTTTCTTAGACACAAGTGGTAGATAAGTGGAAACTTTTCAGGTGAAAAATGCCATCGTAAATATAGCATTGATTGCTAATTTCCTTGTCCTTTGAAGACAGATATAGCAGATTGTGCTCCAGTTCTGTTCATTAACTGTGTCATATTTGTATAACAGAAGCTTAAGAAACATCTGCTTATGAAGTCTTCTTTCATTATACGTTTCACACTGAAGCAGATATCTAAGCATGTTTGCTGAGTCCTATAGCTTTCTGCAAAATGGAAAGTTTGTCAAAGTCAAATGTACTTATTATAGTGACCTCGAAGCACAAAATGACTTCAATATACACTATTCAGACTTAGAAACCAAAGGCTAAACAAATGCACAATGCATGAATATTTTTCTTATTTAATCCTTGTTTACTCTCTGAATAGGTAGCGCATTCTCCTCTGATTCAAAATCTAAAGAGAACGAAACAATTTCCTGTTCTTCCCCTGCGACTTAGTTCTCTCTTAAGTGGCAAGCAATGTGGTAAATGGCTTAAAGCATCTATCCTTCCAAAGATATTTGATTTATGCGTATGTTAATTGTTCTTCTCATTAAAGACTGAGGCATAATACACATTACACACACACACACACGCAATCTATATATTTATATATAGATATCCTTTATGTAGTCAGCCTAATCATAATGAGATGAGGCTTTGCAAGTAATATATTTGACCTGTTTCTTACTGTGAGTTTCTTACTAACTGGGATTTTGGGTAAATAAGAGGACCCAAATAAGAAAATATTGAAGCTTACACCTCATTTTGTGATCCAGTAGCTCTTCTGGAGATCTCTACTCCACACTTAGATATAGACATCTTAAAATGAAAGAACATTTTAGAGTTAATTTTTTTCTTCAACATGCTTATTTTACACGTAAGCAAGCGTAGACTTATTGAGTGATGTCCAGTTTCATGGCTAGCAAATGGCAAAACTAAGAGAAAACTGGGACTCCTGACATCTACTTCTCATGGAGATCCTAAACATTGAATAATAGTATTATGGGTTGAATTGTGTCCCTCAAATTTTCATGTGTTGAAGCCATTACTCCTAGTGAATTAGAACGTGATCTTAATTGGAAATAGGGTCACTGAAGATGTAATTAGTTCAGATGAGATCATTAGAGTGGGCCCTAATTCATTATGACTGGTGTCCTTATAAAAAGGGAAAACTTGCACACACAGACTTGCATTGAAGGAAAATAAAGTGAAGAGATTCAGGGAGAATGTCATCTACAACCAAGGAGACAGACATGGAACAGATCCTTCCCTAACAATCTTCAGAAGAAGCCAACCCTGCTGACACCTTGATCTTGGATTTCTAGGCTCCAGAACTGTGAGACAATAAATGTGTGTTGTTGAAACCACCCAGTTTATGGTATTATTATGACAACCCTTAACAGGAAAAGGATATTTAGAGCTATCTGATCTGCCTACCCACACTTGCTGGAATGTCTTCTGCAATGTTCCTGACAACTGGTAATCCAGCTCCCTACCTGACTACATCCAGTGAAAGTATATAAGCCTACCTGTGGGGTGAGAGACTATATCGTGGGTCATCTACATACAGTTGTCAGAGTAAGAAAGTTCTCTATTTGGAGCTGGTTTAGCACCCCATACCCTGTAACTCTTATGAACCAAGGAAGTAAATACATGATATATTGCCTTTTTTAATAGGAAAAAAAAAATGTATTGATCATCAACTAACTGACAAAGACTGTAGGGAAAACATTTTTATACCCATTGTTTTTAAAATCTAATTTCATAAGAGCCTTGCATATTGCAGGTTATCTAAATGATATAGATAAGGAAGCTCAACTGAAGAGAGAAAATTATTTTCCCCAAATCATACAAATGGTAAATCACTGAATCATGGCTAGATTTCGGATTCCTTGATCCAAGTCCAGCACAATTTGTTTTCAACATAACTAGATGACCGCCTGTCTGCAAATGGTTGTAATTTTTTTAAATCAGCTATACGAGCCTTGGTATACTTTAATAGCTAATTAACTTAATAATTTGGTATACCTCAAGGGACTTAACTGAGAAAGCAAAATTTTCCTGAATGAGAGTCTGGCTGTGATTGAATGACTATAAAAAAGAATGTCTAGGACATCAGTGGACAGTGAAGATGCTGTCTAATGTCACCGACACACGCATTTTTGCTGTAGGTGGCGATCATTTTCAGGGGAATAAATAACTTTAAATGGTAATAAATTAAAAAATACATTGCTATTTCGGTAACAATTTAGGCTTTGTAAAACTCAATATTCTTTTATACTACAGGGCATACATAAGAAAAAGCAACAACGCTGAACTTTGAATCTAAAAGATTTGAGTTCTGTTTAATACTTTACAGCCTAAGGCAAAAACGTGGAGTCTGCATTTTCTCATCTGTGAAACTAGAATAATCATATTGACCTTCTAGGAGTGAGTAAAGGTGTTGAAGTTTAGGAGAAACACAGAAATTGCAGGCATTGAGGAAGCCTATTGAACCAGTCTCTGGTGTCGAAGCCTTAATAAGCATTTTTTTTTTTTTTTTTGCACTTCCCCAAGGTGATTTCTTTGCCCTTTAAGTGTTGAGAGTCACTGTGTTCTACCCCATGGCCAAAATTAGTGGGAAAATCCATTTTCACAACCAAGTACAGATGAAAGAATAACTTTCTCAGACTATTACTTGAGTAAAGTTGCCTCTTCCACATCTCCCTCTCGCCAACACAAATGTAAAGAACAATTACTCTTAGTAAAAGGAATGAGAACTTTTTGCCAGCAAGCATATTTGTTTCACGACTCAGTACTTCTCAAAGTGTGGTACACAGAACCATACTGATCTGAGAACTGTTTAATGGAAATTGAGAGTGAGCATTTAGAGGTGTTTATAGCAACTTAACAGAGCAATTTTACATCTGTGAAAACCAATCAAGAATTATGGCTATATTTTGTAAGTCTATTTTATTTTATTTTTTCTGATAACTCATTTTTATTGTATTTTATAAAAGTATTGGTCTATGACTGATAGGGGTAGTGCTGGTCCTTCAGCAAAGATTGTTGAGAAGCACTGCTCTGTTATATGTTTAGGATTTCATGGTTCCATTTACATGTAGAAAAGGAAGGGGAGTTTGAAGCAGTTATTTACGTAATTCATATAACGTATGGCTGAGAGCCACAAGTACATTGTTACTGAAATTCCTTTAGCTCTACGTAATTTCTCTTACCCTGAAGAGGTGTGCCAATGTCAGATGGTTCTCTCTGAAGCTCATAAATCAAGACAGTAGTAGAGTAAAAGAAAGATAACTTGCATTTTGCCTTTCTTTGAAGTATAACCTCTTATTCCACATTTTATCTTGAGTTTGGGCAAATATTAAAATGATACAATTATTGGTTAATTCTTGAACTTCTTTCCCTGAATACTCTAAAATGAAATTTATTTCAAGGACCTGTCAAAGAATTTTAAGGGACTAAAATAAAAAATAGGTATTTTAAGTGACTATAATATAGAGATAAGAAACTTTATTTTTTAATTTCTATATTCAAGTTTTTTTTTAATGGAAGGTAAAAGAAATGACAGTCCAGTTGTACAATACATTGGGGCATTTTAAAGCAGTTTCTTTAAAGAAATCACATAGAAAAATAATCAGTTTTATCAAAACATTTTTATGCTCTTTAGAACATCTGTGCATATGTACCATGTTAATGTTTCTGTGACTTTTACCACATAATATGTTGCAAAGCAACAGTTTTTGCCTTCCCAAAAACCTGTGATATAAGAGAGATAACCAGTGTTTTCTGCCATTTTCTAACATATATAGAATTTATGTACTCAGATAGATGGAGCTTTTGGAGCTCTATAAGGAAAATGCCTTTTTTTTTCCCCAGATAATTCTACTTACTTTTTTTAGGTAAAAAAATTTCATTAAATACATATTTGATTTTTAGAATCACCTTAATTAGTTATGCTACCTAGGAGGTGCTATTGACAGAATCTGGTTTTAAGAGCCTTGTTGGGAATGAGGCAGATAAATAATTATTTTGAGCTTCAAGTTTGTTTTTATTTTTACTTACCTAAAATCATAGTGAAAATTTTATAATTTTGGAGAGAAAAAACATACATATATTGTGTATATATACCTGTGTATATGTATACATATGTTTATGCACGTATGCAAGCTTCTTTCTTACTGTGGCTCATGGTTTAAAATATTGAGTGCAGGTATGTAGAAAAACTCTTTCTTACATACGTGTATCAGGAGACTTGGTTCAAAAATGTTCATTTTTGTTTTTAGTAGCAAAAAAATAAAAAACAATATAAACAATGAGAAATTGATATACTTCGTTTCTACATATATAGACATATATATACATACATATATACACATGTTAAGATCTAATTATAAAATATACCTTAAGAGACAACTGGAATGAAAGAATTATTTTTACATGGAAATATCACAAAAGCTCAATGCTGCTGGGGGAAGAAACACCAGTTGCAAAATGTAATAGAATTATAGAATATATGTGTATGTGTGTGTATTTTTAAATCACATGCCAATGAGAAAAAGAAAGCAGGAGAGAGAGAGGGAGATTGAAATTAATTTACAATACATGACAACATAGACTGGGAGACCACACAAATCCTTATTTGCAGGTGGTTCTGAGGAGTGAGTGACAATGGAATAGGTAAGGAAAACAAGGAAACCTCCAGATCTCTGTAATGTTCAAGTTTTGTTATTTTAAAAAAAGAAATATCTGAACAAAAACGAAGACATGTTAATACTCAGGTGATCAGTACATTGTTATTTAGAATATCATCTATATAGCTTTTGTATTTTAGAAAGCTTTTCAAATTTTATAAGCAGCAAGTATCTTCAGCAAAACATTAATACTTCATTGCAATATTTGCTACCTATAATATATCATTAGTTTGGGATCCAGCCAATATAAATACTTAAATGTGACGGCTTCAGACACTTGTTTGTATTATCTGACATGACATGAGAGGCATATCTAACATGCCCCAGGTCTGTGGTCTTTATGTTACAGTTATAATTTGGCTTGTTCAAAAGCCTTATAGTAGAACTGTATAACATCCAGGTAGAAAGGGTGATGCATCGATTCTTGTAACTTTCTACTATGTAGAAGTGACTGAAAAGTCAATCAGAAAATGTGTTTATGAAGCTTGGCAACCTACTCCTGAAATTCAATTTAAATTTACCTATTAAAGACATTATAATTTACTTTAAACATTTATACATTCAGTGAAGGTAAAAGAGATTAGTAAAATTTCTGGTTTTTATTAATTGCTGCTTATATGAGTATCAACTGTAATGGAATCTAATTGAGATGATGTTCTAACTTCCATCAAGTTTCAGAGTAGGGATGGTATTTTAGAGTCTTGGACAAATTAACATTACCCTTCTAGCACTGCCCTTTAATTATTTCTCAGAAGTGGTCGATTTTATTTATACTTTCTTAAAAGAAGTTGATCTAGCGTGCAAAGTTTAAAATGTCAATTTGATGCTTAATTTTTTATAGAAAGGTCTTTATTTTTCAAGAAATTACTCTAGTTTTTAGATAAGCACTGGGCTCTGAGTATTAGGAAGATTTTACTTTTAGAAGCAAGGGTCATTAATCCCACTATATCTGTCACAGAATTCCTGAATGAGGTTAAGAAGTTCAATTTAAATTTCAAATTGGCAGAACAGACTTGTCTGTACATTTAACTTCCTATATAAATGGCATTATTCTAATAGTTTTCACAATGACTTTGAGAAACCATTCTCCACCACCATCACTACCAAAAAGAAAAAAAAAAAGAGAAAGAAAAAAAATTCCAGATTGCTATGCCTACTAGCCAAAACAGAACCATTCTTTCCACATAATATAATTTAGTGATCACAGACATACTATATGGTAGATCTGATGAATATGTTCCATTTTAGCTGAATGAAAACAAAATAACCTGAGTCAGAACATAAATGAGATAATATTTTATATGCTCTTAGCCTTAAGAGTTTTTCTTCACCTTTTTTTTTTTTTTTTTTTGGGATGGAGTCTTGCTCTGTTGCCCAGGCTGGAGTGCAGTGGCGCGATCTCGGCTCACTGCAAGCTCCACCTCCCAGGTTCACACCATTCTCCTGCCTCAGCCTCCCGAGTAGCTGGGTCTACAGGTGCCCGCCACCACACTCAGCTAATTTTTTTTTTTTTTTTGTATTTTTAGTAGAGACAGGGTTTCACCGTGTTAGCCACGATGGTCTTGATCTCCTGACCTCATGATCCGCCCGCCTCGGCCTCCCAAAGTGCTGGGATTACAGGTGTGAGCCACCGTGCCTGGCCCTTTTTTCCTTTTTTAAGACTTCAAGTTGTTAAGATAACTGCAAGGTCCTGAAAATCATATTTCTGGCAAAAACAAAAGCTAATATACTCCTTAAAAAGGAAAACAAACAATCCATATCAACAACAGCAAAAAACTTCCAATCAATCAGTTAACTTTTAGTTTAGGGGTTGCTTAATAACTTCCACTCTGTTTAAGGCCAAATATGCTGGTCTCAGAAACTGTTAGTCCAAAATGATGAGGAAAATCTCAATGCCTCTGTTAAATTCATTGATTTCTAACTTCATTAGAAAGTGTTGAGAATCTATGAGAGGTGAGCATGTAGAATTGGAGAGCTCACGTTACTCTTAGAATTCCTTTGAAAACATGATACATTATATATGTTATTTTAAACTGCATATCGTTTGCTGATGCCTTTGAGCTCTTCAGAGGATTTTTTAAAAATTTGTTTTAAAAAATAAATAAATGTTTAAAATTTCTTTCTTTAAAATAAATTTAAAGAAATTCTTGGCTAATAAAAAATAAATGCATGTAGATATTGCTTTCTCATCTATGTATCATGTTGCCTATATTTAAATGGTTTAGATGGTCTTTGCAATAATTGGCAGGGAGAGGGGAAATTAGCTTTACTTTTATTGGAGTCAGTAAGCTAAAAGAGCAAATTGAAGAAAAAAATACTACAGGAGCAAACAGAAATATTCTAAATTGAATTTTGGCTCTTGAAATTATTTTGGAGATTTAAAGTTGACAAATAGATGAACTTTGTTTATATTTAATATGCAATTCTGTAGTTTCATGGAAATGATTTATTACATATGTAATTCTTCATATTCTGCTTTTACTCTGGTCACCTTTTCCATATCTTCAGTTTTTGAAATACTAGGATTCCAGGATACCTGCCTTCCTTTCACATCTTTGGATCTACCTGCCATCTTTCTTTAATGTTTGTAATTTTTTTTTCTATATTCACTATTTGTTTCCATTTCTAGCTATTGATCTGCTTCAATAGAAGCTATTTTCTTTCTTCCTTGCATGTGTTAGGTGGTCTGCAGCCATGATACTGAACTGACACTGGCAATCATAGATGTGTGTGGAATGTTGTGGAATAAATGAAGAATAAAGCTTATAATTTATAAAGAGACAGGCAAAAGAAACCAATACATTTTAAATAATTTAATAAATTCAGTACTACCAATTTGGCAGATTGATTCTCTTTAGTGAACTGCCTCTTATTTGGGCAAAGTCAAAGAATTGGAAAAAAATAAATTCTAGCCTATTGTTTTGTTTTTTAGCTGACTTGCATTTATGATAAAATAATTATATCCGGTTTTGCATTCAATATAAATTAATTAAATTTGGTGCTTTGAGCTATTTGAAACTTTCAATGAAAGAGACTGAAGCTTTAAATATCTTCTGGGTCTGAAGAGTTGCTTTGCCAGGATTTCTTCTTCTATAAATGAAAACTCTTATAAAATGGCTTTCTTTCATTATATTCTTACTATTAGTGTCACTGTTGGTAAGAGTCTTGATGTGGCTGGACAACCTTTCCTGGGCAAAATTTAGCAAATTTCCATGATGTCATCCTGCTAAATAGTTCCTGGGGACATGAATGTATGATGACTCCCCTCTTAATCAACTCCAAGAGTACACTGTGTCCATGTTATCTCAGAAACTTCAGTGTGGACTCTTTTTCTTCTAAAACATCATCCTTATTTGCCTTCCAGCCTTGTATTGCCCACAGCCAAGTAGCACATGTGCATATACTTTTAAGTTATAAATAAATATATAATGTCATATATGCTATTATTATTCATATTATTGTTATAGTATAGAGCAGTGCTTCTGAATGTCAGTATGCAATTAAATCAGATTACGTACTTCTAAAAAAGCCACAGGTAAAGCTGACAGTGCCTGTCCACAGACCACATATTGAGTATCAGGATGGTAGTGCTTAAGACCATGGGTTTTGGAATCAGAGTCCTAGGTTTGTATTGTAGATTTACCACTTACTAGATATATAATGTAGGGAAAGTTACTTGGTCTCCCTGTGCCTGTTTTCTCACATGTAAAATGGAGATAATACTACTATGGCTAGAAAGATTCCAAAGTGGGGAAAATACTACTAAGTGCGTCTCAGGTTATATGTGGACTAAATGAAATATCACTCCGTATCTTATTTGTTGGAACACACCTAGCCTTAGTAATACGGTACTTGTCTTGGGTAGTTGTGAGGGTGGCAATGATGATTGCTCTTTTCTTATTTCTTAGTAGAGGCTTTCCAATTCTATTCCAATTCACACTCTTCAAATTTGATGAATTCCTATTATGGGATATTTTAAACAAGTAATCGTAAGAGATTCTTATGGAATCATGCAGAGATTTTAATTGGCAATTGTTCCTTTTTCCAGTTGTTATCAGTGTTTATAAAAACTAAAACTACAGAGAAGATTGTGATTCTCCCATCTTTCTTCCCCTCTTGATTTGTGCAGGAAGCAATTTGCACAGCAGTTCTGTAAGAACTACCTACATGTCCTAGCACTCTATACAGCCTGTATTAGTCAGTTTTTACACTGCTATAAAGAAATACCTGAGACTGGGTAACATAAAGAAAACAGGTTTAATTGACTCTCAGTTACACATGGCTGGGGGAGGCCTCAGGAAACCCACAATCATGGTGGAAGGCAAAGGGGAAGCAAAGATCTTCTTCACATGGCAGCAGGAGAGAGAAGAGCAAGCAGGGGAAATGCAAGGTGCTTATACAATCATCAGATCTCATGAGAACTCACTATCACAAGAACAGTATGGGGGAAATCTGCCCCTCATGATCCAATCAACTCCCACTGGGTCTCTCCCTTGACACGTGCAGATTATTGGGATTACAATTCGAGATGAGATTTGGGTGGGGACACAGCCAAACCATATTAGCCCAAGCCCAAGCTTTTCTGGAATCTCACACTCCCTCAGGTTGTTCTTTGCATGCAAAACATCCTCATAAATGAGATTAAATGAGGTGTTCTCTAGATTTGTCAAGTCTTAATAAGAAAAACTGCTTTAAAATAAATTTTAATAAAGCATCTTAAGTAATATTTTAATCGGTTGAAGTTTATACCATTTTTCTTAATAGCATTCATATGAAAAAAATCAATGATTATTTTATTCTGCTAAGCCTATAAAACTGGTAATGGATGACGTATAATATTATAGCACATAAAATCTACAGTTAAATGTAGGCTGTTGTTAACCTGGTTTTTAAAGCTACATTTAAAATGAAAAGTGATGTGCTTTAAGAAATTATTTGATTATACCAGTCAGGAATATAAAGGGAGAAACATATTTTACCACTACAATTAATTCTGTGGGTAAAATAAACAGACTTACAGTGAAAGTAGAATGAAATCATTATTTTAGGGATTCACCTGTGGAATCAGTATTACATAATTAGCTATATTACTGGAGATTCTTCAGATATAAGTGCTCTTGAAAAATAAGCATGGGTTAGTTGTGTTAATTGTAGTATGTAAATGGAAGGAAGGAGACAGGGAGAGTGAGAAAAAAGGAAAGAAAAAGGGAGACAGGAAGAGAGAGAAGGAAAGGAGAGGGAGAGAAGAAGAAGAATGGTAGAAAGGAAGGAAGGGAGAGGCGGAGGGAGGAAGGAAGGGAGAGGGGGGAGGGAGGGAGGGAGGGAGGAAGGAAGAAAGGAAGGAAGGATGGATTAATTAATTCACTACTGCCATATTTGAATATTTTGCCAAAGAAATGTAGATCTGGAAAAATTTACAATAACACAACAAGGAAACTCTCATATGAGATTTCATTTTGTTTGTTTTTGTTACATATTATTTAGGTAATTCCTTTAAAATACTAGTACTTAGAAAATAATTATACTTAAAAGCCAAATCAGAATTTGCATAATGAGTACTCTGAACATTTGGATTGTCTGTAAATATTAAAAATCCTAAATCTGTCCATATTTGCTGTTTTCCTTGCCACTGTTTTATCAACAAGAAACTGGATATGCCATTAAGAAATTAGCTACCAATTATAAAGATCACGGGCAGCTTAGAATAAATGATGGAGTAGAGAATAACTTTGGACTGGTCCTCAATTCTGTCTGGCCTTGATTTCAGTGAGCCTTAGCATCTGACAGAGAGGGGCTGGGTAGGACTGCCATTACAGGTAGCAACCCAGGACTTTGCATTGCTTTCTATATGTGACCGAATATATGAAAGCTGTAGGCCCAGAATGCAGGTTTAATACATTCCCAGATGATATAAGGAAGGAAATTAAATGGAAGGGTCGATACAGGCCTCTTATGGTTGAGAAGTGAAGAAAGGCCTGTTTCTTTCTTTCTAACTGCCTCTGAAGTAAATGGAGACTGAAGAGTTGTCAAGATTATCAGAGTTTATCTAGGTCTGACATATTTCCAAAATTCACTATTTGTTAGCTGGTCAATACATAATAGACACTCAGTTAGTATCTGCTGAATTAGTTTCAGTTACTACTGAAAATAGTCTGTGGTTATTAGTTATTGAATTTGTAGCTTACCTTTGAAGGTAAAGATGTGGGTTCCTATCCAAGCACTGCCCTTGGGAGCTGTAGCTCTCAGTCCACTTACTTCACCTTTCTCAGCGTCTCACTGTGAAGTCAGATTAATAGTGTGCAGCACTTTTGTAAGCTCTCTGTAGATTACTGTGAGATGTACATACAGTAATAAGCACAATCACAAATAAGTAGGTCCATAAGTATGACAGTTTCCTCTCCCCTTCATTTACTTAAACATAATCAAAACCATGATTGCATACACTTACATGGCCTGTTTTGACACCCTAAAAATTATGTATCTCTCTTCCTTCACTTTTAAAAAGAAAAATGGTTTTTAAAAATTTCCCTGAGGTTTTCTTTAAAAGAAAAATTTGACACTTTGGCCTCAGCATCCACATTCTTTTTAAGTATTTTCTCATTCCCTGTAAATGAGGACTGAGCTTCTCTGAATGAGCTTTTTACACAATGCTCATTTAAACTCAGTTCTTGGAATTTGCTGCATTTTGAGGTAGAAGACAAATTTGAAACTCACCTATATTGAATTATAAACTAAACAAGTACAAACCATTCCTGGTGAGAATGTGCAGTTTTTCTCTATACATAATGCTGAACATGGACCTAGAAAAGGTCAGCTTAAAGAAGACCCAAAACTGTGACTTAGTAATGAGGGAGAAAAAACATCTAGTTAGATGAAGTCATACTACCTTTGTCCAGTTGTCCTTCTTTGATTCTTTCCTTCCCCCACACAGGGACTGTTGGCAGGAAACTTGGCTGACAGTGAGCCATGGTGACTGCTCTGGAAGTAGGTGGAGACTGCAGGGAACTTTAGCTTTTCCAGAAACTCAGAGCTCACAAAAAAACATCTGTAGAAATTGTACCAACTAGCTAATTTAACAACTCTCTTTTTCTCAAATTCCCAGCCCAGCTTTAAATCTTGCAATTTGGATTGTCAATGGATTCAGAAGTTTACCATTTATTTCTAAGCCTTGCTCTCATTCTCAAAATGGAGGATGTACATTAGGAATAATATTCCTGAGGCTTCTCTGTTCATTTATTTACCTTTTCCTTTTCTGGTAATCGCAAATGCAGTTAAGATCCCCCACCTTTAGGAGAGTTCAAGACTAAAGGAGTCAGTAGCTTAAACTAGTGTCTGCGAATGTGTAGGTTGTGGAGGTCTTAACTGCCTTCTGACTTCCCAGGCATCTTCCCATCCTGAGTCCCAGCTGCTAGCGTGATCTCACTGCCTTGTGCCACCCCCTCTCAACAACTGTTTATCAGTGACTCTAACAACCTTGGCTGCAATTTGATTTGGACAACTGTTAACTGATTAGTGTGAATTTGCCAGTACAGCTTTGCCAATTCTGGTACTGCCGATGGGCAAAAGAACCTGATATAGTACATGATTTTGAAATCATAAAACTTTCTCAGGGACCGTTGCATCAAACATATACTGAGTTTTCTGATTTAGAAGACTTCAAGGTCATTTGGCTCTCATTGCCCACTTATTATCCAAGTTAGCTTTGTTGTTTGTAGACATGGGAATTTTGCTTCTTCTCAGATAGTACTTTTATTTGGTGTAATCAGAAAAGCAATCAGTTTTGAGTGCCATCTATTAACTAGGCAGATAAACTAGGCACTGTGCTGGGCATTTCGTATAGGTGCTGATCGGAACACAATTTTTATTTTAAAAAAGGTGTTGCAGTCACTTTTACACAATAATGTGGCTTGTTTCATCTCAGAGAAGTGTGATTCCTGTGTGATGTAGTATAAATTTTAATCCATGAGGTACATATGCAGGAGATTTACTTTATTTCTTCAAACCAAACTTAATTTCTATTTTGAACCTCCACTGTATGTATCGTAAAGATACAATTTTAGGCCGGGCACGGTGGCTCACGCTTGTAATCCCAGCACTTTGGGAGGCCGAGGTGGGCGGATCATGAGGTCAGGAGATTGAGACCACGGTGAAACCCGCGCCACTGCACTCCAGCCTGGGTGACAGAGTGATACTCCGTCTCCAAAACAAAATAAAAAATAAAAAAAATACATTTTTAATTGCGTTCAGTCTTTCTTGGAATATACAGCAGGTACTCAAATGACATCATTTACTTCAACATTATCTTGTTTTAAAATTGAAGAGAAAAAATGTCATTTCTTGGCCAGGGCCACTGTGTGGAGTTTGCATTTCTCCCATGTCTGCGTGGGTTTTCTCTGGGTACTCTGGTTTCCTCCCACATCCCAAAGATGTTCACATGAGGTTAACTGGCATGCCTACCTTGTCTCAGTATGAGTGAGTGTGACTGTGTGTGAGCCTGCATTCTGTGATGGAATGGTGTCCTGTGCAAGGTGGGCTCCTGCCTTGCACCCTGAGCTGTGGGGAGACTCTCTGGCCACCTGTGACCCTGAGCTGGAATAACTGGGTAAATAATTATCTTGCTTGCTTTCATTAATATTTCTTAAATGTGTATATAGCTCATGTTTATTTTAATGTTGAATATCAGAAGTGTTTTGGTCTTTATGTAGAAGTTTGGTGATGTTTTTGTAATCAGAAATATGCCATAGAAACATAACTTGTTTATATAAATTAGCCTGTAGTAAAATTAGTTTGCTATCTGTTTTTCTGCTTAAAGTTGCAATTTCCAAGAACTCATTGACAACATTCAGTGAAGAGTTACTATACCTAAATCTTGGGTGCTTTAAAAATGTCAAGGGGCAGGAGACATCCTGTTCTTTGTCCTTTTCTGTTTGTATTGGCAAGAGCTGGGATGCACTCGGAGTCTATCCCACATGATTTTCGGTTGTCCAGCCACATAAGTTGCTATTGTTGCCCTTTGTTCTAAACCAGCACTGTACAATAGAACTTTCTGCAGTTTTGGAAATGTCCTGTATCAGTACTGTTCAAATGGGTAGCCACTAGCCACATGTGGCTAGCAATGGACACTACAGTTCTAAACCACAGGGTCTCTGCAGATCACCTCACTTTCAGCCATTTCTACACATCATTAAGTGTTTTGAAATATATTCAGTCATTCCTCCCATGACACTCTAAATATCTGGAACACTGAAAGGGCTCTCTAAGGCAATAATAGTGTCAATGCTACTCTGAGGTGCATGAGAATTCATTCTACTGAAGTCCCTGTCACAGGAGCATTCTGGGATTCTGTGAGATTGACTCAGACTCATTTGCTTAGATCCCCCCTACCTCTCATGTAGCCATATATTTTTCTTTTGAACTATGGTGGAAACACAAGGAAACTCTAGGTATTTGCTGTTTCACCAGCCCTTCCTGGTGTTAGGGCAGAGTGAAGATAGAGGATACAGCTGGAACAGGTTTCCTTTTGTCTATTTTCTCCCAAAATCACATGGTTATCCTGTCATTCTGCTACTCACCTTCTTATTTAACAACCAATGCTAGCTTTTTATCTTCTCCTCTCTTTCCTCTCTTCTTCCTCTCAAGGATTGGTGTTTTCCTTTGAACTGAGAAAAGTAGCTCTTACATGAGCATGCATTTCTCTCAATCTGTCTTTTTATGATGGAGATTTTATACACTGTGGCTTAATTGCCCAGCTCTTACAATTCAAAACATTGGCTTTTTAAAATAAAATACATTTTTTTCTGCTTTCTTTTTTTTTGTGATAAAATAGATATACTATAAAATTTACCATTTTAACCATTTTTAAATGTACCATTTTAAATGTAAATATATTTACATTGTGGATTCGTCACCACCATCTGTCTTCAGAAATTTTTCATCTTCCAAAATTGAAATTCTGCATTCATCATTTCTCCCTCCCCCGAGACCCTGGCAACCATCATTCTTCTTTTCATCTCAATGAATTTGACTACTGTAGGTACGAGGTATAAATGGAATTATACAGCGTTTGTCCTTTTGTGTCTGGCTTATTTTACTTGGTATAATGTCCTCAAGGTTCATCCATGTTGTGGCACGTGTCAAAATTGCTTCCATTTTAAAGACTTAATAATATTCCATTGTATGCACAGTATAAACCACATTTTGTTTGCCCATTCATCCATTTGGGTCATTTATACTTCTTTGGCTGTTGTGAATAATCCTTCTATAAGCATTTGTGTGCAAATATATGTCTGAGTCACCACTTTCAATACTGTTAAGTATATACTCAGAAGTCTCTGCTTTCTCTTAATTAGTGAATGTTGCTGACTGAATGTGGGTAGGGTGAAAATACTTCAAGGAGCATCTTGACCTATAAAAGACATGTTATGTCATGCTATGCAAGGAGATTGCATAAAAGGAGAGCTGAGGCTGGGTGTGGTGGCTCACACCTGCAATCCAAGTGAAGTGGCAGTGTTTGTCTGGGGTGATACTCAAGGTTTGTTGTCTCATGCCAAGGAAATCAAGGACATGGATACACAAAGAGTGAGGTTAAGAGGGAAGGTTTAATAGGCTAAATAAAGAGAAGAGCTTTCTCTGCTGCAGAGAAAGGGATCTTGGAGAAATGGGTTGCCGGTTCTGCGATGGAATGCAAAGGGTTTCATGGATGAGTTTGAGGAAGCAGTGTCTGATTTACATATAGCACAAAAGATTGGTTGGACTAGGTGTGTCATTTGCATAAAGCGCAAAACACTGGTTAAGGCTAGGTGTGCCATTTGCATAGGGTGTGAAAATCTGGCCACCACACCCTAATCTTTTATTATGCAGATGAATTTTCTGACTGGCCAGTGCCATGTTGCCTGTTTCTTTACTGTACACGTGGTGACAAAGAAAAGGGAAGAAGGAGCCTCAATGTTGGACATGCCTTGCCTTCAGGTAGACCTTTTCTATTGGTGCAGCTGCTGGCATTCCCCCACGCAAGCTTCCAGCTTGCTTATTTATGTTTGCGGCTTGATATTTTAGGATGCCCTCAGTTAGAAAAGAAATGATTTGCGGGCTGCTTTTTGTTAAAAGGTAAAGTCCGCCAAGGACTCTTTTACACTCACTATCTGTCTAAATAATTTCTTTGTCTCTCCTGTATCAACAGCACTTTGGGAGGCCAAGGCAGGCAGATCGCTTGAGTTCAGGAGTTCAAGATCAACCTGGGCAACATGGCAAAACCCCATCACTATATTAAAAAAAAAAAAAAGCTGACTTGTCCTGCATAGTAAAGTGATAAAAATTTTACATTGTCCAGTCATAGAGAGTTGGTGATATGTGTTAATAGAGAGAATGGAGAGATGTAATAATGGTATAAGAAGAAAAAGCAGCCTGAGTCACACAGCAAGGGGACCAGACAATAGAGGAATATAACCTTGGAAATTCCCAGTGATGAGACATTAATAATAATAATAAATAATAATTTTTCTTCCTCATTGGTTTTCTCTCCCACATACCTCTCCCCTCCCCCTCCTCTGCTCAATCCCTTTTCCTTCTCCTCCTCCTATTCCTCCTGCTTCTCTTCTTCACCAACTTGTCTGGTACTGTACTTCATTCCTCATATTAAAATTTGCTCTAGGTACTCCTTAACACTCAACTAAACCCAAGAGCACTAGGAAAATGGAAGGTAGGGAGTGATTTCCAGTGTTGATGAAAGTGGACTAATGAGAAACGATGCTCACTGCAGGAACTTGGGAGGAAATAGTTACAGCAAGAGCACGTCAGGAAAACCATAACTCTACTTCCAGCCTTTACGATATTGCTGAGAATTTGGGACATTCTACTACATAAAGGTGGGCATCCAGACAGTCTTGATTATGAATAAGTTTTCTGATTGGATGACTTGGGGCATCTAACAGTGACCATTTCATACCATCCCACTCCTTCATATACCTCTTAGTAGGCAAAGCTGTGGGTTCTCACATGTGCAGTCACACACATGAAAGAATACATTCACAAAACATTCTGCGTCATTGTTATAGTTAGTGAATTGGTAGCTCCCTATTGCTAGAGGTACTTTGACCCTCAGTAGACATTGTGCTTCTCAGTGCCTGGAAAAATTATAACAGATTTGGAAAATAGTACGTGTCTTAGTCAGCTCTGGCTTCTATAGGAAAATACCATAGAATGGGTAGTTTAAACACCAGACATTTATCACAGTTCTGGAGGCTTAAAAGCCTAAGGTTAAGGTGCCAGCAGATTCTGTGTTTGGCAAAGGACTTCCTCCTGGCTTGTAGATGATCATCTTCTCATTGTATTCTCACACAACAGAGAGAGGATTCTCTAGTATCTTTGTCCTTATAAGGGCACTGATCCTGTCATGGGGGCTCCACCTGCTGATCGCCTTTAAACCTAATTACCTCCCAAAGGTCTCACCTCTTAATACCATAACATTGGAAGTTAGGGCTTCAACATAGGAATCTTGGGGGGACCAACTTCAGTCCATATTGGTAAGCATCTGAGTTCCTAGCGTGGTGACTGAGATTTTTCCATTATTTGGAGATAGACCTTAAGAGCATGGTTTGTGTGGAATGGGATGTATTTTCACACTTTTCTTTAGTCACTACCATGGCTCAATCAAAAAGTGGAAAAAAGCCAGGGAACCAAAGAACAAGGCTCAATTTCCACCATGTTAACGGCAGTATTATATGTGAATTAGAAAGCTCACGAGGACCAGTTCTAGATCTGTGAAGCTCTCACAGCACAGACTGGAGTCCCAGCTTCTTTACTTCTCAAAGACTTGGAAAAAAATAGGAATAAGTGAAAACTTTAAATAAAGGAAGAAAGCATTCTGATTTTAAAATTCAAAATAATTTAAGGCTAACTATTTAAATTTTTAAAAGCTTAAAGTGCTAGAAAAGAAGAACAATCCAGAAAGATCATTTAAAAGCCTAAAAGCGTCTTTGGATTGTTTGTTATATAATAAAACTATGTCTGAAATGTTTGGTCTTAATTTTCTTTTTTCTGGACCACAATAGTATGATGAAGGAATTTCTCTTCAGCAGACTCACATGGTGAACATTTTTAAAATAAAAATCTATAATAAAAAATCTATAACTATTATATATAATTAGACTTTAATCAAAATTGCTTAAAGCAGGGCATGTTTATAACACAGTTGGTTTTTATGTGAACAGTATTTATAGAGAATTTCATTAAAATGAGACTATCATGCATAAGCAGTGTTGGGACGGTCAAATATTAATATTCATGGTGGTATAGGGCAGGCTAATTTATAATATCAAAATGCTGGACAAAAGCCAACTGTCTACCAATGAGGGAATCTTTAAATTATGATAGATCAGTAAAATTGTATTTTATATTGTCATAAAAAATAATGGTTTGAAAGAATATTTAATGACATAAAGAAGAGCTCATCGTAAATTAAAGCATTATATAAAACTGCATTTTAAGTAATTTTCCAATTTTGTTAAAAATTATACTAACTTTATTTATGTAATATATTTGTCAATTCATTCAACAAACATTTATTGCATACTTACTATGTATCATATGCTGTCAAAGCTCTGGGGATCTAGAAAACACAAACATTCTTGCTTTCATGCCACCTGCCTTTTAGTGGAGGGAGACAGATAATAAATAAATAAGCAAGTGATATATAAAGTATTCCAGAAGATACTTACTGCTCTGGAAAAAAAAATAAAGCAGGGAAGAGATACAGGACGTGTGGAAGTGATCAGTGTATATTTCTATATGCTTTTTATCTTAGTTGTTGTTGAACAATTTGAAAAATTATAATTAGTTGCTCTCTAGGTTCTGAAATTCTAGATAAGTCAGATTGGTAGTCGGATTACATAACAAATCAGAGTTGCTCTTTTTGATGTTAAAATATGTATGCGTATATGTAGATCTATCTGGTGAATTTTAAAAACTGCTTTTTATACTCTGTATCAGAGTTTCCATTTCTTTGTGGTTTCTTACCAATGCATATGTGTGTATGCTTCAGCTACTGAGGAAGTTTCTCTAGATAAAGGGTTCACATGTTATTGCCATTTTGACATTCCTTGTCAAGTTCCAGCACAAGCTTATATTTCACTACAGGTTCTTACAGAAACCTAAGTATTACAAGATGTAGATAAAGGCTTAAATAAAGCATAACTAAAGTAGCTTTCTATGTGAAAACCAATGTACTTCTTGATTGGGATATGCCAGAAACAGTACATGGTCTGAGACTTTACACTATTGGCAAGCTAATGAGTTAGTCTCCCAAGTTTTATAGAGGCTGGCAGAAGATATGAGATTCTAGGTTAGAGATAAATAACTTTACGACAGATGTCATATCAGGCACCATGAGTTTTATGTTCTCATTGGTTCCTTTTGCTTCCCAAGTCCCACAGGGCGATGCAGGGATGGGCTCAGGTGGATGCTGCACATGTATTCAGTTTGTATCACAACTGAGGACCCCTGCACTTAGAAATACCAAAATCTTTTAAAGGAGGCTTGTTGCACAGCTTCCCAACCTTTGCCTCAGAGAAGGACATTATCTGTATTACACCAGTCAAGAAACAAATCTGCCCTCTGCTCAGAGGGAAACACTATCTAATTTCCAAACCTGTTTGTTGTATAAATATCCTTGAAAAGATAGTCCAGAACAATGCTGCCAAGGCCCTTTTCTCAGAAGTGCAAAAACATAAGATTCATGGAGAATTGTGTCTCAACTGTATACTGCATACTAATTTTTTGTGAGTTATTTGTATTTTCCTAAATGTTGTCTGTTTTCTTGAATTTGTTCATATTTGTTGGTATGTTTAGGAAAAATGCTGGCTGAAATTTCTCTGCTAATATGTCCATAGCACAACGTAATGACCAGTATTATTTTATTTTTAATGCCAAGCTTCTTTAAATTTCCTCTGATTATTATTTGGAATTTTTGTGGATGATATGTTCAATAACAGATTAGGATAGGAAAGTGTAGGGCAAATGCATTAAGAATAAATTTTAGATTCAGCTTAAACCCAGAGTCAGTATTAGAGGTTTTCGATTTGTGGAGTTTGTGGAAATAATCAGGAGTTTCTTAAAATTTAATTTCTCCTTTAACAAAGAAGCAATTTTCCTGAGAGTTACTCGTTTAAGTTCATTTAAAATTTAGAATCTAGGTTTTGTGGGGAGGAAAAGCCAGAAGAATAGAAAGAAACAAATGAACTACTTGTAGACCATACATTCTTTAAACCCCACTTTGAAATTTACTTGGCAAATGTGGAGTGGTGTTGGTGCTCTCACAGGATCAATTGCCGAAGAAGTTCTACAGTATTTAAGAACAGTGGCTCTCTGGCTCTACCCCCATGGCTAAAAGAAGACTAAGCAAAAAGAACAAATCTAGAGGTATCACATTACCTGATTTGAAACTATACTATAAGGCCATGGTCACCAAAACAGCATGGTACTGGCATAAAAATAGGCATATAGACCAATGGAACAGAATAGAGAACCCAGAAATAAACCCAAATTAACAAACTTAACAGCCAACTGATCTTTGACAAAGCAAACAAAAACATAAAGTGTGGAAAGGACACCCTTTTCAACAAATGGTGCTGGGATAATTGGCAAACCACATGTAGGAGAATGAAACCTGATCCTCATCTCTCACTTTATAGAAAAATCAACTCAAGATGGATCAAAGACGTAAATCTAAGATCTGAAACTATAAAAATTCTGTAAGTTAATATCAGGAAAAAACCTTCTAGACATTGGCTTAGGCAAAGACTTCATGACCAAGAACCCAAAAGCAAATGCAACAAAAGCAAAGATAAATAGGTGGGACTTAATTAAAATGAAGAGCTTCTGCACAGCAAACGGAACAGTCAGCAGAATAAACAGACAACCCACAGAGTGGGAGAAGATCTTCACAATCTACGCATCTGACAAAGGACTAATATCCAGAATCTGTAAGAAACTCAACAAGAAAAAAAAAAACAAACAATTCCACCAAAAAGTGGGCCAAGGACATGAATAAACAATTCTCAAAAGAAGATATATAAATGGCCAAAAAACACATAAAAAAAGCTTAACATCACTAATGATCAGGAAGATGCAAATCAAAACCACAATGCGATACCACCTGTGATGGTTAATACTGAGTGTCAACTTGATTGGACTGAAAGATGTAAAGTATTGATCCTGGGTGTGTCTGTGAGGGTGTTGCCAAAGGAGATTAACATTTGAGTCAGTGGGCTGGGAAAGACCCCTTAATCTGGGTGGGTACAAACTAATCAGCTGCCCGTGTGGCCAGAATGAAAAGCAGGTGGAAGTACGTGAAAAGACTAGACTGGCTTAACCTCCCAGCCTACATCTTTCTCCTATGCTGGATGCTTCCTGCCCTTGAACATCAGACTCCAAGGTCTTCAGCTTTGGGATTCGGACTGGCTTCTTCTTCGCTTCTCAGCTTGCAGACGGCCTATTGTGGCACCTTGTGATCGTGTGAGTTAATATTCCTTAAGAAACTCCTATATATATAAAAAATCATATATGACTAATATATATCCTGTTAGTTCTGTCCCTCTAGAGAACCCTGACTAATACAACTTACTCCTGCAGGAATGGCCATAATAAAAAAAAAAATCAAAGAATAATTGATGTTGGTGTGGTTGTGGTGAAAATGGAACACTTCCATGCTGCTGGTGGGAATGTAAATTAATACAACCACTACGGAAAACAGTGTGGAAATTTCTTAAAGAACTAAAAGTAGAACTACCATTTGATCCAGCAATCCCATGACTGGGTATCTACCCAGAGGAAAGGAAGTCATTATATGAAAAAGATGCTTGCACATGCATGTTTACAGCAGCACAATTCACAATTGCAAAAATATGGAAACAGCCCAAATGCCCATCAATCAACAAGTGGATAAAGAAATTGTGGTGTATATGTAGAATGGAATACTACTCAGGCATAAAAAGGAAATAATTACTGACATTTGCAGCAATGTGGATGGAATTGGAGACTATTATCCTAAGTGAAGTAATTCAGGAATGGAAAGCCAAACATGGTATGTTCTCAGTCATAAGTGGGAGCTAAGCTATGAGAATGTAAAGGCATAAGAATGATACAATGGACTTTGGGGACTCGGGAGAAAGGATGAGAGGGAGGGTGAGGAATAAAAGACTACAAATTGGGTTCAGTGTATACTGCCCAGGAGATGCGTGCACCAAAATCTCAAATCACTACTAAAGAACGTATGTAACCAAATACCAACTGTTCCCCCAAACCTATGGAAACAACAGCAACAACAACAACAGTGGCTCTGGAACTACATTGCCTGACCTGAAATCCTGTCCCAGGCACCTTATTAACTATGAAGTTTGGTCCAGGTCACTTAAGTTCACTGTAACTCAGTTTCTTCATCTACATAAAGGGGACAATATTGAAACACAATTTTTAGGACATCATGATGATTAAATTAGTTAATATATATTAATCATGTCAAACAGACCAGGCATGTAGTGAGAACTCATACATTTTACCTATTAGAAATAATTTAATTATTTATAGATTTTGTTAAAAGAAATCTATCTTTCTGTGATATTGTTCTCTGCATATATCTATGTGGTCTATGGGTTTCTATTTGCCTAAAGACCCACTTTGATTTTTAGGGAAGTGCCTTTTGCTAGCACAATTAAACTTGAAGCAGGAAATCATGGTTTGTTCCTATTAAAATTATGACACAAGTTATCCTGATAGGCATGAATAAATTCATTTTCTTGACTCATATTTTAAATTACATTTCTTCTAAGTGACAATTTTTGTCTCTTCATAAAATAAAATTTAAAAGAAAAATATTGCCATCCAAAAAAGAGTAAGCCAAATCACAGAACATACTGAAAGAAAATACCACATTTAAGAACATTGATTTATTTCCATGTAATTTGAATAGTTGGATGTTTGTATACTTAAGAAAACATAACAACAACAAAACATACATGCAATTTACCAGGAATGTTTGTTATATTATGTAGTTAGAAAAGCTAGAAGGATGTTACTTAGCCTTTATGTCCTTAGAAAATAAGTGTATCCGATATTCACATTTTATTGACTAAAAAAAGATATTTAAATACTGATAAGTACTTCTTAAATACTAAAAATAGTATATATTTTAAAATAACAGATGTGTAGCATACAATGCTATTTAGAGCTTGAGCATGATAGATTTCTTTTATAATACATTTTATGGCTTATTTTTATTATGAAAAAGAAAAGCCATTGTTTCCTTTCCCTTTCTTCTCTTTTGTTCCTTTCTTTCCTTTCTTCCTTCCTTTCTCTTTCCTTCCCTCCTTTCTCTTTCATCTCTCTCCCTTCCTTCCTTTCTCCCTTCCTTTCCTCTTTCTTCCTTTCCTTCCTTCCTTTCCTCCTCCCTCCCCCTCTTCTGCTCTCCCTTCCTCTTTCTCTATTTTTTTGAGACAGGTTCTCACTCTGTCACCCAGGTTGGAGTGCAGTGGCACGCTCATGGTTCATTGCAGCCTCGACCTCCTGGACTCAAGTGATTCTCCCACTTCAGCCTCCCTAGTAGCTGGGACTAGAGGTGTGTGCCATCATGCTTAGCAGTTTTTTGTATTTTTTGTAGAGATGGGGGTCTTGTTACGCTGCCTAGGCTGTTCTTGAACTCCTGGGCTCAAGCAATCCACCTGCCTGAGCTTTCCAAAGTGCTGGGATTACAGATGTGAGCCACTGTGCCCAGCCATTTCCTCTATTTAACCACTAATGCCACTGATTTAAAACATTAACAAAGACATTATTATAGTATAAGATCATAGATTTATTAGGTTTATAAATATGTTATAAATAAAGCAACATATACATTATGGAAAGTCTGGAGTTAGAGGAAATAGGCCGTTTTATTCTTTATTATACTTTTTCCTGTTTACTAGATTCACTACAAGAATACAATGCTAAAACATCCACCTTTGAGAATCATAATGAATTTATTGATTGCCTAAATAACTTAAAGTACTATCTGATATTTCCTCAGTGAAGTCAGGACAGCCCAGAACTAATATTCAGAGCAGCATAAAGATAGTTATTTGTCCAGAAGTCTTTGTAATGCTGTAGTAACAATCTCTTGATAATTTATCCAGGTGCAATAGTTGAATACAGATATGTGTATTAAAGGTTTTTTCTCCTGTCCTACTTCTTTGCTCTTTCTTTCTTGTTTTGCTTTTAGTTTTGTTGTTTTGTTAGTATAGTTGTTTATATAGGTGCTACTATAATTAGTATAGTTGTTTTGTTTTTCCATATTTTTTACAAACTCCAATTTAAAGTTTCATCATTTTTACATACACAATAATTTGGCTTGTATAATCCAAGTGCTATAGCCAGCTGTTATTTGAGGTAACTGAATAATCATGACTAGCAGAATAAAATAAAAACTGCTCCACTTCTAACAATTTAGTTTTACTGTTGTATTATAAAGGACCCTAGCAAGTGAGTTTACACATATTCCTTTTCTTTCTCTGCCTTTAACTACCAGATTATGATAGCTAAAAAAATGATAATTTTTTCTGTTAAATCTCCAGAATATACCAAATTTTAGACTTATGTGCATTTTCATTTCAAATAAGTTAAAAATATTCCATTCTAATAACATCACAGATTTGTTCGAAGTAAATATATTAGAGTAAATGGATAACAAAAACTTCCCTATAAATGAATTCATCAAGTAAATGAATAAAATAGAATGCAAATGTCCCAGTTATTCATATTATATTTGACTAAGATACAAGAAAAATAATTTCTCAGGACTTCTCATTGCTTGATAACAATGTAACTTGATTCCAATTGTCATGTAAAACAATGGTTTCTATTTTGCTTCCCCAAATTTTGTCACATCCAATCCAGCAGAGATGATGTATGACCCACTGCAAATTAGGGAAAGCAACAGTTCGTGTCAGCTGAATCTGAAAATACATTTATCCTTTCTTTGGTTTCCCTCATTAAAGAATACACTCCGTGGGTCCAATTTGTATTGTGCATTATTGTTCAATCTCCCAGAGCAAAACACTATTATGTTGCCTTTTCCCCCCTTAACTGCATTCCTTTGGAAATTAACTTAATGAATTTTATGCAGAATTGTTTTGAATTGACAAAAATCAGCATGAGAAGTAAAAATTTAATGTATTTCCCAACGGTTTAAACTAATGATATAAACTCAGTAAATGAACAAATTAAGAAAGCCAATCTCAAATTGGTCACTTTTAGTTAAAACTTACCAATTCTGTTATCTCACCATTATAGTCTAGCTCCTTTCTAGTATTATTTTTCTATTTGATGCTTACCAAAAATCCGACATTATTTTACAAATTTATTTAGTATCCATCGGTCTACCACTAGAAATAAATAGGCTCTCTGAGGGTAGAAATGTTATTGTCAGTTTCCCCCCATTTTTAATTAACTTTCTTTCCCACTACAAGATTATTATCTCTGTGATAGTAGGAATTGTTGTTTTATTCACCACAGTGTCACAGTGCCTAGAATAGTGCCTGACACGCATTTGGAATTTAATAAATATTGGTGAAATGAGGGAAATCTTTACTGGTTGCTCATAACTAGATATACACATCATACCAATACACTTATGTAAGTATGGATTTTAGATGAAGTCCAAATTAATAAGGATTCGCCTCTCTTCAATGAAATGCTTTCGTTTCCAGGAACATGATGAGATTGCATCCCTAAAAACATGATGAGATTGCATCCCTAAAATGTTCTGGTGAGCTTTATCCCAGTGCTCACCAGAACACCTTCTTACGATAGACCCAAGTTCTGGCATCAGGAACTTTCCTCTATCTCAAATCCTGACTTAGTTTCAAAAAGAAAGCCAAAAAGTAAAAGGTTTGGGGAGCTGGCAATCCCTTTTGATGTCCATCTTTAAAGAAGCTGAGGTTTGAAAAGGTGTTTAGATTGCCCAAGTCACCGTGGGTATTCTGAAAAATGTATGCCATTATATATTTTTGTTTTTAATGGGGAAAAGGACAAACTACTCTTAGCAAAAAGAGAAGAAAATGTTATCTATGGTGATCTTCTTGACATTAAAGATGGTATTTTCTCCAAAGAGGGACTTTTAAAAAATATTTTTGATTGGTTCCAAATACATCAACTCTGAATTTATAATGGTAGTAGGGTGGGGAGATAGATAGGCTGATAAGAGGTGCCTGCTCTTGTGATCATATTGGATATAGGAAGTTCAGACGTGTTCTGGAAATATTGATTGCTATAAGGTAGTTTAGGGTTGACATGCCTTGGAAGGGTAGGAGAGGAGAACTCTCAATCTTTGTGACCAAGTCTGCAAGGAAACAGGTGAGGAGCCAGATGCTACTGTTCCCAACCGTCCACTGAAGTGCAGCATGGAAAAGGAAATTGTCATCAGAAAGTTTCTATTCAGTGTTTTCATTTGAGTATGTATACCTCACCTTCCCCGCAACCCCAAACTCAGGCCCACACAGGGTCATGTTCCAAATCCTTAGCACAAACCATTAAATATAAATATCCTTTTAGAACATTCCCTCGTATGAGTTGAAAGGTTGTTCTCTGGTATCTATTTATGAAACTATGCAACTCGATAGAGGACTTGGATTTTTATCGTATCTTCACCACCTACACTAATTATGTGGACTTGGGTAATTACTTCATCTCACTAATTCCCCCTAGCTCTTCTTTAAAAGAGAGACACCAATAGTACTACCTTCCTGGGTATGTTAGAGACATAAAACCCCTAACATGGTGATTAACACATAATGTGTGCTCAATAGATATTAGTGATGGATATTATGATGATGGTATGATGACAATAAAGAGGAACTTTCATTCCACATTTCTGATGAGAAAAATGATTAGTAAGTCATCATAACATCCAAACTCTGATACGTTTTCCAGTTTGTTTAGCCCCTTGTTTCTATTTTACAGATGTGCAGTGAGGCCCAAAAAGATGAAGAACTACCTAAGTGTACATAATATGTTAGTGGTGCTGGGAAATGGGGGGTGTTTCAGAAGTGCAGTTACGAGTTTGAAAATAAACGTGGTAGGTATGGCTGGGCGTGGTGGCTCACGCCTGTTATCCCAGCATTTTGGGAGGCTGAGGCGGGTGGATCACCTGAGGTCGGGAGTTCAAGACCAGCCTGACCAACATGGAGAAACCCCGTCTCTACTAAAAATACAAAATTAGCTGGGCGTGGTGGCACATGCCTGTAATCCCAGCTACTTGGGAGGCTGAGACAGGAGAATCATTTGAACTCAGGAGGTGGAGGTTGGGGTGAGCCAAGATTACAACATTGTACTCCAGCCTGGGCAACAAGAGCCAAACTCCGTCTCAAAAAAAGAAAAAAAGAAAAAAAAAAAAAAAGAAAAGAAAGGTGGTAGGTTTGAATAATCCTGATTTTGAATGCTGGTTCTACCGTTTTTAGCTAAATATATAAATAAATTTTGAGAAAAAATTTTAAATTTTATCATCTTAGTTTTCTTCTGTATCAAATGGTTATGATAATAATAAAATAAACTTCATAGGATGATGGGGAGGACATAGTGAGGAAAAATATACAGAGGGACACTTTCTCCATAGGTGCTCCCAGAGAAATTATTATAAATACAATGAATATTTAACCACCTCATTGCAGTAAATATTGTGATGGATTTCCTCACCTTTATTTGGCAGAGATTAATGAAATGATGTCAGAATACAATTCCATTAAAGCAGTTCTAGAGTCAGCCAGTCCAGTGTGTTCCAGTTTTGCCTCTTTCTGCTTAATCCATGACTAGATATTAAAAAACCAGATGAGTTTGTGATGTGCATTGAATCTTAGATTCCCTTCTCTGATAAACCATGGGAACCAGTGGCAAACAGAGTTTAAAAGAGTAGCCCAAAGGGGAGGTTCCCCATCTTTTGGTGGAATTTGAGGCCACCTTTCCTAGAAGGAAGCCTGAGGAAATGCTGATTGCGTTAAAAACAAAAAAGAAAAAGAAATTCTACATGGGCAGACAAGAGTATGTGCCTGATTAAGCTGTCATGGACAGCAGTTCCCACTACTTGGGCAAGTAGTCATGTTTCATGTCTTTATTCTTTTCATTCTCAAAGTGAAAAAGGAAACATAAAATATATGTGTTCATTTTTTCTTATGCTTTAGGGATGAACTTTCTTACCTGGTAATAGACAAATAAACCTAGAGAAAAACATGGACGTGAGAAGTCAATTTTTATAGAACGCTATGCAAGGAGGATTAGCTTCTGTGGGCCCCAACCTCCACCTGAAATTATAGGCAGGTGTGGCCAGAAGAGGCCTGAAACAGAACACTGCACATTTTGGGGCTCTGCTGCACAAAGCAAATGATTTTGACCCACCACAACTTTTAGAAAGTCTTCAAGAAAAGAGAAGGGTGCACCTCCCCAAAATGTCAGACCCACTTATCCCAGAGTTGACTGGGAACAGATCACAATTTTTTTTAAAAAAAAGGCCTGATCCTCTGCATTTTAGCCAACCAAACCTTACTGATTATCTGTTCATTGTAATGATCAGTATTGGTTGCCAGAGGGATTTTGTTTTGTAAAAAAGTTGTTGGTCTTGCCCTTAATAGTCATTTCCCAGGCAAAAAGTGAAAAGGTACATGGAGTTATAAAACATGGAGTTGGAAAGGATATTATAGGTCACATTTAAGGAAGCATGTATATATATTATTTTAGTAGAGTCACTGGCACATAGTAAGTGCTACAGAAGTTTAGCTATTATTATCGTTATTAATAGTGCTTCTATTCCCACTTTTATGTGTCGGAATCACAATTCAGATTCTCGGGCTCCTTCCTAGACTTACCAAGCCAGAATTTTACAGGTTCTAGGGAATCTGTATTTTAAAGAAGATTTCAGTTTATTCCAATGCCGGCAGCCAGGCAGTAAGCCACAAAATGGAATTTAGCAACCGCTGACAAACTCACCTGTCTTTTTTAGGCAGGGAGTAAAATCGAGACTTGGAGACATTAAGCGACTACCTTTTTTTTCTTATAGATTTTTTTAAAATCTAGATTTTTTCATATAAACTACTACAAATCCTTTTTCTCCAAGAGTACCCTTTAGGAAATGAATAAAAATGACTTGCCTAAGGTAACACAATCAGTTATTGGCAGACTAAGGAATAAATCCTCCTCGTTTTCCACTGCCAGTTAATGTTTTCTCCCTAGAATCACACAACCTTCCTCAGTTAATGCTACTTGCCTTTTCTAAAAGCAAGATTGTTGCTTGTGAGCAATTAAACTGAATCCCTTCTGACAATGAAATGCCACCTTAAAGCCCATGGTGTCAGAGTGAAGACTTTTTGCAACAGCCTTTTACTCAATTCTAGCTTCAGGTTTCCTATATGTATCACCACCCTCCATGCTTTTCAAACTTTTAACAATTGGTAGCAGCCATTAAACAGGCCTTTGTCCATAGTGTTAGGGCAGAATGGAAAAAGCAATTGTTGATGTCAGTAGTAAACTCATTCAAGCATTGCTCAATTATGTCTTGCAAATCTCAGACAAAAGATTATTAATATATTCACAAAGAAGGCACTTGACATTTTTAGTCTGCTCTGCTTTTGTCAGCGCAACAAAATTTAAAATAAACTCTAGATCAGATTATATTCATAGTATAAATCAAAATCTACCCTTATTGTTGCTTCATTCAGAGGCACTTAGATGACCAGCAGACCTCTTTCCTTATAAGCGACTGGGGCAATGAACTTTAATAGACAATTTCCTTCCACTCCAGAACAGTAGATAATTCCTGGGTAAAGTTTACTCCAGCTGCACACATTTTGCTATGTTTCATGGGAAAATCATGTAGACATACTATTGTACATTGCCTAAGGCAACTGTTTTGAACTTTTTTTCTGCATTTTACTTTTCCTTTATTCCGATTCAGCTGTTTGTGATAACTCAGATTTATATAGCATAGCAGCCCCAATAAAGGAGGAGTACAGAATTTCAGTGATGGGAATGAGATAGATGGTGAGAAACAGACACTTGATCTGATTAATAGACCTGATTTTCACAGCATCTTTTTTTTGCCTTGTAAACGTTCAGCTTCTCTTATTTAAAAAATGACATAATAAAGGATCATTCTTAACAAGGTTCTGGACCCAGTGTAAATTGAAGCATGTGGAGGTCTTAGAGTACAGAGGCTGGGCTGAGCTTTCTCTTTAGTTGTCCCATAGCATAGTGGTTGACCTTCACAAACCAGTAATAATTTACACACACACACACCCTACACCTCTTTGAACCAGCATAAGGTTGCCAGTATTTAATTTTGCCAAGTAAAGACATTGAAACAAATAGCCTAGGAAATACTGTTAATGTCATTTCATTTAAAAAATATATTTAACAGCAAAAGACATAATCTTAGTGGGGGAAACAATCTTGTTATTATAGTTATTTAGTTGTCTAGGAGGAAAAAAAAAACACCTCCCTAAACTGTCCAAAAAAAAGTTTATTTTTCACTGTAAAACATTGAAAATCTCACCATTGATAGGCACCAAATCCCTCACTGACAATCTTTTCCCTAAGCCCCTCAATACCCAGTTCTTTTCTGCAGGCTTATCAGGACCACACTGATGTGCACTGCCTTGGCCTCTGGCTCTGACACTCAGTGAGATCCCTGCCTACTTATCAATTCTAACACACTTGCCTGCTGCTCTTTCTCCTTGCTTCTCTCTCCCTATTCTGCCTTCAAATATTAATCTTAGGTTTTCTAGCATTTTCATCCATTTTGAACTCGCTTCTCAGGTTCCGTCTTTGCACTTCCCATCACATTCAGGCATCTCAACCAAAGATGATAGGCACTTGCATTACCTACTCAGCCGTGCCTTCAGAGGAGAAATGAACTACAGTAGCCAAGGTTGGCCATCCATATAGTAATGGCAACAAAGCCATAAAGCTCCTCAGTGCTTTATCCTGATACAGCCTCTGGGGCTCTCTACCTGAAATCAGACAGGAACATCCCACAAGGAGCAAAAGGAAATGTCACAGATCAGAACTAAATATTATCTTAAAAGACGACATTCCATCCTCTATATACGTAAGCCATCTTATTACTTAAGTTTAATGACTATCATTTTTCCTATTTGTGTTCTGTGTTTACGTTATATGGACTTTTTGCGAAGACTGTGATAACATATGTAGCATAGTTTCTGGCACAGTAGTAGCTCTCAATCCATGTTAATTCCTTTTCTTCCTCATTCTGTCATGTTTTTACCCGAAGGACACATATGAGGGGCTTTTGTGTGGGTTTGCTCCACAACCTCTGCCTCTGACATATCTTGGACCAGTAGATACAAATTTCAGAATCCTCATAGTGTACATAGAACAAGAGCTTTGGACTAGGCAGACCTGGTGTTGAATCCTCGGTATGTGACCTTGGGTGATTTGTGTAACCTCCCTCTGTTTTATTAATAGTTTCCTCATCTGTAAAATGGGAATTGTATCATTTATCTCACAGGCAGGGCAGTTCTGAAAATTAAGTGGAGATACAAAGTGAAGAGTACCTAACCAATAGTAAGATTTAAATAAAATGTTAGCTTTAAGAAACCTGAAAGGAGGGGTAATTTGAATGATAATCAAATTGCTTTGACTACTTTGGCAGTACTAATAGAACTTTCTGTGATGATAAAAGTATTCTTTTTTTGTCTGATGTGGCAGATACTCACTGTGTGCTACTGTTGAACATGTAAAATATAAAACTAAAGTTTTAGTTTTAATTAAATTTGAATAGTCACATTTAACTAGAGTCCATGATCTTGGACAGCACAGGAGTAGGAGCTATGTGACTTTTTTGTGTCTCAACCAGTCATCAAAATGGCAAAAAAGTAAGTTCTGAACACCTTGCTGTTTGCCAAGGACTAAAGTTATGGCCAAATTAAGACTCTTTCTTCTAATGTAAGCAAGTAACATTATTCTCTTGAGTCATTCATTTTTAATGAATATATGTGTGTTTCTATAGCCATCAGTGAAGGAATAGAAAAATGTTGCTAAGTATTCTTGCTTAAGAGGACTGGATTCAGACAAAGATTGTGTGATTTGTCACGAAAATCTTCAGCACCGCTGGTTTAGAAACTTTCCACTTCATTATGCCCTGTAAAAGTCTCATGTCATCCTTCTTGATTGTCCTCCTTTGGATCATTTCATATATTAACTGTCAACGAGAACGGCAAAAGCATGTAAAATGCCTGCATCTCAAAAATGTGAACCTTGGGAAGACTTACGAAGTCTCTTACCTTAAAATTGGAATCATTTCCTTTGCTTCTTATTTATAAAGTTAATTAGCTGATATCCTTAGTACTTTACCGACTACTGGGGTCTGCTATCAAATTATTTTTAAGTATTTTCTGAAAGTAAATTTTGATCTATCTTGTTACATTGTAACAAATTTATTCTTAGAACTGAATCAAAGAACATATTTGGGAGATGGTTAGGAGGTATATTATGAGAATATTTATGCATGAATGGATACTTACAAAGTTCAATTTTTATGGAATCTTTATCCCTCCTTTTAAAGCCTATGTGATTGGGAATGAAGGTAAGGCAGGTTTGGCGGGTCACTCTAAGGAGAAGGAAACTTTTGCCTCTGTTCTTTAATGGATTCAAACTTGGCTTCAACTTGGACACAGGAAAACATTTGGCAGCTGCGGAATGACTTCAGTTGAAATAAGATGTTGTTTCCTCACCTTCCAGGATTCAGATTGCAACTGACTCATCGTTTTCCTGGAATGCCCAGCACTAAGTCTGCATGCTGCTTGAGTTGGGTCTTCTGAGCTTGGTGGGTAAAAGGGGGGTGTAATGGTTTCCTTCCTAAGTTCTAGGTAGGCACTCAAGGTTTCTCTGGAAAGTTGTGAAGCCAGCAGTTTCCCAGCTGCCTGGATTTCCACCAATCCAATTCTTGCCAGCAGTCATTATAAAGTCTCAGAGTATGATTATTTTTCAGATTTCTATCATTTTAAAAGAAACTAAGTCTCTCCCAATGCAGGTAACATGTCTTTTTCATCTTTTATATGTATCTGTCTGGCTGGAAATAGCATTGTTATGTTTATTGCAGTACTTTATGGGGAAAAAATTACTTCCTTTAATGTCCATATTTAATATAGGACTAATTTTGGAGGTCACCCTGAAAAGCAGACATATGACATGATGATCATCCATGCAGGACAAAGCTGGACTCCATGCTAAGGTTTGTGGCCAAGCTGGGAAGCTCCAAGGGCAGAACAAACTGTAATTTCCAAAACTGTGTTGTGATGGCAATCAAGAGCACTTTTATGAATAGAGGCATCTCTTAAAATAGTGCGGTTGGTTTCCATAAATTAAATGATGTTGATTGGTTGCATGTGAAATGGGAATAAGAAGCTGAATTGGATAATTTTAACATTTTCTTCACTTTTTCTCATTCCATCTTGACTAGATTTATGGTTCAATCCATTTATGTCTCTGAAAAAGCAAACTACCATAAGTCGTCGTAAAGCCATTCCTTTTCTCAATACAACCTGATTATTTTAACATATTTGTGCTTTTTACTTCAAACCCGTCAACATGCATAATCCTGTACTAATTTTGTCAGAGTTACATTGCTTTACTTTTTCAAGAAAGAGAAACTTCAGCTCAAATAGTCATGGTAAATTGGGGGAAAATGATTTAAAATCAGTATCATCGGGCCATGTATTATAAAAAGAAGCAAAGCAAAACTGCTGTGGTATCTGCAACCATATACTGTAGTGATATTTTAAGGACCATGTGTACAGAAAGGCATTGTGGTATTTTGTTTTCATTTTTGTTTTAAGAGACAGGGTCTTTCTCTGTTGCCCAGACTGGAATGCAGTGGTGAGATCATAGCTCATTGTGGGCTCAATTTCCATCATAGCTCGAACTCCTGGGGTCAAGCGATCTTCCCACTTCTGCCTCCTGACTAGCTAAGACTACAAGCATGCACCATCATGCCTGGATAATTTCTTGATTTTCTTGTAAAGACTGGTCTTGCTATATTGTCCATGCTGGTTTCAACTCCTGGGCTCAAGAGATGCTTCCACTTCGGCCTCCCAAAGCACTAGGATTACAGGTGTGAGCCATCATTTCAGAAAAAAACAAAAACAAATGTTTTTTCCGTGAGATTGGTTATTAATGTGTAATAAAAGTGTTATAAATGCCAAACATAATTTTATGACTTATGATAAAATAGAAGCTTGTATCAATTAAACATATGCTAGGTTCTAGATCCCATGCATAAGTGCTTGAACTACATTATCTCTTTGGATTTGTACAACAACCCAGTGGGGCAGGTGCTTTGTATTCTTTACATACAGATGAGGAAAGTGAGAGCCAAAATTACACAGGCAGTAAACAGCAGAGCTCTAAGATAAATGAGGGCAGTATAAAATCTGAACCCCTGTGCTCAAACATGTTATACTGCCTCTAACTATTTAAATACTTGTTCTTCTAGTTGAGAAAATTGTTTTAGCATCATCTTGTTTCAGTGACAAGTTGAGAAAGACTAATAAGCATTTTCTTTTTCATCTGGGGCAAGCTATATAAAAATGTGATTCTCCTTTACCATTACATTTTGCTCTCATCCTCCACATAAGTCATGTTGAAAGAACAGAAAAATTAATTTAGAGACATGAATTTTGGTTAAAATAAGCTTAGGTTATAGAAGTATTATAGCCATGATCAAATAAATTGATGATTAAGCAAACCATATTATTTTAGATGAAAAAGCTAAATAATAATCATTACCAATATAAATTAAAAATAAGACTTCTTGAACTATATAGATGGACTGAATTCAATACAGAGAATTAATGGACATGTATGAACACTTTCTTATCTGTAATATTACGTGAAGCCTTTAACATCTGACAACCTCCTTAGGAGGAGGAAAGGTCACGTATGATTATCTTGTTTTGATGGGTGAAAATCCAACTTTCAGGATTTCTCTCCTAACAAGTGGCAAAACTACAATTTCAACCTTGATCTTCTCACTCAAAATGTAGGCCTTAATTTATTCCGTCACTTGACTTCTCAAAGCATTAGCTTTCCTTTCTGCTTTGACAGGTTCGGTACCAAACTAAGTGAAAAAGGAAGCCTTGGAATCTGGAAAGTTTATAAGCAAATGACCTCTGTGGACAGTGTTAACTGTTTGTGTCCAGGCAAATTTGAGATATTGAAAGTTTGAAGACAATTGCTTTTGACTTTATTTTCTTTTTGAGGTTTTATTCTTCAATGGCTTCCCCCTTAATCACTTTTTTCCTATTAAAATAGATTCATCTTTTATCAAGGATAAGAGCTAAGGGAGATTTTATGGCATCAGGGTCTTAATTTGAGTGCATTAAAAAATGAGTGGAAGCTCATGGTCCCTCCTGTAAAAGAAATTGCACCTTTTATTAGCAGGTTGAGTCTCTTCTGGACTGTAAAATGACAAAGCACATGTTCCTGGCTAAGGAAATAAAAGCAAAACAAAAATACAAAAAGTTAAAATCCAGAAGAGTAATATATGTCCTCTTGTAGACTAAGTTCCAAAGAAAGCACACACACACACACACACACACACACACACACACACACACACACACACATACAGTGGTAACAGGTTGGAAGGAACACTTCAAATTAATACAAGAACAGAAGACATAAAATTAGTATCAAACTGGGAGCTTTTTGTGATGAGAGCAGTAGATGTGCTTGAGTATCTCAGAAGATAACAGGTTACATTCATTTTTCCTCAGTAGCTAATTTAACTTTCCTGTTTTACAGCTCACATGCCTCTGTCCTTGCATTATTAGCTAAGTGGACATTTCTCATGGAAAGGTCGTCCTTAGTGGTGATCATTTGCTGCTGCATAATGCAAACTACACTGCACATACACACACACACACACACACACACACACAGACACACACACACACATGGGAATTTTTTTAATTGATGACACAGCAAATTGGCAGTTTCTTGCTCATTGCCTTGTCAACAACCTGAATTTTCATTCCTAGTAGCCACTGCTGTGGCCTGCCTTTAATGACTCTGCTTTATATTTTACCATAGCTGCTATTAAGGTATGCTTTATTTTTTCCCCACCAGAATCTATTCTTTACAGAAGAATGTTAATTAGTAACTGATAGATATAAAGATTGCCAGTGACAGCCCATTAATTCCATTTACTTTAATAGGACTTAGAACTTAGCTTGCAGTACAGCTGTATTCAGACTGGATTATAAATGTAATTTTTTGCATCATTAACTTCCCTGATTAATCTTACACAGCAAATGCATAATTATCAGGGGAAAAAGCCACCCAGTATTTGCAGCAAGGAGTCCAGCTTTAAAAGTTGTGCTTTTGCAGCCTCCCTATTAACATCATTGTAAGTAGCACAGATTTTTACAACGTAAAGATTGCTTTCCATTGCTTAATGGTTAACCAGGTATTTCCTGCTTCAGAAAATTGTGTGTGTGTGTGTGTGTGTGTGTGTGCATGCCTATGGGCACAGTATAACACACAGGCACATAGCTTTGCTTACCTACAGTGTTTAATTTGTGATGAATTCACTTACGATTTTGCATAGTAATAACACAGCATTACTGGTTTGCATGTGTAGCTTTCCCTTTCGGGGCTCCGTGTGCCTTGTCAATTCTGCCTCTTGAGACTGTTGTGGAAAATGCCTCTTACTGAGACATTTCAGGGGTTAAGTTTACTGGCAAGCACTGTATCACAACTACCCTTGTTCCTGTTGGGTGTGTGACTCAGGATTCAGCCTGTCAGGCAAAAATGAAATTCAGAATCAAATAGATTAAGGGCATTCAAATGAGAAAACTAGGGGGGCTGAGATTGAAATATCTTGCCTGACATTCAGTGCTACATGATACTAAAAGGACAGGCTGACGTGCTAAAGGAAAAATGCCCTGGCATATGGGTAGTATGAATCCCAGGCTGTATGCAATGTCTGCATTGAAGGATACTAATCATTGGCTTGTTGGTATAAAATGGTGCTTTATTCACATAAAGCTTCCTCCTGCTAAGGAAGATGGAAAAATCTCACCCCAATCTTGTGCCTATTCACTGAAAAGAACCACTAAGAGGGGATTCAGGAGATGGGGGAGAGGAAGAGAAGGTTTTAAAAATTCCTCGTTAGAACTCTTCCGTAATGAGCTATGATGATTCATTTGAGTAGTGGTCAGCCCCATCTTAAGCATCCTTCCTGTTTTGGAAAAGATATTAGAGGACCAGTGCCTAGATCCTTTCTGGCCTTGATTTAAAATACAAAGCAGCCAGAGATCTCTGACTGCTTTTATTTTCAAACATAAACTTCCTCATGCTGTATTTCTGATGTACACTTCGTTACTTTGTAAAATAACTTTCCCTTATGCTAAAATATGTGCAAATGTTTTGTAGACAGGCCCTTGAATACCTACAGTGTTAATTCTTACAGGCTTTTAGTCCAGTTAATCATACCGGTGCATTAGATTTGTTAGTATTCATTGAAGAGAGATGCATGGTTGGGACCCAGAACAGAGGGCTGTGTCAGTACCCCGAACAGAGGGCTGTGTCAGTACCCCCTTCATGCCCAAGTTTCCGTGGCAAGAACTCAGGGTGTAACGTGGCTGCTGCATGCAAAGAACCAAACTAGGTTTGCGAGAGCTTCCTAGCTTCCACTTTCCCTCATTCTTTCTCAGGCACAGCGTGGACAAATTACTAGGGATTATAGTTACCAGAGTTCTGGATATCTCTTTATCTGATGCAGTTCCTCGAATCACTTTAGCAATTAGGTGTAGAATATAGTGGGGTCTTCCCCATCATTAGTCCCTTGGCAGGCCAGGGCTGGGAGAACAAAAGCTGCTACAGATTTTGCAACTCTTACCACCATTCCCCAGAAGGACAAAGACTTGTTATCCTCAAGGAGTTTCTAATGAAAGAGTCTCTCTCTTACAATAGTCCTAGTGTTAAACAGGAAAATAATGTGAACATCAGATTTGTGTTTTATCAGTGTTGTTTTGGTTGGATAATGGGTTATGAATTTAGAATGTAAAGACTACAGACATACCTAGTTGAACCTAAATATGTACATGCTCATACTTATATGCATAGACACACACACACATGCACACACACACACGATGACGACTAAAAAAGACAGGTTTACATTTCAAGTCTTCTGTACTGTTAGTGATCAGGTGCACTGTATCCACGCACAACAAGCCAGTCACTGTGAGGATGGGTTTTTGCAAAAAGTAAAAGATTGTATTCACAAGGCTGCCATGTGAGGAGATGAGAGAACAAATCTCAAATCTGCTTCCCCCAAAATAGGACTTCCGTTTACTTATGGGATAAGAAACAGGACGGTCTAAAGTGTGGGGAGAAGTGATTGGTGGGTAGAAAAGGTGAGGTAATTGGGGTTTCTGTGCAGGTGTAATCTAGCCACATGGTTCACCGTAGGACATGTGCAGAAAATGGCAGCATTAGCATGATCTAAGAGTGGAGTTTTGGCTCCCTGATGTCAGAAGTTCACTCCTTGAGCACCTGTGCAGGCCCAGTTGAAGAACTGTTAGTCTCAACTGGCTTGACCTGGACACGAGCTATCCCCTAGTTCCGGAAAAACAACTTCACACACCCATTACTGTAGTGACCCATGGTCAAAGATGTTTTCTATAAGGAAGCTAGTGGGAGTTTTCAGGTAGACTAAAGTGATTAAAAGCAAGTTTGCAGTTAAGTTTGGTGGGCAGGTAAGTTTAGCCCTTGGTTTCACTATTGTATTGCTTTATGTTGGGTAGACTTTTGTTCTTTAACTGATAGACATTTTTCCTTATTGAACATACCCATCCTTGCCAGTGTTTCCCAATTTATACTTACAGAACCTAAGGTATATTGATTTATGTCACTTTATATTTTAAAAATATATATTTGTTACTCATTTACTATGTAATTACTGGGATATAAAGATAATTCAGACATGCCTCTTTTTAGCCATTTCATTCTGAATATGGCACTACATGAATTTTCTAGGAGTGCTATAACAAATTACCACACAATGGGTAGAAACAGCAGAAATTTATTCTGTCACAGTTCTGGAAGCCAGAAGTCCAATATTGGGTATGGCAAGACTGGCTCATTCTGAAGGCCTTCGACAAGAATCCTTCTTCACCTCTTCTTAGCTTCTGCTGGCTTCTGAAAATCCTTGGCATTCTTGGGCTTATAGCCACATCACTCCAGTATCTGTCTCCATCTTCACATGGCCATCTTTTCTGTGTGTCTGTCTGTTAAATCTCCCTCTGCCTCTATCTTCTAAGTACATCTACAATGGGATTTAGAGCCCACCAGGATAATCCAAGGTAATCTCTTTCTCTCAGCATCCTTAATTATATCACAAAGACCCTTTTTACAAATAAAGTAAAATTTACACTCTTGCTATATAAGATAATATAGGTTTCTGGGATTAGGACATGGAAAAATTTTTTTTGTAGGGAGGTGGGGGACACCATTCAACCCACTGCATAGGAGAAAAGAAATAATTGTACCAGGAATCTAGCCTTTCAATCACAATGAGAGACGTGCCATTTGTTAATTCAGAATTAAAATCCCACAAACGGAGAACTGGAAGGAGCTTTAAGGGTTTGTCAGCTACAGAATGCTTAAAAGTAACTTCCCTGGCTGCACACAACTTGTTAGGGGTGCAGGAGGGAACGAAGGCCAGTTTCCTCACTCCTTACCCAGTGTTCTTTCCCTTCCACCATGCAGTCTCAAACATCTTACCAAGGACACTAGAACTAAGTACTTTATAAAACGGTTTGATAGACATCAAAGGATGCCAGTGCAACAAAGGACCTTACCCATATAATGGCGTGGCCAAGAGCATTCATTCCTGAACTGAATCTGCTTTTCAATCACTTGCTGTTTTGACATTGGGCAAGATACTTAACTTCATGTCTTGGGTTTCTGCATCTGTGCAGCAAAAATTATAAAAGTATCTTTCTCTTGGGGTTGTTCTGAGGATGAAGTGAACTAATATACATAAAGCACTGGGGATTATCTGAACCACAGGAGCACTCTGTAATGTTAGCTATCACCAACAAGCATCTAATCCAAATACCATTTTTTACAGATGCACGCAGGAGGTCCTGAGAGTTGTTGATTCCCTCAAGGTCACAAAGCTAGTGAATAACAGAGCTACGACTCAAATCCAGCTCTCAAAAACCTAGTTTGGTTCTTTGCATGGCCACATTACACACTGAGTTCTTGCCAGGGAAACTTGGACATGAAGAACTTAGGTTATTGTTTTGAGCACATGAGAGCTGAGAGAACTTGCCATCAATTTTATTAAGTATAAGCTTAGAAATGAAAATTTTCTTTAGTGGGTAGAGAAGCCAGAATTCTCTAATACTTAACACATTAAGGCTTGTAAATGTAGAGATTATTATTGATGTCACAGGTTTCAAGGACAGAGAGGAGATTGTACTCAGATTCAGGCTCTTGCAAAGAGAAAAATATGAAGTTTGTATTTTAAGATATGTTGTAGTGGCAAAATCAATGTGTTCTTGTGATTTAGTCAGATAGGGTACCTTCTGACTTTTTTGAGACCTTTCAAAAATAATCAGGGAAAAGGAAGTAATAATTTGGGTATTTGCAGCTATAAAGAACTCTATTGCATTTTCATAAGTGATGACAATGTACACATTTCCTTTTATAACACTGAAGTCCCAGCTTCAAAGTGACCTGTGTTAGTAATTTTCATCTTATTTATCAAACACACACAAAAATCACGAAAAGTATTTTGTCTTATGGGTTCAGACATTAAATGTTATAGTTAATGAGTGCTATTCACTATTGTTTATAGACGTTTCAACAACCCATGTACTAAGTATAACAAGCAATATGAAATAAGCATGGGAACATGAATCTTTTTTTAATTATAAAACTAGTTAAATGTAAAGGCTAGAGAAACAAACATCTGTGGTTTGCAAGACTAAATATGCCTTGTTTTGTAGAGGTCCTTTAGGAATAGAAGTGTATTTTGCTGTGACTATTTACTTAGCATAATAGTAGAAGGTCCCCCAACCTCCTTCAAAAATTCTCCCGCAAGGAAATTGATATTCTCATGGAAGGTACTGAAGGGTATCTTTAGCATCAGTGGAGAAGCAACTAATTTAGCACTATCAGTGAGTCAGACATCTGTATATTCCCAGCAGTAAACAAAAATTAAGCCATTCCTTGCCCTGTTTCTATTACCCAGATACCTTTGCAAGGAAACAGCATGCATTGTAGTCGCCCCGGATTCTCAAATTGCCTGATATTGTGTGTTCTCATCCCTTTGGTTGACCTTTATTTTAATCACATTGTGTACATTATCATTATATGATTACTATTATCATTATATGATTACTATTAGACTGGTTTTCTTTTTTAATTCTTTTATTTTGTTCATTCTTTTAATCTTAAGGGGAAGGTTAGCCTTAAGGTGGTTTTTTCTTAATTCTAATAGATTTCAGCTTATTTAAATTGAGCAAACTTGATGCCTGATTACAATTTTTCTTTTCCTGTTTTCCAAGAATTAATTCTATCTCTTAATTTTTCTATTCATTAATACTGATTAGCCTTTCAGAAAGTTGTCTGTTCCCATCCTAGGTAAATAAAGCCACTCAGATTCTGGAAGCTGTGTTTAGATTAGCTTGGTATGCCTTTTCCCCTCTTTCACTGAATAATGAGGTCTTTGCAAATTGATTTTCTTAACCAATACACACACACACACACACACACACACACACACACACACACACACACACTTTCTCCATTTTCTTTGCAGTCATTCTCTCCAGAAATTAGTTAGGGGAGGCCTTATAAGATAGTTTAGCCACCTGCAACCCTAACCATCCCAAGGCTTTCAATAGCAAATGAAAAATAAAGCAAAGGACAACTGAAAAAAACAATAAAACTCTAGTGTTTTGATGTTGAAAAAAATGGGTAGAGGGTAAAACCAAGAACATTGGGGTGAGAATAAAATACAGAAGTTAAATGGAATAAATTCATATTTGTTGAGTTCTTCTATGTGAGACTCTTTGTTACGTTTTGATATGGAGCATACTAAGTTGAATATGACGCCATTTCAGAGACATCACTGTTATTAGTACATTTTGTGTTACTATTAACAAATACCTGAGCCTGGATAATTTATAAAGAAAAGAGGTTTATTTGGCTTACAGTTCTGCAGGCTGTAGACAAAGCATGGCACCAGCATCTGCTTCTGATGAGGGCTTCAGGAAGCTTCCAATCATGGCAGAAGGTGGAAGGGAAACAGGCTTATCACATGCTGAGAGAGGGAGCAAAAGAGTGAAAGGATGGAGGTCCCTGACTCTTTTTAACAACCAGGTCTCATATGAACTCATTACCATGGGGAGGGCACCAGGCCATTCATGAAGGATTCACTGCTACAACCAAAAGACCTCCCACTAGGCCCCACCTCCAATACTGGGGATCACATTTAAACATGAGATTTGGAGGGGGGCAAATATCCAAAACATATTACTTATCTTTTCACCAAAAATGTTTTCTACTTTCCCCTGGGGGAGTTTTTGTTGGCAGATGGCTATTCAGAGTACTATGTCTCCCAGCTTTCCTGTAAGTACAGCCATGTGTCTGAGTTCTAGCTAAAATAACGTATCTGCACCTGATAAAACTGTACTTCTGGGGCTGGGCACGGTGGCTCATACCTGTAATCCCAGCACTTTGGGAGGCTGAGGCAGGCAGATCACGAGGTCAAGAAATTGAGACCATCCTGGCCAACATGGTAAAACCCCGTCTCTACTAAAAATACAAAAATTAGCTGGGCATGGTGGCATGCGCCTGTAGTCCCAGCTACTTGGGAGGCTGAGGTACGAGAATTGCTTGAACCCGGGAGGCAGAGGTTGTAGTGAGCCAAGATCGTGTCACTGCACTCCAGCTTGTGACAGAGCGAGACTCCATCTCAAAAAAACAAACAAAAAATCTGTACTTCAGGGCTGGCTGGTAAACAAAAAATCACCCCATGCCATTCATCCATGTTCCTCCATGCTCATGTCCACTCCTGTGTGACTGCAATCAAGAGAACCCCTAGGGGACTGTTAGGGTCTGAAATATATTCTTCCAAAATCTCTATGTTGAATGTGAATGTATTTTAAAATAAGGCTTCTAAAGAGGTATTTAAGTTGAAATGAGCCCCTTAGGGAGGACGTTAATCCAATCTGACTGGTGTCCTTTAAGAGGACGAGATTAGGATGTATAAGAAGAGACTCTAGAGAGTCTCTTGACTCCTGAACATACAGAGGGGTAAGGCCATGTGAGGACACAGAAACGAGGTGGGCATCTATAAGCCCAGGATAGAAGCCTCAGGAGTCAGACCTGCTTATACCTTGATCTTTGACTTGTAGCCTCCAGAACAGTGAGAAATAAATTTCTGTTAGTAAAGCCACCCAGTCTGTGGTATTTTGTTATGGCAGCCCTAGAAAACTAATACGACAACATTGAAAACCAGATGCTAAATGAAGTAGAACCTTTGTCATCTAGGGTCCTTGGGGGACCATACGTAAATGAGTCTCACTTCAGGCCTGCCCACCCACCTATTATAATCTTGTGCACAAGAGTTGAACCATCTCTGTGTTTGAGTCATTCTTATATTTGGGGTCCAACTCATATAGCACTTTGTTCATCCAAGCCAGCAAATGTTGTTTCTGCACAAAACCACCTTATAATATGGGGCAGTGATTGCCCAAGTAAACGTGGATATGATGAGCATGAAATTGAGCTGTGGATTAAGAGTGTCTGTTTCCTTACAAAATTCATGTTTCTATGATTCATTCACATGCTTAGCTCCAACTTTCAACCCCAATATTCTCACTCTGTCCTAGACTAATAACACAAGTCTACCTATTTACTGCTGTAAGGGGTCAAAGGGCCATTCAATTAATAAACAGAGGTTTATGTAATTACAATACTGGGACATTCACTAAGGGTCATCTTGACCAAATGTCACATGATATTGGGTCCTTTTGTATGCTGTCAGTAACCCACAGAGGAGGATTTCCTGTGAAACTGATGAAGCTTGTTTCAGGACCCCTTGCTTGTAAAACCTGCTTCTAAAAACCCAGGAAGGACCCTATCAATGTGTTCACATGGTCACTTTTTTTTTTTTTTTGTAAAACCGCCAAAAAAGTAAGTAAGACTATAAAAACATAATCAGTTAAGACATTTGTTTTTTTATCTTCTGACTTCTTTCTTCGTCTGTCTTCTCATTTTGAGTGGTCTTGGGGTAGCCCCAGGCATTTTTAGAATAGGGCTCATGGGGGAAGTTGAGTTGGGTATACATTCAGCTTGACTTTAATGAAATATATTTGTTGTGGTTTACAGTTACTTTCCTGTATAATAAGTTTGATGCTACCCATGCTGTAACAGAAATGACTTCTAAGAACATTCTTTCCATTCACTTTCTAACTCACCTTGAAGTATAACAGATATGTTCAGGGTCAGAGTTTAAATCTGAATATGTAACGAGCCTAGCACTGAATTCAGAGGTTGTTCTTAAGTACCCTGGTTTAAAAAAGAAAAAAAAAAAAGATGGTGCATGAAGATGTTTGTTTTTTGACCATTATTCAAAGCTAAATGGGTTCAAGATTGGGTGTGTTTACCTGGGACTGTGAAAATTTCTTCATTTAAGGTGATTTATTTTTATAGACATGTGAATTAATTTGATCTCAGTAACTGCTTTGTGGAAAAAAAAAGAAAAAAGGCAAGTGTCATCTTTTATGAAAGAAGAAAAATTGAGGTTTACATTATAGATTCTAATAAATCATCTGATTTGGAAGCATGGCTTTTTAGCAATAGCACAAGATTCAGGATAGATGTCTTTTGAGTTCTGAGTCAATGGTTTCTCTTTCAAAATGCTGTGGCAATTAATCTTACTTCTCATTGCTTTTATATGTCTGTGACTGATATGTTATAAGGGCTAAATTATCCTTTGTGATTTGATAATTGAACAAATGAATAGGTTCTCCCACAAGGTAGTATACATATTTAAATATGTATTTCCCCGATTGACTAGCTTGAAGAAGTCTTCGGTTTGAATTCCACATTGAACAAATTATATGACCTCCCTGATTTTTAGTTTCTTTATCTGAAAATAGTTAATAATGACTATTCCAGCCAGGCGTGGTGGCTCATGCCTGTAATCCCAGCACTCTGGGAGGCCGAGGTGGGCAGATCACGAAGTCAGGAGTTCAAGACCACACTGCCCAACATGGTGATACCCCGTCTCTACTAAAAAAAAAAAAAAAAAATTAGCGGGGCATCGTGGCGTGTGCCTGTCATCCCAGCTACTTGGGCAGCTGAGGCAGGAGAATTGCTTGAACTGGGACCCAGGAGGCGGAGATTGCATTGAGCCAAGATCATGCTACTGCACTCCAGGCTGGGCTACAGAGCGACACTCCATCTCAAATAATAATAATAATGACTGCTCCACAGAATTTCCTGAAGATTAAATGGTATAACATTTGTGAACTACCTAGAATGATGGTAACTTTCAGTAGATGCTCACAGGATGTGAATTTCCTTCAGTTTTGCATCCATTTTTATCAAAGACATAGCTGTAAGTCTAGTCTTTATAAAAGTATACTGAGGTACAACAAGCAAAATAATTTGGTTGAATTTGTGCAAACCTGTCTATCCTTCCAGTCAAGGTGCTCAGGTCTTCAGGTACTTTTATCTCCCCTTCCTTCAATCTAACAAGACTGAACGTGGTATCATTGTTGCAGAAAGCAATGATTGATTGATGATGGGCTTGCAGCAAATTAGAGCAGTTTAGTTTATAATATCTTCATTCTCTATCATAATGACATAGGATAAGATTTTTAACATAATGTACTTTCAAAGTACATTCATATACATTATGTCATTTGGCCATCACAAAAAACAGAAATGATCTTGTCATGTCTGCTTTATAGAGAAAAAATAAAGTGATCAGCAAGATTAAGACTTTTGTTCCACCTCATGCGGTTACTAAAGTCTCAGACTGGTATTGAACTTGCCACATGTGGTTTAGGCTTTTTGGTTTTTTTGTTTGTTTGTTTTTGCTTTTCCCCCAGAAGGAGTAGCACAGTAGGAGCAGCCCGCCTGGGTTGCAAGCACAGCTCTGCACCTTAACTTCTCTGTGCCTCAGCATCCTCATCTGCAAAATGGGAAATGATAATACATATCTCTGTGGCAGACAGATGGTAGGGTGGCTCCCATGAACCTCATCTTCTGGTATTCTGATTTGTTTAGCCTTTCTTATTCAACATGGGCAGGACCTGTGATGTGCTTCTAGTCAATAGTACTGCAAAGGTGACAGGATAAATGTGATTACATGTATGTGATTATGCCACATAAGATTGTAACACACATGCATGGAGATTCTATTCCTTGCTGACTTTGAAGTAAGTTATCATGCTCTAAGTTGCTTATAAAAAGGGGCCTATGACAAGAAATCTGGGGCTACCTCAAGCCAGCAGCAAACAAGAGTCCTAGTCTAACAGTCCATGGGAAACTGAATGTGAAGAAATACATTCTTTCCCAGCCTTGCCTCAGATGAGACCACATTCCAGGCTGCAGTCTTCCAGAGGACCTAGCTAAGCTGTGTCTGGACTTCAGATCCACAGCAACTGTGAGATAACACATGTCTATTTTTTTTTTTTTTTTTTTTTGCGGGGGACGGAGTCTTGCTCTGTTGCCCAGGCTGGAGTGCAGTGGCGGTATCTCGGCTCACTGCAAGCTCCGCCTCCTGAGTTCACACCATTCTCCTGCCTCAGCCTCCTGAGTAGCTGGGACCACAGGCGCCCGCCACCACGCCCAGCTAATTTTTTTTTTTTGTATGTTTAGTAGAGAGGAGGTTTCACCGTGTCAGCCAGGATGGTCTCTATCTCCTGACCTGATGATCCACCCGCCACGGCCTCCCAAAGTGCTGGGATTACAGGCATCAGCCACTGCGCCTGGCCAACACATGACTATTGTTTTAAGCCAGTAAGTTTGTAGTAATTTGTTATATATCAATAGATACCTAATACATCATACTATAGCTGACCTATTATGGGATCAAATCTGTTAATAAGTAAAGTGCTCATATCTCTGCCAGGTACACTGTAATAACTCAATTAAAGTTAGTATCATTATCTTGCTCTGTTGCTTAATCCAGGAAGGGAAGGAGAGTTTTAGAGTCATATCCTTGTATTTGTGTTCTTATATGGTTAGCACCACAATGTCTGTCCTTTGTTGTAATAGAAGCTCATTCTGAGGCCTTTATAAAAATATATTTCTATGTTTATGCATACATATGCATAAACACATTTTTTTTTTGGTAGATGTGACTATTGCCTAAATTGTCCTTATAATTTTAGGGTCTTTGAAATAAAGCAAGGCTACACAGTATTTAAAGAAAGTAATAACAGTGTAGTGGCTTATTAAACAAGACGTTTTGCTTAGAAGTGACAGAAATACAAGTTGGCTTAGTTTAAGAAAAGTGGGAGATTTATTTGCCTGCACAACTGGAAACAGTACAAGTAAAGCTAAGGATATATAGAAGGAGGAATTTAAATACCCATCAGGACTCTCTTTTCTTTTTAGTTTTTATGTCCTCTCTATTTCTCTCTGCATGTGAGTTCCATTTATCTTTATGTGGCTTTAGAAATGACTGTAAGCCACTGTGCTTATATATTAACAGTTCCAAGACCACAGTGTCAAGGAACACACGCTCTTTTAGCTTTCTGAAAAGAATCCCAGATATTAAGTATTATTGGCCCCATTAGGTTCTGTGCTGACACCTTGGACCAGTGACCATTACCACCGTGGGTCAAGCTTGATACTTCATAAGGCTCAGCATAATTCACGAGCCTACCCCTATTTCTAGTGGGGAGGGGTGGACCTATTCTTAGAAAGATGATGGGAAGACATGTTTGTTAAGTAGTCAAAATAGTGGTGTCTAGAATTTATTTGGCAACATTTTCCTCAAGTGCCTGGAATTTAAATATTTACTACTGGAAAATCTGATTTTGGATAGCATTCTCCATAAATGAGCCATTTGGCTTGCTAATAGATTATTATGAAGCATAAATTGACTCTAGACTTCTGAACACTTTTTTTCTTATTATAATTAGTGATTCTGGAATGAAAGGCCCAGAGATTGAAATCTGAAAACAATTAATGGCAATTCTATCTATAGCTGACCCTAATTATTTAGCTCAGTTGGCGAGAGCTGTATGTTAATGAGACTGATGTGGTGGGTAAATCCCTCTGCGGGCCAGTAGGATTTACTCTATTCTGGAGTATGAACTTTACTCTTACTCTAGTGTTCTTCTGAAAATGGCTGCCTCGGGATATGGGGCAGAAAAAGAAGTTATTTAGCACAATTCTATTTGGCACAGGTGGGAAAACAACTCCCAGGTAACTCCTCATGAAAGTGCTTGATAGTTACATTTATGAAGGACAGCACAATTATTTTCATATTAAATACTTGATTACATCTCAAGATTCTCTGACTTATTATTGACAACATGTTTAAAATTTTTTTCCTCCTTGTGTCAGTGAAGTCTCATCATCTGAAAACATTCATATAAGAATAGATGATACTTAATGGAAATTTAAATAAAGATGAAGGAAGAACAACACAATTTAATACTAATGACTGTGACAGGCCCTGCTTTTATTTCACAACTGGATTGGGAACTACTTTCATTTGTAGATGGAATTTTGACTTCTACATGAAACCAAAAATCAAGCTTTATCTAGAGAGTAAAACATGGGAAAAGTCACTCTGCAGATGATCAGAGTTAAAATAACAACAAAACTAATAGACATTTTTTGAACTCTTTTTATAGGTCAGAAATTTTGGTAACTGCTTTCCACGTATTATTTTCATAGCAACTGTTTTAGGTAAATTCTTTATTTTTCATATTCTACGGCAGAGGAAGTAGAAGCAGAAGAGGTAAGAATAACTTGTTTGATATTATACTGATGCAAAAGTTTAAACACAGGTAATCTAAATACAGAGTTCATGTTTTTAACTGCCATCTGCAAATTCTACATTTTTAGTTATCTGATACTACCTTAATGCTTATGGTTTAGTAACCAGCAAGAAATTTTACTAACGACAATCCTGAAAGACATACATAATTAATAGAAAAAAATTTAGGGCTGGGCGCAGTGGCTCACGCCTAGAATCCCAGCACTTTAGGAGGCCGAGGCGGGCAGATCATGAGGTCAGGAGATTGAGACCATCCTGGCTAACATGGTGAAACTCCATCTCTACTAAAACCACAAAAAATTAGCCAAGTGTGGTGGCACATGCCTGTAATCCCAGCTACTCAGGAGGCTGAGGCAGGAGAATCACTTAACCCCAGGAGGTGGAGGTTACAGTGAGCCAAGATCATGCCACTGCACTTCTGTCTGGGTGACAGCAAGACTCAAAAAAAAAACAAAAAAAAAAAAACAAAAAAGACATCTTTTCATTATGGTTATTTGGCTAAAGGTAACACAATAAAATTCAGACTTGCTTATATAAATTACGGGAAGAATAAGGGGACATCTCATGAAAACTCAAAAGTAGGAAAGATAATTAAGCCTCTTAAAAGGATGGGACCAGAAAGCTATCAGGGACGTGGCTTACTCTCTTCTCTCCATAATTCAGTGGTCTCTCATCTTTGCTTCTCTCTGGGGATGTGCAGTTGTCCTCCTCTGTCTCTCTTACTAGCTTTTCCTGCCCCAACATGCATGCTGGGCTGCAGCCTAAGCTTCCCCAGGATGCTTTCATCCAAGAACTAACAGAACCTAAACGAGCATCTGCAAAACCCAGATATACATTTCCAGGAGAGAGATGGGTAAGGTCTCTTCAAGAACCAAAGGATGGGGTAGTTTTCCATGAAGATATGGGGACTGGAAAGAAATGACTGGCAGAGGACACTGTTTGGCCTCATCAATATAATTATTCTCTGTGGATAAACTTGATAATGATAGAGCAGTAGAAAAATACAAAAAGAGTATACACTTGTTATACATAGAATGGTCTAGATTCACACTGGAACTTCTGCATTTACTAGCTGTGCTAGCTTGGGCTGGTTTTATTAATTTCAATAGGATTCAGTTTTATCATACATTAAATGACAATAAAAATAAATGCCACTTACAGTTATTGGAGGATGACGTTAAGTCATTAATGCGAACTTTCCCCAACTAAACAATAAAGATCCATCATTTTTTATTATAGATGAAATTAACATTGTATTAGTTTTTCTATATATATTTCCATATATATTTGTGTATACATGTTCCTATTTATATATATTTGTGTGTATTTGAGATGCCATTGATTATTGTACACACCATCAATTTTAAGAATAATTTTGAAGAGAACAGAATACACTTAGAAAGTTAATTATGATTAATGTTAAATAAATTATCTCCTCTATAAGTGCCTCAGAAGTGAGGAATTGTTATTAGGAGACTGCATTCCTTCACTTGCCTGTTAATATATGATTTGCTATGAGTACACAAAAGAGGGAGAGAGAACAGGATATCCCACTGCCCCTAAACAAGAAGCAGATTTAAGAACTTCATCCATTTGCAGCAGAATTGATCAGAAGAAAATAGTTTTGACCCTTAAGTAACATCTCTTTTTGAAAGCTAGCAGCTTTCTGCCGCCAGCATAGAGGTTAAATCCTAATTACCTCCGCAGAGAGAGATGGCAAGGCTGTTCTGACAATGGGGTGGAAAGGTCTGATGGTGGAATTTATTTAATAGAAGCCACAGTCACTGTCTTGCAGATGGCTTCCTGTAATCCAAATCTTTTGTTTTTCAGTTCAGGTCCCCTTGTGGGAGACTGCATAACAGGACACAGGTCATCTGTTGTGGGAGTTAGGAGACCTGGCCTTTCTCTGTTCTCTTCTTATTAGCTTTGCAGCCTTGGAGTCAATTTACTTTTTTAGGACTCAGTTTCTTCATCTATATCAAATGCAGTCTAAAGTCACCTATGGATCTAAAATGTATTAATGGTGTTCCATTTTGTACATCAAATCTATAGTATTTCATATATTCTGTGGCTCAGTCAGGGCACTAATAAGAAAAAGAAAATCTACTCAAAGCATTTAGTGGAGGAGAGTTAATAAAAGGGTTATGCTCAGAGGTGAGAGGATGGCTACAGGAATGAATATGTCATGTCAAGGCACCCAGAGGTGGCATCATTACCACCCTTTGTCCTGAAGGCAGAAGGGTGAGAGGTACTGTTGCTGGAGCCCAGAAAAGCAAGGGCTGTGTGGGACACGCTGCATGACTTGAGTATCGTCTTAGAAGCAGCTACTCTTAGAAAGGTGTTTGGAGAATATGTTCTCTGACTTCTCTCATCTCAGTCCCTCAGTTCTCCTATTTGTGCCACAGAAGTCAGGTGGAAAGAATGCAGATGGTAGAGCCATAGACTGAGTCCCCTGGGTAACAGAGGACACAAGAGAAAGTCAGAGTGGAAGGAAGTGGCCAACAGAGAATACCAGCACGGTCTGCATGTTTTAAGATGTGCATTACATGGTTTTCCTGTGTTCATGGATTATTTTGCATCTGATTAATCAAATGGATAGTGTAAATTAGAGGTGAGCTGTTTTATGATGTACTTTATCTTCAAATGTTTTAAGAAATCATTAAAGATCAGGGTAAGAATCTTTCAATGTCCTCATCCATATCCTTACAATTAATGATCACTCACCAGATGGTAGTGATGAATAAATGACATATTTAACAACTAATCTTCATGTTAACCCTACAGGTGGTTGCTATTATTATCTCCATTTTACAGATAAGGAAACTGAGGCATGAAGAGGTCATAAATGCCATGGGAATCAGTCAGATGAAAATGCTGAAAGATTCCTGAAGAGGTAGAGATCCCTTTTAGTTAGTGTGATTAGGAAAAGCTTCATTAACTAGCTTATGCCACGTCTGTCTTTCTACCATTCTCTCTGTTGCTTGGCCTGTCTCCTATAATAGGCACACACTTAGTTCCCTACACCAGGTCCTGCGTGTGGCCAGGATTTTAGAAAATTAAACGATAGGCATGGTATGATTCACTTTCTGTCTTACTCTTCCTACCCTTATTTTCTGATTTCTTCACTCTGTCCCCAGGCTGCTGCTGTGCCTAACTGAAGAGGGTTGTTCAACATTTATACTGAGTCTGATACAAATCCTTTCTTTCGGTATCTTTACCTTCAGTGGGGCTCACATATCTTGTGTGTCTTCCTTTCCAACGCCCTGTCTGTTCCTAGAAATTAAATATCCCCAAGTCCCATACAGCCCCCCTCCAATGATCTCACTTCTAGATCTTCTTGCAGCCTTTATACTCTGATGAATACTCATCCTCCATACATGCCTTTCATTTCTTCTACTAAGAAGTGTTAGGACAAAGTGTAATTTCCATTTAAGTTCTCCCTTCTACACTTCAGAATCTTTCATTCTCATGCCTCTCTCTAGTGTCAGAGGTATGACCAAGGCAACTTTGTTCACCATCCTCTAGTGTTCTGTTCTCCTGACCTGGCTCCTCTTTGTCCACAAATATTTCAGTATCTTTCACACATAAACAAACAGCCAAATAAATAAACATAAAACTAACCTTTCCTTAAGTTTTAAAAATTGTCCTCAAGCTGTTCCCATTTCTCTCCTTCTCATCTCTTCCCTTGCATATTTCTTTGGACAGTTTCCTGTAGCAGCTGACCCCATTTCCTTACCACCTACTCACTGTTCACTCACAGTCTTAAAACCTAGTTTCCTTCCACCTTGTTCTACTAATTACCTTCTCTAAGTTCATCTGCTCATCACCAGAACCACTATTCTCAGGCCTCACCTCATTTCACCTCCTTGCATTTCACATTGGGAATCACCCTTTCCTTCTTCAGCCTTTGTGGCCTCTGGAACACAAAATACTCTTACTTTTCTCTTACTCTTTTCTGTGTTCTTTGCTGATTACTCCTCTTTCATTTCCAAAACTAAGTATTCCTCTTAGCATAGCACTGCCAAACTAATCTTCCTACATAATAGAAATTCCTAAACTTCAATCATGTCACTTCCCAGCTTAAAAACCAAAAGCCAAAAATTTTCAGCATCTTGTTAATCCAAACAAAGTGAATGTCTTTCTTCACATTGGCAGTCATTTTCATTTATTTCTGAGCTCTCCTCCTCTTCATTTATTTTGAGGCATCTCCTCCATCTCTGCTTCTACACACAGAGCAGACTCTCTGTTAAAAACATAGGTCTCCATATCTAACACCTTTCCCTACAATCTTATTCCCTCTATTGATATTATCTTCATTAGGCTACGTTTGCCTACAGTAATAAACACCCTTAAATCTGAGTGTTTTTATGTAGTGAAAGTGTATTTTTCACCCTTCAGGATTCAGGAGGCTTACCAAAGCAGCAGTTCTGCTTGCAGTTACTCGGCAATCTGGCTTGCTTTATTCTGGTTTCACCAGCTCAACACAAGTCCTTCTCTATAACTGAACTGTATTATATGAGGGCTTTTCACTGCCTCAGCCTGGAGTTGAGATAAGCTACTTCTACTCCTATTTCATTAGCTAGAATTAATTGCATGGCTATGCCTCCCTACCATGTGCTGGGAAGCATAGTCCACCCCATGCCCACAATCCTCCTACCATCCCCGCCTATTTACAAGGACAGAATGAAACACTATTTACAAGGACAGAATAAAATACCACTCTCATTTAATCTCCCATCACTCCCACCACCTTTACATCAACTAGCTAAATATCCATAGATTTAAAATTGATTACTACTTGTACTTTTTTGTTATACTTTCATAATTTTAATGTATATAAAGGCATATAAATGTATATTTTTAAAACATGTAATCATATTAGACATATTGTTCTACACTTTGCAGTTGTCACTTGTTTGAAGTTTTTATATATTATAGAGAAGTAGCTCATTACTTTTTTACAAATAAAATATTAACTGTATAGATGTAACATAATTTATGTAACCATTATCTATAGATGGATACTTCTTTTACCAGTTTTGTACTCTTACAAAAACTATTAAGACATCATTAATGTACCTAAGGATAGAAGAATATGTTACCAGAAGCAGAATTGCTGGGTCTGAAGGGACACACTTTTAACCTCCAAAGACATTGCCAAATTCCCTTCCTCCAGTACAAAACAGAACTGTAGCACTAATTTGCATCTCTTCCAGCATTATATAAGGAGAGCTGTTGCCTCACCTTCTTAGCAACACTAGATATTAATCAACCTTCTAATAGCCTAGTTAAATCACATGCCTCTTTAAGAGAGGCCATTTATTATGCATCTTCTTGTCTGCTATATGGCTTGGTACGTATACAGTGTTCAGTATTTTAATTTCATTTTAATTTGGTAAATAAACTGATGAAATTTAAGCTGGACTCTGAATGATAGTAAGTTTGGGGTAGTTATAAAGGTGAGGGTTCCTGATATGAACAGAGGCATAAAAGAAGCAAGAAGGGGGTATGACTGGGTTTTGTCTAAACAGTAAACAGATCTTTTTATCTGGAGGTTTAGGAGTAGTGGATGAGAAGGTTTTTAAAGTAGCTTATAATTTCATTTTAGTGGCTCCTGAACGTGGGCCGAGTTCTATTTGTACTTTAGAACATGCAAAATGCAGGGAAACAAGAGACCTAAATTCTACTCTTGGTTTTGCTACTAACCCTGCACTGGTACTTGGGTCTCCATCACTGCATTTCCTGTAAAATGAGAGTTCCATGTGCCCATTCATTTATTATTTTCATCAATATTTGCACACTGGCCAAAATGTGCTAGATTGTCCAAAACTAGCTTTGGGTAGAACAATGGAAAAGATAGTTGCGTTCTGATATGGTTTGGCTGTGTCCCCACCCAAATCTCACCTTGAATTATAATAATCCCCAGGTGTCAAGGGTGGGACCACATGGAGATAATTGAATCATGGGGGCAGTTTCTCCCATACTGTTCTCCTGGTAGTGAATAAGTCCCGTAAATGGGAATTCCCCTGCATAAGCTGTCTTGCCTGCAGCCATTAAGACCTGCCTTTGCTCCCTCTTCACCTTCCGCCATGATTGTAAGGCCTCCTCAGCCATGTGGAACTGTAGGTCAATTACACCTTTTTCTTTATAAATTACCCAGTCTTGGGTATTTCTTCATAGCAGTATGAGAATGGACTAATACATGTGCTTTATTCTCTCTGAACATAAAATATGGAGAGTAAAGACAAAATGACCGGATGATGACAAGTTGGGGTAAGTGCTCCAATTGGAGACATGTAGGGAAGTCTGAGTACTATTAATTGGAGCACCTCACCACCAAGGTATGAACTGATCTGCTCAAGCTTCCAGGGCGCCGGACTGCTAAAATCATCTCAAGGGGTGACGAGGTCTTTAGAATCACTAACGAAAAAGTTACCTGCATGGCACAGAGCAGGGCATCTTTGGGTGTTTGTGAGCAAGAGAAGTGTGGTGATCATTTATCAAATAATGGTAAAATTTTACAAATAATTAGCACTAAAATTTGCTCTCCTTAGATGATTTCACTTCTAGCAACCTTATAAAAGTGAAGAAGTTGCTCTGGTAGCTGTTTCTTTTTAGACTTTTATTAGCAAAGGGGGCCATATGCTTAACGGTCCAGTGCCTCATCCCCAGGGATTTTCTCCATCTTGGGACAGCAGCCTACAATTTTGTGTTACTTTTTACTCCTGAGGTTTCCTCATAACACTTTGTGCTAATCAATTGAACGTGTTCATGCTAATGAATTTGCACAAATGGCCTCATTAGCTGGAGTTTTTATCTTTCTTGTGGTTTTGACTGTTTTACTTCATTCATGCAAATGAGTCAGCAGGAAGAATTCAGATCTGTCCTGGCCTGTGGTTTAACATCTGCTTTATAAAGGAAGTAAATCTTTTGAGGAACTGGTCACAGGTATGACTTTCTAAAAACAATTTGGTGACCCATCAAGTGGAGTATATGGATTCAACCTTGTTTTGTAAAATTGTGAAGTTTTAAATAATTTTTAATTGTTATTAAAGTGATTCACATGCATAGTGAAAAATTAAAACCTCCTTAAAAATAGAACATTATTTTTATTATGAATTATTCATTAGGAGTATTATTAAAATAGTAAGTGTTCCATAGGCTTCTACTACAACTTTCTATGCAAATTTGGTCAGGATATTTTTTTCTTGAATTTTCATTTATCATAAGACAACTCTCTAGAATTAATCTTTAATTTCATTATCTTCTAATCTGTTCATCCCTTTGACTTATTTGAGAACGTTTCCCAAGTTTATCTTATCTTTAAAACCTGTTTATTTTTATGTATATACTCTCATATTCATAATTTCTGAGCTTTTTTCTTTTGGATATTCATCAGCATCCTCTTCTATTTTTATGAGTACATCATTGTTATTTTTTTGTTGCCTGCACTACTCGTTTCCTCTCTATTTCCTCTCTGTGTGTGTGTGTGTTTTGTTTTGTTAGGTCTTGTATTTTGAAAGCTTCCTTCAAATATCTTACGACACAAGCTTTAAATTTGCATTCAAGACTAAATCATGAATAGGCCAATTTGCTGTTCTGCATGAGTAGTGGCAGCATCAGCAAGATGGAGTGATAAGGCTAAAAGCTATTTTTTTCTTTTTTTAATTAAGACTAGTATTAATGAGTGTGGGTCTTGTTCTGGGGTTTTCAGATGTTACTGAGAGGCATTGTTTAACCTTTCTGGTGGCTGTAACACAAATTGCTCATCTCTTCAATGCTGTTCAATAAAACTATCAGTGATAATGGGAGTATTACAACAAAGGGGTCCTGATCCAGACTCCAAGAGAGGGTTCTTGGATCTTGTGCAAGAAAAAAATTCAGGGCAAGTTCATAAAGTGAAAGCAAGTTTATTAAGAAAGTAGAAGAATGAAAGAACGGCTACTCCATAGACAGAGCTGCCCTGAGGGCTGCTGGTTGCCCATTTTTATGGTTATTTCTTTATTATGCTAAACAGGGGCTGGATTATTCATGCCTCCCCTATTTAGACCATATAGGGTAAATTCCTGACGTTGTCATGGCCTTTGTAAACCCTTACGGCACTGGTGGGAGTGTAGCAGTGAGGACAACCAGAGGTCATTCTCGTGGCCATCTTGGTTTTGGTTTTACCCAGCTTCTTTACTGCAGTCTGTTTTATCAGCAAGGTCTTTATGACCTGTATCCTGTGCAGACCACCTATCTATCGCATCCTGCGATTGAGAATGCCTTAACCATCTGGGAATGAGCCCAGTAGGTCTCAACATCATTTTACCCAGCTCATATTCAAGATGGAGTTGCTCTGGTTCACATGCCTATGACAGGAGTGTCCTCTGCCAGTACAGTCCAGTCTCCGTAGGCAGGTAGATAGATAGGTAGGGAGGGAGGGAGGAAGGAACGGTCACATATATTTATCAAAATACAAGTGCTTCTTGGAGATTTTTAAATCTTCAGACAGTTCTACTATTTTCTTTCAACTAAAGTACCTTCTTCTTATCAGCTTATTTATCCTACATATCCTAGTGCTTTTAAGGAAATAACCTCTCCAGGCATGATTTTTCTCATCTGTTAAACAGGAAGAATAACACCAAACTCCATGTTTATACTACGGATCACGATTATAGTCAGCAAAAGGATTAGCTCATGGCGGATTTTCAATAATAGTAGCTATTACCATTCACCTGGAGAAATTGTCTCCTATGCAAACTTTGGAAAAAGTGTTTTGGCAACTTAGGAAAAATTTTGATTTTGAAAGTATAAAATGGAAATTCTTTATGTTTAATGTTTTTATTTCTTTATACCACACATCATTCATTCATTCAATAGTATGTGTTCAGTATTTGGTATTTGCCAAACACTATGATTTATCCCTCAAAAGATCTTTCTGGAATCCTTTTTCAACTTTGTTATCCTCACATATACAAAAAATAGTTCAGCCAAATTGATCAAATGGCTTCCCCTCTGTTTGCTGAGAGTGGGCTGGATGTCAGTCTGTAACAACGCTAGTCTGCAATGAGAAACAGCATTTGCATTTTGGTAGCCTCCTGTAGAAAAGTTTATAGGTGATATCAGATTCACATGTAAAAATAGGTGATTTGAAGTTTATTTGGAAGTCACTACTGTTTTAGTGGAAATCTCTTCAGCCATTTTTATAAATGCAACGTTGGAAGCAGTTTCAAACATGGCAGGGAGACCTAAAGACACCTAGTTGTTCCATTCGGCTCAGGCATGGAGATGATCCCAATGTAACATTTTTCTGATCATAAGGGAATAGTGAACTTCTCTGGAACCATTTAGAAATTGAGTAAATAAGATGTAATTTTGGTAATTACCTGAGAGGTCATGAGAACATATGTGGTGAAACTCACTGGGTGTTTTGCGTTAGAAATTAGCATTCACATATCAAGTCCTCAGATATTTATTTCCTTTATTTAAGTCACAGTACCTAATTTGTGGTTTAAAGTAAAAATAACTTCTTCAGACATAAATTTATGCTTGAAATCTTGAGTCATTTTTTTCTCTCAGTATCCAAGTTGACAGATATTTTTTGAGACTCTAGTCTTTTGTCTGTTGGGCAGAAATCTCACTTTCTTCAGTTTCGAACAAAGATATTGCTTCACTGTCATTAAATTCAGTTATAGGCCAATAATATGGTTTACTCACATATGATGTTCCAGTTGGGAATATGCTTTGTACTGCTTGACAGCAATTTTTCCTAAATTTTTTTAATGAACAAGTTTTAAAATGCTTCTATGTTTTCTAAAATTATTACTGTGGATTTTTCACTCATTAGGCTAAAAGCTACATGCATGTAACCTATGATCTACTGCTTATCCTTACCTTTTTGAAACACTATTTTAAATCTAGAACTCTGAAAATAAATCAGAAATGAGATATATGTGTATAATTTTACCCATGTATGTATTAAGCTAAGTATATCTTTGTAGATACCATCTTTGAAAATGATGAAAACATCAGCATTTATTCGCAGGACTGGTTTCTCTGAGACTCTAATGGTTATCTCCTATGATAAATGATTCAGCCCCTTATGAATTATTACAAATGTGTTTGCTATAAGTATTCTATAAAGTAGTAGTTTCCCTTAAGGTAGGATGTAAATCAGTAAATATTAATTCCCCTTTAATACTTCTTTGTAATCTCAATCATCCTGCCAGATCATCTTTTGCTTTTCTATACCCATTAAGTGCTGCCTAGATCACTGCCACACAGAATAGATCCCTGTGTTTTTTCATTCTTCCCTATTTAGCTACCTTTCCAGATGAAGGTTGGATTACACTTTCTAAAGACTGTCCATGATGCCATTTTCTACCCATTCAAAATTACACTCAAGATGTTTGGTGAGCTTATCTTAAAACTACCTTTTTAGGTTTATCACCCACTCCTACTTAATGTTCTAGATAAATCACTAAACTCCCATTTGGCTGAAAATGCTTTCTTGCCTCTTTATCTTTTACATTCCATTTATTTTCACGTGTAATTGCCCTGTTGTATGTGCCTCAGTATGTGCCTCACATCGCTCCTCTAATTCTCAAGTCTGAGCTTTAAAACTATTTTCCATTTAGTCAAAATCACTCTCATTCTTTCTCCTTTATAAATCCCTATGCCATTTCATTTGTATGTTACCAATACTGAGTGTCCATTCATTACGTTTACAAGTTTTGTGGAAGTAGAGATTATGGCTCATTTTCTTTTGCATTCTTTTCTTTTTCTTTTTTTTGAATTAACAGTTTTTAACTAACATAAGTTGAAAATAGTTGCAGGAACATTGCTTATTCTATTTAATAAATACCAGTGTGGTATAAATTATAGGTCTTCGAGTCACATGACAATACTACTTGAAAATAATCCTATGAGTGTCCCCACCAAGGAAGAAAATGAAGCAATTAATTAATTAGGTTGTAAATTATAATTAGTTGATTAAACCTTATACTAAAACATAGCTTCATTTTTAAAACAAACCCTATTTAGATAAAATGCCTTGGTTTTCGGTCAGTGGTCAGTATTTTTTTCGAATCTAAAAATATACTATTTAATTATAAATACCTTTTTAAATAATTTCATTATGATACCTTTTCTATCTTGCAACTTCTTCAAAGTGAATTAGCAGACAGATGCATTCTTAGGCTGAATTAGTTGTTTTCAGGCCTGAAAGTGAAGGGAGAAGCCAAGGAATGTCAAAAGACCTCCTTTCCTCTCCACCATTAACTTTGACAGTATTTCTTACCTGTGAAGAGAAGAGAAAACATAGGTATGGCAGTTACCCAAATCCTCAGGAGCATGAAAGGAAATTAAAACTACTTGTGGCCAGCCGCATTGGTTCATGCCTGTAATCCCAATACTTTGGAAGGCTGGGGCAGGAGGATCACTTGTGGCCAGGAGTTTGAGACCAACCTGGGCAACACAGTAAGACCCCCAACTGTACAAAAAAAAAAAAAAAAAAAGTCAAGCATGATGTTGCCTGTAGTCTTAGCTGTCCAGTAGGCTGAGGCAGGAGGATTGCTTGAGCCCACTGCAGTCCAGCCTGGGTGAGAGCAAGAGACAGTCTCTAAAAAAATAAATCAATAAAACTACTTGCACCCCTAGGCTTTCATTTCCTCATAACATTACCTCAAAAAATGAGAATATATTTGACAGATAAGGAATATGTCTCTTGCCTGTGTCATTCAGCTTGTAGACTATTTGAAAATGAGACTCAGAATCCCTGAAGAATAGTATGTTCTCACTCTTATAAGTATCTTCAGCTCTGTGAACTGAAGAGTGTGGTTTGTAACTTTCTAATCTTGGCTTTATTTATCCTTTTGTGTTATAAAATTACGGAAATGCTTGGCACTAATTGCTTCTGACTCAAATTAATCCTCTTCCCTCCTTGCCGCTGTGAAAACTGAAATTCAGAGTTGGCTGACAAACTTTGGATAACTTTCTTTCCTGTATCATCTTTCTTTTAGTTAAAAGGTGATGGACAAAGAGTTTCTATGAATTTCAGCAGCTAAATGTTCATTATGTTTCAGACAAAGCTGTTAAATTGCTAGTTCTTACCACCTGAAAAAATGCCTTTGCACTGTGAAATTGTATTGATACTTGTGCTTCTAGATTAAAGAGACTTAAGTAAGCATTAGGTATTGTGCTTTTTTTGTTTTAGAAAACCACATAGAAATGAAGGATTGGAGGCTGACATATGATATAGTTGGTATTCATGAAAGAAAGATCACTCTAGACCTTCATGACTATCTTCTTCACTTTGCCTTTCTTGGACTAGAAGTTGTATGTCTCAAAACAGTTTTAGTTTGCTTCACTAAGAGAGCTTTATCACTATTTCTGCTGTTCAAAAATCACTTGGACAAAATGTGATTCTGTGGAAAACAATGTATCCCATGATAGTAAGTGCTGCCCTTGGCTAGATCACATTGAACATAGAGTCCTGGGATAGAAGAGAAAAATTAAAAAATAGTAAACTGAGTATCAGTACATTCCTATTTCTAGAGATGGTCTGGTATTCAACATTGTTCACGTAGTAGGTATACTGTTTTCCTACTATGTATATATTACATACATACATATTACATATATATAATTATATATTACACATATAATATATATTACATATGCTACATATATAAAGCATATATTATATATAATGGGATATAATACATATATATATAACGGAATATAATAATATATATAATGAGAATGGCAGTTATGTTTCTGTCTCCCAGGTGTGCCAGAGTGAAGACCTATATGTGAATAGGGCTCGCTTGGAGGTTGAAGCAAAGAACTGAATAAAGGTGAAAAGTCTCCATTACAGGCATTTATAGGATCTTGAACAACAAAGAACCAAACTTACTCTTGTCCCTGGGAGAAATATTGGGTGGGATCTGATGGATATCTGATAAAACTCAGTAGCTCCCTGATGTATGTGAGCACTGGTAAGCATGTTTTACAGGTTCCTTTTCCCAGTTTAAGTTCTATTGAGACAAATAATCTTTTTAAGCCTGGGCTGGAAAATGTCACAACTCGTTAATGCTGGTTATAAAAAGAGCATTTAATTAACTATTCGTTTTACCTGTGATAGCAAATGCGCAGTTTAATTTTGTACTTTACTTGACTATATAATATATAGGTGTGTGTATATGTCCATGTGTTTTTAAAAATATGTTTATAATTATTGTGGGGTTCAATAGCTCATTATAAAGGGAAGTTATATCCCAGGTCATGGGTTTATGGGTCTTGGATCTTCTTTTTATGGGTCATGGCCAGCAGATATTAATAACATTATGAATAAACATAGGATTAAACTTTTTGGCACAAGGCATGGCACAGGGCATTTTACAATTTAGGATTGGCTTGTATTTCACCCCAACACTTATTCATGTCAGACTGATCACCAAGCTTTAAATTCCCAGTGACTATGTCATGTCTGCTTAAAGAGCCTTTAGTGGACACCATCAGTTATCTACTCAGGCCCCCACAATCCCATTTGCAGTATCTGTGCACCCTTCTGGGCTTTGATGTACTTTTGTTTCCAACCCTTGTGGGATCATGCTGAAGCCATTCTCCACAGCCTGGGCCTGAAACCATTCCGTTGATTGGCATTTTCTCTATCCCTGTCCTGCTTCTCCTCAAGTGTACTAGTCTTTCCTAGGAGCATTTCATTAAAAACTACTTGCACGGTGCAATCTTTGTCTCAGAGTCAGCTTCTGGGGAGTCAGACCTAAGACAGGGCTGTTTTAAACTAAAATACACAGACCCCATCTGTTAGCTAGCTCTACAACCATGGGAAGTCCAGAGAACAAATGGATACTGCAAAATAAGTGTGAATGATCTTGGCAGGTCTGGTGTAAAGTATTATACAGAAACCCCTATGGTTTTAATTGATAAAAGAACAACTTTTAGAATTGCCTGAATGGACCAACTCCATCACGCAAAAGCCCTATCTGCTAGAGTTGCTTCTTGCCTTTCATTCCCTGTTGTTCTTGTGGGTCAGCAACTCCAGTGAAAAGCTGTGCATCTACTGTCTGCTGGTAGTTATACTGCCTTAACTAACTGTTTCAGTATAACCACTCATTACTAGGTCAAGCTTTGCTCTGGGAAGCCAGGATTTAGACAGGAAGCAGCAGTGGAGTTGGGTCTTTGTGGTGGGATAAATCCATCAGAAAGCCTCTTGGCTCTGAGAAGTGCCCTGACACTTCTTTTGCCTCCCCAAGAACCTCTTTTTTCTTATTTTTCAACAGTTTCTTAGGGCTAGCTTATTTTTTTAACCTCTTTTTATTGCCATGGTTTCAGATTACATTTTCTTTCCTGTTGTTCACTGTAATTTTTTAAAAAGTCTATAATATATATCTATCATCTATCTAGAAAATCCAGAAGGAAAATAAACCCTTTTCATGTTTTTAAAATGCATTGTGTGTACATATTGGCATGTGTGTGCTCACACATATGTTTGAGTAAGGTGAGATTATGTTCAGAAAGAAAGATTTACTACTAAAACTAAGGGCAAAAGATGGCAAAAGGCTTTTATTTACTTCTCTGCCCCTTCCGCAGCCTTCTCTTTTTAAAACTCGTACAGAAAATATGTTAATCAATCATGGAACTTTGTCCACAAAGGATAGAGTAAGAGCCATTTCCATTTCAGAAACTGTTTGTTTGTAATGTTTTGGCCCTGAGTTGGATCTGGTTCAAGGGTAAAGACGGAAAGAAAAAAAGATTTGTCTAGGAAGTGAGGCAAAGGATTGGGAGGTTGAAGCTAGGAGAGGTAGGGAAGGATGGAGAAAACCCAGACCCTTGGCCATCACATCCAAGGTCCTTCCTTTAAAGATAGATAGCCAGAGTCCTCATTGTAAAAGAAGAAGTGAGTTGAGTTGAGAGATCTCAAGCAGGACTAGTTGGGAGTGACCAGGAAAGATGAGCACAAGCATGACACACAGCAGCTGGGGAAAAGGCATTTGGTGACCTGAAGCTATTATTCCCGGGTGGCTATAGACGTGTGGAGGATACTCTGAGGTCACGCAAGGATCTGCCACACATCATGTCATTTCCAAGTCGGTCAGAAGCTTGCTGTGCAGGGCATATTTCGGCCCTTGCTGCCCTGTAGCAGGTGTAGGGAATAGAACATGTTAAAACAAGGGCCTGCTTGAGAGATCCACCACCTATTCATTTGTTTTGGATCAATGAATGGCTTTATGTTCTAGAATGCTTTTCCCTTGTGGAAGTTTTGTACTTTGACAGATTCTGTTTTCTACTTAGAAGAAAATGGAATAGGTTTCATTCTTGAAAGGTACCTGTTACTGGGATTCAAATTCCTAAAATAGAAGTTGCCATTCCTTTCTCATCTAAATGATCTGATTTGAGAATGGGAGTTTGAGCAAACCTAAGCTTTATTGCAGATAGAATTTTTGTTCTCCTTTTGAAAGAGCAGAAAATAACACATAATGCAATAATTGTTTTTTTGTTTTTTTTTTTTTTTTGCCATGAAGACAAAATTACTAAGGACGAAAAGCTCTATGAGAAAATATAAATCCTATTGTAGAGAACACAATGAGAAGAGGGTAATGCGAGACACATCAATATACTGCCATCTGTAGCAATCATTAACTTGTTTCTCTTGCTGTTTGTTTATGATTCAAAAAGTAGTATCCTTTCACAAGAATACTAAATCACAATAGATAAATAAATCATCAGATTGGAATACAGATGGAATACTGAAGAACAGTATCATTCAAGTGATGAGAAGAGGAGCCATATCTTATAAAAGATATTACAGAAAAGCAGCAAGAATGTGGAAACCAGCAGGAAATCTACATAAGTGTTTGGTTTAGATAAGTCAAGAAAACAACTAATAATCATAAATCATAATTATGAAAAAATTACGCCAGAAACTATAGTAATTAAGTCCTTTGCAAATATAATCTCACTTAATCGCCATAGCATGCCTATATGTCACGTTATCTCATTTCTAAATAATCAGGCTTAAAGAGGTTAACTAACATATCTCACTGCTAGTAACGGGAGTAGTGGGTTTGAACAGCCAGTAAAGACGAACCATAATAATATGAATAGCTAAGAAGTCAGATGTCTGGTTGATCTATGATGGGAAATTTTAAACAAAAATATGCTGGAAGTATAGTGGAGCAACTGAAACATGAAAGCCATTGGTATGAAAGACAAAGGTTCCTAGGCTAGATACTGGAGAAGGAATTACAACTGGAAAAAATTGTTCTGAATGAGACTAAAAACATGATATGCTTGTGGACAGAGTGAATGAGTTTAGGATTTCAGAAGCGGAGTGCTTCCTGGTAAATGGAGGTTCAGGGTGTGACCCTAAGCAGGTTAATACATACTAAATTTATTGCATGTGTGTTTTCTCTTTGTGAGGACAATGTAGCAAATATTTATGATACCTAGTAAATTAATTTATATTCATATTGGACTAAAATATTGACTTTTAAAACTGAACATTAATTATTATAGTAATTAATCATTATAATTGACTCATTAAAGGTAAATCTTGGTGAATAATGATTCTGGAAGTCTATTAAATTTCATTTTCACTTTGTTCTATTTTGCTAACCATTCACTGATGCTCCCCTCCTAGAGGGACAAACAGACTCCTCATTTCCTTTTGGTTACGTAAAATATAATATTGTAAAATTATTTTATTGAGGGGACACTTGTAAAAAAATTTATCATATGGAATTTTTGTTGATTACAATTTAATTCCAAGAAAGTATGAGGAACCTCATGAAACTTTGTTTTGTTTTTTTGTTTTGAGATGTGGTCTGTCTCCCAGGCTGAGGTGCAGTGGCATGATATTGGCTCACTGCAGGTTGAACACTCCAGCTAAGTGATCCTCATACCTCAGGTTCCCAAGTAGCTGGGACTACAGGCACATGTCACCATGCCCAGCTAATTTTTAAAATTTTTTTTGTGGAGGCAAGGTCTTGCTATTTTACCCAAGCTGATCTCAAACTTCTGGGCTCAAGTGATCCTCCTGCCTTGGCCTTCAAAGCGCTGAGTGTATAGGAGTGAGAAGTTGCGTCTGGCCTGAAAGATTTTTCATACTTATTTTCAGTTACCAAGTCCAGCATGTAATATAAAGATGCTGTATACCTATTTAATATTTTAATATACTTTCTAAAAAATATAATGGAAATGAGATTAATTTGAATATTTATGTTTTAGGTTTTCTCATTGATTAGGTAGCGTTAGACAGCTATTATAGGTATTGTGGGGTTTAATACTACATCCTCTGCTCATCTCCCACCAACAAATGAAAGGAATTAAAAAAGAAAGAACACTCACTGCCTCCACTTTGTTAATTTCGACTATACTAAACGATTGGTTATCTGGGCCATTTTTCAGGATGAAAATTCAACAGATAAAAACAATGTAATTCATTTTTCATGGTGTAACTTTCATAAGTTCATTAGAAAGTTATATTATTCTATAAATTCTCATTTTGCTTTTTTCAATAAAATATTTGATGTATACAAATATACATAGTATATATGTAAACTATAAAAGCATAATATAAACAACATGTACCTCATACCCAACTTAAAAAATTAAACATTATCTTTCACTTTTAAAATAATTTGTGCTTCTCCCTGCTGGTCATATCCCCTTGCCTCTCTCTCTGTCAGAGGCAATCACAATAAAAAACGTTTTATCATGAAATATCATAGCATATACATATACATAGTAACCTCCCATTACTTATTTTTCCACTCCCTATTATGTGTCTGAGATCATCCATGTTGACACATTTAGCTGCACTCTTTTCTTATTGTGCTGTGTAGCTAATCTGCTGTATGAATAGACCATAGGGTACAGGTCTATTCTACTGTAGATGGATATCTAGAGCCATGCTTTTGCTGTTACAAAGACTGCTGTTAATAATGCTCTTGCACATGCCTACTTGTCCACAGCTGCATGAGTCTTTACAGTCTATTACCTAGAAAAGAAATTGCTGGGTCTTACAGTACTAGGATCATAACTTCAGTAGAAGTTACCAAAAAGTGCTACTAATTTTTACTCCCACCTAGATGTATAATAGTTCTTTTTGTTCTACATCTTCATCAGTGGTTGCTACTGTTATACATTTTTTTAAATGTATGTAAATCTTTCAGATGAAAAGTAGAATCCAAAAGTAATTTTGATTTTTTTCACTAAATATCCTAGATACTAAGAAGAATTTTATGTTGATTGGTATAAATGTTTCCTTTTCTGTGAAATATCCATTTTCTCTTAGAATATTATTTTCTTACTGAATTGTTGGAGTTCTTTATATTTGAAGGATATTAATCCTTTGTCATATTTGTAACTTGTCTTTTTGTTCTTTTTACAGTGACTTTGGATGAACAAATGTCCTTAGTTTCAAAGCCGTTACAAGCTTTTTTTTGTCTTATGTAAAAAATATTTTCCTACAGTAAGGCCATTAAAATATTTTTCTTTATTCTTATAAGGTAAAATTTTGCTTTTCACATTTAGGTCTATGATCTACTGGAAATTTTTGTATAGGGTACAAAATTCATTTATTTTTAAGAGTAAACAGTTGTCCCAGCTCATTCATTGATTTGTCTTTTCGGTCTCCACTGAATGACAGTGACATATCTTCCTCAGGTAAACTCCGACTGCAGGGTCTTTGCACTTGCTTTGGCCTTTGCCTGAAATGCTCTGCCCTCAGGCAGTGACATGCTCCCTTCTGTACTTCCTTCAGCCTTTTTCACTAAAGTCACTTTTTTCAGTGAGGCCACATATGGCCATTTATATCTAAAACTCAATACTTTTCCAAACTTTTGCAATACCACATCCCTTACTTTTTCCAGTGCTCTTGTGACTATTTGAATTTGTGTATACTTGTCTTATTTATCTTGTGTCTCTCTCCCACTAAAACATAAACACAATAAGGAAAATGATTTTTGTTGGTTTTATTTACTGCTGGAACCCCAAAACCTAGAAAAATGCCTACCACATAATAAGTGCTCAGTAATACTAATTGAGTGAGTGGATGTACGAGTATATTACATTTGAAAATGGATCTGCTTGTAGGCTTCAGATCTGTTGGAGTGGCCTATTTCTTTTTCTCAGGGTGAGTGCCAGTACCTTAATCCATAGCTATAAAATAAGGCTTGATGTTTAGAGGTCACGGCCTCTACATGTTCTCATTCTTTAAGAGTGGTTTATCTATTCTTGATAACTTCCTCTCCTATGTAAATTTTAGAATTATGCTATCGAGTCTTATGAAAAATCATATTATACTTTATTCACATGGCATTTATTCTGTAGTTAAATTTTAAGAAAACAGACTTTTAAAAATTATTTTTAGTGTTTCTATCCACAAATATGTCTTCGTTTTTTCTTTAATGTCTTTATGTATATTGTATATGTTATCTCTATAAGGTTATATACTGTTTGATAAATGCTTATTATTCTTACAGACACAGTTAAGTTTTTCATACATTCTTCTATTAAATTAGGAGGTCTTTACACATTAACATTATGCATTCTAAAAATTAAATCATAAAATATGAATTTGTAAATAAAGGTAAATTTTTGAAAGCAGCTAGTAATTGTAATTAATCAGAAATTTTCCATTTAGCTATGAGATGAAAGTCTTAAAAGTTGAACCTAATAAAACTACTGAGAAAGCTTGAGGAAAACAACTTTGCTCTTAACTTGTAACTTTTCTCCCACTATAAAGCCTTATTATGACCCATCCCCAACAACATTCATTCATTATTTCCTCCCTTGTGTTTCAAATTATGATTCTGTTTTATAGCAATTATCATAGTATCGTGTTCTGTGGTATTTATCTCTACATACATTTGTCATCCCCACTAGACTGCACCCTCATAGCGACCAGGAACTTTATCTTGTCTTTTTATCCTCAGGCTTAGTCACAGTGCCTGCCATGGACTACATGCTTACAATGTAGTCATTATAAACTGATGGGCACTAAAATTGGGCATCCAAAGGAGATAACAGAACCTACCTTTTAAAAAACCTTCAAAAACTGCACAGAAATTGGCCTGTCTGATAATCTCTTTTTTTCTAAGTCCTCTTTCCCTTTAGATATGTGTCCCATTCTCTCCTATTTCTCCTCCTACTCTCACCTCTTCAGGCTCCTTTGTTGGATCTTTTTTCTCTGCCATCCCTGAAAACATCAGTGCTTTCCCAGGAATCTCATTGTAGCCCTGTTTCTTCTAACGTTACTCAAAGTCTGTTAGAGATCATTTACTCTTATGTCTTCAGTTATACCAGTAATTCTTAAATGTATAACCTCAACACTGAACACATTTTAAAACTCCTGAACCTTATTTTTAATTTTTTACATATCTACTACATATCTCATAAACCTGCTAAAAGCATATAAAATTTAATGTTCCTAATACGAACTAATTCCCTTGTCTACACATCCTTCTAAAATTTGCCATTCTCCCTTTATTCATATGATGGTCTGTGTTGTCACTATTCATTCAGTTACCCAAATGAGAAGAACGAGCCTTTCTGGGGCCTTATTTCAAACAGGTAATGCTGGCTTAAAAGCCTATATCCTAAAAATGTCCCCAGTCTCTCCTTCAGTCTTCCAGTTGCTACAGGCTGAATTATGTCCTGTATTTTTCAGCTGGACTACTACAAAACGAAACTTCTTAATTTGTCTTTTTGACTCCAGATTGATTTTCTTCCTTCAAGTTCTTGTCCAAATTATTTTTTTCTAAAATACAAACTTTTTTGTGTATACATTTGAGTTGAATGTTCCTTTTAACCTAACATTGCTAAAAGGGGAAAAGTCCAAATTCATTAACACAGCACACAGGACAATTCATTTGCATGTCCCGATCTTTCTTGCCACTTTCATCTCTTCCACATATACTATTTATTTTCCGTTCATACCAAAATTTTAAATGTTTACTGACATAACATTCTTTCATACGTTTGCATGGGTATTTCTGTTCTATCATTTTCTCCTTTCCAAGTAAATAATTCCTACTCATCCAGCTCAATTATCATCACTCCTTTGAAGTCTTCCAGGATGCCCACAAACTGAGTAAACAACCCCTCTCCTTTGTTCCCAAGTATTTAACTTCTATCTTTATTTCAATACTTGCTAATTCTAATTAAAATATATTTATGTTTGTCTACCCTTCATTATTCTGGGTTATTTTCTGAAGGTCAGAACCATTTGTTTTGCATTATTTTTTCTGCCCAGTTAGGTTATGTATCCATCCTTGAAAAAAACTCTGCAGAGATGCAGGAAACATCTTCTGTCTATGTAGACAGCATCCTTCCCGCTTGTCAGCACTGACTGAATTCCATCCTTCTTGCAAGCCTACATGTTCAGCTTCTCCTTTTCAACTCTATCAAACTGCCCAACCTCCTCAATTTGTCTTCACTGTTTTCAATTCTTTACTATATTGACTAATCTCTCTACAATCAATACAGAATATTCTAATGATTATATATTTCATCATGACCATAAGCATTGGACATACAGCACAGGAATCTTATAACTTCTCCTGTTTATTTGGCCCTCAGTATCTGAAGGATAATGGTGTCTGAAAACCGCAATACCATTATGGATTCTGAACATGCCTGGCTTTAAGTACTTTGCATATATTATTTCATTTAATCTTCCCAGTAGTCTTTTTCAAGATAAAAACAGTAATGGATGCACTATTCTGGAAGGCCAATACAGGCCTACCCACCTCAATATTTGTATTCCAACATACCTTCTTTTTTTCCCCCTTAGGGACAGACTCTCCCTCTGTCACCCAGGCTGGAGTGCAGTGGCACAAATATAACTCACTACAGCCTCAATCCACTGGTCTTAAGTGATCCTCTCAGCCTTTCAAGTAGTTGGGCCTACAGGTGTGTGCCACCATGCCCAAATGTGTGTGTGTGTGTTTATTTATATTTATAATATAATATATATATTTATTTAATTTTGTAGAGATGGGGTCTTGCTATGTTGCCGAGGCTGGTCTTGGACTCTTTCTTGGCTTCAAGTAGTTCCCCTACCTTGCCCTCTCAAAGTACTAGGACTACAGACATAAGCTACTGCACCAGGCCAGGATACTTTATCGCTTTAGGACCAATTTTATCTCTCCATTTTCCATGCTCAGCTATCCCCTTTATCACCTATTTGAACCGTGTGTTGTCTTTAATGTATTCCTTTGTGGATTTATATGATAAAGTGAAAACAGGTATGGGAACTCTTGCCAAGGCGTGTTATGCGGTATATGGCCCTTTCCTGTGGAATGTTTTGGAGTAGTTTGAAATTTGGCTTAGTAGACTGACACTTGATCCATGATTTGTTTTTCTTAAGAGTTAACATCACTATCCCAGAGGTGCGTAGGCAGCCAGATTATTTTGCCAGGTAATTAACAGAAATCTATTATACTAGTACATTTCCTTTATTGTGATTGCCTTTATGTTTGCTTATTTTGAGCCAAGATTCCTTTACAAAATGCAAATGGTTATTCAGAAAGATCGGGAGAACCAGTTTAGAAAGTTTACTTAAAAGACAAAGGAAATTTAGCAACAGAGAAAAGCTAAAAATGTAGTTTTAGCTGTCATGTATTATTTTCATAATGGAAGGAATTATGTATTCCAAGAAAAGGAAAGTAACTCTAAGAGTTCCCAGAAGATTTCAGAGAAAGTGACATGATCCTAAATCATGTTCTTGATGGCAAAATGTTACTTACAAAGCCTATTATTTAAATGGAATAGTTTTTTATGGTCAAATATGAGCAACAATAATCCTTTACCTGCAAACTTTATTGATGTCAGGTATTTTGGATGAATATACATTTTTAGAAACCAAGATTACTTTTCTTTAGATTTCTTATTTAAAACACATTTGGAAATAACTCTAGTTATATTTCAGACTGGCACAAAGATTCTACACATACAATGTCTTTTCTCTGGAGATTTTCTTAAATTTAAAGAGACACAAAAAGGAAATATAGCTGCAGAAGAACAGAGGCGTTTGGGATTGCCAAGAGATGAAAGCTTTAAATATTTCTAGAAACCATAGGGTATATGGAAGTGCATGGAATAGAAAACTAGAGAAGTGTGAGGTCAGATCCTGGAGACAGTCTAGAATTAGGGTCTGCAGGTAGAATGATGGATGAATAAGGCAGAAAGCATGGGACCAGTAGGGCTGAAAACATGGTGATTGATGACTAACAAGAGGACAATTTGTTTTACATCAAGATAAAAACACATTATTTGTAGAAAATAAAGGCAAAAAGAAACTAGAAAAACATGGTTTATATATGTAGAAGACAAAAATAAGACAGAATTTTAAGCAGTTGTTGGATAATAAGAGAAGCTACTTTGCTTGAAGCTAAAAAATTCCCTTTTGAACAAGCCAAGATTTGTAGTATTGAAAGCATAAAAAAGAAGTCTAATAGCTTCTCGGCCTTTTGGCTAAGATCAAGTGTAAAAAAGCAGTCTAATTCTGTCACATTATCCAGCCAGCAGACAAAAATATTAATAAAATTAAAACTATGATACTGTTGTTTATTAGCTTTCAAATTTTAAAGTCACTCACAAAGTCTGGAACAATGAGTTGCAGTTAAAAGACAGAATATTTCAGTTAGAAAGTTTTTGGACATTTAAAAGTGTAAATGGGCCAGGTGCAATGGCTCACGGCTGTAATGTCAGCACTTTGGGAGGCCAAGGTGGGAGGATCACTTGAGGTCAGGACTTTGAGACCAGCCTGGCCAAACTGAGATGGTGAAACCCCATCTATAGTAAAAATACAAAAATTAGCCTAGCGTAGTGGTGTGTGCTTGAAATCCCAGCAACCGGGGAGGCTGAGGCAGGAGAATAGCTTGAGCCCAGGAGGTGGAGGTTGCCGTGAGCCGAGATCACGCCATCGCACCCCAGCCTGGGCAACAGAGCAAAACTCTGTCTCAAAAAATAAATAAATAAGTAAATAAGTAAAATAAATAACTAAATGTGTAAGTGTAGCTGAAATAATTTGAGAATTAGAAACTGAAGGAGAAAAGAAAAAAATTGAATAACTTCAGGGAATTTGAGATCCTGATTCAAATGAAGGGAACCAAACATAAAAGTGGAAACATACTATGTATAGTTATAACATAATAGAATATTTAAATGAAAATATTAATTTAATATTTATATTGAATGAATAAAAATAACTGTAGAGTAACATAACAATACAATATTTAAATGAATAAAAACTTTTAAAGACTATGTAGAAAAGTATGGAAAAAAGACAAAAAATGGGACAGAATATACGTCTAAATTCTCATCTTTCTTAGTGCCTAGAGATTTAAGTTTATTAGCATGTTATTTAGAGCTGTGATGTCAATCAGCAGAAAAAAAGTCCTAATAGTAAATCAGTGTTTTAAATATTTACCTCTGGGCTGGGAAGGTTAGAGCAGAGTTTTGTTCTTCATCTGCAGCTGTTTTGTACCCTTGTATTTGTTGCTATGTATGCATTCTTTGATAAGAAAATTTTAAAACTAGAAAAGGTATTTTAAGATAGTATATTCTAAGAGCCCCTATGGAAGTCTTGAAGTGCATGGGAAACACAAAATGTATTAGGTAGTGTTCTAACAAAATAACCTCTTAAATCAGTGTTTCTCAATGTGCTTGCTCATGGGAAACTATTTGGGGTTTGCAAACCCCTTTGGGCCATGAAAAGAGTGGTTTAAATGGTTACAGTTTATATGTTATTTTTATAGTTTATATTGTAGTTTATATAGGAAGCCACCAATCGCCCAACAGCACTGTATTTTGTGTTTTTTGAAAAACTGTATATATGTTTCTACATGGTAGACATTAAAAGAGTTAAAAGGCCGGGTGCAGTGGCTCATGCCTGTAATCCCAGCACTTTGGGAGGCCGAGGTGGGCAGATCACAAGGTCAGGAGTTCGAGACCAGCCTGACCAACACGGTCTCTACTAAAAATACAAAAATTGGCTGGGCATGGTGGCGTGTGTCTACAATCCCAGCTAATCAGGAGACTGAGGCAGGAGAATCACTTGAAGCTGGGAGGTGGAGGTTGCAGTGAGCAGAGATGGCACCACTGCACTCCAGCCTGGGCCATAGAGCGAGACTCCATCTCAAAGGATGAATGAATGAATGAATGAATAAATAAAAGTGCTAAAAATGCAACCAAGGGGGTGGAGCCAAGATGGCCAAATAGGAACAGCTCCGGTCTACAGCTCCCAGCCTGAGCCACAGAAGACGGGTGATTTCTGCATCTCCGTTTAAGGTACCGGGTTCATCTCACTAGGGAGTGCCAAACAGTGGGTGCAGGACAGTTGGTGCAGCGCACTGTGTGCCAGCCAAAGCAGGGCCAGGCATTGCCTCACTCGGGAAGCGCAAAGGGTCAGGAAGTTCCCTTTCCTAGTCAAAGAAAGGGGTAACAGACTGCACCTGGAAAATCGGGTCAGTCCCACCCTAATACTGTGCTTTTCCAACGGGCCTGGAAAACGGCACACCAGGAGATTGTGTCCCACACCTGGCTCCCAGGGTCCTAGGCCCACAGAGTCTTGCTGATTGCTAGCACAGCAGTCTGAGATCAAACTGCAAGGCCGCAGCAAGGCTGGGGGAGGGGGGCCCACCATTGCCCAGGCTTGCTTAGGTAAACAGAGGAGCCAGGAAGCTCGAACTGGGTGGAGCCCACCACAGCTCAAGGAGGCCTGCCTGCCTCTGTAGGCTCCACCTCTGGGGGCAGGGCACAGACAAACAAAAATTCAGCAGGAACCTCTGCAGACTTCAATGTCCCTGTCTGACTGACAGCTTTGAAGAGAGTAGTGGTTCTCCCAGCAGGCAGCTGGAGATCTAAGAACGGACAGACTGCCTCCTAAAGTGGGTCCCTGACCCCCGAGCAGCCTAACTGGGAGGCACCCCCAAGTAGGGACAGACTGACACCTCACTTGGCCAGGTACTCCTCTGAGACAAAACTTCCAGAGGAACTATCAGACAGCTGAATTTGTGGTCTCACAAAAATCCTCTGTTCTGCAGCCACCACTGCTGACACCCAGCCAAACAGGGTCTAGAGTGGACCTCTAGCAAACTCCAACAGACCTGCAGCTGAGGGTCCTGTCTGGTAGAAGGAAAACTAACAAACAAAAAGAACATCCACACCAAAAACCCATCTGTACATCACCATCATCAAAGACCAAAAGTAGATAAAACCACAAAGATGGGGAAAAAACAGACCAGAAAAACTGGAAACTCTAAAAAGCAGAGCACCTCTCCTCCTCCAAAGGAACGCAGTTCCTCACCAGCAACGGAACAAGGCTAGACGGAGAATGACTTTGATGAGTTGAGAGAAGAAGGCTTCAGACGATCAAACTACTCCAAGCTACGGGAGGCAATTCAAAACAATGGCAAAGAAGTTAAAAACTTTGAAAAAAAATTAGATGAATGGATAACTAGAATAACCAATGGAGAGAAGGGCTTAAAGGAGCTGATGGAGCTGAAAGCCAAGTTTCGAGAACTACGCGAAGACTGCAGAAGCCTCGGTAGCCGATGCGATCAACTGGAAGAAAGGGTATCAGCGATGGAAGATGAAATGAATGAAATGAAGTGAGAAGGGAAGTTTAGAGAAAAAAGAATAAAAAGGAATCAACAAAGCCTCCAAGAAATTTGGGACTATGTGAAAAGACCAAACCTACATCTGATTGGTGTACCTGAAAATGACGGGGAGAATGGAACCAAGTTGGAAAACACTCTGCAAGATATTATCCAGGAGAACTTCCCCAATCTAGCAAGACAGGCCAACATTCAGATTCAGGAAATACAGAGAACGCCACAAAGATACTCCTCGAGAAGAGCAACTCCAAGACACATAATTGTCAGATTCACCAAAGTTCAAATGAAGGAAAAAATGTTAAGGGCAGCCAGAGAGAAAGGTCGGGTTACCCACAAAGGGAAGCCCATCAGACTAACAGCTGATCTCTTGGCAGAAACTCTACAAGCCAGAAGAGAGTGGGGGCTGATATTCAACATTCTTAAAGAAAAGAATTTTCAACCCAGAATTTCATATCCAGCCAAACTAAGCTTCATAAGTGAAGAAGAAACAAAATCCTTTACAGACAAGCAAATGCTGAGTGATTTTGTCACCACCAGGCCTGCCCTAAAAGAGCTCCTGAAGGAAGCACTAAACATGGAAAGGAACCACCAGTACCAGCCACTGCAAAAAACATGCCAAATTGTAAAGACCATCCAGGCTAGGAAGAAACTGCATCAACTAATGAGCAAAATAACCAACTAACATCATAATGACAGGATCACATTCACACATAACAATATTAACTTTAAAGGTAAACGGGATAAATGCTCCAATTAAAAGACACAGACTGGCAAACTGGATAAGGAGTCAGGACCCATCAGTATGCTGTATTCAGGAAACCCATCTCACGTGCAGAGACACACATAGACTTAAAATAAAGGGATAGAGGAAGATCTATCAAGCAAATGGAAAACAAAAAAAGGCTGGGGTTGCAATCCTAGTCTCTGATAAAATAGACTTTAAACCAACAAAGATCAAAAGAGACAAAGAAGGCCATTACATAATGGTAAAGGGATCAATTCAACAAGAAGAGCTAACTATCCTAAATATATATGCACCCAACACAGGAGCACCCAGATTCGTAAAGCAAGTCCTGAGTGACCTACAAAGGGACTTAAACTCCTACACAATAATAATGGGAGATTTTAACACCCCACTGTCAACATTAGACAGATCAACGAGACAGAAAGTTAACAAGGATATCCAGGAATTGAACTCAGCTCTGCACAAAGTGGACCTAATAGACATCTACAGACCTCTCCACCCCAAATCAACAGAATATACATTTTTTTCAGCACCACACCACACCTATTCCAAAATTGACCACATAGTTGGAAGTAAAGCTCTCCTCAGCAAAATGTAAAAGAACAGAAATTATAACAAACTGTCTCTCAGACCACAGTGCAATCAAACTAGAACTCAGGATTAAGAAACTCACTCAAAACCGCTCAACTACATGGAAACTGAACAATCTGCTCCTGAATGACTACTGGGTACATAATGAAATGAAGGCAGAAATAAAGACGTTCTTTGAAACCAAAAAAAATTAAGAAATTAAGATCCAAAACTGACACCCTAACATCACAATTAAAAGAACTAGAAATGCAAGGGAAAACACATTCAAAAGCTAGCAGAAGGCTAGAAATAACTAAAATCAGAGCAGAACTGAAGGAAATAGAGACACAAAAAACCCTTCAAAAAATTAATGAATCCAGGAGCTGGTTTTTTGAAAAGATCAACAAAATTCATAGACCGCTAGCAAGACTAATAAAGAAGAAAAGAGAGAAGAATCAAATAGATGCAATAAAAAATGAAAAAGGGGATATCACCACCGATCCCACAGAAATACAATCTACCATCAGAGAATACTACAAACACCTCTATGCAAATAAACTAGAAAATCTAGAAGAAATGGATAAATTCCTCGACAAATACACCCTCCCAACACTAAACCAGGAAGAAGTTGAATCCCTGAATAGACCAATAACAGGCTCTAAAATTGTGGCAATAATCAATAGCTTACCAACCAAAAAGAGTCCAGGACCTGATGGATTCACAGCCGAATTGTACCAGAGGTACAAGGAGGAACTGGTACCATTCCTTCTGAAACTATTCCAATCGATAGAAAAAGAGGGAATCCTCCCTAACACATTTTATGAGGCCAGCATCGTCCTGATACCAAAGCCTGGCAGAGACACAACCAGAAAAGAGAATTTCAGACTAATATCCTTGATGAACATTGATGCAAAAATCCTCAATAAAATACTGGCAAACCGAATCCAGCAGCACATCAAAAAGCTTATCCACCATGATCAAGTGGGCTTCATCCCTGGGATGCAAGGCTGGTTCAACATATGCAAATCAATAAATGTAATCCAGCATATAAACAGAACCAAAGACAAAAACCACGTGATTATCTCAATAGATGCAGAAAAGGCCTTTGACAAAATTCAACAACCTTCATTCTAAAAACTCTCAATAAATTAGGTATTGATGGGATGTATCTCAAAATAATAAGAGCTATCTATGACAAGCCCACAGCCAATGTCATACTGAATGGGCAAAAACTGGAAGCATTCCCTTTGAAAACTGGCACAAGACACGGATGCCCTCTCTCACCACTCCTATTCAACACAGTGCTGGAAGTTCTGGCCAGGGCAATCAGGCAGGAGAAGGAAATAAAGGGTATTCAATTAGGAAAAGAGGAAGTCAAATTGTCCCTGTTTGCAGATGACATGATTGTATATCTAGAAAACCCCATTGTCTCAGCCCAAAATCTCCTTAAGCTGATTAGCAACTTCAGCAAAGTCTCAGGATACAAAATCAATGTAAAAAAATCACAAGCATTCTTGTACACCAATCACAGACAAACAGAGAGTGAAATCCTGAGTGAACTCCCATTTACAATTGCTTCAAAGAGAATAAAATACCTTGGAATCCAACTTACAAGGGATGTGAAGGACCTCTTCAAGGAGAACTACAAACCACTGCTCAATGAAATAAAAGAGGATACAAACAAATGGAAGAACATTCCATACTCATGGGTTGGAAGAATCAAGATCGTGAAAATGGCCATACTGCCCAAGGTAATTTATAGATTCAATGCCATCCCCATCAAGCTACCAATGACTTTCTTCACAGGATTGGAAAAAACTACTTTAAAGTTCATATGGAACCAAAAAAGAGCCCGCATCACCAAGTCAGTCCTAAGCCAAAGGAACAAAGCTGGAGGCATCACGCTACCTGACTTCAAGCTATACTACAAGGCTACAGAAACCAAAACAGCATGGTACTGGTACCACAACAGAGACATAGATCAATGGAACAGAACAGAGCCCTCAGAAATGATGCTGCATATCTACAACTATCTGATCTTTGACAAACCTGACAAAAACAAGAAATGGGGAAAGGATTCCCTATTTAATAAATGGTGCTGGGAAAACTGGCTAGCCATATGGAGAAAGCTGAAACTGGATCCCTTCCTTACACCTTATACAAAAATTAATTCAAGATGGATTAAAGACTTAAATGTTAGACCTAAAACCATTAAAATCCTAGAAGAAAACCTAGGCTATATCATTCAGGACATAGGTGTGGGCAAGGACTTCATGTCTAAAACACCAAAAGCAATGGCAACAAAAGCCAAAATTGACAAATGGGACCTAATAAAACTAAAGAGCTTCTGCACAGCAAAAGAAACTACCATCAGAGTGAACAGGCAACCTACAAAATGGGAGAAAATTTTTGCAACCTACTCATCTGACAAAGGGCTAATATCCAGAATCTACCAAGAACTCAAACAAATTTACAAGAAAAAAACAAACAACCCCATCAAAAAGTGGGCGAAGGACATGAACAGACACTTCTCAAAAGAAGACATTTATGCAGCCAAAAAACACATGAAAAAATGCTCATCATCACTGGCCATCAGAGAAATGCAAATCAAAACCACAATGAGATACCATCTCACACCAGTTAGAATGGCCATCATTAAAAAGTCAGGAAACAACAGGTGCTGGAGAGGATGTGGAGAAAGAGGAACACTTTTACACTGTTGGTGGGACTGTAAACTAATTCAACCATTGTGGAAGTCAGTGTGGCAATTCCTCAGGGATCTGGAACTAGAAATACCATTTGTCCCAACCATCCCATTACTGGGTATATACCCAAAGGACTATAAATCATGCTGCTATAAAGACACATGCACACGTATGTTTATTGCAGCACTATTCACAATAGCAAAGACTTGGAACCAACCCAAATGTCCAACAACCATAGACTGGATTAAGAAAATGCGGCACATATACACCATGGAATACTATGCAGCCATAAAAAATGATGAGTTCATGTCCTTTGTAGGGACATGTATGAGGCTGGAAACCATAATTCTCAGTAAAGTATCGCAAGGACAAAAAACCAAACACCGCATGTTCTCACTCATAGGTGGGAACTGAACAATGAGAACTCATGGACACAGGAAGGGGAACATCACACTCCGGGGACTGTTGTGGGGTGGGGGGAGGGGGGAGGGACATCATTAGGAGATATACCTAATGCTAAATGACGAGTTAATGGATGCAGCAAAACAACATGGCACATGGATACATATGTAACAAACCTGCACATTGTGCACATGTACCCTAAAACTTAAAGTATAATAATAATAAAAAAAAAATGCAACCAAAAAGTGACTGTACCTACATGGTTAAGAGAAGTTCTATGGTGCTGGCTTAGCTTCACCTGTAGTTCAGGTGGACTTAATATTTAAGGATTTAGAAATATCAAATATCCTTGACTTTATCCTTCCTTTATCTCCACAATTGAGAATGTCTTGCTGAACACCTGACGTTTATTAAATGTTTCAAGCTTCTGACTTAGTCCACTTTTACATTAGTTTCTTTAACTTATTAAGAAAGGCCCATGAGTGAAAAATAGGCAGAGTAGAGAAAAAAAATATGCAGGAAAGAACTAGTGCTTTAGCAATTTGGCTGGAATTAAAAATAGCCTACCCCATATTAAAAGCACGTCAACTGTTGGAGATACTTTTTAATAGCCCTTGTTTTATTTCAAGTTGCTCTGGTTTAGTTTTCTCCATCAGTTTTTGTTTTATTTAATGTGTATGCATTTCTGCTTTGTGATATGCCAACCACCAAAGATTCAGATCCAGTTTATAGATTGAGTTCAGAAGTTTGTTTACCAACCCCACACAATTTCAGTCAGTATGATGTGAAGGAAGAACACTGGATTTCAATAAACCTGGGTGTCAATCTTAGAGCTTTAATATATAGGATACCATGGCAAATCGTTTATCCTGGTTTTTCTTCAGTTTCCTTTTCTGTAAAATGAGGATAATACTGTACCCTGTATAAAATCATCTGGCCATAAAATTATTTATTGGTGGAAGAGAGAACATTTGTATTTTGGAAACATCTGGTAAAAAATTTTTAATCTAAGAAAGGTGATTCTATTACTAATGTTTTGAGCAATGCATCTCAGTCATCCCTAAGCAGGATTTTAAACATTGAGTTGAATCAGCATTGTTTTGGGGCCCTGGCTCTGCACCTTTAACAAGCTTCCCAAAGTGATTCTTAGTATACGGCCAGGGTTGAGAATAGCTAAAATACTTGGTAAGCATTTTAAAAGCTAGATTATTAATTTTACTTTATAAACATGCAGTTTTTATTTTGAATATTTACATCGAGGCTCCAAAACACAGTCACCTTCAGATAACAATGCAATTCTTCTACAAAGTTTAACAGTGTGGCTTCAACCAAGAATTATATCTTGGACCAGCTTTTTACAATCAACTAGGGTGGCTGTTTTCACATGTCTAATAATTTTTCTAACAATTAATCTTTATTGAGCTCTTTCTATCATCAGGCACTTGTTTTAAGATAAATACAACACCATACCTCTTTTGCAATTTAGGTTGGGGAGAATATAAGCATATTATTTCAGTAGAAGATGGTAAATGACATGGCACTAGAATTTATAGGGTGCTATGAGGCCTTGAAGGACTGTATTAGCTTTGCCGACTCTAGAGACTAGAGGAAGTCTTGCTGGAAACAACTGCATTTGGAGGGATAGATAGGAATTATACATCTGATATATAAGTGATAAAGACTGAAGAAAGGAAAGAGCCCTTGAAAAGAAAAGGAGACAATAAAATACGCTGGATTGTGTAAGGCATTGCCAGCACGTCTGTATTATTGCAGCAAAATGTCTGGGGCAAGTAGTAATGGAAAATGAATGGAGAGATGTAGACCTGGCTAGTTCCTGGAAGGCAGTGTTTTCCAAAGTAAAATGTCCCTCGTGGCTTGAATTCCACATCACTGGCTAAGAGAAGAGGCATACAGGGCACTTATGGCGGGAGGAAGGATGTAAATTAGTGAATGAATACTTCAGTGCCAACAGAAGTAGAATATTTCAAGAAAATATCCACCTTACCCAAAACACAGAACAAAAGAAATTGAGGAATGCCAAATAACAAGCATTGAAGGGAAGTTGTGTAGGGAATTGGTAGGTAAATATGGGTACATAAAGCAGCACAGAAATAATATGTATATACATATATATACACACACACAAATAGACACAAACATATATATTCACAGATATATATGTACATTTGCATTTTTGAGCAAAACATAAAAACAAGCAAGGATATTCTTATGTGCTAAATTTCATATATTATCTTGGAATTGTCATGCAGAAAAGATTAAAAAGATAAACTACACAGAAGGAATGTGTATAAAAGCCATTCCACACATCATTATACTTTTCCAAAGGCATTAAATGGTGACTGAAACAAAGAAAAAAATAGGCAGTAAAGCGAGAAAAAAATGTACAGCTTAGTTATTGCCCACAATTTATGTCTTTTATAATCAACCAAACAATGAAAACTGGGATAATCATTTATATGGTTCTTACCAATGTGCCATTGTTTACTTTTTTTCTATAGACTTCGTAACTTTAATTTTGTGACATTTCAAAAATATCTATTGTTTGCAGACTAGTTAGTAAAGATCTGCCATTAATTGGTACACTACTTATTTCAATTCTATTCTCCTCATCTCTAAACATTTTAATTCCTTGAGCTCTTTGCTTCTTCCTAGACCCCCGGGGATCACAAAATTCTTTGAGGCTAAAATTGGTCACGTCCAGAACAGGGGCAGGCAAGAAACAGTCTCCGTAATTCATTTATTGTTTGAACTTTTCCTTTTAGTCATTTAGACAGGAAAACTAATTGTAATTATTAATTTTTCATTAGCCAGGACATCCTAGCACTTATGCCTGAGTAAAATTTCCCAGTCGTTACTAGATTCTTACATCATCCGTTCCATTTAAGTTGAATTGTGCCCTTCCAAAAAAGAAATGTTGAAGTTCTAACCTACAGTACATCAGAATATGACCTTGTTGGTAACAGAGCCTTTACAGAGGTACTCAAGTTAAAATGAGGTCATTAGGGTAATTCAATATGATTGGTACCCTTATAAAAGGAGAAATTTGGTCACAGAGACAGAGATACACAGGGAGAATACAATGCAAAAGGGGAGGATTGGAATGATGTACCTATAAGACAAAGGGCACCAGAGATGGCCGGCAAAACACCAGCAGCTAGGAATGGCAAGGAACGATGCTCCCCTACAGGTTTCAGAGGAAGCATGGATTTGACAGCACCTTGATTTCAAATTCCTAGCTTCCAGACATGTGAGATGATAAATTTCTGATGTTTTCAGCCACTGAGTTTGCAGTATTTTGTTATAACTGTCCTAGAAAACACATTAAAATATTAAAAAGTAAATATGAAAAGGCCAATATAGGACTTTCTCATTTTTACTTTTTTTCAAACCTGGACATAAAAAATAAGTAAATGAATAAATCTCTCCCTTTAATAGCACCAGGATTTCATAAAAGAAAATTTTAACAGTAAAGTCAGAAGAGCATATTTTAGAATAAGAGAAAATTCTTAAAATTTAGCCATCTATAATTTATGTACAAAAGCTTTCAACATCTGACCCACGTTTCAGTGACTTGCCCAAGAACCAGGTGCATTGTGCATTGTGGAATTCTGATACAGCTGGTAACAGAATAGATTTCTGGAATATATTTCCTTTTCAATTAATAATGCCATGTTGTCTAGGACATTCCTTGAAAATAGAATCCCAATTCTGGAGTTGTGGGGTTAATAACCAGAATTATACTTTATTCAGAGACCAGTCATAAACATCGAGAAACCTGACTTCTCTATGTGGCAATAGGTATCATAGACATTCATTGTCTTTGAAAGAGATTTTGTTATGTGAGGCCACTAGAAACAGAATTCTAATCAAAATAGAAAGGAATTAAGAGTGGAACTAAGACTCGGCTGGGCGCAGTGGCTCACGCTTGTAATCCCAGTACTTTGGGAGGCGGAGGCGGGCGGGTCACGAGGTCAGGAGATCGAGACCACAGTGAAACACCGTCTCTACTAAAAAAATACAAAAAATTAGCCAGGCGTGGTGGCGGGCGCCTGTAGTCCCAGCTACTCGGAGAGGCTGAGGCAGGAGAATGGCGTGAACCCGGGAGGCTGAGCTTGCAGTGAGCCGAGATTGCGCCACTGCACTCCAGCCTGAGTGACAGAGCGAGACTCCGTCTCAAAAAAAAAAAAAAAAAAAAGAGAGTGGAACTAAGACTCTTTAAGTGCTGATGACAAGGTCTCTACAGTGTTCAAATTAAACGCTGGAGTTTTCTCCATAAATATTAAGATAATCAGGCATCATTTATTCTTTTCTAAAAAATGCAATCCTTCTCAAAATACCAATGATATTTTTCATAGGAATAGAAAAAAATCCTGAAATTCATATGGAACCACAAAAGACCCCAAATAGCCAAAGCAATGCAGAACAAAAAGAACAAAGCTGGAGGCATTACACTACCTGACTTCAAAATTCACTACAGAGCTATAGAAACCCAAACAGCATGGTTGTGGCATAAAAGCAGGCATATCAACCAATGGAACAGAACACAGAACTCAGAAATAAACACACATATTTATAGCCAACTAATTTTTGACAAAGGCACCAAGAACATACAATAGGGGCAGGACAGTCTCTTAGATAAATGATACAGGGAAAACTGGATATCCATATGTAGAAGAATAAAACTAGACCCCCTATCTCTCCCCATATATTATACAAAAATCAGTGTGAAATTGATTAAAAATCTAAATGTAATACCCAAAACTATAAATCTATTAGAAGTAAACAAAGGGAAACACTTTAGTACACTGGTCTGGGCTAAGATTTTATGTGTAAGACTTCAAAAGTACAGTCAACAAAGGCAAAAATAAAGAAATGGGATTATACTAAACTAAAAAGCTTCTGCACAGCAAAAGAAACCATAAACAGAGGGAAGAGACAGCCTGTATGTAGACTGAAGGAAAATATTTGCTAACTATTCATTCAACAAGGGGTTAATATCCATAATATACAAAGAATTCAAAGAACTTGACAACAAAAAACGAATTAATCCAATTAAAAAAATGTGCAAATGACTTGAATAGACATTTCTCTAAAGAAAATATATAAATGTGGGGTGCAGTGGCTTGCACCTGTAGTCCAAGCACTTTGGGAAGCCAGGACCAGGAGCATCGTTTGAGCCCAGGAGTTTGAGGTCATCCTGGGCAACATGGCACAACCCTGTCTCTACAAAGAAAAAATTTTAAAAATTAGCCAGGCTTGGTGGTCAGCACCTGTAGTCCCAGCTTCTTGGAAGGCTGAGGTAGGAGGATCACTTAAGCCCAGGAAGTTGAGGCTGCAGTGAGTTGAGCCTGCACCACATCATTTTAGCCTGGGCAATGGAGCGAGACCCTGTCTCAAGAAAAAAAAAAAGGAGAAAAAAATATACAAATGGCCAACAAGTATATGAAAAATGCTCAACATCACTAATTATCAACGAAATGTAAATCAAAGCCACGATGAAATATAATCCCAACCCAGTTAGAATGGCTATGATAATAAGACAAAAAATAACCTGCTAGTGAGGTTGCAGAGAAAGAGGAACTCCTATACACTGTTGGTGGGAATGTAAATTAGTACAGCCATTATGGAAAACAGCATGTAGGTTCATCCAAAAACTAAACATAGAACTACTATCTGATCCAGCAATTCCACTACTCGGTATATATCCAGAAGAAAGGAAATCAGTATGTCAAAATGATCTCTGTACTCCTGTGTTTATCGCAGTATTATGCACAATAGCTAAGATATGGAATTAACTTGGGTATCCATCAATGGATGAATGGATAAAGAAAATATGGTATATATACATAATGGAATCCTATTCAGCCATAAATAAGAATGACATGTCATTTTCGGAAACATGGATGATCCTGGAGGACATTATGTTAAGTGAAATAAGCCAGACACAGAAAGACAAATACTACATGTCATCACTCATATGTGGAAGCTAAATAAGTAGATTTCATAGAAGTAAACAGTAGAATAGTGATAACTAGACGCAGCAAAGTATAGGGAGAAAGGAGGATAAGGAGAAATTGGTTAACAGATACAAAATTACAGCTGGACAGGAAGAATAAGTTCTATTGTTCTTTAGCACTTTATTAAAGATATAGAATAAGTTCTTATTCTGTATCTTCAAATAGCTAAAAGAGAAGACATTGAATGTTCCCAACACAAAGAACTGATAAATGTTAGAGGTGATGGATATGCTAATTACCGTGATTTGATCATTAGACATCGTATAAAGTTATCAAAATATCACATTGTTACCCCATAAATATGCATATTATGTATCAATTAAAAATAATAATGTTCTATTATCTACAAAAAAACCTGTTACAGAAAAAGAAAGCTCATTAATGGAATAAAATCACTTTCTTCCCTTTCTTTTTCTCAGACTTGTTTTTTTCTCTAACTGTAGCTTTTCTCATTTATAAAGTGAGAAGTTTCAATAAAGTTTAAATATGTATTGAGTGCTCTGGGTTCCAGGGAAAGGAATAAGAATCACCAGGTATATGAGCATAGGTGAAACATAGTCCCCACCCACTGGAGATATCACACATGGATGAGTTCTAAAATTGTGCCCAGGGCTTAACTGACAAATTGCGTTGGTAACAATTACATACTTCCATTTAAAAAGCAGAGTGCAAGTGTCTGTGGGCATTCCACAATAGGATCCCAATATATTGGTTAAATGTAATTTGCATGAGCACATAAATGATTCTAAGAAAAATAATGTCTGAAGATGCCCTTAAGCTCGTCCATCCTTTGAGCTGTATTAAGCTACCATAGAACATTAGGGAAATAGCCATGGCAGAAATCTACTGACAATGACATGTTTCTTAAATTACACGTCCTGAGTACTTGGAAGTCATCTAAATGCCTTTGCTTATTTAAGTTCAAGCATTGATTTTCTGAACAAAATCAGCTCCTCCTTAGTTCCTCAAGGGACCACTGTGGGTGTTGGCCTTTGTCAAACAAGATGTCCTGGGGCAAAAATAAGTCGGGTGTTGGCCTTTGTCAAACAAGATGTCCTGGGGCAAAAATAGTCTGGTGTTGGCACATTAAGTATAGATGAGAGAACCTGATAAACCAATTGCTCCATTGTTTAGATGACAATATATGTAAATTATGCTTGGTGGTTTGCCAACTCACAGAGTTGGCATTCTGTATTCCATATTGTGTCATGAAATCATTCTCCCATATGCCATTGCTTCTATTAAGCTCTTTCCACCTTTTTAAGCCTAAGCTTTTCTTGTTGAATCCAGGTTTTCCCACTGCTATTGTTAATACTATACCAAGGCTGATATTGTTTAGATATTGGGTTTCAATGTTGCTCAATTTATGTAGCAATTCAACAGACAGGTACTGAGCCCTTGGTAAGTGTGAGCCACTCTGCTAATTGCTGGGTACAAAGAATAATGAGACCCAACCCTGCCTTGACTTTACTGTTTTGGGAGAGACAAAAAGTCAAGAGACATTTTCAGATGGTGTGGAGTGTTGTACTTCCATGCCTGAGAAGACTTAGCCTAGTTGAAGAAGGTCAGATGAGAGTTCAGCAAAAAGAGACATCATAATTGAGTCCTGAAAGCTGGGAAAATACTAGCCAGGGGATGATGGACTAAAAAGCACAGGGAAAAGAGTTTTCAAGTCAGAGGAAGTGCAAATGACTTAAAGGTAAAAGACAGCTTGGTGTATTAAAAAATACTATTCCTTTAATGTATTTATGTGACTTATACATGTTATATTTCCTACTTTTGACCAAATCATCAAATTTGGGTTTGACCTGATTTAGGAGATTAATAGAAATAAGCCTGTCCCTAGTTGAATGAATTTATTTGTTAAATGAACTTGTGTATATCTTTTGCTTTTTGGCAAAAGCAAAGTAACCGTGAGACTTTTTGTGTACCTCCATTAAACACCACCCTCCCACCTCCACCCTGCACAGACCTGGGTCTTGGTCTTGGGTGACTGATATTCCTGTTAAATTTTGTAGCAACTCAAATCCCATAGAAAGTAGAATAAAGGCTACATCACTCCAAATTATTTTGACTCATTCATGACACTGAATGATTGGCACTTTTACATATTTGTAAAGAACTTAAAAGAAAATGATAAATTTTGTAACAGAAATCCGTATTTGTTTCACTCTGAATTTTACAACTGTTAATATTTTGTCATATTTGCTTCCAGTTGTTTTATATTTAAGAAAATGAAACATTGTGTATTTAGCTATAGTCTTCTTTAGCTACTTACCTAGTCCTATCCCTAGATCTCCAAAAGAAAACAACTAGTTTAGTGTGTGCCCTTCCTTGCATTCCAGTTCTCATAATTTTGTATATAAATATGTGCATCCACAATCAATTTGTGGAATTGATGCATGTATATTATTAACTTATGTAATATTCTGAACATGTATAAGAATAGAATAGTGTAATGAAAATCTAAAAATCCATCACAGCTTCAGCAATTATCAACTCAGGACCAATCTTATTTCATCTTATCCCCAGTTACCCCCTAAATCCTCTCAAAGATTTTGAAGCACGTCTCAGTAATATCATTTTGTTGGTATATATTTCATTATGTATTTCTAAATGATGATTTTTTAAAGCACACAATCATGCCACAATGATTACAACTAAAGATTTAAAAATATTTCATTATTATAAAAAATCCAGTATTACTTTCCTTCAATTGTCTCCTGATGTTTATTGTGCAGTTTGTTAGAATCAAGAACCATGTAAGGCCTATTGTTTGAAGTGGCTGCTATGTCTCTTAGGTATCTTTAGTTATAGGTCTTACCCCAATTATTTTGTAGCCATTTATATGTTCAAGAAACCTTGTCATTTATTCTGTAGTTTTTTCAGTTGGGAATTTGCAGACTTTATTCACGTAGAGACTAACTTGTGTCTATGTCCCTCTATTTCTTGACCAAAGACGATTACATCTAGAGTCTTGATCGCATTCAAGTTCTATATTTTTGGCAAGACTTCCTCATAGGTGACATTATGCTTCCTCAGGAGATACTTGATGCCTAGTTGTCACTTTATGTTGATTAGTAGTAATTGTTGGTCGCTGCCTATATACATTCTTTCTTTCTTTCCCTTCCTCTTTTATTTTTTTGAGATGGAGTTTCACTCTTGCTGCCCAGGCTGGAGTGCAGTGGTGTAATCTCAGCTCACTGCAACCTCTGCCTCCCGGGTTCAAGAGATTCTCCTGACTCAGCCTCCCAAATAGCTGGGATTACAAGTGCCCGCCACCACACCCAGCTAATTTTTGTATTTTTAGTAGAGACGGGGGTTCACCATGTTGGCCAGGCTTGTCTGGAACTCCTGACCTCAGGTGATCCACCCGCCTTGGCCTTCCAGAGTGCTGGGATTATAGGCGTGAGCCACTGTGCCCAGCCCATTATTTCTTTAAGAGTTATAAAATGGTATGATTCTAACTTCCTACTTTCTTTCTGGACTAGGCATGTGTAATTGTTAAGTGTTTGATGCCGTATTTTAGATATTCTTCTGTATTTTGTTTTTGTTTCTCTTTCCCTGCTTATAAATATTTAATGAGTTTCTTGTAACTTTTGTATGGTTTTCCATCCTGAAACTTTTTGACCATTTGTTGATAGAAACAAAACTGCAGAACACTTCCTTGTATTTATCTCTTGGTGCCCATGAGTCAGAGCGTCTCCAGTTGTATGTTTAAGTCATATGTTAGGTTTACTTTCAACATTACTTGGTGTTGCCAAGTATTTCTCCATTTTCCCCAAGTCCTTGTCAGTACCTAATGTCAGATTTCTTTTTGCCAACCATTTGTGTAAAAACCATAATCTTGTTATTTTAAATTTTATTTTCACTTTACCCAGTACATTTTGTATGTTTACTGGCCATTCAGATATTGTCTTTTACAAATTGCTTTTTAATGCACCTTAACCATTTTGCCATTGGTATTTTATCTTTTCCATAGCGATTTCTAGAGTTCCTCTGTATATCTAGAGAACCTAAATGATTTAAAGGGTGTAGACATTTCCTTTTCACCTTTTTCTTTAAACATATTTATTTTTCCTTTTGCTGATGAAAGAAAATATTGTAGCCAATTTGTCACAAATGCAGGTGGCTTGTGGACCCTCAAACTTGTGACTGGTGTTTGAAGTAGAGTCTTGTTGGGGACTATGCCCTTAAATCGTGGAGTCTACACCAACTCTGGATAGTTAGTGCCAGTATTACATTGCAGTACTGTTAACAACCATTTTCAAAAACTTTTTGGCCATACCTATTAAAGTTTATCCTATAAATATTCTATAACCTAGAAATGTAATTCCTAATTATGTATCTCAGATAAATGACTACTATATCCAACAAATCACATTCCTAGAATTGTTTTTAATAGCTTATTCCTAATAGATTAACATGGAAAGCAACCCAACTATTCAACAGTAGAACTGGCAAAAATTAGGATATGGTCATATAATGGAATACTATATAGCAACAAAAATGATCGAAATAGAAACACAATGTTGAATGAAAGAAGCTAGACACAAAAGAATGCATACTGTATACTTACATTTTTATGAAGTGCAAAAGCAGGTAAAAATAGTATCTGGTGATATCTCATAACTGACTTGCCAAGTACAGGACTGAGAGACTTGATTGCTGAAAATGTTCCATCTCTTTATTGGGATGGTGTAAACATGAGGGTATGCATTTTAAAAAAAAACCTGCAAAGGATACACTTCTATGTATGTACTTTTTGTATGTAAGTTATTTGTCCATTTAAAAAGTTAAAGAAAAAGGACAAAAATGGAATTTCTCAAATGGAAAAATTTTGTGGGAGTGAGATTTTAAGGAATTTTTAGTATTTTTTAACGTATGAATATGAGTAATATAAAAACATTTTACTAATTCAAAGTCAACGTAATAAATACATCAGGATCTCCACTCAGTGTCACTTCATACTGGAGAGTCACAAATGTTCATATTTTAATATGATGAATATTACAAGGCTTGATTATGGTGCCTGAGAGACTCACAGGGCTATGGTGGAAGGCTTGTGTTAGCAAGTCTCCCACTTACTAGTTATGTGATATTGGACAAAGGGCCATAAAAGCTCCTCAGTAACTTAGGATAAAAATTCTATGACCATCAAACACACAGAAAGCGCCTGTAAGTGTAACCTTTAAAGTTACTGTCACTGGACATTATTACATACAAATACCAGCTGAAAAAGACAACCTTTTTATTTCTGGACTTCTAAACTTCCTGGCATTTGAGTTATTATTCTTTGATTTAAAAAACAGTGAAATTGTGAAAGCCACAGTAATAATAGGAACACAGAGAGAAGAGGTCTCTTAGAGCAGGAACTGTAAACTCAGGGTTAAGCTTCATCCTCTCTGAAAATACAACAGTCCTAGAGAAGGGAACCTTGAGCTGCGGCTGCTGTACTTGAAGCATGTCCCCTGTATGCTCATTTAGAAATCAATTTAGCAGAATCCCCAGAGGGGAGGTGAGGGAAAACCTAGGCCTTAAATAGAAATGCAAAGGTTCTTCAGCCTGAAATGAAGAAAAACATACTCATTTGGCTTTAAATAAGGCCATGGGCTGAGTTTGAAATTGAATTTTAGCCTAGAGTTTGGGTAAGCGTGTCAATAGCTAGTGTATCATTCTTCACTTTTGTTTGTTTGGGTAGTTGATTAATAGATTTAGAAAATTCTAGCTTTCAAAATATCACAATTTAGAAATCGAATAAATATATCCTAAAATACCATGCAGATTTTACCATTTCTTTTGTTTTTAATTCAGTGCTGCACAGGTTAGGTGAAATATATCTGAAGTTTATATGTATTACATTCTTTGCTTGGTGTCTACTATTGTATTGAAAGCTTGGCATTTTACTTATATTTTAAAAATAATTTTCTCAGATCACTATTTTCTAAAACATATGCATTGAACAATGATGGTAAATTAAAAACAAAAACAAAAACCTTGGTTATATTAAGTTAGAAATCATGCATTTAAAACATATTTTTCTTGTACAACATCTCAGAGATTGTAATATTCTGTTGTGTGCTGTTAATGTCTAGGCTGTAGTACCTCGACTTTATACACCTTATCTGACCCAAGAACCCCTTTTTTTCCTGCCTGCCACAAATATTGGCATTGCTTGAGGCAGATTCTGTAGAAAAATTCCTGACAATAACGTGCATACACAAAATAAGATGTTACTGTTTTGACAGATGAGACCCATTGGTTCCTGGAGAGAAAAACAACATACATGACTTTCTTTTTATATAAAACATGTGATTATAATAGTAAATAAAGATAAGTTTAGACAAAATGATCAAACTACCTGTGTGTGTGTCCCCTGATTTGATAGTAGAGGCTACTTTTAGTTATACAGCATGTGGTATCATTTAATTAACTATTTATAACAGACCTGGTTATTATTTAGACTTTGCCCTTTCATAATTCCTCATTGTAAATGGTTGTAGATATATATGTGTGAATATGATTTATTGTTATTAAGATATTAAAATACTTTGTTGTACTAGATTTCTAAAAGGATAAAAGATAATTACTTTTGATGGTGTATCTATAGTTTGTGAAATCCATTTTAAAAGGTAATTCAGTTTTTTTTAAGTATTCTGGGAAATAAAATTCTCTGCAGAATATACCACTTTGCATTTTGAAATCTGATTTTATAGCCACAGTGATCAGAACATCATTAAATTCAAACAAAGTAACTTAATCTAAAGACTATATTACATTTGCATGAAGTGACTAGTCCCAAAATACCTCCTCTACAAATTTGGATTGAATGTGGTCACTGCCTCCCCAGTGTTACTAAAAAAAACCCCTAATAATACCCTGATCACCAAAATACGATAAAAACTCAGCAGTATGTATTTTCAGAGAGCATCTCTGATATACATACACAGTTCATTTTTATTTCAAAGTATCATTATAAGGAGACTTCAATATTCCTTAATGGGTTATAGGCATAATTCACCTTATCCCCTGATAGAAACACACCGCATTCGTGCACAGAATGTACACAACAGAACATGGTAAGGCATCTACCTGTAAGTCAATGACCTCTTTCTGCTTTTAATTTTTCCGTCAGCTGGTGGCTGAAGGGAATATTACCCTTCAGTGTTCTCTGTGGTTGTTTTTATAGATGTGATAGAAGAATGATCCTAGAGAGCAGAATGAGGGCTATTGAAGCAGCGCAGATTCACACATTTGTGTGGCCCTTGGCTTTCTCAAGCTCTGTGCATTGTTAATTTTGGTTCTGGGGAAATAAGATTGAGGAAGGTTTAGAAGCTTAGCTGGGGTGAGGACTTGGCAGTATATGTAGAGAAGAATCCTATACTATGTCCTGTGGCCCTTCATACCACTATTCTACAGCAGGCCCAACCTAAGGAAGAGATTTCCTTAGGTTGTAATTTTAAATTAAGTTTTAGATGTTTGGATTAAGACACTTAACTGATTTTAGGAATGATCTTAGGTTGCATATTCAGACTTGAAAAGATCAAAAAATGTACTGAAAATAATGAAATGTTCATTATGGCAAATGGATAAATACATGTAGTGCATCCTTACAAAGGAATACTACTGAGCAATAAAAAGGAACAAGCTGCTGATACATGTAACAACATGGATGAATCTGAACACCACTGTATTGAATGATAGATTCCAGACACAAATGACCACATACTCTATGATAATATTTATATGAAATGGCAAAATACAGAGACAGAAATGGAAAAATACATAGAAAGCAGGCCAGTGGTTTCAGGGTCTGGGAGGAGGAGGCAGAGAATGACCACAGAGGGGTAAAAGGGAACTTGTCCAGATAGTGGAAAAGGTCTGTGTGAAAATTATCCTCACTCTATGCATTTGTCACATTTCACTTGTACACTTAATACTGGTGATTTTTATTATATGTAAATTATACAATACCTAAATAAAATCAGATAAAAAGAAAATATTATAGAATTCAGTAGTAAAGGAGAGAGGTGATCCTGTAATTTGTTTTTTGAGACAGAGTCTCACTCTGTCACCCAGGCTGGAATGGAGTGGCATGATCTCAGCTCACTGCAATCCGGGTTCAAGTGATTCTCCTGCCTCAGCCTCCCGAATACCTGGGATTACAGGCACCTGCCACCATGCCTGGCTAATTTTTTTGTGTTTTGTTAGCAAAGACAAGGTTTCACCATGCTGGCCAGGCTGGTCTCGAACTCCTGACCTCAAGTGATCCGCCCACCTCAGCCTCCCAAAGTTCTGGGATTACAGGCATGAGCTATCGTGCCCGGCCTATAATTTGTTAATACCTAAAAGTGACCAGAAAAATAATGAGGAGAGGCTGAGCTTCATCCAGAATTTGGGCAAGGGTTAATGTTAGATAATAAATTTAAAGGGAAGGTGGAAAAGAAAAATGATTACACCCATGAGTTCTCCTTTATCACTGTAACCACGTAATATGTAAATCACCTAGCCCAGTGATTAGCCTACGGAAAGCTTTATAATAAATGCTAACTGCTACTATTTTTATTGTTGTTACTATTATTATTCAAAACCGTATGTTAACAGTACCTACACAACCTAATAGGAGTTGTGAATACAAAGAAGTCAGAAACTTTCTCCTTCCTTCCAGTGAAGAGAGCCTGTGAATTAACTGATTCCAGTGATTTGAGAAACACAAAAGGAGATGAAATTGATCAATGGCTTGTTTAGGGGAATTAATGAACTATAGCATGTCACAGAAGGTGAATATTAGACAGTCATTTCTGACACATTCTGAGCACTTCTGAGTGTATCAAATAATTTCTGATCTATCTCAATCTATTATGAAGACTCTTATAAGTCCTTTTATCTCATCGTGAAAAACGGGAAATGTGCCAACAATGAGTATAGTGTTTGAGGCTGATATTAACCTTGATCTTCACATGTGCTACAACACAGAACATATAATAGCCAGCATCTATTTAATGTGCCCACACTGACTATCCTAAGTAAATTTCATGAATTATCACATTTAAGCTTCATCACAACTTTAATAGACATGAATAGTGAAAGAAGTTACATGGAAGAATTAAGATTAAGGGCTGGTTGTGGTGGCTCAAGCCTGTACTCCCAGATACTTGGGAGGCTCAAGTGGGAGGACCGCTTGAACCCAAGAGTTTGAGCCTACAGTGAGCTATGATCTCACCACTGCACTCCAGCCAGAGCAACCACAGGACAAAGCCTGGAAAAGGGACGTTAAACTTTATCAGAGCTGGATTGCTGACATTATGTTTTTGTTGTTGTTTGCCCTGTCCTGGAAATAGAATGGAGGGAGATAACTGGTATCTGTCCCCAAATCTCTTGGCACCCCCCAATAAGTCCATACTAGATGGTCAACAAGTGATTGCTGAATGACTTAATTAACATCTCTATATATTTCAATTATTGGAAAGCAGGATTTGTATATTATATTCTTAGAGTCTAAAAGATAGCAAACATAGCATAAGGTTGATGTTGGATAATGGTGTATAATTTATTTTCATGGCTTCCCAGCTGACCAGTCTATTTTGAAGTCCATTTTGGGGAAATGGTATAGACGTACTTCTGTGTTAGATTGCTGGCATTAGCAATAACTTGAATTTTGATAAATCTTTAATTATATTTAAGGGTTATTAAGCTGAGACAATTGTCACTTTTAAATGAGAAAAACAGTTAGTATGCAGACTCTAATGGGTAAATTTATCATTTCCTTATCATACTGAGCTTTGGGCTTAATGTTATCTATTTTCCAAGAAAGTAAAAATGTTGTTTCTTAGAATAAAAAGGTTCTTTATAATGTGAGCAGTAGAATGAAGCTGTACAGATTGGTTCTTTAATGAAATAGGCAAAATTCCAATGGAACTGACAAGCTTTATTTCTATTTGTTGTATTTCTTTTTTCTCATTACAGATGGACCCGATTCAGAAAGCTGTAATAAACCATACATTCGGGGTTCCTCTTCCCCATCGAAGAAAGCAAATCATATCATGCAACATTTGCCAGTTGAGATTTAATTCTGATGTAAGTTTTTCATTTAGTATTCAATAAAAAAAATACATTTTGCTGTTCTAATCTTGCAGGAGAAAAGATTTCTTAGACATTTTCTCCAGTAACTGAGCATGTCAAAATTCAAAGATAACATTTTAACTCATTATGTGCTTTAATTTTGGAGTTTATTATGTTATGTTTGGTTGTTTACTACAGAAAATTCACATGTAAACAAGCTTATATACTTGCAGTTTAACTTTTTTTTTTTTTTTTTTTTTTTTTAAGTCTTTTGGGAATACTACGTGTAGATAATACACTTTGCCTTTGGGAACAGTAAAACTTTGGACCATGGAACTTTTAATAGGTTACACTCTGAAATAAGATAGGTACCAAATCGTATTTTAAGATCAAGATTTTGAGTTTATAAACTCTTTTTGCCTGGAATGGAGGCCTCAAATTCCGTATTACCACTATGTCCTTAATTATATTTGTGCTAGAGCACTCAAGTTGTCCTAGGAGTATTGGTATTTTAACAGGGGGTCCTACAGACCTAGAACCATTCAAGCCCCAAAAGACTTCAGTGGAGAACATGTAGGAAGGAAACATTTGTGGACCTGACTGGTGCTTCACAAGTTATTCAGGGAGTTATTCACACCTTTTCTACCATTTCTAAGGACTAGGGTGGACTCTGGATCCATCCCAGTGATATTAATTTTGATCTGTGGCCAATGGGAAAAAAAAATGTATGTCTTCTTTTCCTTGCTAAACCTGCTTAGATATGGAGTTAAATCCTGAGAGTTCCAGAAGAGAAAGGCAGCGGTGGTTTAGAAGGAATAGGAAATGGAAAGCATTCACACTCTAGGCAAACAGAAGGCTCCATCCTATCGAGGTACCATTTTCTCATCGTAAGTTGATACACTGTGTGGAGATGACCAAACAGATCTGAATTTCGGAGAATGTTAAGCCTTCCAGTATTTAACCTCTCCAGTCAAGTAAGACTCTTAGATGCTCTGGTGATGAAGATAGGATGCAAGATCATTGAGTATAGGAAATAGATGAGGCATAAACAAAATAGTTTATTCCTCTTTGAAGAGAACATTACATTTTATTTTGCTTTTGTCTTAAGAACTCATACTTACTAACGCAATCATCCGGTAATTTTATAATATCCATTGACTTTAAAAAGAGAAGAGTGGATTGCCTGCATAACACCTTAGTCCATTTGGCCAGCTAAAACAAAGTACCATAAACTGAGTAGATTATAAACAACAGAAATTTATTTCTCACAGTTCCGGAGGCTGAGAAGTCCAAGATCAAGGTGCTGACAAATTCACTGTCTGGTAAGGGCCTGCTTTCTGGTTCCCAGATGGCATATTTTCACTGTATTTTCACATGGTGGAAGGGATAAAGGAGCTCCCTTGAAACTATTTTATAACGGCACCAATCTCATTAATAAGGGGCTCTGCCCTCATGACTTAATCATCTCCCAAAAGGTTCTACCTGCTACTATCATCAACTTTGGGGTCAGAATCTCAACATATGAATTTTCCAGGTATACAAATAATCAGACCATACCAGCACTTAAGTGGTATTTGCTGCTAAAAACCAAAAAGAATATACCAAACATATAATACTTTATGTGAAGGGATTTTTTGTTTTTTAATGCTGAGCACTTTGATTTGATTGATAGAACTTTACCATAAGAATTGATTACCAATAAAGTATTCTCAAGTGATGACTGTAATCATCTCTTCAAGCTGTTGTAAAAAAGAGTCCTCTTAACACATAAACAGGAGTTCTAAACTCAGTAGCTTCAACTTTGATCATTTTTAACACTCAGCAAACAATTATATAGTTTTATAATGATTATTTTAAGTGGCTTCTTTTTAGTTCCTCTTTTCCCAAATTGTATTTATATTTCACTTCGAAACCAATCAAATGATTTAAAGTCTCCCAGGAGCCATGTTGTCAGCTTCTTATATTTAATGAGACTACTTAAAATATCTCCTCCTGCCTATGATTTCACTGTCAATATTCTCTTTATTAAGAACACTTCTTTTAAACTAGGAATTAGAAAGAAATTTCAAGGCCACTGAACCCAATCTCCTACTAATTGCAAGAATTTCACCTCTTACATCCAGGCAAGGTCTTTTGCTTGATTATTCCCAGTGATGAGTCGCTTACCATTTCCAGACAGTGGTTCTATTTTAGGAGTGTTTCTAATTCTGTAGATTTATGTCAAATTCATGACTGGACACTTTAGAAATACTGTCAGATATGCTTTAGAAAACACATACACATTTTTATATATAATTTTTAACAATATAAATTGATATGACATAACACATGGAATATGAACATATTTTTCAAAAATGTACTCTTATTTCCGTGGTGAGAGAGTAGCAATTTATTTTGTTACTGAAGTTTCAAAGTAGAATGGGCATCAATATGTATTTATTAGGGACAACTGGCTTCTCATTCTCACAACTTTGCTGTCAGGTCTGTCTGGCATGTTGTAAAAGGAACATGGCCAAGGTATTTGGAGATACAGACTAATCACTTTGGGTCATAATTAAACAACTGCAGTCTTGACCATTTACCAGATGATTACTGTATTTGTCTTCTATTGCTGCTAAAATAAATTACCACAAACTCAGTGGCCTGAAACAACACAAATATGCAGGCATGTCTCAGCTCACTTTGTGTCTCTGCATCACATTTTGGTTCTTCTTTCAATATTTCAAACTTTTCTATTTTTACTATATCTGTTATGGTGATCTGTGACCTTTGATGTTACTATTGTGATTGTTTTGGGGCACTGTGAATTCCACCCATATAAGATGGTAAATTTAATTGATAAGCGTTGTGTATGTTCTGATTGCTCCACCATCTGGACATTCCCCAATCTCCCACCCTCTCTTTGGACCTTCCCATTTCCTGAGACACAACACTGAAACTAGGCCAATTTAAAACCCTACAATGGCCGGTTGCTGGCAAGCTGGCCGAATAGAAACAGCTCCAGTCTGCAGCTCCCAGTGAGATCAACATAGAAGGCAGGCGATTTCTGCATTTCCAACTGAAGTACCGATTCATCTCATTGGGACTGGTTGGACAGTGGGTGCTGCCCATGGAGGGCGAGCAGAAGCATGGTGGGGTGTTGCCTTACCTGGGAAGCGCAAGGGGTTGGGGAGCTCCCTCTCCTAGCCAAGGGAAGCTGTAAGGGACTGCGCCATGAGGAATTGTGCACTACGGCCCAGATACTGTGCTTTTCCTATGGTCTTCGCAACCCGCAGACCAGGATATTCCCTATGGTGCCTACACCACCAGGGCCCTAAGTTTCCAGCACAAAACTGAGCAGCTGTTTGGGCAGACACCAAGCTAAGTGCAGGAGTTTTTTTTTTTTTTCATACCCCAGTGGCTTCTGGAACACCAGCAAGACAGAACCATTCGCTCCCCTGGAAAGGGGCTGAAGCCAGGGAACCAAGTGGTCTGGCTCGGGGGTCCCACCCCCCCAGAGCCCAGCAAGCTAAGATCCACGAGCTTGAAATTCACGCTGTCAGCATGGCAGTCCAAGGTCAATCTGGGATGCTCCAGCTTGGTTGGGGGAGGGGTGTCCGCCACTGCTGAAGCTTGAGCAGGCGGTATACACTCACAGTGTAAACAAAGCTGCCAGGAAGATCCAACTGAGAGGAGCCCACTGAAGCTCAGCAAGGCCCCTGTGGCCAGACTGCCTCTCTAGATTCCTCCTCCCTGGGCAGGGCATCTCTGAAAAACAAGGCAGCAGCCCCAGTCAGGGGCTTATAGATAAAACCCCCAACTCCCTGGGACAGAGCACCTGGGGAAAGAGGAAGCTATAGGCGCAGCTTCAGCAGATGTAAATGTTCCCTGTCTGATGACTCTGAAGAGAGCAGCAGATCTCCCAGCACAGAGTTCGTGCTCTGCTAAGGGTTAGACTGCCTCCTCAAGTGGGTCCCTGACCCCCATGTCTCCTGATTGGGAGACACCTCCCAGTAGAGGCCAACAGGCACCTCATACAGGAGAGCTCTCGCTGGCATCTGGAGGGTACCCCTCTGGGACAAAGCTTCCAGAGGAAGGAACAGGCACCAATCTTTGCTGTTCTGCAGCCTCTGCTGGTGATATCCAGGCAAACAGGGTCTGGAGTGGACCTCCAGCAAACCTGCAGCAGAGCGGCCTATTAGAAGAAAAACAGAAACGAATAGCATCAACATCAACAAAAAGGATGTCCACTGAGAGACCCCTTCGGAAGGTCACCTACATCAAAGACCAAAGGTAGATGAATCCATGAAGATGGGGAGAAACCAGCACAAAAAGGCTGAAAATTCCAAAAACCAGAACGCCTCTTCTCCTCCAAAGTATCACAAGTCCTTGCCAGCAAGAGAACAAAACAGGGTGGAGAATGAGTTTGACGAATTGACAGAAGTAGGCTTCAGAAGGTGGTTAATAACAAACTCCTCTGAGCCAAAGAAACATGTTCTAACGCAATGCAAGGAAGCTAAGAACCTTGAAAACAGGTTAGATAAATTGCTAACTAGAATAACCAGTTTAGAGAAGAACATAAATGACCTGATGGAGCTGAAAAACACAGCACGAGATCTTCGTGAGGCATACACAAGTATCAATACCCGAATTGATCAAGCAGAAGAAAGGATATCACAGCTTGAAGATCAACTTAATGAAATACAGCGCGAAGACAAGATTAGAGAAAAAAGAATGAAAAGAAACAAAGAAACAATTTCAAAGCCTCCAAGAAATATGGGAATATGTGAAAAGACGAAACCTACGTTTGGTTGGTGTACCTCAAAGTCACAGGGAGAATGGAACCAAGTTCGAAAACACTCTTCAGGATATTACTCAGGAGAACTTCCCCAACCTAGCAAAAGACAGGCCAACATTGAAATTCAGGAAATACAGAGAGCACCACAAAGATACTCCTCGAGAAGAGCAACCCCAAGACACATAATCATCAGATTCACCAAGGTTGAAATGAAGGAAAAAATGTGAAGGGCACACAGGGAGGAAGGTCGGGTTACCCACAAACGCAAGCCCATCAGACTAACCATGGATCTCTCTGCAGAAACCCTACAAGCCAGAAGCGAGTGGGGGTCAATATTCAACATTCTTAAAGAAAAGAATGTTCAACCCAGAATTTCCTGTCCAGGCAAACGAAGCTTCTTAAGTGAAGGAGAAATAAAATCCTTTAGAGACAAGCAAAAGAGATTTTGTCACCACCCGGCCTGCCTTGCAAGAGCTCCTGAAGAAAGCACTAAATATGGAAAGGTAAAACCGGTACCAGCCACTGCAAAAACACACCAAATTGTAAAGACCATCGACACTATGAGGAAACTGCATCAACTAAGACAAAATAACCAACTAGCATCACAATGAAAGTATCAAATTCACACATAACAATATTAACCTTAAATGTAAAAGGACTAGATGCCCCAATTAAAAGACACAGACTGGCAAATTGGATAAAGAGGCAAGAACCATCAGTGTGCTGTATTCAGGAGACTCTCATGTGTAAAAACACGCATAGGCTCAAATTAAAGGGTAGGAGGAATATTTAATAAGCAAATGGACAGCAAAAAAAAAAAAAAAAAAAGCAGGGGTTGCAATCCTAGTATCTGATAAAACAGACTTTAAACCAACAAAGATCAAACAACAAAGAAGGACATTACATAATGGCAAAGGGATCAATGCAACGAAAAGAGCTAACTATCCTAAATACATATGCTAACTATCTGAAATATATATACACCCAATAAAGGAGCATCCAGATTCATAAAGCAAGTTCTCAGACACCTACAAAGAGACTTAAATTCCCACACAATAATAGTGGGAGACTTTTACACTGCACTATCAATATTAGATCAATGAGACAGAAAATTAACAAAGATATTCAGAAGTCAGCTCTGGGCCAAGTGGGTCTAATAGACATCTACAGAACTCTCCACCCCAAATCAACAGAATATACATTCTTCTCAGCAACTCATTGCTCTTATTCTAAAATTGATCACATAATTGGAAGTAAAACACAACTCAGCAAATGGAAAAGAATGGAAATCATAACATTCTCTCGGACCACAGTGCAATTAAATTGGAAGTCAGGATTAAGAAACTGACTCAAAACTGCACAATGACATGGAAACTGAAAAACCTGCTCCTGAATGACTACTAGGTGAATAACGAGATGAAGGCAGAAACAAATAAATTCTTTGAAACCAATGAGAAAAAAGACACAATGTACCAGAATCTCTGGGACACATTCAAAGCAGCATGTAGAGGGAAATTTATAGCACTAGATGCCCACAAGAGAAAGCAAGAAAAATCTAAAATCGACACCCTAACATCACAATTAAAAGAACTAGAGAAGCAAGAGCAAACAAATTAAAAGCTAGCAGAAGATGAGAAATAACTAAGATCAGACCAGAACTGAAGGAGATGGAGACATGAAAAACCCTTCAAAAAAAAAAAAAAATCAATGAATCCAGGAGCTGATTTTTTTAAAAGATCAGCAAAATAGACTGCTAGCCAGACTAATAAAGAAAAGGGAGAAGAATCAAATAGACATAATAAAAAATGATAAAGGGGTAACACCACTGATCCCACAGAAATACAAACTACCATCAGAGAATACTATAAACACCTCTATGCAAATAAACTAGAAAATCTAGAAGAAATGGATACGTTCCTGGACCCATACACCCTCCCAAGTCTAAACCAGGAAGAAGTCAAATCCCAATAACAAGTTCTGAAATTGAGGCAGTAATTAATAGCTTACCAACCAAAAAAATTCCAGGACCAGATGGATTCACAGCCGAATTCTACCAGAGGTACAAAGAAGAGGTGGTACCATTCCTTCTGAAACTATTCCAAGCAACAGAAAAAGAGGGAATCCTCCCTAACTTATTTTATGAGGCCAGCATCATCATGATACTAAAACCTGGCAGAGACACAACAAAAAAATAAAATTTCAGGCCAATATCCCCGATGAACATCAATGCGAAAATCCTCAATAAAATACTGGCAAAACTAATCCAGCAACACATCAAAAAGTTTATCCACCATGATCAAGTCGGCTTCATCCCTGGGATGCAAGCCTGGTTCAACATATGCAAATCAATATACGTAATCTATCACATAAACAGAACCAATGACAAAAACCACATGATTATCTCAACAGATGCAGAAAAAGCCTTCAACAAAATTCAAAACCCCTTCATGCTGAAAACTCTCAATAAATTAGGTATTGACGGAACCTACCTTGAAATAATAAGAGCTATTATGACAAACCCACAGCCAATATCATACTGAATGAGCAAAAACTGGAAGCATTCCCTTTGAAAACTAGCACAAGACAAGGATGCCCTCTCTCACCACTCCTATTCAACACAGTATCAGAAGTTCTGGCCAGGAGATCAGGCAAGAGAAAGAAATAAAGGGTATTCAAAAAGGAAAAGAGGAAGTCAAATTGTCTGTTTGCAGATGACATGATTGTATATTTAGAAAACCCGATTGTCTCAGCCCAAAATCTCCTTACACTGATAAAAACTTCAGCAAAGTCTCAGGAGACAAAATCAATGTGCCAAAATCACAAGCATTCCTATACACCAATAACAGACATAGGGCCAAATCATAAGTGAACTCCTATTCACAATTGCTACAAAGAGAATAAAATACCTAGGAATACAACTTACATGGGATGTGAAGGACCTTTTCAAGGATAACTACAAACCACTGCTCAAGGAAATAAGAGAGGAAACAAATGGAAAAACATTCCATGCTCACGGATAGGAAGAATCGATATCGTGAAAATGGCCATACTGCCCAAAGTAACTTATAGATTTGATGCTATCCCCATCAAGCTACCATTGACTCTCTTCACAGAATTAGCCAAGACAATCCTAAGCAAACAGAACAAAGCTGGGGGTTATCATGCTACCTGGCTTCTAACTATACTACAAGGATACAGTAACCAAAACAGCATGGTATTGGTACCAAAACAGATATATAGACCAATGGAAGAGAACAGAAGCCTCAGAAATAATACCACGCATCTACAACCATTTGATCTTTGACAAACCCGACAAAAATAAGCAATGGGGAAAGGATTCCCTATTTAATAAATGGTGTTGAGAAAACTGGCTGACCATATGCAGAAAACTGAAATTGGCCCTCTTCCTTACTCCTTATACAAAAATTAACTCACAATGGATTAAAGACTTAAATGTAAGACCTAAAACCATGAAAACTCTAGAAGAAAACCTAGGCAAATACCTTTCAGGACATAAGCATGGGCAAAGACTTCATGACTAAAACACCAAAAGCAATGGCAACAAAAGCCAAAATTGACAAATGGGATCTAATTAAGCTAAAGAACTTCTGCACAGCAAAAGAAACTATCATCAGAGTGAACAGGCAACCTACAGAATGGGAGAAAATTTTTGCAATCTATCCATCTGATAAAGGGCTAATATCCAGAATCTACAAAGAACTTAAATTTAACAAAAACAAAAAAAAAACCATCAAAAAGTGGGCAAAGTATATGAACAGACAATTCTTAAGACATTTATGCAGCCAACAAACATGAAAAAAAGCTCATCACCACTGGTCACTAGAGAAATGCAAATCAAAACCACAATGAGATACCACCTCACACCAGTTAGAATGGCAATCATTAAAAAGTCAGGAAATGATAGATGCTGGAGAGGATGTGGAGAAATAGGAATGCTTTTACACTGTTGGTGCAAGTGTAAATTACTTCAACCATTGTGAAGACAGTGTGGTGATTCCTCAAAGATCCAGAACCAGAAATACCATATGACCTAGCAATCTTATTACTGGGTATATACCCCAAGGATTATAAATCATTCTACTATAAAGACACAAGCACACATATGTTTATTGCGGCACTATTCACAATAGCAAAGACTTGGAACCAAACCAAACGCCCATCAATGATAGACTGGTTAAAGAAAATGTGGCACATATACACCATGGAATACTATGCGGCCATAAAAAAGGATGAGTTCATGTCCTTTGCAGGGACATGGATGAAGCTAGAAACCATCGTTCTCAGCAAATTAACACAAGAACAGAAAACCAAACACCGCATGTTCTCACTCATAAGTGGGAGTTGAACAATGAGAACACATGGACACAAGGAGGGGAACATCACACACCGGGGCCTGTCAGTGGGTGGAGGGCTAGGGGAGGGATAGCATTAGGAGATACACCTAATGTGGATGACAGGTTGATGAGTGCAGCAAACCACCATAGCACATGTATACCTATGTAACAAACCTGCACATTCTGCACATGTACCCCAGAACTTAAAGTATTAAAAAAAAAAAAAAAAACTACAATTGCCTGTATGTGTTCAAGTGAAAGAAAGAGTCATACATCTTTTCATTTGTATCAAAAACCAGAAATGATTAAGCTTAGTGAGGAAAACATGTCAAAAGAAGAGTTACGCTGAAAGGCCTCTTGTGCCAAATGGTTAGCTAAGTTGTGACTGTAAAATAAAAGTTCTTGAAGGTAATTAGATGTACTACTCTAGTAAACACATGAATGATATGAAAGCAAAAGAGCCTTATGTTTGATATGGAGAAAGTGCTAGTGGTTTGGATAGAAAATCAAACCAGCCATACCATTTCCTTAAATCAGAGCCTAATCCAGAGGAAGGCCCTAACTCTCTTCAATTCTATGAAGGCTAAGAGACGTGAGAAAAAATGTCTGAAGCTGGAAGTGGTTGGTTCACGAGGTTTAAAGAAAGCAGTCCTCTCCGTAACATAAACTTGCATGGTGAAGCTGCAAGTGCTGATGTAGGAGCTGCAGCAAGTGATCCAGAAGATCCAGTTAAGGCCGGTGATAAAGATGGCTACACTACACAACAGATTTTAAGTGTAAACCAAAGAGCATTCTATTGGAAGATTATGCTATCTAGGACTTACCTAGCTAGAGAGAGAAGGCTTTAACGCTTCAAAGGGCAGGCTTACTCTCTTGGTAGGAGCCAATGAAGTTAGTGTCTAAATTCAAGCTAGTGCTCACTGACTATTCCAAAAATCCTAGGGCCCTTCAGAATTTCACTAAATCAACTCTGCCTGTGGTCTACAAATGCAACAAGAAGGCTGGATGATAGTACATCTGTTTACATCGTGGTTTACTGAATATTTTAAGCCCGCTCTTGAGATTTATTACTCAGAAAAAAAGATTTCTTTCAAAATATTACTGTTCATTGACAATGTACCTCATCACCCGAGAGCTCTGATAGAGATGTTCAAGAAGATTCATGTTGTTTTTACGCCTAACACTACATTCACTGTGCAGCCCATGGATAAGGACGTAATTTTGACTTCCTACTCTTATTATTTAAGAAATATATTTTTAAGGCTATAGCTACCATAGATAGTGATTCCTCTGATGTATGTTGCCCAAATAAATTGAAAACCTTCTGGAAAAAATTCACCATTCTAGATGCCATTAAGAACATTTGTAATTCATGGGAGGAAGTCAAAATATCCACATTAACAGGAATTTAAAAGAAGTTTCTTCCAATCTTCATGGATGACTTTGAGTGTTTCAAAACTCCAGTGAAAGAAATAACTGTAGATATTGTGGAAATAGCAAAAGAAGTATAATTAAAAGTAGAGTTTGAAGATGTGATTGAATTGATGAAATCTCAGATAACCTCCTCCTTTCATGGAGGAGATGCTTCTTTTGAATGAGCTAAGGAAGTCGTTTCTTGAGATAGAATCTACTGCTGATGAAGATGCTGTGAACATTGCTGAAATGACAACAAAGAATTTAGAATATTATATAAACCTAATTGACAGAACAGTGGCAGACTTTGGGAGGATTGACTCCAATTTTGAAAGAAGTACTAGTGTGTATAAAATGCTATCAAACAGCATTTTATGCTGCAGAGAAATATTTTGTGAAAAGAGTTCTAGATGCAACAAAGTTCATTGTTGTCTTATTTTCAGAAATTGCCACAGCTATCTCAACCTGAAACCACCAACACTATGATCAGCCAATAGCTATCTACACTGAGCCAAGACCCTCCACCAGCAAAAACATTATGTCTGGCTGAAAGTTCATGCTGCTAGCATTTTTCAGCAATAGCATATTTTAAAATTAAAGTATATACATTGTATTTTTAGACACAATATTATTGCACAGTTAATAAAGTATGGTATAAACAACTTTTGTATGCATTGCAAAATGAGAAAATTCACATGACTAACATTACTGTGATACTTGCTTTACTGGGGTCATCTGGAACCAAATTGCAATATTTCTGAGATATGTCTATTACTTTACCATTCTGAAGGTGAGAAGTCTGAAATGGGTCTCAATAGGATAAAGTCAGGGTGTCTGCAAGGTTAATGTTCTTTCTACAGGCTCATGTTATTTCTGCAGGTTCCAGGGGAGAATCCAGTTTCTTGCTTTTTTCAGCTTCTAGAGGTTGCCTGCATTCCCTGACTTGTGACCCCATTTCATCTTCAAAAACAGCAAGGGCCAGACCCCATTTCATCTTCAAAAACAGCGAGGGCCAGCTCAGTTTCTCTCACGTGTAATCATTGTCTCACTCTTCTGCCTCCCTCTTCCACATCCACAGACCCTTGTGATCACAAAGGGCCAACCTGGATAATTCAGGATAATTTCCTTATTTTAAAGTCAGCTGATTAACAACTTTATTTTCATCTGCTAACCTAATTCCCCTTTGTCATGTAATGTAACATATTCATATTTTCCTGGGATTACGATTTAAACAGCATTAGGAAGCCATTATTCTGTCTACCACAGATATCGCCATTTTATCTGAATGTTTGACTTAGGTTTGAACTGAATTTCATGACCGTATCAGATAATAACTCATTGCAGTTTCTTTGGTCTATATAAGCTGACACATATGAATTAATTGCCCTTATACTTTCTATTGTTTTGAGCCTTGAATATCATTCACTGTTCAGTGCAAATTTTAAACATTGTTGTTTTATTTTTCAATAGAAGATCTAATGTTGAGTTTATAAATGACATACCAACCTTTAAACTATGTTTTATAAACCAAACATAATCATTGCAGAATTGAAATACAAGACTAGAAACTCTCTTAGAGTTTTAAGAAATGTCTTTGTATCATTATATGTGAATAAAATAAACTCATGTACCGGAAATGTTAAATTTGTTTACTTATTGACCAGCCATGTCCATAAGTACCAGTTTTACAAAATATTTAGACACTGAATGCCAAGATTGATTGGATTTATCAATTGATCCATATGTAAGAAAACTATCTCTATTTAAAGAATAACCAAAATCAAAATATACATACATATTAGATCATTTTAAACTCAAGAAAAGGCTTTCTAAGCCCAATGCAACAGCCCTTTTGCTGTTTCCAGGCAAATCTGGAATTTATCTTTCTGTTTCCATTTTTAAACCTAGAATCTTTCTAGAAAAATAACATTGTAATTCAGTTGTATGCTTGGTTGAATCCTCTATCACATAGGAAAGTAGTTTTGCCTTATGAACCTTTTTACATTTCAAAGCTTCTTCCCCTTCCAATGAAAATAATAGCTTGTAGTTCTTTTCATCTTTGTATCATGAAAATTCAATTTCCTTTCCCTCTAAACTTTTATTTATTTTGTTAACCCTTCCTATCATAAACTGTATCATTTGGTATTTTGCCATAACTCTTTCCTTTATGGTACAGTTCTTATTTTTGGCCCTGCAGATAACTTTTAAAATGTCATAAATTAATATTGCTTGCATTTTTAATCAGATTACCTTTTCCTGGTGTAGGTTTTTTCCTGACAAATCTCTTGACATTCATATGAAACACACATGGAGTTATGTGGAAACCTTCTAATTAAAGACTGAAGGGTTGTAATTTGTCCAATTATTTTATCAGCATCTTAAAATAAGCATAAATTACCACGTGACCTAGGCAAATTAGTAATGTGCCTTTGAAAGACATCAGGGCCAACAAGATGTAAGCTTATTAAGTGAAGTAGAGAATGGATACTCAATGATTCACTATAGAATGGGAAATAAGACCTCCAATTCCAAACTAAGGATATATAAGATTGTAGCATGTAAGTGTTATTACAGTTAAATTCCTAACAATAGAATTTCATAAAACTTTAGAGGTAGAAGAGACATACTCCTAATTTCACATGCAAAAGCTGAGATGTAGAGAGTATAGATCTGTACAAGGCCATGTGGTCATTAGCTGGCTAAGGACAATGTTCATGTCTCTGCTGTTTGTGCCTCATCTGGTCACGGGAGGGCAGCAAGTCCATTCTGAAGTTTCAATGGTTGTTACTACAGTGGCATGGAGGAAGATCTATGTGTTTCCTGCTTAGTCGGCCTGTCCTAGAGAGAAGACCTGAAGGTTTCTTTCCTTATGGAACAAACTGGAAGGAGTTACAGCTGCTATGGAAAGCCATTCAGCAGCTAGAACTCGCTCATAAGAACTCATGAGTTCTCTTACATGGTATTACTCATATTCAGACACATGCAACAATTCAAGCATAAACATGTCAAAAGTGTAAACAGAAATTCATATTATTGAACTATAATAAAGTAACAACATGTCCCTAATGATTCAGGACTGTCAAGCATTCATTACGTTGGGGAACTGTTTGATAAATCAGAAGGGAAGAAACCTCATGAGAGCATAACATTGCTTGGAGGCCTGATAGCCCTCCAAAAGGGGATCATTGGTATCATTACAATATATTGATATATTTTCTAATGGTATTATAAAATAGAGATCAGCTGGGAGTGGTGGCGCATGCCTGTAATCCCAGCACTTTGGGACGCGGGGGCAGGTGAATCATGAGGTCAGGAGTTCGAGACCAGCCTGACCAACATGGTGAAACTCTGTCTCTATTAAAAATGCAAAAATTAGTTGGGAATGGTGGCACGCGCTTGTAATCCCAGCTACTTAGGAGGCTGAGGCAGGAGAATCACTTGAACCTGGCAGGCAGAGGTTGCAGTAAGCCAAGATCATACCACTGCACTCCAGCCTGGGCAACAGAGTGAGACTCTGTCTAAAATATATATATATTTTTCTGCATTTTAGAACATAAAAATGTAGTAAAACTAAGCTGTGTGTCTGAATTTAATTCATATCTCTTAGTCTTAACGTCCATTACCAGTGTGTCAATATAATGATGATGTTGATAAGAGTATTTTTTCCTCCCTAGTGACCAAATTAGGCTTCCAGTGACCAAATTAGACAATTAAAATTTCTTAAAATCATGTCTTAATATATCTTAATACTTATCAGTATTATTCACAGGACTGATATTTAAAGGAAATGCTGTTTAGCTGTGGGAAAAACGAAAACCAATAATGGTTGTATTGGGGTCAACTATTCTTTTACTTCTTTACTTTCCAAATTTTCTTTATAAGCATGCTTGAATTTTATAAAAGAGAATTATTGCATCTATTATGTTTTTAAGCTGCATATTTTGTCTCAAATTATACATTTTGATGGTCCCTGGTGGTCTAGTGGTTAGGATTCAGCTCTCTCAAATTATAAATTCCATTTTGAGGGCCTCAGTTGCAATTTTCTAAAGATTTCCTTTTAAAAAATGCAGGGACAAATTGTCCCTGTCGAAACTGCATCTATTAAAAGCTATCAACCTCTTTAAGTATGTTGCTGCAGCTGCATCCCAAAGGATCTTCTGAGGGACACACTTACAAATTAAATTTTCAGGCAGCTTTGAAACATCTCTTTCATAAGAGAGTGTCCTGTGTTAGTCTCCAAGACTCGCAGAGTTATTTGAGCTTTGGCCTGAGCACCATGGCCTTCCCACTGGGTCCTTTTTCTTCTTCAAAAGCTGTCCTTTGACAGGGCCATTCAGCTTGTGCGAAAGAAGAGACACATCTGAGAACCTGATGAGTTTTAGTTGGGCTGTCAGGTCACTCCTATGTGAAAAGCTGGCTCTGGAGAGTGTGGTGATGGCCTACAGGTTGTCACTGTGTTTGAAACAAGTGACTGGGTGCTCTTTTTTGAAGGGCTTATACTGTGAGTTGACATTTGGGATACATTTTATCTCACAACCTCGCTAGTTCCTACCTCTCGAGTGGAACCCCCAGCTCTGACAGGAATTCTCAGATAACAAAACCTCAACAGAAGGACAGAGCCAAAAATATTGGGTTTAGCTGCTACGGATTTCAAGAGAAAATGAGCCAGCCAAGAGCACAGGAATCTACCTAAGACGTGTGCTTCTTTGGCAGGCTTTTAAAAATAAAACCCCAATATTAGGTCATTTCAGGACTCTTTGAATCAGGCTTTGATCCTCCAGAGTTTCATCTGGGGATGAAATGAGGAAGAGACTAAGAAAGGAGAAATCTTTATTAAAAGTTTGTATTTATCTGGGTTTCTTTACTTTACAAAGTAATAATATTCATTTTTTCTATCAACTTCTCTTAGACATGGAAAATTTGACCTTGAATATCTAAAAAGGGAAAGTTGACTTTACATGTGAGCAGTAGATACATTCATAACCTCCAGCAAACAAGGGAATATTTACGTTTCTATAGAGTATTATGAACAACTCATAAATTGTTTTGTATTCTATATAAAATCATACAAACCATAGCGATGTCTATTTGTACACTGTATAGGTTGAGAAACCAAAGACCAAAATATTTAGTTGACTTTTTCAAGGGCAATAGGCTACTGAAACAGCTAGGCGGACAAGAAACAGGGCTCTTAAGTTCCCTAACATAATGTTTTTATTTATGATATCAGGGGACATGCCCTAGGAGAAATTTATTTTGACACTTGCCTTGACATCAGCTGATAGTTTTCAACTAAGACCATCAGTCACTTCAGTCCTGCACACAATACAGAAGTTATTCAAGGTGGATATCAGTAGCATGCTCAGGAATTGCTGGGATATAGAAACATATTTAAAAATTGAGAGCCACTTAAAGGACATTACTAATACCATAAGTATTGAAGGGAACAGGAGAATCTGTGTTGAGAGTCTATTTCATTAAATGCAAAGAGTTTGAGAAGAGGATTAAGCATGGGTAAAACTGGAAGGACAGAATATGAGGAGGAAGATAAAATGCAGTAGTGAAGCAAGAGATATATTTCCAATGAAACAAACTAAAAGTTTTCCAGGGGTTCCCAGAAAATGAGGCAAGAGGCCATTAATGCTAGGAAGGCTCTAAAAATCTTTGATATCAATGTTGCATGAATAAATGAAAGAAGCACTCAAAACCAGAAACATTTTTCCTGATTGCTGTGACAAGGAAATGAAGGTAGAAACAGTATCAGCCAGGTGTGGTGGTGTTGCAGCATATTTCCCTGGTTCAGCTAAAGACTGGGTTCTTGTCCATATCACCGCCACGAAAATTTAGGCTCCCAAATGGCGTAAAGGGTGAGTAAAGCAGGGTTTTATTGGGTGAAAAGAGAAACAGGAATCCTCTGCAAGGCCAGAGTCCCCCGTTAGAGCGCTTCCCACCACCCTTCCAATCCTAGGTTTCACAAGGGAAGAGGACGAGGACGGGCCAGGCTCCTCCCCACTATAAACTTCCCGAGGTTACAGCTCAGTGCACAGGCTGGTTGGAGTTTCTCCAGGGACCCCCTCCCACCTGGCTGTCTCATTCCTCCATCTAAAGAAGTACATGTGGCCGGGTGCAGTGGCTCACACCTGTAATCCCAGCACTTTGAGAGGCCAAGGGGGGCAGATCACCTGAGGTCAGGAGACCAGCCTGACCAACAAGGTGAAGCCTTGTTTCTACTAAAAATACAAAAATTAGCCCGGCATGGTGGCCGGCACCTGTAGTCCCAGCTACTCGGGAGGCTGAGGCAGGAGAATCACTTGAACCTGGAAGGCAGAGGTTGCAGTGAGCTGAGATCATGCCACTGCAGTCCAGCCTGGGAGAGACAAAGCAAGACTCTTGTCTCAGGAAAAAAAAAAAAAAGTACATCTAACTGCCCTTAGAATAAGAACCAAGACCGATCTTAACTGCTTTCTGCTAACAGGAGGAGCTATTTTGGGGAAACGGCAGTCAGCTTCCCTACAGGCCTAAGGGGTCCCAGCAGAAGGGGTTACCGTCATTAGCTCTGGTTGAATGACTGTTTGGAGTTTGATGCCCTGAAGGCAAGAACAGACAAACTGGGTTATTAGAAAACATGTATTTAAATGAAACAAGGCGAGGGGTAAGGACAGCTAAAAAATTCCAAGGCCTTTTACCAGTTTGCACAGGGAGAGGGAGGCCAAAAGCCCAACTGGTTAAAAAACTTTATGCTTTTGCTGGCAGGTTAGGCTTCTGGGTTCCCTTCTCCTGAGCCCAATCCTAAGCCAACCAGTTTCAGGTTTGGGAAATTAACTCTTCCCAGTTTGGAGGCTGCATCTGAGGAGAGTGTCCCATAGTACAGAGACACAATTACCTATCAGTGAGGAGAGGATCCGAGGAGAAAGGAATAAAAAGGCATTTTTTCAAAGGAGTCCCAGGGTTTCAGCATACGTTCTAAAGGCATACAGGCAGAAGATGAATGGCTACCCATTTAGAAAGAGGGGAGCAAGTGTCCCTGGTTCTCTTCTCTTCCTATCAGATACCCAGGGTATGTGAGGCAGAGAGGGAAGACTGTCCACTTTCCCTCTTCTGTCCTTGCATCCATGAGCTCCAGCGACTTTGGCAGGCACCACGGTGAGTGCAAAAGCGGCTTGAACCCATGAAGCAGTGGGGGCTAGAGAATAGGAATTATCCACTCTCACCTATGTCTCTTTCCCACCTACTGTCAGTAGCCTTGGAGTTCCTTAGACCTCATTTATGCCATGGATATTAACGTGGCCTTTATCCATGAAACAGGAAGCTTGCAGTTGGCTTAACTGGCAGGAATCAGCCACACTGACCTGAGCTGTGCCTTTTAACCTCTGTTTGCCTCTGGATCCCTTAGATCCAGTTCTCTTTCCTAGAGCTTTGACCTAAAGCTTGGAATTGAGTCTGGGACAGAAATATGTCTCAGGGGGGTTGCATGGACTCCTTATCATAAGCCAAATCTGAGGTGAAACTGTGGAACTGAGTCCTCGTCCCACAAGGGAGAGGAAAGGATGCCTTGTGACATACCCAGCTAACTGGTAGCTATAGTTAGGCTTCCTGGGATTTGGGTGAATGGTGCTTGGCTTTGGTTAGTTCCCTTGGTCTTACTTTCCCAAAAGGAAACCTCTGGGTGATGGGCATACTATTTATTCCATCACCGGATAGGATCTGCAGGATAATTGCTCAGAACTAGAATATCAATCCGGATTCCTACATTACTCATCCTGTTAGTTCTTTCTGAGCTGCAGCCAGAGATTGCTGGTAGGGTCACAGGAACAAGCAGGTTAGTGTAAAATGTAGGCAAAAACTTAAAAACAACTAATGAGTTTCAAATTTAATGACAGATGTATGGTAAGTTTGATGAGTTTTGGGACATAATTTCTCTTTCCAGTCCTCAATTTTGTTAAAAAAAAAAAAAAATGATAGGACTGAGTTGTTTGCAAAATAGACTTGGCTTGATTATTGCCATAAAGTACAGCAAGAATAATTATTTCTACAAAGGCCTTTTGGATTGGCTTTGATGGAAGTTTGTTCCACAAGAAATCTCAGATAAGACCTTTTAAAGCCCAGCCCAACCATGGGTTTGCATCCTCAAAAACCTGTGATTTGGGTGATCCTCTCCTCTTGAGGTCCCAAGATAAACTTGGAATTCCTAGACCTGCTAGAAAGTGACATTATTTACTGAGCACAAGTCAGGAACACTGACTAGGGACTGCAGAGGTGGGTCTCAGGTCAGTCTCCCATGGAGCTTTTATCGGCTCTGTAAGTCGAACTTGACTCCTTATAGGGAAGCATACCCTTCCAGTCAAAGCCTTGATAAAATAACAATTTTTTTCCAATTGTATTCTAATGCAAAAGAAAAATGGATTTTTACTGCTCTCATCCAAACAACTATATTGCCATAAAAATACTCATAGTTTCCAAATTCTACAGGAGCCAGGCAGAGGTGAACAAACATGCTCCAAATTTTGATCACAGGAGTGTATACCTTATTAAAAAGCTTTAAATAGTTCAAAATAAGTTTCCTTGACTCTGAAAAAACAGAACATAGATCAGCAATATTCCAAGCAAAAGTCAAAAAAGTTGCTTCGGCTTTCTGAGTTCAGTCCATTTAGTAAACTCTTGTTTTGCTTGATATTCACGAGCATTGCAGCTCTTCATGAATCTTATACATTTTCCTTTATTCCAATGTTACAATCTCTAAAGTTATCAGAAGTCTGTATTTCAGAGCACCTGTTAAAGTTCTATAGCTCATTTTAAACCATCTTTGAAAAGGATTAAAACAAGACAAAAATAGTCTGTGAATAGCAAAATATACAGGGTAGTCACAGTCAGAAACACAATAGGGAAAGAAGTTTGGTTATCTCTGTGGTTTACAATAACTTAACAATCTTAATTATGATTGATGGCATATACTTAGCCATTAGAATTTTAGAAATCCCATACAATTTTGGAACATATGTTAGCATTATTCACCAAGATATAACCTAAGGAAGACTGAACATCATTTTGGCAATCCTGTATACGTGAACATGTCAAATAATCCTGTTTACCTCTCTTTTCTGGACACTTCAGGGGCCCTCTGAAGTATTCGCAAAGCCAGGGGCCAGGGAAGACAATTTTGAAACTGAAGTTTGATTTTGGTTAGGCTGCTAAATGTTCGAGGTTTAAAACACTTGACATTATGAAACAGAATTCCAGACTGCCAAAAGTTATTTATTTTGCCAAAATGATGACTCGGAAATTTTAAAGAAGCAAAAACCTTTTATAAATCTTTATAAATTTTGCCGAAGAGCAGATTAGCATTTTAAGAATACCTTGTGATTTTATTTCAATGCTCAATTTGCAGAAAAACCACATAATACCTTTTTTGAATTTAGTCAGTATGTTCACACAGAGAACCTCTTCTTCAGATTAATTTCCAGAATTTTTCCACCACTTCTTTGAACCTTCAGCTTTTTCCTAACTCAAAACAATCCTGTAACCCTAGGCAAAAGTTTATATATATTTCCATGCCTTCTTATAACCTTTCACGCAAAAAAACACAAAACACATTTTACTGTTCCTACACACCTTGCATGCGAACCCATTTCTAGTAATGTCAATAAACTCCTAGCAATTTTTAACTTTAAAGGAAAACTTGAAAAGTTGCCTTAATTGTGTGCTAACTGCAGCCACGCTTTGCCTTCTTAGTCAAGTCTGTGGTTAGTTCCATATGTCCCCAGGCCTTACCAACTGCGAAGCTGGCAAGGCATAGTTCTCAAAACCCAACAAGCAGTTTAGCCTCAAAGCACTTGCATCTGACCTGCATTTTACTAATAGTCTTTAGCGCTGTTTTTAGTTCTCAAAGATTAAAGCCACGTGAACTGAAAGGTACCACAGATTTTATCTGCCCTTCAAAAAATATTAGATCCAAGTGCTTGTCTTTCTTTAGGACAAATTAATTAGAACTCTTTTTACAGACATCACACACACTACACACACAGAAAAATCCAGTCGCTAGGTGGGGTCCTTTAAGAAACAGGGCTAGGAAAACATGCAGATAACAAACCAGAAAGAAACTTACTTCCTAAGGCAGGATTGCTAAACAAAGCCTTGCCACCAGAGTTACAAGCCATGCCCTCAGGATGTAAAACAAGATGGAGGCTTGATTTCACAACCAAAACTTTGCAGAAAATATAAACAGTGATAGTTGCGGGGTTGGGGGGCTTGGCCTAGTAAAACATCTTCTAGAAAGAAAGAAAGAAAGAAAAAAAAAACCTTTAAAAGTTAACTTGCTGACAGGGTAGAGAAGGGGAAAGAAAAGAAACAGTTTAAGAATGCCTGGGGAAGAACCTCTTTTTCTTATGCAACTGTTTCCTCCACCAGTTGCCTAAGAAATGTTTAAACTTAATTACCGTCGGATGGAGTAAAACCCCTTAGCTGGGAACCAGCCAACCGGTTGTGCGGGACCCTTAGGCCATGCATCCCAGCCCACCACGGAGTGGGGAGCGGCTGGGAGCTGCTGCTCGCTAGTCCGTTTGGAAAAAGGAAAAGGCAATGAAAAGGCCCCCGACCCCCATGAGCGACAAGGGGTGGGGAGCGGTTTCCCATATGCTCAGAAGTTCCAGGATGAAAAGGCTTAGAAACAAGGGTGAGCGGTTTGTTTTCCGAGATAGTCTGGCTCTTGTCGCGCAGGCTGGAGTAGAGTGGCCTGATCTTCGCTCACTAAAACCTCCGCCTCCCAGCTTCAAGTGATTCTCCTGCCTCAGCCCCCTGTGTAGCTGAGATTACAGGCGCGCGCCACCACACCGGCTAATTTTTGTATTTTTACTAGAGACGGGTTTCACCATCTTGGCCAGGCTGGTCTCAAACTCCTGACCTCACATGATCCGCCCGCCTTGGCCTCCCAAAGTGCTGGAATTACAGGCATCAGCCACCGCGCCCGGCCAACAGTGAGAGGTTTTGAGTCCCCGTTTCACTCACCTCTTCAAGAGCCCCAACGTTGCACGCCAAGAATGTTGCAGGACTTTTCCTTCCTTCAGCTGAAGACTGGGTTCTTGTCCGTCCCACGGCCAGGAAAATTTAGGTTTGGGGAAGGTTTAAAGGGTGAATAAAACAGAGTTTTATCGAATGAAAGTCGGGGGGGAGGGGAACAAAAAAACGGAAACAGGTTTCCTCCACAAGGCCAGAGGTCCCTGCTCCGGGCTTCCCGTCGGCCCTTGGAATCCCAGGTTCCGCACAGGAAGAGGAGGGCCAGGCTCCTCCCTGTTGAACTTCCTGCGGCTACACCTCAGTGGGCAGGCTGATTAGAGTTTGTCCAGGGACCCCCCCCCCTCCCACCTGGCTGTTTCAGTGGCACACACCTGTAATCTCAGTGCTTGAGAAGGTGGAAGTAAGAGGATCACTGGCAGGCCAAGGGATTGAGACCAGCCTGGGCAACACAGCAAGACTATCTCTCCAAAAAAATTAAAAAATTAGCCAGGCATGGTGGTGCGCACCTGTAGTCCTAGCTATGAGAAGCAGAGGTTTGAGGATTGCCTGAGCCCAGCGGTTCGAGGTTGCAGTGGGCACTGATCACACCACCGCTCTCCAGCCTGGGCAGCAGGCTGACGCCTCATCATCTCTGGAAAAAAAAAAAAAAAAAAAAGAAACAGAGAAGAAAATCCCAGGAATCTCTAAGATGGTTTAAGTTTCATAATTTCTACATTTTGATAAAAATGAAGTTTAGGCTTCCTTTTCCACAGTGACTACTCTCTCCACAATGCAGGATTCATATCCTAAGTAACTGATTCTCTGAAACCTAAACATGAAAATTCACATATTTTTAAAGGGAAGTAAAAAAGTGCAATTAGACTTGAGCATGACCTAGAAACTTGTTCTTATGATTCTGAAAGCTTGTTTTATAGAAGCCTCTGAGTTTTAGTTTATTTGAAAAAAAAAATTACTATTGTCAAACATCCCCAAATTTTAACTTTATGATTGTGAATATTTCAGAGTGCACCAGCAACCTTACCACTGATGAAATCCTTATTAGCTATGGAGTAAAATCCTTGATGAAAACCAGTTGCCCACAAATTGCTGGATTTATATATCTATTAAAATTTTGATCAGTTTTTTTGTATCTCTTTTTACAATTGTATACACTTCTTAAAGTATTAGTAGGCACTAACATAACTTGTAGAAACTAAAAGTAGAAACTAGATTAGTGGTCACCAATAATTGAAAGTCTCAAAGATAAAATTTGCTCATTCCATTTCATTCATCCTAGTTCCTGTTTATGAAGACTCTTGCTTTTTTTGTTACATTTTGTTATAATTTATTTCAGCATATCATAAATAATCAGCCTCATCATAGTCCTGAAAACTAGGACAGTAGAAGGGTTTGTTCATGGTCAGATGAGCAAAGAAATTTGAGAAAAGGTAACTCATATTAATGTCTATTCCTGTGTAATTTGGGGGTTTGTGGCCATTCGTATCCTTCCCTTCCTAACAGTTGCTATTTGTTATTGTCTAATTTTTACTGAGCCCTATCCTCTGTATTAACAAGAGTAATTGTGAGGAAATAATTTACCTTTCTCAAGTGTCTCCATGGCCAAAAATGTCTTTGTAGAAAAAATGAACTTTATTTTTAGAGCAGTTTGAGGCTCACAGTAGTATTAAGCAGAAGGTACAGAGATTTCCCATTTACCGTCTGCCCCCAAATCTGTGTAGCACCCATTCATTTTTAACCTTCTTCACACTAAAGTTTCTTATCGTGATTGGTTTAAGAGTGGTGATTTGGTTTTATTCTCTGATTAAGGGAAATGAAGCTGTACCAGGCATGCCATAAATTACACACTGCATTTGGATTACGTTGCTAGAATTTCTTAGATGACTTATCAGAATTTGAAAAGATGAATGTATTCTTTCATATTCTACAGATCTTTGCACAATCCAGATACTACTATATTAGAACACTGTACTTACACCCAACACTGGCCCAGATTCACCTTTTATGAAGCCCACCAAGCCTCATTTTAAATGCAAAATACTGTCTCTGGGATCTGTTGTCTCAATTCAAATCTGTGTTTTGATGTAAATTGAATCTGATAGTGGTAAAGATTACAGTCGTTTCGGGAAGTCTTACCTCGTGAGGAGGGAGTTGAAGAGAAATGGAGGCAAGATATGCCATGAAAGTTTAATTCTCTGTGTACATGTGATTTTCAGTGGTACTTCGAGAAGTAGATCTTTTCATAATTACCTAAGTAACATTCAGAGTATGTGGTTACTCTTTATTGGGCATAAATGAGCTTTTAAATTTCTTGTTTACGAAATCTGTGGAGATTGACATATGGCAAATTATTCTTATCAGGTTTATCGGGACATCAGGTTCATCTTCACAACTTTTAACCTTCTCTTAGATTCCTTTATAAATAAGGTTTCAGAAGGTAGTCTCTGAACAGGTTTTATCCATTTCCCAAGCAGAGCTTATTTTCTCTGCATCAGCGAACTTGTCATGATAATCAACTTTTTTTGTCCCAACCATCAATCACTCTTGATTACAGCTGGGTAGAAGTTCTGTTCTGTTGATCAGCTCATCAGTGCACATAATATTACACCTGGAGGCCAGTACAAATCATCCCCCGAGGGGAAAAGCATTTTCCTTCAAGGCTTTTGTCGATGGTTTTATCATTTACATTTAGGTCTCATTGAGTTGTCATGTCTATCTTTGACTCTATCTTCTCTCTCATATAAAATATTCTACCAAAATAGCTCTCAAAGTTTGCTTGATTATTTGTGCTATATTGTTATTATTCTGCTTTTGCCTATTTAATTCAAAAAAAGGAGCTTATAATCTATTGTATTTTTATTATCATAGTAAGCTTTCTTCAGCTTCTAACTAAATGCATATGAATTATAATTCGATGAATATTCAGTAATTCTGTAAAAAGCAGTGTAGCCTATGTATTACTAGAATGTTTGCAAGTCTAATTTTGTTTATTTTTAATGGTTTCTTAAGTTAGGTTTTTGTTTTATGTTTTGGCTTGGGCTAGGGAATGTTTATCTTTAATTTTCGTCTTGTTTTAAGTAAAACTAACTAGCTATCTTCATGGTTTAAAAAGACATTGAGAAGTAAATATTTTAAAATCAATTGCTCAAAATCACCATTACTCTTATGCTGTGTTTGTAGTAAAAATATTTCTTATTTCTCCAAGCCAACCCACATTTCTTAAGACTGTAGCATTATCAGAAAAGTTACTATAACAATGATAAAACATTATCATGGTAGAATATTTATTGGTTTCATAAAACATTTAAAATAAATGTATGATTTTTAAAAACATTTAATATATTCTTTGTGTATTCCATAAAGAAACTATTTTTCTCTTTCTTGTATTTGTTGTATTTTCATCACTTTATAAAATCTGAAATAATAATTTAGAGAATCATTTTAACATTTAGAGTACGAAGCATAAAGAAAACTAGCATATGAAATTACTGAATAATGTGGATTTAATTAGAAATCACGTCCTTCTATTAAAAGCCCTCATTACAAAAATTAAAATTTCTTTTATGGTTGAACTGCCTATTTCAGTGACATATATCTATTTTTGATTGCAATAGGCCAACAGAGAGTTCTGAGTTTTTATTCAATACCAGCATTTAGATATTATTGGTTCTTAATTTAATCTGTGAAACAAAACCAGGGCAAAATGGCATCAATTAATGAGAAAGTTATCTATGTAGAAATGTATAAGCCACAAAGCACTGAATAGGCATTCAGTGTTTTGAAAAGCTGAGCTAAACATTCAGACTGGCTCACTGATGTCTCTGTGGTCTTGAATCTTCCTGGGATGGGAGTTGATCAGGTTTGTCAAGGGTTGCATTATTATTATGCAGGTTTAAAAATTAACTTCAATATTTTGCTGCACCCGCTCCCTTTGTTCCGTATTAGCAATCAGCAGACTGGGTCTTCACCTGAAAAGTGAATCTAACTAGTTCATCTCTTCTCAGACCAGAGAGACTAGTCAAATGGTTTACCAGGAACTTGTCACTTTAGCCCACAGTATGGTTTTTACACATGAAACAGAGCTTTTAAACTTTAGGCACAGTGTATGAGCTAATGCTTGACTTTGAGTCACCCCAACATAAGTGGCAATGTTTGTATATTTATAAAACACTCAGATTGGCTGAAAAATGTATTTATGTACTTATTGTAGACAGTGTGATATGAAATGATAAGTCTTTAGTTTACATAAATAACTTAAAGAAGAGTTTCCCTTTCCCCACTCCATGCCCCAACCACAGTTTTTTCCCTCTGGAGATACTGAGATATGCAGTTCACATTGTATAATTCTATTAGCACATTACATGTTGGCAGAACATTTGATGCAGATTTAGGAAGTAACAGTGGTGGTGGGATCCAGTTTCTAAAGTTTTGACCCTGCCATCTCCTCTAACTTGAAATAAGTTGCTAATCTTTAAAATAAAAAATGCCAAGAACTAAAACCTCAGTGGAAGGAGAGATTCCACTGAAGTTATTTTATGTACAGAACCAAGTTTCTTTGGTTTTTAAACAAACTCCTAGGTCACTGAAGAGTGTAAAAGAGTGAAAGTTAACACACAACCTATCCTATCTCATGAAGAGAGATATATTCTCTCAAAAGGGTTTCCAATTCTGCTTCACAGAAGAAATGTTTCTGTATCTGGAAATGGAACTAGAGGGAGGGGAGTAAGTAGTTGTTATCAATACAGACGTCCAGATGACCCCCATATTTGTATCTCCAGCCAATTCTCTGCCTCGACTCCATACTCAGATATTTGCCTGCTCACTCAGTATCTGCACTTGTTTACCTAATAGATTCCTCATACCTAAAACCTCCAAAACCAAAGACTGTATCTCAGTCCTCCAAAACCAGAGAACATTCCTCTTATGGCAACTCCATCCCTCTGGTTCCACTGGCTAAACATATTGGAGTCATTCTTACTCCTATTTCACATGCTAGATTCAATCTCACACAATGTTAGATATACCTCCAAAATATATCCAGTACCTGACTGCTTCTCACCATCTTCATGCCACCCCTTTGGTCCAAGCCACCATTGTCTCTCATCTGTATTATTGTAAAATTCTTCTTAATCATTCTTCCTGCTTCTACTCCCTGTGTTCATCATTTTAAAAATATAAGCCAAGATCAGGTGGCTTTTCTGTTGAAAATCTTCTAATGGTGCTGCATTTCACTTAGATTAAAAGGCAGAATCCTTCGATTTCATAGGCCACACAGCTCTATGAAACATGGCCTCTGGGAGCCTTTTGTGCTTCATCCTCTCCCACTGCCCGCCTCACTCACTCCTTTTCAGCCTCACTGGCCTCCTGGCCAGGTCCAAGACTATGTGAGGCACCGATCTTGGTTGTGAAATTTAAGAGGGTTCTAGAAAAACTCAGTAATCTAGACAAATAATATTTTAATAAATATTTAAATGATAAAATTAGCAAGCTGTGGCCCATGAGATAGCTGCCTGCTTTTGTAAAGGAAATTTTATTACAATAAGGTGAGTAAGACAGGGTTGTACTAGCATAGGGTCACATCCTGTCTTTTTAAAAAATGTTGGGCCGGGCATGGTGGTTCACACCTGTAATCCCAGCAGGTGATTACAGATGCCTGTAAGCCGAGGCAGGTGAATCACCTGAGGTCAAGAGTTCAAGACCAGCCTGGCCAACATGATAAAACCCCGTCTCTACTAAAAATACAAAAATTAGCCAGGTGTGGTGGCAGGCACCTGTAATCTGAGCTACTTGGGAGGCTGAGGCAGGAGAATCGCTTGGACCTAGGAGGTGGAGGTTGCAGTGAGCTGAGGTCGCGCCACTGCACTCCAGCCTGGGTAACACAGCGAGACTCCATCTCATAAAAAAAAAAAAAAAAAAAAAAAAGTTGATATTTTGTTCACCATGAATTTTTGTTTTGAATTGATTTTAATTTTTTAAGCTATAGCATTAAAATGTTATTCATCTTGATTACTTAATTTTTTAAGTATCCCTGAAATTTGCGTCCTTGACAAGTGCTACATTAACCTTACTGTAGTCATGACTCTGTCCTTACTACACCTTGAGTGCACCAGGCTCACTCTTTCCTCTCAGCCTTTGCACTGACTCTTCTCTCTGTCTGGAATACTCTTCCCTCTGATTTCTGCATGCTTTGCTTCTTCAAGCTATACTCAAGTGTCATCATCTCTTGATGCTTACTCTGGCCACTGTGTTTAAGATTCAGACCCCATCATCCCCACTTTCCTTACCTGATGGTTTTTCTCCTAAGCACTAATCTCGTTTTAATATTCTACATAATTATTTATTATGTATATTGTCCAACTCCAATTAGAAGTTAAGCTCTATCAGGGCAAAGATTTTTGCCTGTTTGGTTCACTGTTTTATCTAAGTATTAGAGCATTGCTTGATATATAGTGCTTAATAAATACTAATTAAATGCATAAATTAATGACCAAATAAATATCATGATGCTTGCCAGTTATATACATCCAAGCCTTCTTTTATTTAAGCTCTAAAATATTTCAGCCCTCCCCAAGTTGGGCTTCCTCCTCTTTCCAACTCAAACCGTAAAAGCTTACACCCCATGACAATAAATGGAGACGATCTTAGGAGAAATGGGAGAAGCTATCTTTGCCCCAATTCATTCTTGGTAAAGGAATGTGGTCTTCTTCCTGTGAGCTTACTACATTTTCTGATATCATAATATTTTATCTGGTCATGGACATTAGTTTTATAATGGATCCAGGCTTTTCTTAACATCTTAGCACTAAGCATATTGCTAGAGTCCTCCATTACCTACTTCATCAACAAATAAGATGAATACCTGTGATAAATTCCCAATTGTCAGTTAGGGAAATAGTAAAATGAAAGAGATGTATATTTTTTTCCAAATAAGTTGTTACTGTTTAATCATTAGGAAAGTTTTGGATAATCAAAGGCTTTGGCAGTGCCTAACCTTGTAAAATACAGGAGAATATTTGTTAAACATAATAGATCCAGCTCCATCTTCTTGTTATGATTGTGGGGAATCCAGGATATTTTCCTCATCCCAGTTAAAGCCCCACTCTGTCTACCACAGACTCATGCAAGTTAGTAATATAGACAGTTGTGTATTTAAGAAAACTCCTGGTGACTAGTGATGGGATGGGATCAGAGGAAAGCAAGACCTAGAAATAAGTGTGGCTAGACATACCTTTTTGTTTTTCCCTTTGTGAAGGTTAGCTCATGTGAAACAGTGGGCACATGTGAAAGTGGCTAGTTAGATCTGTGACATGGTTTAAGAGAGCTTCTAGACTGATACTCAAAGCTAAATTATGTAGACAAATTCATCTGCTTTACCAAAAGAGCCAAGCTGAAAGAATGAAAAAAAAATTGCTAAGTGGATATATCTTCCTTTTTCTAATCTTTTACTCATGAGAGCAATTTCCTCTTATTCTTATTCTGATAATTCTTCAGATTGGTTTGAAGTTTCACGATAATCATTCTCTATGCCTAACAAAACAAGAGCAGACAGAGATGTACTTTTTTCTGTTGCTTTAACTCTGGCAGTTGCCATGTGATGTGATCTTTGTAGATGTTGCTCAAAACCCAGGTTTCTTCAGTAAGCAACTTCCTAATAACCACGACTGAGTGCTTTCTAAGATTTCATTCAACTAAAGAGAGGAAGATCAAAGGTACTGAAAGAATCAGTGAATTCTTCATGTATTACGTATGCTAGAAGGTCACCATTAGCTGGCAGTTAGATGAATAAAAAGGAAAAAGAAAAAGGCTTTATCAGCTTTAATTGATCATTCATACCTAGAGTAACATGGTTCTTTAGAAGCAGGATCAGTGATAGGTACCGACACTGCTACTTCCTTGGCATCACAAAGAATTCTAGGCAAGTTGTTATGTTGTTGTTATGTTCTTCAGATGATTTAGCCTATAGTTAGTACAGTCCTAAATGGTAAGAAAATATTATATTCCTGTTGCTGTGTTCTTTAGATGATTTAGCCTATAGTTAGTGCAGTCATACATACTAAAAGAACATTATCTGAAACTTATTATAGTATTTCTTGTGATCTCAATTTTACTTATGTAGAAAAGAGAGTTGAGACAGATTTTAAACACCTGGACTTTCTTTCCATAGACCTCCAATAACCCCTATAAGGACAGTTGCTCAAAAGAAAAACACAAATAGCAGCTAAATACTTCTTACTCCACAATACCAGAGGACATCAGGGTGTCTTTCATGAACTGTTGCTTCAAAAGCCATCCATCACTGGCAACAGTTTTCCCATAGATTAAGGACTAGATTTGCATTCTAAATGATTTCTTTCCAACAGCTGCTGTAAGATAACTTGGCTGTAAGTTAAGAGTTTGCATTTGATCAGCTTCCAGTGAAGATCATAAAATTCAGCTTGGCAACAGAATTTAGGAAAAGAGGTCTCCTCAGCCCAGCTGTGCTTATCCGAGTTAGCAGCATGCGTAAAAGCACTACTCCAGCCCTCTACTTTTCCGGTCAGCTTGGGAGTGATTTGCCACTGATGAAAGTTCAGTTTAGTTCCAATTTTTTTGTGTTTGAAGAACTGAACCACCTTTTGTTGAGTATTTGGGGTGTGTGTGTGGTGGCGATTATATTAAGTCAGCTACAGTAGACGTCTTAGAGTGTTGATGGAACAATCTGTTCAAAGCTGTGGGTTTTCACTTGGTAAATCATAGCGATGAATGTTTCAGTTTTGCACCTAGTCTACAGTGCAAGTTCAGATGAGAAAGGAGTTCTTTTCCAGGTTACTATTTGCTCCAGCTTTGTGAAATGGAAATATAAAGGACTTGGATTATTCTAATTCTAGTCTTAACACTTATTAGATGTGTGATTTTGAGTAAGTTTATTTTTTTTAACTTCTGTGAGTCTCAAATTCTTGTATAATGAAGACGATTATACTGCCATATAAGCTGGCTCTAAAGATTAAAGAAGGGTATTGTAAGCAAAGCAGAAGATTCACAGTAAGTATTCAGTGTTAATTTTCTTTCCTCTTCATATTTGATATTGGCATCAAAATAGAAAAATTGTTCATACTTACCATCTTTCTAAATCACAAATTAGGTGACTATGGCAAAGATTGCTAATGTCTGATACTTCTCTTTTGTCTTCAGTAATATAATTGAATGTTAATTGGGCTCTGCCAATATAGCCTCTCCTTTTGGTTAATTTAACTCTTCCTTACAGTAGAGATTTGAACATGGATGTCCATTAAATAGTCTTTTAAAAATGTAGGTAGATGGTGTAAATTAATTCTAGGAGCAATTTATGATTTTACTTTGTAACTGACAGGTTGATTTCGGGTTTTCTGTCTCTTCCTTTCTAATCCTAATTCTAATCTAATCTTGTGTAATAAAGGCAGGCTTGACCTAACATTTTTCATAAATGATATCTACTGAATTGCTGTTCAGGTATCTAATAGTTGGCATTTTGAGTCATATAGATGGGTAATAAATACACAGCTATAGTTATGTATTAAATTTATATGCCATCGACATTCACCAAAGGTTTTCGTTCTATAAGATTAATGGAACATTGCTAGAGTTCAAATACTGAGTGCACCAAAAGTTTATCAAAGAGAATTGGCCTTTATCTTCAAATAAGAAAGTTACTATGGGCAAAAATAAAAATAAAAATAAAAGGCATTTTCCAAATGTTAAGCAATCACTTAGTACTTGTGGTTTTCTAAGTGGGGAAAAGTTTCTTGTGTCAGCAGTTCATTCGACGGGCCAATGATGAAGTGACTTTCTCTGCTCATGTTAAATGGTGACATGCTTATTTCCAGTCCATTGGGAAGATTTAGAGCTGCAGTCTACAAGGCGAGGGCCACATGCTCTTTCACTCGCTCATTATTTGGTCGTACATCAGTAATTTCAGGGACCTGTGATGGCTTGTGGCCTTGTTTGTCACTGTAGCTTTATGCATAACTTGTCAATTTATGGCAGTGATTATATATCCATCTTCATGGAATACACACCCAGGGTTTGAATTAGAAGATCTTTAACCCTCACATTTCTGGACCTGTGTGAAGCAGTTGCATGAACTCTCTAAAATCAGAGGCAAGTGATATTTTGGAGTGCCAGACGATGAGTTTTAGAAGCTATTTGTCTTTGTAAAATGCTTTGATTTACTACCTTAAGTGTGTTTCTTAAATACAACGGTACCTAGAATAGCATTTGGCCATCATAGGCATTTAGTAAGTGCTGAATGAACTCTATATATGCTAAAATGAATTGGTGACAGATAAACAGAAACATGAAACAGAATATAACCCTAAAAGTTACCAGATCTGTTTTTTTTTTGAAATATTATTCAGCATATTATATTATGGACAGGTGAAATATGTACACTTTTGTACAAATGCTGCCTGCATTTATTTCAGTTATGGGGTACAGATGGTTTTCTTTTTATTTTTCATAAAGCTTTGAAATTTACATTGGAGACAACCAGAAGGAAACTAAAATGTTCCATTCTCAAAGACTATCTTGAAATCTAATTAGCAGAAATCCATATTCAGCTAATTGTGATATTGAATAAACCAAATGTTTGAAATTTATATAATTCATCAGTCTGTATTCTCCTGGCCACATTCATCTTTTCAGGTACCTTCCCTCCCCCACACTGATATATTATGATGCTATTTTGTTGCATAAATAATAAGGGTTTATTATGTAACAATGAAGGAGTCCAAAGGTAAGAGGGTTTCAGGGTTAATTCACCAGCTCATGATCTCACCAAGGACCAGAATGCTTCCCATCTTTTTGCTCTTCCTCCCCTAATTCTAAACCTTCCCTCATGGGTGAAAGATGACTGCAGCAGCCCTTGACATCACAAGCAGACCTAACCACATCCAAAGAAGGAGGTGCATTATCTCCCATAACTGGTGCTCACTCACTCTCTCTCTCTCTCTCTCTTTCTCTCTCCCAACTTTATTTTTAGAGCAGTTTGAGGCTCACAGTAGTATTAAGCAGAAGGTACAGAGATTTCCCATTTACCTTCTGCCCCCAGATCTGTGTAGCTTTACCCATTACCAATAGTCCCCTCTAGAATGGTACATTTGTTTTAATTGATTTACCTACACTGACACGTCATTATTACCAAAGCCTGCAATTAACTTTAGGGTTCATGATTGGTGTCGTATATTCTATGGGTTTGAGCAGATTTAGAATAATATTTGTTACCATATTATACAGAATAGCTTCATTGCCTTAGACGTTCTCTGTGTTCCGCCTTTTTATCTTTTCTTCCACTCTAACCCTTGACAATCTGTAATGTTTTTACTATCTTCATAGTTTTGTCTTTTCCAGAATGTCATGAAGTTGGACTCATACATTATGTAGCTTTCTCAAATTGGCTTCTTCCACTTAGTAATATGCATCTATGACTTTTAATGGCTTGATGGCTCATTAGTTTTTAGCATTGAATAATGTTACATTGTCTGGATGTAACAGTTTGTTTCTCTATTCAAATACTGAAGGACAACTTGGTTGTTCCTAAATTTTAGCAATTGTGAATAAAGCTGCAATAAATTTATATATGCAGGGTTTTTTTCTCTTGGACATAAGTTTGTACCTCTTCAGAGAACACGACTGCTGCCTTATATGATAAGAGTATGTTTAGTTTTGTAAGAAATTGACAAACTCTCTTCCAATGTGGCTGTTGCATTTTACATTTCTACCAACAATGAATGAGAGTTCCTCTTTCTCCACATCCTTGCCAGCATTTCATGTTGCCAGTGTTCTGAATTTTGACCCTTCTGATAGGTGCACAATATCTCGTTGTTTTTATTTGCCTTTTTTTAAAAAAGTGTTAAGTGGCAGTGTAGAAATTCCCTAAAAGTATCATAATCTGTACCAAGATTGCTCTATGTATCATAATATTAACAGCTTCCTGGGCAATAATATCTATAGCTATCATGTATTATGAACTTAATGTTTTAAAATTCACTGTTTTCTTTAACTCCTATGGTTGTCAAGTGTGAGTCTCAGGTCAATTTTTTTTTCCTTTTGGTTTGTTTTTTTAGCCACTACAGCCCTAGGATTTAACACAGTGTTTAAACATGGTATGGATTCTAACAACATTTGATGTAAGAACAAATGCATAGATAAACATGGATTGTTTTTTCTGCTCTTCTCTTGGTCCCCTAACACCACAGGACATTGTTCCCTTTGTGCTTCTGTCAGAGGTGGTGCTCTCTTCCTTCTTCTTTTCCTTTAGATGGACACAGAGCAGTGATGGGCACTGTTAGATTTTGCATCCTCTAGTCTCTGGAGTGAGGACTTCGAAACTCAGTTTTCTTAGAATGACACATCTACGAAAAAAGCCTTGTTTGATCATGCTGAGGGTCTCTTTTAACATAACTCTTGTAAGTTATCATGAAAACACTCTTAGTATGTTTCTTCCTACCTTCCTAAGATTACTAGTATTTTCTCCTCCCATTAGCTTAATCCAAAGCTGATTGGAGGCAAGTAGTTAAGGTCTCCCAAAGAGCATGAATCTGGGAGTTTGGTAAAGAAAAGTTATTCCTTCTACAAAAATGTTCTAATGTGATATAGTAAGTAAATCAAAGACCCAGCATGGAGACTCCAGTACTTCTCCCTAAAATGTAGTCTTTGCTCAAGGCACCGAAATTGTGCTTCTCTAATTTGATCCTCACAAAGCAAAGAAGAGCTTTTTGTGTTACTCCATGTGCATTGCTGTAAAGAAATACCTGAGGCTGGATAATTTATAAAGAAAAGACATTTATTTTAGCTTACAGTTCTGAAGTCTGTACATAAAGCATAGTGCCAGCATTTGTTTCTGGCGAGGGGCTCAGGAAGTTTCCAATCATGGTGGAAAGTGAAAGGGGAGTGGGCATGTCACATGGCAAGAGAGGAAGCGAGAGAGAGGAGGAGGTGCCAGCCTCCTTTAAACAGCCATCACTTGCATGAACTAATAGAGTATCAACTCACTCTCACCAAGGGGATGGCACTAAGTCAATCATGAGGGATCACCCCATCATGACCCAAACACTTCCTACTAAGTGCCACCTCTAACACTGGGGATCACATTTCAACATGACATTTGTTGGGAACACACATTAAAACCATATCACTTTTTCTGCAATAATTTTTCAAATGAAGAAACTGAGATATGGAGAAAAGTAACTTGGTTAAGGTCATGTAATCCATAGAAAGGAAAGCCAAAATTTAAACTCAGGACCAGTAAATACAAACTTAATTTCATTCCGTTTTACTTAGAGTAAGACTTAATGACTAATGCTCAGCTCCTAGACCTGTGGTTTGTGATCTTCTAGCTTGTGTTAAGATTTTAATGAAGTTATGCTATCTTTACCTTTACTTACCTACTGCAAGGCAATGTTTCTCATCTTGAATGTTTGCCAAAGGGACTTAAGATCCATAGATAAAATTTATGTAAGATGGAAAAAAAATAATCACAAGATCATCTTTAGGTCTCCTGAAAGTAAAGGCAGAAGTGATTTTTTAAAAAAATCTTTCTAAATTATGATGAGAAAGGATAGCCAGGAAAAATGAAGAAGGATGAAAAAGCTGTACACTTGAAGAGTTCCTGAAATAAAAGTAGTTTTTATTTTTGACATACATTATATTAAGATCTTGGAGAGTTTTCATCAATCATTTGCAAGTCTCCTTAGGAAGTCACAGGGTCTTTTTATTTATTTGGTCAAAGTCAAAGAGAATATCAGAAACCAAAATTCGATTGCACTGTGGCACAAAGACACTACCTGGCTTTCCTGCAATGGTAACAAAACCCCACAGTCATATTCTATCTCTGTTTTCAGGTAGAACATTTGAGAAACTGGTTATGCCAACCATACCAAGTAATATTGACTCAGTAAGAATTGACAAAAAAATATGGAAAAAGTGATTTGGGTTTATCCACAAAAAATGAAATGGAAAAAGTGATTTTGGTTAGTCCAGATCTGAGCTTCAGCACATCTTCTAGGTATTACTTTACTCTAGTCTTTCTAAAGAAATACTCAAAAGAGGCCTCCAAAAATATATGTTATATTCTTCTTTTTCTTAAGGCCATAGAACTTGTAGATTTTCAGAGCACTTTGATGCTTCATTTAGACAAAGATTAGCTAAAATGAAATTTTACAGACTTCATTGTTTCCGTATGCTCATGAACTCTCTCTTCTTTACTTTGGCTGAGAACTCTGTTTCTCCAGGATTAGAGCATAATAGTAAGTAGATGTATTTGTTAGTTTCATGTAACTCTGGCTACTGTATAAATCAATCAAAAGATCCATAGTGGCTCTAACAAATTAGATACTTAAGTTTTGCTCATGTAATATCCAAAATAAGAGTTTTTGATCCATTGAATCAAATGTTTTGATCCATTAGATCCATTTGATCCACCACAACTCTTTTATGTGGCGATTGAGGAATCCAGGACCTTCCATCATATTGTTTTAATATATTTAATGGGTAGCTTCCAAGATGGGTGCATTTGTCTGCATCAAGCAAGCAGAAAGGAAAGAGCCAGGAAAACTACACTTAGGAATTTTTAGTGCATCAGGGCTGGACATGTTGCAGATCCTGTTCACTGGCACTTATTTCTATCACTCAGTCATGTAGCCAGTGAACTCTAAGAGAAGTGTAGTCTGGCTGTGTGTCATGGAAGAAGAAATGCATTTCTTTTATATGCCCCTGAGATCATGCCCCACGAACTAGCTAGAATATTTTACATTTTTTTTTTCTATTTAGTTTCTGGTGTAAAAGAAGAAAGTGGGAATTATACTCTATCAGAAAAGTACTTCTATTTTATTTTCTCTCCCCTTTCTGGATCTATTTCTCATTCTGAAGAATATCTGCATTTAAGACAGAAATATTTGAGAAATTCTTCATGGTGCAATGAACTTTGGAGACAGGGAGACCTGGTTTCAAATCTCGCCTCTGTCGTTTACTACTTGTGGACCTTGGGAAATTATTTAAACATTGTGTTCCTTAGTTTCCTCATCTTTGAAATGGGCATAATAAAATCCAACTTGGAGGAAAAGTATGAAGTTTACATAAAGTCATTTAAATAATACATAAAATATATTCTTTGGAATTTTTGGAAGGCATTATTAGGATATCTTTATGCTCTTAATGCTCACGTGAAAATCCATGAAAAGGATTTGTATTAGTTATGTTAACACAAAGCTGCGATGACAAATATGCCCTAAACTAGAGAGGCTTAGAAGAAATAGTTTATTTTCTTTTACATAGTTTTTCTGCAGTGAGCATTCTGGTTTTCAGGCCATTCTGCTCCGTGAGGTTTTGGTGATTTAGCAAGTCATGGCCATTACAGACACTAGGGATACTGAAGACCAGAGGAAAGTCAATCTTAAAATACTAATCTGTGGAGGAAAGCCTAAAGTTAATGATGTTTCTATGGATAATTAAGATTTGACTCCTCTATAGTCTTTAACAATTTATTTTAAAGATAACCAATAAATCATTCTATTCAGTAATTTGATGATAACCTTTTCTATAACCTTTCTATTAATATTTTAGGAATAGAAAAAAATTCCTACTGGAGGTGAAATGAATTATGTTGAGTATATAAATAAAGTTCGGGGCCTAGTTGAGAACTGCACCTTCATGTTTATAGCTTGTTTCTAACTGTACGAAAGTATAGCACTTCTCCCTAAGAATGGTAACCATCATGAGGATGTAAACCAAGAAATCTTGGTCAAATGAAGAAATGTTGAAGACAGTGGTTAATGTAACAGTATGCACAGTGTGATTCATTTTTTTGTATAATAATATGAAATTATCATTCAACAAATAGATACTGAGCACCTACTATGTACCTACTGATAGAAAAAAATATCCCTGAAAGTCTGAAAGAATTAACACTGGATAACTAGTTTAGAAGTTACTTTATATTACACCTTTTCCTTATTTGTACTTTTAAGATTTTCTACTCATGGATTTTTTTTTTGAAAAGAGTGAAAGTATTTAAGATAACTTATTAATGTTATTAAAGATATTACCTCATCTTTGTGCTTTTCTAAATGATAGAATCAAATGCAGATCTGTTTCCAGATACTCACTTATAATATGGAAATACCTATTAGTAGTACTAAAAAAGATAATAGTGCTCAGTTAAGAACGATCGTGTCAGATGGGCGAAGTTTGCTTCTGGAAGCCACTCCAATTAGCTAATTCATGACCAAGCATTCAGATCCTTTATTTCCTTTCCAAAATCTACTGTTTTCAAAACCTATTGTTCCAGTGAATGAATTAGCATTTAATTGTCCTGTCTTGTATGACAGTTACCAATAATACACATGTTGCGAAATCTAATGGACACTTCTACACCCTCCTATCTGTTATAGCAGCAGCAGTCAATAGTGATAAGCATTCCCTTCCAGAAGCTCTTACCACTCTTGCTTCCATGGCACTAGATTTTTTGAGTTTTTATCCTATCTCCATGGCTTCATGTTCTACATCTCCTCTTCTTGCACCACTTTTGCGATAGTGTATATATAGATATATTGCTATGTCACAGGCAGAAACATTGCCGCATGTATGAATATCTAAATGAACAAATATATAAACAAATCTAGTCTTTAGTGCAGAGGAGTGACACTTGAACTAATAGCTCAAGTTTTAGGAAATGGAAGAGCAATGAGCAGAGGCACCTGTGTAGCCCTAATGCTTGGAAGTTTGTTTGCAGGACCAGCCCTGCAAAGGTGAAAACACAACTACAGATAAACAACTTCAAGGAACAGGCACTCTACAATTCCTTATCAAAAACTAAATTTTGGAATAATTTTACAGACTTCATGCTTGATTTATCTTAGTTTCCATGCAGCTTGAATCACTGAATCATTCTCGAAGTTCTTTTGTTGTTTTAACACATTAAATTAGCTAATTACAGCTGAATATGTAGTGGAAAATAGCATCTGTTTACAGTATAATAATACAAAAAGTACTTACCAGTAACAGAAAAAGGGGCAATTTGCAAAAGCTAATCATATTTGTGCACTTGTCTACAAAAAGTAAATTGTTAATGTATGCCCAAGGGGAAAAAAAATCACTTGCTGGTTTAGGAAATGAAAGCAACGACATTAACGACATCACTTAGACAACCACTGTATTTCAGATTGGAATGTCTCAATTTATCATAAAATATAGATGTTTATTAATTTTTTTTAACTAACTTTGACTATGGTAAATTCAAACAATTTGGAAATTAAAATATCATAGAAAATCAGATGGTCTAAAAAATTTTTTAATCTCTGCAATGTCAAAATTTTAATAATTCTTTTTTTTCTTTTTTTTTTTTTTTTTTTTTTTGAGACGGAGTTTTGCTCTTGTTGCCCAGGCTGGAGTGCAATGGCGCAATCTCCTCTCTCCGCAACCTCTGCCTCCCAGCTTCAAGCAATTCTCCTGCCTCAGCCTCCCGAGTAGCTGGGATTACAGGCATGCACCACCACACCCGGCTAATTTTGTATTTTTAGTAGAGATGGGGTTTCTCCATATTGAGGCTAGTCTCAAACTCCTGACCTCAGGTGATCTGCCCACCTCGCCCTCCCAAAGTGCTGGGATTACAGGCATGAGCCACCGTGCCCGACCCAAAATTTTAATAATTCTTACTTAGAGAAAACTTTTTTCTTCTTCATTGCTAACAGCAAATGCCATTGGAAAAAAAAATACATGCCAAATGCAGTCTCTCTTTGGCATTTCTTCCTCAAATCATTGAATATACCTTTAAGAGGTCAATTTAAAAACTGAAAATTAATATCTGAAAATATTGAAAAAACATAAAGCAGAATTTTAGAAATCTCACTGAGTTGCAGCTTTTTGTATGTTTCTCCACATTTAGAAGCCGGGGGTGCTTACATTTTGTAATTATTGAGACTTTTAAATGATATATTTATAAGATTTTAAAAAATACATGATTTACTGAATGGACCCTTTTTTCTCTGGTTGTCACAGACAGCAATGAATGGCACATTCGTAAGATCATGTAGTGGTGTGGTTTTCTCCCCTATATTTATCAGGGAGAAAAAGAATTCTATGTGAAGTTAATCTTTAAATTCCCTTTCTCTAGATGCTGGGGTGAAACCTATTCAACTAACAGTCTTAGTTCAGATATGTTAATAACATTCATTAAGACACAGCTCTCTTTTATATCTAGTCAGCCCTTGATTAATACCCTCATCCTGCCTTCCTGCATTTGACCTCCCCTGTATAAGATTTCCATAAATGTTAATTCCATCCACTACAATTTTAACTCAGGGAGAACAACCTTACTGCCAGGTTTGGAGGACAACTCACTGTAGCCTTCTATAGTTGGACTTTACGAATCCCCATTTTGCTGTTCTAGTGACAGGACTTTTATCCTTGTGAATTTGGCCTCTAGAGACCAAATTCTGAGAGATGATTTTCTATATACGGAGAGAAATACGTTACCTTTCTAGTTAACTTACTTTAGTGTGAGGATGAAAAGAGAATGATTCATTCTTTGTTTGGAACTTTAAGATCTTAAGCACTTTAAGAAAAGACTTAAAGACTTTTTTAAAGCTAAGTGATGATGAAGTCCAATGAAGAATTTGGAAATATGTTGTCCCATAAATGGTCAGTTGGAGTCTTAGTTCACTCATTCAAATGTTGCAGCTGATAAAGGATTGTGTTTCAGTGGTTAAACAGGAAAATTCTTTTTATTTGTCTTTCAAATGACATTTCCCAGTGGCTTCAGTTACCATCTGTTGCTGATTAATGTCCCAATTTAGCTACAGCCTAGAATTCATCTCTAATCTACAGACCACATAGCTACAGAGTCCACATTTTACTTAGGTGTTTTTAAGGATCATTAAACTCAACATATCCTAACCCAATTCATGCTCTTTCCCCAAACCTTGGGACTTCTTTGAATATCAACCATTCTAGGAAATGAAATCTCCAATCGTGCATTTGCAAGAGGCAGAAACCCGCAAGGCATCTTTGAGACCACCCCTCAAAATTCATCATCAATTCTGAAAATTTTTAATTTACGTATTAGCCAAATGATTACTCATTTCTCTGTTTCCACTGTCATAATCAAATTCTTAGATGTGGCCATCTCTTACTTGTGCCACTATAATGATCCTTTTACCTTTCACTCCTTCCCCAGTCTTGCCCTCCTCTTCCCATCTAGACTGCCTGCCCATGCCAGAGTGATGTCATACAAATGCAAACATGTTTCTTTTTTTTTTAAAAAAAAAATTTGCACAGCCTTCCATGTTAACAGAATAAAGAACATAATCTTTAAATGAACCTACAAACTTTGTGCAAGAGCTGACTTCTTTCCCCATCACCTGCTTTGTATTCCCAAGGATACTTCCTAATGTCTGAAAGCTTCAAATTTGGGGATATAAACAAAACATTGCATAGTCTTTTTTATTTTGTTTAGCCTATCAACATTAGTTTATTGGAATAGGTACTGAAAAATTGAAGAAGACCCTCAGATAGAGTGATGCTCATAATATTATTTAATCCGTTTATGGGCCTGTGATAGACTGAGTGAAATTATATGAGTTAATTGTCACAGAAATCAATAATAATTCCTATGCACTAGTCTTATGTCCTCTGAAGGATAAGCCACTGTGAAATCACATAATAAGGTTATTTAAGATTGTACACTCTCTTTTGGGTTGAGAAGTGGGGCTACAAGTTTGGTTTCTGGAGTTAGACTTCAGTACAAGTTCTCTTCTGTTCACACTCTGTGGTTAAGCTGCTCTAGCTCTTAGATTCTCAATCCACCCATCTATAAAATTCCCATGATAGTTGCAATTCACTCATAGGCTTTTAAAAGGAATAAGTGAGAATATTCATATCATGTATTCATCACTTACTCCACATGAAATATTCATATCAAGCCTTCAGCTCACTACCTGACACATTGGAGTGTTCCATAAATGCCTCACACAAACAACCACTGTGTGACAGAATAGCAGCATCTCCTTAATACATTTATGACACACTAAACTCTTCCTCCAAGAATCACCCTGGGAAAAATTCCTCTGGCCAAAATCCTACCAAGGACAACTAAATACTATTGGTGGATAGTGTGCTGTTAGCACCTAACTAAACACCAAACTCTTTGGATTAGAACTTTCTTGCTGACACAACTCACCTACACCTGCCTACATAGCCAGACAGAAAACATAAATTTTTTTTTCTTAATGCAATAGGAAAACTTCTAGCACAAAAGGAAATCAGTTATGTGTACATGTTCAGATAATTCAGCCTTCTAGAGTCATTGCCACTGTCCCTTCCCAGCTTAACCTCCCTCCCTCCAAGAGTTAATCTAGTCCCCAAACCACTTCTTTCTGCAATTTTGGTTATATAAAAGTTGCTGGGCATGGTGGCTCACATCTGTAATCCTAGCACTTTGGGAGGCCGAGGCAGGCAGATCACAAGATCAGGAGTTTGAGGCCAGCCTGGCCAATATAGTGAAACCCTGTCTCTACTAAAAATACAATAATCAGCCGGGTGTGGTGGCAGGTGCCTGTAGTCCCAGCTACTAGGGAGGCTGAGGCAGGAGAAATGCTTGAACCCAGAAGGCGGAGGTTGCAGTGATGAGCCAAGATCGTGCCACTGCAATCCAGCCTGGGTGACAGAGTGAGACTCCCGCTCAAAAAAAAAAAAAAAGTTAAAACAAAAGCAATGCTTTCTGTGGGTCTACCAAATATTTTTCTAAGTCTGGGAGGAAAGCATTATTTAAGAAGTTGGATGATTTCCCCAGATTTTACATATAAAATGTCCCACTTCAAAGATCTTTTTGGTCACAGGGGTGTCCTGAGATGGGGTCAGCTTGCTCAACTTTTCCTATTAAAAACATTTTTTTCTTTTTTCTCCAAAACCATAATTTTCATAAAAGCACAGTTTATTCACAATTTTCATCCATATCTAGAATTTCAGCCAGGGCACCAAATTGATTTATACAGAAGAACATTCATTTTCCTTTATTTTGGCCAAAATTGGTATTTATTCTCATTACAGGGCCCTATTCTATCCCAAGAAGCCATAGATACTTTGACATAATTTATCTTACTGAATTTGGTGAAGCTCTTGCCAATTATTCTAAGGGTTGGTGTCTTTTTCTCCTTATTTTCTATGTATTCGTTACGTAGCTGGAAGATTAACCCCTTTGCAAAAGGAGTTACACATTTTTTTTCTAGTATTTTTACAAATTTATATTACTTTGCCTATGGTTTTTTTTATAGAGAAGTTTTTGGGGCTTTTTGTTTTATTAAGAGAAAGTATCTCACTCTGTTGACTAGGCTGGAGTACACTGGCTCACTGCAGCCTCAAATTCCTGGACCTAAGTGATCTTTCCACCTCAGCCTCCCAAGTAGCTGGGACTGCAGGCACATGTCACCACACCTGGCTTTAAAAAATTTTTTTAGCAGAGTTGGGGGTTTTGCTTTGTTGCCCAAGCTGGTGTCAAAATCCTGGGTTCAAGTGATCTTACCACTGTGGCCTCCCAAAGTGCTGGGATTACAAGTGTAAGCCACTGTGCCAGGCTAGAAGATTTATACATGTAACTTAATTTTTTAGTCTGACTTGATCACCACTCTATCTCTAATTCATCAGTACCTACAAGAGCATATGGTGTGCAGTAACTGTTCAATAGGTTTTTTGTGAATGAATGAACAGCTAAAGGAATTGAATATGGGTAGACTCCACCATAAGAGTTCAGGTTTTAGAGGTTACTTGTGGTCTTGTTCTCCAGCCTTTCTCAATGTAACCAAAGTGCCTCGGAGAACTGTGATGTTTAACACTGGCAAAACATTTGGCTCAACTGTAAGCCATTATTTTGTGGACCCTGTGGATCTCATTAATAATTGAACATTTTAGAAATGATCTTTGGGGCAAGTTCATAAAAGGAACAATCAGAACTATTCTCAGATTTATGAATTAGAGATTGCAAATTCTACAAAACTATAGAGGGAAGACCTTCTTTGACTTATGGAGTTGTAGGAAATTTAGTCTTTTACCCTAAGGTGTTCTTCAGCAAACACAGAGTATGTGTTATGTGACTATGTAGGGAGGAAATGTGTTAATGATGCCATATTCAATTTCTCTGTATTGGTTTTAGAGCATAAATATTTCATTTTAGAAGTTTAAAAATGGTGTTAACAAAGGACTAGCATTTCCCGAGTACTGAAAATTTTTATGTGCATATTTAAAAGAATTTTGTCTTTTAGGTAACCCTTAAAATGCAGAGTCATCACTGGAATTATTCATTGTATTTCTCAGATTTAAAAAGAACCTGTTAGTTATTAATTTAAATGTTTAAAAAGCAAAACAATCTCCATATTATTCCTTTGATACATCCCTTGAAAAGAGAGTTCCCATAAATAGCACAATTTGTGTTTGATGGTAAGCTTCGTCCCAGAGGAAAAATAATAGTTTGTGTTTGTGCCAGATGGTTTTCCAGTATTAAGTGCCATAAAAATCCCCTGAAGTGTGTTCAACAGATAAGGCGAAGTGCCAAAGAATGACAGAGAATTAAGTTAAACCCTGTTCACATACAAAATCCATTGAGACTCCATATGCATGTTTCCATTTTAAAATCAAAATGTGAAATTAATTCAACACGAATTTAATAGGCAACTGTTTAGAGATGTATGATAGATCCTAGGGACAGGATGATGAGTAATATCAGGTTTTCCTCTCTCTGTTATGAGATCCACTCTCTGTCAGGAGAAACAGGCATTGAACCCTTCTTATGGCAGTGACATAAGTGCTACGATGCAGACATACCTAAGACTACATGGAGAAAGTGGCATCCCAACATCTACCAGGCAAGTACAGGTGCTCCAGGCAGAGGGAACTCTTTATACAAGGGCTTAAAAATGATTCTTCTTGTAACATTTTCCTTATGAAAAGAAAGTGAGGGGAGCTATTGCTTATTTATCCACACTACACATGTGCTAGAGAGCAGACACTGGGAGTAGCAGAGAGGGGAGCATTTGCTGGAGGAGGAAATTAAGGATTAGAGGAGACGCACATTTTATTTATGCCAGGATATAAAACAAGTTTTTCTCTGCTGTTGATACAAACATCTATGACAAGTTGACCTTTGAACATAATTAGAGTCAACATTTCTAATTCTTCCCCACCCTATTCAAATGGTGTGTGTCACACATGGAGCCAGGTATTAAGCTATGGGCATTCTGAAGGGATTTTGTACACGGGCTGAGCAGCTAGACAAAGTGGTTTCTCTGATTTTTCTCAGTTTTGTACAAACTTGGAATTTTTGTGTTTCTGTCACTGGAGTTAAAAGTCATTTAGATCTCTGCTTTACAGAAAGCTCCAAAAAAGATTGAGCAAATTTTGCAGAGCCTGTCTTCCTTTTAGCTAGATTAGACTTGTGTGCTGGCTTCCAAAGCCCACTGCTATCCTTTGTTCCTCAATTAGGACTCCTCCCTTAGAGTTCAAGGAGATAGCTGTTTGAATTCAAGATATACAAAAACAAGGGTTTCTTTCATAATAGGAACCAGGCAGTAACTCTCAAATTAGCTTCTCTCACTCAGGTAAGCACTCTCTACTTTATCATTCACGTTAGATACTTGAAAACATTAAAATACTTAATGTTTAGGAATCATGAAATTTATAGATGAGTTGAGAAGCTTTGAAAAGATAAGTGACCCCATCTAGACTATTTTTTTCACAGCCATGTATGTACTTAGTGACAAAGTACTTTCTTTCCTTATAAAAATTAGTTACCAAATGTATCTGAGAATTTGTGACATGCTTCTCTTCCTTTTATTCATGTGTATTTAGAATGTTTTTTTTTTTTTTCCCACCGAGTAGTGGTGGTGTATGAAAATCACAGTAATCTTGTGGTATTATCTTTTTCCCCCTTTCCCCCTGACTTTTTTTTTTCTATTCCTGTAGCTGTTACTGTTCATTGCTGTATTGAAGAGTACAGAAGACAGGAATACATTTAAAGTAAAGCATCAATCACTTGAGCTCAAAAGAATACCCTTAATTGAACCATGTTTTTCACTTCGGGAAAAATCCGAGTGAATATTCATTTTTATTCATAATGTAATCTTCTATTTACATGATAACTACACAATAACAAGTTGAAATGAATTATTAAATATTCTATATGGGGCATGTAATTAAGAAATAAAAATATCTATATCCTGTCTTTTTTTGCATTGCATAATTTGTATTCACAGCAGTAAGGAAAATTTATAACAATGAACTATTCTATCTTTAAATTTCTTCTTCAAATGTTTCGTTAAATAGAGTAGCAGAGAAGACAATCTCTTGGCTTACCAGCATGATTTCTGTTTGCCTGATGGCTAGGGAATTTTCTCAATAAAAAAGCCATAAGTATATAAGGAAAAAAATTAGACATGGCTAACACTAACTCAGTTGAATGCAAATGAAACAGTGGATTAGATACTTCTTTGTTATAGTGAAGTTTTAAGAGTTTGATACAGGGGTTGATTTTTGCTTATTATTACTGTCATTATTTTTATTGACAAGGGGGTTCCTCTAGCCCCTGCAAACTGGATCATAACAATGCATTCAATATAGAGATAAAAGCAATGAGATCAGGAATTGTCCTGTGACAATAATTACCTTGGAGAGAAAAGATAAAATCTGGAAAGAGAAAATCACGAGGACTTGGAAAGCACTCATATGTAATGTTAGAATTATAAGGATTTTTTCAAGGTTAATTTGCTATTTGAGTTCATCCTTCTTGGATAGAAGTTCCCCAAGTACACATGTATCTGAGTTATTTTTGATATGTTTTTAAGGAAAAAAACATTTGATAACTTTTAGGGGGAACAATATACATTGTTCACATAAAAATGTTCAATCTTCAAATGATTATACATTCATCTTAAAAAGCCTGGACTTCAGCATGAAGTGCCAAAAGAAATGGCCACTTTGGGAGTAAAATGCATTTATACTTAAGATGAATAGTTTTTAAACTTTAGAGTTAACCAAATCACCTGCAGGGCTTGTAAAGTACCCATTACTGAGCCTCCCTCTCCGTTTCTGATTCAATATGTCCAGGATGGAGAATGAGAATTTGTATTTCTAACAGTGTCCCAAGCCCATGCTGTGATGTTAAGATTGCTGGTCTGGGGACCAGAGTTTGAGAACAAATGCTTTTTATGAATGTTAAATGAAGCTGAGAGTTGAGAATCAAAAAGTTAAGATGAGTAAGAATTTGGAAATCTTCTGCTGAACTGGTATATACAAAACTGATATTCCAATTATTCAAAAAGCCACTGAGTAATTAGAATGCATACTGATCTTCACCCATATGGCTGCACCTGTGCATGTCACTTAACTAGTCAGATTGAGTGGGTGTATGCAACTACTCTCTCAGGTTCCAATCAGCCTAGCTGTACTAACTCTGATTGGAGGTAGGGAGCTTTCACAGTGACTCAAGGGCCAATTATATCCTTTCAAATGCAAGGTTTATTGCAAGGCTTTCACACACCAACAATTATGCAAACATATTTAACACACACAGACAGTAATAAGAAAAAAAGGGAATAAACTACTGATGAGTAGCTCAGGAAACCAACACATTGCTGGCCATGGGTTTGGGGTGTTGCAGAACTTAGGCAGAAAGGAGGCCTCAGCATTCTCACCAGCAGAGAGTCTGCAGGCATCTTAGCCCTGGTCAGTTTCTTTTCTGTTTCTACGACTCTTCACAGGTGTGTTCATGGCCATTATCTCGGCAGTCTTTTGGCTTCACTTACTTGCCAAGTCTCAGGGTGTCCGGATACAGCAGGTGCTACTTTATCCCCTCAGTCTACCATATATGTCTTTATAACTTTGAGGGGTCAGCAATTTAACTGTGGGCTGAGTCACTTGTCATAAGTGACTCCATTTTGAGACATTTAGGATCATAAAACAGTAATACATATTATCAACATTAAAAAAAGATAAAAATTTAAACCTTTTTTCCTGTAATCATTTAAGATTTTAGGATATTATATTTTATCTGATAATTTTTATCTCTGACATAATCTAAGCTAAAATTTAATAAATTAGTTTTTTTTAAAAAACAAAAAAAGGAAAAATAATTTCAGTTGGCTGAAATGTTCTCTTCTTCCCCCAAGGAGGATGGTGACATCTCTAATAACCACTCGTTTTTTCTTTTCTGGTGTTACATTTTAATATTGCAGGGGAAGAAAAAAATCATTCCTCTATCCTTCATAATTCCTAGCTGGGACACACCCTTACAACAAAAGACAGATTAACAGGAGAAAAAACAAACAAAAGTTTACTAAGATGTATACCTCAGGTATGCATGCACGATGACCCAGAGAAATTAGTAAACCCCAAGAGTAGACTCGAAGAGATGACTTTGACTTCAGGCTTGAATACAATCTTTTGCTGAAACAAGGAAAAAAGTATATACAGAAAGGCCCGGTTATGGGGAGGTGGCCAGGAGGAGTACTATAAACAAGAGTAATATGTGTTATGCAGATTTAAATTCATGCCTTCTCCACTGATCAGAGTCTCTAGTGATTTAGAGTCATCCTTATCTTCCTGGTACTGGGAGGGAGACATATAGATGTAAATTTCTCATTTAAAAAAAGGATAACTTCTCTGTTCTGAGAAATTCTCTTTTGTCTGCTATTTCTGAAAATAATCAGCTCAAAATTGGCTTTATACCATATTTGCAGTGGAATAGTCTGGTCTCCTATTGTAATTATCTTTTTGGGTTCTTCCTGCCCACTGCACACAGAAAACCAGTTCACTCACACCATGGTATTGCAGTAAAGAAAGAGTTTAATTAACATAAGGCTGGACATGTGGGAAAGCTTAAGTTATCACTCAAATCAGTCTCTCTAAAGGCTCTGAGGTTAGTGTTTTTCAAGGACAATTTGGTGGGCAGGGGACTAGAGAATGGTTGCTATTGTTTAGTTGGGGATGCAATCATAGGGGTGTGGAAAATGTAATGAGCCCTCCTCTGGGTGGGGGGACCACAGGACCTGTGGAATCATGAGTCATGAGTTTTGGTGGGGTTCCTCAGTTGTCAGAATGAAAAAGTCTGAAAAGCATCTCAAAAGACCAAGTTTAGTTTCTACAATAATGATGTTATCTATGGGAGCGATTGGGGAAGTCACAAATCTTGTGACCTCTGGCCACATGACTCCTATGCAGTAAAGGATTATAGTAACTAAGCCTACATTTTAGCAGGATTTGGGTCCCTTCCATAATCCTAATCTTGTGGCCTTTTATAGGTCTTACAAAGGTGGTTTCAGCACTGAACAAGGCGGGGATCAATTTTAGGAAGGGACTATTATCCTTGCTTCAATGTTAAACTATATATTAAATTTCTCCCATGGTTAGCTTGGCCCACGCCCAGGAATGAGCTAAGATGGCCCACCTATGAGGTTATAAGCAAGATGGAGTCAGTTGTGCTAAATTTCTCTTGCTTTCGTAATCTTTGCAAAGGCAGTTTCATTCCAGTCATATTTTGGGGTGGCATGTCCTGAATTCCATCAATGTGATAAAGTTTATTTTATTTTAATTCAAATTTAATATATGATAAAATTACATAACATCACAAACTAAAAAGGCCACCTTGTTCTTTTTGAAATTATTTGTGTTCATGAAAGTTAATTGGTTATGGTTACTGGATATATATACTTATAATAAATGTCTGAGTTCTTAAAAAGCATAAGACATGTTTTGTAAAAGAGATGTAAAAAGTATACAAGGTATTAGTGCTAATGGAATAAAAGAAATACTAAAAAGTAACTTCTCAGTGAATTTTATAGGGCAATAACTATTTATAGAGAAGTTTCTTACTTAGCCAAATAAGATAAATGTGCATGTTCATGTTTCAAAATGACAAAACCTCTCTCTCAAATGTTAGCTAATTAAGACTTATTTTTATCTACTGAAACTTCAGTTGCATTTCAACTAGAAACCATTCTGAAATATTGAAGATAAAATTTGAAAATCGAAAAGTGGCTGGCTACTGATGACTAAAATGTGGTGATTACATCTAAAATGGCGCTCTGTTCTATAGGAATGCATGTGTGCATATCTTTAATGTCAGCACTTGCCTCTGGGATGACACATATTAGATTTAATGGTGTCATGTGCTATTTCAAGATGGGCATAGTGGTTTTTATAACACAATGTGCTAATATTCCACTTATTATTTAAAGTGTTAAAAGAAAAACTATAGAAAAATTAAATTTAGCAGAGTTTAATTGAGCAAAGAACAATACAAGAATTTGACAGCCTCTAGAACCAGGAAAGATTTAATAAGACTCCAGGGCTCTCATGTGCCTGAATAACATTTATAGACACAAAAAAGAAAGTGACATACAGCAAGCAGAAATGAGGTACACAGCCTGATTGGTTAAAACTCCCTGTTTGTCCTATTTGAATTTGGTTTGAACAGTTGGCTGCCTGTGGTTGACTTAAGTTCAGTTGCTGTGACTGGTTTAGATTCTGCTACTTGTTATACAGAAAGTAACAGTCTGTTTACACATCAGGTTAGGTTACGGTTTACTATGTATGCAGAAACTTTTAGGGTAAATTTAAGATAGGTAGAAAGGTAGCTTTAGGCTAAACTTAATTTAATTTAATAAAAATGAGTTGTTAAAGCTCAAATCTTATTGTTTTGCTCATGTCCGTATGTACTACGATCACCGATTCTGCTTTAGTTTTAAAATACAAAATTCTGAAATATGGTACAATGAATTAGTACAGTTACTTATTTAACTTAGAAGTCATATCTGTGAAAAATAATTATTTGCATGTCTATTGAGAATTCCCAGGTGTCTGGGAATGACTTGCCTCAGAAAATTGCTGATAAACAATAGGACACAATCTCAAAGGGAATTTGTTATGCTAGTATGTGGTGTAGCTGTCCTACACTTCTCTGCTCAAAAGAAAAGCAGAGGAGGCCCAAAGAGACATCCCAGGCCAACTGGTGCTTTAAAAAATCTCTCAGTAAAATTCTTTCTTAGGCTGCAGCTTTGTTTACAGTCACAGAAAGATAAAATATGAATGAATCATCTATCTACCTCAATCTGTGTGTCTATCTGCATCTATCAAGTGGCCTAAAGGGGTAAGGAGACTAGCTGGGTTTTCTAACTTCACATTGGAAATACACTGTTACACAGCATACCTGAATCAAGGTAGATCTAGAGTTATGGCGTCACTATAGATAAATTAGAAAAAATTATGCTAGCATAATCTAGGAACAGTCCAATATAAACATCACATAAAAGTCAATGATAAAGAAAATTTAAAATATCTAGAAGGGTTATCTGTCTATGTTAGCCTTCCAACTTGTATGCCCACTTCCACCCCAACACATATACCCTGCACAATTACAGTCATATTGATATTGATGTCCTCTGCAACCATCACCCCACTATACTCAATTTCTCCTAAATTCTGCATGTCATGGTTTATCTATAACGCCTTGGAACTTCATATAGTTTATTTACTTATTTTTAATTTGGGGAAGGCTTATTTGCCTTTAAATCAGATAATTTATAATTAACATAATTATTATCAAGGTGTTTTGGTACTGTCATTCAATAAACGAGTGTGCATGCATTTCATTTTGTCTTATTTTGCATTTTAAGATATTAAGTGTCTCTGTTGGGAGCCTATCAACTTCTGGTCATTTTGTCACCCTGTTCTTCCCACAACTCCCTGAGCTGTTTCACTTGTTAGAGGGAATTGGTTTAGTTGTGCCTGTGCAGAGAGGTTTTTGTTTGTTTGGTATTTGGGTTTGTTTTGGTTTGTTTTTGTTTTTGTTTTTGGCGTAAGACTTTCTTACTTGTGGGCTTCTTTTGTAGTAAGTTTCTTAATTTCAAAAATAGTGACAATCACCTGGTCCTATGGTATGTTAAAACAAAGTGTTGTTTAATTTTAAATGCCACTGAGAATGTTAGATTTGTTAGGAACCTACGAAATATCTATTTTGGAGGCATAAGTGGAGATAGCACAATTAGTCTCACCCCACATCTTTTAATATATATTATCTATTAAACATTCACTTGCATCACCAAGGAAAGGGTTACTTGCTAAGAGAAGAGAAACTCTGCTTTGAGGGAAATGATATAGCCAGATGCCTAAAGAAGATGACCAACTATGCTGTGATTTTAATTGAATATAGCATATCGTTCTCAAAAGTTATGGCCAAAGGACTTGATATACTAAAAACGAGAATTAGGCAGGGAAAAAAAAGACAAAATTTTGTCCTCAAAGTGGCATTCTCCATGTAGAATCAACTTAATCCAATCTATCGCTGGTTCCTCAATTAACTATAGCATGTCTTAACTTCATATTTTGGCTCACACTATGTCTTTTGATGTTATGTGTTGTTGGAAAACTTGTAACTGATGCATGAGTGTGCTCTCTGTTCAAACTGTTTCTAATATATAATTTCCTTTGGATTTTGTCTTTGGATTTGTCCAGTGTTCTTTCAATAAGGGTACCTAGTCCTTTGAGGATATCTTGCTAGAATGATGCAAATGAAGATGTGGACTATTTAATTATTTGTTAAAACATATTATATTGCAACACCCTAGTTATTATCACAGTTTCTGTAACGAAGAGGACAATGTGATTATTATTTTTTGGCAAAGTGAAATACTTAGTTTAAATAAGCAATGGGAACTTATGGATAATCTAATAGGCGTAATCCTCTACTGAGATATCCTTTTGTGGGGGACATTTGGAAAGGTTATGACCTCGAAAACCTAAGTTAAGAATCTTCCTGGTCACCCTTACCCTACCCACCAACTACAAAGTCTTTTCTCCCCCAAGAAATAAACATTAATAAACATACATTTATTTAAATATGATTTTCTATCTGTATGTATTTCTTTTTTTTTTTTTTTTGAGATGGAGTCTCGCTCTGTCGCCAGGCTGGAGTGCAGTGGCATGATCTCGGCTCACTGTAACCTCTGCCTCCTGGGTTCAAGCGATTCTCCTGCCTCAGCCTCCCGAGTAGCTGGGACTACAGGTGTGTGCCACCACACCCAACTAGTTTTTGTATTTTTAGTAGAGATGGGGTTTCACCATGTTGGCCAGGATAGTCTTGATCTCTTGGCCTCATGATCCACCCACCTCAGCTTCCCAAAGTGCTTGGATTACAGGCATGAGCCACCACGCCCGGGAATTAATGTATTTCACTATACCGCTCCCCAACCAAAAAAAAAAAAAAATGCTCTTAAGAAAATAAAACATGAGAAAATGCATATCGCTCTAAACTATATATATATATATATATATATATCTCAGAAGGCACAAGCAAAAGAATTGGATTGGCCCCATTAGGTAGTCCAAACACACTGGAGCCTCCTGACAATGGACTGGGGCATGAAAGATCCATGTGCTGAAAAAATGACACTATAACTTGAACTTCTCAGACTACCCTTGGTAAGAAGTGAGGAGAAAGAATCTGAAATTGCCCGGCTTCTGTGTGCTCCATTTGCACTTAAGCAGTGCATTTGCTTTTGAACTCTAAAGCTTCAATCTCAGTCTCCAGGGTGCTTACTTCCCCTGTTTTGTGTGAACCTTTCCTTGTAGACACCTGTTGAGGACTGTATTAATAAGACACATTGTAGAAAGAGAAAATGCATTTTCTAAGCCAAGAAGGTGAAAGCTACTCTTTTCTAGGGCTCTTGTTAATCTTTGGGAGCCCAGCATCTTCTGTGGCAGAACAAAGATGATACAGGTGTAAATTCTTATTTCTTTTTCCCTACTCCCACAAAGAAAATGTTGCTATGTGTCAGTGTTCAGCTACATTTCTCTTAAGATAAACAACAGAATATTTCTTCCTTCTATCCTGAGGTTTTACGACTGGATTCCCATTGCTTTCTAGCATCATTCTAAATAGAACCCCACTGTCTGGCCATGGCCAGAATTAGCTCCAATGGTACCTGTTATTGAAAGGGAGTCTGTATTTGCAGTAATACAGAGAATGCCAGTTTAGAAATGAGCCTGATTGCATGGTTCATTTTGTTCTCCTTTGTAGAGCCAGGCTGCGGCCCACTACAAAGGCACGAAACATGCCAAGAAGCTCAAAGCACTGGAAGCCATGAAAAATAAGCAGAAATCTGTAACTGCCAAGGACAGCGCAAAGACTACCTTCACTTCCATCACTACCAATACCATCAATACCAGCTCTGACAAAACAGGTTAAGCAATGATCTTTGTTGTTGTTGTCCTCATCGTCGTCGTTGGGGGTTCCCTCCCTTGTCTAGCCCTATGTCTGTTTACTTATGTGCCTGCCATATTGATTCATGCTTGAGCCATCTTTCTGTATAATGGTATTTGTTTCCTCTCATTTTTCCAAACCCCTACAAGATTATCACTGATTATATTCCAGATTTTGCATTTTGCAAGAGTCCTGTGGCTGTTTCAGAGGAATAGTCATAAAAGGCATTTGAAGCCATGTACCCCGTAACTCTTTTTGAGAAATGAACCTTTTCAGCGTGCAGCATTTGCATCTTGTATGCAGCACCTTAGCTTATAACTGCATGGCAGATTTAATTTAATTGTGAGTACACAGCAAAGTATGCTAAATGAATTGAGAAGGCCCCAATAAGGGCATTATTACAGAAAGGCTTTATTCTCATAAATTCCAAATACTGCGTTGTTTTAAGTAGTGGCTGTGTGATACTGGCTTGTTATGGCTGGGTAACCTTCCCTCTGCAAACACAGGTAAGTGTTATTGATACCAATTACTCTTTAACAGAGTCTTCACGGTGAAATAATGGCCTCTGAATGGCCCGTTGGGATAGCTCCTGCCAACGACCAGCTTATTCATAATAGGGGAAGCTAGTGAGGTTTCCCCAAGCTGATATTTTAAATATAAGACCACTGGTTTTCAAAATCTACAGAGAAAATATTCCTCTGTGATTCATGGATATACCTCTAATAAATCACTTTCTAGAACACAGAGACTGTTACATCTCAATTGTTTTCCAGTCCATATGAATGGCAATGGTGAGGAAACGTTCATATCATCACCAATGGTAGTGTCTTAACTAAAAGAAGATCTTCTGGATATGACTGATGAAAACAGAAAATAAACAGTGAATGAATAGAATAGATTACAACAACCTTATTACACAATGTAACATCTTTATTACACAATGGACACATATCAGCTCTTCCAAGGATTGGGGATGCTGCAAGTGAACCTGTAAGGGATAATGATGTTCTTAGTTCCTGCGGCATTTTGTATTTTCTTCAGGTATTATTGTAGATGCATCATGCTGCCCTCCCTAAGAGCCCTGTGTCCTCCCTCAGCCTGAATACATGTCTCATCTTTGTATGCTGGCACCTGGTCTGGCATGGGATAAATGCTGAGTAAAATGTCTGTTGAATGACTGAGCCTTATTTCACTCCTTTGGTTTGGTTCTTTGATATAGCCAAGTTTGTGCCACCACATACTAAAGAGGAAAAAAAAGACAGGCTTGTCATATTCACTTCTTTGTTATCCAGAGCAAGAGCTGGATTGTGCCATTTTATTAATTTAGATTTAAACCTTTTAGGGAAAGCTTTGGTCTTTTCTCTAATAATCGAAGACTATCTGCTTTATTTTGAGGGCTGAAAGAGAATGAGTGGTAATGAAGCAGGTAAGTGTAATTTCTGCTCCTGGATATTAGGTCACAGGTGGGGATCACCAAAGCGGCATCTGGCGTAGAGAAGTGCAGAAAAATCCTGAAGCCTTTCGATGCAAAGAAGGCAGTAGGTGAGGAGAACAAAGACATGAGTTTGATTTAAAGGGTTAAAGTGACGTTTTTCCTTGCTCCAAATTTTTTGTACTTTTAGACTTTTTAAATCAACAATTCATCTTTGGGTTATCTTGACTTTTTTAAAATATGAAAATATGTGTTTCATTAACGATGCACCTCATTTAAAAATATATATATGTATGGTAGGTAGAGCTGCTAACTTGGGTTAAGAAAAGCCCCCCGGAGCTTGCAGTGAGCCGAGATTGCGCCACTGCACTCCAGCCTGGGCGATACAGTGAGACTCCATCTCAAAAAAAAAAAAAAAAAAAGCCCCCAAGTGTGTTGTCTCTGTTAAGTAAATGAGTTGTGACCACATACTTTCATCTCTTAACTTAGAGACTAGAATGTGTCAACCTAGAATAATCCAAAGGGTCAGAATCTAGTTTAAAGAGAGTTTATCCAAGTGTAAAGTTGGAGAATGGCTGCCCAGAAAACACAGATTCTGAAGAATGGAAGTCAGTATTCCAAAGTATAGAAGTTGAGTATCATTTTTATAGACAAAGTTTAGGGAAGTTTAACAGAATTTCAACACCTCTTTCTATATAAGGCTTAATGCTTAGTTACAATAATCTGACATTGGTTGGGGTGGTCTTATTCTTTTGGGAAAGGTATATTTAACACTTTATACTGAGGATTTAATATTCATAGGGTCTTTTGCACTATCTAGTCTTAGGTACAGGACAATAAAGGATGCAGTTAACCTACAACAAATATAATTGTTGTAGATTATAATTGGAAGGGGGAGGCAGTCTGGTGTCTGGTCTCTCCTAGTCATTTACAGAACAAGAAAATGAGGAAGGGAATTAACCCCAAAGAAGCAGAAATTGCAAACATGTTATGTGACTCAGTCTCCAGTGCTTAACACCCCCACCCCACCCCTTGGCATAATAAATTTAGAGGGTCCTTAAATTTTATTTTCTTTTACAACTTTGAAGAGTGGCAGTCTTCCAGGCTCAGTCCTTTCAGAAGTTGAGTGGTAACAAACTTTGGATTTGTCTTTTGAAGACAACATAAACATGCCAGAACTTACCTAACAGTGGAAATCGTGTTGAGATGATGAAATACCCTTCCAAGCTGGAGCTAGAGAAAATTTCAAAAGGGCAGAAGAGATAGTAAAGTCTGTAAAGTTGATGCAAATATTCTAAAGCCAAAAGAAGGAAGTGATGGACATTAGGAAAGACCTTGCTTTCCTAATTCATGAGGATGTATATCAGGAAAAAACAAACAAAACAAAAAATCAAACAAAAAAGCAAGTTATATAGGTGGAGAGACTAAGAGTTCCAGCACACTCATCAGATATTTTGAGCCAAATTCTCTTCAAACTGAATTTACACAAAACTGTCTATGAGAAAAGACACCCATTTCGTAGACCCTTATTCTATTTGTATTGCAATATAAACCTGAGGCATCTAGGCTAACAAATTTGAGTTTTCTTAAAGCAATTACATGTTCTTTTTATTACCGTGTGCTTCCTCATACTGATTAGTACAACTCTGAAAACAAAATGAGTCTGAGCCTGGCACAGTGGCTTGTGGCTATAGCCCCACCTACTTGGAAGGCTGAGGCACAAACAATTCCTTGCATCTGGGACTTTGAGACTGGACTGGGCAAAATAAGTGAGACCTCATCTCAAAGAAAAAGGACTCTGAGCTAATTTTGTAGAAGAGTTAAATACTTGGCAGAAAGAGAAGAAGAGGTAGATAAGACCCTAGAATCAAAGATCATGCACTTTTTAATAAAAAAATACAATTTTTCTGGTAATGCACAAGAATGTTTTGTGATTTGTAGGCTTGTCCATATATAAAAGAGAGACACATGAAATCACATTTTACTAATTTATCAAATCATTTTAATAAAAAAATCTAATTATATAAAAAAAATCCAATTATATACATTTTAAAAACCCAAACTAATTCCTTTGAAAAATGTTAAACATGCCATACTTTGGTAAATGAGAACCCCTGAGAGGGTTGGGGCAAGAATAGTGAAAAGGGCAAGAAATGGTATGGACTTTAATTAGAAAAATGATTTGGCAGTTTTCTCTAAAATACAAGAGATAGAATGAATACTAATAAAAACTAAATTTTCATTGTAAACCTACTTGATTGATATAAAGACAATTTTGATTGATAATTCCTCTTAAATTTTCAAGTCATATATTATTTATTAGTATAAATAATAAGGTTTTATCTGCTGCCTTAGGGTAACACATATATCTAAACCATGGGGTTAGTTCCTATTCGCTAACTTTGTGATCTTGGGTTTTTGTGTTGCCTTTTTCTCTCTCTAATTATGCCAGTCTGCTAGAGCGCTGAGAAGAAAATCGTATTCAGTGATGAGCCACTGACTATTCGTAGAAAGAATGCCTAGTTCATCTATCTCAAAGCAAAAACACATTTCCTAATGTGAAAGAACAATTTTACTTGTTGTGATCTAATGAAGAGTGTTAGGTTGGTGAATTTACTTGTATAAAGGTTTACAGGCAAAAGTAATATTTTTTAAAAATATATCAAGCACTCTAAATTGTTGATAAGGGTGGTTACCATTTATCACAGAATATTTCATAGAGCATTTCCAAAGATAGCCAGAATAACTGTCTAATCTAGCAAGTGTTTTTAAATACCAAGTTTTTTATTTAGAAAAATTAATGGCAAAAATTTAAAAATTATACTCAAAGTAACGAGGCAAGTGTAACTAAGTTGTATTTTTTGTTCTTCTGTGAAATGATAAATTCAGAATTGTCTGAATAAGTTCTGTACAAGGTCGATCTGTATAAAAAACAAAAACCGGTGGAGCCAAGATGGCTGAATAGGAACAGCTCCAGTCTACAGCTCTCAGCATTAGCGACAGAGAAGATGGGTGATTTCTGCATTTCCATTTCAGGTACCGGGTTCATCTCACTAGGGAGTGCCAAACAGTGGGTGCAGGACAGTCGGTGCAGCGCACTGTGCACGAGCAGAAGCAAGGCGAGGCATTGCCTCACTCGGGAAGCGCAAGGGGTCAGGGAGTTCCCTTTCCTAGTCAAAGAAAGGGGTAACAGACGGCACCTGGAAAATCGGGTCAGTCCCACCCTAATACTGCTCTTTCCAACGGGCTTGGAAAATGGCACACCAGGAGATTGTGTCCCGCACCTGGCTCAGAGGGTCCTATGCCCACGGAGTCTCGCTGATTGCTAGCACAGCAGTCTCAGATCAAACTGCAAGGCGGCAGCGAGGCTGGGGGAGAGGTGCCCGCCATTGCCCAGGCTTGCTTAGGTAAACAAAGCAGCCAGGAATCTCGAACTGGGTGGAGCCCACCACAGCTCAAGGAGGCCTGCCTGCCTCTGTAGGCTCCACCTCTGGGGGCACGGCACAGACAAACAAAAAGTCAGCAAGAACCTCTGCAGACTTAAATGTCCCTGTCTGACAGCTTTGAAGAGAGTAGTGGTTCTCCCAGCACACAGCTGGAGATCTGAGAACAGGCAGACTGCCTCCTAAAGTGGGACCCTGACCCCCGAGCAGCCTAACTGGGAGGCACCCCCAAGTAGGGACAGACTGACACCTCACTTGGCTGGGTACTCCTCTGAGACAAAACTTCCAGAGGGACTATCAGACAGCTGAATTTGCGGTCTCACGAAAATCTGCTGTTTGGCAGCCACTGCTGCTGACACCCAGCCAAACAGGGTCTGGAGTGGACCTCTAGCAAACTCCAACAGACCTGCACCTGAGGGTCCTGTCTGGTAGAAGGAAAACTAACAAACAGAAAGGACATCCACACCAAAAACCCATTTGCACATCACCATCATCAAAGACCAAAAGTAGATAAAACCACAAAGATGGGGAAAAAACAGAGCAGAAAAACTGGAAACTCTAAAAAGCAGAGCACCTCTCCTCCTCCAAAGGAACGCAGTTCCTCACCAGCAACGGAACAAAGCTGGACAAAGAATGACTTTGACAAGTTGAGAGAAGAAGGCTTCAGACGATCAAACTACTCTGAGCTACGGGAGGAAATTCAAAACAATGGCAAAGAAGTTAAAAACTTTGAAAAAAAAAATTAGATAAATGGATAACTAGAATAACCAATGCAGAGAAGGGCTTAAAGGAGCTGATGGAGCTGAAAGCCAAGTTTCGAGAACTACACGAAGATTGCAGAAGCCTCGGTAGCCGATGCGATCAACTGGAAGAAAGGGTATCAGTGATGGAAGATGAAATGAATGAAATGAAGTGAGAAGGGAAGTTTAGAGAAAAAAGAAAAGAAAGAAATGAACAAAGCCTCCAAGAAATATGGGACTATGTGAAAAGACCAAACCTACATCTGATTGGTGTATCTGAAAATGACGGGGAGAATGGAACCAAGTTGGAAAACACTCTGCAAGATATTATCTGGGAGAACTTCCCCAATCTAGCAAGGCAGGCCAACATTCAGATTCAGGAAATACAGAGAATGCCACAAAGATACTCCTCGAGAAGAGCAACTCCAAGACACATAATTGTCAGATTCACCAAAGTTCAAATGAAGGAAAAAATGTTAAGGGCAGCCAGAGAGAAAGGTCGGGTTACCCACAAAGGGAAGCCCATCAGACTAACAGCTGATCTCTTGGCAGAAACTCTACAAGCCAGAAGAGAGTGGGGGCTGATATTCAACATTCTTAAAGAAAAGAATTTTCAACCCAGAATTTCATATCCAGCCAAACTAAGCTTCATAAGTGAAGGAGAAATAAAATACTTTACAGACAAGCAAATGCTGAATGATTTTGTCACCACCAGGCCCGCCCTAAAACAGCTCCTGAAGGAAGCACTAAACATGGAAAGGAACAACCAGTACCAGCCACTGCAAAAACATGCCAAATTGTAAAGACCATAGAGGCTAGGAAGAAACTGCATCAACTAATGAGCAAAATAACCAACTAACATCATAATGATAGGAACAAATTCACACATAACAATATTAACTTGAAATGTAAATGGGCTAAATGCTCCAATTAAAAGACACAGACTGGCAAACTGGATAAGGAGTCAAGACCCATCAGTGTGCTGTATTCAGGAAACCCATCTCACGTGCAGAGACACACATAGACTCAAAATAAAGGGATGGAGGAAGATCTATCAAGCAAATGGAAAACAAAAAAAGGCAGGGGTTGCAATCCTAGTCTCTGATAAAATAGACTTTAAACCAACAAAGATCAAAAGAGACAAAGAAGGCCATTACATAATGGTAAAGGGATCAATTCAAAAAGAAGAGCTAACTGTCCTAAATATATATGCACCCAAAACAGGAGCACCCAGATTCGTAAAGCGAATCCTGAGTGACCTACAAAGGGACTTAAACTCCTACACAATAATAATGGGAGATTTTAACACCCCACTGTCAACTTTAGACAGATCAAGGAGACAGAAAGTTAACAAGGATATCCAGGAATTGAACTCAGCTCTGCACAAAGTGGACCTAATAGACATCTACAGAACTCTCCACCCCAAATCAACAGAATATACAGTTTTTTCAGCACCACACCACACCTATTCCAAAATTGACCACATAGTTGGAAGTAAAGCTCTCCTCAGCAAATGTGAAAGAACAGAAATTATAACAAACTGTCTCTCAGACCACAGTGCAAGCAAACTAGAACTCAGGATTAAGAAACTCACTCAAAACCACTCAACTACATGGAAACTGAACAACCTGCTCCTGAATGACTACTGGGTACATAATGAAATGAAGGCAGAAATAGAGATGTTATTTGAAACCAATGAGAACAAAGACACAACATACCAGAATCTCTGGGACACATTCAAAGCAGTGTGTAGAGGGAAATTTATAGCACTAAATGCCCACAAGAGAAAGCAGGAAAGATCCAAATTTGACACCCTAACATCACAATTAAAAGAACTAGAAAAGCAAGAGCAAACACATTCAAAAGCTAGCAGAAGGCAAGAAATAACTAAAATCAGAGCAGAACTGAAGGAAATAGAGACACAAAAACCCTTCAAAAAATTAATGAATCCAGGAGCTGGTTTTTTGAAAAGATCAACAAAATTGATAGGCCGCTAGCAAGACTAATAAAGAAGAAAAGAGAGAAGAATCAAATAGATGCAATAAAAAATGAGAAAGGGGATATCACCACTGATCCCACAGAAATACAATCTACCATCAGAGAACACTACAAACACCTCTATGCAAATAAACTAGAAAATCTAGAAGAAATGGATAAATTCCTCGACAAATACACCCTCCCAAGACTAAACCAGGAAGAAGTTGAATCTCAGAATAGACCAATAACAGGCTCTGAAATTGTGGCAATAATCAATAGCTTACCAACCAAAAAGAGTCCAGGACCTGATGGATTCACAGCTGAATTCTACCAGAGGTACAAGGAGGAACTGGTATCATTCCTTCTGAAACTATTCCAATCGATAGAAAAAGAGGGAATCCTCCCTAACACATTTTATGAGACCAGCATCGTCCTGATACCAAAGCCTGGCAGAGACACAACCAAAAAAGAGAATTTCAGACCAATATCCTTGATGAACATTGATGCAAAAATCCTCAATAAAATACTGGCAAACCGAATCCAGCAGCACATCAAAAGGCTTATCCACCATGATCAAGTGGGCTTCATCCCTGGGATGCAAGGCTGGTTCAACATATGCAAATCAATAAATGTAATCCAGCATATAAACAGAACCAAAGACAAAAACCACATGATTATCTCAATAGATGCAGAAAAGACTTTTGACAAAATTCAACAACCTTCATGCTAAAAACTCTCAATAAATTAGGTATTGATGGGACGTATCTCAAAATAATAAGAGCTATCTATGACAAACCCACAGCCAATATCATACTGAATGGGCAAAAACTGGAAGCATTCCCTTTGAAAACTGGCACAAGACAGGGATGCCCTCTCACCACTCCTATTTAACATAGTGCTGGAAGTTCTGGCCAGGGCAATCAGGCAGGAGAAGGAAATAAAGGTTGTTCAATTAGGAAAAGAGGAAGTCAAATTGTCCCTGTTTGCAGATGACATGATTGTATATCTAGAAAACCCCATTGTCTCAGCCCAAAATCTCCTTAAGCTGATTAGCAACTTCAGCAAAGACTGAAGATACAAAATCAATGTGCAAAAATCACAAGCATTCTTGTACACCAATCACAGACAAACAGAGAGCCAAATCATGAGTGAACTCCCATTCACAATTGCTTCAAAGAGAATAAAATACCTAGGAATCCAACTTACAAAGGATGAGAAGGACTTCTTCAAGGAGAACTACAAACTACTGCTCAATGAAATAAAAGAGGATACAAACAAATGGAAGAACATTCCATGCTCATAGTTTGGAAGAATCAGTATCGTGAAAATGGCCATACTGCCCAAGGTAATTTATAGATTCAATGCCATCCCCATCAAGCTACCAATGACTTTCTTCACAGAATTGGAAAAAACTACTTTAAAGTTCATATGGAACCAAAAAAGAGCCCGCATCACCAAGTCAGTCCTAAGCCAAAAGAACAAAGCTGGAGGCATCACGCTACCTGACTTCAAACTATACTACAGGGCTACGGTAACCAAAACAGCCTGGTACTGGTACCAAAACAGCCTGGTACTGGTACCACAACAGAGACATAGATCAATGGAACAGAACAGAGCCCTCAGAAATAATGCCACACATCTACAACTATCTGATCTTTGACAAACCTGACAAAAACAAGCAATGGGGAAAGGATTCCCTATTTAATAAATGGTGCTGGGAAAACTGGCTAGCCATATGTAGAAAGCTGAAACTGGATCCCTTCCTTACACCTTATACAAAAATTAATTCAAGGTGGATTAAAGACTTACATGTTAGACCTAAAACCATAAAAACCCTAGAAGAAAACCTAGGCAATACCATTCAGGACATAGGCATGGGCAAGGACTTCATGTCTAAAACACCAAAAGCAATGGCAACAAAAGCCAAAATTGACAAATGGGATCTCATTAAACTAAAGAGCTTCTGCACAGCAAAAGAAACTACCATCAGAGCGAATAGGCAACCTACAAAATGGGAGAAAATTTTCACCACCTACTCATTGGACAAAGGGCTAATATCCAGAATCTACAATGAACTCAAACAAATTTACAAGAAAAAAACAAACAACCCCATCAAAAAGTGGTCAAAGGACATGAACAGACACTTCTCAAAAGAAGACATTTATGCAGCCAAAAAACACATGAAAAAATGCTCATCATCACTGGCCATCAGAGAAATGCAAATCAAAACCACAATGAGATGCCATCTCACACCAGTTAGAATGGCCATCATTAAAAAGTCAGGAAACAACAGGTGCTGGAGAGGATGTGGAGAAATAGGAACACTTTTACATTGTTGGTGGGACTGTAAACTAGTTCAACCATTGTGGAAGTCAGTGTGGCGATTCCTCAGGGATCTAGAACTGGAAATACCATTTGACCCAGCCATCCCATTACTTGATATATACCCAAAGGACTATACATCATGCTGCTATAAAGACACATGCACACGTATGTTTATTGCAGCACTATTCACAATGGCAAAGACTTGGAACCAACCCAAATGTCCAACAACGATAGACTGGATTAAGAAAATGTGGCACATATACACCATGGAATACTATGCAGCCATAAAAATGATGAGTTCATGTCCTTTGTAGGGACATGGATGAAACTGGAAACCATCATTCTCAGTAAAGTATCGCAAGGACAAAAAACCAAACACCGCATGTTCTCACTCATAGGTGGGAATTGAACAATGAGAACTCATGGACACAGGAAGGGGAACATCACACTCTGGGGACTGTTGTTGGGTGGGGGGAGGGGGGAGGGACAGCATTAGGAGATATACCTAATGCTAAATGACGAGTTAATGGGTGCAGCACAGCAGCATGGCACATGGATACATATGTAACAAACCTGCACATTGTACACATGTACCCTAAAACCTAAAGTATAATTAAAAAAAAAAGTTCTGTACAAGGTCATTCTCTGATCTTTCTTTACTTTTGATTCTTAGGGAATCTCATTCACATCATTTATCAGTTAGGTTAGGCTAGGTTATATTGCAGTAATAAACAACCTCCAAAATCCTAGTGGCTTTTGCAATATCTAATTATTTCTCACTCATACTACATATCACTGTTGTTTTTCTTTCATCTTAATTTAACTCCAGGACTAGGCTGACGAAGCAACCACTAGCTGGAGAATTCTATGGAAGAGGGGAAAAGGCTCTTAGGGCTTTTTAGTGGACTGACATAATATTTCTCTCACTTTTCAGTGGTAAGTTACATGGCCAAGCCTGATTACCGTGGGGCAGGGAAGAATAATTCTCCTCTAGAGAAGCAAAACAGATATTAGTCAGCAATTATATAACATTCTAATGTTAACTTAAATCACGAGATCTACAAATTTGGAGAAAAGGGCTTTATTTCTTATAAAGAGTTACAGCCTGCAGGGTGGCCATCCTGACAGTCTGGGAAGCACAGCCTCCAGCAGAGTCTGAGAACAGGTACTTCGAGGGAGGAGAGATAAAACAGGAATTTATGTTGAAATGGTTGGCCAAGTATACATATTCAAGGGGATATAGGAGGAGCTATGAGTATTCACAAAGGGGGGATGTATGCATGCATTGTAAGGAAACAAGCATGTTACATATGACCCATGTTCATTTTGGGGTGGAGATTTAAATAAATTACAATTAGGTCCTATGTGTCAAAAGCTGAAACAGGGACATGAAGGCACTTACATACGCAGCATCTGTAAACTGGCCAGAACCAGTCCATGGCCAGTGGTCTTTTATTAACAGAAAGTTACTGAAGTCAGTCTCTTGTCCAGTCAAGGCTGTAGTTATGGCTTGTGAAAAGTTGGGGAGTGTTATGCAATGTCTGGCGGTCATTGAGCTACAATTGTTTCATTATTGCTTATCTTGAGTCCAGTGCTTGTTTAGCTGCTAGAGAAAAGAAAAATGATGTGACAGTTAGAACATAGTTTATTCTCTATGTTAGGGGTGTGTGCCTTAAACTTTGTCAGGCATGGCCTGAGTTCTTATTTAGAATTTTGTACCTGATTGCCACAAAGAGTCTGTTCCTTCAGTCTTATGGTCTCTGTTTGAACACTATCATGGCTTCCTTCAAGTATCACTTGTGCTTAGATGTCTTAAGATTCTCTTGCCCTGTCCTTCTCCTAAGTCCAGATGTGCTTTTCCATGGCCCATTGCTCACTTACTTGGATGGATTTCCAGCATCAATACTTAACAGGTTCAAACAACAACAACAACAAAAAAAAACAGTCCTCATCCTGACGATCATCATTTATTTTGAGTTCTGCACTTCCCAGATTTGAAAGCTTTCTAGTTGTCTTTTCCTCTCCTAAGTTCTCACTTCTATTCAATTGCTAGAGTCCACTTCCCTCCCATTCCTGGAATGGTTCATGCTTTTCATGTTGTTACTACCCACATCCTGGCCTTGTAGATCTATGTCTTTCACATACATGTGCCCTAGCCTCTATGCTGGTCTAACTGCCTCCGCACCTGTGTCTTGACAGCCATGTTCTTCATTTTACTCTCCAGTTATACCCCAAAGTATATAAACCATATCTCTTACCCATTCAGAAATCTTTAATGTACCTCTGTGCTGGACCCCATGATCACCAACTACCTTTCCAAACTTCTCTTCCACTGCTTTCCTGCAATATCTTCCACTAGAGACACACCTTGTTTTTCCATTGTTGTTTCTTGTACTGTAGTTCTAAAACTCTGAAAAGTCTGTCACTTTTCTTCCTCCTATCTATAAAGCTCCATAAGAACCAATTCTTTTCTAGCTGCCCTATCATATTCTTGCTAAAGGGAATTTTTCTGTCTTTACCTTCTCTCATTGCTAGATGGCAAGCCTCTTGAGAGTACTCCCTTGATTAATTATTTTGCTTATGTTTTTATTTACAGAGTACTTTTTATATAAAAGATAATAAGTCAAGAGTTTTAAAACTTGGAACAATCAGTTTTGTGTTTCTGTTCTTGGATTGAAGCATGGTAAAGCTTTAGACTTTTGTATTTGTCTATAGATGGTTCCATGAAAGAACAGTGGTTCTCATTAAAACAGGGGATTCTGTGATATTGCTCATCAAATTTCAGAGTTGCAAGTTTTATTAAAGGTCATCAAGTCTAACCCCTAAAGGAGATTGTTGTTGTTGTTGTTTTTGGTTTTTGAGATTCTCTAGTCCTACCAGTAAAGAACACTTGACATTTCTAATGGCCCTTCAGTGACTATCAATCAGGAGTTAATTAGCCTATTGAGTATATGGATTTACCTTAGTCATCTAATTGGTAAAGTCTGAGAACATTTCTCTCTGGTTCTATTACATAATTCTCTTTATCAAGTCTCACTGAATTGCAAATGTATTCATCAGATAAAGCTACTAATTACAATTTAAATTTGCACTTTTCACTCGTGACTCAGTCTTCTTTGTATCCAGTTTCCCTTTTTCTCTTTTAATTTTAAAATTGTAAACCAGGGGTGTTGTACTCATCAGACTGAAAGGTAACAAAAGTAAAATACTTTTGAATCTATTGTTAAGAAGGTCTATGAATGCAAAGGAACTTTTATTTGCTCTTGATTTATAATTGACTCTAAATGTTTATTGGAATGCACAGTATTTGTTCAGGGACTTAGAGTAATAAAGATACTTTTCTAATGATAAAGAAGATATCTGATGGAAAATGATGGCCAGTGATTGAAAACAAATACACCTGGAAACAAAGCCTCATAGGAAAGTCAGTCAATTTTAAGGTCGCAAATCTGGATTCTTTTATTTCCTGCATGTTATCCTCCTGAACCAGCTGTTGACCTCAGGCCCAGTGCCAGACAAATCTAGATGCACATTAAAAAAAAAATTGATTTAGATAGAAGCCAAATTATGACAATAGTGAACAAATGATAAATGTGGTAGAACAATAGTTTGTAAGGAAAAACCAACCTCAATATCCTTTAGGAAACAAGCAAATAGTTTACTGTGGAGGACATGTGTAAATTAGCTTTTGTGTCTGTTTTCCTAAGGAAGGTGGGAAGAGTTTGCTTTTCTTGACTTAGAGTTCAAACAAATGCAGCAAATATTAAAAATTATAACAAAATACAAGCTGGGCTTGATTTCAGAAAGACATATATCTCATATATTTGTATATAGGATATATTGTACACGAATACAAATATACACATACATTGATTTTTATGTAAGATTCTATCTTTAATGCCAGTTCCTGTTGTACTCTACTATTCCACGTCTTCATAATCAGTGATGCATATTTTCTTTTAAGATAGACAAATGCTTTTGTGGGTTATGAATCTATACCTCTGTTGAAGTTTATGAGGCAATATAAAGTTATTTGAAAAGGGCACATTTCCATCAGCTCTTATAGATCTGCTGCAGTGGTGTACAAATGCCCCTCTTATCAATGTGGAAATTGTGCTAACTCCTGGGCTCTTTCTTTTCCTACCCATTCTCCCTAACAAAGCATCCCTGGAACAATAACTGTCATGATAAAAGACCCACTGCATACATCTTGGCACAGGAGTTGAAGCACCATTGTGAGACCATTTGTGCCTAGAGTGCTTTTTCTTTTCTTAGCACTGGCTCATGACATGCTTCAGATTGGTCAAAGAAAGAGATTTTATCAAGTGTTCCCTTCTCAAGATGTGTGATAAGTGCTAGCAGAGTGTGCTGGTGGCAGATCTTTAGAGATTGAAAAAGCGAAGGGAAATTCAGAAGTGGGGGAAAAAGCTAAACCTTATTTGAATATTGTGGTTCTAGGATCTTTGTATGTGAATCAGTGATGATAAATTTCACATTAGGAATGACATGAAAGTAACAAAATATTATATTCCGTTCTTTGTTGTGCATGAAGAAATTATGATGAATGATATTTGGCTGGTTCTATTTGGCCGATAAAAGTTTTGACCTAGATATATTATGTATATAACTGCTCCCTGAATCACATAAAAATTTTAGAACAACTGGATTCGTTACCTATGTATGTGCACATGTATGTATCCTGTAGGGAGGGAAAACTTTCAATGGAATCTAGAAACTTACAGATCCTCTTCACAGGGGAGAGTGAAACAGGGATGTAAGCAACTTAGGAGAGAGTAAATGACGTTGGAGGGAAAATAAATGGGCCCTCGAAAGAATAGGTAGTAACCTGTGACAAAGTCTGTCCCGGTGTGATGCTGACTTACAGTCCCCACTCCTGTCATCTCCCCTGGTTGATGAGACGTCTTGGTAGAGCCTTAATGACAACTGAGTTCCTTTTGGAAGATCTATCCCTAGGCAGATAAGAGGAGTTCAGAGAAAGCACCCCCACCTCTGCATTTGCTATTCCCCAGTTGCGTTACTGAAGTAATCAGCACACCAAAGCAACATATTTTGGGGTGGCATTTGCTGAACTCCTTCGATGCATATACATGTGAGTATGTGTATACAGTGTGTTTTTGACTGTCTTTCTTTACCAGAGATTTTACATCTATAAAGTACCTGAAAAGCTGAACACCTAACCAGTATTTATGATATAATAGACATCTGGATGAAATTTAAAAATTAAATTAAAACTCCTAGTAGCTTTGTCTGCAGATGCCACACTTCTGGAAACATCTGTGTCTTTGTGTGTTTGGGTGTGAGTTCTTGGAAGGTTTTTCCTCCTCATTTTATGCGATTCTTAGGAATTCAGTAGACATAAGCTTACATAACAAAATATTTCAACTGCAAAAAAATGATTCTTAAAGGTAGAAATCTTAAATATTACAAAAGAGTTGAACAATGATAAAATATGACAGAATGTCAAATGAGTATCTATAAAAACGTGCAGACAATTAGAGAATTTTGTCTCCAATAAAGAAAAGTGAAGGGGTTGATATTTAATAGTATTAGACATGAATGTGATACAAAACATGCAAATAGTACATTTCTTGCAGTCAGGAGACAGTGTTTCTACTGAGTTTGTAGTAAAAACAAAACCCAAAGTAAGACAAATATTTGCATTAAGAATTACAGTTGCATTTTTCTTTTATGAATTCGAAAATCCATTACATGGCATTGATATGGCTCCAATGAGTAGAGGAACACCAGGGTTCTTGGTCCTCATGCTAGTTTAGATAAAAAGACATGGACACACATGTAGTGATTTTAAGGAGTGGAGAGTTTAATAGGCAAGAAAGAAGGAAGACGGCAGAAGGAAGAAGCTGTCCCCTACAGCAACAGAGGGAGTGGGTCTCCAAAGCCAAAAGAGGAGACCCGAAATTGGACAGAAACCAGCCAGAGGCTGGAGGAAGTGGTGTCTGCTTGGCACAGGGCTTGGGGGATTGGTTTAACCAGGCATGTTATTCACGTAGCCTGCGAAAAAAGCTGGCCCTCCCACCCTAGCCTTCTAATGCAAATGCGGGGCGCAGTGATGTTCTACACACGTGGGGATATGTGGGGGAGGCTGTGTTGCCATGCACACGTGGGGCAAGGACAAGAAGGCCATGGGAATTGCCATGTTTGGGTGGACCCAGTTTCTAAGTGCCTGCATTTGCATATCGAAGGTTGTCACCAGGCTCTAAGCTGGGGCTTTCCAGCTAAACAAGAAACGTCTTTAAAAACGAAAACTTCCCAAGGACCCATTTTCCTCTCTGCCTAAAATAATTTCTTAGTAACTCCTACCGAGCATCAGAACTCTTTAGCGATCTAGCCCTTGCCTATCATTTTTGCCAGTCTTACACATTTCTTCTCAACTCCTGCCCAATTACCTCACTTGAGGACTGAAAGCAAGGTGTGTATGTTCTTTTGCCTGGAATATTCCTCCATTATACCTCACCCCATCCCACACTTCACATACTAACGCACAAAAGAATGCACATGTTGTGTGCCAATGCATGTGTGCCTGGGTGCACACAAACATGAAGAAATCCATTCATATTCTTAGTTGGCTGATTCCTACTTCTAGACTTCTGCATAAACTCATTCCTAGCACTCACTGAAATTGTATTATCCTCCTGCTTGTCAACCCCATGAAATTTTCAGCTTCTTGATGAAGGATACACCTTAATTTCATACATCTTTATTCTAGCAACTAGCACAGTTTTACATAAACCTAGCAAATAGTACTGCATTATTTTTGTTTCTATGAAGATCTTGCTAGGAATTATTTTAATAGTAAAAACTAACATTCCAAAATACATAGTAACAACTTGAATGCACATAATCAATGTTTTACTAATTGAACTTTATTACATTTAACTACTTTGTGATACAAATCAAAGGTATTAACTAGTGTAGCTCAGAGCTTGAATGTGCAACCATTGGGCTGAGCATTTCCCAGAGACAGAATAAAATTAAGTTGCTATTTTAATTATCATAATTGCATTCAGATTCATCATTAAATTAGTGAGCTACTTCAGTTTCTAATAAGAGTTAAGAACATTTTAAAAAGCTCTATTGAGTCGGATTGACTATGTATCCAACTTTATGTTGTGACATTGGTACGGGTTTAAATTTGAGGGCAGAGAGCATATTAATCCCATGGGTAGACTCTATGCCACTCTTCCAGTGTACAACCAGTCTCTAGTTTGCCTTACTTTTGTTATGACTGAGTTTGTGGGATAGCCTTAACAATATTTTATACTTACATGATTGCTCAAATCAATCACCCACAAACTAACAGCTGATGCCTGGCCAAACCTAAAGATGAAGGTCAGAATGCAGAATGTGTAGCAGTAATGATACTGACCCATTTGGGCCTTATTTTATTGGTTTTTGTTTTTTCTCAAATTAAAAACCCTTTTATTAGGTTTAGTGGTACATTTGAAGGTTTGTTATATAGGTAAATTGCATGTTGCAGGGTTTGGGGTCCAATGTATGTCATCACCCAGGTAATAAGCATAGTACCCAATAGATAGTTTTTCAATCCTCACCCTTCTCCCACCTTCCAATCTCAAATAGGCTCTGGTGTCTGTTGTTCCCTTGTTTGTGTTCATATGTAATCAATATTTAGGTCCCATTCATAAGTGAAAACATGCAGTATTTGGTTTTCCATCCCTGTGTTATTTTGCTTAGGATAATGGCCCCCACCTCCATCCACATTGCTGCAAAGGACATGATCTTGTTCTTTTTTAATGTTTACATAGTATTCCGTGGTATATATGTACCAAATTTTCTTTATCCAGTCTACCATTGATGGGCATTAGGTTGATTCCATGTCTTTGCTATTGTGAATCGTACTGCAATTAACATAATGGATGCCTGTGTCTTTATGGTAGAATGATTTATGTTCCTTTGGAGATATACTCAAAAAAGGGGTTGCTGGGTCTAATTGTAATTATGTTTTAAATTATTTAAGGAATAGCCAAACTGCTTTCCACCATGGCTGAACTAGTTTACACTCCCACCAACAGTATATAAGTGCTTTTCTCCACAACCTTGCCAGCATCTGTTATTTTTTGCCTTTTTTTTTTTTTTTTTGAGATGGAGTCTCGCTCTGCCGTCAGGCTGGAGTGCAGTGGTGTGATCTTAGCTCACTGCAACCTCCATCTCCCAGGTTGAAGTGATTCTCCTGCCTCAGCCTCCCAAGTAGCTGGGACCACAGGCACACGCCACCACACCCAGCTAATTTTTTGTATTTTTAGTAGAGACGGGGTTTCACCATGATGGCTAGGATGGTCTCGATCTCTTGACCTTGTGATCCACCTGCCTTGGCCTCCCAAAGTGTGACTTGTTAATAATAGCCATTCTGACCAGTGTGAGGCGGTATCTTGTTGTGGTTTGGATATGCATTTCTATAATTATTAGGGATGTTGAGCATTTTTTCCTATGCTTTTTGGCCATGTGTATGTCTTCTTTTGAAAATTGTTCATGTTCTTTGTCCATTTATTAATGAGGTTGTTTGTTTTTTGCTTGTAAATTTAAGTTCCTTATAGATTCTAGATAGCAGAACTTCATCGAATTGATAGTTTGCAAATATATTCTTCCATTCTGTAGGTTGTCTGTTTACTCTGCTGACAGTTTCTTTTGCTATACAGAAGCTCTTTAGTTTAGGTCCCATTTGTCAATTTTTGTTTTTGTTGCAATTGCTTTTGGCATCTTTGTCATTAAATCTTTGTCAGATCCTATGTCCAGAATGGTATTTCCTAGGTTATCTCCTGGGGTTTTTCTATCATTTTAGATTTTATGTTTAAGTCTTTAATCCATCTTAAGTTGATTTTTCTGTATCATCTAAGGAAAATGTCCAATTTCAATCTTCTGCATATAGCTAACTACTTATCCCAGTATCACTTATTGAATAGGGAGTCCTTTCCCCATGGCTCGTTTTTATTTATTTTGTTGAAGATCAGATGGTTGTGGGGGTGAAGCATTATTTCTGGGCTTTCTATTCTGTTTTGTTGGTTTATGTGTCTGTTTTTGTACCAGTACCTTGCTGTTTTGGTTACTGTAGCCTTGCAGTTTGAATTTGGGTAATGTGATAACTCCAGCTTTGTTCTTTTTGCTTAGGATTGCTTTCGCTATTTGGGTACTTTTCTGGTTCCATAAGAATTGTATTACTTGAGACAGCATCTCACTCTGTTGCCCAAGCTGGAGTGCAGTGGCATGATCTCCGCTCACTGCAACCTCTGCCTCTCAGGTACAAGTGATTCTCCCACCTCAGCCTCCTGAGTAGCTGGGACTACAGGCATGAGCCACCTCACCCAGCTAATTTTTGTATTTTTAGTAGAGACAGGGTTTTGCCATATTGCCCAGGCTGGTCTCAAACACCTGTTCTCAAGTGAATTATCTGCCCACCTCAGCCTCCCAAATTGCTAGGATTACAGGTGTGAGCCATCGCACCTGGCCATATGAATTAAAAAAAATTTTTTTAAATAATTCTGTGAAGAGTGTCATTGGTAGTTTGATAGGAATAGCATTGAATCTATCAATTGCTTTGGGCAGCTGGCCATTTTAACAATATTAATTCTTTTTATCCATGAGCATGGAGTGTTTTTTCATTTGTTTGTGTCACCTATATTTTATTTGCACAGTGTTTTGTAATTCTTGTAGATATCTTTCATCTCCTGGTTAACTGTATTTCCAGCTATTTTATTCTTTTCTTGACTGTTGTGAATGGGATTGCATTCTTCATTTGGCTCTCAGCTTGGATGTTGTTTGTGTGTAGGAATACTACTGATTTTTGTACATTGATTTAGTATCCCAAAGTTTTGCTGAAGTTGTTGTTAGATGTAGGAGCTTTTGGGCAGAGACTATGGGGTTTTCTAGATACAGGATCATATCATCTGCAAATAGGGATAGTTTGAATTCTTCTCTTCTGATTTAGATGCCTTTTATTTGTTTCTCTTGCCTGATTGCTCTGGCCAGGATTTCCAGTGCTGTGTTGGATAGGAGTCGTGAGAGAGGCCACCCTTGTCTTGTTTCGGTTCTCAAGGGTAATTCTTCCAGCTCTGCCCATTCAGTATGATGTTGGGTATGGGTTTATCATACACAGCTCTTAATTATTTTGAAGTATGTTCCTTTAATGCCTAGTTTGTTGAGAGATTTTTATAAGAAGCGATGTTAAATTTTGTTGAAAGTCTTTTTTGTATCTATAAAAATAATCGTGCAGTTTTGCCTTTGTTCTCTTTATGTGATGAGTCACATTTATTGATCTGTGTATGTTGAACCAACCCTGTACTTCAGGGAGAAAGCCTATTTGATTATGGTAGATTAGCTTTTTGATGTGCTGCTGGGTTAGGTTTGCTAGTATTTTGTTGAGGACTTTGGCATCTATATTCATCAAGGATATTGACCTGAAGTATATATATATATACTTGATACCTAAAGTTGGCAGAGATATAAAGTAAATAATATATATAATATATAAATATATAAAAATAAATATATATATAAATTATATATATATTTATTTTTTATCTCTGCCAACTTTAGGTTTCAAGATGATGCTGGCCTCATGGAATGAGTTGAGGAGAAGTGCCTCCGCCTCAAGTTTTTTAGAAGAGTTTCAGTGGGAATGATACCTGCTCATCTTTATATATCTGGTAGAATTCAGCTGTGAATTTCCCTGGTCCTGGGCTTTTTGGGGTTTACCAGGCTTTTTATCACTGATTCAATTTTGGAACTTGTTATTGGTTTTTTCAGGAATTCAATTTCTTCCTTGTTCAATCTTGGAAGATTGTATGTTTCCAGGAATTTATGCATCTCTTCTAGGTTTTCTAGCTTGTGTGCATAAAGCTATTCATGGTAGTCTCCGAGGATTTTGTGTATTTCTGTGGGGTCAGTAGTCACATCCCGTTTATCATTTCTGATCATGTTTATTTGAAACTTCTCTCTTTTTTTCTTTCTTAGTCTAGCTAGTGTTTCATCTATCTGTTAATTTTTTCAAAAAGCCAACTCCTGGATTTGTTGATCTTTTGTATGTTTTTTTTCATCTCACTTTCCTTCAGTTCAGCTTTGATTTTCTTTATGTCTTGTCTTCTGCCAGCTTTGGGGCTGGTTTCCTCTTGTTTCTCTAGTTTCTCTAATTGTGATGTTAGGTTGTTAATTTGATATCTTCTTCACTTTTCAATGTGGGCCTTTAGTGCTATAAATTTCCCTCTTAAACTGCCTTAGTCGTGCAGAGGTTGTGGTATGTTGTACCTTTGTACTCATTAGTTTCAAAGAATTTCCTGATTTTGCCTTAATTTCATTATTTACCCAAAGTAATTCAGGAGCAGGGTGTTTAATTTCCATGTAACTATAAGGTTTTGAGTGATATTCTTAAGATTGATTTCTATTTTTATTGTGCTGTTGGAACTTATTTTATTTTTTGCCATACTTTCTATGTCTCTGCCAGCTCTCTAGTAGAATTAGGTAAAGCTAGAAAGAAAATAATGCTTTCTTCTACACTGCTTATTAAGTAGAAGAGTTTGTGGGAAAAAAAAAATCATTCTCACCCTTCGCTGAAATAGGGATTTGAGTCTGACTTACGGAACTCGAGGTTATTTATTTTTCCTTTTATCTATCTATTAATTCATACTCCTTCTTAAATCTACAAATATTGTTGTAATATATGAGATACTGAAGCAATGAAAACTAATGCAGAATAGGAGTTCTAGCCTTAAGATATCTTCACTCTGCTTGGTACACAAAATATAATCCGGGGTAGAAAATATTTGTTTGAAGAAAATAGCAGATATAGTGCCATGAAGGTCTAGAGCAACTGAAATGATCTTTTCCTATAAAGGAGGTAGACGGAGACACAGATATTGTTAACCAGTATTTGTTAAACTTAATGTCAAGGGAATGTAATTTATAAAATAAATCCTTTGATGAAGTGTTTCATTTAATCAACATTGAGAACTCAGTATTTCTAGTCATTAGATGTAGCTTCTGTCCTCTAGTGATTCATTTAAATGGAGGAGACAGAGAACAAAAAGCTGTGATACAGTGGTTCAGAAGTTTTATGCTAGAGGCTTGTAAAGATTATGGGAATACCTAACTCTTGGAGGTAGATGTTCTTAAATTTACAGATAAAGAAACCAGGTTCTGAGTTAGGAAAATTGACCCAGATAAAAAATCTGTTAAGAAGCAGAGCTAGAGTTTGAGTGGCGTTTTGATTCCTCCCAGGGCCTTTGCCTTGCTGTCTCCTGTTAGGCAGCAAAACACTTAATCTTCTCCTAATCCTCCTTAGCACTAACCCCAATTTTGGTTGCTAACTGATATCACCATGTCTGCTACATTGCTCAAGGTAGTTCCTTTCATTTTACAGAACCCTCGAACACTCCTCAGGATTTTGGTGTAAATACTATTCTTTACACATAAGACCCTGTAACTGTTAAAAGGCTCTAATGTGCCTGCCTACAGTTTATGTTCTTCACATATTTATTGTGATTTCCGCCTGCATGGAAGCTGGTAAGAGAAGATAAAGTCAAGGACCACGTCTTTTTGTTGGTTTACATTTTGTTAATAAAAATCACGCTATTATTTTGCCAGAAAGAAAAGCTCTGTGGGTAATTGGGAAGTAACATCTTTGATCTCTTTGTGTAAAATTTATAGTAGGTAGTTTGGGATTTCCATGAGAAATCATTTCAACTTTGGTTTTTCTATTTATGCTTGCTCTTGTAATGCTATCTAGACAATGATAGAATTCTCTGGAATAACAAAACCCAAGTCTTAAAGACAAAGGGAAAAAAGACTGTTTTTCTTGCAGTCAAATGTTAATTTTTCAATATGAATGTACAGAATTATCAACTAAAGATACAAGATTACTTACATTGAAAGAGATTAGAGTTTTGTGGGATATGTATGATCTCCTTGGAATTATTGCTTTGGAAAAGTGCTTTAATTCTTTAAGGCAACTAAGGTGATCTTTAGTACAGTAATTTTTACAATTAAAAATCTAGGCTGGGCACAGTGGCTCATAGCTGTAATCCTAACACTTTGGGAGCAGAGGTGGGAGGACTGCTTGAGACTAGGAGTTCAAGACCACTCTGGCCAACATAGCTAGACTCAAAAAAAAAAAATCCAGTAACCTAAAAGGGATTTGTTCGTGGCCCATAAATGCATGCTTCTCCCTATATTACTAAGACATTTTAAATCAGTATATAGTGTTACTTAAAAATAAGTTAGTGTAGTCCAGAGTTCAGAGGTCATAGTTTTTTGTACAAAGGTGTCAATTTCCTAAACGTGAATAAAAATATAGTTTTAATCTATATAGCTTTTTAAACATTTCAATATGGCATCATCTAAAATATTACATTTTAGCCTCATCCAAAAAGATAAAGCTTAAAAGTTATTTCTAAGTTATCGACATTTCCATTTTAAAGAATTTGCTTCACAGAAGACCGTGAATATAAGAAATGGGACAGAAATCATAGTTATCTCTCTACTAGTAGAAACATAAATCTCTCATTTGCTAAATAATATAGAAAAATATGTTGGTGATTTAGTATCTGCCTTCTTGTTATTTTCAGTTATTGATACATACCAGTATGTTTCAATTTTCATGTCCTAGTCAGGAAGAAGTACTCACCATCCTGAGAGATGAATGGATCTTTAAAAAGTGCCTTGCTCTAGCAAGCATAGGTAAGATCAGTTTCTTTCTTCAGTGTAGTCCAAGATTCTAACCAGATTATATGCCCTTGTATTAAAAAACTAATCTAATAACTACAACTGGAATAATGATATAATGCATTATTGCTCATGGTATGAAACCCATTGGTAACTTCTGTTCACTATTATTCCCTTTATTCAAAAAGGTAAAGGTAACATCTTCCATCAAACTTGCAATTAATGGGGGATGGTCAGATAGTTTTTCTCAGTTGTATCCTGCCAAAATTTATTTATTTATTTATTTATTTATTTATTTATTTATTTATTTATTTTTTATTTTTGAAACAGAGTCTTGCTAGGCTGCAGTGCGGTGGCATGATGTTGGCTCACTGCAACCTCTACCTCCCAGGTTCAATCAAGTCTCCCACCTCAGCCTCCCAAGTAGCTGGGACTATAGGCATTCGTCACCACACCCGATGAATTTTTGTATTTTTTGGTACAGAGGAGGTTTCACCATATGGGTCAGGCTAGTCTCGAACTCCTAACCTCAAGTGATCCTCCCTTCTTGGCCTCCCAAAGTGCTGGGACTACAGGTGTGAGCCACCATGCCCCGGTCAATTTTTTTTTTTTTAATAATATGAAGAGTAATAAAAGAAATCAAGTGGGAGTATATTGACAAAGTTTTTTTTTGTTTTGTTTTTTGGTCTTGTTTCTTGTTTGTTTGTTTGTTTATAAAGAACCATTTAGAATCCGTAAAGCAATCCCATTCAATGTGTGGGCACTCTGTCATCAAGTCGATTCAATTTAGCTATTGGGTTTAATAATTGGTTATTTAGCTATTGATTTTTAAGCTATTGGTTTTTAAGAATATTTGTCATTACTTAAAAACCTTAGAAAGACTTTGCTTTATTCTCATCAAAATCCTACTTAATGTAAGCTTCTGCACAAGGAGTTTCTGATTGTATCAGCCATTTTTTTATTTATTGCAAAAAGAAAAATAAAACATTTATTATAATGTGTCACTTCCTGGTTGGGTCAGTGAGTGTATTTGCTTTTAGTCACCTTAGTTCAACATTAGCATTATGAAAAATTACATATATGCTATTTAGAATCTCTATGGTATGTTGTAATTTAATAAAAGCTTTATCTAAATGTGTGTGTATGTGTGTCTGTGTGTGTGTAGCTTTACCTTTAGTGTGCAAATAAAAGTAAAATTTTACATAGCTGGATAGGATACAAGTACTTTAGGTTCCAGAATGGTAAATATCCACTGTCAAAAGTAGAAAAAGAGAAGTCATCCATTTGTCTATTACATAGAGTTTAGCAATTATTTTTTCTGCAAGCGATCATGTAGTAAGTATTTTAGCCTCTGTCATAACTATTCAGTTCTGACACTTGCATGAAAGCAACCATTGGCAACATGTAAATGAATGAGCATGGCTATATTCCAATAAAAGTTTCTTTACCAAAACAGGCAGCAAGCCTACTTTGGCCATAGTTTGTAAATCTCTAATTTAGATACCTCCAAATATTAAGCTATTTATGATTGGTCCGGTTATCTGTGTATGCAGACAAACCAAGTCAAACTTGGTAGTGAAAAAAACTCTATCATTTATTATTAATATCTTTAATGATTCTGGTGGTTAACTGAGATTAAGTAGGCAGGGTTTTTCTCTTAGATGGGGAATAGGGGGTGTTTCTTTTATGTTATAGTTAAATGGCAGTTTGTGTAGAGTCATCTCAAAGCCTTCCTGACTTATGTCAAGCTGTTGATGCTGCCCATTGGCTAGAACCTCAGCTGGGGCTGTCTGCCAGAGTACCTACTGGTGACCTCTCCATACATATTGCCTAGGCTTTTTCGCAATATCACATCTGAGTTACAAAAAGACAGCTAGGCTGAAGCTGTATTTCCTTTTATGACTTTTACTGTAAAGTCACAACACCCTCTCATCATACTCTATTGGTTGAGACAGGCATAAAGGGGTAGGGGATAGATTCCATCTGATGATGATAGAGTGACTGTCACATTGTAAGAAGAGCATGTGAGGTGGGAATTAAATCTAGCATCATGATATTTTTTATTTGAAATTTTTTTTTTGGATTGGAATAACAGCAAGAGCAAAAGAAGAGCCAGACGTGGTGACACACACCTGTAGCCCCAACTACTCAGGAGGCTGAGGTAGGAGGATTGCTTGAGCCTAGGAGTTTGTGGCTGCAGTGAGCTATGATTGCACCATTGCAATCCAGGCTTAGTGGCAGAGTTAGACACCTCAGCTCTAAAAGTATAAATAAATAAAAATTTAAAAAATACAAAGGAGATGAGTCAGGACAACAAGAGTTGGAGAGCAAAGGAAAAACTGGGACAATAGGAAAGACATGTTGATAATGGTAGCTAAGGAAAGCAGAGGCTAAAATCAGATTTATATAAGGTTTAAGCTATGTGTTTGCTTCAAACCAGAGCCATGTGTTTGAAGCAAAAGAATTTTAGGCACTTATGTAAAGGATGAATGGATAGCCTCTCAAGTGGCCAGAAGAAGGTTGTGTTAAGGTCCAGACAAAGAAGGAAGTCAGAAAGAGGTCTCCATAACCCGAAGATGGGTATGCCCTTGATATTAGGCCACATTCTGACCCAACCAGGAGCTTCACAATGTGCTGGAGGTCTGGAACCAGAAACTCCCTAGACTTCTAGAGGTCCAGAACCCATTGCCCATCAAGGACAACCTGTAGCACAGGATGGGGCAGATAAATGAATGCCTCTAGCTAGAAAAACACTAGTGTTGATAAATGAAGTTGAATCCAGACAGGTGTCACAAAAGCCAAAATCTCACTGAAATGACTGCATCAATTGGTTGGTTTGACATCACATGTCTAAAAACAGATAGAAATAGCCCATCTGGGAAGTTAAAGAATGAGGGAAGTCTTTAAAACTCTATCCCCTAACTTCTTTCATTTTTGTGCTCAATAAGCCATTTCCTGCATTAGAGCCCTCAGAAGAGCCCTTTAGAGCATGCACCTGATATGACAGCCCTGAGACATCTGCTGTGCCATTTAAATCCTCTCTTTGCTATACCCAGCTTTCTCTGTCTATGGACCAAATGTGCCTATTTTTTGCTCCACTGATTTAATAGCCCCAGGAAAGTTGATAATGTAATCATAGAAGTTCTGTCTGAATGGAACATCTTGAGTTCCATCTCTAGTCTTTCTTTGGGGCTCCCTGGACCATGTAGACTCTAACTTTGCTACGTTGCAGCTGCTTTTGGTGCAGAGCTTATTGGAATCAGTCTCTCTACTTTGTGTGTGTGTGTGTGTGTGTGTGTGTGTGTGTGTGTGTTTCTGTTAGTCTATCAACTGCAAGAAAAATTTGCCTTATTATTTAGCAGCATTTTAACAGGTTTCAGTCCATTAAAAGTAAAAGAGAGCATTAAATGGCATTCTTCAGCTTTTAACCAGTGAGCTTTCATCAGTTTATTAATAGACTCTAACTGCAAATGTGCTCGTTACATGCTAGGGCTTTAAGCTGACTCTAGCAGCAACAATGGTATCCTCTGGGACTAGAAATCCAATTCTAAGTTCTACCTTCAGGCAATGCTTTTGGACTGCTTTGGAGAGTTAAACAAATAAATGCTCTAACTTCCTTCCAGAGAGCTGAAACTCTGGATTTATTCATGCTTTTAAAAACTCTGGCCTAAGAAAATAGCCAAGACTAAAGTAGCAAACTGACCAGTGGGCCTAAGTCTCTTCCAGTTGCAATGTTTTTAATGCCATTTCTATCCTGTTTCTACAGAGCTGTTACAATGGACGGACAGAAAGCTGAGATTCAGGATAACTGGAAGGATACACATGGTTTCTTACAGAGAGAGTCAAATTCACTAGAACAATATTAAGAATTTTGCCTTCATGAGAGAGTAGTAAAAGATTTTACTCTAGAGATGTAGACACATGTGGCCACTAGAAAAGCTAAATTAATATTAGCTTCTGGTGCAGCTGGCATGCTTTTGGGCACCTCAACTGATAGTTCAACATTAGCATTATGAAAATCACATATACGGTTATTTAGAATCTCTGTGGTGTATGGTAATTTAATGAAAGCTTTACCCAAGTGTGCGTGTGTGTGTGTGTGTGTGTGTGTGTGTGTGTGTGTGTAGCTTATTAGATTCAATATAAAACCCTGGCATGCTTCCTCCTTTTCCTGGTAAGAGTTGTGTTTCCCTTTTTGCCTTTACTGCAAGATTAGAACAAATCTTATGAACAATTGTAATCCTCATTGAAGTACATGGAAGCGAAAAGGAAGAGGTAGATCAAGCACAAGAAAGGAACGAGACATGTAATTTTATCCCTGTTTCAAGAGTTAAAAAAAAATATCCAAAAGGGAATATTCAACCTGGAGAGAGTGTGACGATGTAAATATGTAAGTTCAATTTTCAAATACCTCCACCCATCCTCTTCCAATATAGCATTGCGGAAGCTCTTAAGGAAAACTGGCTTGATTTTAACAACTAAAGAAATTTCATTTGCATTGCACATTCTTATAATAGTAACAATAGCTTACACATTTGTAGCACATAGTACAAGTTAGGCATCCTGATGTTTTACATGAATTGATTCATTTAATTCTAGCAAAAGTTCGACAAAGATTTTTAATTTCATGTTGTGAATACAGATATAATACAAAGGAACACAGAAGTTAGGTACTTGCCCAAAGTTACACGTCTGATAGAGATTTAGCTGGAACCAAGATGTGACTTCAGCAAATCCAGCTTCAGAGGACTGAGGACTAAGCATGTTGCTTCTGTTAGGGAAGGTTGTGATCTAGCTATGTGTATTATATTTTCAGCAAGTATGTTTGATTCTCATTCCGCAATCAAATTTTCTCCATTTTATGACTATATTAATGTTATGCATGTGTATATTATATGGTGTGTGATTGCATTTGGAAGCATCAGTAAATACATAGGATTGACAATGGGGAAGATTATAGTGTTATTAGACCTACCATCATGATGTTAGATAAGATTTGTAATTTGAAGTAGAGACAATGCTCACCAAATATCTATTATTCCCCTACATGTTTGAGCCCCTCTTACATTTATATTGGGGCCATATAATTAATTCTAACAAATGTGATAATAAGCAAAAGTAATTAATTGTGAACTGCATTTAGAAAAAAAACTACTATAATGCAGGATCAGAGTGGCAAATGAAAGGCCACAATATTTTAAGGAATGTTAAAGAGTTAGAAAAAACACTGGAGGCATTTTTCCTGGAAAGCTTGAGGGTAAAGTGTGAGTTGTCCTAGAATATCTGGTGCGTTACTGTGTAGAGGAATGAAAAGCCTTATTCTAATGGCGTGAAAGTATACAGCAGAGCTAATCAGTGAAAAATACAGAGGAACTTATTAGATTCAATCTAAATAAGAACTTGCTTTTGATACCACATATGGGACCCTCCATTACATTTGTAAATCATTTATTTTTTGGTTTTGCCATTGTCTGCCAATTCCGGTAGAATAGAAGTTCTTCAGGAAAATGTATCTTGTTCATAGCTATTTTCCTAATGTTTTGCATGGTCCTAGCTGGTTTTAAAAAAAGTATGATATGAATAGTCATCATACAAATATATGAATGAATCAATGAACAAATAAACATTCTATCAAATAGAGCACCCTAGATATTTTCCTGACTTTGGAGGAATGCTAATACAGGCTATGTGACTGGTTGCTAGGAATATTCTGGAGCAACTTGCAGCTCTGGATTGTGGTCATATTAGATATGACCTAATGTCTGTCCCAATGCCCAGATTCTTTCATTTATATATTTTACATTTGAACTTGCTTTTTACTTCCCAGCAGATAGGAAATCCAGTCAAGATGTCTGTTGTTGCAAAACCGCAAAGAAATATTGCAAGCATTTTTTTTAGCCCTACCTGTTTGCAAGGGCATTTATCATCTTTTGATAACATGTCATCCTATTCAGAGAAATGGACAGTATGTACTTTGTAATCAGGATGGAGGCTGTGGTACGACTGATGTGAGCCTTTATCAGGTATCATTGTCAAATATGAGCCTCTGAATGAAATGTGTGGGTTTGAAAGGCCAGTACTTGGGTTTATGAGACTTGGCTCCTTTTCTTCACATGTAGTTATAAATTAATGCGTACAGTGATACCTCATTTCAAGTTGGGTGCTCATATGCATGCGTGACTCAATCTTGATCATCAGTCAGATTGGCCTCATTATTCACTGAGCATCACTTCCACTCAGCTGGTCATTGGCTGAATTTGTGACTCTCTAGATAAATTGCTTCAATCTCTCTGCTAAACCACTTTTCAGAGATGGCCAACTTCTAAATTGGCAGCTATAAAAATCATCAGCTAGTGACCCAATCCTAAAACAGGATCCTGTGTTAGGTAGGTGTTTTCAGATAATTCATTGCTATCAAGGAGTTTTCAGTCTTGCTTAGTAGAGAAAACTGAAATGTAAATACTGTGACGTGTGCCTAAAAGTACAGGCAAAAGGGGTGGTACAGATGTGGTGATGGTGGTAGTAGGATTCAGATAAAGGGGTTTTTTTTTGGGAAAAGAAGATGAGATTTGGACTCAAACATTAGGTTTCTAACCTCAGCTGTATCATTCAATTTTCTTCATCTGTCAAGTAACAAATCATAGGGAGGATGATCAATAATGCAATTAAGGCCTCTAACATAAGGCCTGCCACATAGTAGATATTCTGAAATGATAGAAAGTTACTGTTACTATTTATTATGATCATTATTATTAATGTGAATTATAATTTTGAGGCAGATGTGGAATATTCCACTTCTCTGTAATCCTCACAGATGGGAAAAATGGTGAAAGGAGGAATCAAAAAGATGTTATCTATATCAAAAAAACATGGAGGAAAATGATAGCTAAGCTAGCAAGAGCAGAAATGACGGTATAGCAGAAAAGACTGCCAAGGCATTCCAGGGCCCTTGATGTGCCAGAAAGATAAGAATCAATGATGCCTAATAGGCATTTGCCACCACCAGCTGGCAGTTTAGGACAATTCAAGTTGTCTTCTCAAGTTGGTTCCAGTATTTAGTAGAGCTTGCTGTTCATAATAACATAAGTGTCTCTCTAATGTTTGCATTAGGACCCATCTCCAGCTTTATCAAGTAAGTGAGCCTGTGGATCAGGACAAGCATTTTTTTAGAAGGAATCTTCCTGAGCCAGCTGATCATCTAACACTGTGGCTCAGAAACACCTACGTGTGAAATAAACCTTGACATGAGTTCCTAGCAAATAATTCAGTTTAAACATAGGACATGGAAAGTTTCTGGTTCAAAAGAAAATGGAGTAAACTCATTTCACCTTATTTCTCCTGCATTAATTATAAATATAAAGTCTAGACAGAATACGTAAGCCAAGCATTAGGAGACTTTGAAGAAAGAGAAGCAGGGAGAGAGGTAGGACTGTCTAGCAGCCTCAAGACTTATGGGATGACTCAGTGATAAGTTCCCCGTTTTTGGTTTGTTTCCTTTATTTTGTTTTGTTTGCCTCCTATATATGCCGGTCTGGGCACAGGAGCAGTCTGCAAGCTAGAAGTACCAGTGGTTTCAGACAAAATAGTCCCAAGACAAGTCTGCTCTTTCTAGGTGTCTTCTAAACTTGGAAGAGACAGCCCTGTAGGATGGGACTCTTTTGATTATACCCACTGTATTCCAGGAGAGCATCTCAAACCCACCACACCTCTCCCTCTCCTCCTGGACACTTCAGAATCTAAATGGAAGAGTCCTGCTATTTGTGCTCAGCACTAATGCAAGCAGAGGCAGTCCCCCCTCCAAAGGGCACTGGTAAAACTGCAGGGCAGAACACTCTTGACCAGTCCCATCTTGTGACAATGGATCTAGACCCTTTACATATCCTTCTTTATAAGCTGGCATTGTGTTAACCATTGTCAGCAGGGGGCACTGGAGAGACACTGCAGGAGGAAGAGGTCTGTCTTCTTGGTCTTGGATGTTCACTGACCAGACTCCTGCGGTGCGGTAGCTTATTCCAAAGATGCCCAGTTTGTGCAGTGCATGGTGTCCAGAAACGCCCACAGACTAGTGGCCTCTCTCAACACACCCCTAAAGCAGTTTTGTAACATTGTGCCTCTAGTGAGAGGTCTTCCCATGAACCACTCTTCTACTGGCACCCTAGAGGGTAGATTTCTAGCAAGTTCCACCAGTGATGCCTCATGGCAACCTCTCTACCGTTCAGTGAGCCATGGTCAAACTGTGTCCAACAAGGTCTAGAGCTCAGCCCTGGGAAGGGTAGGCTCTTTTCTCTAAGCACATTATTTCAGCCTTAGGTAGGCATGACTGCTCCTTATATCTGCTATTCCTATATTATTTGGAGATCTCTTTATTTCTTACTATAAAATCATCGTTAAGCAATCCCTTGTTACAGTTAACATTAAATTTCCCCTGTCCAAATTATGGTGCCACTTTCTCTTTTTTGATTGGACCCTGACTGACAAAGAATGATGCCAATAGCATGACCCATAAGAGAAAAAAAAAAAAAAATTGGACTTCATCAAAATTAAAAACTTACGGTCTGCAAAAAAGAAATATTAGCCCAGGAGAAAATATTTTTAATTCACGCATCTGGAAAAGATGTTATATCTAGAATATATAAAGAGTACTTTAAACTCGACAGCAAGAAAACAAATAATCCACTTAGAAAATAGACGAAAGCCATGAGCAGGCATTTGTCAAATGATGCACAGATGGTACAACGAAAAGCACATAAAAAGATATTCAACATTATTAGCCATTAGGGAAATGCAAATCAGCACATGACAAGATACCTCTACACACCTATTAGAATGTGTAAAATAAATAACAAATCCCATCAATGCTAAGTTCTGATAAGGATATAGAGCATCAGGGACTTTTGTACATTGCTGGTGAGAAAGAATTTGGCATTTTCTTGTAAAAGTAAACATATACTTGTCATATGACCCAGCAATCTTACTGCTGGGTATTTACTCCAGACATTTATAACAGTTCTGTTAATCCTCACATACAGTAGAAACAACCTGTGTCTTTCATTGGGCAAGTGGATTAACAAACTGTGATACAGAGATACAGTAGGATACCACTCAGCAGTAAAGAGGAATAAACTATTGACATGTATAATTTGGACAGAACTCAAGGACATTATGGTGAGTGAACAAAACCAATCTCAAAGTGATCCATCTTTTACTATTCCATTTATGTGACATTCTCCAAATTACACTGAAGACACAGCATAGTCTCCAGGATTTAGGGTTGGAGGTAAGCTATGACTTTAATGGGGTAGTACAAATAACTATTTTTTGGAGCAATATAGCAGTCTATTCCTGGTCATGATGATGATTACAAGAATCTATACATGTGATAAAATTTTATAGAAATGTATATTTAAACAAGATTACATGTTAAAGCTGGTAAAATCTGAATATAATCTCTAGTTTTTAATAATACTGTCTAATGTCAATTTTCTGGTTGTGGTAATTTTGTTATGGTTGCTGTTGTCATTGTAGGAATCTAAATGAATACTACACATAAATTCTCTCTATACTATTTTTGCAACTTCTATGTGGGTCTAAAATTATTTCAAAGTAAAAATTAAGGAAACAACCACCACCACAATGAAAACAGAGATCATGTTCCAATAAGCAGAAGAGTACCATGGAAGAAGGATAGGACTAAGACATCCTAGGTACTCATGCAAGAGTTTATTCAAAGCCATACATTTGAGTTGGTTGACCTAATTTGATGTCTAGAAATTGGCACTTCTAAAAAATTTCACAGATAATTCTACTGATTACAAAGGTTAGGACATCACTAATTTGAAAAAGGGCAAAAGTCACCTTTGCCTAAGAGGGAGTAGTCTCCCAGGTGTCTTGGATTTGTGTTATTAGGAAGTACTTCTTCCGTTGGCCTGAACTCCACTGACCGTGGGCAAGGATGACTTAGAGAATGGTTGCTTCTCAACCTTTTCTGTAAAAGGCCAGATGGAAACATTTTGGTCTTTGCAGACCAAACACTTTCTGTCATAGTTACTGATTCTGCCATTGTAGTGCAAAAGCAGCCTTAGATCGTACATAAATGAGTGGTTATGGCTAGTGTTCCAAAAAAACTTTGCTTAGAAAAACAGACAGTGCAACAGATTTGACCCATGGGTCACAGTTTGCTGACTCCTGATTTAGAGAATTGAGTGAACTACACCCTTAGTAGGAGTCAACCCTGTGAATGTCCTAGCCCATGAGTTTTTACAGTCATACTCAGAATTCACAAACAAAAGAGCCCAGACTGATAGAATCAATGGCTCTACATACTCACTCTTGCAAATCACACTTAGTTCATTGGACTCAGTTCTGTCCTCCTTACTTCAAAGAAAGTTAATACAATTATTGAAGGTCAGAAAAAAACACCCAGGACGGTGAATGAAATCTGGAAACCATACGCTGGGAAAAGCACATGATGGAACTGCAACACTGAACCTAAAGAAAATGTTGAGAGTAGTGTCCAAAGATTCAATTTGTTATTTGGAACAGGGATTGTGAAGTTTATGACTTCAAAAAACAGAACTAGATCTATTTGTGCAGCAGTTATATATTGAGCACCTACTAAGTTCACATGCTGTTTTAGGCCCCCAAGACAAATATACTAGCTAACTAGACAGTGAAAGGAGGTTTCAGAAAGGTGACTTCCAAGTCAATAAAAAGGACTTCCTTAAAAATTAGAAGCTATCTGAGGCCAGGAGTGGTGGCTCTCGCCTGTAATCCCAGCACTTTGTGGAGCCAAAGTGGGAAGATCGCTTGAGCCCAGGAGTTACAGTTTGTACTGAGCTAAGATCGCACATGGCACTCCAGCCTGGATGACAGAGCGAGACCCTGTCTGTGAAGGAAAAAAACAAGCTATCTGAAGGTGGACTAGTCTATCTTGTGAGGTGATGAATTCTCAGCCTTTGGGGTTGTACAAAAATAGTCTAGCACATAGAATAGACTCGCCTGGAGCATTTTAGAGGAGAATGTGTATGGGGAATGGTTTACAGTCTACTCTGTTGACCCTCGGGTTCTCACCAAGCTCCACAAGGGACCATAGTGTAGAGTTCAGAACTCTAGATTGTTCAATGCAGTTTCAATATCTGCATTTATGTGTCAAGAATTGGACTTCTGCATAATCTTTTTCTAAAGAAAGAATCTGTTAGCTAAAAACATGTTGAAAACCACTGAGGTGACTCTGATCAAATGCCCTATGAGATATATTAAAATTCTGTCTAGATCCCCATTGTTATGACAGTAGAAATCTTAATCATGTTGCTTGCAGGTGATCCCAGTCACTATCAGACACTATCACTCAGCTAGTGTCTTAGACAGCTTTTTGTTTCTCACCACCTCTCACTCTGCCTAGGATGGAGTAAGCTTCAGTTAATCAACTCACGTATGTAGAAAATCTTGAAAATAAAATAAATGTTTAAAGATTATCATATGTGATAAGCAAATTTGAAACTTACCTTCTTAAAGTAAAATTCAATGATTTATGTAACAAATGAAATGACAGTTACTGATGCTGTTATTTGGTTAAAATTGTTTTGAATACCATATCGGAATACATATCTAAATGTATTTGAATTATAGGACAGTTTTAAATTACTTGCTACTTTGAAATGATCCATACTCTCTGAATTAAAATAGATTATTGGAAGATGAGCATATTCATGGACTGAGCTTACAAAATAAAACAAGTAAGTATCGGATGTCAGTCAAATAATGTACTAATGAATCAGGCCATATGTGTTATGTGTTTTAGTGATCATTACAACAAAAAGATCACTCTTTATCTTCTGGATCTTTCTTCATTGGAAGGAGCTGGGTGACCTGGCTGTATGTGATGAGGATAAGGGAACAGTAAGGAAAGGAACTTCTGGAGGATGATTTGATATTGAGTGACAGGAGGCCTTACTCTTACTGCCAAATCAAGCAACTCATCCTCCTGGGGTTCCTTTTTCCCATACAAATGAGAAGTTTATCTTTTTAAAAATTTTCAGGCTGGGCACGGTGGCTCACACCTGTAATCCTAGCACTTTGGGAGGCTGAAGTAAATGGATAACCTGAGGTCAGGAGTTTGAGATCAGCCTAACCAACATGGTGAAACACTGTCTCTGCTAAAAATACAAAAATTAGCTGGGTGTGGTGGTGGGTGCCTGTAATCCAAGCTACTCGGGAGGCTGAGGCAGGAGAACTGCTTGAACCCCAGGTTCAAGAGCCAACGTTGTGCCATTGCACTCCAGCGTGGGTGACAGAACAAGACTCCTTCTCCAAAAAAAAAAATTCTTACATTCTCTGTATAAATATATGGGCCCACTGTGTTTATTATATGCCACCATCTCTGTATATGACTGTTTTAATATGGGGAAATGATACTAACGTAAAGTATATTTAAAAAGCAGATAGTTCTAATCTCTAGTGGCTATAGATTTTATTTCCATTTTTAAAAAGCAGACCAAAAGGAATAATCTGTATATTTAAATAGCAATAATTACCACAGGTTCTGCTTGCATTAATACTGTCTGAGTACATTATGAAGCATTTGTCATAGCTAATGCATTTCTGTCAAATCAAGTAATATTAGAAAGTGGCTTTTGTAATGAATATTAATGTAAGAGACAGCCATAAGTGAAGCAAATTATAGAGGCAAGTAAATGTAGAATTAGCGACAATTGCAAAGTAGCCTTTCATTGCAAATTAAGTTCTTTTTATGATGTTAATAAAAATGTAAGGCTCTAGGTAGCCATCAGCAGCCTGCTGAACACTGATAGGAGATTGGAAGTGCTTTTCTTATACTCTAATTCTAAATCAAAATCCTTAAATACCTTTGCCATACAAAGAAATATTTGCATGTCTTTATTTTTTATTCTTGGCCTTAAATAAATCTTTTAAAGAAATCTACTCTTTAGTAGAGTTAATTTGTAAGTCCAAAGATACTTTTAGATGCATATGTTTAGAGAATAAATTAAGTAAATAGAGTACTTTGTGTTCACTGAAGCTAGATGCTGTATAAATAAGAGATCATTAACACATCATTACATGTGTTAATTACACATGCTAAATTATGATCAGTTTTGAGAAGGAAAATTTCCACAAAAGTTATGTAAGTAAAGATAAACTTCTCAAGTGGTATCCTAGATGAAATTACACAGAAAGATATGCATTTCCTGCCTGAATATTGAACCAAATTAACTTAGAGCTCTAGAATCCTCTAAAGCTTTCAGTAGAAAAAATAATATCAATACTTCTAGACTTTTATACTTTCAAGTATAAAATATTAACTTTATAATTTATGTTTTTATCTGAAATAATATAGTCACAGTAATTTATATATGTATACTCAATATTTATAAGAAATATATGGTTGTCACTTTATCATGATATATATTTCTTTATGATTACTATTTTAATCATACATAATACAAATTCATTATGCACATTTTGAAAGATTTATAGACCTAAACATTTTAAAACTCCCCGTGATTCCCTTCTCCTCCAAATTTTCCTGCTGCTAAGTTTGAACGAAGGTAAATAGAAAAAATAAGTTATCTTTCTTTCTGTCCTTTAAGTCTATTTTCTGTGTTACTGGGGATAGTGTTTTTGTATTGAAGATACTCATAAACTTGAATAAAAGAGATTGCCCTTTCTTTCTTTCAAAAGAAATAGCCAGTACTAGGAAAAAATAATCCTACTTCAAATATCTGATTCTTTCTGTATCAGAGGCCAGCTTAGGCTAAGTTACGCTATAGTAATAGATGACTCCCAATCTCAGTGGCTTACGGTAACAAAGGTTTGTTCTTCACTGTGGCTCTGCTCAATATGACTTCATTTCTCGATATACTCTAATGGAACAGGTGTATCTGGGCATTGCTTGTTTCAAAGTTCAGAGAAAATGAACATAATGTTAGGGCATACATTATCTATGTTACTTTAACTCTTTTTCTTTTTACCAAACTCAATTGTGTGGTAAGGACTAATGTCAGTTGCACACAGGCATATATGCACTCCTCTGGTAGGGAAGAGCACTGCAGAGAAAGTGCAAAATATTCAAATATTCAAAATATTTGAATATTTTGAACAATGATGCTATCAACCACAGGATAAATATTTGTTTATATAATACACATTTTGGCATGCCTATTATGTGCTAGGTTTTGCTTTGGTATTTAGGCTGAAGTTATGAATACTATAGACATACTCTTTTCTTTCATGGATACTGCATTGATTGAATTTTTACACTACTTTCACAGAGGCTGTAAATACTCCTTCCTGAACAAAATTCTCATTAGGGATGAGGAAGTAAGAAGTAAGCTAAGGACATTTTAATCCACATTCCTGAAGACTCTGATTGTCTCTGGAAGCACGCCCCTTCCTACTTTGTTGTAATAGAGAAATTCACTATCATTGAGATATTTGTTCCTTTTATTAGAAATGTAGGTGATAAGGAATAGGGCAGAAAATTGGTGGCTATCCATATGTGTTTATTGGTTTTAGTTTCCAGGAGTGAAGATCCATGAGGGATGTGAAATCATTTAAAGAAAGTGTTTGCTTTGGCACAGATTTTTGGGATGTCAGAGAAAAGGCAACACTGCTAGAAGAAGCCATGAACAAAAACAGTGGAGCAGGAATGAACATTACGCTGGTTGATAGGGGAATTAGAATGTCAGGGTAAGATAGGGAGGATGGAGGTCCACCAGCAAGTGTGGGTAGACATAGTAGATTAAGAATGTAGAGCTTGACATCAGGGAGACAAATCAAACAGTTAGTAGGGTATTTAAGAATCAGCAGTGACTTGAACAAAACAGTATGTTAGGGAGATCTTTGTTAAATTATTCATTTAAATATGATGCAAATTCTACCAAAAGTCCAGTAATGTTTTTTTATGGTTATTACTATTATTTTTGAGACAGGATCTTGCTCTGTCACCCAGGCTGAAGTACAGTGGCACAATCACAGCTCAAGGCAGCTTCCATCTCCTGGGCTCAAATGATTCTCCTGCCTCCGCCTCCGAAGTAACTGGGACAACAGATGCATGCCACAATGTCTGCCTAGTTTTTGTTTGTTTGTTTTGTTTGTTTGTTTAGTTTTGTTTTGTTTTAGTTTAGACAAGGTCTTGCTATAGAAACTTCAACCAGGCTCTCACCCAGGCTGGTTTTGAACTCCTGAACTCAAGTGATCCACCCTCCTCAACCTTCCATTAACTGGGAATGTCAATAGGACAGGAAAGGAAGGGGTCCACTGGAGTGGCATAGTCTCTTGGATTTAGTGTATTAGGCACAAGAAAGGAAGAAGTGACTTAAATATTGTAGATTGGAAGAAAGGTCTTAGAAGAACCTTGGGGTGGTTATAAAAATGGGTAGGGTAATTGGTGACATAGAGTGGTTCAGAGCATTCTCATGGACTCTTCCAGGGATGAAAACATAGAGAGGGCTATGGATACCAATAAGACTCTGCATGCATGAGTATATTCACCTCAGAATCTCTTCCACAGATGGGAAAGGAGAGCTGCCTAGAACTAGTGTTTGGTGGAGAATTAGGTTCTGGCCAAAGTGAAATAACGAAAGGAGATAAAAATTATATTTGGGTAAGGAAATACCTTCTTCAATAGAAGAGAAAGATTCTATTTTAATTCTGATCTAAGTTTTTACATTTTAAAAATGTAATCTCAAAAGAAGAGCCACTCTTACAACAAATATATTTTATATATTACAAATGTAAAGTAATGGAGAGTGTAAATCTTCTATCACAGGCATGCACACACACACACACACCCCACCCTGAGCATAAGTGTCTTCATGCATTTATGCAGCCAAAAAGCACATGAAAAAATGCTCATCATCACTGGCCATCAGAGAAATGCAAATCAAAACCACAGTGAGATACCATCTCACACCAGTTAGAATGGCCATCATTAAAAAGTCAGGAAACAACAGGTGCTGGAGAGGGTGTGGAGAAATAGGAACACTTTTACACTGTTGGTGGGACTGTAAACTAGTTCAACCACTGTGGAAATCAGTGTGGCGATTCCTCAGGGATCTAGAACTAGAAATACCATTTGACCCAGCCATCCCATTACTGGGTATATACCCAAAGGACTATAAATCATGCTGCTATAAAGACACATGCACACGTATGTTTATTGCGGCACTATTCACAATAGCAAAGAGTTGGAACCAACCCAAATGTCCAACAACGATAGACTGGATTAAGAAAATGTGGCACGTATACACCATGGAATACTATGCAGCCATAAAAAATGATGAGTTCATGTCCTTTGTAGGCACATGGATGAAACTGGAAAACATCATTCTCAGTAAACTATCGCAAGGACAAAAAACCAAACACCGCATGTTCTCACTCATAGGTGGGAATTGAAAAATGAGAACTCATGGACACAGGAAGGGGAACATCACACACTGGGGTCTGTTGTGGGGTGGGGGGAGGGGGAGGGACAGCATTAGGAGATATACCTAATGCTAAATGACGAGTTAATGGGTGCAGCAAAACAACATGGCACGTGCATACATATGTAACAAACCTGCACATTGTGCACATATGCCCTAAAACCTAAAGTATAATAAAAAAAAAGACAACAAAAAAATAAATAAGTGTCTTCATGACATAATTCAAACCAATGTATGTAGCATTTCCTGCTATGAGAGGGAGATAATTGAGCTCAACATCATCAAAAAATTCTAATTTGTATGTAAGGGTTGGATCAGGTCTAATTTTTAGAATTATTAGGTAAATAATAGAGTTGGCAATTATCCCTTTCAAGGATAATTGCTTCAAAGGATAATCTTTTAGAATTATCCCCTTTTATGATTACTTTGTCAGATCTGTTTTAGGGGCTGAATGAACAGTTAAATAAGGAGTGGCCTTCGCTCATGATGACAATGCTTAAATCCAGACTGAGATCACCACCAAAGTGGATTTAATTCTGTGTTTAAATCCTGTATTTCAATAGAGTGAAGCTGTCATATGCATTATCATAGCTTGCAGCTTCTCTGCCTAAACAAGTTTCAATTGTTTAAAAGTCTAATACTGCAGTTCAGAGATCAGCAATGTTTACAGAGCTGTGTTCAAATAATCAAGAATATTTAACTGTGCTGTATCGCTTAATCCATATGACCAGCAACTGCTGAGAAAGCAATATTCTTATGTGTCTGCTGATGATTAACTGGACATGCAAAATGCACAGAGACACACAAAAGCTATATCTGAAGGATGAGGTCTTTCCCTACATAATAATACACTGGAAATAATTTTATATCAAACCATAAATACCAAGAGAAAAAAAAAGATTTTCTTTCATATGCCAGTGGAATCTACTTTAAACTCAAAATTTAAGTGTCTATAAAATATAATCTTCCCTGCCTTACACTTGCTGTGCATGAATGTAGGTATGCGTCAGTTATTTTCTTGGGAGACTGAAAGAGTTAATGGGCCTGACATTTTAAACATGTGTGCCTTTAACTTTGAGAAGAAGAATGGAGCTCTTTGGCTCATATGAAAAAATTAAGATGTCTTGAAATTTCACACAATTTTAGAGTATTGGAATCCGCAGGATCTTTCCTCTTGGCTCTTTTTAATATTAGAGAAGTCACTCTAAATAACTTCAGATTTTTTTTTTTTTTTTTTGAGACGGAGTCTCGCTCTGTCGCCCAGGCTGGAGTGCAGTGGCGCAATCTCGGCTCACTGCAAGCTCCGCCTCCCGGGTTCACGCCATTCTCCTGCCTCAGCCTCTCTGAGTAGCTGGGACTACAGGCGCCCGCCACCACGCCCGGCTAATTTTTTTCTATTTTTAGTAGAGACGGGGTTTCACCGTGGTCTCGATCTCCTGACCTCGTGATCCGCCCGCCTCGGCCTCCCAAAGTGCTGGGATTACAAGCGTGAGCCACCGCGCCCGGCTAACTTCAGATTTTAAGAAAAGAGAAACCTTTTGTTTTAGTAACTTTGAAAATTTTTAAAATGTATATCGAATCCCTAAATTTCTCAAAAGAAAAATCAAATAAAAGGGCCATTAGATATTTGACAACACAGATGTATTTTTATTTCATACATGAAATTATTTACCTAAACATCACAAACAGAAGTTCACTGCTCCAGATTTGAAATAGATACCTTCAGACAAATAGTTATAGAATACATATAGATTTTAATGTGAAATTCCCAGTCTAATTATTAGGTTGGTGCAAAGGTAATTGTGGGTTTTACCCTTACTTTTAATGGCAAAAACCACAATTACTTTTATGACACCCTAATACACTGTATAACATAAATAATTCAAAAATTCAAAAACTAGTAATGGTAGATGGGATAAAACAAAACAATTATTTCCCTAACCTAAATTTCCTGTGATATTTTCCTTTAGATTCCTAACTATCTCAGTAGCATTTTTTTCACTTTATAAACTATATGAAAAAATATATAACATGTCAGGGGTTTAACTGCAAATTAAAACAAAAAAATTATATTCTTAATTTTGTATTTTCTGTATAAACAGCTAGAGAAAGGATTTCTTATCAATTACACCAGATATCTTAGTCATAATTAAAATATAAAGCTATTCAAAAAAACATGTCAGGAGGAATGTAATCGTTAATATGAGGAATTTATCATGTATATATAATTTGATTAGCAAAGCCAAGCTGAGTTTCAAACAGTACAAAATGATTTTGGGTTTTGAGGACAGCAAGACTTGTGAGAGGATTTTGACTAGAAAATATTTGATACATATTTAAGTATCCAAAATTATTATCAGTTTTCTTTACAGGATTTACAACACATTAAAAATATTTCTAACCTCCAAAGTAATATGGGAGAAATTTCAGAGATATGGCAGTTTGTACTATAAGCAGATGGTGTAGGATAAAGGCTCATTTGTGTGTATCTGATGATACTGGACCTACGGTCACCTCCAAACAATGTATTTGACCTTGGAGAGTGATTTAGCCTCCCAGAACCTTGTGTTACTCTCATGTTACCTGAAAGGATAGAAGGAGATCAGATTATTTAACATACATTTGTTTCTGGGGCACCTACTCAATGTCCAGAGATCTTGTTAGGTGCTAGAGAGATGCAACAGTATAGACACATAGTCTTCATGGTTTGCTATCCTCACAGTCCTCACAAGGTGTATAGTTGTACAGTTTACCTCAATCCTGTAGTCTGGGGAAACTTCTCTAGCCACTGTGGGTAGAGACATTCCTTTAGGTTTCCCTACGTAAGCCATGGCCAACGGAAAGCAATAAAGAAGAAAAATGGGCTGGTTGAAAAGTCAGACAACGCCTCAAAGCAACATCAATCCATTTAAAAAAATATTTGTTCCACGTGTTCTTGAAGGTACTAGGTATACAGTGCTCAGTAAGTGGCAGGCCTCACAACTTAATGGATGAACTTATAATAAATAAGATATATATATACACACACATATATACACTTATATCTAGCTTACATATATTTATATATATAACAAGGCATATATGATATAAAATATCTGCTATTTTATGATATATCATTAGGCTTATAAATTATAGTTTATGTTAACTACTATTAAAAAGCAGATGGTTTAACAGAAGAAAATGGGTGAGCATCTAAATTAGATGGATTAACCAGGGAAAGTATCTCTGAATCTCTGGTGAGCTAACATTTATGTCAAGAACAGAGATATAAGAAGGATTCCAAAGATGCTCAACTCATTCAAGGGAGAAAGTATATGCAGAGAGCTTGAGACAAGAAAAAATTAGCATATTAGAGAAACTGAAGATCAATATGTCACTCAGGTTTGAACAACAGGGTTTAGAATCCGTCTTTGTTTTAGTAGACGGGTTAAAACTGATTACAGGTTCAGTAGAAAAACTCCAGAAGGAAACAAGCTTGAGGAGCAAGCTGTAGCATTGGGTCAACAAGGAGCCACTTTCAGTATCGGGAGACACCCCACAACTAGAAAACAGCCACACATAAAACCCTTCCCCAGACAAACCAGATCCTTCCTTGACACTATTTGCCGGAAAAGGAGATAAATAAAAGAGGCAGAAATTTGTTCCTTCAATCTCATGTAATCGAATTGGAAGAAAATAAACATAGCCAGGACCTATGTGGGAGTTAATCAGGGAAACAGAGTTTTTAGCTCTCCAACCTTTGGCATGGGTGCTGAGCCAGACCAGCACATCCTCCGCAGAAAAGGAGACCATGACCTTCAAGCAGACAGGAGCCAAATCATACTAGAGTTTTGCAAACTGTGACAAGCAGTTGTACTTTTAAAACAATAGGAAGGCATCAGAGGGTATTAAGTAGGAGTTACCTATTTCAAATGCTTAGTATGGTTTTAATGTAGGGAGTAGGTTAGAAATTAGGAGTGAAATCAAGGTGATTGAAGGTGATTACATCAGTTTAGGCAAGAGGTGACGGTGACTTGGAACAGTGTGGGAATAGAAGTGGTGAATAGATTTAAAATACATTTTTGATATTCTGAAAAAAAAAAAAACTCTAGACAAATTAAGTTTAGCGAAATTTATCTGAGCAAAGAACATTTACAAATCACGTAGCACTCAGAACCATGAGAGGTTCAGATAACTCTACCCAGCAATGTAGGCAGGCGATGCAAACAAAACAAAGAAGTTGCATACGGAAACAGCTTGATTGGTTACAGCTTCTCATTTGCCTTATTTAGACAGGGTATGATGAGGCATCTCCCTTATATGAACATTGTCTGATCAGTTGGCAGCCTGTGATTGGCTGAAGCTTAGCTGCTGTAATTGGCTGAGACTCAGCTATTTGTTAAAAGGCTATACCCATAATTTAGGACACAGTTTGTTCGCATATTAAGTTACACTGCAGTTTGCTACAGGAGGAAGCAGCTTTAGGTCAAATTTATTTTAATTTAACAATATAGAAACAAGAGGACTTTTTGATGGATTCGAGGTAAGAGGTAACACATGGACAATGGGTTCAGGCATAAGTGATTGACTGCATAGTGTAGCCATTTATGGCTGATGATCAGATTTCCTAAAGTGGAGTTGACCACCTTTTTTTAGGGATACCCTACTAAATTTTTTTGCTCTTATTTTATAGTCCTCCTCTATGTCCTTTAGCATTGCCATTAGATGCACTTCTTGTCTGGCTTTTTCTCTTAGTTTCAACCTTTTTAAGAGTAGAGATTTCTTGTTATGCTTTTACATTTATTTTGTATAACACTAAAGGGCCTAGCATGGTTCCTTATGTCAACAGATGTTAAAATATAACTAAATTTCTTCCTTTGTCATCTTCTGACCTTTGGCAAGATGATTTCATGATAAACATAAGAAATGATCATTTTAAAAGCTTTTGGAAAAAGTTGAGTTTGAGAATTTATTGAAGAGCGTAATATAAGATAAAATTTAAATATTCAGGTCACACTGTGTTGAACGTATTTCAAGACAACAATAGTTCTCATTAATCCTCACATAAACCCAAATTTTCTCCCTAAATTAGGCAAAGTCATCTGGCAAACATAGCATTTTGTTTTCTGAACTTATGTATGTAATAAAATGGGAAGAAGTAATTATTATGTTTTCTTCCAATGAAGATAAACATAACCAGCAAATAATAATAGATTTTCTTTGTCTCTCTGAGATTTTAATGCTCAAAGATATTCAGAAAGACCCTGTAAATTTACTCAAAAAGAAATAATTTTTCCCAAATGTATCAAAACTAAAAAGTCTTAAGGGAAATGTTTCCCATCATACTTCAAGCTATTTCAAATAAGACAAAACCGACTGTAATAAAAATATTTTGATGTTTAACTCAAGGGGTGAGAAGTGTTTCTCTGTGTTCCATCCTCTGGGAATTTTTGATCACTAAAGATTTTGTATAATAGATTAATTAACAGAACTATTTCCACCATAAATAATGTAGGCTGACATTTTGTTGAAGAGAAATGAGTTGCTTATTTGCTTTGGGCTCTTTAGTGAGAATATCAGAGGTGCTTTAGGGATTATGTATTAATGAACCCTCTGCAATATTGGCAGACTATGGCTTTGAACTTTGTCCATGAAAATAATGTCCTTGTATGGATAGATCCTACCAAATAGTAGTAAAAAACAACCACCACCAAGGGTGTGTGTGTGTGTGTGTGAGAGAGAGAGAGAGAGAGAGAGAGAAAGAGAGAGAGAGAGAAAGAGAGAGAGAGAAAGGGAGGGAGGGAAGGAAATATGGTTCAGTGAAATGAATCCTGGAAGGAAGGGAATCTGGTTCAGTGAAAGGAACCCTAACTCAGAACTCAAGACAATTTGGGCATAACGCTGGCTATGACATATGTGTCTAATCTTGGGCAAGCCATTTGTGCTTTTTTTTTCATATGTAAATTGAGAGACTTAGAACATGAGACCCATCATCTAACTCTAAAACTCGATGATTTTATCAATGGACAGTAAGGGATCAATATTACTCTATATTACCTTTAAGTATTGAAAATAGAATATGAATTTGGAGTCCCACTGCCTTAGTCTACCATCAGACTCAAATGGCACCATTGTGTTGAAATGCAGTAGCAAACCTTCCCAAAGTGTGTTCCAGGTTGATAAACGTATATTGGGCCCATTGTGGCTGAAAGCTGGGAATGATCATTCAAAACCAATTACACTACAAAAAGATAGGATTTTTGATTTTGTCAAAACTCAAAATATATGTATATTTTGCCTCCATAGTCAACCCTAGAGGACATGCCTGCCTGAAGGAAGTTTTCCTGTGGATCTGGCTCAATTAGGATCTGTGATAAGATAACAAAGAGCACACCCTGACTAAACGCTAGGAAAACCATTTGTTTTTGCTTTCCCAGAAAAAATAAAGTTAGAAACCATTGTAAGTACACATCTCACTTGATTTGGCCTTTTCTTTATATATTTTCATGTCATCAGTTTATTTTGAATAATGTCTTTTGATACTACTTCTATGAAACGATACTTTATAGTTTTAGAAAGGTTTATTTGTAAGTTTATATAATGTTTTCTCATTTTTTACTCTGACAGTTTTATAGAAATTTGGGGACAATGTAGGCAGAATACACCCACCCCATCACATTTTAGAACAATGCCAGTGAATTTGGGCTGAGAATTCTAAAGCAGGACAGCTACCTGCTTTCCTGAAGCTACCAAGAAAACTGCTTAGGATCCACTCCATTTTAAATGAAAAGGTTGTTCATAATGTGCTCTCAATTCTTTAACTCTTTCAGCACATATTTATTGAAGAATTGGTCTGTGAAGCACTGCACTAGGCAAAGCGGCAAAATATAAAAAGGTACATAATGGGTTCTCTTACCATAATTATTCAATGAAGTTGTAATTTTCCAGGGGGAAAAAGTACTGTAAGTGCCTAATATGATACACAGTAAGCAAAGTGCTTAGAGAAAAGTAGTTACACTTAGTTGCTACGACTTCCGTTTTATCTGGCTTTAAAATCAACACATTCCATTAGTAGATATAGCCTTAGTCCTTTTACCCATTAATTTTTTTTTTCTTAATGCACCTGCTTTGTGGAATACTTTGCAAGAAATGAAGGATTGCTTTGGATCTCCACTGTTAAATGTCTAGACCACAAAACAATTACTGGCTTTTTTTTTCTTTAAGCTTTTTTTTGTTTAGCTGTTTAAATACTGTTAGTTCCATTTTAATAATTCTTGAACTTTAAGTGGTCATTCCCATGCCCAATTATTTATTACACTAAAATAAGGAAAATAAAACCTAAAACTTTTTTTAAGCATTTGAGTTTCCATCAGTTGAGATCGTTATTAAAAAAAGAACTTGAGTATCAGTGGAACAACTTACAATAAAAACAAACTAAAAACTTTTCCCAGAGTATAAACCTAAATGTATTCTTTTGTCTGATATATGTTCATTGTATATTTATTAATATAGTTGAAAAAAATACACTTGTTTTAGCACTCCCTAAACTTCGTATATTCCATTTGAGTAAGCTTTTTAAAAGGGCTAGTACCATGTGCTTATATTTTGCTCCCAAAGAAAAAGCAGCACGTACTAAAAACATGTTTTGTGATGTATGAGGTCAGCTGGAGGCAAACTCACACTTACTGCAAGTTGTGAGAGGACTCACAGTGACATTTACCTTGGTGAAATCACAGTGTGACCATGATTATTTTTCAACTTCCTGGCACAAAAGTCTGTGGCCTCCTCTCATGTTCCATTTACAGCATGCGAATCATTATGAGTAAGGAAATTTTAATTGCTTTACTGTTTTGTTGAGGCATAATTTACATACATAAAATGCACAGATTTTAAATGAATAGTTCATTGAGTAGACAAATCTGCTCGCCAGTGTAACCGTCACCCTAGTCAAGATATAGAACCTTTCCATCACCCTAGAAATTTTACTCATGCCCAGTCCAGTCAATCCATCCCCACCCAGAGGCAATCACTAATCTGCTTTGTCACAGTAGCTTTGTTTTTCCTTTCTAGAATGTAATATAAATGGAATTATACTATGTATTCTTTTTTTTTTTTTTTTTTTTTTTTTAAGAGAGAGTCCTTCTCTGTCACCAGACTGGAGTGCATTGGCATGATCTCGGGTCACTGCAATCTCCGTCTCCCAAGTTCAAGCAATTCCCCTGCCTCAGCCTCCCGAGTAGCTGGGACTACAGACTATGGGCACACCACTACACCCGGCTAATTTCTTGTATTTAAGTAGAGACGGGGTTTCACCGTGTTGGCCAGGATGGTCTCAATCTCCTGACCTCGTGATCCACCTGCCTCGGCCTCCCAAAGTGCTGGGATTACAGGCGTGAGCCACTGCCCCCTGCCCATACTACATATTCTTTTCTGACCAGTATCTCTTGCTCAACGTAGGGTTTTGAGTTTCATACATGTTGTTTATATGTCTGTTCATTTTTCTTTTTATTACTGAGTACTATTCCCTTTTATGAATATACCACAATTTACCCATTTACATGGTGATGCATATTTGGGTTGGTTTCCAGAGGTGCTTTTATGTATAATTATGCTCTGAATGTCTGCATATACTTTTTTTTTTTTTTTTGAGACAGTGTCTTGCTCTGTTGTCCAGGCTGGAGTGCAGTGGCATGATCTTGGCTCAGTGCAACCTCTGCCTCCCAGGTTCAAGTGATTCTCCTGCCTCAGCCTCCCGAGTAGCTGGGACTATAGGTGCCCGCCACCACACCTGGCTAATTTTTGTATTTTTAGTAGAGATGGGTTTCACCATGTTGGCCAGGCTTATCTCAAACTTCCGACCTCGCGATCCACCCGCCTCAGCCTCCCAAAGTGCTGGGATTACAAGCATGAGCCACCACACCTGGCTCCATATGCTACTTTTATGGCCACATTTTTTATTTTTTGGTAAATACTTAGAAATGGAATCACTATGTTCTAGTTTAGGAGTATATTTCACTTCATAAAACACTGCCAATCTTTTTTTCAAAGATATTTTACCATTTTGCATTCCTGTAGACAACAGTCTTATTTGTACCTATTTTTGCCAACAAATGGAACTGTCATTCTTTTATATTTTAGCCTCCCTAGTGTGTGTTACACGGTTTCTCATTGTGGTCAATACCCTCATTCCATATAATGTAGAAACTGTAATTTAGAAGTGTTACCTTGTTCACAATCATACCACATGCAAATACCAGAACCAGCATTTTGAAGGTGCTTTGAACTAGAATGCATGGTATTAGGAATAGAATTTCTGGGTCCTGAAAAATATGGCACCCAAATGAACCTCACATGGTCACTGAGGGGAAGCATGGGTTTGATGGGACAGAATCGGGATATTATGAGTTACCAGGGAAATACCACAAAAAGAAGCCATTGACACGAGGCATCTAAGGCCAGGAGAAAGCTCTAGTAGTGGAAGTGAATTCAAATCAGCATGTTTGCCAGCTTGCCCCCTTTCTCCTACTCCCAGGTTAGACTAAATTAGAGATGTTTAAGATTTACAAAAATGCCTTAAACTATTTTTTGTAAATAATTTTGTTCCCCCAAAAAACTATAAAATCTACATGCATCAGTAATAATGTCTTAGAGAAACAGTCTTTGTCTTCCAACTTATGGGCACTTAGAATCAGAATAATGTTTTGGCAAAGAAGCCCCATATCTAAAATATTTTCTAAACTCCTAGTAACTACAATGTCAGCAACAACAGAAACAAAATGGTCTTGGTTTTTACATTTTGAAAAAGTTTATGGAATAGGAAAGTAAGTCAGGTTCAAGCAATAGGAAAGTAAATGTATTAATGTGTTCAGGTTTTGACAAAAGATGTTACTGACTTAAGTTTCCTTCTTAATTTTACTTTCGACATGTTATTCCATAAGCACATTGATGGGGGGCATTAATGAAATAAACTACCTACTCCATCAGTATTTGGCACAAGAACTGTGTTCAGGGAGTTGAGAAATCCTGATCATTGGTGAGAAGCTTGGTATAGTGGCAGGAGCACAGACTAAGGATTAAGAAAATTTGGGTTCAAGTCCAGAACTTTCTTCTCTCCAGCTCAATGTCCTTGGGCTGGTTATCTCATTGTTTTGGGCCAGTGTATTCTCATTTATCAAATGGTGGGGCAGTAATAGATACTCTCCTAAGTTCACAGTACTCTGAATTTTTTTGTAGTTACCTATCAAAGCCAATAGCTCATGGATACCTCAGGCAGCGAGGAGAAGAGCATGTAGTGGGGTGAGATCATGGCATCAGAGGAAATAAAACTAGCTTTTCATTTTTTTAGCTATTTTTTTATGCCTAATGAATGCCATGAGCAGGACTCACTAGACGTGAAGAAGAACAAGATGACTACATTACCATTTCTTTCAGGTTAGTGAGGAATGCAATCAGTAGGCAGGAAATTGAGATACAGGTGTTGAATGTCATGATGTTGTGTGGTCAGAGGGACATATGCTTTAGTAGTAGTATGCAGAAGGGGTTTGTAGCCCATTGTAGGGTATCCTTGAAGGCTTTGTAGAAAAAGAACTTTCTTAGGTAAGAGGTAAGTACACATTAGCCAAATGATGAGGAAGAATGAACCATGCTAAAGGCAAAGTAACATAACATTTGAAGTTTTGAGGCAAGACAGATTTTCAAGGAAAAGAATAAACTTCAATATGACTAGAGCAAAGTGGATGTATGAAGGAGTAGGCAAGGTGAAAGATGAGTCTAGAACATTAAGCAGGAACCAAACTCTTAAGGACCTTATAAGCCATATTAAGGTCATCAGATTTTGTTCTACAAAATGTTGAGAAAATGAACATATTATAAGGTAAAGATTGAACATGCATTTGCCTATTAGGATGCATGGGGTGGTATAATTGAAGACGTGAAGACATTATTTGCAGGGCTATTGCAGTTATCCAGGTGAGAAATACTAGTACAATTCACTATTAGACAAAATCGGGTGCATTCCAGGTGGTAGGGCCGTAGACCACTCTGCTATTACAAATGAAGATGGAGACCCACTTTTCTAAGATTTTTGCAAACCATAGTGGAGATGCCTAGCACACATTTATGCAGCAGAAGAGCATCTCTGTGCTCACAGCAGCTCCTGTATCCTGAGGTGTGATGGAGAATGAGTGTTGTGTAGCCTGAGAGTGGGTCAGCCTGCAGGAAGGGCATCTGGCTATTTGCCAAATCCTCACACCTAGCACCTGGCTTACATCTACTGCATGATTAATTACAAACATAAAATGGGTGATAAAGAAAGAAATTACAGAAATGTTATAAATTCACACAGGTGAATTTTTCGCAGTAAAGGAAGAAGCAGAGCCAGGAAAGAAAATAAGATACATGGAGACTTACACAGATGTGAGACAAGAGTGCCAGGAAATATGCATAACTCGAATACATTCTGGAAGGATGTATTTGAAGATTCAGGCTTATGCCCTGTGATAATCAACACGTATCGCTCCTGATTGATTCATTCTTTTAGGGATTTTCCTAGACTTTAAAATGGTTTGTCTCGTGTTACCTACTCTGTCCAGGTGATGAGAGGCCGTGGCCCTCTTGGGAAGAGCAGAAGGAACCTTCTCTTCCAACTGATCTTGAAAAGAGAAAGTATTTCAAATTAATTGGGATTATATATGTCTTCGTTAGACCAAAATATTCAGTGATGAGAACAATCTTTAAAAATTAGTGTGTTTTGCATTAGACACCTAACTGGATAAATACAAATAGTCTTTTAGCAAAAGAAATTGGGAAGACTCTGGATATAAGTGTAGCTCCCTATGTGAAAATAAAAGTGAAAACATGTAAATTTTCATTGTGTTCAAGGGCACAGTGAAAACTTACATGCAAAGAAATATTTAACAAAAATGCTCCATATAGAGAGAGACAGCTTTGGAAATCTGTTAAAAACAAGATGTAAAGAACCTAGATATGAAATCTTTCTGTAAAGATGACAAAGTATTTAATGAGAAAGAAATTTATAGCTTCTTATTTTGTAGCAGAGTCCTTGGCCGGCAGCGGGGTCACATGATGGCTTCATAAACTTGCTTGGATTCCTCTGTCTGCACCCCCACTGAGAAGGCAGACAGTAGGCCGTGTAATGGTGGTAAGCAAGTGTAATATCTCATTTTCACATGAGTTACATTTCTACAAATATTTAATAGGCTATGCATCTTCTGGGATTGTTTTTCTCTTATCCAGAAATTATTGCAGGGATGGTGTTCATGAGCTGCATAAGTGTGTGTGTGTGTTTTAGTTTATTTTTTGGCAGCTGTAAATAATTGAGTATGTATATGTTTTTTCATACAGAGATTTTTGGAGACTCTGTCTTGAAAATACGGCATAAATATATTAATGTTGAACTGCAGCTTCTAACAGCTGTGGTTGAAACACTGCAATTCTAGAGCGTAATCTATTTGAGGAAGAGTTGACTGTTGTATCTGAAGCTAGTATGTTCCAGAGAGAAGAAAGCAAAGATACTGGAGTGTCTGAGGTTCTCTGTGTGTATATGTACGTGTATGAATGCACCTATGAGAGGGAAAAAAGGAAGACAGACAAAAGATAGAGACAGCAGAGAAATATATTTTTAATTTTTGTTTTTTAATATAAAAATGCATAAATTATCAGTAAGATTTATTTACTTCAATTTAGAACCATTCTGAGATGACCACTTAATAGAAGGCTTTTGTTTTCCATTTGAGAACATAACATTACATATTTAACAAAATTCTATGTGTATTATATATTACTTTACATGAAACCTCCAGTCAGCGATTATAAAATTATGATGAAATCTGCAATTACTTTCTCAAAAGCCTACTTTACATTATTGAAAAACTGCTTTATCAAAAACCTTGACAATATTGTAATCAGTAAAATATTTGTTTTGAGGAGAGATTTAAATGAGTTTAAGGCTTATTGTAATCTTTGCTTCCTTTGGTTAAGCCAAGAATTGTATGCAGCATTTCCCTCAGCTGAATGAACTTCATTAATTGCTTTGTTGCATGTGTTTCATTTATATGTGTGATACAGCCTCCTATAAATAAGAAAATACGGGACAGAGATTCTTATTCCTGTTGCATATGAAAAAAAAAAAAAACTGAGGCTAAGCGGCTCTCCTAAGAGTCCACTATATTGTAGTAACCATTTGGGAAGAAATATGTAACTCTAGAACTGTAAGCATTCAACTCCATCCATAATTGTGGATTTCAGTTAGGAAACTCTGTCATTGAAAACTGAGGGGCCACAGATCAGAAGAGGTTTCTCCTGATTTCCAGATATTTGGGCTGGAATGTAATCACCTGGAAAGGGCGTATCTTTTCATATCTGTAGGCATCAGCGGATAAGACTAGCCCCTTGGAGCCTTGGGTGAGAGAAAGTGAGCCAGCCATTCTAGAGGGCCCTGTCTCCAAGGCCAGATGTGAAGGGGCTTCACAGCTCCTCACTCCACCCTGACACTTGGCTGTGAGGAAGCCCTCAGGCTGCTCAGGGTCCCGGGTGTGTGCCTCCACCTGGGTCTCAACCGCTGAGCTCTGTGACTGCTTCGTTGTGCCACTGTGCGTGCTCTCTAGCTCTTCATTAGTTTAAGTAATTAGTAGTTTTTCTAATTGTGAAAGCAATATATTGTAAAAGTATTTTAATGCAGAAATAAATCACAGTGTCAATCCCATAGTCTTCCTTCTAGTGTCCCTTTAAAAATATATTCAATGTATTTTTTTTTATAAAAGCAACATCATATTGAATGTAGTGTCTGTTTCATGCTATTGAATATTTTTTTGCTCTACTTTTATTTTTACTCTTAGTCTATTTTGGGAATTTTGTATGTTTACAATTTTTAAATTACTACATCTAATAAAATGATTTGTAATACTCTGAATATCATTTTACCTTAACCTACTTAAAAAAAAATATTTTAAGTCTGTATTTCTTTTGTGAAACAGTATTTTAAAGCTTTTTTTTATTTTTTATTTTTTGGTATTGCCCCTTTAGGTTTTTTGTTTGTTTGTTTTTGAGGTGGAGTTTTCACTCTTGTTGCCCAGGCTGGGATGCAGTGGTGCGATCTCAGCTCACCACAACCTCTGTCTCCCTGGTTCAAGTGATTCTACTGCCTCAGCTTCCTGAGTAGCTGGGTTTACAGGTGTGAGCCACCATGCCCAGCTAATTTTTATATATTTAGTAGAGACGGGGGTTTCACCATGTTGGCCAGGCTGGTCTCGAACTCCTGACCTCAGGTGATCTACCCTCCTCGGCCTCCCAAAGTGTTAGCATTACAGGCATAAGCCACCAGGCCTGGACAATGTTGCCTCTTTAGCTGTTTGCTTACTTGTGTAATGTATTTTACTGTTGCCTTGTATAACTTGAACTCTGTAGCTTTTGAATTTTATTTTAATTCAATTCATCTTTTAACCTGCTTTATGTTTTTATCTGTAGCCTCCTTAAAGTTGCTATTACTTCTACCATTATTCTCAACATATTTTAATGTCAACTTTTACCCTTAAAATGGTAGCAAGGTATTTACCTACCTGCCTACCTATTTAGCTGTTTCTAAGTTATGTTTCTTCTCTTGGCTTACTTAATTGCAAGTAACATCATTTATGCCAGGGTCTGCTCTGAAGTGAATCCCTTTCTCTCTTCCAGTTGGTTCTATGATGAATGTCTGCTTACTCATTGCATACTTATTAAGGCCTAACTTCTGGAGACTAAATTCTGGCTCACAAAAATATAGCCTGAGAAATTCTAAACACTAGGGAATTCTATATGCCATATCTCTAGGGAAAAAAATAGAAAAGAGATTAAAATTAGAAAAGGTAGTGTTTAGTTTTGCATACAACTTCTCTAACCAGCAAGCCACATGGAGTTTCTAGTTTAAGGGATTATTTGTGTATGTTTTGCTACTGAATATGATGATAATGTGCCAAACTGTCAAACTTCAGCCATGAAAATGTTATAAGCGACCAAAAGAATTAAGTCACATATAAAATTTTTATTAGGCAATTATTATATATTAGCTATATACTTTTAACTATCACTCTAAGAACTAGAAAGTCACAGGAAGGCTCTAAGCCAGACACTTAAGTGCTCAAAGATTAAAAATAATATTAATAAGGCCACAGATATATCTTTGTCCAAGTTTCAGCAGCAAACTGCTTTGCTGGACATTTGTAGCCATCCAATAAGCAAATTCTCAAAAGACCATCCATGTCCTCTCCATGAGCATTTGAAATGAACAGCTACAAGTTGATAGTGTATGATTTCAACTGGCTAGAGGCCTAATTAGTTGCTGTGCAAATTTGAAGGCAATTAAGTTACCATTTAACATTTGGCCCAACATGAATAATTTGAATTTATAACATCTTTACTAGAATTGCTGTCTTAAATAGTCTGCTTCAAAATTAAAACAATTTCAAAGAGGAGGTTGGTTGGTTGGTTTGTTTGTTTTTGAGACAGCGTCTAGCTCCATTGCCCAGGCTGGAGTGCATTGGCACGAGCTTGGCTCACTGCAACCTCTGCCTCCGGGGTTCAAATGATTCTCCTGCCTCAGCCTCCCAAGTAGCTGGGAATACAGGCACCCACCACGACGCCCAGCTAATTTTCATATTTTTAGTAGAGACAGGGTTTCACTGTGTTGGCTAGGTGGTTTCAAACTCCTAACCTCGTGATCCTCCCACCTTGGCCTCCCAGAGTGCTGGGATTACAAGCATAGCCACTGTGCGGGGCCTCAAAGAGGAGTTTTAAATATAAAGAATTCAAATATTCTAAATGTGAAGACTAACAAGAACAAAAATCAAACTTCTAAATGATTTTGAAGATGAAAGGCAGAGTTTTCTTTCATTTTGCATTCCTTTCTCACCTCAATTCCCTAAAATACCATATGTGATGGGAAATATATATTGTGGTCTTGGCACTGCAATGCAGAGCATGTGACTTTATGTGAATTAACTCAAGTCTCTCAATTTTTGTTTCCACATTTTAAAAAGAGTCAAAAATAGATTCTGCTCTGATTGTAAAGAATTTTGTGAAAAATTAATGAGTAGAAAAACATTTAGCACACTGTACAGTGCTAAACAAATCCTAGAGATTATTAAGGTAAACAACTTAATATTTTTCTCATGACAGAGAGAAAGCTGAGACTTGAGTCTTCCAGGTACTAGTTCACAATTTCAGTGGCCCTAATTAATTGCTATTTTTCTGTAGAAAGTTCTACATCATGACCCCAAATCAATTAGAAAACCATTAATTTTGGAGGTTATGAATGCTCTAATAAGTAACTTCACTGTATCTCCTTTCCTTAAAAAAATTTGTAGTGAATAGAAAATGACATAAAATATTTTTTACACATATACAACAAAAAGACCATACACAAACACTTGAGTGTTCATTAGAGAACCCATTCACTGTAGCTTTATCATGGGAATATAAAGATTTCATTTCCAAGCTGACTGCAACATAATAATTTTTTAAAATTTGTTGCTGTATTTATTTTGTTCCTATTGATGTACGCAGCTTACATACATGTTGTGAAAGGTTCATACTGAATATAATTTAGCATAAGCAAAGTTAAATGACAAATACTCATTATCCACCAACGGTTTTATGGGTCTTTATATTATTTTTGACATGATTTGGTATCTATGAAATAGTTAAACACACAAAGAATTAGATTAAGGAATCTGAATTTTAAGCAGACACAAAAACCCAAAGCAGTCTTCTTCAAATTTACATTAGTCATTCATGCAGGCTAGGGCATATGACACTAAACAATACTTGAATTTTATTTTTTCTGGTACTGAGAAGAAGAAAAAGATGGTGTTCCTGGAAGAGCATTTAAGCATGAAACTGAGGTCAAGCCTGAGTCTCTGGAGAATTCTTACGTAAACAGCATCAACAGAAACATGGACACAAAAGAGCAAGCTTAACATTCAGAGTAAATTGAGTGAGAACTCAGAAAATTTGACAGATGATTTAGCAGCAGCCAATAATATTAGTGACATGGGCTGATGGTTGTGGCACACTAGGTCACAAAGCGACAACATGGGAAGTTGTAAGTGATCAGTCTGGGGCCTGGAACAGTAGTTCATATTCCCAGACTTAGAGAGTAGAGGCCCAGTAACATGAGGGCTGGGTTCTAAAGTCTTCACACAAGATAAAAATTGAATATTGTCTTAGTTACCCTTGAACATATCTTAGATGGCAATTTGAAGCAAATATTCCATCTCTCTTGAATGCCCAATTTGTCCATTTTTCATCAAGCAACATAACAGTTTATGATACATTTGGCAAGCACGAAATAAGATAGTTGTGTGTTTATGGGCCATGTTGTTTAAAACTAAAATGTCCTCGGCATGGTGGAATACTTTCTTGATAGGGATTGAGGACTGATTGAGGGTAGAGCATGTCCTGATTGGCCATCTTGTGCTGATTACACAATATTGTCCACACTATTTAATTTGTGATTTTCTACACCATTTATATTATTTAATTTTTTTTGCATTTATATGGTAGTATAATATTTCACTCTGCTCTTCTCCTCTTTTGTTGAAACAGAGATAAATACAACACTAGATTCCATTATTCATCCAGCCAGACACATAATAAGTACTTTATTGAGGAGCTTACCATATTCCAGATAGTGCCCTTTTGAGATTCACCATTTGGGAAAAAGATTATTAATTTAAAAAATAATTATAGTAACATAATTAGTACCAAAATAGCAATATAGACAAGGTGTTATAAGCCTAAAGAGAAGGAATCACCGAACTTCTACCATGACTTTTGTGTTGAGTCTTGGGTCAAAGGCTCACACTCCCAACAGAATAGCCCAAAGGCACTTAAATAGCACAGCAGCTGTCTCCTGTCTTGAGACTTCTGAAATCTACCACTGTATCAACATATGAGTTAACATTTCATAGAACCTGTGCTCCCCTCTTACCCTCCCAGATGATAGTTGTGCTCCCTCATAGTAAACAAGAAACAAAGGAACTAGAATGTAAGAGGAATTTTCACAACGTATTACTTTTTAAAATAACAGCTTCATTGAGATATAATTCACATACCATAGAATTCACCCATTTAAAATGTACAATTAACTGATTTTAGTATATTCAGAATTTTGTACATCACCACTATCAAGTTTAGAACTCCCCAAAGAAACCACATACTCATTATCAGTCCCGCCCCCTCCCCATTATCCATGGACTCCCTCTCCCCTCACTACCACTAATCTACTCTGTGTCTCTCCAAACTTGCCTATGCTAGATACTTCTTATAAATAGAATCACAGAATACCTGGTATTTTGTGGCCGATTTCTTTTACTTAGCATAATGTTTTCATGGTTCATTCATGATACAGTTTTTGCCATGACTTTGTCCCTTTTTAGTCCAGAATAATATTCCATTATAAGGATATACCACATTTGATTTATCCTTTCATCACTGGTGGAGATTTGGCCCTCCCCTGCCCTTCCCTTTCTTCTTGAGACATGATCTTTCTCTCCCTTCCCTTTCTCCTCGAGACATGGTCTTTCTCTCCCTTCCCTTTCTCCTTGAGACATGGTATTTCTCTGCCACCCAGGCTGGAGTGCAGTGGTGTGATCTTGGCTTACTGCAGTCTCAACATCCTGGGCTCAAGCGATCCTCCTACCTCAGCCTCCCAAGTAGCTAGGACTACTGGTTCATGCCATATACCTGGATAATTTGCTTTTTTGTTTCCTTTAATAGTGAGGAGGTCTCACTATGTTGCCCAGGCTGGTCTCGAACTCGTGGGCTCAAGTGATTCTCCTGCCTTGGCCTCCTAAAGTGCTGGGATTACAGGTATCAGCAACTGTGCCCAGCCCCTCTTCATCTGTTTCTTAACCTTGAGTTACATTTCCTAGGTTTTATATAGTTACTTGATGCCTGGGAGTTTAAATTCTTCTGCAGTCTTTTTGCCCTGCATTGCTAGTTTTAATCTCAATATTTTTCTCAGCTGCTTAATGTTTTGTTGTTGTTGTTTCTTTTAAGCATCTCACGAACTTTTTTGGGGGACTATATCACCCCTGTCTTTCTGACCTAGCAGAATAATAATGATAAAACAAGGGCTTGTCAATAACGCCTTGATATAATTCCTGGCACAACTTTCCAAATGTAGAAAATAATTTTCCACAATTATCTTAGCTAATTTAGCTGTTGGCCTTTGGAAACACAAGGGCTAGTGCAGAATTACTTGTATGTAATTCTCAAATTAACTTATTAATCACATCTTTAGAAACTCTGTGGATCTTACAGCTGAGGTTTTAAATAAACATCCTGTTTTTCAGACCATCATGTTAGTTTAGAGCTAGAAGGACATTGGAAATCATGTAATAAATCCGTCATTAAAAGAATTATAACCAGCCGGGTGTGGTGGCTTAAGCCTATAATCTCAGCACTTTGGGAGACCAAGGCAGGTGGATCACGAGTTCAGGAGTTTGAGACCAGCCTGCCCAATATGGTGAAACCCCGTTTCTACTAAAAATGTAAAAATTAGCTAGGCATGGTGGCATGCACCTGTAGTCCCAGCTACCCAGGAGGCTGAGGCAGAAGAATCACTTTAACCCGGGAGGCGGAGATTGTAGTGAGCCGAGATCATGCCATTGCACTCCAGCCTGGGTGACAGAGTGAGACTCATTCTCAAAAACAACAACAACAACAACAATAACAACAACAACAACAACAACCACTCTCCTTAAATCACCTAGTTACATCACACTTGAATGAAATAATGCAGTAATTTTAAAGAGATGAAAAATTATTTCCATACAAATGCCATCACACACTAGTATTGGGTTTATTTTTCTGCCCCCTCCTCCTACTGTTTATTCTTTCTTCCCAAGCATCACTTTATTTTCTGGGTTGTTTCATTCTCTCATTCAAGAAATATTTATTGGGAATCTATTATGTTTTGGTAACCATTCTAGATGCCAAGGATCAATAGAGAACAAAGCAACTAAAAAACCCTGCCCTTGTAGCTTTTACATTCCAGTAGAGGGTCATCAAAGATAACCAACCCTTATATTGTTATATATTATATAATATGTTTGAATGTGATACTGCAATGGAGAATAAAAAGGCAAGGGAGATAAAGGGGAATTGCAGGAATGGGTAGAAAGGTAGCAATTTTATCCAGACTGATGGTGTACAACCTCACTGAGAAGGTGTTAGTCTTGAAGATGGTAAGGGGATGAGTAATCTGGCTATTTGGGGAAAAGCATTCCAGACAGATGGCACAGGAAACTCAAAGTTTCCTTTTTTTATTAAATTATTTATTTTTGATTATACTTTAACTTCTAGGGTACATGTGCACAACATGCAGGTTTGTTATATATGTATACATGTGCCATGTTGGTGTGCTGCACCCAGTACCTCGTCATTTACATTAGGTATCTCTCCTAATGCTATCCCTCCCCATTCCCCCCACCCCACAACAGGCCCAGGTGTGTGATGTTCCCCATCCTGTGTCCAAGTGTTCTCATTGTTCAATTCCCACCTATGAGTGAGAACATGAGGTGTTTGGTTTTTTGTCCTTGTGACAGTTTGCTGAGAATGATGGTTTCCAGTTTCATCCATGACCCTACAAAGGACATGAACTCATCATTTTTTTATGGCTGCATAGTATTCCATGGTGTATATGTGCCACATTTTCTTAATCCAGTCTATCACTGATGGACATTTGGGTTAGTTCCAACTCTTCGCTATTGTGAATAGTGCCACAATAAACATATGTGTGCATGTGTCTTTATAGCAGCATGATTTATAGTCCTTTGGGTATATACCCAGTAATGGGATGGCTGGGTCAAATGGTATTTCTAGTTCTAGATCCCTGAGGAATAGCCACACTGTCTTTCACAATGGTTGAACTAGTTTACAGTCCCACCAACAGTGTAAAAGTGTTCCTATTTCTCCACGTCCTCTCCAGCACCTGTTGTTTCCTGACTTTTTAATGATGGCCATTCTAACTGGTGTGAGAGGGTATCTCATTGTGGTTTTGATTTGCATTTCTCTGATGGCCAGTGATGATGAGCATCTTTTCATGTGTCTGTTGGCTGCATAAATATCTTCTTTTGAGAAGTGCCTGTTCATATTCTTTGCCCACTTTTTGATGGGGTTGTTTTTTTCTTGTAAATTTGTTTGAGTTCTTTGTAGATTCTGGATATTAGCCCTTTGTCAGTTGAGTAGATTGCGAAAATTTTTCCCCATTTTGTAGGTTGCCTATTCACTCTGATGGTAGTTTCTTTTGCTATGCAGAAGCTCTTTAGTTTAATTAGGTCCCATTTGTCTATTTTGGCTTTTGTTGCCATTGCTTTTGGTGTTTTAGACATGAGGTCCTTGCCCATGCCTATGTCCTGAATGGTATTGCCTAGGTTTTCTTCTAGGGATTTATGGTTTTAGGTCTAACATTTAAGTCTTTAATCCATCTTGAATTAATTTTTGTAAAAGGTGTAAGGAAGGGATTCAGTTTCAGCTCTCTACATATGGCTAGCCAGTTGTCCCAGCACCATTTATTAAATAGGGAATCCTTTCCCCATTTCTTGTTTTTGTCAGGTTTGTCAAAGGTCAGATGGTTGTAGATGTGTGGTGTTATTTCTGAGGGCTCTGTTCTGTTCCATTGGTCTATATCTCTGTTTTGGTACCAGTACCATGCTGTTTTGGTTACGGTAGCCTTGTAGTATAGTTTGAAGTCAGGTAGCATGATGCCTCCAGCTTTGTTCTTTTTGCTTAGGACTAACTTGGCAATGCGGGCTCTTTTTTGGTTCCATATGAACTTTACAGTAGTTTTTTCCAGTTCTATGAAGAAAGTCATTGGTAGCTTGATGGGGATGACAATGAATCTATAAATTACCTTGGGCAGTATGGCCATTTTTATGATATTGATTCTTCCTACCCATGAGCATGGAATGTTCTTCCATTTGTTTGTGTCCTCTTTTATTTCCTTGAGCAGCAGTTTGTAGTTCTCCTTGAAGAGGTCCTTCACATCCCTTGTAAGTTGGATTCCTAGGTATTTTATTCTCTTTGAAGCAATTGTGAATGGGAGTTCACTCATGATTTGGCTGTTTGTCTGTTATTGGTGTATAAGAATGCTTGTGATTTTTGCACATTGATTTTGTATCCTGAGAATTTTCTGAAGTTGCTTATCAGCTTAAGGAGATTTTGGGCTGAGACCATGGGGTTTTCTAGATATACAATCATGTCATCTGCAAACAGGGACAATTTGACTTCCTCTTTTCCTAATTGAATACCCTTTATTTCGTTCTCCTGCCTGATTGCCCTGGCCAGAACTTCCAACACTATGTTGATTAGGAGTGGTGAGAGAGGGCATCCCTGTCTTGTGCCAGTTTTCAAAGGGAATGCTTCCAGTTTTTGCCCATTCAGTATGATACTGGCTGTGGGTTTGTCATAAATAACTCTTATTATTTTGAGATACATCCCATCAATACCTAATTTATTGAGAGGAAACTCAAAGTTTCTAAGGTGGGAGCATGCTCGGAATGCTTGAAGGAAAGCACAAAGGCCAGTGATGTAGTGTGGCTGTTACACAAGTAATCAAAGGAAGGGTAGAAGGAGATAAAGTCAGCTAGATAATGGAGGACCAGATCACATAGGAACTTTGGCCACTGCAAGGAAATTTGCTTAAAAAATTATAGATATAAAATGCACATAATGTAAAATTCACTATTTAACCATTTTAAAGTATACAAACAAGAGGCCTTTACTATATTCACAATGTTATGCAATCATTGCAACTTTCTAATTCTAGAACATTTTCAGCACTGTGAAAAGAAAACTTGTACCTCTTAATTCCCCCTTTTCTCCTTTCTCCCATTCCCTGGCAACCACTGATCTACTCTTTGTCTCTATGACTGTTCTTATTCTGGATGTTTTGTATAAATGGAATCATACAATGTGTGGTATTTTGTGACTTATGTCTTTCATTTAGCATAGTGCTTTCAAGGTTCATCCATGTTGTAACAGGTATCAGTATTGTATTTCTTTATATGACTGAATATATATTCTATTTATAGAAATACTACATTTTATTTATCCACTTACCATTCAGGTTGTTACTACCTTTTGACAATTATGAATACTGCTGCTATGAGTATACACGTATAAGTTTATGTTTATACATATATTTTTAGTTATTTTAGGTATATATTTAGGACAATCTCTGGGTCATATAGTAACTTTGTATTTAACTTTTTGAGAAACTACTAAATTTTTCCACAGTGACAGCACCATTTTATATTACCACCATTAGCATATGAAGATTTCAATTTCTCTGCATTCTCACTGACACTAGTTATTTTGTTTTATTTTTAATTTAATTTATTTTTTATTATTATAGCTATCCTAGTGGTTGTGAAGTGGTATTTCCTAGTGGTTTTGATTAATGTTGAGCATCTTTTCATGTGTTTATTGGATCATTTATATACCTTATTTCAAGAAATGTCTATTGAGATATTTTGCCAAGTTTTTGATTGAGTTGTCTTTATGTTGTGGATTTGTAAGTGTTCTTTATATATAATGGATATTAGACGTATATCAGATACATAATTTACAAATATTTTCTCCCACTTAATGAATTGTTTTCTCACTTTTTGGTAGTGTTTTTTTACACAAAAAACTTAATTTTGAGGCAGTTCAACTTAATCTATTATTCATTTTGTTCCTCATGCTTTTATTTCCATTTTAAGAAACCACTGCCTAATACAAGGTCACAAATATTTATGCCTGTAGTTCCTTCTAAGAGCATTATAGTTTTTCTTCCTACATTTAGGTTACTGATCCAGTTTGAATGGCATATGGTGTGAGGCAGGGGTCCAACTTCATTTTTTTTTTGCATGTGTATACTTATTTGTCCCAGCATCATTGTTGAAGAGACTATTCTTTTCCCATTGAATGATCTTGTCACTCATGTTAAAAATAAATTGACCATAAATGTATGGGTTTCCTTCTGGACTCTCAATTCTATTTCATTGATCTATGTCTATTCTTATGCCACACTGTTTTTATTACTGTAACTTTTTAGTAAGTTTTGAATTCAGAAAGTGTGATTCCTCTAACTTTATTCTTGAATCCTCTAACTTTATTCTTCTTTTCCAGTATCATTTTGGCTATTTAATATCCCTATATTTTTACATACATTTTAGGTCAGCTTAGTTATTTGTATTAAAAACTCAGTTAAAACTTTGATAGTGATTCCACTGAATATGTGGACTAATTTAGATAGTATTGACATCTTAACAGTATTAAGTATTCCAACCATCAAACATGGGCTGCCTTTCCATTTACTTAGGTATTCTGTTTTTTTCCAACATTGTTTTGTAGTTTTCAGTATACAAGTCTTACACTTTATTATTTAAATTTATTCCTAAGATTTTATTCTTTTTCATGCAATTGTAAGTGAAATTGTTTTCTTAACTTTAGATTGTTCATTGCTAGTGTATAGAAATTAGTTTTGGGGGTTCTTGTGGATATTTTAAGGTTTTCTATGTACAAGATCATGTCATCTGTGAATAGAGGTAGTTTTACTTCTGCTTCTCTAATCTGGATACCTTTTATGATTTTTCCCCCTCCTTAATAGTTCTGGCTAGAACTTTCAGTACAATGATCAATAGCAGCAGCAAGAGTGGACATTCTTGTCTTGATCTTGATCTCAGAGGGAAAGCTTTCAGTTGAACATTAGTTTTTGCATGGGGCAAAATTGAAAACCACTGTGGTATTTATAGAACAGTGATGTGATCTAACCTCTACTTTGAAAGCATGTTGCTGCCTTTTTTTATGTTTTAAATGATTGCAGTTTGTAAACAGAAGGCTAGAAACCTTGGTAAATTTAATAAGTACGTATTGGAAATCTGATATGGTACATTAAATTTAAATTACCTAATAATATTGCTACACAAAACTGTTTAATGCATGTGTCTCTATTCTAAGTGCTATAAAATTAGTTCAAAATTGAATAGTTTTCTAGTCATACACATAGTCTTGGCAATATTTGTGCAGAAATAAAAAATATATGATTGCTGCAATGTCCTATAAACACTATGCAATTTTTAATACTTAGCTCTTTACAATCAAAGACAATATTTTCTACCAGTTGGCAAAAATAAACCTTAAACAACCTTGATGCTGATAATGGCTTTGCCAATTAATAGCTATATGATTCTAGCAAGTGACTCTATATCAATGAGCTAGTTTTCTCCTTTATAAAATAAGAACTTTAATGTTTTTCTCGTAGTGCTATACCAAGGATAAAAACAGAGAAGTGAATACAAAATGTATTTGAAGATTAAAAAGGACTAAACAAATGTAGGATGCTACTGTTATCTTGCACCTTTTACTTTTTGGTCATGCATTTGTTTTATTTTGTAATTATTTATGTTTACCTTTGAGATAATGCATTGTTGTACCTGATAGCTGCTTCATGTAACAGTAATGATGTTTAGAATAAGGATCTATAACACTAGAAAGCTAGATTGTTGGACTAACTTGAGAGATCCACTCTATATGAAGGAAATTTTAAAATAGCAAAAAATTATGAGACATAAAAGTAATTAAAGAAATAGTCTTTATCTCATTTTGAGTGATGCGTAATTTATCATTTTAAGTGTGCTATGTAACATATATCTTGCAACATACACAGTAGACTACTTGGCATTTATTCATTTGCATGTTTCAGTGATATTTACATCAGAATTTATAAATCATCATTTTTGGCGACACTTTTTTTATTAGCATCTCAGAAATCTTAACAGGACATATTCTTCAATAGAAACAGAGTATCTGTGATGATAGTACCTTCAAAGATAGAGAAGAATTTCATCAAAATCTTATTGATTGGTTCATCATATTGATCCATCTGGACTAACTGATAAAAATATCCTTAAAAGGAGAAGCTCACGAAATTTCTCTCCCTATAAATCTGTAATTTAAAAGGGCAAATAAGACATGTGTCTCTTACTCATCTCTTTTCTTTCTAATTCTGTCTTATCTTGAAAAAAAGTTAATAAGCAAATACAAATAATTTCTATCTCATTCAGATCTATTCAACTTAAGTTAATTAAACTTCCAGGCTGAGGAAACATTTATTAATTCAGATTGACAAGTCAGCCAGAAAGGAAACTGTTATTGGTGTTGAAATTATGTTTTGAAAGTTAGGTCACAGTGGAATTTTTCTGAGGTGTTAAAGAAAAGCAAATAACTACTGAAATTACGGCATTGCAGTGCTAGAAATGCACATATCATGTGTTGTGTGAAACAAAATACATTTTTTTCAATGTCTAAGCATTCTTCAAGAATTCCTCCAACAGTTAGAATTATGTGTGCACTTGAATTATCTAAGTGAATTTATTTTGGTGAAAAGCATTGTATTTTTATAAAACTGAGTTCTATCCAGGGTTGTCTTGATGAGCTTCTGAGAAAAGATGATTTCACTGAACCAAATCATACAGTTCAACTCCATTAGCCAATCTGCCCAATCCTTGATCACTTTTCTTTTTTCCCCAGCAACTTGAAAAAAGTTTTTAATGAGCCTTCTCTGAAAATGTCCTCAATTAGGGGTGACTTATGGGAGCAGATTGAAATCTTAAAGAGAGAAATACATACACACATTTCTTATTTATTTGTTCTTTCATTCAGTTATGTATTTTGTTTTTACTGAGGTAAAGAATGGGCAAGTTGAAGAAAAGGGGAGGAGAAAAAAAAAAAGCATGAGTCCTTGCTGTCTTTGCACAGTTTCCTAATGTGTGGTCCAAGAGCATAAAAGAAAGCACAAAACCTCTAGATCCACAGCTACCACCCATTTCTTTGCCTCTCCTCCTTTCTTCTGGAAGTGCAGGTAGTGACCATGAGCACTCTCCTCAATAAAACCATGACAGCCCCGTCCAAGGAGTTAAGGATTTCATGCTAAAAATAACTTGACAAGGTCAATACATTGTCTACCTGCCATGGTCTCAGCCTGAGTCCTCAGATACCCTGGGACCTTTTTCTTCTCACCCAGCTTGCCTTCTGGCTCTGACTTCTTTCCCCAGTGCTGTGAATTGGCTGTTGTGTCCTGGCTGTGATCTTGATCGCTTGGCAACAGCCTTTCAAGTATCAGGCTTGATTTGCCTCACACACTCTCTGGCCACTCAGACATTTGACTCAACACATTCAGTCCTGGACTGCTAGCATTCTTGGCCTGGCTTCTTCCCTGGGCAAGAAGAATCTGCCAGTAAGGATGTGAACAAAATTAGTCTCACATCCATGATAAGGCTTTTTCATTGCTAGAGAAACATTTTTGAAATAACCTACTTTTGCTGTAAAACCCGTTTATAGATAACATGATATACAAGAAATAAGATCTTATGTACCAAGAAGATTAACCTAATTTTAAAACATGACCTATGAAGCAAAACAATTTACTCACAGTGCTAGCTTTTAAATTTCACGGTTGGGTTGTTGTTAAAAGTAACAGAAATATTGATAATAAAAAACAGCTATACAAACATGTATCCTAAATAAAACAATGACTCTATTCTAAAGCTTAATTATGAATTATATTTTAAACATTATCTTATCAAAATTAATGGTGAAATATTAGAACTTCTATTTATATCAAATGGGCTCCAATACGATGTTGTGATTTAACTCATGTAACAAGATCCCAACGAGTGAAATGAAATAGAAATGCCAGCATCCTTTGAGAGGTCAGTCATATGAGACTAGATTTCTATTTTTTTTTGTAGCTATAAAAATACTTAGCATTTTACAGGATCAGAATGGCCAGTATAGACGGTTTCAGAGATAATACAGATTTGTTTTGAAATTAATTCTTAGCATACTTTATTAATACAACTCTGCCGTAAAATATATTTAAAGTATTGAATTAAAAATTGGTTGACAGAACTAACCAATAAGTCATTTTTTTCTTAAATATATACTTAATTAGATTTATAGCTGCTTAATGCTAAAATAAACAATTTTTAAATGAAGCCTAAGAAAATAAAAATTGTTATTTCATATCATTTAGAAAAAAAGGAAGATAGACTTTTTTAAATGTTTAAATTAGTGCTTTGACGAAATGGTGATACAATTACAATGAATGTATTCTCAAATGTGAAAAGAATAATACATAGTTTGGCAAATTTTTGTGCAAGGGGCAGTTTGCTGTAGTTTGGAATTTCTGGAGCTATGTGATAGCTAATGGGAATAAAAGGAGAGATGATAAGTTTATATTTGGAATTTCATGAAAATCTAGTTTATATGGTTTCTGGAGATAAAAAGGGAATCTTGGCTTCTTAGAAACAGGTCTGTTGGCTTTGCTGGGAAAGAGACACATTTGTTCCAGCATTGTATCGTATTATTTTCCAAACAGCTCTAACAATTTTTCAGTGGCCAACCTTTCTGTAAATAATCAGTAGACTTTTGATTTCTCCTATTCTATATTTATTAGCATGCTTTCTCTAATTTTTATTTATCCTCCAGCTCTTAAAAAATTATCTTTGTCTGAAATATATTAACACAACATGGAAACTACTTTGAAGAGAGAAATTCTATCAAGAAATCATTGTATTATATGATGACCCCCAGTTTTCTTCCTTCTTTGCAGAGAGAAAAATAATAATACATTGCTGTTTTGAGTGAAATGATGGGTAGTTTGAGTCTTAACTCAGCTTATAGTTGAAACTGAATGCTCAGGAGTTGCTGAAAAATTATGGGTTAAAAAAGTGTTTTCTCAATTTTTGTAATTTTTCTCATTTCCTTTTCTACACTTCCATCCTCTTTGTCAACAATTTTCGATGATTTATCCAGAGGAATTTACTCCCTGAAAACTCCTTTTCTAGTCTCCTGAAATATGAAAAATCCTTTAATCTAGATGTCTGAGCAATGTATTGTGGCAAGTGCGTATCAGTTACATCATGGTATCTTTCTGGTGGTTAAAACATTTTCTGCATAGCTAATCTATGAAACACTAACTTTGTAATGAAAAATGCTAAGTATTATAACTCTTGCACATACAATAAAATGCCTGAGTCCAGATGGGATAATGTTCTAAATTATTTCCATACTAAATATTTTATCATTGCACCCTTTATTGTAGGAGCTTGTTTTCTAATCTTCAAGACAGCTCTACAGTACAAAAAAACTGAAAAGCTGGCTGTTGTTTCTTCATTTTTATTTTATGTGCTGCCTAACAAGATTCTAGAGCAAGTATTTGTGTCCTAAATAACTTGGCATGACTATCTTCACATTTTACAATCCCTACTCATTCTAAATTACCAGTCAGCAGTAAGCTTTCTCTCACTTTTCGTTCAACTTCAATTAGTAAAAGCTTTCAAGATTCATGATTTATCATGTCATAATTCTAATAATTAGATATTATGGATAGTAAGGACACATGACAAACCCTTAGTTTTAACCTAAAGCACCTGGCCAGCAGGAAGAAGGCCATTACTACATATGTTAAACAGATGAACTACCAAAGGCAATCACTGAAAAACCATACCTTGATTTCTTGCCAGATTTCAAACTGAGCTTTCCAATACACAGTTCTTCTCATTAACGAAACAGAAACTGTTACTGCAGCATGCAGTACTTTTTTCCTCTGAAAGCTCTTGGAACAGGGGTGCTACCATTCATAGATTTTGGAGGGCTTTTTTTTTTTTTTCATTCTGCCCCACTGGAGGAAAAATAAAATCTCTATTTCAAGCATGAAAAGGCAGTTTCCTAATCTAGTGGCATCCAAATCATTTAAAATACCTTTGGAGTAAACTGAGTTTCTTTTTGTCTTCCTTTTCCTTTCCCTTTTGTAATATTTACCCAAAAGCTCACAAATTTTGATAAAACTCACCCATTTGTCTTGGTGCTTATCAACTGTATGTACAATAGCCAGACCCACTCAATTAACTAGAACAAGGCCTAACAATCTTACCTTCTGATGAACTTAGGTTTGGATTAATTTATTTTGGCTTAAATTATATTTGGAGAGGATGAACTGTGCTTTATACTAAACATCTGTGAACAAAGTGGAAAATTAATTCCCCTAGAAATATACAAACTCTAATTTAGGGAGAGAAAAGTTTATTCTTACAAAAGAAACCCTGGTTTAACTGATCAATAGAAGGTTGTTTAGGCTCCCACTAGTATTTTTCTCTGCTCCAAAGATCAGAAGGTGTCTCTATCCTTCCTCATTTGTTATCAAAAAGTGCATCTCTCAATAGAAAAGTTTGTTGTTTAGGCCAGGCACGGTGGCTTACGCTTGTAATCCCAGCACTTTGGGAAGCTGAGGAGGGCGGATCACCTGAGGTCAGGGATTCGAAACCGGCTGGCCAAAATGGTGGAACCCCATCTCTACTAAAAATACAAAAATTAGCCAGGTGTGGTGGCGCATGCCTGTAATCCCAGCTACTCATGAGGCTGAGGCAGAAGAATCACTTGAACCCGGGAGGCAGAAGTTGCAGTGGGCCAAGATGGTGCCACCGCACTCAAGCCTGGATGATAGAGTGAGACTCTGTCTCAAAAAATAAAATAAAATAAAATAAAATAAAATAAAATAAAATAAAATAAAATAACATAACATAACATAAAATAAAAAGTTCATTGATTAGGTAGTATCTAAAATTTTTTAAAGAATTTTCTAATTTTTTCCAGGGTTCTCTTTTAGAGTAACTAGCTTCCTCTGGCTTGCCTGGGATGTTCCAATTTTAGCACTGAAAGTCCCATGTCGCAGGAACTCCCTCAGTTCCCTCAGGCAAACAAGGACACTGGTCACTCAATCTCTCATTTCCCTCTTCTTGCATTCATGACTTGCTATTTAAATGACATTTAGCTTTACAGCTGAGACCAGTTAATCTAAACCGGAAACTAATTGGCAGATCTGTCAGTGGTGGTTCTTGAAGTGTGGTTCTCAGATCAGCAGCAAAAGCAATACCTGGGAACTTGTTAGAAATGCAGATATTCAGACCTCACTCTATACATACTGAATCAGAAACTCTGATGCTGGGGCTGGGCAGTCTGTGTTTTGTCAAACTCTTTGGGTGATTCTGATGCATACTAAAGTCTCACAATCACTAGTTTATAGTAATAGGATTCTTTTTGATTCGCGAAATTTCCCCAACATCTTGGCCCCATGATAGGGGGATGTTTTGAGAGCCAAGGAGCATAAAGAAAAGAATGAAAGAAATATTATTAGAAAACTTATGAGGAAAATGATTAAGGATGAAAATTTCATTTACGAGGTCAATGATATGCTTTTTTATTGCTATGCCAATTTTCAGTCTAGCAGCTAACTGACAGGGATATAACTCCAACTTTTAAAAGATAAGCAAATGTCTAACAAATTTGATGGCAGTAGCATCCATGTTTATCAATTACCAACTGTCTGGCAGATGCTGTTCTAGTTATGTTATGGAGTATATTTATATACTAAATGAGTAGAGAATATAATCCTCATTGACTTCGAAATTAAGGCACTGACATGGTAAGACATTGATATAGATTGCTGAGGTGATTGTTATCAGCTAAGGACAATGCTGTGATATTAAATTAGGCTAAAAAGACATGCCAAGGCTTCTTTCCTAGAATGAGTCCCTAATTCACAGATTCTAAAGAAAGGAAAGAGGGCAATTTACCTGGTAGAGGAAAAAAGTAATAATACTAACTGTAATCAGCTTATCTCTCTTTAAATAGAGACCTTGTATTCTCAGGGCGAGCTTAAGTCAAGCCACCTGCTCAGTCCTGTAACCACTGGAGAGATGAGCAGTGTTTGGACACGTCCCTAATACTATTATTGTCAGCCACCCTTTTACATCTGCCTTTTTCTGTTTGCTTCTTTTTAGTTTGTAGGGGAGACCCATTGTCTAGAGAGAATATGCACTTTGACTCGATGAAATCCCAGTTTAATCTAGAAAGGTCCATTTTGAGGTTAAGAACATTTCGGAGATGTGGAGGTTGAAAATATAAAGTAGGTCTCAGCTTTGGCTGGCCAATATTGGATCCTACTTACCTCCTCAGGGGACTGGACAATTCGTGTCAAGACTCTGTGCTTCAGAAGCCTCTGCTTCTTCCTCCTTCATGGTCCAACTTTCCTGCCCCTTCTTCATCTCATTAGCTCAACCCTCAGTTGCCTGACCCAAGTCAAGGTGTGTGACCTGGTCCTGATCACCACCACTTTTTTCGAGCTTCTGCAACTGTGCTCTGTCCTGGCAACCTGATTCTGTCATCTGTTTATCCCCAAATTTGAATGAGTAATAGGAATTGCCTAAATTTTGGATAAATTATCCTACAAAATAAAAGCATTCTCACATTGCCCTCTCAAATCACATGATCTTTGTAGAAAATGTCCAGTCCCTATGAAACTAATTGATCTTTGGCAATAGGAAAATTCAGCTGGGCGCAGTGGCTCACACCTGTAATCCCAGCACTTTGGGAGGCTGAGGTGGGAGGGTCATTTGAGGTCAAGCATTCAAGACCAGTCTGGCCAACATGGTGAAACCCTGCCTCTACTAAAAATACAAAAAAATTAGCTGGGCGTGGTGGTGTGTGCCTGTAAGTAATCCCAGCTACTCAGGAGGCTGAGGCAGGAGAATTGCTCGAACCAGGGAGATGGAGCTTACAGTGAGCCAGGATTGCGCCACTGCACTATAGCCAGGATGACAGAGTGAGTCTCCATCTCAAAAAAACAAAGGCCGGTGCTGTGGCTCATGCCTGTAATCCCAGCACTTTTGGAGACCAAGGTGGGCAGATCGTCAGGTCAGGAGTTCGAGACCAGACTGACCAACATGGTGAAACCCCATCTCTACTAAAAATACAAAAAAAATTAGCCAGGCGTGGTGGTGCGCACCTGTAATCCCAGCTACTCAGGAGGCTGAGGCAGGAGAATCACTTGAACCTGGGAGGCAGAGGTTGCAGTAAGCCGAGATTGTGCCACTGTACTCCAGCCTGGGTGACAGAGCGAGACTCTGTCTCAAAAAAAAAAAAAAAGAGGGAAATCCAGAAGTTAAATTTTTTAAATGGGCTCTGTTTCTGCCTTAATATTTTTCATTAGAATAATGTATGGTCTAATTTGCATGTAATATACGTAGCACATAGTGAGTTCAACAGGTAACCATTATCTATGTATATGAATCTATTCTTGACGTAATTGCCTCAAACAGATAATAAATTGGACAGCTTTGAAAATCACCTCAAAAGTTTCAGTTCAATATTTTTGTTTTGTAAATTTTAAAATCTTCTAAAATTTTTAATGCATACAAGGCTTGGGAAATTTAGTTCAAATAATGTAAAGGTAGAAAGAAATACTATAGTCACCCAATCCCTTAGAACATTAGAGGTTCATGCAGGCTACTGTGGGGAAGAACTTGTCACTTGATGAAAAGTATATGTGATTACTTTTTGCATGGAACTACCAAGTCACAGACCATTAGAGACACAGTGAAATCAGTTTGAAGTGCAATTCATTTTTCTAATATTTTCTAGTAATACTTCTTCCAGCTTATTCTTCTCAAGGAGAATGAATTCATTGTTCCCTCCACTCTTACATTACAGTCCTATTACTTTTGCATATAAAACTTATATTGTATTTATTTTTTACCTCCTGTGATTAACACAGCATCCTGTATATGGATGGGTCCTATAAGACAGACCCCCAAAATTTTCAGGGCCAAGCGTACAAATGGAGACTATATGCCGTATATCTAAATATGTATCAAGTTTCGCCTAGCAACTCCATACTTTGTTCCCCAGGAATTGTCCTTGTGACCTGGAGAATAAAGAATCCCCTCACCTGAATCAGCCTTGAGCCTAGTAGCGAAGCAGATTTGTAAGAACAGAGTGGAAGCAGGCTGGTGACTGGACCCACCCAGATCAGGTACTCTGCAAAGTGGAGTGGAGCACTTGATTTCTCCACAGCCTCATCTGGTGGCCTTGGGGTTTCTAGGCAGTTTAAAGCACTTTCTACAGCTATACCACTCTAGCAGACGGGAGGGAGGAATTTAGGGCAGGGGGACTTTTTCTGCTTAGACATACATTTTTGTGATTTGGGGTGGCCAAATGTGTACTGTGTACAAAAACAGCCACTCTTTCTCTGGTTTCCAGATAGAAGTTGTGATATCTTCCAACCTCTCAACACACACACACACACACACACACACACACACTTATACACAGATATACACATATAGCCATACATGCACATGCATACACATAGACACATACACTCATAAGTGTGCACACACACTTATGAACTCCCAGCCTCTGTACTCTAGCCTTTGGGGCACCCAGTTCAATTCTCACTTCCCTTTCCCATAATTCCCATCCGCTCAGTTGGTTACAGAACCCTGTAGAAACTTTTTTTATTTTACAAGAAAAGAAAACAACCCACAAATAAAGGGACTTTTAAGCACAGCCCAGTGCCAAGGCCATTCCTGCCTGGGTCTAAGAGTGTGGTATGGGCTCAATAACTTTTAGTTAAATGAAATAAAATTGGTAGAAAAGAAACCGCCAGGAATAATTTCTAAAGACTGGTGTTTTTTTTTTGTTTTGTTTTTGGTCAGAAGCACCTTTTTCTACTTCAGAATGTCAGCATATTTATGAGGAAGCAGCTGTTTTCTTCATTTCCTAGCAAGTCTGAGTGGGACTTAAATTCACATAGGAAAGAAGAAAATAAATCAGATGTAATTCTGAGCCTTCAATCTACAGGAAAACATGATGAGCATCTTTGGGTTATAACACTAATCCCGGTTACCTGAGAGGAAACTCTAGTAACTCACCTATGGTTTTTCCACTTGAGTTATGAAGTCTGTAACCAGAGGAATAAATTTCTTTCCCAGACCATGTAACTTCGCTGCTCCATGTTACTATCCAAAATTCAAGTGTTGATATTTTTTGGAATCCTTTCTTATGCTTTATGGATTTTTTTGAAGAAGTATTTACAGCGTTTTTATACAAGACGAAGGTCACAAATGGGCCACTTTGAATATTGATGTTTCCTTTTATTCTCAACTGAAGCCCCATTCCACAACGCATTAGCAACCTGTTTTGATGCCAAAGCCAAATAGTGACAGTTGCAATAATGAATATTTGCTACAGGGCGCTGGCAGAAAAATGGCACAGAAATGCAAGCCCAAACCATCTCAAATCTTTCTCTTCTCACTGAATTTCACCCATTATTTTTAACTCCTTGTCACATATATTGTTCCAGAGTCTTTGGTAGAGTAGTGCAAAGAAATCTGAATCAGCCTTTGGGAAATAGTAAGAAAAGTGAATCGTTTTCCTACTTTCTCATCTTTTGAGAGGGAAAAAAAAAGTGCATGAAGCCCCGTGGTTTATTCTTACCATTCTGCACAAGAGGTTAGTTGAGAGCTATAGGTTTTCCTTTTCTTTCCTTCTTCTAAATGGTTTTAAGCAACTTAATACCTTAGCATTATGGTATTTGGATATACATAATTGACTCTAGCTTGGGCCATGCTTAGTTTCTTTTACAGTCATGTTTAAGATGTTGTCTTTCAGCATGCATAATAAATCAAGACGAATTCAAATTATTTTATAAAAAATTAAGTTTTAAGCAATAAAAAATAAATGAAGAGCACATGCAACTGTGCCAGACTGTGTTCAAATCATGGTGTTACCTGTTGGCAGCTCTGGCGTTGGGCAAGTTCCCAAATCTCTCCATACCTCAGTTTTGTTGCTGCGATGATAATAAAAATGTTGTGCACCTCTTGTTTTTTATGAGTTAATACTTGTAAATACTTTAAAAGTGCTTCCACAATGATTAGCTATTATTGTTAATTTATTCATTGTTTTCTCTCAATATTTATTGAGTGCCCATTTCATGCCAAGTGCAAGAATATAGCAATGAACAAAGCAGATTAAGAATTATTAAGTTTATAATAATAGTTATTATTTCAAGTCTTAATGGGATGTCTCATAAACTATTCTGCCACTAAGTACATGATCTATGTTTATTGGCCTTCTTATCCCCAGTGGCTTGGGACAGAACTTAGCACAAAATAGTTGCTTAATAAATGTTGATGTAATAAAGTTTGAGTGCATGAGTAACTGCAGGGAAGATAATACGCACTAGATTTGGCATTGGGAGAAACGATGTCAAGTCTTAGTTATTATCCCAGAGCACTATGTGACCTTGAGAAATTTCCTGAAACTTCTCTATCTAAAAATTAAGAAAACTATGCTATAAAGCCATTAAGCTTCTTTCCGACTATGATTCTACAAAGTAACTTGAATGATGCACCATTTGTTGACTGGTTATAATTCTGTTTTTCTTAAAGTAATAAACTTTAACTTTAGAATAGTTTTAGATTTGCAGAGAAGATACAAGAATATATCAGAAAGTTCCCATATACCCTGCATCAAGCTTCTCTTATTGTTAACATCTCACATTAATGTTGTACATTTGTCACAACTAAAGAATCAATATTCGTACATTAGTTTAGCTAAAGCCCATTCTTTCTTTGATTTTCCAAGGTTTTACCTAGTGTTCTTTTGCCCTAGAATCTCATTCAGGATCCCATGTTACACTGATTTCTCCTATTTCCTTAGGCTCCTCTAGACTGCGATAGTTCTGCACACTTTCCTTGTTTTGATAGCCTTGCTAGTTTTGAGGAGTACTGGTCAGGAATTTGATAAATGCCCTTAAGTTTAGGTTTGTTTTCTGTTTTTCTCATGTTTAGACAGGGGTTACAAGAAGGAAGACCACAGAGGTAATTTTCATCACATCATGTCAAGGGTATATGCTATCATTCATTTAAGGTTCTATTTTAAGGTGTGGATAATAATTATTTATAACTGGTAATTTAATGTACCACATTAAAGTAAACTTCTTTGCTATATGTATGCATTGTATAGAACAGTTGACTTTCTTTGAATAAGCCATAATGCTAAAATATATTTACCTTACTTTCTTGGTTTAAAAAACACCCCTTTATCACTGTTAAAAGGTAAGTGAAAAATCCATTACTACTTATAAATTAATAGTATTCCTATCTTATGGAGTCAAGTTCTACATATTAAATTTAAGATAAAAATATAACTTTTTATTTCTTTCACACTAACTACATGCTTAGAAAATAACAGATTTATGGTTAGCTATGTGGTCAAAAGTATTCCACAAAGTAGATGCACCAGAAGTTGAGTGTTGATATTCATTCCCCTTAGCCTGTCTCATGCAAGGAACTTGCCTTAAGAAATGTTAATACTTCACTAAGCCCTAGGCACAGAGAATCTGGTGTCTCTAATCTTCTGTTGTCTTTGGTTTAAATGTACATTATCCTCTGGGGTCAGAGAAACACTAATGTAGATGTCACAGGAATCGAAAGATTCATGGTTTTGTTTATTCTATGCTTTTGTTAACAAATTGCACTATAAATAGGAAAGTTAGTTTAGGATTACTATGATCTATACTATGTGCCATTTTCAGATTAAGACCAAATAAACAAGTCAATCCAGAGGAAAAGTTGTTAGAGCAGGGTATTACTAGGGAAATCTTTACCATAGTAGATTTCAATGAAGTAAATACCCACAGTGTCATGCTGGCTTCAGTGTGTGGCCAAACTAAGTTTAAATATAATATCTGTATTTACGGTTATCACTCCTGATAGAGCTGATCCTAAGAACAATTTAGAGGTTTTAGCCCACTGCTCCCTGTGACCTTACTATGGAGAATCACAGTCATGGCCAAGCGTATCATTCCCAAATTTTTTTTTTTTTTTTTGCCTCAAAATCTGATTTTCTTCTTCCATTAAATGCTTGGCTCTGGCTCACAATATACTACTTTTGTGTCCTTGGGAAATTTTCTTCTAGAGTTTTCTCATTTTTGCAGCTCTGTACTGTGGAATTACTTTATAAATACATACAATTTATACAATAAAAAATGGAATTATAAGTATGTACAATTATTTTAAGTATATAAAACACTTAGCAAATTAGCTACTTGCTGTTTATTCACAGATACATACATACGTGCTTTCAAACAATCATTTCTGGTATATAGGGGGCAATAAACAGCTATGGCACCATCTTAAAGTTGTCATGTTTTATTCCATCTCTAGGTTCTCAGAGATATTCTTTGGCAGTTACTTCATATTTTAATAATGGAACATTAACAGGCAAATAAAAACTAATCAGGGAGTGGACCTTTCAGTGTGCAAGGGAATAAATGTATTTTAGTGACAAAACTTAGGGTTAAGGTAATTTTATTTATTTTTCTCTAGCCATGAGACACAAGTTTGCAGCATGATTTTGAAAACTTGGTAGGCGAATGTTCTTTATGACACTGAAAGAGACTTACCTGATGATCTTAGCAGGTAAATAAGTGATTGAAAGTGTGTGAAGTGTCAGGCAAAGCAAACAAGATCCAGATGAATTTTTTTTATACAACAGCCCTTAAACAAGGATTCATTTCTCTTTTTATTGACTAGTGTTTCCGATGCCCTGTTTAGAAAAGCAATAAAAAACCTCACCCATATTTTCATCCCTATGCCTGGATGAAAGGGGATATCCCAGTTAAGAGTCATTCTGTAGCTGCAGTCAACTCTTGATAGTAATGAACTAACAAGAAGTAAGCATTTATGCAGACAACACTGAATTGCAGACAGACCACTGGTCCTTACATCCTTGGCAAGTCTCTTTATCATGAACTTTTCAGTGTAGCATTAGATAGTGACCATAGCAGTATATGGAATGAGAGACAGCTTCAATAGCAGATGTAGCTGGAGAGGCAGCCTAGGAATATTTTGGAGAGGAAGTTAAGAACCAGCTGAGGCCAAAAAGTAGTATATGGGTAGATAAGATATGAATGTAGAGCTTATTTGTGATTTGTTATTGGGTATGGGAAACATTGCTAACATAACAGTGATTGGCATATTTGGAAGGGCAGCTGTGCATACCCAAGTAAAGTTAAGACTGGGTAGTTTTACTCGGGAGATTGATCTTTCCAGATTTAGCATCAGACTTTAGAGCCAGAGGGTTGTAGAGGTACAGTGCATCACCATTTTCACGATCATTTCACTCCTTAAACAATGTGACAACAGCATGGTGTGGCCATCCTGTGAATTCCTTGTGAATAGTGGCTACTGACATCTGAATATTTTTGCCACAAATTCCCTGCGTACAGCTTGGTACAGGGCATGTATTTAATAGATATGCTAGACTAGAATTCTTCTTCTTTTGATATTGATGATTTTTGTACCTGGTGTTGAATTGTAACTCTTTGCAAATAGAGCAATGACTTTCTGAACTGTTGATCTGGTCAAAGCAATTATGGCATCAGGGTTCCAGTTTTTTGTTTTTTGTTTTTTTTTTTTTGCATAAGCATTTGCAAAAGGATCTGTACCTGTTTTTTAATTAAAAAAAGAAAGAATGAAAGAAGTAAAATAGACAAGTAGTGAAGAAAAATCAAAGTATCTTAAAAGCGTTTATCTTCTATTTTAATTGTTTAAAAATCTAGAAAAAGCCATTTAGAAATATGTATTGAGAGACTACAATATATTGTAAATATTGTTGTACTAAGGCTATGTGTTAACAAGAGAAATTTGTGGATGTTTGCCCCATAGAATAGTTTTAACTTGGATTTATGTTGATGTTCAAGAATCATCTGAAAGTGTTATTTTAATACATGAAATTAAATATAGTCTTCTATGTGAATTTTTTTATGAGGTGATTGATGCATCCTTGACAAACAGCAATTGCTAGCTGCTCTTATCATTGTAAGCAGAATGCAATATTCATGATACATTCCTGAATAGGGAAAGATAATACCATTGTTTTCCCCCCTTTTTTCTGTGTTATTTTGAATACAGACGGTACTGCAGGGACACCAGCAATATCAACGACAACAACTGTGGAAATCCGCAAAAGCAGTGTTATGACAACTGAGATCACCTCTAAAGTGGAAAAAAGCCCAACGACAGCCACTGGCAATAGCTCATGTCCTTCTACTGAGACTGAGGAAGAAAAGGCAAAACGGCTCCTTTACTGTTCGCTGTGCAAGGTTGCTGTCAACTCTGCCTCGCAGCTGGAGGCGCACAACAGTGGTGAGATGCAGTGATTTCTTTTTTGTTTCAACAGCTCTGCAATTATCTTCCTCTGAATAGATTAGATCTTTTGCAGCAGGGGACAAAGGGGTGGAGGAAAACTGGCAATTATTACATGGAAATCATTAACCATTAAAAATTAAAAATGACAAGCAAAGTGTCATTTATATAGGGGCAAGGGGTGGTTTCCAGGGCTTGAAGGCCATGGTGTGTGTGTGTGTGTGTGTGTGTGTGTGTGTGTGTGTGTGTTATTAAACATTAGGAGATAAAATGAAATATAATCCTAAAATGTTTTGCATTTATATGATTTCTAGTTTATTTATTTCCATGCATTTGCATCTAAATGACATTTTCTAAAACTGTACCCATAATATTGTAGCAAAATGTGTAGTTGCATGACTCCAAGCACCTTTGGTTAAAACTCCTCTATTTTGATTTTTATGAAAAAATAATGTTATTTGGGCTAAATCTATGGAATCTGGACAATTAAACTTAAGAAAGTGTTTATTATGTGCCCATTCAGATGTGATTTCTAAATGTACTTTTTATTTACTCTTTCCAACAACTTTGTAGTAGCTTAAAAATGTTATTCTTTTCAATTGTTTGAGGCCCAGAGAAGGCACAGAACATAACCAATTAAGTGACAGAACCATGATTTGAACCCAGATCTGTCTGACTTCAACACTAATTCTCATAGCAGGGAGGAAAATACTGGAATACTGACAAGCCAGGACAAAATGCTCTCCCAATATACCCATATATTTTGGTTCCATCTTGCTGCTCTGTATGTGTGTATATATAGACCCCCTCATCTGTGTGTACACACACACACACACACACACACACACTCAAACAATGATCAGCTTTTCTCTAAAGACTGGATTCATTGCCAAGATCAACTTTTCTCAAAAAGACTGGGTTTGTTGCCAGGACTCTGTCAGCAACTATAATAGAAAAAGAATCATTTGTGAATCATACCCTGAGTTAATATTGCAGCTGTATGTTGAGTCATTGACCAGTCATTGTGCTGCACTGGTAATATTCAAGCATTGACTTCAAGACTCTAAGGAGTAATAGCAGATGGAGAACAATTCCTTCAGCACATACCTTCCTCCAGCATATAACGTTAGTTGTAATGAGAGAGTTCGTGAGTTCAGGTACTAAGAAACACAGAAAAGTACCTGGCCTTAAGGCAGAATCTATACCTTGCAGATTTTCCGTGTGTTTATTCATCAGATACATTTCTTATTGAATGCAAGATATTTGGGAGAGTATAAACATCATTGGAAGTCCATTTGTTTCTCAAGAATCCTTTGTCATTCTACGTAGTGACTGAGAAACACATTCATTTTGAGAAAGCATCAGTTTGGCAGATAAACACACCATGTCCTTTGAGACTAGAGTTTATTTATCAAGAATTTTCGCGGGGTGTGGTGGTTTACACCTGTAATCTCAACACTTTGGCAGCTGGGGTCGGAGAATCATTTGAGGCCAGGAATTTGAGACCAGCCTGGGCAACAAAGGGAGACCCCCATCTCTACAAAAAATTACGAAAAAAAAAATGTTAGCTGGGCATGGTGGCATGTGCCTGTAGTTGCAGCTACTCAGCAGGCTGAGGTGAGAGGATCTCTTGAACCTAGGAGGTTGAGGCTACAATGAGCCATGATCGTGCCACTGCACTCCAGCCTGGCTGACAGTGAGACCCTGTCTCAAAAAAAAAAAAAAAAAAAAAAAATTGGGAGTTGTTCTTCCTGAATTCTTATTAGAAACATCTGATTAAGAAACAAAGAAGGAATTACTTGTCAAATTGGGGCAACATTTTTCCAATTCTGCTTCTAGGTCTTTATCTCTACTTTGTATGTCAAAATTACCCCAGAGCTTTAAAAATGTACGTACCCAAGCACTGTGCCCAGGGATTCTGATTATTATATCCAAGTCATGCGAAGCTGTAGTTTTTGGAGAAAAATAAATAAATAAAACTTCAGTGTTTTGCAGGCAGAGCTGAGAACTATTATAACAATCTTATCCAAGAGTTTAAGGAGGTGAAATGTGGCTGTCACCCTTTACTTGAATTCCCTTATAAGAGTGTTCTCTCTGAACCTTAGGCCTAATCGGTGGACTACAGCCACTTGCCTTCTTTCTAAGCTGTTCCTTGGGTTACCTTTTCCCTGTATTTTCCCTCCTGCATCAGAGATCTTTTTCTGTTTGAAAAGAACCCGCTCCAAAATCCCGGCCTAATGCTCATTTTAGATCTCTCCTTAGACTTGTACTAGCAAGCTGTGTCAGGACTAAAGGTAGCAAAGGAAGACGAAAAGACACATAAATAGATGCTGTTTGACCCCCTTTGTCCACCATTTTCGATCTTCAGATTCAGCTCTATTATTTGTAACTTGAACAGTGTTGGGAGGCTCACCATGTCTAGGATTTCCTCTAGATGTGAATAAATGTGAATGCAATCTTACCTGCACTAAACAACTGCCACATGAACACTGGCTCCCTCTATATCTTCTCCCTAGGGTGTGGTATGGGGAAATCCAGGGAACAAAATAAAGAAGAGAAACTCTAGAGATACCTGCTCTTCTGCCAGGAATACTAGCCACAGCTGTAGGATTCGTCGTATGATCATTGTGATGTGTTTCAGTTTGGACTCCCTCAAAAGCAGATTTGGAGACAAGGATTTGAGGGCAAATAGTTTCTTAGGGAGGTGAAGGAGGTTAAGGGAGTGGGTAAAAGAAAGAGGGAAAAGAAGGCAGCCCAGATGGAATGCATGATGTAGCCAATTACCAAGTTGGAAAATTGGGGCTGACCAAATGAAACTGTTAAACTTCTGATCTGCACTCCGTTTCACTGTGTTAAACATAAAAACTTCTATTGGTCATGAAAAATGACAGAATTAAATTAATTCTGATTCTATTTCTTCATATTTATAATCACTGTGCTATCACTGTTCATTTATAATCTAATGTTTACATTTTTTTAAAAAAGATGTAATACCACAGGGCTTAAATGCATGAACCGTGCCCTTAGTGAGCTCAAAGTATTTGGAACTGTTATGATCTTACTAATGACCCAAAAACTTGTTACTGAATTTGTGTGTGTCTGGAGCTCATGTGGTGTCTATTATAAGATAAGTAATAAAAATCTGCAAATTTAATATACACTAAATCTTAATAGTAACCACATTCATTGTTTAAAATATAGACTAACAAAATATTTTTTAGGGAGTAGTCCTTTATCACTGACGTTATTTAGAGTTGCCAGATCATAGTGCTGGTAGAAAGTAGTTTGCCTAAGCTGTTTAGTTCATTTAATTGTTGTTTCCTAAATTCTCTTTAACTATACCTCCCTATTGTCTGCATTCGGAGAAGACAGCAATGAATGCCCCACCTTTAGAACTCCACTGTCTCCTACACTTATCCCTGCCCCTCTAACAGTGCTTCAAAAACACTTCTCTGCTTTCTTTTAGAGCCAGATACTGGAAAGCCAGTGTTAAGATTGGATTGTATTCTCAGGGAACCAGGTTTGAAGGCCAATTCTGATCTGAAGCAGCCAGGCTGCAGGGTGGGGGAATGTTTCCCTTGCATCCGAATAATAGTTCTAAGTGTTTTTCTTGTTTTTCCCCTTTAGAAACACATTATATACATAAAATAGGGTCTGTAGCATTAAGTATAGAAATGTGCATCTATGAGGGGAAAGCCAATGATCTTTGAAAACATGTTTTTCAATCTTCGAAAATGCATTCTGAATTCTAAACAAATGACCACAGGCAAATTTTGGGAATGCAACTTCCGTTAAACACTATCAGTGGTATAGGACAGCAGAAAGGACTAGAAGTGATGAGTTAAATTTTGCCCCCAGATATGCAGAGAACATTTCTATATGGACCTAGGCAAGCCAGTTGTCCTCTCTGGACTTTTATATATATCTGTCTTTCTATCTCTCTTTCTCTTTCTCTGTTGCTAATGGAGTTAAGAAGCCATATTGACATTTTTAAGGATCAAATACTATGTCATGATTATTAGTATGACCACAGCTGCTGCTGGCATTATTTGGGGATCAATTGTGTTCTTTCATTCGCTTTCCCTTTGATTTTTCACTAGCGTGTAACCATTTGAAGTTGCAATTAATTGATATATATTCCATAAGATTGGGATACAAGATTTGAACAGAGGCATTCCTACTTTGATTTTTTTTTTTTTTTAATTTGGAAAGGGAACCACCTCTTTTGAGCTAACTAGTGGTGTTTACAACACAGTCAAAGAATTTTTTAAACACCTTAAGAGGACATAGTCTTTTAAAGAGATTTGGAAGCCCTTCCCTTGGCTTATATGCTATAGATACAAATATTACAAAAGATGTGTTTTTCTTTTTCTTTAAAAAAATTTCCCCCCACAAAAAAAATTCCCCCAAATATCCTACTAGGTAGTGCTCTGCTTAGCTAATTTTGATGGTTTTCCCTGTATAATTTGAAAGAAAAAAAGAAAAAGCCTTTGAGATCGTTTATAGTAAAAGCTCATTACTAATTTAGCAACATTGGATAATTTTTGCTAAACACAGTCTAGTTTTTGTTTTATGTCTGTAGACAGAGCTTATTCTATCCCCTCACCAAGTGTCAATACGCAGAAAAGACAGTTAACAAATGACAGACTTTACTAAATTTTAAAATGCTCAGAGGGTTCTAAACTTTTGCCTTAACAAAAGCAACAGTGTAAAAAAGAAGGATGAGAAGATTGATTAAAATTTGTTGAACAGATCAAAGTGTCAAGAATAATCCTTAAGACAATAATGCATTTAATACATTTCAATAGAGCAGATAATTTCCTTTTTCAAAATAAATGAGGACATTGAAGCACAAAGAAACCTAAGCTCAACACAGCTAATGGAGGCAAAATTTGTCCTGCACAATTCTAGAGCCTGGAGCTCATAACTTTCTTTTTACAAATGAAAAAAAAAGTTGTATTTGTTCAGCAATCTGTATTAATATCTAATACCCCAGTTAATTTTCCTTGATTATCTACTACGTGTTAGACACAGAGAGTACAACCATGAGCAAGACCTAGCCATCGTCTTCAAGAAGTCCATGTCTAATTGTGACTCGGTGTTCAGAAGTGAAATACATACTTGCTTCGTGTGAAAAGCTCATTTAAGCCATTCAGCTGTGGTTAGTGTTCATGACCTTATTGCTATTAAGGCCCAAAGATTGTTTGCCACTTCCGTTCAACATCTTCTAGGGTAATGATAAGGCTTCCCTTTAATTGAAAATAAAGACAGAGACTCGTCTATCACAATTCTTCTGTTGTAACTTCTTTAAACTTTCTACAAATGATGAAGAAAACAGCCTTATAACTCCCTGTGCTCCACATGGCCATACAGGGCATATTTACATATTGGAGCTGTACTATCTAAAATGGCAGCCACTAGCCTCAGGTGGCTATTTAAATTGAAATTAATTGCCAGTCCTATTTCTTTGTTGTGGTGCCCTCATCTCAAGCGGTTAAGAGCCACACATGGCTAATGGCTACCATATTAGCCATACATTTGTATAGATATAGAATATTTTTATCACAGAAGTTTCTAGGTACTAGAGCTATAATTCATAAATAATATGTTTGGGGGATTGTGATAGTAAATGATTTGAGGTATATTACCTAATAATAAGAATTATTACGTCACTGTGAGCATTTAGGGTTTACTGATTTCACATTTGGTGACTTCTCAGTGATTAACAACCAGAATGAGTGACTTCAGAAATGTGTCAGGATGCGTTTTCTGGCTATGTTGTTTTATATGACTATTCTTGTTAAATGAGGTTTCAAGTGCAAAACAGTGGAAAGTTCAACCTGTGTCATTTTTCCCGTCTGTGCCTCATATAAAATCACTGGTATTTAAAACATTTCTGAAAGTATACATGTGAAAATGTGTTACTACTGAGGACTTGGAGCTTAAAGTTGACAGGTGGGTAGGCTTTTGCTTTTTACTTTATATGCTTTTGTGCTCTTTGAATTTTCTACCAAGAACATCTGTTGCTTTCATTAACAAAATAAAAAATAAATAAAACTAGTTTACACAAAAAGCAAACAAAAGCACTGTTTTTATAAATAAGACAGCATTATGTTGCAATTATACTATGGAAGTGTGATTAATTTGTCCAGTTATTAATTGTTGCATGTTATAAGTTTAAGACCTTTTTGCTAGGCTTTCTTGGGGAATGGATATAAAAGCAATGTGGTATTTTCCATGGCCTTAAGGAAGGGCCTTGTTTTTAAGGAGAAGAAATGGGCGCATATAAAGAATTTTCAGTGTGTGTCTAGAGAAGCAGGGGAGAGCCTTAGGGTTTTCTATAGTCACACTTTCAGGGCATTATGGATAAAAAAAGCTTTCTGGATGTCTGATATTTCTCTTCACAGGCTGGAATTTCAAGGCTTGCTGCTATATTGATTTCTCACATTTGTCTCCACTATCAGATAAGCCATGTGTTCCGCCCATTGGGTCCCTCAGGCTGCAGAACTCTTCCCTGGGTTTCCTTTGGTCACAGGATCCATTGTGCAGCTTGTCTCCTACCCCATAATGACTTCAGAGATTTCCCTCCAGGGCCATTTCTGAAAGAAGCATGCTTATTTTTTCCTCTGTTTTAGACTTCTTGTTTTCCTTGTCTCTATTTTCACCTTTCCAAATTGGACTTTGGATATATTACTGGTAAATCAGCAAATTACTTTCAACCAAGGAACTAATAGAAATGATAGAATTTGTTTTTTCTCATTTGGGGCAATATTTGGTCACCTGATACCTAGATGCCATTCCAGGTGCTTAATGTTTGTTGATATTCTGATAATGTAAACCAAAGTTTTCTTCTTTAGGAAAAAATTAACATGGGAAATGCTACCATATAGGAGGTCAACATAACAAAAGGTTAACTTGATATTTAGAGATTTTAAAAGAACACATGGAGGTGTTTGATGCTAATTACACATTCCAGGTATGTAGATTTGAGAGAGCTTTCCTTCCTTAGGACACACAAGAGTTATAATGCTATTATACCAAATATCATAAATAAACACCTTAGCAAAAAAAAAAAAAAACACCTTTGCATTTTGCTGTTTGTATGGAGACTGACCACTTTACTGCCCATTTACAAGCCGAATCATTGAACTTGGCAGTATGATGGTAACTAAATTATCGCTGGCAATTGTATGAGTTTGTTAAAAATCTAGTCGAATGCTATTAAATAGTATTTAATGGGCCTTCTGAAAAACTAAACTTAAAGGTATTCGAATTTATTTTAGAAAGGGGCAAATTTTTCAGACTATACCAACTAGATTTCCCTATAAAGTAAACCCCTCTGAAACTTTGTAATTTTTAGAAAATAATTTGGCACTTTGAATCGAGAGACTTAAAAATAGTTATATTCTTTGTCCCTATAATACCACTTATGAAAAGCTATCCCAAGGAAACAATAAAAAATGTGATAAAAGATTTAATGAGTAGGATGCTCATTACAACATAATTATATAGGGAAATAATACAAATGTCTAATATTAGATAATGGTTAAATATATCATCTCTATGTATTACAAGTCTATGCTGTCATTAAAAATCATGTGCATTTCTAAAAGTATATATATAATTTCACAGGAATTTTATGCAAAGCCACTTTAGCTAACTTATCCCAACTTTTTAAAATGTACATGTACAAACAGAATATAAAAGACTGGTACATGATAACTATTATTAATATTTTGATATACCTCTAGTTGGTGGAATTAGGGATTTTTTTCTTAAAATTTTTTTAAGTTTCTCTTATGACCTAATAAATTATTTCTAACATATGATTTATTTAATTTTGTAGTCATTTGCCAGTTTTCTTGTTTACCTATCTGTCCTTTATGCCAGTACCAAACTTGAAAGCCAGCTAAAAAGAGGAAGTGTAAGAATGATGGGAAACAAAAGGGAAGTCTAGCCCCTTGCCCCCATATTAACTTGATTTTAAGCATAATATGTATCTTTCCCCCAAATACTCCAAAATAAACAATTAAGCAGAAAGAAAAAAAAGAAAAAAAGGTAGGATTTCTTGGAGCCTTATGCCGTGCTGAATTTAGACTGTGGTTGGAGTATGATTTCACCTTTCAGAAATCATGAAGCTTCAAGTGAAGGTATTTGTTAGTGCCAGCCTTTTAAAAGTGATAAAAGAAAAATAGTCCACTCAGCTCCTTGCAGAGTCTCTCCTCAGAGGAAAGAATGTAGTGCAGAAGTAGACTTGTGAGTGCCTAGCTGAGCCATCACAAAAGAAGGGACAGCCTTGCAAGATGTTTACATGGTGTTGAAACCAGAGGAGACCACCGGCCACACAGAGCCACATCTTTCCAAAGTGTCACCATTTATGGCACTCCGCTCAGCAAAAAAAGCATTATGAGAAAAAGCAGGGGGTGGGGGTGGGGGAATGGAAGGAGAATTGCAGACTCAAATTCCAAGTTTAGAAAAGACAGTATTAACAAAATAGAAAATTAAAGATTTGTGCTTAAATGAATTCAGGTGGCTTAGAAATTCTTAGTGGATTTCTGAAGAACTTAGCTAGAAATCTGCTCTCTTTCTGCCAGGGACTTTAAGTAATGCTTGCTTTGTGACCACGACCTAGTAACTTAGTCTTTCTGAGTCTCAGTTTCTTATCTTCTAAATGAAGATAATAATAGCACCCAGCTCATAGGGTAGCTGTGAGCAGGTAAAAAACTTAGCACAGTATCTGAAACATATTACAGATTTAGTACAAAGGGGTTCTTCTAATATTAATTATGTTTATATTATTAATGCACATTTTATCTCATAAATTTAAATGCTTTATAATTAAGAATACATTTTCCTAAATTTTAGCTGTATTTGGAGGAAATACAGCTACACTTACTGCCTACTTACGGTTTAAGATCTTATAAAACTATCTAATAGTTGTTGAATAATGATTGACAATATGTTACTAAATGTATGAGGTTACACTGTATAAAAGTTCTACTCCATTTAATGGTGAATAGTAACCCTAGACTCAGTAACCATTAGTTGAAGTTCCCTTCCCCAATGCTGCCACATTTTTAATCATATGTATACCTGTGTGTGTGTGTGTGCATGTGCATATGTGTGTGAGTGTATGTTTATAAGGTACGGGTATATTTAATTGCCCTATCTTTTCTAGCTTCTACAGAGAGACTATACTTAAATAATAATTCTAACAACCCAATGACTTTCTAAAAAGATGGGTGTTTCTAAAATGTTCACATATGTCCCATTTCTATTCTTCCTCTAGAAACATGACATAGATGGGTCTTAGCTTGCCAAAGATATTCTGAGAAGCACCATATTTTCTGAATCTTTGCCTGCTATTGCTAAGCCCTACTATTGGGGCCAAATCTCTTAAATTTTCCATTATCTCCTGAATACTTAATACTCAATGCTGAGACAAGCCACCTATGTCTGGCTTTTTTCTCTTCCCAATCAACATAAACTACTTAAATATTATTGAATAGGTTAAAATAGTATTTGGACTCATTCAGCTTCCACCTATGAAACATCAGCTACCAATCACAGATGATATTAACCAAAAGTGAATTTGGAATGCCTCAAGAAAATCAGGATGAGAGTCAGTCTCCTACTAACTTCTTAGGCATTCCTAAACTAAACTAGCCCTACTAATGCTTCTCAGTGTCGCTGAAGGAGCTGCATAGAAAAAAGAATTTTTTGTATAAAATCATCTGTTAGGATAAAGAAGTTTTCATAATCAGGTACATATTTTGTTTCTTGCTCCCTAGGACTTTTTTTTCTTTGCCCTCCTCCCACTTATGTCATCTTCAGCTCCCACTTATGTCATTTGCAGCTGCAGTGGAAAGCATTTGTGCTCACTATATTGCAAAGGAGGTGACCGAAATAAGCTCCCGTGAAGCATCACAGTCATTACACTGGAGCAGTTCTCTGCCTCCATGTTTCAATTCCTCCAATCTTCCTGCGAGATATTGACTTTTTCCTTTCTCTAATGTGTTGAAATATGAACATTTTAATAAGAATGGATAAGAATATGGATATTTAAAATAGGCCATCTAGGTTGTAAGAATGAATACTTTTTACGTTGGACTCAGTAAAAAGTAATCATTTCGAAGAAGGGAAACGTGGCTGGAAACCTGTTTAATTTATTTATTGTCCCTTACTTAGTATAATGTGATCTGCAGTGACCTCGAGTGCCCTTCACAATATGTTTTCCTCATTAATATTTAGTGGTTCTGTGAAGCTGGCCTGTAACTCAGAAGTTAGGAATCATTTCTCTAATGGTTGCAGAACGTACAATCCAATACATACAAGTAGGCAGGGGAAACTACTATCAAATATTTCTAAAATCAGAATGGCAGAAAGAACACAAATGATTATAAAAGAAAATGTCACGGAAAAAACACATGACCAAGTGAAAAAGAAATGAAGAATACTTATCAACTCTAAGAAAAAAGAAATTTTGTACAAAGTTTTCAGAGAAAACTGCCATTATGAACAGTATGTAACTACAGTGATCTCAAGAAAACAAAACACAAATGGGTTATTAACGGTTGACAATTAGAGTTACATGAATTATGTGTGAAGGCCTGAAGATGTTATTTGTTTATTAAAAGGAAGCAGTTATCCATCGTGTATATGCTTGGGTTACGAGTCCACTCCTCATCTTCTCGGTCATTTGTTTACATAGCCCACCTGTGTGGAATTTACTATTCTAATATGGATTTGTTTTTCAGAGTCATTAAGCTCTTTATAGTATTACTCTCTCTTTGAACCTAAAATACATAGCCAAGAAAGCTTGTTTGTATTCTGTTTAGAAAGTGGGTATTTAATTAGTGTCACTTCTATAAACACACCATGTTTAAACTGATTACACTTGTTACACATCACCTCCAGCTATACCTTTAGCAACTAAATGACTCTTCCTCATCAGTTATCATTTATGTCTTGTTGGTATCAAGAGGAAATGAAATGAAGTCACACCCATTTAATTTCCCCTCAGGACTCTAAAGTTTAGTTACTAACGGTGCTTGTTTGTAATGAGGAGCGTTAGAAAAAAAACGAATAATTTAATAACATTATATAAAGTGATGAAAGCACATTGTTACAGTCTGCTGTATCATGTATATACTTCTGCCCATAATGCCAGGAAAAATTGCACTAAAAGGAGTCATCAGATTTTGTTATTCTACTGTTTCTTAAAGGTATATACTAAGATTTTTTTTCCTCCCATCCTACCTCCTTCTCTCCGTCCCTTCTTTCCTCCCTCCTTTCCTTCCTTCATTTCAATATTCCTGACAGGTACTAAGCACAAAACCATGCTAGAAGCCCGGAATGGAAGTGGCACTATCAAAGCCTTTCCTAGGGCAGGAGTGAAAGGCAAAGGACCTGTTAATAAAGGAAACACAGGCCTCCAAAATAAAACATTTCACTGTGAAATCTGTGATGTGCACGTCAACTCGGAAACGCAACTTAAACAGGTAAGCAGCACGTATTCTAGGAATGGAAACCAACAAGGGATAGCCTTATAAGCAGGATGTGTGTGCTTCCTTCCTTTTTATTTCCGTCTTTCTGTCCCATCCACCCATCTATTCATCCATCCCTCCATCTGCCCATCTGTTAACCCACTTATCTTCCCTTCACTGTTCTGATTTATTTATGCTTATTTTAGTTGCTTGAGGAAATACTAAAATGTAATAGATTCTAGAACCTTTCAGAAATTGTTGGCAGTGAGTTTTTACTATTCTTGTACATGAAGAGTAGGTGGAGAAGGGATATCAGCTCTTTTCTCTACCAGATTTTCCACTCAAAAGTGTTGATTTTCTTTAAAGATCAACTTGCAGTATTCCATTTTTATTTGTTTAGATATTTACGTGCTACAACTAATTTTATACTGAGCTATTCTTTTATGTGTTTTATTATATGGTGCTGTACTGTATGTTTAGATCTTGCAGCCACCTGCAAAAGGGATGACTAATCATGTTGTATTCATTTTTACTATGAATAGCCTTCCAAAGAGATCATTTATACATTGCCAGCTAAAAGTCCAGCCCTCGTATTGTATTTTGTTTTCTATATACGTACAATATTTTGCTGATTTTATGCACCTTAGTTATTTATCTTTAGAATTTAAGAGTTTGACATTTGACTGTACAAATGTGAGGATAAACATTAGTATGGAAATAAATTCATTCGTTCCTGGGCATCTTTGTTTATTTGCATGTAAAATTCCTTTAGACATTCCTTTCCTTTGTAAATGCTTTTCAAAAAAAAAAAAAAAAAGAGAGAGAGATGTGCGCAGTGATAAGAAGAAAAGCTAGGAAAAAAAAAAGACACTACTATTTGTTTAAAAAGATACTAAAATAGGCCAGGCGCAGTGGCTCACGCCTGTAATCTCAGCACTTTGGGAGACTGAGGCAGGTTTATCAAGAGGTCAAGAGTTCAAGACCAGCCTGGCCAAAATGGTGAAACCCCATCCCTACTAAAAATACAAAGAATTAGCCGGGCATGGTGGCAGGCACCTGTAATCTCAGCTACTCGGGAGGCTGAGGCAGAGAATTGCTTGAACCCGGGAGGCGGAGGTTGCAGTTAGCTGAGATCGCGCCACTGCACTCCAGCCTGAGTAGTGGAGTGAGACTCCATCTCAAAAAATATATATCTATATATGGATAGCATAAAAATATATATCCTCAAGGCATCAGAATCTCAGGACAAAAGTGCATGATCTTTTATTTTTGTCTTTCTGAAACTTGCATGAAATAATGAATATCTTTCCCCAGGTTAAAGCAATATTTGTGAGAGGTTTTTTGGAGATGATTTTTTTTAAAGCTGTCATTTTAAATTACTTTTAATAGCACATTAGCAGTAGAAGGCACAAAGACAGAGCTGCTGGGAAGCCCCCGAAACCTAAATACAGTCCTTACAACAAACTACAGAAGACAGCACATCCACTGGGGGTGAGTGTCATTTTGCAAGAGTCCAGCCTCTCTTCCCAAATGGAATTATTGGTTTCTTGATTTGTTCTGGCATTTTGCCACCTTTAACCACAGCCCAGTACCTTTTGCCTTTTTGAGTTGAGCTCAGGTTTATCATAGATCACAGGGAAAAGAGAAAAACCAAACTGTTTTGAGTCAAGTAAGTAATCCCATGAAATCTGGTCTTGATGTAAGTTAGTACTTTTGGAAAGAAGGTCAGGAAAAAACAAATTCATGTGTATCTTTTTAAATATGTTTAAGAGACAAAGTATTGGTATTGTTGGTATCCTCAACAATTTTGGATTTTGAATAACAGTCTCAAAGTGTAGCTTATTTTATTTAATTATTCATTCAAGGACATTCCATAAAATCCAGGAAATATTTTGTAGGAATTTCCTCTCCCCATGACTGCAAATAAGCTTTTTATATTGCTAAGTATACTATCATAATGTCCTGACCTGGATATTTTGGTAGGACTTTAGAGGAAAGCTGTGAAACCTCCTGACATTGTAGATGAACACTGATGAACATGTATATTATTTTGTTTTGTTAGTTTGTTTCTGGTTGAAGTGACCACAGCTTTCACCAGAGAGACTCAGAGCTCAATGAAAAGTTAAGAACAACTGATCTATAATATAAGCTAAATAGTGCATTTTGAAACATTTATTCAAAATAGATCTTATTACTATTGGATGCTATTATGTGCTGCTGACACATGAAAACATAAATCAAGGAAAACTGCAATTATCTATTATGAGACCCCAGTACAAGCTGTCCTGTTAGTTTAGTAGCATTGCCCATCTTTGTTCGAATGAAGTTATTTTAATTCCTGAAACTTTGCTGAAGTTGTTTATGAGCTTAAGGATCTTTTGGGCCAAGACTATAGATTTTTCTAGATACAGGATCATTTTGTCTGCAAACAGGGAGAGTTTGACTTCCTCTCTTCCTATCTGGATTCGCTTTATGTTCTTCTCTTGCCTAATTGCCCTGGCCAGGATTTCCAATACCATGTTGAATAGGAGTAGTGAGAGAGGACACCTTGTGTTGTGCCGATTTTCGAGGGTAATGCTTCCAGCTTTTGCCCATACAGTATGATGTTGGCTGTGGGTGTGTCATACATGGCTCTTATTATTTTGAGATATGTTCCCTCATTACCTAGTTTATTGAGAGTTTTATCATGAAGGGGTGTTGAATTTTATTGAAAGCCTTTTCTGCATCCATTGAGATAATCATGTGTTTTTGTCTTTAGTTCTGTTTACGTGATGAATCACAATTATTGATTTGCATATGTTGAACCAACCTCTCATCCCAGAGATAAAGCCAAATTGATTGTGGTGGATAAGCTTTTTGATGTACTGCTGGATTTGGTTTACCAGTATTTTGTTGAGTTTTGCATCGATGTTCATCAAGGATATTGGCCTGAAGTTTTGTTTTTTGTTGTGTCTCTGCCAGGTTTTGGTATCAGGATGATGCTGGCCTCATAGAATGAGTTAGGGAGAAGTTCCTCCTCAATTTTGGGAGATGAAAAAATCTGTACAACAAGGCATGACACAAGTTTACCTATATAACGAACCTGTATATGTACCCTTGAACTTAAAATAAAAGTTTAAAAAAGTGAAGTTACTTTACTTTTCTGTAAAGACACAATTTTAGCTGCATTGGGAGGTGAAGAATTCTGCACAGTGCTTCAGCACTAGTCATAACCTTGAATGCTGTCTCTGTCCAGCATAGATGCAGCTTTTGACAATCAAGTGAATGGTTCTTATATAAACAGAGTAGTCAAAATTGTGTTGCTATTAGTATAGAAACCCTCCTTCTTCACTGTCACTATGTTACTGACTCCACAAATGGGAACATTCTCTCAGTGAGAACAGGTATTTTATTGATGTTACTAGCCAGAGAATGAACTGGCTTTGTAGAGAAGGATTGAGAAAATGTGGCTACCATTTGCACAAAGAAAAAGTGGAATGTGTCAAAATTTAGGGGAGAAAAGGTATTTTTGGTTGTTTTTTAAATTTCTCAATTGAAAGTGGAATTTTATTGTTTTTATTTATTTTGAATAGTACCTCATACAATTGGAAACATTCTCTACGTAACCCAGGTTACACACCTGGATAGTCGAATGGCATTTGACAGCATTAAAAATCTCTTTAGAAATATATGCTCTTTAATAGTTAATGTATGTGTAAAGGGTGATAAAAATATTCCATATTTTCTCATGATGAATACTTTCCTCTGAAAGTATAATTTTCAACAAACATAAAATAAAATAAGGTTGCTGAGTACTTTTCTGGAGAACTTTTCAAGCATTCCTGGTTGGCCATTTTCAGGTATCCTCCAACTCTTCCAAAGGGAAAATGTTCTATACTTCCCATTTTCTTTGTTGTCCGTTCACATGTGTGAAGCTTTTTTTATAGTTGTTTACTGCTATATTTTAAAAGCTCCCTGCCATTTTGGGTTTTAAGTACAAATTCCAAAACTGTTGTTCTTTTACAATATTTTTTCTCCTTTGCAGGTAAAATTAGTATTTTCAAAAGAACCTTCAAAGCCATTGGCTCCACGAATTCTACCAAATCCTCTAGCAGCTGCAGCAGCCGCAGCAGCAGTGGCAGTGAGTTCCCCCTTCAGTCTTCGAACTGCTCCAGCAGCAACACTGTTCCAGACTTCTGCGCTTCCTCCAGCACTCCTGCGGCCAGCTCCTGGACCCATTCGGACCGCCCACACGCCTGTGCTGTTTGCTCCTTACTAAATTCCAAATAGGAGTAACTGTACTGCAATAATTTTTCAAAAAACAAAAAACAAAACAAACAAAAGAGAACTATGCAGTGTTTATTTATAGTTTAAAGTATATCTGAAGAGCCAGGACTTTTGATAGTGAATTGAAAAGGTTATAAAAACGGGGGGGAGGTTTGGGGGTGGGAGGGAGGGAGTGGTATTTTCTCCAAATTAAAGCATTCCTCTTGAACACTGATTGTTTTAGAAGTGATCTCCAGCATTGATTTGTAGTGGTATCTAGAACTTCTGAAGCCTCTGTGACTGTGCTTTTGGGCACCTATTTCCCTCTGCATTGTCTTTCCTGCTTTATGAAACAACTATACATTGTCTAAGGGCATTAACTGGTTCCAATGTATATAAAATAATTTACTCTGTAGATTAAAATCATACAAAAAAGGAAAAAAACAAAAACAAAAGCAACACTGTGAATAGTACTACCCGTGCTGGTCCTCTTGCTATGACAGCAATTACTGGGTATTTATCCCAACAAAAGTAGATACAGTAGATGTCTTGTAAAAACAATAGTGCTGTGTCTCAATCTATGCCACTAGGTTTTAAAGAATTGCAAAGGTAGAATGAACAACTATTTCATACTAATAAGCAGTCAAAAAATAAACATACACCAGATGGTGTCATGGAGGTCTCCCTGGTCAGCATTCTCCCCTCCTATATAGCTTGAAGATATAACAGGGCTAAGGTTAGAGATGGGGGAGGCATTAATAAAGGTGATGTCTTACAAAGTAGTAACTTCCCACCCTGAAGATATATTGCTGGAAACAGGGAAGTGTTTATAATGAACTTGTATCTGAAAACAGATAAACCCATGCATCATGGGTGTAAGAAAGAAATCAGTACAACTCTTCTGTTTCAAGGATGAAGGATCATAACCTAGAATGATAATGCAAAGTAAAGATCTTTCATTTAGTACATATCCAGTAAAAACAGAGAATGTTGCATCTCTGCAGTATCCCCTTTATATCATACCAGTAGGGTTGTTTCTTAGGCAAAGGTTTCTGCTTTAAGTATGATGGTAGAATTAAGCATTAGCTATTTTTATGGGTTTTTCTTGTTTTTTAGATTTCCTGCTGACATGATATAAATGATTCATATATATTTAAATGTTAATAAAAACAGGAAATATGAATCTGAGTTAACTGCACACCAATGACATAGTGTTAAAAAATATTGGTAAGTTCCACTCGACAATTATTTCTCCAGTGGAGTTGTGAAATACTGACGGCCTTTGATATTCACCATCAGGCTGCAAGAAGTTGATGTTTTACCTTTAAAACAAGATTTATCAGGGGTATATATAAATATATGTATATTGTATATATGTTAGAAAGATTAAGAGAATAAGTTATAAAAAGAAAAAATCTATATAAAATAATTATATAACCATCCAGTGTTACATGTTATCATTAAATTGGTAACAAATGGCATAAAAATAGCTGTGCCTTTAATTTGTGATAAAGGCTATTTGCTTTTTGCCATAGAAAGCTGACATACCTATCAAAATGGTGGGGTTTGATGCAGCCAGTCTGTTGCATTAATAGGAACAATGACACTCAAACTTAGAATAATGACAAAACATACATGATTTAGGTTTAGAGAAAAAACTATTTTTGAAAAGGTTTTGTAAAGAGTATTTAAAAATTTAGGGAAGGATTGGGTGTGGCCTTCCTGAAACTGATCGCAAAGTGTTGTAACCCTTGGAGAGGTATAAAGAATGAAGAGGAAACCATTTGAGACATAGGTATTTAGTATTTATCATTTTATATTTAAGAAACACCCATAGCGTGCTTGGTGCTCAGCATTAAACATGGTTTTCTGGAGTTCTTCTCCACCATCTAGCTACAGAAATTTGTCATATAAATGAATCTTTAAAGCAGTTGGTTTTATATATCTTTTGTTAACCAACCAAAACAAAAACAAAAAAAAAGAAAGAAAGAAGGAAGGAAGGAAAAATGGAAGGAAGGAAGGAAGGAAGGAAGGAAGGAAAGAGGAAGGGGAAAGGAAGGAAAGGAAGGAAGGAAGAAAGGAAGATAATGTGTTCCATCACTATTCTGGTAGAAAGAATTTCAAACCATGCTTCTCTGGTTAAATATATTGATTAGCATTAAAATTTGTTTTGAAAGTATCTGGTGATTTTGCCTTTACCAGCATCTCTATTCTCTAGTTTTAGCAAGTGCTTCCTTTTTCACCTACAGACCCTGGTAGTTCAGCCAGGTGGATAGTTGCCCATAAGTCTGTTGTTTGGGGCTCTGTCTGTATCCCATGTGACCAGCTTCTAACCATTTTGAACTTTAGTTTCCCTTTTCTGCTATGTCAAATATTTTGATTTTCCATAATCATCCTGAGTCCCTATCCAACAATCTTTACAACTGATACAGCCTCACTTTCTGTTAGAGAACTTAGTGTTAATTAATGCAGTCTCACTAAAACATGCTTTTGCTGTTCTTCCCCATTTTCACCAAAGTGAATGAGCCAGTCCACTAGAAATCAGGGCCTATGGGATACACAGTGTCCTGGGTCACAAGGCATTACTGTCTTTAATGATTTGCTGGGAACAAACAAATTAGCCATATTTTCTCCATCAGCCATATGAGAAATCTCAGAAATACCTGGATCCCTTCTGCCTCACTTCGCTATGGAACCATTTTTGTTTAAATGGTCTTTTAAATTGGAGTTGTAAGCATCAGTTGTCTTTTATTCACTACCTAATAAAGGATGAAGCCTAACCACAGAACTTACAGTGGATTCTCTGTGAGTTGTTTCCCCCACACTCCATATATTTACCAATACCAGATTAACATCCATTATAGTTCAGGCTGACATAAAACTGTATTCTTTTCCCTTAGGGAACTTTTTTCATGAATAAAGATCCACAATTTAGATTGGTCAGCAGTGTGCTGTGAAAATCCCTGAGGGTGGTCTGACTTTATGGTTATATGTTCCTTCCCATGCATCACACCACGGCAAGGAAAGTGATAGAGAAAGCAGCTCTGATTCATTTGCAACAAATATAAATGCATTGCAGAAGCCGAATGCCTCTGGAAAAAGCATTGTTGCACCTCAACCAGATCATCCAGACAAACGGGAAACAGTCATTGAGGAGGTACTGTATTTCTCTTATGAGAAAACAGGCGATTACACATGATAAATTGCTCCTCTCACTGGACCTAAACTTTGAAGAGTACTTGTTTTATTCACATAAGCAAACATACTTGGCTTTTGGCAATTTATATCACCCCTGCCTCATTAGAAAGGATTTCTGTCTTTAGGTACTATTGGGCTTCTCCTGATCTATTGCAGTAATTCACTGCCATTATCATCAGAGATGAAATTTGGTTTTTCTAAAGGTGCTACATATTTTGTTGCCAAGAAACTAGTTAGCAAAGGAGTATTTATATGTATTTGAAAATTAAAAGAGCAGGTAATCATAAAAGACTAAGAATTAAAAGACAGCAGAAGTTTCAAAATAGAATCAAAGTGGCTGTGCCTGTTTGAGTTTCTAAGGCAAAAACCAACACATAGTAGACATGAACAATAAATATCACTAATTACAATTAAATTTTAAATTATTATCTTTGTCTTTGTACCAGTATAATGTTTCAATTGTTCTGAAGAAATCAGATCACAAAGCTAAAAGATAACTGAAGTGGTATATAGGCCTGTTTCTTTAGATCTGAATTGAAGTAGAAAATTACCTTTCTATACATAAGCATGGATGACATTGTATTAATAGCTTTGTTCACCCCAAAGCAGCATGAAGTGGTGGGAAAAGCAATGAGGAGCCTTAGAGTAGCCAGAGTCTATTGTAGACTTTGTCCCTGACCAACAGGGTAACTTAAATAGTCAACTAATGCCTTGCCCTTAATTTCTTCATCAGTAAAATGGATGACAGTGATTAATAGCTAAGCTGGTTTAATATATCAGCACTAGAGGGGCATTGCTTTTATCCTCTCAGGAATAAAAATTCTTTATTCGAGTGACCAATGCAGCTACTCACATACTTGCATATGTCCAGAAAAACATTCTGTATTCCTTTCCATCCTGAGTGTAAACCACATTGTACGTCATTCATATGCTCAACCAGAATGTACATTTCACCAACATTGGGAGTAGTTGCTAATTCACTCATTACTCACTTAGTATGACTGCACTTATGGCAACATCATGTAAGTTATGCTACTTCTATTTTCCCAGTCAAGAATGTAATAAATTCTGAACAAAACCAACCCTGAAAAAGGCAATAGACAGTTGGCAGTGGGGGTGTGGAAGGGAACAACAATTTAAATGCATCATCCTTATTTCTTTTGTTGCACTTTCTCTCTTCAACAGGAAGGGGTCCTGACTAAGCCATAGCTAATTCTGTCCTGCGTTTGCATGTATTTTAACTAATGGTTGCCTTATTAAGACCGTTTCTTCCACAGACAAGTATATCAGTTACACACTCTTGTCATTGTTACAGGAATTATTTAAACTGAGTCCCAACAGTGAAAGTTTAACCTGACTTTTGCTGATTTTTTTTTTTCCTTCTACATGCGGAGATTTATCTTTGGAGCATCTCTTGTGTTTTTGTACGGTTTGCTTCAGTAACTAGACACGCTACTATCAGGAAGTGAAATGGATCATTTCTATGGTAGGTCTCCATTGCCTACATAGTATTTCTGAGAGTGGTATCAGGGTGTCCAGTGAAAGATGGATATGTTGACATGTCATGCTCATGTGGCCTAAAGGTTGTTACTGCCAGGAATGGACTTACAACTTACCAGAATGTGAATGGTGACAAAAGGCAGGTTCTACTCTGGAAAAATATCATATGTGTTATTTTATTAGAAGTTCATGCAGGTCATGAAGAGTCACAGAGTTTAAAGAATTCTCTGGTTGGGTCATCAATGTTCAGTTGTCAAGGGACTGAACATTACTTTCAATTTGAGGGTCTTCTCTTTCCTTTTCTCAGCGATGGAAACTCGTCCTTCCTAGGTGGCTAAGTTGACTGTAGGAACTGCTAAAATGTATTTGTCAAATGAAGTAAAATCTGACTATGAATATGTATGATCAGGTAGAGTATCTTAGAGTTTGGTTAAGTTAACTAAGACAGCAGATAATGGGATCATGTTATTTTCAGACTGGCAGGTCATCTCTAAAAGCAATTTTTAAAGATTAGGGCAAAATGATTTGTGAGCAAAGAAGTATAATTAAAAATAAGTAATAGGACAGCAACGAGTTCTAAGGTTAATGCGTATATACACACACACACATACAGAATTGTAAAAAATATGAGTCTTAGTACCTGTCATTCTTTTACAAAGCCATGGTAAAATCATTTTATTTTCAATGATTAGGTTGGTTTTACTTTAAGAAAAGGAACTCCAATTTCACAGTTGGGAATCTTAATCATTTGGGGGCATTAATCATTTTAGGGCATTGGAGGGGCTGGGAAGCAGGTATAATGTTAAGGTATTACGCACTCTAGCAAGACTATTATGCTAACAGTTTGGGTTGGGTAATACAATTGTATCATTTCACATCAGCTACTGACTTTGAGTATAGAATTTGAACCCTTATAAAATCTTCCTCAAATCCAGGTAGTGTGCAGGACATGGTATAACAAGCCTACGGAAAATTAGCAGAGAGAGCCTTAATTGGAAACCCAGATTGTATTTTTGCCAGTACAACAAATATTATTTTTAAAGTCTCTCAGTAATAGGATTGTTCAACATAAATCTATTGAGAAACAATGATGTCAGAGAGTTTTGAAGCTATAGTGAAGTGTGTTAAATTTTATTAGCCAAAATAATGATGTGGGTTTTATTGGATGTTTGTCAACCCAACTTAACACACATTGTTATATAATTTCAGTATAGGACCCTAGGGCTAGGGGCAACTAATATTGGATAGACTATTCGTGAGACGCTTTATGTCTCTTATGATGTTATGCTAACATTAGTAGAGATGAAAAAGAAATTAAGTTCGTGAGATCCTGGAAAGTTTAACTTTCATCAAATAGTCAAGAAAAATTCCATTTTATGGCATCTGGTTTTTAAATGGATTACAGAAAGATGTGTGGAAGTACTGGATATTGGCGAAAAAGCCTTGTGGCCAAGGGATCTGGGCACAAGATCGAGCATCACAGAACAGTGAGCACAGTTGTTGGCTTCACTACCAATCATCTATGAGGAAACTGGGCCAGTTCACTTGACATTTTGATGATTCTCTCTGATAAAAATAGGGATAATGACTGATTACAGAAATGTGCTTTTAAAAAAGCTGAATTTAGTAAAAGCAAGTCATTTGCTACTCAAAATAGCTCCAAAATCTAAGCCATATTTCTATAAATTTCATAAAGTTGTTTTAAAATGCGACTTATAGTTACAGTGTTTATATTACTACATATTTAAGATGGAACTGACCTGATGCTAAAGCTACATCATTTGTAGCTATATTAGCTTTCTCTGTTGTCCTGAAAAAAGGTTGCAGTGTTTTTAAAAATATAGTTTTTAATCTACACATGGAGCTATATGCAAAGAACATTGTTTCTTCGGGGAATATTTTTAGTCATAGTTTCTTACATTTATTTTATCAGCAAAAATCTTATGTCAGTTTCAACTAAGGTCTCCCAACTTAACTTTAGTCAATAATTTCTTCTAATAATATTTAATTCACTGAAATTTTACAACAAATTTTAAATTGACTACTAAGAGTGGTCAGTCGGGGAAAATTTAGTGTTATCCAATGTATGATGAAATATTCAGCTCTCACAAAAACTGGATGTTTGGCTATTTTAAAATGGCTGTTCTTCACAATAAAACTACATACAGACACTGTCGAATAAATTGAGTGATAAGTATGTCTATTTACTAACATGAGCCAATTTGAACCTTAGTTTTGAGATCTAAAAATATCTTAATCCACATGCATTTAGTGACTATAAATTGAAGGCAGTGTTCCTTTGACAACCAAGCTTATTGAAAACTTTGGCATTAATGTTCACAAACATCAGCACTATTTTGAAATTAAAAATAGACTATGGTTTGCTCTACATGTTTGTGACCCTGCAAAAAAATAAAGGAAAAATATTCACGTGATTTTTCTCCTCTTATATTCTTATGGCTTAAAAAATATAACCAGGGTTTTATCTAATATCAATCTCTTGGCAAAGGATCATATAAGGTTTTACCTGCTAACAAGAATACCTCATTTGAAAGAGCGTTACTACAAGCATTGCAGAGAGGTACAGTTGACATGGTGAATTTGATTTTACAAAAACTAACAAAGCTGAGGGGGCGGGCAAAGCATTGACTTAACTATAATCACTAGTCACACCAATGTGAGATTCCGAATCATTGGTCAGCCACAGTGATGCCACCTTGGCATCAAACTTGCCTATTTCATCTTTATCAATGCATCTGGAAGTCTGACTTGAGTACCAGAAGCCAAAACGCTCAGAATGCTAATTTGTGCCACCTTAATGGTCCATGTGTTCAGTAAATAAATTTGCTTTTTACATCTTGTCAAATCTTACTGAATAAACCTTTCATCAGAGGTTCTACATATCCCCAGGCAGGCTTGGAAACTTGAGATAGGATTTTATTGTGTTTTATATTATGATAGTTGAATGACGTTTCTATATGTTATTGTTATATTTGTTTTCATTAAAAACCCAAAGAACTACCCTCTGTATACCAGTAAAGTACTATTTTTTTCTTGAAAAAAGTAATAATAATAATAATAATTATAATAATTAAGGCAATTCACAGTTTGTTTTATGCCAGTCTTCTGTTTTAAGTCATGTGATAACATCTCCCCAAACATCATTTCTCACCCTACATGATATGTGATAAAATCCCCCATATGCCAATAATTTCCCCCACTATAAAATGAAGCTGCTTTCAGTATTATTGACTCAGAAATGTAAAATATAGCACAGTTTATCTTGTCTGTGGTCCTGTACTAAGTTAAACTTGCAGCTGTGAACAAATTAATATTTATTTTTATCAGGAATTCTTCAAGATGAACTTTTCAGTTTTAGTAAAAGAAAGACACTAGTGATATTTTTATGGATGAAAGCTCTCTGGTTCCTTCAGCAGCTCTAGGAACATTAGCCATTATATCCTTTCTCTTTGACAATATCAAAATTGTCCAGGTAAATGTAACATTGCCAGTGGTGTCAGGACATTGGTCTGTTTATGTCCTCATTCTTCACTTGGTTTGTGGAATCAAAATGGTTGCTTATTTTCCGCTCTTCTGTAGATAATCCATAGGCAATGTATTCAATTTGGTAAACATTTTTTTTCATCTTGATTTAAGTTTGAAGGCTCTAAGGAAGAGGAATATTAGAACAAATTATGTATTCTATATGTTCTACTCCACTTGTTTGTAATATACTCCTGTTCTGAGAGTTATGGTAAATCTATATAACATGACTGTTCCAAGTGCCAAGTGAGAATTGTAGTGACTCACAGAACACATGTCTCATGACTATTTACCAAAAGAAATGTGTTGATTGAAGAAAAAAAGTAAAATATTTTATTTTCATTCAGTTCTGAATGATGCTTGTTCCATTACCCTTTCTTTCTCCCTTGTTAAACAAGGTAAACGTTTTCATACTTAAACTGACCACTTAGAGCATTTCAGTTTAATATAAGGCAGAAAAATAATGTTACCCATAACTTTGAATCCTTATGGTTGGCCTTTGCTAAAATAAAATTTTAGGGACGACAAGAGGTTGCAAGATGGTAGTCCATCTTTCCATAGGGCTGAAATTTTTTATTTTAGTTCCCAAACAGCTTTGAAAAAAGTGTTTTTAAAATGAGAATTTCTATAATTTATTTTCTATCTGCTACTAAAGACACTGCTAGACTGATTAAGCCTGGTGGATAGAGAAAATCCAAACTTGAACCTTTGGAAAAATCGTTTATCAACATTTAAAATTCTATAAGCTCATAAAAAGATGTTAACGCCAACACATGGAAAAGAAAATGTGCTGCAATAAGTCCTCATTCATGTTCAATGAGGAAATGAAAAGTATGTGCACCAACTAAGGTTTTCTTTCACACTCTCTTAACATACAATGAATAATATACCAAAAATGAAAGGCTACAAATGGTATCATATTGAAATTCAAAGACATGAATATTCAGAGAAAACTATTGTAAAAAAATTATTATCCATACAGTATATATTTGCTGCCAAATTGAAAATTGTCATTGCTAAATTTTTTTAGTCTATTCTGACAGCTCAAAATAATTTATCAGGCTCATTAAGTAACAGGTTTAATTATATTTCAACTCAGAGGAGATGAACATGAAAGATATCAGTAGCATTTCTCTATGCCTATCATTTATTTCCACAACCACATTTAAATCAGTGTGAATCTTACATAAGTGAATAATAAAAGTTAGACCTTTTGATGTAATAATGATGCAACACAACTGTTCTCCTTGTATGCATTATAAAATGGAAAGTGGGATTGAATATTCTGCCTAATGCTACATGCTCACATCAATGTGCAACTGCAAAATTTTCCAGACACCAGAGCCCCACAGACTGTAGTCTCCACCAAATTCCTGACTACTATGTAGTCAAATAACCAGGTTCACCTATTTACAAAACCAGCCCTTTCTTCCATGTTAGTTCAAAACACGTTTCTGTTGTTGATACCAATGCTCCATTCCAGGGTAGAGCTATGTATGGATGACACACCTTATTTCTAAAAGAAATCTAGTTCGTGTGTTCAAAACTTATTTTACTAGGAAAGAAGGAATGTATCAGCAAGTGCCTGAAACTTTCTCTACGGTCTTCTAAGGCTGATGTCTTTATATTTCAACTTAACAAAAAGAAGCAGAAATAATAATACTAAAAAGAGAGGAAGAAAAAGGAAAAGTGGAAGAAAAAAAAGACATGAGGTAACATTATAAAAACAACCTTAAAAACCCCAAACATAGCTCTAACAGAAGACTTACTGAATAGACTTTGTGGGAAAAAACAATAGTAAACTTTAAAGCCTCTGAAAGAATTATATGCCTAAGGGAAAAATAAACATTTGCTTCCAAAATTAAATGAGAATTTCTGATTTTTCTTGAAAAGTAAAAAAAAAAAAAAAAAAATCTGAGAGTGCCCTGGTACTGAATTCCCACTAGGTGTTTATCAGCTGCAGAACTAGCTAAGCAAACTGTGACTGGCCCCTTTGGACTAAACATAATTTTACAACTTTCCACAATCTGTACTTGGAGGCCCCAGTCTTTGCTTTTGCCAGTCCCTGTAATCATTTTGGTTTGCAACCCCCCGCATGGCTTATAGGTTCTTAGCCAACACGTACTCTTTTACTAGCTAGTCTTAAGGGTCTTCATCCATCTACCTTCTCTCCCAATGGGTTCCTCTTGTAATGTTTTTTATTATTATTTTGGATAGGCATTTTCAACAAGGGGAGATTTTTTTTTTTTTTTTTTTTTTTACAAACAACACCTTCAATAAAGGTTTTCTTTACCAGAATATGACCTGTGACAAATTAATGACTTGAGTATGTGTGGGATTTCTTGCTGTTGACACCTAGGAAAGATTTGATTTGGTTTATGCAGTGGGTGACTATATCAAGAAACAAATTCTGTCATTTGTTTGTGTTTCTCTACAGGAAGGTTTGGCTTCTGCTAATAGCAGAAATTGGACTTTAGGAAGAAAGACCAAACATTTTTCATATGAAAACAAGTCCTTACCTATTTAATTCTCAAATTCAGAAATGTTGTTTCTGAATATACATTTGCTGAATACATTCTGATTCTTCGGAGGACCACTGACACTCTCCCCGAAATACACGAAACCTGTCAGATTATCAGTTTGAAAAAGATCCACACAAAAGTGTTTCATCAACTTTCAGAATAACCCCCCTTTTTCCCCACATTTAGGAACAGCATTTAAAATGCAGAATTATCCATCGCATGCTAAATATCCATCCTTTTCATCTGCCTATGCAATAAACTGACCCAATTAACACTGATATTAGCATCTATACTTTTGAAATCACTAATTATCTAATAGCAAAGCTCTCTTTCATATTGTTTTGCTTAGGAATAAAAAATAGGGCTGTTCGGGCCGGGCGTGGTGGCTCACGCTTGTAATCCCAGCACTTTGGGAGGCCAAGGCTGGAGTATCACAAGGTCAGGAGATCGACACCACGGTGAAACTCCGTCTCTACTAAAAATACAAAAAAAAATTAGCTGGGCGTGGTGGCGGGCACCTGTAATCCCAGCTACTCGGAGAGGCTGAGGCAGGACAATGGCGTGAACCCGGGAGGCGGAGCTTGCAGTGAGCCGAGATTGCAGAGTGAGACTCCGTCTCAAAAAAAAAAAAAAAAAATTGGGCTGTTCATAAGTTCCCGTTGAGTATTCCAAGCCAGAAAGCCCTTGCCACAACTGGATTTGGAAGCTTGAATAACAACACACAACTTCACATTTCTCAAAGTGTCTAATCCAGGCATTATGAATAATTTCTAGCCAAATCCTAAGAAATTGTACATGATCTTTCTAAACGTAGGCTGGGAATTGTTATGCTGAAGCAAAAATGAAGTGTCAGGTAAGGTCTGATGCTGGGGAAAACAATTAGAACATTACTGAATTACCCTCCTGTTAAAGAGCTCACCTTCACCTTCAAAAGCTAGTTATTAGTTTACCATGTTTTATTCACTAATTAGAATTATTTTCTAGAGTGTCAGAGCATTTCAGGTGGGTTGGGCTATGATGGAAAAGACTAGATAATCATACCCTCTGCAAGTTTGTGATTTATTTAGCCAAAGATGCAGAACTTAAGGGAAGCAAAATGCTGTACAGGGTGGCAGAAAACGAGGTCTATTTTGGCCACTGTTTCTTTTCCCCTGGATTCCTTTTAGGTGAGAGGTAGGAGACAGGGCCACAGTTGCCAGGGATGCTTGGTACAGATATGGCTCTGCCAGATTTATTTAGGAAAGCCTATTTTATGCTAACTCACTGCCATTGTATACTCAGATATATTAGTTTCCTTGGGCTTCTGAAACAAATTGCCATAAGCTTTGTTGGCTTGAAACAACAAAAAATGTAGTCTCTCATAGTTCTAGAGGTAGGAAGTCAAAAATCAAAGTATTAGCAGGATTGGTTGTTTCTTAGGGTGTCAGAGGAAGACTGTTCCATGTCTCACTCTTCTGGTGGTTGCTGGCCATCCTTGGCATTCTGTAGCTTGTAGATACGCACTCCAGTCTCGGCCTTTGTCATTTATTGGGCTTGTTCTTATGTGTCTTCACGACTTTCATTTCTCTGCATGTTTGTCTCTTCTCTTTTTCTTATAAGGACACCAGTCATATTGGATTTAGGATTCATCCTACTCAAGTGTGACCTCATCTTAACTAATTACATCTGCTAAGACCCCATTTCCAAGTAAAGCCACATTCTCAGCTTCTTCTGGAGGTAGAACTTCAACATATGTTTTTGGGAGAATCAAATCAACCCACAACATTAGGTTTATTTTACCCTTCGTAGAGAACTCACATTCAATTTGTACCCTTCCCTTTAAGGAGACATTTGCTATCTTAATACTTTGCTAGTTCATGAACAAAACCACTATCATAAAGCCACCACTTTTATTGTTGAAATTTGAGGTGCAGGCAAGCAAAACAAGGCCCTGAAAACTATCTTTGTTCCTATTTTTTTCTTTTTTTCTAAAAATGCTATACCTTGCTATCCACACCAAATCCCATTGTCTTAGTTTAGGTCCTCTAGAAGCAGAGCCCAAAATGTGCTTCTCAGCAAAGTTCTTTGTTACTGAAGGGGTACTCACAGGGGGAAAGGGATAAAGGAAGCAGAATATGATGAAATAAAAAACTTGAGATCCAGTTTCAGACTAGTCTCATAAGAAGCTCAAATATTTCTAGTAGTTTTTAAAAACAGCGTGCGATCATTAATACAATCCAAGGATAAAGTATGAAAAGAGATAGGTGCAATTAGAAGGAAAAAAAGAGATGCATAATATCCTCTTAGTGCCATTGAAACTTATGGGTCATTTTTAGGTAGGTTGATTAGTCGTTCTAGTTTGCCTGAAATACTTCCAATTTATGCCTGTTATACTGATGCAATCATTAATCATGCTCCATGTCAAGCTAAAATTTTTTTGTTTAATAAAATGTATGAGTTTAATCTTTTTCAAATTTATGAAACAAGTGGACTGAAATAAGAACTTTTCCAATAACAATTTTTATAGTAATTTCTATTTAATAAAACACATTGTTTATGAGGGAATCTAATTGAGAAGACATAAAATGTTTACCCTAGAAAAGTAACTGATATTTTAGATTACAATAATGTTACTGAATATCTTATTTCTCCATCTGTCCCCTCTTCACCCATTCGTGCATCCTTTATTGATATGCAGTTATAATGTACCCTATACTATATTGGATAGGAGAGGGAAGGGTAACTAAAACATACCCAGCAACAGAATCTGTGCCAAATGCATATTTATTTATGTTTATTCATACCTAATATTTTACATACTTATGGAGTACATGTAATATTTTGTTATACGCATAGAGTGTATAATGATCAAGTCAAGGATTTGAGGCATCCATCACTTCGAGTATTTATTATTTCTGTGCATTGGGAACGATTCAAATCCTCTCTTCTAGAAACACTGAAATATACAATATGTGTTCTTAACTATAGTCACTCTACTTTACAGTGGAAAGATAGGATTTATACTTTTTATCTAACGGTGTATTTGTGCCTGTTAACCTACCTCTTCTCATCCTCCCCTCACCCACCCAACATTCTTAGCTTCTAGTATCTATTATTTTACTCTCTGCCTTTATATGATTAACATTTTTAGCTCCCACACATGAGTAAGGACATGCGACGTTTGTCTTTCTGTGCCTGGGTTATTTCACTTAAAATAATGATATCCACTTCCATCCTTGTTGCTGATACACGATTACATTCTTTTTTATAGCCAAATAGTACACCATTGTGTATGTATACCACATTTTTTCTTTATCTATTTGTTGACTGATGGACACTTACATGGATCCCATTTCTTTACTATAGAGAATAGAGCTGTGACAAACATGCCAGTGCCGGTATCCCTTTGATATATTCACTGGTTTCTATTCCTTTGGATAGACCCTCACTAGTGGGATTGCTGGTGAATATGGTAGCTGTAGTTTTAGTTTTCTGATAAATCTCTACAGTATTTTCCACAATGGTTGCACTAATTTACATTCCTACCAACAGTGTATATGAGTTTCCTTTTCTCCATACTTCACCAGTATCTATTGCTTTTTGTCTTTTTTTTTTTTTTTTTTTTTTTTTTTTTTTTTTTTTTAGTGAAGAGGTGGCTTTAACAAATATAATCTCCAGAAATCTCCAGAACCTTTGTGAGGGTCAGGGTGAGAGGTGCCGCCACGATGTAAACAGAACAGCTGAGTCCTCCGGGTAGGCATCAGATGCGATCTGCACAGACCGCGTGTGTGGGAGGCATGGAGTCAGCGGCGTTTCCTCAAATGCATCACCTGTCTCTGGTAGAGCACAAAGGCCCCAGGGCCCCGTGGACAGGGCTGGTCCCAGCGTATGCTCGCCACTTCCTGGGCGTGGGGGGTGGTACGCCAGAAGCTGCCCGCAGCAGGAAGCCCACGAAGAGGCCAGGGCCTCTTCATCCATTTGTCGCAGACCCCAGAAGGAGCCAAGGGGCAGCCAGGGGGCCCAGGCAGGGGTGCCCAAGGGCACAGCAGCTGCAGGCCATTGGCAAGGCCAGAAGATGGTGAATGGAAAGCAGGGGGCCCGTGGAGAGACCCCGAGAAGGCGCCGTTTAGCTGGGAGTCCTGCATTTGCCGTTTGTGTTTCATCCGGCGATTTTGAAACCAGGTTTTTATCTGGACCTCTGAGAGCTGCGTCTCCCTGGCCAGCCTCTTCCGCTCCAGAGGGCCCAGGTACTGGTGGTGCCGGAAGACGCCTTCCAAGGCGCGGACCTGCTCCGTGGTGAAGGCTGCGCGGACACCGGGGGCCAGCTAGAGGTTTGGCTCCTTACTCAACCCAGCAACAGTCCTCTCCGGCGCATGTAGATTTGAAGAGCTAGCCTCCTTGGTACTGACAGCCTGAGGGGGCTCCCGGTTGCCGAATGTCTGGCTCGGGCCAGGGAGGCTCCTGGGGGAGACGTCGGCAGGCCTAGGGGTGTGGGTCGACCCTGAGCAGCTGCTCGGGGAGAGCCAGTCCATGGAGCCAAAGCTGGAGGGCTGCTGCCAGCCACGAGGTGGGGAGGAGGAGAGACACATGGCAGTCAGGTGGGCCAGAGGGAAGGCCGGGCGGGGTTGGCCAGGCGCAGGATCCAGCTTGCTTTTTGTCTTTTTGATAATAGCCATTTTACCTAGGATAAGATGATATGTAATCTTTAGTTTTGATTTGCATTTTCCTGATAAATAATGATGCTGATAATTTTTTCATATACCTGTTGGCCATTTGTATGTATTCTTTTGACAATTGTCTATTCATGTTCTTTCCCACTTTTTTTTTTTTTTTTTTTTTTTGAGACAGAGTTTTACTCTGTCACCCAGGCTGGAGTGCAGTAGCAGGATCTCGGCTCATTACAACCTATGAATTCTGGATTCAAGTGATTTTCCTGCCTCAGTCTCCCAAGTAACTGGGATTACAGGTGTGTGCCACCATGCCCAGCTTATTTTTGTATTTTTAGTAGAGACGGGGTTTCACCATGTTGGCCAGGCTGGTCTTGAACTCCTGACCTCAAGTGATTGGCCCACCTCGGCCTCTCAAAGTGCTGGGATTAAAAGTGTGAGCCACCGTGCCTGGCCCCATTCTGCTCAGTGTTTAATGGAATTTTTCTTTTTAAAAATTGTTTAGTTGTTTGAGTTCTTTGTATATTCTGATTAATTCCTTTTCAGATGAATGATTTGCAAATATTTTCTCCCATTCAACTGTCAACTGGTTGTCTCTTCACTCTGTTTCTTTTGCTGTGCAGATGCTTTTTAGTTTAATATAGTCTGGTTAGCCTATTTTTGTTTTAGTTGTTTGTGCTTTTGAGGTCTTAGCCACAAAATCTTGGCCTAGACTAATATTCTGAATTGTTTTCTCTGTTTTCTTCTAGTAGTTTTATAAGTTTAGGTCTTACATTTAAGTTTTTAACCCATCTTGAGTTGATTTTTATAGATGAGGAGAGATAGAAGTCCAGTTTCATTTTTCTGAATATGGACATCCTATTTTCCCAGCACTATTTTTTGAAGAGGTCGTCCTTTCTCCAGTGTATGTTCTTGGTGCCTTTGTAGAAAATCAGTTGACTGTGATACGTGCATTTTTTTCTGGGTTCTCTCTTATGTTTTATCTGTCTATGTGTCTATTTTTATACGAGTAACCATACTGTTTTGGTAACTACAGCCTTGTAATATATTTTTAAGTAAGGTAATGTGATGCCTTCAGCTTTATTCATTTTGCTCAGGATTGCTTTGGCTATTTTGGCTCTTTTAATGTTTCCTATGAACTTTAGGATTGTTTTTTCTTTTTCTGTGAAAAATGACGTTGGTATTTTCATAGGAATTGAATTAAATCTGTAGATTGCTTTGGGAAGTATGGTCATTTTAATGATAACCCTTCTGATCCATGAGCATGGGATGGTCTTTTCATTTGTTTGTATCTTCTTCAATTTCTTTCATCAGTGTGTTATAGTTTAGCTTATAGAGATCTTTCACCTCTCTAGTTAAATGTATTCCTAGCTATTTTATTTTTTGCATTTATTGTAAATGATATTGCCGTCTTTGTTTTTGTCTTTGGCTATTTCATTACTGGAATATAGAAATGCAGCTGATTGGCCAGGCGCAGTGGCTCATGCCTATAATCCCAGCACTTTGGGAGGCTGAGGTGGGCGGATCATGAGATCAAGAGATCGAGAGCATCCTGGCCAACATGGTGAAACCCCATCTCTACTAAAAATACAAAAATAATTAGCTGGACTTGGTGGCATGCGCCTGTAATCCCAGCTACCCAGGAGGCTGAGGTAGGAGAATCACTTTAATCTGGGAGGTAGAGGTTGCAGTGAGCCAAGATTGTGCCACTGCACTCCAGCCTGGTGACAGAGTGAGACTCTGTCTAAAAAATAATAAATATATATATATAAAGAAATGCAGCTGATTTTTGTATGTTGATTTTGTATCTTGCAACTTGACTGAATTTGTTTGTTACAAGTTTTTTAATGGAGTCTTTTGTTTTTTCTAAACACAAGTTCATGTTGTCTGCAAAGAGGAAAAATTTGAGTTCCTCTTTTCCAATATGAATGCCTTTCATTTCTTTCTCCTGTCTGAATGCTCTGGCTAGGACTTCCATGTTGACTGGAAGTGCTGAAAGTAGGCATCTTGTACTTAGAAAAAAGGCTTTCACCGTTTCTCCATTCAGTATGATGTTAGCTATGGGTTTGTCATATATGGCCTTTACTGAGGTATATTCATTCTATGGCTAGTTAATGGGAAGTTTGTATCTTGAAAAGATGTTGAATTTTATCAAATGTTCTTTCTGAGTCTATTAATAATATAGTTTTTGTCTTTCATTCTGTTGATGTGATACATCATGTTTATTGATTTGTGTATGTTTAATCATCTTGGATCCTCGGTACAAATCCCACTTAATCATGTGTCTTATCTTTTTGATATGCTGTTAAATTTAATTTGCTAGTATTTTGTTGAGAATTTTTGCATCTTTGTTTAACAGTGATGTTGGCCTGTAGTTTTCTCTTTGTTATTGTGTTTTTCTGGTTTTGGTATTGGGTAACGCTGGCCTTGTCGAATGTGTTAGGAAGAATTATTTTCTCTTTAAAATATAGAACAGTTGCAGGAGGGTTTGCATTTGTTATCTTCATTATTATTATTAGTTTTTTTTTTTTTGAGACATAGTCTCACTCTGTTACCCAGGCTGGAGTGCAATAGCATAATCACAGCTTACTGCAGCCTTGATCTCCAGGACTCAAGTGATCCTCCTGCCTCAGCCTCCCAAGTAGCTGGGACCACAGGCATGTGCTGCCATGCTTGGTTATTTTTTAAAATACTTTTTTTGTAGAGATGGGTTCTTACTATGTTGCCTAGGCTGGTCTTGAATTCTTAGCCTCAAGTAATCTCCCACCTCTCAAAGTTCTGGGATTACAGGTATGATCCACTGCACCTGGCCAGTATTAGTTCTCTATATGTTTGCTTTCAGCAGTAAATCTATGCAGTTCTGGGCCTTTCTTTGTTGGGAGACTTTTAATTACTAATTCAGTCTCACTAAATATTTTTGACAGTTTAGATTTTCTCTTTCTTCCTGATTCAATCTTGGTGGTTGCATGTTTCCTAGAATTTATCCATATGCTCTAAGTTTTCTAGTTTCTTAGTGCATAGTTGGTCATAATAGTCTCTAATCATCTTTTTGATGTGTGTTATCAGTTGGAATGTTTCATTTTTAATTTCTGATTTTATTTATTTGGGGTTTCTCCCTTCTTTTCTTTGTTAGTCTAGCTAGTTGTTAATAGATTTTGTTTATCCTTTGTTTTGTTTTGTTTTCTGAGACGGAGTCTTGCTCCCTCGCCCAGGCTGGAGTGCGGTGGTGTGATCTCAGCTCACTACAGCCTCAGGCTCCCAAGTTCAAGTGATTCTCCTACCTCAGCCTCTCAAGTAGCTGGGATTATAGGCATGTGCCATGAGGCTCAGCTAATTTTTGTATTTTTAGTACAGACCAGGTTTCCTCATGTTGGCCAGGATGGTCTCCTGACCTCAGGTGATCCACCCACCTTGGCCTCCCAAAGTGCTGGGATTATAGGCGTGAGCCACCCTGCCTGGCCTTGTTTATCATTTTGAAAAGCCAATTTTTGTTTAATTGATCATTTATCCTTTGCATTTTTTTAGTCTATATTTTGTTCAGTTCAGCTCTGATCTTTAGTATCTCTTTCATTCTGCTAATTGTGAGTGTGGTTTGCTTTTGTTTTTTTAGTTCTTTGAGGTGCATTGTCAAATTATTTATTTAAAATATTTCTACTTTTTTGATGTAGGCATTTATAGCTATCAACTTACTTCTTTGTTGTACCTCACATGTTTTGATATGTTGTATTTCCATTGCAATTTGTTTCAAAAATTTTTTTGATTTTCATTTTAAATTTTTAATTAGCTCAATGGTTGTTTCATGTTGTTTAATTTTCATGTATTTACATGAAATTATTGAAGTTCCTGTTGATATTGATTCCTAGTTTTATTTCAATGTGTTCTGATAAAATACTTAATAGAATTTTGATTTTTAAAAATTTGTTGACACTTGTTTTGTGGCCTAACATATGGTCTATCCTGAAGAATGTTTCTTGTGCTGATGAGAAGAATGTATATTCTGCAGCTGGATGAAATGTTCTGTAAATGTCTGTTAGGTCCATTTGGTCTAAAGCCCAGTTTAAGTCTACTGTTTCTTTGTTGATTTTCTGTCTGGATGCTCTGTCTAATGCTAAGTGTGGGGTGAAGTCCTATACCATTATTGTACTGGAGTCTATTGCTTCTCTTTAGAGCTAGTGATGTTTGCTTTATGAATCTGGATGCTTCAGTGTTGGGTGCATACATATTTAGAATGTTATTTCTTCTTGCTGGTTTATTCTTTTATCAATATGTAGTGACCTTGTCTTTTTTTTTTTTACTGTTTTTTACTGTTTTTCACGTAAAGTCTGTTTCATCTGATAGTATAACTACTTCTGTTCACTTTTGATTTTCATTGCATGGAATATCTTTTTCTCTGCCTTTACTTTTAGTCTATATGTGTCTTTATAATTAACATGCATTTCTTGTAGAGAACATATAGTTGAATCAGGTGTTTGTTTTTTAAATTGACTCAGCGAGTATATATCTTTGAGGTGGATAATTTAATTTAATTGTATTGTTATTTGTAGACGTGAGGTTTTCTTCTTTTATATTTTTAATTGTTTTCTGGTTATTTTGTATATTCTTTATTCCTTTTTTTTCCTCTCATTGTTTGTCATTGTGATTTGGTGGTTATCTATAGTGGTACTATTTGAGTCTTTCATTATTTTCATTTGTGTATTTGCTTTACAATTAATGTTTTATACTTTTGTGTGTTTCCATGATATTGTCCTTTCACTTCCAGATTTAGGACTCCCTTGAGCATTTCTTGTGAGATTGACTTAGTGGTGAATTCCCTCAGCTTTTGCTTATTTGGGAAATACTTTATTTCTCCTTCATTATGAATAATTTTGCTGGAGATACATACTATGTTTCTTTAGCAGTTTTTTTTCTTTCATTGCTTTGAATATAACATCCCATTTTCTCCTGGCCTGTAACGTTCTGCTGAGAAACTTGCTGTTAATCTGGTGCGGGTTCCTTTATAGGTGATTAGATGCTTTTCCCTTACTGTTTTTAGAATTCTCTTTGTCAGTGAATTCAGATATTATTTCTATAACGTGCCATGGAGATTTTTTGCATTGTGTCTGGAGATTGCTGGGCCTCCTGTGTCCTGTAAATGTCTTTCTATACTTGGGAAGTTTTCATCTATTATTTTGTCAAATGTGTTAATTCTTTTGCTCTCTCTTTGCCTTCTGTGCTACTTACAATTCACATATTTGATTAGAGTATCCCAAATATCACAAAAGTTTGTTGTTTTTGTTTTTCTCTGATTGGATTATTTCAAAAGAACTGTATTTGGGTTCTTAGATTCTTTCTTCTGCTTGATCTAGTCTATTATTGAAGCTTCTGAATGTAATTTATACTTCATTCCATGAATTCTTCAGTACCAGAAAGTCTGTTTAGTTCTCTTGTTATGATAGGTACCCCTTTGCTAAATTTCTCATTCATATACTGAATTCTTCTTCTTATTTGTTTCTGTTGCTTTTTGGAGTTCTATTGCATCTCACTGAGCTTCTTTAGAATCAATAATTTGACTTCTTTTTCTGGGATTTTGTTAATTGCTTTTTATTAGGGACCTGTTTCTGGATAATTATTGTGTTCCTTTGGGGGTGTCATACTTTCTTGCTTTTTCATGTTTCCTGTTCTTGTGTTAATATCTTAATATCTTCATATCTAGTGTATCAGTTGCTTCTTCCAATTTTTTGAATTTGCTGTCAAAGGAAAGAACATTTTCCTGAGGATGAATCTAAGGGTTGGTTGGGTTGGGCACTTTGGCTTTGATTCTGTGTTCATACAGTGGTGTAGTCTCTGTATGAATTCTACAGCTATAGGCAGCCTCAGTGGTATCTGATATTTCCTTATGCAGTTATTAGTGGAGGTTGTGGTACAGTTTTGCTGGCCACTGGGGTGCCAGCTAGGCCAATTTTTGATCCACAGTGACTGCAGTGGTGAGCTGGGCATGCCTGTTTGTAAACCTCAGGGTGGTGTATGCTGGCACCTGTGTTAGTGGGTCCAGGTGGGCCAATTTTGGGGTCTCCATGTTGCTTACTCAGATGCCAATAGTGGCAGCCATGGGCTGGAAGGTTCGTGGGTTCCAAGGCTTCTGGCCTGCCAATATGGCATGGGCAATGACAGTAGCCATGGTGGAACAATCCTCTGTGTCCCTCTATGCACTAGTATTGGCAATGGCTGAAATATGGTGGGTGGGCAAGTCTCCATGTCTGCAGGTAGCATATATAGATAGGTGCCAGCTGGGGTGGTAGTGGCTAGGTGCATAGTCCCAATGTCAGTCTCCTGGGAGGAGTGTTCATTCAGGTGCCAATGGTGGTAGACCGGACCGGGCAATTGCCTGGCCCACAGACTGTGAACTCTGGCATGGGAGGGAAGGGAAAAGCTGGATTAGGCTGGCTTGTTATCAGGTCTTCAATGGTATATACAGTGTTTGGCCATGGTAAGGAGGGGTAGGGCGGTCCCTAGGCCACAGATAACATGCTTAGGTAGAGGATAGCAACGGCCACACTACTTCCCTGCCACTGGGGGAGAAGGAAGTGCCACCTTCAGTGACAGTAGCCTAGGCTGGTGGGTGATAGAACACACTTCACTCATGTGTCATTGCAAGTGGTACTTGAACTTCAGCCCTAGAGTCAGCAGTCAGCTCTTTTCTTGTGCCTAAGCCTCAGCAGCCCTGGGCTCCAAGACAGTGTGAAGTCTGTTGGGCATGCGGCTCTAGAATGGCGCCTCATTCATGCCTCAGTCTTAAGGGTGGAAGCATGTGCCTCAGTTGCACCTCCAAGCTGGGTGCAGTAGCTCTCAGTCACTTGTGCCTAAGCCCTGGAGGCAGCAGCTGTACTCTCTTACACATCAGCCCCAGGGCCACTGGGTCCAAGACAGTGCATAGTCTCTTGAGGGTGGAGTTCTAAAATGGAACCTCGCTGAAGCTGCTTAGGTCTCGAGGAATGTGAAAGATGCAGTATGAGCTTTCTCCCTGGGGCAGTGCCTGTGGTACAATTTTCCAGCAGCTCCTTATGTTAGTTTCAGGACTCATGATGGGGATATACTATGTCCAGGATTGTAGGAGTCCATGGTGAGAATGTGGACCCCCGAGGGTCTCTTTCTCACCTTTTCCCCAAATTGAGAAGTCTTTCTTGGCTCCCAGGTGATCCTGGCTAAGCAGGCTGTCTCATTTCCTTCTCCTTCCTTGCTTTAGGTATTGCCTGTCAATTTTCTATTGAATTCCAGGGTTTTCTTTTGGGCAGTCCATTAAAACTGTGATTATTTATTCACTATTTTGGATCTTCTTCATGGAGGAAGTAAATACAAAATTATTTAATAAGGTATCTTGAAACCTTCCCCTGAAAATGCCAAATGCATATTTTGTTTCATCTTCTCAGTGATGGCCAGACAAAAATATTACTATCCCCTATTACAAATGTAAAATAAATAATATCATAGAAATCAAACAGCTACCCTGAGATAAACAGTAGGTGATCTTTGGAGAAAATACTGAAATCAAGAACTTCAATGCCTATTTTTTTTCTATCAAACAATGTCAGATTTTCTATCAAGCTATTTCACAGAGAAAATAATAATTTCGTTGAATCTAGCAAAAGAACAGATAAGTAGACATCACTTTTAGTACAGAACAAAGGTTCAAACTTTCAATTAAATTTGTTTAGGAATAATAATGGCAATGATCACAATGATAATGATGATGATGGTGATGACATTGAGCTCATTTCAAGTTTAGAGCATCTCACTGTTTGTCTACAATCTTTTCTTTCACAGTAGAGTGACCTAGGGTCTTAAGACCAATGTGCAAAATCTATGCCCGCTCATCTACCCTTTCACTGCTTTTATCAATACCTGTTGTATTCAAATATCAGTTTTCTTTTATTTAGTCTTCAGTGTGTTACAATTGCTTTAATACAATGATGAGATTGGTGTTAGAAGGGTCATCAATTACTCATCAGCAATAAGATGCCTTGCTGAATTTAAATTGTTTAACAGAAGTCCAAAATCTCAGAAACCAGGGCTTCAGGGCAAGACGTTTTGCCTATCCCCACTACCTGTGAGCAACTAGTGAGGGGTAAAATGTAGAACATAAAATAAATATTATTTAAGCGGTAGAACAGATTGCAAGACAAAATTTGCCTTCCAAATAGCACCCTAAAAGCTCTGAGAACTAAAATGATTCTATCCTTTAATGGAGAATTCTGTTATAAACTATGATACATTTGAAACTAATTGCCTTTCAATTCCTGCTACAAGAATGTCTGCACATCTTAAGATCTAGGGTAGATGACATAATGATTAAGAGATAATTTTTATAATTCTTTACAGTTTTTGAAGTGTTTAAAATAAATAGTATTAACTATTAAATGACAAAAGATGCCCTGAAGCAGTGTTTGTCCTAATATGGTACCTGGTCCACCCCGTCAGAATTATTAGCAGAGCTTGTTATACAAATTCTTGAACTCTACTCAATAGAGAATCAGAATCTCTAAAGGAGATATCCAGAAACCTTCCTGTTTCCAACTCTTAGTGATTCCTATGTACATTAAACTATCATCTAAAAGAGCTGCTAGTTCTGACATCTTTTCACTGCCTTCCTTTATAATTTTTGGCATGATACAGAACACTGGAATACTGTCACTACTGTGATCAGGCTTCTTCCACCAAAAGGGCTTTTCCACCTTGGCACTGATTTTCTCTAATGGACAGATATATTATTTAAGTAGAAGATACATTAAGTATTAAGATACTATTAAGTAGAAGATACATTATTTTAGAATTGATATTCATTTATATCATATCTCTTCCATAGATAAAATAAAAAATTTGGAATATATATATATATATGTGTGTGTGTGTGTGTGTGTATGTATCAGGAGCAAAATGTACACACACACACACGTACTCATTTTCAGGGAAGACTCTGTAAGTCTCCATAATAAAGGACAAGAATATGGTGTTTCATAGATATAAGCATTATGCATTTTCCATTAAACTGGAAAAAAATGAGAGGGTTTAGATACCAGCTTATAAGATTACATAGCTGAGGTAGCTTGTAGAAAGTTTACACGCCCCAGATATCTATGCATTCCACTTCAGGGACAAACTACAAACAGTATATTGAGAGGTGAAATCCAAATGGTACCCAGAGTGACTACATTGACACTGCCCCTGCCTGTCACCCACCATGCTTGAAAGGCTTGAAATTTTGGAAACCAGTAGTTTCAAAGAGTATAAAGACACTATTCACCATGGTGGGAATCTGAAGACTTCTGTTTCCACCATGACTATCTTAAATTTGCAGAGCGTACTTCCATAAGTGAGTCTTCCATTCCAAAATGTTTAGCTTATTAGGTTGGGTATATTCTGTTGTGCAAATATCAAATGGCTCCTGCACAGACACCTGTTTCATGAGTAACATTATGTAACTACTACCTTAATGAGTTTTCCAAACTGATGCTATTTACTAATACATGAGCATAGGCCAATTATTTATTTATAGTACTCTGTGCTTAAAATTCCCCATCTGTTAGATGGAAATACTAGTAATATGTCTACATCATATCATAGTGTTCTTATGCCAATTTGTTGAGATATATATATATATATATAAATGTTTAAAATGGCACCTGGTACAGGATAAATGCTGTGTAAATATTACCATTATTGTTATAATTTTCATTATTTATCTATAAGTCTTATTTCTAAAAAAAAGCAAGAGTTCTTAGGCCCAAACTAGTGTTTTAGATGAAAAACACATGTTTTGCATTCATGATTGTGTATGTGTGCTCGTGTGTGTGTGCATAAATCATCTATTGGTTTGAAACTTAGTGTTAAGGTAGAAATGTTTATGCATGTATTTGTGTGTTCTGGGAGGTCTTCAGAAAATTTATTTTGAAAAAAGAATATGTTTAAAAATGTAGAGGAGTTTTTGGTGTCAATGTAATAATGGCTACTATTATTAATCACCTATAATTGACCAGACATTTTATATATGTAATCTTTACTAATTTTTATAAAATTTCTGGGAGGTAAGTTTTATAAGTTTATGAAAGACATAGCTGGTGGTCTAAGAAGTCAAGCAATCAAAGCAAGACAAAATAGCATGCAAGTACTGCAATGGAAATTCAGACCCAAGTTTTATTGCTTCAAAGCTAATTGCTATTTCCACCCTATTTAATCATCTTGTTAATTAATGAATTTTAGATAGTGACCACTAAATGTAGTGATGCCAAGATTTCTACTACTGTGTCTCATTATTTAATTCATCCATCCACCCATCCAACGAAGATGTCTTAAAATAGCACTTTGTTAGGCAATTGGAATTTTTTTTAAAAGCCTAAGACATAGCATCTGTCTTAAGAAGTTCACTCTTTAGAGGGTAAACACACATGCAAACAAATAAATGTGGATTATGCTGGGGGGAATATACAAAATGTTATGAAAACTAAAAGAGAGACTACCTAATTTCCAGGTGGAAGGGGAAAAAGGGAGGTCAGGGAAGGCTTCCCATATGTTAGAGCATTTCAGAAAGTTGAAAGGTGAGTCAAGGCCGGGCGCGGTGGCTCACACTTTGGGAGGCTGAAGTGGGTGTATCACCTGAGGCCAGGAGTTCGAGACCAGCCAGGCCAACGTGGTGAAACCCTGTCTGTGACTAAAAAAATACAAAAAAAAAAAAAAAAATTAGCTGGGTGTGGTGGCGCATGCCTGTAATCCCAGCTACTCAGGAGACTGAGGCAGGGGAACTGCTTGAACCCAGGAGGCAGAGGTTGCAGTGAGCCAGGATCGTGCCACTGCACTCCAGCCTGGGCAACAGAGCAAGACTCTGTCTCAACAAAAAAAAACAAAACAAAACAAAGCAATAAAAAGGTGAGCCAAATGTTTTCTTGAACTACACAGGAAGGGATGCCATGATCCTTCTAAAGGATGAAGTTCTGCTCTACAGAGCCTGGGCAAGTATTTTCCAAGCAGATAGAGATTTAGAAATATTTGGCATTCCTACAGAGATTTATTGGAACTTAGGCTGATTCCATTGGTTCAGCTACATAATTTCTCACACAATTATGTGTAAAATTATTTAATGTCCTATCTTGTATCACTTTTTTCCTGTTACTCCACTCCACCATCCCCCTTCTCCAACTTCACTGCAAGATTCTTGAGAAGAACACTCGAGCTGTCAGTTGACTGGCAATGAAATCAGAACATCTCTTTAGCCAATTCCCTGTTCTAACGGGATTCAAAAATGATATCTGACAAACATCCATTCCATTAAATCAAACTCTCCTCCTGACATTGTTTCTGTAACAACTGGAGAACTTTGAAAAACAATGCTTCATCATCTCCTGAAAACCAAAGCACTTTCCACTTGTGATAATAATTTACAGAGGAGGAACAAAGTTGGTGTGGTTTTTAGATTCAACACAGGAAGAACAGAACATCAAGTGCTATTCAGACTGAGAGACAAAAACTTGAAATTTCTCCTCAGTGAATAAAGTTATTTGGAGAGCCATTTATTTATTAAAAATCTGCGTGTTGCTTGGATACAAATTCACAACAGGCACATAACTTCCCTAAATTTGCTGATCCTGGGAGGCAGTCCCAGTGCGTTGTGATTGTGTGGTACCCGGGGTTGCCAAGCCAGCCCCCCAGCCCCTCTGGGACAGGGTGACATCTGGACATGTTCGTCTCTTCTCTTGGTGGAAGAAAAAGATACAGAACTGACTCTTCTCAGAGAATTTGCTGGGAAATTCCCAGGCTTAATGTGTTGCCTCTTGATGATTATTTTATATCATAAGAAAAGCACTGATTCCTAAGTAGATCCACATTTATTGTTTAAAACATACTTTTGGTCAAGCACATGAAAAATCGATTTTCTTGCTTTGGGTTACATACATTTACTTTGCACATTCTTCCCAAATATCTTTAACAAATTTCTGATGGAAAGGTGATGAAGTAAGACCGTTGGAGTGGGGATTCATGAAGAGAGGTGTGGAGCATTGAAAGAGAGGAAAGAGAAAGAGGAAAAAGTTCTCAGGGTTCAGTGATGTGTGTAAACTATTAATAACTACAACAAAAGCAAGAAGTTGAAGTTTTATGGGCATAGTTTGACTTAAAATAGAAACGTGTTTTCTAAGCATTCACATTGTCCAACAATAAAGAACCAGTATACAACTGCTGCTGAGAAGACAGGCTTTGGAGACACAGTGTCTGTGTTAGACTCCTGGCTCTGTGTCCTTAGAAAATTATATAACCCCTGCCTCATCTTTGACACCTTTTGTTAAATGAGGACACGCATAATGCATACCTCACAAAATTACTGAGAGAACCGGGTGAAATAGTAGATGTAAACTGCTTAGCACTTTGCTTTACATGAAACAACAGAAACAACTAACAATCTAGTTACCATTTATTGAATGCTGCCTATGGACAGTTACAGTCCCAAGAGTTATATGCATATTACCTCACCCAATTCTTATAATAACTCTACATTATAGGGAATATTATTCCCCACTTCATAAATGAGAAAACTGAGGTATTAACGTACCAAGGCCCAAGGTCTCACAACGGTGAAGTAAGGATTCAAACCTAGGCAGTTTGGCTCCAGAGCCCATAATTATAATGATTGATCATATTCTAGGCTTATGAAAGTGCCTGAAACATTACAAACATTACATAAATTGTAGCTATTCTTCCTCTTATTTTTAATAACAGAGTAGACGCCTTGAAAGGCAGGAATCTGGAACTATTTACAAGTTGATGAATAACCCTCCAAGAATTCTAGATAAAAGATGACTGCATTTGTAGTAAATTATTAATTGGCTTTGAATGATCCTTTCCACTCTACACTGGCTTTGGGAACAAGCTAATGTGTATTAAAATCCTGTTTCTGCCACTTCTAGGTCATGTAACCCTGAACAAAATGTTTAACATGTGTGAAAATATCAATTGCCTATAAAATCAAGACAATAAGAGCCATGTTGTAAGGATTCAACAGCAATAGTGTACATAAAATTTAGCCCACTGCTTGATAAATGGTTAACTACTTGGCAGACAATGCCAACAACTGTTAAATTACTGTATTACTTATATTTATTTAGGTTTTTGCTTCTCCAATCCATTTTAATCTATAGTCACCCTTTTATGTTGGACTACTTAATATTGTAGAGGAGACACATTTTTCAGATAGCCCTGCTACTCGGTCATGGGAAAAGGTCAGAATTGGGTTTAAGGAATTAAGGAAAGATGAAGACTGGAAGGAACCATTAGAAGTGGAGAAAGTAGAGCTAAAAACAAAGGAGGGAGCAAATATAATAGACCTGTGTAACAGACTTCTCATTTGGCTTAAATCTGCTGCTACTGCTAGGTATGGTGAATTCTGGGGATGAATGTTAAAGCAATGGTTTTCCACTGGCCACTTCCAATATCCATATGTACCTAACAATAATGAGAAGGGGAGATAACTACCCACTGGTCAAACAGAGTTACTGCTCCTAGCTGTATCTTTTGAGGCAATGTCTCTAAGCCCATGCCAGCTGTTGCTGGTGCTACCGTGAGAGGACCAGGACCACAGCAAGTTCTACATTTGCCTTTATGACAGAGCTGGCATACCCAATGAGAGAGTAGAAAGTAAATCCTGATGGAGATTGATGACCCTGACTAGAATAAATCAAGGTGACGCTCCCAAAATGGAATATATTTAGGTAAATATATAGGGTTTAAATTACGTATTTAACTATTTAGGGATGACCCTGAAGTCATATTTTTTAATATAATAATTTACCAGAAGACAAATAAATTTAACATACTTTCTTACAGGGCAAAAAAAAAAGGAATTATTAACAGGTCTGTTTTCATTTTGAAGGATTTTTATTCTTTTTTTTTTTTTTTTTTTGAGGCTAAGTCTAGCTCTTGTCACACAGGCTGTAGTGCAATGGTCAGATCTTGGCTTGCTGCAACCTCTGCCTCCCAGGTTCAAGTGATTTTCCTGCCTCAGCCTCTTGAGTATTGGGATTACAGGCACCTGCCACCACACCCAGCTAATTTTTGTATTTTTAGTAAAGATGGGGTTTCACTATGTTGGCCAGGCTGGTCTCAAACTCCTGAACTCAAGTGATCCGCCCACCTGGGCCTTCCAAAGTGTTGGGATTACATGCATGAGCCACTCCGCCCAGCGGGTTTTTATTCCTTTATGGGTTTCAGGCTATGCAAAGGGAGGGAGAGAGGAGGAGGGCATCTTAGGAAGAACCAAGTGTCACAAAACGAATGAAACGGAAGCAGAAAATTCAAGCTCCGTGTACTTCTCACACTATAGTTAGGCTGTCACTAATGTGACTATTAACTTTTCATGTTCAGATTTATTATGCTGTCATTATAGCACTTTTCTTTGCTGATGTATCAAACCACTATTACATATTTGTTGGCATCTCATCTATTTAAGGGAAACAAGTGATTACCCGTTGCCAAGGAGACTAATAAGGAGTGTGCAAGCAAAGGACTGTAGAGTTCTCTTTGGAAGATAACAAGTCACTGGTATTTTATTTTGGATCAAATCATACACTACCTCATTGTTTAAAGAAAAATCACTTTATCCCTTCCATAAAAAACCTAGGGTACTTATTCAAATGAAAAAACCTAAAGACTTTCATAAAACAAAATAGATGTAAATGATAGATCAAAAATATTTGCAAAAATAATATGTAATAAGGCATCCCTAGGAAGGAAAGTTACTTCTGGAATTTTTGAAAGTTTTGATCTTTCAAATATATTTTTATATGTAAAAGTATAATTTCAATCCAATGTTTTCAGTATAATCAGTGGGTATTTTGGAAGTAATACTAATTACTATAACACATAAAATCCCAGTATTTTAATATTTTTTCATAACTTCAACCTATATGTTGCTAATGGGCAGGCAGATGACCTCCACCATGTTTATTTAGCACCCAGGATCCTTTTGTCTTATGAGTCTTCCCTTCTCTGAAAATGTTTGCTTAATCTACAGAGTGGCACACAAACAGGATGGAGGATTATACTAGAAAGGTTTTCCAAGGCCAGAGCTGGTAACACATATGTCACTTCTGCTTGTATCTCATTGCCAGAAAGCAAATACATAGCCTCACCTAATTGCCAGGGAGACTGGAATATGCCATTGAGCTATGAGCACAGGAAGAAGAATAAAGTGGTTTATGAGCATCTGGATAGCCTCTGCAACCCAGAGTTAAGTACAGATACTAAGAAAACAGAGCATGACTCCCCACATCAGTTGTAGTGAGTTGTAAAAGAGGTATGAGAGGTTCTGGGAGGAAATAATACAGGAATGACTTGGAGATATTGCTTATTCAGTTTGAGATCACCACAGTAAAGTGAATTTTACAATAAAGTGAGGGATACAAATTTTTTGATTTCCCAGTGCATATAACCGTTATGTTTATACTATACTGTAGTCTATTAAATGTTCAATAGCATGGTGTCTAAAAAACAATGTACAGACCTTAATTTAAAAATACTTTACTGCCAAAAAATGCTAACAATGATTTGAGCCTTCAGCAAGTTGTGATCTTTTTGCTGACAGTGTCTTGCCTTGATGTTAATGCCTACCGACTGATCAGTGTGGTGGTTGGGGTGGCTGTGGCAATTTCTTAAGACAATAAAGTCAGCCACATTGATAGACTCTTCCTTTCACAAAAAAAATTCTCTGTAACATGTGATGCTGTTGGGTAGCATTTTACCCATGGAAAAACCTCTTTCAAAAGTGCACTCAGTCTTCCCAATCCCTGCCACTACCTTGTCAACTAAGTTTATGTAATGTTCTGAATCCTTTGTTGTCATTTTAACAATATTCCCAGCATTTTCACCAAGAGTAGACTCCATATCAAGAAACCACTTTCTTTGCTCATGCATAAGAAGAAATTTTTCATCCATAAAATTTTCTCATGACATTGCAGCAATCTAGGCACATCTTCAGGCTCTACTTTTAATTCTAGTTCTCTTGGAATTTCTACCACATCTTCAGTGACTTCCTCCACTGAAGCTTGAACTCCTCAAAGTCATCCACAGGGGTTGCAATCAACTTTTTCCAAACTTGTTAATGTTGATATTTTGACCTCCTCCCATGAATCACAAATATCCATAAATGCATCCATAATAGTAAATTCTTTCTAAAAGGCTTCAATTTGTTTCCCACATCAATCAGAGGAATCATTATCTATGGCAGCTATAACCTTACAACACTTATTTCTTAACTAATAATACTTGAAAGTTAAAATTACTTCTTGATTTGTGGGCTACAGAATGGATGTTAATAGGCATGAAAACAACAGAAATCTTGTACATCCCTATCATAGTTATTGGATGACTAGATACATTGTTAATGAGCAGTAATATTTTGAAAGAAGTATTTTTGTGTGAGTGGTAGATCTCAACAAGGGGCTTGAAATATTCAGTAAACTATGCCGTAAACAAATGTGCTGTCACCCAGGCTTTATTCCCTTTAATAAGCACAGACAGAGTAGATTTAACACAGTTCTTAAAACCCTAGGATTTTCAACATGGCAAATGAGCATTGGCTTCAAGTAAAAGTCATCAGCTGCCTTATTCTCTAACAAGAGAGTCAACCTGTCCTTTGAAGATTTGAAGCCAAATAGTGACTTCTCTCCAGTTGTGAAAGTCTTATATGGCATCTTCTTCCAATAGAAGGCTGTTTCATCTACATTGAAAATGTATTGCTTAGTGTAGCCACCTTCATCAAGGATCTTGGATGGATCTTTTGGATCACTTGCTGCACCCTACCTCTACATCAGTACTTGCTGCTTCACCCCTTTTACTTATATGTTGTGGAGATGACTTCTTTCTTTAAACTTCATAAACCAACCTCTGCTAGCTTCAGACTTGTCTTTTGCAGCTTCCTCTTGTCTCTCAGCCTTCATGGCATTGAAGTGAGTTAGAACCTTGCTTTGGATTAGGCTTTGGCTTAAGGGAATATTGTCACTGATTTGATCTTCTATCCAGATCCCTAAAACTTTCTACGTATCAGCAGGAAGACCGTTTTACTTTTTTTCCATATGTGTGTTCACCGGAGCAGTACTTCTAATTTCATTTAAACTTTTCCTTTGACTTCACAAGTTTTTGGCCTGTCTCAGCTTTTGACATGCCTTCCTTACTAAGCTTCATCATTTCTAGATTTTGATTTAAATTGATAGATGTGTGACTCTTCCTTTCACTTGAACACTTAGAGCCCATTTAGGGTTATTAATTGGCCTAATTTCAGTATTGTTGTGACTCACGGAATAAAAAGGCTCAAAAAGAGGGAGAAAGACAGAAACATGGCTGGCTGGTGGAGAATTTAGTATACACAGTACATTTGTTGATTGTTTGCCATCTTACATGGGCACAATTAATGGTACCCACAAACAATTACAATAGTAACATCAAATATCTCTGAACACGTATCATCATAACAGATAAAAAATAATTAAAAAGCTTGAAATAGTATGAGAATTGCCAAAATGTAACACAGAGACATCAAGTGAGCATGTTTTTGGAAAAATGGCACTAAGAAAACTGCTTGATGCTGGGTTAGCACAAATCGTTAATTTGTAAAAAATCAATATTTGTATATTACAATAAAGTAAAGCACAATAAAAAAAGGTGTGTCTATAATTGGGTTTTGTCGAAAAATGAATAAACAATCTAGACGACAAAGGACAAGAGAGAATTTGAGGCAGTGGAAATAATACAAGGAAAGGCATAGTATAAGTAAAAGAATAAACAAGCAGGGTAACCACGAGTAGTTCAGTATTGAGAGGTGACAGCGTGCTGGCAGCCCTCACAGCCCTCGCTCGCTCTCGGCGCCTCCTTGGCCTTGGCGCCCACTCTGGCTGACCCCTTCAGCCCGCTGCTGCACTGTGGGAGCACCTTTCTGGGCTGGCCAAGGCCGGAGCCGGCTCCCTCAGCTTGCGGGGAGGTGTGGAGGGAGAGGCACAGGTAAGAACCAGGGCTGCGCATGGTGCTTTTGGGCCAGCATGAGTTCCGGGTGGGCATGGGCTCAGTGGGCCCCGCCCTCAGAGTGGCCAGCTGGCTCCAACAGCCCCAGGCAGTGAGGGGCTTAGCACCTAGGCCAGCAGCTGCTGTGCTCAATTTCTCACTGGGCCTTAGCCCATGGGGCAGGGCTTGGGACATGCAGCCTGCCATGCCTGAGCCTCCCCCCCACCGCCGTGGGCTCCTGCGTGGCCTGAGCCTCCCTGACGAGCACCGCCCCCTGCTCCATGGTGCCCAGTCCCATCAACTGTCCAAGGGCTGAGGAGTGTGGGCACATGGTGTGGGAATGGCAGGCAGCTCCACCTGCAGCCCCTGTGCGGCACCCAGTGGGTGAAGCCAGCTGGGCTCTTGAGTCTGTTGGGGACTTAGAGAATCTTTATGTCTAGCTAAGGGATTATAAATACACCAATCAGCACTCTGTACCTAGCTTAAGATTTGTAAACACACCAATCAGCACCCTACCTCTAGCTCAGGGTCTGTGAATGCACCAGTCGGCACTCTGTATGTATTTAATCTGATGGGGACTTGGAGAACCTTTATGTCTAGCTGAGGGATTGTGAATGCACTAATTGGCACTCTGTATCTAGCTCAAGGTTTGTAAATGCACCAATCAGCATTCTATGTCTAGCTCAAGGTTTGTAAATGCAACAATCAGTTCTCTGTGTCTAGCTAATCTGGTGGGGACTTGGAGAATCTTTATGTCTAGCTAAAGGATTGTGAATGCACCAATCAGCACTCTGTGTCTAGCTCAAGGTTTGTAAATACACCAGTCAACACTGTATCTAGCTAATCTAGTGGGGACATGGAGAAATTTTGTGTCTAGCTCAGGGATTGTAAATGCACCAGTCAGCATCCTGTCAAAACGGACCAATCAGCTCTCTGTAAAACAGACCAATCAGCTCTCTGTGAAATGGACCAATCAGCAGGATGTGGGTGGGGCCAGATAAGAGAATAAAAGCAGGCTTCCCAAGCCAGCAGTGACAATGCAATTGGGTCCCCTTCCACACTGTGGAAGCTTTGTTCATTTGTTCTTTGCAATAAATCTTGCTACTGCTCACTCTTTGGGTCCACACTGCCTTTATGAGCTGTAACACTCATGGCAAAGGTCTGCAGCTTCACTCCTGAAGCCAGTGAGACCACGAACCCACCGGCGGGAATGAACAACTCCACACGCGCTGCCTTAAGAGCTGTAACACTCACCGTGAAGGTCTGCAGCTTCACTCCTGAGCCAGCGAGACCACGAACCCACCAGAAGGAAGAAACTCGAACACATCCAAACATCAGAAGGAATAAACTCCAGACGCACCGCCTTTAAGAACTGTGACACTCACCGCAAGGGTCCGCAGCTTCATTCTTGAAGTCAGCAAGACCAAGAACCCACCAATTCTGGACACAGTATTACTGGAACAAAAATATGAGATGAAATAGGCAAATGAAGAGGAAGATGTGGTATTATAATAATAATACTAATAGCAGGTAATACATCTTGGCCCCTTGCTATACAATGTGCTGTGTTAGAAGCATTTTATGTGTATCAACTGATTTTGATCCTCTTAGTAAGCCTTTGAGCTAAATATTATTTACCCCATTACCTCACCTATGTGTGAGGAAGTTAATTTTTCCCTGAACACAGAGTGAATAAATGGTAGAGCTGAGATTCAAACCTATGGAAATCAATTCCTAACCCATAAGCATTTGGCTACTTCTGCTAGTATAAATCCTAGTGATAATCTTGTGGGTTACAAACAACTTACTGAATTGTGTTGAACAGGGAGGAGCAGTCATATGCAATTCTGAATTTTAGATCTATAGTTTAAACTGGTGGTTGGTGGAGGTGGATTAAAACAGTGGCTCTCAAACCTGAAAGTGTATTGAGATCACCTGGAAGATTTATTAAAACACAAACTTCTGGAACATACCACCAAAGTTTTTTATTTAGTGTCCCTTGAGTGGGGTTTTAGATGTGCATTTCTAACAACTCTCCAGAGATGCTTCTTCCACACTTTGAGACTCACTGGATTTGAAGGAGGTATGATTGAAACCATGCTTATTTTGGCTAGCAGCAGTTGACACCTTGAGTAGTGCAGGATGGGCATGTAATATCTTGTTTCCTGCCTCATTGTTAGAGTATCAACATTTTCATTCCATTTTCTGAATTATGTCTATGAGACCCTCACTCATTGGTAGTAACTACCAATTTTTGAATGGAGCAATGGCTAGATTCTTGAAGACTTCAGTATTTAATACATGGTAAATCCACTGTATTAGTTTGCTAGGGCTATCATTTTTAAAAAGTATTAAAGACTAGGTGGCATAAACAACAAAAATATACTTTCTCAAAAATTCTGAAGGCTAAAAGTCCAAGATCAAGTGGGTTTGATTTCTTCTGAGGCCTCTGTCCTTGGCTTGCAGATGGCTGCCTTCCTGCTATTGAGGACTAAAGTCTGATTATTTTATCTTTCCCAAATTCCTATCTAAGGGGTCTGGGAGTGCTGCCCTACAAATCATTAATTCTTATCAGATGGGTTTTATTTAACCCTATATATTGTGACTTACTTTCCTGACTCTGACATAACATTGTGAGACAAGGAAGAAAATCAAAATAATTTACCCCAAAACTTGTTTCCTTGCCATATTTTGAAATGGCCCTCCAAGGCTATTCTTTGTGGGGGGAAATTTGCATCTGTAGAGAACCTCTGTTAACATAGCTGGATCTTTTTCTTCCAGACCCTCCCAATCCTAAGGAGAGTAACCAAGATATGAATAGGAAACATTTGTCATCTATTGTCTTTAAGGGCAGCCACTATAAAACTGCAAAATAACTTTGATCTCCATAGTCTTTATCTTACTTTCCCTTTCTTTCAGTCCCTTTCTTTCAATCTTTAGACAAACTCAACCAATTGTCAACCAGAAAATGTTTAAATTCACCTATAGCCTGGAATCTCCCCCACCCTACCCCACGTTTGAATTGCCCTGCCTTTCTGGACTAAACCAATATATTTCTTAAATGTATTTAATTGATATCTCATGATTCTCTAAAATATATAAAACCAAGCTGTGCCCCAACCACCTTGGGCACATGTTCTCAGGATCTCCTGAGGCCTGTGTTCCAGACCATGTTCACTCATATTTGGCTCAGAAAAAATTTCTTCAAACACTTTCCAGGGTTTGACTTTTTTCATCGACACTATGTCCTTGCATGGCCTTTATTTTGTGCATGAATATTTTTGGTGTCTGTTTCTTTTTTCTTTTCTTTTTTTTTCTTTTATCTTTTAACTTTTTTTTTTTTTTTCAGAATTGGGGTATTTTCCTGTCACCCAGGCTAGGGTGCAGTGGAGGGATCATAGCTCACTGTAACCTAAAATTCCTGGGCTCAAGTGATCCTCTCACCTTGGTCTCCCAAGTAGCTGTGTTTCGCTTCTTACAAGGTCACCAGTCATATGAAATTAGGGCTCCATCCTATTGGGATCATTTTAGCTCAGTCACCTCTTAGGAGGTCCTATCTCCAAATATAGTCACATGGATTAGGGACCATCCATATGACCTTATTTAACCTTAATTACTTATTTAAAGACCCATTTCCAAATACAGTTACATTATGATGTACTTTTAGATTGTTTCAAAAGTAATTCAGTTTTGACAATTAATGGCATTTCAATAGATTCTGAGACTTCAATATATGAATTTTGGTGAGGGGTGGGGGGCAGCAAGATTCAGCCCATGACACCTATCATTTGGTAATTTAACGCTACTATGAAGTATCAAATTTTTCGCATATAACAGCAAGAATACAGGGGTGTTCTATTTTTGCCAAATTGTCCAGATATTGACACGTGTCTAGTCATATAGCAAAATGGCTACAATAAAATGTCTCATTTTTCACCCAGGCAAAGATCCAATCATTGGAAAATAAACTTCATGGGTCAGGATGTGGGAAAACAGGCACTTAATTTGTTGATAGTGGGAATACAATGTTACAATCCCCGTAAAAAAGAGAATTTAGCCAACTCTAGCAAACTTATATGGCATTTCCAATCAGAAATCATTGCACTTTCATTCAGAAAAACCATTTCAAAGAATATATTACAAAAGTACACTACCAAAAGTACAAAAATAATAATCAAGACAACCCATTACACCATTATTTTATGTTATGTTATTTATGTATTTAAATATCAAAAATAACTAAAAAAGGGTGGGTGGAGCCAAGATGGCCAAATAGGAAGAGCTCTGGTCTACAGCTCCCAGCATGAGCGACGCAGAAGACAGGTGATTTCTGCATTTCCATCTGAGGTACCGGGTTCATCTCACTAGGGAGTGTGAGACACTGGGTGCAGGACAGTAGGTGCAGCGCACTGTGTGCGAGCCAAAGCAGGGCGAGGCATTGCCTCATTCAGGAAGCACAAGGTGTCAGGGAGTTCCCTTTCGTAGTCAAAGAAAGAGGTGACAGACAGCACCTGGAAAATTGGGTCACTCCCACCCTAATACTGCGCTTTTCCAACAGGCTTAAAAAATGACACACCAGGAGATTATATCCCGCACCTGGCTGGGAGGGTCCTATGCCCACAGAGTCTCACTGATTGCTAGCACAGCAGTCTGAGATAAAACTGCAAGGTGGCAACGAGGCTGGAGGAGGGACGCCTGCCATTGCCCAGGCTTGCTTAGGTAAATAAAGCAGCCAGGAAGCTTGAACTGGGTGGAGCCCACCACAGCTCAAGGAGGCCTGCCTGCCTTTGTAGGCTCCAACTCTGGGGGCAGGGCACAGACAAACAAAAAGACAGCAGTAACCTCTGCAGACTTCAATGTCCCTGTCTGACAGCTTTGAAGAGAGTAGTGGTTCTCCCAGCACGCAGCTGGAGATCTGAGAATGGGAAGACTGACTCCTCAAGTGGGTCCCTGACCCCTGAGCAGCCTAACTGGGAGGCACCACCCAGTAGGGGCAGACTGACACCTCACACGGCTGGGTACTCCTCTGAGACAAAAATTCCAGAGGAACAATCAGGCAGCAGCATTTGTCGTTCATGAAAATCCGCTGTTCTGCAGCCACTGCTGCTGATACCCAGGCAAACAGGGTCTGGAGTGGACCTCTAGCAAACTCCAATAGACCTGCAGCTAAGGGTCCTGTCTGGTAGAAGGAAAACACTAACAAACAGAAAGGACATAAACACCAAAAACCCACCTGTATGTCACCATCATCAAAGACCAAAAGTAGATAAAACCACAGAGATAGGGAAAACACAGAGCAGAAAAACTGGAAACTAAAAAGCAGAGCGCCTCTCCTCCTCCAAAGGAACACAGTTCCTCACCAGCAATGGAACAAAGCTGGACGGAGAATGACTTTGACGAGTTGAGAGAAGAAGGCTTCAGACGATCAAACTACTCTGAGCTACAGGAGGAAATTCAAACCAATGGCAAAGAAGTTAAAAACTTTGAAAAAATATTAGACAAATGTATAACTAGAATAACCAATGCAGAAAAGTGCTTAAAGGACCTCATGGAGCTGAAAGCCAAGGCTCAAGAACTACATGAAGAATGCCAAAGCCTCAGGAGCTGATGCGATCAACTGGAAGAAAGGGTATCAGTGATGGAAGATGAAACGAATGAAATGAAGTGAGAAGGGAAGTTTAGAGAAAAAAGAATAAAAAGAAATGAACTAAGCCTCCAAGAAATATGGGACCATGTGAAAAGACCAAATCTACGTCTGATTGGTGTACCTGAAAGTGACGGGGAGAATGGAACCAAGTTGGAAAACACTCTGCAGGATATTATCCAAGAGAACTTCCCCAATCTACCAAGGCAGGCCAACATTCAGATTCAGGAAATACAGAGAACGCCACAAAGATACTCCTTGAGAAGAGCAACTCCAAGACACGTAATTGTCAGATTCACCAAAGTTGAAATGAAGGAAAAAATGTTAAGGGCAGCCAGAGAGAAAGGTAGGGTTACCGACAAAGGGAAGCCCATCAGACTAACAGCGGATCTCTCGGCAGAAACTCTACAAGCCAGAAGAGAGTGGGGGCCAATATTCAACATTCTTAAAGAATTTTCAACCCAGAATTTCATATCCAGCCAAACTAAGCTTCATAAGTGAAGGAGAAATAAAATACTTTACAGACAAGCAAATGCTGAGTGATTTTGTCACCACCAGGCCTGCCCTAAAAGAGCTCCTGAAGGAAGCACTAAACATGGAAAGGAATAACTGGTACCAGCCACTGCAAAAACATGCCAAATTGTAAAGACCATCGAGGCCAGGAAGAAACTGCATCAACTAATGAGCAAAATAACCAGCTAACATCATAATGACAGCATCAAATTCACATATAACAATATTAACTTTAAATGTAAATGGGCTAAATGCTCCAATTAAAAGACACAGACTGGCAAATTGGATAAAGATTCAAGACCCATCAGTGTGCTGTATTCAGGAAACCCATCTCAACTGCAGAGACACACATAGGCTCAAAATACAAGGATGGAGGAAGATCTACCAAGCAAATGGAAAACAAAAAAAGGCAGGGGTTGCAATCCTAGTCTCTGATAAAACAGACTTTAAACCAACAAAGATCAAAAGAGACAAAAAAGGCCATTACATAATGGTAAAGGGATCAATTCAACAAGAAGAGCTAACTATCCTAAATATATATGCACCCAATACAGGAGCACCCAGATTTATAAAGCAAGTCCTGAGTGACCTACAAAGAAACTTAGACTCCCACACAATAATATTGGGAGACTTTAACACCCCACTGTCAACATCAGACAGATCAACAAGACAGAAAGTTAACAAGGATATCCAGGAATTGAACTCAGCTCTGCACCAAGCAGACCTAATATACATCTACAGAACTCTCCACCCCAAATCAAGAGAATATACATTCTTTTCAGCACCACACCACACCTATTCCAAAATTGACCACATAGTTGGAAGTAAAGCTCTCCTCAGCAAATGTAAAAGAACAGAAATTATAACAAACTGTCTTTCAGACCACAGTGCAATCAAACTAGAACTCAGGATTAAGAAATTCACTCAAAACTGCTCAACTACATGGAAACTGAACAACCTGCTACTGAATGACTACTGGGTACATAACGAAATGAAGGCAGAAATGGAGATGTTCTTTGAAACCAACGAGGACAAAGACACAACATACCAAAATCTCTGGGACACATTCAAAGCAGTGTGTAGAGGGAAATTTATAGCACTAAATGCCCACAAGAGAAAGCAAGAAAGATCCAAAATTGACATCCTAACATCACAATTAAAGGAACTAGAAAAGCAAGAGCAAACGCATTCAAAACCTAGCAGAAGGCAAGAAATAACTAATATCAGAGCAGAACTGAAGGAAATAGAGACACAAAAAACCCTTCAAAAAATTAATGAATCCAGGAGCTTGTTTTTTTGAAAAGATCAACAAAATTGATAGACCGCTAGCAAGACTAATAAAGAAGAAAAGAGAGAAGAATCAAATAGATGCAATAAAAAATGATAAAGGCGATATCACCACCGATTCCACAGAAATACAAACTACCATCAGAGAATACTACAAACACCTCTACGCAAATAAACTAGAAAATCTAGAAGAAATGGATAAATTCCTCCACACATACACCCTCCCAAGACTAAACCAGGAAGAAGTTGAATCTCTGAATATACCAATAACAGGCTCTGAAATTGTGGCAATAATCAACAGTTTGCCAACCAAAAAGAGTCCAGGACCAGATGGGTTCACAGCCGAATTCTACCAGAGGTACAAGGAGGAACTGGTACCATTCCTTCTGAAACTATTCCAATCAATAAAAGAAGAGGGAATCCTCCCTAACACATTTTATGAGGCCAGCGTTATCCTGATACCAAAGCTTGGCAGAGAGACAACCAAAAAAGAGAATTTGAGACCAATATCCTTGATGAACATCGATGCAAACATCCTCAATAAAATACTGGCAAACCGAATCCAGCAGCACATCAAAAAGCTTATCCACCATGATCAACTGGGCTTCATCCCTGGGATGCAAGACTGGTTCAACATATGAAAATCAATAAATGTAATCCAGCATATAAACAGAACCAAAGACAAAAACCACATGATTATCTCAATAGATGCAGAAAAGGCCTTTGACAAAATTCAACAATGCCTCATGCTAAAAACTCTCAATAGCTCTCTCTGGTCCATGCCTCCAAGATGACAAAGAAAAGAAGGAACAACCGTCATGTCAAAAAGGTCCACAGCCACGTGCAGCCTATTCGCTGCACTAACTGTGCCCGATGGGTGCCCAAGGACAAGTCCATTAAGAAATTCGTCATTGGAAACATAGTGGAGGCCGCAGCAGTCAGGGACATTTCTGAAGCGAGCATCTTCGATTCCTATGTCCTTCCCAAGGTGTATGTGAAGCTACATTACTGTGTGAGTTGTGCAATTCACAGCAAAGTAGTCAGGAATAGATCTCGTGAAGCCTGCAAGGACTGAACACCCCCATCCCGATTTAAACCTGTGGGTGCTGCCCCACGTCCCCCACCAAAGCCCATGTAAGGAGCTGAGTTTTAAAGACTGAAGACAGACTATTCTCCGGAGGAAAAAAAATGGAAATTGTACTTAAAAAAAAAAACGAAACGAAAAAAAAAAAAACTCTCAATAAATTAGGTATTGATGGGACGTATCTCAAAATAATAAGAGCTATCTATGACAAACCCAGAGCCAATATCACACTGAATGGGCAAAAACTGGAAGCATTACCTCTGAAAACTGGCACGAGACAGGGATGCCCTCTCTCACCACTCCTATTCAACATAGTGCTGGAAGTTCTGGCCAGGGCAATTAGGTGGGAGAAGGAAATAAAGGGTATTCAATTAGGAAAAGAGGAAGTAAAATTGTGCCTGTTGCAGATGACATTTCTAGTATACCTAGAAAACCCCACTGTCTCAGCCCAAAATCTCCTTAAACTGATAAACAACTTCAGCAAAGTCTCAGGATACAAAATCAATGTACAAAAATCACAAGCATTCTTATACACCAATAACAGACAAACAGAGAGCCAAATCATAAGTGAACTCCCATTCACAATTGCATCAAAGAGAATAAAATGCCAAGCAATCCAACTAACAAGGGATGTGAAGGACCTCTTCAAGGAGAACTACAAACCACTGCTCAATGAAATAAAAGAGGACACAAACAAATGGAAGAACATTCCATGCTCATGGGTTGGAAGAATCAATATCATGAAAATGGCCATACTGCCCAAGGTAATTTATAGATTCAATGCCATCCCCATCAAGCTACCAACGACTTTCTTCACAGAATTGGAAAAAACTACTTTCAAGTTCATATGGAACCAAAAAAGAGCCTGCATTGCCAAGTTAATCCAAGCCAAAAGAACAAAGCTGGAGGCATCATGCTACCTGACTTCAAACTATACTATAAGGCTACAGTAACCAAAACAGCATGGTACTGGTACCAAAACAGAGGTATAGATCAATGGAACAGAACAGAGCCCTCAGAAATAATGCCACATATCTACAACTATCTGATCTTTGAAAAACCTGACAAAAACAAGCAATGGGGGAAAGGATTCCCTATTTATTAAATGGTGCTGGGAAAACTGGCTAGCCATATGCAGAAAGTTGAAACTGGATCCCTTCCTTACACTTTATACAAAAATTAATTCAAGATGGATTAATGACTTACATGTTAGACCTAAAACCATAAAAACCCTAGAAGAAAACCTAGGCAATACCATTGAGGACATAGGCATGGGCAAGGACTTCATGTCTAAATCACCAAAAGCAATGGCAACAAAAGCCAAAATTGACAAATGCGATCTAATTAAACTAACGAGCTTCTGCACAGCAAAAGAAACTACCATCAGAGTGAACAGGCAACCTACAAAATGGGAGAAAATTTTTGCAATCTACTCATCTGACAAAGGGCTAATATCCAGAATCTACAATGAAGTCAAACAAATTTACAAAAAAAACAAACAAACAACCCCATCAAAAAGTGGGCAAAGGACATGAACAAAGACTTCTCAAAGGAAGACACTGATGCTGCCAAAAAACACATGAAAAAATCCTCATCATCACTGGCCATCAGAGAAATGCAAATCAAAACCACAATGAGATACCATCTCACACCAGTTAGAATGGCAATCATTAAAAAGTCAGGAAACAACAGGTGCTGGAGAGGATGTGGAGAAATAGGAACACTTTTACATTGTTGGTGGGACTGTAAACTAGTTCAACCATTGTGGAAGTGAGTGTGGTGATTCCTCAGGGATCTAGAACTAGAAATACCATTTGATCCAGCCATCCCATTACTGAGTATATACCCAAAGGACTATAAATCATGCTGCTATAAAGACACATGCACACGTATGTTTATTGCAGCACTATTCACAATAGCAAAGACTTGGAACCAACCCAAATGTCCAACAAGGATAGACTGGATTAAGAAAATGTGGCACATATACACCATGGAATACTATGCAGCCATAAAAAATGATGAGTTCATGTCCTTTGTAGGGACATGGATGAAACTGGAAACCATCATTCTCAGTGAAGTATCGCAAGGACAAAAAACCAAACACCGCATGTTCTCACTCATAGGTGGGAAGTGAACAATGAGAACACATGGACACAGGAAGGGGAACATCACACTCGGGACTGTTGTGGGGTGGGGAGAGGGGGGAGGGATAGCATTAGGAGATATACCTAATGCTAAATGATGAGTTAATGGGTGCAGCACACCAACATGGCACATGTATACATATGTAACAAACCTGCACATTGTGCACATGTACCCTAAAACTGAAAGCATAATAAAAAAACTAAAAAATAATATGATTAATATTTAATTAATAAACCATGGTATATTTGCATAATAAATAATTATGCAACTGGAAAAAGAATGAAGAATATATCCATGTATTGCTATGACTCAGGATGTATCACTGTGAGAAAGCAGGGTGGAAGAACTTGTGTATGGAATGCCACTAATTTAACAAATCATATAAATTATATCAAATTTTAAAATGGTTATCTATAGAGGGAGAAAAGTTATGTTGGAATAAACAAAAAAAGCTTTCTGTTTACAAAGACAACTTTTTTGTTTTTTAAAGTTTTATTGGGCTATAACTGACTTCCAATAAACTGTATATATTTAAAGTGTACCATAAACTAAGTTTTGAATATGTATACATTTATAAACCATACCTGTCAGGCCACTGAGCCCAAGCTAAGCCATCATATCCCCTGTGACTTGCAGGTACACATCCAGATGGCTGGTTCCTGCCTTTAGGGATTACATTCCACCACAAAAGAAGTGAAAATGGCCTGTTCCTGCCTTAACTAATGACATTATCTTGTGAAATTCCTTCTCCTGGCTCATCCTGGCTCCAAAGCTCCCCTACTGAGCACCTTGTGATCCCTGCTCCTGCCCCTGAGAGAACAACCCCCCTTCGAATGTAATTTTCCTTTACCTACCCAAATCTTATAAAATGGCCTACCCTTATCTCCCTTTGCTGACTCTCTTTTCAGACTCAGCCCGCCTGCACCCAGGTGAAATAAACAGCCTTGTTGCTGACACAAAGCCTGTTTGCTGGTCTCTTCACAAGGCCGCGAGTGAAATTTGGTGCCCTGACTATGATGGGGGCGGGGGCACACCTCCCTTGGGAGATCAATCCGCTGTCCCCCTGCTCTTTGTTCCCTTAAAAAGGTGGCTGGAGCTAAAGGCATAGTCAAGGTTAATGCTCTTTTTTCTTTACCTGACCTCTCCCAAAATCAGGTAGCATTTAGGCTCCTTTTCACTGAATATAAAAACCCAGCCCAGTTCATGGCTTGTTTGGCAGCAACCCTGAGATGCTTTACAGCCCTAGACCCTGAAAGGTCAGAAGGCCATCTTATTCTCAATATGCATTTTATTTTATTACCCAGTCTGCTCCCGACATTAAATAAAGCTCCAAAAATTAAATCCCGGCCCTCAAACCCCACAACAGGACTTAATTAACCTTGCCTTCAAGGTGTACAATAATAGAAAAAAGTTGCAATTCCTTGCCTCCACTGTGAGACAAACCCCAGCCACATGCACACATGGAAGAACTTCCAAACGCCTGAACCGCAGCGGCCAGGCATTCCTCCAGAACCTCCTCCCCCAGGAGCTTGCTACAAGTGCCAGATATCTGGCCACCAGGCCAAGGAATGCCCGCAGCCCAGGATTCCACCTAATCCATGTCCCATCTGTGCAGGACCCCACTGAAAATCAGACTGTTCAACTCACCTGGCAGCCACTCCCAGAGCCCCTGGAACTCTGGCCCAAGGCTCTCTGACTGACTCCTTCCCAGATCTTCTCGCATTAGCAGCTGAAGACTGACACTGCCTGATCACCTCTGAAGCCTACAGGACCATCACAGGTGCTCTGGGTAACTCTCACAGTGGAAGGTAAGTCCGTCCCCTTCTTAATCAATATGGAGGCTACCCACTCCACATTACCTTCTTTTCAAGGGCCTGTTTCCCTTGCCTCCATAACTGTTGTGGGTATTGACACCCAGGCTTCTAAACCTCTTAAAACTCCCCATCTCTGGTGCCAACTTAGACAGTACTCTTTTAAGCAATCCTTTTAGTTATCCCCACCTGCCCAGTTCCCTTATTAGGCTGAGATATTTTAACTAAATTATCTGCTTCCCTGACTATTCCTGGGCTACAGCCACACCTCATTGCCACCTATTCCCCCAGTTCAAGGCCTCCTTTACATCCTCCCCTTGTATCACCCCACCTTAGCCCACAAGTATAAGATACCTCTACTCCCTCCTTGGCGACCAATCATGCACCCCTTACCATCTCATTAAAACCTAATCACCCTTACCCCGCTCAACTCCAATACCCCATCCTGCAGCACGCTTTAAAAAGATCAAAGCCTGTTATCACTCGGCTGCTACAGCATGGCTTTTAAAGCCTATAAACTATCCTAACAATTGTCTCCAGACAAGCCTTACAAGTTAGTTCAGGATCTGCGCCTTATCAACCAAATTGTTTTGCCTATCCACTCCGTGGTGCCAAAACCATATACTCCCCTATCCTCAATATCTCCCTCCACAACCCATTATTCTGTTCTGGATCTCAAACATGCTTTCTTTACTATTCCTTTGCACACTTCATCCCAGCCTTTCTTCACTTTCACTTAGACTGTCCCTGACACCCATTAGGCTCAGCAAATTACCTAGGCTGTACTGCCGCAAGGCTTCACAGACAGCTCCCATTATTTCAGTCAAGCCCAAATTTCTTCCTCATCTGTTACCTATCTCGGCATAATTATCATAAAAACACAGGTGCTCTCCCTGCCAATCGTGTCCGACTGATCTCTCAAACCCCAACACCTTCTACAAAACAACAACTCCTTTCCTTCCTAGGCATGGTTAGTGTGGTCAGAATTCTTACACAAAAGCCAGGACCACACCCTGTAGCCTTTCTGTCCAAACAACTTGACCTTACTGTTTTAACCTAGCCCTCATGTCTGCATGCAGCAGCTGCCACCACCCTAATATTTTTAGAGGCCCTTAAAATCACAAACTATGCTCAACTCACTCTCTACAGTTCTCATAACTTCCAAAATCTATTGCTTTCTCACACCTGATGCATATACTTTCTGCTCCCCAGCTCCTTCAGCTATACTCACTCTTTGTTGAGTCTCCCACAATTACCATTGTTCTTGGCCCAGACTTCAATCTGGCCTCCCACAGTATTCTGGATACCACACCTGACCCTATGACTGTATCTCTCTGATCCACCTGACATTCACCCCATTTCCCCATATTTCTTTCTTTCCTGTTCCTCACCCTGAACACACTTGGTTTATTGATGGTAGTTCCACCAGGCCTAATCGCCACACACCAGCAAGGGCAGGCTATGCTATAGTACAAGCCACCAGCCCGCCTCTTAGAACCTCTCATTTCCTTTCCATTGTGGAAATCTATCCTCAAGGAAATAACTTCTCAGTGTTCCATCTGCTATTCTACTACTCCTCAGGGAGTATTCAGGCGCCCCCTCCCTTCCCTACACATCAAGCTCGAGGATTTGCCCCCACCCAGGACTGGCAACTCTTGACTCCCTCTTAGAGTGGATAGATGATCTTTGCTGGCAGGGGACCCTCCAATACTTTCACCCTGATGAAGTTCTACAGTTTTATACTCACTCATTCTCATTCCCATTCTTATGCCACCCTCTACCTCTCCCCAGCTATCTCTACCACACTATCAACCTTACTCATTCTCTGCTAGCTGTTTCTAATCCCTCCTTAGCGACCAACCGCTGGCTTTGCATTTCCCTTTTTTCCAGCACCTACACAGCTATCCCCGCCTTACATGCAGACTAGGCAACATCTCCCCGCCTTACATGCAAACTAGGCAACATCTCCTGTCTCCCTACACCTCCGAACTTCCTTTAACAGCCCTCACCTCTACCCTCCTGAAGAACTCATTTACTTTCTAGACAGGTCCAGCAAAACCTCCCCAGACATTTCACATTAGCAAGCTGCCGCCCTCCTCTGCACTTACTTAAAAAACCTTTCTCATTTTATCAACTCTACTTCCCCCATATTTGGACCTCTCACAACACAAACTACTATTCCTGTGGCCACTCCTTTATGTATCTCTCAGCAAAGACCCACTGGAATTCCCCTGGGTAACCTTTCACCTTCTTGATGTTCCTTTACTCTTCATCTCCAAAGCCCTCTTCTTGTTTACTTATACGCAGCCCCGAAAATAACAGTGAAAGGTCATAGACACTCAACGTTTTCTCATACACCATGAAAATCGAACCTCCCCCTCTACGCAGTTACCTCATCAGTCCCCATTACAACCTCTGATGGCTGCCGCCCTAGGTGGATCCCTAGGAGTCTGGGTACAAGACACCTCTTTCAGCACTCCTTCTCATCTTTTTACTTTGCGTCTCCAGTTTTGCTTCGCACAAGGTTTCTTCTTCCTCTGTAGATCCTCTACCTACATGTGTCTACCTGCAAATTGGACAGGCACATGCACACTAATTTTCCTTACTGCCAAAATTCAATTTGCAAATAGGATCGAAGAGCTCCCTGTTCCCCTGATAACACTGACACGACAAAAAAGAGTTATTCCACTAATTCCCTTGCTTGTCAGTTTGGGACTTTCTGCCTCCACTATTGCTCTCAGTACTGGAATAGCAGGCATTTCAACTTCTGTCACGACCTTCCGTAGCCTTTCTAATGACTTCTCTGCTAGCATCACAGACATATCACAAACTTTATCAGTCCTCCAGGCCCAAGTTGGCTCTTTAGCTGCAGTTGTCCTCCGAAACCGCCAAGACCTTGACTTACTGCTGAAAAAGGAGGAATCTGTATATTCTTAAATGAAGAGTGTTGTTTTCACCTAAATCAATCTGGCCTGGTGTATGACAACATAAAAATCTCAAGGATAGAGCCCCAAAACTTGCCAACCAAGTAAGTAATTACACTGAACCCCCTTGGACACTCTCTAGTTAGATGTCCTAGGTCCTCCCAATTCTTAGTCCTTTAATACCTGTTTTTCTCCATCTCTTATTCCGTTTAGTTTTTCAATTCATACAAAACCATATCCAGGCCATCACCAATAATTCTACATGACAAATGTTTCTTCTAATAACCCCACAATATCACCCCTTACCACAAAATCTTCCTTCAGCTTAATCTCTCCCACTCTAGGTTCCCATGCCACCCCTAATCCCACTGGAAGCAGCCCTGAGAAACATTGCCCATTATCTCTCCATACCACCCCCCAAAATTTTTGCCATCCCAACAGTTTACCACTATTTTGTTTTATTTTTCTTATTAATATAAGAAGACGGAATGTCAGGCCTCTGAGCCCAAGCTAAGCCATCATATACCCTGTGACCTGCACGTACACATCCAGATGGCCGGTTCCTGCCTTAACTGATGACATTCCACCACAAAAGAAGTGAAAATGGCCTGTTCCTGCCTTAACTGATGACATTATCTTGTGAAATTCCTTCTCCTGGCTCATCCTGGCTCAAAAGCTCCCCTACTGAGCACCTTGTGAGCCCCACTCCTGTCCCCCACAGAACAACAGCCCTTCGAATGTAATTTTCCTTTACCTACCCAAATCTTATAAAACGGCCCTACCCTTATCTCCCTTCACTGACTCTCTTTTTGGACTCAGCCCGCCTGCACCCAGGTGAAATAAACAGCCTTGTTGCTCACACAAAGCCTGTTTGGTGGTCTCTTCACACAGACACGAGTGAAATCACCCAATCAGGGTAATAAACATATCGATCACCCTAAAAGTTTTATATGTTAACTCACCCTCTTCCCTTTTTTCATATACCCCACACATTTTCATATGACCACTTCTGTCATGTTTTCTGTCACTATAAATTATTTTCCAAAATTATATTTGAACACAACCATGCAGTATGTAATTTTGTTTTGTCTGGCTTCTTTCACTAAGAGTAACTATTTCAAGATTTAACTATATCGTTGCATGTATCAATAAGTCATTCATTTTATTTCTCAATAATATTCCATTGTATTAGCATACCACAATTTGTTATTCATTTACCTGTTGATGGATATTTGGGTTGCTTTCAGTTTTGGGCTACAAATAAAGCTAGCATGAACATTTGTAAACAGATCAGTGTATAGACATGTGGGTTCATTTCTCTTGGTTAAATACCTAGGAGTGAAATGTCTGGGTCATATGGTAGATATATATATATATTTTTTAAGAAACTGCCTGTGATGGTTAATATTGAGTGTCAGCTTGATTGGATTGAAGGATGCAAAGTATCATTCCTGGCTGTGTCTCTGAGAATGTTGTCAAAGGAGATTAACATTTGAGTCAGTGGACTGGGAGAGGCCGACCCACCCTCAATCTGGGTGTGTACCATCTAGTCATCTGCCAGCTTGGCTAGGATAAAGCAGGCAGAAGATGTAAAGAGCAGACTTGCTGAGTCTTCTGGCCTTCACCTTTCTCCCATGCTGGATGCTTCCTGCACTGAAACATCAGACTCCAAATTCTTCAGCTTTTGGACTCTTGGACTTACACCAGTGGTTTGCCAGTGGCTCTCAGGCCTTTGGCCACAGACTGAAGGCTGCACTGTCAACTTCCCTACTTTTGAGGTTTTGGGACTCAGACTGGCTTCCTTGCTCCTGAGCTTGCAGATGACCTATTGTGGGACTTCACCTTGTGATTGTGTGAATTGATACTCCTTAATAAACTTCCCTTCATATATACATCTATCCTATTAGTTCTGTCCCTCTAGAGAACCCTAATACACTGCCAAACTGCTGTACCAAAAAAGTAGTTGTACAATGAGCAGCTTATGAGAGGGTTCCCATATCCTGCAGCAACAAATAAATCTCAAAAAACTTAAAAGACTTAAAACCATAAAAATTACATCTCTCACACACATTGGATAGGAGGATTACATAAGGAAGTTAAGGTATTAGTTTCCAAAGAGGAAAAGGAAACTAGGCAGGAACAAACAGCATATGTGTACAAGGATCTGAGTAATATACCTAACATTGTTAACCCAGAAAATAACAGAAACGTAGCTAGTAAGTCTCCAAACTCATGGAAGCTAAACAAGACCCTTCTAGATAACCCCTGACTCAAGAAGAAAGTCTTAAAGAAACTTAAAAAAATGCACTGAACTTGAATAAAAATGAAAATATAACGGAAAATGTGGACCTAACTATAGTAGTGCTGAGAGGGAAATTTCTAGTATTAAATACATACATTAAAAGAGAAATCTCACATTAGTAATCTAAGGTCAGGCCTTAAGGAGCTAGAAAAAGGAAAGAAAAATAATTCCAAAGGGAGCTGAAGGAAGGAAATAATAAAGATAACTGTAGAAACCAATGAAATTGAAAGTAGAAAAACAATAGAGAAAATCAGTGGAACAAAGCCTGGTTCTTTGAAATGTCAATAAAATCGTCAAACTCCTAGCAAGACTGGAAAAGAAAAAACCCAGAAATTATCAATATTAGGAATGAAACAGGAAATAACAATACAGACCATGCAGAAATAAAAAGGATAAGAAAGGAACACTACAAACAACTCTACACTATAAATTTGACAATGTAAATAAAATGAGTCAATTTCTCAATAATCAAAAATGAGTACAACTCACACAATATTCCGTAGATAACTTGAAGTATCCTAATACTAGTAAGGAAATTATATTTGTAATTAATAAATTTCTAAAAAGGAAATCTCCAAGTTCAGATGGCTTCATTGGAGAATTCTACCAAATGTTTAAAGAATTAACAAAAATTTTTCTCAATCTCTTTCAGAAACTTGAAATGAAAGAATAATTTTCAATTCATATTGTGAAGTTAGTGTTACCCTCATACAAAAAGTAGACACAGTACAAAAAAAGAAAACTACAGACAAATATCCCTCCTGAATACAGATGCAAAAATTCTTAAAATATTAGCAGTTAGAATTCAGCATTATAAAAAATAATTTATATTCTGATGAAGTGGAAGCCAGGAAATAGAACAAAATGACAAAAATGAGACAATAAAGAGGTCATGAAATAATTGAAAATGAAACAATGTAATCTACAAACAGATACACATGCAATCTCAGTTTGCATTATAAAACAAAACTCAATCTAGAGCTGTCTATAATAGATTCAAGAAAAACGGATTTAACAAGGTCGAAATACAAAAAGGATGGGCAAAATTATAACATTCAAATGTAAACAAAAGGAATTGGGATTCATAGTAATATTAAATAAACTAGAGTTCCAGGTTAAATAAATCAAAGGGCACATAACAAGAAGTTTTTGTGGAAGACAGCATGACCATAAACCTTTAGGCAGCTTGTAATAAAATATATAAGACAAAAACTGTTGGAAACATAATAAATTTAAAGAAATACAAAAAAACATGGTAAGACTTTAATCTATATCAGTCCTTGATTTTTCAAAGTAAATATAGAGGGTTGTGGTACAAGACTTATAGATTCAAGTGAAAGCTAAATTAGGTGAATCTTAAATAAATAAAACTTAAACGGATCCAAGTAAGGAATCTGTGTATGAAAGTCCAAAGATTGGAAAGTTTTGATTTTATTATTGCTGAGACCCCGCCCACCCCCATCTATTGCTCTTGCTCTCACCCTTTTTCCTTCTTTACCTCTAGGTTCTGCATTCTTGTATTTTGTCTTTGTGTCTCTATACATAGCTTCATGTTTACATCATCTGTATAACTGGGAATATAAATATACAGAGACCTTATTTTTCCTAACAGTTCTAGCAAATACGTGCGGCTGTGTTTTCCTCTTATGAATTGAGTGAGTTTCTGTGATTCAATATCTATGACTGAATACTGAATATCCTGATTGGCTAGCACCAGGACGGATGCTTAACTCTGGGGCTAGGGTAGGGTCAATCTCACTCAAACCACATGGATAGGAAAATTAAGATATTTGTTTCCAAGGAGGAAAAGAAAGCTGAGCAGGAACAAGCAACATATGTCTAATATAAGGATCTGAATCATATAACTAATAAGGTTTAACCTTATAGATACAGATACCTAAATGTCACCAAGCTCATCCTTCTCTGTGCAGATAAGGTCATATTAATAAGTATATCATGTTTTTGCTGTCTTGCAGCTCCCAACTTTATAGCAACCTATTCTCTTTCTTTATACCCTACTCCCACCCATGCAAGTTCTTCAAGCTTCTTACTCCTTCCAGTAGTCCTAGGAGTTTATAAAGACCACACATGTTCTGACAGGTCATTCTTAAACAATTGTGGCTGCCACCCTTTCCATAGAGAAGCCCTTCTGTGTTCTTCTGGTTCGGTGATGCTCTAGATTCTGTTTCTCATATATGATTGGCCTCCTGGTCAACACCAACCTGTCCTCAGTAACCTGTTTTTATCCTTCCCTCTGAGACTCAGAGATGATAAATGCCTCCTCCTGATTTTCATCTTGGGCCTCTGCTGGTATGTAGAGCATATATTCTTCTCTCTACCACCATTTTCCAAGCATATGTAGAGCCCCTTCTCTCTATTCCCTGAAGTACTGAAGAAAGCTAACAATATTTAATAGGATTTTTTATCTATTTTTAAATTACATTAAAATCTAATGACTTTGATATATACTTTATGGACTTGAATAGGCTCTTGGCCTAGACTTGTAGGGCATACTATGATGTGCTTCCTTCACTGGTCCTTAGCCTGTTGCCTCCTGCTCCAAGTTGCCTTAAGAAAGCTGATACTTCTTAGAGTGAAGGTCATATAGGGTGAACAAATTTTAGAGAGCCAGCCCAGAATATAGCAATATCAGGCCTAAAATATTGTAATATAGTGTATATTATATAATTGAACACTGTTATTATGTTAACATACAAATGTAAAAAACAGTATATTTGTTTGAAATTATGTATTATTCTGTTATTTAATGTTCTGTTACATAAATGCTATTATTTCAGCATTTAAACAAAACACTAATAGGATAAAGTAACAGTGACAATTAGTAGTAATAGTTAGACTAATTAAATAAATAATGTGTGGAAAATATAACTATTTTCATAATGTTCCTTTCTGTCCTCTTATATATATAAATAGCAATTTAACTTTTAGAAAATTCTACATTGGATATTTATATTTTATAGGCTATCTTCTTAGCATACATAAATTTAAAACATTTAAAAGGTGAATAAAAATGCAATCAGAGTAATTAATAGATATTATCTTTAATAAAAAATAAAAACAATAACACTTTTTTCCTGTCCTGTAATGTAAGAGGATGTCTTTACTCTGTCTCTTTTTCCAGTAACACTTCTCTGATCTGCGTATAGCCGTTAGTATATTTTTTTTTTCTTTTATGTAGTAACAAAACTGAATATAGTCAAATTTAAAATTCACTTTCACTTGAGCTTTTCTCTTATCAAAGCCACATTACATTCATACCTGCGGTAAGTCCATTAAGATAACATCAAACTAAATATCCTCTCAACAAAAGCAATGGGCAATAAAGCATTTAGTATTTTACTTACTAACAACAGCAGGCTTTTCCAATTCATAGGGATTACTTTTCAGCTTTTTAATAATGTCATCTGGAGACTTCTGGTTTCTGGTACAACATAACAGTTTGCATGTCGTGACCCCCACTTTTACAGTGAGGAAAGGGCTAAACAAACTGAAAATCAACTCTTCTTGGATCCGTCAAAGAATTGAGATCATAGGTCAAGCCACTGTTCAAAACTTTGATAGGAGAGTCAGGTAAATAAAGAGATCACAGTTCACCAGGAACAGAGCCCAAGAGCAGAAGTTCACCACCGGAGCCATCACTAACGCCAGACTTAGGAGTTAAAAGCTTCAAGGGTCCCATTCTGGGGAGGATCATCCCCACACTTTTGTGAGTTTCACATGCAAGAGCCCCACTAGGTTCTCAGGATGAAGATCAGAGAAGAATCCTCTCATGCTTCTGGAATAGGCAGAGTAGAAAACAGGCGTTTATAAAGTAAGTCCAGAGCATTCTGTTTTTCTTAACAAAAGTCTGCCCTCAAGGGCAACAATTTTGCCAGAGTACAAGGGTCTTGTCTTGGGTTTTATTAGCGTTCAATTGACCTAGGGAGAGGAAAATACTCAGATCCAGTTCCTTCTTGCTCTCCTGTCTCACTTAAGTAAGAGGAGAAAAAGAAAAGTGGAGGATCACTTGTAAAGGTCACAGCCCAGGGGCACAGGCTACCCTCAAATACTGAGACCTAATAATAAAACTACAGAACGCTTTCTCTAGTCCCCCACTTTGCCATCACATCTATGTAATACAGGAGATTATGGTGAAAGAACTGCAAGTCTTAGACCCTATTTAAGGCATCTCTAAGAAAACCCTAGGGCAATAGTGGGGGAGGGAGAAAAAAGGGAACTAGAGGAAATTTTAGCCTCTGAAATCTACAACTAGAGCAAACAGTAAAACATAACCTACAGAGAGCATCATAATTAATGACAAGAAACTAGATGCTTTCTCTCTAAGATCAGGGACGAAGCAAGAATGTCCCCTTTCACCTCTCTTAACGTCATACTGAAAGTCTTAACTGATGCAATGAAACAAGAAAAGGAAATTAAAATATACGGATTGGAAGGAAAAAATAAAACCATCATTATTAACAGATATCATGAGTGTCTATTTAGCATATTCCAAATAATCAACAGCAAGAAAAACCTCTTGGAACTAATAAGCAATTATAGTGAGATTGCGGAAAGTAAGATTATATACACAAGCCAATTCTTTTACTATATACCAGCAATGAACAATTGGAAATCAATATTAAAAACACAATACCACTTACATTAACATCCTATGAATTAAATATTTAGTTATAAACCTAACAAAATATGTATAAGACCTATATGAAGACTACTAAAAAACTCTGATAAAAGAAGTCAAATAAGATTTACATGAAAAAACAGACATTTCGTGTTCATGAATAAAGAGACTCAGTATTTTTAAGATATCAGTTTTCCCAACTTGATCAATATATTCAGCACAATCTCAGTTCAAATTCTAGTATGTTATCTTGTGAATATTAACAAAATTACTCAAAAATATAGTTTCCCTTTATTTACAGGGAATACATTCCAAGGTCCCAATGGACAGCTAAAACTGTGGGTAGTACTAAACTCTATGCACACTATGCTTTTTACCCAAACATGCATACTTTTTATGAAGTTTAATTTATTAATTAGGCATAGTACTCTTTCACTTTGGGGTCACTATTAAGTAAAATAAGGGTAACTGGAACACAAGCACTGCAATACTGGGACAGTCTATCTGATAACCGAAGATGGCTACTAAATGATGAATAGGCAAGTATGGTATAGAGTGTGGATACACTGGACAGAAGAATGAGTTACATCCTGAGGGGACAGTGTGAGGTTTCACCATACTATTCAGAATGATGTGCAATTTATAACTTATGAATTATTTATTTCTGGAATTTTCCATTTAATATTTTTGGACTGTGGTTGATTGTGGGTAACTAAAATCACAAAGTGAAACCATGGATAAGGAGGAGCTAAAGACTCAGAATAGCTAACACCATATTAAAGATGAAGGAAAAAACTGGAGAACTGATGCTACCTGACATCACAAACTATAAAGTGACAGTAATCAAGACAATGTTATATTGGTGAAAGGAGAGACAAACTAATCAATGAAATGTACTGGAGATACCAGAATTAAGCCTACAAAAACATAGACAAGTTATCTTGAGTTTGAGGATCAATTTTTAAATATACTACAATAACATAAGTCATGAAAAAAAACTAAGCGGAACTTTATTAAAATTTACAACTTCTGCTCTGTGAAAAGACAGTGTTAAGAGAATGAAAAAAGTTAGTTACAGACTAAGGGAAAATGTTTGCTAACCATACAGATGACAAAGGATTTGTATCTAAAATATATAAAGAACCCTTAAAATTCAACAATTATTAACCCAATTATAAAATACATTAAATACCTGAACCTCACCAAAAAATACATACAGATGGAAAATAAGAATATAAAACATCATATTTCATCAGGGAACTGCGAGTTAAAATAACAATGAGATAGTTCAACTACATAGCTATTAGAATTGCTAAAATCTGAAACACTGACAATCATGTCATCCACTTTCTATCTATAGCCTTGTTTTGATAAATGAACTGTTTGCCAATCAGGTCTTTTGGTATAAATCATAATATTGACTATTAATGTCTTAAATGTTCATCATTTTTAATCACTTAGAAGCACATTGGATTTCATCATCATTTAAATCTCTCTGGGAAAGCAGTTTTAATACAAAGAGAGAATATGAAATTTAAAATCAGAGTTGGATTCCAAATAAGTTACAATATGAGTAAAGATACTGAGAAATTGGAGAACATTTTTTTCTCAAACTTTGAAATATTATTTTACAATAGGCCAATATTTTAATATCAAGGAAATCAAAGAGAGTCATCTTGCAGACACATGAAAGTCTATCTCCTTTTATTTCAATAAAGTAGAAAATCATTAACTGCTTTTACACATTTTGAGGAAATAGAAAAGTAATAAAAATTTTTTCATTATAAATCTTCAATACCATAGAAAGCCAATAACATTTCTTTTTAACAATATTGTGTACAAGGTATGCAGGGCATTTATCAGGTAAGATCTTTCCATTTTATTTGATAAACTGTTTACAGACTGAATGAAGCTTGCAAAAGTTTACATTTGCCCTGTTGGTCAAATATGCAGATTTCTAAGCAAAGTTCAGATTGCATTTGGACAAGTTATCAACAATCTTTTTTTTTTCTTTACATTTAGTGATTTTTATTAAAATCTTCATAAAAATCAAGAAAACAATTTCAAACTGCATTATTCAAGTAGAAGTATGTATGAGCAAAAGATAGCAGGTTTTTAAAAAATATTTTTGCCAAGATTCAGGTTACCATTTGATATACTATAGAAAGTATGATTGTTGATATAATGTGACAGAATCAGCTATACACTGTAGGGGGTCAACATATCTGTTTTCAAATATCTCCTTTTGTTTACCCATAAAACATTTTAGTTGATACGTCTGTCAAGAAATGTAACTTTACTCAGTTTCATAGGGCAATATAGGAAATGAAACGATAGTGTGTGTTCATTTGCAAACAATGCCCACATTAATTCAGTGGCTGTTATTTTTTAATTGAGAATCATCTTTTTGGGAGATGAAAAAATCTTAATTAGCCTATCTAACTCTAAACTTGTGAGGTTTAGATTTCATATGTGCTTTCATATCTTCTTCTCCTTCCTGCTCATTCCCAAATTATTTCCAGTATTCCCGTTACATCACTTCCCTCCCAAGTCCAGTTATATGTATATTTTCTCCTTCGATTAAAATAATACGGATATTTAGCCCTCTTTTTGAAGAAATCTGAGTCATGCTAGCACTGGTATTGTAATTGTTCTCGTTTTCATTATCTAAACTGTCAGAAAACATAATATTTAAAATATTAAAAATTAAATCTGTACTTTTTTATTATACTTTAATTTTTAGGGCACATGTGCACAATGTGTAGGTTTGTTACATATGTATACGTGTGCCATGTTGGTGTGCTGCACCCATTAACTCGTCATTTAACATTAGGTATATCTTCTAATGCTATCCCTCCCCCATCCCCCCACCCCACAACAGTCACCGGAGTGTGATGTTGTGTCTCTGCCATGCTTTGGTATCAGGATGATGCTGGCCTCACGAAATGAGTTAGGGAGGATTCCCTCTTTTTCTATTGATTGGAATAGTTTCAGAAGGAATCATACCAGCTTCTCCTTGTACCTCTGGTAGAATTCAGCTGTGAATCCATCTGGTCCTGGACTTTCTTTGGTTGGTAACCTATTAATTATTGCCTCAATTTCAGAGCCTGTTATTGATATATTCAGAGATTCAACTTCTTCCTGGTTTAGTCTTGGGAGGGTGTATATGTCAAGGAATTAATCCATTTCTTCTAGATTTTCTAGTTTATTTGCGTAGACGTGTTTCTAGTATTCTCTGATGGTAGTTTGTATTTCTGTGGAATCGGTGGTGATATCGCCTTTATCATTTTTTATTGCATCTATTTGATTCTTCTCTCTTTTCTTCTTTATTAGTCTTGCTAGCAGTCTATCGATTTTGTTGATCTTTTCAAAAACCAGCTCCTGGATTCATTGATTTTTTGAAGGGTTTTTTGTGTCTTTATTTCCTTCAGTTCTGCTCTGATCTTAGTTATTCCTTGCCTTCTGCTAGCTTTTGAATGTGTTTGCTCTCGCTTCTCTGGTTCTTTTAATTGTGATGTTAGGATGTCAATTTTGGATCTTTCCTGCTTTCTCTTGTGGGCATTTAGTGCTATAAATTTCCCTCTACACACTGCTTTGAACGTGTCCCAGAGATTCTGGTATGTTGTGTCTTTGTTCTTGTTGGTTTCAAAGAACATCTTTATTTTTGCCTTCATTTCGTTATGTACCCAGTAGTCATTCAGGAGCAGGTTGTTCAGTTTCCATGTATTTGAGTGGTTTTGAGTGAGGTTCTTAATCCTGAGTTCTAGTTTGATTGCACTGTGGTCTGAGACAGTTTGTTATAATTTCTATTCTTTTACATTTGCTGAGGAGAGCTTTACTTCCAACTATGTGGTCAATTTTGGAATAGGTGTGGTGTGGTGCTAAAAAGAATGTATATTCTGTTGATTTGGGGTGGAGAGTTCTGTAGATGTATATTAGGTCTGCTTGGTGCAGAGCTGAGTTCAATTCCTGGATATCCTTGTTAACTTTCTGTCTTGTTGATCTGTCTAATGTTGACAGTGGGGTTTTAAAGTCTCCCATGATTATTTTGTGGGAGTCTAAGTCTCTTTCTAGGTCTCTAAGGACTTGCTTTATGAATCTGGGTGCTCCTGTATTGGGTGCATATATATTTAGGACAGTTGGCTCTTCTTGTTGAATTGATCCTTTTACCATTTTGTAATGGCCTTCTTTGTCTCTTTCATCTTTGTTGGTTTAAAGTCTGTTTTATCAGAGACTAGGATTGCAACCCCTGCCTTTTTTTGTTTTCCATTTGCTTGGTAGATCTTCCTCCATCCCTTTATTTTGAGCCTATGTGTGTCACTGCATGTGAGACAGGTTTACTGAATACAGCAAACTCATGGGTCTTGACTCTTTATCTAATTTGCCAGTCTGTGTCTTTTAATTGGAGAATTTAGCCCATTTACATTTAAGGTTAATATTGTTATGTGTGAATTTGATCCTGTCATTATGATGTTAGCTGGTTATTTTGCTCGTTAGTTGATGCAGTTTCTTCCTAGCCTCGATGGTCTTTACAATTTGGCATGTTTTTGCCGTGGCTGGTACCAGTTGTTCCTTTCCATGTTTAGTGTTTCCTTCAGGAGCTGTTTTAGGGCAGGCCTCGTGGTGACAAAAATCTCTCAGCATTTGCTTCTCTGTAAAGTATTTTATTTCTCCTTCACTTATGAAGCTTAGTTTGGCTGGATATGAAATCCTGGGTTAAAAATTCTTTTCTTTAAGAATGTTGAATATTGACCCCCACTCTCTTCTGGCTTGTAGAGTTCCTGCCAAGAGATTCGCTGTTAGTCTGATGGGCTTCCCTTTGTGGGTAACCCGACCTTTCTCTCTGGCTGCCCTTAACATTTTTTCCTTCATTTCAACTTTGGTGAATCTGACAATTATGTGTCTTGGAGTTGCTCTTCTTGAGGAGTATCTTCGTGGTGTTCTCTGTGTTTCCTGAATTTGAACGTTGGCCTGCCTTGCTAGATTGGGGACATTCTACTGGATAATATCCTGCAGAGTGTTTTCCAACTTGGTTCCATTCTCCCTGTCACTTTCAGGTACACCAATCAGATGTAGATTTGGTCTTTTCACATAGTCCCATATTTATTGGAGGTTTTGTTCATTTCTTTTTATTCTTTTTTCTCTAAACTTCTCTTCTCACTTCATTTCATTCATTTGATCTTCCATCACTGATACCATTTCTTCCAGTTGATTGAATTGGCTACTGAGGCTAGTGCATTCATCACATAGTTCTTGTGCCGTGGTTTTCAGCTCCATGAGATCCTTTAAGGACTTCTCTGCATTGGTTATTCTAGTTAGCCATTCGTCTAATTTTTTTTCAAGGTTTTTAACTTTTTTGCCATGGGTTCAAACTTCCTCCTTTAGCTCAGAGAAGTTTGATCATCTGAAGCCTTCTTCTCTCAACTCGTCAAAGTCATTCTCCATCCAGCTTTGTTCCATTGCTGGTGAGGAGCTGTGTTCCTTTGGAGGAGGAGAGGTGCTCTGATTTTTAGAATTTCCAGTTTTTCTGCTCTGTTTTTTCCCCATATTTGTGGTTTTATCTACCTTTGGTCTTTGATGATGGTAACGTACAGATGGGGTTTTGGTGTGGATGTCCTTTCTTTTTGTTAGTTTTCCTTGTAACAGTCAGGACCCTCAGCTGCAAGTCTGTTGGAGTTTGCTGGAGGTCCACTCCAGGCCTGGTTTGCCTGGGTATCAGCAGTGGAGGCTGCAGAACAGCAGATATTGGTGATCAGCAAATGTTGCTGCCTGATCATTCCTCTGGAAGTTTTGTCTCAGACAAGTACCTGGCCTGTCAGTCTGCCCCTACTGGGGAGTGCCTCCCAGTTAGACTACTCAGGGGTCAGGGACCCACTTGAGGAGGCAGTCTGTCCATTCTCAGATCTCCAGCTGCATGCTGGGAGAACCACTACTCTCTTCAAATCTGTCAGACAGGGACATTGAAGTCTGCAGAGGTTTCTGCTGCCGTTTGTTTGGCTATGCCCTGCCCCCAGAGGTAGAATCTACAGAGGCAGGCCGGCCTCCTTGAGCTGTGGTGGGCTCCACCGAGTTCGAGCTTCTCAGCCACTTTGTTTACCTACTCAAGCCTCAGCAATTGTGGGTGCCCCTCCTCTAGCCTTGCTTCCGCCTTGCAGTTTGATCTCAGCCTGCTGTGCTAGCAATGAGAGAGGCTCCATGGGCATAGGACCCTCTGAGGCAGGTGTTGGATATAATCTCCTGGTGTGCCATTTGCTAAGACCATTGGAAAAGTGCAGTATTAGGGTGGGAGTGACCCGATTTTCCAGGTGCCATCTGTCACCTCTTTCTTTGACTAGGAAAGGGAATTCCCTGACCCCTTGCACTTCCTGGGTGAGGCAATGCCTCGCCTTGCTTCGGCTCATGCTCGGTGCACTGCATCCACTGTCCTGCACCCACTGTCCGACACTCCCCAGTGCGATGAACCCGGTACCTCAGTTGGAAATGCAGAAATCACCCGTCTTCTGCGTCGCCTCATGCTGGGAGCTGTAGACTGGAGCTGTTCCTATTTGGACATCTTGGCTCCTCCCCCACATCTGTACTATCTTGATGCAAGGCGTGGAAGTTAGTCCATAGACAAAGTCAAAGATGGATTGTTAAAACTCATACTTACAGAACAATTAAATTACATTTTTATGTTATCTAATTGTTTAGGCCTTAAAGCAAAAAAAAAACCCCACAATATCTATATTTTTAATAGACTTTGCTGTGTTTTTACATAAATAAATTCTTCACTCGGGGGATGGGTAGCATCCAATAAACTATTTGCTAAAAGTTGTCTTAAAATATTCAAGTCTTACAAAACAAAAACAGCTCACATCTTTGGATGTCAGTCCTTTCAGTTTCTACCATTCTAGTAAATATTTGCAATTTTCAGTCAGGGCTGAGGCCCAGAATTCTCTGTTTATTCTGTAAACCAAAAGTGTACCTGGAAATTCTGTAGGTGGCAAACTATTAGATATAATATAGCTGGGATTAAACTGATCAGGCCTAATGCATTTAAAGTCAATAATGGTGCAACAAAATGGGAACACTAACACAGATTTAATAAAATATAATAACTGTGGTATAATTTCATGCCAATCAATCAGGTGACAGGAAAGAGAAGAGGGACATATCATGGTTAGGTTCAGATTAAATAATTAAGTTGCTGAGGATCTCAGACAACTCTCCCTGAGTTTGTATGAGCAGGAACAGCTTTATAATTTTCCCACTTGGAATAGTAATAAGAATTTCAAAGGCTCCTCCTGGTTAAATGTATTTTACGCAAATACATAATGCAAAAGCTGAAGTCAAATACAGGTACATCTTAGTGATATTCGAAGGCCAAAATATGTGGCATTTGAAGATCTATAAATATATACAGGGTACATGTTCACTTTATCTTCTCTTTTTTGCCTTCCTTCTTCTTGTATTCCTCTCTCCATCCCTTCCTTTTTTCCTCTCTTCTTATTCCTTTCTTTTAGTGCCCTAATGGGAAATTTCTTGCCTATGTGGCTGCAGAGAGTGAAAGCTCTGATTTCGTTGACTCATCTATGGACACCCAACCCAATCTGTAAAAGTCAAGGGGAGGTTCCTTTATGTATCTACACTTGACAGTCCTATTGGCTGGGTGCCCAAGCTTCAACTGCCACCACATATGAATGTTTAGAGGTTCTTCAGCCCGATTTGCAAACAAGTAATCATTTCCAGAATCCACAGGGTGGAAGCATACAAACTCCTTAGAATAAGGAAATGAGGATATCAGGCTACCTTGTGAGGTCACTGAGAATTGTGACTTTATGGTGTATATATCTGCAACTGGCAGCCCTTAGTGCTGGAACAATAGTCCCTCAATAAAGGTTTGTGGAATCAAAATGAATAACATACAAGAAACAGAGCCATATATACTTGGTACATAGCATAATTCAGTAAAGTTGCTTTGATTACAAAGGAGGCAAAAGCAAAGGGTTTTGCTACAATCTGTATAAACTCGTCAGTTATTTCTATGTGTGTTTATCACAAGAGACTAAAGGATGCTTTCTGATATGGTTTGGCTGTGTCACCACCCAAATCTCATTTTGAATTGTACTTCCATAATTCCCACGTGTTGTGGGAGGGACACAGAGCGAGACAATTGAATCATGGGGGCAGTTTCTCCCATACAGTTCTCCTGGCAGTGAATAAGTCTCACAAGATCTGATAGTTTGATAAGTGGAAACCCATTTCGCTTGTCCCTCTTCTCTTTTTGCCTGCTGCCATCCATGTAAGACAGGACTTTCTCTTCCTTGCCTTCTGCCACGATTGTGAAACTTCCCCAACCACGTGGAAATGTAAGTCCAATTAAACTTCTTTCTTTTGTAAATTGCCCAGTCTCAGGTATGTCTTTATCTGTAGCATGAAAACGGACTAATACACTTCCTTTGGAAAGTCACAGCCAAAATATGGTTCAGTCATCATGGACATTCAGAAGAGCCAGAATGTTTTAAATTTTAAATTATATACTTCAAAAAGAATCTACAGACCACCTAAAAATATTCTGGACATAGACACTACTAAAGAGCATGTAAATCCACTCAGTATTAAAATAGCTGATTGGTAACAGGAATTATTTCCCATTATTTGAATATGGATTGTATTTACCACAAAAGGAAAGTACTCTCTGTGGTAAATGTATTACTACCATTTCATATGTGAAGAAATTGAGCTTCAGGATAGTGAACTTACCTAACCTCTCAAAGTTTTAGGGAGAAGTAGAAGTCAAAGCTGTTTTTCTTCCAGGCATGTGCTGTTAGCATTGTTGTGTTTTATTCGTCTTACAAAAAGGCATTGTTGTGCCATTTTTTTTCTTTTGGTTTAGGATTTGACTTTGTTCATCCAGATTGTAATAGCTGCTTTTGTTTTGTTTTCTTTTGTTTTGCTTTTATCTCTTTATTTTCAGCCTCTTTGAATCATTATATTTTAGGAATGTGTTTTGTATACACATAGAGGTAGCTTTTGCTTTATGAACCAGCTTGAAAATGTGTTTCCATTAAATGATGAATTAGATATATAAACATTTTCGGTGACTGATATGTTTGATCTAATCTACATATTACATCATATTTACTGGGTTTCTTTTGGTATTTGGTGTGTCTTCCTTGCTTTAAAAAACCCCTTTTGGTATTTATAAAGATTTGGGGTTTGTTTGCTGTAGAGATTATCTTTACATCTATAACTTTTATAGTGCTCTTAATCTTCTCTTCTCATAGTTCTTGCTGACCTATTACTATCTGGTTGGCTAGTCTTAACTAGTCTCTTTACAAAACAGTCTATGACTGATTCTACTTTTTATCTCTCTCATATACTCCTAATTTTTAGTTGCATCTTTTTTATTTTATAAGAACATATAATGCATTGTATTAGTTCATTTTCATGCTGCTGATAAAGACATACCTAAGACTGGGCAATTTACAAAAGGAAGAGGTTTAATTGGACTTACAGTTCCAAGTGGCTCCGGAAGCCTCACAATCATGGCAGTTAAGGAAGAGCAAGTCACTTCCTACATGGATGGCAGCAGGCAGAGAAAGAATTTGTGCAGGGATGTCCTCTTTTTAAAACCATCAGATCTTGTGAGACTTATTCACTATCACAATAACAGAACAAGAAAGACTTGGCCCTGTGATTCAATTATCTCCCACTGGGCCCCTCCCACAACACATGGGACTTTAAGGTGAGATTTGGATAGGAACACAACCAAACCATATCATGCATACATATTATTCTTGAACCTTTTGTTTTGGACTCAGTTCTATAATTAAATATATGAAACAAGTATCATCAGTCTGTTTGCCAAAGTTTTCCCAGCCATCTCTTGGTTGGATAAAGCTCAACCTGTAATAGCTTGCTCAGAAAAGATACAAGTGTATAGTATTGTCTAAGTTCCAGAAGGTTTAAAATTGTTTTCCAATAGCTTTGGTACTTAATAGAAAATCTTTTGTTCATATGTTTTTATTATTATTTTTAGAAAATGTTGCATCATTGTTGATTTATATAGATGTTGTTTTTGAAGAGTTTGATGTAGTGTAATTGTCTTATCGTTATAAGGTATTTATTTTATCTTTTTGCTTGGAGCCACTGAAGACATTTTCTTTACTTTGAATTCTAATAATTTTACTATAATACATCAAAGACTTGATTATTGCCAGTAAGTTATTCCAGTCACTTTGTGGACCCTTTCAGTTCTATTATCATCTAGAAATGTTTCTTTGGTCTCTTTTACATATTGGTTCTGTTCCAGTATTTTCATTTTTCTTTTTCACAATATATCATGGTACATCTTTTCCTTTGTTTTCAATTTCACCTACTTTCTCTTTGACTCCTTTTACTCTTTATTTCACTCATTTTCATTATCTTGTCTGTGTGAAATATTTCTTATTTAATTTTCATATATATATATTCTCCCTTAGGTACTTCATAATTTTCATTTTAGATATGATTTTATATTTTCTGCTTCTATATCTTTTTAAATTAAATCATCATATTTTATTGGTTTCTGTTTTTGTCCATTTCTGTGCTTGAGTTTTAAATAATAGATTCATTTTATTTTTACATATCCCACAGCTGTGTGTTAGGATATTTAAAGTTTAGAGAGTGATTATAGTAGTCTAAATCATGGTAATAATGGTCCTCAAAGTTATTCATGTCGTAATCCCTGGAACTTGAGAATGCTACCTTATCTGGCTGTGTGGATGTGATTAAGGATCTTTACATGGGAAGATTGTCCTGGATTATCTGGGTGGATTCTAATTGTAATCACAACTAATCATATAAAGTAGAATCAGAGAAGATTAGACTGAACAAGAGGAGGTAAGTGAAGTAACACTGAAAGCAAGAGTAGAGAATGATGAGAGGGGAGGGTCACAAGCCAAGGAATGCAAGCCTCCAGAAGCTAGAAAAGGTGGGGTATGAATTCTCCCCTAGATCTTCAGAAAGAACCAACACTCCTGGTACCAACCCTTGAAATTAACTCAGTGAAATTGATTTCTGGAGCTGTAAGGTGATGTATTTATGTAGCTTTGAGCCACCAACTTTGGGGTAATTTATTACAGAAACTATAGAAACTAATACAATATTATAGGTTTCTTATATTTTGTGATTGATTTTGAGAGAAAATCTTTCATTACCTAAGATATTTTGTTTTGGATTTTGTTTTTTCTTAGAGTTGTTTTGTATAAATGCAATCTGTTTCCTTCTATTACTATTCATTTTGTAAACAGAGCTTAGTATGTAAATTTAAATGTAAACTTTAAATTATTTAACTATTAATTGTGACCCACCATTTTTATTTTCTTTTTTAAAAATTTCAATTATATGCATGTTTGACCTTCTCTAGTAAGAATATAATTTAGTTTTCCTTGTACTGGTTTCATATACTGTAGTCACCATTCTGTATTCCTGCCATATTATCATTTAGAAATGATTTATTCCTTTTTTCTCCTCTTTTTTCTCCTTTTTCTCTCACATTCCTCCTTTTCCTTAACCTGCTTTTCCTTAACCTCCTTCTCTTTCTTTGTTTGTCTCCACAAGTTTCTTTCCTCTGTGTAATATTTTGATAGTGTTTACATGGTATAAAATCTCACATGGCAAGGACAAAAGTTGACTGGACTGGATGAATGCAGATTGATTTATGGAGATGCTAGTAGGGGATTTCTCCTTTAAATTTGCCAAATGCTTTTACTCTGGCACTTGAGTTTACTCTCTATTCTAAAATGTCTGCATTCTTCTTTCTGCTAAAACTATGCCATGTGGTATAATAATAAAGTCTAAAAGACCTGAGTTTGAATTTGTTCTCCCATGCTTACTACCTAAGGGACCTTGTTCAACCGATTCAACTTTTTTTTAACATTTATGTGTGTTTTTTAATTTCTAGAGAAGGGATAATAGTATCCATGTTTGAAATTTGTTGTAAGGATTTAATGTGATAATGTTTATAAAGCACTGAACTGTGAAATGTCTACTTCACCGGAGGATTTTGTGATGATTAAGTGAGATAATATATGTAAATTTCTTAGCAAAGTGCCAGGCACAGAGTGCTTGACACATTGATGTCTCCTTTCATATGACTTACAAAAGTCAGCCTTGCACAAAAAAGTTGTCATACAGGCACAACCTGCGCTCAGTTCAATATTAAAACTTGACATTACTGAACATAGTTGGTGCCATCTGATACAAATGAATATCATTCACTATAAACTAAACAAGGAACTGGTTGACAGTAAGGAATTCTCCACATGAAATGATATTTCAGACTAAAACACGATGACACACTTTCATACTGAATAGATAACATTTATATATTTGCCATCATACCCATTTCATCTTATTAGCTATCCTTGTGACTCTTTACTGTATGAATCTAAAGATGCATTTACAAAATTACATTTTAAAAGGAAAGCTTCAGCCCTAGCATACTACCATGTAGAGTATAAAAAACAAAGATACCGACATATGGACACTTATTGCATAGTGGCAATGTGTTTGGCATTCAGAGATGAAAATTAAGACCTCTTACTTATTTTTTTATCTAAAGATGAAATAAAGAAGGAAGGAATAAAGAAGGAAGACATCTTCCTTCTTTGACATGTTTGTATAAGTTCCCTGACTGTGGCTGCCTTTCCTTTGACTGCCTGCATTGCTTGCTGGCAGTGGAGGTTAGCATTTTCCTAAGCCAATTGCAACAGTAAGATATCAGAGGCCTGGGCATGACTAATTTGCCTCTTAATTGCCTGGGTTAACCGATTGATAAATTCAACAAATGGCTCCTAAGGCCCTTGTCAAACATTTATAAAAGATCCCTGTTGAACTCCCCTTTTGGGAATTCGGTCCCAAGCCCTGAGAGCGCACAGAGACACTTGTGTATAGACTCAGGGATCAAAATTTAGTTGTTTTTGTACATCGGCATGGGGACCCTTCCCCTGGGACACAGCAGCTGTTATGTCTTGCCTGGCCATTTGATTGTGGTTGGCTTGTGTTCTCACAATTCATTATATTCTGCCCTCCAGTGGAGGTATCGGCTGGGCTCCAAAGTTGTTTTAGCTAGCACTGACCAGTCCCATGGGGTCATACGGAAGTTGTCTGCCATGGCTTCAATCATTCCTTTCAGAAATGGTCCAGCAGCTCCGTTTTCTCTAATGTTTCTTCTTATCTCTTTATAAGTGTTAAAAGAAATGGGTTCATAAACCTGATTGCCTTGTCGATTTTGCATTACCGGGCAGGCCCAGTGCTCCCCTTCTAATGCCGCTTGCCCAAGACACTGTCCCATAGCTATAGCGTATCCCTTGTCTTTCTTCCAATTTATTGGAGGAGGGGGCTCAGGCAAAACCTCCATTTCCACTTTGGTATTTTTGCCCAGAAACGGCGGGCCTGAGGGAGAAGGAGGTGGTAAGGTAGGTGAGGGTTCCTCCTCCCTTCCCTTTTAGGCTCTTCTGTGTATAGCAGGACCAAAGCAGCCCATAATGTTAAAGATGTTACTGTAACCCATTGCCCTTGTGCATGATGTTGTTTAAGATTTCTCCCCACTTGTTCCCAGAGGTCTACCTCTAGCGTGCCTTCTGGGAACTATGAGTTGTGGGAAACAAGAGTTTGCACTAAATCCCTTCATTGAACCTGTGAAACTGAGGCCCTACTAGCTTTAAGCAGCTGTTTCAATATTTTTATATGCTGTTGCTCTTGAGCTGATAACTGTTGTCCCATGATGAAACCCTAGCCTGAACAATTTCCTCAAACTTGGAAATCCCGAATGGGCACCAGTGACTTACTGACTGCACAGTCTCTTCATCTTCATTTTCGAGGGTTTTGTACAGATCTGTTGCAGTGTTCCTCACGGGGAGCACCACCTGCTGGGCCTGACTCACAGACTGCAGCCGAACAATGGATGAAAAATGTATGCAGACACAGGTTTTCCGCCTGGCTGAGTGACTAGGGGCCTGGGCCACTCACAGACATCGAGGAAGATGCCGTAAAGAGTCACAGTGGCTGCATCCCCAACAAGCCAGTGCTGCGGACATTTATTTAGTACAGACTTAATGACAAAGGCTTTAAGTCAACACACTTGTGGGGCAATTAACATGGTTGCCCCCTCCTCCCAGAGAGCCTGAGAGAGCAGTCCTGCACACGGATGATTAAAGGCCAGGTTCCAAGGCCTAAGTAACTTATCTAGATTAATTTCTTTATAGCCCCTTTTTATCTAACCTTTGCTTTCAGGCTCTGCATAAGAGAATCTGGCTGCCTTCAGCCAAATCCTCTTTTGAAGCTTTTGTAAAACCTCCCGGCCTTCCAAAAAGGTTTGCAACTTTTTTTCTGTAATGTCTCCCACCACCCTGACACATCTCCTACACTTCTTTCTTGCGAAGAAGCTCATCAGGCACAGAGAACCTTTTTACATTTTTATTTCAAAATCCACAATGACCTTGGGATAAAGACATTGTTATTTCCTTTTTACATGGAATAGAGGCTAAGAAAGGTTAAGTAGCTTGCACAAATGCACCTTGTAGGAGTAAGAAAGAACCCATGACTTCTGGGATTTAGTCCAATTTATTTTCCATTACTCCATAGAATTCACTTTTGGAATTTATCCTTGACTCTTTGGGAGATTTGAAGGCCTTTACAATCTTCTTAGCATATGGAACTTCATAGCATATGGAACTCCGTAGCATATGGAAATTGTATTGAAAGTTCATGCTGTATGAAGTTATGCACAGCCACAAAGAAAAACAGAAATAATACAAGACAGTAGATTTGGGAGGAGTGAAGTAAAACTGTTATGTAATAGCAAAATAAAATTAATGAAATTAAGTTGACATCAGCATGGAAGTTCTTCAGTTCGTTACCCACATGTCCCTTCAATTTCCTTCTGCAAACACAGTCTCATACCTCTTTCTTCTAATATTGCCCTGGATATTTCTTTAAACTGCAATGGTGTGATGGTTTCTAGCTTCCCATTTAAGATTCCCCTTTCTAGTCTGCAAATATGGCTACATTTTTCAACCTACATTTTCCTTTTCTACAGAATCCCAGAAATAATATTTAAAGTATGATAATCTATTGGATTAGGTCATAGTTGAAGTATTACGTAAGTAAGTTTATACAACTAGTACACAGATGAAAATAAAACAGAAAAAAAATACCCTTTTAAATTAATTCTGCAAAAGCATTGTATGATATTTTAAGGCAAAAATCATTTAGCTGCTTAAGTATACTCCTTAGAGATGTAGCCATCTGTATACATTTTAGTTTATCCTGGAGATTAATTTCATTATAAAAAAAGAAACAACTTTAAATGTAATTAAAACTTTTTGTTTTTAAAGTAAGTGGGAATCTATTAAATAGCTACTATTAATAAAAAAATTAATTTTAAAAAATTGCCAATTTTGAGGTCAGTGTAAACTTTTCTTTGATTCAAACTTTAAATACTTCAAAAACAATGTTTTTAAAAATACTATCTTGGATTTGCACAATAATATTTATTACCAAATAGCTTCCTCTTTTCCCCAGTAGAAGCTCATAACAAATCATAACACATCTGCATATAATTGTATCTTCTAATTTTATCTTTCAACAACCATACAATGTAGAGATCACAGTCTACTTCTCAGTAAACTGGGACTTGGAGAAGTTTTGTAGGTTGTTCTATGTCTCATGTTAGAACAGAGAAGGAAGAAAACAGCTGAAATTTTGCTATTGGGCTACCTTCCACTTTGGTGGTTTCTGAGCCTTTGGAAGTCCCAGCACGTGTTTACCAAATGGTGTACATTTAGAGACAGCATGTCCTTTCAAGCTGGTAGCAGGGTGAAGCAATATTTTCCACACAACTACTCATTTATGCTCCACTGAGTGCTTACGTACACTTTTATGAAAACAGTTATTCTATCAGAATGGAGTCAGGGCTGACGTGAGCATGGCCAGGCTGGAGGATTGGGGGTGGCCTTTCTGGCATTAATGGAGAACTTCCAAATCTTATGCAATTGGTGTGTAATTTTCACTCAAATAGATACTTGATGGCGGAAATAAAATACCATGGCCCTCATGTTCCACTAAAGGCAATAAGACAGTCAATGGGATGTGGAGCTAAATTTGAGAATTTAAAAGATTCCAATATTTGTAGATTTCTAACTGTCTTGCGGTACGTGGAAGTTAAGATCAATTTGCATAGTAAGCTATATACCACTAAATTAATATTAAAGATATTAATGTGCAAATGCAGTGAGCTGTAGACCGTGAATTCCCACTCTCTAAATGTAATCTTGTTGTATTTAGTACATTTTTAATTTTTGAAAAGAGTCAAACTAGCAATATTCCACATCATTTTCTATTTTTGAGAATCTCCAGTGATGCCGTAGCAATGCCATGACACCGACAATTAAAATAAGCAAATAGAAAATAACTTAATCCACATTATGCCAAAACTCTTATATTATTTCGTGTTGGAAAATAGCGCTTATTGCATCCAGAGGTACTTTGAATTTCAATCCAGAAGGGAGGACAGGGACTTTTAGCAGTATTTCTATGAAAAACTAGAGTTGAAACAGATCATCTTTGCTTTCACACCTGCAGCAGCCTTGGCCCCTTCGCTGAGGAATCATAAAGACTTCCTGTTTCACTTATCTTACATCGCTTAGTAATCTGAACCAAATACTGTTCGTTTTTTTTTAATCCTTTTATGAGTCAAGAAACGACACATGGCCTGAAGATAGACTGTCTCTTCATCTTTTTCAGGGCTTCAGCTGTGAAGCTCAAATAGTTGGGAGCTGCCTGTGACTGTATCACTGGAACCATCTATCTATCTGGGGCCTGGGTTCTGGCTGTTGTCTAGTTTCCTTCATTATTTTCTACTTTGCCTCTCCATGTGGCTAAATTGAGCTTCCTCACACTATGAATATTTCAAGAGAGAATTTCCTGGTAGGAAGACATGATGTGTAAGTGCTTGTGTCCTATTGGTTAAAATAAGTCACATGGTCAAGTCCAGAGTCAGTATGGGAAGGGATTGGACAAGAGGTGAGTATGGGAAGCATGGATCATTGAGGGCCACCAATGGTCTATCTCGACTTTATATCCATGCCTGCCACCAACCAAAACAAACACATGAAAACTGTAGCTTTGAGTTAGAACAGTGTCTTTCAATCTATAAAAGACGTGATATAATAGGCTTCACTTGGAAGTCCTAACATAAATGCTGGCATTGTAGAGCTGCTGCTGTGGATGAAGAGAAGCAATGGTTGGGAGTATGCCCCATCTTCTCTCTGATATACCTTGGTAATTATACTTCTTACCTTGATGTAACTGGATGAAGGTTCTCATGCTAGGGAAAGAACAGGGTTAAATATTCCTTATTCTGGGCAATGCCAATGACTTCAACGCACCCTCATATATTCACCATTTACTCCTGACTTATGGTAACTATCTTCCTTTTGGAGGACTCCACATTTATCTCTGTACCAGAACTTTTACACTTTGTGTTTTGACTCATAATATAGAAAGTATCTAGAATATTCTGATAGTATTTTGTATTTCAATTACAAAAATCCTTTGTGTTTTTGTCATTAGGCATTATCCCACAATCCTCAGAAAAGATTTTTACTCTATTACAACCCCAACAAAATCTGTTACCCTGTCCTTGACTTCAGAAAACACTCCCTCCCTCTGCCCTGTTGGGTCTGGCAGACCTTTTGACCAAACAGGTGTTTAGACAATGTGCATTCAATTATAAATCATACTAGGGGACTTAATATAAAATCCTTAACAGTTGCTTTGGGGTTACTTTTGAGTCTGGCAGTTTTCATAGTAGTAGTCTTCAGCCATTCATATAAATAGCAATACTCTTAGAATTGAATGAGAAACCTTTCTAGTTCCAGTGCCTACGACCAACAGCTTTCAGATAATCTAGTTCTGTCATTAATCAGACTATCATCTCTACTATCCCCTTTTGATAGCAAAGATTCTGTAATGCTCCTTTACTAACCTGAAATTTTAAAATCATAGATTTATTGAACTATATCTATATGCATTAAAGATTAATATAATTCCAAATGATTATGTAAAATTATAGTAAAAGCAATGTAATTTATAATAAAATAATGAATTTTTCAAGATACAAATCCTGTGGCACTACTGCATTAGTGTAAGTAGCTAGATCTTTCCACCAAGTTGTAGCATCCTTGAAATGTGACAGCTATGAGTACACATAGGAGTGTGTACTGAAGCCCAAATATCAAGCAATGCTGTTGGGGTGTGTTTTTCTGAAATAGCTAACAACTCTATAGCTAACAACTCTACATAATATTTTTTACACACAAAAAAGCAAGAAATTCACTCTATAAACACAGTAGTGGCATTTCTAGAGTATTTAGCATACATTAAAACTGTATAAAAATACAGTTTTATTATGGAAAGTAGCCACAGATAAATACAAATAGGCTTTTCACCTACTTAATGACTTAGTGATGTATTCTTCAAAAGGTGTGCACAATGTAAAACATTTCCTTATAGTGTTAGATAGTCTCAGGTATTGTAGAATGTCCATCATATCAGTCTCCTACCCAGTAAATGCCTATTAGTAGCCACCAATCAACATATCAATGAAAAATGTTACCAATTCCTGTCTAGAGGGCAGTAACACTCCCACTGAAACCATCTATATAGTTGAAAAGTTTTTAAAATCCAAGTGCTGTTTCTAAGGGAGGCTAGGTCCAACACAGGGAGAAAGGATTCATTATTTGGACTGACTGAGCCAGTTCTTCTGTAACCAAATCCACATATCATTTGAAATCATTTAAATATTTTCTGAGCATCTTACTTCAGTGTTTAATCACACTCTGACAAGAATTTCTTACTTATGTCTAGCCTAAAGCTGTCTTGCTTTAGCTAAAGCAAAATTCTTCCTGTAGAACTAAAGATTTCAATGGCATTTTAAAATTTGCATACCCATATTAAGAGACAGGTTTATCTCTTAGCTTTTATTTCACCAAAAAAGGAATGTGGCTGCATAATAGCAGTCCATCTTTAGAGTTGGGCCTTCTTTATTAGTGTTGCCAGTGAGCAAAACAATAGCCATGTTAATTTAATTATTTACAAAATCTGTTTATTATTTTAGTGTTACATCATCCTTTTAATAGGTCCGTTTTCTTTTTAAAATCATTATTATACTTTAGGTTCTAGGATACATGAGTAGAATGTGCATGTTTGTTACATAGGTATACAAGTGCCATGGTGGTTTGCTGTACCCATCAACCCGCCATCTACATTAGGTATTTCTCCTAATGCTCTCCCTCCCCTTACCCCCACCCACCGACAGGCCCCAGTGTGTGATGTTCCCCTCCCTGTGTCTGTAGCAGGACAAGCTGCAGACAAAACCCTCAGACACAGAGTTAAAGAAGGAAGCGACGGTTTATTCGGCCGGGAGTGTCGGCAAGACTCACGGCTCAAGAGCCGAGCTCCCCGAGTGAGCAATTCCTGTCCCTTTTAAGGGCTCACAATTCTAAGGGGGTGCGCATGAGAGGGTTGTGATTGATTGAGCAAGCAGGGAGTACGTGACTGGGGGCTGCATGCACCGGTAATTAGATCGGAACAAAACAGGACAGGGATTTTCACAGTGCTTTTCTATACAATGTCCGTAACCTATAGATAATATAACCAATTAGGTCAGGGGTCGATCTTTAACTACTAGGCCCAGGGCACCGTGCCAGGCTGTCTGCCTGAGGATTTCATTTCTGCCTTTTAGTTTTTACTTCTTCTTTCTTTGGAGGCAGAAATTGGGCATAAGACGATATGAGGGGTGGTCTCCTCCCTTATGTCCATATGTTCTCATTGTTCAGCTCCCACTTATGAGAGAGAATATGTGGTGTTTGGTTTTCCATTCCTGTGTTAGTTTGCTGAGAAAGATGGTTTCCAGCTTCATCCATGTCCCTGCAAAGGACATAAACTCATCGTTTTTTGTGGCTGCATAGTATTCCATGATGTATATGTGCCATATTTTCTTTATTCATTCTATCATTGATGGGCATTTGGGTTGGTTCCAAGTCTTTACTATTGTGAACACTGCTGCAGTAAACATACGTGTGCATGTGTCTTTGTCATAGAATGATTTATAATCCTTTGGGTATATACCCAGTAATGGGATTGCTGGGTTAAATGGTATTTTCAGTTCTAGATCCTTGAGGAATTGCCACACTGTCTTCCACAATGGTTGAACTAATTAACACTCTCTCCAACAGTGTAAAAGTGTTCCTATTTCTCCACATCCTCTCCAGCATCTGTTGTTTCCTTACTTTTTAATGATGGCCATTCTAACTGGTGTGAGATGGTATCTCAGTGTGGTTTTGATTTGCTTTTCTCTAATGGCCAGTGATAATAAGATTTTTTCATATGTTTTTTGGCCGCATAAATGTCTTCTTTCTTTCGCCCACTTTTTGATGGGGATGTTTGTTTGTTTTTCTTGTAAATTTGTTTAAGTTCCTTATAGATTCTGGATTTAGCCCTTTGTTAGATGCATAGATTGCAAAAATGTTCTCCCATTCTGTAGGTTGCCTGTTCACTCTGAGGATAGTTTCTTATGCTGTGCAGAAGCTCTTTAGTTTAGTTAGATCCCATTTGTCAATTTTGGCTTTTGTTGCCATTGATTTTGGTGTTTTAGTTATGAAGCCTTGCCCATGCCTATGTCCTGAATGGTGAAGCCATCAAGTCCTAGGATTTTCTTTGTTGAGAGGTTCTGATTATTGATTCAATCTTCTTATGCATTGATCTATTTAGATTCACTATTTCTTTATGATTAAGTCTTGGTAGTTTGTATGTCTGTAGGAATTTGTCTATTTCTTTTGGTTTTTCCAATTTGTTAGTATATAATTGATCATAGTAGTCTATTATTCTTTGTATTTCTGTGGTATCAGTTGTCATGTTTCCTCTTTCATTTCTTTTATTTAAGTCCTCTCTTTTTTTCTTAGTCTAGTTAATTTTTTCTTAATTTCTTTCACCATTTTGGTAAACCAACTTTTTGTTTTACTTCTATTTTCTACTATTTTTCTAGTCTCTATTTCATTTATTTCTACTCTAATCTTTATTATTTATTTTCTTTGACTTTGGGCTTAATTCTTTTATTTATTTATTTATATTTTTTGTCTTTGAGACAAAAGTTAGGTAGTTTATTTGAGGTATTTTTTCTTAATGTTGGCATTTATCACTATAAACTTCCCTCTTAGACCTGCTTTTCCTGCATCCCATAGGTTTTGGTATGCTGTATTTTCATTTTCATTTGTCTCAAGGTATTTTTTGACTTCCCTTTTGATTTTCTTTTGACCTGTTGGTCTTTATGAAGTGTAAGGTCTAATTTCCACATATTTGTAAGTTTTCCAGTTCTCCTCATGTTATTGATTTCTAGTTTCATATCACTGTGTTCAAAAGAATACTTGATATGATTTCAATGTTGTTAATTAGTTAACACTTTCTTTGTGGCATAACATATGATCTATACTGGAGAGTATTCCATATGTTGCTTGAATAGAATGTGCATTCTGCTACTGTTGGATGATAGGGTTGTATATATGTCTTTTAAGTCCCTTTGGTCTATAGTGTAATTCGAGTCCACCAATTCTTCATTAATTTTTCTGTCTGTATAATCTGTCCATTGTTGAAAGTGGGATATTGAAGTTTCTCATTATTATACTGCTATTTCTGTTGTCATTGCTGTTAATATTTTATTTATATATTTAGGTGTTCTGATGTTGGGTGTATATATTTACAACTGTTGTATCCTCTTGATGAATTGACCTCTTTATCATGATATAATGACCTTCTTTGTCACTGTTGACAGTTTTTGAATTAAATTCAATTTTATCTTATATAAATATAACTGCTTCTGCTCTCTTTTGTTTACCATTTGCATGGAATAAATTTTTAATCCTTCCCTTTGTCTATGTATGTCCTTAAAGCTAAAATGAGTCTCTTGAAAGGCAACTTATAGTTGGATTTTGTTTTTAATTCATGCAGCCACTTTGTGTCTTTTGATTGAAGAATTTAATACATTTACATGTAAAGTAATTATATAGGTAAGGACTTAATACTGCCATTTGTTAGTTGTTTTCTGTTTTGTACTTCATTCCTGTCTTACTGTCTTTCTTTGTGATTTGGTGATATTTTTGTAGTGGTATGCTTTTTTTTTTCTCTTTTCTTTTGTGTATCTGCTATAGGTTGTGTGTGTGTGTGTGTGTGTGTGTGTGTGTGTATGTTTACCATGAATTCAGACCTTTTTTTATTCACACACATGCATCCATATATCATTCACTCTAGGTTGTCAAGTGTATCACAGATTTTATTGAAAGTTTTAGAAGTAGAAGAGCTTGATATTGGAAAAATGCAAATAATTTAAAATTGAGTATTTAAAATCTGTTTTTGAATATCCTTCAAATATTCTGCAGAACCGCTCTACCCTTCACTCTTATGTCACTCACTCTGCCTTTTCAGAAGTCAAATGAGACAAACCAACAAAAAGTCCTCAAAAAAATGAAAAGCCTCATTTTTATATATTGAAAAGTTCAGCCTACTCTAGAACTTACCCCTAAAACTTTTTTCTAAACTTTTTAATACATATCCAGTTATTCAGTTTGGATCTTATTTTGTAACACCCTTCCCCACACATATACTACTACCACCAGCAAAGACCCTAAGAGCTATATTTTTTATTTCATCTTTGACACATATTAGGCTATCTGCTTACCTTCTCAACATCAATTTTGGTCTAAATATTATTTTATTGTATTGTCATTATTATTCTTCATCGGTTTATAAAATGGAGAGCTTTGAAAATTGAATTAATGTTCCTTTACTTGCAAAGGACAGAAATTTCACTGAAACTACTTTAAACACAAAAGAAATTGATTTATATTATTTTTATAAGGTGCCCTTCATGTACTTTGACCCCAAAAGCCCTCTGTCACGTTTTCTTGTCTCAGAAAAATTTCTAAAAATTACTATTGCCCTTCTTGGCCTTAATTTTCTTCTGCACAAAAAGAAATTTTGGATCTCCAGAATTCTTCTAATTTGTCTGTTATACTGTGTCTGATACTTCCCTTCCTCTTTGTGAAGTGGCAAATTCTTCACTTGCTAAATTACTTTATGGTATAGGAAATATCTTGAAGAATCAAAACTAACTCTAAACTTTACATAAATACAGACCACAAAGATGTTCAAGTATTCCGTCTGGCCTTGAGCAGAGTTTGTGCAAGCCCTGAAGGCAAGCTGTGTTCTTAGAAAGGCTTTACATCTTTTTGTTTTGTTTTGTTTTGACTCAGAGTCTCACTCTGTCCCCCAGGCTGGAGTGCAGTGGTGCAATCTCGGCTCACTGCAAGCTCCGCCTCCTGGGTTCATGCCATTCTCCTACCTCAGCCTCCTGAGTAGCTGGGACTACAGGCGTCCGCTACCACGCCTGGCTAATTTTTTGTATTTTTAGTAGAGACGCGGTTTCACCATGTTAGCCGGGATGGTCTCGATTTTGTGACCTCGTGATCTGCCCACCTTGGCCTCCCAAAGTGCTGGGATTACAGGCATGAGCCACCACGCCCAGCCAGCTTTACATCTTTCATTATGGTTGTGACAATGGATTCCTGTCCTTTCTCTACTTAATTATCACATCATTCAAAATGTCAAACATTTCCCTTCATTTACACACTGAGGGCCATAAACATCATGTAGGGGCTGACATGTATTAATTATCATTTTCTTTATTTGTGTTAATTAGCTTAAATATCAAAGCCTAAAACTAACTTCCAAATATTATTTTGAAAATGTTCTGCGTTTCATGACAAGATTTAAATAATAAAGCCTTTGTTAAATAATAAATCCTAAAACCAAGCAAGGACAAAACTAATTATAAACATTTTCACTACATTCTTCTGTATCTGTTTGTCGATGCACTTGTTTAATAAATAATGTTTACTGTATACCCACTTATTTCCAAAAAGCATTTGATATAGCTTAAAATAGACACAAATACTTGGGGAGTACTTGAAATGATTAAATAATAATTAAACTTCAAAAGCATGTACAAAACCTACTTTTTTTTTGCAAATGGCAATTTGGACATTAATTGTTTACAAGACTAAAGCTTTTTCATATGGTATTTTTCTACTTTTCATATCTCCACGTGGCAGGCTGTATATCTTACAATTTTCTGATGGCCTTATCTCCCATGAATGACAACATGCCATGGCGATGAGCTCAATATCCCTCATTGGTACTTCCCTCTCTCCAGTAACCCTAGCAAATCAAAAGGAAAAGAACTATGGTTGGCACCAAATAGTTGGCCCCTCACTGATAGACATCCCTACTGGCTTTCCTTTCCTTCTATTTAAATACTATTATTATTTCAGTGTTTATGTAGGTAAGAATTTTCTTTAGCTTAGACAAAAAGAGGTAATCTCTATTGCATATTCTAGGATGATATCTGAAGCCAGATCAATTTCTAGTATGATGCAGATTCTGACCCATCAAAACAGAACCCATTATAATGAGGCAGTAAGACTGTGTCAGAGGGTTCCAAGCCCAGAAAATATCTGCTATGCGTACTCCTACTTAGTACAGATTGTTTTACATAGATTAAACCTTTAAATTAAACCTTTTACAGATTTAGCATTATTTTAAAGCTGAAGAGAAGGAGTCTTAGAGAAAATGAAAGACTAATCAAGATAATTCATTTAATAATCTAGGAATTGTTGTTATAAGACTGTGAACTTAATAGAAATTAATTTTAATAACAGGTTAAACAAATTCAGAAATAGGTATCTCAGTGTCCAATAAGTTGTCATGGACTTACGCTCTTTCTCTGCCTGCTCTGCCAACCTAGGTGCTTGACATTTATCCAGAAATTTGCCTCATTATCCAATATGGCTGCTGGAGCTGTGGAACTCACATCCACATTTCAGGCAGGAAGGAAAAGAAAGTATGGGCAAAGATAGAAAGGATCCATTTTCTATCTGACTGTCCTTTTCTTGAAGCTGCCTGTAGAGGAGAAAAAGTAATATCTTTTCCTCACTCATCACAAGGCTCATGGCTGAAACCTATATCACAAAAAACAGATTAATAAGAGAAAAGCAAAAATTTACTTGACTGAAGTTTTATGTAACATAGGAGCCTTAAGAAATGAAAACCCAAAGATAAGGGAAATTTCATAGTGTATTTTATGGACAGTTGTGCAGAAGTGTGACTGGAATAAAAGACGGTATGACCTAATGGTAATAAACTGGGGGTAATTCAGCAATCAGTTTGTTCAGATTCTTTTTGGTATAGGGCAGAATCTCCCTGGAATGAGGGTCTTATGACCTACTTTCAGGCAAGATAAGTCAAATATTTCCTTTATGACTACGTTACAGAGGAGAAAGGTGTAAGAAGGTCAGAGTGACCTTCTTGCTTCTACTGTTTTGTCAATTGCGAAGGTGCTTACTTGGGGGTATCGTGTTCTGAGACCCAACACTCTTCACAAAAAAACAACACTCTCTCACATGCTATTGGTCAATCACAGTGTCATGGGAAAGGATACAATGGTGCTTAGAAGGAAAAGCCTCTATTTCTAAAGAAGTCAAAGACAGGTTTGGCTTAGGCCGCAAACAGTCTTTACTACACACAGCTAGTAAGTGATATAGTCAGATTCTCAACCCAGATCTCACTGACTTACTTCCTGCTACATCACACAGCCTATCACATGTGGAGTAAGCACCTAGAAATAGGAAACTGAAGTTTATACCTATTTTTTGTATATATCACAGTATTAATTAGTATTGGGAAGTGAATATTTGTTAAGTGGATGAGTGAATTAATGCATGAGTATAAGAAAAGAAAGTAAAATGGATGAGTAAAGTTGTACCTGCTGGGAAGTCAGGTGGTATATATTACTATCTGCTATGTATTTTCATTTTATAAATAATTGGAGTAGAGGGCTTAGGATAGATTGGTGTTAGAAGTGGTAGTGGGAAATAAAGAAACAAACTGAAATTTCAAATTTGAATTTTGCATATGTCTTATTGTTAACCGTTCACACTTAAAATATATATGTGAACATCTTTGAAACCTAGAAGGTACTAAATTGCTATCAGCTTCATTCATTCATATTCAGTTTTAAATGTATTCATCTGTTTTTTTAAACAATTTATGTAACTTGTATGCAACACATCTATTTCTTTCTGTAATGTTTATTTATTTGATAAATTTTTGATAGGTGAGGTCTCAAAATTCTCTATTTTCAAGTACAAAATGAGATGGATAAGTAAAACAACTATCTGAATATTTCAGGAACGTTTTAGTCTCAATTATTTTAAAGGCAATTATCAAGATAATTCCCTCCATTTTCATTTCAAACATTGTGCTTGTCAGTCATATTAAATCAACCATTCACCTCTTGATTATTTTGTATTCTCTTTTTAAGTTAAAGACTCGCACATATGACACACACACACATTACTGTGTAGTTAATATTACCAACTTTTCATTGTTCAGTGAGTTCAATTATTTTTAATGAATATGCTTAATTTGGGCTCTTTGGCCAGTAATGATTAGATATATGGTTAATCTGATTCTTTTCCTCTGGGGTAGGTCACTTCTGTGTGAAGGTATGCCCAAATTTGGTACATAGGGAAGAAAGCAGTCAACAATTTCCAGCATACTCAGCTCTACATTGTGGCACTTGAAGCAGAGATTCCAGAATAAAACTTTCTTCATTTAGTCAAATGGATCACAGTCAGGAATGCCATAAGACTGTCCACATGTCTTTGATGCAATCGCATTATTTTGTGTCAAACGTAGCTGAAAATAGATGAGCTGCTGATTAGACCTTGGAAATGATTTTGTAATACAGAACCTCAGCTTATAGTGGCATTTGTTGGGTAATAATCTTTCCCCTTAATTTGTTGGCAAGCTTTGTCCAACGAACCAGGGTTTTTGATAGCTATATTTGCCATGCAGGTTATTAGGCCAGTTTTAAAGGTCTAAGTTGTTTCAAAATAATAACTAAAATTAAATACAGATACACAAAAGTAGAAATAAGTTGCCAAAAGCAAGGCAAGACTTTTTTTTTTTTCTAACAAATGTCACATGACTCATTTTCTATTTGCTAGATATAATGATTTTGCTGGGAAAGAATATTAAAAGGAAAATGAACAAAAGGAATGAAATGCATATGGCTGATTCAGGGTAGCATGACACTTGTGAAAATCACATGAGTTTTAGAAAATATGTAACAGGGGTGAGATATACCTCCAAAATGCAGAGCCATCTTTTCTTAAAATGTTAACAAGAATAGAAAGCTAGTTAATACCTCTGTTTCACTGCTCCGGTTACTACTGTGCTGCTATATTCTCATTCTTGGGACCACAATTGTAGGATATTTTAATCCTCTTCTTTCCTTGGTTCATTTAGCAACAGTTGGCAGTGATGCCTATTTCAGTTACCTGGGCCTGTCAACCTGTATCCATCACTAGTGCCAGAACTCAGAAAGCAATCACTTAACCAGACATCACATCAGTCAGTCAGTCAAAATAAAGGATCTTTCCAATTTAGAAGAAATCGGTTCTTGAGGGAATTGGTTGTTAAAAAAGGCAGCACCTTGTCCCTTCACACACACACACACACACACACACACACACACACACACACACACACACACCTGTTTTTCAGCTGCCTTTATTGCTCTTGAGCTCAAGGTTAGATGGCAGTGTTGGAGGAATGAGAGGGGATAACAAATTTATCAGATGGGAAATGAGTCATGAGTATAAAGGAGCATAGCTTGAAACTGGAAATTGTTGACTAGAGAGCATTTCTGGCAAGCATTTTTTGGAAGCCTGGGTTCTAATGTGCAGAGCTGATGCCTGTGGATTAGATGGTCTGTCACAGTCCAACCACAGCAGCCTACACACATCCCCATTCTCATATTTGAGCACTGCAAGATGTGAAATGTGCATTCCCATGTCTCTTCTTCTAAAGGCAGACAAGTTGGATTTGAAGCTGGGAAGTTCTCATTAAGTGTGTACATTTGAAAATAACAGTTATTCAATATTTCATCTCAAAGGAAGCTATAAAATGTGATTTTATCTTAAAAATTATTACAGTGACTAGCATGAAAAAGACCACAGCTCCCTTAAAAATAATAAATGCAAAAAAGTCATCCCAGCTATGTGCATAAAATCATCATATTGACACCGAAATTCCCTATGATGCTCTATGCTATTAGACCAAGGGTTGAGATGTCCATTTAAATATTCCTTTCTAATAGAAAAGCAGTATATATGAATTGCTGCATATTCTAAAAACACAGAAAAGCACAAAGAGAAAGATTACTAATTTTAGAGCCTGGAGCCTATATAAGCATTTAGGGACATGTACCTTCAGATCTTTGTGTCTCTCTCTTTGTCTTTCATGTTTCTTCATAATCTTATTCTATATCTTGCTTCTTTTTTACTCAATGTCACATTATGAGATGTTCCGTATCTTGATAAGATACATGTATTTTTCAAACTCATAATAATGTACAGCTATAGAGTATTCATTCTATCTTAAGGAAACCACTCAATTAATTATTATTATTATTGAGATGGAGTCTCACTCTGTTGCCCAGGCTGGAATGCAGCAGCACGATCTCGGTTCACTGCAACATCCGCCTCCTGGGTGCAAGTGCTTCTCCTACCTCAGCTCCCAAGTAGCTGGGATTACAGGTGCCTGCCACCACACCCAGCTAATTTTTGTATTTTTAGTAGAGATGAGGTTTCCATGTTGGCCAGGCTGGTCTCAAGTGATCAACTCCTGGCCTCCAGTGATCCGCCTGCCTTAGCCTCCCAAAGTGCTGGGATTACAGGCATGAGCCACTGCGCCCGGCTGGGAAACCACTCAATTAACCATCTCTGGATAATATTGCAGGTTAAATTCCCTAGGAAAACACCCTTGATGCAGTGATTAACATTCGGGAAATTAGAGAATGCTCTCTGGATTTACATTAATGTATGAAAGAAGTGAAGCATGATTGAGCAGATCAAGAAATTGGTCCATAATATAATCATAACAAAAGGTCAGATGAACACAGAGTATTATGGACTGGTTGTACCTTCAGAGTTATCCCAATGTTCGCCAAAAAGTCCAGACCTTTATACCCGCATTTTACGAGATGCAGGCTATCTAGAAAAATGATGAGATCTTGGGTGAGGCAACTGTCTTCAGCTAAGGACAACTAAATAACATCCTTTGTAGCCAACTTTAGAAATTCTATGTTACAGAATTTGCTATTAGAATGCCATTAAAATATTTTTTTATATTTACATGCTTCACTGCAATCAAATGTTTGAACTGACAAATTCAAAACTTGCTTCCACAGAATGGGCTTTGCATATGGATTGGCTCCCATCCTAGGAAAAAAAAAACAAAAAAAGCAACTTCCCAAATAAGTAAAAAATGACTGTGTTTCAAAAAAATTATCGCTAGTTCTTGTGTTTGGTATGAAGCTATTTTCCTGGTTCTTGATTAACCAGTTGCTGACCAAGAGCAAGTTATTACCTGCTTCTATCTAGCATGCCTTGTCCAAGACCCTAACTCCCTCCCTCATGTTCAACATCTATAGACTCATTGATTTTGCACTTTTTATTTGGATTCTTATCATATTCTACTCTGACAAGTATCTTTTTTTTTTTTTTTTTTGAGACAGAGTTTTGCTCTTGTTGCCCAGGCTGGAGTACAGTGGCATGATCTTGGCTCACTGAAACCTCTGCCTCCCAGGTTCAAGCAATTCTCCTGTCTCAGCCTCCCAAGTAGCTGGGATTACAGGCATGCACCACCACGCTCGGCTAATTTTGTATTTTTGGTAGAGACGGGGTTTCTCCATGTTGGTCAGGCTGGTCTTGAACTCCCGACCTCAGGTAATCCACCCACCTTGGCCTCCCAAAGTGCCAGGATTACAGGAGTGAGCCACTGTGCCCGGCCAACTCTGACCAGTATCTTTCAGGTCTTTCTCAGATAAATATTTTTCTCTTAACATGAGGCTAACATGACCTGAAGGAAAAAACTATCATGGTGTGTTAATTTCCTTTTTCTTTTTTTTTTTTTTTTTGAGACGGAGTCTCGCTCTGTCGCCCAGGCTGGAGTGCAGTGGAGCGATCTCGGCTCACTGCAAGCTCTGCCTCCCAGGTTCACGCCATTCTCCTGTCTCAGCCTCCCGAGTAGCTGGGACTACAGGCGCCTGCCACCACGCCTGGCTAATTTTTTGTATTTTTTAGCACAGACGAGGTTTCACCGTGTTAGCCAGGATGATCTCAATCTCCTGACCTCGTGATCCCCGCCTTGGCCTCCCTGAGTTACTTTCTTTTACTCAGGCAAGGTATCTTCTCATTTTCAAGATAATTTTAGAAACAATCAGAAATGGAAGCATAAACTACTGGAACATGGCAGAAAGGAATTTTTGTGCTATTTCTGCCTCATGGTTTCTACCCTTTACATTCCAACCAGGAAAACCAGAACCATAAAAGAGATCAGCAGAGACATTGTCCCTTACAGCAATCTCCTTTTGTCTAATGTGATTTTGTAAAAACAATCTTTAGTTTCTGAAATTGCTTTTTGTATGATGGGCATAATTATTACATATTATCTACCTATTATAAATGTGTGCTCTGATTTATTTCCTAAATTCCAGAAAGATCCCATATTAAAAATGAATATATAATACATATAAAACATATTATTAAATTAATAATAGAGATTCATCAACATTGTTGGTTTCTCACATTCTCCAAATTAGTCTGCAGTACAGTGGATTGTGAAATAATGGTGAGGCTCAGAGTGCCTGCCTCTTTGCGGAATATTTACTACTGCACCTGAACACAAATATAAGCAGAATCATAAAATAGAAAATGGCATGTTCAGATGCCAACCCTGCAAGACCAGATTGCTATTTACACCTGCAATTACAAACCTAATTACACAATGCGTGGAATACTACAAAGAGATGTGACCTACATACTCAAATGTCTACTCAACATCTCATTGGGGATATCTCACAGGAACTACAAATTTGGTGTCTCTTGACCTAAAATCATCTTCCACTTTTATACCAGTACTTTTACAGTATTTTCTATTGTAAAGAAAGCCCCAACTTTCTCCAGGTGCGCAGACCTCTCAAATGCCCTCACCACTCCTTTCCCATACACCCACATCAATTTACCTCTGATTTTATCATGAAGAACCTTTCAAATCCATTCAAGGTCTCTGGCTTTTTCTATTGCCTCTTCCCCCAGTATCCCTCAGAATGGTTACCATGTGAGATTTCTGCCTTTTAAATTTGCCATCCTATGTCCTTCCTCAGAGAGATTGCCCTTGCTGTTTCCTTGATATAGAAATCTCTTTCTCATCACCCACTTCTATTCCTTCAATTTATGGTAAAAACATTGCTTCCTCAATTGTTACATGCCCTCATGTACCCTACATTTTGTAACAATTACCAAGGCTTGTACGTATTTGTATGGTTATTTGATTTAATCCTGTCTTTTTACAAGATTCTGAACCCCATGAGGGCAAAGCACCATGTCAGTTTGTCTCACTTATGTTAACCTAATTACTCAGCATAGTGCCTGGCAGGTAAAAAGTTCTTGAAACATTTGTTGGCCTGAATGAGTATGTAAAAATTTTGAATAAAATGACTTCCACCAAGCCCTGGAATGAGAGCAGCTGTGGAATAATTTTTCTCGAATTATTTCTAAGTTTTATGTATCATGAGATTAGAAAACTTCAGCTTCTGAGAGTGACTATCTGAGTCTGTCAACGTGTGACTTTATGAAGCTGTTATTTTACCAAAGACAGAACTGTCTGGTTTATAAAATTTGTCTATAAAGACAGTGGATATATTTAAGATATTTGCAAGAAGGGATAATTTTGTACATATGTATAGTGTAATATTATGCAACCGTTAATTAATAAAGGCTGAAGATAATGTTTCACATCTGGTATTAAACATGATGGTGGGGAGATCTGTGGCCTAACTGCAATTTTGCAACTTCTAGGTGCCTTGTTTTTCCTCCCTGCAGGCTTCTGTGAATCTTCTTTCTTTGAACCTTTGAAATGATCTTCAATGGTTTGTTTGCCCGGTTAGAATTTGCTCTTTATCTAGTAAGTACCAGGATATGCTGAGTTATTTTAATCTGTGGATTCGTTATAGTTTTCTATTATATTTCTAATGTTTTTCTGTTTTGTGTATTTCTAATTTTCAGGAATTTTGCTGTCCTTTGTTTTCCATGTCTCTAATTTTAGTTACAAGAAATTTTACATCTTACTTCTTTACGACTTGGTTTTGAACTGTTTTCCCAGATTTGCCAACATCACTGATTATGTAATTTATTTTGTCTTCTATATTGTAGCTTGCAATTCTGTCATGTTGTATCTACTCACAGTTTTTATATTCTGTGGTCTCGAAATAGTTTATTTGAATCTATGTTCATGAAGAATATTGGCCTGTATTTTCTTTTTCGTTGTATCCTTTTCTGGTTTTGATATCAGGGTCATGCTGGCATCATCGAAGGAGTTTGGAGTTATTCCGTCTCCCTCAATTTTTCGGAATAGCTTGAGAAAAATTGGTATTAGTTCTCTTTAGAAGTTTGGTAGAATTCAGCAGTAAACCTGTCCAGTACTGGAGATTTCTTGGTTGGAGATGTAATATCACTGATTCAATCTCATTACTCATTATTGGTCTGTTCAGATTCTCTACTTCCTTTTGGGTCAATCTTTGTAAGTTGTATCTGTCCAATAGTTTATCAATTTCCTCTAGGTTTTAAAAAATTTATTGGTATATAATTGTTCATAATAGTCTCTAACAATCTTTTTTATTTCTGTGGTATTAGTTGTGATGTCTCTTTTTTTATTATTTATGGTTTGTTTATTTGGGCTGATTTATTTATTTATTCTCTCTTTTTTAAAAAAAATCTAGCTGTTTTTCTTGATTTTGTTTATCTTTTCAAAACCAACCTCTTGTTTTACTGTTTTTCTGTATTATTTTAGTCATAATTTCATTTATTTCTGCTCTGATCTTTATTTTTCCTTCTGTTAATTTTGGGTTCAGTTTGTTCTTGCTTTTCTAGTTCCTTTAGATGCATTTCTAGGTTATTTTGAAATCTTTCTACTTTTTTTGATGTAGGCACTTATTACTATAAATGTGCCTCTTAATACTGCTTTTGCTGTGTTTCGCAGGTTTTTCTGTATATTGTGTTTTTATTTTTATTTGTTTCAAGAAATCTTTATATTTCTTTCTTAATTTCTTCCTTCACTCATTGGTCATTTGGGAGCATATTGTTTAATTTTTATGTATTTATATACTTTCAAATGTTCATCTTGTTAGTGATTTATAGTTTTATTCTATTGTGGTCTAAAAAGACACTTGATGTGATTTCAATTTTTAAGAATGTTGTGAGACTTGTTTTGTGTCCTAACATAAGGTCAATCTAAGAGAATGTTCTATGTGCTGATGAAAATGATGTGCATTCTGCAGTGAATAAAGGATATACAAAACAGCCAGAAAAAAAACAATATAGTGATAGGAGTAAGTCTTCACCTATAATAACATGAATGTAAACGAATTAAATTCCCCAAATAACAGGAATATGGTGGCCAAATGAATTAAAAAAAAAAAAAGACCTAACTATGTACTGCCTACATGAAACTCACTTCATCTGTAAAGACACAGATAGACTAAAAGTGAAGGGATGAATAAAGATACTCCATATAAACAGAAACCAAAAGTAAGCAGATACCAGACAAAATGACTTTAAGTCAAAAATAATAAAAAAAACCCAACCAACCAAACAAATAAAAAATCCAAAGAACGTTACCATGTAGTGATAAAGGTATAAAGCTGCAAGAGGAAATAATCATTTAAAACATATGTGTATCAAACACTGGAGCACACAGATTCATAAAGCAAATATTATTAAATCTAAAGTGAGAGATAGATCCCAATACAATAATAGTTGGGGACTTCAACAATCCACTGTCAGCATTGGAAAGATCATTTACACAGAAAATCTACAAAGAAATATTGGATTTAAACTGCACCACAGACCAAATGGTTCTGACAGACATTTACAGAACATTTCACCCGAGTTTCATCATACATATTCTTTTCTTTTTTCTCCTTTTTTCCATAATAAACGTTCAATAGAATAATCTGAGGCCCTCAGAGATCCCAAATGACAAAATGTCTACCACCAACAAATAAAAATTATCCTCTTAGTTACTTTGGTTGCAGTGGTAGTTCATCTCCTTGGCAAAAGAAGCAGCCTTAAAGCTGGAACATGTAACGGAAGACTCCTCCAAATAATAACTTCAAAATGGCCATATTACTGCAATTATGATTATGGGCAGGAAATCTCATGTGTAGCAGCGAAGGCCATGATTTCCAGCAGTCAGCCTGTGCTTGTAAAACGTAGTCGCACATCTCTTTGGAGTATGTCATGCACTGTGTGATTTGGTTTGTAATTGCAGGTGTAAATAGCAATCTGGTCTTGCAGTTTGGCGTCTGAACATGCAATCTGCCATTTTATGATTCTGCTTGTGTTTGCATTCAGGTGCCACAGTAAATGTGCCTCCAAAAGGCAGGCGCTCTGAGAGTCACCAGCTTTTCACAAGCCACTATACTGCAGACTCTAATTTGGAAAGTGGGGGAAACCAGCAAGGCTGATGAAACTCTACTATTAAATTAATTTCTGTTGATTATTTAAAGATCAAATATGGTACATCTGTATATTAAAAACTATTTATAGTTCTGCTTTAAAGTCTTAATCACAGTTTTTCAATGTTTGTTAAAAATTAATTTAGTAGATTAAAACCAGTTCTCCTTAAAAGAAAGCAATTTGACTTTAATTCACATTTGTCCAAACAAAAATGTAGTCTTCTCCCAAAGAAAAACGTATCTGAGAAATAATTAAAATAGTGTAATCTATCTGAAGACATGGCAAAGAGTCTTAGCAATGCAGACTAGAAAATAGCTATTTTATATGATAATAAACAGATGACTCTATAGGATTTATGTTGGCATGGATGAAGTAATTTATGTTTAAATATAAATATATCAAATATATTTATTTAATATATTTAAGAAATCCATTCCCAGATAAGGCCACCGTCTGTGGAGCTTGGATTTTTCTCCCAGGTCTGCATGGTTTTCTCTGGGTATTTTGATTTCCTCCCACATCCCCAAGATGTGCATATTAGGTTAATTAATATGTCTAAATTATCACAGTATAAGTAAGCGTGGGTATGTTTGTGGGTGTACTCTGCGATGGAATGGTGTCCTGTCCATGGTTCGTTCCCACTTTGCATCCTGAGCTACCAGGATAGATTTTGGCCAGCAGTAGCCCTGAACTGGAATAACTGGGTAAATAATTATTGTACTTGTTTTTGTTATTCTTTCTTAAATGTACGTATAGCTTACATTTATTTCAAAGTTTAATATTAGGTGTGTTTTGGCCTTTCTTTAAAAGTTGGGTGATGTTTTGTGACCAGAAATATACTGTAGGAAATTAACTCTTATTTATATCAATTGACCTGTGGTAAAATTAGTTTTGTAATATGTTATTTTATTTAAAGTCACAGTTTCCTAAGACCTATTGACAACATTAAGTGAGGATTTACTTTACATACACATGTGCACACACATACTCACAAAGACTAATAAGGAGAAAAACCAGGTTCAGACGAGCAAGTAGAAAATCTTTTTGCAGATATAACATGCTTGCAAGGGGTAGACCATTAATATCTGAAACATTTAAGAATTTGACAAACCTGATACACTATGTGCATGTTTTTGCAATCAACTTTGTTTTTAATAATAATTTTATGTTTACAGAAAAATTACAAAGAGTTCAGAATTTCCATATTCATCATACCCAGTTCCCTTATTATTAGCATATTGTAACACTATTGTCTACTTGTGACAATAAACAAATTTATATATTATTATTAACTAACGCTCATAAGATTTTCATGTTCCCTTCCTTTTTAGATAATGTTGCTTTTTTGTTTCAGCATCCCATCCAGGAAATGGTATTATATTTAGTTGCCATGTCTCCTTTCATGTGTGACAACTTCTCTGACTTATTGTTTTGATGATCCCAGAGGTTTTTTCTATTTTCTTCTCTTTTTATTATTAATATTACTTTTGATGAACAAATCATAGTTGCATATCTTCATGGGGTACAGTATGATATTGATTAAATCAAGCTAATTAATACATCTATCACCTTGCTTATCTATTTTTTTGGGGTAAGACATTAAAAATTTATTCCCTTAGATATTTGGAAATATACAGTACATTATTTTTGACTATACTCACCCTGCTGTGCAATAGATCTCAAAACCTATTACTCGTGTGTATCTGAAACTTTGTAAACTTTGCTTAAAAAAAACCGTCCATTCCCTCCGTCCTGATCCCCTCCTCTCAGCCTCTAGTTCTCAGAGGAGAGCCATCATTCTGCTCTGTACTTCAATGAGTTCAACATTTTTAAATTCCACATATAAATAAGATCATGTGCCTGGCTTATTTTACTTAGCTTACTTTCCTCCAGATTCATTCAAGTTGCTACAAGTGACAAAATTTTCTCCTTTTTCCAAGTTTGACTATTATTCTGTTGTGTATATGCACCACATGTTTTTTTAATCCACTCAATCATTGATGGACACTTAGGTTGATTCCATATCTTAGCTATTGTGAATAATGCTGTAATGAACAAGACAGTGCAGATATCCTTTCAAATTATTGATTTCAGTTCTATTGGATATACACTCAGAAGCGGGATTACTGGATCATATGGTAGTTCTCTAGTTTTTTGAGGAACTTCCATACTGTTTTCCATAACGACTGTACTAATTTACATTCCTAACAACAATGTACAAGAGCCCCCTTTGCTCTACGTTCCCATCAACATTTATCTCTCGTCTTTTTGATAAGAGCTTTTCTAACAGGCATAAGATGATATCTCAGCATGGTTTTGATTTGCATTTTCCTAATGATTAGTGATACTGACTGTTTTTTCATGTACCTGTTGGCCATTTGTATGTTTTCTTTTTTAAAATGTCTCTTTGGTCACTTTGCCCATTTTTAATTGTTTTCTTGCTCCTTAATTGAGTTCCTTATATATTTTGGACATTAACTATTCATCAGATGTATGGTGATATGGTTTAGCTGTGTCCTCACCCAAATCTCATCTTGAATTGTAGCTCTCATAATTCCCATGTGTTGTACCAGGAGGGACCTGGTAGGAGATAATTGAATCATGGGGTTGGTTTCCCCATACTGTTCTCATGGCAGTGAATAATTCTCACGAGATATGATGATTTTAAAAGGGGTTTCCCCTTTCACTTGGCTCTCATTCCCTCTCTTGCCTGCTGCCATGTAAGACATGACTTAGCTCCTCATTTGCCTTCCACCATAATTGTGAGGGCTCCCCAGCCATGCGGAACTGTCAATCAATTCAAGCTCTTTCCTTTATAAATTACCCAGTCTCGAGTATGTCTTTATTATCGGCATGAGAACGAACTAATATATATGGTTTACATTTTCTCCCATTCTATGAGTTGTCTCCTCCTCTCTTTGTCAATTGCTTTTTTCTTTTTCTTTCTTTCTTTTTTTTTTTTTTTTTTTTTTTCACTTTAAAGAAGCTTTTTAGTCTGATGTTTTTTTGCCCATGTTTCAGGGTCTTATCCAAAAATTTGCTGCCCAAACCAATGTGATGGAACTTTCTCCCATTTTAGCTTTTAGTAGTTTTACAGTTTCAGGTGTCATATTTCAATCTTTAATCTGTTTTGAATTGATGTTTGTATATCATGTGAACCAAGGGTCCAATTTTATTATTCTGTATGTGGATATGCAGTTTTCCCAACAGCATTTATTGAAGAAATGGTCTTTTCCCCATTGTGTGTTCTTGACATCTTTCACAAAAACCAATTGACCATAAATTTTTTGGTTTATTTTTGGGCTTTCTAACTTCTTAAGTTGTTTAATGTGTGTGTTTTTAACGCCATTCCTTGCTGTTTTGATTACATTCACTTTATAATATGTCTTAAAATCAGGATGTGAGGTGCTTCCAGTTATGTTATTTTTGTTCAAGATTGTTTTGGATATCTGGTATCTTTTGCAACTCATATGGACTTAAGGATTGTTTTTCCTATTTCTGTAAAATGACACTCTAATTTTGATTGTGATTGCAATGTATCTGGAGACCACTGTAGATAGCATGAACATTTAAACAATGTTTAATTCACTCTTCATCCATGAACACAGGACACGTTTCCATTTACTTGTGTTTTCTTCAGTTTTTTTTGCACAGTTTTATAATTTTTGCTTCACAAGTCTTTTATACCTTGGTTAAACTTACATCTAAGAATTTAATATTTTTTGTGTCATTATAAATGAGATAATTTTCTGAATTTCATTTTCAGATAGTTCATTATTAGTAAATATAAAAACTACTTTTTTAATGTTGATTTTGAATCCTGCAAGTTTACCGAATTTGTTTTTTAGTTCTAAGTTTTTTGGAGGAGTTTTTAGGGTTTTCTATATATAAGACCATGCTGTCAGCAAAACAAGAAAATTTTCTTTTTTTTGTCTTTCTGTTGGGATGCCTTTTATTTCCTTCTCTTGCCTGATGCTCTGGCTAAGACTTCTATGGTAAAAAGAAGTGGTAAGGGTGGGTATACTTTTCTTCATCTTAGGGGAAAAGCTTCCAACTTTTCATCATTGAGAATAAGGTTAGCTACAGATTTGTTATAAATGCTCTTATTGTGCTGAGGTACATTCCTTCCATACCTAACATGTTGAGAGTGTTGTCAGGAAAGGGTGTTGAATTTTATCAAATGCTTTTTCTGTATCTACTGAGATAATTGAGGTAAATTTTATCCTTCAGTCTGTTAATATGATGTATTGCATTTATCGACTTGCATATGTAGAATCATTCTTACATGCCAGGGATAAATCACATTTATCCTGAAGAGTGCTGTTGAATTCAGTTTGTTAAATTTTTTTTAAGGATTTTTTTCATCTAGGTTCACCAGGAATATTGGCCTATAATTTTCTTTTCCTGTAGTGTCCTTGTCTAGCTTTGGTTTCAGGATAACGCTGGTTTTATAAAATGAATTAGGTTAATGTGAAGTATGCTCTTCACTTTTATTTTTTGGAAGAATTTGAGAAGAATTCCTATTAGTTATTCTTGAGCTGCTTGGTAGAATTCAGTAGTGAGGTATCTAGGCCTGGGCTTTTCTTTGATGGAAGAATTATTACTGATTCAATCTCCTTACTTGTTATTAGTCTGTTCACATTTTCTGTTTCTTCATGATTTAATCTTGGTAGGTTTTATATGTTTATGAATTTATAGATTTTTTCTAAATTATCCAATTTTTTGACATGTAATTGTTTATAGCAATTTTTAATGGTCCTTTGTATTTCTGTGGTATGAGTTGTAACTTGTTTTCTAATTGTGGCATAGGACCCTTGTTTCTTTCTTTCTGTCTTGCTGTCATTGTGCTTTGATGGTTTTCTATGGTGGTGTGCTTTGAATCCCTTCTTTTATATTTTGTGCAACTAGGATAGGTTGCTTTGTGGTTACCATGAGGCTTACACAAAATGTCTTATCCTTATAACAGGCTATTTTAAGCTAATGACAACTGAACTTTAATTGAATACAGGAACTTTACAGTTTTCTTTCCCTCAATCTTTTATGATTTGGATGTCAAAATTTACAATTTTTGTAATCTTTATCCCTCAATAATTTATTGTAGCTACAGTCATTTTTGTTTTTTCTTTTATCATTTATACTTGGAAAAAAATTGCTTTACAAATTTTTGTAGGAGAAAATTATGCGTATGAATATGTATGCTATTGCGTTCTTTACTTTCATATGTTTTTGTTGTTAATTAGAAAGCTTTTATTTAAACTTAAGTAACTCTCTTTAGTAATTCCTGTACAGAAGGCCTAGTGGTGATTAACTCCCTTAGCTTTTGTTTTTCTGTGAAAGTTTTTATTTCTCCCTCATTTCTGAAGGACAGCTTTACCAGGTATTCTTGATTAGTGGTTTTTTTCCGTTTAGCGTTATGAACATATCATTCTACTCTTTCCTGGCCTGTAGGGTTTCTGCTGAGAAATCCTATGAAAGCTGTATTGGAGCTGCCTTTATTGAGATATGTTTATATCTTACTGTTTACAGTATTCTTTTTTTTGCCTTTAATTTTTGATAATTTGATTATGATATGTCTTAGTGAAATCTTCTTTGAGTTGAGTTTGACTGGCAACCTCTGAGCTTCCTGTATTTTGATGTTGTCATCTTTCTCCAAATTTCAGGAAATTTTGCAATTATTTTCTTAAATATGCTTTCCAGGCATTTTTCCTTCTCATCTCTTTCTTAATTTCCTATTATGTGAAGGTCAGTTTGCTCAATGATGTCCCATATTTTCTATAGGCCTTTTCTTTTATTTTTCTTTTTGTTCCTGTGATTGGATAATTTCAAATGTACTATCTCCTATTTCTATTTTTTAATTGTTTCTATTTCTTTGTCTGACTTCTCACTCTGTTTATGATTTGTTTTCCAAATTTCATTTACTTTTCTATCTGTATTTTCTTAGAGTTCTCTGAAATCTAAGAAGTGGAGGAGATTATTCTGAATTATTTTTTATTTCATAAATCTTCTTTCTTCATGAGTTCATTATTGGAGTTTTGTTAGTTTCTTTTGGTGGTATCATATTTTCCTAATTTTTTATCATCCTATGTCCTTACGTTGATGCTTGTGCATTAGAGGATATAGCCACCTCTTCTGCCTTTGCGTATATTCTTGATGGTGATAGACCTTTACTATGTAGGCTAGACTGGAATTCTGGATGGGCTGGCTAGTACCATCCCTAGACAGGCAGACCTTGGTGTCAAGTTCTCTAGTTGAGCTGCGTAGCTTTCCTGTGGTCTGAGGCCAAATGCTACTGCTAGCTGTGCTCTGGGGTCCAGTGAAATCACTGGCTAGAGTCTGCTGTTAGGTGAAGTTGCTGACTGGGCTCTGCAGTTATCTCTGTTGGGCAGAGTTGCAGGCTGTACTCCCTGGCTGGGCAATATTGTTGTTTGAAATCTATAATTGGACAGGGATGTGTGCTGGTCTTTGAGGCTGGGTGAAGTCGGTGTGGTTGCTCCTCAGCCACACAGGGTGGGCAGGGCTACAGGCAATGCTTCACAGATATGGGTAGACTTGCTTTTACCTCCTAACCTATAATAGGCTTAAGTAGAGCCATGCATGACTAGACCATCTGGGATCAGTTAGAAACAGAAAAGGGGTGGGGCTCACTGGAACCAGTGCTTAGACCTTGGCCATTGCTCTGCATTTCAGCTAATGGAAACATTCACTAAAGAGACTAGCCAATGACATTATGCTGCAGGAAGCATGGTCCAGAGGTCCACCAGGATCAAGTCCATCTCCCCACGTAGTCCTGACACTCTTGTTAAGTCTAATGAGACAGGTGTGAGTCATCTGTAAATGGTCCCAGAATAAGGAAGCTGATTGTCCACATACAACTTACTTTTCCCACTAAAGAAACCATAGGTCCAGGGAAATCCTCTTTGTGTGGCACTGTGCTGGCTTGGGGATGGGGGTTTGTGGTCAAAGAGAACCATTTCTTCTACCCTTTGAATGTAGCTTTTCTCAGTTCTGTGATCCAAAGAGGTGTCTCAGCCTCACTACTAAGTTCTAGAATATTCACAAAGGTATTTGTGCCTGTGGATAGTTGCTAGTTGGATTTCTGTGAGAGACAGTGAAACTAGAAAACTCCTATTCCACCATGTTGCTGATGTCACTTTCTTTTGAGTGATCTCAAGAATTTTGAGGAATGCTGGTCAGGTATTTGTACAATGTCATTGAATTCTTATTTGTCTGATATTTTTCTCAAAATAAGACAGAATTAATGAGGTTTAGAAAAGAAGACCACAGTCTTCTTTCTACAGTCAAGTCCAATATCATTGCATTTTACAAAAGGTATTTATTATAATACCAACATGATTTATCACTTGATTGTGTGGATGAATAGTGTTTGTTGAGTTTCTCCACTCTAAGTTATCTTTTTGTTTTCCTGCTTTCCATATTGTACTCTTTGGAAGGAAGTCACTATGTGCAAACTACATTTAAAAAGTACCACCACCCTGTAAGTTACACCTGGATATTAATTTTATACTTTGAGTTATAATCAAATATCACTTTATTTGTTGTTAAAATTGTTCTAACTTTGGCTATTGGGAGTTCTTTCAGATGTCTCCTGTGGACCTTTAACCTACCCTATCATTGTGTTTTTGTTTTGTTTTGTTTTTTGGAATGGCTTTTTCTTAATTTCTGGCACTATCAAATACTCCAGGCTCATCTTGTAAACTTTCTACCCCAATTCTACAATCTGTCATTTCTGCAAGGAGTTCTACATTGTACTGTAGAATAGCATTAGAAACCAAGACCCACGTGCTATATTTCTGCATTTCCACTAGAGTATCATTGCTTCTAGACCCTCTGAGCTGACAGAGAAGGAATATATATATATGTGTATACAAACTCATGTCTATATATATATAATATTTCCTTCTAACACTTTTATCAATATTAAGCTAAATAGGAGCTCATACTGATATTTCCAATGCTAATTCATTACCACATAGATCACTCTCTGTAATCTTACACTCCACCAGTGAGAAATCTCCCTCCACCATCTGCCATCCGTTTCATTAATTGTTCAGTTCCAGTGTGCATCCAGAGTAGTTTCAGAATTCCTAACCTGTACTGACATGTAACACAACCTATCAACTATGGTACAGTGTTTAGATAAGTTTCACTTTTGGTTTCACAGACCTCACTCCTTTTGCAAACTTACTTAGGTCAGCACCTTTTTCTCTCTCTTTCAGTGAGGTTATTTCATACATTTGTAACACAGTTACATCTTTTGTTACATTTGAAATTTTATACTGAAATAACTTAACCTCCTAAATAATTTTTTAATGTATATGCATTAAGTTTCACTCTGTGCTATAAAGTTTAATGGGTTTGGTAAATGCATAGTTTACATCTACCATTACAATATTAAACAGAATAGTTTCACTCCCTCAAAATATCCTTTTGTTTCACCTATTCAACAGATGTCTCCTGCTCTTCCTTTAATGGTAACAGGGATTTCCTAAGACCCAGACTAATTTGAGTTCAAATGCCTACATTTAAGAAACAGTTGGGCATGACTGGGGAATCCCACTTCTGAAAGTCAAGGTTCTGAATTCTGGCTGCCAATTGGATTCACCTTCGGAGCTTTCAACAGTCTTGATAACCAGACGAAAAGCCAGATAGTTAAATTGAATTTCTGAGTATGAAACACAGGGATCAGTACGTTTTAAAGCTCCAAGGTGATTCCAATGTTCAGCCAAGTTTCAGAACTATTATATTAAACCCAGAGACGTGAACTGATCATAACCTTGCCAACTTGAACAATGCTGCAAAGCCCTTTATAACCGTGTCCAGATTTCTCCTTTCATACTCAGCAATCAAACCAACTGGCAGAGAGCAATTTGCATAAACAATTAACTAAGCAACTGCAATCTGATAAAACATATCTTTCCTCATTCTTAATTTGCTCTCTTAACTTTCCTGTCTGATATCATATTGTCTTCTTGGATATATTTATTTATTTGTTTATTTTTAAAACAGTGTTAGCAGAACAAGTTTCTAATAAAAAGCATACCATGTATGCTCGACTGTGTGTTTTGTATTGAGTATCATACAGGAAAGTACAGAGTTTTCTCTAACTTGCTTTAGCATTAGGGAGTCATCAGCTTAAATTTCTAAAAAACATTTTCTCCATAAAATGATATAAGTATTTTTCATCAATAATCTACTTCTTTCCAGCTAATAGTATAAATGCAACAAAAATCACATGTCCAAAGACAGAAAACAGTAGTGATGCCAGACCCTAAAAAATCTTCTTGCTATCTTAATCATCATATCATACACTAGAGTCAAGCATTTGGGGTGACAGACTTTGATAAATATCTATTTTTTCCTCAGTCTGGTTTGACTTTCAGAAGCCATTTAGACAAGCACACAACCCAGGAACGCCCTCTCACAGGAAGCAAATATGAAAGTTGGCAACAGAGTTGAGCATATGTCTTCTCATCATTGGCTTGGATGCAGAGACTGACAAGCTGAACACCTTATATTTAGTTCACTTATCCCACATTGAGAGCAAATTTATATTCTTATCCATTAGAGGGAGAGATGATAAACCACCTCCATTTTTTTTTTTCTTTTTAAATTGAGAGTGATATAATGGCTACAACAGAATCAATTGCTTTGTAAGTAATGGAGTGAGGCTGTCCACACCATTACTTTCAGCTCTGGCTTCTTGCCATTTCTACCCAACAGACACTGTAACTTGGTTCAGTGATTTGCACATTGTGTTAGCAAGTTTACAGAGATTTTTGAATCTTTTCCTTTCAGTCTCATCGTACACACACACACACACACACACAGACACACACACACACATACACACACACACACAGACACACATATATGCACAAACCCCAGGGGAACTGTGGCCGGATTTCAGCAGTTTGCAAAGGAAAATTTAAGCTCAAGTTTACCTTATGGAGTTCACAAATGTTGGTTCTAATGCTGCACAGTCTGTAAAATCCTCCTTTCACAAACAACTGCTTATTAGAAAGGCTAGATGAGAGCTATGTCTCTGGAAATGGGTTTCCTATGGAGCTGGTGGGTCACTCATCATGGCTGAGACTTAATTACCACTCCGCAGAAAATGCCATCAATGAAAAACAAATCCTACTAATTTTATTTAATCAGGAATCGGTTTGAAGAATGCAAATAAGAAGGATAGTGTCTAATTATTTTTCCTTTTTTATCTCCATGAAAGCACATTAATTCTAAAAAGTATTTTAAAAGATGAACACAGATTTTCAAATTGAGACCTATGATGGGAATGGGCTTTTACTTTTTTGTCAGGATAATGTCTTGAAAGGGGCTTTTGTATTTTTGTCAGACAGGGATTTATTCTTTCATCTAATTTAAATATATAAAAGATCTAATTTCATCTGTACTTACCATAACAAACTTAAACATTTAGAGTCATTCATCTACATAGAGAAAAACTCTTCCAAATGGCAAACTTTTCAGAAATATAGAAATTATGAGAAATAACAGGGAACCAGAAAGCCTATGGGAAGAAGTGCCATTCTTCATTGTTTTTTAAATTGCCCAGGTTTGGAAAGCAAAATTTTGCAGGAGAAAGAGGAGAAAATACTGATTGCCCAGAGATTATTCTAAAGCTTATAAAGTGACTTTGAAACTTATTTAAGTCCATTTAATAAAAATCTACAGGTAATTGTTATATTACATTTCTGTTTTAAACTACTTTCAATTCCTCCACACTTAAAAGTTTTTCCATACTCTCACATCCTTGAAACATTCTAAGAGATAAGCTTTGGAACAATAGGCATTTCTTTCTTCTCATTCTAAGAATATCTTAGCAAAATAAATGAACCACCACAGCAAAACAATATAAAGGTGATGTAAGTGAGGGAAAAGTAGTTTTTGAAGGATCTAAGATAAAAGGAGAATATCATTGCTGTAAGTCCAGGGGATGAAGGTAGAAGTGCTTGAACTAATATTTTCATAAATAGTTAAGAGATTAGGAGAAATCTTTCATACCCTCAAACCACTCACTCAATGTAGAGTGAAAAATGAAAACTCAAAGACACAATAAAGTTTCAAAAAGTAACAGCTAAGTAACTGTATGTGACATGTATTTTGCAGAGAGGGAGAACAGAATAAAGAGTGATGGGGCAGGAAGAGAAGGAAGAGGGAAAAACAAGTTCCTTGATAGTACACTTGAGTCAAATTATCTTTGTAATTAGCAGAGAAAAAGTTCATCACTGCCGTCTGTTAAATCTACTAGTATGGTGGATTGGCTTTTTCTTTGTCTGACGCTCATTTCTGGTTCATATGGAGACTGCCAACCAGGAAACACATTCTTGGGGAGAAAGTGTGGGGATGTGCCACATATTGAACCTTGTGGCTGAAACAACCAGTTGGCAATCCCAGAGTGTGGGATTTGTCCCTGAGATGAAAAGTGAAATAGTTAATTCTATCAAAATTCTTTTTCTTATTTTCTCCTCTTGAAAAACAACTCTAAAGCAATGAATTAATTTGAGAATTACAGGCCAGGCTGTGACTAAGACGATGGTTTAATCACGCAGGAAAGAATGGCCAGAACATTTATTTGTGTTCAATGAGCTGAGATAATTTTACCCCTCTGCCCATATCTTACAGAGAAAGACTTTTTAGGGCCATTCAAAAATGGAATGTCTGTAACACCCACCCTTTAAGGACCTAGAAGGAAAGTTTGAGTCATCCTAATTTCACAGAAAATTTCCTGAAAGGGGAGGAATGTGTTTCTTTGCTTTGCGTGTCCTTGGCCTTAAATGTACTGAGTGGATAGGGGAATTTGACAGCTTTTGTTCTATACTTAGCCCTCATTCTCTATTTCCGACTCAATAGGGGAAGGACTGAACTTTGTAATTAATACCCACATAATTAGCAATCAGTAATAGCAGAAAGACAAAATGGGCATGTGGATGAATCTCAACTGCCTCTGATAGGCAAAGGCCAGTGAGAGGTTCACATCAGCAGAGATACTAGCAGCAGCAGCAAAACTTATTTTTTTTTTTTAAAGCTGGTTTTGATTCTTTTAAATACACTTTATCCATTGTCCCAGAAGTTTAAACACAAGTCTTATGTTTGCCACTATGCCTCTGGCTATTTACCTTGGAGTTTTATTTATTTATTTTTTATTAAGGGAGAGGGTTGTTTCTGCTTCATTTAGAAGTACTTTGATGAACCAAAGTTACTTTCTTCATCAGAATTAGAATATATATATATATATTTTTTTTTTTTTTGCATAGAAATAAGGGTATCTGAGTATTTGCCTATTGTTCGTAGATTCTAGAGAGGGCAAGCACTTAAAGGGTCACAAACAGGGGTCTGCAGGGATCCTCTCCATTGGAGAGCACTGATGTCAGCCTTTTGGAGAACTTCTACTGGTTTGGGAAAACAATAAATTCCTCATTGACTTTATCATCTATGGAAGTGACAGAGTATTTGTAAAATTATACATTTTAAAGGAATTGTTTCTGCTCAATCATGGTAACAGCAAAGGCTTTTGTTCATGTAAGTGTGTATGTTTGTATATTTATATGTATATCTCTGTGTACCTGTACCCAAAGAGACAGGGAAAATCTGAATGTACATCCATTTAAAATCTAAGACAAACAAATCAGTGCATATCATCGGTTCATTTTCAGGTACTTCCTGCAGGCCTTGAAACCTTCCTTCTCTCAGGTAATCCTACTGTTTATTCAATAAGCATCCAATAAACATCTCCTGCCTGCTATGAATAGAGTGAGGCACTTTCTAGTGAGAGTGAGACCTCTCTAGGGGTCTTTCAGCCAAAAACAATTTATGACCTTTGATCATTCTGTTTTCTGTTCATCACTTTTTCCTGAATTTCCCATTGTATCTAATACCAGGTCTTCCACACTCATTGTCCCTTTAGGCATTGGAGTTTTTAGTGCTCTCCCTCAGATTTACTCTGTATTATAGTTACTACATTTATTGTATAAATAAAAAATAACTGTTTCTAATAATTCATGCTCCAAAGAAGAGGCTGAAAATACCATATTTAACGTTGTGTTCTTGGGATAGCAATTTAACTTCATTAGTTCTTATTTTCTTTTTCCTTCAAATGAGAATATTGGACTGGACAAGTAGATCTCAAATTTTAGGACGCTTAAAACCCCCGTAAATAATTTGTTTGAAATGTGAATTCTAGCTTGGTGTGGTGGCTCACGCCTGTAATCCCAGCGCTTTGGGAGGCTGAGGCAGGTGGATCACCTGAGGACAGGAGTTTTAGACCAGCCTGACCAATATGGTGAAACCCCATCTCTACAAAAATACAAAAATTAGCCGGGTGTGGTGGCATGCACCTGTAGTCCCAGGTACTCAGGAGGCTGAGACAGGAGAATTGCTTGAACCCGGGAGGTGGGGGTTGCAGTGAGCCAAGATTGTGCCACTGGGCGACAGGACAAGACTCTGTCTCAAAAACAAAACAAAACAAAGCAAAAAAGTGCCATTCCCAGGCCTTGATATCAAAGCTTTAAATTATTTAATTCTCAACAGATACCTAAAAATCATTATTTTGGCATGTATGTTGCTATGGTTATGTTGAAATTTGATTGACACTGTGGCAGTGTTAGGAGTTGGGATCTTTGGGAGGTAATAGAGCCATAAAGGCTTCACCCTTGTGGGTGGAATTAATACTTATAAAAAGTTTAATTTGGCCCCCCATTGCCCTCTCTTGCCCCTCCATCTTCCACAATATGAGGATGCAGCAAGAAAGCCCTCACGAGATGTTGGCATCTTATCTTGGGCTTTCCAGCCTCCAGAACTGTAAGAAAATAATTTTCTGTTCTTTTATGTAGTCTCAGGTATTCTATTACAGTGGCACAAATGGACTAAGATATATGTCAGATAATTTTAATTGAATATGCTTTGAGAATAAATATTGTAGATTTTCTATGGTAGATTGTATATTCTAAAGATAGCTCTCATATTATATCTTATCCCACATGTTCTTCTTATAATGTGGTGTTGACATACCTCAAGTAAGAAGTGAGGGGTTCATGTAACTTCCCTTTGAATTTGGGTAAGCTGTGACTATGCTGTGTGACTTTTGGTACTAGGTTATGAAAGACAATCTAGGCTCCTCATGAGATGTTTATGATGCTTGTTTTTGAAATGCAGCTGCTATACATGCGAGGAAGCCAAAACTAGTCCATGCAGAGTCTACCTCAATAGGCCGTGTGTAGGTATTTTGTCCAACAATCCTAGCTAAGCACTCAGCTGAGAGCTAAGCAACTTGCCAACCATCTGAGTGAGCCATCTTCCAAAATGATTCTCCAGCCCCAGTCAAACCAACCCACATCATGCTGTGGGAAATAGAGAAGACTTCTGTACTGAATCCTGCCCAAATATTAGCCTTTCTAATTGTTGTTTTAAGCCACTAAGTTTTGGGGTGATTTGTTGCACAATAATAGATAACTCAATGTAAATTTCTAAAATTTATATAGTCTGAAATTAGCCAAAAGCAATGGTCAGATCATGAACTTTGAAATCAGGCAGACCTGAATTTAAATAGTGTCTCCATAATTAGTTACTGGGTGACTATTGTCAACTTATTAAAACCCTCTGAGCCTCAGGGACTTTATGTATAAAATGACAATAATAATATTACCTACCATCTCGGGCTATTCTGAGAATTAAATAAAGCAATGAATGAAAACTATTTTTCTGCCATATCATTTTTTCGAATCCTAAGAACTTCAATGATGCACATAATGTGTTTGCAACTTGCAGTTTTTGAAGATAAATGACTTCTTTTCAGTGTCTCCTTTCCTTTAAATAATAGGTATATGAATGTTTAAATAGCCTTAAACATTGTTCTAGTTAGGATTTTTTTTATTGATATCTAATGAGAAAGAGAATTAGATTAGATTTTGCTCATGGGGGAGTTTGTGAATCTTTGGTATTCAACACAAGGCATATGCTTTTTTTGACAGAACTGACATTAGAATATCTAATGGAGACACAAGAATTGGAAAAGAGTAAATCTCTCTGTTTGCAGATGATATGATATGACATACCCAAGACAAACCATGAGAGAGCTAACACAAATAATAAAATAATTCGGAAAAGGATAAAATGTAAAATTAAAATAACTAAAATTAAGGCCTTCCTATATTAAAACTGTAACCAGTTAAAAGACATTTATCTATGCTTTTTCTAAGACTTGAATATTCCTTTTTGTTCTGTCTTGTGCATTAGTAATTTATTCTGTTGTACGATGTGTGGTGAAAGATACAGAGGTGAGGGGGAGACTATTCTGAGGTCTATACATACCTGTTTCTATATATCTTTTATTTTTGAGCCATGAATTTTACTCTACTTAGTTTTGGTCAGATTTATTAAGGTAAAACTGACATGAAATAAATTGCACATATTTAAAGTATACAATCTAAGTGTCAACTGTCACGCTAGATTAGTTTGTTATTTCTAAAATTATATACGAATAGAATCACATAGTATACACTTTTTCTGGCTTATTTTACTCAGCATAATTATGTTGAAATTTATTCATGCTGTTGTATATGTCAATAGTTTATTTCTTTATATCACTGAATAGTATTCCATTGTACATATGTATATAGTGTGTATATATTGTATATATACATACATACAACAATTTATCTTTTCAAATATTAATGGGCAGTTATGTCCATTATAGTTTTTGACTCTAACAAATTACTTGTCATTTTTGCCTCTAACAAATAATGCTTCTATGAATACTTATATGCAAGGATTTTATGGTTACATGCTTTGAGTTCTGTAGGAGTGGAGTTAATGAATCACATGGGAGGTGGATGTTTAAATTTTTTAAAAACTGCCAAATTTTTCTAAAGTGAGTGTGTCCTAGCAGTTTGTGAGGGTTTCAATTGTTCTACATTGTAGTCATTATGATTAGCCTTTTAAAATTTTCTGGTACTGTTTTGTTATTAATTTCTAATGTAATTCCATTGTGATCAGAGAATATACTTTGTAGCACATTCATCATTTGTAATCTACCAAAATGTGTTTTATTGCCCACAATATATAGTCTATCTGAGGAAATGTTGCATGGAGTGTTTTAAAAATTCAATTGGGTCAAATAAGTTAATAGAGTTTTTCATATCTACTATATTCTTATTTTCTATTTTTCTTTTATTGAGAGTTGCGTTGAAATTTTCAGTGGTAATTTTCTATTTCTCTTTGCAGTTCTATCAGTTTTTTTGCTTCATGTATTTTGAAGATCTATTACTATGTGTGTAACTGTTTAGGATTGCTGTGTTCTATTGGAGAATTGATTCCTTTATAATTATGAAGGTATCTTTTTTAACCCTGCTAATATTATATACTGTGCAATCTACTTTCTATGATAAAATATAGCTACTTCAGTTTTCTTTTTATTAGTGTTAGTATTGTATACCATTTGCCATATTTTATAGTTCATTTGTTTGTGTCTTTATTTGAAATTCCTTTTTTAAGGCAGCATATAGTTGGATCTTGCTATCTTATTCAATATGACAATCTCTTTCATTTAATTAAGATGTTTATATCATTTTCATGTAATTTGATTATTAACAGGATTGGGTTTAACTCTATCATCTATTTGGTTTACATTTGTACTATGTGTTTTTTCGCTTCCACTTTTTTTCTGCCTTCTTTTAGGTTAAATTTTAAAAATGATTTAAACTAGTCTTTTTTAGCCTATTAGCTATAACTTTTAGATTGTTAACTTAGTAATCACTTTAGGGTTTGCATCTTAATTTATCACAGTTTACTTTCAAGTGATAATATATCATTGCACATATAGCATAGCAAACAAACTAATATACTTCAATTTTTTTCTTCTAAACTTATGTGGTATGATTTTCATACACTTTGCTTTTACATATATGATAAACTCAATACTATACTGTTACATGCCAACTAAAATACATGGCAGGAATGTTCAAATTTAAAAATCATCATTATATAACTACATTATAGTATTTTGTCAAGGCAAGGGTCGTCTAATAAATGCTAAAATTATTGGGTGAAAAGTTGTTAGGAAATATAATATTTGCTTATCTTTAACTTATATGCCATATACCCCATAGGCTTCCTATTACTTATAAAAAGGAAATGGTTCTTTTATAAGGAAGAGATAACGGTAGAAAACACATAAACCCAAGGGAAAACTTAGCATCGCCATTCAGGGAGCAACCTGGTATTATGCACCTCCAATGTGATTTTAAAAAGACATAAATAACATTATATAACACAATATTCTTACCAAAAATCTTTTCTCCTGAATCTAATCATGAGGAAATAATCCTATAAACTCTGAATGTGAGATATTTTACAAGACAACTAGCTAGACTGGATTCTTGGGAAAATAGAGAGAGAGAGAAGAATGGTGGATGGGAGTGTGATAAAGGAAATTTACCAAAATTTTGACAGTTGTTGAATAATGAACATATTACAAGTGTCGAATGTATGGCTATTTTTACAGCTTCTCTATTGGTTTGAATTTGTTTTCAAAATTACTGTTTATGAGGAACGCTGGGGGATACATTCTGATTATATTCCTGGAAGAATGCTCTAAATTCTGAACATTACCCACCCTATATATTGAAATAGATGAAGGGCAGAGAGACCTTGCTTAAGAGTAAAATATAGTGAGGCAGAATTTTTATAATAAATACATGAAGTAATCAACCAGTAATTTATATATTTTTTTTACTTAGGGTCTACTGAGTTTACAGAAACCATGCTGAAATATACAGATTTTAATTAATGGCTTCTAATGGAGATCATTTTGTAATCATTTTAGCCTCACTTTTCTAATTGGGGGTGACATCTACTTCCCAAGACTGTTGTAATAATTAAAGATGAAAGTACATATAAAACTCCTACTGGTGTGCCTAATACTGATTCAGTGGTTAATCAATAGTAGCTTCCTTTCCCTTGGACATTTTAGGTCCATGTGGATGCAGAGCTCTCCCTGGGCACTACAGTATTCATTGATCACATTGAAGCCTAATTTACCCCTGTATCCAACATGAACTTGTAGCCCAGTTCCCTGCCTCATATTGGTCCCCTATATAGTTAATGTACATCTATGTCAATAGCTCAATAGATTGGATTTTTTAAGTCTGTCTATCTCTGTATTCCCTGTAGTGTCTAGATCAATGTCTTTTAGTTAGCAGGAGCTCAGTGAGTATTTTAGACTAAAATAATTATGAAGTCTGAGGATGTACCTTAGCATCATACCATGCCTAACACTAGTGACTCTTCATTTGGAATTCCTGAAACTGCCATGATTTTTTACTCTATAATGAGCCTCTACTGAAGCCTAGAAAATCTTGTGACCTCAAGCACACACCGTGAAAGAAAATGGAAAGGAAAGCAAAGCAAAGAAAGTCATTTATCAATACTCTTGTCATCTTTTTCTGAGCCTTAATTAAGATTAATCTCTGTTTTGGGCTAACTTTTAGGCTTACATTTTCTAACCATTTTCTCTTTGATGAAGAAAAATATGTTTCTGATGTTCAAATATAGCCCTTGATTTCTTTTCCCCAGCCTATTTTAGAAAACTTTTCTCATAGTTTAAAACCTTGGCAGAGTAAACAATTATCACGAGGAATTTAGCACTCTGTATAGAGAAACTTTGCTAATAAATGAGAGCATTGCATTACCAAGTTAGGCAAAAGCAAATGGACAAAGAAGAAAGAAAGCAAAATGAAAATGGAAACTAATTTTCTTTAAATTTTTACAGAGTAAGAATAATTGTTCAAATCCCTGTATATAAGAAACCTCCAACTTTGAGATCAAGTTGATTAAGAAGTTTGTACAGAAGCAGAAATATAAATCACATGGAAGATAAATCACAATCTAAGTATCTACTCAGCCAATTGTAAGGCTGAATTTTTAGCACTGAAACCATCACTCCCACAAGTGATTGTAGCATTAAAGATACAACTATAATAACTATATTGTAACTAAATTTTCTGTATATTTTTGCTCTAAACAGCTGTGAGAAACATTATAACTCCGTCTTGAATTCTAATATGGTTTTATTTACCTGAGCAGAAGGAAAATATTCTGACCTGATCTTAAGTCCTCAAATGTCTGAATAAATGTAGGAAAAACAGCAATGACTAAGGGCCTTTCGGCTGCCATTACTGGTACAAAAGTCAAAAGTGATAGTGATGAGAAAACAAACTTATTCCATGTTGTCAACATGGAAGTCAGAGTGCTAAGGATGACTTTAACAGAACTTGACAAAGGATGCACTGACTCATATTGCCCATCTCACCTGGGATTCAGAACTGTGCCAGGTGAGGTTCAATACCATGATTTGTCAACTTTATGAAAACTCCTATAGAAAGGAATTTTGCCTATTGAGAGCTAACAACAGTGAATGATTATCTTCTTCATTAAATCTGATTGTCAATCCAAACTCATCACTCTCTGCTTGTGTTAGGACTTTCTATTCAACAGGGGAATTTAGATGTAATTAGCATATGCAGCCATCTTTAAAGTGTGGTTGGCCTGCAACGTACTACCTAATGGTCCTCAAACATACTGCCATTACTTTTTTTTTTCTGGTTAAAATGAAAATACCTATGGGAAAACAATAATGGTTTAAGGGACTTTAAGCCATTTATTATTGGGTGTGAATGTGTTTCAGATGGTTTTTGATAAAAGAACATGGATATTGACAGATGTAAAGATTTACAGGGCTTATCTTTATAATAAAGAAAGTGGACAGTGAGATCAAAAGAGATAGAAAACACTAAAATAATTCTGGGTTGCCACTGAGGAAGGGAGAGGACATAGTTTATGCCATGATTTTTCTAATATTTGCCTATATTTTCCTAAAATGGATTCTGATTTTTGGTCCGAGATACATCATTGAAACTACCAACAAGAACTTATCGTCTGCCTTTATAAAAACTAGATTAAAAAACAAAAAAACATTGCTCCCAAGGAAGAATAGCATTCTAGCTCAACCCAGGACCATATACACCTTGTAGGAAATACCTTCGTATTTTCAAGGGACACACAGTGGATGTTCAGTAAATCTTGGTAAAATGAATGAATGAAAGGAGCATCAATCAGTTGTTGTTTTTCAATATGCTTCAATGCTAGGTCTACCTAATCCATATATCCTAGAAATATGTTGCTTTAGTTGTTTTCCAGTTACCAGAGCAGATACTCATCTGAACTCCCTTCATTGTGGCTGTTACACCCTCAGCATGTACAACTCTGTGTATGAGGACATGATCTCCAGTTCTTTTGGACTAATTTTTAAATAACTACTCAGAGGCATTCTGTTAAAAAAGAATCAAAATACAGCCCTGAAAAGGATCATGCTAGCTATATTCTCCCTAAATTCTAAAACTAAGCTAATTTCAATATTGAGAATGGATAGTATTTTATGCTTCTTGCATAATGTTCTGTTTAGGTGCATTACAATCAATATAATCACTGTGATTATATAGTATTTGAAGACATATATTTAAAAATATAGCCAACTATTTGAATAAGAAAAAGGCAGGCATTGAATATGAGTTGCAATAGTGCCATTATCAACATACATATTTATGCAGCTGTCACTATATACAGGGCAATATGTTAGCTCTGGGAAACAGACTATATAATAGGATCAGTATATCCCCTATACTGAGTTATGCAAACAAAAGAAGTGGCTGGGAGATCTAAGTGATACAAATACCTGTAGATAAAACTCTTAAAAACCCAGAGAATAAAGATGTTAGCAAGCTAATTCTGAAGAATATGCATAGCTTACAAATATCTAGAACTGTCATCAATGTATTATTCCTTTCATATCTATCTATTTATACATATATTTGTGTATATATATATTCATATGTGTGTATGTGTATATATATATATATATATATATATATATATATATACATAAAATCTTCTAGGAATACAAAAACACTTTCCTACTCCTCAGTAGTAAAAATGTAGAACTTTTCCTTGGATAGAAAAGACACATATATAAAAAAGATTAACAAAAAAAGAAGGCACAGATACCAAGTAAATAATATAAAATGCAATATAAAATTTCATAATGGGTTGGGTAGTAGAAAATAATATACATAGAAAGAATAGAAAGAAGTCATTCAAAGCGTAAGAATTGGAGCTAAGCCCTGGGAAGATGTTTGCACTCATATACATAGAGAAAACAGAAAAACAGATTATAATAGGGTTAATGGGCTCAGAGACAAGAATATGCATGATACATTTAATTGAATGAATAATATGACTTGAAGAAATGTTTTGTCTTATGAGAGACTTATGCAAGTTACTTGCAATATGAATTTTGGGTAAATTAATATATTTATATGAAATAAAGTTTTGTATACACATACAAATTAATTTAGACGAGAATGGTTCAAAATTAAGTTTGATCAATAATTCAGTATATGGTAATAAGGAGGAGTAAGTAGCTACAACTCTGGTTGCCAGAGATGAGACAAGCACTAAGGAAGTGTCAGAGATTGGACCCAGGAGTGTCTCTGGCACTTTGCCGGATCAACGTACTCAGCAGCTGTCTTACAAGTGATTATCTGCTGTCACCTGAATGGAGTTATATGATGTGGTAATCCTTCAGTTTCATCTGTGGGATGGAGGGAAACTTGACTTCATCCATATCTGGGCCTTCGAGGTTAATTATCATGCAGAAGGAAATGTGCAGTTGGATCACAAGACTTTCCTTTGCTACTTCCTATCTATCACTTGTGGATACCTTTCCCTTAGACTTTGGGAATTCTGTAAACCAAAATGTGGATCCTTCAAAACCTGCACCTAGAGTGGTAGGGTGTGTTTTTGGGGAATTCAGTTTGCAGAGAGGAGTTAAGCAAGCTTGAAATTCCTGGGCATGATATTGAATATTATGATGTTTTGATCACACAAACAGGCTATTAATATTTTAAGTAGCGGCCAATAATATGAAGTTAATATATTTGAGATTGTCAGAGTAGTGTCAGATTTAGATTGGGAGGGTCAGTGAAGTTTCTTTAAGGAAAGGACATTTAAGTTAAATGAAAAGAAAAGTGAGGCAAAGAGTGGAAAAACCACGCCACCTTGGCAACCAGCCCAGCATGAAAAAGAACCCTGAGGTGATAAGCATCTGGTTAGAGGAGGGCACAAGAGGATGCTGAAGAAATACGTACAGGTCAGATTATACAGACTGTTGTAGAGCAGAATGAAGATAAGAAATTTTACCTCAAATAAAATGCCATTGAAGGGTTTCATCAGGTGGCTCGTTTTATCAGATTTGTGACTAAAAAGTCTAACACTATATAGAGAATAATTTTAAGAAGGGTAAAATTAAAAACGATGAGAGGTGAGGAGGAGTTAGAAGGTTATTGCACAAATTCAGGTGGGAGATAATGGTGGCTTGCACCAGAATGATTTACATAAAATATATAAATTAATGAAAGTCCAAAGATTTTTACTGTATGTTGTAATGATTAGGATTTTGACATGGATTTGATATGTAAACAATGAGAGTGAAAGCAGGAAGAAATGTGTCACTATTTTCCAGTTTCTTGTATGAGAGACCAGAAAAATGAAGATAACATTCTGATATTAGTCAAAACAGGCAGTTTATCAGCCTGTTGAAGAAGAATTTCTCTGCTTCAGCTTAATTTTTATATTTATCTCAGAATTCTACAAAAACATATTGAACTGAGTAATATTTAAGATCTTCTTTTTAAACATGCAGACAATAACCCACACATTGGAACACACATTATAGGATTATCTGAACAATTATAGCATATTAAGAAGACTAATTTCTTAATATCCTTTCTTTCACTCTACATACCAGTCTATGTGCCTCTCCCAACTTAAATTACTAGACTCAGGAATATCAGTTATAGTTTTGAAAAGGGTAAATAATGTCTAAATTAGTTTATGGCCTTGGAAAAATTACTAAATTAAATATCACAGCAACATCAGTAAGTAAAACATGCCTGATTAGTAATTCTCATACTGTAAGAAATGGAAATAACCAGATACATAACAATTAACTAGATTTTATTAGGAAACAAATAATTATTAGAACAACACTGATCTGGCAAGGTTTTTACTAAGTTTGGCAATTCTTGTAAACTTAAAACTTCTTCCACTCCAACACCATTCATAGAATGAAGTCCCTATTTTCATCAGGCAGGCCAGGAATACTGAGTTCCTTATCACTCTCACACTAGCTCACTGGTAGAGCAGAGGTTCAGTGCTAGAGAAAGTAAGGTGAGAAGATAAGAGGCTACCACCCGTATTCTCTGCCATGCTTGTAAACAAAGGTGTGACTTTCACCCTAATCTCTGAGGCCAGGGCTCAGAGATTTTGGGCAGTGGGAGAAACACTTCTGCGAAGAGAGAGCTCAAAAACTTTCTCAAAAAAATTTGACTACATTTCAAACAGTGTGGAGAAATTCAAGCCCAAGGGCACTTTCAAAAATATAAAGATTTTGGTAGTAAACAATCTTTTAAAAAGGCTGATAGCTCTGTAAGAGCAACAAATTAAACTATATGCTAGGAGATTTAACAGAAAAAAAAAATGGAAAAAAAGAGCCCTACGGGGGTCAGAACAAATCCCAAAGACTGGCCTGTAAAACTACCTCTGCAACAAGGCCTGCACTTAATTGGATCAGACTGTGAAATAATTTATGTCCCTAGGCATTATCAAAAACAATAGAGCAAATCATTGCCCATTAGTGGAGCAACATAGCTGAGTGTGATACCAAACCAGGCAGATAACTTAACAAAGATCAGGAAAAGCAACAGTTGAAGAGACACTTGCTAAAAACATTGTCATCCAGGGTGATTGTTTGCACGCTTAAAGGTGCACCAACAAAGAAGAACTATGGAAAAAATAGACTTCAAAAAAAACATTTAGATAAGTCATGAAACAGAAAAAAAAAAAAAAGAAAAAAATTACCAGGTCCTCAGAGAAATAAGACTTAAAAATTAATTGAAATTAATAAAATTTAGAATAGAAAAACAATAGAGAAAAATAGACCCCCAAACCTTGTTCTTTAAAAAAGATGAACAAAATTGATAAATTTTAGATAGACTGTCTTCGTCCACTCCTGCTTTTATAACAAAATATCTTAGATTGAATAATTTATAAATGATATAAATTTATTTCCTTATAGTTTTGGAGTCTAAAAAGTCCAAGATCAAGACACTGGTATATTCAGTGTGTGGTGAGGGTATGTTCCACAGATGATGTTTTCTAGTGGCATCCTCACATGGTGGAAAAGGTGGAAGGGATGAAAGCTGTCTTCACATGGCGGAAGAGATGGATTAGCTTTCTCTCTTCAATCTTTTTTATAAATCAATAATATCATTCCATTTGTAAGGGCAGAGTCCTTATGGCCTAATTACCTCCCAAAATCCCCTCCTCTTAGCACTATCACCTACTTGTTTTAGTTCAAACATGTAAAGTTTGGAGGGTCATATACATTCAAACCATAGCATTTCTACTCCTGGCCTTCCAAAATTCATGTTCTTCTCATGTGCAAAATACATTCATTTCATATTGAATGTGTTAACTTGTTCCAGCCCCAATTCAGAAGTCTACAGTCCAGGTGTCATCTAAATGAAATATGGGTGAGACCCAAAGACGTATTTGACCCTGAGGCAAATTCCCCTCCAACTATGAGCCTGTGAAAGTAAACAAGTTACACACTTTCAAAATACAAAGACGGGACCGGCACATAATATACATTTCCATTTCAAGAGGGAGAAATAGGCAAGAAGAAAGAAGTCCCAAGCAAATCCAAACTTGAAGTTTGGGAATAATCCTTTTTGACTCCATATTTTGCCTTCTGGACATGCTGAGACAGGGGGCCAAGGCTTAGGGTGACCCCACCCTCACAGCTTCACTGGGTGCAACCCACACCCCAGCTATGAGGTGTTGAGATCAGATGCCTACTCTTCTCCTAGGCTGGAATCACACATTGTTGGCTTTACAATCTGGCATCTTGGAGGTGGCTTCATTTCCATAGACAGTGAGGGCTCTCTGTGGTGGCCCCAAGCCCACAGCTTTCTGGCTGTTGGCCTAGTGGGGACTGTCTGTGGTGGCTCCACTCCCATGACTCCACTAGGCATGACCCTTGTGGGGGCTCTCTATAGTGACTCCACAGCCCTTGTATACCGTATGCCTAGAGTTGGCACTGAAGAGACACCACTAAACTTTACCATTTTTGCCTTCCAAAAAAGGCTACCTGAGCCAAATTGGGACTCCCTTGAACCACAGCTGGGGCAGCCAAGGAGAACCGCACAGGGATATAGGGGCAGAGACCTGAGGTGGTGCTGGGCAGCAAGCCCCAGTGTTCCAGGAGGGCCTCCTTTGAAACCCTTTTACCCTCAAGGCCCTAGTACCCTGAGCTTGTTTTGGAAGTGGCAGCCTTGAAGATATCCAAAATGCCTTTGAGGTCATTCTTTCCTTGTTTTGATTAAGGAATAGCATCTGGCTTCCTTATATCCATACTAACCTCCTTATCAAATATTCACATGGCTACATCCTTGGGCTACACCCCCTCCCGAACATACTTTTTATTTTTTACATGGCAACACTGACAATTTTCCAAATTTTTAAGTTCTGCTTCTCTTCTAAACTCCATCTTTAATTGATTTTCCTCTTCCTGGATTTTATTATAAGCAGTCAAGAGAAGCCATGCTATACTCTGAAAATTTTGCTTAGAGATTTCTTCCACCAGCTATCCTAGTACATCACTTGTAAGTTTTGCCCTCCACAAAGCACTAGGGTACAGACACAATTCAGTCAAGTTTTTTGCAACTTTATAACAAGAATGGCTTTTCCTCCAGTTTCCAATATATTTTTCCTCATTTCCATCTAAGACCTCATCAGAATTGCTTTTACCTTTCACATTTCTACCAACATTCTTATCATGATCACTTAAGTAATCTCCAAGAAGATTAAGGCTTCCCCTACAGCTTGTCTCTTCTTCTGAGCCCTCCCCAGAATCATCCTTAACTTTCCTTCATGGCAATCTAGGCTTTTTCTAGCAGTTTGACCATTCCTCAAAAGTTAAACATAGAGTTACCATATAATCTGGCAATTCCACTCCTATGTATTTATCTAAGAGAAATAAAAATATACTTCCCTCCCAGATTTTTACATGAATGTTCACAGCAGCTGCTATAGGGAATTATGTCCCTCTCTCCAAATAATGTTACATGTTGAAGTCTTAAGCAACCTCCAATATCATTATATTTTGAGCTAGGACCTTTAAGGAGGTAATTAAGGTTTACTAAAGTCTAAGGGTGGGGCCTTAATATTACAGGGCTGGTGCCCTTATAAGAAGAGGAAGACACACTAGAACTCACTCTCTCTTTGCTGTGTGAGGACACAGCAAGAGAGTGGCCATCTACAAAAAGGAAGAAAGCCCACAGAAGAAACCAAATCAGCAAATACCTTCATCTTGGACTTCCCAGCATCTGGAACTGTGAAAAATAAATTTACATTGTTTAAGCCAACTAAGATATAGTATTTTGTTATGGCAGCCTAAGCAGAATAATATAGCAGCATTATTCATAGTAGCCAAAATGTGGAAACAACCCAAATGTGCATCATTTAATGAATGGATTAATGAAATATGGTATATACATACAATGGAATATTTTTTGGCCATAAAAATAAATTAAATACAAATACAGTCTAGATTATGGATGAATCTTGAAAACATTATGCTGCGTGAAAGCCAGTTATACAAGACCATAGATTGTCTTTTATATGAAATGTCTTTACATGAAATGTTCAGAATAGGCCATCTATAAGGAAAGAAAAATTAGTGTTTGTCTAGGGATGGAGGTGGGGAGGTGAATGAGGAGTGAATACTAATGGGCTTGGGGTTTTGTTTAAGGGGTACAAAGTATTCGAAATTTAGATTGTGGTGAGAGTTGTACAACTCTGTGACTATACAAAAAATCATTGAACTGTCCACTTTGAGGAATGAAATGTATACTATGTATATTATATATCAATAAAAGCTGTCTAATAATTACAGTTTAAGTAGGTCTATGTTATTCTAACAAAGGACATTATTTTGAATACAATCACACCTAAAGAATCTTGATTTATAGTCTACCCCATTAAATAAGTCAATATATATTTTATCTATGTTTAAGAAATCTTAGCATTGGAATAGGGAGTGTCACATCCTAATCAAATTTACTTATAAATTTTTTTTTCATATTTCATTTCCTTTTTTTTTTTAAAAAAGCAGCTTTTAGGTGTGATTTATTTAAAGTAATATGTACTCATCTCAAGTGTATAGTTTTGTAAAGTTTGACTAATATATACACATGAATAACTTCCACTACAGCTGAGATGTTGAACATTTCCATCAACTCAAACAGCTTCCTCATGCCCCTTTGGATTCAAACTCTCATCACCAGCCCCCAAGTAACTGCCAGTCTCCTTTCTGTCACCATAGATTGGAAGAAACATGAGTCACCAATAAGCACCTGAAGAGATGCTCAATCAACATAATTAATCATCATGGAAAGACAAATTAAAGCCACAATAAGATACCCCATAGACAACCATTATAAAGCCAGTAAACACACACACACACACACACACACACACGCACACGCTATCCCAATTGTTGACTAAATGAATATGAAACAACTGGACATATATGCTGTTGATGGGAATCAAAAATAGTACACTTTAGAAAACACTTTGGCAGTTTCTAGTTGAGTTAAACATATAATTACCCTGTGAACTAGTAAATCTGTTTATAAGGATTTTATACAACAGAAGTGAAAACATATCTCTGCAAAAAGAATTAAACATGAATTTGTTTTATGTCTTTTTATGCTAGTGCCACAGAGCTTTAATTATTTCAGTTTTGAAATATATTTTAAATATTAATAGGAAAAGCCTGTTTATCTTATTTTTTATTCACCCAAATTTTCCATTATTAATTTAAGAACTACCATATATGTAATATTGAATCCTAATAAAAGCCAAGAAAAACTTTTCCATTTATTTGAATATTTTTTAATGTTTCTAAGTTAGGTTTTTGTAACTTTTATGCGTGTTTTTTGATAATTGGTTTAAAAATAGTAGCAAGATGCAGGAATTCTTAGAGAAAATGAGTAAAAATATGAGTTAGGCAGATGAGTAAACAATATGAGTATTAGTATGAGTAATGGAGTGGAAAAATGAAGAAGAAAACTGGCTTTTGTAGTGTATTCTACATGTGGATTTGGCCTGTAGCCATATTATTATACATACTTAAATAGTGGATGTATCTGTACACATTGAAAGTATATTTTGGGGAGATATCTGTTGAGACAACAATGTGGTATAAAAATACTGACTCAGGAGTCAGAAACTCGGTATTATAGTTTGGCTCTACAAAGAATTGTATTGCTCTGGGCAAGCCCTTTGCTTTCTCTGGATCTCACTCATCTCGCTCATATAAAATAAGGTTGGATTCAATAATTTCTAATTTTTCTACTAGCTATAATGTCATGTGATCCAGACAATGGTTAATTCTAAATGATTGCCTTCTCTAAATTTCTGGGTGTTTTTTTTTGCTAAATATTCAATTTATATGTCTCTGTTTTATGTTATTTTTATTTACATTTAAGTAAAAATAAAGTTGTATATTTTATGGTGTACAATGTCATGTTGGAAAATGTATATGCTGTAAAATTACTGAATCAAGATATCTGTCACCTCACATACTTAGTTTTTGTGATAAGATTTAAAATCTACTCTCTTAGTAATTTTCAGGTATACAAAACATTGTTATTTACTGTAATCACCATGCTATACCATAGGTCTCTGGAACTTATTTTTCCTAACTGAAACTTGTATCCTTTGACTAATATATATTCCCATGCTCTCAACACCCTTCTATCCCTGCCTCCCAGCACCCAGTAACCACCATTCTACTCTGCTTCTATGAGTTCAACTTTTTTAGATTCCACATGTAAATAACATAATGTAGCATTTGTTTTTCTGTGCCTGGCTTGTTACACTTATCATAATGTCCTTCAGGTTTATTCTTGTTATTACAAATGATATAATTTTCTTTTTTAAATATATAAGGCTGAATAGTACTCCATTTTGTGTTAACACATGTGTCTATCACATTTCTTTATGTATTCATCCATTGATAGATGCTTAGATTGATTCCATATCTTGACTATTGTGAGTGAAGCCGCAATAAACATAAGAGTGCAAATACCTCTCTGACATACTGATTTCCTTTCCTTTGGATACATACCCAGAGGTGAAATGACTGTATAAAATGGTAGTTCTATTTTTAATTTTTTGAGGAACAGCTGTACTGCTTCCATAAGGTATTGAAATGCTACTAATTTTTGTACATTGTTTTTGTATCCTGAAACTTCACTTGATTATTAACTTCAGTTGATTATTACTTCCAGGAGCCTTTTGGTGACGTCTTCAGGATTTTCTAGGAATAGAATCATATTGTTCATGTAGAGAGATAGTTTAATTTCTTCTTTTCCTATTTGGGTGCCTTTTATTTATTTCTCTTGCCTGATTGCTCTGGCCAGGACTTCTAGTAATATTTGAATAGGAGTGGTAAGAATGGGCATCCTTGTCTTTTTCTAGTTCTTAAGGAAAAATGCTTCCAATTTTTGACCATTCAGTATGACATTGGCCATGAATTTGCCATAGAGGGCTTTTATTATTTTGAGATGTGTTCTTTTGGTGCCTAGTTTCTTGAGGATTTTTATCACAAAGGGAAATTGGATTTTTTTTTTTTTTAAGGGATTCTTGCTCTGTCGCCTAGGCTGGAGGGCAGTGATGTGATCTTAGCTCACTGCAATCTCCACCTCCCGAGTTCAAGCGATTCTTCTGCCTCAGCCTCCTGAGTAGCTAGGACTACAGGCACACGCCACCATGCCTGGCTAATTTTTGTATTTTTAGTAGAGACAGGGTTTCACCATGTTGGCCAGGCTGGTCTTGAACTCCCGACCCTCGTGATCTGCCTGCCTCGGCCTCCCAGAGTGCTGGGATTACAGGCATGAGCCACCGCGCCTGGTTGGGAGGTTGTATTTTATTGAAAGCTTTTCCTTTGCCTATTGAGATGATCATATGCTTTTTGTTTTTGTTTATGTGGAGAATCACATTTATTTATTTGTGTATGTTAACCAAGTTTTCATTCCAAGAATGAAGCCTACTTGATCATGGTGAATTACCTTTTTGATGTGTTGCTGGATTCATATTGCTAGGTGTTTTTTTTTTCCAATAATTTTTGGGGAACCAGTGGTGTTTGGTTACATGGATAATTTCTTTGGTGGTGATTTCTGAGATTTTGGTGCACCTATCACCCGAGAAGGGTACACTGTACCCAATGTGTAGTCTTTTATCCCTCACCTCACTCCCACCCTTTCCCCCAAGTCCCCAAAATCCACTGGATCATTCTTATGCCTTTGCATCTTCATAGCTTAGCTCCCACTAATAAATGAGAACATAAGATGTCTGGGTTTTCATTCCTGAGTTACTTCACTCAGGAATGTGTGTGTGTGTGTGTGTGTGTGTGTGTGTAATGTGTCTATATACAATTGTTACATATATAAATGTTACATATATAAATGTTATATATATATAGCATATATATATAACATATATATATCATATATATATATATATATATATATATATATATATATGTAACATTTTCTTAATCCACTCATTGATTGACGGGCATTTGGGCTGGTTCCATATTTTTGCAATTGTGAATTGTGCCCTATAAACATGCGTGTGCAAGTGTCTTTTTCATATAATGACTTATTTTCCTCCGGGTAGATACCCAGTAGTGGGATTGTAGATCAAGTGGTAGATCTGCTTTTAGTTCTTGAAGGAATCTCCACATTGTTTCCCATAGTTGTACTAGTTAAATTCCCACCAGCAGTGTAAAAGTATTAAGTATTCCCTTTTCACCACACTCACACAAATATCTGTTATTTTTTTATTTTTTTAATTATGACCATTCTTGCAGGAGTAAGGTGGTATCGCACTATGGTTTTGATTTGCATTTCTCTGATAATTAGTGGTGTTGAGCATTTTTTCATGTTTGTTGGCCATTTGTATGTCTTCTTTTGAGAATTGTCTATTCATGTCCTTAGCCCACTTTTTGATGGGATTGTTTGTTTTTTCTTGCTGATTTGTTTGAGTTCCTTGTAGATTCTGGATATTAGTCCTTTATCGGATGCATAGTTTCCAAAAATTTTTCTCCCACTATATGGGTAGTCTGTTTACTCTGCTGATTATTTCTTTAGCTGGGCAGAAGCTTTTTAATTAGGTCCCATTTATTTATTTATTTTTGTTGCATTTGCATCTGGGTTGTTAGTCATGAAGTCTCTGCCTAAGCCAATGTCCAGAAGAGTTTTTCCAATATTATCTTCCAGATTTTTTTTTTTTTTCTTGAGACGAAGTCTCGCTGTTGTCCCCCAGCTGGAGTGCAATGGCACCATCTTGGCTCACCACAACCTCCACTTCCCAGGTTCAAGCAATTCTCCTACCTCAGCCTCCCAAGTAGCTGGGATTATAGGCACCTGCCACAAGGCCCGGCTAATTTTTGTATTTTTAGTAGAGACAGGGTTTCACCATGTTGGCTAAGCTGGTCTCAAACTCCTGACCTCAGGTGATCCGCCCACTTTGGCCTCCCAAAGTGCTGGGATTACAGGTATGAGCCACTGCACCTGGCCTATCTTCTAGAATTTTTACAGTTTTGTCATTTAGATGTAGGTCTTTGATTCATTTGGAGTAGATTTTTGTATGAGGTGAGAGATGAGGATCCAGTTTTATTCTACATGTGGCATGCCAATTATCCCAACGCTGTTTGTTGAATAGTGTTCTTTCCTCACTTTATGTTTTTGTTTACTTTGTCAAAGATCAGTTGGCTGTAAGTATTTGGGTTTATTTCTGGGTTCTCTACTTTGTTCCATTGGCCTATGTGCCTATTTTTATACCAGTACAATGCTGTTTTGGTGACTATAGCCTTATAGTGTAGTTTGAAGTCAGGTAATGTGATGCCTCCAGATTTGTTCTTTTTGCTTAGTCTTGCTTTGGTTATGTGGGCTCTTTTATGGTTCCATGCAAATTTTGGATTGTTTTTTCTAGTTCTGTGAAGAAAGATGATGGTATTTTGATGAGAATTGCATTGAATTTGTAGAGTGCATTTGGCAGTATGCTCATTTTCACAATATTGATTGTACCCATCCATGAGCATGGGATGTGGTTCCATTTGTTTGTGTTGTCTATGATTTCTTTTAGCAGTGTTTTGGAGTTTTCCTTGTAGAGTTCTTTCATTTTTTGGTTAGATGTATTCCTACATATTTTATTTTATTTTGTGCAGCTATTATAAAAGGCATTGAGTTCTTGATTTGATTTTCAGCGTGGTCACTGTTGGTGTAGAGCAGGTTACTGACTTGTATACGTTAATTTTGTATTCTAAAACATTACTGAATTCGTTTATCAGATCTAGAAGCTTTTATGATGAGTCTTTAGAGTTTTCTAGATATATGATTATATCATTGGGGAACAGAGACGGTTTGACTTCATCTTTACTGATTTGGATACCCTTCCTTTCTTTCTCTTATCTGATTGCTCTGGCTAGGACTTCCAGTACTATGTTGAATAGGAGTGGTGAAAGAGGGCATCCTTCTCTTGTTCCAGTTCGTAGAGGGAATGCTTTCAACTTTTCCCAGTTCAGTATAATGCTGGCTGTAGGTATGACATAGATGGCTTTTATTACCTTATGATATGTCTTTTTTATGCTGATTTTGCTGAGGGTTTTAATCATAAAGCGATGCTAGATTTTGTCAAATGCTTTTTCTGCATCTATTGATATGATCATATGATTTTTGTTTTTAATTTTATGTGATGTATCACATTTATTGACTTGCTTATGTTAAACTATCCCTGCATCCCTGCATACACTTGATCATGACAGATTATCTTTTCAAAATACTGTTAGATTCAGTTAGCTAATATTTTGTTGAGGATTTTTGCATGCATGTTCATGAGGAATATTGGTCTGTAGTTTTTTGTTGTTGTTGTTATGTCCAATCTTGGTTTTGGTAATGGGGTGATACTGGCTTCATAGAATGATTTTGGGAGGATTCCCACTTTCTCTATATTTTCGACTAGTTTCAGTAGGATCGGTACCAATTCTTCTTTAAATGTCTGATAGAATTCAGATGTGAATCTATCTGGTACTGGACATGAATTTTATTGGCAATTTTTTAAATTACCCTTTAAATCTTGCTGCTTGTTATTGATCTGTTCAGAGTTTCTATTTCTCTCCAGTTTAATCTATGATGGTTGTCTATTTCCAGTAATTTTTCTATCTCCTCAGCTTTTTCAGTTTATGCATAAAGTCGTTCATAGTAGCCTTGAATGATCTTTCATATTTCTATGGTATCAGTTGTAATATCTCCCATTTCATTTTTAATTGAGTTTATTTGGAGCTTCTTTCATTTCTTTGTTAATCTCACTAATAATCTATCAATTTCATTTCATTTCATTTCAAAGAACTAGCCTTTTACTTATCTTTTGTAATTTTTGTTTCAATTTTGTTTAGTTCTGCTCTGATCTTTGTTATTTCTTTTCTTCTGATGGGTTTGGGTTTGGTTTGTTCTTGTTTCTCTAGTTCCTTGAGACGTGACCTTGGGTTGTTTTTCTGTGCTCTTTCAGACTTTTTGATGTAGACATTTAATGCTATGAACTTTCCTCTTAGCACCACTTTGGCTGTATCCCAGAGCTTTTGATAACTTGTGTCACTATTATTGTTCAGTTAAGAGAGTTTTTAAATTTCCATATTGATTTCATTGTGGACCCAAAGATCATTCAGGAGTAGGAGATTATTTAATTTCCATATATTTGTATGGTTTTGAGAATTTCTTTTGGAGTTGATTTCCAATTTTATTCCACCATGGGCTGAGAGAGTACTTGCTATAATTTCGATTTTCTTAAATTTGTTGACACTTGTTTTGTGGAATATTATATGATCTATCTTGGAGAATGCTGCATGTGCTGATAAATAGAATGTAGATTCTGCAACTGTTGAGTAGAATGTTCTGTATATATCTGTTAAATGCATTTGTTCTAGGGTATAGATTAAGCTCACTGTTTCTTTGTTGACTTTCTGTCTTGATGACCTGTCTAGTGCTGTCAGTGGAGTATTGAAGTCCTCCACTAGGACTGTGCTGCTGTCTTTCTCATTTCTTAGGTCTAGTAGTAATTCTTTTATAAATTTGGGAGCTTCAGTGTTAGGTGCATTTATATTTAAGATTATTATATCTTTCTGCTGGACTAGTTCTTTTCATCATTATATAATGTCTCTCTTTGTCTTTTTTAACTGTTGTTGCTTTAAAGTCTGTTTTTTCTTTTCTTCACTTTTGGTGTCAATTTGCATGAAATATCTTTTCCACCCCTTTAGCTTAAGTTTATATGACTCATTATGTGTTAGGTGAGTCTTGAAGATGGAAGACAATTGGTTGGTAAATTCTTTTCCATTCTGCCATTCTGTGTCTTTTATGTGGAGCATTTAGGCCATTTACATTCAACATTAGTATTGAGATGTGAGGTGCTATTCTATTCACCATGCTATTTGTTGTCTGAATACCTTGTTGTTGTTGTTGTTGTTTTTCATTGTGTTATTTTTTTATAGGACCCATGAGATTTATGCTTTAAGGAGGTTCTATTTTGGTTTACTTCAAGATTTTGTTTCAAGATTGAGAATTCCTTTTAGCAGTTCTTGTAGTGCTGGCTTGGGGTTGGAAAATTCTCATAGCATTTGTTTTTCTGAAAAAGACTTTCTCTTTCCTTCATTTATGAAGCTTAGTTTTGATGATTATAAAATTCTTGGCTGATAATTATTTTGTTTAAGGATGCTAAAGATAGGACCCCAATCTCTTCTACCTTGTAGAGTTTCTGCTGAGAAATCTGCTGTTAATCTGATAGGTTTCCGTTTTTAGGTTATCTGATGCTTTTGAGAGACAGGACTAGCTGGATTTCCTAGGCCGACTAAGAATCCCTAAGCGTAGCTGGGAAGATGACCACTTCCACCTTTAAACATGGGGCTTGCAACTTAGCTCACACCCAACCAATCAGATAGTAGACAGAGATCACTAAAATGCTAATTAGGCAAAAACAGGAGGTAAAGAAATAGCCATTCATCTATTGCCTGAGAGCAAAGCAGGAGGGACAATGATCAGGATATAAACCCAGGCATTCAAGCTGGAAACGGCTACCTCTTTGGGTCCCCTCCCTTTATATGGGAGCTCTGTTTTCACTCTATTAAATCTTGCAACTGCACTCTCTTCTGGTCCATGTTTGTTAAGGCTTGAACTGAGCTTTCGCTCGCCATCCACCTTTGCTCGCCATCCACCACTGCTGTGTCCCGTAGTCGCAGATGCACCACTGACTTCCATTCTCCAGATCTGGCAGGGTGTCCACTGTGCTCCTGATCCAGTGAGGCGCCCATTGCCGCTCCTGATCGGGCTAAAGGCTTGCCATTGTTCCTGCATGGCTAAGTGCCCGTGTTTGTCCTGATCGAGCTGAACACTAATCACTGGGTTCCATGGTTCTCTTCCATGACCCACAGCTTCTAATAGAGCTATAACATTCACCGTATGGCTCAAGATTCCATTCCTTAGAAACTGTGAGGCCAAGAACCCCAGGTCAGAGAACACAAGGCTTGCCACCATCTTGGAAGCAGCCCGCCACCATCTTGGGAGCTCTGGGAGCAAGGACCCCCTGGTAACACTTTTGCCTCACAGCTCTTAAGATTCATTCCTTCATCTTAACTTTAGATGACCTGATGACTATGTGCCTAGGTGATGATATTTTTGCAATGAATTTCCTGGGTGTTCTTTGAGCTTCTTGTATTTAGATGTCCAGATCTCTAGCATGGCCATGGAAGTTTTCCTCAATTATTCCCTAAATAAGCATTTCAACCTTTTAGATTTCTCTTCTTCCTCAGGAAGACCAATTATTCCTAGGTTTGGTCATTTAACATAATCCCAAACTTCATGGAGGCTTTGTTCATTTTTTAAAATTCTTTTTTCTTTGTCTTTGTCAAATTTTGTTAATATGAAAGCCTTTTCTTTGAGCTCCGAAGTTTTTTCTTCCACTTGTTCGATTCTATTCTTGAAACTTTTCAGTGTATTTTGTCTTTCTGTAAGTGTGTCTGTCATTTCCAGAAGTTTCTATTGTTTTTTATCTATTCCTCTGGAGATATTTTTGTCCATATCCTGTATTATTATTATTATATTAAGTAGTTTTCACCTTTCTCTGGTGCCTCCTTGAGTAACTTAATAATGAACCTTCTGAATTCTTTTTTTTTTTTTTTTTTTTTTTTTTTTTTGCAATTCAGAGATTTCTTATTGGTTTGGATTCATTGCTGGTGAGATAGTGTGATCTTTCAGGCTGTTATAGAAGCTTGTTTTGTCATATTACCAGAATTATTTATCTGGTTCCTTCTCATTTGGGTAGACTGTGTCAGAGGAAACATCTGGAACTCAAAGGCTGGCATTTAGGTTTTTTTGGTCCCATGGAGTGATCCCTTGATGTGGTGTTCTCTCCCTTTCCCTAGGGATGGGGCTTCCTGAGATCCAGACTGCAGTGACTGTTATTGCTCTTCTGGGTCTAGCCACCTACGTGATCTACTAAGCTCTGGGCTGGTACTAGGGAGTGTCTGCAGAGTCCTATGACTTGATCAGTCTTCAGGTCTCTCAGCCATGAATACCAGCAGCTGCTCCAGTGGAATTAGCAGTGGAGTGAAGTGGACTCTGTGAGAGTCCTTGGTTGTAGTTTTGTTCAGTGCACTGGTTTTCTTGCATGCTGGTTATGCTACTAGTGAAGCTGTCATGTGGACAGACTCAGGATCACTGGTTAAACAGGATGTTAAAGGCAGTGGAATGAGCTGTTGTTTTCTCTTTTCTTAGAGCAGGGTTGTTCTGAGTTGCTGAAATGGCTTGAGTTGGTTGGCCTCCAACCAAGAGGTGATGCTTTCAAGAGAACATCGGCTGTGGTAGTATAGGGGGGATACAAACTTGCACTAAGGTCACCTGGGTAGGTGTTTGGGTTTCTCAGGTGATGGGAGTGGCCATAGAGCTCCCACAGATTAGTCTTTTGTCTTTGGCTACCTGTACGGGTACAGAAAGACCATCAGGTGAGGGCAGTGTTAGGCATGTCTGAGTTCAGACTCTTCTTGAGTGGGGCCTGCTGCAGCCACTGTGGGGATAGGTGGGTGGTTCTCAGGACAATGGAACTGTGTTCCAAAGAGGATTATGGCTGCCTTTTCAGGTCACCAGGGAAATGGGGGAAAGCCAGCAGTGACAGGTCTCACCCAGCTCCTACACAGCCAGCAAGGCCAGTCTCACTCTTGTTGTGCTCCCCTAACAGCCAATAGAGCTGAATTTATATCCAGGCCTCCAGTGCAAAGAGCTGAGATCTCGGCCCAGAATACAATCCTCCCCTACTCAGAAAGTAAGCAGGGCTTTTGCGCCTCTTCTCTACCTGCCCGCTGTGGCTTCTGTACTCATATCTGCACTTCCTGTTCACACCCACTCCCACCCTATAGATTCTGCCCAGAAAAAAAAAAATGTGCTCAGTTGAAATTGTTACACAATTCAGCTGGAAGTCTTCTTCTCCCTATAGCCCTTCCCCAATTCTACTGGCTGCCCTCCCTAAGGACCTCTGTGAGACAAAGTCATAAATGGCTTACCTGGGCTTCCTTGGGGACTGGGAGTGCCTACAGGGCTCTTCCTGCTGCTTCTTTTACTTTTATATTTTGCTCAGCTCTCTACATTTTTTTCAGCTCTAGGTAAGGTTAAATACTTCTCCCATGATCTGGATTTTCAGGTTCCCCAGTGAGGATGTGTGTTTGGAGGAGATATTTCTCCCTCTCACACTTTGGGCACTCACAGTTTTCACCTTTCTCACGGAGTTTGCAGCAGCAAGCTGCTGCTTTCAAAGGGTCTGTGATTTTTTTTTTGGTTTTCCTAGCATGTTTTTGAGGTGGTTCTTGGAGCAGAAGTTCACAATGTGGTCTCCACATGCTGTTCTGTCCATCTGAGCGGAAGTTTCAAGTTAGTCCTGCCTCCTGTTTTCCATTTTTTTCTCTCAAGGTTTGCTAGTATTTTGTTGAGTATTTTTGCACCTATGTTCCTCAGAAGTATTGGCCTGTAGTTTTCTTTTTCATTTTGTCTTTCCAGGTTTCAGTTATCAGAGGGGTACTGGCTTTATAGGCTGAGTTAGGAAGGAATCTGTCCCCTTCAATGTTTTCGAATAGTTTCAGCAGAATTGGCATTGGCTCCTCTTTTGCATGTCTGGTTTAATTTGTCTGTCAATGCATCTAGTCTGGGACTTTTATTGGTTGGTAGATTTTTTAAATTACGGATTCAATTTTGGAATTTGTTTTTGTTCTGTTCAGGCTTTTAAGTTATTTCTGATTCAATCTTGGGAGGTTGTATATTTCTAGGTATTTACTAATTTCCTCTAGATTTTCCAATTTGTGTGCATAAAGGTGCTCATAATAGTCTCTGAGCATCTTTTATGTTTCTGTGAGATGGGTTGTAATGTCACCTTTGTTGTTGCTGATGGTACTTATTTTCATCTTTTCTCTTTTATTTCCTTTGTTAACCTTTTTATCACTTCAAAGAACCAGTTTTTGGTTTCATTGATCCTGTCAATTTTTCTATCTCAATTTCATTTACTTCTGCTCTGATTATAGTTATTTCTTTTCCTCTGACAGATTTGGGGTTAGTTTGTTCTTTGTTTTCTAGTTCCTCTAGGTGTGATGTTACATTGTTAATTTGAGATCTTTCTAACTTTTTGAGGCAGATGTTTATCAGTATAAACCTCCTTTTTAATACTATTTTTGCTGCATTCTAAAGATTTTGGTATGTTATGTCTCTTCATTTGTTTTAAATATTTTTTAAATTTCTGCCTTAATATAATCATTTACCCAAATGTCTTCAGTAGCAAGATATTTAATTTCCATGTAATTGTGTGATTTTGAGAGATCCTCTTGCTGTTGATTTTTATTTTTATTTCTTTAGGATCTGAGAGTATGGTGGGTATGATTTCAAATTTTGAGTTTAATCGGACTTGCTTTATGTTTGAGCATGTGGTTGATCTTAGAGTATGTTTCATGTGCAGGTGAGAAGAATGTATATGCTGTGGGTGATGAGCGGGGTATTCTGTCTGGTCCATTGGACCCAATACATACATCTTGGACTTGGGTCCAAGACAGCCTTGATGATCTGTCCAATGCTGCCAGTGAAGTGTTGAAGTTCTCCACTATTATTTTGTGGATTTCTGTCTTTTTTGTGGCTCTAAAAGTACTTTTTTATGAATCTTGGTGCACCAGTGTTGGGCTCATATATTTTTGGGATAGTTAAGTCTTTAATCTTATTCAATTAAACTCATTATAATACTCTTTTTTGTCTTTGTTTACTCTTGTGGGCTGAAAGTCTATTTTATCTTATGTAAGAATAATGACCTGTGGTCTTTTTTGTTTTCCATTTGTATGAGAGATCTTTCTTCATGCCTTATGGGGTTGGAGCCCATGGATGTTGTTACATGTGAGATAGGTCTCTTGAAAACAGTGAACAGATGAGCCTTGTTTTTTGTTTTTGTTTTAATTCAGCTATGCCTTTTAAGTGGTGGCATTTAGACTATTTACATTCAAGGTTAATATTGACATGTAAAGTTTTGATCCTATTTTGAAGTTAGCTGGTTGTTTTGTAGTTTCTATTGTGTGCTTGCTTTATAGGGTTTATGAGCTATGTACTTGTGTGTTTTTGTGGTAGCATGAATTGTTCTTTTATTCCCATGTTCAGTACTTTCTTAAGGATTTCTTGTAAGGCTGATTCAATGGTAACAAATTCCCTTATTGCTTGTTTGTCTGGAAACTATTTTATTTCTTCTTTGCTTATGAAGCTTAGTTTGGCAAGACATGAAATTCTTGGTTGGAATTTCTTTTCTTAAACAATGATGAAAATAGGCCCCCGACTTCTCCTGACTTGTTAGGTTTCTGTTGAGAAGTCCATTTTTAGCCTGATGGGATTCCCTTTTTATATGATATAAACTTTTCCTCTAGCTGCCTTTAAGATTTATTTCTATATTTGACCTTGGACAATCTGGTGACTATATTCCCTGGTGTTGTTTATTTTGTATAGTTTTTCACAAATGTGGTCTAGATTTCTCATACCTGGATGTTTATCTCTCTGGCAAGATTAGGGAAAATTTTTTGAATTATTCTCTCAAATATATGTTCCAGATTGTTCACTTTTTCTCCTTCTTTCTTAGGAATGCCAATAATTTGTAGGTTTGGTCACTTTATCTAATCTTGTATTTTTCAAACACTGTTTATTTTTTTTCTTAAATTCTTTTATTTCTTTATTTTTGTATGACAAGGTTACTTTGAAAGTCTGGTCTTCACACTCTGAAATTCTTTCTTCAGCTTGGTTGAGTCTATTGAAAAATATTTCAATTGTATTTTCAAATTCCTAAAGGAGTTTCTTAATTCCAAAATCTCTCATTGGTTTCTTTGTAAGATGTATCTCTTTCTTTATATCCTAGATTGCTTTAGAAGTTTCTTTGTGTTGATTTTAAATCTTGTCTTTGATCTTGTTGAACTTTCTTGCAATCCATGCTTTGAATTCTTTGTTTGACATTTCTGAGCTTCATTTTGGTTAGGGACCAATCCTGAAGAGTTAGTATGAACCACTGGTATTGCCACTACACTTAGATTTTTCATAGGCCAGAATTCTTCTGCTGTTTCTTTCTTATCTGGAGATGCTGGCACTTCTAATTTTTATAATTATTTTTGTATGGGTGGGATTTCTTTTTCTTTTCTTTCTTTTCATATAATATTATTGGTTTTTTCCTTTACCTTTCCCCCATTCCCTAGGGGGTGTGACTAGGGAATGCTGGGTAGGGAGTTTTGGCTTTGCTTCTGTAGCCTCAAGAACTTCTATAGACAGGCTTATATTGGCTGTGCAGTTTGACCTACAAGCCAGTGGATGGCGCTATGGGCAATAACTAGATGAGGCCAGCTTGGCTGTATACTTGATTTTTATTTATTGGGAGAAGCTCTCCGTTGCCTCAAAAAATGGACTGATTTGTGGAGTGCAGTGAGCTCCCTGCTTAGACCTGGGGTGTCTGGGGGGCAGTATGTGCCAAGTTGAACCAGATGAGCCCACCTACGTGCCCCCTGTTGGCAGGTACAAGCACCAGTGCCAAGAGAGAATCCAGTGGGTGGCCACCACCACTGGGTGCCCAGCGGTGTGCCCAAGCATGGAGTTTGGAAACCTTCTTGGCCCCAGTTCCTTGTGTGGGGATGGGTGACAGCCTAAATTCCTGATCCAGGAAAGTGGGCGTTCCAGATTCCTAGAGATCTGCTTATGCATGTGATGTAGAGGGCCCTGCTGCACCACAATGTTTACACAGGGAGTGTGGGGCAGTTTGGGTTGCTAATGCATGTGAATGGGTACTCCAGATGCCCGGAGATATAACTGGGCATGTAGCAGAAAGGAACCCTGCACAGAAGGGCCTAGGTGGCTCAGCCTGGTTCTGGGCAAGTAGTTGCTCTGGATGCCTGAAAATCTGCCTGGGTATGGAGTGGGGTGGCGGGGGGGCCTGTACCAGGATTTATGCACAGGAAGGGTGGGGTGGCTTAGACTACTGTTCCAGGTGAGCAGGTACTTTGAATGTCTGGAGATCTTCCTGGGCATGGAGTTGAGTGGGCTCCACCACACCATAATCTATGCACAGTAAGTGTGGGACAGTTCAGGGTGCTGGAACAATATGAATTTCTACTAAATTCACCAAAGACAAGTTCAGTTCATACTAACATTTTCCAAAACATATTTCCATTATTTTAAATTCTTTCCATCATAGAAATAAATTCTTCAAAACATATAATCATGTTTCTTGGCCTGAAAAGGTTTCTCTCAGTCACTCAAAATATTGGCTTCTATTTTAATAGATGGAAATATTGAATATAAATACCGTGGTCAATGTGGGAAGCACGAAGTATAGATTGATGGATTTGCCATTTGCACCAAGTCACTTTTAAAGTGTTGTGGAGTTTTTCCTTTTCCATTAACAATGGTACTATTTTGGGTCAAGAACTTTTATCACTCATCTATACGTGTGTATTAGCCTTCTAACTGGATCTCAAGCTGCTGTCACATTCTCCTCTAAATCATTTGATCGAATCAATGTTCCTCCAAGCCCATGTCATTTGTTATTACTCCTTAGTGAACTACAATAGCTACCAGACAAAGTCAAACATTTTATCTTATGTATTCAAGCTCATTGCTCATGTAGCTTTATCATAGCTATTCACCTGTATCTTAGAGAACCCTCTATTTCTCATACTGTGTCCTTATGTATAATGTTCCTTCGTCAGTAAAGTGTATCCTACTTTTTATTTAAAATGTGTTTAATTTTTTATTAAAAACTTTCTATACTTGCTCCAGGGCATAACTGATTTTTCCTTCTGGCTACATATTCTCTATCTTTTCTCACTTTATATATATATATATATGTATATGCATATACATGATGTTTCTCTTGCCTTCTGTTTTTCTCTCCTTCTGTTCATACACACACACACACATACACACACTATATTGATTCATAAGATTATTTATGAATGTATCTCTTTACAGATATACCAATTTTTTTACAAGAATGATTTTTGGATGATATGCATTAATACAACAAATATTTACTGATAGTAAACTACGCACTGAGAATATAATGGTGAAGGCCGGGCACACGGGCTCATTCCTGTAATCCCAGCTATTTGGGGGGCCAAGGCGGGTGGATCACCTGAGGTCAGGAGTTTGAGATCAGCCTGGCCAATATGGTGAAACCCTTTCTGTACTTAAAAAAAAAAAAAAAAAGTACAAAAATTAGCCAGGCCTGTTGGCAGGTACCTGTAATTCCAGCTGCTCAGGAGGCTGAGGCAGGAAAATTACTTGAACCCAGGAGGTGGAGGTTGCAGTGAGCCGAGATCATGCCATTGCACTACAGCCCAGGCAATAAGAGTGAAACACCATCTCAAAATAATAATAATAATAATAATAATAATAATAATAATAATAACGGTGAAGAAAGCAGATGTGATCTCTACTCTAAAAGCATATAAACTAGCAGAATTCAAAAACAATTCTCTATCTTATAGAATGACCTCTTTATGACTCCTGTTATGAATTTGTCACCGTGTGTCTGCCCCATAACACTTCAATTTGTCCTAAATAGCTCTTCAAAAATAAAATTTATAAGGAACATTTCTGCATATCTAATTTCCTTCATTAACAATCTTCAGTAACTTCTTATACTTTGATGATTTAAGAATAATCCTAACTTTTTCCTAACTTTTCTAGGCATATCTTAGTGGATATTGAGTTTTCAAGCATATCTCATTCTACTGCAAGTACTTTGAGGATAAGAATTACATCACACCCCCATTCTTTCTTTTTCATAATACTTGACTGGTGACTAACTGCTTTCTATTTCTCTATATACTCTGATTCATAATCTAATAATGCTTCTTCTGATTGGAATGCCTTCTTTAGCAACTGAAAGTGTCAAGTCCTGTTTTAAATGCCATCTCCTCTAAACAATATGTGCTAATCCCTATCTCCAACTAAAAGCAATATTTCTCTCATTTAAGCCCCCATAATAGTCCTGTATATTGTGTTTATGGAATTTGTCCTACTGTACTTTAATAGATTCTTTTAAAAATCTTATTGGATTACTTTCTTTAAAATCTTTTTTAGAACATAAAATAGGCATTTTAGGTTAAAACGGCCCATATTGGCAACTTCATATAATTCAGTCTAACAGTACAGAGAACGAGGACATTCATCTCTGATCTTCAGTTTCAGGTTCAAAGGTTTATACTCTGAGCATCTATAGACTAATTGGTCACCATGAATAGCATAATAGTCCAAAGCTAATAAATATAATACTGTTAGAAATTGGCTAAAAACAAACTCTATAAATGCTTTCTTATATGCTTGATAATATTATTTTCCTGATCTTTGTAGCTATCTACAATTTAAACCGAACGAAAAATTATTGGTGATTCTGGGATAATTTCAACCTAATTCTGAGGTGCATTATCAGGTCAAATTCTCCATAGGTAATGTGATTGATTAGTATGAGCAAGAGCTTCAAAATCACTCTTATTAAAATGATTTATCAGAAAATGCTACGTAGGAATATTCCTCTATAGTGGCCCAAAAAAGGGCATTGTTGTAAATATGTCATCAATTACCTATGTTAGAGCTTCCTTTGGAGAGGCCAAAGGAAGCACATTCATTCACTTATTTATTTTTTCATTCACCATTAGTGTTAGTCCTTGTAAAGGAAGGTGAGGAAAATATAATCCTCAAGAACATCACAGTCCAGTAAAAACAACAAAGAGCTATGTTATGGAAAATTTTCATAATTCCTTTTGAAAGCATTTCCATACCTCTCCCCATTATTTATAATCCACAACCTATGCCATTTCAGCACTCCTAAAGAGCCCCATATGATAAACCTTTCAAACAGAATTATGATATGTTTATATGTATGTCACCCTTGCTAATATGTAATTTGTTTTCATGTCTTTATTCTTAGTGTTTATAACAAAGTTGGTCCTGATAAATGAAAAATGTTTTTGAATGTGTAAATAAATTAACAAAGGAGCAAAGAATAAAGATATATAGTTCAAGAAAATGAACAGAGAAGGAATTCACAGTAGTCTTGAAGGGGGAAGGGAATATCCCACGAAGAAGGATAATATCTTTTCAAAATCTCACAGAGAGTTCTCTTATAGTAGACCCTCCAAGTAGAAACAGAACCTTGGGAAAAGGATCAAATGACATGAGCTCTTTTTTTTTTTTTTTTTTTTGAGACGGAGTCTCGCTCTGTCGCCCAGGCTGGAGTGCAGTGGCGCGATCTCGGCTCACTGCAAGCTCCGCCTCCCGGGTTCACGCCATTCTCCTGCCTCAGCCTCTCCGAGTAGCTGGGACTACAGGCACCCACCACCACGCCCGGCTAACTTTTTTTTGTATTTTAGTAGAGACAGGGTTTCACCATGGTCTCGATCTCCTGACCTCGTGATCCGCCCGCCTCGGCCTCCCAAAGTGCTGGGATTACAAGCGTGAGCCACCGCACCCGGCCAACATGAGCTCTTTTTTAACAAAAAATTTTAACTTACAAATAAAGGGCATAAGTTCTAAATCTAGTCTTACCACCATGTTATAGGACTATCAGCTAAAAATCACTGACTATGAATATGCTATGCATATTCCTCCAGGGTTTGCATATAGTTTATAAAGCTGAATTATTTTGTATATAGTTTATAAAGCTAAAATTATAAAGCAAATTCCTCCAGAGTTTGCATATAGTTTATAAAGCTAAATATGATTACAAAGAAAACATACTTGGAGAACAAAATTACTGTTGGAATGAATGAATTTATGAAATGCTCCAAGTCATACTGTGTCTTGAAAGGTTTGGCTGTGGATAAAATGGGGGCCTGCATTTATACACATCGAATGTAATAGCTTACTGGGCTAGAGAAATTCACTGCGGGTCTGAACTAGCTGGGTGAATTATTTCTTCCCTTGGCATCTATTATGCACCTGGCTTTGAGTCATAGTTAAATACAGTTCCTCAAATAATTGAAATCTAACTGACCCTGAACTAAATCTCCTTCCCAAACTGAAGGTATTTTAGGACACATTATAAAGAACAAGAGATCTGTTATTTTTAAAATGCAGAAACAGGACATATTTTGAAGGAGTCATTACATCTTGAAGGAGGAAAATATTATCTTATTTAATTAAGAGCTCAGAGATGATTTTTCCCTTGGTGGTTCTTAAATAAACACCACCACTTCCATTATACACTTACCTCAGAATAACTGTCTCAAACAAAGTTAGCAAATTGATATAAAGAACTTTGTAAAAGAAGTTCTGTTTCACTTTGTGGTTTTTCGTGTTTTTAATTTTCAGATAATTTTAGAATTGTAGAAGAATTGCAAAAATAGTACAGTGTTCCAGTATTCCCTTCCCCCAGGCTCTCCTAATATTAATATCTCGTATAATCATGGTACAATTATCAAACGTAAGAAATTTACATTTTTGCAGTGCTATTATTAACTAAACTATAGATGTTTTTTATATTTCACCAGTTTTTTCACTACTGCTTTTTTTCTGTTCCGGGATCTAACATAGAATCTAATATTGCATTTAGTTTTCATGTCTCCCTACTCTCCTCCAATCCTGTATTTCCTTGCTTTCATAACTGCAAGACTTTTGAAAGGCACTAAGGTAGAATGTCCTTTGTGGGCTTGTCTGATGTTTTCTTATGCCTAGATTTTTGGAGTACATTATTGGTAAAAATACCACAGAGGTGATATGCCTTTCTCAGTGTATTGTGAGGTCAAAAGTCTTATTACTGGTAATATTAACTTTTCTCCTGACAGAGTTTCTCCATTGTAAAGTATTATTTTTCCTTTTGCAATTAATAAATACTTAGATGATTTGAAAGTACACAAATATCTTCTTTCCTTAAATTTACATCCACCAGTTTTATCATCTACCAATGGTTCATGCTGGCAATAACTGCTACTGTTGTGTTCTAATGATACCTTTCTATTTTCCTCATTGCCTCTACATTTATTCATTTATTTATATAAGCATGAATTCAAGGATATTTATTTTATTCTTAGGGTTATAATCCAATAATATCATTATTTATTTTGTTGCTCAAATTGTTTTAGCTATGATCATTAGCTGTTGATGTGGTTTTGCTCTGTGTCCCCACCTAAATCTCATCCCAAGATGTAATCCCCATGTGGTGGGGGAGGGACCTGGTGGGAGGTGATTAGATCATGGGGTTGGATTTCCCCCAGACTGTTCTCATGATATGAGTTCTCATGAGATTTGATGGTTTAAAAGCGTGGCACTTCGCTCTCTTCCTCTCTCCTGCTCCTGCCGCCATTTAAGAAGTGTCTTGCTTTCCCTTCACCTTCCACCATGATTGTAAGTGTGCTGAGGCCTCCCCAGCCATGCAGAACTGTCAGTCAATTAAATTTCCCTTGTTTATAAATTACCCAGTCTCAGATAGTTCTTCATAGCAGACTAATATAGTTGTTTTTATTATTTTAAATAATTTTTTTTTGTAGACTAGTTTTTAGATATACAGAAAAATTAAGAAAATAGCACATGGAATTCTTGTACACTCCCAGTTTCCTCTATAACTAGCATCTTACTATGATGCATTTACTAATTTTGTTCTAAATATCAAATTAATATTAATACATTATTATTAACTAATGTCCATAGTTTATTCAGCTGTCTTTAGTTTTTACAGAGGTCCTTTTTCCGTTCCAAGTTTCCCACTCAGGATAACACATTACGTTCATTTGTCATGTCTTCTTAGGATCCTCATGACTGTGACAGTTTCTCAGACTTCCTTTGGTTTTGATGAACTTGCTATTTTTGGGGAGTACTTCTCAGGTACTTTGTAAGATTCTCTTTTATTGGTATTTACTTGATATGTTTCTCATATTGAGAGTATAGTTATAAGATTTGGGGACAGGTAAAGAGTACCTATCATCAACATAATTTATCACTGTTGACATTAACCTCAACTACCTGGATGAGGTAGTATTTGTCAGATTTCTCCATGGCAAATCTACTTTTTTCTTTCTTCCCATACTGCAGTCTTTGGAAAGAAGTCACTATGTGCAACCCATGCTTAAGGAGTAGGAAGTTATTCTCCTTCTCTTTGAGGGCAGAGTAACTACATAAATTATTTGGAAGTCTTCTGTGTTGGACATTGATCTGTTTTATTCTCATTTATTTCTTCAAATATTTATATCATAATAGAATTATGAATGTTTATTTTATATTTTGAGTTACATTACAATATGATATTATTCTGTGCTCAGATTGTTCCATCTCTGGCCGCTGGGGGCACTGAAAAACCAGAAACTGAAGGTTGGCACACATGTCCCTTTCATATATTCCCTCATTGTGATTTTTTTTAATTTAGAAATTTGTTATTTTTTTTGGCAATATAAGATATTCTACAATTATGTATTTTCAGCCCTAGTCCTAGAATTAGCCATTTTTCTAAAGAGCAGCTGGGGTTCTATTTATTAAAAACTATAATCTGGATTAGGTGTGCTCATTGCTACCAGGGTATCATTGCTTTTAAGCTTTTTCACCTAATAGAGCAAAAAATACATCTGTGTATTAAGTTGTATATATGCACATATTTATACATATTTTATACGTGGCTATAATAGATATTTTAAGCTAAATATAAATTCATACTGATGTCCCCAACTGTATTTTATTACTGCATGGATTACTGTAGCCTCCTCCACTTGCTTATTGGTAACCTCACACTCTAATAGGAAGAAACCTGGCCCCAATAATCCTCCCTCTGTTTACTTAACTGTGCAATTCCAGGATACATTGGTTGTTAACTTATAACCGTACTAAAAACAATGGTTTCAATTAGAGTTCAGTGTTTATGTACAGTTCTTTTTATTTTTATTGGCTCTAGGTTTATTGTAGATGCTCTCTAGAAAATTGAGGACTTTCCTATTCAGGTGCTTTTAAAAATGAGCTCAGTATCATTCCTGAGAATAAACAACTATAGGAAGTTTCTCAGAAGAATATTAGCAGAAAGTTTCTCCACTCTTATGAAAAGAGAAAAAGGAGAAAAACTATTTCCAAGAAATACTACTTTTTGAAATCTCAGCTTACTACCCTCTTTCTTCATAAAAACTCTGAAACCATGAGCTGACTGGCTAATAGCTCCCAGTTTCTATCAGGTTGCATCTCAATTATATTCATTATAGGCAAATTTGGTCTTCACTTTTCTGGTAGCTCCATGAAAGAGGCTTTCTTTTTGCTTCTTTGTTCTCCCTACAGATGTCAATACCTTTATATAAGGCTGTGTAGTCCCAGTCCTATTTTATCCCCATGCTCCTTAAATATACCTTACTTCCCTCCTTTTCTCCTGAGTCTCTGGGTTCTGAAACTTTGTGAAAAATATTGACTTAAAAAACTTGTTATAACACCTACCAGCTATGCAACTGGAACTATTTATTCTTTCTTATCTCTAGTTACCTAGGAGATAATAATTTTCTTTTTACCTTTTGGTAGTTTTGCATAGTAGAGATAAAACTAATACAAAATGTCTAATACACAGTAGATTTTCACAAATGTTACTTTTTTACCATCTATTTTTAAGAATTTTAATATGCCTAAATTTAATCAACCAGAAGTGTCATGATGATAATGACAGATTTTGTGGCAACTTGGTGGAAGTAGTTATTTTTAAGATATCTCACCTATCATTGACAAATTTGCTTGAACAGAACTAGTATCTGTTATGTAAAAATATGATATTTATACTAAAATTGAGGGCATATGCTTGCTCTGAAAATCTATACAGAAGCCACTACAATAGTTTGATAAATATATACTAGCGCAATGAGGCCAGTGAAGGTGGCAGGTAAGTTTTCATAGAAAGACTGAAAAAAAGAAAAATAGAACTGTCCTCTTTGAACTTTAAAATATGCATGTTGTAGATTAATGCATATGTCTGGAAAATCATCTTAAAGAGATTGGCTCCTGTGTCAGTGACACTAAACTGCAACGTGAGTGAAGGTGCAAAGATGTCTAAAGAGAGAACACACTGGCCAACTATGAAAGTGAAGGGCATGAAAGTTCGGAGAGGATGTTGGCAGAGTCCTGAGAACTCTGCCCATGGAGAGGATGTTAAACATCAGGATTTCCCCTGTGACTTTCTATTGTGAAGAAGGATAAATATCACTGAGCTGGCACGGTGACGTTAAACTCATGAATGTCCTAATATGCTGTTCTAATCTCACACTACCTAAACTACCTTCTGATTATAAACTGACTCCCAAGGAATTCTGCCTACAGGAAGAAAAATATGCTAATTTGGAGAACTAACTTAGATGTTTCCTTCAAAGGAAAAGAAAAAGATATAAAATTGGCATTCAAAGTTTATTCATTATCTCGTGAGTTGTTTAATATGAAAATGTTCTTAAGAGATGGAGATGGAGATGGGGCCAGGGGCAGTGGCTCACACCTGTAATCCAAACAATTTGGGAGGCTGTGGCAGGCGGATCACTCAAGGTCAGGAGTTCAAGACTAGCGTGGCCAACACGGCAAAACCCCTCTCTCTACTAATAATACAAAAATAAGCCAGGCGTGGTGGGATGTACCTGCAGTCCCAGCTACCTGGGAGGCTGAGGCAGGAAAATCGCTTGAATCAGGGAGGTGGAGGTCACACTCAGCCATGATTTCACCACTACCCTCCAGCCTGGGTGACAGAACTACTTTCCATCTCAGGAAACAAAAACAAAACAAAACAAAAACAAAACACCCAGATGGAGATGGTCTTTGCATATCAATAAATGACAGTTCTGGGCTCTCAAAGACTAATAAATTTTTATAAAAATTTATTAAGGCAAAATTATTCTCTGAGATCTTTTGGTTATTGTCTTGAAGAGGCAGATCAGGAGGAAATGGTTTTCAAATAGAAGGAGGTAATGAGCATTATGAGATGTTCAGGGAGTGTTTGCATGACTGGGAAAGGAGTGTGAGAATGTAAGTGTACTGAGATGGGATAAGAAAGGAGAAGTGAGGGAATGAAATATTGAAAGAAAATAAAGCTGGAAAGGTAAGTTGGGGCAGAGAATAAATGAACTTTCCTGTCAGGCAATGGACTATGGACAATATGAAGCTCTTCTAGTACAGCTAATAGTGAAGAATTATCTTACCAATACGTCAGTAGTTATCTATTTTGAGATGACATACAACATTGAAATTTGTTGGATTTAAACAACAATCATACATGCCTGGAGATGTGGTTTATTGGGAAAGTCTAGCATTATGATATATCTTCTGGTTTGGAAAGAAATGTGGTGGCAGAATGAAGAATGGACTAATGACTGATGAGGGAGAGACCTGAGAATTATATACTAATAATTCTTTGGAGACCAAAACATACATGCATAGGCAGGAATCTGCATAGAAATTCTAAACCTATGAATTAGTCCATTTTCATGCTGCTGATAAAGACATACTCAAGACTGGGCAATTTACAAAAGAAAGAGGTTTAATGGACTTACAGTTCCATGTGGCTGGGGAGGCCTCACAATCATGGTGGAACGTAAAGAGGAGCAAGTCATGTCTTACATGGATGGCAGCAGGCAGAGAGAGTGCTTGTGCAATGAAACTCCCATTTTTAAAACCATCAGATCTCATAAGACTTATTCACTATTACAAGAACAGCATGGGAAAGACTTGCCCTCATGTCACTTATCTCCCACTCATTCCTCCCATAACACATGGGAATTATGGGAGCTACAGGTTGAGATTTGGGTGGGGACACTGCCAAACCATATAATTCCACCCCTTGCCCCTTCCAAATTTCATGTCCTCACATTGTAAAAACAATCATACCTTCCCAACAGTACCACAAAGTCATAACTCATTTCAGCATTAACTCAAAAAGTCCACAGTCCAAAGTCTCATTTGAGACAGGGCAAGTCCTTTTTGTCTAAGAGCCTGGAAAATCAAAAGCAAGTTAGTTACTTCCTAGATACACTGGGGATACAGGCATTGGGTAAATACAACCATTCCAAATGGAAGAAATTGGCCTAAACAAAGGGGCTACAGGCCTCACGGAAGTCCAAAACCCAGCAAGGCAGGCAAATATTAAAACTCCAAAATGATCTTATTAGACTCATGTCTCACATCCAGGTCACGCTGATGCAATAGGTGGGTTCCCATGGTCGTGGGCAGCTCTGCCCCTGTGGCTTTGCAGAATACAGCATTCCTCCTGGCTGCTGTCACAGGGTGGTGTTGAGTGTCTATGACTTTTCCAGGCACCCAGTACAAGCTGTCAGTGGATCTACCATTCTGGGTTCTGAAGGATGGTGGCCTTCTTCTCACAGCTCCATTAGGTAGTGCCCAGTAGGGACTCTGTGTGGTGGCTCCAACCCCACATTTCATTTCTGCACTGACCTAACAGAAGTTCTCCATGAGAGCCATGCCCCTGCAGTAAACTTCTGCCTGGATATCCAGGCATTTCTATACATCCTCTGAAATCCAGGCAGAAGTTCCTAAACCTCAATTCTTGACTTCTGTGCACCTGCAGGGTCAACACCGTGTGGAAGCTGCAAAGACTTGGGCTCGCACCCTCTGAAGCCATGGCCTGAGCTGTATCTTGGCCCCTTTTAGTTGCAGTTGGAGTTGCTGGGACACAAGGCACCAAGTCCCAAGGCTGCATACAGCATGGGGACCCTGGGCCCAGCCCATGAAACCATTTTCTCTTCCCAGGCCTCTGGGCCTATGATGTCAGAGGCTGCTGGGAAGACCTCTAACATTCCCCAGAGACATTTTTCCCATTGTCTTGGGAATTAACATTTGGCTCCTCGTTACTTATGCAAATTTCCACAGCAGACTTGACTTTCTTCTCAGAAAATTGAATTTTCATTTCTATCACATTGTCAGGTTGCAAATCTTCCAAACTTCTATGCTCTGTTTCCCTTTTAAATCTGAATGCTTTTAACAGCAGCCAGGTCACATCTTGAATGCTTTGCTGTTTAGAAATTTCTTCTTCCAGATACTGCAAATCATCTCTCTGAAGTTCAAAGTTCCACAAATCTCTAAAGAAGAGGCAAAATGTCACCAGTCCCTTTACTATAAGAAAACAAGAATCACCACTTTGTTCCAGTTCCCAACAAGTTCTTCATCTCCATCTGAGGCCACTTCATCCTGGATTTCATTGTCAGTATCATTATCAGCATTTTGGTCAAAGCCATTCAACAAGTCTATATGGAGTTCCACACTTTCCCACACTTTCCTGTTCTCTCCTGAGCCCTTCACACTGTTTCAACCTCTACCTGTTACCTGGCTCCAAAGTTGCTTCCGCATTTTAGGGTATCTCTTCAGCAGCACCCCACTCTACTGGTACCAATTTGCTGTATTAGTCAATTTTCACACTGCTGATAAAGACATACCTGAGACTGGGCAGTTTACAAAAAGAAGAGGTTTAATGGAATTACAGTTCCACATTGCTGGGGAGGCCTCACAATCATGGAGGGAGGCAAGGAGGAGCAAGTCATGTCTTAGACGGATGGCAGCAGGCAGAGAGAGCTTGCACAAGGAAACTCCCATTTTTAAAACCATCAGATCTCACGAGACTTATTCACTATCAAAAGAACAGCACAGGAGCTCTCTAGACTCCTATTCTCTGGGCAAGGCATCCCTGAAAGAAAGGCAGCAGGCCCAGTTAGGGGCTCATAGATAAAACTCCCATCTCTCTGGGACAGAGCACCTTGGGGAAGGGGCAGCTGTGGGCACAGTTTCAACAGACTTAAGTGTTCCTGCCTGCCAGCTTTTAAAAGAGCAGCGGATCTCCCAGCACAGGGCTTGAGCTCTACTAAGGGAAAGACTGCCTCCTCAAGTGGGTCCCTGACCCCTGTGCCTCCTGACTGGGAGATACCTCCCAGCAGGGGCTGACAGACACCTCATGCAAGAGAGCTCCAGCAGGCATCTGGCAGGTGACCCTCTGGGACAAAGCTTCCAGAGGAAGGAACAGGCAGCAATCCTTGCTGTTATGCAGCCTTCACTGGTAATACCCAGGCAAAGAGGGTATGAAGTAGATCTCTAAAAACTCCAGCAGACCTGCAGCAGAGGGGCCTGACTGTTGGGAGGAAAACTAACAAACAGAAAGCAATACCATCAACATCAACAAAAAGGATGTCCACACAAAAACCCCATCCGAAGGTCACCAATATTAAAGACCAAAGGTAGAACAATCCAGGAAGATGAGGAAAAACCAGCGCAAAAGACTGAAAATTCCAAAAACGAGAACGCCTCTTCTCCAAAGGAGCACACTTCCTCACTAGCAATGGAACAAAACTAAGCAGAGAATGAGTTTGATGAATTGACAGAAGTAGGCTTCAGAGATGGGTAATAACAAACACCTCTGGGCTAAAGGAGCATGCTCTAACCCAATGCAAAGAAGCTAAGAACCCTGAAAAAAGGTTAGAGGAATTGCTAACTAAAATAACCAGTTTAGAGAAGAACAAAAATGACCTGATAGAGCTGAAAAACATAGCATGAGAAGTTCATGAAGCATACACAAGTATCAATAGCTGAATTGATCAAGCAGAAGAAAGGATATCAGATACTGAAGATCAAAAATGAAATAAAGCATGAAGACAAGATTACAGAATAAAGAATGAAAAGGAATGAACAACTCCTCCAAGAAATATGGGACTATGTGAAAAGACAAAATCTACATAAATTGGTTTACCTGAAAGTGATGGGGAGAACAGAACCAAGTTGGAAAACATTGTTTAGGATATTATCCAGGAGAACTTCCCCAAACTAGCGAGACAGGTCAACATTCAAATTCAGGATATACAGAGAACATCACAAAGATACCCCTTGAGAAAAACAGTCTCAAGACATATAATCATCAGATTAACCAAGGTTGAAATGAAGGAAAAAATGTTAAGGGCAGCCAGAGAGAAAGGTCAGGTTACCCAAAAAGGGAAGCCCATCCAGACTAACAGCAGATCTCTCTGTAGAAACCCTACAAGCCAGAAGAGAGTGGGGGCCAATATTCAACAATCTTAAAGAATTTTCAATCCAGAATTTCATATCCAGCCAAACTAAGCTTCATAAGCAAAGGAGAAATAAAATCCTTTACAGACAAGCAAATGCTGAGAGATGCTGTCACCACCAGGCCTGCCTTACAAGAGCTCCTGAAGGAAGCACTAAATATGGAAAGGAAAAACTGGTACTAGCCACTGCAAAAATATACCAAATTGTAAAGACCATCAACATTGTGAGGAAACTGCATTAACTAATGGATGAAATAACCAGCTAGTGTCATAATGACAAGATCAAATTCACACATAACAATATTAACCTTAAAGGTAAATGGGCTAAATGCCCCAGTTAAAAGACATAGACTGGCAAATTGGATGGAGTCAAGACCCATCAGTGTACTGTATTCAGGAGACCCATCTCATGTGCAAACACACACACAGGCTCGGAATAAAGGGATGGAGGAATATTTACCAAGCAAATGGAAAGCAAAAAAAAAGCAGGGGTTGCAATTCTAGTCTCCTATAAAACAGACTTTAAACCAACAAAGATCAAAAAACACAAAGACGGGTATTACATAATGGTAAAGGGATCAATGCAACAAGAAGCGCTAACTCTCCTAAATATATATGCACCCAATACAGGAGCACCCAGATTCGTAAAGAAAGGTCTTAAAGACCTACAAAGAAACTTAGACTTCCGCACAATAATAGTGGGAGACTTTAACACCCCACTGTCAATATTAGACAGATCAACAAGACAGAAAATTAACAAGGATATTCAGGACTTGAACTCAGCTCTGGACCAAGCAGACATAATAGACATCTACAGAACTCTCCACCCCAAATCAACAGAATATACATTCTTCTCAGCACCACATCGCACTTATTCTAAAATTGACCAAGTAATTGGAAGTAAAACACTCCTCAACTAATGCAAAAGAATGGAAATCATAACAAACAGTCTCTCAGACCACAGTGCAATCAAATTAGAACTCAGGATTAAGAAACTCACTCAAAACCATACAACTACATGGAAACTGAACAACCTGCTCCTGAATGACTACTGGGTAAATAACAAAATTAAGGCAGAAATAAAGAAGTTCTTTGAAACCAATGAGAACAAAGACATAATGTACCACAACCTCTGAAACACAGCTAAAGCAGCATTTAGAGAGAAATTTATAGCACTAAATGCCCACAGGAGAAAGCGGGGAAGATCTAAAATCAACACCCTAACATCATAATTCAAAGAACCAGAGAAGCAATAGCAAACAAATTCAAAAGCTAACAGAAGACAAGAAATAACTAAGATCAGAGCAGAACTGAAGGAAATAGAGACAAGAAAAACCCTTCAAAAAATCAGTGAATCCAGGAGCTGATTTTTTTGAAAAGATTAACAAATTAGATAGACTGCTAGCCAGACTAATAAAGAAGAAAAAAGAGAACAATCAAATAGATGTAATAAAAAATGATAAAGGGGATATCACCAGTAATCCCACCGAAATACAAACTACCATCAGAGAATACAATAAACACCTCTATGCAAATAAACTAGAAAATCTAGAAGAAATGGGTAAATTCCTGGACACACACACCATGCCAAGACTAAACCAGGAAGAAGTCGAATCACTGAATAGACCAATAACAAGTTCAGAAATTGAGGCAGTAATTAATAGCCCACCAACCAAAAAAAGCCCAGGACCAGGCGGATTCACAGCCAAATTCTGCCAAAGGTGCAAAGAGGAGCTAGTATCATTCCTTCTGAAACTATTCCAAAGAACAGAAAAAAGTAGCTACTCCTCCCTAACTCATTTTATGAGGCCAGCATCATTCTGATACCAAAACATCAGACACACAACAAGAAAAGAAAATTTCAGGCCAATATCCCGGATGAACATCGTGTGAAAATGCTCAAATACTGGCAAAATGAATCCAGCAGCACATCAAAAAGCTTAACCACCACAATCAAGTTAGTTTCATCTCTGGGTTGCAAGGCTGGTTCAACATATGCAAATCAATAAATGTAATCCATCACATAAACAGAACCAATGACAAAAACCACATGAGTATCTCAATAGATGCAGAAAAGGCCTTCGATAGAATTCAACACCTCTTCATGCTAAAAACTCAATAAACTAGCCAGGTGTGGTGGCTCATGCCTGTAATCCCAGCACTTTGGGAGGCCGAGGTGGGTGGATCACGAGGTCAGGAGATCGAGACCATCCTGGCTAACACGGTGAAACCCCATCTCTACTAAAAATACAAAAAAAATCAGCCGGGTGAGGTGGCAGGCGCCTGTAGTCCCAGCTACTCGGGAGGCTGAGGCAGGAGAATGGCATGAACCCCAGGGGGCGGAGCCTGCAGTGAGCCGAGATCGCGCCACTGCACTCCAGCCCGGGTGACAGCAAGACTCCGTCTCAAAAAAAAAAAAAAAAAACCTCGATAAACTTTGTATTGATGGAATGTATCTCAAAATAATAAGAGCTACTTATGACAAACCCACAGCCAATATCATACTTAATGGGCAAAAGCTGGAAATATTTTCTTTGCAATCCTTCACGAGACAAGGATGCCCTCTGTCACCACTCCTATTCAGCATAGTATTGGAAGTTCTGGCCAGGGCAATCAGGCAAGAGAAAGAAATAACGTGTATTCACATAGGAAGAGAGGAAGTGAAATTGTCTCTGCTTGCAGGTAATATGATTGTATTTAGAAAACCCCATCGTCTCAACCCAAAATCTCCTTAAACTGATGAGCAACTTTAGCAAAGTCTCAGGATACAAAATCAATGTGCAAAAATCACAAGCATTCCTATACACCAATAATAGACAAACAGAGATCTAAATCAAAAGTGAACTCCCATTCACAATTGCTACAAAGAGAATAAAATACCTAGGAATACAACTTACAAGGGATATGAAGGATCTTTTCAAGGAGAACTACAAACCACTGCTTAAAGAGATAAGATAGAAGACAAACAAATGGAAAATCATTCCATGCTCAGGGATAGGAAGAATCAATGTTGTGAACATGGCAATACTGCCCAAAGAAATTTATAGATTCAATGGTATCCCCATCAAGCTACCATTGACTTTCTTCACAGAATTAGAAAAAGCTACTTTAAATTTCATGTGGAACAAAAAAAGAGCCTGTATAGCTAAGACAGTCCTAAGAAAAAAGAACAAAGCTGGAGGCATTTTGCTACCTGACTTCAAACTACACTACAAGTCTACAGTAACAAAAGCAGCATGATACTGGTACCAAAATAGATATATAGACCAATGGAATAGAACAGAGGCCTCAGAAATAATGCCACACATCGCCAACCATCTGATCTTTGACAAACCTCACAAAAACAAGCAATGGGGAATGGATTCTCTATTCAATAAATGGTGCTGGGAAAACTGGCTAGCCATATGCAGACAACTGAAACTGGACCCCTTCCTTACACCTTGTACAAAAATTAACTCATGATGGATTAAATACTGAAATATAAGACCTAAAACCATAAAAACACTAGAATAAAACCTAGGCAATACTATTCAGGACATAGGCATGGGCAAAGTCTTCATGACTAAAGCAGCAAAAGCTATTGCAACAAAAGCCAAAATTGACAAATGGGATCTAATTAAACTAAAGAGCTTCTGCACAGCAAAAGAAACCATCATCAGAGTGAACAGGCAACCTACAGAATGGGAGAAAATTTTTGCAATCTATCCATCTGACAAAGGGCTAATATCCAGAATCTACAAGAAACTTAAACAAATTTTCAAGAAAAAATCAAACAACCCCATCAAAAAGGAGGCAAAGGATATGAACAGACACTTCTCAAAAGAAGACATTTATGCAGCCAACAAAGATATGAAAAAAAAGCTCATCATCTATGGTAATTAGAGACATGCAAATCAAAACCACAGTGAGATACCATCTCATACCAGTTAGAATCGTGATCATTAAAAAGTCGGGAAGCAACAGATGCTGGAGAGGGTGTGGAGAATTAGGAACACTTTTATACTGTTGGTGGGAGCATAAATTAGTTCAACCATTGTGGAAGACAGTGTGGCAGTTCCTCAAAGATCTAGAAGTAGAAATACCATTTGACCCAGCAATCCCATTACTCGGTATATACTCAAAGGATTATAATCATTCTATTATAAAGACCTATAAAGATACATGCACACGTATGTTTATTGCAGCACTATTCACAATAGCAAAGACTTGGGTCCAACCCAAATGCCCTTCAATGATAGACTGGATAAAGAAAATGTGACACATATATGCCATGGAATACTATGTAGCCATAAAAAAGGATGAGTTCATGTCCTTTGCAGGGACATGGATAAAGCTGGAAACCATCAATCTCAGCAAACTAACATGGGAACAGATAACCAAACACTGCATGTTCTCACTCATAAGAGAGCTGAACAATGAAAACACATGGACATGGGGGGGGAACATCACACACCGGCACCTGTCAGGGGGTGGGGATCTAGGGGAGTGATAGCTTTAGGAGAAATTCCTAATGTAAATGACGGGTTGATGGCTGCAGCAAACCACCATGGCACGTTTATACCTACGTAACAAACTGCACGTTCTGCACACATATCTCAGAACTTAAAGTATAATTTTGAAAAAGTTTATTTTTTTATTTTATTTTATTTTTTTGAGACGGAGTCTCACTCTGCGCCCAGGCTGGACTGCAGTGGCGCAATCTCGGCTCACTGCAAGCTCCGCCTCCCGGGTTCACTGAAAAAGTTTTAAAAAAAGAACAGCATGGGAAAGACCTGCCCCCATATGATTCAATTATCTCCCACCAGGTACCTCCCATAACAGATGGGAATTACAGGAGCTCCAGGATGAGATTTGGTTTGGGACACAGAGACAAACTATATCAACCTAGATTGACAGCCATAGTCCTAAGAGAATTCTATAAGGACAGCAATAATAGGAGTGTATTTATTTTGCCCCATAGTAATCAAGTAATCTCCCCTTTTCTATACCTTAAAAGTACAGGAAATCAGGATTGCAAAGATAACTGAATAAAACTGGATAACATATTTTACATATTAAATCTTGAAATTTTTCCAAAATATCATTGGCTTTATTTATTGTTTGATAGCTTTTTACTTTGCTTGACCTTTGCTGCATTTTTGTTCCTCTCCCTTGTCTCACCCACTAGGTTGCCCCTTCTCTCTCCTTCCTGAGCCAAGGAAGTATATGTTTACTTCCAGTCTGAGAAACTTTTTAAATGTAGACAGGACATTTGAAGAACAATCACAATGGTATTTTCTTTAATACTTTGACAGCCAGCGTAATCTGTGAATTTTCCTAAGTAATCAATCACTAGCTTAGGTTAAAAGGAATTTATAAAGCTTTACATAAAAGTTCCCCTAAGCCATGCAAGTGAGCATAAAGTGCTCAGGATTGAACAAATTCAAATTCAATTCTGCTAATAAGTATCATGCTGATTTGTAGCCGGTTACATAACCTGTCTGGCTAAATCATTGCTTTCTTCTACAGAATGAATGGATTGGACTTGATATTTAAAACCTCTTCCAGGTTTTATATTATATCTTGTATAAGCATTGGCCCTCCTTGGAAACTTAAGTAATGTCTTTCCCATGTGTTCATTTCAGGTATTTTGATTCACTTCCTTTCTAAAATAAGGTACTTGCTTTGTTGGTATTAGAATAAATAAAATCCAGATTGTACAGGTTAATGGGGCCAGAAACCAGAAATCAGGAAGAATCAAAAATCTCAGAAGATGCTCAGATTAATGTCAAAGATGCTGTGGTTACCCACAGTCGTGGAAGGCTTTGGATGAACACCCAAAGGGCCAGTATTTACAGGATTTGGAATTTCTGCTATTATTCCAAATACGTTTTCCATAATAAATTTGTTATGTCAAGGAATGATTACACTTTGCATTTGTGTTACATGTAGCACTTTCCAAATGTTACTTGTTTTAGAAGTTTAAAATTTATTTATATTTATATATACTAGGAAAGACAATCGTAGGGGGTCTCAATATAAGTGTAGATAAAATCAAAGTTTAATATGAATCAAATAAAATGCATGTGATAAGGAATTTGCATATTCATATATTTATTCACTTATACATCACATTTCTTGGATGTTTCTATGTGCCAAGTAGTGAGCTAACTGTTATACAGAGAAAAATAACTGAGTTCCTGCCTTGAAGTAATATTCTACGAGTGGATATAGCAATTACAAAATAATAATGGGATAAGTATGACAGAAACTAAGGTGCATCTAGAGGTAACACCTAATTGGGACCTGGAATGTTAAGAGAGCTGTCAGGAGAAGCTAGATCTTGGCTGGGGCAAATTGGTGGGTAATACAGTGTTCCAGGCAGAGAAGAGGTCATACAAAAGGTCAGAGACCCAGGAGTTGATGTTAGGAAACAGGATAGATTTTAGCCTAAGCTGAATATAGAGTACAATGTTGGGAATGATGTAGGGTAGAAGATGTCAACAAGGAAGATCAAGAAAGATATGGTTAGCTACAAGAAGGATATTTAATTCCATTCTGAAGGCACTGAAAAGCCACTGGATGTATTTGTGTGGTCATTGACATGATTTAAAATGTTTACTGTGTTTGAAGCATAGAGTATCGAATAGAAACAGGACAATACTTGAAAGGTCACAGGTGACATACTAAAAAGGGAAGGAAGTTGAGATGGTTCTATGTAAGGTTCTGACAAGTGGCATTCCAGAGAAGTGGAAAAATTTGAACACTCAACAGGTCTTGGTGATGGATTTGATGTGGAGGATAAGAGAATATTATTAGGTTTGATGCCTAGTTTTCTATCTTAAGCATCTGGATTGGTGGTGATGTTTCTCATTAAGCTATGGTTTCTACAAGAAAGAGCATCCTGGTAGATGAGAACAGGAATTCACTTTTAGAAGTATTACTTTCTTGGAATTTGCATGATCTCTGAGTGGAAATGTGAGGTAGAGAGTTAGATGTAGCTATAGGATTGAAGAGTAAAGTTTGAGCTGAAGGAATAGATTGGTGAGGCATCGACATAAAGGCAGTAATCATAAGGACACCAAAGGCTTATTGAGAACTTACTATATTCTAGTTATTATTCTAAGTGCTTTACATTATCACTCCATAAATCCTCACAATAATTCTTTGATGTAGATTAAATTTTTCTATTTTGTAAAAAAGTAAACAAAGGCATAAAGAGCTTAGTAAGTGGCAGAGCTAGGATTGAACCCAGGCACCCTTAGTCCAGAGTCCATGATCTTAACCATCAAGGTAATTTATGTTATAGAATAAATAATATGTGACAAAAAGAGAATACCTACGATGACGATAAACATAACCATGTAACACCAATATTTCAGATATTGGAAGAAAAAGAAAAACACACAAAAGAAGGAAGAAGAGGCCCAAGGAAAAGAATGTCTGTGTTGTCTGAATACAAAGAGGAAGCATTTTCTAAGTCAGAAGTAGTCACTGCTATCAAATTCTGTTCAGAAGTCAATGAAGATCAGTCCTAACATGTGCTCAGTAGGCTTGAAATGTATAATGAGCCCAACGGTGAAAAGTTTTATATGTCATGCTGAAGGGTATGGCTCTTGTTCTATGGTCCAGTGATTGTCTGCCTGAGTTTTGCACGTCAGAATCCTCTGGTTGTGTTTTGGATATGCAGATGTGTGTATCCTCAGCCCAGACCCAATGACCTAGAAATTCTTGGGATGGAGAGGAGCATATACACACTTTAACAGCTCTGCAGAAGGTTTTGATGCTCATCCAACATTCATAATCAGCACTTTTAGTTGCTGGGGTGTCAGTGATCACATCAGGCAGCAACACTGTCACAGCCATGTTTAAGACCAATTTCTCTGATGGTTGTATACCAGCATGGGGGGAAATAGAGGCCAAACAACAGCTAAAAGATTAAGAGAGTTCAATATTGAATAATTACCTAAATTTGGACTGAGACTTATACCTATGCTTTAATTTTGCATATTTTTATTATTTATTTATTTATTTATTTATTTATTTATTTATTTTGAGATGGAGTCTCACTCTGTCACCCAGGCTGGAGTGCAGTGGCGTGATCTCGGCTCAGTTGAAGCTCTGCCTCCCGGGTTCACACCACTCTCCTGCCTCAGCCTCCCAAGTAGCTGGGTCTACAGGTGCCCACCACTACGCCCGGCTAATTTTTTGTATTTTTAGTAGAGATGGGGTTTCACCGTTTTAGCCAGGATGGTCTCGATCTCCTGACTTTGTGATCCACCTGCCTTGGCCTCCCAAAGTGCTGGGATTACAGACGTGAGCCACCGCGCCTGGCCTTTGCATATTTTTCACTTTCTTGAGGAAGATTCTACCTTGAATTCCTAGTCCCTGAGTCACTGTTGTATTTGCAACATGAAAAAAAAGCTTTTCATTGTGACTTTATAAAATGACTTAGTTTGGCAGTTATGAAGTTAAATAAGAAATTGTAGCAAGTCTGGGATACAGTTGAAAATAAAGAACTTCCTTACACTATTTGTTTAGTTAGAAATAAGCTTTCTTTCCTAGTGCTTAGAAATGATATTTTAATACATCTATAATTCCAAAAGCACTGAGGGAGGTGTTCCAATTGAAAGTGTTGGGTTTATTTATTCATTTATTTATTTTTTTTTATTACAAAGAATTACAAAGAACAGAGGGGAAAATGCATTGTTTTCTTTCTTCTACTGCTGCTTTTCAAAAGACTTAATTGAGCACAGCTGTGATACGGCACAGACCTAAAACAGGAAATGAGTGTTTCGATAATGCTACATTTCCAAAGCACTTAAACATCATGGTGAAAATACCAACAATACCTTTTGAGATTAACTGTGAAGGGTTCGGTTTAATTCACTAAATTATTTCAGGAGATCCTATTTTCAAAGATGCTGAAAAAGATCCTTCATCTCAAAGCTGTCAGGATACAGCAACAATAAAAATTTAAGTAAAAAGTGAGAGAAAAGTAGGAAAAAATGAGTGTACAAAATACAGGGAAAGGCTGCTGTTCCAAGCAGAATTTTTCTTTCCTGTGCTGCAGCTGCCAAGTACACTTTCACTTTTTTTTTATTTAAGAGAAATCTTTTTGGGATCACTTCTTCAGTGGGAATGTAGCCAGTGATGAAGTGCCTGGGCTCTTGGACAAGGTTCTTAAGCACTTTGCAATGCTTCAGTTTGGGGAAAGATTTTTTTTCTAAGACTACCAGTGTCAACAAATGTTAAAGCTAATAGCAGCCCTATGTCACATACACTCCTTCCCACCACCACCCCTAGTTCATCTCAGGATTTTTTCACATTACTGACAGATAACTCTGACCCAGACATCTTGTTCCTTGCAACATAAGAAAACCACTGCTTTAGATCATTTAACTATAATGTTCTTGATCACAGACTTCTGGGTTTGAGTGAGCTGAAAGGTGTGCTCAAAATATTAATGTCTGTGTTTCCTATTTTTCAAACAGCCTCTATTGAAGAAAACAAAAAAATATATGTATCAGGACTATTTTAATCCTATGTTATTTCTTAGAAAATTGATCAGTCATTTAGTTCAGTTTGAAAGTATTTATTAAGCACATAAAGAGTTCCAAGCACTGTGCTATATGTTGGCAAAACAAAGGTCTACCCCAAATAAATAACACTTTAGTGCAGGAGTCCTCAAACTTTTTCTGTATAGGCACCAGATATAAATATTTTAGGCTTAGTGGGCCACAAAATGTCTCTGCCGCATTTTTCCCTTATCATTTTACAAATATCTGAGGTGTAAAAACCATTCTTGGTGTATGAGTCATATCAAAGAAGACTCGTGGTTTAATATAAAAATAAATTACTTATAAAAAGCAATTTTATTTGTAAATGGTAAAACAATAGTTTCAGCTATATGAAATTGCCAATAGTTGATCATTTTAATGGTAATTTCATATGATCCAACCTATGTAGTAAGTCCTAACTAAAACAAATTCTGCACAATTACATACTCACTATAATGCTAGATATAAATGCAAAAGTGAAGAAATTAATCAACGATACTTAGGAGTATCTCATCAGAAGGATTTTGATAAGTAGATCGAGAAGAGTGGAAAGAAGATGGAGAGAATCTAAATAGGTAAAACACCGAGAGTTGTGGCACCAAATCTCCAAAGTGGGGCTAAAACCAGGATGTGTATGAAAGACATAATGCATAGCGTTGAGCAGAGTCTTGTACAACTTGCTAAAGAGTTTAGATTATATTCTATAAACAACATAACAGTTAGAAAACTTAACCAGAAAAACTCAGTCAATCTATATTCTAGAAATCCAACTTTATTTAGGCCCAGCCACCCTATGTGGCACCTATGAGCAAATTAGTAAGTGATATTTCTTTCTAAAGTCATTTTCCCTCCTTACATTGAAAAAAATTGTATTAATATACTAGTGAGAGGTGACAACATGCTAGCAGCCCTCGCTTGCCCTCAGCACCTCCTCAGCCTTGGCATCCACTCTGGCCGCACTTGAGGAGCCCTTCAGCCTGCCACTGCACTGTGGGAGCCCCTCTCTGGGCTGGCCAAGGCCAGAGCTGGCTGCCTTTGTTTGCGGGGAGATGTGGAGGGAGAGGCATGGGCAGGAACCAGGACTGCATGCAGCGCTCGTGGGCCAGTGAGAGTTCTGGGTGGGCGTGGGCTCGGCAGGCCCTGCACTTGGAGCAGCCAGCTGGTGCCACCGGCCCCAGGCAGTGAAGGGTTTAGCACCTGGGCCAGAAGCTGTGGAGGGTGTGCTGGGTGCACCAGCACTGCCGGCTCACCCACATCACACCTGAATTCTCGCCAGGCTTCAGTTGCCTCCCCATGGGGCAGGGCTTAGGACTTGCAGCCTGCCATGCCTGAGTCCCCCACCCCAACTGGTGGGCTTCCACACGGCCCAAGCCTCCCCGATGGGCACTGCCCCCTGCTCCACAGCGCCTGGTCCCAGCTACCAGTGTGGAGTGTGGGAGCGTGGCATGGGACTGGAGGGCAGCTCCACCCGCAGCCCCAGCATGAGATCCACTAGGTGAAGCCAGCTGGGCTCCTGAATCAGGTGGGGACTTGGAGAACTTTTACGTCTAGCTAAAGGACTGTAAATGCACCAATCAGCACTGTGTCTAGTTCAAGGTTTGTAAACGCACCAGTCAGTACCCTGTCAAAACGGAGCAATCAGCTCTCTGTAAAATGGGCCAATCAGCAGGATGTGGGTGGAGTCAGATAAGGGAATAAAAGCAGGCTAAGTGAGCCAGCAGCGGCAACCCATTTGGGTCCCCTTCCACACTGTGGAAGCTTTGTTCTTTTGCTCTTTGCAATAAATCTTGCTGCTGCTCCCTCTTTGGGTCCACACTGCCTTTATGAACTGTAACACTCAACATGAAGGTCTGCAGCTTCACTCCTGAAGCCAGCAAGACCACAAACCCACCAGGAGGAATGAACAACTCTGGACACACTGCCTTTATGTGCTGTAACACTCACTGCGAAGGTCTGCAGCTTCACTCCTGAAGTCAGCAAGACCACAAAGCCACCAGAAGGAAGAAACTCTGGACACGTCCAAACATCAGAAGGAATAAACTCCGGACACACCATCTTTAAGAACTGTAACACTCACCACGAGTGTCCGTGGCTTCATTCTTGAAGTCAGTGAGACCAAAAACCCATCAATTCCAGATACATTTTAGTGACCATGAAGGGACTATCACCTATCACCAAGCAGTGAGAATATCGCCAAGTGATGAGACCATTGCCTGTCACCAAGCGGTGAGACTATTGCATATCACCAAGTGGTGAGTACCATTGGACCCCTTTCGCTTGCTCTTCTGTCCTGTTTTTCCTTAGAATTTCGGAGCTAAATACCAGGCACTTGTCGGCCAGTTAAAAGCAACTAGCATGGCTGCTGGACTAAAGACACAGGTGTCAGGCTTTCTGGGAAAGGACTCTCTAACAACCCCCGACTCTTTGGAATTGGGAGCGTTGGTTTGTCTGGAACCAGCTTCCACTTTTCCTGTACTTCTGGGCTGAGATGAGGGTCGACAGAGAGGAAAGACATTCAGCTCCAGGGTCCCGACAACAGGTTGGTTGACCCTGCAACCATAAGTGGAACTCTCAAAGGCATGTCGCCCAAGCGAGACTCACCCATCTATCCTATGTATCCTGACCCTTGCCCCCTGGGTCCTGATGCCTGTCAGACAAGCTTTCTCTGGCCTCTCTTCTCCAAGGCTAGCCCTGCTTCTAAAAATCACTCCCTGCCTCTAGTGCTTTTCTAGTTTCTCCTATAAGAATGATTTCTAGTATAAACTCCAGGACTCTGTTACCTTCTTTAGGCACCTGGGCTCACTAATCAGAAAGACATAATTTTTGCCCAAAGCCTCATCACGGGGGGACTACCTGGAATTTTAGGATCCCTTCTTAGACAAGCAGGCCTAACAAAAGCTATTCCTGAAGCTAGGATATGGGGAGCCTCAGAAATTGTATCCTTCCTATTCATATAAGTGAGGACAAAGGCATCACACTTCCAAATCTGGAGATCCCTTCCCTCCCTCAGGGTATGGCCCTCCACTTCATTTTTGGGGCATAACATATTTATAGGACATGGGTAAGATTCCAGTACTAACAGGAGAATGCTTAGGACTCTAACAGGTTTTCGAGAATGTATCGGTAAGGGCCACTAAATCTGATTTTTCTTGGTCCTCCTTGTGGTCTAGGAGGACAGGCAAGGGTGGAGGTTTTTGAGAATTCATCAGTGAGGGCCACTAAATCTGACCTTCCTTGGTCCTCCTTGTGGTCTGGGAGGAAAACTAGTGTTTCTGCTACTGTGTCAGTGAGCACAACTATTCCGATCAGCAGGGTCCAGGGACTGCTGCAGGTTCTTGGGCAGGGGTTGTTTCTGCTGCTGCAACAGTGAGCACAACTATTCTGATCAGCAGAGTCCAGGGACCATTGCAGGTTCTTGGGCAGGGGGAGAAATAAAACAAACCAAAACCGCAGGCGGTTTTGTCTTTCAGATGGGAAACACTCAGGCATCAACAGGCTCACCCTTGAAATGCATCCTAAGCCATTGGGACCAATTTGACCCACAAACCCTGAAAAGGAGGCAGCTCATTTTTTTTCTGCACAATGGCCTGGCCCCAATATTCTCTCTCTGATGGGGAAAGATGGCCACCTGAGGGAAATATAAATTAAAATACTATCCTGCAGCTTGACCTTTTCTGTAAGAGGGAAGGCAAATGGAGTGAAATACCTTATGTCCAAGCTTTCTTTTCATTGAAGGAGAATACACAACAATGCAAAGCTTGCAATTTGCATCCCAAAGGAGGACCTCGAGGCTTACCCCCATATCCTAGCCTTGCTATAGCTCCCCTTCTGATTAATGATAGTCCTCCTCTAATCTCCCCCGCCCAGAAGGAAATAAGCAAAGAAATTTCCAAAGGACCACAAAAACCCCCAGGCTATCAGTTATGTCCCCTTCAAGCTGTAGGGGGATGGAAATTTGGCCCAACTTGGGTACATGTCCCCTTCTCCCTCTCTGATTTAAAGCAGATCAAGGCAGACCTGGGGAAGTTTTCAGATGATCCTGATAGGTACACAGATGTCCTACAGGGTCTAGGGCAAACCTTTGACCTCGCTTGGAGAGATGTCATGCTATTATTAGATCAAACCCTAGCCTTTAATGAAAAGAATGCAGCTTTAGCTGCAGCCCGAGAGTTTGGAGATACCTGGTATCATAGTCAAGTAAATGATAGAATGACAACCAAAGAAAGGGACAAATTCCCTACCAATCAGCAAGTTGTCCCCACTATGGATCCCCACTGGGACCCTGACTCAGATCTTGGGGACTGGAGTCGTAAACATCTGTTGACCTGTGTTCTAGAAGGACTAAGGAGAATTAGGAAAAAGCCCGTGAATTATTCAATGATGTCCACCATAACTCAGGGAAAGGAAGAAAATCCTTCTGCCTTTCTCAAGCAGCTACATGAGGCCTTAAGAAAATAAACTCCCCTGTCACCCGAATTACTCAAGGGTCAATTGATTCTAATAGATAAGTTTATTTACCCAATCAGCCACAGATATCAGAAAAAATCTCCAAAAGCAAGCCCTGGGCCCTGAACAAAATCTGGAGGCATTATTAAATCTGGCAACCTTGGTGTTCTATAATAGGTACCAAGAGGAATAGGCCCAAAAGGAAAAGCGAGATCAGAGAAAGGCTGCAGCCTTAGTCATGGCTCTCAGACAGACAAACCTCGGTGGTTCAGAGAGGACAGAAAATGGAACAGGCCAGTCACTCTGTAGGGCTCGTTACCAGTGTGGTTTACAAGGACACTTTAAAAAAGATTGTCCAATGAGAAATAAGCTGCCCTTTCATCCATGTCCACTATGCCGAGGCAATCACTGGAAGGTGCACTGCCCCAGAGGATGAAGTATCTCTGAGTCAAAAGCCCCCAACCAGATGATCCAACAACAGAACTGAGGGTGCCCAGGGCAAGCACCAGCTCATGTCATCACCCTCACTGAGCACCGGGTACACTTAACCATTGAGGGCCAGGAAATTGACTTCCTCCTGTACACTGGAGTGGCCTTCTCAGTGTTAATCTCCTGTCCTGGACGACTGTCCATAAGGTCTGTTACCATCCGCGGAATCCTGGGACAGCCTGTAACCAGGTATTTTTCCCACCTGCTCAGTTGTAATTTGGAGACTTTGCTCTTTTCACCTGCCTTTCTTGTTATCCTGAAAGTCCCAGACCCTTACTAGGGAGGGATATATCAGCGAAAGCTGGAGCTATACGTGAATATGGGGAACAAGTTACCCATTTGTTGCCCCCTACTTGAGGAGAGAATCAACCCTGAAGTCTGGATATTGGAAGGACAATTTGGAAGGGCAAAAAATGCCTGCTCAGTCCAAATCAGCCTAAAAGACCCTACCACTTTTCCTTATTAAGAGCAATAAAGGCCTTTCATAAAGGATTACAGGATATTGTTAAACATTTAAAAGAATTAATGCTTAGTAAGGAAACGCAGCAGTCCCTGCAACAGCCCAATTCTAGGAGTACAAAAACCGAACGATCAGTGGAGACTAGTGCAAGATCTTGGACTCATCAGTGAGGCAGTAATTCCTCTATATCCAGTTGTGCCCAACCCCTATACCTTGCTCTCTCAAATGCCAGAGGAAGCAGAATGGTTCACGGTTATAGACCTCAAGGATGCTTCTTCTGTATCCCCTGCACTCTGACTCCCAGTTTCTCTTTGCCTTTGAGGATCCCACAGACCACACATCCCAACTTACGTGGATGGTCTTGCCCCAAGGGTTTAGGAATAGCCCTCACCTGTTTGGTCAGGCACTGGCCCAAGATCTAGGCCACTTCTCAAGTCCAGGCACTCTGGTCCTTCAGTATGTGGATGATTTGCTTTTGGATACCAGTTCAGAAGCCTCATGCCAGCAGGCTACTCTAGATCTCTTGAACTTTCTAGCTAATCAAGGGTAAAAGGTGTCTAGGTCAAAGGCCCAGGTTTGCCTACAGCAGGTCAAATATCTAGGCCTAGTCTTAGCCAGAGGGACCAGGGCCCTGAGCAAGGAATGAATACAGCCTATACTGGCTTATCCTTGCCCTAAGACATTAAAACAGTTGTGGGGGTTCCTTGGAATCACCAGCTTTTGCTGACTATGGATCCCCAGATACAGCAAGAAAGCCAGGCCCCTCTATACTCTAATCAAGGAGACCCAGAGAGAAAATACTCATCTAGTAGAATGGGAACCAGAGGTAGAAACAGCCTTCAAAACCTCAACAGGCCCTAGTACAAGCTCCAGCTTTAAGCCTCCCGACAGGACAAAACTACTCTTTATACATCACAGAGAGAGCAGGGATAGCTCTTGGAGTCCTTATTCAGATGTGTGGGACAACCCCACAGCCAGTGGCATACCTAGGTAAGGAAATTGATGTAGTAGCAAAAGGCTGGCCTCACCATTTATGGGTAGTTGTAGCAGTGGCCACCTTAGTGTCAGAGGCTACCAAGATAATACAAGGAAAGGATCTCACTGTCTGGACTACTTATGATGTAAATGGCATACTAGGTGCCAAAGGAAGTTTATGGCTATCAGACAACCACCTACTTAGATACTAGGTGCTACTCCTTGAGGGACCAGTGCTTCAAATATGTACATGCATGGCCCTCAACTCTGCCACTTTTCTCCCAGAGGATGGAGAACCAATCAAGCATGACTGCCAACAAATTACAGTCCAGATTTATGTCACCCGAGATGATCTTTTCAAAGTCCCCTTAGCTAATCCTGACCTTAACCTATATAACAATGGAAGTTCATTTGTGGAGAATGGGATATGAAGGGCAGGTTATGCCATAGTTAGTGATGTAACAATACTTGAAAGTAAGCCTCTTCCCCAGGTATCAGCACCCAGTTAGCAGAACTAGTGGCACTTACCTGAGCCTTAGAACTGGGAAAGGGAAAAAGAATAAATGATAACAGATAGCAAGTATGCTTATCTAATCCTAAATGCCCATGCTGCAATATGGAAAGAAAGGGAGTTCCTAACCTCTGGGGGAACCCCCATTAAATACCACAAGGAAATCATGGAGTTATTGTACTCAGTGCAAAAACCCAAGGAGGTGGCAGTCTTACACTGCTGAAGCCATCAAAACAGGAAGGAGAGGGGAGAACAGCAGCATAAGCAGCTGGCAGAGGCAGCAGAAAGGAAAGAGAGAAAGAGACAAAGAGAGGAAGAAAAGCCTATAATTGGTGATTAAAGATCTTCTCTGCGGCCCTATAACACTCCAATGCCACCTTGTTGTCAGTGTAAAAGGGGCGTAGCCTGAAAGCACTGAGGCCACTGACAACCTGTAGCCTTCCTATCAAAAATCCTTAACCCAGCAGGTTTCCTAACAGGGGATCTAAATCTTAATTAATTACCATACAAAGACCCGACCAGACATAAGAGGAACTCCCTTCAGGGCAGGACAATAGACGGTTCCTCCGGGGTGATTAAGGAAAAAGACACAATGGGTATTCAGTAAGTGATAAGGAAACTCTTATAAAAGCAGAGTTAGGAAAATTGACTAATAATTGGTCTGCTCAAATGTGTGAGCTGTTTGCACTCAGCCAAACCTTAAAGTACTTACAGAATCAGGAAGGAGCCATCTATACTAATTCTAAGTTAATATGGACAGAACGAGGTCTTATTAATAGCAAATAATAATTAAAATCCCAAACTTACAAGGTTTTCAACAAAAGTAAAGTTTGCTAAAAGTTAACAGTGTAACATGCATTATCCTACTACCACACACTCTCAAAGGATTTCTCGGACAGTTTGCAGGAAACAGAAGAATCTATCCTTACTCTGCAATCCCAAATAGACTCTTTGGCAGCAGTGACTCTCCAAAACCGCTGAGGCCTAGACGTCCTCATTGCTGAGAAAGGAGGACTCTGTACCTTCTCAGGGGAAGAGTTTTGTTTTTACACTAACCAGTGAAGGATAGTACAAGATGCTGCCCGGTGTTTACAGGAAAAGGCTTTTGAAATCAGACAACGCCTTTCAAACTCTTATACCAACCTCTGGAGTTGGGCAACATGGCTTCTCCCCTTTCTAGGTCCCGTGGCAGCCATCTTGCTGTTACTCGCCTTTGGACCCTGTATTTTTAAACTGCTTGTCAAATTTGTTTCCTCTAGAAGCAAGGCCATCAAGCTACAGATGGTCTTACAAATGGAATCCCAAATGAGTTCAAATAACAACTTCTACTGAGGACCCCTGGACCAACCCACTGGCACTTTCACTGGCCTAGAGAGCTCCCCTTTGGAGGACACTACAACTGCAGGGCACCTTCATCACCCCTATCCAGCAGGAAGTAGCTAGAGTGGTCATTGGCCAAATTCCCAACAGCAGTTGGGGTGTCCTGTTTAGAGGGGGGATTGAGAGATGACAACACGCTAGAAGCCCTTGCTTGCTTCTGGCACCTCCTCGGCCTCAGCGTCTACTCGGGCTGTGCTTGAGGAGCCCTTCAGCCTGCCGCTGCACTGTGGGAGCCCCTCTCTGGGCTGATCAAGGCTGAAGCCAGCTCCCTCTGCTTGTGGGAAGGTGTGGAGGGAGAAGCACAGTCGGGAACCAGGGCTGCATGCAGCACTCACAGGCCAGCGGGAGTTCTGGGTGGGCATGGGCTCAGTGGGCCCCCACTCGGAGGGGCCAGCCAGCGCCACTGGCCCCAGGCAGTGAGGGGCTTAGCAACTGGGCCAGCAGCTGCAAAGGGTGTGCTGGGTCCCCCAGTACTGCCAGCCCACCCACGCTGTGCTTGAATTCTTGCGAGACTTCAGCTGCCTCCCCGCAGTGCAGGGCTCAGGACCTGCAGCCCACCCACCATGCCCAAGTGCCCCCCCACTACCGTGGGATCCTGCATGGCCTGAGCCTCCCCGACGGGTGCCGCCCCCTGCTCCACGGCACCCAGTTCCATCAACCGCCAAAGGGCTGAGCAGTGCGGGCATGTGGCATGGGACTGGAGGGCAGCTCTGCCCGTGGCCCCGGTGTGGGATCCACTAGGCAAAGCCAGCTGGACTCCTGAGTTGGGTGGGTACTTGGAGAACTTTTATGTCTAGCTAAAGGATTGTAAATGCACCAATCAGCACTGTGTGTCTAGCTCAAGGTTTGTAAACGCACCAATCAGCACCCTGTCAAAACGGAGCAATCAGCTCTCTGTAAAATGGGCCAGTTAGCTCTCTGTAAAATAGGCCAATCAGCTCTCTGTAAAATGGACCAATCAGCAGGATGTGGGTGGGGTCAGATAAGGGAATAAAAGCAGGCTGCCCAAGCCAGCAGCAGCAACCCAGTAGGGTCCCCTTCCACACTGTGGAAGCTTTGTTCTTTTACTCTTTGCAATAAATCTTGCTGCTGCTCACTCTTTGGGTCTGCATTGCCTGTATGAGCTGTAACACTCACTGCAAAGGTCCATAGCTTCACTCTTGAAGCCAGTGAGACCATGAACCTACCGGAAGGAATGAACAACTCCAGACGTGCCACCTTTATGAGCTGTAACACTCACTGTGAAGGTCTGCAACTTCATTCCTGAAGGCAGTGAGACCAGGAAACCACCAGAAGGAAAAAACTCCAGACAGGTCCAAACATCAGAAGGAACAAACTCTGGACACACCATCTTTAAGAACTGTAACACTCACTGCGAGGGTCTGTGGCTTCATTCTTGAAGTCAGCGAGACCAGGAACCCACCAATTCCAGACACACTAGTTTTGTTAGAATAAAGGACCATACTGTCATCTGCTGAAAATTTGCCATAATAAAATATAAAAATCTGTAATGTCTGCCATATGAATGGTGCTTGTGAGATGTGGCATCTTTTGTACTAATTATATATATGGCAGCCATATCTCTGGAAACAATATAAGGTTAATAGCAATGAGGAGGATAGTAACATGGAACTAAATCAGGAAGCTTTTAAAATAATTCTGGGTCTAGGCAAAGAGAAGTTGGAGCCCTGGGAAGTAAAAGTGATGGATGTTACAAACATAGATGCTCTAGGAGGCATTGAATGTTAAGACTAAGGGAGAGAAGTAGGATTTATACACAACTCTAAGAATTGTATCTGCAATAATTATGTGGAGATTATTGCCTTTAGCTGAGAGAAGATGCATGAGGAATGGCAGATTTAGAAAGAATTTGGAGAATTTTGGAAATTTGAAGTGAGTGTGAAACATATAAGACAACTGTCAGTAGAAAACAAGAGTGGGATCAATGGCATTCATGTGCTTGCTCAGAGTATAAAAATAGCAGAAACTTTGAAAGCCAAGAAGAAAATCTAGAAGGGAAATATAAATAAGCAGTGAACAAAATATACAAAGTTTGAGTAAAAATTCTGGAGAAAAACCAGGTGGAAGTGATATTATAGATTCAAAAAGGAAGAGAAACATTCCAGGAGGAGTAAATATAAACATAGCATTCACCCTTTCCAGGATATATCTGATATCCAAGGAGTTACAAGGTCAGTGGTTACCTTTGCAAAAGTATTTTCAAGGGTGTGGTCAGACAGAATTCAAATTTCTAGATGCTGAGGAGTGATGACAAATGAGGATCAGAAGGGATTAGAAATAAGTATAAAATACTTTATACTTAAGTCTGACTGCAGAGTAAAGGAGACATAAATAGCAGTGTGAAAGGAAAGTTTTGCTTCCTGTTGTTTTGGGTAAAGATTAGAAAGAAATGACAAAAAGAAGACTGAATTTTCAATAAATAATCACATGCATGCATAATTATAAAAGATTAGTAAATAATAAAGAAAAAAGACAGTGAACTAACTTTAAAGGTTTAAAGATCAACAGAAGAATGTGTGAAGTTACATAGACATTCATGACTAATTGCCAAATGATTAGCCTGGACGAGAAGTGTTATGAATTTAGGTATTATTAGAACTGCCACTGTTTCTCCACCTGAGAATCTCTTGCTCCTTTACCAGGCTGCAGGAATTTGGAAAGACAGAGGAAAGGAATATGAGACAACATATTCCATAGGGCTTGAAGATAATTGAAGGAGATAGAACCAATTGCCTGCTACAATTTGATCTGTCTGAAGCTACCTCCATAAGAAAAGAAAAAATACCTCTGCTTCCTTTCAACTACCTTATTTCGGGGCTGACAATCTAAACACCTAAAAATAAAAGCATTCATCCAACATGTAAAAGTTATTTCTCCACACATGAATTCTGGACCTCAAAACAGTGTGTTAAAGTTTAATGTCTCTTGAAAATTATTGTTGGTTCTTTTCCTCTCCCCCTCTCCACTTTCCTCATTAACACTTAAGCATGGGGATTAATTCAGTATGTTTGAATTTTCCAAGGCAGTGGATTTGTTCTAAAGACAGGTTGGTGTGTAAGCACATTTCTCTTCTGTGATTAAATGAATCAGCGTTCCTTCTGACACCCAAGAACACAAGCTTTCCCCTTCTGAGATGGATCGATTGGAATAATCTTATGTATTGAGTGTCACTCCTGGCTCCTCCTCATTTGTGCACAGACAACAATCTCCCTCTGAATCTCAAAGTGGATAATGCCATACATTATTTCCAGCAAATAGAGAAAGCAGAATCATTTTGAGCTCATCTGGGCTGTGATTAGACACAATGATACATTCGGAAGGAACACACCAGAGACTAGATGGCATCTATCATCCTAGGCCTATTGAGTACACTTTTAATACTAAATGATGTACTGTCTGAATCTTACTAGATCATTGATATATTCTTTGTCCTTTTCTGTTGGTAAAAATCCTCGCAGAAATATACAAGAACTCAAGGTATTTAGAGTAGAAAATTGTGAAATTTAATTAGGCAGGATGAAAAAAAGTGCAAGTTTTGTTTTATTTTAGGGATAAGATATGAAAGCTTGAAACTATATCTTGAAATTTCCAAAATCCATTTACCTGGTAGAATTTTGGAGAGGGGTTTTGCTGGAATTTATCAATAGATATATGGTCTATAGATCATGAACAGGAGTCGGGAAATGCCTCAGTGCATAATTATAATGTGACCTCAAAAAGAAAGACTCTGAACATAAAGAATGTGTAGTTTTGGGAAGTAAACTGTAACATGCTCTAGATGTTTGAAGGAACGAAGATGATGAACTTGTAGATTTCAGTCAATGTGTTTTTGTCTTAGAAATTCTTAACCACTTTCTTAAAACTGCAAATTTCTCACAAAGCTAAATATTTTGCGGCTTTTTCACTCCCAGCACAGTGGGTGTATCTGATATTGTGAAAACGTACTTGCATGGTTCTCTAGTTAGAAGGGATTGAGGATGTCATGTTCAGAGTCTGGAATAGTTGTTCATGCTATTGAGAAAAAGTTTGTGAAATCTGAATTAGTATAAAATCTCTGTTCTTATATTTTTTAACCCATTGCAAATACTTCTATCTTTTAGAAACAAATTAACAACAGAATGTTTTAAATGTACTGCAGGCTCAGATTGCCTATATATGCTGACAAGTCTTCCTCCTACACCTGATTTTTATTTTACCTATGTGTCCTCAAGTCCTGAAGTGTCTGTGGATGTGTGGAAGAGCCTATGGTTTTCATGCTTTGACATTTCAAATTTTTAGAGAGCAATTCTTCTCTCTGGGGCTTCCCAGGCTGCCTTAAGCCCCTCCTCCTTTCTGCTTTAGCTTCAATAAAAAATGGGTGCTCAATTGTATTCTTGTAAGAAGTTCAAGAGAAAGAAAAATAAAATCAAGCTATCCTTAGGCTGCATGACATCACATCTGGAACAAAGTATAGAATTTGGAAATGCTCCACCAAGCTGAGTGCCAAAGTTTACGTTTGAATTTCATTTTGTATCTTTTGAAATGATGATTGTCTTATTGTCTGTCTCATTGAGTCGTCTGTCTGTCTTATTGACATATGTCTTTGTTAGTTTTATTCTTGTGGAAGACGTATTTATATGTCTGTCTTATTGATGATTGTCTGTCTCATTGAGTCATCTGTCTTATTGAAATAAAAGAGATATACTTGAACAGGGTCCTTTATAGTCCCGAAAGGACAGGTAAGCGGCCTTACTTTATGGATGGATATGATTCAAATTAAGACTGCCAGCTGAAAAACCATGTGATCCAGTTGCTAATAAGATGACTGTGAAAAAAGAAAGATGAAAAGTAAATGCGTCAAGAATTGTGATTTTTGACCTGCAAGATTTACTGATGGATTTTGAGGGGTAGCAATACAGATAAAGACAAAAATGTATTTTAGAAAGTGGCCTAAATGATCTGAGAGGTCATTCTCTGAAGCAAGTTTTCAAAATAGTATCATTTAAAAAAATCAAAATGAGAGAAAAAATTAAATAATGAAACTACAGAAAAGATGCCGTTTTGGCAATGAACATTAATATCTTCCAGCTGACTTCAATGTGATTGTGCCAAATCAGTAATGCTTGTGAATTAATGTAAATTATTTATTGAAATTCTCATGCCATGCCTTCAGCCATCCTTTCTCAGAGAAGAATGGACCTTTCTAGAACTCTACCCGGAGGTTTCTGTTAGGAACATTTTAAATGACTCATATAATGATGCTTATACATCTCCTAGTAGGAACAACTGGAGCCTCAAAATGCCCTGCAGTGAATAAATGCCACATGTCCATCTCTTCCTCCAGTAGGCACTCCCTCTGATTGATTAATGGACCGTTACCCAGGAAAGCAGAGAGAAAGGCATTTGGGATTGAAAGTATATATTTCTTGCTGTTTAAATGTACAACAGGCTCAGATCACCTATATATGCTAACAAGTCTTCCTACTACACCTAATTTCTATTTTACCTATGCCTCCTCAAGCACTGAGCTTATTAATTTTCCTTTCACTCTCATTCTCTCTCTCACTCTTGCTATTGCCCTCAAATTAGAGTTTTATGTCAGAGGTGAACATCATGACTAACTGATTTTCTCAGTGTATCACTATCATTGATGTTTTAAGCAAAATGAGAAGCTCTTCCTAATTATTTTATTATTTATTATCACCAACAACTAGACGATGCTACTATTTGCTACATCATGGAGGAGTTAATGCATTGAAAGCTTAAATAAAAGAAATTAAGGGCCAGGCGCAGTGGCTCACGCCTGTAATCCCAGGACTTTGGGAGGCTGAGGCGGGTGGATCACGAGGTCAAGAGATCGAGACTATCCTGGCCAACATGGTGAAAACCCATCTCCACTAAAAATACAAAAATTAGCAGGGCTTGGTAGCGTGCGCCTGTAGTCCCAGCTACTCAGAAGGCTGAGGCAGGAGAATTGCTTGAACCCGGGAGGTGGAGGTTGCAGTGAGCTGGGATCCGCCACTGCCCTCCAGCCTGGGGACAGAGCAAGAGTCCGTCTCAAAAAAAAAAAAAAAAAAAAAGAAAAGAAAAAGAAAAAAGAAATTAAGGAAAACGAAGATAGATACTTTGAAATTACTCACTAATCTTTTAAATACAAATACTCATATTTCAAGTTCTGAAAATAATTTGTAAAATTTACCTTAAAAATCTATATTGCAAGATCCAAACAGAACAAAGAACAAAATAAGCAACAAAAAAATTAGAAATTCCAAGACATAATTAATAATACATTGGTCCTTCTATCAATTAGTTCAGTAAATCCTACTCTAGTTTCAAGTAAATTCTTTTTTCAAACCTGTGGTTCCATTTATCAGTTTAATCTCAGGTCTTAAATTGTCAATCTCAGTTTTAATTGCCATGTTAAAATTTGTTTTTCTAAATTTCTAGAAGAAATATCACATTCACTCTTGAGTATGCTTTCTTGGTCAGGGTTGTTGTCTTAGTTAAGGTTATTTAGCTTACGTGCCTTTTGCTAAAAGGCCCCAATACATCCGGGGACAACTTTACCTTTGATGTTATTCTGCCTTTATAGTAGAAGTGGATGAGGGCACTGTGTCTGTTCCAGATGCTTCTCATTGCTTCCTGTTGATTTGTTGCTGAGTCTGTGACATCTTGACTCCACAACTTGACTTTTCAGAAACAGGTTAATTTTGAAACAATCTATATTCACAGTGTTGTATACTATAACCATAGGTTTCTTGCTTGAGGAAGTGAAAACCAAATAGAAATAAATATTTTGAGATATTTTCTATCTCTCTCTCTCCCTCTCTGTTCAAATTTTGTTGATGTCAGAAATAAGGAATCTAGAACAAGGAAAATGTTGAAAACAGGCAGCATGAATAATATTATTTACTTCACATTTGTTAGAGACAAAAAGTGAAGATTCTGAAAAATTAATAAATTAAAATCCTTAAGGAATTAAATGTATTGCTGTATTAAATATATAACGTACAACTATGTTTAAATGGAGTTTAAGTAACATTTTCAGTTTTAGATGAAAGAAATTAAACAGACCTTTGAGTCAGATAAAAAATTTTACAATCGCAGGTCTAGTATTAACTTGATTTAGTGTTGTTTCATAACTTTGAAAGAGTTTGCTCCTTTGAGTTTCAGCCTCTTTATATCCAAACAGAGATAAAAAATAATCCATTAACACAGAGCTGTTAGAATCCTCATATGAGAGCAACACAAGCAGTACCTGGCACATGATAATTCTCAATAAAATTATTGAGTCAAAACTTCAGAAATATATTGTGAAGCATTTTCTGAAAAATGCTTTTAAGTGATAAAATATATTTTAATATGTGATAAATTTCTATCAGTCTTCTTTTCCAGGGACCTCCAGTTGCTCTTGGCATCAGTAATGGGCAGGTAGAGAGAATTTTAAAAGGTAGTTTGTATTGAGGAGTTAAAAAAGTGAAAAAAATTATCTAGTGTCTACTATCATATCATCTCAAGTAATCTTTTTCAATATTCTGTATATTATTTCAGTTGCTTCTCATATCAGTTCCAAGAAAGTGTGCATTGTCTTTATAAGCAGAAAGAGAAATCCTTAAGACAACTCTGTGTTAAGAAGAGCTTTATTTCCATTCAAGATCTGGTATACTCCTTAGGTATTTATTTTTTATAGTGAGAATAATTGAACTGATAGGGATTCTTTTTCCTCATTTAAGAAATATGTAGAATGAGAATCTTCCTGTACAAAACCTGGCTTACTGGATTCAGGTGGAAGTTGATGATGATAATGATAAACCTGCTATCAAACCTCAACTTATCATTCTGCTGTGGCCTGAAGATATCACTGAATTACTCTGATGATTCTAGGTAGATAGCAATGCTAGGCATTCACGTCTGAAGATTTGTTTCTTCGCAGCAAAGAATTTCAGAAGAGTTTCATGTCTTCTTGGCAGCATAAGTATACAAAGTTAAGCATTTACCAAAAACTGCATGTCATATTTTAAAAATTATTATTCTCTGTGAAGTAAATTTGTTTGGTTATAGTACATATATAAGCTTCACATTCCTGCTTAAATAATTGAAAATACGTTACCTTCCTCACTACAACGCCAGTAGAACTGGACTGCAGAACACCAAGTAAAACATGTCCAAAAGACAGACCCAATATTCTCACTATTTCTGTGTTTGTCAGTGAGTTTAAAACTGGAGATGTCTAATCTTCTGTTTCTTTATTATCACTTTAAATGAAGAGCTTCTCCATTTCCAGGTTGGAGGAATCATTGAATTTTCCTTCATCTTCTCCATGCTGCTGCCCACTTCTTCTCATAGAAGCTGGAAGACCAGCCCTTAGATTGGCTTAACTGCTGACTGCTCTGTGAGAGGCCTCCTGGAGGGCTGGTATAGGTCTCTATACCTACTTCAAGTAGGAATCCATCTACTGCCATGTGCAAGAAAAGAAAACTACCTTTTAATATGCTCAAATGCTAATGCAGAGGAATAGAGAGGGAAAATGGAAGAAAGTTGGTTTTAAAATTACTACGAATAGATGTAAACCTGACTAGCTGGCGTGAACCAGCCACACTCAAGCAGAGTTCTAAATAAGGAGTGAAATGGTACAACATCTAATATTCTGGAAGGCCATATTTAAATCTAGTGTACAGATATTTCAAGCTCTCATGTCCTTCTATGCTTATCTATTTGGATATGAAAAAGAAATGAATTGACATAATTTATTTTTGCCTACTGCTTTTTATTGGAGTATGTTTTTTAAAATTATAATAATTGAAAGCTAAGCAAATTTATATAATTGTGAAGTGCAATTTTTTTTTTTTGAGACAGAGTCTTGCTCTGTTGCCCAGGCTGGAGTGCACTGGTGGATCTCAGCTCACTACAACCTCCGCCTCCCGGATTCAGGTGATTCTCCTGCCTCAGCCTCCCGAGTAGCTGAGATTACAAGCATCTACCACCGTGCCTGGATAATTTTTTGTATTTTTAGTAGAGACGGGGTTTCACCATGTTGGCCAGGATGATCTCGAACTCCTGACCTTGTGATCCGCCCGCTTCAGTCTCCCAAGAGGTGTAATATTTTTAAAAGGGATGGAAAGATGTCATGTAGAGACCCAACATATTCTAAAAATATTGAGAAACAAATAAAGGAATGATCAAGCTAGCTAAGGCAAGCCTGCAACATTGGTCTTAGAATGGGGAAGATCACAAGAAAGGAGTTGATTCCTACCTTGTCACTGTCTATCTTTAAGCATTTGATCAAGTCATTTAACTTTCTAGATCATCATTGTCCACTCAAATGTAATTCAAGTCACAAATGTCTTTTTGGATTTTTAGTACCTCCATTAAAAATGAGTAAAGTTAATTTAAAAATATATTTTACTTAACCCAAAATATGCAAAACATTATCATGTTGACTTACAATCAATTTAAAAATTATTCATGAGATATTTTACATTTTTCATATGAAATTTTCAAAACCCAGTGAGTATTTTACACTTACAGCACATCTTTATTTGGACTAGCCACATTTCAAGTGCTCAGTAGCCACATGTAGCTCATGACCACTGCAATGGACAATGCCATTTTAGACTCACAGTTCTGCACCTGTAAAATCATGGAGTTGAATACACTATCTCCATGCCTAAGAAGATTTAATTCTGTGATGCTGCTTTTGCATAAAATTGACTTATATGCAGTAACTTCAAGCAGGGACCAGATGCATCTGTCTTCTAATATAAAACCAAATATGTTGTGTAAACATGCCAAGATGCAGTTTTCACAGGGAAAATAATTTAATCCCTTTCTCAAAAAATTTCCATTAAGACTTAAGTGAAATTGCATATATCAAAGCACCTAACATGATAAATCCTCTCTCTCTATGTATATATGTTATATATATGTTATATATATTATATATGTCATATATGTTATGCTCTATGTATATATATTATATATTATATATACACAGAGAGATACAGATATAGATATATAGTACATATATAGACACACATGTGTATATGTGTGTGTATATATATATGTGTGTGTGTGTGTGTATTCTATTTACATTAAAACATACTAAGTATGAAGGCCAAGCAAACGGAGATGTCTTTATGGTAGGGCAAATCTATAAATATAGAACATGGCATTTATTAAACCTGTCAGTTCACAAAAACATCTATCATTGGTTGCCCTGCCCTCTTCTTCTGGTAGCAGAAAAAACCTGAATTTATCTTTCTCAAATGGTAATCTAGGTATCGTATCAGACTTTCCCTGAACAAGGAGTGCTACATGATCCAGTCTTGACCACCTATATCTAGAATTTGAGTTTGAGACAGAGAGGTCCCAGGAAAGAGCATGGTTGGAGGGAACCCATCCCAATGGGCCATTCCAGAAGAGACTGTTTCCTCTCATTGCTCATTTATTTGGACCATAACAGGATGCTGTCCTTCTGAGGTCTTGTTACTCAGCTTTTCCTTTGTTTCTGCAAGATTCTCTGTAGTTTTAATGTAAATTCCCCCTTAATACTAACACAGTCAGTTTCTGCCAAACACCCTGATTGGGCCATGTCAAAAAAATTGTACTTCCAGTCTCCATGAAGCATCCTTATCTGACCACATCTCCAGTCCTAATATCTCTGCCAACATTGTGGACAGGTTCTTTCCATCTAAATGTGACATTAAAAAGTAACTCACATTTAATTTAGTTTAATTTATGCAGGCAGGTTTTCTGATCTTCTACATTACAGTGTGCAATACACTAGCCACTAGCCATATGTATCTATTTAAATTAAATAAACTAAAATTAAATTCAGTTTTTTATTTGCATTAGCCAAATTTCAAGTGCTCAATAGCTACATGTGGCTAGTCTATACTGTATTGGACAACACAGAAAAAGAACAGTTCCATCATCTTCAGAAGTTCTATTTGACAGCAGGAGTCTAAGGAATTTCCAGACACTTCTTCAAAACACTCATTAAAATCCGAGGTAATTCCTGACAAAAGTTACTGAGTAAAAGTGAAATGAACAATGAAGGGTACCAGTAAGAAAAAGAATTGTAATTTGAAGGATGGAGGGTAAATACGTCTTCCACAAGAATAAAACTAACAAAGAAACTGAGTTAAAGAAATAATTACATGGAAGACAACTATAGTACTTTGGAAAAGAGTGTATGTAGAAATTAGCAGACATGCAGCATGTTAATTTTGCCTTTGGGGATTAGGAGCTTCTTTTGTAAAATCCTGTTCCTTTTAAGACACTGAGTTATTAAAATTCAGATCTTAGTTTTCTAAGTAATTTAACGACTCTAGTCATTCTCACACATTTTACAGATAAGAGAGTTTTCTGGAGAGCATATGTCACTTACTGGGTTACACAGATCAATTATCTGCAGAAACAACACCAGAACAACACATGCTCCTTAAGTCCCAATCTAAACAGTTCTTCTCAATTGGCCAAGGTATACTCAGGACAGTTCCCTAAGAATAATTTCTGTAGCATTATCTTAACTAAAAATATTCACATTAGAGCTTTTATTAACTCAGTCTTTCTCACCTCCTATGAAATAGGCAATTATGCAACTTCCATGTCACACGTACTAGGGCTGAACATGGATATATCTCTTTTTTTCTAAGGACCTGGAAAAGGGAAATCATTCCCCTGGATTCCTATCACTATAACTGACACGCTCGCCTGTCTAAATCTCATCCTATGAAACTTGCAAATCCTCATTTTCTTTCGCAAGTACCTTGGAAAATTAAGTCTTCCTTTGCACGTGTGTTTAATTTAGGTCAGGGTCTTCAGAGCTAAAATAATGTGTGTTGCATAGAAGGAAAACAAATATATTTGTAAAATTCTGTGTGGTATAGATCACAAGTCTGAACCAGAGAGAACATTCCTACTATTAAATGAAAGGTATGTGAGGAAAGCAAAATTATCATGCATATAAACTTGCATTAAATTAGGTCAGTTTCCAGAGAATCACATTCATGCATATGTAAAAAAATCTGTATACTTTTGTCCTTGGGGTCTAAATGTGCCAAGTCGTGAGTTTGGGGCTTACTCAGGAGAGTCTTAGGTTTTGCATTTCTGAAAACAGTTTTGTATTAACTCAGTCAAAGGCTTCCTGCCTGCCTGCCAAGTCTCCCTGTCTGTTATACATGTGATGGCTTCCTTCTGGAGGCTGCTGACTTCTGTCGTTTGACAAATAAATTAGCAGTAGGCCATCATCAGAGTGATTCTTAGATAATTAACATACATATATTTGACATTGAGTTTGTTAATCAAAAGACATTTGTTTTTAATGTATAGTTCTATCTTCAGCTTTGCTTATAATGTTTTTCAGCTACTCTTTATAACCCATTTGGAATAATGATAATGTTTTCACTCCCAACCTAAATCAAATTCCATGTACTTTGCTTTCCTCCATTCACCCTTCTTTGTCTCCCTTCCTGATGGTCCCATTGATTCTAAAATTGACCATCAGTGTCCTTTAAGTAACCCACTCAATCTAATACATCGTTTTACGTTCCTCTGGCTAGGTTAAGCTGGGACTCTGCACTGGGATGGTCAGCAGTGTGATGCAGTGGGAGTTATTCCTTACAGGAGACTGGAGACCTGAACTTTAGGAGGGACTCTTTTTTTTTTCTTTTTTTTTGAGACGGAGTCTCGCTCTGTTGCCCAGGCTGGAGTGCAGTGGCGCGATTTCGGCTCACTGCAAGCTCCGCCTCCCGGGTTCATGCCATTCTCCTGCCTCAGTCTCCCTAGTAGCTGGGACTACAGGCACCCGCCACCATGCCCGGCTAATTTTTTTGTATTTTTAGTAGAGATGGGGTTTCACCGTGTTAGCCAGGATGGTCTCAACACAGGGTTAATTCACTTTCTGAAGGCTGATAGACCCAAACTTAATTCTATTATTTTCATTTAGGTCTGCTGATTCTATGTATTATCTCTTCAGAATAGAAGTCAAGAAAAGTGACTATTAAAGTCATCCTAAAAAAAAACCCAAATAAAAACTTATGCATTTCCATACCTATTTATTTTATTCACCCGTAAGCATTTTTTTCCTCCAGCAAGTACAGATATCTATATTCCTAGGCCACAAAAATAGGTTTTGAAGTATCTCATAATAACCTACCTTAACATCTGTTATTTAGTCTGACATATCAATCTCTCCATTTTGTAAAAATGAAGCTTTGGCAAGTCCTTCAAACACACTTGATAGAGTGGTAGAGAGTGGTGGTTCAAAGTCCAGAATAATGGTTTGGATTGTTTGGATTCTAACACTAATTGTTACTTAGCCTCTCTGCTTTAGTTTCCTCATGTATAAAATAGAAATAATGTTAGTACATGCCTTATAGAGACGTTGTAAGGTTTGAAAAAGAAAACAGAGCTCAAGCTTTGAAAAGTTAATTGAATATTTTTTCATTATAAAACCTAATGATTTATTGTGATAAGTGACAAGTCTTATCATGCTTTGTTAGCTTTGTCCAGTTGCCTAAAGTAATTAATGAAAATCTTTTCTTTTTGTCTTCCTAGAATCAAAGGAGCTAGAAGCAAGCAGAGCCACGCTAATATTGAATCTGGGAAGCCCGGACAGCTGGGAGTTAATTTACAATTAATGTTTTACCTTGCTAAATACAAGAAGATGAATTACACACTCACCAAGCAGTGTTCCTAGGAGTTCAAACTTACATGATTGAACCGAATTCAGTCCTTATCTGAATATTACTTAGGATCCTAGCTAAGTAGCGAAATCAAATGCCCAGATAAAGGTGGTTTAAAAGACAGATGTTTATTTCTTTTTCCCACAGTATTTCAATTCTAAGTAGTCCAGGTAGGACATGGTAACACTATTCAGCTCTCAGTGTCACAAACACATACTAACAAACACATACTAACTGCCAAGAAGATGAGAAAAAAGCAAGGGAAGATACAGCCATCCTCCTTCAAGTCATAAACTGAACATTGGATATGTTGTTCTATCCATTCAGATATCACTGACCTGAACTTAAGTGGCCACAATGATCTGCAAATGAGATTGGGAAATGTCTTTAACTGGGTGGTCATGCTAAACCCACCACATTCTAGCTAAAATTTAGAGGTTCTGTTACCAAAGGTGGAAAAATTGAAGAAGAATGTATAGGTATGGACAATTAGCAGTATCTTATATAGTCCACACTTCTTGTATATATTTGCAGTTTTTTCACAGGTAGAATCACTCACGCCTCCCTAAAAGAGTCAAAATTCTATGTAGTTGTGACCTTCAGCTCAACACCCAAGGTCTTTGGGTTGTATGAAGTACTTTTCTTTAGTTCTCAGTGTGTTCCTTCATTATCTTGCAACATACAAACTAAAATGTAAGTGTTTTTGCTTCTCTCTCAACCTCATCATACTCAATATACAATGGTGGACAGAAGAGTGTGTGCACAGAATATCTGCAATAAAAACTGCTTTTTGGAGAAGGTAGGAATGGGAAATACACAGTTGTTACTCTTCTTAACAACATATTAAATCTTGCTGTGAATATTGTGAACATTCTTAGTCTTGTCCATGAATCAAGTTGCTGGATTAGTGTATCTAGTAATGGTTAGTTTGCTTTTGGGTTTGTTTTCTTTTATGGTCCAGGGCTTTTCCTCTTGGAGTTTCTCCCTTGTGTTTTATCCTCCATGGCCACTTCCAAAATGGGCATTGAAAAGAATTCCCTTGTTGAGGGTTGCGGCAGCTCTGGGTTGCTTTAAGTGTCAAACAGCCACAGGCTTTGAAGCTCATGGTTGTAATACCTGGAACAGTAAAATACTCTTAATAATCTGTTAGACCTCTGATCTAGTTACTTTCAATCAATTATTATGTGCCAGAAAGAATAGCAAAAGATATAATGTAAATATACATTTATTTTATACTTGATAATTTTGCTCCTTTATTTCCTAGCCTAAATGATCTGTTCATTTCTCTGTTTTTCAACTTAGTAAGGGATCAATGGAATCCTATTAAAATAATGAGCTTGGATGATGTCTCTGATGGAATTCCCAGGATGCAGAACCAAAGAGAAGTATTCATGTGAAAATGCTTCGTTAGCACGTCTTATCAAGGAAAAGCAACAAAGGAGTGGAAAAGTGGACTGAGATGTTAAGAAAGTCAAGAAAGCTAGTGAAAGTTAACATCGTCTCAAACACCCAGGGGAGCTTTGGAGATGATATAGTGGTATAAACCACATTTTTAGTGTTGTTCTAATCAAGTCACAAGGAAGCTGGAATATTTATACTCCTATATCTACTGGTCATTGTTTAGGGGCTGCCCCAGGTTAAATAAAGACATTTATCTTTGCCAGTAATTCTGGCTTTCCCCGTTTGAGGCAAAGCAGTGCCAGTAGGTCAAGTGCAGTCTGCCAAAAAAGAGATGCAGGTGTTGGCTGAAGGAAGAGAAAGCAGTCCGGAAGTTCATGTGAACTGAAATTGTAAAGAGATTACAGTGAGCAGTGGCAGAGTACTGACACAGTCTGCTTTGTTCTTAATTTGATAATTTTCAATGGGAGGTACTGGATTAGGGCACAGGCTCATATACTCATTGGACTGCCTCTCCAGTGGCACCTCTTATCCTTAGCGTGTGTTAAACTATTGTCTCTTTATCAATTTAATTTTTCAAAATAGAAACTACAAAAATTAGGTAACCAATACCATCATTTTGAGTTTTCCAACCCATTTCACTAGAGATACAAAATTTGTCTGAGTTCCAAGACATCGCAGATGACAATTTGACCAAAACATTAATAATGAAATCACAAGGTCACAGTTTCCTAGACAGCAATGATCTGTCAACACTGTCCATCAACCAACTACTAAGCCAAAGCCATTTAAGTTCTCTTGTAGCAGCACGTCACCTCTAAATATCAAATTCTAGACTATTTCTGATATAAGATCACACGCAGAAATGAAGGCCAAATTAATAGTGGTTTAAAAAGATGGATAAATGAAGGATTTTTCTTAATCTAACACAATCTTTTTTTGTTGCATTGAATTAGCGTTCGTAAAAGCTAGATGTGATATATGGGCCTGAATTCAGTACTAGTCTTGATTAACAAACTGTAAAAAACATTTTTGGAATAATTGGGAATACTTGAATACAGATGATTGAATGAAATTAAAATTTTCTTAAATTAAGGAATGGAGATGATTTCTGACAAAATCAGGTTGCAAAGTCATGATAAAATGTATTTATATGAGAAAAAATCTGGAAATATATGAACCATTACTTTATTGTGGTTATCCTAAGTTGTGAAAGTATGTCGTTTCTATTTACTTTTTATTGTCTGGAAGCCCAAACTTTCTACATTGTACTTACGTTGTTTATAGATACAATGAGTTACTTTTTAAGGATATCTGTTTTCTGTTATTTACAGATAAACACAACGTTTAGGAAATATTGTGCCATAAATTTGACAACAGTTTACTGTATTTATTATTTTAAAGTGATTGGAAATCAACATGAAAGCAAATAATCTTATTTTTAAATAGACAATGCAAAATATTCAATAGTACAATTCAAAAAAGATTTAACCTTTCCTCCCTCCTACAAAACGATATTTATCTCTATAAAGATACTTAAAATGTTCATATCCTTTGACACAGCAATTCCACTTTGAGATATTTGCTTTGAGAAAGTTATCAAAGGTGAAGTGGAAAACTTTTACGTAAGGATATTTAATGCAGTGATATTTATAACAGCATTATGTTAATAAAAAGCTAATTTGCTACTACGTGGGTTTTGTTAGATAAATGTATCCCTGTACTATGCAAATACTAAGTTTTTTAAGAAAGTTTTTATTTTTAATTTGCACATTAAATGTTTATATTTATGTGTTCCTCAAATTATTAAAATATAATACAGTGTAAAGGTTCCCACTTGCCCCATCCCCTGTAAGCCCAGATCCCAAATACCTTGTACCCCCCAACCCCAAGCCTACAGCTATACTTTTCTTCCAGAGTTTTTGGAATGCATATCCAAACACACAAGCACAGATTTCTATTTTTCTTCTTTTTATACACAATATGTGGCATACTATCAACATTATTTTACACTGTGGTTTTATTGCTTAATAATATATCTTTAAGTTTTTTCCACATTGTGTGTAATGAGTCCTTATTTTTTTATCATTTTACAGATCATAATTCCATTGTATATTTGCCCAGACTTGTATTAATACACATTTAGATTATTTTTATCTTTTAACATTACATCTGCCTAAATAAACTTGCATATACACAATTTTGTACCTGGGTAAATCTATCTGTAGAACAATTCACTAGAAATGTGATTGTTGGGTAAAGACAATAAGCCTTTGAAATGTTAGTTGATATTGCCAAGTTGCCTTCTACAGGGATTGTATCAACTTACACTTCCATCAGCAGCGTATGAGAGTGTTTTTCCAGAGTCACTACCAGAGGGTACTGTGAAACTCCTGGATTTCCACCAATTCTGTAAGTGAAAATGATACCTCAGTGTATCGATTATCTATTGCTAGATGACAATAGCCCCTCTCAAAGTACTGATTTAACCATGATTTATTTTTTCTCACCATTCTGTGTGTTGGTCGAGCTGTTCTGCTGGTTTTCCCTAGATTTACTCATTTGGCTACATGAGGTTGATGGGATAACTGGGAAAGCTGGTCGTGTCTCTTCATGCAGTCTTCCGTCTTCAAGGCCACACTAGGCATTCTCACAGGTAGCAGGAGAATTCCAGGAGGCAAACCCCATCATGTAGCCTTGCATTACATTTTCTGATTTTCCAGTGGCAGGGCAAATCACAGGACCCAGCCCAGAGTCACAGTGGAGGGGACCTCAGAGGAGCATTACTTCCTGGAGGCGTGATTCCCTTGGGGTCATTTTGATAACTGTAAACCACATTCAATGCAGGCTTGATTTGCATTTCTTTCATTATTAATGAGTTTGAGAAATTTGAACATCTCTCATGTTTAGCAGCATTTGGCGTTTTGTTTTTTATGAAATGTCTATTATGTCTTTAGTCAATTCTAATTAATTCTTTATCGTTTTACTGATCATTGTCTTCTAGACTTTGAGGAATTCTCTCTATATTAGGGATATTGTCCACTTTTGTATGACATGAATTACAGGTATTTTAACTTTTCCACAGACACAACAGCTTCTTTTTTTTTTTCTTTTTCTTTTTGAGACAGAGTTTCGCTCTGTCGCCCAGGCTGGAGCACAGTGGCACGATCTCAGCTCACTGCAAGCTCTGCCTCCCGGTTTCATGCCATCCTCCTGCCCCAGCCTCCCGAGTAGCTGGGATCACAGGCGCCCACCACCACGCCTGGCTAATTTTTTGTATTTTTAATAGAGACGGGGTTTCACTGTGTTAGCCAGGATGGTCTCGATCTCCTGACCTCGTGATCCGCCGGCCTCGGCCTCCCAAAGTGCTGGGATTACAAGCATGAGCCACCACGCCTGGCCATTGGCTTCTTTTTAATACAAATTCTAGCCTAACATGATATACACACACACACACACACACACACACACACAAACACACCTCCTCTGTGTGTATATATAAATATATAACATATGTAACATACATATAAATATATATATAATCAATTCATGTACTACCTAATGATGTTTTGGTCAAGGGTAAACTGCATATATAATGATGTTTGCATAAAATTATAATACCACATTTTTACTATACCTTTCCTATATTTCTATATGTTTAGATTAACAAATTCCATAGTGTCACAATTGCCTACAGTATTCAGTATAGTAACATGGCTGTAAAAGTTTTTAGCCTAGGAGCAATAGGTTATGCCATATAACCTGTGTGTAGTAGGCCTTACCATCTAGGTTTGTGTAAGTACACTCTGATGTTCACACAATGGAAAAATCACCTAATGACACATTTCTCAGAACGCATCCCCATCATTAAGCAACATATGAATATATATGCTTGTACACGTGAAATGAATGACATCAATTCTGGAAGGGATGGGAGAGAAAATTTAGAATTCTCCTATTATAAGACAGTCATATTACCTGTGAAGTGGTATAATGTTATTTGAAAATTGACTTGGATTAGTTGTAAATGTATATTACAAACTAAAGCAACACTAAAAAAGTAAAAAAAAAAAGTATGATTCATATACTAAGAAAGGAGAGAAATTAGTAACATAGATAATGCTTAACTGAAACCACAAAAGGCATAAAAAGAGTAAAAGACAAAAATAGGAACAGAAAAAGGGGAACAAAATAGTAACTAATACAGAAGATATAAATCTTGATATAACAGTAATCACTGTGAACACCAATTCTCTAAACGTACCAACTCTATAAATGTTAAGAGTGGATCAAAAAACAAGACTCAATTATATAATGCCTGCAAAAAAAAACCCACTGAATATATAAAGACATATAAATGAAAAGTAAATGAATAGAGGTAGGTATACGATGCTAACACTAATCAAAGAAAAGCAGGAGTAGCTATACTAATTTCAGAGAGGACAGACTTCAGAGTAAGGAAGTTATCAGGGATAAAGAATATTACTTAATTATAAAAGGATTAATTCTTCAAAAAGACAGCAAGTGTCAATGAGTATGTGACTAACAAGAGAACATCAAAATATATGAGGCAAAAACTGATAGGACTACAAGGAAAATTGGATGAGTCTGCTATTATAGTTGGAGACTTCAATACCCAGTTAACAGAAATGGACAGATCCAGAGGGCAGAAAAGCAGTAGGGACTTAGTTGAACTCAATACCATCAATCAACTGGATATAATGGATAGCTATAGAGTGCTTCTTCCAATAACAGCAGAATAAACAATCTTCTCAAGCTCACATGGAACATTCACCAGGTAAGATTACATTTTGGAATATAAAACACACCTTAACAAATTTAAAAGAATAGAAGCTATACAGTGTCTTCTCTCAGACCTTGATGAAATTAAGCTAGAAATCAGTAACAGAAACATAGCTGAAAAATCCCAAAATACTTGAAGATTTAACAACACACTTTTAAAAACCACATTGATCAAAGAAGACATCTCAGGAGAAATTAAAAAAAAATTGAACTAAATAAAAATGACAACCTAACTTATCAAAATTTGGGAAATGCAGTGAATGCAGTAATTAGTGGGGAATTTATAGGATTGACTTCATACAGTAGTCTTCCCTTATCTGTAATTTTGCTTTCTACAGCTTCAGTTACATGCAGTTAACTAGGGTTGGAAAATATTAAATGAGCAATTTCAGGAATAAACAATTCATAAGTTTTAAAATATACACTCTTCTGATTAGTGGGATGAAATATTGAGCCATCCTGCTCTGTCGTACCTGGAACATGAATTATTTCTTTGCCCAGCATACCCAGGCTGTATACACTACTTGCCTGTTAGTCACATAGTATCTTGGTTATCACATCAACTTCCACAGTACCACAGGGCTTGTGTTCAAGTAACCCTTATCTTACTTAATAATGGCCCCAAATCACAAGAGAAGTAAAGCTGGCAATTTGAATATGCCAGGGAGAAGCCTTAAAGTGACCCTCTTAAGTGAAAAGGTGAAAACTCTTGACTGAATAAAGAAAAAAAAATTGTATGCTGAGGTTGCTGAGATTTACAGTAAAAACAAATCTTTTATCTGTGAAATTGTGAAGTAGGAAAAAGAAATTTGTGCATATTATATACAGGTTGAGGATCTCTTATCTGAAACACTTGGGACCAGAAGTATTTTGGATTTCAATTTTTTTTCTTTTAGCATATTTGCAGAATAGATACTGGTTGAGCATCCCTAGTCCAAATATCTGAAATCCGAAATGCTCCAATAGTCATTTCCTTTCATGTCAGTGCTCAAAAAATTTCATATTTTGGAGCATTCTGGATGTTTTATTTTTAGATTACGGACACTCAGCCTATGTAGAGTTTGGCGATTTTCATGGTTTCAGGCATCCTCTCAAGGTTTTGGAATACATCCTCTGCCGATTAGGTGGGACTACTGAAAGTCTCAGGATACAAAATCAATATGCTAAAATCACAAGCTTTCCTATACACCAATAACAGACAAACAGAAAGCCAAATCATGAGTGAACTCCCATTCACGATTGCTACAAAGAGAATAAAATACCCCAGGAATACAATTTACAAGGGATGTGAAGGATGTCTTCATGGAGAACTACAAACCACTGCTCAAGGAAATAAGAGAAGACACAAACAAATGGAAAATCATTCCATGCTCATGGATAGGAAGATTCAGCATCATGAAAATGGCCATAATGCCCAAAGTAATTTATAGATTCAATGCTATGCCCATGAAGCTACCATTGACTTTCTTCCCAGAATTAGAAAAAATTACTTTAAATTTCATATGGAAACAAAAAAGAGCCCATATAGCCAAGACAATTCTAAGCAAAAAGAACAAAGCTGGAGGCATCAAACTACATGACTTCAAACTATACTACAAGGCTACAGTAACCAAAACAGTATGGTACTGGTACCAAAACAGATATATAGACCAATGGAACAGAACAGAGGCCTCAAAAATAATGCCACATATCTGCAACCATCTGATCTTTGTCAAAGCTGACAAAAACAAGCAATGAGGAAAGGATTCCCTATTTAATAGATGGTGTTGGGAAAACTGGCTAGCCATATGCAGAAAACTGAAACTCGACCCTTTCTTTACATCTTATACAAAAATTAACTCAAGATGGATTAAAGACTTAAACCTAAAACCATAAAAATCCTAAAAGAAAACCTAGGCAATACCATTCAGGACATAGGCATGGGCAAAGACTTCATGAGTAAAATGCCAAAAGTAATGGCAACAAAAGCCAAAATAGACAAATTGGATCTAATTAAGGAGTTTCTGCACAGCAAAAGAAAATATCATCAGCATGAACAGGCAACCTACAGAATGGGAGAAAATTTTTGCAATCTATCCATCTGACAAAGAGCTAATATGCAGAATCTACAAGGAACTTAAACAAATTTACAAGAAAAGAAAACCCCATCTAAAAAGGGGCAAAGGACATGAACAGACACTTCTCAAAAGAAGACATTTATGCAACCAGCAAACATATGAAAAAAAGCTTATCATCACTGGTCATTAGAGAAATGCAAATCAAAACCACAATGAGATACCATCTCACACCAGTTAGAATGGCGATCATTAAAAAGTCAAGAAACAACTGATGCCGGAGAGGATGTGGAGCAATAGGAACGCTTTTACATTGTTGGTGGGAGTGTAAATTAGTTTAACTATTGTGGAAAACAGTGTGGCGATTCCTCAAGGATCTAGAAGCAGAAATACCATTTGATCCAGCAATCCCATTGCTGGGTAATACCCAAAGGATTATAAATCATTGTACTATAAAGACACATGCACACATATGTTTATTGCAGCACTGTTCACAATAGCAAAGACTTGGAACCAACCCAAATGTCCACCAACAATAGACTGGATAAACAAAATGTGGCACATATACACCATGGAATACTATGCAGCCATAAAAAGGATGAATTTATGTTATTTGCAGGGAGATGGATGAAACTGGAAACCATCATTTTCAGCAAACTAGCATGGGAACAGAAAACCAAACATCACATGTTCTCACTCATAAGTGGGAGGTGAACAATGAGAACACATGGACACAGGGAGGGGAACATCTCACAGTGCAGCCCATCAGGGGCGGGCAGGGTGGCGAGCTAGAGGAGGAATAGCATGAGGAGAAATAGCTAATGTATATGACAGGTTGGTGAGTCGGGCAAACCACCATGGCATGTGTCTATCTATGTAACAAACCTGCATGTTCTGCACATGTATCCCAGGACTTAAAGTATAATTAAAAAAAAAAAAAGAAAGAAAGGAGAAAGATCTAAAATCAATCATCTAAGTTTCCATCTTAGCACACTAGAAAAATGGAGTCAATGAAATACAAGGTAAGTAGAATAAAAGAAATAAAAGTAATTTTGAAAACAGGAAATGAGTAGGAATAAATAGTGGAAGTAAAAGCGGGCTCTTAAAATAAACAATAAAATTGTAAGCTATTAAACAGGCTGACTAAGAAAAAAAGAAGAGAAAGCAAATGACTAATATCAGAAATGAAAGAGAAAACCTCACTACAGATCCCATGAACATTAAAAGGATAAATAAGGAATACCATGAGCAACTCTTGCACATCAATTTGGTAACATATATGAAATGGACAAATTCCTTAAAAGACACAATCTGCCAAAACTCACACAAGAAGAAATAGACAATCTGAATGGACCTATATCTACTAAAAAAGTTGAATCAATAGTTAATAGCCTTCTAACACAGAAAACACCCAAATTGGAGGGCTCACTGGTGAATTATACCAAACATTTAAGGAAGAAATTATACCAATTGTCTACAATATCTCTCAGAATACAGAAGCAGAAGACCTGCTTGTAACTCATTCTATAAGGCCAGCATCACCCTAATATCATGCCAGACAAAAACATTGTAAGAAAAGAATATTACAGACCAACATCTCCCATGAACACAGATGTAAAAGTCCTCAACCAAATATTAGCAAGTTGAATTCAACAATGTATAGAAGGAATTATATACCACAACCAAGTAATATTTATCCTGGGTATTCTAGGCTAGTTCAAGAATTGAAAATCAATTAATATAATTCATCATATCACTGCTTTGTAAATTTCCCATATTGTGATTATATTTCTTTTTCTTTTTAAAACTAGAATTCAAACACATACACACAAGCAATTTTCTTTCAATGCATTTTTCTTTAAGTTTCTGTTTAATGTCCATTTATTTTAATTGAGTTCCATATTTGTGAAAATTATGGAAAAATAATTTTCTCATTTTTAGTAAAAATACTTCTATAATTTATGTCTACTTTTTAGTATACAGAGCCATAATCAAGCTACTTAAAAGGAAACTCAGAAATCTTGACAATTGTGATTGTGGATAAAATATAAACAAAAACTCTAGTAGAGTTTTTCAAACAATTAAATTGTGCACTCAAAAATGTAATAAAACATACTGTATGTAAACTATATAGATAGTAAAGGTAGCTTCCTTCATGCATATAACCTTGAATTTATTCCAATCTGTTTTTTTTAAAGTTTGCAATGTGCGCATATACTAATCAACTTCACTTGGGGTGATAGTGTTCCCCAAGTGGACAACATTCTTAGTCAATTAATGCAAAAGAGATACAGTCTGGACCAAGGTCAGAAGTATATGAATCTCTTTAGAGCAACCTAGGTGTAGGTAGCTGAGGAATTAATTATATTTGAATTTGAGAAGAAGACGAAGGTCAATCACTATTTCAATTATTTAACCTCAGAGAACTATCTCCATCTCAGATAATTCTAGAAACTCATTAAAAGACCTAGGGGATTAGTTTCTTCTCTGAAACACAGGGTAAAAATAATGGACTAATAAGCAGAAGCTACGACATGGCAAACCCGAATTAAAGAAATTGTTTCTATGACGGGAACTAGAGAACTGATTTTGAAATTGCCTGGTTTTGTCAAACATAAGGAGGTGAAGGGTTTTATTTTCCTAACTGAGGAACTAGCAGATAATATTCCGGGAAGCTTTTCATGTCTTTAACAGGAGTGGATGCTGGAATCAAAACAGAAATTTCCTTTTGTGAAATCTATGAACTTGAAAGGAAACGGAACATGTAGTGCTTCTTATTAAGGACACTATTTTAAATTGAAACCTCAATATAATTTTATGCATATAATATATATAAAAATATTTTATTAAGTATAGGTTCCTTAATAATCCCCCTTCAAAAAGTAGAAGCAGTGATATAAGAACTCTAGGATTAAACTCACTTTTTAATACAGAAATAAAGCAGAAGTCTAAAAACTTTCCATAATTTTTCCAAGACAAAATTTTAAATATTTGCATAATATAAAATCAAAACCACTTCTGGTTGTAGCCCTCCCATCACATAATCTTGCTAACTGATACGTCTCTCCCCCATCACATACATTTTGGCATTTGTTACAAAACCTATCTGGTAATAACAATGCCTCATTAAGAACATGTTCTATGGAATAGACACCAAGTATACGATAACTTTAAGCCTCCTTAGTGTTACTGACAATGTCTAGCTATAAATTTGCAACAAAAATCTGAGTGTTCCAATTGGACAAATGTCTACTTTCTAGTTTCTCTGGCGATGACCAAGGGAACAGGGTGAAGCAGTGTAGACATGGTTTCTGGGCACCAGGGGTCATTCCTAGCGCATGGGACTCTGTAATAGAGACATTCATGCCGAGAGTTGCTGACTTCAGTCTTGGAAGTCAAGAAAGTAAAAATGAAGATATCATGAAATGAGCAGGGGATGAAATACATGGGCAGTGTTTATGGGGAAGCAAAAAGAACACATTAGTGAATAGATAATAAAAGGTAAATCTGTACATTTGTGTTTAGGTGCAATAATTGGAAAAGTAGGAAGGACCTTGGATGTTCTTTTTCTCTTTTTATCTTAGTGACTGCTATACGATTCTTTTTCTTCTTTCCAGTATTTGAAACATATTTTCCTGTTTCCTATCTAACATCTTCTCTCTTTGGCTTCAACCTACGTAACAAGTAATATTAGATTCATCATTTTTAAAAACTACGGTGATATTATCATGTCAGGCTTAGCCCATTCTTATTCAAGATCTCATCATTTATTGTCAAGAACAACTAAATATATCTCATTGGCCATACTTTCCTAACTTGTTTTCTCTTCTCCTTTACCTTTAATACCTCACATCTAGCAAGGAGAACATGAAGAAATAGTCTCGTCTCCAGAAGACTTCAAAATTCTGGGGTTCCTGTGCTTTCTGCCAGGAATTGAGAGGTAGCTGCTACCTGGCCTTGAAGCAGCCCAGGGCCAGAAGACTCCAGTTTCTGCTAAATAAGCACTGATTTCTCAACATGTGAGTTTTAGTCCTCCTTGTGTAGACACTCTTGACACCTGAACATGCACTGGTTTTCCATTATTAATTATAATCCTGGCTGTGTGTACTACTGAATCCTTGGGTTGTGGGATTGGGGGACGATAAGCTATGATGAGAGTTAGTGGCTAAGGTAGGAGAAGTCACTTAGCATATAATATTTGCACCGGGATTAATGCAGTAATGCTTTTCCTTTTCTTTTCTTTTCTTTCTTTCTTTTTTTTTTTTTTTTTTTTTTTGAGATAGGGTCTCACTATTGTCCTGGGCTCATGCAATCCTCCTGCCTCAGCCTCCTGAGAGGATGTAATTACAGGCACGTGTCACCATGCCTGGCTATAGTGATTTTTAAACAGAATAACCACAGTTATGGTAAAACTCTCATCCTGGTAAATGGTAGTTAGCTCTTAATCTTCATTTCTGACTCAATCATCTCTGAGACTAGCAGAAGCACAGAGTGATGAAGCTAGGCTCGTGTATTTAAGGAAGTATCGCCTGGGCCAGTCTGTCACTTTAAAGGTGAGAAAGCTGAGCTCTAGACTTAATTAAAAAATACTCTTTGTTGCTTTCATTATTCTCAAAAGGTTATCCCATATACTAACTACTGGTGTTGGTTGTATCCTTTTGTGTAAAAATGGACAAAAAAAGAGCATATGCTTAGAACTATACATTGCCTACTCCCATCATATCTGTACAAATTTACATAAAGGTATCATCAATTTTTAAAATTCTTCTCAGTCAAGTAGTCATCATCTATAGAATATGAGTTCAATTATTTAGTGGCTATGGAAACAAAACAGTCAACATGATTTTGGAGAGTGTTTTTTAATGTATTCAGTAAAGAGGAATATATCTTTACCTGTGAAGACATCTGAAATCAAATGTTTTAGAGGTCAAAATGTTGAGTAGCATTTTATGAAAGGATTAGGTTCTAAAATCCACTCTAGATTATAATTAAATATGGTTAAATTCACTTTGTAAGTATTGTGCAAAACCCTATGAAGTATAGCGAACACAATGTTATGAATATGTTTTTAATGCAGAGTAATGTATGGAACTCATTAAATTAGTCCCAAGGAAGACCCAAAAACAAAGGCACTGTGCCTCTGTCTGCACGTTGAAACCATTCTGATTTTAAGATAATAATTGGGCTTACTCAATTCTTTTTAATGTTAAAATTCCATTACCTTAATACATTTTTATAAAAAAAGGACTGTCTTTGCTCTAGAATCTTCCAGATGTGCATAAAGCAACAGAGAAGCATTTCTTATTCCATGGCTTTACACTGAATAAGTTCTCCCCCAACCCACTCATTTTTCAGTTAAAACCTTATGGTCATCTCAAATTATGGACGCAAAATGTGGATGGTCATTAGAAACACTTGAAAAGCATATTTGAAAATGTAGATTATTGATACCCATCCCGAGAAATTCCTATTCACTAAAGTTCAAAGTGGAGGTTGAGACCACACACATTTTAAAAAAGAAAGTTTACCCAATGAATCAAATCATCAGCCAGATTATAATAGCACTAATGTAGGAGATCCAGGAAATAAATGACAAGACAAATAATGCCAGATGCCTGTTTGTTAAGGCTCTCAGCCTCTTAAACAGTCCCTTCTACCAAAGAGCCCTGTCAGCAGGCCTCCCCTTATGCTACCACCAAACTTCCAGGTTGTCAAAACTTGATGGGAAGAGACACATGCCTAATTAGTCCTTGACTATCTTGCAGGGCAGAAGATGACCACAATCCCAGCTCTGAACAGTACGCTATGTGCTCATTTTATTCATCTAGTGTGTGACTAAGACACCGCATTTCTATGGGGGAGAGGTGGAAAATGAAAAATTGGCAGAAAACTATAAAATTAATTCTCTTTGAGCTGTGCAGCTCCCTGCCTGGAATATTTTACCATCCATCAGCCAACTGAAATTATTTTGATACTTCCTTTTTGGCAATGAAAACCTACAGGAAAGGAAAGTTTTCCCTTTCCTTTTACCCATACTTCCCTTTGACTAATTTTTGTTCTACCAGGGAAGGGTAAACTGTCCTGACCACACACAAAAGTGGTTCTCCCAAGTTTACTGCCAGCTGTGTGCAATTTCAGGATGTTCTAGCCTCTAGAAATGTAACATTTACTGGTTCTACTGTCAGGTAAGTCCCTCTGGAATATTCAGGATGTATGTATACACTCTCTGCAGTTGGGCCTTGAACCAGATGTAAGAAATAATGTACCATTCCTTTACAATACAGGGAGCAGGCTCAGTCTCAGGCCAAACACAAAATCAGAAATAGTTTTCTTTAGGTGCCTTTTTCTACTGTCCCAATTAACCTAGGTCCTGTGCTATACCCACAGTACCCACCAACCCTCCAGTTCCTTCCTGGTTAGTAGCACCTTAGCAGGAGACCCTTATCAACCACTCAGAAATCACAGCTACAGAAATCAAGTTCTATTCTATGAAGATAATGCTTGACTATGATCTACTGTGATCAATGCACTCTGAAAAAAAATCAACTTGTGTTAGGTATTGTTAGTTCCTGGTGGGTTTGTGCTTTAGCTCTTGTGGCTCAGCACAAGGCTCAGAGAAGGCATCCAATAAATGTGCACTGAGTGAAGGAAGAAGCATGTTTTCCTTCAAATGGAAGTCCTCTGGAAACAGTGCTTTACTTCAGTGCAATAACTGGTAATTCTTGAGGTTTTCATCTGGCAGTAAATCAAATATGACTTCTCATACCTCTTATGCATGAAGTGGCTTCAAGAAAGAACTAGAACTGGAAGAGAAACAATGAATTTTCAGTAAAGTGGCAGGATATAGTCATATTTTATCTCAATACGCTATAATCCACATGAGAGAAAGTCTTTGAAAAGCAATTTCAAAGGAATTTTAGAGTAATTATTCCCAAATAATAGCTTTTAGCATTCAGCTACTTAAGAATCTATTCCTCTCTTCTTGTGAACAGACCCACAATCCCTACCCAACTCTGTTTCCATGACTTACTAACAAAGTTCTCTATAGATTACTGCTCTCTGCTCACTCTAGGCCCAATTTTATTTGACAGTACACTACTTCATTTATTAACTCTCTCGCTTCCTGTCTCTGCTTATTGAAAGTGCCTTCATTTTTCCACATGCCAGCCCTATTCTCTTTCTAAATAAAACCCTTCCAATGGCTCTGGTCATTTCTCTGTTATTTTTTTAATCTGGCTTTGTGCTCTTCCTGTCTTCAGCATGACCATCTCATATTGTTTTGTAACTATTTCAAATGCATTTTAAATTATCTAGGAAGTTGAAAAAGATTCTGTCTTAAATATTCTATATATAATGAAAGAAATTAATTGTTTAATAAACATGTGTTGAATTAAATGGCATCAAATTAATCATTTCAACTCACCAATCTCATAGCTAAAACGATCATTACAAAAATACATTGTTTAGGGCCACTTAGGGAGAATGGCAGAAGATCATCTATTTTTACAGTCTCTGCCACCAGGCCTGTGAGATTGGATCTTTTCCTGAGATTCCAGAAGCTCCAGAGGACAACTGTGGACCCACGTCAGGACACAGAATATGTTTTCCAAGTCTGTATAATTTATAGCTAAGGTGACTATTAGACCAAACCGACTTACTCAAGGTTTTATTGATGAAGAGGAATTTGTATATTTTGAACATTTAGAAATCCTTTGAGAGGCCTTTTGTGAACAAATAAAAGTGTGTCCAATTATGCAATCAATGTGGCCAAATATTACGTAGTGGCCTATTTTTGCTAGAAGATATTATCTCTTTGAAATGGACAACACACATCATTTTGGTTATTATCCTCTATAATTACTCACTCAGATGTTGGCTAATAAAAGATATCTGATCCATAAACTGTTTCTATTTATTAGAAAATGAAGAGTGTTTCAGATCTGAATATTTTACACAAAATGTACAAGCTCCTGTGCCAAGGATAAGCCCCCGTACTTGTACTCAGTAGAAATTGTCCACGGTTTCCATTTTCTTGAAATGGTTGTAACCTTGGGTGATAGAAACCTCGATGACCACCAAGGCTTTTCTGACGAAGGGAGAGTACTTTGCATCTTCTTCCAATCTATCACAATTAGAGTGGATGAATTAAAAACATCCAGCGTGCACTAGATGGGGGTTCTGTGTGACTGCAGGCTGGGAAACGCTCACAGTAGCTGCTCCACTGTATTGGTCCCATCAGCTGCACTTCATGAGGGGACACATTCATCTTCTCAGGAGAGTTCAGGGCTGCATGTCTCTGCCATAGAAGCCTGGCTACATTGCACAGCATTGTTTGACACTTCCCTGGAATTGAGATGACCCTCCCAGGATGTCTTAGTTAATTCTGGCTGCTATAAAAATAATACCATAAAATGGGCAGCTTAAAAACAATAGAAATTTATTTCTCATAGTTTCTGTAGGCTGAGAAATCCAAGATCAAGGTGCTAGCAGATTTGGTGTTTGGTAAGGATCAGTTTCCTGGTTCATATATGGGACTTCTAGCTGTGTCATCGCATGGTGAAAGGGGCAAAAGAGCTCCTTTGGACCTCTTTTATAATGGCACTAGTCCCATTCATGAGGGCTGAGCTCTCATGACCTCATCAACTCCCCAAAGGCCAAACCTCTTAATAACATTACCTTGCAAATTAGGTTTCAGCATAGGCATTTGCGGGGACACAAGCATTCAAACCATAGCACAAGAACCAGCATCTTTACTCAGAAAGCTGGATGCAAACAGGGCCTCAAAGAGAGTTTTCAGTTTGCATTTTTCCTTTGCCAGCCAGTGTGCAGATGGAGGAGTGGGTTGGGAGTATGGTGGGTGTTTTCATGTGAGTATTTTGGATGGCAGCAAATGGGGATGCTAATAAACACATTTATTCCTGCCTTCACTGCAGCTTTGTGGCTGTCCAACTGACACTTTAGCATCTGGTGGAGCACTGTGTAGGTCAGCTGCAGACACCATGCACAGCAGTCCTTATAGAAAAATTGGATAGAAATAGGAAGAGCTGGAATACACACAGCCTCTTCACTGGGCACTGTTTTGCAGTATGACCACCTGCAAATTTACTATCCTAGGTCAGTTCATTCACATTGTTTCAGATTTTTTTTTTCCAAAGCAATCACCTAGTTTCAAGGTGAATTTTGTGTGTGCATGTGTCGTTTGTTTGCTTGTTTGTTTCCTCAGTAGGCAATCAGGGAAACGGCTAAATAGAATCATCATGAAATGTATCACTATAATTTGAAAATCTAGAGATAAGGAGACAAGGTAGCTCTCACAGTTTGTTTTACACACTATTTTTAGTTTATTCTGCTTCACTTCAACCTGATAACTAAAAGCAGTGCTCAGCATCCACCTAGTGTATGCCAATAATTCTCGGCAGAAATTTATGTTGAAGTCAGCCTTTGTATGAATAATTACATTTGTAATTATGCTACAACTCCCAAACCCAAATGCTACAATACTTAGCTAATTTCAAATATATAAAAAGTTCTCAGTGTAGAATAGTTATTGCTCTCATTTTATTCGTGGAAACTTAAATTGGAGTCCCAGTAATCGAAAAAATTGTGTGGTTTTGAGAAAGTCATCTGGCTTTTCTGGGCTCCAATTCGTTTACCTATAATATAAATCCATAGGGTTGTGGGGGTGGATCAAATAGGAGAAATTTCAAGGCCCCTTTCTATTTTCACATTTTATGGTTTATGGGAAGAGACATCTTAAGGAATGCCTACTTGTATTTTATGATAGTCCCAAATCAAGTTTAAAAAGTGAAATACATGTTAGAAGTAGAGTGCTTTCACAGATTCTTTTTTTCCTGGTTAATTTGTTTGGTTTAAGCATCCAAGCTGCGAGAACTTAATAGTTTGGTGAACTCATGAACATTTGCAAAGAATCATTGCTTTTTCAGGGCAATTGCACAAGCTCAGTGCTCTCATGCTTTCGTGGAGCAATTGCAACAATTCCCAAACCCAATGACCTGCTTTCTCAGGTTGATATTGGTCTTACTTCCTTTAAGAAAGTGATTCTTGAGCAAAATTTACATCCAAGTATTATTTATTAGACCACAAATTTTCACTGATTATGTGTTCACTTATTATTTCATTCACCAAACAGTTATGGGGTACAACTATGTCCTGGGCAATTTGGGAACTGCAAATATAAATAAACTGTTAATGATGTCAAGAACTACACATAGGGAGACCGAGTTTTCAACAAAGTCATAACCCCCTCCCAGACTGACCTTTTATATAATTTCTCAATTGATCTCTGGAGAAAGGAATGCTGAGAAAATAAGTTACAGTGAATATACCCTTTTGTAATTCATGTGTTATATCCAAGAAGACAGAATGGACTAAAATATGATGAACAATCTCTGTTGAAGCAATATTTCAGGTTGAAAAATGTGAAGATATTAATGAATGCTGGGAAATTGTCCATGTTTTCATCTAGCTACATGTCTTCATTCAACCATTTATTCATTCATTGATTTAAAAATATTTATTGAATGCCTAGTATGTGCCAAGTATTATGCCAGGGAAAAGAATTGACAGTTTCTTCCTCCCTCCAAGAGCTGACAATTTAGAATGGGATGATGAGAGCAGGTACCTAAGGCAGAAAATGCTTTCTGTTATGATATATCAAGATTTTTGAAATACCAGGAGTCAAGGATGTCTTCTTGGATGAAGAAAAAGATATCCTGAGATCTAGAAAATTAGTAGGAGTATTTAGGTAAGGTGCAAGGTGAGGACTGAAGCAAAGAAGAGGAGGAGGAGTGTGTGCCATGCAAAAGAAAGGAACAGATGCACCAAGGTCAAGAGAGGAGATAAAGTGGGAAATGAAATTAGTTCCATTTTATCAATGTGTTAACCTCGAAAGAGGGCAGGGAATGGCATAAAATGGGGTTGGTAATATAAGCAGACAGAAAAGTTACAGGGCCTAATAGGGGTTGTGGGCAAAAAATGATGTGTTTAGGTCTGGATATTAGGGTAATCACTCAAATTTCAGTGTGAAAAATGTATTGAACACAGAGCAGTTAGGAGAGTGATACAAGAACCTAATTGTTACTACAACTTGTTATTACTGAGGTAGTTACCTAATTGTTACTACAAAGGAAATAATGACTTGAAGTAGAAAAACATCAGTGTGTCCTGGAAAGAGGAAGGAATGTTTTAAAAATTTATTAAAGACACAATTTTGCTATGTTGCCCAGGCTACATTCAAATTCCTAGGCTCAACCAATCTTCCTGTCTCAGCCTCCTGAGTAGCTGGGACTACAGGCACATACCACTGTGGCTGGCTAAGAGGAGGCAATTTTGAAAAATCATTAGTAAATGGAGGGTAGATATGACTTTTTGATTAGATGTAGGAATTAAAGAAAACTTTTACTGGGTTTCTGCCTGGATTATGAGATCATTCATTGGCCAAGATGGAATAACTGATGAAGGATGAAGTGTATTATTGAGAGGGGAGAGGATGACTTCTATTTCCAAAATTCTGAATTTTATATGCATATGGTATATCCAAGTGCAGTTTGCCAGTGGGCAGTTTCTTTGGCTTAGATTCACAACTCAGGGAAGATAGGAGAATTTGAGCTTGGGGAATCATCATCACAAAAAACATAATTGGAAATAGGGGGATCAAGATGGAGTGTATGAAATCACCCACTGAGTAGAATAGAAGAGGGTAGAGTACAAAACTTTAAATAATATTAATATGTAATATATGTAATAATCTTCATAATATTTAATAATTAACATTTAAGAGAAATAGTATTCTAGCAAGGAGATTGAAGGGAGTGATCAGAGATGTTGGAGGAAAAAGCATTTTTGTACCAAATGTCACTAGGATGTTCAGCTTGACATTTATCTATCTGTGCTTAACTTATTTCCTTTCTTCTGAGCTCATCTGTGTACTGCAGAGGATTAGACCCATCAAAACTATATTTTCCAGATTCCTTTGTGAATTTGGTTTGGGCAATGAGAGGTGCTGTCTGGAGATTAAAAGATGTAAAGAAGGGACAAGCTACTCATTTTTTACTGTCATTCTTTTTGGTGATCCCTCCAGCAGCAGTGACAATGTCCACCACGCACTATGGGCTCCCCCAATGTCAGAAATTTCCAAACAGAGCTTTCACCAGCAGCAGCGCTTTTTTCCACCAGTGTCAGCTGTAAGTGCACTCCTGAGTGGTGGCGAAGCTACCTATTGCCTTTTTTGTCCTATCATAGACATAGTAAAAGTTTCCTGGAGTTACTTCCTGTGGTAACTTGATTTCTGCTCTTGTTTCTTCAGCCTTTCAAACACCCCAAATTCCTAAAAATGACTTGCAAGATACTGCATGATCATGCTCTGGATAATTTTTCTTAATAATTCATGTTGTTCTATTCCCTCATTTAAAATTAACACTCCAATAGACTTGAGGTTATTTTAATTCTTCCATTTTTGTAAATAGTTTCCTTCTCTTCCATCTGAAACATCTGGCATGGTTCTTGTGTTCTTGGTTGGAACTATACTTAGTTAGAGCTCCCGCTGAAAAGAGGATTGGCATTGAATGTGACAATGAAGTTGCTGAGCATTTTGACAAGAACTATTTCAGTGTAAAAGTGGGATAAAAATCAGACTGCTGGGGGTTCAGGAGATTGAATGGTGAGTAAGTCCAGAAAGCAAGGCAGATGCTTTCTGGAAGTTCAGTCATGAAAGGGAGGAGAGAAAGAGAAGGCAGATAGGACAAAGCATTCTAGCCTTGTAATACTGAACACAGTAGGCTATAGTCATGTGTCATGAATTGTGATTAATCTACATTGAAATGTGTTGTAAGTATAAAGTTAATTTACTGGATTCCAAAGACTTAGCATGAATAAAGCAAATGTCTCAATAATTGTATAGGATTATATGTTGAAATGAAACTATATTAGATACATTAGGTCCAATAAAATAGTATTAAAGTGAATTTATTTCTTTTTACTTTTGTTTAATGTAGTATCTTCGTATATTCGAGCTGCTATCACAAATTACCATAAACTGGGTAACAACAAAAGTTCATTTCTTATAGTTCTGGAACCTGGAAAGTTCAAGATCCAAATCCTGGCAGATTTAGTGTTTGGTGAGGTCCTGCTTCCTCATCCACAGACAGTTGTCTTCCCTCGTGTTCTTGCTTGGAAGAATGGTTGAGGGAGCTCTTTGGGGTCTCCTTTTTAAGATTTCAAATCTCATTCATAAGAGCTCTGCCCTCATGACTCCTCACCTCCCCAAACCCCATTTCCTAATACCATTACACTGGAGGGTAAGATTTCAACATAGGAATTTGGGGGATCATACAAATTCTGTCTATAGAATTCACAGTTATTAGAAAATTTAAAATTGCAGATATAGCTTTCACAGTGCTGTTCTAGACTGATTGGAACCACCAATAGTGTCACACTCTGTCTTTATGTGTTATAGCCTACATGGTACCTGGTTTAAATAGTTAAGACCTAAAACATCATATGCATGTAAAGCAATCTTGCATCAGAGCAAGCATAGATAAAATGCAAAAAAAAATGCTACTTAATCCTGATCCTATAATTAGAAAAATAAATAACTAATTTTCTGTGCTCAGAAGACTCTTGAGAACAGTTGGAGTTTGGTAGCTGACACGATCAAGATTTACACTAGGAAAGTAATTATCATGGAAGAGTCGTAAGGTAGAATTGGGAAAGGAGAGACTGAAGTCAAAGAAACTACTTACAGAGCTTTAGTTACAGTGCCAGGGAGAGGTAATGGAGGCCCAAATAAAGGCAGTGTACATGGAATCAAAAGGAGAGGGTAGTACAGTTGATATGGAAATATAATTATCAGTATTAGAATAATGATTCCACGTAAAGGTTTTGGGAAGAGCCACCCTATCTAGCAGCTGTGCAATACACTGTTGATTTAGAGCTGGCACTCAGGTTTCTGGTGGGTTTGTTTGGAAAGATAAAATGTTACCATCTTTAAAGAAAAGTTGATTTATATTTCTGGTTTACCAAGGACCAGTGACATCACTGCATGCTCTGCTGGTGCAGCCAAACCTCCTTATCCCAAATATTCTGAAATCTACAAATAGTAGGTTTAGTGGTAATGATATCAGATACAACTCCCCCTGCTCTCACCACCAATTAAGCACTTAATAAGAACATCAGCTGATTACTAATATGACATCACTCTTTAATGATGCTGAATAGCTACATGGAGTTGAAACTACCCTAGAGGTGGGGCAGCAGGTAAAGGCTCAAGGTCTGGCATCAGCAAAACCAACTATAAAAGTGACTTTATCAAGCAGAATCTCAATTTATTCATCCATAAAGTAAAAACAAAAATATCTGTCACCATATTAAAGTTACACCAGATCATGTAAGCGAATCAACTTTATAAACAAAGAAGCTTTATGTAACTATGCATAGCGTGGATTTTTTATGGCTTCTGTTTGAATTTTACACACAGATTTTTCCCCCAGTGGAGATGTAAATATTTCCAGACGTGAACTTTTAATGAGTAACCTCCTACACTGTTACTTTATCTGCATTGTGAGGAAAAGCAACTCGGAGCTAAAGGATCCATTAATAGGGCTTCTGACATGTAGCCACCCCCATAGTAAACATGCGTGTTGGTGTGCCTGCCTGTGTGTGGGAAGGGTAGGTGTGTATGTGTATTTCAGAGTTGAGGTGTAGAAAGAAAGGCCCACAGCTTGAACAAGCTACACTTGACTGTTTTGAAAAAAACAGTTTCTACAATTAACCCTGCTGATCTGTTTATAAATCCAAAATAGCGTAAACACACACAGTTGCTCTCATTAATTTTTGATAAGCAATAAAACTTACAAATATTTTACCTCCAAGCATATGTTATCTGCATTTGGCTTCAGCAGCAGGCATATGCTTTGACATATGATGCTCCATCCTGCACCAAATGCACATGACTTGCATCTAAAACAATGGCTTAACTACATATGGGCAACTCATTGGCTGAGTGTTTGGGTCATTTATATTTTGAGAACATACAAATACCTAAATATGGAGCCCTTCAAATTTATGAATATGTGTTATTCTATCCTTTCTTAAAATACTAATGGAAAGTAGTGGATTGAACATCTACGTAGTGTTTCCATGCCAGATTTTTGGGTGAGGGAGAATTTTTCTGAGCTAAAGTTATCTAGAGTATTGTTCATAAGAAATTTGAGTGATAGAGAACATGAACATTAATGGGCAGACATTGAAAAGCTATGCCAGTTCCAATTAGACACCGGTGGGGAATGAGACCAGATTAACCTATTCAGGGAGGATTCAAGAAAAGAAAGCGACTAGAGTTAGGGAGACAAAATAGGGTGTATTTCAGTAATTCATGTGTGTGGTAATGAGGGTGTGGACTAAGGTGATAACATAATGTAAAAAGTGAATGAAATAAAGAATCCCACCATTCATACAAGCAAAGGTGGTCATTGTCACTGACTTCTCTATTTATTTATTTATTTATTTTTAAGAAACACGGTCTACATTGCTCAGGCTGGTCGCGAACTACTAGCCTCAAGAAATCCTCCTGTGTCATTGGGATTACAGGTGTGAGACACCATACCCAGCACTGACTCCTCTTCTTCCTCAACAGCTGCTACTTCCAATTCTCTTCAGCTTTTCTTACTTTACTCCGATAATTGAGCACTTACTGTATGTCAGGCACTGTGCCAAACTTTTTGTATGTATTACCTCTTGGTCTGCACAACAATTTTAGACGTTTTTTATGACTGTTGTTTAGATGAGTAAACTAGAGCTTACAGAGGTGAAGTGCTTGGACCCAGTCACCTAGGCACAGTCAGAATACAATCCATGTCTGCATAACACTGAAATCCAAGTGCATAACTAATGAACCATCAGCAGATCTACTGGCCCATATTATCACAGGGTGTGCAGTCAATCTGTGATTATTTCTAACTTCTGTCTTCCTTTATTTTACTTTTAAAATCTTTTAAAATTTAAATTTAGGCTGGGATCGGTGGCTCACGTCTATAATCCCAGCACTTTGGGAGGCTGAGGCAGGCGGATCACGAGGTCAGGAGATCGAGACCATCCTGGCTAACGCAGTGAAACCCCATCTCTACTAAAAATATAAAAAATTAGCTGGGCGTCGAGGCAGGTGCCTGTAGTCCCAGCTACTTGGGAGGCTGAGGCAGGAGAATTGCTTGAACCTGGGAGGCCGAGGTTGCAGTGAGTTGAGATCGTGCCACTGCACTGCAGCCTGGGTGACAGAGCAAGACTCTGTCTCAAAATAAATAAATAAATAAATAAATAAATAAATTTAAAAGTAAAGTATGCACATTAAAAAAACCCTCAAGCATTATAGAAGTACACAGAGTACAAAGTTAATGTCCTTACTCACCAATGGACTCCTCCCCACCAGCAATTTCTATCCCCTCCCTGGAGGCAACTGATAACGGTTCAGAGTGTGGCTTTTCATATCTTTGACAAGGATGAAAGCAATCTTTGCTCCATTAAGAATTTACCTTGTTTTGGACACATTTTCGTATATGAGTCACATCTTATCTTCTCATGTCATCCTCCTTGGTGTTGGTAGAGAAGATGGGGGAGAGGAACAGGATACTGAAAAAATATGTTCTATATAGTAGCATAAGTAATGATTTTAATTTCATCTTCTCACTAAGTTTATGAAATAACAATTCTACCCTGTACATCTACATTTCAACAAATATTTAGAGCCTATAATGATCCCAGTAGTTACATTACAAATTCTTATTAAAGAAACCCTCGGCCGGGCGTGGTGGCTCATGCCTGTAATCCCAGCACTTTGGGAGGCCAAGGCAGGTGGATCACGAGGTCAGGAGATTGAGACCACCTTGGCTAACATGGTGAAACCCCATCTCTACTAAAAATACAAAAAATTAGCCGGGCGTGGTGGCGGGCGCCTGTAATCCCAGCTACTCAGGAGGCTGAGGCAGGAGAATGGCGTGAACCCAGGAGGTGGAGCTTGCAGTGAGCCGAGATACTGCCACTGCACTCCAGCCTGGGTGACAGAGCAAGACTCCATCTCAAAAAAAAAGAAAAAAGGAACCCTCAATTTTTAAGATGTTCATAGTCTTGCAAAGGGGACAAACATACAAAGAAATGAAACCAATAAAAACCACAAGCAATAGTAAAGGTTCTTTGAAACCAGACACTTATTATCCTGGCGATCTATTGCTGCATAAGAAACAACCTCAAATCTCAGTGGCTTTAAATAATTTCTCATCATCTCTCATGGTTTTATGGTTTGGCTATGTTCAGCTGGGTGGTTTTTGCTTAGAGCCTTCTATTTGTTGCAGCCAGAAAACAGCTGGAACTGGAGTCATTGAAGACTTAGCTGGGCTGGATATCAAAAATGGCTTCCTCACTCATGGGTCTGACACCTCAGAGCCTTTCTATGTGGTGTGTCTGCCTCCCAAAGTAGCCTGGACTTTTTTAATGGATATTCAAAGCTGTGAGAGGCAGGAAGCTAAACTGCTAGGCCAGTTAAGGCCTGCGCCTGTAGTAATTATAGCATCATTTCTGCTGTAACTTATTGGCCAAAACAGTCACAGGGCCTGACCAGATTCAAGGGAGTGGAGCAATAAATTTCACTTTTTGATAGAGTCATGACAATGGCAATATCCAAATGCAGAAGAGCATATGGTTGGAGATATTTTTGAGCTGTCTTTGGAAAATACAATCTGTTACAAGTAGTAAAAGTTAAAAAAAAAAAAAAAAAAGGAATAATTGTTTTGAGAAGATGGAGCGCCATAAGAAAAGCAACAGCTGAACCAAGTTTTGAATAAGCAGTTCCAAAGGCAGAAAGGATGAGAATCAGGTCAGGAGAAGCATATTCCAGATACAGTAGAGATGTCCATATATCTAGAGGGCTGAAATTGAAGCAGGATATTTCCCTGACCCCTTCGCGGAACTCGTGACTGGGGTGCCTGGTTTACTCAGCCTATCGCTCTCAACTCCTTGTGGGGAGGCAGTGCGTGAGCAAATGAGGCAGGAACTGGAGTGCATGAGTGCTGGAAATAGCGGCTGCTTCGGTGCTGGCAGGAGCAAACTCTGCGCAGGCCCCGTGGCAGCATCCAGATGGGGATGCCTGTGACCCCTGAAGCCCCAGAGGGCGTGTTACAGTGCTCTTTTAGCTCTGCCATTTGTGGATGGTTTAGGTGTTAACAGCTCAGTGGGCCCTTTGCCTCGTCGCATGGGGCGGCTGCCCTCCGCCAGCAAGGGCAAAGGGCCAATGTGACAGCCTTTTGTATCTGCACTTGTAGTTCCAAAGCTCTTGTCTGCTGTCCAGGAAAAATGAGGTCGCACGAACCAATTGAAGGATGGTAAATGTGGGGGATTTTATTGCCAATAAAAGCAGCTCTCAATGGGAAGAGGAGCTGAGAAGAGGATGAGGCGAGTAGTTAATGTTCCCCTGAAGTACAGCCATCTCTGGCCAGATTCTTCTCCGAAATTATACCTCAAGCTGTCCCTCTGAAGTCAGGCCACCTCTCTCCGAAGTCCAGCCATAGTCATGTCGCCCGGCTGCTTCTATTCTCTGCCGGCTGAGTCTGGGGGGTCTTTATAGGCACAGAATGGGGTAGAGTGGGGTGGATCATGGGTAGTTTAAGAAAAGGCAATATTCGAGGGGGAAAACAGGGATGGTATTTCTCACTTTGGGTTATGGTTTCAGGCTTTTCGGCTTGAGGGTGGGATATTGCCGGGAACCTGCCCTTTTCTGTCTAGAATTTCTTTGCCCCTGTCCTTATTAAAATTGCATGCTGGGTGTCATATATTTTTACATATATATGATATATATATAACACATATATACGATTGTATATTTATATATATTATAACATGTTATATATATTTATATATATAACATGTTATATGATCATATATGTTATATATATATAAAACATGTCATATATAACGTGTTAGATATAACACGTTATATATGTTAGATATAACACGTTATATATGTTAGATATATAGCACATGTTATATATGTTATATATATAGCACGTGTTATATATGTTATATATAGCAAGTGTTATATATGTTATATATAGCACGTGTTATATGTTATATATAGCACGTGTTATATATGTTATATAAAATAATAAATATAAAAATAAAAAAATAAAATATAAATGTTATATATAACATATATATAACATATATATAAATGTAATATATAACATATATATAACATATATAACACGTGCTATATATAACATATGTTATATATTTATATATAACATATGTGATATTTTTTTTATATATAATCATATGATTATAAAACATAAAATCAGAACTTTGACAAATGAGACTGCGGAGTTAGACACAGATGGAATAATGAATGGCTTTGTTAATTATAACCATGTGAGCTTACTATGTACCTGCCGTAGTATTTCATTTAATATTTTTAACAACCCAGTGAGGTAGGCACCATTTGCAGCCCATTTGACAGATGAGGACATAGATATAGAGGGACTACATAACTCCCAAGGTCAACCATTTGCAGTGGGGTCCAAATGTGAAGAGGAGAGAATGAAATTTTAAAAATTTAGTAGCAGAATCAGAATTTTTCTTTTTAGCTTCTTCATTTTTTAAAGAGAGGATATATTCGTATATATGTAATATCTAGGGAACCAAAACATTTCTTTACAGTGAAAATGATTATTGTTTAAAAAACTTGTCTCTCAACTTAATTACTTTAACTTTTCTTTAATTACTTTTAACTTTTCTCTGAGTACAAGGCTCACAGTTTGTTTCAAATTAAATTTATTCAGAAATACAAGTCATCATTTGCATAGACAGAGAGACCAATTAGAGTTCTTATCTGATAGCTGACAAATCAGCTTTGCAGGAAGCATCAGACCTTCTCTTTGTGGTCAGCCCTACAAAACACTTCTGTGATTCTGCCTAGTAGCTTCACCTATTCAACCTACTCTGATATGCGGGCAACCTATTTAGGCCTCCAAGCATATGCAGCCTAGAGGAGATAAATCTGAATGCGCAGACATGGGTGCAGAAGTAATAGGAGACTTGAGAGTATGAGTTCCCACAAAGCAATGCATTATTATTTTTTCTCTCTCTTTCTTTAGCTGTTATTTTGTATCCTGTTGTGGTAACAGAAGGCACTTTGGTCATAGCAGGAATAAAGCTTCAGGAGACATATCTACTGAAAAAAAAAAAAAGAAAGACGGAAAGAATGAAAGAAAAAAAGATCTGGGCTAACAACCAGTGTTCATAAGGTAAATACTTCTCTTTCTCTCTGAGACATGTTGTGTGGGACGAATTGAAATGACATGATCAAAAACCTTTCATACTCACAACAGGAAGCCCTAGGCTAGAGGGGCAATTCTTGTGAACTCCTTGGGCAGATACTGTTTGGGGGTCCCCTTAAATGCTTTGTCGCTTCTCAGTGAACTCACATCCATTATCTGCTGGGGAAGAAATCTGTGGGAAACTTGATGTGTTCTTTTCACTTGACCTCCAACCGACTGTTTCATGAGCACTTTTATTTGATAGAGACTGCACCCGTAAGGGTTAGCTACAAGGCTGGTTTTCATTCAAAACACCTTGGAAACTATGGGAATAAAACTGGCTAAAAATTCCTCACTTGATTGAAAGGATTTAAAAAAAAAAGTTCCTTTTTCACTCTCCCCTTTTTCCACTGGCTTTATTCTAATCAGATGGATTCAGTGCCCAGTACACAACAAACTATGAAGTAAAACTGTACTGTTTTTTTTTTAATAATGGGAAGTTTATTGTGGGAGATCTGGAGGAAGAAAATTTACTCCGATCTAACATTTGGGGTTCTAACTGACTCCTTGGGAGAAAACAGCTTTAACCTAATTAGCAACTGCCTTCTGAGCAAGGTGGAGGGCTACATGAGGGAAGAAATACAAAACATTTTCTTTGGCTACATTCTCTTTCCTTAAAGACCTTGGTTTTGCATAAATAATTTACGTAGGCCAAACAAAGGAAACAAAATCCTCCTCCTTCCCTGAGGTCAGGAAAATTGAATTACTTTAAGATTACTTAGCATTATTATTATCATTTCTGGGTCACTCAAGTCACGAACCTACATTTTTAGCAGTGAGATATAATTCCCAGCTTTACTCTGTTTTTACATTGTGTTGAAGAAGCCATGCAAAATGTTGGGATCTGTTTCTTAGGGGTTGGAGTGGAGCAGATGCAGGAGCCAGAAGCCAAAATAGCTGCAGAAGAGATGTCAGAACTAACTTGAGTGCAATTCATGGTCATGTTCTAGCAGTTCTGGGCATCTTGTTTGTAGTGTTTCTCTCATGTCAAGGTCTTATGAAAGAATTAATTATCTATATTGATACAAGAGATAGCAACGTGTGGCATAGACCCAAGGCAGAGGAAAGAACTGGTAGAAAAAAAGGAAAGGGAGAGAAGTTCTCATGTGTGAGCTCAGATACAGTCCTAAGGGGAAATCGGAGAGGACAATACAATCTAGAGCAGAATAAAGCTAGCTAACCATACCAAGTGAAGCTTAAATAAGGAAGCTCTATGTCTGGTGTTTATCTTGTGCTCAGGGTTAGGTGTAATCATTTGGCACACTGTGTAAAGAAAATAGGCTCTTCCAAAACCTCGCTATAGAGTAGGGAGGTTCCACCAGACATCTCGTAGTCTTTGAGCCCAGAGTCGCTAAACATGCAAGTGGTCAGTGTAGGCAAAAAGTGAAAGACAGACATTCACAAGATTACAGTGAAAGTTCTGGCTAAATACTAGGTTAAGGGATGGTTATCAATCCCTAGTTATAATGTTAGTAGACACATTTGGAGCAGGGGACCTATTTCACAGCCAAAAGTATAACTGTCTTCTTCTTACAAACCCCAGTTTTACTCTATTGAACAGAGATCAAATGAGAAACAGTTGAATTTTTCCACCTAGGTTTTTGGTCAAGCACTCTCAGCTTTTATAACTGGATTTGACAACCACTCTAAATATAAGAAAAATAAAAATAAATAAACTTTGAGAAGTTAGTTGGATATATTCTCACAGGGAATTCTGTAACCAACTCAAGTCTGGCTGCTCACCAGTCAGAGACCGAAAACAAGAGGCAAGGTGTGGTGAAAGGAAAGAAAAGTTTTATTAATCGAACACTAGCAGTTGGGAAATGACCAGGCTCAGGCCCTTAAAAGGCCATTCCCACTCTTTGGGCTGAGTGAAGGGGTTTAAAAAGGAAACATGCAGGAGTGGTTTAGGAGGGTGCAGGTAGCGTGTCTTGGCCTTAAGGACATCTTGAATAATCTCTCATCTGGAGGTCTGGTTGGAATCACCTTGACTTTTGTCCAGATTGTGGTGGACTAATTGTTTGTGACTACCCCTAAGTGGGAGGATTCTGCAACTGGGTCTCTGTTCCTAGTTTGTTTCAAAATTAGCCCCTGGAATTTTTAAGCAAGCACATAGTTAGATAAGTGAGCACTTTGCATAGGAGTACTTGGTGAGGGAAACAAACAATTCTAAAAAATACAAGGCTAAATTCTGAGATTAAGAAGGAAAGGAAAAAAGTTTCAAAATGCATTTTGAAGCTAAGCTCCCCATTAACAATTCCAGTAAGTATAAAGGTAATGAGAAAGAATAGTGCCTCTGATGAATGGTGCTCCAGGTCAAGAACATCCTCCACAATAAAGGTGTCTGCTGAAGTCAGAGGGAACTGAAAGCATCCACAAGGCCAACCAGAGACCCCATCAGGTTGGCAGTCACTGGAGAAACACTCAAGCACTCAAGATTGCTGATTTTCACAGCTTTGAAGGTGACTTAGCTTCTCATATGTAGTAAGCCTAAATGACTAGGCCCTCTTGTGACCGGTCTGTGTGGGTTGGTGGAGTGGCAGAGTGTCAGAGACAATCCATAACAAAGAACTGAAAGGGAGTCACCACAGGCTTAAGGAGTATAGAAAATGCTTTTCAGCCCTTGGGAAGCTTATAATTGGAGCTTGAAAAACAGAAGCTTTGTGATGACCAGGCTGGGATATAGTTCCTAGAAATGGGAAGTCTTTTAGAAGCAAGGGCTTCAAAAGAAGGTAAAGAGGCCATGTGATAGATGATATTAATCATGACAAATGGGCTTTGTCACAAGGGAATAAAGGACTCGACGACTATCTGCACATGTGTCTCTAAAGTCACATGAAGCTTATATGTGTCATTTCTAAATACCTTTTCATTCATTTTTTCAAAAGATATTTATTGAGAACTTATAATAAACCTGGTTAAAGTACTGAAAACTATGAAAGATATAAAGTAATCAGGTCAACTTCAGAAGAAATAAAACCTCCTTTTCCTAATGTTTGACAGAATCCTAACCTATGCCTTAATTTTGTTCTTGAGAGAAGGATCATGAATAAAATTTAAACTTGACTGGAACAAAATGTAGGCTTTGAATTATGTATTTTGGCAGAGAATATTACCTTTACTTCAATTACCCCAAGAAATATTTGCACCCTCCCAAAAGTTAGTTATAAACTGGAAAATTTAAACATGATGTGAATTATTTTTTCAATAAAAAAAATTTCCTGAATTTTTCTGTCCTTGCTTCTCTCTGATTCTGAACATACTTTTTTCAAAAACATTTAACTGAGTACCTAGTACATACCTTGTGAAAATAATGAAAACTGTGTGAGATACAGAGTGATGTCATCTCTACGCCAGAAGCGAAACATAATTTGTATTAAGGCCTTGATTTCTTCTCCCTTATATTTAGAAAGCACTATTACGACTTAAAATGCTTTAATACATAATCATCATTATTATATTATCATTTATGAGGACTTAGTATATACCAGACCCTGTCCTAATGAATTTATGTACATTACTTTTCTAAATACACACAACCATTCTTTGAGTAGTTACTATTATTATCCCCAATTTCCTGATACAATGTTTTTAAAAGCTGAGATCCAGAAAAGGATTAAAGCAGCACAGCACTGTAGGCAAGAGAGGTAATGCAGTCCTGTTTTCATCCTGTCTCAGCTTCCAGGAATTAGCGATGTATTTCGTCAGTTAAGATAAATCATGAAAGTGATGCTTGCTCACTTGGGAACTTTTCCAGGCCTTAAAGGCTAAAAGAGGTCCTGTCTGGCTAAGAGTGAGCTTTTATTAACATGAAAACATATATTAAAGATGAAAATCACTGCTTAACTATTGGCTTAACTATTGTGGTTGCCAGCCATTGGTTTTGTGAGCTCACTAGGACATTTTGGTCACTCATCTAATACTTAGTGGAGGATTACTCATTTATTTATACAGATAGCCCATAGAATCAAATATATTTAAGCCATAACCTTCTTGAGATCTAAACTATGTCAGCTTCTAGGTACACAAACTCAAGTCACTTATGATTCATTTCTACATATATTTAAACAACTAAAATTGTGCTTACTCTTTCGATAAATATTGAATTATTGCTTTGTACCGGGCAATCTACTATATATTGGGACTTTAGTGATAAATAAGATAAAATTTCTATTCAAGAAGAAGAGAATTTTAGAAAATGAAAACAGGAAAGCCAAAGACCCTGAAGCAGAAATAAGCTTTATGTGAAACAAAACAAAACAAAAAGGATGTGAATGTGGAAGCAGGGAGATGGGTTAGGAGGTGGTTATAGTTATTACAGAGAAACACTTGGTGGCTTCAACTGTAGCAAGAGAAATAGTGAGATTTGAACATATTTTTCTTTCTTTCTTTTTTTTTTTTTTTTGAGATGGAGTCTTGCTCTGTTGCCCAGGCTGGAGTGCAGTGGCACTATCTCAGCTCACTGCAAGCTCCGCCTCCTGGGTTCATGCCATTCTCCTGCCCCAGCCTCCTGAGTAGCTGGGACTACAGGTGCCTGCCACCACACCCGGCTAATTTTTTGTATTTTTAGTACAGATAGGGTTTCACCATGTTAGCCAGGATGGTCTCAATCTCCTGACATCGTGATCCGCTCACCTCAGCCTCCCAAAGTACTGGGATTACAGGCGTGAGCCACTGCGCCCGGCCTTGAACATATTTTTCAAATTTAAAACTAATGTGATTGGCTGATGATATGAATGTAAAGGTAACTCCTGGGTTTTTAGGAGCTTGGCAGAAGCTGTTGTCATTTGTTAATAGAAGAAACAGGCTTCCTATGGGATAAAATAAATCAATAGTTCTCTGTGAGCCATGTTAAGTATGAGATGCCCGTGGCAGTAGAAATGTCACACAGGCTGTTGGATATATTGGCCTAGTGCTCAAGAATCAAGTCAGGGCTGAAATGTGCTACATGCTGAAGACACATCATAAGTATGGTCTCTGTTCTCAAGGGCCCTCCAATCCAATGTGCTTTGTTGGAAATGATCTTGGCTGTTGGAAACCAAGCTCTTGTTTCTTTCTCCACTAGTTACTTATCTTTATAAGAGCAGGGATCTTATTTTACACATCTCTGAAACTACATTGTTTAACATAGAAGATACTTATTATATTTTTGTTAAGGTGGGCTGCATATAATCAATCCAAATAGAGAACCACTGGACTGAGACATTAATAAATGTATAGACAGGAAAAACATGAGGTATGGCTTCTTCTTTTCAGGAGCTTAAACTTGAGATGATTCAGTAGAATACTGGAATTTGAGAGATTATATAATGAATGCCAAATATATATAAATAAAAGACTTGTAGGACATAAGTGGAGAGGAAGATATTTGAAGTTTGTAGAGGTCAGGAAAAGCTTCAAGGAGTCATAAGTCTAGATTTGATTTTGGGGGGATAGGTAGGAATCAGAGGATTGTTGAGAAATTTGCATAATGACATGTACCAAATCATATTCTCACAAAGGTAGACAGTGTAGGATCTCAATTTGAATAAAAAAATTGGAACTGGTTGAGCAAGGCTATACAATATTAAATAAATATTTAGAATTTATCTTGTATAGACGACCACTTGGTTGGGAGCTTTTCAAGGTTTGTGCAATGAGAACTTAGAATACACCAACTCGTTATCTCAACTTTTGTAGAAGAAACCTTAATGATGCAATAGAAGAGTAGAAGTTGTCAAAATGCCAGGAATCAAGTCACCTTAGAAAATGATCCTCACACTCAAAGAGCTCTAATATAGGTATATCACTTCCCTCCATGCCAGAAAGACCATCATTAAAGGATCATTCCTGCAAGCCTAGAGAGCACATTTGTCTTTCATCTAGAATCTATACTCTAACGTATTTCACTCTAATACTTCATGGGATATATATTGATGGTTGTAAAATATTCAGCTTAAGACGGCTAAGTAGAATTCTAAATTTGAGAAGAAAGTTTAAAAAGGTGACCAAGAAACTAGACAGCTCCATTTTGCTCCAGGATCAATTTATTGTCCTTCCCTCTGAGTTTTATAAACATATTCTCTCACAGTCGAAGAGCAAATTTCCTTTTGAAAATACTATATGCTATCTAAATAGTGTTCACATTATATCTTAAAAAGAATCCTTTTTTATCACTTCATTTGTTTCTAAAGTATTTGTTAAAAGAGTGGAAAACAAATAATAGATTTCTTTCTGAAGCATAAAAAAACCTAACTGTCCCTGAACAGTGACCATCCATATTAGAATACTGGATGCTGTTCCTTTTCCCTTGACTAAGAATTCTGTCTATTTTCCTGTCACTGTCTGGCTTTTGCTTCCACATCTCCCTCCCTAGTGTCTTGCAGCATCATTTAAAAATATTCACTAAGGGAACTTGCTGACTCTGCTCTTCACACCTGAAATGTCAGAGTTAAAACAGAGAGCTTTTGAAATGAAACTGGAGGCACAAGACAAATTGAGTGCTGGCCACCTCTTGTCCTCTAAAGCCATCCATTCCACATGTCCCACAGCCTCCACACTATTAATTAACTCCTCAAGTTCTAGACTGGTGTCAAAAACGCCTAGCTGGCTAATCAAGAGCTCACTTAAAAAGGATAAAGATTTGGGGAGCTGGCGAGCTAAGTGAGGAGCCCCCTCTAATGAGAACAATGGAAGAAGTATCAATTTTTGCTGGTTGCTTTCACTGAGGCTTGGCAAGTTCACAGACTATTTTAGCTGTGCTGGGTTATGCTATGGGGTTGCTGACCACCTTTGGAACTTTGGTACCAGTATAGTCTTTCTTCCATTCAATTTAGCAAAGATAGACATTTGTTATGTGATTTTTTTTCTTATTTATAGTACAAGTCCCACTTTTATTTTCCCCTAGTACTCTGCAATCAAGCCTTTCTGAGTGTTGTCACGCTAGATTTTAGGTGTTTGTTCATGTGCTTGTATTCTTTACTAGACTAGAAACTCCATAAGGGCAGGAACCGGATTGTGTTTGCTCACCATTTGTACCTAGCAATAAATACATGGGCTAACATGCATTCAGTGAAAGTCGTCATTGCTGGAAGCATGAAAGAATGAACGTCATCACAACCACAAAGGTGAATAAGGGCCCATCTCTGTTTCTACATGGCATTTAGTCTAGCTGAGCAGCCAGCCACTCAAAAACATATTCTGACATTTTATTAGAAGCTTTTACCCTCCTTCCATTTTTTGAGTTTGGAGTTTTGATTTTAACTAAGGGATTCCTATGCAAGTATACATATTTTCTTACACAGCTGCCTTTCCTGGTAATTAATGTATTTTCTTGCTTAAAAATTACTTGCTTTCAAGTGATGACAGTGAGATGACTGAAAGGAAGCCCTAAGCCCATGTTACTCTGTGGAGACACGGACTTAATATACAGACCAAATTGCCTTTATGAAAACTCCAGAAACCAGTTAAGAGGTTGCAGCCGCCAAAAAGAGCACAAAGCCACGAAGAACTGCTAAGAAATGAGCATGAAAGTTTGTTGCATTTGCTTACCCTACCCCCTTTCCTCTACACCCCCACCTGCACCACAGCATAGTACAATCTAGACAAAACTCCTAAGTCCTAGCTTCTCTCTTGGAAGTAAAAAGAAGAGTAAACATGTGCTAAACATTCTGGTTTTTCAAGGGGCATCCTGAAGGATTGTTTCCTGTATTGCTGGACTTGGAGCACTGAATGAAACAGTGCTGTACTTTGGATGCCAAGTTGGGGACTGCTGAACACAAAGGTGAGCGCTGTGCCTTGTAATGGCACCAGAGAGACTACAGTACTGCAGAGAGACACCAGGAGGAGCAAGAGATTACAGAGTGTTTAGAAGAGACCAAGACAAACCTTTTTTTTAACTGGGAAAGCTATACTCACAATCCTAGAGAAAATGTGTCCCTAGAAAAGTCTCCAGAACCTGTAGCCAGGCTGGTTGGTGAATGCCTTCTCCTTATAAACCCATTCCTTAATGACTGAGAGAGGTGGCTATTTTTTCAAACGCCTAAATCTCGACTAAATATAACAAGGCATACAAAGAAACAGAAAAACATAGTGCAATCAAAGGGACAGATTACATCTTCAAAAAGGAACCCTAAAGACATAAAGACTATAAATTTCCTAACAAATAATTCCAAATAACCATTTTAAAGATGCTCAATGAGCTAAAAGAGAATAAAGATGGACAATATACATGAGGAAAATTATTCACAAATAAAATGAGAAATCAACAAATAAGAAGAAACTATAAAAATAAGTGAATAGACATTCTGGAGCTGGAGAATATCATAAATGAATTAAAACATATACTAAAAGGATTTGACAGCAGACTTCATTAAGCAGAAGAATCATCCATCTTGAAGACAGGTCATTTGAAATTGTCAAGCCAGAAGTAAAAAAAGTTAATAATAATTTTATAAAGTAAAAAGAACAGACTTATGGATCACCATCAAACAGACCAAATATGCATTATGGAAATTCCAGGAGGAGACAGAAAGGAACGAAGATTGGTTTGAAGAAACAATAGGCAAAACCTTCATGAATGTAAGAAAGAAAATGGATATACAAATTAAAGAAACTCAATAAACTCCAACTAAGAGATGCAAAGAAACCTACACTGAAACACATAATAATCCAATTGTCAACAGTTATAGACAAAGATAGAATCTTTAAAACAGTAGGAGAAAAGAGGCTCGTTATACAAGGGAGCTGCTGTAAGACTGTCAGAGGATTCTCAGCAAGAACTTTGCAGATTAGGAGAAAGTGGGATGATATATTTACGTCAGAAAGTGCTGAAAGAAAAATCTGCCAATCAAAAATACTATATTTATTAAAACTGTCATTAAAAAATAAAAATAAAACTTCTAAAGAAAAGCTGAGGGAGTTGATCACCACTGGGCTTTCCCTAAAAATGTTTAAGAGAGTCCTTCATGTTTAAATGAAAAGATGCTATACAACAACACAAAAACATAGAAAAATGTATACCTCTCTGGTAAAGGTAAATATATAGACAAATACAGAATCCTATAGTCTTATAGTGGTGATTTAGAAATTATTTAAATTATGGTATAGAATTTAAAAGCTGGAAGCATTCCCCTTGAAAATCAGCACACGACAAATTTATCCTCTCGCACCATTCCTATTTAACCTAGTGTTGTAAGTTCTGGCCAGCACAATCAGGCAAGAGAAAGAAATAAAGCGTATTTAAGTAGGAAGAGAGAAAGTCAGACTATCTTTGTTTGCAGATGACATGAATCTATATCTAGAAAAGCCCATCCTCTCAGACCAAAAGGTTCTTAAACAACTTCAGCAAAGTCTCAGGATACAAAATCAACGTGCAAAAATCGCTAGCATTCCTGTACAGCAACAACAGGCAAGCAGAGAGCCAAATCATGAATGAACTCCCATTCACAATTACTACAAAGAGAATAAAATACCTAGGAATACAGCTAACAAGACCAGTGAAGGACCTCTTCAAGAAGAACTACAAACCACTGCCCAAATAAAACAGAGATGACACAAACAAATGAAAAAACATTCTATGCTCATGGATAGAAAGAATCAATATCATGAAAATGATCATACTGCTCAAAGCAATTTGTAGATTCAGTGCTATCCCCATTAAATTATCATTAACATTCTTCACAGAATTGGAAATTATTTTTAAATTCATATAGAACCAAAAAGAGCCCAAATAGACAAGGCAATCCTAAGAAAAAGGAAAAAAAGCTGGAGACATCATGGTATCTGACTTCAAACTATACTACAGGGCCACAGTAACCAAAACAGCATGGTACTGGTATAAGAACAGACACATAGACTGATGGAACAGAATAGAGAACCAAGAAATAAGACTGCCCACCTGCAATCATCTGCTCTTTGACAAACTTGACACATATAAGCAATGGGGAAAGGATTTATTATTTTATAAATGGTACTGGTTGGCTGGGTGAGGTAGCTCATGCCTGTAATCCCAGCACTTTGGGAGGCTGAGGTGGGTGGATCATGAGGTCAGGAGTTCCAGACCAGCCTGGCCAACATGGTGAAACCCTGTCTCTACTAAAAATACAAAAATTATCTGGGCGTGATGGCTTGTGCCTATAATCCCAGGTACTCTAGAGGCTGAGGCAGGAGAATCTCTTGAACCTGGGAGGCGGAGGTTGCAGTGAGCCTAGACAGCACCATTGCACTCCATTCTGGGCAACAGAGCAAGACTCCATCTCAAAAAAACATTAATAAATAAAATAAAAATGGTGCTGGGAGAACTGGCTAGCCATATACAGAAAATAAAAACTGGACTCCTTCCTTACACTGTACAAAAATCAACTCAAGATGGATTAAAGACCTAAATGTAAAACCCCAAACTATAAAAACCCTAGAAGAAAACCTAGGCAATACCATTCAGGACATAGGCAAGGGCAAAGATTTTATGAAAAAGATGCCAAAAGCAATTGCAACAAAAGCAAAAATTGACAAACGGGATCTAATTAAACTAAAGAGCTTCTGCACAGCAAAAAAACTCCAAACAAACAAACAAACAAAATTATCAACAGAGAAAACAGACAACCCCCAGAATACAAAAAAAAAAAAATTGCAATCTATATGTCTGGCAAAATTCTAATACCCAGCATCTACAAAGAACTTAAATTTTCAAGAAAAAAAAAACCCCATTAAAAAGTGGGCAAAGTACATGAACAGACCCTTCTTTCGTTTGTTTGTTTGTTTGTTTGTTTGTTTGTTTTGAGACAAAATCTCACTTTTGCCAGGCGTGGTGGCTCACTCTTGTAATCCCAGCACTTTGGGAGGCCGAGGCGGGCGGATCACGAGGTCAGGAGATCGAGACCACGGTGAAACCCCGTCTCTACTAAAAATACAAAAAATTAGCTGGGCGTGGTGGCGGGCGCCTGTAGTCCCACCTACTCGGAGAGTCTGAGGCAGGAGAATGGCGTGAACCCAGGAGGTGGAGCTTGCAGTGAGCTGAGATCGTGCCACTGCACTCCAGCCTGGGCGACAGAGTGAGACTCCGTCTCAAAAAAAAAAAAAAAAAAAAAAAATCATCTCACTTTTGTCCCTTAGGCTGGAGTGCAATGGCAAAATCTCGGCTCACTGCACCCTCTGCTTCCCAGGTTCAAGTAATTCTCCTGCCTCAGCCTCCTGAGTAGCTGGGATTACAGGCACCTGCAATCACACCTGGTTAATTTTTGTATTTTTAGTAGAGACAAGGTTTCACCATGTTGGCCAGGCTGGTCTCAAACTCCTGCTATCAGGTGATCCACCCACCTCAGCCTTCCAAAGTGCTGGGATTATAGGCATGAGCCACCATGCCTGGCCCACTTCTTTTCTTTATTATACTTTAAGTTCTGGGGTACATGTGCAGAATGTGCAGGTTTGTTACACAGGCATACACGTGCCATGGTGATTTGCTGCACCCATCAACCCATCATTAGGTATTTCTCCTAATGCTATCCCACCCCTAAGCCCCCACCCCCCCAACTGGCCCTGGTGTGTGATGTTTCCCTCTCTGTGTCCATGTGTTCTCATGAACAGACACTTCTCAAAAGAAGACATACATGTGGCAAACAATCATATGAAAAAAAAGCTCAACATCAATGATCATTAGAGAAATGCAAATCAAAACCACAATGATATACTATCTCACACCAGTCAGAATGGCTACTATAAAAAGTAAAAACAAACAAACAAATAAAAAATGGTGGCAAGGTTGCAGAGAGAAAGGAACACTTTTACATTGTTGGTGGTAGTGTAAATTAGTTCAACCATTGTGGAAGACAGTGTGGAAATTCCCCAAAGACCTAGAGGCAGAAATACCATTTGACCCAATAATCCCATTACTGGGTATATACTCAAAGGAATATAAATAGTTCTACTATAAAGACACACGCACATGTATGTTCATTGCAGGACTATTCACAATAGCAAAGATATGAAATCAACCTAATCAAGCCCATCAATGATAGACTGGATTAAAAAAAGTGATATATATATACACCATGGAATACTATGCAGCCATAAACAGGAACAAGATCATGTCCTTTGCAGGGTCATGGTTGGAACTGGAGTCCATTATCCTTAGTAAATTAACACTGGAACAGAAAACCAAATGGAGCTAAGTGATGAGAATATATGGACACATGGCTGGGGGAGCAACACACACTGTGGCCTGTCAGAGACTACGGGGTAGAAGAGAGAGCATCAGGAAGAATAGCCAGTGGATGCTGGGCTTAATACCTGGCTGATGGGCTGATCTGTGTAGCAAACCACCATGGCACATGTTTACCTATGTAATATACCTGCACATCCTGCACATGTACCCCTGAACTTAAAAGTTGGAAAAGTTTAAAAAAGAGAAAAGCACAAAATATAACTAAATCTATGTTCATTGATACACAATATAAAAAGGTGCAATATTTGACATCAGTAACATAATTTTGGGGGGAGTAGAAATGTAAAAGAATAGAGTTTTTGCATACGATTGGATTTAAGTTGTTGTCAGTTTAAAATAGATTGATGTAGCTTTAAGATGTTTTATGTAATCCTCATGGTGACCAAAGGCAAAATACTTGTGGAAGATATACACAAAAAAGTGAAAGGAATCAAACATGTGGCTACAAAAAAAAAAAAAAAAAAAAAAAAAAAAAATCAATGAAACACAGAGGAAGGCAATAACAGATAAAAAGAGAAACAAAGTATCTATGAGACGTACAAAAAATATGACAATAGTAAGTTCTAACTGTAAATGGATTAGACTCCCCAATCAAAACACATAGAATGACTGAATGAATAAGGAAACCAGATCTAACTATATTCTGTCTACAAGAGACTCACTTTAGATATGAGGGCACACGTGAGCTGAAAGATATAGAATAAAAATATATTTTATATAACAAAAGAAATCAGGGGCAGTTACACTATATTAGACAAAATATACTTGAAGTAAAAAATTGTCACAAGAGACAAATAAAGACATTCTATAATCATAAAATGGTCAATTAATTAGGAAGACGTAATAATTATAAATGCATATGATGTACCTAACATAAGAGCTCCCAAATATGTGAAGCAAACTTTGACAAAACTGAAGGTAGAAATAGACAGCAACACAATAACAGTAGGAGACTTCAATATCTGACTTTTAATAATAGATAGAACAACCAGATAGAAAATCTATGAGGAAACAGCAGACTTGGAAAACATTATATACAAATTGGAACGTACATACACATGCATACACAGACACACACACACACAGAATACTGCAACCAACGAAAGCAGTAAACACATTCTTCTGAAGCACAGATTAAACTTTCTTCAGGATAGATTATATTAGGTCACAAAACAAATCTGAAATTTTAGAAGATTAAAATCATACAAGGTATCTACTCTGACCACAATGGAATGAAACTAAGAAGTTGTAACAGGAGTAAAACAAACGAACAAAAAATCCACATATGTGTGGAAATTAAACAACATGCTCTTAAACAAAAAATTGGTCAAAGAAAAATCACAAGAGAAATTAGCAACCATCTCGAGAAAAATGAAAAAAACACAACATAACAAAATACATGGGATGCAGCAAAAGTAGGACAAGTTGAGCATCCCTAATCTGAAAATCCAAAATTTAAAATGTGCTAAAATCAGAATGTTTTGAATGCTGGCATGACACTCAAAAGAAATGCTGTTTGGAATATTTCATATTTCAGAATGTCAGATTAGAGATGCTCAACCAGTAAGCATAATACAAATATTCCAAAATCTGAAAAAAATCCAAAATTTGAAACACTTCTGGTCCTAAGCATTTTGGATAAGGGAAACTCAACCTGTACAAAAAAGGAAGTTTATGGTAGCAAATCTTACCTTAAAATAGAAGAAAGTTTGCAAACCAGCAACTCAGTTTTATACCACAAGGAACTACAACAAGAGAAAACGAAACCAACAGTTAGCAAAAGGAAGGAAATAATAAAAGGTTAGAACAGAAATAAATGAAATAGAAAATAAAAAACAGAACAAATTTAAAAAACCAAGAGTTCTTTTTTAAAAAGGAGCAACAAAATTTACAAACCCTTAGATTAACTGAGAAAAATCAAAAAGGACAACTCAAATAACTAAAATTAGAAATGAAAAAGGAGACATTACATCTGAAGCCACATAAATAAAAAGGACTGTAAGAGACTACTATGAACAATTATGCATTAACAAATTGTGTAACTAGAAGAAATGGATAAATTCCTAGAAATACACAACCTACCAAGGGAATTATGAAGAAACAAAAAATCTGAACAAACCTATAACTAGTGAGGAGATTAAACAGTAATCAAAATCATCCCAACAAAGAAAAGCCCAGGACCAAATGGCTTCACTGGTGTTATTCTACCAAACATTTAAAGAAGAATTAATGCTAATCCTCCTCAAACTCTTCCAAAGCTTGAGGAAGAGGGAACACCTCCAAACTCAATGTGTGAGGGCAGCATTATCCTGATACCAAAGCTAAAGATACTACAAAAAAAAAAAAAGAAAACTACAGAGTAATATCCCCAATGAATATTAATGCAAAAATCCTCAACAAAATGCTAGCAAAAAAAAATTCAACATCACAGTAAAAGGATCATACACTCTAACCAAGTGGGATTTATCCCTGAGATGCAAGGAAGGTTCAACATACAAAAATCAATGTAATATATCATGTTAATAGAATGAACGACAAAAAAATCACATCATTATCTCAATTGATGCATAAAAAGTGTTTAAAACAATTTAATATTTTTTCATGATTAAAGCTGTCAACGAACTAGAGAAAAAAGGAAATTAACTCAACATAATAAAGGCCATATATGAAAAGCCCACACTTAACATCATATTCAATGGTGGAAGACTAAAAGCATTCCAGACTTTGGTGCTACATGTATTTCAATTTAAGGAGCAATGTACTGTCAGTCGCCTATATTACTTTTTGCGTTACTATAGAAGCAGAGAACCTACTTCTAAAAGGGCTGCATAGGGTAAATTCTAGAGAATTTTAAGGTAAATAACTATATTCCTTTTATGACAAAGCTGATATTGACTCACACTACAGTCTTTCCTTATGCAGGTAAATTTGAAGAGTTTTTTCGTTGTTGTTGCTTTCAGGTTATGAGGGATAGCTGCCAAAATTCTAGAACTGCTACTTATTTCTCTAATTAGTTCCTAATTGGGGATGCTATTATGTTGCTCCTTAAAATGCAAAGAAGTCAGTTGCAGCTGTAGAGGTCTGTGTTCACCATTGAAAACCTTTCTGGCCTGAAAGGATGATAAACTCCTCAGTGCTTTCCCTGAGGAACGTGATTGGTTTCCTGTTTGTAGCCAATTGTGCTGTTAGTAAATCCTAGGTTTTTCTTGTATACATATATGTCAGAATAGGAAGAATTTGCTTCGGGTTCAATCAGTATTTCTTCTGGAAGGTGGAAGGGGACCTGGGAGAGCTCTTAATCCAGTCTGCTGGGTAGTGTATGGCAGAAGTGAAGAAGCAGGCTAAAACAATAGCCACGTGTGGTGGGACTTGATAATATAGACTTCACCTGCTCTGGAACCAAAGCCGATAATAAAGTTTACAGTTTATAAAACACAGTCTTAAAATATTTATGTGGCTCTGTAGGTGAATTGGATCTGTTTTTCAACTCTGCATGCAATCATGCTGTACCAAAAGCACTGACCTTTATAAAGGAAAAATAGACGTTGTACTAAGCTGTTCAATGAATCTGATGTTCTACTTGAATAGGGATTTTGTGTTTGGTGGAGAAATTAGAGGAAGTAGGGAAATGATAAGAAAGGTGCTTAGCGGCCGGGCGTGGTGGCTCACGCCTGTAATCCCAGCACTTTGGGAGGCCGAGGCGGGCGGATCACGAGGTCAGGAGATCGAGACCATCCTGGCTAACACCGTGAAACCCCGTCTCTACTAAAAATACAAAAAATTAGCCGGCCGAGGTGTCAGGCGCCTGTAGTCCCAGCTACGCGGGAGGCTGAGCCAGGAGAATGGCGTGAACCCTGGGGGGAGGAGCCTGCAGTGAGCCGAGATCGTGCCACTGCACTCCAGCCTGGGTGAAAGAGCAAGACTCCTTCTCAAAAAAAAAAAAAAAAAAAAAGAAAGGTGCCTAGCTCCCTTAGTATCATATATAGAAAGCAATGGAACTTCTACATTTCCATAAAATGTTAACTATCCTGAAAGCACACTATCCAACAGAAATTTCTGCAATGATGAAAACATTTTCTACACTGTCCCATATGATAGCTAACTAAAAATGTGTGGCTACCAAGCACTTGAAATGTGACTAATGTGACAAAGAAACTGAATTTTTTATTTTATTACTTTTAAATTAATTAAATTTAAGTAGCCACATGTGGCCAGTGATGACCATATGAAGCAGTCCAGCCTTAAGCATTGATTTTAATCTGTTTGGATTTATTTATTTATTTATTTTTTTTTTTGAGACTGATCTTGCTCTGTCCCCCAGGCTGGAGTGCAGTGGCATGACCTCTACCCACTGCAAACTTCTCCTTCCAAGTTCAAGTGATTCTTGTGCCTCAGCCTCCTAAGTAGCTGGGATTACAGGTGTGCACCACCACACCTGGCGAATTTTTGTACTTTTAGTAGAGTTGGGGTTTTGCCATGTTGGCCAGTCTGGTCTCAAACTCCTGGCATCAAGTGATCCTCCCAACTCAGCCTCCCAAAGTGCTGGGAATATAGGCATGAGCTACCACGCTCAGCCTGGACTTATTGAATTCTTTATAACTACATTAAAAATTATGTAACCCTTCTACCTAGAAAAATGCTCAATATAAACACATACTTTCCAGGTGTTCCCAGATGCTCTGAGTCACATCTGTGGATCTGTAGTTGCTATATTCCCTGAGAACTTGTATTCTGGACTGAGATACTTGGTCACAACAAATTGTGAATATGTGAGGATGTAATGAAAGAGAAAGTGAGGAGATCAGAGAAATAACTGATCTAACTACGTTGACATGAAGCACTGGTATGTGTGTACAAGTCAGAGTTTACAGGAAATTCTAGACAAAGAGCCCCTGGATATCTAAGTGGGCCCCTGAACATAGTACTCATGGGGAGGCCCATAGTTACTGCCGCTTCTGAAGAAGCTGGTGCCTATGTATGACTAGTACTTCTAAGGCACTTGTAGTCAGGTGCATGGTTGTGGGCTTAGGGTTACTGCTGGCTGACATACCAGCAGCTATGAACTCAGAATGGGAGAAGAGTTAAGATAAACTGGAGTTCAGTGGACTATTGGACACTTCTGGCCTTCTATCCTAGTGTCTGACTATAAAGTTTCTTCCAAGAGTAATGACTCCACATTTATTTCTGCCTTCCAAATCTTACACAAGTTTCTTTCTTGACCCAAACTATTCTGGACCCACACAGGGAAGGGGAGTTTGAGAAATATAGTTTCCATTCTTACCCAAACTGACAAAACACATTCAACCATATGGTCCAGCCTTCTTATATCATAAATGATTATATCATTTATAAATGACAGTGCTTTTAATGTCATTTATAAATCATTGGGCATATCTAATCTATATTTCTTATTTTATAAGTGATTTTCAGAATGCTTTATAATTGATTGGCATAAGAATACCCAATGGGAGGTCATGATTCAAACACAAGTTGTCTAATCCTTAGTATACGGAAGGCCTTTTTACTTCTACACAAGCTGACAAACATGCCCGAAAGCAATTGTATTACTCGTACTCCTATGCTGATGAGAGAGGATAAAGGGCTGAGTAGTATTTAAGGACAGTTCCCATTTCCATTCAGAGAGAGTGACTCAGGTGGAACCAGCCAAATGATCAGTGGAGTACACAGAAAAAGCTCAGGGCTGAATTACTCATAGGGCTTTTTATGTCTCTGTGGATCATTGGCCTTTGGCTAAAATTCAGGTATATCTTTATAAAATAAAAGATTAATATTATCTTCCTAGCAAGCCGACTGAAGGAATGCAATGGTGCTCACATTAACCCACTGTGCCAGCTAAGAAGATAAATTAATCACCATTCTTTTTGTGACAAACTTTTAGAAATAATGGTGTGTAAGCAAATGAAATGCAAGAGAATTATTTATGTAATGGAGACATTTGTTCTCATAAATTGTCAAATTATAAATAGCTACTGACCTGTTAGGTTTTCCTAAGGCTGTGCTCTTTGCTTTTATCAACTTTATATATGATTTATGAAGGCAGATGCATTCTATTGAAAAAATGAAAGAAAATCTGACTTGCTTACAAAAGGAATTCAGAAGTAAGTTTTTGAGTTTTAAAATACACTGAATCAGGAGTGATAATATAAAATGTATATATATTCACCAAAAAAATCAAAATTGCCATGTAAAATACCTCATACTTTATAATTCATTACAAAACATTTATGAAGTTGATATTACAATGCCCATATTATATAATAAAATTTGAGATACATGGAAATGTGAAACTTGTTTATATTGTTATCCACGTCAATAGTAAAGATAACATGAGTTTGCCTTGGTCCTAGTCTATAAATACACTTTATCTTAAGATAGTCTAAAAATATATCTAGCTTTAAACTAAATGTGGAAATCAAAGTCATGTACTCCAAGACCCATGTTTGGTTTCTGCATAAAATTTGAGGAAAGTTTATTAAAAGGAGCTATTTTGTTATTTTATTACAATGAAATTGGCTGAAGACAGAAAAGAAGTCCAGTCAAGGACCACACTCATGACATTTTGAATATATCATCTAAGAGAGAACAGTGGAATTCAACAGAGAAGTGATGGGAAGCTCTGGCAGCTAAGGAGAGGGAAGGATGGTGTATTGTTTCGTTTTCATGCTGCTGATAAAGACATACCCAATTTTACTGGGCAATTTACAAAAGAAAGAGGTTTAATGTACTGAGGAGGCTTCACAGGTTTAACATGGAGGAAGGCAGGGAGGGGCAAGTTACATCTTACATGGATGGCAGCAGGTAAAGAGAGAGAGAGCTTATGCAGAGAAACTCCCATTTTTAAAACCATCATGTCTTGTGAGATTTGTTCACTATCATGAGAATAGAACGGGAAAGACCCACCCCTATGATTCAATTACCTATCACTGGGTTCATCCCATGACACATGGGAATTGTGGGAGTTACAATTCAAGATGAGATTTGGGTGGGGACACAGTCAAACCATATCATTTCACCTGTGGCCCCTCCCAAATCTCAAAACCAATCATGGCTTCCCAACAGTCCCACAAAGTCTTAACTCATTTCAGCATTAACTCAAAAGTCTGAAGTTTAAAGTCTCATCGGAGACAAGGCAAGTCCCTTCTGCCTATGAGCCTATAAAATCACAATCAAGTTAATTATTTCCTAGATGCAATGGGGTTACAGGAATTGGGTAAATACAGCCATTCCAAATGGGAGAAATTGGCCAAAACGAAGGGGCTACAGGTGCTATGCAAGTTCAAAATCCAGCAGGGCAGTCAAGTCTTAAAGGTCCCAAATGATCTACTTTGACTCCATGTCTCACATCCAGGTCACACTGATACAAGAGGTGGGCTCCCACGGCCTTGGGCATCTCCAACCCTGTGGTTTTGCAGGGTACATCACCCCCCCACCCCCCTCGGCTGCTTTCATGGGCTGGTGTTAAGTGTCTACAGCTTTTCCAGGCAACAGCACAAACTGTCAGTGGATCTACCATTCTGAGGTCTGGAGGATGGTGGACCTCTTCTCACAGCTCCACTAAGTAGTGCACCAGTAGGAACTCTGTGTGGGGGCTCCAACCCCACATTTCCTTTCCACACTGCCCCTCACCATGAGGGACCCAAACCTGCAGCAAACTTCTGCCTGGGCATCTAGCCATTTCCATACATCCTCTGAAATCTAGGCAGAGATTCTCAAAACTCAATTCTTGACTTCTGTGCACCCACAGGCTCAACACCATGTGGAAGCTGCCAAGGCTTGAGGCTTTGACCCTCTGAAGCAACAGCCTGAACTGTACCTTGGCCCATTTTACTCATGGCTGGAGTGGCTGTGACACAGGGCACCAAGTCCCTAGACTGCACACAGCAGAAGGACCCTGGGCCTGGCCCACGAAACCACTTTTTTCTCTTAAACTGCCAGGCCTGTGATGGGCGGGGCTGCTGCAAATGTCTCTAACATGCCCTGGAGACATTTCCCCCATTGTCCTGGTGATTAACATTCATCTCCTTGTTATGTATGCAAATTTCTGTGACCAGCTTGAATTTCTTCTCAGTAAATGGGATTTTCTTTTCTATTGCATTGTCAGGCTGCAAATTTTCCAAACTTTTATGCTCTATTTCCCTTTTAAAACTGAATGCCTTTAACGGCACCAAAGTCACCTCTTGAAGGTTTTGCTGCTTAGAAATTTCTTCTGCCAGATACCCTAAATCACCTCTCTCAAGTTCAAGGTTCCACAAATCTCTAGGGCAGGGGCAAAATGCCACTAGTCTCTGTCCAAAAATATAACAGGAGTCACTTTTGCTTCAGTTCCCAACAAGCTCCTCATCTCCATCTGAGACCACCTCAGCCTGGACTTCATTGTCCATACCATTATCCTCATTTTAGTCGAAGTCATTCACAAGTCTCTAGGAAGTTCCAAACTTTCCCACATTTTCCTGTCTTCTTCTGAGCCCTCCAAACTGTTCCAATCTCTGCCTGTTACCCAGTTCCAAATTTGCTTCCACATTTTGAGGTATCTTTTTAGCTGCACGTCACTCTACTGGTACCAATATACTGTATTAGTCCATTTTCATGCTGCTGATAAAGACATATCTGAGAATGGGCAATTTACGAAAGAAAGAGGTTTAATGGACTTATAGTTCCATGTGTCTGTGGAGGCTTCACAGGCTCAACATGGCAGAAGGCAAGGAACAGCAAATCATGTCTTACATGGATGGCAGCAGGCAAAGAGCGAGAGAGCTTGTGCAGGGACATTCCCATTTTTAAAATCATCACATCTTGTAAAACGTATTCACTATAATGAGAACAGCATGGGAAAGTCCCACCCCTATGACTCAATTACCTGCCACCAGGTTCTCCCCATGACATATGGGAATTGTGGGAGTTACAATTCAAGATGAGATTTGGGTGGGGACACAGCCAAACCATATCACATAGCATCCTGCTTGGCTGAGAATAGTTGGGAGCCAGGAGACACTCCCAGACATGAATAAAGGGTAAGTGAGCAGCCCCCAGGGCTCCACATTCCTGTCATGGAGTTCTACAATTCTAGCTACAGGAGAGTCCCTCAACCTACAGGGGCCTCAAGGATAACATAGAGAGCTGCCTAGAGATGCACAGAGGCATTGCTTCAGGGAAGGTACTCATGCTGAGTCCCACAGGCATTTGAGCTGTGAGCAGCTTCAGCATGGCACCATTCTGAGAGCCAAGCCCCTAAAGGACTGCATCCTACCCTGAAACTGATGCTACCACTGCTGCTAAGGATGAGGAGGGAGGCCAAGCACTTTCATGCACCCTGAGGACAATCCCCCCTCTGCAGCTATGGGCTGCCGTGGGACCAAGATTCACGTAAACTACACTCCCAACAGCTACCTACCTATGCTGCTTCCACCGAGAGTGCCTCCACCCTCCCCATTGACAGGACCACAGCCTCTGAAGATCTATTTTGCCCTGGGACAAGAACTGCCACTGCCACTACCACCACAGGCCCAAAGACAGAGATGTGAGACTGGGCACTTTCACACATACCAGAGACAAATCCCACTGTTGCTACTGCAAGCCACTGTGGGATCAAGGTATGGGGAAACTTCACATCCCACAGCTACCTGATTATCCTGCTCCTGCTGAGAGGGGCCCTGTCCTTTGCATTGGTTGGCTCACAGTGCAGCTGCCACTGAATATACATGAGCATTATGCTGGAAAATTGGGGATAATGCTGTCACTGCCTATCACAGCCAGTGCCTGAACACATGACCATGGGGACTGAAACAAGTCCACTGGCCCATTCCTACATGCCCCAACCCCCCTATATTCAAGCATATGATCCAGAGACCTGGTGATTGCCCCTACCAGTCGACCACTGTTGGCACCTGAACACTTCTCCCAGGGTCTGTGGTCAGGACAACACTACCTGCTGATATTAACACAGTTAGCACCCATCTTCATGCACTCCTAGAGGGCCAGGGGATTGGTCTACTGAACCCGTCACAGCCAACACCACCACCAGCAAAGACCAGGGGGTTCCCCTTACTATTGCTTCTGCCATCATCCACATCATGCCTGCTGTCCAGGGACACAAGAACCTGCCCATAATCCTGGGCTACCATTGCCACTGCCAGCTTCTGAACAACCCATCTGGAAACCCAAAAATCAGCCACTATGGACTCATTAATTATGATGCCAGTGTATGCCACACTGGGCCTCAAAGACAGACATACTTAGCCTACTGCTGCCAGCACTGGGGCCTGAAGACTGGCCCTCCTGGCTTCCTAGTCCTCAGCAAAACTTCACCAAGCCCCCACTAATAAACACCTCCTAAACCACAAAGAAAATCCTGGATACCACTGACACTATTTACAGCTAAAAAATCATACAAAGATTATACTACACACACACACACACACACACACACACACACACACAAAAACCTCCTATAGAGCAATTCCATGGAATAGAACATTTATTAATGTAAGTACACAGAAAATATGGAGAAGCAAGGAAATATGTATCTCCAATTAGATTCATTTATATTAATGTAAGTACACAGAAAATATGGAGAAGCAAGGAAATATGGAGAAGCAAGGAAATATGTATCTCCAAAAATAAATCTACAGCAACATATCCTAATCAAAAAGAAATTTACAAAATCCCAGAAAAAGAATTCAGAATTCTAATTTTAAAAAAACTCAGTAAGATATGTAAGAATTTGAAATAGCAATACAGATAAATCATAAGAACAATTCAGGATATTAATGAGAAGTTTACCAAAGAGATAGATATTAAAACAAAAGAACAGAAACTCTAGAATTAAATGATTCATTGACTGAAATATAAAATACATTTGAAAGTTTCGACAATATATTAGATCAATCAGAAGAAAGAATCTCAGAATTTGAGGATAGGTCTTTTGAAATAATCCAATCCAATAAAAACAAAGAAAAAAGAAAAAAATGAGCAAAGTCTTCATGACATTTGCAACAATAGAAAACAAGTGAATATTTGAATTATTGGTGTCCTTAATGACACAGAATAAACAGGTTAGAAAATATATTTAATGAAATAGTAGATGAAAACTTCCTAATTCTAGCAAGAAACTTAGACATCCAGATGCAAGAAATTCAAAGATCCCCAAACAAATATAATACAAAAAGGTTTTCTCCTCTACACATTGTATTAGTCCATTTTCACACTACAATGAAGAAATACCCAAGACTGGGTAATTTATAAAGGAAAAAGTTTTAATTGACTCACAGTTCAGCATGGCTGGGGAAACCTCAGGAAACTTACAATCATGGCGGAAGGCAAAAGAGAGGCAGACACCTTCTTCACAGGACAGAGTGACTGCAAGCAGGGGAAATGCTAGATACTTAAAAACCATCAGATCTCAAGAGACTCACTCATTGTCATGAGAGCAGCATGGAGGAAACTGCCCTCGTGATCCAATTACCTCCATCAGGTTATCCTGCCCTTGACATTTGGGGATTATCAGGATCACAATTCCAAGATGAGATTTTCGGTGGGGACACAGCCAAACTATATCACACATTATAGTCAAACTGTCTCAAGTCAAGGCAAAATAAAGGATAATAGAAAAAGCAAGAGAAAAACACCTAGGTACCCCCATCAGAGTAACAGTGGATTTCTTAGCAGAAACCTTACAAGCAGGAAGAGAATGAGATGACATATTCAAAGTGCTAAAAGAAAACAAAAAACTTTCACCCAAGAATATTATGCCCAACAAAATTATCCTTCATAAATGAAGAAGAAATTGAGTCTTTTCCAGATAAGCAAATGCTGAAGGAATTCATCACCCTGAAACCAACCTTATAAGAAAAATTCAAAGGAGTTCAAAATTTTAAAGCTAAAGGATGAATTATAGTCATAAAAACACATGAAAGGATAAAAGTCAGTGATAAACCAAATACACAAATGAGGAACATAAAGGACCTAAATGGTACTACTAAAGTAAAGCACCAACCTACAATGACAAACAATGAGAGAAAAAGAAAGGAAAAAGGAATATACAAAACAACCAGAAAACAATGAACAATATGATACTAAAAAAAACCTTTTATATCAATAATAACCTTAAATATGAATGGATTAAATTCTTCACTTGAAAGATATAGAGAAAAATGAAAAGAGAAAAATGAATAAAGAAAAATGATTCAACTATCCTAGAAAAAACATATTTAACTTGCAAATACACATATAGATTCCAAATAAAGGGATAGAAAAAGATATTCCATGCAAGTGGAAACCAATAGCTAACAGAATTAGCTATAATTTTGTCAGGTAAATTAGATTATAAATCAAAAACAGTTTAAAGAAAGACAAAGATGGTCACTATATGATTTAAAAATTGATCAATCTAGCAACATGATATAGCAATTCTAAATATATATGTACCCAACATTGGAACACTGAGATTCATAACACAAATATTACTAGATATAAAAAGAGAGATAGATCTACTACAACAATAGTGAGGGATATCAACACCCCACTGTCAGTATTAGATAGATAATTTAGACAGAAAATCAATAAAGAAGGATTGGATTTAAATTGGACTCTAGTCCAAATGTATATTATAGACATTTACAGAAAATTTTCAATCAATTGCAGAATATACATTATTCTAATTAGCACATTGAACATTCTCTAGGAGAGACCACGTAATAGGCCACAAAAAAAATATCAACAAATTTTTAAAAACTTAAAATTATATCAAGTATCTTCTGAGACCACAATGGAATAAAAATAAAAATCAACACTAACAGGAAATTTGGAAAATATACAAATACATGGAAATTATATAACATGCTCCTGAATGACCTCTGAGTTAATGAACAATTAAGATGAAAATAAAAAAATTTTTGAAACAAATGAAAATGAAAACACAATATGCCAATATCTGTAGAAACCAGCAAACACAGTGAAAAAAAGTTTATAGCAATCAATGCATACATCAAAAAAGTAGAAATATTTCAAATTAACAACCTAATAATGTACTTCAAGGAGCTAGAAAAGCTAAGAAAAAAACCAAAATTACTAGAAGTAAAGAAATAATAAAGATCTCGGCAGAACTAAATAAGAGGGACTTTAAAAATACAAAGGATAAACCAAATAAAATGTTGGGTCTCTGGAAAGATAAACAAAATTTATAAACCTCTAGCCAAATTAACAAAGAAAAGAAGAGAGAAGACCCAAATAAACAAAATCAGAAATGAAAAAGGAGACATTACAATTGATATCAGAGAAACATTTAAAAAGATTATGAGAGTCTATTATGAGCAACTATATGCCAATACACAGGAGAACCTAGAGGAAATTAATACATTCCTCGAAACATAAAACCTACCAAGACCGAATCAGGAAGAAACAGAAAACGTGAACAGACCAATAACAAGTAATGAGATTGAATCATATACTAAAAGTCTTCCAACAAAAAGTAGCCCAGAACTGGATGGATTAATGGCTGAATTCTACCAAACATGTTTAAAAAATACCAATGCCCCCAAAACTATTTCAAAAAATTGAAGAGGGAACTCTCCATAACTCATTCTATGAGGCCAACATTACCCTGATACCAAAAACCAGGCAGGAACACAACAAAAAGAAAACCATCGGCCAATATCCCCAATGAACATAGATGCAAAAAGTCCTTAACAAAATACTAACAAACAGAATTCAAGAGCACACCAAAAAGATAATACACCACAACCAACTTGGACTTATACTGGGGATGCAAGGATTATTCAACATATACAAATCAGTAAACAAGATATATCACATCAACAAAATAATATGATCATCTCAAAAGATGCAGGAAAAGCATTTGATAAAATTCAACATCACTTAAAAATGATATACATTCTCAAGAAACTAGGAACAGAAGGAATATACCTCAAAATAATAAAGGCCATATATGACAAACTCACAGCTAAAATCATACTAAATGGGGAAAAACTGAAAATGTTTCCTCTAAGAACTGGAACAAGTTAAAGATGCCCACTTTCACCCACTGCTATTCAACACAGTCCTGGAAGTCCTAGTAAGAGCAATCAGTCAAGAGAAAGAAACAAAAGGCATCCAAAGTGAAAAATAGGGAATCATATTGTTCTTCTTTCCTAATGATATAATCAGATATCTAGAAAAAACTAAAAACTCCACCAAAAGCCTTGTAGATTTAATTAATAAATTCAGTAAAGTTGCATAATATAAAATCAACATAAAAAGTCAATACACTACACACTAATAATGAGCTACATGATAAAGAAATCAGGAAAGTAATCCCATTTATAACAGCTCCCAAAAATAAAATACTTAGGAATAAATTTAAGGAGGTGAAAAATATCTGCAAGGAAAACTGCAAAACACTAATGAAAAAAATTGAACAGTGCACAAACAAATGGAAATGCATCCCATGCTTATGGATGAAAAGAATAAATATTGTTAAAATGACCATAGTGCACAAAGCAATATACAGGTTCAATGCAATCCCTACATGTTTTCTATTTTCACAAAAATTTTAAAAAATGCTAAAATTTGTATGAAAACAAAAAGGGGCTGAAATAGCCAAAGGAAACCTCAACAAAAAAGAACAAAGCTGGAGGCATCACTCTGCCTGACTTCAAAATACATTACAAGTCTATTGTACCCCAAACAGCATGGTATTGGTATAAAAATAGACACATAGACAAACGGAACAGAATAGAGAGTCCAGAAATAAATCCATGCATTTACAAGCAACTTTTTTTTTTTTTAATATAAAGTTGCCAAGAACACACAATAGGGAAAGGACATCCTTTTCAAAAAGTGGTGGCAGGAAAATTGGATATCCATATGCAGAAGAATGACTTAAATATAATACCCAAAACTATAAAACTACTAGGGAAAAACAGGGAAAATGCTTTAAGACATTGGCATTGGCAAACATTTCATGGCTAATACTGCAAAAGCGCAGACAACTATAACAAAAATAGACAAATAGGACTATATTAAACTAACAGCCTTCTTCATAGCAAAGGAAAAAATGCAGAGTAAAGAAACAACCTGTTGAATGGGAGAAACTTCTATGAACTATTTATCTGTCAAGGGACTAATTAATATCCAGAATATACAAGGAACTAAAGCAACTCAACAACCAATATCAAATAATCCCATTAAAAAGTGTGTTAAGCACATGAATACAATTTTTAATAAGACATACAAATGGCTATCAGGTATATGAAAAAATACTCAACATCACTAATCATTAGAGAAATGCAAATCAAAACCACAATGCAATACCATTTTATCCCAGTTAGAATGGCTATTACTTAAAAAATAAACAACAAAAAAGCACAGATACTGTCAAGGATGAGTAGAAAAGGGAACTCTCGTACACTGTTGGGAATGTAATTTAGTACAACCACTGTGGAAAACAGTATGGAGTTTTCTAAAAAAGGAAATTAATACTATGTTATTATCCAGCAATTCCACTATTGGATATTTATCCGAAGGAAAAGAAATCTGTATATCCAAAGGGTATTGCAACACTCTTTACAATAGCAAAGATATGGAATCAACCCAAGTGTCATTGGTGGATTAATAAATTTAAAAATGTGGTATATATGTGCAGCAAAATGCTATTGGGTTATCGAAATGAATAAAATCATGTTATTTGCAGCAATATGGGTGGAACTTGAAGGTTATTATGTTAATTTAAATAAGTCAGACACCAAAAGACAGATGCCACATTTTCTTACTCATATGTGAGAGCTAAAATATTGATTTTCTAGAATTAGAAAATAGAATGATATATACCAGAGGTTGGGAAAGGGGAAAGGGGGATAAAGAAAGGTTGACTAGTGAATATAAACATATAGTTACACAGAAAAAATAACCCCATTATTTGATAGTAGAGGAGGGTGATTATAGTCAGCAATATTGTATAGTATATTCCAAAGTAGCTAGAAGAAGGGAATTGAAATGTTACCAACACATAGAAATGGTAAATACTCAAGGTTATGGATATCCCAAACACTCCCTCACGTGATCAATACATTTTCTTTTTCTCTTTTTTTTTTGAGACTGAGTCTCACTCTGTCACCCAAGCTGGAGTACAATGGCACAATCTTGGCTCACCGCACCCTCCACCTCCCAGGATCAAGCGATTCTCCCGCCTCAGCCTCCCGAGTAGCTGGGATTACAGGCCTGCACCACCATGCCTGGCTAATTTTATATTTTTTACTAGAGACGAGGTTTCTCCATGTTGGTCAGGCTAATCTCGAACTCCAGACCTCAGGTGATCTGCCCTCCTCGGCCTCCCAAAGTGCTGGGATTACAGGCGTGAGCCATTGCGCCCGGCTTACACTTTCTAAACATGTAACAAATACTAACATATACTCCATAAATATGTAAAATATTTTATATCAAGAAAACACACTCCATCAGCAGTACACACCATCAGACAAGAGATATGACAAAGGGGAAGAGTGGAGAGAGATGGTTGAAGTAATTTGCAAACACTGGATACAGGTTTTCCAGGAAAGCTAGAGGCTGTAAGGACTTGAAGCAAGGAGGTGATAATGATGCGAAGGAAATTTCTGATAAGAGAAAATAAAATGATAAACTTACAGATTGAATGTAGTGCATAAAAAAGGAATAAAGATACACATTTATTGAATTTTAAACACTAAATATATAAACTCTCATTTAATCCTCACAAGAATCCTGGAATGCATTATAATGCACAATTATATTCTCATTTTACATATGAGAAACTGAGGCACTGAGAGGCAAAGTTATTCAAAGTCAGGAAAAGTTGAAGTCAAACCTAGGCTATCCAAGCCTTTGCTATATGCTAAACCACGTTCCAGATTTCTAGTTTGGGTTACTGGGTAGCTGGGGATGGATTAATTCAGATGAGGACTATAAGAAAATAATGCTTTGCTATCCTTCCCCTAGCCCCCAAACCCCTGACAGGCCCCGGTGTGTGATGTTCCCTTCCCTGTGTCCATGTGTTTTCATTGTTCAACTGCCACTTATGAGTGAGAACATATGGTTTTTGGTTTTCTGTTCCTGTGTTAGTAACTTTTTAATCTGTAAATACACACACACACACACACACACACACACACACGGAAAGAGAGATAAAACGCTTTAAAAAGTAAACACTTTCCCTTACGAATCTTCTCAATAAATTAGTTATATTATTCCTGATAGTCCTGGTATAGGCCAGGGTTTATTTACACAGATAGACACACATTTGCTGCTGGTCAGAATCTGCAGGCCAACAAGGACAACACAAGAGTGTCATTGGCAAGGCTGAAAGACAAACTCACAGTGGATCTAGCAGCAAATTAGATTAATTAATGAACTCTAAGAACTAGTTTGATTCAGCAGCTCAGGGCATACCCTGAGCCACTTGCTATTGAGATTACAAGAAAAAAAATGTATTTATATTATCTTTTGAGATTCTTTGGCTTTTCTACCTATCCAGCCTGTCCTGGACTCACTGGGTCACCAAAATATCTACTGGATATTACTCTATTTCCCTTAGTCATTTTAGTTTCTTTTAAATCCACCTTTCTTTTGAGCTAATTAACTTTCAATTTTTTCATGGTCTCCTTTTTATGAGAATGGCTCAATATGAGGTCCAGAAATAGCATTTTTTCCCCAGGAATGTCATTTGTATTAGGTTGGTGCAAAAGTAATTGCGGTTTTTGTTATAAAAGTATGGCATAAACCACAATTACTTCTACACCAACCTAATATTTCTAGTGTCTATTCTTGACAATTAGTTAGGCTTACTAACATATGCAAACACATATGACAACATCCAGACCACACCAAAAAGATGTCACATATCTACATACATTTGAAGGAGCCAGCCTACTAGTGATTGCTTTCTTATGTTCCGATTGCAAAAAAGTATCAGATTTAAAAGTGTTAGTAACAATTTTTTTTGACTGCTTCTTCATGCAGAGTGATTTATAATGTGGCAAAAAGAATATTCAGCCCTCATAGCCTTGGGAACATGAAGTGTTCCCAAGTCCCTTTCACTCCAATGTATAACATTGATATATAAATAATATATGTACCCCCTGTAAATATTAAATGTTAAGAGTATTTCCACTTAAAGTTTTAATTATATGTGTGTCCTAAGCAAGTACAGTATTTACCCAAAGGTATGGTAGTGCCAAAGGATGCACTTGTTACTCAGGGTAAGAAGAAGAAAGGGAATTTTATCTGATTCCTACTCTAAGCCAGGTACTCTGCATTACTTGTTTAGTCTATGCAATTATCTTTTACGCAACAGGTACTATTACCATTGTGTTATACATAAAAAACCTGAGGGCTTAATATTTTAAGTATCTTGCTTAGGGTCTGAAATTCAGAACCAAGAAAAGTTGACTTCAAAAATTATTTTCTTTCTACCTTTATCAAAATAGGTTCTGTTCAATAGGACATTATAGGCTAATGATTAAAAGAAAAAATACACTTGAAACAATTAATGAAAGGGAGTATGAAATAAGATTCATTTGTGTAGTACCAACAATATAGAACAAAAAACTTGCTAAGAGAAAAATCTATGAATATTGGGAAGAAGTTTATTCACAGATCTGGCACAAATGTGGTATGAATGAGGAAGTCCGCCTAATTCAGAGTTATTTACCTGTGAATTTGACTACAGTGTTGCATTAGTTTCTTATGGCTGCTGCAACAAATTAACACAAATGTGGTGGCTTAAGATAAGACAAATTTATTATTTCACCCTATGGATCAAGGTGTTTGTAGGGCCATGCCCCTGGAGGATTTAGGGGATAATTCATTCCTTGTCCCTTCTAGCTCCTGGAGGCTGCCAGCATTTTTGATTTGCCATGGCATCCCTCCAATCTCTGCCTCTGTAATTGTCAGGCCTCTGAGCCCATGCTAAGCCATCATATCCCCTGCGACCTTCACGTACACATCCAGATGGCTGGTTCCTGCCTTAACTGATGACATTCCACCACAAAAGAAATGAAAATGGCCTGTTCCTGCCTTAACTGATGACATTGTCTTGTGAAATTCCTTCTCCTGGCTCAAAAGCTCCCCTACTGAGCACCTTGTGACCCCCACTCCTGACCGCCAGAGAACAACCCCCCTTTTTCCTTTACCTACCCTGAGACACTTTACAGCCCTAGACCCTAAAAGGTCAAAAGGCCGTCTTGTTCTCAATATACATTTTATTACCCAATCTGCTCCAGACATTAAATAAAACTCCAAAAATTAAATTCCGGCCCTCAAACCCCACAACAGGACGTCACCTCGCCTTCAAGGTGTACAAAAATAGAGTAGAGGCAGCCAAGTAGCAACATATTTCTGAGTCACAATTCCTTGCCTCCACTGTGAGACAAACCCCAGCCACATCTCCAGCACACAAGAACCTCCAAACACCTAAACCGCAGTGGCCAGGCGTTCCTCCAGAACCGCCTCCCCCAGGAGCTTGATACAAGTGCCAGAAATCTGGCCACCAGGACAAGGAATGTCCGCAGCCTGGGATTCCTCCTAAGCCTTGTCCCATCTGTGCAGGACCCCACTGGAAATCAGACTGTTCAACTCACCTGGCAGCCACTCCCAGAGCCCCTGGAACTCTGGCCCAAGGTTCTCTGACTGACTCCTTCCCAGATCTTCTTGGCTTAGCAGCTGAAGACTGACACTGCCCGATTGATTGCCTCGGAAGCCTACAGGACCATCACAGATGTTCTAGGTAACTCTCACATCTGAGGGTAAGTCCGTTCCCCTCTTAATCAATATGGAGGCTACCCACTCCACATTACCTTCTTTTCAAGGGCCTGTTTCCCTTGCCTCCATAACTGTTGTGGGTATTGACAGCCAGGCTTCTAAACCTTTTAAAACTCCCCAACTCTGGTGCCAACCTAGACAATACTCTTTTAAGCACTCCTTTTTAGTTATCCCCACCTGCCCAGTTCCCTTACTACGCTGAGACACTTTAACTAAATTATCTGCTTCCATGACTATTCCTAGACTACAGCTGCTGAGACACTTTAACTAAATTATCTGCTTCCCTGACTATTCCTGGACTACAGCTACATCTCATTGCCGACCTTCTTCCCAATCCAAAGCCTCCTTTGTGTCCTCCTCTTATATCCCCCCACCTTAACCCACAAATATAAGATACCTCAACTCCCTCCTTGGTGACCGATCATGTACCCCTTACCATCTCATTAAAACCTAATCACCCTTACCCCGCTCAATGCCAATATCCCATCCCACAGCATGCTTTGAAAGGATTAAAGCCTGTTATCACTCGCCTGTTACAGCATGGCCTTTTAAAGCCTATAAACTCTCCTTCCAATTCCCCCATTTTACCTGTCCTAAAACCAGACAAGCCTTACAAGTTAGTTTAGGATCTATGCCTTATCAACCAAATTGTTTTGCCTATCCACCCCATGGTGCCAAACCCATATACTCTCCTTTCCTCAATACCTCCCTCCACAATCCATTATTCTGTTCTAGATCTCAAACACGCTTTCTTTACTATTCCTTTGCACCCTTCATCCCAGCCTCTCTTTGCTTTCATTTGGACTGACCCTGACACCCATCAGGCTCAGCAAATTACCTGGGCTGTACTGCCGCAAGCTTCACAGATAGCCCCCATTACTTCAGTCAAGCCCAAATTTCTTCCTTATCTGTTACCTATGTCAGCATAATTCTCATAAATACACACGTGCTCTCCCTGCCAATCATGTCCGACTAATTTTTCAAACCCCAACCCCTTCTACAAAACAACAGCTCCTTTCCTTACTGGGCATGGTTGGATACTTTCGCCTTTAGATACCTGGTTTTGCCATCCTAACAAAACCATTATATAAACTCACAAAAGGAAACCTAGCTGACCCTGTAGACCCTAAATCCTTTCCCCACTCATCTTTCTGTTCCTTGAAGACAGCTTTAAAGACTGCCCCCAGCCTAGCTCTCCCTGAGTCATCCTAACCCTTTTCATTACACACAGCTGAAGTGCATGGCTCTGCAGTCAAAATTCTTACACAAGGAACAGGATCGCAACCTTTAGCCTTTTTGTCCAAACAACTTGACCTTACTGTTTTAGGCTGGCCATTATGTCTCCGTGCAGCAGCTGCTGCTGCCCTAATATTTTTTGAGGCCCTTAAAATCACAAACTATGCTCAACTCACTCTCTACAGCTCTCATAATTTCCAAAATCTATTTTCTTCCTCACACCTGACGCATATACTTTCTGCTCCCCGGCTCCTTCAGCTATACTCACTCTTTGTTGAGTCTCCCACAATTACCATTGTTCCTGGCCTGGACTTCAATTAGGCCTCCCACATTATTCCAGATACCACACCTGACCCTCATGACTGCATCTCTCTGATCCACCTGACGTTCACCCCATTTCCCCATATTTCCTTCTTTCCTGTTCCTCACCCTGATCACATTTGGTTTATTGATGGCAGTTCCACCAGGCCTAATGGCCACACACCAGCAAAGGCAGGCTATGCTATAGTACAAGCCACTAGCCCGCCTCTTAGAACCTCTCATTTCCTTTCCATCATGGAAATCTATCCTCAAGGAAATAACTTCTCAGTGTTCCATCTGCTATTCTACTACTCCTCAAGGATTATTCAGGCCCCCTCCCTTCCCTACACATCAAGCTCGAGGATTTGTCCCCGCCCAGGACTGGCAAATTAGCTTTACTCAACATGCCCTGAGTCAGGAAACTAAAATACCTCTTAGTCTAGGTAGATACTTTCACTGGATAGGTAGAGGCCTTTCCCACAGGGTCTGAGAAGGCCACCACGGTCATTTCTTCCCTTCTGTCAGACATAATTCCTCAGTTTGGCCTTCCCACCTCTATACAGTCCGATAGCAGACCGGCCTTTATTAGTCAAATCAGCCAAGCATTTTTTCAGGCTCTTAGTAGTCAGTGAAACCTTTATATCCCTTGCAGTCCTCAGTCTTCAGGAAAGGTAGAACAGACTAATGGTCTTTTAAAAACACACCTCACCGAGCTCAGCCACCAACTTAAAAAGGACTAGACAACACTTTTACTACTTTCCCTTCTCAGAATTCAGGCCTGTCCTTGGAATGCTACAAGGTACAGCCCATTTGAGCTCCTGTATAGACCCTCCTTTTTATTAAGCCCCAGTCTCATTCCAGACACCAGACCAACTTGGACTGTGCCCCAAAAAACTTGTCATCCCTACTATCTTCTGTCTAGTCATACTCCTATTCACTGTTCTCAACTACTCATACATGCCCTGCTCTTGTTTACACTGCTGGTTTACACTGTTTCTCCAAGCCATCACAGCTGATATCTCCTGGTGCTATCCCCAAACTGCCACTCTTAACTCTTAAAGAAAATAAATCATCTTTGCTGGCAGGATGATGCTGAATCTCCTTAAGCACTCTCTAATCAGATGTCCTGAGTCCTCCCAATTCTTAGTCCTTTAATACCTGTTTTTCTCCTGCTCTTATTCCGTTTAGTTTTTCAATCCATACAAAACCATATCCAGGCCATCACCAATAATTCTACGTGACAAATGTTTCTTCTAACAACCACATAATATCACCCCTTACCACAAAATCTTCCCTCAGCTTAATCTCTCCCACTCTAGGTTCCCATGCCGCCCCTAATCCCGCTCGAAGCAGCCCTGAGAAACAGCGCCCATTATCTCTCCACACCATCCCCCAAAATTTCCACCATCCCAACACTTTACCACTATTTCATTTTATTTTTCTTATTAATATAAGAAGACAGGAATGTCAGGCCTCTTAGCCCAAGCTAAGCCATCATATCCCCTGTGACCTGCACATACACATTCAGATGGCTGGTTCTCATTCCTGCCTTAACTGCTGACATTCCACCACAAAAGAAGTGAAAATGGCCTGTTCCTGCCTTAACTGATGACATTGTCCTGTGAAATTCCATCTCCTGGCTCAAAAGCTCCCCTACTGAGCACCTTGTGACCCCCCACTCCTGACCGCCAGAGAACCCCCCTTCTTCCTTTACCTACCCAAATCCTATAAAACGGCCCCACCCCTGTCTCCCTTTGCTGATTCTCTTTTCGGACTCAGCCCGCCTACATCCAGGTGAAATAAACAGCTTTATTGCTCACACAAAGCCTGTTTGGTGGTCTTTTCATACGGATGCGCATGAAAGTAATCAGATCACCTTTTCTGTGTCTTTTGTGTAAAATCTCCTTCAACCTCCTTTTTATAAGGATACATGAGATTGCACTGTGGATTCACTTGCAAAATCCAGACTAATCTCCCCATCTCAATATTCTTAATCACATCTGCAAAGACCATTTTCTTAATCATATTAGATAAAATTCCCAGATTCCAGGCAATGAATTTTTTTTAAGGAGAAAGGAAATTTTTTTATGCCTACCTCAGGTGTCTTTTTGAAAAAGAAACTGAAGAACTCTTTCACACAATAAAAGTTTGACGCTGCAGTGCATTCTATTCGTTCCACACTCAGAGTCCTTACCAGGCCAGTGAACCACCCCCAGCTGCTGTGAGTTTTGGGTGCTAACTGCTCACAGCTGGCTTCTCCTGTGAAGAATTATCTTCTCCTAATGGGAGATGCCTCACTCCCAGCCTGAGCCAATGACTGATTCAGGACAACAAAGTCCAGCTCTGTTGCCCAAATAGGAAAAACTAAAAATGCCACCTTAAATATATCATTCTATTGTAGCAAAATTTTTTACGTAGGAACCAAAATCTGCATCTAGCCAACACAAATATTATACTCCTAAACACAAAATCTCAAAGGGTACATATTGAATGATAGAACCAAAACAACACACCCTCTGTTTCTTTGTCTTTGCTACCACTATGCTATGATTGTTTACTTCAAATATGTGGTTTCAGTGAAGAACTACATAGTCCCGCAATGATAGAAACTTTGCCCAAATTTTGTATGACAATTCTATCCTTTACCAACGAACTCTCCAAATTAACACAGGTAGTTGATTCTGTATGTCTTGGGAGTCACTATCTAAATGGAAATATCTCAAACTAACTTCCATGTAGAATATAATTCTTCTCAAAGGATAATTTTACAAAATGGTCAGAATGGACGCTTATACACATATCATACAGACTCAACAGAAACAAAAACAATTATCTAAATTTAGAACTCAGATCAACCAAAGATTTTTGGGGTGAGAATTATAGATGTATAGCAATAATAAAACTGTTTTTTAGTTTGGCTTTATGACTACTTTTAAATTTTTTCAGACAATGCATTCCTTATTGTCTGCCCCCAGAGAAGAACAGTTTTTCCCATCTCCACTCCTATTCTTGGTATTAATTGATAGATAATTTTGTTCAAGGAAAAATGAATCCTAATGACTTTTTTTTTTTTTCAGGTGGTGTTTCACGCTTGTTGCCCAGGCTGGAGTGCAATGGTGCGATCTCTGCTCACCACAACCTCCGCTTCCTGGGTTCAAGCGATTCTCATGCCTCAGCCTCCCGAGTAGCTGGGATTATAGGCATGCACTACCACGTCTGGCTAATTTTGTATTTTTTTTTAGTAGAGATGGGGTTTCTCCATGTTGATCAGGCTAGTCTTGAACTCCCGACCTCAGGAGAACCACCCACCTTGGCTTCCCAAAGTGCTGGGATTACAGGCGTGAGCCACCGCACCCGGCCCCTAATAACTTTTTAATTAAAACACTATGAAAAAACTGTTAGAAGAAACTGAAGTAAAACACAATTAAATTTTTTTTACTACTATAGGATTTCCTAGATCTTTACCATGCAAAAATACATTATAATGCCTTAATTAAAACTTTCACAAATTTTTTTTTAAAAACACAAAATATTTTCTTGCAGAGAACCTGGAGAGACTAATACTTCAAGGATAACACTTTGAAAAACACAGCTGTAATGAAATTTTCTCCAGTTAGAAATAATTTTATAAATTTGCTAGTGGCATTACTATTTAACATTTTTTGAAAGTTATAGTCAAAGTAAAAAGAGAAGAAAAGAGAACAAGTAATGAGTTAAACCTAGTGGAAAGAATAATACAAAATTATTACAATGATGTCATTATATTTGTTTTTTAAAGCTTCCAGATGATTAACTATAATAGAATTAACAACAAAGCCTAGTAAAATACCTAATTAAGAAGGTACCAGGCTTCCTATATACCACTAAAGTCCCATTAGAACTTGCAATGTATTGAAACTTCCTAAAATAAAAACAAAGTATGTTATATATATATTATAGAAATAACCAATTTTAATGGCGAATGACAGGAATTTACATAAACAAAGCCATAACATTTCTATGAGCTATGAAAATTTAAATAAAGAAGCAGCATTTTCGTAGATGGAAATATTGAATTTTTAAAAAGATTTTACTTATGGTTAAAATTATTTTGCATTGGCTGCCATCATATTAAAGACAACAACAGACAGTTATTTGGATTTTGACAAAATAATTTTAAGTTACTTGGAAAAAAAATCAGATAAACCTTTTGAAAAGGGGAAATAAAACACTTGCACAGTCAGATTATTCTAAAATGTATCATTTTAAAAAGTATAGCAAATAAATGAATGATTTATAGTTATAACAGATCAGTGAGTTAACATAAGTAGTTCTGATATAGACCAGAGACTATATAAGAATATAATGTATAATATATATGTGATATGATACAAAAAGCATTACAAAACAACACAGTAAAGGAATAGAGATATTCTAATAAAGGCTAGAACACACATTGTCCTGTAAATTCCGATCATCAGACAGATATGTATATACTTATATAGTAATTTTTATGTACTTGTGCATAGTATAGTTTCTACATATAAGAGAGAGGCTATGCTCAGATTGTTGCAAATATCTTGAGACGGTGGTAAAGTGCTAATTTATTAAAGCATATATAATATAGCTATCGGTTTATAGATTTATATATAAATCTATATATCCTTTTACATATCCTCTTTCCAAAAACTTTGGAAGATACAACACACACAAACAAACAGTCAGGCCTGTGAGCCAGAGCTAAGCCATTGTAACCCATGTGACCTGCACATATATATCCAGATGGCCTGTAGGAGCCAAGAAGTCTGGAACAGCCAAAAAACCACAAAAGAAGTGAAACAGCCAGTTTCTGCCTTAACTGATTAACCTACTTTATGACATTCCACCATTAGGACTTGTTCCTGCCCTACCTTAACTGATCAATCGACCTTATGACATTCTTCTCCTGGATAACAGATCTCTTGATCTCCCTACCATGCACCTTGTGGCCCCCTCCCCTGCTGACAACAGATAACCACCTTCAACTGTAACTTACCACTGTCTACCCAGGTCCTATAAAGCTGCCCCTCTCCTATCTCCCTTCACTGACTCTCTTTTCGTACTCAGACCACTTGCACCCAAGCGAATAGACAGCCTTGTTGCTTACACAAAGCCTGTTTAGGTGGTGTTCTATATGGACACGTGTGACACAAACAACTTAGATCTTTTCCCCTCATAGCTTTATTGAGGTAGAATTGATAAATTAAAAATGTATACATTTAAGGTATACAATGTGATGTTTTTATATACGTACACATTGTGAAATACTTACAAAATCAAGCTAATTAACAGATTCATTACCTCTCATAGTTACCTTTTTGTTGCTGTTGCAAGAATACTTAAGATCTAGTCTCTAAGCAAATTTCAGGTATACATTATTATTAACTATAGCCATCATGCTATACATAATGCTATACATAAGATCTGAGAGCTTATCTTTTTTTTTTTTTTGGTGGAGTCTCTTTCTCTCACTCAGGCTGGGGTGCAATGGCATCATCTTGGCTCACTGCAACCTCTGCCTCCTGGGCTCAAGTAATTCTCCTGCCACAGCCTCCCAAGTAGCTGGCATTACAGGCGCCTGCCACTACGCCCAGCTAATTTTTGTATTTTTAGTAGAGATAGGGTTTCACCATTTTGGCCAGGCTGGTCTCAAACTCCTGACCTCAGGTGATCCACCTGCCCTGGCCTCCAAAAGTGCTAGGATTACAGGCATGAGCCACCACGCCTGGCCAGAACTTACCTGTCTTATAACTGAAAGTTAGTGCCCTTCAACCAACACCTTCCTATTTCCCCCACCCCCACAACTTCTGGTAACCACTCCTATTTTCCACTTTTATAGATCCCACACATAAGTGATATCATACAGTATTTGTCTTTCTGTGTCTCATTTATTTCACTTAACATAATTTCTACCAGGTTCATCTGTGTTGTCCCAAATAGCATGATTTATATATTTAAAACTAAATAATTTTATATTTTATTTTTTCACTTTATATTTCCTTTATTCATTCATTTGTAGATTAACATGTAGATTGATTCCACATCTTGGCAATTGTCAATAATGCTGCAATGAACATGGAAGCATAGATATCTCTTTGACATACTGATTTCATTTCCTTTGAATATAACACAGAAGTGGAATTGTTGAATGATATGGTAGTTCTTTTTAAAATATTTTGATAAACCCCTATACTGTTTTCCATAATGGTGGTGCCAATTGATGTTTCCACCAACAATGTACAGAGTTTCCATTTTCTCGACATCCTTGCTAATATTTATTTTTTATTTTTCATTATAGCCATCATAAGAAATCTGATGAGATATTTGATTTGCAATGCAAGTACTCCCTCCCTTTCCCTCGATTGCCTTTACATTTTGTAGATTTTTTCCTTTGTTGTGCAGAAATTTTTTAATTCAATGTGGATGCTGTTATGTATTTTTACTTCCATTTCCTATGATTTTGGAGCTAAGTCCAAAAAATCATTTCCAGGACTAATGTCAAGAAAGATTTTCCTTGTGTTTTCTCCTAGGAGTTTTATGGTTTTAGGTCTCACATTTAAATATTTAATCTATTTTGTGTTGATTTTTTGTGTATGGTAGAAGATAGGAATCCAATTTTGTTGTTTTGCATGTGGATAGGCAGTTTTTTCAATACCTTTTATTAAGGAGACTGTCCTTCCCTTATTGTGTATTCTTCATGCTTCTGTTGAAGGTTAGTTGATCATATATGTGTAGGTTTGTTTTTGGATTTTCTATTCTGTTCCATTAATCTATGAGTCTGCATTTAATGCCAATACCATTCTGTTTTGGTTATCATAGCTTTAAAGTATATTTTGAAGTCAGATAGTGTGATGGTTTCAGCTTTGTTCTTTTTGTTCAAAATTACCTTGGCTATTTGGGGTCTTTTGTGGATCCACATGCATTTAGGATTTTTTTCTATTTCTGTGAAAAATGATATTGGAATTTTGATAATGATTGCACTGAAATTGTAGATCACTTTGTGTAGTATGGACATTTTGACAATATTTATTCTTCCAATCCATGAACACAAGATATCTTCCAATTTCTTTTACTGATGTTTTATAGTTTTAAGTGTATAGAGTTTTTGCCTACTTAGTTAAATCTATTTCTAAGTAGTATATTCTTTTTGACGTTATTGTAAATAGGATTGTTTTATTAATTTCTTTTTTAGATAGCTTGTTGTTAGTGTATAGAAATAAAACTGATTTTGTGTGCTCAGTTTATATCCTGCAGCTTTATTGAATTACAACTGAAATTTTGATCTAGCAAAACATACCAAAATAAATCTATAAATTAAAATATTAACTATAAAATGTATTAAAAATAACTTAAAAATACAAGCAACTAGTAAATGATGATGCCATGGGTAAATTTTAAAGATGAAATGAATAAAAAATTTGTCTGTAGAATAATTTAAAGTATGTACAAAAGTAAAAAATGGAGTTTAGAAGAAAATATTTTAGAATATACACTGCTAAAAACATATTGTGTTAAATCAGTATCATGAAAACAATAACATGCAAAGGTTTAGAAAGTCAATTTAAAGAGAAAAGAATATAAAGACTAACAAAAAACTTATTTCCACTTATAGACAGAGAAATGAAAAAAAATAGGAAATACAATGAGATCTCATTTTTCAGCTATCAAATTGACACAGGTTAAGAAATAGTAATGATAATCAAAGCTCACTAGGCCTAGTTAAGAATAGCCAATGATGAGAGTGTAAATTGCTAGAGGCGACCTAGAAGGCATTTTAGCAATATATATCAAGAGCTTTCAAAAAGGTTTATGCACTTTGATGTAGTAATTTTGCTTCAAGGAGTCTTTGCTATGCAAATAATATGTGGAGATATAGAAACATCATATGAAAATTTATCCAAGTGGAGGCTTTCTCTTCCTTTGTGTGTGTGTGTGTGTGTGTGTGTGTGTGTGTGTGTTTTAGAATAGCAAAATTTTGGAAATATTCCATATTTTCATAAAGAAGATAATTATGTAAAAGTATATGATTCATCTTATATGCATAAGATGATGCAGCTACTAAAATTATGTAAATGAATATTGTTGATATTAGAATATATGATGAAACATTGCAAGAAAAAGCACACCAAGTTTATTCATGCATAAAGAAAAATGAAAAACATTATTTTTAAATATTTTAATGTTCTTTTACTTTTCTATAATTTCTAAGCTCTATAGACTGAGCACAAAAAAACTTTATTATCAGAAAACAAAAAAATATTTTTAGAATAGATAAAAGATTTTCTGTAGTCACATAAGGGAATTTGAAAACCTCAATTTTGAATCAATTCCCTGGATGGTATATTATATTTTCTATCACTACTCATAGAAAATATAGTCATGACACCAACGTTGTGAAATTGGGAGCTTCTGACTCTCCCTCCACACACAGATGCACCAAATAAACATCTATCCATAAATCAACACCCTCTGAGAGAAAATCAGAGAGCAATTGAGGGAATCCTACCCATCGAGCCACTGAGCAAACATGCACATTGAGTAGGTAGGAAAAGCCAAGGCACACTTGCATGGACCCCACCTTGGGCACTGCACCATAAAATTGGGAAGTAATTCTCCAACACCTAGTTTCCTTCTGTGGCGAGGGGGGTCTGGGTGTCATATATAGGGCCTAAAGCCCAAGTTTCTCCATGGTTTGACTTTTGATTCACCAACTGTGTGAGCAGAGGGGAGTAGACCCATTCACGTCTCTCAAGACTGTAGGAAACAAAGTGGTGTTTTTTTAAGGACATGCAAGGACTTCCAGGGATTTTATTCTCCACGGAGTAGGGCAGAGAAGGGATGTATAAAAGTCACAACCCTTTGTTTCCCCCAGAAGGGGTTTGTGAAATACCCCTGAAGTGGCTGTAGGTAGCCTGATTTCTAACCAACTTGCATCAAGTAGTTAAAAGAGGTAGTCAATTATTAACCTGGGGCCAGCCAGAGAAAAGTTTACAAACACACCAAACACCCCAACTCTTATAACATCTACCTAACTAACTGAATCATAAATCTCCTAGCTCTGGGAGCAGAAAGGACTGGCAAACTCCTGTGTCTCTCTAAACCACGGGTGAGAAAAAAAAAAAGCAGTGACCATGGCTTTGTAAAAGTGTGTGGGCTCTTTAAGGTACTACATCCCCTGGGACTGGTGCAAAGAAGAGGCCTAAAAACAACAACAAATAAACAACTCCCTGTTTCTTCCTAGAAGAGATCCAGAACACACTCGGAGAAGGCCCAGTTGTTAAAGGTGCCTCCTAAAAGACTCCCATTCTAAATCTAGTTGCTCTGGGCACAGAGGAACTAGGCATATGTGAATCTCCCTTGATCCCAGAAAAAAAGAGGTGGTCTTAAATGGACATATCCTAACTCTGGGAGCAGAAGGGGCTGGCATATGCATGTGTCTCTCTAAACCACAGGTGAAAAAAAAAAAGCAGTGACCATGTGACCATGGCTTTTGTACAAGCGTGTAGGCTCTTTAAGGTATTACATCCCCTAGGATTAGGGCAAAGAAGAGGCCTAAAAAACAGCAAAACAAATAACTCTGTGTTTCTCCCTAGAAGAGATCCGGAACACACATGAGAAGCCCCAGTTGTTAAAGCTGCCTCCTAAAACACTCCATTCTAAACCTAGTAGCTCTGGCCTAGGCATATGTGAATCTCCTTTGATCCCAGAACAAAGAGGTGGTCTTAAATGGACATTCAAACACTTCCAGGGCCTATACCCTCTTGAAGTATGCAGAAAAGGGGGCAGGAACATGAAGCTCTCACGTTCTTTCTAGAAGTGGCTCATGACACACATTCTCAGTGGCTAATTGGTGGCCTACACTCTAATGAACTTGCATCAAGGAGCTAACAGGGAATACAATCAAACAAATAACCAATCTAACTACAGTAGCCAGAGCCAGAGCTTGACACTTCATAAAACCCATCTTCCCCAGCTCACCCAAGAGATAAATCCAGGCATATGCAGTCTTTCTGAAAGGAGTTTGGCCATGCACCAAGCACCACAACTTCCATAGTTTCACCTAAAGAACTGTGTCCTCAATGAAGTATTTCTAGACTTCAAGGGAACATGGCAATCCTGAGTGACCCAAGACCACAGAAAACAAACAGATGAACATATAACAAGCTCAATTCCAGCATCTATCCTTTCAGAATCAGGAGGTGTAGCCTGAACATGAATACAAGTTTTAGCCACAGGTCCTCTTCCCTGGCTTAGTCCAGATAAAGTAGGGAAAAAATGCCCTCATTCAGCCTCACTATGAAAGTAGAAGTTACTGGAACTCACATCCAACGTTCCCAATCTTTCCAGGTACATCTAAAATATGTGGCTCCTCTTATATCATTTTAGGGTATGAACAAGATGGGACATATTCTAAGCCCCAGGTAGGCACCAAAAACAAAGGTAACAGTCCAGGCAAAAAAAAAAAAGAAAGAAATGAAAAAGAAAAAAGATTAAAGAGCCACCTTAAAATCTCTGGAAGGAAAGATTGGTAAAAAACCTTCTTCTAAATAATGCTAGTTTAACAAGATTGAGATGAATTGTTTTCTTATCTAATATATAGAAACCAACACAAAGAAGTGAGTAAAATAAAAAAAAGGGAATTTCTTTCAGAAAGAAAAAGATAACTCTCTGAAACTGACCTGGGAAACAGAATTTTGTGATTTACTCAAAAGGAGTTCAAAATAATTGTCATAAAGATGCTTACAGAGGTCAAGACAGCATTGCAAGAACAAGTTGAGATCTCAAATGGGAGATAATAAATATTTTTAAATACCAAATAGAAATCATATATCTCAATAATGCTATAAACAAACTGAAAAATTTAATACAGGAGTTCAACAACAGGCTAGATCAAGCAGAAAAAAAGGATCATTAAATGTGAGGACAGACCACTGGAAATCATCGAATTTGAGGAGTTTAAAAAAAGTATAAAAAGGAGTGACAATGGCTTATGAGACTTATGGGACACTATCAAGCAGAACAATTTATGAATAATTGGCATGCCAGAAATAGAAAAAGGGACGGAAAACAAATTCAAAGAAGTGATTGTAGACAACTTTCCAACTCAGAGGAAAGAATTACAATGCTCAATTCAACAAGCCCATGGGACACTAAATAAAATGAACTAAAAGAGATCCTTGGCCAGGAGTGGTGGCTCATGTGTATAATCTCAAAAGTTTGGGAGGCTGAGGCAGTTGGATCACTTGAGGTCAGAAGTTCTAGACCAGCCTGTCCAACATGGTGAAACCTTGTCTGTACTAAAAATTAAAAAATTAGCCAGGTGTGGTGGCAAGAGCCACCTCCACTGGGGAGGCTGAGGCAGGAGAATCGCTTGAGCTGGGGAGGCAGAGGTTGCAGTGAACTGAGATTGCATCATAGCACTCCAGCCTGGGCCACAGAGCGACTCAGTATCCAAAAAGAAAAAAAGAGAGAGATTCTTACCATGACATATCTTCATAAAATTGTGAAAAAGTAAAGACAAAGAGTGTTGAAAGAATCAAGGGAAAAGCAAATCATCATGTAGAGGGAAACCCCCTGTAAAATTATCAGTAGACTTCTCAGAAGAAACCTTGTAAACCAGAAGAAGGTGGGTTAATATATTCAAAATCCTGAAAAAAGGAAACTTCCAACCAAGAATAGTATACCAAGCAATTCTGTCTTTCAAAACTGAAGGGACTTATGTTCAGAAGAACAAAAGCTGAGAGAGATTATCACCAGTAGACCTACATTATAAAAATGTTAAACCAAGTTCTTCAGGCTGTAGGAAGAAAGCACTAATTAATTACATAAAATCATATGAAAATACCAAACTCATTGGTAAAAATTGATACATCATCAAATCCTAAACACTAATACTGTAAGAGCAGTAGTAAAACAATTGTATCTCTAGTACAAAGGTTGAAGGGTAAAACTATTAAAATAATGGTACAATAATCTCCTAAGAGATTCATATTATTAAAAGATGTAAAATATGACATTACAAACATAAAACTTTGGAAAAGTGGGCAAAAGTGGGTAGTTTATGTATGCAATCAAAATTAAGCTTTTAATACCTTTATAACATATTATAGATATAAGATGTTTTATTTAAGCCTCAATGTAACCACAAAGCATAACCTTGTAATATACAAAAAAGGGTAAAAAGAAAAAGAACCAAAGCAAATCGCTATAGAAAGACATCAAACCACAAAGGAAGAAAGCGAGAGAAGAAGAAGGCAAGACAGATCTACAAAACAAGCAGTAAAAAATTTTTAAAGTGGCAGAAGTAAGCCAATTCCCATCAATAAAAACCTTGAATAAAAATGAATTATCTAATTAAAAGAGAGTGGCCGAATGAATAAAAAGCTAAGAGCCATCTATAAGCTGCTCACAGGAGACTCATCTAACCTGTAAGAAAAACATAGACTGAAAATGAAGAGATAGCAAAAGATATTCCATGCAATTCAAATCCAAAAGAGAGTAAGAGTAGCCATACTTATATCAGATAAAATAAACTTTAAGTCAAAAACTATGAAAAGAGAGAAAGCAGGTCATTATAAAATAATTAAGGAGTCAATTCAGCAAGACTATATAATGTAAATATATATGCACCCAATTCTAGAATAACCAAATATGTATAGCAAATATTAGTATATCTAAAAGGAGAGACAGACTGCAATGCAATCATAGTTGTGAACTTCAACATCCCACTTTCAGCAATGGACAGATCAACCAGACAGAAAATCAACAAAGAAACATTGGAGTTAAACTATAATCTAGACTGAATGGACCTAAGCAACATGTACACAATATTTTATCTGATAGATGCAAAATACACATTATTTTTATAAGCATGTAGAACATTCTTCAGGATGGAAGACAAAATGTCACATGATAGGTCACAAGAAAGTCCCAAAAAATTTTAAAAATTGGAAACATATCAAGCATCTTTCCAGATCACAGTGAAATAAAACTAGAAGTCAATAAAATAAGCTTTGGAAACTATAAAAATATATGGAAATTAAGCAACATGCTTCTCAATGACCAATGCGTCAATGAAGACATTAAGAAGGAAATTTTTTAAAAATTGAAGCAGATGAAAATGGAAACATAACATACCAAAATCTAAAGGAAGTACTAAGAACAGTACTAAGGAGGAATTTTATAGCAATTAATGCCTACATCAAAAAGTTAAAAAGATTTCAAATGAACAACTGAACATGGCACCCCAAGGAGCTAGCACATGTACCGTAAAACCTAAAGTATAATAATAATAAAAAAATTAAAAAAAAAGAAAAGGAAGAAAAAACAAAAAGTCATAGAAGGAAAGACAAAGATCAGAAATAAATAAAATTGAGACATAAATACAAAATATCAATAAAATAAAAAGGTTTTTTTTTTTTAAAAAATCCAGAAACCTTTAGCTAGAGTAACTAAGAAAAATAGAAGAGACAAATAAATAAAATCAGAGACAAAAAAGGAAACTTTAAAACTGATGCTACAGAAATACAAAGGATCATTAGAGCAACCTTACACCAACAAATTGGAAAACCTAGAAGAAATTGATAAAATCCTGGATACACACAACCTACCAAGAGTGAACCATGAAGAGACAGAAAAACTAAACAGACAAATAACAAGAAATAAGATTAAATTGGTAATTTTAAAAACTCCCCAAAAGAAAAACCTAGGAACAGATGCCTTTGTAACTGAATTCTGCCAAATTTTAAAGAATTAACACTAATTCTTCTCAAACTATTCCAAAAAATTGAAGGAAATGTAATTCTTCCAAATGCATTCTATGAGGCCAGCATTATTCTGATTCAAAAGCCAGACAAGGACACAAGAAAACACAACAACAGCAATGAAAAAAAAAACTATGGGTCAATATCTCTGATAAAAAAGATGCAAAAATGTTCAACAAAATACTAGCATACTGAATCCAACAGTACATCAAAAAGATTAGTCACTGTGATTAAGTAAAATTTAATCCCAGGAATGACATTATTCACAGAAACAAAAGATAGTTAAAATATGCCTGAAACCACAACAGACTTCAAATAATCAAAGCAATTCTGAACAAAGAGAACAAAGCTGAAGGCATCACATTATCTGGCTTCAAAATATACTATGAAGCTATAGTAAAAAAAAACAGTATCATATTGGCATGAAAACAGAATAGAGAACCCAGAATTAAATCCACATATTTACTGTCAACTGATTTTCACTAAATGTGCCAATATCACACATTAGGGGAAGAATAGTCCTTCCAATAAATGGTGCTGGAAAAAGTGGGTATTTATGTGCAGAAAAATTGAATGAGACCCCTAGCTTTCATGATTACAAAAATTAAAGCAAAATTTATTAAAGACTTAAATAGAAAACCCAAAACAATGAAACTACTAGAAAAAAGTCTTATGGAAAATGTTTCAGGACATTAGTCTGGGCAAAGGATTTTTGGGTAGGAACTCAGAAACAGACAAGAAAAGCTAAAATAGACAAATGGGATTACATCAAACTAAAAAACTTCTGCACAGCAAAGGAAACAAACAAAAGAGTGAAGAATCAACTGAAAGAATGGGAGAAAATATTTGCAAGCTATCCATCTGACAAGGATAAACATCCAGTATATATAAAGAACTCAAACAACTCAACAGCAAAACAACAAATAATCTTATATAAAAAATAGGCACATGATCTGAATAGACATTTCTCAAAATAGGACATACAAATGGCCAAGTATATGAAAAAATGCTCAACATCACTAATCATCAAAGAAATGTAAATCAAAACCACAATGAGATATTATTTCACCACAGTTAAAATAATTATTATCAAAAGGACAAAAATGCTGGTGAGAATGTGAGAAAGCAGAACCCTTATATGTTGTTAATGGGAATGTAAATTAGTACAGCCATTAGGTAAAACAGTTTGAAGTTTTCTCAAAAAACTAAACATAGAACTACTATATGATCCAGCCATCTCACTACTGGGTACATATCCAAAGGAAAAGAAATCAGTATATCAAAGGGTTATCTGCATTGCCATGTTTCTCACAACAGTATTCACAATATCCATGAAATGGAGTGAACCTAAGTGTCTGTCCTCAGAAGAATGGATTAAGAAAATGTAGTATATATAAACAATGGAATATTATTCAGCCGTAAAAATAATAAAATCCTGCCTTTTGCAGCACCATGGATTAGCCTGGAGGACATTATGTTATGTAATATAAGCCAGGCACAGAAAGACAAATATCACACATTCTCACCCATATGTGGGAACTATAAAAGTAGATCTCATAGAAGTAGAGATTAGAATAGTAGTTACCAGATGTTGGGAAAGGAAGGAGGAAGTACAGATATTGGGTACAAAATTACAGTTAGATAGGAATAATATGTAATAGTGTTCTACAGCACAGGTGGGTAACCGCAGTTTACAATAATTTATTGTATATTCCAAAGTAGCTAGAAGAGAGGGTTTTGTATGTTCCCAACACAAAGAAATGACAAATGTTTGAGATGATGGATGTAATTGACCTAACTTGATTATTACATACTGTACACGTGTATCATAATATCACATATACCCCATAAATATGTACAATTATAGTGTATCAGCTTAACATTTTTAAAAGGACAAAACAACACCCCCAAAGCAAACAGAAAACAGACAATTAATAAACACCATAAAACCCAAAAAGTAAACAGAAATCTTCATTATATAAAAGTGATTTTTAAGAAATAGAATTACAATCAATTTACACGTAGAACATTTAACCAAACTATATTCTGGCTTAATGATTGAAACATTGCCTCAGAGATCCAGTGTCATACTAGGGCATTATTTTACAAATAGAAGCTTTGAGTTTTGCCAATCTGAATTTAAAATGTCATCTTCATTAACATCACCTACAAACGTCATTTATCCCTGCCAAGGTTGGTAATGATACGCTAAATACTGATGGAGAAATATGATTGATGTCTTTTTGTTGTTGTAATCCAAAATTAGTTCAAGGAAGCTAAGTGTATATATAAGGCTTTTTTCATATTTTAGCAATTACCTTTTTTCAATATATCTCACAATTGTAAGATACTTCCTGACTGGAGCGTTAGGTTATATGGAAACAAAAAAGGCAAGAACTTGACAAATTCCAAGAGGCACACTGTTTCATTGCTTGAAACACACTCCTGATTTATTTGCATTGCAATAACTAAACCCATCTTTACCCATAACCTTAATTACCACAATCATTCATTCTATAATGGCTCTTATTTCCCTGAGTTCTTTTCTCCTTCCAGATTCCAATTTGTAATGTCACCTCCATAAGGATTCATTTTCTGGCATTCTGCACCCTGGCAGAGGGAATTTCTCTCTTCAAACTCCACTATTCATGCATTTATAAGTCTCTAGGCACTCTTGCCTGAAATATATCATGGCAGTCCTGTCTTTATGAGGTAGGTAGCTTCCACACACACAAAAAAAATCATTTTCTATGAAGAAGAGTTAAGCCAAAGGTATTCTTTTTTATGATGAGATGTAGATTTCCGATTAAAAGATAATTTTTCATTTCAAATGTTTTAATATGGTGGTCCTGAATACAGTAATCATTGATAATTACATTTTAGGTGCTCCAAAACTAATATGTGTTTACCATAAATTTCATTATTCATTGGATACTTTCATATTAATTTTTAAAAATTTACCTTTCATATTTCAAAACCTGGGGGCTATCTAGACTTATCCCTAATTAAGCTTGGAGCAGTTACTGAAGGATGGAGCATCCACATGGCACCCAAACTATCCTTTCTCTTTCTGCTATAGAAGTTCTGATACAGATCCTGTCCTTCTAGTGGTTTATTGAAGCCTCCCAAACACATGATCTTCCTGCCCACAGTAATAGCAGCATTTTTCAAAAATATACACGTGATTACATCATATTCATACGAAAAAGTCCTTCAATAGTTGCTATGTTGATCAGAAGAAAGCCCACTAGCTGCAGTAACAAAGAAAATTAACCAAAAGTCAATAGTATCACAGAATAAAATTTGATTTCTCACTTGTGTATTCATCTAATGTAGGTGTTCTTGGTTTCCAGGCTGGAGGTTCTGATTCCTAGTAATTCAATAACTCAGGTTGCTGGAGACTCTGACATCTACATATTCTTCCAAGGTTGCCCTGGATGTCATTATTCAAACAGGAGATAAGAAGCAATGGAGAAGACTAATTATTTTTTACCACCTTGATCTGGGATTGACATATAATTCAGCTGCTTACATTCAATAAAAGAACACCAGTTATCTAGATTTGCTAGAGACTGCAGTATGTAATCCCCGGCTGGGAAGAAATCTTTGGTGGGACCCCAAATCTTTGGTGGTCAATTTGTTTTCTTTGACATAATTCCCACCACTAAATTTCTCAGTAAGGAATGCAAGGTCCTGATCTACCCCTTTGCTAATATTCCGGCCTCAATGCTCAGTGCTTCCTCTTTGCAGACCACACAGTTTAGCACCCCCTAAAGGTGCAGTTCCAGGATTTCAGTGTTAAGCCCACAAAGCTATTTCCTTGCCTACATTTCTCTGTTATGGATAGTTTTCTGAATCCCAAAGGCAGCTCTCAAACTGGGAAGTTCTCGAACTCATTTTTGTGTAGTAACTAATATGTATAACACATTTGATACTTAGCTGTTGCATGTCTGAGTCTCCTACTCCATAGTGACCTCCTTAAAATCAGGGATCACTTATGTTATTGAGCTCCTTTTGAGCAAAGAAATGCCCATGTGGCTAACACATGTATTCAAAATGTCTAACATATGTCTGAGTATATAATATATGTTTATCAAATATTTGTGGAATAAATGAATATACAAATTTTGGATTACTGGCACCTATCAGTGATGACAATAGATTCAAAGAATATATGTGGAAAGAAGAGAGCAAAAGGTAGGAAGAAAACGAAGGAAGGGAGGGGAGGGAAACATGCTGGGTTGTTCAACATAACATCTCTATTTCAAAGGTCATGTTTAGTAATATTTTGGTTTGAAGTCATAACTAATACCATTGTTTACGTAAAATAGCAAATAAGCAAATAAATCCACATCACAGTCAGAGACTTCTCTATGATTAGGGAGGGCAATGATTTTCTTAATGTAGGTTGTTAGACTTCTCATGTACATTCAGCCCTAGCTAACTTTCAAATTCTAAGCCTCAGTAAATATTATCAAGGGGAAAATTACGAGAATGCTATGATTTAATGGTACCGGGAAGACATGACAAGTTAAAACTTAGAAATGTCCTAAATCTCAGACTGAAATAACTCAAAGAAAGCAGCAAAATTTTATGGCTACAGTTTGTAAAACAAAGATAGTGTGTTAAATTAGGTACGCAGATTCACTGGGGAGAGCTAAGAGCTCATAGAGAGCTCATAGTTACAGAGCTATCTAGAAAGTACCTGAACGTCGAAATAAAACTCCCTATACAAATCTATTTAAGGTTCTTTTAAATATTTGGAGAGGCTTCCTGAAATGGTTCCAAAAGTGTTATTAACATGAAAAAAATTGTTTTCCTCTTGGATGCATGCTCACTGTCCATAATTGTGTTTAGCCAAGGGGCTCTCAGGAGGTTCAGTGAGTGGTTTATTATGTATATTGGGTAATGAGCTTAAGTGTTCTTCACTAGGAGCACTTGCAAGAAAAATTTCTTTCCTTGCTCAAAACTCTTTTCCTGTAGAAAATTTAATGCCTTTGCTCCAGTAGTTATCCAACAATTGAAGCTTCAAAGGCAAATAATAGACTTTCCTCTGGGACCTTTATTTAATTATCAAACACTGAAGATTATAGAGAAAAATGTTCCTTCCTTTTTTTCAGACATTCACTTAAATTCATATCCTTGATTTCTAATTAATGTATTCAAGATCTGAATCTAATTATCTCCATTATGAGTAAAATTCCCTCATTTTATCTCATGTTCTCTAAGACGAGGGCCCTCTTAAATCCTGTAAACTCAATCTCTTTTATTAAACCTATCATCTAAATTCAACTGTTATTTTCATTTATTTAAGCCATTCAGGAAGTGTGTATTCAAAATGCGGATACAGAATACATTAGTGAAGAATTAACTCTATGTTCTCCATAAAATAATGGCAAATCAAAGATCTAGAATCAGGACAATTGGTTTTTACTGGGAAGTAGACTCTGAGATGGAGTTCAGCGTGCAGGAAGTTTGTTAGGGACTTTTCTTGAGATACAACCTATGGAAGGAAAAAGAATAAGGCAGGATTGGGCAAAATGAGAAAGTGACCTGCAACACAGTCCCAATGGTATTCACGAGATCCTGCAGGAAGTTGTGAAGCTGAGATACACCTTCAAAGTTTTCCAACTTGAGGGTTAGACAGCTGGGCCTTTGGACCTTTGATTAGTCATTGGCTGTGGGCTATCCCAGAAAGGTGACATGTCTTTGACTAAGTCGGGTCTCTGTATCTAAGGCAGTACCTGAAAGGGGCTAAAAGCTGAGCCTCCAGTAGCTGGGAGATTAAATCCTTTATTACTGAAGGATAATGATGGTACCAAATCACAACATCTATCACACTGTTTTTTTCTGTTTTGTTTGGTTTTGTTGTTTGTTTTTTGAGACAAGGTCTTGCTTTATCACTCAAGCTGGAGTGCAGGAGCACAATTATGGCCCAGTGCAGCCTCAACCTCCCAGGCTCAAGCAATCCACCCACCTCAGCCTCTACAGTAGCTGGGACTACAGGTATGCACCACCACGCCCTGCTATATTTTTTATTTTTTGTAGAGAAGGAGTTTTGCCATGTTGCCCAGGCTTGTCTCAAACTTCTGAGCTCAAGCAATCTGCTTGCCTCAGCCTCCCAAAGTGCTATGATTACAGATGTGAGCCACCGTGCCCAGCCACAGGCTTCTTATTATACTTGGGTAGAGTATTCCTGAGAGCTTAAAAGCCACAGAGGTAAGATGCAAATAAGTAGCTGCAGTTTGTGTTAAGAGCAGTAATGGAGAGTGGGTGATGTGAAACAATCGTCAGGGAAATGCAGTCAGTATCCCTTCCCAGGAAACTCTAGAAATAACTAGAAAATGCACATTACATATCTGCACTTCTGTTTTTCCACTTGGAAAGTTGAAATGTTAATACATTCTTCGCAATCAACGTTACTGGAAACATGATTGAAACCCTTCCTTTGGCGAATTAAACATTTCTTCAATAATCTGAAGCACTGAGGAAAAAGGAGAGAAAGTTCTTCTCAACCAACAGAAGAGGAACTTTCCGCAGAGGCCTCCCAGCAAGGCAGTTGCTATCTCAAGCTGATCTGATTAACAACCTATTGATATTATTTTTCACTAACTTCTATGCCACATTTTTCAATGAAAACACTGGCTACACCAACTACTGGAACCTTGCTAGACTCCAAGTCACCATAGCAATAAGGTTTCTCTTCTCTAAATGGCAGATGACCAAGAGGGCATTTAACCTGCTCATGGGAAGATTAGATTCTACATATTTTAACAGGCCTTTATCTCATCATCCGTTTTATAATTATTCTTCTGTGAAGGAAGCAGAATTGCCCATTACATCCTTACCCTTGTTTAAACTTAGAAATGTTTGACAAACTGGTGTGGTCTGACCAAATGAAATCCCAGCCCATACATCTTGTGTCATATTAACCTGCCCACTGCTTCTTGACATTCAAATCCAGAGACCATGGAAATTATATTTTATATAAATAAAATAAGGTTAAATAAATGGATGTAAATATACTATAAAGTCACTTGCAGAACAAAGTGCATACAAGAGTGCCAGATAGAATGTAAGTGTTGAATCATTAAAATTGTGCTGTGAATGACTTTAAGAATAATAAAAATTCACTTTATAATCTGGATTCTATTAACAATAAATGCCCAGTTACACTACTATACTTTTACTAATCCATTAAGCCGATGTTCTAAAATGACTTATACTGAAATTTTAGTATAGGATATAATAAAATACCATACTGTAGCTATAACATGTTGGATTTTAATTACTATTCTTATAAAATATGAATTAACATGGTGGCAATTCACTTGAAATCTAATTAACTTGCCTCAGTTATCTTGCTCAATTCCTGCAATATGCAAATAATCTTTACAAAGTTAACATATTAATAAGAATATGATTATGCATTTTCCCCAAATTAATTTCTATTTAATTACATTACTAAACTTGGTTTGTCTCCCAGCAAAGTATCAATTTTGTAAAGTGTGTCTGTAATAGTCACTTGATCTTCAGTCTTAAAAATAACCCAGTGTCTTATTAATTCTGTGTAAATTATTAAATGCATCTGTGCTCAATGTCCAATGCACGAATTTTCTGCCACTCTGCACCATTGCTACTCTAGATCTTTCACAGAGTTCTTACTGAGTGAAATAAACACTATGTGGAATCATAATTAACCCATGCTCTAGCCTCTGCTCCAACAAATAGACTGGTATAAAAAGGTAAGAGACTGGCAGGAGAAAGAGATGCCAGAGCAAGAGCAGTTACCATAGTCATCAATAAAATAAAATAAGATGCTAATTTGTAAAGCTCGACACTGTATGTTTTAAAAACATTGCATGTTTAAAAAAACTGGTGATATGCTAAGTTGCTTTCATTGTTCAACATTCATGCAAAGTACCTCAAATTTCCCTGCTAATACAGAAAAGAATCTGTTATGTAGTAGAGGAGAGGAAATCTAGTGTACTTCGGTCAGCTAAACAGAGACCTGGCACCTGAACCCTAAGGTAACTATTTGGCACAACTTAGGGGCTTATTATTTTTCTGGTAGGATGATGCACATCATGGGAGTGACCAATATTTTTTGTTATATCCATTTCTGAGAGATTTTTCTAAGATCCCAAATTATGATACTTTCTCTGGTCTGTTTAATCCATGTTCTCCCATTTACCTGCATGTTGAAGTGAAGAGGATGGTACAAGAAGGTACAGAAAGAAACTTCTCAGGTGCATTGCTAACCATGTGCCACTTTTGCCCCTTGTCCTGGGACATTTCTAATTCTACCTCGTGCAAATGAATTCCTGATATTTTATAATCTTTAATGCCTGTCCAAAGTAGTCATGCAGATGTCCCTGATGATTTTAACAATCCTCAGTTTATATCCCTTTCTGTAGACTGACTTACAGAGACAACTGGAAATGCATCTAAGGTACGGAGATAGGTTTTGGTCTGTTTTTTAAACAGGTTTTTACTCCATTAGCTAAGAAGGAAACGAAAAGGAAGTGCAGAGGTAGGTTTCTGGCCATTCAAAGCCATCTAGCCTTGAAGATATTTGAAAGATTATTAGCGGGATGAAAGGCAGATTTAGTGGGTTTTTTTTTTTTGAAATCTCAGACAGCTTTAAAATTAATATCAGCCTTTTGTGTAAATATTTATTTTATAATTCAGTAACAAGGTCTAATTGAACAGGGTCATAATGAGATAAATTTATAGATAGGATAAAAGAAATCAGAAAATTATCCCCCCCATCCCATAGTAGTTACAAAAATTCAGAGTTTAAAATATGGGTAAAAGTAAGTAATTATAATAATTTTCTTTTAAATTCACATAAAGCCTTAGTTTCTACCAAGTATCCTTATCAATATACCAGTATTGTCATTTGAGCCCAACAGAATCCTTCAACAAGATAGTCATTATAATCTCCAAACCAAAGCTCAATGAGATTGATTTAAGCAAGTTTACCTGGCTACTAAATTATGCTCCTAAAATTTGGCTTCAGAATTTTGTACTCTAAGCCCAGTTAGTGTTCCTTCCACTCTCCCTCACAGACGGGTCTTGTAAATGGATTTAGATAAATCACAGCAGAGGCTATAACTCATTTCTCCCTCACCAGTTGCTTCTGCAGGGAGGCTGTCTCATTAAAATCTGTGTCAGTGTCCGAACCTTTAGGCTTAATACTTTTAGGGTATTTGTGTCCATATATATATATGTGTGTGTGTGTGTGTGTGTGTGTGTATATATACACATATATATATATATGTATGTATGTATGAATGTGTTTATGTATGTATACACATAGGTACACATAAAAACATATATGTAAAATGAAACATTATGTACACACACACACACACACACATTTGATTTTCCACACAGATTTAGGCCCTTTCCAAATCAAAGGGATTATTGTGCTTTCTTGTTCAGAATCTTAATACTGGCAGGCCTAGGTGGCCTGGGATCTGGAAGTCAGGAAGACAGTGCTACTGCTGGAAAATTAAGGTTAAGGCCTATGGTGACACAGGAGTAAAGCTCATAACAGAGAAGTTTTTGCTTCAGTTTCTTGCCTTCCCACTAAGAAATTCTGCTATTTGGAGACTATGAAATAGGCTCACGTAACCATAAGCATCAACAATGATAAGAATATTTTCCACAAACTACATTCTAGGCAATATACAAAAACATTGACATCTATGTCCTCAAAAAATTCTCTAACATTGGTTCTGTAAGGTCTCATTTATATATTTAAAAAGAAAAAAATAACCCTGAGACCTAGAAGGTCTAAACAACTTGTGTAAGATTAAAAATGTTCCTCAGTGAGAGTGATAGGATTTGAAAATATGCTATTTGACTTCAGAACCTGTGCTCTGAATCACTAAGTTACACTGCCTTCTCAGTACTGGGGGAGGAATATGAAAAATGAAGTTCGAGGCACATGACTCCTAACGACTTATGAGAAAAAATAATTGCTGTAAAAATATGACTATCCAAAGTACATGAAATCAGCTACATAAATTCTAGACTATAGATCAGGTTTCTATTATTTTATTCTGCTAAACTTAAGTCATGCATTCAAAGTAGAAGGCATGGGGGATAGGAGTGGAGGGATATCACCTCTAAGGGAATGAAATTGGTTCTTGTGGGAAACAAAAGAATCTTACTCTTTTGAATGTATAAAGCTCAGATATACACACAGTACACCAATGGATATCTAGTATATCTGTGGTATTAATATTTCATGAGAAGGTCATTTAGGAAAAGAGATGCTTAAAAAGTATTATTATGAGAAACAAAGATTAAGAAGTATTAATCTAGATAAACAATTTTTAAAATTTAAAACTAGGAGCACTTTGGTAGACTTCAATGTAGACTACATATTAAATGCCATATGAAAATGGTTAGTGAATTAACCCATCTCCAATAATTTTTATTACATCACTCTTGTAAAATTGTCCATATTTTCTTCTGATTCTTGTTCCATAAAAGTATCTTGGGGAACCTAAACTTGACTAAATTTGTTGTAGCAAAGCGGGACATGAAGGTTTGGGTAAAATCCTTCCCAGCACTCCCTTAGTGTTCATTGTATGCTTCACCATATTTCTCAGCCTCTTTCCGGGTAGGTAGGGCCAGATGACTAGGGCTGAGGCCAGTAGGCTCAGAGCAGAGATAACGAGTCTTAACTTTTACTGCAAAACATTCAAGAGCTGGTGGCAATGCTCCAGCTTTTCTCTTTCTCTGCCACAGAAGGGCATATGTTCCAGATGGTGCAGCTACAAGTTGGCAGAGCCTCCATCAGCCTGGGTCCCTGTGGCACAATGTGAAGTGGCCCCTGCCCACCTGCATTAGAAATATAGCTTGGGTAAGAAATCCACTATGGTTGTGTTGTCACTGAAATTCTGGACTAAATTTGTTACAGTCTGATAGTCTAGACTATCCTGAAACATACAATGGTGGTAACTGGTTTTGAGATGTGGAGTTGATATTGAGGTTTTAGATTTATTAATCCCTGCAATGACTTTACAGCCTTTGTAAAATATACCGTTGTGTAAAGTGGTAGCTTTCTGCACCACATCTAACTGTTTCAAAAATTTCCTAATAGAAAACCCACAGATCTTTCCCAGAAGCAACTTGTTCTCTTCTGTTATTTCTTAAATATTTCACTGCAATGCCTTCAATGGCGAATCTTAATAATAGAATCAATTCACAAGGTGGGGTCTGCAGGATTAAAAAGGAAAACATTATAAAGCAAATATTACCGACGCTTAGGGAATTATTTTTTATTTTTATTAAAATATCCTTGCCTCTAGCATTCCTTTTAAGTCTAGCCTCATTTCTTTTAAATCCTGGGACTGTGGGTCAGTGCTTATTTGCATGCTAATTACCAGCTGAAGGCATTTTATGCTGATCCAAGGTCTTTAACCAATTAATGAACCGAGGAATGATGACCTTTCCTTGGAGGAAAATTGCTTACTTCCATCATCATTACTACTGAACTGCATGCCTGTACCCATTGCCTCACACTTCAGGCTCTTTCGTGAATATCTAAGTAGAGAATTAAGTAGCTGTGATTGGATGCCACTGAGTATCTCTTTGCATGTATCTATATTTAGGAAACATGCCAAGCACTGGAGATATGTAACTGACAGTAAATGGGCAAAAACAAAATCTAAAAATGGTCTTCCTGCCATGTCAGAATCTTCTCAGAAGTGATTATACTCTGCCAAAGCTTTTACATTTGAGATCATCTATATAACCCTTTAATCACACAATTATAGATGATATATTTAGAGACAGTGCAGAAAAATAAGATGGCTATTTCAGTGAAAGAAAAAAAAGAAGTTAGACAGTGTCAAATACTAAATGGATATATAATCAAGATTGAAATCTGGGATGTGGCTAATGATACTTAGGCAGAGGACCTAAATATTTGTTTTCCATGCTTTATAATAGTGCTTCACTTAATCATGAGAGTTTTTCAAAATCTGTAGCATTTAAACAGCTGTTTCAAAGAATTGTAATATACATAGATACACACAAACTCCTTGCAGCATGGCAGTTCCTAATTTCAATGGCCAAAGTAGCATATCTATTCTGCTCTTTTTCCTAAGAACTTAATCTTTGTGACTAGGGATAGAGATCTGGTTCTTAATCTAAAGGGTTATTAGGAAATATACCAATATAAACATCAGCAATGTATTGTTTCTCCAAACCATCCATTTCTTGATAATCTTCACTGAGTCCTCCTAAATTTACCAGTGCTGACAATGGGCTACAACAACACTCTATCTGAGACAATTCCTTTACCCAGGTATTGTGTTGTTTCACTATATTCTCTGGTTGCTGAATGTAAAGAGTTGCAAAATTACTAGTACGTGTGCAGGGAAACACAGTTTTGTTTGCTTGTTTGTTTTATAAGTAACTGATCTGATATACTTTAGAACATTGTCTGCCTTTGCGAGACAGGCATTCAAATTTTTCTATTAATTTAGGTCAGTTATCTCAGACCAATCTAATATTTTAGACTCTGAATAACTCAGTCTCTGCTTGGGTAATCCAACACATGTGTCTTTCAGATTTAAGTCAACCCCCTAACAAAGCTCCTCTCTTTGACCTCCTACCTAGGAACTGAGAGAGGGTGAAGAAGGCTCACAACCTCTGCCGAGTTGCCATGTTTCAAAGATTTCTGTTTATTTTTTCACTGCTTTTATCTCTGTCATCTAGAACATCAATTATCATAGAGTAGTCACTCAATAAATATTTGTTACACGAATGAATTAATGAATTAATACACAGGATTCTCCTTCAAAAACTCCAGTGAGTAGAGGCACAATTGTGGTTCCTTTCACTCTATCACAATCTATCAAAGTCCTGGATGTTAGCAGGGATACAGGAAAATAATTTTAGGTGTCTCTTCTTTTGCCTCTTTTTATCTGCCTTCTTCTCCCTAATGCCATGAGAAGAGACTTTCTCAAACTTCGTCTTCCTGCCTGACCACCTTACATAAAACTTTTTGCTACTCTACCTACCAAGTATAGCCCTCCATCAGCTAAAGAGGGGATAATGGAATTTACTGAATTCCCTCTTTTCCCACATCTTGTTTTATAATCCAGTGTCAGGCTGAACAAGGCAGTATTAGATCAGGCTATCTTCTGTTTTAGAAAATAAGCCTGAAGACTCAGTTTCAGGGGAGGAAAGCTGATTATATTAGGAACTGTAGGAGCATTTAAAACTACCAATAAAATAAAGGTCAGGGCCATTTTGAAAGAGAAGTTCACAGTTCATTAGAAACTGACTTAGAGAAAAAAGTGAATGGTGTAAATTTGGTGAGGGATGTCTTCCCACTAGTCACTTCATGCAGTCTGAGTTATCTCCCTTCAGTACGTGCCCAAAGCGGCAATGTCAATGACTGATTCGATGAAAAGAGAGGAGAATGGTATACAGGTGACAGGAATTGTGAAAGTAGGATACTCAATGGAGTCCACTAGTTAGAATCTTCTCCTGGCTTGCTTTGTATGGTGTTCCCATTGTATCAAGGGTTATTTTAGTTATTACCATTACACATCTCCATGTTTTGATAATATCCTCTCTCCTGAAAAAATACACTAATACACTTTCTGAAGGAAAATAGGAGGTAAAAAATGGTGTGCCAGTTGTTTTGCTTTTAGCTTGCTTGCCTATGACAGAAGATGTAGAGTTAATTAGATAATCTGTGCTCCAATATGAGCTATGATAAAGGAAGCCATTCAGATTGGTGCTGTAGGTTTCACCCTTGGCTGCTCATTAAGTATCTTCCAGAGAGTTTCTAGAATATACTATTCCTTGTGCCACACCCCTAGAAATTCTGATTTAATTTTTCTGGGTTGCGGCCTATACATTATTTGTTTCTAAAATACCCCGGGGCTTATAATCAGAAGCTTTGGAGGCAGGATTTGGAACTGCTGTTGTAGTGAAATAAGCATTTGATTTCGGGCAGTTCTGTCACCAACTGTCTGATCCTAGGCAAGCCACGTCACTTTCTGTACCTCAGATTCCTCATCTGAAAAGTGAAATATAATAATGCTAACTCACAAAGTTATTTCAAAAAACACATTTGATGGTGCACAAACATATGTTTGGAAGCTCCTAAGTTCTTTAGAAATGTTAGCTATTCTACACTTAAATCTTAAATGGTAACTTAGACTACCTTAAATTATTTACATTTGAAAAACATGATGATAATGATGACGATGATGATAATAGTAATAATAAAAAACTACTGCCAACCTCAGGAGTTCTTAGTAAATCTTATATAGAATATACTTTTTTTTGTGATCTCAGAGCACTGCAATGATGGGGTTGTTTTGTTTCATACTCTATAAACAGCTCTCCAGAGATCACAGCTAATATAAATGAACTTTATTTACAATTTATTTTTACCTGGGTAATTCTTATTTTTGTGTCTTTCTCATTACATTTATTTCCTGTGTTCAGAATGAAGTTTTAAAATGCTATGGGTTCTCAGAGAAGAGCTTGCAGATGGAATGCAAAATCTGTTATACCCATTGCTTATTTATGAAGCTAAAGGGCAGCAAGGAGCCATTTGGGTGTGCTGTTGTTTGCAACGATAAACTGTTGGAACATGAAGAGGGAGAGAAACTGCCTTAAAGTAGGTTGTGGGGGGAGGCAAGAGGATAGGTTAGATTTGTTGCACAGCCTTCCAATACAAATTCCTTTAGTAGATTGCTGAATGTACGGAGACCACATGACTGGCAGAAAAGGAGAAAAGCAGAACTAGCTAAGCAAATGAAGAGTGCTTTTCAATGTTACCGAGAAGAGGTAATTGGATTCTGTAGTGAGGGCTTGATATACAGGAAATCTTTTAGACATCAGCCTAGGAACACCTATACCCCATGGCATGATTTTTACTTATTCTATCTGAGTAGCTTCGCCTCCAGGTCAATGAGCTCTGAATCAACTTAAATTCTTACCCAAGGGCATGAAACTGAAGTTGAGTCCTGGGTAAATCCCACACATACCATAAGAGACAGAACCCATAAAATTCCTGGGCAGATTTCTGCCACAGAAACAAAATGGAAGACTTCCAGTGGTTGAGCTAATTATGCTGTGCTTACCTCTCAATGTTGTTGAAAGACATTATCAACACATTCATCCGTTTCAAAGAAGCTTTGCCCTGGAGAGTGGGACACTTAAACTCTGACTCAAATCAAGAATCCAAGACCACATATCATACTTTGGTGACCTCATATTAAGACATCAATTGTTACCAGGATAATATTAGCATGTTTAGATCTTGACATTGCGGAGTTTTGAGTGAACTTGCCCCCCTATTCTGAGGGAATGTCAAGCTAATTTTAGGGCCAGTAAAATGTATTTATGTATGAACAATCATAGAAGGAAATGGGCACGTGATGTTGAAACTATGTATGCAATAAATAGCTTCTTTGAATGAATCATCCCAGGAAATAGAGCGTTATTTCTATTCCAAGCCTTTGCTGATCTGCATTTGCTTTAAGCTTCATATTTCAACATTGCTGACATCTAGAAATGCAGTGCATAAGCTGTAGCTTTTACATCTGCCTCATCTCACTTTCCCTCTTCGCCTCAATTTTAAGGCATATCATACATTTGAATCCACATGTTTCACAGGTTCTTTTGATTATCTTAAGGTCCGATGACCATACTCAGTGTGAGAGAAGGCATTTCAGAAACCTCAATAAATAGGTTTCTATTCTAACTTCAATGTTAGAAAATGATGAAGCAAAGATATGACTTCTTGCCAAGCGCCACGGAGTTTAAATCCTTCTGAAAAGATGATGAAGAGCAGGTCCTTCTGTCTCTCTCTGGATTGCCTTAGTGCCAGCCAGATGCTCAGTGGAGCCAGGCTGTTAGCACATGCCATGCCTGGGAGTTTTAGAGAGAAACATGAGAAAGAGCACACAAAGACCTTGTTCCAAAATGATGTTATATGGGAGGAAAAAAATTAGCAAAAACCTCCTGATGTTCGAATAGCATGTATTTTATACACAGCCCAAATTAATAAAATGATGGATTCAAAAAAACATTTTACCTTTTATTTGGGACAACACCAGACTGTATTCTTTATTTTATACCCTCAAGTGTTCCAGAACTTTTTTCAAAGCAATTGGTCAAACAGACCTAGGATGCCACCCTTTCACTTATCGGCTGACATGAAAATGGAGACCGTTTAGACTAAATCCATTTACAGTGTCAGATGCAGGAAAGGCTAAAACCAGATGATTATCTTATATGATCTTTCCATATCTGTGACAACTTGGATTTTAGTCCCAGCTCTGCCACTAATTAAACAAATGGCCTTGGTCAAGTTTGCTCTACTTCATAGGGATTATGCAGGTTTATTAGTTTTCTTTCTTAGATACCCTCTACTTTATAACATTTTATGATTTTCTTCCATCCTTCCTTCCTTCCTCTCTCCCTTTCTTTCTTCTTTCTTTCTCTTTCCTTTTTTTTCTTCTTTTTCTCCTTCCGTCCTTCCTTCCTTCCTTACTTACTTCCTTCCTTTACTTTCTTTTCTCTCTTCTTTCGTTTCTTTCTCCCTCTATCTGATTTTTTAGTTCTTTCTTTCAATCCCTTCCTTCAGGTTTACTTTCTGCCAGAAACATTTGAGGCAGATCCCTGCCCTAACTCAGGCTTTTCATTCACTATATTGGTGGTTCTTAGAGCGTACTCCAGCAAACTCAGCATCAGGCTGCTGCAGTGCAGATTCTCAGGCTCTACTAAGATCTGCTGAATCAGAAACTCTTAAAGTGGGACTCAGCAATCTGCATTCTATCAAGACCTCCCAGGTGCTTTTGATACCCTCTAATATTTGAGAACTATTGCTTTAGGGCTCTTTGCTCCTTCTGTTTAACAGCCTTCATCTAATAAAGCTATTTGAGTCCAGGTGTAAATTTCTCAGAATTACTTGTAAACTTGAAGAGGGTCAAGAGTAGACTCTACAGCCAGGAAAACTTGGAGTGGAACATTGGTTATGCCACTGTGTTCAGTCCAAACTGTATAACTTGACTCAAGCCATTATTCTCCCTTTCTTAATCTTTAAATTGGTGATAATAATAATGCCTAATTTATAAGCCTGTGTGAGAATTATGTGTGATGCTATTTGTATCTTTAAAATGATACATGAGAACTATTACTCTTGGGTTACACATATATTTTGGTAGGATTGTTTAATGTTTTACCTAGAAAATAAAAAGAAGAGCAAGGTGAAAATTTTGGATCTACTGAGTCTGGTACGCAGAATAAAGACCTCTTAAATATATTCATGCCTTAGTAATCCATAACCCATGAATATGTTATCTCACTTGGCAAAAGGGAATTTGCAAATGCAATTAATAATACAAGTCTTGAGATAAAGATATTATCTCAGGTTATCTGGGTGAGCCAATTTCAGCACAAAAGTTCTTAACAGTGGAGAACTCTTCCCACCTGTGTTCAGAGAGGGAGCGATGTGATAATAGAAGAAGGATCACAGAGATTCTACATTACTGACATTGAGGATGGAGGAAGGAGGTCAATATCCAAGGAATGCGGGGACTATTTAATTTAGCAACTGGAAAAGGCAAGAAAATGAAGTCTTTTTTACAGGCTCCAGAAAGGAAAGAATACCTTGATTTTAGCAGAGCAGCACCTATGTCAGACTTCTGCAGAATTACAGCAAAATATGTTTACATTGTTTAACTTACTGTGTTGGTGATAATTTGTCAAGGCAGCAACAGAAAATCAATATATTGGATCACTGGAATTATATTTGTTCAAGTTTCCTTTGATTTACTCTATCAAATAACTACCTAAAATGCCTCTAATGTGTGACTGACTAATCTTGTCCCAAGATCTTCCTCTTGGTTAACAATTTTGACTCCCTTCTATACCAAAATGCCTCCAAGTCTACTTTGAGCTTTCTCTCCCCGTCTACTCTACGAAAAGGAACTAATGAGCTTTACATTAATGACAGGAAAAGCAAAGGACTTATCCATAAAAGAGATAAGCAGCCACTGAATAATTAACTGCAATCTAACTGTGGTTAAAGCTTCTTATCTAAACCAAAGATATAGTATATTCCAAGATACTTAAGGCTGTATAGCAATATGCTGTCCCTCAAAATTCTTGAGAGTCTTTCTGAAAGATACTCACAATACATGATATTATAACTGCTATATAATTTGTAGAATGTAAAGTATTACTACTACTAATGATGAATATCATCGTCATAATCACATTTATCATAAAACAGCTATTTAATAGTTCTAGTGACTAGGGAACAAAAGAGAAAATCAATGACACATTTAGGCAAATAACCTGTCTTTTAAAAACTGTTCTTTAAAAAAAAGAGAATAAAACAAGCTAAGGTTAAATATTATTCTGCTGCTTATTAGTTTTCTGTGATGCTAAGTCAAAAAATAAAACCAGTGTTTTGTGACAATCTTTACAGGCTTTTTCGTATGTGCACCAACCTTGTATTATTGTGCTTCACTTCGTTGCACTTCTCAGATACTGTGTTTTTTACTAACCGAAAATTTGTGGCAACACTACTGGTGCCATTTTTTCAATAGCATATGCTCACTTCTGGTCTCTGTGTCATATTTTGGTAATTCTAGCAATATTTCAAACTTTTAATATTATTATTATATCTTTCATGGTGATCTGTGATTGGAGATTGTTGTCACTATTTCAGGGTGCCACAAACCACTTCCATATAGGATGGAGATCTTAATAAGCATTGGGTATATTCTCACTCCTCTCCCTACTGGCCCTTCTCTGTCTCTCTTCCTTTCCTAGGACCTCCCTATTTCCTGAGACACAACATTGAAATTAGGCCAGTTAATAACCTTACGATGGACTCTAAATGTTCAACTGGAGGGTATAATCACATATCTTTCACTTTACATCAAAAGCTAGAAAAGATTAAGCTGAGGAAGGCATGTTGAAGACTGAGACAGGCAGAAAGCTAGGCCTCTTTTGCCAAAGTTAGCCAAGTTGTGAATGCAAAATAAAAGTTTTAGAAGGAAATTAAAAGTGCTACTTCAGTGAGCACACAAATGACAAGAGAGCAAAACAGTCTTATTGGTGATCTGGAGAAAGTTTTAGTGGTCTGGACAGAAGATCAAATCAACCACAACATTCCCTTAAGACAAAGCCTAATCCAGAGAAAGGACCTAACGCTCTTCAATTCTCTGAAGGTTTAGAGAGGTGACGAAGCTGCAAAAAAAAAAAAAAAAGTTGAAAGCTAGCAGAAAGTGGTTCTTGAGATTCAAGAAAATAAGCTTTCCCTGTAAGATAAAAGTTCAAGGTAAAGTAGCAAATGCCAATGTAGAAGCCACAAGTTATCCAGAAGATCTAGCAAAGATAATTGATGAAGGTGACTACACTAAACAAAAGATTTTCAGTGTAGATGAAACAGCTTTTTATTGGAAGTAAATGTCATCTGGGACTTTCATAGCTAGAGAGGAGATGTCAATGCTTGGCTTTGAAGCTTCAGAATACAAGCTAACTCTCCTAATATGGGGGAATGAAGCTGGTGACTTTAAGTTGAAGCTAATGCTCACTTACCATTCTGAAAATCCAGGGGCCTTAAAGAATTATGCCAAATCTTCTCTGCAGTGCTCTATAAATAGCTAAGCAAACCCTGGATGACAGCATATCTGTTTACAGCATGGCTTACTGAACACTTTAAGCTCACTGTTGAGACCCACTGCTCAGAAAAATGATTCCTTTCAAAACATTACTGCTTACTGCCAATGCATGATATCTCAAGAGCTCTAATGGAAATGAATAAAGCTCTGATGAACATGAAGATAAATATTGTTTTCATGCCTACCAATACATACCCATTCTGTAGCCCATGGGTCAAGAAGTAATTTTGACATTCAAGTCTTAATTTTTCAGAAAGATCTTTTGTAAGGCTATCACTGCATAGGTAGTGATTCCTCTGATGGAACTGGGCAAAGTAAATGTAAAACCTTCTGGAAATAACTTACTATTCTAGATGTCATTAAGAACATTCATAATTTATAGGAGGAAGTCAAAATGTCAACATTAACAGAAGTGTGGAAAAAATTGGTTCAACCCCTATGGATGACTTTAAGGGGTTTAAGTAACTACCTATGTAATGGAAATAGCAAAAGAATTAGAACTGGATCCCGAAAATGTGACTGAATTGTTGCAATTTCAAGATAAAACTTGAACAGATGAGAAGTTGCTTTTTATGCAAGAGCAAAAAATAACATGATTTATTGAGATGAAATCTACTTCTGGTGAAGATGCTGTGAGCACAAGAAAGAATTTAGAATATCACATAAACTTAGTTGATAAAGCAGTGGCAGGGTTTGAGATGATTGAGTAGCTTGCTTCCAATTTTGAAAGAAATTCTACTATGGGCCAAATTCTATCAAACAGCATCCAATGTTATAGAGAAATCTTTTGTGATACAAAGAATCAATTGATAGGGCAAAGTTCATTGTTAGCTTATTTTAAGAAATTACTACCTCAAAAACCTTCAACAACCAACACCCTGATCAGCCAGCAGTCATCTACATTTTGGCAAGAGCTTCCACTAGAAAAAAGATTATGCTTCACTGAAGGCCCGCATGATTGTTAGCATTTTTAAACAACTGGATATTTTTACATTAGGTTATGTGCATTTTTAAAGATATAATGCTATTTGACACTTAACAAACTACAACAGAGTGTAAACATAACTTTTATATGCCCTGGGAAACCAAAAAAATGTGATTCACTTTATTGCAATATTTGCTTTATTATGGTGTTCTGGAACTGAACCCACAATATCTTTGAGGCATGTCTGTAATTATCTATAAAAACCTTCCAAACAAAACAGTGATTAATATATATAAAAGTTTAAACAAATTATTAGTGTACACTCTAATATTAGGATTTTATGTACTAAGTGTGGGATCTTGCTGTGAAATGCAGGATGTGTAAAATTTCAACTACAAAAAAATTACATTTTCTTTCAAGGGCAAGCTCTAATGACTTAATGACTAATTTAAGCAAAGACAAACAAAATTACAAAAAAATCACAACCAAAAGAGATTCTGCTAAACGCTTCTCCTAATTAACATAGAATTAATAGTAATAATAATAGAACACTAATAATCATTTTTCCTGTTTTAGAATCTATATTCTTTTGCTTTGGTTATTTTTTAGTGTATACTTTTTAGATTCCTTTTTGGCATGGTTTATTCCTGTATGTTATATGGTCTCTAAGCCATCTGCAGCAACTAAGTAATGGGTAAAAGATGTAAACAGCTGATACTGCTTTTCATTTTTATATTGTATTCAAACTTGTACAATACATTTGGAGCACACATATTGCAAGCACACAGATGATAATTTTATGTGATGGCAAATCAATTGATCAATAATATTGACATTGTAATACCTTCATTTACAGGAAGCCACACTGGTCACTCAGATTAACTGTATTTAATTCCTGCAGCCCCAAAGCTCCAAATTTTCTGTCTATTAATCTGGGTTACTTTGACTTTGAGTCTATGTCAAACGTGAACTGGAAAAAAAGTAATAATCTAAATATTCAACCAAACACTCATTGTTTTTCAACCAATTTTTAAATTTTAGAACTAAGAATTTGAAATTTTTGAATTATATTTAAAAGACAATGAGTTTTACAATATTTTTTGTGTCTGAATCCAGGCTTTGCATGAAAGAGTCCATGGTGAAGAAAACAGAGATTTCTTGGGTAACATATTGATTTCAGGATATTAATTTTTGGAGAATGTTTTCAAAATGATGTACTTAGTAACAAATTAAATATTGTACACATTTAATTTTGAAAGCACCTTGAAGTTTCTGCAAAACCTGTATCCTCTTAATCTTCTAATTATCCAACACATTGACATCCAAATACGGCAGTCAAAGATTTAATAATATCATCCCATCCAGCTTGTAATGTATAAGAAGCAGCTTTCTAGCTATAAATAAATATAGAAAAAAACAAAACAACTAGCTTGAAGCAAAAGTACCAAATGAAACTCCACACAATGATTTCAGGTTTATTTATTCACATCTGTTGCTATTACTGTAAAATGGTTTAAGTAACCACAAAAAAATAGAGTGTCCTCTAAGAATGTCCACGCTGGATCAGCCTGTTTTTCCTTACTAGCACTCATACATGCCGCACCCTCAACCTTGCAGAAAAGCTTTGGCTTTAAATACACGTGAATTTTTGCTAGTTAGATATCTAACTAACTGAACAATGCAGTTAGCATTGATAAGCTGTAACCCAAGAGGTTTATTTTAAAAATATATTTTTTTAAATGATTATTTCTGTATATGCATGATACATTGTCTTGTTAATCCTTACCCTATCCTGTTTGTATTTCTTCTACTTTATAGACTATCTCAGTAATTTAGAAGTGACTCTGGTTCCACATCACCTGATGAATTATGCCTTAATAAAAACATCCTCAATTTATTAATCAAAGATGACAAATTGAGTTATTTTTTCCTTAATGTTCATTGCCGAGTGTATGTATGTACAATTATGGTGAAAGGTCAAGTACGCATTGGTAAGAATATAATGAATGACATAGAATGGACCGTGAAGTCACATCTTCTGAATTTCACACAGAAGTGAAAATTCTCTTGATATTAATCAGCCGTTCAAATGCACCAGGTAGCTCACTCAAGTGTGAAATTGCTAGCCTCAAACTCATTTATACATTCAATGAGTATACATCGAATATCTACCATGGCACCTCTACATTTTTTTAGGTATGGAGATGCGGCAGTGAACAAAGCAGAAAATCCTTTTTTTTTTTTTTTTTTTTTTTCCGAATAAAGCTGCCAGGGAACATATATTCAGCTGAGAGTAGGAACATTAAACAAAATGGCTAACTAAACAGCCTCTTAAAGGGTGATAAACAATATATAAGTGATACATAGTAAGTACAAAGCAGGATAAAGGAAGATGAAGTGTGGAGAATAAAGGCTAAAATTTAATATTCTACCATATGGAAGCATAAAAATAAAAACTCATCCACTAACTTGCAGCGGATATTAAAAGAAAACAAATATCCCTACCCTGGTGGAGTTTACATTCTAATGTACTGAAGCAGAAAATAAAACTGATATAATCAACTAGTAAATTATATAGCATGTGAGATGAAAAGTGTTATCAAAGAGAGAGGCAGAGACAGAGAGAGGTAGACAAAGGGAGGAAAGTGGGATTAGGAATGTGCATTGGATGAAAAGGATAGAGTCAGTTTACAATTAAAAATATGGTGTTCAAGGCAGACTTCATTGAAAATGTGAAAGTAAGGAAAGAATTGAGAAAGTTGAGAAATAGCCATGTAGATACTAGGGAAATAGCATTCCAGGCAGGGGGAATAGCTAGAACATATAATCCAAAGATGGAGTTTGTAGATTTGTTCAAAAACACCAGTGAGACCCATGTGATTGGAGGATGGTGACAGTTGGGAGGAATTGTAGGAGCTGAAGTCTCAGAGGTGATGGAGGGGCTGGGCATGGACAACTTGGTAGGCTGTTGTGTTTACTCTCAGAGAGAATGTGAAAGCTATTGATGAGTCTTAGCAGAGAAATTACATAATCTGACATATTTTAAATAGTTTTTTTTTTTTGGATGTTATGTTCAGAATAGATGGTAGAGAATCACAGATAGAAGGAGGGAGTGTTCAAGGGGCTATTTTAGTACTCCACAGAGAAAATGATGGTGTCTCAGAAAAGGATGGTAGACACGGAGGTGGGAGGAAGTGGTTAGATTTTTTGACTACTACAGCAATATGTAAAGACATGAGTAAAATAATGATAAAGTAAAGAAGACCAAATAAAATAAAATTCAATACAGAACACTATTTGGCTTTAGCCATTTGTTTCATTTGTATAGGCAAAATGATTACATTTTCTAAATGTTAGGGGACCTCAAATGCATTATTCCCTTGTCCTGAAATTCCTTCCAAAAAGTAGTTAAACAGTTTATTTCTGAAATGAATGATTATTCATAAATTCTTATTTCAGTTGCAGACCTTGCTTACTTTTATATGTCTTTTAGGAGGACTAAAAAAATGTTCAAGAGCATATCTTTTTCTTTTTGATGAATGTTACTGATTATGACTATTGAACTACTGCAAAATGTTTCAGTTTGTGCTTGATTTTCCAGGCAGTTATATTCAAGTTTTAGTTGCAAAAACAAATAAATATATGATGAAGACATAAACCAAGCTGGAATATGCAACTGTATATTACGATTACATAGTATACTCTAGTGTATAAGATTAATAAGGCAGCATAAACATGATTGTGAGCATACCACAGAAATATTGTTGTAATATCAGTACATGAAGTCCTTTTGAATAAAGAAAACCTTTGCCATTTATTTATTCTCTAAGATGCTCTATCCAATATAAGAATCATTAGCTAGTGGCTATTGGACACGTGAAATAAAGGAGGTGTGAACTGAACGCATTGCAAGTTTAAAATATACACCAGATATTATGTACTTATTACAAGAAAAGAATGTAAAATCTATCACTGGTATTTATATATGGATTACATGTTAAAATTATATTGTGAATATGTTCTTTTACATAGAATTTATTATTAAATTAAGCTTTCTTTTTTATACTTTAAGTTCTGGGATATATGTGCAGGACGTGCAGGTTTGTTACATAGGTGTACATGTCCCATGGTGGTTTGCTGCACCCATCAACCCGTCATCAACATTAGGTATTTCTCCTAATGCTAATAGGTATCCCTCCTAACGCAAGGAAGGAAATATCACACACCAGGGCCTGTCGAAAGGTGGGGGGCTAGGGGAGGGATAGCATTAGGAGAAATACCTAATGTAGATGACGGATTGATGGGTGCAGCAAACCACCATGGCACATGTATACCAATATAACAAACCTGCACGTTCTGCACATGTATCCCAGAACTTAAAGTAAAATAAAAATAATAATAATATAAAAAAGAAACACAGGAGGTAGAAACCAAGTAGTTGTGGTGATCCTGCTGTCTCTTCATTGGTTATTTAAAATAAGAACACAATATAAAAGCACCAAAAATGACATTTAACATTCATTGAGCATTCAAAATATACCAAACCCACACTTGAAATCAATGCTTCCCATGATAATTCTATTTCATAGTAATAATAAATGGAAAACATTTCAGGTTACAGAAGAAAGCATAACATCAGGGATTGGACAGGCCTTGTTTTGAGTCTTGATAGTTTTTTACCGCGAAGAAAATAATCTTTAGTATACTTTGTAATCTCTCTAATCAATGGTATAGCTTATTTGGAAATAATGCCCCCACTGTAGAATTTGATGAGAAGGATGAGGGAAAAAAATACACATGAAGTGACTTGGCACATGATAAATGATTTTAATCCTCCTTCAATTTCTGGATCTATATAAAATATACATACATACTCCATTTACCCTGCCTTCATGTAATGCTGATTTGTTATAATTCTATTCATTTTTTCATGCTTTACTTTAAATATAAATTATTTTTCAACACAGGGCATTTTCTTCATGTACTCTGAGTGATATATTTTTTCTCAATCAGTCAAAAGACAATCTACCATTCTGTTGTAAATTAAATTGTTTCTGCAACATGTGTCACTCTACTGCAGCCCCTCTTTATTTTGTGTTCTATTGAACTGTTTTGAACCCTTAATGTATGACAAAAACTATGTGTCTTAGTCTGTTTTGTGTTGCTATAACAGAATATCTGAGGCTTGGTAATTTATAAAGAAAAGTAGCTTATTTAGATCATGGTTCTGCAGGCTGGGAAATTCAAGGAGAATGGTGCCAGTGCCTATGTAACTTCTGATGAGGGCTTTTGTGCTGTGTCACAACACGGGGGAAGGTCAAAGGGGAAATGGGCATGTATGAAGAAGCAAAATCCAAGGGGCATCCTGCATTATAACAACCTACCTATGCACGAAGGAATCCACTCTCACAAGAACTAATCCATTCTCACCAGAGCAAGAAGTAATTCCCTATTATGAGAACAGCATGTCACCAAGTCATTGATTAGGAATCCATTCTAATAGCCCAAACACCTTTCTTTAGGCCCACCTCCCAATACCATCACATTGGGGATCAAATTCAACATGAGTTTGGTGGGAACAAACTATCTCCATACCATAGCACTGTGCAAATAAAAGCTTTGGAGCTGACTCAGGTAAATAAGTCAATCATATACTGCTGAACATTAAAATGCTAGTTTTATGGTGAAGGAAGTGGCCTGTAAGTCAATTAGTAAGGAAATAATAAAATCTATCCCAGCACTTGGGAATAGGTGGACATTTTTTGACTTTATGAAGGCACCATAAACTGATCAATTTTATGAAATGAGCTAAAAGACACTTATGGCAGACAGGTTATGACATTAGAGTCATAAAGAGAATAGAAGATAACTGGGCAAGATAATTCTGAGGACAAATATCTGCTATAGCTGAACAAATCTCTGCTATAATAGTGTTACACAGCACTAATTCAGTTGGGGTTCTCATTTTCAAAAATGCATCTTCCAAACCAGAGAGGGCTAGGTAGAGATTTTTTTTTTTTTTTTGGTTAACTTGCTGCTGCAGGTGAAGTCATAAGGAGGAAACGTAGCTATAAGAATTGTACTCCCAGCTTCAGGATATGAATGCCAGTAAGAACTTCAATCTGAATCAATGCATACAGATTCATGTAAAATAATGAAACTATATTTTAGTATGACTACCTCTCAGTAAACCAAGTTATCTTTCTTGTAATATGGGGCTTTGTTTATACTTCTATTTCAGAAACTATTTATTTCAATTGAAACAAAAATTGTAACTTACTTATGTTTTCCTGCAGCAAGTAGCACCAGAAAAAAGTCCTCAAGAGGTATTTGTTGACCTGAACTAAACACAGGAAGATAGGCTATAGGAACTGAGATTTTCTGACCCAAAGGTGAGATATATATACATAAATATATATATTTATATGTATATACATAAATATATATATTTATATATACATAAATATATATATTTATGTATATACATATAAATATATAATATTATATATTATATATGTATGTATTATATATATTTATGTGTGTGTATATATGTATATGTATATATATGTATATATGTATATGTGTGTGTATATATCTCACCTTTGGGTCAGAAAATCATATATATGTATGTGTACATATATATATATATATACAGAGAGAGAGAGAGAGAGAGTCAAAGTCTCGCTCTGTGGCCCAGGCTGGAGTGCAATGGCACCATCTCAACTCACTGCAACTTCCACCTCCCGGGTTCAAGCGATTCTCCTACCTCATCCTCCAGAGTAGCTGGGATTACAGGCACATACTAATTTTTGTATTTTTTAATGGAGATGGGGTTTCACCATGTTGGCCAGGCTAGTCTAAAACTCCTGACCTCAGGTGATCTAGTCACCTCAGTCTCCCAAAGTGCTGGGAGGCGTAAGCCTCTGTGCCCGACCTATAATTTCTTTCTATCACAACCTTATAACATATAGAAATATTTGAGTATAAACATCAAAGGGTTATTCTCCAATTTTACTAACTCAGAAAAAAATTTACCATTATGCCAAGAAGAATTTTTATAAATTACATAAGAACTTTATGACCAAAACTAGTGAGACAATAAGCTACATCCCATAAACTGATTGAGGAACCTTGTTTTAGGGTATATACTTTTAAAAAATATATACATATATAAACATACACACGTATAGTTTACATACAGTGTAATATTTTCTGGAGGAAAATGAAATGACTGATTTCTTTTTAAATTAAAGTAACATTCCTATTAAATTATTTGGGAGAGTAAGTAAGAAATAAAAACATATGTATCCCCCATGTTCACACTACCAAAGACAAGCATTGGGCCAAATTCTATCTTCATATTTTTCACTTTCACATTGTGACGTTACTAATTCTATTCATGCCCAAATTCCTTGTTTTTTTAAATACTATTTTTTATTTTCTTCATTACTATTCTGTCTAATTTAAGGCATAATCCTTGTTACTCTATATGACGTGTGATATTGGTTTATCTTAAATTTGAAAACTAATGATCCCCAGATCAGGCTCAAACTATTTCTTTCAAAAACTATTCACTGCTTAGCATCTGCAGAAAATTGTATGAGATGTTAGAAATGCATCATGCAAAAAGCAAATATAGAGTCTGCCATCATGGAGCTTACAGTCTTAAAATATACACAATCATTAATTACTTAGGAAGAATGACAGATAATAATGAAGTCATATAACAGGAACCTGGTCTTGTTTTGGGTTAGGTTTGGGAAAATAATCAAGGGAGATCTTTGAAGTAATGTTCAGTTGAACTCCAAAGAGTAAATAGAAGATATCTAGATTAATATGGAAGAGAGGAATCACATTCATGAAGCGTATATGTGAAGGACCTGATGTAGGAAAAAGCAAGTCACAATCAAGACACCAACAGAAGACCAGAGTGGTTCAAAAAGAGAGAGAATGCAGGAATTGTGATCAAAGTTTAGGTGGGTAGGAAGTAGATTAACTCAGAATGAGGACAAATGAACAATGTGAAGTCACCGAGGGATTTTAAGCAGGGAACTCATGTGGCATATCAGATTTTCATCTTCATAGACTCATTCTAGCTGTTTTGAGTGGGAGAATTTCATGTCTAGTAATATGACAAACTAGTTAACCATAGAAAAATTTCTCCTGGTTCAGCGAACTACATTGCTTTATAACTTATTTAAAACTTTTTAAAGCATGTCTGAGCTTATGGGAAAGTAAGAGACTTTCTCCAATGCTAAAATAGAAATGCAAATTCATAAGAGAAAACGAAATCGAGAACCCCATTTGTCCTTAAAGATATAGGCCAATTCTTAACAACCCTGACGGTGTGTCTTAGAGATCCATGCACAGGTCAATATATCTAAGCATGGTGGGGAATCGTTGGAATACCTACATAAAGACAGAATCCTTGAAGGATGAACTAGAAAAAAAAAATCTACCGCATTTGAGGTATACTCACATCTCTTCCCTTTGGATGTGTGGCTACAGATAGAAAAATATTTCTCCCCTGAGAATCCTTAAGATGACAAAAATATGTGACTAAAATCTACACTATCTAAAAAACTCAAGTTGAAATTTGGGTTGTAATTATCCTATAGCTTACCAGGAACATTCTCAGCTCCTCCCAGGAAAATCACACTGAAAAATGTGACTGCAGGCCACCTTCCATAGAACCAACATTCATAATGAAATATAATCACGAAACACATGGGGAAATAAGCCACTCCAAAATCAACAGAAATAATGAACTGAACAATCAGAAAATCAAATACTGCAGATGTTGGAATTATCAGATGTAGAATATAAAATATCTGTTTTCATATTCTAAATGAATTGAAATACAGAACTAAAAGCAATAAACAAGGGCTTCAATGTGAGCAAATAAATAGACACTTGTTTAACGACAGTCTACAAAAAGATAATACATGCAGTGTTGAAAAGTAAAAATTTTCCATTAAAATAATAAACAACGATGGTTATGGTGGCTCATGCCTATAATTCTAGCAATTTTGGAGGCCAAGTGGGGAGGATTACTTGAGCTCAGGAGTTCCAGATCAGCCTGGACAATTTATTGAGACCTCATCTGCACAAAAAAAAAAAAAAAAAAAAAAAAAGCAGTGGTGGTATGTGCTTGTAGTCCAAGCTACTCAGATGACTGAGGCGAAAGGACTGCTTGAGCCCAGGAGGTTCAGTGAGCTATAATGGCACCACTGCACTCTAGCCTGGATCACAGAATGAGACCTTGTCAAAAAACAGACAAAATGGGCAAGCCACCACTATAGTTATTTTCATCCAACACTTTATGGAAGGTACTAGCCTGTACAATAAGAAAAGAAAAAGAAATACACAACTTGAATACTTGGAAAGGAAGAAGCAAGACTGTCATTATTTGCAAATGATGTGCTTGTCAATATAGAAGCCCAAAGGAATCTACAGATAAAATACTTAAAATAGGCCAGGTGTGGTGGCTCACACCTGTAATCCCAGCACTTGGGAGGCAGAGGCTGGCGGATCACCTGATGTCAGGAGTTCAAGACCAGCCTGGCCAACATGGCGAAACCCCATCTTTACGGAAAGTACAAAAATTAGATGGATGTGGTGGTGGGCACCTGTAATCCCAGTTACTCAGGAGGCTGAGGCAGGAGAATCACTTGAACCTGGAAGAGGGAGGTTGCAGTGAGCCAAGATCACGCCACTGCACTCCAGCCTGTGTGACAAGAGTGAGACTCCATCTTAGAGAAATAAAAAAAAATTTAAAATAATGCAAGAGTTTAGAAACTTTGCTGAATACAAAATTAACATAAAAATCAATTTTATCTTTATATATTATCAAACACTAGGAAATGAAATTCAAATATGCCATTTATAATAGTGAAACAAAATCTATATTGAATGAATAAACATAACAAAAATATGCAAGACCTTGAGGTAAAATATATGTAACTTTACTAAGTCATTTAAAACATATGACATTTTGGAGTAAAAACCCAATATAACAAAATTGCTAATTTTCCTCAAATTAGTCTATAGATTTGATGAAATTGCAAAGCAAAATGTAATGTGTAATTCAAAGAACTGACTCTAAAAGATTTAATGAATAGCAAAGAGCTAAGAGAAGCCAAAACACTGCTGTAGAGAATGAACAGGTAAGATTTTTTTATATTAATTAAAATAGTTGTGGTATAAGTGTGGAATAGATCAAAGGGACAGAGAGAGCCCAGAAAAAGATTCAAACATGGCAACATGTTTTATAATATGGCTGACAATGCAAATCAGCAGGAAAATGCTAAAATATTCAAAATATAGTGTTGGAACAATTTGTTATGTACATGGAAGGGAAAGTTATAAAATATTTCTAATATATACAGAATTCAATTTCAGCTTCATCAAAGATTTAAATTTAAAAAGTAGATTTTTTAGACTTTTAGAAGAAAATAGAGAATTTGGGGTAGACTTTAAATATTGTAGGATTTCCGTCCGGGCGCAGTGGCTGACGCCTGTAACCCTAGCACTCTGGGAGGCCGAGGCAGGCAGATCACGAGGTTAGGGGATCGAGATCATCCTGGCTAATACAGTGAAACCCCGTCTCTACTAAAAATATAAAAAATTAGCTGGGCGTGGTGGCAGGCACCTGTAGTCCCAGCTACTCGGGAGGCTGAGGTAGGAGAATGGCGTGAATCTGGGAGGCGGAGCTTGCAGTGAGCCGAGATCGCGCCACTGCACTCCAGCCTGGGTGACAGAGCAAGACTCCATCTCAAAAAAAAAAAAAAAAAAATATATATAAATATATATATATATATATATATATATATATATATACATATAATAGAGAGAGAGAGAGAGCAGGATTTCCTAAACAAGAAATAAAAGGCATAAATTACCCAAAGAAAAAAATTGAGAAAATTTGCTACATTAAAATTATGAATGCCTGGCTGTGCGCAGCGGCTCACACCTCTAATCCGAGCACTTTGGGAGGCCGAGATGGGTGGATCACTTGAGCCTGGGAGTTCTGAGACCAGCCTGGGCAACATGGCAAAACTCCATCTCTACATAAAAATACAAAATTAGCTGAGTGTGGTGGTGTGCAGCTGTAGTCCCAGCTACTCAGGAGCTGAAGTGGGAGGATGCCTTGTGCCTGGGAGGCAGAGGTTGCAGTGAGCTGAGATCAAGCCACTGCACTCCAGCCTGGGTGACACGATGAGACCTTGCCCACCCAACAAAAAAAAGAATGTCTGCTAATTAAAGTACAGCATCAAAATAATGTAAAGAAAAGTCATTTAATGGGAGAAGACATTTGCAACACATGTACCTGAAACAATATTTGTTTCCAGAATTTAGAAATGATTGCTACACTCCAGTAAGATGAGACAGAAATTTAATTTTTCAGATGGGTGAAGGACTTGAAAAACCTCTTCACAAAAGAATAAATATAAATTTGCCATTAAACATATGGAATAGTGGGCAACCTCATTAGTAATGAGAATTATTCAGAATAATACTCAATAAGTTACCAATTCATAGGCACAAAGTTAGCAAAAATTAAAAATTCAGACATTCTTAGTGTTCATAAATATGTAAAGCAATGATAATCCTATACACTATTGATTGAAAATGTGCTGAATCTGTAATCCATCATTTGTCAAAAAGAAGCTATTACACGATATTTGTTACACTGTTATTTTTAACAGGAGAAAAAACAAAACAAAACAAAACTAGAAATAACTTCAGCAGTAAAGTCCTTCAGCAGTAAAGTGAACACATAAAGCATGGAATAGTCACAAGAGAAAATCATATGCCAATGAAAATCATTTTTAGTAACTTTATGAACGAAAGTTTAAGTAACAAAAAGCTGTTGTTATAGAGTATGATTTCATGATTTTACTTATATAAAGTTTTTAAAAATGCAGCTGAAAAAATTAGCCAAAATTAGCTAATTAAAAAATTAGCGCATGCTTGTAGTCCCAGCTACTTGAGATGCTGAGACTGGAGGATCACTTGAGCCGGGGAGTTTCAGGCTACAGTGAACTATTAATATATTCATGCCACTGCACTCCAGCCTGGGCAACAGAGCAAGACCCTTTCTCCAAAAAAAAAAAAATGCAGCTGAGCAATTTCTTGTTCAGAGATACAGATATATGTAATCTATTGCAATGGTTAATTATTAACACAACGTTCTAAAAAGTGGTCACTTCTGGCAAGAGTGGTGGCCGAGGAGGACAACTTTGGCAGGGTTACTCAGAGCCTTTCAGTGGTGTTCGTAATGGTCTAATGCATGATAGTTACGTTGGTGTTCATTTTATTATTTTTTATAGTATATGCACATATTTGGTACTATTATTATATATTAATCATAATGTTATAATGTGTGTTAAAACTCTTCTATATATAAAACATATTTCACAATTTTAAAATATCTTTGTTTACAAAAGAAAGAATACACAGAAATGGATATTTGAAATTTAAAAAAATCACTTGATAACCTATTGAAATTTTATAGGAAAAAGATAATGATGTTTTGTTCTGTTGGAGACAGAAAAGAACAAATTACTAGAGAAATATGTAGGGTTTTTAAAAAATTGACAGTATTTGTTTGTTGTTTTGATATTGTGATTGAGGCTATGTTTTAATAATAATTTCTAATTTATTAACTTGTCCAACTTAGTGGATTTTGAAAGCATTTACAGGAATATAGAATAAGTATGTTGGTTTAGGGAGGAATTTTTTACTTATATGCCTCAGAAAACTTGGACTAAATATATAATTAGCTCAGTAAATATTTGCCAAATAAATTAAAGTTTTGAGAAGATGTAATCTTACTCACCTATAGTTAGAATTGACAATCTTAATTTTAGTAGTTTGAAGTACTTTTGTAGAATCCATATGTTATACTTACTTGCATGTGCGTTCAAACAAATATGCAAATGTATTCTCATACTTGAAGCTTATGCAAGTTACTGATTTATTTCCACTTATCTCCAAACCCATGCATTTTTACCCTGTTCTGTGATATTCTCGATGGACCTTGTAAATATTTCTTCTTTGCAGCCGGAACGATGTTAAGCTCTGTTAGTAGATGGCACTGGAGAGACCCTGCAGGGGGAGGAAATGACTTTATTTCTGGTACTAGTGTCCTTTATTCTTCCTCCTCCTGCAGCATTTGGCTGATGTGCAAGACATTCACTGGCACTTACCTACAAATGACACTGGCACTCATCTGCAAACGAATTTCAATGGTCCCCAGAGTGTTGTTTCCTGGTGAGTTTTAGTGGTGCCCGTAAGAGTAGCTTTTCAGTGGCTCTCACCAGCACCCTATCAGCCAGTTTTCTGCCTTGTAGCCCTAGCCTACAACACCTCCAGCAAAATTCTCTGCTATTCAGTGCGCAAAAGCCACCTTTTTAAACAAGATTTGAATCTCAACCTTGATTAGGGGGTGGGGTAGCTCTTCCAAATGTATTTCTTTCTTAGTACTTATGTCTTAGCGCTAGAGGTCACGGCTGTTTCCTAAGTTCCCTACTCTTGCATTTTTAGAGTTTTCTTTACCATAGAGTTTTCTTTACCCCTAGAGTTTTCTTTACCCCTAGAATTTTCATTATCCCAGAGTTCCCTTGACCCCTGCTAGTGAAGAAATTCGTAGTTAATCTCTGTGGCCATATAATAAATCTTTGTGTTAAATTTTCCCGTTCAATTTACTCAGGGGTTTCTATCTCCTGACTGGATCCTGACTGATACTCAAATCAAATCTCTTTTTGTAATGGATACTCCTATAATTTTATAAGAACTACCTGACCTATCACTGCTTATGTATTCATTTCAATCCTAATCCTCTCCACTCAAAGGCTAAACTTAGAATTCTATTTAAATAGCATTTGGGTTTTGTTTTTTTTTTTTGCCATTAAGTATTCAGGTTTTTCACCTTTCACATAATGACTATGACAATTTTCTCTATTGGCAGCAGGCAAATTACCTCTGAAGAGTCCTTTGCAGAAACAGAATGTCCAAAATTTCCATTAATTTTTTTTTTAAGATTTGAAAGCATCACATTCTCTTTGAACAATGGAAAAAAAATAAATAACAAGGGTAAATTAAAAAACAATACCCAATACATTTAGACAAATGATATATTTGTGTGCCACACAGAATAAATGGCTTCAATAATCATAAATGAATGCCCCTGAAATCACAATTTTTTTTTCAAATCAGACTTTATTCTAGGAGATAAGTAAACTACGCATCATCATCTGACTTTGTCTTCATTTACCACTGTTTTTCTACTCATCGAAAATGAAAGGCCCGTTTTCTTTCACCTAAATGATTTATGGCGCATGCTAATCAAAGCACTTTTTCTGCATAGTTCACTGCAAGTGTGAGAAATATTGTCAGAAACTAAATGAACCTTTTGGAGTTGACTGATTTCTCCCAATTTTTGTGATATTCCCCATCATGTAAATGACAATATTTTTAAAAAAGAAAAGAAAAGTAGAAAACTTGCACCAAGTAGTTTTGGATTTCTGCTACACATTTGCAAGGCAGCTGAAACACAACCTAAATAAGTTACTTTCAGATTTTTCCTGATAAAATCTCTTGCATTTATAGGCCTTAACAAAATATATTATAAGGAAATTAAAATTTTTCTCTTATTTTAATTGCTCCACTTTCTGTTTGGGCCAAACGTGAAGTTAACTACGTTCTATGTAACGTACTTCTCTTCCAAACTTATTGTACCATTCTGGCAAACAAAATTTTACATATATTAAATCAAATACACGCTACCATAATTGTTAAACAGAGAATGAGATGTTGAATGCTCCACCAAATTTTGTAAGTATAATTTGGAAGATTAAATATTTCAAAAAATTCACAGAATATATCCTTATTGACTAATAATTATGAATATATTATCTCTATTTTATATTTACATGCATATATATTATTTGTGTTTATATCAACACATTCAGAAGCTCACACAAACATGTATGCTTATTTTTATTAAGGGTCACTAAAACAGTTTAGAAAAAGTAAAATCCATGGAATTCATGGATGTTAAATATTGGTATTGAAAGCAAATTGAAATCTTAGGATTATGGTATATTGGAGTCCAATTTGTCTATGATGAACTACGGATATTTTTCTTTGTTTTGTTTTATTTCTTTTTAAACCAAGATAGATAGTTCTCTCACTAGAGAAAAGTTAATCCCATGGTAGTACAGAAATTCAGAAATGGTTTAGACTTAACTAGACAGTCTGGGTTCAATTTTATGTTGGCCCTATGAATTTGGGCCAATTAACTTAGTAGTTTGGGCCTTAGTAGCCCCATCTATAATACAGGCAATACTTGTGTTAGGCCATTCTTGCATTGCTATAAAGAAACACCTGAAGTTGGGTAATTTACAGAGAAAAGAAGTTTAATTGGCCCACAGGTCTGCTGGCTTTACAGGAAGCATGGTGCTAACATTTGCTCAGCTTATGGCGAGGCCTCAGGAAGCTTATAATCATGGCAGAAGGCAAACAAGGTGCAGGTGACTTACATGGCAAAAGTGGAAGCAAGAGCGAGCAAGGAGGAAAGTGCCACACACTTTTAAACAAACAGATCTTGTGAGAACCCACTCACTATCATGAGGAGAGCACCAAGGGGATGGTGCTAAACCATTCATGAGAAATCACCCCCCATGATCCAGTCACCTTCCAACAGGCCCCATCTGGAACACTGGGGATTACATTTCAACACGAGATTTGGAGGGAACATTCAAACTATATCAATACCCACCTCAAACTGTTGGATGGACTAAATTAGATGATGCGTGTAAACCACAGAGTTCAAATCTAATAACAATATAGGTTACTTTCTTTGTCTATTATAGGCTTTTAATCTCATCTCCAGCACTTAGAGAAGCATTTGGTGCAAAAGTAATTGTGGTTTTTGCCATTGAAAGTAATGGCAAAAACCGCAATAACTTTTGCACCAACCTAATATATAATCAAAAAACTTCTCTAAAATGGGACAGAAAGCCCAAGACTTCAGCAATTATAGTATATTTTACCTTTTAAGGTCCATCTAGGGATGGCTCACACAAATGAAATTATAATCATCAATTTTTGATGATGAATTCTTGTTGCCAAGTAGTGATAAGACCCGATAAATTTAGAATGAACTGAAGAAATGGAGCAAAACATAGGTCACTTTAGAATCTTATAGATTTCCCTGAATATTATTGGAGTACAATAAACACACAGAAAAATGTGCAGCCTGATGGATTTTCATACACTGAGCACCCTCGAATAACCAACACAACGGCCAGACAAGAAACACTGCAAGAACCCCAGAAGTCCCCATTCATTTCCTTCCAGCCACTACTCCCCACCCCACCCCAAGGACAAGCACTGTCCAGGATTCTAATGGCAGACATTAGTTTTGAGAATAAGTTCCATTAAAAATTTTTTCAGTTTCCTAGTCATTTAAGACCTTTATTCAACAAATATTTATTTGGTCACTTTTAATGTTCCAGGAATGATACTGGATATACTCTAGTGAATAAGATAACATAGTCTCTTCCCTTACGGAACTTATGATCTAGTAAGTTAGAAAATGGCGAAGTAAAAAAATAAAAAAGCAATTGTCACCCAATAATATGCCTTTATGGAGTCAAAAATCTGAATGTATTTAGATACCTATAAATTTATTTATTGATACCTATAAATTACTAGTGATTTGGAATTCTCCAGATCAGCAGTTGATTATCTTTTTCACAACAGACTTAACACTAAGGCATTATCTCTGTAAATTCTATTCAGAATCCACAGTAAATTTAAAAACTTTTATGAGCAAACAAGCAGCTATTTTAGTAAAATTACAAACTTATTAAGAAAAAGCAGGGAAATGTAGGACTATGATATTTTCTGTAGCTCATCATATTCAGTTATGTTCTATGGAGTACAAGCTGCATCATAAGTTGATAATGTTCTTCAATAAATATTTGAAAGTCACATAAGTCTAGAATATGGTGAATTATACAAAGATAAACAGGTTTTGTTTAAAGTAAATTACAGAATTTTACATAGCTTTTAATGTTAATATTATTTCTGATTATCCAAGGGTGAAAGGATTATATGTATAATTTTCCAAGCATATTATATTAAATCACAGAAAACATTTCTTCATGAGCCATCTTCTTAAAACAAAATTCTAGGAGAAAGATAATGTAGCATAATGGTTGTAGGGGCAGAAAGACATGATACCTTTCCTCACTCATCACAAATGTCATGGCCAACACTCATATAACAAAAGACAGCTTAACAAGAGAAAACAGCAACATATTTATTTAATCAAAGTTTTGTGTGCCATAGGAGCCTTCAGACAGTTCAGATTCAGACAGTTTAGATTCTTCTTGGCCTCTCTGTGTAGCTTTCCTTTCCTCTGAGTATAGGGTAGAACACTTGTCATGCGAAAGTCTTCAGCACAGAAGGAAGAATTTTAGAGTGACCATTTTAGGTTTTGTGGCTTGCTTTGGGAAGAAGAGTTCTAGTTTCTGTGAACCTTGGGCAAGAGGAATTTTGTCTTCTGTGACTTGTTTTGGGAGAAAAAAAGAGGCTGAGACACCTTGCTTCTGAGACTCGTCTAGTATCCAGTTCAAAATACTCAGCATACCAAGGTACTATAATTGGGAGTATTGTGTTCCAAGCCATGACATAGTTAAGAAAGTGTTTTGGTGCATAACATTTCTGTATTTGAGTATCTCACATAAAACAAAGTCTGAACATTTCTGAGCTATAATTCTATCATCTATAAAATAGAATTAATTATATAAAGCACACAGAATCGTCATCAAAATCAAATAAGATACCATAAATAACCGTTTTTATATATTCCTTGTTGCAGAGGAGACACATGTATGGGTGGGTACGTGTATATATCTGTGTATGTGTGTCACAATAAACAGATTAAACAGATAGATAATAACAGATATTTAAGAAGATTGAATCCACATTACCTGCAAAATAACTTGTTTTAACCGAGGAATTAGCATACTTAGAATGTTTCAGTGGTATAATATTGAGACGTAAAGGATCAAATTGTAGGTGTAGAAATGTGGTCTTAGGCTTTCCTCCTCTATTTCCTACAGTCCTTATTTTATGCTAAATGACAGAGTATCCTTAAATAGGCTCAAATTATGCCACTCTTGTTCTGAATTTTAAATTACATGACATGATAGAATACAATGTGTATATATTTCCAAGTGTTTATTTTTCTTTTCTTTTTTTTCTAGTTTAATACATCTCTTTTATGATTAAATGGCATCAAATGTTAAAAAGTTACTTACTGGAAAATGGCAGATAATCACTAGGAAATCTGTGGGAGTTGGCAACATTCCTGAATATGAATAATAATGTTTGCTACTTATAAGGCACCTGTCTTCTCAAAAATCCAATTGCCTTAATGGTGTTCTACGAAGTCTCTTTGTAGTAAATAGGAGGCAATATTACCTATTTACTGAATTAGACAATAGAAAAGGGGCCATTTCAGTGGCCTGAAATTTAGGAATGAATGACACAAACAATATTAAAATTCAGGCACTTAAACTGACTCTCACTCTTTTGCTAGGTTGAATAGACCTTATTTCATTCATTGACAGTTAAACTTGAATTCTTTATTGCTGCCATCTAAAAAGGGCATGTTAACCCAACAGAGTATTATTATTTCAATGTCAAACATAGTATCATGATAACACAACACACTTGCGTTTTCCAATGTAATTTTTTTTTCTTCTTGAGACTTCAGATAATAGAAAGACAATAAAATACTTATATAAAAATACCACATATTTATTTTTGGAAGAACAAATATAACAGATAAAGGGAAGATGGCCTCTTTTGATGGTAAAAATAAATTAAGGGCAATCGCTATTTCAGAGAAAGCTGCATGGAATCATTCTGAAGTGGAATCTCAGTAAGTTTGGAAACGGAAGGATATTCAGAGGTTTTTATGCTAAATTGTGACATATTAAGTACAGACGTTATTAGTGGGGTCCTGGTACATGTTTAACAACAGGCTCTCAGGGACATAAAAAGTAATGGTTTACAACATTTCTCAATTTTTGTGTTGCAAATATTCCTATCATGGACAACTTAAAACTGCCAAAATGGAGTTACTGAACAAGGAATTGGAAAAAGGTATACAAACTTGTATGATCTGACACCAGCATACCATTGGATGTTGCATTTGGGTAAAACCAAAATAAGATATATCACCACAATCAAGGGAGTTATATATGAAATAGCTTTATTTATAGAAAGATTCATAAATTACAATTCTATTGGAGTTAGGTAAAAAAAGAAAATGGAAGAATCTAGCCAGGTATAAGAAACAGAGAGAGCTGGAGATATGTTAAACTGAAGAAAGTGATAGCTCCTCATTCTCTGTCCATTTTTTATGCAGAAATGTGCACTTAGAAACCAGGTCTTCTGATTTTTACAGACAAGCAATATATTAAGATAATATAAATGGGCAAAGTTAAAAGATTCTAAAAAAAAGTTCTATACACAACATGAATACATCTATTTCCTGCATACAGAAATGGACCTTGAGTTTGATCAGCAATTAGAGATTCTGGACAAGGCTCCTAAGTGCATTTAACATGTACAAATGCAAGAATAAATATCACTCTTTTGATGCTATTCACTTTCAACAATAACTTCTTGATCTTCCCCTATTCCGCCTTTTTATACTCAGGAGAGAATTCCAGGGCTTATGGCCTATAAAATGCAGTAAGAAAATAAGTGAGTCTACATGGCATCAAGTGCCTTGCATGGTCTATTTATCTGAAGGAATCAAAAGACAGAAGAGATTTATTCTTCTATCTCAGTCATAAAGCCTCTGATGCTTCAAGAAAAGAGACAAGTGGAGAGAAGTCTTGTTCCTAAATAAAATGTTGCTGAGATAAAAAGAACTCCCTGAAGACCAAACTTTTTAATAATAACTTGAAACACATGAAACTTTATCTTGCTTTCAAATTGTATTGGCTGTATCTGTTTTTCCTCTCACTTTAAAGAACTGGTTCCCTTGCTATTGGTAAATTATATCATGCAGTTTTCACTTCAAATCTTCGACGCTATAAAGTTTTCTCCTCATCTTTCCTGCATCCAGTATTCCCTTGTCATTCTTTTCTTAAACTCTGTGCATGCTTGAAAGTGATCATCCCTGTGAATTTTTCCTTTCCTGAGGATCTAGGCAGAGTTAGGAGTGCCAAATGTCCAAAAATACTTGCAAAAATCTCTCTGACAATACTCATATTATATAATAATTATTTGTTTCATTGTCTATCCCTCTACACAGGAATCCTGTTGAGGACTGGGCCATCTACTTTTAAGTTTTAAAGTCTAGCATAGAGGCTGCCATATAGTAAGTGATTAATGCATATTTCTTCAGTGAGTGAAAGTTCCTGTCAACCTCCATTTCTTCTTCAGATTTTCATCTTCTCCATTTTCTTTCACTCTCATGCCAGCAAAGCTGATGACGAAAGAAAGAAAATAGGTATCACAAGGCCTACTCCACTATACCCCATGGATACTGACATTCTTTCACCTCTCCACTTTCTTTTTGATGCCCTGAATGGAAGTATAAGGGGAAGAAATATGGGGAGCAAAAAGGACATAGATGATGGAGTCATTGATAAAGGCGATGTTGACAATTCTGAGAAATTTATAATCACTTATTCTTGGAATAGCAGAGTTATTCTCAACACTGTACCTTATTTTAGCCTTGCAAATATTCTTAGAGATAATAAGAGAAAACATTACGATCGCTGTTTGAAGATGAGAATGCTGAGGCATGAGTGCATGGGCCAGTATGTCCTCCTTATCCTTTTCTACTCATATATTGCCACTGTTAATTTCTTCCAATTTAAAGGCCAGGGGATCTTCTTCCCCCCACTTAAGTCTCCTCTGGCTGACAGCCTCCGTGTCACCTTTTCGTTTCTTTACCTCTTTTCCCTTGCTGTTGTCTCTATTAGCCAGCTGCACTGCAAATCAAACCCAGTGACAACTTGGTAAGAATAAATGACTAACCTGCTAAGTAATGTCACATGGCTTCTTTTATAAAAAGAATTCTAGGCTGTCTTGACATTCATCTATCAAGACTGGTTAGAGCTAATAAAATCAGGCCTCCCACCATACAGGTGGATGGGCTGGCTAACCCTGTATCTCAAATGATTCATGGTAATTTGTAGTTCCTTGTGATAATTAGAAGTCCTACAAGAGGAAAAAGCTAAAAGCTTTCTCCAAATGATGGATGCTGTCAGGAAACAGCCCTATGTGCCTTTATTTCTTTGTGCCTCTCTAATTAAGTATCTGGAGTAGCTTGTTATAAAAGACAATGTGTAGTTTCAAAATGGCAAAGTGGGTCAGAGAGAGGGCGGCTAGCAAGAAACTAGGGATGCCTTGAGTTCCACATCAGCCCTCCACTCTGCTTGTGAGGGCATCCACAGGTGTCCATAAGCAGAGCGTAGAGCAAGACATATAACCTTTAAAGTATTCTGCTCTCCTTGCAGGATGGGGAAGAATAACAAAATCAGTAGAGAAAATCCTTTGCTTCTGGGAAGACAGAATAGACATACTTTTCCCTATTCTTCCTAGTAGGTATAACTAAAAATCCTAGATATTATATATAGGTCAAACATAAGAACACTCTGAAAGATAAAGAGAAGAAAGAAGACTGGCTATAGATCTTGAGACTCAAAGCTATCTACGTCACTACTCTTAGTGTTGGAAATTCTAGCCAGTGCAATAAGACAGAAAAAGAAAATGAAAGGCACACAGTTTAGAAAGAAAGAAATAAAACTGCCCCTATTTGAAGATGACATGATGGTCTATGTAGAATATAATGTAGAATATACAAAAAAAGTTCCTAGAACCAATAAATGAATTCAGCAAGACCACAGAATATAAGATAAGCTTCTGATGTATGAGAAATCAACTGTTTTTCCATATACTAGTAATAAACACATGAATGCAAAATTAAAAAGTTACTATTTACAGTCATTCAAAAGAAAATGAAATAGGTGTAAATCTAACAAAATAAGGATGCTGAAAAGACAATGCTGATGTGAGAAATTTTAAGGTATTTTGATAAATAAAGAAGCACACTGTATTCATGAATTGGAAAACACCACATAATAAGAATGTTAATTTCTGAAAATTGATATACAAATTTACAGCAATTCCTATGAAAATTCCAGCAAGAATTTTGATAAATATGGATAAGCTAATTCTAAAATGTGTATGAGCAAGTCATGTAGCTAGAATAACTAAAACAAATTTAAAAGAAAAATAAAATGGAAGATATTAGTTTTTATGATTTCAAGATTTATTGTAGAGCTGACTGCAAATTTTACTGTACAGCAAGACTGCGTGGAACAGAATAGAGAGCACAAAAATAAACATGCAAATATGCTCCACTGATTTCTGACAATGTTACAAAAGAAATGTAATAAATGAAGATCCACAGGTTAAAAAAATAAAATATTTTTATGAATTTGGAAATTAGTGTTTGAAGAAAATTTAGAATTGTCTTCTGGATTCTTCATAACAATCAATACTTGAATCTATAGGGGTGGATTCTGCACATACACAGAAACTGAGGGTGAACAGTATTTTTAAACTTATCTTTCACAAACGACAGTGACCAGTAAATTGAAAATAGAAAAAAATTTCATTTTTCTAAGTTTGAAATAGGACTCTTTGGTTGAAACTAAGTGCTTATATGGATGTATTATTCCTGAAGTACAGATATTTGTTTCATCATTATTAGGGATTATCTACATTAAAAAGGGAGTTAGAGAGCTATATCCTCAAAATTACATCAAGCATTTTTCCATTGCATTCTAACCACTTTTCCTTATGAGAAACAGGGTCTCTTTCCTCTCCTTAAAGTCATGCAAACTTTAAAACAATGGAACATAACAAAAGAGAGACTATTTGAAATCTTATTATTCTTGTTTTATACCTTAGAGGTGTCCTACAGAAATATAATGGGCCACAAATGAGAGCTTGTCATAATCTGTTTTGTGTTGCTATACCAGAATACCTGAAACTGGGTAATTTACTTTTTTATTTTTATTTTTATTTTTATTAAACTTTAAGTTCTAGGGTACATGTGCACAACATGCAGGTTTGTTACATATGTATCCATGTGCCATGTTGCTGTGCTGCACCCATTAACTCATCATTTACATTAGGTATATCTCGTAATGCTTTCCCTCCCCTCTTCCCCCACCCCACAACGGCCCTGGTGTGTGATTTTCCCCTTCCTGTGTCCAAGTGTTCTCATTGTTCAATTCTCACCTATGAGTGAGAACATACGGTGTTTGGTTTTTTGATCTTGTGATAGTTTGCTGAGAATGACGGTTTCCAGCTTCATCCATGTCCCTACAAAGGACATGAACTCATCCTTTTTTATGGCTGCATAGTATTCCATGGTGTATATGTGCCACATTTGCTTATATGGCTAGCCATATGTAGAAAGCTGAAACTGGATCCCTTCCTTACACCTTATACAAAAATTAATTCAAGATGGATTAAAGATTTAAATGTTAGACTTAAACCATAAAAACCCTAGAAGAAAACCTAGGCAATACCATTCAGGACACAGGCATGGGCAAGGATTTCATGTCTAAAACACCAAAAGCAATGGCAACAAAAGCCAAAATTGACAAATGGGATCTAATTAAACTAAGGAACTTCTGCACAGCAAAAGAAACTACCATCAGAGTGAACAGGCAACATACAGAATAGGAGAAAATTTTTGCAATCTACTCATCTGACAAAGGCTAATATCTAGAATCTACAAAGAACTCAGACAAATTTATGAGAAAAAAACAAACAACCCCATCAAAAAGTGGGCAAAGGATATGAACAGACATTTCTCAAAAGAAGACATTTATGCAGCCAACAGACACATGAGACTGGGTAATTTATAAGGGACAGAAATTTATTTCTTACAGTTCAGGAGGTTGAGAAGTCCAAGATCAAGGAGCTGCTATCATGTGAGGCCTTTTTACTGTGTCATCCTACGACAGAGGCAAAAAGGCAATGAAGAGTGAGGGAATAAGAGGGGCACCAATTGGCTTTTATAACAAAGTCACTCTCAGTAATGAACCCACTCCCGAGATAATGGCATTAATCCATTCATGGGGACAGAGTCCTAACGACCTATACTTTCTAAAGTCCCATCTTTTAGCATGATTGCACTGGGGATTAAGTTTCCAACGTGCAATTTGAGAAACACATTCAAACCATGGCAAAGCCACATGTGTAATTTTAAATTTTCTAGTAGCTATCTTAAAACATTTTAAAAAGTTTAATTTATGTGTGTGGTGTGAAGAATGAGTCCAGTTTTAGTTTTCTGCATATGGCTAGCCAGTTTCCCAACAGCATTTATTACATGGGGAATCCTTTCCTCATTGCTTTTTTTTGTCAGGTTTGTCAAAGATCAGATGGTTGTAGATGTGTGGCATTATTTCTGAGACCTTTGTTCTGTCCCATCGGTCTATATATCTGTTTTGATACCAGTACTATGCTGTTTTGGTTACTGTAGCCTTGTAGTATAGTTTGAAGTCAGGTAGCGCGATGCCACCAGCTTTGTTCTTTTTGCTTAGGATTGTCTTGGCTGTATGGGCAGTTTTTTGGTTTCATATGAAATTAAAAGTAGTTTTTTCTAATTATGTGAAGAAAGTCAATGGTACCTTGATGGGGATAGCATTGAAACTATCAATTACTTTGGGCAGTATGGCCATTATCACGAGATTGATTCTTCCTATCCATGATCATGGAATGTTTTTCCCTTTATTTGTGTCCTCTCTGATTTCCTTGAACAGTGGTTTGTAGTTCTCCTTGAAGAGGTCCTTCATATCCCTTATAAGTTGTATTCCTAGGTATTTTATTCTTTTTATAGCAATTGTGAATGGGAGTTCACTTGTGATTTGGCTCTCTGTTTGTCTATTATTGGTGTATAGAAATGCTTGTGATTTTTGCACATTGATTTTGTATCCTGAGACTTTGTTGAAGTTGCTTATCAGCTTAAGGAGATTTTGGGCTGAGACAGTGGGGTTTTCTAAATATACAATCATGTCATCTGCAAACAGAGACAATTTTTCCCTCTCTTCCTATTTGAATACTCTTTATTTCTTTCTCTTACCTGATTGCCCTGGCCAGAACTCCCAATAGTATGTTGAATAAGAGTGGTGAGAGAGGGCATCCTTGTCTTGTGCCAGTTTTCAAAGGGAATGCTTCTAGCTTCTGCCCATTCAGTATGATCTTGGCTGTGGGTCTGTCATAAATAGCTCTTTTTGAGATATGTTCCATCAATACCTAGTTTACTGAGAGTTTTTACCATGAAGGGGTGTTGAATTTTACTGAAGGCCTTTTCTGCATCTATTGAGATAATCGTGTGGTTTTTGTCATTCATTCTGTTCATGTGATGGATTATGTTTATTGATTTGCAACCAGCCTTGCATCCCAGGGATGAAGCTGACTTGATCGTAGTGGATAAGCTTTTTGATGTGCTGCCAGATTCTGTTTGCCAGTATTTTATTGAGGATTTTCGCATTGATGTTCATCAGGGATATTGGCCTGAAATTTTCTTTTTTTTTTTGCTGTGTCTCTGACAGGTTTTGGTATCTGGATGATTCTGGCCTCATGAAATGAGTTACGGAGGAGTCCTTCTTTTTCTATTTTTTGCAATACTTTCAGAAGGAATGGTACAAGCTCCGTTTTGTACCTCTGGTAGAATTCAGCTGTGAATCCTTCTGGTGCTGGTCCTTTTTAGTTGGTAGGCTATTAATTACTGCCTCAATTTCAGAACTTGTTATTGGTCAATTCAGGGATTCTACTTCTTCCTAGTTTAGTCTTGGGAGGGTGTATGTGTCCAGGAATTTATCCATTTCTTCTAGATTTTCCAATTTATTTGCATAGAGGTGTTTATAGTATTCTCTGATGGTGGTTTGTATTCTGTGGGATCCATGGTGATATCCCCTTTATCATTTTTTATTATGTCTATTTGATTTTTCTCTCTTTTCTTCTTTATTAGTCTAGCTTGCATTCTATCTATTTTGTTAATCTTTTCAGAAAACAGCTCCTGGATTCATTGATTTTTTGAAGGGTTTTTCGTATCTCTATCTCTTTCAGTTCTGCTCTCATCTCAGTTATTTCTTATCTAGATTTTTTAATTTGTTTGCTCTTGCTTCTCTAGTTGTTTTAATTGTGATGTTAGGGTGTCAATTTTACATCTTTCCCACTTTCTCCTGTGAGTATTTGGTGCTATAAATTTCCCTCTAAACACTGCTTTAGCTGTGTCCCAGAGAATCTGGTACATGGTGTCTTTGTTCTCATTGGTTTCAAAGAACTTACTTACTTCTGCCTTTATTTCGTTATTTACCCAGCAGTCATTCAGGAGCAGGTTGTTCAGTTTCCATGTGGTTGTGCTGTTTTGAGTGAGTTTCTTAATCCTGAGTTTTAATTTGATTGCCCTGTAGTCTGAGAGACTGTTCATTATTATTTCCATCCTTTTGCATTTGCTGAGGAGTGTTTTACTTCCAATTATGTGGTCAATTTTAGAAATAGTGTGATGTGGTGCTGAGAAAAATGCATAGTCTGTTGATTTGGGGTGGAGAGTTCTGTAGATGTCTATCAGGTCTGCTTGGTCCAGAGCTGAGTTCAAGTCCTGAATTTCCTTAAATTTCTGTCTCATTGATCTAAAATTAACAGTGGGGTGTTAAAGTCTCCCACTATTATTGTGTGGGTGTCTAAGTCTCTTTGTAGGTCTCTAAGAACTTGCTTTATGAATCTGGGTGCTCCTGTATTGGGTGCATATCTATTTAGCATAGTTAGCTCTTCTTGTTGCATTGACCCCTTTACCATTACGTAATGTTCTTCTTTGTTGTTTTTGATCTTTGTTGGTTTAAAGTCTGTTTTGTCAGAGACTAGGATTGCAACATCTCCTTTTTTGTTTGTTTGTTTTTGTTTTCCATTTGCCTGGTAAATATTCCTCCATCCCTTTATTTTGAGCTATGTGTTTTTGCACATAAGAGTCTCCTGAATATAGCACACTGATGGGTCTTGACTCTTTATCCAATTTGCCAGTCTGTGTCTTTTAATTGGCACATTTAGCCTGGTTACATTTAAGGTTAATATTGTTATGTGTGAAATTGACCCTGTCATTATAATGCTACCTGGTTATTGTGCCTGTTAGTTGATACAGTTTCTTCATAGTGTTGATGATCTTTACATATTGGTATGTTTTTGCAGTCGCTGGCACCAGTTTTTCCTTTCCATATTTAGTGCTTCCTTCAGGAGCTCTTATAAGGCAGGCCTAGTGGTGACAAAGTCTTTCAGCATTTGCTTGTCTGTGAAGGATTTTATTTCTTCTTTGCTTATGAACCTTAGTTTGGCTGAATATGAGATTCTGGGTTGAAAATTTTTTTCTTTAAAGATGTTGAATATTGGCCCCCACTCCCTTCTGGCTTGTAGGGCTTCTACAGAGAGATCTGCTGTTAGTCTGATGGGCTTCCCTTTGTGGGTAACCCGACCTTTATCTCTGGCTGCCCTTAATATTTTATCCTTCATTTCAGCCTTGGTGAATCTGAAGATTATATGTCTTGGGGTTGCTCTTCTCAAGGATTATCTTTGTGGCATTCTCTGTATTTCCTGAATTTGAATGTTGGCCTGTCTTGCTAGGTTGGGGAAGTTCTCCTGGATAATATCCTGAAGAGTGTTTTCCAACTTGGTTCCATTTTCCCCATCATTTTCAGGTACACTAATCAAATGTAGGTTTGGTGTTGTCACATAGTCCCATATTTCTTGGAAGCTTTGTTTGTTCCTTTTCATTCTTTTTTCTCTAATCTTGTCTTTATGCTTTATTTCATTAAGTTGATTTTCAATTTCTGATATCCTTTCTTCTGTTTGATGTATTTGACTATTGATACTTGTGTGTATGCTTCATCTAGTTCTCATGCTGTGTTTTTCAACTCCATCAGGTTATTTATGTTTTTCTCTAAACTGCTTATACTAGTTAGAAATTCCTCTAAGCTTTTGTCAAGGTTCTTAACTTCCTTGAATTGGGTTAGAACATGATCCTTTAGCTTGGAGGAGTTTGTTATTACCCACCTTCTGAAGCCTACTTATGTCAACTCGGCAAACTCATTCTCCATCCAGTTTTGTTCCCTTGCTGGCGAGGAGATGTGATCCTTTGGAGGAGAAGAGGCATTCTTGTTTTTGGAATTTTCAGCCTTCTTGCACTGGTTTTTCCTCATCTTTGTGGATTTATCTATCTTTGGTTTTTGATGCCAATGATCTTCAGATGTGGTTTTTGTGTGGCCATCCTTTTTGTTGATGTTGATACTATTCCTTTCTGTTTGTTAGTTTTCCTTCTAACAGTTAGGCCCCTCTGCTGCAGGTCTGCTGGACTTTGCTGGAGGTCCATTCTAGACCCCATTTGCCTGGGTATCACCAGCAAATGCTGCATAACAGCAAAGATTGCTGCCTGTTACTTCCTCCGGAAGCTTCATCCCAGAGAGGCACCTGCCAGATGCCAGCCAGAGCTTTCCTGTATGAGGTGTCTGTTGACCACTGCTGGGAGGTATCTGTTAACCACAGTCAGGAGGCACAGGGCTCAGTGACCCACTTAAGGAGGCAGTCTTTCTCTTAGCCGAGCTCGAGCACTGTGCTAGGAAATCTGTTGCTCTTTTCAGAGCCAGCATGCAGGAACATTTAATTCTGCTGAAGCTGCACCTACAACTGCCCCTTCCCTCGGGTGCTCTTTCATAGGGAGATGGGAGTTTTATCTATAAGCCCCTCATTGGGGCTGCTGCCTTTCTTTCAGAGATGCCCTGCCCAGAGAAGAGGAATCTAGAGAGGCAGTCTGGCTACAGTGGCTTTGCCCAGGTGCTGTGGGCTTTGCCCTGTTTGAACTTCAACGTGGCTTTGTTTATACTGTGAGAGGAAAACCGCCTACTCAAGCCTGAATAATAGCGGACCCCCCTCTCGTCGCCATGCTCGAGAATCCCAGGTCAGCTTCAGACTGCTGTGCTGGCAGCGAGAATTTCAAGCCAGTGGATCTTAGCTTGCTGGGCTTTGTGGGGGTGGGGTCTAGCCAAACTAAACCACTTCATTCCCTGGGTGCAGCACCCTTTCCAGGGGAGTGAATGGTTCTGTTTTGCTGGTGTTCCAGGAGCCACTGGGGTACAAAAAAAAAAAAAAAAAAAAAACTCCTGCAGTTAGCTCGGTGTCTGCCCTCATGGTCACCCAGTTTTGTGCTTGAAACCCAGGGCCCTGGTGGTGTAGGCACCTGAGGGAATCTCCTGGTCTGTGGGATGTGAAGACCATGGGAAATGCATAGTATCTGGAATGGAATGTACCATCCCTCACCGCACAGTCCTTCATGGCTTCCCTTGGCTAGGGAAGGGAGCTCCCTGACCACGTGCACTTCCCGGGGGGAGGCGACGCCCCACCCTGCTTCACTTTGCCCTCTGTGGACTGCACCCATTGTCTAACCAGTCCTAATGAGATGAGCTTGCTACTGAAGTTGGAAGTGCAGAAATCACCCACCTTCTGCGTTGATCTCACTGGGATCTACAGACTGGAGCTGTTCCTATTCGGCCATCTTGCCAGTCACCCCTACTTCCTGTGTTTCTTAAAGAGTATGGAATATTTAGAGTAGTGCTTCTCAAAATTTAAAGGTCATGAAAGTTATCTAGGGATTTTCTTAAATCTACACTGATTTGATAGGTCTAGGCAGCATCCTAAGACACTACATTTCTAAAAAGGCCCATAGATGATGCCAATGATGCTGGTCCACAGACCACACTTTGAATAGAAAAAGCTTCAACATTTCCATCAGAGTTCCCTGTACATTGATTTAAAATTCAATTACTGTGCCTTAGTTACTGAATTAGAATACTTGAACATGAGGCTTGGGAATCTGAATTGTTTGCATAATCTCCAGGTTCTTTGTCGTGATAAAATTTAAGAATTGTTTGTGTGGCCTAAGACTCAATCATTTCTACCATACCATGCCATCAGGAGGGAATAAAAATGTTAGCTCTTGCATTCAGCTGCTGGAAAGTTTTATTTTTTAATTTGTTGAAAGATTTTCCAAACGTATTTTGTGAATCTTTTATAATGAGATTTTGAGTTTCAAAGATGTATGCATTATTAGCTAGTTGGGGCATTGCAGTGTTTTCTATTTATGTTGTTTTTTCTCAGAGTAAGACTCCTGAACTTTTCCCTACTCCTTCATATTTTACCATCTTCCTTTGGGGAGATAATCCCATAAAAAGATGCATCTGAATGAAAAAAGTTATTCTACCCTTCTTTTCTAACGTGAAAACTAATGTGTTCATGGTGTCTGTGTGTGTGTGTGTGTGTCTGTGTGTGTGTATGTGAAAAATAGCTTGGGATTAGACTGATGAAACAGCCACCAATATACAGAGGACAATGGCTCTGTGAAGGTCCCTGTGGAGTATCACAAAGGAAATAAAAGCCAGGATATCTAAGGTGAGTGGAAAAGATATACAAATCGAGACTCTTAACATAGACTCTTAAATAAAAGTCACAGAAAGCACAGAATACACAGGATGTTTATAAATGAAAGAGATCAGTTTTCTGTATCAAAATGGGGTTCTTGAAAGAGATGTCTTCTGAAGACACAAAAAGCAATTGCACCAAAAACAAAAATTGACAAATGGTATCTAATTAAACAGCTTCTGCACAGCAGAAAAAAAAAAACAAACACTTATCAACAGAGTAAACAGACAGTCTACCGAATGGGAGACACATGCATGCTTGTGTTCATTGAAGCACTATTCACAATAGCAAAGACACGGGATCAACCTAAATGATCATCAATGATAGACTGGATAAAAAAAATGTTGTACACATATATCATGGAATACTATGAAGCCATAAAAAAGAATGAAGTGATGTTGTTTGCAGGGACATAGATAGAGCTGGAAGCCATTATCCTTAATGAGCTAACACAGGTACAGAAAACCAAATACCACATATTCTCACTTACAAGAGGGAACTAAATGATGAAATAACTGATAGATACTAGGCTTAATACCTGGGTGATGAAATAATTTGTGCAGCAAACCCCCATAACACAAGTTTACCTCGTAACAAACCTGCACTTATAACCTCAAACTTAAAATAAAATAAAAAATATGTATCACATTTTACCCCATAAATATACATGACTATTATTTGTCAACTAAAAATAAATAAATTAAATTAAAATAAAAATATAAATCGATTGAAAAAATTAACATCACAGATAAAAAGTGTTTTGAATAAAAATGGGTAAGTAAAGAAAACAAACATCTTTAAAAACTTTTTTATATTAAACATAGAATCTTACATTCTGATTTTTTTTTATAAAAAGAGCTGCCTTCAATAGTGATTTGACAACATTTAATTCAGCTAATGCTTACTGGCTGAGATCATACATGAATCATGTGCTGGACAGCAGAAAAAGGCAGAAAGAGAAAAGGCTACAATCATTTCCCTCAGGACATGTGCAATCTAGCAGAAGAGAGTTGTGTGACCTAACAGAGGGTAATGAAATGCATATTCCTGGTAGGAGGAAAGTAAAGGAGTAAAGTAACTTTTCCAGGTCATTTGAAAAAATTCAATAAGAAAAATCTTTACACAATAAAATTAATAATGTGCAATAACTGGAAACAATCCATATATCCATAAACAGGTAAATGAATAAAGAAATAATAGTATATTCATACAATAGACCATTCTCAGCAATAAAAATGAGCAAATGATTTGTGTAAATCATGAATTAATCTCAAAATTATTATGTTGAGAGAAAGAAGCCAGATATAAAACAGTGCACATTGTATGACTCAATTTCTATAAAACGTAAGAAAAGGTAAGCGAATCTATGGTGTTAGAAATTATAGCAACAGTGACTTATGTTGGTGTGTATTGACTGGAAAGAGCATGCAGGTATATATATATATATATATATATATATATATACACATGTACCTATGTATATATTTGTATAGGTACATGTTATGTGTATACATAGGTGTATGTATATGTGTGTATACATATATATAGGTATATATGGATACATAGGTAAATATGTTTATGTATATATATAGGTATACATATATATGTATATATATACATATGTATACACATATACATACTTAGGTATATGTGTATGTATGTATATGTGTGTGTGTGTTTGTAATGTTTGAAGAGGCAGATTGAGTTTGTCTTACAGAAGATTAAACAACAAATATATGTAGATATTAAGACAACCAGTTTCATGGTAGGGGGGTTAACTTGTTTATTTGTGAAGAAATAGAAAGGCCATGACATTAAATTTTCATTGCTGTGAGAAGCAGCTGAAACCACTATTTCAGAGAAATAGATTAAGGCAATTGTGCATAAGGAATATGGTTCTGATTGTGTAAGATATTTTTATTGTTGTTTTTACTGGGTAAAATCGTGTGTGCTATAGGTAAGAAGATGATTAAAGATGATGTCAAGGAGAGACCTATGAGGAAAAAAAAGGCATCTTAAAACTATCTGAAATGGAAGGTTATTTTCTTTTTTCCCTGTAATTCTGAAAAAGAAGGCATCTTTCTGTGAAATGTAGTTGGTGAGAAATGGCAGGCATTGATAGTAAAAAAGGCACAAAAAACCAAAAGGGAGGGAGAACACAAAGTCTATTATCTTAAGACCATTTTGTCAGTAAGGGAAATGTTTAAAAAGAGAAACACTTGGGAAGATAGAAAAATGAAGTCAGCATGGGATGTGTTTTGTTTAGGTTTTAAGCAGACATGGAAATACAGTGTCTTGGAGTGGAAAGAATTTAAATTTAGTCAGAAGAGAAATGCTAGAGGCACCTGTCTGTTGGAATGCATTTAAGAGGTAAGGTAACTGAATTTGTGTTAGATAAATTTTTCACATTTCAATTCAGGGAAGTATGATTGAATAATCTACTCAGGAAAACCCCTGGACTTCTAATAGATTTAGGCTATTTTAAATCATATATTATTCTGTACTCCTACAGTACTCTTCCTGTAATATTCCATCTTGAGGGAATCTCAAGGGAAAGAGCATGGGATTTGAAGCCAAACATTACTGGGGGTAAAGCCAAGCTTGAGTAATTGCTTAACCTCTCTTAGCCTGAATTTCCTTATAGATAAAATGGATACATAATTATAGTATCCATATAGGATTTATTTTTAGGATTAAATACAATGATGTGTGTGAGGTTCCAGGCTAGGAATGTCCTACTTGGTATCTTCTCAGACAATGATGATTATAGAATAGATATAATTGAGAATGTGAATGTACTATTAGTTTCAGCATCTCCATTATTCCCAGTATCTAAAATAGGGCATTTAACTGTTTTCTCTTTTAATGGAATGATGGCATCTTTTTTCTGTTCTGTATCTCATTACCTGAGTGTTACTGCAAACAAACAAACAAACAAAAATCATCCATGTCAAACACCAGTGGCAGTGCATGGTAAGGTAGCAGTCCCTGCAATTTGTTAAAAGATCCATAAAATGTAATCAGCAACCATCTAAGTGATTCTTCTGTTTTTAATGAGAAAGCTCGGTCTGTAATGGAGTGTTTCTCTTTCTCAGACTGTGGCTAAAAATTTGCTCTTAAAATGAAAATTTGCTTTTAAAATAAAAACCACAAAGTAAAAGGTACAATTTTCATGAACAAAAGAAAAAGTACCTGTGATATATTTGTTTTTAGCTTTAAGACAAAAATCTCACTTTCTGTTAAAATATGTTGATGTATTATGGACACAGTGGTCCTCAAATTTATATGTGAATCAAATGTCTGAGTTTGCTAATCTCTTCACTGTTTCCTAAATATTGTCTTCCGTTCTGCTGAAATAATAAATGGGTAAATAGTCATATGTGAGATAATTGCATCTTTAATATGCCAGCACCTTCTGTCTTAGAGGCATATTGTGCCAGATGGAATGTTTTATAAACCCTATAACGGACAAATTACATTAGATACCCTGGCTAGCACAGCGACACACAGCACCTTGATATAACTCAATTTCATCTTTACCTACATCTCAGCCATTGCATTTTAAATCAGCAATAGGATAGTGTAAACTATTATGTATGAAATGTCTGAATACAATTATAAATCTGTCCACTATGTTTGTAAAAAATTCAGCCTCTGTTAATTATCTTCATAGCACTATTTACCCTAATTGTCAAGCCTTACAATAGCAAAGCAAGATTACTTTATAAAAAAATTCTTATTCAAAGACAGCATCCCTTTTTATGGGTATTCCAAAGATTATGAGTGGAAATAATTAAAATATATTTAAATCATTGTTTCGATATTACAGTTAAGTAAATGAATTAGTGCAGGGATTTTTAAAAGGAATGTTTAAAAATTAGTACCTTGAAGATTGAAGAAAAGGTTAATAACTTCTATTATAAACTATTATGGCTTTTTCATTCTTAAAGACAAAATGTGTTTATTTTTAACATGTAAATGGGGAAAGTAACTGTACTCAGGAGAAAACAGAAACTAAATAGACAGATAGATAATAGGTAGGCTGGTGGATGACTAGATAGATGGGTGGATAGATGGATGGATGGGTGAATAGATAACACTGTAAAGTCAAAAATTATATTTATTTTTCCAGTTGGAATACAAAACACATTCTTACATAGCCTGAGTGCTTAATATAAATAAGCACTTCTAGTTTATTTTTATCCATTTATTTGTATAAGTATTTTATGTTTTTAAGTTTCAGGGGACATGTGCAGGATGTGCAGGTTCGTTACGTAGGTAAACGTGTGCCATGGTGGTTTGCTGCACCAATCAACCCATTACCTAGGTATTAAGCCTAGAATGCATTAGCTCTTTCCCTATAGTCACTTCTAGTTTAAAAGCTTTGCTCAGGATGTTGTTTTAGAGAAGAATTAACATCAGAAGTTGCCAACAGTTAAAATATTTTAAAAAACGATTTACTATACAATGGAATTTTGTCCATCCCTGACCATCACAAAGGCCTTTGTATCCACTATTGACCAATCAATTAATTTCCAGGACACATCTCTGGAGGTCTAAATGGAAACACCAAGGATTCACAACATGCCCTCCTTACCTCCTGTGAAAGAGAGCTTCTATATGAATATGTTTCCATTCCCAAAACAAGGCAATAATTATTTTTCCTCATGATGTAGCTTGCCTTTACAGTCTAGTTAATTAAGCAATTTACTAGAAAGCAAGAAAAGCTTAGGAAACGCCTCATGAACTTGTGGATTAAATCATTGTCTTGATTGTACACTCCTTAATCTCATGAAGGAGACAATGGAATTTATAGCAGCATGACTAAGTGCAGAAATTGACAACCTTTTCTTTTCAACTGGTGCACTAAAATACAATTTCAATATGCTGGTAATGGTGAGTTAATTAAAACATAAAGCACTAGTAAACTATGTAAATAATAAATGGAATAAATTACAATCAAATTTCTAAAATCTGTCTTTTAAAAAAATGGTTATTCAGTAAATGTATAATTAAAAATATGTGATTAAAATATACTGTACAAACAAATCTGGCCAATAATTTAGCAAAGTATCTTTTTTAAAAATAACTCAATAAATTACAACTTTTCTTTTGCTGAATTAGCTCTTTGAGAAAGAAAAAATATATATGACTAATTTTTAACTTCAGTTATCCTAATTTAATATGACTACCATTTATAACACAAAAGCTGATCTAATTAGATAGATAGTGGATCTCTTTTTAAAATGTTTCTTTTTATTATAATATTAACATAAATAGTTTTTAGATACTACTAAAACATGAAAAAATCCATAAACTCAACAGCCTAACATAATCATCTATGGCATTTGGTTGTATTTTTTTTGTCTTTTTTTCTATTCACCTTAAGAAAATGTCAAACAGTCGGCCAGTTTATTCACATTTTTCTTATTTTCTGTTCTATAGTCAGCATTTTGAGTTTATTCTTCTTTGTAATACTCAATTTTAATGGCTTCAGAATATTTGATTTGATTCTGGGAGGTATGGAGCCAGATGACAGAATAGAAGCCCACACTGCTCATCCTCCCCACAGGAACACCTATTTTTAACAACTCTCTGCACATAGAAAAGCACCATCACAAGAATCAAAACTCAAGTGAGCAATCACAATACATCTTAATATTGAAAGAGGCATTGAAAAGGGTCAGAGACACAGTCTTGAATCTACACCATCACCTCTCCCCCATCTTCCCACCCCTGCAGGAGCCACGTGGCATGAAGAATCTGTGCACTTGAGGGAGGGAGAGCACAGAAACGGAAACTTTACATGGAACTCAGTGTTGCCCTGTCATAGTGTAGAGCAAAGCCAAGCTGGGCTCAGTCACTGCTCACTCATGGAGGGAGCATTTGTACAAGACTTGCCTAGAAGGGAATCACTCGTCTCAGCAGTTGAAACTTGAATTTCTTGCAAGCCTTGCCACCACCGACCAAAGTTCTCTGGCATTCTAGGTAAAGTTGAAAGGCAGTCTAGGACGCAAGCACTACAATTCCTAGGCAACTCCTCATGCTTGACTGGGCTCAGATCCAGAAGACTAGGTTGGCACATGACCTAAGGAGACACTAGCTGAGGCGGCTAAGGGAGTGCTTATGACACTCCTCCCACATGAGTGCACCCTGCAGCAATGAAAGTTACTGCTTCCTTCTGCTTAAGGAAAGGAGAGCAAGAGATAAAGAAGACGTCTTGCATCTTGGGTACCAGCTCAGTCACAGTAGACAGGACACCAGGCAGAGTCATGAAGCTCTCATTTCAGGCCCTAGCTCATGGACCACATTTCTAGACATACCCTGGGCCAAAAAGGAGCTTGTTGGCTTGCAGGGAAGGGCCTAGTCCTCCAGGATTCATCACCTGCTGACTATAGAGCCCACTGAATAACCAGCAGGGATACCAACATAGTATTCTGTGAGCCTTCGGCTCTGGAATAAGCTGACTACAGGTATGACCCAGCACATTGCCAGTTATAGCAGCTAGAGTGAAAGACTCCATCTTCTTAAGAAAAGCAGAATGAAATTTGAAGGGAACTTTGTCTGTCAAGTTAGATAACAGCTCAACCACAGTGGGGTAGAGCAACAAGCAGGCCCTTTGGGTCATCAAGTCCAGGCCTAGGCTCTTGGACAGCATTTCTGGACCTTCCCTGGGCCAGAGAGGGGCCTGATGCTCTGGAGGATTAGTCCCAGCCCTTACAGAATTCACCACAAGCCGACTGAATTGCTCTTGGCGTTTATGTAAACGTTGGCAGTGGCCTGTCAGAACTCCTTTAGACCAGTGATGGTAGTGTCTACAAAGAGAGCCTCCTCTGCCTCTGGAAAGGGGAGGGAAGAGTAGGTAGGACTTTGTATTGTGGTTTGAACGCCAGCTTAGCTAGATTAGAATAGAATATAAGGCAAATTTCTAAAGTTTTTTTACTTTAATGCCCAGCACCCAGACAGCATCTCTGGACCTGCCTGGGTCCTCGGGTAACTCATCACCCTAAAGGGAAGGACACAAATTTGGCTGGCTTCATCATCTGATGATTGTAGAGGTCTAGGGCCTTGAGCGAACATAGAGGGTAGCCAGGTAGTGGTTACAGTGGGGCTTGGGCAAACCCTAGTGTAGTGCTGCCTTCAAGTCTGACCTAGTGCAGTCCCTCTGGTGGTGGCCTTAGGGATGCTTGCATCACCACATCCCCATTTTCAGGCTGTTCAGCACAGACAGAGAGACTTCACTTGTTTGGGAGAAAGTAAGGGAAACAACAAATTTTCTGCCTGGTAAACCAGAGAATTCCTCCAGATCTTATTCAAAACCCACAAAGGAATACATCTATAAGTCTGCAGAAACAACAGCATTATTGGGCTTCGGGCCCAAGTCTATTTGAATACCTGGAAAGTCTTCTCAAGAAGGGTGAGCACAAACAAACCCAGACTGTGAAGACTACAAAACATATGTAACTCTTCACTGCCCAGACACTGTCAAACATCCACAAGCATCAAGACATCCAGAAAAACATGACATTACCAAACAAATGAAATAAGGTACCAGGGACCAATCATGGAGAAACAGATATGTGATGTTCCACACAAAGAATTCAAAATAGCTGTTTTGAGGAAACAAAGACATCCAAGATAACACAGAGAAGAAATTCAGAATTTGATCAGATAAATTTAACAAAAATATTCAGATAATTAAAAAGAATCAAGCAGAAATTCCAGAGTTGAAAAATGCAGTTGACATCCTGAAAAATGCATCAGAGTCTCAGTAGCAGAATTAATCAGACAAAAGAAAGATTCATGAGTTTAAGACAGGCTATTTGAAAATACACAGTCAGATGAGACAAAAGAAAATAATAAAAAAATATAAAACACGACTACAAGATTTAGAACATAGCATCAAAAGGGCAAATTAAGGGTTATTGGCCTTAAAGAGAAGGTAAAGAAAAAGATAAGGGTAGAAAGTTTATTCAAAGGGGTAATATCAGAGAAGTTCCTAAACCTAGAGAAAGATAACAACATTCAAGTGCAAGAAGGTTATAGAACACCAAGCAGATTTATTCCAAAGAAGAATACTTCAAGGCACATAATAATCAAACTTCCAAAGGTCTCGGATAAAGAAAGCTCCCTAAAAACAAGAAGATAAAAGAAACAAATAACATAAAATGTGGCTCCAATACATCTGGCAGCAGACTTTTCAGTGGAAACATTACAGGACAGGTGAGGGTGGCATGACATGTGCTGAAGGAAAAAAAAAAAAAAACTTCTACCCTAGAGTAGTATTATCTGATGAAAATATTCTTCAAGCATGAAGGAGATATAAAGACCTTCCCAGATAAACAAAAACTAAGGGATTTCATCAACACTCAACCTGTCCTGCAAGAAATGCTAAAGGCAGCTCTTTAATGAGCAAGAACAAATTATCTGAAGGTACAAAACTTCCTGGTGACAGTAAGCACACACAAAAACTCAGAATATTATAACACTGTAATTGTGGTGTGTGAACTACTCTTAAGAAGAAAGACAACCTGATTAACCAACCCAAAGGAGTAACTACAACAAATTTTAAGACATAGACAATACAATAAGATATAAAAATAAACAACAAAAAGTCAAAAAGCAGGAAGATGAAGTTAAAATGGGGAGTTTTTATTAGTTTTCTTTTTGCATTCCTGTTTGTTCATGCAATCAGTTTAAGTTGTTGTCTACAGTTTAAAATAATGAGTTATAAGATATATTTGCAAGCTCCATGGTAACCTAAAACCAAAAAAAACACAATAGATACACAAAAATTAAAAAGCAAGAGACTAAATTACATCCCCAGAGAAAATCATCTTCACTACAGGAAGACAGGAAGGAAGAAAAGAAGGAATGCCACAAAAACACCAGAAGACAAATCACAAAATGGCATGAGTAAGTCCCTACTTATCAATAATAACATAAACAAAAATAGATTATTTCTTGAATAAAAAGACATCCAGTGGTGGAATAAATGAGAAAAACAAGACCCAATGATTTGCTGCTTTCAAGAAACACACTTTACCTATGAAGATAAACAGACTGAAAATAAAGGAAAAGAAAATATTACATGCCATTGGAAACCAAGAAAAAAAAGCAGGAATAGCTATACTTATATAAGACAAAATATATTTCAAGACAAAAACTGTAAGAAAATACAAAGATGGTCATTGAATATAAAGGGGTCAATCCAACGACAGTATATAATGATTGTAAATATATTAACATATGCACAAAACACTGGAGCACTCAGACATATAAAGCCAATATTATTAGAGCTAAAGAAAGAGATAGACCTTAACACAATGATAAGTGGAGGCTTCAACACCCACTTTCAGCATTGAACAGATGTCCCAGACAGAAAATCAAAAAAGAAACATCAGACTTAACCTGTACTACAGACCATATGGACCTACTAAATATTTACAGAACATTTCACCTGAAGGCTGCATAATACACATCATTTTCCTCAGCACATTGATTATTCTCAAGGATAGACAATAAGTTAGGTCACAAAATAAGTCTTAAAATATTTTTTAATGCAATAATATCAAGCATCTTGTTTAATCATAATTAAATAAAAGTAGATATCAACAAGAAGAGGAATTTAGAAAACTATAGAAACACATGGAAATTTAACAATATGCTCCTGAATGACCATGGGACAATGAGAAAATTAAGAAAAAAATTGAAAAATTATTCGAAACAAATGATAATGGGAACACAACATACCAAAACCTATGGAATACAGTGAAAGCAATACAAAGAGGGAAATTTATAGCTGTAAGTGTCTACATCAACAAAGAAGTAAAACTTCAAATAAGTAACCTATTTAGGCATCTTATAGAACTAGAAAAGCAACCAAATCCAGTGTTAGTAGAAATAAAGAAATAAATATCAGGGCAGAATAAATAAATTTAAATAAAAAACACAATACAAAAAAAAAGCAAAAACAGAAAGTTGTTTTTTTTTAAAGATAAAATTGATGAACCTTTAGCCAGACTACTGAAGAAAGAAAGGGAGAAGACCTAAATAAATAAAATCAGAGATAAATAGGAGACATTACAATGGATAGTGCAGAAATTCAAAGGAACATTAGTGGCTACTATGAGCAACTGTATGCCAATGAATTGGAAAATCTACAGGAAATGAATTAATTCCTAGACATACAATCTACAAATATTGAACCATGAAGAAATTCACAACTTGAACAGATCAATAACAAGTAATGAGATCAAAGCCATAATAAAAAGTCTCACAGTAAAGAAATGCCCAGGACCCAATGGTTTCACTGATGAATTTACATAAACATTTAGAGAACTAATACCAATCTTACTCAAACTATTCTGAAAATTGAGGAGGATAGAATATTCCAAACTCATTTCTAGAAAGTCAGTGTTACTCTGATACCAAAACCAGAAAAAAAAACATAAAAAAAAGAAAACTACAGGCCATTGTCTCTGATGAATATTGATGCAGAAATTCTCAACAAAATACTAGCAAATTAAATTCAACAGTAGATTAAAAAGATCTTTCATTATGACCAAGTGGGATTTATCTCAGAGATGCAAGGATGGCTCAACATATGCAAATCAATCAATGTGTTACATCATATCAACAGAATGAAGAAAAAAACTATATGATTACTTCAATTGATGTGGAAAAAGCATTTGATAAGATTCAACATTCTTTCATAATAAAAATCCTCAACAAAACAAGGTATAGAAGGAACTTACCTCAACATAATAAAAGCCATATATAACAGACTCACAGCTAGTATACTGAATGGGGAAAAACTGAAAGCCTTTCCTCTAAGATCTGGAACACGACCAGGATACCCATTGTCACCACTGTTATTCAATATAGTACTGGAAGCCCTAATTAGAGCAATCAGACGAAAGAAATAAAAGGCAACCACATTGGAAAGGATGTCAAATTATCTTTTTTGGCAGATTATATATTATATTTGGAAAAACCTAAAGACTTCACCAAAACAACTAAACAACTATTAGAATTGATACACAAACTTAGTTAATTTACAGGATACAATATTAAGGTACAAAAATCAGTAGCATTTCTATATGCCAAAACTGAACAATCTAAAAAGAATACAGAAAAGCAATCCCATTTATAATAGCCACAAATAAAATTAAATACCTAGAAATTAATTTAACCAAAGAAGTGAAAGTTCTCCACAATGAAAATTGTAACACGCTAATGAAATAAATTGAAGGGGTCACCACAAAATGGAAAAGCTATTTCATGTTCACATAATGGAAGAATCAATGGTGTTAAAATGCTCATACCATGCAAAGCAATGAACAGATTCAATGCAATCACTATAAAAATATGAATGACATTCTTTACAGAAATAGAAAAAAAATCCTAAAAGTAATATGGAAGCACAAAAGACCCAGAATAGACGAAGCTATCATGAGCAAAAAGAACAAAATAGGAAGAATAACATTACCTGACTTCAAAATATATGGCAGAGCTGTAGTAACCAATGCAGCATAGTACTAGCATAAAAACAGACACGTAGACCAATGGAACAGAATAGAGAACCCGGAAACAAATCCACACAGGCACAGTGAACTCATTTTTGACGAAGGTGCCAAGAACGTACATTGGGGAAAGGATTATCTTTTCAATAATGGGTGTTGGGAAAACTGGATATTCATATGCCGAAGAATAAAACCAGACAACTATCTCTTGCCATATACAAAACTCCAGTCAAAATGGATTAAAGCCTTAAATCTAAGACATCAACCTATTAAAACTACTAAAACAAAACATTGTGGAAACTCCAGGACATCGATCTGGGCAAAGATTTCCTGAACAATACCCCACAAGCACAGGCAATCAAAGCAAAAATGGACAGATGGGATCACATCAGGTTAAAAAGCTTCTGTCCAGCAAAGGAAACAAGTAATAAAGTGAAGAGACAAACTACAAAATGGGAGAAAATATTCGCAAACTACCCATTTGACAAAGGATTAATAACCAGAATATATAAGAACTTCAAACAACTTTATACAAATAAATAATAATCCAGTTTAAAAATGGGGAAAAGATTTGAACAGACATTTCTCAAAAGAAGACCTACAAATTGCCAACAGATATATGAAATGGTGATCAGCATTACTGGTCATCAGAGAAATGCAAATCAAAACTACAGTGAGATATTATCTCACCTGAGTTAAAATGACTTATATCCAAAAGACAGGCAATAAAAAATGCTAGGGAGGATGTGAAGACAAGGAAACCCTTGTAGATCATTTGTGGGAATGTATATTAACACAGCCACTATGGAGAAAAGTTAGGAGGTTCCTCAGAAAAGCAAAAATAGAGCTACTATGTGATTCAGTAATCCCACTGCTGAGCATACACCTAAAAGAAATCAGTATATAAAGGGGATATCTGCACACTTTTTTTGCAGCACTATTCAAAATAGCAAAGATTTGGAAGCAAACTAAGTGTTCATCAACAGATGAATGAATAAAGAAAATGTGATACATACACACAATGGAGTACTCTTCAGCCCTAAAGAATGAGATCCTGTCATTTGCAACAACACGGTTGGAAATGGAGGTCATTATGTTACGTGAAATGGGCCAGGCACAGAAAAAAAAATATAGTATGTTCTCACTTACTTGTGGGATGTAAAAATAAAAACAATCAAACTCATGTAGATAGAGAATACAAGGATTGTTACCAGAGCCTACAAAGGGGAGTAGGACGGTGAGAGAGGTAGGGAGGCTTAGTGCCTAAAAAAAAAAATAAATAATTAGAAGTAATAAGCAATATGAGTATTTGATAGCACAGCAGGCTGACTATAGTCAAAATAATTTAAATAGACATTTCAAAATAACTAAAAGAGTACAATCAGACTGTAACATCAAAGATAAATGCTTGAGGGGATGGATACTCCATTTTTTATGATGCAATTATTACATGTTGTATTTCTGTATCAAAATATTTCATGTACCCCATAAATACACTTAGTATGTGTCCACAAAAATTAAAAAATAAAAAAACTTAAAGTTTATTCTGTACCCTATTCTTTTAAAAATATTTCATCCTGTGATTTTAAACCATTCCTTTATTATTGGAAGTGGGCATTTTCTTATCTGTTGGTTTTGTTGTAATTTGAATAGAATTACCATTTTTGAATGGTTTGTAAGAAGTAGAATTTCTAGCTCAGAGTGCATGAACTTGGAATTTTTCTTCGTTTTCTGTTATGCTTATTTCTTATTAGACCTTGAACAAAAGATCCTTAGTCCACACTTTTAAAATGCATAAGTGAATAAACAACATTATTGTCAAGATGTTCTTTCAATTTTTGAAACGTTTCCAAATAAGCTCGTGAAAGCTATGGATTCAAAGGAACTAAATTGGACTCCACGGACTTCCTCTTCCTTACTTTGTGGCCTGCAGCAAACTGTTTAATTTTTCCTGGCTTTGGTTTTTGCAAGTATACAAAAATACAGTATTAGTATTTACCTTTTCAGACTTTTGAATATTAAACAAGAAAATGCATGAAAACTACTTTGTATAGTGACTAGCAAATTGCCTCAGTAGCGTTATTCATTCCTTAAAAACTGACATTGATATTGATGATTATATCTCCTTAGTCTCTCAAAAAAATTTCATTAAATTTCATATTTTTAAAAATCTTCAAAAACACATTAATTTAAAATTAATGCAACTCAGCTAAAATGTGCTAAGAGGTCTTAAATGGACTGGACATTTCCCTCCTGGAATTGGTCATTAGTTTGGGCATCTTATAAACTCTCTGGGGCAGTTCTCTGTATGATTGAACAGGCCAGGTAGTCAATCTGAATTGACTCTTAAAAGAGTATTTATCAAATAGATGTGCCTCTGAGTGGCGTCTATGGCTGTAGGCATTCACATCTCACATTCCCACATTGACATGAGGATGTAATGTGCTCCTCTCAAGCTTTAATTTGGCAAGAAATCTCTGCCTCTTAAAGAAAGGATGTGACAGCTGTCTGAGGAGGCATGCAATGTAAGGGAGGAATTATACAGCTGCAAAGACAGGGCTCTGCTCTGTCATTACCATCATCATCATTTAATATTTATCAGGGCATCCACACTGTGCTGGGTGCTTTCCAGGCTGCAGGCATCACTATGCCACAGAAGAGAGAACCAGATGAAAGATGAAACTAACACCCAGGCTCCATCAAATGGACATGCAATATTTACAAAGATGCTACTCATTTCCGAGGTTTGAGGTTGTACATGCTGGTGGGAAACTTCCCTGCCTGCAATAATGGGCTTCAAAAGAAGTAAAGGTGAGGTTTGAGAATCTTTTTAAGCAATGACCTTGCTATTGCTTAAAAAGATAGATTGCTATTTTTAGAGTAGGCTTTCTCTCTCTTTCTTATTTTTCTCTAGAGGAGGAGTGGACAGTGTAAATGGATGTCTTATTTCTTAAGTATCATATTTAAAGTGCTAAATCACTGAGAACCATTCATTTCTGAGACATTACTATACAGTAACAGCAAATAGTCTCTACTAAAGTAAAGACTTATATTTTGATGTGAGCCACAATCAATCAGCAATTTTAAATTTGATTATATATTTTTGCTATAATAATGTATTAATGTTTTGTATTGTAAAGCTAATAGGCATTCTTTGGAAAATTTATGGAAAGTATAAAAAATATATAAAGAATATAATAAAAGCTGCTTTCCTAAATATAGCATGTTTACCATTTTGTGTACTTTATTTCTTTATAGTCATTTTTCCATTTAGAAAAAGTTTCTTTCTGGAAACTTCTAATTTTCCTTTCATCATTAAAATGTAGGTGATCTCTTTCTTTATTTTTAATATCTAATTAATAAAAAATTCTTTATGACAGATAACTAGAAATTATATTCCTAGGACAAAAAAATCTCACCCATGTTACATTTTGATGGACAGAAACAAATTCTTGAAACACGCACACACTAAAATCCATTCCCAAAAGAAGTATATGAGAATTGAATCTATTTATGCCCTTACAAAACCTGAATACTAAGTTGTTAACAAGTTTTATTATGGTTAAGTGTGATATTTTATTGTTTTCCATAATTTTTGATTCCCTGATAATTAGTTAGTTCAAGAATTCTTTCGTGTTTATTGTCCATTTTAGATTCATATTACGCAAATGTATTATGTATTTTATCACTTAAAATTTGACTCTGTTTTTCTCATCTATGCTAGCTCTTTATATTTTCTAGTGTTAAAGTAAAAATTGCTTTTAAGTTAAACATGTAAGGACGACTTTATCCAAAGCTATTGCAATAGCAGAGAGAGGTCAGAGCTCAGTCTGAAGTCAACTGTGCTAAATCAGAAGGTGGAGACTTTTTAAGCCCTGGAGATTGTGTACAACAAAGGTCATCTGTGTTTGATAATTAGCTTTAACCCTTAAAGAAGCAACTTGTCTCATATCTAAATAAATGGGAAGAGAAAGTTTTACAACTTGGAACAAGGCACCCTCTTTTTCTCTGAAGTTAGGCTCCAATCCACCCATAGAAAGAGGGATACGAGCACTGTCTCCCCTGATAATTATATTCTGAAAAGATGTTTCCAAGTCCTTGAGAAAGACATTTCTGGATTCTAAAATTGGCAAGAAGCTTTTAAAAAAAGATTTACATATATTTCTAAAGAATTTTAAAAAAGAATTTACAATTTACAAATTTTATAGAGAAAATGCTCTGAGAAAAGGAAGACCAGGGCCTAGAGTCTGAAAGAAGTCTGTTCACAAGTTTAGCACAGCTGAGGGGAACATTAAGGCTATCTTGGTCAGAGGTGACCATTTTCTTGACATACACATTGAAAATACATGTTTTCTCCAGATCTGCCACTTACATTTTAACTTTATTTATGTCCTTTTAAAAATGTATATACTTTCAGAAGAATTTTAAGTTTGCTTAAGTTATTGAAGTTTCTGTAATTTGCGTTGGGTATAAAAGGCTCTATTTTGAAAACATAGTCTCTTCTGTTTTCTAGCACATTAAAAATATATTTTCTCCAAATTTTGTAGCTAAAAATCATAATACCATTTATTCAATAGTCCATTTCTTTTTCTCAAAGTGTAAATGCCAGCTCTATTTTATACCATGCTGTGTTTATATAACTGTGGGCCTACTGCTAATCTCACTCCAAAAATCTATTTGTTTATAATTCATGGATGAGGAGTAGACAACTATGCAAAGAACAGAGAGTAGAGTATTGAGAAAACAGAAAATATAAAAGTCCTGAGATGGAAAGACTTCACATTTTAAGAATGAATAGGTGATTGGTATGGCTAAAGTATAGTAAGTTAAGAGAAGGACAGTTCAAGATGAAATTAAGAAGCCTGGGGTAAAGGAGGGAAGAACCAGGATGGCTAATTATATGCAGCCAGGAAGAGCTTCTCCCACCGAGGGACCAGAACATTAAGAATACCATCACACTCTGAGCACCTCTTTAGAAGGAAGTCATTGAGAGTGGACAGAGAGAGGACACAGAACCCAGGCTGAAGGGGAAGGAAGTTGGGAACCATGCACAGAGTTGCCAAACACCAGGACTCGCTCCTGACCTCAAGTGGGTCCTGGGGAAGGTTTGAGTTAAATAGACATGGAGTAGCTCACTCTCACCACAGACCTCCAGAAACCTACCTGCAGGAGACCCCACAGCCTCCACAGACATTTGAGCTGTCAGTGAGAACAGCTTGGAGAGTCGGCAGGGACAGTATTCCAGCCTGCATAAAGCCCAGAGGGTCTGGCTCAGGAAAGTCTACAGCAGAGCACAGCCAGAGATACTCAACCCCCAAGGCTCAGCATGCTCCTCTAGCTGGCTTTGGCCTTTGATGACACTTGCACCTGAAGAGAACAGGGATGTCCTGCCCATGGGATGTGGCCAGTCTGACTTGAGTGCCCCTCTCTATGTCAGTCTCTACCTGGGTTACTGCCTGGCCACACCCGCTTGCAGTGCAACTTCAAATGCCTAACCAGGGCACATCACAGAAGTGACTGTCATAGCTCCTTTGGTGACAGATCCTGCCTAACCACCAGAGAGCTTCTCCAGATGGGACCCCACCAGCATGTACCCAACTGCAGCCTCCTCCCACAACTTTGTCGGTGTGTACTTGCCTGTAGTCTCCCACCACTGCTTAGCCGGCATGCCCATGTGGACACTGCTGCTCCACCAACACAGGCACTCATGTGTGTGCATGGACTCTGCTGCAACCATTCTGCCCCTGTGGGCATGCGTGTTGGTAGGCCCCACTGCCACCACTCTGACAAAGCACTTTGCCAACATCACCCTATTAGAGTGTTGCTGCCAATGGATTGAGGACACATTGGCCCCTCCATGCAGGAGGTGCTTAACCTTGAGGTACCAGAGAACAAACCCATGGGACTGGTCCTAGTCCCCCCAAAATAGCACATGCAGCCCAGGAGTGCTGAGCTGAGACTTGGTTCACTAAAATCATCTAGAAGTGAAACCAGTCAACTGCAGTCAACTTATACCACATTCAAACCCTCAAGAGCAGCAAATAATGTAAAGCAAAAAGGCCCACTGAAAGGACAGCAACTTCAAAAATTATAGGAACATCAGGCCACAAAGATGAGAAAGAATCAGTGTCAGAGCTCTGGCAATTCTAAAAGCCAGCATCTTCTTACCTCCAAATAACTACACTAGTTCTTCAGCAATGGTTCTTGGCCAAACTGAAAAGGGTAAAATGACAGACATAGGATTCGGAATGTAGATGGCAATGGAGATAATCAATATTAGGAAGAAAGATGAAACAAAATCCAAGGAATCTAAGGAATCAAGTAATATGATTCAGGAGCTAAAAGACAAAATAGCTATTTTAGGGAAGAGCCAAACTGATCTGATAAGGCTGAAAAACTCACTACCAGAATTTTATAATATAATTGGAAGTATAAATAGCAGAATAGACTAAGCTGAGCAGAGCTTGAAGACTGATTCTTTGACTCAGCACAGTGAAACAAAAATTAAAAAAAAATTTAAAAAAAGTAACAAACCTCTAAGAAATATGGGATATGTAGAGAAACCAAACCTATGACCAATTGTTGTCCTTGAAAGAGAGAGAGAATAAGCAACTTGGGAAACACATTTCAGGCCATTGTCCATGAAAACATCGCCAACCTTGCTAGAGAGGTCAAAATCAAATCCAGAAAATTCAGAGAGCTCCTATAAAATACTATATGAGAAGACTACCAACAAGGCATATTGTCATCAGACTCTCCAATGTCAAAATGAAAGAAAAATTGTTAAAGGCAGCTAGAGAGAAGTGGCAGGTCACCTATGAAGGGAAGCCTATCAGGCTAACAGCAAACCTTTCAGCAGAAACCCTACAAGCCAGAAGAGATTGAGGGCCTATATTCATCGTTCTTAAAGAAAAGCATTTCCAAACAAGAATTTCATTTCCAGCCAAACTAATCTTCATTCACGATGGAGAAATAAGTTTCTTTTACAATAAAGCAAATGCTAAGGAAATTGATTACCACTAGACCTGCCTTACAAGAGGCCCTCAAGGGAGTACAAAAGATGGCAACAAAAGACCATTACCAGCCACCAAAAAACACACTTCACTACATAGGCCATTAACACTATAGAGCAACTGTACAATCAAGTGTACATAACAACTAGCTAACACTATGAAGACAGGATCAAATCTGCACATATCTCTATTAACCTCAATTGTAAATGGGCTAAATGCCACACTTAAAAGGCACAGAGTGGCAAGTCAGAGAAAGAAGAAAGATGAAACTGTATGCTGTCCGTATGAGACCCATCTCACATGCAGTGACACCCATAGGCTCAAGTAAAGAGATGGTGAAAGATCTATCAAGCAAATAGATAACAAAAAAGAGCAATGGTTGCTATTATTTCAGACAAAACAGACTTTAAATCAACAAAATTAGAAAGGATAAAGCGGGGCATTACATGATAAATGATTCAATTCAACAAGAACCCTTAACTATATGTACCCAGCATCAGAGCACCAAGATTCATAAAACAAGTTCTTGCAGACTTATGAAGAGATTTAGATAACCACACAGTAATAATGGGGAACTTCAACATCACACTGACAGTATTAGACAGATTGCTAAGGTAGAAAACTAACAAAGATATTTGGGACCTAAACTCAACACGTGACCAAATAGACCTAACAGACATCTACAGAGCACTCCACCCAACAACAGAATAAACATTCTTCTCATCTTTACATGGCACATGCTCTAATATCAACTACATGCTCAGCCATGAAGCAATTCTCAACAATTTTTTGAAGAAATAATACTAACCACACTGTTGGACCACACTGCAATAAAAATGAAAGTCAATTCCAAGAAGATGTCTCAAAATGATACAGTTACATGGAAATTAAACAATCTGCTCCTGAATAACTTTTGGGTAAACAATGAAATTAAGACAGAAATCAAGAAATTCTTTGAAACTAATAAAAATAAAGATAAAACATACCAACTTCTTTGGGATACAGTTAAGCAGTATTAAGAGGGAAGTTTATAGTGCTAAAGGTCTGCAAGAAAAAGTTAGAAAGATCTCAAATTAACAAACTAACATCACACCTACAAGAACTGGGAAAACAAGAACAAACCAACCACAAAGCTAGCAGAAGAAAAGAAATAACCCAAATTAGCACAGAACTGAAGGAAATCCAGATGCAACAAATCATATAAAAGTTCAACAAATTAAACAATTTGTTCTTTGAAAGAATAAATAAGATTGATAGATCATTAGCTAAACTAATACAGAAAAGAAAAGATCCAAATAAACACTGTAAGAAATGACAAAGGGGATGTTACCAGTAACCCCACAAAAATATAAAAAATCCTCATAGACTGTGGCAAACACTTCTATATATAAAAACTAGAAAACCTAGAAAGAATGGATAAATTCCTGGAAACATAAAACCTCCCAAGCTTGAACCAGAAAAAAATTAAAATCCTGAACAAATCAATAATTAATACCAAAATTAACTCAGTAATTAAAAAACCTGACAACCAGAAAATGCCCTGGATCAGATGGATTCACAGCCAAGTTCCATCATATGTATAAAGAAGAGTGGGTAAGAATCTTGCTGAAACTATTCCAAAATATTGAGGAGGAAGGACTCCTCCCTAACTCATTCTAGGACACCAGCATCATGCTCTACCAAAACCTATCAAAGACACAATGAAAAAAAACGCTTCAGGCCAATGTCCCTGATGAACATAGATTCAACAATACTCAATAATCAATGATACTCAATAAAAGACTAGCTAACCAAATCCAGCAGCACATCAAAAACCTAATCCATCACGATCAAGCAGGCTTTATTCTTGGGATGCAAGTTTGCTTCCATATAGGTAAATCAATAAATGTGATGCATCACATAAATAGAAATAAAAACAAAAACCACATGTTCATCTTAATAGATGCAGAAAAGGCTTTTGTTAAAATTCAACATCCTTTCATGTTAAAAACCCTCAACAAAACAAGGCATCAAAGGAATATACTTGAAAACAATAAAATCCACATATGAAAACCCAACAGCCAACATTATACTGAACAGGCAAAATCTAGAAGCATTCCCCTTAAGAATGAGAACAAGACAAGGATGCTCACTCTCACAACTCCTGCTCAATACAGTACTGGAAGTCCTATCCAGATCAATCAGTCAAGAAAGGGTAATTAAAGGCATTCAAATAGGAAGAGAGGAAGTTAAACTGCTTATCTTTACAGACATTATAATTTTATACCTAGAAAACACCATATAGTCTCTGTCTCTGCCCAAAGGCTCCTACATCTGATAAACAATTTTAGCAAATCTTCAGTATACAAAATTAATATAAAAATCAGTAGCATTTCTATACACTAATAATCTCTAAGTGGACAGCCAAATCAAGAATACAATCCTATTCACAATAACCACAAAAAGAGTAAAATGCCTATGGATACAGCTAACCAGGAAGTGAGAGGTCTCTACAATGAAAATTATAAAACAATGCTGAAAGAAATCACAGAGGTCACAAACAAATGGGAAAAAAATCCATGTTCATGGATAGGAAGAACAAATATTGTTAAAATGGCCACACAGTCCAAAGCAACGTACAGATTTAATGCTATTCCAATAAAATGACCACCAACATTTTTCACAGGATTTTGTTAAAACTATTCTAAAATTCATATGGATCCACTGAGGAGCCCAAATAGCCAATGCAGTCCTAAGCAAAAAGAACAAAGCCAGAATTATCACACTACCTGACCTTAAACTATATTAGAAGGCTACAGTAACCAAAACAGCATGGTACTGGTACAAAAACAGACACATAGACCAATGGAAAAACATGAAGAACTGAGAAATAAAGCTACACACCTAAAATGCACATGTGATCTTTGACAAAGTCAACATGAACAAGCAAGAGGGAATAGACTCCCTATTCAATAAATGATGCTGGGATAGCTGGCTAGTCATATGCTGTGGATTGAAACCAGACCCTCTCTTTACACCATATACAATAATCAAATCCAGATAAAGACTGAAATGTAAAACCTAAAATTATAAAAACCCTAGAAGAAAACTTAGGAAATATTACTCTGGACAGAGGCCTTGGCAAAGATTTCATGACAAAGACTCCAAAAGCAATTGCAACAAAAAAATTGGCAAGTGGTACCTAGTTAAACTAAAGAGCTTCTGCACAATAAAAGAAACTATCAATACGGTAAACAGAGAGCCTAAGGAATGGGAGAAAATATTTGCAAACTATGCATCCGACAAAGGACTAATATCCTGAATCTATAAGAACTTTAATCAAAAAGCAAAACACCAATATCATCATTAAAAAAATGGGCAAAGGACACGAACAGATGCTTCTCAAAAAGAAGACATACACAACGGCTAAGAAACATATGTAAAAATGCTAAACATCACTAATCATTAGAGAAATGCAAGTCAAAACCACTGTGAGGTACCATCGCACACCAGTCAGAACGGCTATTTATTAAAACAGATGCTTGCAAGACTGCAGAGAAAAGGGAATGCTTTCGCACTGCTGATGGGAATGTAAATTAGTTCAGCCACCATGGAATACAGTTTGGACATTTCTCAAAACTTAAAGAAGAATTACCACTTGACCTAGCAACCCCATTACTGGGTATATTCCAAAGGAATATAAATTATTCTACCATAAAGATACATGCATGCCTATGTTTATCACAATAGCAAATATATGACATCAATGTAGATGTCCATCGTAAGTGAACTGGCTAAAGAAATGTGGTACATACACAGCATGGAATACTATGTGGTCATAAAAAGGAACAAAATCATATCCTAGGCAGCAATATGGATGCAGCTGTAGGCCATTTCCTTAAGCAAATAAACATAGGAGCAGAAAACCAAATACTGCATGTTCTCACTTATAAGTGGAAGACAAATATTGAGTTTCTATGGACACAAAGAAGGGAACAATAGATACCAGGACCTACTTGAGGGTGGAAGGAGTGAGAGGGTGAGGATCAAAAAACTACCTATTGGATACTACGCTTACTACCTGGGTGACAAAATCATTTGTATACTAAACCTGAGTGACACACAATTTGCCATTACCAACAAATCTACTCATGTATCCCCTGAACCTAATATCAAAGTTGGAAGGAAACAAAGAAAGAGAAGATGGGGGCACAGATTTTGCAGGACCCTGTAGTCACTGCCAGCTGGTAGTCTCTCTGCTTGGTGAAACTCATAAGTAGTGTAGGTGGACAAATCTCTGGTCACTGCTCCTCTGGAGAAGACTGAATATAGATAAGTTCTTTCCCTTCTTCAGGCCACCCATGACTTCTTACTTTCTTAGACCAAACAGTCATGTCTGCAATAGGCGAACTTCTTTAGGATGATCAGGCAAATTTCTGAACAGTATAGTTTCCAGGAAAGGAGGTGGGAAATCTACCTAAATCACTTGATTCCTATGATTGAGGCTTGGCCTAATGAAGGAGATTTACCAGGAGAGATGACCTCCTGGTGATCAACTGAAGAAGCTCAGGGGCTTCTTTGAGAGTTAGGGATGAGGCAAGCCATCTATGCTCCAGTTTTTGTAGGGCCCACTAAAAGTTTTTACTGGTGGCATAAAATAAATTATTATAGGGTGCATCAAGAAAATAGCACGTCCCTTTGCTGTCTTTGTTGAGTCTTATAGTGGGACAAGATGTATATGATGTGAGAGAAGACATCACAGATTTGGGAGAAACTCAGAAACCAAGGAGAGAGTATATTTGATAACCCAATAAGGACTAACAAAAGAGAAAAAGAAAGTGCTGCAAAAAGTAGGGTGAAATGGGAAAAAGAGACAAGAATCCCATGTAAGCAAATGTGGCATGATTTATTGGGAGCAGAAACATCCCTAGAAAAAAGTAAACAAGCAACATAATGCTACCTTAGAAGCTTTATGGAGGAAACTACAGCTGAACAGCAGTTTCAGCTTTTTCCTTCTGCTCCTCCAGCTGAACAGAAAGACAACTCTGCTTCTCCTTCTAATGGCCCAGCCTATCTTCAGTGGATTTTACCCTGGCCCTTCAAGATTAGCAGCTGGGCCAAGGTTCACCCCATGTTTGAGAAATAGGGGAGAAATTGATGCCCTATATTTAGTTCACCATTTACTAGTTCCCCTCAAATTAGCAGAAGACTTGCCACAGTAGATTGTGAGGTGGAATGTACTTTAACCCATGAAAATTCAGGAAGACACCCTGGTCAATGGGCTGCCATTAATGGTTATGGGGGACAAACAATCCAAGTAAAAAGGACTTTAATACATCTAGGTATTGGAAGAGCTCCCCCATCCTTATATTTGGTGTTTATTTCCCCTATCCTAGAAAACATTTTAGGCATGGATATTCTGCTAAGAAAGACTTTTCAAACTTCAGTGAGATAATGCAGATTGAAATACCTATAGTAAAGCCTGTTGTCAGGGGAAAGGCAAAATGGGAATGCATTTAACTCCCTGCCCCTAGGTGGGCTGTCAACATTAAACAATACAAATTGACTGAGGAGTATGCTGAAATAAGTGCAACTATTGAGGAGCTGGCAGAGGTGCATATTATCTGCCCAGCTCAAAGCCAGTTTAACAGTCCTGTCTAGCCTGTATACAAACTAGGTGATACCTGAAAGATGACCATGGATTACTGGAAATTGAATAAGGTAACCCTGTCCATGCATTCTGCAGTTTCAAGTTTTACTCAGGTAGTCAGCCACATAGTGTCAGTGCTGCAGAGAGCATGCTGCCTTAGATTTCGCTGATGCCTGGCTGGCTGTGGTGGTTCACACCTCTAATCCCAGCACTTTGGGAGGCTGAGGTGGGTGGATCACCTAAGGTCAGGAGTGCGAGACCAGCCTGTCCAACAAGGGCAGCCTGTCCTACATGGTGAAGACCTATCTCTACTAAAACTACAGAAATTTGCCGGGCATGGTGGCGCATGCCTGTAATCCCAGCTACTCAGGAGGCTGAGGCAGGAAAATCGCTTGAACTCATCTTGTCTTCCTTGCATTTATTATATTGATGACATTACCTTAGACTTTGAGTGTTATAAGAAAGTCTTACGGCACTGTGTGCTCATCTGTGGGAATGGGGATGGGTTATAAACCCTCAAGATTCAGAGCTCAGGGTCTCAGTGAAAATTTTGGGGGTTATCATAGCCAGATAAGACTCATTTGGTACCAGGTACAGTACCAAACTGACAAAGTCTGACAATTTTTAACTCTGAAAATAGTAAAGGAAATCCAAATATCTTTGTGTCTTTTGGATTATTGGAGAGCATTTATCCCCACTTAGCCCAATGTTTGAGATCACTATATAGACTTATTATAAACGGGGCACATTGGGCCTGGACACATCACAGCAAGAAGCTTTGAACAGGATAAAGTGCTAATATGACAGGTAGAAGCCTCAGGAACACTTTTAGAGGATATAGCGTTGGATGTTACTGCTACTCAAGGTATGAGCTGGACCTTGTGACAACCAAAGTATGGTAAATTAGTCCTTTCAGGATTTTGATCACCATTATGGAAAAGAGCTGAAACCAGACACTCTCTCACTGAACAAGTGCTAGCTGTATATAATGTTTTACAGTAAGCAAGACTGTTAACAAAGACTCTTCGTGTAACTGTGAGAATGGATCTACCAATCAAGGGATAGACAGGAGGATTGTTTAAATGACTCCCTTCTGCTATAGTCCAAACATTTTCTTTGAATAAATAACATGTCTATTTGCAACAACAAAACATCTGGCAATTAGTCCATTAGGCCTAGAATTGCTTGCTATATTAGGCCCTGTTATATACGAGTAACCAAAGGACACTCCTTTACCCCCTTCTATTCCAGTGCCTGACACAGTAGGAGAAAGAGTATTATGCTGGACAACACAGATGGTTCTAGCAGGGGAACTTCCTATACTTGAACCACGGTTGCTTTACAATCACAAACTGATACAATATGGTTTGATATAGGTACACATTAGAGTTGTCAGTGGGCTGAGTTGTGAGCTTCTTGGTTGGTAATCAGACACGAGCCCTAGCCCCTAGCCCTTTGCACTGATCGCTCATGTGGCTAGCCCAGTGGGAATTAGAAAAGTGGATGATTATGCACAAACCCATATCAGGCATGAACATGTGGCAAGACATATGCAAGAAGGAGCAACACCCTGCAGCTGATTTAACTGTATATCATGTGGTCACACACAAAGATTCAGTTCCAGAAAATATAGAAAGCTGATACCCTTAAAAAATTAGGAGCATTGTGCCAGTCCAGGCCACTGAACTAGCAACCTGGGTACCTAACAAAAGTGGTCTTAGAAGTGCAAGAGTAGGCTGGGAGATAGCCAAGGCTGGAGGATTGCCCTTAAATTATAGTGATGTCTTAACAGCTGTTACTGTTTATTATATCTTGTTTGTGTCCATGACATGTACTATATCGAGCAGGACACATTTATAGGTTTTTTACATTGTAACAGATTGGCAAGTGGATTATATAGAACATCTCCTTGTAAGCCATGAAAAGAAATATGTGTTAACCTGCATGGACACTGCTATTGGAGTGCTGCAAGGTTTCCTTGTAAGTACGCTAATCAAGCCCGTACTACTAAGGGTTCAGAGGCTCCGAGTACTACGTATAGATATCCTCAGCACACTGACAGTGACCAAGGAGTCAATTTTGCTAGACACGATGTGCAGGACTGGGCCAGGGAACACAATACAGCGTGGCATTTTCCTCTCCTATATAACCACCAAGCAGTGGGATTAACTGAAAGGAAAAAAACATGGTCTGCTGAAAAAACAAATTCAAACTTTACTGGGGGAACCTACATTGCACAGGTGGATGAATGTGTTACCTGCAGCCTTTATTTCTTTAAATTCAGCCAAACTGGGGACACATGCCCCAAATGACAGGTTGAAACAACTGTCCCTAAAGTCTATCACTGTTTGCACATAGGTAACTAAGACAACTACTTTGCTCCCAGACCTAACTGACAATCAGCGTGTTTTGCACATGAAAACACCAATGGACATACTAACAGGAAAGGAAAGACTCCAGTGGGACTTGGGATGGCAAATATCTTCAGGCTGGATAGGCTATTTCCTGCTGGAGACTGGGGAATACCCTGAAGAGTTAGAACGGTACCTGTTGATCCTATTAATACTGGACCCACAATCACCCACTATAAATGGTCAGGAGAAACACATGGCATGGTGGTGGCATCTCTAATATGCCGTACTCCCAACCAAATTACTTTGACAACCACCGCTGTCCCATGATGCCCTGGGCAACATATTTGGTATACAACCCTCTTACAAAAGTCAAGAACTGCTTTTTTGGTAACTGCTGTAGATGAATCAACTGGTGTCATCTGATGGATCAACTGGAGAACTTCCCTTGCAAGAACCCCGTTTTTCTTTCTTTTAAACTTAAGTTATTATATTTTGTTGCTGCTATCACCAGCTGTCACCTTTGAAGCCAATCTTTTCCTACAATGGACCCAAGACTATTCCATCGGCTTACAGAAAACACTTGTTGCATGTGTGGCCTTATGCCACTTGCCCACGTTTCTGGCCTGCTATGGTGGTTATCTCCCTTCCAAGGATGAGATTAGATAGAATATCACGAATATATTACTGCTTCCCCAAATTGCATGAAGGTATTGAATACAAGTATGATGAGAGATAAAATAACCCAACGGCCCATTCATACTATGCTTTCTGAAAGAGGACACAGGAAGAGTTTCTCTGTCAATAACACCAGCTCGCTCACTCTCCAACTGGCAACACTCTAGTAAATTCGCCTGTCTATTCTAGGAACAAAAGAATCATTCTAAAAATGCTTTACCATGTCCTTTGCCCACTTTTTAATGGGGTTGTTTTTTTTTCTTGTAAATTTGTTTGAGTTCATTGTAGATTCTGGATATTAGCCCTTTGTCAGATGAGTAGGTTGCAAAAATTTTCTCCCATTCTGTAGGTTGCCTGTTCACTCTGATGGTAGTTTCTTTTGCTGTACAGAAGCTCTTTAGTTTAATTAGATCCCATTTGTCAATTTTAGCTTTTGTTGCCATTGCTTTTAGTGTTTTAGACATGAAGTCCTTGCCCACGCCTATGTCCTGAATAGTATTGCCTAGGTTTTCTTGAACAGACACTTCTCAAAAGAAGACATTTATGCAGCCAAAAAACACATGAAGAAATGCTCATCATCACTGGCCATCAGAGAAATGCAAATCAAAACCACAGTGAGATACCATCTCACACCAGTTAGAATGGCCATCATTAAAAAATCAGGAAACAACAAGTGCTGGAGAGGATGTGGAGAAATAGGAACACTTTTACACTGTTGGTGGGACTGTAAACTAGTTCAACCATTGTGGAAGTCAGTGTGGCGATTCCTCAGGGATCTAGAACTAGAAATACCATTTGACCCAGCCATCCCATTACTGGGTATATACCCAAAGGACTATAAATCATGCTGCTATAAAGACACATGCACACGTATGTTTATTGTGGCACTATTCACAATAGCAAAGAGTTGGAACCAACCCAAATGTCCAACAACGATAGACTGGATTAAGAAAATGTGGCACATATACACCATGGAATACTATGCAGCCATAAAAAATGATGAGTTCGTGTCCTTTGTAGGGACATGGATGAAACTGGAAAACATCATTCTCAGTAAACTATCGCAAAGACAAAAAACCAAACACCGCATGTTCTCACTCATAGGTGGGAATTGAACAATGAGAACTCATGGACACAGGAAGGGGAACATCACACTCCAGGGACTGTTGTGGGGTGGGGGGAGGGGGGAGGGACAGCATTAGGAGATATACCTAATGCTAAATGACGAGTTAATGGATGCAGGAAATCAACATGGCACATGGATACATATGTAACAAACCTGCACATTGTGCACATGTACCCTAAAACCTAAAGTATAATAAAAAAAAAAATGTTACCAAATAGCATGAGGAATACGGTATGGATACCAAGAGATAAATGTTCACATACTAAAATATACGAAGTAATGACTCGTATGGTGTAGAATGGGCACTGCATCCAGGAATTTATTTGTTGGCTCAAAATGGAACTTCCTGGATGTATGGCACCAACTTATGGCCTTGGTTACACCCCAGATGATTAAAAAGATGTCCTTTTGGTTACACATGGGCACAAGATCAAATAGTTCACACCCTTACAAAGCCTGCAAATCTGCCTTATTTGAAATACCACTGGGCCCCATTTACTTTTGGTCTGATCATTTGACCTCTATTTTTCTTCCTCAGCTGGACATTAAAGATGTTATTTGGCATGTGGAATCTGTAACACAGTTATACAAAGAAAGCTTTGAACAATAGCCACATGGGAATCTCTCTTTTAAACACGGAAGTCCCTCTTATGAGAAAGGCTGTCCTGCAAAATTGCATGGTTTTAGGCATACTACTGCACAAGGAGGGACTTGTACGATCATAAAAACTGAATGCTGTGCTTATATTCCTGATGAGTCAAATATCACTAAATTAGTGACTGATATGAATACCCAAATAACTGATCTCTCAGACTGAACCTCCACTTTGATTGGTTTCATAGCTGGTTTGGTTTGCTTCCTGGGATACCTAGTGGCAGAAGCCGCCTCTTGGTTTAGGTGTTATATTTATATGTTGCTTACTGTCTTGTCTTTGCCTTTACTATTGCTGTGGCATCTGTCTCCAATGGAGACAATGCACTACTGCTGAAGCCATGAAGTATCAAGAAACCTCCCTCTAGGCCCAGGGACTATCCCAGAAGAGGTGGGCATATGGGATTGTAAGGATCAGTTGTGAGGAGTGGAGTGGAGGAAAACAGACTGTTGCATGGACACAGTGATGCCATCTTGAAGCAAAGCCGCCATAATGGCTGGTATCTGACTCAAGCATACCAAGGTGTTCTGCAGCAAGGTCTTTCAGCAATGCGTGTAGCATAGATAACTCCTCATAAAGATGCTTATCTAACATCGCCAGTGGTCACAAGTTTTCAGTAAGAAAGTCCTATAAGTAACCAGTTTCACATATCTTTACCATAAAGGTTTGCTATATAAAAGATACTTTCTAGAGGGTAGGTGTAAAGATCTGCTGTTTCAAAACCACCCAAGACATGGCTTCTTTACATAAGTCCCTATTCAATAATTTCTCTCTGAGAAACTAAATATCTCAGATCCCTTGGCCTTTGAGGATAGGTTTACATATACTTACTCACCATGTAACAGTAATAGTATTTTCCTTCTTTCAAAATGACTTTCAATATTAATGTAATTAGTGATCATTTAAAGATTAATGTTTGCATCGTAAGTTGCATGAGCATATCTAAACAACCCTATAAAGCCCCACAGTTGTTAGTGCTTTTGAGGGGATGCGGGATATATTCTCACAAGCCAATGTTTAAATTATTGCAGAAATATAATGTTAATAATACCCTACAGTTTAAAATGTACACATGTATGATCACATACACAATCACATTTGAGTCTCACAACATCCTTAGAAGATAGTTTCAATTGTTATTATCCCCATCTTACAGTTAAAGAAAACAGGTTCAGAAATAAGAAATCACTTTCTGAATGATGTATAGGAAGAGAAGATGGATCTGAAACCCAGTTTTTCTAATTCTGCAATTGTAGGTTTTTCAATTACACTGTCCTTCCTTCCTCTTTTTATTTAACTAGGTGGGAGAAAATATTGTCACTACGTTCTTTACATTTTTTTTCAGGGCAAGCATTAGGAAAATGAACAATTAGGTCATTATTATAGAGCCAAAAAACACTGTTACTTCCCAGTCAAGAAGGCAGAAAGATTGTGCTAACAGAACCTTCAACTAATGAATAACCTTTTATCATGAATTATAATGTAACACCTGTAACATTTAGCTGTAACAATATTTTAATTTAGTAGAACTTCCTATGATAATGTTAGCACACATATGTGAAAATCAAGCAGAAAGAAATATTGAGAGGATCTTAGTGAAGATCATTACACAAATGACCTACACTCTCAGAATATTTATAAGTAAAGAAAGAATTATTCTAGTTTCTCATTCAAATAAAATGTAAGACAATTTCTTGGCCCAAAGTAAATAAGAAGCTGCTGATGGCTAAACTGAACAGATTTTCAGACTCCCCATGTTCATTTTTTTCCTTGTAATTCCTCTTCTCCATTTCTCTTATTTCCCTTGACAGGTTCTATCAAGACATACGAGCTTTTTCTAGAAATATGTATTTGAAAGAGGTATTTACTGTGTTTTAAGGATGATATTAGTTCTTTGGGGAAAAAATAGGAAACTTTAAAATCATAAGCTGTATTTCCAAGCAACAAGTGTTATCCCTACTGTGTCATCCTAATGCATATTAATTTAAAATATAAAATATCCTAAGGTTTTGTAGTCATTGGTTAATGTATATGAAATAATGATGTGTCCTTTTGAGTACTGGAATTCAAGAACTTCCAGAGAGCACTGAAGATAGAAACCTCTTCCCCTTGTTATAGTAAGAGGATAGATTTTATGCTTTCAATGTAGAGTTCCTTCCACCCAAAATTCATCAGAACCATGGGTCATTTGATTTTCTTATAGCAATTTAGGAAGACTATCACTTGGCACATAATTAGTAATGCATGGGGATTCCAAATATGTATTTTGGGGGGAAATATACCTTTCTGAGTTGGGTATACCATTGTCAACATGCAAACCCATTCTGACAAACTAAGTTGGGTAAATTGGCCATGGCAGTTCAGCTTGGCTGCCCTTGTGTTGTATCAAATGCAGAACAATGTCATAATAATGCTATATTTTATTTCTACAATCTCTATGCACTATAAAGGAAGGCGCTAAACAAGATTAATAACAACCAAAAAGTTAGCGTAGGATAAACCCACAAATAATTTAGTTATTCCATGTGGATTCATAATATAACTTTTATTGTGAAAAGCACAACACAACAAAACAAATCTCAAACATGCATGTATGATGTGTGTGTGTGTGTGTGTAAATAAGAGTAAAGGAGTTGACTGGAATACAAATCTGTCTTACAGCTAGGAGGATCCATTTCTCTTTTGCTTCAGGAAAGATAGGTCCCCCTTGATTCTTTATGTTTTCTGTTTACCAGATTAGGATTCTAGATGAGCTAAAGTCCCTGTTTTAATTAAGACAAGGAGACAGTCATAGTATTTCTTTTAAAATAAACTACAGTCCACTTTCTACATGAAAGGAATCAGGAAGCTGGAAGACCAAAAGAATAGAAAAGTAAAGGGAATAGGAAAATGTGTTGGATCATGCCATTGATTGTTACAAAAAATTAATTTGTTCTTTGTTGTGAACCTTTCCATCAGGAGAACCTCCATCATGCACAACATGATGTTTCCAATGAATGTCCTCAAGGCAACAGGAAGAAAAATTCATTCTAGATCTAAGCAAATGCTAACCCTGCAATTGAACAGGAGCAATCAATACAGGTCCAAACAATAACATTTAAACAAATAAGAAAGACCTTAGATCAAGAGGGGACATAATTAAAAGGCAACCTCTTGAGAAAAGAGAAAGTTTTGAGGTTAAAAAAGTTCAGCCTCAATAGAAACAAACATATTGAACATGTAATCATATTTCAAAATAACTCATCTTTAAAGAAAAATACTAGACCTTGTCTTTTACTCATTCAGAATGGGATATTGAACCTGAGTAAACAGAAGATAGAAAGAGCTGTTTTATAGGATTTTCATTACAACTGTTTTGATTGTCTTTGTTCATGTTAACTTGTGAGATCTCAGGGTACAGATGATTTTTATCTTTATCTTTTTTTCAGAGAAGAAAATGGAAATGCAGAGACATTTGATGAAATGTACTCAGGTGGTAGAGTTAGAGAGAAACTGGTTTTATAAGTCCTTGTCAAACATGATTTTCTACAAAATATTGTATGCTTTAAAGAAGCTTATAACAATATAACAATATTTTAAGGAGACAATTTCTCTTAAATATTATGTGATTTCTAAATTTTGGTGCCTTGTTTTGAAATTTGAGGTTGAGTTATTTTTTAGGAACGTATGGATCTCCCTGAGGAGTCTGTCTATTTTAGAAGTTTTCTTAAATGATTTTTTAAATTGTATTTTTGAAACAATTTTAGACATTAAAAGAGTTGCAAAAATAGTACAAAGAATTCCTTATACCCTTTATCCCGATTCTCCATGTGTTAACATCTTACATAACTACAGTTCATTGAAAAATCAGGGATTAACCTTGATACAATAATAATACTTAAATCTACAGACCAATTTCTCCAACTGACCAATAAATGTCCTTGTAGTGACCCAGGATCCAATGCAGGGTCAGAGGATGCATTTTGTTATTATGGCTTCTTACTTTTGTTCAATCTGGAAGGGTTCCTCTGTTGACCATTTGTCTTTCATAACCTTGACACTTTTAAAGACTACTGGAGAGGTAATATGTAAAAATGTTTCTCAGTTTGACTTAGTTTGATGTTTTCTTATGATTATGCATTTTTTAAGAGTGCCACAGAAGCAATGTTGTGCCTTTTCAGCACATCCAGCCTGTCCCAGGCTCGAGATATCTGTATGTTTCATTATTGGTGGAGTTAAGGTGATGCCTAAAAGTTTCTCCACTTTAAAAGTTACTACATTTTGGTTTATGATTAATAAGTAACATACAGGGAGATACTTAAAAACTGTATAAATATCTTTTTTTCTCATAAGGCCTTTGCCTAACATCTATAGTTAACTCTTGGCTGAAACAATTATTCCATTTCTTTCATTCCTTCTAGATTTATTAGTTGGAATTCTACTTTAAGGAAGACCCGTCTGTAACCTACTATTTATTTTTATTTAAACTATTTAATCAATAGTAACTCATGGCTTTCTGTTTTATTTTATGGGTAATAATGTAACAGTATCATTATTTTCCTTCTCAAATTGTTCTTCTGAAACAATTGTGAAAATCAGTCGGTCACAAATGTCAGAAGAACAGGTTACAAAGGTAATTTGGTATGAGTTGATAAGGTCTGTTTCAGAGTTAAGGTTTTATGCTCTGGGTGTGTTCACACATAGGAATGTGCCTGAAATACAATTTGCTAACTTTCCTTTCTTTGTCTCGGTTATATTAATGAACCAGAGATCATACTGGGTTTGAAAAATGTTTTTCTGATCTGAAGTCTAATGATCTGCCCTTAGGCCAAATCCTTTGTTGAAAAATATTTATTTATGTTTTATTTATATACCATACCTGTACACATTTCCGCAGTACATGTGATAATTTGATACATTCATACAGTCAAAACAAGGTAATTGAAAAATCTTTTACCTTAAATATTTATCTTTTATTTATGCCAGGAACATTGGAATTATTCTTTTCTAGTTGTTTTCAAATATATAATTAAATAATACTATTTATCCTACTAATCTATCCAGTGCCAGGTCTTATTTTTTCTCAGTGCATATTTATACCTATTAATCAACCTCTCTTCATCTCCCCTTTGCCTTTCTCAGACTATGGTAACCACCAACCTACTCTTTGTCTTCTAGAGATCCACTTTTTTAGCTCCCACGTATAAGTGGGAATGTGCTTAGATTATTTCACTTAACTAGCGATCTCCAGTTCCATCCACACTGCTGCAAATAACAGAAATTTATTTTTTATACCTGAATAATATTCCATTGTGTGTATATACACCAGATTTTCTTTATCCACTCAGCCATTAATGGATACTTAGGTAGATTCCATATTTTGGCTATTGTGAATAGTGCTAAACATGGGAGTGCAGATACCTCTTTGATATAGTGATTTCCTTTCTCTTGGATATATACCCAGTAGTGAAATTTCTGCATTGTATTATAGCACTATTTTTAGATTTTTTTGTTTAGTTTTAACTTTTTTGAGGAACATCTATACTGTTTTCCATAGTAGCTGTCCATTTTACATTCCCACCAACAGTGTATGATATTAATTCCCCTTTCTCCATGTCCTCACCAGCATCTGTTATCCTCTGCCTTTTTGATAAAAAGGCATTCTAACTAAGCGGGAAGATACCTCATTGTGATTTTGACTTGCATTCCTCTTATGCTTAGGGACGCTGAGCATTTCTTCATATGTGGCCATTTATATATCTTATTTTGAGAACTGTTTATTCACATCTTTTGCTCATTTTTCAATTGGATTACTTACTTTTGTGTTATTTAGTTGTTTGAGCTCCTTATATATTCTGGTTATTAATCCCTTGTTAGATGGCTAATTTCTAAAGACTATCTCCCATTCTGTGGGTTTTCTCTTCAGTTTGTTGACTGTTTCCTTTGCTGCGCAGATTTTTAGCTGAATGTAATTTCATTGTTTATTTTTGTTTTTGTTGTCTGTGTTTTTCAGGGCTTACACAAAATAATCTTTGATCAGACCAATGTCCTGGAACACTCCCCCAAAGTTTTTTTCTAGTACTTTCACAGTTTGAGGTCTTAGATTTAATTCTTTAATCCATTTTGATGTGATTTTTGTATTTCGTGAGAGATAGTGATATAGTTTCATTTTTTCTCATTCGGTTATCTAGTTTTCTTAACATCATTTATTGAAAAGAATGTACTTTCCCCATTGTATGTTCTTGGTGCCTTTGTTGAAAACGAGTTGGCTCTAAATGCGTGCATTTATATTCTGTTCCACTGGTCTATGTGTGTATTTTTATTCCAATACCATGCTGATTTGGTGACTATAGCATTTTAATATATTTTGAAGTTAGGTGTAGTGTGATGCCTCCAGCTTTGTTTTTTTGCTTAGGATTGCTTTGGCACTATGGGGTCTTTTGTGGGCCTATGTAAATTTTAGCATTACTTTTTCTCTTTCTGGGAATAGTGTCATTGGTGTTTTGATAGGGATTGCATTGAATCTGTAATTGCTTTGGGTACTATTGTCATTTTAACAATATTAATTCTTCCAATCCACAAGCATGGAACATTCTTTCATTTTTTTGTGTGATTTCTTCAATTTCTTTCATCAGTGTTTTATAGTTTTCCTTCTATAGACCTTTTCCTTTTTGGTTAAATTGATTCCTATACATTTTATATTCTTTGTAGCTGTTGTACATGAGACTGCTTTCTTGCTTTTTTTTCACATTGTTTGCTGGTGGTATATATAAATGCTACTGATGTCTGTATGTTGATTTTGTATCCTGTAATATCAAATGAATGTATCAGTTCTAAGAGTATTTTAGTGGAGTCTAGCTTTTCACACTATAATATTATGTTGTTTGCATACAAAGCTAATTTGACTTCTTCCTCTACAATTTGGACGCCTTATTGCTTCCTTTTGCCTAATTGTTCTAGCCAGGACTTCCAGTACTATGTTGAATAAAAGCAGTAAAAGTGGGAATCCTTGCCTTGTTCCAGATAATTGAGGAAACACTTTCATTTCTTTCCTATTGGGTATAATGTTGACTGTGGGTTTGTTATATATGACTTTTATTGATTTGAGTATGTTCTTTCTATACTTAGTTGATTGAGGGTTTTTATCACAAAGGGATGCTGAATTTTATTGAATGCTTTCTCAGCATCTGTGAAAATGATGATATGATTTCTGTTCTTGTGATGTATCATGTTTAGTGATTTGCATATCCTGAACCATTCTTGCATCCCTGAGAAGAATCTCACTTGATCACGATGAATGAGCTTTTTAATACGCTGTTGAATTCGGTTTACTAGTGTTTTGTTGAGGATGTTTGCACCTGTGTTCATCAGTTATATCGGCATGTAGTTTCCTTTGTGTGTGTGTGTGTGTCCTTGTCTGGTTTTGGTATCAGGGTAATCTGGCTTCATAGAATCATTTTGGAAGTGTTCCCTCCCCTTCCATTTTTCTGAAGAGCTTGAATGGAACTGGCATTAGTTCTTCTTTAAATGTTTGGTGGAATTCAGTAGGAAAGCCATCAGGTCCTGGGCTTTTCTTGGATGTGAGACTTTTTATTACTGCTTCAATCTCATTACTTGTTATTGGTTTGTTCAGGTTTTCTATTTCTTTGTGGTTAAATCTTGGTAGGTTGTATGTGTCCAAGAATTTATCCATTTCCTCTAAGTATTTCCATTTGTTGATATATAGTTGTTCATAATAGTTTCTAATAATTCTTTGTATTTTTGGGTCTTAGCTGTTATATACTCTTTTTGTTTCTGATTTTATTTATTTGAATCTTCTCTCCCTTTTTCTTACTTTAGCTAAAATCCAATCCTTTATCTCTATCTGTCCTTAGGGGCATTTCTCCCTTCAGAAACTGATATGGTTTGGCTCTTTGTCCCCACCAAAATCTCATCCCGAATTGTAATCCCCATATGTTGAGGGAGGGACCTGGTGAGAGGTGACTGGATCATGGGGACAGTTTCCCTGATGCTGTTCTCATGATAGTGATAGATTAAATGTTTGACAGTTCCCTCCTCACTCTCTCTCCTACTACCTTGCTTCCCCTTCACCTTCCTCCATGATTATAAATTTCCTGAGGCCTCCCCAGCTATGCAGAACTGTGAGTCAATTAAACCTCTTTTCTTCACAAATTACTCAGTCTCCGGTAGTATCTTTATAGCAGTGTGAAAACAGACTAATACAGGCACTCATAATGCTTCCTATGTGTGGAGGTATGGACAAGTGTCCATCTGCTTGTGGTTCTTTCACTTACCCGTGTCCTCAGGAACTAACTTATTCTCATGTTTGAGTTGTGAAGTATTGCTGGAGATAATCTTGGTGCAGCATATTTACTTTTGGTTTTCTGGCTTCATAGATGAAGTCAGCTTGCAACTATGCTGCCCTTTTGGAACTAGAAGTCTCTAGGCCAAATGTTTGGGCTCAGCTAGACTCTTCCCTTGCCCTACTTTCTACCCTGCCTATCACTAGATCTCTTCACATACCTCTTCCTTAAATTTAACGAAAAACCCCAAACCAAAGAAAAACCTTTTAAGTTTCTTCTTTATCAAAGGTATTCTTAAGTTGATAAATATTAAATTCATCAAAATATTACTAATTTTAAAATTAATAATAATATCACTCCTCACTCGTGTGGCTTTTCACAGTGTACAGCCTCTCTTACTTAGGCTTTATGGAAATTGAAACCATGATTTAAATGTAAATGGTATGTTTGGTAAATTCAGATAACACAGGTAGAGATGTGATAAAAAGGATGGAAGACAGCCAACAAAAGGTGAGCTACTAAGCCAACTGATGTGCTTTGGCTATGTCCCTCCCCGAATCTCATCTTGAATTGTAGTTCCCATAATCCTCACATGTTGTGGAAGGGACCAGGTGGAGATAATTGAATTATGGGGGTGGTTTTCCCCATCCTGTTCTCATGATAGTGAATTAGATCTCATGAGATTGGATGGTTTTATAAGGCGTTTCCCCTGCCCTTCGCTCTGCACTCTTTCTTGCCTGCGACCATGTAAGATATACCTTTGCTCCTCCTTCACCTTCTGCCATGACTGTGAGGCCTCCGCATCCACATGGAGCTGTGAGTCCATTAAACCTCTTTTTCTTTACGAATTACTCAGTCTTGGGTATGTTCTTATTAGCAGCATAAGAATGGGCTAATATACCAACTAACACGGTACATAACTTGAGCTAGATCCTGCTTGGAAACTCTGGAAATTGATCACCAAGCTTGAAAGCACAATTCATAAAAACCACGCACCATAATTATCCAACTTGAAGTATACGGAAACTGGAATATTTATATACAAATCATTGGAGAACGATTGGTGGAGAATTGCTCACCGAAGTGTTAGTTCCTTAGCACTGCACCTGTTCAGTGTGTGCATACGCACATACAGGCAATGGAATCTTCCACAGTTCCAGCAAAAAGATCCCTCAGGTGCACAGCTTTAGATACTAGAAGTTGGATGTTGGCCAAAGGACAGTGAGATACTGGTATCCAAGTTCTGTCGCATAGTTTATACAGTGCTAAAAGAGAATCATGCCAAGCAGCCAGAGTAGCTGTAATTTTTGTCTTATGAATTAAGTGAGGTTTGGAAAAGCCAAGTGACAAAGTGAAAGTCACATAGTATAACATATGTACATGAAGGTTATTGTTAGACAATTAGAAAGCATAGGGAAAAATACAGTCTGTGCTTCCATTAGGTAGAGATTGGAGTTGTTAGTATCAGATGGACCCTTACAGGAGAGAAATTTGCTGCTCAGCTTTTCAAAGTGACCTCTGGGACCTCTCTGCCACATGAAGTCTTTAGACTTGCTTCAAATTGCAAAACAGGATGAACCATCCGCATTTCTCAATGATTTACATTTGGCTGCTCTGCTCAATTGGTACCACTGAATAATGACCCATATTTCATTTCTTGCTGACTTACCTGCACATTAGGCAGTTTCTATTAAAGTCCTAACGTACCAAAGCAAGGTAAATGGATGATCAGAAGGTCGTTACATACAGCTCAAAGTTTCCATAGAGTCACCCACCTTGAGACATAGTCCAGCTAATTCTTTGAATCTAAAAAATAAGAAATACCTGTGTTAATTCAATACTAAAAATAAAGCAAGTGTTCCATATTTTGAATAGAGATAAATGCAGTTACATATCTAAGAAACAATAACAGAACTAGTGAGCAGTCAAAATGCTCTGATAAGGTATCAATAATTTATTCATTCAGCATTTCAGTCATATTTTTTCTATCGAATCTCTGTTATGTGGTTGACTTTGTGCTAAGTATCAATGCTACAAAAATAAGTATTACAGCCGGGCGCAGTGGCTCACGCCTGTAATCCCAGCACTTTGGGAGGCCAAGGCAGGCAGATCAAGAAGTCAGGAGATTGAGACCATCTTGGCTAACACGGCGAAACCCCATCTCTCCTAAAAATACAAACAATTAGCCAGGCGTGGTGGCAGGCGCCTGTAGTCCCAGCTACTCGGGAGGCTGAGGCAGGAGAATGGCATGAACCCGGGAGACGGAGCTTGCAGTGAGCCGAGATTGCACCACTGCACTCCAGCCTGGGTAGCAGAGCGAGACTCCATCTCAAAAAAAAAAAAAAAAAAAAAGTATCACAATCTCTGTTTTTATGGAACTCATGCTCATAGATAACTGTGGATTCAAAAACTTTATTGGAAGCTGGAAACATTTATGATGCAATATAATGTAGTCTACAATAGAATATATGATGATAAAAAATGAAGGTGAAATAACAGACTGGGAGCAGATTGTGAAGAGCCTTGAATGTGATGACAGGGCTGTGATGATAAGAATTCACTGAACTTTACTTTCGAACAGTAGAATGACTCAAGTAGCAATAGCAAGAAAATGAAGAAAATAATTTACCACAAAGAAAACTATGTAAATTGCTTCTTGAGTATTATTCTCCATTTTAAAGAAATGGAGAAAGAAAGTTATTAAAAACAAACTCTTAGGACTATATCAGCCACTGATCACAATTTTTGAATATCTTTGCCTTGCTTATTTTCTTTTCTTTCTTTTTTTTTTTTTAGACAGTGTCTCGCTCTGTTGCCCAGGCTGGAGTGCAGTGGTGCAATCTCAGCTCACTGCAAGCTCGTCTGCCTCCCGGGTTCACACCATTCTCCTGCCTCAGCCTCCCGAGTAGCTGGGACTACAGGCAACCACCACCACGCCTGGCTAATTTTTTTGTATTTTTAGTAGAGACAGGGTTTTACCGTGTTGGCCAGGATAGTCTCGATCTCCTGACCTCATGATCCACCCGCCTCGGGCCTCCCAAAGTGCTGGGATTACAGGCATGAGCCACCATGCCCGGCCTGCCTTGCTTATTTTCTTAGAGGTGACATCCATTACTTACTGATATTTTATCCATGGCTCTGGCCCACCTTCAGAGGGCGTTCAAGAAATTCATGGAAAAATATGGGAAATGTTATAAGATATACATACTTCTACGGGTTTGACTTCAGAAATTTTTTCAAAGGAGATTTATAGAGTATATATCTCAAGAAAATTATTTTATTCTATTGGCTCTGTGCTTAAAATAAAAATATGAGGGTAGAATGGCTTAGAAGTATAACACCAACAGAAAATTATTATTGAGGTTTTGTTATGAGATACAATTATGAATAACATGAGTAGACTCATTACTATCTTCACCTGGGAACTGGAGAGCTAATGAAACAGATCTGCATCATGAAAAGAGCATGAAGCCCCTGACATTGATAAGCAAATTAAGTTTCAGGATATAAAATCATGTACAAAAATCAGTAGCATTGTTATACACCAACAGCACTCTAGCTGACAAACAAATCTGGAACACAATCTCATTTATAATAGCTACAAAGAAAATTAAATACACAGGAATCCATCTAACCAAGGAGGTGAATGACATCTACAAGGAGAACTGCAAAACACTGTTGAAAGAGATCAGAGCCAACACAAATAAACAGAAAATATTCCATGCACATGGAATAGAAGAGTCGATATATAGTTAAAATGGTCATACTGCCAATAGCAATTTATAGATCAATGCTATTCCTATTAAAAGACCAATGTCATTTTTCACAGAATTAGAAAAATCTATTCTGAAAGTCACTGGGAACCAAAAAAGTGCCTGAATAGCCAAAGCAATCCTAAACAAAAAGAACGAAGCTGGAGACATCATACTACTTGTCTCCAAACTATATTACAAGGCTACAGTAATAAAAATAGTACAGTACTGGTACAAACATAGACACATACAACAGTGGAACAGAATAGAGAACCCAGAAATAAACCTGCATGCCTAAAACTTTCTGATCTTTCACAAAATCAACAATAAAAAAAGCAAAGGGAAAAGTACTTCCTATTCAATAAATGGTGTTCGGAAGAATGGAAATGGACCTCTACTTTTCACTATCTATGAAAATTATCTGAAGATGGATTAAAGATTTAAATGTAAAACCTAACACTATAAAAATGTTAGACGAAAACCTAGGAAACACCCTTCTCAACATAGGGTTTGGCAAAGAAGTTATGGCTAAATCTCCAAAAGTAATTGCAACAAAACCAAAAATTGACAAGTGGGATCTAATTAAACTAAAGAGCTCCTGCACAGCAAAAGAAATTGCTAACAGAGTAAACAGACAGCCGACAGAATGGAAGAAAATATTTGCACACTATGAATGTGACACGATCTAATAGCCTGAATCTACAAGGCACTTAAATCAACAAGCAAAAAACAAACAATCCAATTAGAAAATGGGCAAAGGACATAAACAGATGCTTCTCAAACGAATACATACAGCTTGGCAACAAACATATGAAAAAATGTTCAACATCCCTAATTATTAGAGAAATGCAAATCAAAACCACAGTGAGATACCACCTCACACCAGTCAGAATGGCTATTATTAAAAAGTCAAGACACAACAGATGTGTGATACTGCAGAGGAAAGGGAATGCTTATACATTGAGCATGGGAATGAAAACGAGTTTAGCCACTGTGGAGAGCAATTTGGAAATATCTCACAGAACTTAAAAATAGAATTGTCATTTGAGCCAACAATCCCACTCCTGGGTATGCACCCAAATGAAAATAATTCATTCTATCTTAAAGACATATGCACCTGTATGCTCACTGTAGCACTATTCACAAGAGCAAAAACATGGAATCAACCTAAATGCCCATCAGCAGTAGGTTGAATAAAGAAGATGTCATACATATACACCATGGAATACTATGTAGCCATATAAAACAACAAAATCATGTCCTTTGCAGAAACATGATGGAGCTGGAGGCCATTATCCTAAACAACCTAACACAAGAACCGAAAACCAAGTACTGCATGTTCGCACTTACAAGTAGAAGCTAAACATTGAATACACTTGATTGTAAAGATGAGAACAATAGACACTGGGGATCATCATATGGGAGGGAGGAAGGGGGGCATGGACTGAAGAACCACCTGTTGGGTCCTATGCTTATGGCCTGGGTGACAGGATTGTTGGGACCCCAAGGTTCAGCATCACACAATTTACCCACATAACAACCTGCATGTGTACACTTTAATCTGTAATAAAAGTTGAATTTTTTTAAAAAAAGAAAACAGCATGGGATTTGTGGAAGAGAGAGATGTAAATGTCAAATTAACAATGGCAAAAGTGCCTAACCCTGCCTGATCTTAATTCTTCATTTGTAAACTGGAGATAATATAGTCACCTCTTTATTGCCCTCAATACCTAACCTTGCTGTATTCAAGTATGTATCTATTCTTGAACATTTATGACACATGTCTATGTTTATTGAATTTCTGTCTCCCCAATTAAAATACAATTTCTACCCATGCAGGAATATTATTAGTCTTGGGTATTGTGAGAAGTAGAATAATGGTCCCCCAAAGATGTCCATGTTCTAATCTTCAGAAGCATTGAATATATTACATTATACGGCAAACGAAACAATGTACCAAATTGAATTAAGTTTGCTATCAGCTAACCTTAATTTAGGGACATGATTGAGATTATCCAGGTCCTTAAATAGAGAGATGGCAGTGTGAGGACTCAGCTGGGTATTGCTGACTTTGAAGATCAAGGAATGGGCCAATAGGCCACGGAATGTGTGGGTAACTTCTAGGAGCAGGAAAGAGCAAGAAAATCAATTCTCCCCTAGAACCTTCATTAGGAACACAGATCTGCTGACACGTTGGGTTTAACCAGCTGAGACCCATTTCAGACTTCTGACTTCCAGAAATGAACAATAATAAATTTGTATTGTTTTAAGCCATTAAGTTTGTAGCAATTTTTTAAACCAGCAGTGGAATACTAATATGAACTGAAACACAGAAAGACTAAATGTCTGGGCGAGTGTGTGCAGGTATATTTTATACAAGAATAAAAACACAATCACTTAAAATACCAATGCCACAATTTAAGAGGGCACAGAGAGCTACAAGTAAGGGTAAAACACATATACACCATGCACGCACAAAGGCCAAGTAGATATGAAAGAGTTTTAACGCAAAATTATTTAGTTAAATTATATCTAATATTTTATACACTGCATATAGAAAGATACATACTATTCTACAGAAAACATTTGAGTGCTAGGGTTTAGAAATACAAAACTGTATATAACATCTTTTTGAGGAAAAAAGGGGTTAGAAGGCCTTCTTACTGCTACAATAATGTTGTTTTTTTAATTATTACTTGCTGTATTTCTAAACTATTCTGCTGTTTAGTATTACAGGAAGGCCTAGACAACATCACTGAGAGAAATTCATTTTCCAAGATGTACAGTAATTCTGATCAATGCCATCTTTATATCATTATTTTCTCTCCACGTCACTGCCATTCTCTTCTCTCTGTTTTCCCTCATGTCATCATCACATTTTAGTATTCAATGCATTTAGGATTGAATAATAAATATTAATCACCAAGACACTCAATAATGTTATTTCATCACACATTTAAGGCTAAGCACTGCAAGATAAAATGGATAGAAAATAATCAAACATAGGCACAAGGTGAGCCCAGAACATCTTTTCATGCCACAAAATAAGAGATTATTCAACGAATGATGGAGATATATTAAAAATATAGTTCAACTAGTTTGAAGGGGCTCTAACTGGCCAAATCTGGGACAACTGGACCATACAAATAAAAATGTAAACTAATAAATACGGAATTATCGATGGTGCTAAACTCATACATAAATGCTAAAATTACTGAGTAAAGTTTCATTAAAAAAATACCTATAATCTCACGGTACATCCCTACAAATTAGTTACTAATTACAAAGAAAAAAATATGCAGGCATACCTCATTTTACTGCATTTCATTTTTAAAATTGTACTTTGTAGATATTGCATTTTTCACAAATTGAAGGTTTATGGCAACTATGTTGGCAAATCTATTGGTACCACTCCCAACAGTATGTACTCACTTTGTGTCTCTATGTACATTTTGATAATTCTCACAGTATTTCAAAGTTTTTCATTATTACACTTGTTATGGTGATCTGTGATCAGTCATCTTCAAGGTTACTACTGTAACTGTTTTGGGGTGCTAAGAAATGCACCCATATGAGACGGCAAAATTAATCAATAAATGTTGGTGTTCTGACTGCTTCACTGATTGTCTGTTTCTCTGTCTCTCTTCTACTTTTTGGGCCTCCCTATTCCCTGAAATACAACCGTATTGAAATTAAGCTAGTTAATAACCCTAAAATGGCATCTAAGTGTTCAAGTGTTAAAGTTCAAGGCACACATCTTGCACTTTAAATCAAAAGCTAAAAATAATTCAGCTTAGTGAGGAAGACATGTTGAAAACCGCCACTGGCTGAAAGCTAGGCATCTAGATGTCACCAAACAGAAAGCCAAGTTGTGAATGAAAAAACATTCTTCAAGGAAATTAAAAGTGCTATTCCCGTAAACACTCAAATGATAAGAAAGTAAAACAGCCTTATTGCTGATATGAAGAAAGTTTTACTGCTCCGGACAGATCAAACCAGACACAACATTCCCTTAGGCCAAAGCCTATTCCAAAGCAAGGACCTAACTCTTTTCAAGTCTATGAAGGCTGAGAGAGGTGAGAAAGTTGCAGAAGAAAAGTTTGACGCTATCAGAAATTGATTCATGATGTTTAAGGAAAGAAGCCATCTCTCTAAATATAAAAGTACAAGGTCAAGCAGCAAGTGTTGAAGAAGCTGCTGCAAGTTGTCCAGAAGATGTAGATAAGACAATTGTTGAAGGTATTACAATAAACAAGATATTTTTGATGCAGATAAAACAGCCTTCTATTCAAAGAGGATGTCATCTAATGATGCATAGCTGGAGAGAAGAAATCGATGCTTGGGTTTGATGCAAAGCTTCAAAGTATAGGCTGACTGTCTTTCTAGGGGCTAATGCAACTGGTGACTAAGTTGAAGCCAATGCTTATTGACCATTTCACAAATCCTAGGGTGCTTAACAATTATGGTATATCTACTCTGCCTGTGTTCTCTAAATGAAACAACAAAGCCAGGATCACAGCACATCTGTTTACATCATGGCTTACTAAATATTTCAACCCATTGTTGAGAACCACTGCTCAGAAAAAAAAAAATTCCTTTCAAAACATTACTGCTTATTGGCAACGGACATGGTCACCCAAGAGTTCTGATGGAGATGTACAAGCAGATTACTATTGAATTTATGCCCACTAACATGTCAATTCTGCAGCCCATGGGTCCAGAAGTAATTCTGACTTTCAAGTCTTATTATTTAAGAAATACATTTCATAAGGCTATAGCTGCTATAGATAGTGATTCCTTTATGGATCTAGGAAAAGTAAATTGAAAACATTCTGGAAAGCCTTTATCATTCTAGATGCCTTAAATAACATTTGTGATTCATAAAAGGAGTTCAAAATATTAACATTAAGAGTAGTTTGGAAGAAGTTTATTCCAACCCTTACGGAATATTTTCAAGGGTTCAAAACTTCAGTGGAGGAAATCACTGCAGGTGATTATAGCAAGAGAAGTAGAACTGGAAGCAATAGCAAAAGAAGTAGAATTAGAAGTAAAGCCTGAAGATGATATTGAATTGCTACAATTTCATGACATATTGAAAGGATGAGGTGTTACTACTTATAAATATGCAAAGAAAGTGTTCTCTTGCATTGGAATCTGTTTCTGGTGAATATGCTATAAACATGGTTGAAATGACAACAAATATCTTAGAATATTATATAAACCTGCTTAATTAAACAGTGGCAGTGGTTAAGATACTTACTCCTATTTTGAAAGAGGTTCTATTGTGGGTAAAATGCTATCAAACAGCATAACATGCCACAGAGAAATGTTTTGTGAAAGGAAGAGTCAATTGAAGTTATAAACTTCAATGTCGTCTTACTTTAAGAAATTGCCACAGCCACCCAGTCTTCAATAACCACCATTCTGACTAGTCAGCCAGCATCAACATCAAGGCAAGAAACTCCACCACCAAAAAAACTATGACTTGCTGAAGGCTCAGATGATTATTAGTATTCTTTATCAATACAGAATTTTTAATTTAAATATTTACATAGTTTTTTAGGCATAGTGCTATTGCACACTAAGATAGTGTAATGATAACATTTATATACACTGGAAAGCAAAACATTTGTGTGACTCATTTTGTTGCATTATTCACCTTATCATGGTGATCTGCAATTGAGTCCGAGATATTTCTGGGGTGTCTATAATATTATGGTGGAGAAATCTAGCAAAACCACCCTAAACAATAAACTAAATGTATTATCACTAAATTTGGGGAAAAAATATCATGTGCCTCCTGATAAGCTGCACTGAGAAGGAAATAACATCATTTCTGAGGTATTTCTGCCCCAAATATATAAAACCTGAATAGTATCATGGAGATATATTAGATAAACCCAAATTGAAAGAAATGCTATAGAAAAACTGGCCTGTATTCTTTCAAAATATTAGACCAAAGAAATTTTTCAAATGAAAGGAATCTAAGAAGAGATGACAAAAAAATGCAACGTGATTCTGAATTGAGTCCTGAATCAAGGAACAAGAAGCATAAAGGGTATTATTAAGCAATTGACAAAATTTGAATAGGATTGGGGATTAATTAATATCAAATAAATATTAAATGTCCTGATTTACATAATTGCATTGTGAGTGAATAAAAGATTATCTTTATTCTTAGGCAATACATACCAAAATGGTTACAGATAATGGGTTATAGATAAATATGCATTTGCATCTTAGTCTCAAATGGGATGAAATTTAAAAATAGGTGAATGTAGGTGATATACAACGGTTCCTTATTTTATTCTTGCAACTTTTTTGTTTATTTAAAATTACATCAAAATGTTAAGTTATAAGTAATAGCGATTAGTTCAGGTTTTATGCCTTCCAGAGAAGCTGACAATGCCAGGTATTGATGAAGACATAGAAACACTGGAGGCAGTACTTAAATTGCTACAACTGCATTGAAGAAAAAGTGGTATTATGTCTAGTAACTTGATGATCTTTATACCGGTGATAGGCTGAATGCTATCCCATTAATGATTTCTATACTTCAATCTGTTGAACATGTGAATGTGTTACTTTAAATGGCAGAAGGGTCTTTGAAACATGATTAAGTTAAAGACCTTGAGCTGGAGAGATAATCCTGAATTATGTAAATGGGTCCAATGTCATGTAAGAGTCTTTTCAAAGGGTGGTAGGAGAGTCAGAGTCAAAGAAGGAGATGTGATAACATAAGTAAATGGTCAGTATCAGAGAGACTTGAAGATCCTACACTACTGGCTTTGAAGATGGAGAAGTGGGCCAGGAACCAAGGAGCACAGGCGGCCTCCAGAAACTGGACAACGTAAGCAAAGAGATCCTTCCCTCGAGCCTCTGGAGTAAATGTGGCCCCGCAGTACCCTTGATTTTGGCGCAGTGAAACCCACTTCAGACCCTGGCCTGCAGAACTCTAAGATAACAAATTTGCGTTATTCAAAGCTACTAACTTTGTGGTAATTTGTTACAACAGCAATAGGAAACTAACGTAACAGCTTATGGCCAGTATTTCTATTTCTAGGTATAGGGTTTACAGAAACTCTCATTTATGTGGCCAAAACATTTAGACATAGTTTGTAATAGAAATATTGGCACAATTGAATGTCCACCAATGGGGAAATAGATAGTCTAGTCATCTGATGAAACACCAAATGACTGAATCAGGAAATATATCAACATAGATAAATCACAAAAATACAATTTTGAGTGAAACAAAATAAAGGTTTGCTCTTTGAAATGTAGGTTCAAAAGGATATCATGTATGTAAATTCTTAAAACATTAAAAACATTGTTCTCATTAAGGATGCTTGTATATACAAAAATGTATTTTTATAACATGAAATCATATACGGACAGCATACACATCCAGTAAAGTGTCACATCTGAAAGAAGGGTAGTGAAATTGAGGAAAAAATATCCAGGAGATTCAACCAAATAAATGTAACAATTAGTAAGACTTGCTTAATGAATATGTCCAGTGAGGAGAGAGAAGTCAGTTAGACTTTGGTATTTTTAACTCAAAAAAGTGAATATTTGTTGATAACTAAGCAAGAGTGGGAATAAAGCAGAGCATGTTTGGGGGGAGAAAATAATTTTGTTTATTTCAGCCTCTAAAGTTTGAGCATTTTCTCTAAGATATTTACGAAGGGTGATATAGGGCTGTATAAAAGTTGCTGGAACTTTCTTGAACAAAAGCATGGACTCCAGAAAATATGTGGAGTGTCAGAAAAGAAGACAATAGAGTGTTTGCTGCTATTGTTGTTGTTTGGCTATAGCACAGCTTACATGCAAGGGAGGGGGATTAAAATGCTCTCAGAATGTAATTTGGGTATCAAGTATTTTAAGGGCCTTAAACTCTAAGCCTGAGACCTATGATTCTGGAACCAGGAATTTTTCACTATCACACAAATCTTAGGCTATTATGTTAATTTGCACCATAAGACATTTCTAAATGTTCAACTTGCTGAGAAAATGGTTAAAATTGCTTTGAGGTACAATTTTTTACTTAAAATTTTTTTATTCTTTTCTTTTCTTTTTTGCCTTAGAACACTACAGAAAAATGTGTTCATAAACTTCAAGACCTTTTAAGATATCAAAGAGATTTTTAAAATCAATGAATAATAATGAAAATGACCTAAGAGGCTTTCTGCTCTATCTTTCTGCCAGCATATTCTTGTTCATATGAATATACTTTGCTGCATGTTATCTACTTTGGCTTAAAAATCCACTAGGGATAAAACTATTGAAGTAATTTGCAGTTTCTTCCCGTGTGAAGTCATCACTGTGGGTCAGATCAATTTCTGTTATTTTCATAGTAAATTCTGCTTTCTCTTAAATTTAGCCTATATAGATCTTGGCTTAGCTCCTAAAAGAGAAAGTGATTTCTTCCTCTCCTTAAGGCATATTTATTTCATCTTTCTGTATACTTTCTAGATAGTTCATTATCAAATTATATGATACTATACAAACCCAGCAATGTAAATATTTCTTTATAAATTAGTCTTCCTGTGACTCCCTCCCACCATATCCATTATGTTGCACAAGAAGAGCCTAGGATATCACCAAGATGTTGCCTTCTATGTTTCTTCTCATTTATTGGTATTTGGTTCAAAAAATAGTGCTGCCCACCTACTTATAAAAATAACAGCTACTTAAGAAAGAATTTAAAAATTTTTTTAACTGCCAAACAAAAATTATGGTGACATTGGTTTGAATCTGTGTTCCTACCCAAATCTCACATCAAATTATAATCTCCAGTGTTGGAAATGGAGCCCAGGGGGAGGTGATTAGATCACGAGGATGTTTCCCATGATTGGTTTATCACCATCCTCTTGGTATTGTCCTCATGGTAGTGAGTGAATTCTCACAAAATTAGGTTGTTTAAAAGTGCGTAGCACCTCCCCCACCCTCTCTCTTGCTCCTGCTCCTGCCAGGTAAGATACCTGTTTCTCCTTTCCCTTCTGCTATAATTGGAAGCTTCCTGGGACCTCCCCAGGAGCAGAAGCTTCTGTGTTTCCTGTATAGCCTGCAAAACCATGAGCCAATTAAACCTCTTTTCTTATTACCCAACCTAAAGTATTTATTTATAGCAATGGGAGAATGGCCTCATATATATGGCTTTTTCAATTTTCATTTTAAAAGTATGTTTAGGATTTGTGTGTGTGTGTTTGTGTGTGTGTGAATGTGGAAGAATCATCTTTGTAGGTTAGGAATCTAGTTGCCTGGGAAAAACAATGTTGGCCAGAGGCAGTTATTGTACATACTGTATTTAAGTCACCAGTATTTTTATTTACAAAGAAAATCCTACCTAATTTGGGGTGTATTTAGGGTTTACTAGTCCTTTGCACAAATCAATTTAAAAGCAAAATGGGATTCTTATAGGAAAAAAGAGGAATGTGAAGGAGAAGGTCAAAGTAGACAAGAAACAGAAGAAGTATTTGTGATCATCTTTAGAGCATTGTTTCTCTGAGACTTGAATAGTTGATTCCAACTAATTTTCCGTTGTCATAACAATGCACTATTTATGAGCTGAATCCCAATTTATCTATCCTTGCTCATGCCTCTGGCATGTTTTTATCTCTAATGTATAGTATCTTTCAATATATTATCATTCCATGAATGTCTTCGTTATTTTCCCTTCCAGGTCATTTCTAATGGAATGCCACCCATGTTAAATACAACCCTGTTTGTCTTCTAAAAGAATCTTGGTGTTGTTTCCCCAAGTGAAACTACAAAGAATAAAAACTAGCCCAGTTTCTTTTAAATTAAAATGTCCTGATCCATATACTGAGAAATATAAAAGAATCCAAATTAAAAATATGTGAAGTATCCTTTCCCTCCAATGTGCCAATTCCATCATCAGAAGCAATTATATTGGTTTCGTTTACGTGTTCCTTATTAACCTATGTATGTCTCATTCATGTGTAATTATGCAGTGGATATTTGGAGGATTTCTTCAGTGATTTTTTCTAACATTTAACTGATTGTTACAAGTAAAAATTTAGCAGATGTTAACATTTCAATTCTAAGTAATTTAGGTCAACATTAGTTGTAAATATTAATACACAAATACCTCAAACATGTTACAGGTCCAGTTCAAGACCACCACAATAAAATGAATATCACAATAAAGTGAGTCACACAAATTTTTTGGTTTCGCAGTGGATATAAAAGTTATGTTTAAACGACACTGTAGACTATTAACTATGTAAAAGCATTATGTCTAAAAAATATACCTATCTTAATTAAAAATACTTTATTGCTGAAAAATGCTGGTGATCATCTGAGCCTTCCGTGAGTCATGATATTTTTGCTGGTAGAGAATCTTGCCTTGATGTTGATGGCTGGCTTCTGACTGATCAGAGTAGTGGTTGCTGAAAGCTGAAGTGGCTATGGCAATTTCTTAAAATAAGACTAACAAATTTTGCTACATGGAATGACTCTCCCTTTCACAAAACATTTTTCTGTGGCATGTGATGCTGTTTGATAGCATTTTACTCCGAGTAGAACTTTTTTCAAAATTGAAGTCAATCTTCTCATATCCTGCTGCTGCTTTGTCAACTAGGTTTATATCATATTCTAAGTCTTTCATTGTCATTTCAACAATGTTCACAGCATTTCACCGGGAGTAGATTTCATCTAAAGAAATCACTTTCTATGTCGATCCACAGAAGCAACTCCTCATCTGTTCAAGTTTTATTATGAGATTGCAGCAATTCACTCACATCTTTAGGCTCTATTTCTAATTCTAGTTCTGTTCTATTGCTACTTCCACCATATTTACAGTGACTTCCTCCCCTGAAGTTTTGAACCCCTGAAAGTCATCCATTAGGGTTGGAAACAACTTCTTCCACATACCTCTTAATGTTGATAACTAAACATCCTTCATGGATCACAAATTTTCTTTATGTCATCTAGAATAATAAATCCTTTCTAAAAAGTTTTCAATTTACTTTTTCTAGATTCATAAAGGAATAACTGTCTAGGGTAGCTATAGCCTTATTAAATGTATTTTTTAAAAAACAGTACTTGAAAGTCAAAATTACTTCTGGATCCATGGGCTGCAGAATGGGCGTGTATTCGTAGGCATGCAAACAGCAGTAATCTCCTCGTACATCTCCATCAGAACTCTTGGGTGAACAAGTGCATTGACAATGAGCAGTAATGTTTTGAAAGAAATTCTTTTTTCTGAGCAGTGAGTCTCAATGGTTGGTAAAAAATATTTAGTAAACCATTATGTAAACAGATACACTCTGACCCTGGCTTTGTTTCATTTAGAGAATACAGGCAAACTAGGCTTGGCATAACTGTTAAGATCTCTAGGATTTTGGAATGTTCAATAAGCATTGAACTTCAACTTAAAGTTACAAGTTGCATTAGCCCCCAGGAAGAGAGTCATTCTATACTTTGAAGTTTTGCATCAAACCCAGGTATCAATTTCTCCTCTTTAGCTATGCAAGTCCTAGATGGCATATGCTTTGAGTAGAAGGCTGTTTCATCTACATTGAACATATCTTGTATAGTGTAGTCAGCTTCACCAATTGCCTAGCTAGGTCCTCTCAATAATTTGCTGCAGCTTCTACACCAGTATTTGCTGCATCACCTTGCACTTTTATGTTATAGAGATGGCTTATTTTCTTAAAACTCATGAACAAATTTCTTCTAGCTTCCAACTTTTCTTCTATGGCTTTCTCACTTCTCTCAGTCTTCATAGAATTGAAAGGAGTTTTTTGTTGTTGTTGTTGTTTGTTTTGTTTTGTTTTTAAAGAATTGAAAAGAGTTAAAAATCCTTGCTCTGGATCAGGCTTTGGCTTAAGGGAATGTTGTGATTAGTTTGATCTTCTGTCCTGATAAGTACAACTTTCTTCATATCGGTAATAAGGATGTTTTGCTTTCTTATTATTTGTGTGTTTACTGGAGTAGCACTTTTAATTTTCTTCAGAATGTTTTCTGTTTATTCCCAAATTCACTAGCTGTTTGGTGACATCTAGACACCTAGCTTTTGGCATACGTTGGTTTTCAACATGGCCTTCCTCACTAAGCTGAATCATTTCTAGCTTTTGATTTAAAGTGCAAGACATGTGACTCTTCCTTTCACCTGAACACTTATATGCCATTGGAGGGTTATTAACTGGCTTAATTTCAATATGATTGTATCTTAGGAAATAGGGAGGTCCAAAGAGGATGAGAGGGATGAGGGAACAGTCAACCAGCAGAGCAGTCAAAACACATTCTGTCTTTATGTATTAAATTTGCTGTCTCATATGGATGCATTTCTTAGTACCCCGAAACAATTACAATAGTAATCTCAAACATTACTGATCACACAGATCATCATAACAGATATAACAATTAAAATGATTGAAACAATATGTTGAGAATTACCAACATGTGACACAGAAACATGAAATGAGCCCACGCTATTGGAAAAAAATGGCACCAAAGACTTACTTGATGTGTTTTATCCACAAACCTCAATTTGTAAAAAAGCATATCTGTAAAACACAGTAAAGTGAATTGCAATCAAATCAGGTATGCCAGTATATATTAATGGAAATGTAACAGCCAATGTAATTTATTTCATTTTGAAGTATTTTTTCAAATAGTTGACAAAAACCATGCTACACTATTGATATAGTTTCTTTGTGTCCCCACCCAAATCTCACTTTGAATTGTAATAATCCCCACTTGTCAAGGGCGGGGCCAGGTGCAGATAATTGAATTATGGGAGGGTTCCCCAATACTGTTCTCATAGTAGTGAATAAATTTCTTGAGATCTGGTGGTTTTATAAATGGGAGTTCCCCTGCACAAGCTCTCTTGCCCACCACCATGTAAGACATGCTTTGTTTCTCCTTTGCCTTCCACCATGCTTGTGAGGCCTCCCCAGCCACATGGAACTCTGAGTCCATTAAACCTCTTTCTTTTATAAATTACCCAGTCTCTAGTGTGTCTTTATTAGCAGCGTGAGAACAGGCTAATACAACTCTTATACCAGTCTGTCACTTTTTGTCAGCATCACTCTCTGAACTACATGGACATAAGAAACTTTGCTCTGTAATACAAATTACGGTAAAGTGGTGTTAGAGTAGCTATCAATTTTCACTTACATTCATATTTCTATAGATGCACATAATAGATTTACAGTAAACTTTATTTTCTTTTTTATCTCTCTTTGTATGGGATTTAATAAAATGTAAGTTTTGTAAATCTTCTGCATATGTGTTCATTGCATATGCTGATAATGGGAGACCAGCATAAAAAATCTCCACATAGCATTTAAGATCCTTGATAATATAAAACATCAATATAGCAATCCTGAGAACAACCATATGGATAATAAACAGTTTATGACTTTTATATTTGTACATAAGACAAGCCAAACTTTGCAGGTATGTAGGTTGCATGTTTTTAGTAAGAAAGCTGAACATGAAGTATCAGTACATACTTTGCTGAGAATTAGCATATGCTTATTTTTTTCGTGTGTGTTCCCACAAAAACAATAGAAGAACACCTGTCCATGAGTGTCTAGATTAAAGAAAGAAATGTTTGGAGTCCTTAACTTCTTCTCTAAGAGAAATATTTAAAGAAATTAGAATATTTTCTCCCCTTAGAACAATCATAAAGTTCTTCCTACAGTAGATTCATTGTAGATTATGAAAATCAAGATGAATCTGCCCACAAACCTAAGCCTGTTCTGCCTCACCTCCAGGACTCAGGACTGTTCAAACCATTAAATAATTTCACATTTGACAGCAGGCATAGACAGTGTGGAAAGAGTCAAATAATATTAGCTATTATGATTTATAAAGATTAAATAAATACAGACCTACAGAGAACTTAAGGACCTTTTTCCCTGTGAGGAGGTGAAATACTACAACATTTAAACATATTATTTATGTAACTTTGGTAAATATTATTTAATTTGTTATATACAATATATATAATTTTGAAGCTATATAATGCATATCCTAAATCAATGAACAGATATATATTATCTACTGTGTAAACAACTGTGTGATAGGTATTATGGGAGAGTCCATGTGGTAGACAGAATTCTAAGACAGTTCTCAAGATTCCTGCCTCCCTGGTGTGTATATATATATCTCACATCATCCTTTTCCCTGAATGTGAGCAGAAGACATGGATATGATGCGATATCACTCCAGGGATTTTTCAGCTATAACGGTGTTAAAAATAAGTTGAATTTGATTTGATCAAAGTCAATTTACCGGGTCAACAGGAAAGGAGAAATTAACAGAAGGAAATGGAAAGGAGATGGCAATGTTTCTACTGGCATAGAAATAGCACAAGCTATTCCAAGCCTAGGAAATTCAAATGGAGCTAAAAGGGCAGCTCATGGAGAAGAAAATACAGTGGTCCTCACTGGGCCTTCATGGGCTCTGGGAACACCAGCAGCAGGTTTAGTTTAGGAATTTTCTTAGAGTGACTCTAGAGATAGGACAAAAGTCTGTGCACGTTGATTTTGATTAAACAGCTCATTTGGTCCTTCCTTGCCACCCTTGATATCTTCGTCAGACGCTTCCACAACCAACAGCCTAAATATATTTATATTACTACTTGGCTCTGTCCCTAAGACATTCTTGCTTTATTTTCTCTCTGTACCTTTGCAAACACTGTTTAGCTCATTTTTACTCTTTCCCAGTCAGTCTGAATTAACCTCTTTGTCTGTATTTATAAGAAGCTTCCAGGCCGGGCGCGGTGGCTCACGCCTGTAACCCCAGCACTTTGGGAGGCCGAGGCGGGCGGATCACGAGCTCAGGAGATCGAAACCATCCTGGCTAACCTGGGGAAACCCCGTCTCTACTAAAAATACAAAAAAATTAGCCGGGCATGGTAGCGGGTGCCTGTAGTCCCAGCTGCTTGGGAAGCTGAGGCAGGAGAATGGCGTGAACCTGGCAGGCGGAGCTTGCAGCGAGCTGAGATCACGCCACTGCACTCCAGCCTGGGCGACAGAGCGAGACTCCGCCTCAAAAAAAAAAAAAAAAAAGCTTCCATCAGACACAGCGAATCTCTTTGTCATAGCACTAAGCCACTGTTTTGTGATTATCTATTACCTTATCTGTCTCCCTCACTCTACTATGGACCCATTGAATTTATGTAACAGATCTTTAATCTCTGTAACTTTAGTTTACCAGACATTGCCTGACACATATTAAGTGAATATTACTTTTTTTTTTTTTTTTTTTTTGAGAACGGAATCTCGCCCTGTCGCTCAGGCTGGAGTGCAATGGCACAATCTCGGCTCACTGAAACTTCTACCTCCCAGGTTCAAGCGATTCTGCCTCAGCCTCCCGAGTACCTGGGATTACAGGCACCCACCACCGCGCCCGGCTAACTTTCTGTATCTTTAGTAGAGACGGGGTTTCACCATGTTGGCCAGGCTGGTCTCGAACTCCTGACCTCGTGATCCACCCTCCTTGGCCTCTCAAAGTGCTGGGATGACAGGCGTAAGCCACGGTGCCTGGCCTAAGTGAATACTGCCTTTATGAGTGAATTGATATAAAACACATGCTTCACAGTCCGAGTAACCACAAACATCAGTTTTTAAAAACAATTTGAATGGTTACACAGTCTTCATTCTGTCAGCTTCACTTCCTTAGGGTTTTATGAAGATCATTAAAATAGCTGGTGGTGCAATTCAACGGAGGTCTTGGGAAAAAGAAAGTCAGAACCACACAGAAGTGCCGCAATTGGAAGCAGGGTCAATATGGTGTGACAAGACCAAATGAGGATAAAGGTAATCACAGCAAAGGCTATATAGTAAGAGATTTGGCAAAAATTGTGCATACGGATTTTTTTTGTCTAATTTTGCTATTTCTCTAGTATACAAATATCAAGCATAAAGCACTATGAATGGTGCATGGAAACATCAGCAAATCTTTAGAGTTAAATGTAATCCTGCTGCTAGAACAGACTTTATTTTGATATATGACAATACCTTCTGATCTTTTTTCCCTTGTTCTTCATTATGGAGTACATTTCCAGGATAATAGGATGTCTCTATTTTAGTAGCACATCTGTTCCTGTTCCATTGTCTTCACTTGAAATCATAATTTCCTCTTTGGGAATGTACAATTGGTGGCAAGTGGAGATGATTATGACGTAATAAACAGAAATGATGACTTCAGGTGGGTAATAATAGTTAAGAAACCAAAGATTTTGCTTCCAAGTAAATTCTCCTGCGGATTAAAATGAGGAAAAAGGAAACCAAAGTATGTGTAATGCCTGAGCAGAACGGCCTTAGAATTGAATGACTACTCAGTCAGATCTTCTCTCATTTGAGGTTGTCTATTTCTTATGGTTTGTGTCACAGCTGTTGTGACTAAATACATTTATTATTTTCATATATATATATATATATATTTTAAATCACCTCCAGGTTATTGTTGCCTTGTGTGAAGAGTAGAAACTTTCTTTCGAATTGACTTGGATTGGCTTTTGGCTGAAACACTTTGTTTTGTGACTTTAGGAATATTACTTGGTTATTTTGAGCTTCAATGCCTTCCTCAGTAAAACTTCAAAAAAAATATAATCTTCTTTGTTCTTAAATTTTAGATAATATTTTTAAAATACTTACCCGAGTGTCTGACCCATGAAAGTGTTCAATATATGGCAGTTGTGATAGTTATCCTTCTGTGAAAAATCATCCCAGTCGTCATATGTTAGGTGTCTTTAGTACTTAGCATTAAGTAACATCTTTTCCAGTGTTGGTTTCAGACCCCATAGCTCTGATTCCACATTTTCCCTTTCAGCTCTGGTAATCTCACTTCCATTCTCCTACCCGCTTATACTCATCTGATGAAAGATTGGCCTCTGCCCAACTGAATTTCCACAAAACAGCATTTTAAACGCTTAAAAAACTGATAGATCCTTCTTAAATAAAAAAGAATTCCTATGGAGCCCTAGTTTGACTTCAATTATGTTTATTATTACGCTTCTTCTTCTTTTTTCTTTTTGATTTTTGAGTCAGAGTCTTACTCTGTGGCCCAAGCTGGAGTGCAGTGGTGCAATCGTGGCTCACTGCAACCTCCGCCTCCTGGGCTCAAGCGATTCTTGTGCCTCAGCCTCCTGAGTGGCTGCGACTACAGACTCACGCCACCACGCCCAGCTAACTTTTTGTATTTTAATAGAGACGGGGTTCCACCATGTTGCCCAGGGTGGTCTTCAACTCCTGATTTCAGGAGATCCGCCCGCCTCGGCTTCCCAAAGTGTTGGGATTACAGGCATAAGCCACTACGTCTGGCCTATTATGCTTCTTAAATAAATAAATACACACGCAAAATTAAGTATAGATTCTTTGTGCTTAAAAATTCTTTATACTTGTAAATAACAACAAAATTAACAAATTAATGACAAAAATTCTACCAAATTAAAAAAAGAAAACTAAATGTAAATATTATCCTGAGTCTTCTAAAACCCACATATTAATTTTAGCTCTGTGTGTGTGTGTGTGCACGCGCGTGCGTACGCAGGCGTGCATCTGTGTGCTTTGTTTGCTTTAATCTTAGGAAAATGGAATTATAACATGTACACTCTTTTGTGACTGGCTTCTTTTCCTGATCATTATGTTTGTGATATCTACTCATTTGTCTCTAGGATGAATACATTCTTACCATTTTGCCTTCTCCTGTGTTATTAGCTCAATAATTAATTTCTCAGAAATGGATATATTACTGGTCTTTTTGGTGGATATTTTAAGATACCATGGGCTTGCCCTTCAGGAATGATGGACTTATTCTCCCAGCTGCTGATAGTGCTGTCAGCAGAAAGCCCTAGCTGACAACCCCCATGAGGACTGCTTAGCTGAAGAAAGCTGCATGCTCTTTTATTGGAGTGGTTTGGATAGAATGACTGACCCAGGGCTCTAAAGACTGATTCCCCTTATCCTAACTCAGTACAACACTGAAGGGTTATTCTAGCTCCAGAATTCTCTGTGGCATCAGCAAAGGTCTCCATCGAGGCTATGTAGCAGCCCAATTTCTCCCTCTGCCTACTCCTGCTTCCTTCCTTTCCAAGAATATCCCCCAATCAACTAAGTGCATGCCAAACTCATTCTTAGAGTCTGCTTCCTTCAGAATCCAAAGTGTGATAGCCATGATCAGGTAACCCGAGACAGTCAGAGAAATTCTTCTGGTTTCCATGCATTTAGATGCTTCCATATTATCTCGTTATCTAAATTAATTGACCTATAAAAATTAAAGAGAAGTCATCTCTCAATAAGATACATAGAGCATTAAGCTGATTGATTGCAAATACTAATAGAAATTTACTCTAGGCAAGGATAGAAGAGGCAGGACATAATTGACAATTTTCCTTTCTGGAAAAAGGAGAAAGTGTCTTGTATCCACTTTTGATAGACCTGGACTCAACTATTTCTAGCTTTAATGCTAGCCCCTGTACAGACTATATTTGAAATTATGTAAAGTATCCATTTTAATACACTGTAAATATGATTTGAGATAACATATTTGTGTAACTATACACACAGACACATTTCTTAAATCTAGAAAACCACAAACAAAAATAACTTTTTTTCCAAGTAAAGATGTTTACTATATATGCTAATTTCAGTCTTCCTCTGGGACTAAAAGATTTGTTTATACTTAAACAGCATTTATACTCATTTATACTAACTTCAAAAAGTAAAGGCACTGCCAAAAGATGAAGTATGTATTGATTTTAAAACCACCAAGTATACCAAATCAGAATGAATTTAGTGACAAAATATTGCTGTATTTGGATGGATCATTAACCCCTTAAATGCACTGAATGTAAAGTATGCAGAGAATGGAAGAATAAAAAGTATCCAGAACACTGCCTAGAAGAGAGTAAATATCCAATCAACAGTAGTTTTATTTCTCTATTCCTATTGCTTATTATACTGTTACACAAATAAACATGTATATAAGCAAACAAGCATGCACACCTATACATATACACATACACACAACACACACACAAGTCCTAGTCTTTTCAGGCTTTTGTGACCCTTGGCTATCACTGCACATAAACATTTTATTTTGTATTTAATATAATAACTTACAGACAAAAATAATATGTCTCATAATTCAGTTAATATCATCAAACAATTAAACTTATGGTGATATTTTTGCATCATTATTATAAAAACTAAAGAATTAGATCAAGATAGTTTATAAAAGAAACAGTAGTCCAATTCTTGCGTTTTTCTATTAAAAACCTGGATATATTTCCTAATCAAGCCTAGCATACAAAATTACATTAATAGAAGAATCAAAATGTATTGTGTTATTTACCTGATTGTGATTCTCAACAGACTTTGTTTTCAGAGTACTTTAGTGAATTTCCATTATTTCTTATAAATATCTAGCTTCATAATTTCTACAGATTTGAAAGGAAGGTAACCAATACCAAATTGATCCTCACCATTTTGCCTGATTTAATAGTATTGCGTAGATGAGATTAACATTAACATATAATAATATATAAAGTTAGTTCACAGGGTGTGTTTAAGTTGGCACATACAGCTGTAAGTGACGGGTTAAAAATAAAGTTAAGAATTATCTTCTAATTGTGGAATAAAGTGGTGATATTTAGTTTCTGTAGATTCCTTTAAGAAGAGGGTTGCATTGTTCTGCTGCATTCAGAGAGGGTTTAGAATCCAAAAATAAATGATTTTTCTTGGAATTACATTAGGCACAAAACGCACAGCTCACGCGGCACCCGCACCATTTTACTGAAGGATAGTGCTCTGACTCTTCTTTCTTTGAGCCCTTTGTACATCACAAAGCTTCAGCCATCCTAAAGAAAGAACTGAAGCAACTGCCTCAAGAATTTTTGTCAGTTTCTACATAAATTTAATTCAAGTTCATATCAAATTAGCATTTATAAAACTTTTTTCCTTTGCTCAGTGAAAACCACTTTTTAAAAAAACAATTTTGGGAAAACATAGATGTTTAAGCAAATGTAGACACACAGTGTGTTAGAATTCAATACAAAGTCTAGCCGAGAGACAAGAGCCAGCTGGCTCCCTGATGGTCCCAAACGCAGCAGGAAAGATCCACTCCTCATGCAATTCCCACCGTCAGTTCCTCTCAAGTAAAGAAGCAGCTAATTTTATTGAGTTATATTTTGGAACTCTAATTAGACCATTTAACTAGTGGGAAAGACAACTATGCACTCAAAGGGCATACACATAGACATGGATGGCATCCTTTCCAGTGTGTTCTCCCTCTCTCTTTCCTCTGCTTTCCTGGATGTCAAAGCAGGAAGCCATTCTGAGGCCTCCTCTGAGGGAAATTTTAGATAGTTCTGGAGCTGCATTTTGGCTTTTCCGCTTATGCTGCAACGTCAGTAGGACAGCTTAGATCATCTGTCTTGAAATGTTTCAGTTTCTCACAGTGTACTGTGGCTCAATAATCAATTAGCTTCTAAAAGCTGGCCTACGGGAAAATTTAGACACAAGCAGAGGGAAATACCTTTGGAGGCTATGGGTTAGATCACTTTTCCAGAATGCTGTGCATTGTAGTTATGGGCGCAAGCCCAGCTAACAATAAAATCAGCCTTTAATTTCCCTTTGTGAATGTGCTTGTTTACAAATTTTCCTTAGGATCTTCAATGGAAGGTATGAATCCATTTTGGGCAGTATTTAGGGTCCTAGGCCTTCAGATTATAACACAGTATTAATATCGTTACTGAATGTCTGAAATTATATTACACTTGTCAAGAAAAAACTCATAGGAACAGGAGATTCTCATGACAATTTTTAGGGCAATGTAGTTAATATCTAGGATGATGCTTCTGTCTTTGTCTTCCACTGTCATGGCAGTTTGAAATCCATTTGTCTCATAAAGTACAATAAGAAGATGAAAGAAGACATCCTAACCTGTATTGAACAGTGTTAAACCACTGAAATCTGGAATCTGTTTATTGCAACAACTAGTGTTAATCACCTTAATTAATGCATTCCTGGGAGGAAATTCTTCATAAGTGCTTTCACATAGGAAGAGCTAAATAACCTTCATCTCTTACTTCTCATTTCTTCTCCAACATTATACATACTCTTATGAGAGAACTTTAAAGTTTCACATATTTCAATACTTCACTCAATCTCTGCTCCATTTCTACAATTTTTATAAGAAAAAGTTTGCTAATATGGCATTATCTTCCATATATTCTTTGAAGTGAAGTAACATATCTCTGGCCATGGCCTTCATCCAAATGTAAGTGTATCTATTACCCTACTATCAAGTATTATTTTAGATATATGATTAAATATACCTGCAGTGTTCATATTTGGTATGCTCACATAATGTATATGTATACATATTTTATATATATATATATTGCTCTAAGCAGTAACTTCAGTAAAATTTGTCATGGAATAGAGAGAGATATTTCTACGTTGATCTTTAGAGATAATGCTGTTTTCTTCGTGATTATAACTTTAAAATATTTGTCAATGACAATATTGAATAAAACTTAGGCTTGGACTACTGGGTAGATATTTGTTGACAATTTACTGAATGGCTCAGACTTTCCATCTGTAAAATGGAAAGGATATTTGCTCAGATACTTCACTGCACAATCATTCAATCATTCATTCACTCAACAACTATGCTTACTGAGTGCATATTATGTGACATTATTATTCTAAACTAGTCATTCAGTAATTAAAAGGAGGAAAAGACTGCTTTCAAAAGGTATAAGTATTTATGAAGGCATTTTGAGAGGTGTTAACTCTACTTAAATATAAATACATACCATTTTGAAAGTTATGAGCTTCACCATAGGGAAATTCATATTCTTTGATTTAGAAACTATACTCCTAGGGATATTTTTCCAAGGACATTTAGGAGAAGGAAAAAGAACATGGACAATTATTTATTGAACTCTTACTATATTATAGTTAGTGCTTCCCAATAAAACATTCTGTAATGTTGTAAGTGTTCTTTACCTGCTGTAGAATATGGTAGCCACATGTGACTATTGAGTATTTGAAATGTAGTATGCAACTGAGGATTTAAATCTTTAATTTTATTTAATTTTTATTAATTCAAACTTAAATTTAAGTAGCCATGTGTGGCTAGTGACTATCATATTGGACTGCACAGTGAGACACATGTTAAGCAATTTACAGAAATTACATTTCTTAATTATTATTATGATCTTTCTATTAATTTTATTCTACAGATATCAAAACTGTAGCTCGAGGAAATTAAATAACCTGCAAAGGTCACCAACTTTGAAAGTGGTATATTGAAATTTGAGGCCAGGTAGTGTGATGCTGTAGCTCGTGTTCTGCTAGGCTACTTCTCTATGCATATTGACTTCCAATGATAGGAAAATTGTTGCATATACTTGGGCCTAACATGAGATAAAAACCTATGATACTATTGAGTGAAAATTGTTACAACAATTCGCAGAAGGAAATGCCTTTATGACAAGTGAAAACAGAAGAATGCAAAAGAATATAGACTTTAAAAGTATAATTATATGCAAATAATATGAGCAAGTTGATAGTAATATACAAATTTGAACACAAATTCTTTTTCAGTGATAAAATTACGGATAAATTTCAAGAGTCTTTAGTGTTGTCTTTTACTAGGTTTAATTTTGTTTTTGTTGATTGTTCTTTGGATTAAGTATAACAATGATGTATGTGGAAGATGGTGGAGAAGTTCCTTTAACTGTTCTTCAGATTAGTACAGTAATAAAATAGAATGAGAATTTAGAAACATTGTCGCATGGCTACCCTGCTACCCTATAGCTTTCCCTCTTTTTCTTGCTAACAGATCCCAAACTTTTTTTGAAAAAGAAAACACCCAATTTCATAGAATTAAAATATAGAATTAAACATCCTTTATCTAAGCTACTTATGACTATTACATTCTTCTTTGCCATCTCCCCGCTTTCTCAGCCTCCCTTGCAGCCACAGATGACCATATTATGTGATTTTAGCTAAGTAGAGACAAAGAGAGGCTACTTGAGAGATCTGAAAAGGATTTTACTCCTTAACAAAGGAACGCCCCTTTTCTATTTGCATTCACTTTTTGTTTGGAATAGGATATTGTGGTGTCCTTTGTAGAGGGTAGCTCCTATTTTGTACCTATGACGGGAGGACTAGAGGTAAGCAAAAATGCCCACAACCCTGACATAATAGAGATTTTTTTAAAGGAGTACATTCATAACTCATATATGGTTTAAATGTTTTCTTTTTTAAAGTCACTTTGTGTTCTATTACCTAGAATGTAAAACTTTCCGAATGCATTCAAAATCCCTTGCCTCATACGCTGTGGGTTTCCATTGTGTAGAAGATGCAAAAAGTTGGAAGACTGGGTGTTGGCTCACCTCCACATTACAGGTTTTCCATGAATCTCTGTAAAATACAGAGCCTCCATGTACTCCATCAGATTATGACTGAAAAGACCTGCTAACCAGCATAGTTGAAATCTAGAAAGCAACAGGACTCCAAAGATCCATAAATACCTATTTTTAAATTCTGCTTCATTAACATGAATATATTAAAGTTCCTGAAGTCTTTCTACAGATGATATTTGGTCTGGCATTTCTGTAAGTGGAAGAGATCTTTTGCTTACAATTTGTCACTTCTTTCTGGACTGTAGATTACAGCACTTTAGAAGCCTAACCCTTTTAAGTTAGGCTTTCTTCCAGCATTTACAAAAGTCCTTTCAGCAGACTAACAAAAATAGCAGCAGCAGTGAAGCAATTAGATGTAATCCCAAACATCTGCATTTCAAGCCCGATCCTTAAACGCTTTTTCCTATTTTAGTTACACACCGATACAAAATTCTCATTTAAGGTCCCAACAAACTGAAAAGAGTAGGAAATCTTTCAAATAATATACATTTAAATTCAGCTATAAGTACTGCCATCCAATTCTCATGGCATCAATATCGGTTAAACTTACTGCAATAAAGTTATTTTGTGCCTGATTCACTGGCACAAAAATAACTACGAGTTGGTTTTCTGTTTAATTTAGGAAACGTTTTACAATGACCTGTGAGTCCTAGGTGTTCTCAAAAGTTGGACATAAAGATAAATATGGTAAAATCCCTTCCCTCAAATATCTCCTAGTCTAAGGATAGTTTACAATTTTTTTTGATCCTACTGATACTATTTTATCGTGGATACCTAAAATTGTAGGCCTTAGTACAAGGTCTGTGATTAAATACTGGTGGAGGAAGGTGCTACATACTTAAGACCTATGGTAAAACATGTTTTCATTGCTTGTACTATTAAACAAATGAACAACCTATAGAAAGTTGGTTAACTTTCAAAGTGGTAAGTGGAGAATTTTCTCACCTAAGTCAGTAGAATATACATCTAAATTAATAACAATAATAATGAGAAGACGGCTTAAGTTTTGTTACATTACACAATGTGTTGGAATTTTACATGTATCTATAATTTTACATGTATCATTTTCTTTGGCTAAATAGCCATAGCATCTTGCCTCTGTCTGATCAAATAAAACAGTTTTTGATTGACAGCTAACTTTCTTCAAATAGCTGTTTTTAAGAAAGGAAGCTATTTATGTTACACTAGTTGTGTTTGGTACTCATTTCTAGGATATTGGTCTTTTGAGGATCTTTCTTGAGCTAGTTTTAAAGAGCTCACACATGTGCATAATCTCTCGCTCTCTCTCTCTCTCTCAGTCTGTCTCCCCAACCCCCATCAAAAAAAAGAAAGAAAGAAAAAGAAGAAAGAAAGAAAGAAGGAAGAAAGAAAGAAGAAAAAGAAAGAAAGAAAAAAGAAAGAACGGAAGAAAGAAAGAAAGAAAGAAAGAAAGAAAAGAAAGAAAGAGAAAGAAAGAAAGAAAGAAAAGAAAGAAAGAAAGAAAAGAAAGAAAAGAAAGAAAGAAAAAAGCTACAGTTCTCTGTTTCACAAAGGTTAATAACAACTCCAAAATAGAGATGTGAGGCTGGCCACAGTGGCTCAAGCCTGAAATCCCAGCACTTTGGGAGGCTGACGCAGGCAAATCACTTGGTGCCGGGAGTTCAAGCCAGTCTGGCCAAAACAGCAATATCCTGTCTCTACTAAAAATACTACATCTATATATACTAGCAGGGCTTGGTGGCGCACGCCTGTAATCCCAGCCACTTGGGAAGCTGAGGCACGAGTCACACTTATCATCACACTCCATCTTTTTTGCCATGTAATCTACACTCACTGTGGAAGTGAACTCTCATATTTAATTGGTTAAAAGCAAGTCACAGGTCTCATCCATACTCAAGAGGTGGGGAATACCCAAAGCCATGCACACTGGGAAGAGGAAATTGCCAGGTATCATCTTCAGATCTATCTGCCACAGAGTCTCCTTTTCTTTGTAGGGACATTGAAATTCAAATAAAACACATACAGACAATACATTTTTTTTTAGTCAATTTAAAATTTCTTTAGAGTTCATTATATCTTGCTGGCTCTTTATACTTTAGAAGTAGTTGTTTCCCTCTGAATTATAAAAAATATATTCACTTAATATGATCAAAACTTTATGTAGTTAGTATGGAAATTGTGAATTATAGTGATTAATTGAACATTCACGAACCCACCACCCAACTTAACAACCAAAATATTATCAAATTCCAGTGAAAATCATAGGCTACTATTGCCTAGTTATATCCCCTTACATTCCCTCAGAGGCAATTTCTATCTAAAATTTTACATTTGTTATTCCATAATTTATTTAAACAGTTCTACTCCATAAGCTCTTTCTAAATAGAATATCATTTATGCTTACTTATTTTTAAGCTTTACAAAGATTGTATCATATATATACCATATAGACATTCATACTCTATTTGAATTAATTATTTTTACTCAACTAATTCCCAGCATTGTCAACCCTAGCTCTACAACTTAGACTGGGAGAAAAATCTTGCTCAGGAGTATCAGAGTCTCAAACAAGAAGTTTCTCAGTAAATGTATTCTTACTAGCAAAAAGCAAAACGTAACAAAACATACATAAATGTACACAAACACAAAGCACAAAACAAGTAAACAAGAAACTCAAGGGAGCTAACATATACCTTTGAACATTGCCCTCAGCCATTTATTCTTAGGCATTTTTGGCCTTATTTATTTTATATGGTTATAATTATACTCTAAATACAGTTGCATATCCAAGCATCTTTTACAGTTAACCTTGATACAATAAGGCTTTAATTACATAATTCTAAAATATTATATCATATTCCAGTGAAAGCCTGCACCAGTTGACTTCTCCATATCTTTTTGGCTAAACACAATTGTTTTCTATTTTTCATAAATAACAGACCAACATGTGTTTTGGGATCCCCTAAGGGCAGGTAATCACGAATCTCATTGACTTATTTTATGTCATAAGAGGGATACTAAACTATTCCTTATTTTCTCACTAGCATTACTGGATAGAAATTTTCTTCTGGGCTACTAAATGACCTCTAAGAGTTGAGAATGTACTTTTCCCCAGGAATAAGCCATGTTATCTGTTTCAGTTATGAATAGCTGCATAATAAACCATCTCAAAACTTAATGGCTAAAAATAATTTTATAATTTCTCATGATTCTAAGGATTGGCTAAAGCCAGCTGGGTAGTTCTGCACCATGTGATGTCAGCTACAGCTGCATCATCTGGGATTTATTTGAGCTGGAACATCCAAAATGGCTTTCTCACACGGCTGGTAGATGACATGTTCTTTTGGCTGGGAGCTTAATTGAGGCTGTTGACCAGAACTTACACTCAGCATCTCCCTGTAACTTTGGTTTCTGAGAAGCAGATGGATTTTGAGAGGGAGTATCCAAAGAGTAATTGTTCTAAGAGTGAACAAGCAGAAGCTGATAGAGATTTTAGAGGCTAAACTTGGAACTAGCACAATGTGATCTCTACCATGCTCTACTGTTTGAGTAGTCACATGGCAAAAACAATAAAAAAATTCAAAGGAAGGGCAAATTAATTCTTTTTCTTCATAAAACTGTGGCAAAGAATTTGATAGTCATCTTTAAGCCACCACATACCCAGTGATCAGATATTTCAAGTTTCATGAGAAAATGTTTAATCCGCTTAATTTCATTGAAAGACCTCAACATTCTGCTTTGCCATGAGAATCTCCTGTTACTGTGAGTTTTTTATCGACAAGTGTAATATAATTTCAGACATTCAGAGTATGATTGCTCTAAATGTAATTAAACTTAAATAAATCTGTGGTGGAAAAATTGCATAATGTATTTCTCTAGGCAAGTGCACTCTATATGTTTTTCTATATGTGCTTCATTATTTTCTCTTCCCTATTTCACCATTATTTGTTTCTATTTCTGCATCAAGACATTAGCATCTCCAATGGTAATTCCCTGAAAACATACTAAGAAAATGTGGAACCAGTGATCCCGGTGCCTATGGCTGGGCTCAATAAGTCAGACTGAAATGATGGCAAGCTTGGCCACATTGCCTACTATTTCTCTTGTCACATTTACAGGCCAGTCACTGGTTAAGAAAGAAGGAAGTTCAGGGTTACATTCTGACATGGAATGCTGGAGAGATCAACACAGAAATGGCCTTTAAGAGGGAGAAAGGATGTTTAATACATGGTCTTTATGAGTCATTCTTTTGCGGAGTACACGAAATGGTGTTCATGCTGCTCCATCTAAAAATATGAACTGTTTGAGTTTGTGACCTCATTAAAAATATAAATTTAATTAGGTTTACAGATCCTTGCAGCTCATAAAGCTCATAATGACCACTCAAGTTTTGCTAGCTCCAGATTCTTGTTTCAAGTTAGGCTGAAGTTAATAACAACAATCCCTGCTCTCAAAACTGAGAGAGACCTGACAGATTCCATGTCATTGCCTGAAGTTCACACATCACAGTTATTGCTGGAGGCTGACACTCATTATCCACCTCGAAACTCTAAGGAGTGTATCTGTGCTTTTCAAAGGTGCCTTTTTCAATAGAGACAGACAGAGGATATAAGATAAGCAGCTATCTTAAAAATGTAAAGTCTGCACCAACCCTTCATTTCCCCACCTTAGACATTTTGTTGGAAACTATCGTCCAACTCTGCAAAGGATGTTTCCCGAGGCTCAACTGCCCTCAGTTAGACAGACAGGAAGTTCAATCAAAATCTATGCTGAAGAATTTGAGACAGTATATAATTTTTCTACTCATAAAACTTCAATTGCTACCCACATATCTAAGAAACATATTGATAAACTTCAGGTGCATATTGAGATAGTTATCAGAAATTTTCTTACTTTGATATTATATAGGCAACTCAAAATTTAGCATGTCCAAGAATGAAATAATTTTCTTTCCTCAAAAGTTTCTATCACAATTAATGGCACCACTGTCCATCCCACCATTCAAGTCAGAAACAAGCATACTGTCTCAAATTTAACCCCTAGGCTTTGGGGATTGTACCAAATAAATATAGCCCAAGTCTAGAATTTCCTACAATTCGCTCTGTAAAACAATAGTTTCACAAAATGCCCCAGTGGAAATAAATTCTTTATTTTTACTTTTTTAACTTTAATTTTAGGTTCAGGGGTACATGTGAAGGTTAAGTAGGTAAATTGCATGTCACAGGGGTTTGGTGTACAGATTATTTCACCACACAGGTAATAAGCATAGTACCTAGTGGGTAGTTTTTCAATCCTCACCCTCCTCACTTCTTCCACCCTCGAGTAGGCCTGGTTTCTGTTGTTATCTTCTTTGTGTCCGTATGTTCTCAACGTTTAGCTCCCAGTTATAAGTGGGAACATGTAATATTTGGTTTTCTGTCCTAGTATTAGTTCACTTAGCATAATGGCTTTCATGTTGCTCCAAAGACATGATCTCATTCTTTTTTATGGCTATGTAGTATTCCATGGCATATATGCACCAAATTTTCTTTATTCAGCCTACTCTTGATACGCATTTAGGTTGATTCCATGTCTTTGCTATTGTGAATAGTGCTGCAACGGATATACGTGTGTGTGTATTTATGATAGAAGACCTTATATTCCTTTGGGATATACCCAACAATGGATTGCTGGGTTGAACGGTAATTCTGCTTTGAGTTCTTTGAGAAATCACCAAATTGCTTTCCACAATGGTTGAACTAATTTACATTCCCACCAGAAGTGCATAAGGGTTTCTTTTTCTTTGCAACCTCACTAGCACCTGTTATTTTTTGACGTTTTAAGAGCAGCCATTCTGACTGGTGTGAGACAGTATATAATTGTAGTTTTAATTTGCATTTCTCTAATGATTAGTGATGTTGCATATTTTTTCACATGCTGGCTGACCGCATATATGTCTTCTTTTGAAAAGTGTCTGTTCATGTCCTTTGCTAACTTTTTAATGGGGTTGTTTTTTTTTTCCCTTGTGTATTTGTTTAAATTCCTCATAGATGTTGGATATTAGACCTTTATCAGATGCATAGTTTGCAAATATTTTCTCCCATTCTGTAGATTGTCTGTTTACTCTTTTGATAGTTTATTTTGCTGTACATAAGCTCTTTATTCAGGTCCTAGTTGTCAATTTTTGTTTTTATTGCAATTGCTTTTGGTTTCTTCATCATGAGATCTTTGCCAGATCCTATGTCCAGAACTATACTTCCTAGGTTATCCTCCAGGTTGGTCATAGTTTTAGGTTTTAAATTTAAGTCTTTAATCCATTTGAGTTAATTTTTGTATATTATGTAAGGAAAGGGTCCAGTTTCAATCTTCTGCACGTGGCTAGTCAGTTATCCCAGCACCATTTCTTGAATAAAGAGTCTATTAAGTCAATTTGGTCAAGTGTTGAATTCAGATCCTGAATATCAGTTTATTTTCTTCCTTCATGATCTGTCTAATACTGTTGGGGGGGTGTTAAAGTCTCCCCTTATTATTTTATGGAAATCTAAGTCTCTTTGTAGGTCTCTAATAACTTGCTTTATGTATCTGGGTGCTCCCGTTTTGGGTGTATTTACAGTAGTCAAGTGTTCTGGTGTTCTTGTTTTACCATTATGTAATGTCCATTATACCACATGTTTTTGTCTGTACATCATTTTCTACACTATTCCCTTTACCCGAAATGCTCTCATCACAATGTTCTCATATTCAAGCTTTAAGATTTAATTTACACAGAATATCCTTGAAAACCTCAACCACCAACAGAGTTCATTACTTCCCCGCAAATTACATTTTATAATTTATGTTTCTGTGCTTCATTCATATTTGCATTCTAAGCTCAGCCAAACACCAAACATATAAGTGGCTAATAAATGTTAATTGAATAAATGATCTAAATTTAACTTTAATAAACATTTACCGTAATATCCTGTGTTCTGCATCTTGATAGCTGTGGCAAAGCCAATACAAAGGAAAGCATAACTATGCAGAAGCTTCCAATTAATATTACAGTTAAGATACTTCTGGTAGGCCAATGAAACATAGTTACATAATGAGGTAAAAAAATATGTGCTAGATATGGTTATAGAAAACATATTCTAGCTTGGGACTGGTGGGGGTAATGGTGTAGGCGGGCAGTTTCTGGATATAATAAGCAGATCTATAAAAATGTCTCTGTGTTTTGACAAGTAGTACAAAAAATGACATTATAGAAAACATGTATATATGTATATTCAAACATACTGTAGGTCTTGGTGTTATTGATAGGTTCTTGGAAACAGTGACTTTACGCAAAACAATGTATAATAAAATATTTTTTTCTCATCAACATTATAACTGAACTGTGTTGAATGAAACAAAGTCATTTGAGGAGCTTCTGTACATTGTTTTGCTTGAAGTACCAGTTTCCAAGAACCTATTGGTGACATTAAATTAGGACTTAACTCTAGGTATATAAATTTGGACAAGGACCTACCTGCAAATGGAGCAGTATATTTTATTTAGGAGAATAACGTTTACGTGAGCGGTATTGAAGTGCTGGATGTGGCTAGGGAGAACGGGGAGAATAAAATATGGCAGAAGCCAAGGTCAGAAAACTAGTTACCAGCTCCACAGTGAAGAATTCCCAACAGCTAAGTGAATTATTTAGACTTGGTTCTCTCTTTCTCTGGGCCTTACAAAGATTACTCCCCATCCTAAACTCACACAGGCCCCACAGAGGAATAGCAGATGATAAGATCAAGTTCTTACAGACTTTATCCTGTAGCTGGGTCTAGATTTGACAAAGAAGAGTAGATGGTGGAGGGCTCAGAACACAGAACATGTGGCAGACAGACCAGGTAGGTTTTTGAAAATGTTCAAGTAATTTAGTTAGAATTTTAAGTAGAAAAGGAACACGGGAAAAACAATTGTGGGAAACTCCGGCTTTATCAAAAATGAGAACTGTATATTTATGAAACATGTTCTTTTTTTCTTGCATTCTTTCCCTGTGTTCTTGGCATTTCTACTGAGATGTTTTTGCTTTTATGTTCATTACTGGGTGTCAGTGTATGGCTGCTCTGTGACACAGCATTGGACAATGCAATCAAAGGCTTTCAAAGTCACTTGTTTTGTAGAACAAGGTTTTTTCCTAGTTTCAATGGGAGTTACATTTACTATCACAAGAAGTGTAGAAACCAACAAGCCCTTGTAAAATCCTGCACGAATTTCTGTGTAAATAAAAATGTAGACTCAAAGAACTTATTTCTTTACATTTGCTAAAGCAGATACTACAGTCCTGACATATCGCTCACAGCTATTTTCTAGTTGGAGGTAAAACCAAAAGGAAAAAACACTGTTATTTACACTCTTTTGATTCATAGAGAAAATTGTTTCTCTTTGGAGCTCAAGAAGGAAAATCTCCAGTTTTTGAAAAACTCTATGTGATGAACACACATATACATGCTTATATACAGAAATTGTGAAAATGCATTTTAATTCATCCACAGGTTTCGCCGCAAAATATTCATAAAACCTTCTGGGTCAAATTTACCAATGTGGATGCCTGAGTCATTTCTGCTAGATAAAATCAAGTCGAACTGTCATTTTGCATTATAAACAGAAGATTGAGGATGCACAGTTTAACATCTGCATGCATAGTAAGCAGTTGGGCCAGTACAAACAGTTGCTGTGATGTGGACAAATGAATTTGAATCCACACACTCTCTTCATGCATTATTCAGATGGCTTTATGTGTAAATTTGGGTTTTTAAATATGAAAAAAGCAAATAGTTTGATCAAGCCCAAGTATGTTAAGTGAGGATCCTCAAAATGAAGCAAATTTGTTAATAAAATGTAATGTAATGGAAATCTGGACACAGGAAACCCCTGGCACAGAATTTTGGCAGATAATTAGATAATTGAATACCTATGGCAGCCAGTTAAATGTCATAATCAGTGGATAATTTATTCAAGACATAGTCTTATTCACGCCTTTCTTATGTACAAAAGGACATGTTGCCAGATGTGCACGAGGCATAATTTCACTTCTGCTTTTACAATGGAATTTGACTTATATTAGTCTACGTTGGCAAGACGTAGCCCTTTAACTGGCGGCTTTCAGAAAACAGCAATTTGGAGACAGCTTTCGCATTGAGACCTTTAAAAGATAATTATTTTTATTAAATTAAAATAGAGTTAGTGGTGAAGAAGAAAATAACTGTACTCACATATTTTCAAAAGACATCTACTTATTAATAGTCATTTTAAATCTGAAAAGAGATTTTTTAGACTTTATCATATATTAAGAAATTGGAAAACAGTATATAAAACTGGAAAAAACTAGAGATACAGTCCAGTCACACATTTAAACATTCTTTCATTGCCTTTTCAAGTAAGATTTAATGTCTGTGCCCTTTAGACACAGGCCACCTTATTGCAGGTCTCTGTGTGGCTCTCCTGGAAATCTTTAAATTTGAGGGAAAGAAAGTGCATCTTCAGTGCCCGACATTGATCTACTTCAGGGAGAAGAGTTGTCATAGAAAATCACCTTGATTTTCACAGAATTTATGTGAATCATAAATTTTTGTTGAAATAGGCCATTGACAATTGGATAGTTTGTTACTGCAGCATAACACATCTATCCTAGTTTGTACACAACTTTTTTGATTCCTCAGGAATTCAGTGTAAACTTACTTACTCCCTATGATATACTGCTCTAAAAAAGAAACTGAAACTTAAAATTTTTCATACTCTCATACAGAAGCATCAGTCCAAAATCAAAAACCAAACCAAAAAGAAACTAATTACCAGTTTTGTCATTGGCCAAAAAATATATTACATGTTAACCCTATTCAGGAAATACAGCTTTTAGATGGATGAATTGCCCACCCAAACGAAACTGGATTTCACTTTATAAAGAATATGAGGATAGTGGTATTGGAAAAACAGTTTCAATCTTTGCTACCACTCCCAACCATATTGACAGAGATGGAAAAAACTAGACTCAAGAAGGCTGATTAATTTGTTCAAGTACTGGAATCAAAATTTGAATACAGGTCTCTATAACTCTAGTCTGTCACTGCAGCTTTCTTAGAGTAGGTGAATCCTCCACAAGATTTATAGTTGAAAAGATATTAACATTTGTGGCAGAAAAGGGTTGGTGTTCACCAAAGATTTATGCTCTTTTTCCTGAGCAGCCAGTGATACATTTTCCATCCTCCCTTGCATCTGATGCCTGTGTGAATGCTTTTGCAAATGAAACATAAGTAAAAATGACGTGTACTGCTTCCAGATTAAGATAATTAAGGAGAGTATGTGCCTTTTCTATCTTTGCTCTTTGTCTCTTCAACACTAATGTTTTAAAGGACTATCTTGCAGACAATATGTTCCAGAAGGCATAGTCTGCTGGGTGTGTGAATGACTTTGTGGAATAGAAACCCCACCCTCACACACCCCATGCCAGAGTCCTTGCTGAAAATAAGCCTGAATTTGGCATATTATCAGAGAGAGAAGTGGATTTCGGGTTTAGAAACTGAAATTTTGGAATTTATCTATTATCGAAGTTAGCAGAATAATAACACAATAAAGAAAAGAAACGAAGCGACTTCTGTGGAAATCAGGCCTCAATGAGAGAAAAGGAGTTTGTGGGGAAGAAGAACATTTTTTTACTCTCCAGATAGGTCTTCTGCTATTCCTATTCTAAGCCTGGTCCTTGTGGAGACAGGACAAATCTTACTGAAAAGGAAAAGAAGAAGGTCAGAACAAAGTGAGGAGAAAAACAGCAACAACAACAAACCACAGACTCAATTAAAAGAAGTTCACATTGTAATGTATGAAAAATAATAGAGTATGAGAATAAAGTTAACTAGCAGAGCTTCCTTGGTAACTTTGAAAGCAGATATATTCCTAACTGTCGACTTAAAGTCTGAAATTATTTCAACTTTATTTAACCAAGAATCAAAATAGACAACAAGAAGTCCCAATTGCCCTCAGACTGCACTGTCCAATCATATAGCTATTGAGCGGTTTTAATGTAATTAGTTCAAACTGAATGTGTGTAAGTATAAAATACACGTGGGATATCAAAGACTTTGTACCAAAAAAATACAAAATATCTCATTAATAATGTTTATATTATTGTAAGTTTGAATATTAGATTGAATAAAATGCACTAATAAAATTAAATTTACCTTTTTTTTGCATTTTAAAAATTGCGGCTACTAGGAAGTTTAAATTACATAGAGGCCTCACATTATATTTGTGTTGGACAACGTAGTGTTGCGAGGTTCACAGGGTGTTTCATTTGTTCCTTCAGACTAGGGTCTGGGGGGTCAGATATACGATGACAAACACTTGTTCAGAGAGGCAACTTTGTCAAGAAAGTGTGAAAGGAAACGAGAGGTCAAATTGTCCTAATGGAATTTAAAGCATGTTATTTATTAAATGAATGTACAAATGAATAAAGAGTACCTTTTCAAAAATACAGTTCAATGACTATCCATAAAAGGCAAAGAAAACAATCGGACTCTCCCCATCAAATTTTTAAAAAACCACTTTCTTACCTTCTGTAACCAACATTCTGTGAGCCTTAGAGAAATTTAAAGTCATTATGCCTCAGTTTCCTAGTATTTAAAATAGTGAATATTACATTTGCTTTGTTTACATAATTATGACAAACAAATTTGAAAACATGCATTAAAGCACTTTAAGAAAGCATATAAGTGCGCTTCTATGGTAAGGAAGAAAATATCTGCAAATTAGGGGATTTGATATCTGAACTGAGAAAATATAGCTCTTTCTAGGTAACGTTTGAGATGACAAGTGAGTACATTTGAATGATTTAATGGACACTTAAAAAGTTTCTTTTCATTCTAAATCATATTAAGGATTCAATTAGACTTTCATCTTAAAATAGTAATGCAATTACTTCTATGATAAAACAACATTTTTAAAAAGTGACAACACACACTTTTAGCTTCAAATTTGTTATCTGTCCCTATAAGCTTATTCTATCACTATATAAAACTAAGCAACGTAATAGAGAACAATTCTCAATAACCAGGTAACTTACATTTGATGTAAGCCTGATATTTTAAAACTTATAACAGTACTACACTGCCTGAAAAATTATATATGCAATAAACATATAATATATGCATATTCATATATATATGAATTTTTGAATGGGAAACATATTTTAGGTCTTAGGGAATATACCCCACAAGTTTTTGGGAAAGAACAATTTCTTTATTTCTGTATCTACAAGGTTGATCTCAGATTTTGAGTTCTAGTTATGTCTACTTTTACAGCCTATTTAATTATACCCCTAGTCACTGGTATTTTATGTTTTCATTTAATATAAATAATTGCATTTCTGCTTACTATATGTTTCCTTTATTCTGTCATTCTTTGCATAAGTGTAATACAACTATTGTATGGGTATGAATGTGTTATTTTCCCCATACAGTCTTCAAAACTTCATTTTTTAAAATGTCTAATATTTGTTAATTCAATAGGTTAAATTAGCATTTTATTCAGATTTTGAGTTGCATTTGTTTAATTACCAGAGTCTAAACCTATTATTGGCCACTAAGCATGCTTCTTTTATTTTTTGCCTTTGTCTATTGTAATGTGTGTCTATCATTTTATTATTTATCTTAAATATATTTTATATGGAAAAGGTATCAACTCTTTTCCATCCCATAGACATCAAATACTTTTCCATATATGTCTCTATTTTGTAACTTGTTTTAATCATGTCCTAACTCATACTGGAGTTATACTACTGCTACTTGACTCATCATCATTTAATTTAATAGTACATATTTTATTTCATTGGCTTTGTATGCCAGGTTATGTAATGCAGTAGTCTAAAGCGGGCTTGGGTGATAAAATTCTTGGGTTCAAACTCCATCCCTAATATCCAACTGCTGTATGATCTTATGTGTGTTGCTTAACTCCTTCTGGTTTTAATTTTCTAATTTTAAAAGTGAAGGTAAGTAACGCTGATGCCTTCATAAGAGGGGCTATTTTAAAGATTAAACATGATAACACAGGTAAAACTAAGATAATGTCTTAAACACAATAATTAGTCATCAAGTGATAACTGTTATGGCTATAAGAAACTGAATTATCATGGACATAAGAGTCAGTTTCCTATCTCTCCATTTTGTTACATTTGTTATATTGAGGTTTAAAGTCATGGGCTGTGAATCATTGAAAAACACAAATGAAGAACACCAGAATGTTCTTTACTCAGATCCAGATTATCTTACGATTTTGCAGAAATGTTACATAACTTTATGTATGCAGAAAAATAATGTAAATTTCTTGAAGTCTTCTTGGATTTTCTGCTCTCTATGCCTCAGAAAACTTGCACAGTATTAGGCAACATTAGAGGTGACCCATGATAACAAAACACTAATAAGAACCAGCTTCATTTCTGAGGACTGGCATAGTAATGGCAGGTCCATGAAAGTAATGTCTCCTTTTATGGCTGCTTTTCTTTAGGTTGTAAGAGAAAAGAATTACCTACTACATTTTTTACCATATCTGAGGACTTCCCGGTGTGTGAGAAGTTATTTTCTTAGTGGAACATAACTTTTCTTTTATGTTAAGTTTGAAATTTTCCATGTTGGGCTTCCAAAATAGCAATTATTTTCAAAAAGTTGGATGGCCATTCAATTAAGTCTTAGCAGGAGTATAATGCTTTGCTGTTGTGTGCCACTGATGCCCTTTTATCACCTACAATATCTCCCAAGTACTTTGTCTACAAAAGGGCTAAGCAGCTGTGCACAATGGGAAAAGCTTGAACTCTGATATCAGATAAGCCTGCAATTGATTTTGAAGTCAGTCATTTGCTAACTGTATGACATTAGAAAATACTTACATTCTCTGACCTCTAGTTTTATCTTATAGAAAAAGGGAATCAGAATATCCACCTTACTGGGTTGATATGAGAATTAAAGATAATGCATGGCAAGAATGTAGTATGCAGTAGCTGCTAACTGAATGATAGTAAATATCAATATAAAGACTAAAATTTTCATACATTCATTTCTCTCAACTGTTTCCAGGAAAGTAGTTACTATATGAGAGAAGAGTCTGACACACTTCTGTGGCTCCCAACGGCATCACTAAATCCAATGAGTAGTGATGAAGAGAATGAGATATTGTAGTCAAAAATTTAAACAGGCTTGCACTAAATTTTATCCATGGCACTGATTTAAACTTTCCAAGTACCATTTTTCCATCTAAAAATGAAAATAAAAGAAGTATCAGTGGAGCCAAGATGGCCGAATAGGAACAGCTCCCGTCTATAGCTCCCAGCGTGAGCGACGCAGAAGACGGGTGATTTCTGCATTTCCATCTGAGGTACCAGGTTCATCTCACTAGGGAGTGCCAAACAGTGGGTGCGGGACAGTCGGTGCAGCGCACCGTGCGTGAGCCGAAGCAGAGTGAGGCATTGCCTCACTTGGGAAGCACAAGGGGTCAGGGAGTTCCCTTTACTAGTCAAAGAAAGGAGTAACAGACTGCACCTGGAAAATCGGGTCAGTCCCACCCTAATACTGCGCTTTTCCAACGGGCTTGGAAAACGGCACCCCAGGAGATTGTGTCCCGCACCTGGCTCGGAGGGTCCTAAGCCCACGGAGTCTCACTGATTCCTAGCACAGCAGTCTGAGATCAAACTGCAAGGCAGCAGCGAGGCTGGGGGAGGGGAGCCCGCCATTGCCCAGGCTTGCTTAGGTAAACAAAGCAGCCAGGAAGCTCGAACTGGGTGGAGCCCACCACAGCTCAAGGAGGCCTGCCTGCCTCTGTAGGCTCCACCTCTGGGGGGAGGGCACAGACAAACAAAAAGACAGCAGGAACCTCTGCAGACTTAAATGTCCCTGTCTGACAGCTTTGAAGAGAGTAGTGGTTCTCCCAGCATGCAGCTGGAGATCTGAGAATGGGCAGACTGCCTCCTAAAGTGGGTCCCTGACCCCCGAGCAGCCTAACTGGGAGGCACCCCCCAGTAGGGACAGACTGACACCTCACTCGGCCAGGTACTCCTCTGAGACAAAACTTCCAGAGGAAAAATCAGACAGCTGAATTTGCGGTCCACGAAAATCCGCTGTTCTGAAGCCACCGCTGCTGACACCCAGCAAAACAGGGTCTGGAGTGGACCTCTAGCAAACTCCAAAAGACCTGCAGCTGAGGGTCCTGTCTGGTAGAAGGAAAACTAACAAACAGAAAGGACACCCACACCAAAAACCCATCTGTACATCACCATCATCAAAGATCAAAAGTAGATAAAACCACAAAGATGGGGACAAAACAGAGCAGAAAAACTGGATATTCTAAAAAGCAGAGCACCTCTCCTCCTCCAAAGGAATGCAGTTCCTCACTAGCAATGGAACAAAGCTAGATGGAGAATGATTTTGATGAGTTGAGAGAAGAAGGCTTCAGACGATCAAGCTACTCCGAGCTACGGGAGGAAATTCAAACCAATGGCAAAGAAGTTAAAAACTTTGAAAAAAAAAAAAAAAACAGATGAAGGTATAACTAAGGTAACCAACGCAGAGAAGGGCTTAAAGGAGCTGATGGAGCTGAAAACCAAGTTTTGAGAACTACATGAAGATTGCAGAAGCCTCGGTAGCCAATGCGATCAACTGGAAGAAAGGGTATCAGTGATGGAAGATGAAATGAATGAAATGAAGCGAGAAGAAAAGTTTGCAGAAAAAAGAACAAAAAGAAACGAACAAAGCCTCCAGGAAATATGGGAATATGTGAAAAGACCAAACCTACGTCTGATTGGTGTACCTGAAAGTGACGGGGAGAATGGAACCAAGTTGGAAAACACTCTGCAAGATATTATCCAGGAGAACTTCCCCAATCTAGCAAGGCAGGCCAACACTCAGATTCAGGAAATACAGAGAATGCCACAAAGATACTCCTTGAGAAGAGTAACTCCAAGACACATAATTGTCAGATTCACCAAAGTTGAAATGAAGGAAAAAATGTTAAGGGCGGCCAGAGAGAAATGTCGGGTTACCCACAAAGGGAAGCCCATCAGACTAACAGCTGATCTCTCGGCAGAAACTCTACAAGCCAGAAGAGAGTGGGGGGCGATATTCAACATTATTAAAGGAAAGAATTTTCAACCCAGAATCTCATATCCAGACAAACGGCTAATATCCAGAATCTACAATGAACTCAAACAAATTTACAAGAAAAAAAACAAACAACCACATCAAAAAGTGGGCGAAGGCCATGAACAGACACTTCTCAAAAAAAGACATTTATGCAGCCAAAATACACATGAAAAAATGCTCATCATCACTGGCCATCAGAGAAATGAAAATCAAAACCACAATGAGACACCATCTCACACCAGTTACAATGGCCATCATTAAAAAGTCAGGAAACAACAGGTGCTGGAGAGGATGTGGAGAAATAGGAACACATTTACACTGTTGGTGGGATTGTAAACTAGTTCAACCATTGTGGAAGTCAGTGTGGCGATTCCTCAGGGATCTAGAACTAGAAATACCATTTGACCCAGCCATCCCATTACTGGGTATATACCCAAAGGAGTATAAATCATGCTGCTATAAAGACACATGCACACGTATGTTTATTGCGGCACTATTCACAATAGCAAAGACTTGGAACCAACCCAAATGTCCAACAACGATAGACTGGATTAAGAAAATGTGGCACATATACACCATGGAATACTACGCAGCCATAAAACATGATGAGTTCATGTCCTTTGTAGGGACATGGATGAAACTGGAAACCATCATTCTCAGTAAACCATCGCAAGGACAAAAAACCAAACACCGCATGTTCTCACTCATAGGTGGGAATTGAACAATGAGAACACATGGACACAGGAAATGGAACATCACACTCCGGGGACTGTTGTGGGTTGGGGGGAGGAGGGAGGGACAGCATTAGGAGCTATACCTAATGCTAAATGACGAGTTAATGGGTGTAGCACACCAACATGGCACATGGATACATATGTAACAGACCTGCATATTGTGCACATGTACCCTAAAACTTAAAGTATAATAATAATAATAATAAATAAAAATAATAATAATAATAAAAAGAAAAGAAAATCATAGAAGTATCTCATAAAGTTGTTTTGTCTAACATGATGTTATAGGTAAGATTTTGCAGAGTGCTAGAGCATAGTAAATGCTCAAGACATCTTTGACATCTTCTAAACCAATTGTTTATATGATGTAAGAATGCCCTCAACAACACCCATAATGAGGAGTTATTTACTCTCTTTGATGACCTTCAGTTCTCCCTAACTTGAGTTTTTAAAAGATAACCTAACATTACACTTAATAAAAGCAATGGTTCTCAAAGTCAACCTTCTTGTTTTGACATCTAGGCCAGGTAATTCATTTTCACAGTCTCAGCTTTCTCATCTGTAAAATGGGAGTGACTAATGGTACCAACCACTTTTAGGTGTTAAAATAATTAAATAAGATAATACATTAAAAGCCCCTCCACATTTCCAGTCACATGAGTGTTCAATAAAGACATACTTATTTTAAGTTGAAGACCTAGTTATTGGAATTTCCTTTTATCTGTCTACCTGTCTCCTTTTATATGTCTAAACATTAAAAAAAATATATTTGGGTTGTCATGGCGTTTGAACCAGATCTACTCCATCTGTAATAGGTGCTCAGTAAAATAAGACTGAGACCTACTGGGTTGCAGTCCCAAAAGTATAGGCATTCTAAATCATAGGATAAGACAGGAGGTCAGCACAAGATACAGGTCACAAAGAACTTGCTGATAGAACAGCATGAGGTAAAGAAAATGGTCAAATCCCACCAAAACCAAGATTGTGAAGAAAATGACCCCTGGTCATCCTCACTGCTCATTATACTCTAATTGTAATGAATTTGCATGCTAAAAGACACTCCTACCAGCATCATGACAGTTTATGAATGCCATGACAACATCAGGAAGTTACCTTATGCGGTCTAAAAAGGGGAGGAACTCTCAGTTCCAAGAATTGCCCACCCCTTTCCCAGAAAACTCATGAACAATCCATTTTTGTTTGTTTAGCATATAATCAAGAAATAACCATAAAAATAGCCAACCGCCAGCCCTTGGGGCTGCTCTGCCTATGGAGTAACCATTCTTTCATTCCTTTAATTCTTAATAAACTTGCTTTCACTTTACTCTGTGGACTCACCCTGAAATCTCTCTTGCACGAGATTTACGAACCTTCTCTTGGGGTCAGAATTAGGACTCCTTTCTGATAAAAGGGCGACATCAGTGAAAATGGTGAATTTAAAGACTTCTGAAAGGCTGTCACTCCATTAAATCAGCAACAAAAATCCCTGAAAAAAAAAATGGTCAGAATCAACTTTTGAAAACTTGGGAAATTAATCAAAGCTTTGCAGCAACCCAAGTCATATTTAGTCAAAAAAATGAATGACTATCAGTTAAGACCACTGAGATTTCTGGTGTTTTCACTTACACTAGTGCCATCTCCAACGCCCCAGCTCAGTGGTAGTCCTGAGTATATCAGCTCATATTGCTGGTAATACAGGGAGAAATATCAATCTCATCATTTGAACTCACTCAAACTCACCTCCTGCTAAACACCTCTCCATTGTGGGTGGAGTAGGTCACAGAGCTTTCTCAAGTGTTTTAACATCTCCAATGGGTCAAAGAAGACATCACAGAGGAAATTAGAAATGCTTGAGTTGAATGAAAAGTAAAACACAACAAAACAGACAGAATGCAACAAAACAGTGCTAAGAGGTTAATCTATAGTTGTAAACACCTACATTAGCAAAGAAGAAAGATCTCATATAAATAAACCTAAACCTCTACCTTAAGAAACTGGGTAAGACAAGCCGAACGTGGCAGCTCACGCCTGTAATCCCATCACTTGGGGAGGCCGAGGCAGGCGGATCACCTGAGGTCAGGATTTCGAGACCAGCCGGCCAACATGGTGAAATCCCATCTGTGCTAAATGTACAACAATTAGCTGGGCATGGTGGCAGGTGCCTGTAGTCCCAGCTACTCAGGAGACTGAGGTGAGAGAATCGCTTGAATCTGGGAGGCCGAGGTTGCAGTGAGCCGAGATCTGCCATTGCCCTCCAGCCTGGGTGACAAGAGTGAGACTCCGTCTAAAAAAACAAACAGAAAGAAACTAGATTAGACAAGCAAATTATATTCAAAATGAGAAAAAGAAAGGAAATAATAAAGACTATTATAGAGAAAAAAATCAGTAAACTTGGTGAAAATATTTAAATGGCATATTTATTTTTGGCACAGTATGAGCAAAACAAGTGGTTGACTGAATGTGATTTAATCTTCCACTTTTCACCTGTCTATTTTGGCACCATCCAGAGACATCCATAATGAATGTAAAGCAACAGGATTAAACAGGTCATAAAGGACAATAAAAGTCTTACCTTTTTTCCTCAGCTGGAATGTATTTTGCCTCTAAGTACGAGTCACTTGTATTTCAGACTTAAGCACACCTGCATCACAGTCTGAGATAAATGGCTTATAATAGACGTGCACTGGCATATGTTCCTTGTCCATCTTCATTGCCTTGTGGAAAAGGATTAGGAAAATATTGTTGATAAGTTACTCCCTTCAAATTATTTAAAATAGTTTCACAAGAGTAATTGCTACTAGTATAGTTTCTTAGGTGTTCTTATGTAAATTTTAAATTCATACTAATAATGTATTATAAAGTTTCTTTCATTTGTATATTTTCACCTTATTAAGTACCCTTAACTGCATGATCTCACTTAGTGATGTCACAACATTGGACTTTCACAAAGTATGCAAAAAAACTTCTACAAACTACTCTGTGTAACTATTATGAGCCACAGATGCAGAGAACAAATATGTCATCTCTTTATTCTTTAATTAATAATTCTTTAATTAATCATGCAAATTCATCTTGACTTATTAGCAGGAATCTCATCAGTTCTCACCTAGCCTTATTTCCGTCTGCCCTTTAACTGTTCAGGGATCCCAGAGGTTATCTCATTCCAAAGGTAAATCAGCTTCCTCCTGACATCAGGAGTAGAAAAATCTGGAGCCTGATGAAAGTAATACTGCTGTCATTATTGAAGCAGAATCCTGCACAGTCCTTCAGAAATTTGTCTACCTGATAATAAAAGGTCCATATACCTACACAGCTCCTAATGTGGTGCCATTCATAGGCTCCAAATTATAACTTTTTTAGTTCACACGCACATATGTAGTTAGTATTACCCAAAACAAATTTCTTGCTGGATATTTGGATTTAGAGCACTGACTAGAGTTGTCAGACTTAAGCTTCTTCTTTCCCCCTAGCAACTCAGGTTACTCAAGCTTAGATTTTCTGCTTCCCAAAGGTGATGTTATTCCAAGAATCTCATTAAACTTACCTGCTACCAATACTGGCTGAAGGTCAAGTAAATCTGCCTAACACTAAAATTTAAAAAATAAAGAAAACCTATTCTTGAGAGCGCTCATGTTCATGGTTATATATTTTAAGAAGGTAGAAACTGGCATATGGGCCAACACAATACCATTTATAAAATGACTATGGATTAAAATGTTATTTACACAGCACCTGCAATAATTTTAAATAAAATAATATTTTTATCTGAAATGAGTGAAGAGAAACATACTGTCTATTTGCTTCCAAGTAGATGCTGGGATTCTTAGACAAAGTCCCCCTTTTGTTTCCCAGTTAGCAATTTGACATACCAAAAATCACAGGAGCTGTGGCCTTGCTCATGTCACAAAGGGGACCATGGAGAGCTGGTCTCCACACCCCAGGCCATTTAAAACGTTCCTAAATAAGTAGTTATGGTACAGAAAAACTGAAATCTCAACGCACAGACCTAAGAAACTGTGATATTTTAAATATCTCTTTTAAAAAGGGGCCCTTTATTAAAAATTTATGCCTTGGCAGGTACTGTCTACCCTCTAGAAATACATCATCCAAGAACTTAAAAACTATCAAGAACAAGCTTTTCATTCGAGGTTTTGCATTTATAGGTTTTAAACATATCTCTCATACTTTGTTGTCTCCTCCCCAAATTTATTCATTCAAAATAAATGAGCTTAGAATAAACTATATATGCAGAAATATAAAGATAAAATGGACTTGCCCTTAAGAAATTCACGTTTTAGTAGATGTGTCAACAAATGACTAGAAAGCTATATAACAAGTTCTTTAATGGAACTACGAACAGAGTGCAAAAGAAACACAGAGAGTGGCTAACTACCTCCAAGAATGTGTCAGAGCAGAGATGGGAATTGAGCTGGTTCTCAGAAAGGTGTGAGCATGGCTGGGCTCCCCGTCCGCCACTCTATTAATTGTTAGGATTGACTTGTTAGATTGTGTGCAGTTCAGCACTGTCCCCTTCTTCCCACAACACAAATCTCCCTAGTAAACACGAGAGGCTTTTCTGTAGAAGAGAATAACATTCTTAAATAAAGGTAGATGGTTTTTGAAATGATGAAAGATTAATACCTGTTTCTACATTAGAAAATTCTCTGAATATTCATTTGAAAGTTGTATGGAATGATTCCTCAGGTGAAGAAGAAACAGATGGCCATTCTAAGTAGAGAGAAATATATATGTATTTCTCTTAAAGGTTACGCAGAGAGGTAATAAAGGACAAAATAATTCCACTGGGCTTGGTAATCGAGAGCCCACTATAACCCACTAAAAGGGAAAGAGACAGAGTTAAGGGTGAAGGACACTGATTGTAGGCGAAGTGTAGAAAGATAGGTTGTCAGGTCCTTCTGTGACAATGGGAGCGAAACAGGTTTTATTTAAGGGAGATATGCAGTTAAGTTCGATTTTTGCAGAGATAATCATCTGGGCAACGTAGGAGATAGATAACGGTAAGAAGGAATAGTGACGAGACCAGTTAGGAAAGGGTTGCCATGAGGCAAGGGAAAATAGGGACATTGGCCAGAGAGTGGCAATATTAACATAAACAGGCAACTGGATTCAAATCTCTGTGGACTGGATGACACAGGATTTGGCAACTGATTCACTGATGTGGGGAGATAAAGTGGAGTACATCCCAGACAAACTGGTGGCTATTAATCCAGGATCCTAAGCAAAAGATAAAGAATAGATTGTGAGGGATGATGGGACCATAGGGTCAGACACAGAAAGTGTTAAGTTTTAGGGGCAGGAGTGAGACCTGATGGGACACAGTAGGAAATTGAAAATATGAACCTGGAACTTTATGTAAAATTTGGAACTAGAAATCCAAGTGAAAGAAGGCACCAGTATTAACAGGGTAGCCACAGTCATGGTTGTTTAAGAGAAAGGAATTTAGAATAAGACAAGTAGAACACCCGGGAAAAAACCTGGGCAACAACATTTACCTGGTGGTAGAGAAAGAAAATCCATTGAAGGGAATGAAAGATATCTAGTTAGAGATATAAGAAAATATAACTTCCCTTTAAAATGATTTTATTCATGGATTAAATCATTCTACAGCATTTATTATACACCTATTCTATGCCAGTTACTTATGAGGGCTGGAAATAAAATTATGCATAAAGAAAACACATTTACTGCTCATATAGAGTTTACATATGTGTCCGCAAGAGAATGATGAGTTCACATTTGGAGAGTCTTAAGCTGTGTAAAAAATGGAAAGGTCTCTATAAAGATATATAAAGACAGGACAAAAAAAACTATTTCTTAAGAGACAGACGAAGAGGAAAAAATGAGGAAGAACTTTATAAACGAAAGAATACAGATACAGAGGAAGAACCAGAAGAAACCGGTCCCCATAATATGAAGGGATTAAAGCCCTTTGTGAAATAGTGTGTTAATGAAAACACATTATCAGTGGGAATTGCTGAAGTAGAGGTTATTGGTAACTTTAGAAAGTGGCTATGATAAAGACAAAGCAAAAATGTAGATTATTGAGTTGAAGGAGAATAGAGAAGTAGGGCAATTGGACATACGTATTTGTTTCCACACCTTTCTGAATTTATATTTAAAAGGTTTTTAAAGAGGCATAAACTCACAGAGAATGAGAGAATATGTGAGAATGATAGCACCAATATTTGGCGACCAGAAAAATTCAGATGAGTGGTAGTAATTGAGCTTATCAGAGAGAGCTGACACCAAACCTGCTGGATGCATATAAGTTGAAAAACTGATGTGGTCCCTAGTTGACTACCACTCCATTAAAAAAAAAAAAAAAAAAAAAAAAGGCAAGAGAAAGAGACATGTTGAACAATACAACATAGGGGTGTCCCTGCAAAATAAAGAATGTGGATAATTCTGTAAGAAAATTGATCTTCTTTCCTCAGTAAACAAATATCAGTAAATAAAATAAATGTAGAAGAAATTATTATAGATTAAGACATAATTAACAGGTATGTGTGGAATTTGTCTGGATTCAGACTTGGACAAAATTTCAAACTCACTTAGGAGATGATTGTGGAAATTTGAACACTGAATAGTATTTTGTGATTTTTTAAAAATTCTGTAGATGTGTAATTGCTACTGAATTAATGTTTCTAAAAGGGTTTATCTTTTACAGTAACATAGTGAAGTCTTTCTGAGTGAATGAGTTTGTGATTTCCTTTAAAGTACTACAACAATTTTGGTGGTGGGGCAGGGATTTGGAGAATATAGATGAAAAAATATTGGTTATATATTGATGATTGTTGAAACAGGGTGCTTTGGATGGAGTATTCGATATTTTTCTCTCTATGGTTGTGATTAATATTTTCATAACAAGAGATTTTAAGAAAGAATCAAATAAAATTATCTGAAACATACCGATAAAAATTGAGAGGTGAGAAATTAATTGGGTTATTACTGTTTCTTCAAAAAGATCACTCTAAATATATTGGAGAAGCTTAATAATGGAAAGAACAAAAACAGTGGCAAAGTATAGGGTTGTTTATTTATTTACATAATATTCACTGACATTCAGGCAATGTGCTAGATAGGAAAAATTAGAAAACATAATTTAAAAAAAAGCGGAAGAAAGAGACATGTTGAACATTGTGAAACACTGAGAATGTGAAACATTAACAAATGCCAATGCAGAATCTAGAATTGTTCTATCTAATATGGTAGCCACTAGTCATATTTGGCTATTGAACATCTGAATGTGGCTAGCAAAAAACTTAACATTTCATTTTATTTAATTTTAATTTATTAAATTTTAAAACCTAACCAGTGTAAAATACATGTGTGTTACACAACTTTATTATTTTGCTAGAGCTATATTTCACTTTAACTATTGCATCATGTGAGATATTATTATTGTATTTCACTTCACATGTTGGGAACACTAATCATTTCTAATATTACACATAAGCTGTTCACCAATCTAGTTGGTGTCTATGGATTGATTCAGTTTGAATGATATTTCACTATGTACTGATTTAAGATTGTAGTATTTTTATTTGAATATTTAGATTGTAGTATTTTTATTTGAATATTTTATGCAAACAGCAGCAGTTACAACAGTACCTATGTAAATTGTAATTGATAAATGGATTTAAATATGTATTATTTTATAATTAATTTAAACAAATTGCTTTTCTAGTTTGAAAAATAAATATGGTAATTAAAATTTAATGCACTGAAAAGCATATTTTCATGATAAAAACTCTCAACATATTTGGTATGGGGTAGTATAACTCAACATAATAAAGGCCATATATGACAGGCCACAGCTAACATTATACTCAATGGTAAAAGTCTGAAAGCTCTTTCTCTAAGATCAGGAACAAGACCAGGATGCCCACTCCTGTCACTTTTATGTAACATAATACAGCAAGTTTTAGCCACAGCAATTAGGCACGAGAAAGATTTAAAGGCATCTAAATCAGAAGAAAATAATTAAATTGTCTCTGCAGACAATATTATCTTAACACCTAGAACTCTAAAGACACAAACTAAAAACTATTAGAACTAATTTAAAGTCCGTAAAGTTGCAGGACACAAAAATTAACATACAAAAATCAATAGAGTTTCCATACACTAACAATGAACTTTCCAAAAAAGAAATGAGAAAAATCAACTTACAATAGACTGTTGTGGGGGGGGGGAGGGGGGAGGGATAGCATTAGGAGATATACCTAATGCTAAATGACGAGTTAATGGGTGCAGCACACCAACATGGCACATGTATACATATGTAACAAACCTGCAGATTGTGCACGTGTACCCTAAAACTTAAAGTATGATAATAATAAAATAAAATAAAATAAAACCCAAAACAAACAAAAAAAAAAACAAACATAAAATACTTAGGAATAAGGGCTAGGTGCAGTGGCTCACGCCTGTAATCCCAGCACTTTGGGAGGCCAAGGTGGGCGGATCACGAGGTCAGGAGATCAAGACCATCCTGGTTAACACGGTGAAACCCCGTCTCTACTAAACAAATACAAAAAATTAGCCAGGTGTGGTGGCGGGTGCCTGTAGTCCCAGTTACTCGGGAGGCTGAGGCAGGAGAATGGTGTGAACCCAGGAGGTGGAGCTTGCAGTGAGCTGAGATCGCACCACTGCACTCCAGCCTGGGTGACAGAGCAAGATTCCATCTCAAAAAAATAAAAATAAATAAATAAATAAATACTTAGGAATAAATTTTACCAAGGAGGCAAAGAGTCTACATACCAAATCTATAAAACTTTGATGAAAGAAACTGAAGAAGACACAAATATAGACAGAAAAATATTCTATGTTCATGGATTGTTAAAATATTTCACTATGCAATGAGATCTATAGATTCAATGCAATCTCTATCAAAATTCCAGCAGCATTTTTCACAGAAATAGGAAGAAAATCCTAAAATTCACATGCAACCACAAGACACTAATAGCCAAAGCAATCTTTAACAAAAAGAACAAAGCTAGAGGCATCATACTACCTGACTTTAAAATCTACTACAAAGCCATAGTCATTGGAACAGCATTGTATTGGCCTAAAAACAGATTATCTAGACCAATGGAACAGAATGTAGAGCCTAGAAATAAATTCATCCATTTACCATCAATTGATTTTTGACAAAGATGCCAAGATTACACAATGCAGAAAGGGCAGTCTCTTCAATAAGTGGTGTTGGCAGAACTGGATATGTATATGTATATGTATATGTATATGTATATGTATATGTATGAATAAAATTGGGGTCAGGCACGGTGGCTGACACTTGTAATCTCAGCACTTTGGAGGCCAGGGCGGGTGGATCACCTGAGGTCAGGAGTTCGAGACCAGCCTGGCTAACATGATGAAACCCCATCTCTACTAAAAATACAAAAATTATCTGGGTGTGGTGGCAGGTGCCTGTAATCCCAGCTACTCAGGAGGCTGAGCCAGGAGAATCACTTGAGCCCAGGAGGCCAAGGTTGCAGTGAGCCAAGATTGCACCATTACAATCCAGAGTGAGACTGTGTCTCAAAAAAAAAAAAAAAAAAGAAGAAAATTGGATCTTTATCTCACACCATGTATAAAAATAAACTCAAATTGGATAAAAGATTTAAAGCATAACACCTGAAACTGTATAACTACTAACATAAAATGAAGTGAAGAAAAACAGACACATAAGATTACATTAAAACAAAGGTACTATACAATTAAAAAAATCGACAGAGTAAAGAGACAATCTACCGTATGGAAAAAAAATATTTGCAAACCATATATATAATAGAGTTAATGTGCAAAATGTGAACAGTTCTCAAAGATCTTAAAATACAGCTACCACTCAATCCAGCAACCCCACTACTGGGTATATACTCAAAGGAAAATTTTTCATTCAGTTAAAAACACACATACATCCATATGTTTATTGCAGGGCTATTCACAATATCAAGGACCTGGAATCCACCTAGGTGCCCATCAACAGTGGACTGGATAAAGAAAATGTTGTATATATACACCAGGGAATACTATACAGCCATAAATAAAAACAAAGTCATACCCTTTTCAACAACATGGTTGGAGCTGGAGGGCATTATCTTAAGTGAACTAATGCAAAAACAGGAAACCAAATACTGCATGTTCTCACCTGTAAGTGGGAGCTATATACTGAATACACAAGAACATAAAAATGGGAACAATAGACAGTGGGGACCACTAGACAAGGGAACGAGGGAGGGGTGCGTGCCTTGAAGATCTACCTGTTGGGTAGTATTCTCACTGCCTGAGTAATGGGATCATTGTAACCCCAAGCCTCAGATTCACCCAATTTACTCATGCAACAAACCTGCAGGTGTAGTCTTTAACCTATAATAAAAGTTGAAATTATAAAAATAAATTTACAAATAAATAAACAACATTAATAATATATGTATCTATGTATACACAAAAAATAAAGATCTTAAAGAATCCAATAGCAAGGAAAATAATCTAATTAAAATAATGGCAAAGGATCTTAATAGATGTTTCTCAAAAGAAGACATACAAATGGCCAAATGGTATATGAAAAATGCTTAAAACCACTAATCGTCAGGGAATTCAAATCAAAACTACAGTGAGACATTACCTCACCCCTTTCAGAATGGCTATTTTCAGAAAAACAAAAGATAACAAGTATTAGGATGTGGAGGAAAGGGAATTCTTGTACATCATTTGTGGAAATGTAAATTAGTACAGCTATTATGGAAAACTGTTATGAAGACTTGTTAAAAAATTAAAAAACAAAATTACCACATGATCCAGACATTTCATTTCTTGGTATATAGCCAAAGAAAGAAAATCTATCTGTACAGACAGCTGTACTCCTTTGTCCATTGTGGCATGTTCTAGAATCAACCTAAGTGTCTATCAATGGATGAACAGATAGTGAAAATGTTTGGTTTATACATACATATATACACACATGGACTATTATTCAGCCTTAAAAAGAAGAAAATTCTGTCATTTATGATAACATGGATGAATCTAGGAGATCTAGTGTGCAACACGGTGATTAAAGTTAATAGCAATGTACTTACACTTGAAAATTCTAACGGAATGGATTTTAAGTTTATTTGCTGCAAATAAATGATGTTTGTGAGGTCCTGCATATGTTAATTAAATTGATCTAGCCATTCCAGAATGTATACGTATTTCAAAACATCTTATTTACACCAAATATACACAATTTTTATGTGTCAATTAAAAAAAATAAGATGAAAAAATACTAAAGCCCTGCACAATTCTAAAATAACAAAACCTACTGGGGGAAGGGGTTAGTTTATCTAATGTTAAAATTTAAAGCTATTATCTAATTAATTATTATGTCTTTTAGGAAGGATGTTATGTGAAGTGTAATGGCATCAAAATATTGTTAAAGTCCACTAGTGGCACATCATGAGCATTTAACACTATTAATTTTATCAGTCTTTTTTTCCTTTCATGGTCTGCCCCTCAATCTCAGGAAAGTTAATTGGTCTTATATGATTTATTCCTTAACATAGTCTGATTCCTTCTCTGAAAAAATAAATAAATTGCTGCAGCAGAGCAAAATGGAGAAGTTGCTTCATTTACAAAAACACTCTGGGAAATAACAAAGAGAGCAATATCAAGTGAACATAGTAAAGTTGACAGCAAATCATATCTAAATAGCCAAAAAGAATTGAATGAATTAATCACCTAAAATAAAAATTAAATGTCAAAAATTTATGAATGATTTTTAACAAGATCTGACATTATAACATCATCGAGCTATAAAACAGCTTAGATTCCTGTGCATGCTCAAAAAGTCAGTTTTAGATCAAGAGAGGGCAAATAAATTATTACTTCAATTATGAAAATCAAGTTAGCAAGTCATGAAGAAAAAGATTTTAAAAGTTAGTTAAATTTGAAAGTTAAGGTACAAAACAATTCCCATTGTACGCCTTTCTAACAATATCAAAGATCAGTTAATTATACATTTTAAATATTGTAAATAATTTTTTGGCTTTACAAAAAATTACAATATAAAACATAATGCCCAATTAAATAGTTGGGCATATTTTGTTTCAATGGACTTTCAAATTTATAAGTCAATGTTGTTAACTTGCAGCCTAAAATATCAACCTCAGGGCGTAGATACTTTTGAATATTTTACATCTTTAAAGAATGATTTCAGCTATATATATATATATGTGTGTGTGTGTGTGTGTGTGTGTGTATTTTAAAATATCAGTAAACAGTGCTCTATGTTAGGTCAAAAACCCAGACTTACTAAAATTTTAAAACAAGAGATTGATAGCTCCCTTACTGCTTTGTTACACTGTATGACACATGTTGAAAGTCTTTATGGTCTGGTTTTTGAAGTAATCTATAAAATGTGTCATACATACGTGAATCATAACCAGTTTTTGGAACTGTTGAAAGAAATAAAAGACAACATATCTAATGACCTTAAGTTCTTTGCCAGTGCTCATTGGTTGAGCCATAAGTTTTAGAAATACATAATATACTGTAACTCTAATTCTAAATTTTCTTGAAAGAAAAATATACTTACCAAATATTCAGTAATCAAATAAAAATGGCAATATAATATAGGACTTTTTTGTATTGCATATGAACAAGCTAAATTTAAAGTTTCAAATAAAGACCTTATTTGTGAGCAGAGTAGAGAGGTACTAACATTTATTTTGAAATGAAAACTTTTTAAAATATGGTAATATTGATGTTACAAATTTTTCTAATGTGAATCAATTTGCAGAATTGATTGTGCTTGTAAACTAGCTGCAAAACTACAAGGAAAACTTCTAAAATGCTTTGTTCATATTGTCAAATTTGGAATTGCCCTTCGATTTATGCAGCTTTCCTTTGAGTTTAATATTAGTAATTCCAAGTTGATACAGTTAGTGAATTTACCTAATTTGGACAGATAAAGTTTTAAAACTGATATGCTTTTGCTTCAAAGTAAATCCATTTTATTATAAAATATAAACATTTTTGTCATCATAGATATGAGTATTAAAGGAAAATTATTTCTGATATTCAGTTCAATTATTGAAAAACTTTTATTTATGTTTGGAATGACTTGAGTACGTAAGTCTAATAATTCCACTACAAATTTTATGAAATCTAAAGAGAGATCAAGCATATCCAACGAAAATTTAGCATCTGAATTCAGACGGGCTGGAGGTATAAAATACACACCAGATTATAAAGATTTAGTACAATGAAAAAGATTAAATATCTCAAAAATTTTTATATTGGCTGCATCTTGAGACAATATTTTAAACTTACTTGGTTAAATAAAATACACAATTAATGTTTGTTATACCTGAGTTTTTTTAATTCATTAATATGACTATTAGAAAATGCAAAAGTAAACATATGACTCACATTATATTTATACTGAATGGTTCTGACCAAGGAAAATGCATATTGTTAGACACATACAGTAAGACAAAACAAAATAATACAAAAACATACTAATATTTAATACCTGGTATCAAAAAACAGCTAAGAATCATCTATAATTAAAAGAATATTTTTGCATAAACAGAGATGAGAGGAAAATAAGAAAGAGAAGAAAGCTAAATTGTTCTAGATAAGAAATAGAAACTTGGAAAGGGATGGAGAGCAGAGGAGAGAGGCAAAGGTAGAGCAGAGGCTAGAGACTACGTCCACAGAAATTTCAGAGACTCTAAAAAACACCCAACTACTAATAAATAATGTGTCTTCAACATGAATGTTTAACATGAAAAGCACACATTCAGCATTACAAAAAAATCTTCAGTAAATTCTGTTTTATATAATAATGCTTTATGTGAGTTATGTCTGGGGATAAATCAAAGAAGATTGACTGTGTTCCGCATCTGGACCAGCAATGTGAACCTGAGGTGCCATAAGTGGGATAAAAGATGGCTTCTTCCTAAATTCACAGGATGCCACAGATCAGAGCCAGAATTAACTAGAAAAAAAACACAAGCACTCTGCTTTTTTCTACTCAAGAATGCATAAAGAAACCGAAAAGGACATGGAGCCTCCAGCACACATAGTCTACATTCTCAAATCTTTGTTTGCTTCAAGAAAAACACAGTAACTCAGTTAACTTATGTTACACATTTCTAGCTAATTGTTTTTCCATGTATGAATTTCCCTGAGTCTCATGGTGACATTAGTTGCCAATATTTTTAATTATCATTGACTTATTTAACCAGAGGCTGAAAGTATCCCAAAAAATATCTTTCCTGGAAATCAACTCTAGAAAAAAAGTTGAGTGAGAAGTTAGAAATAGAAAGTTAGAACAGAAATTAAAGAAGATTAGATGTACTTACTATAGTAAACATTGTTAGTTTTCCCATAAAATATGCTCTTCTTTGCCTCTCATAACATTGGTTATCTTCAATTTTAAGCAGGTAAATGATAAGTCATGATAATGAATACATTTGTCCTCAACCTGCCTCAGAGCAAGCTGTGGACAGTTCTAAATTCTGGCCATTGAGACGTGAGCAGAAGCCATGTGTGTACTTTCTAGAACACGTCCTTGCCTTCCCATTGTGCTTTTGTCAAAGGCTACAATATGGATTTTAGGTAACATTGGATTATGGCAGTACCCTGGAGATGAGAGAGGCAGAAGCTAGATCTGGTTCCCAATACTGTGAAAGATCTGAACTAGCTCTGAGCCACTTATGCCCATATTGTTACATTTTTAAATTGTTTTATTGTTCAAGCTATTATTATTTTGCTTTTCAGTTAGTAGAACTAACCTTAATCCTGACACAGTACTAATACTATATTTCTGAAACAAGTATAGCAGTTTACTAATACCTGTATTTCTAGTCTTCTGGAAATTTCATATTCTACAATCAGACTTGGAAATTTGTAAGCATGCAAATGGTCGAGGGGTGAATTACCAGGAGTAAGGCACTTCTCTTAATGTGGCTGGCAAGGTAAGCACATAGGAGATGAAGTTTTCACAAGATAGTCTGTAAAACTCTGTCCAAGAGAATAAGTTTGCTGAATGTTTCCTCCGTGAGCAGACATTTTCTCTTGTGTAATCCACGTTACTAATATGCATTTGCTTGTATCTAGAGCTGTAATTCTGATAACTACCTCAATCAACTCTTGGAGTCTTCCACGAAGAAACACTCCATAGCAACCCTAATTTCACCCTCTGACATTTTTTCTCACCTAAAGCCTCTCAAGGAAGGGGCTTGCTCAGGCTTTTAGCTCCTCAATATCCAGGCTTCATATTTCATATCAGCATATCACACTAACAGCTGAAAGGATGCAAAGTTCATTATTTTACAAAATTACGAGCATTTGAAAATTACTGATTAACTTACAGCTATACTTGCAAAGAAGGTAATTCTTCACTATTGGGAAAAAGAATCCCATAGATGCAGTGCTCAAAATATAGCTATCATGAACTTTCTAGAAGTTTAGAAAGAGAGATGGAGGACAGAATCCGGCAGATATCAACTAGTGAGTTGCTCTTCACTCACTTACCCATGCATCCATCCATCCATCCATCCATCCATCCAAAATATTACTGAATGCTCCAAATATACAAAGAAATGCTTAGAAAACAGCAGTGAAAAATATACAGTCTGTTCCCTCATGAAAGTGATATTTTAGTGGAAGAGACAGACATTGAAAAAGCAATTACATAATTATCTAAATTACTTTTTAAAAAGGACTATCAAGAGCAGAAGTGTATGGCTTAACAGAGCCTACACAGTGACACTGCAAGGTTGGGAAAGTCATAAAAGGCTTTCTATAGGAAACAATGTTTGAGATGAGCTCTGAAGCGGTATTAACTTTAAAAAGCAGGAAAGGAAGAGCATTTCAGACAGAAGCCAAGTCTGTTTGAAAGCCTCAAGGCCCGAAAGGGTATAAGTTTTTAAGGAACTCAAGTTGGTTTGCTCAGTTAGCAAGACCGCCAAATGCCTAGGCAGATAAAAAAGGAGTCCTTGGAGAATTTCCCACCCGCCCCACAGGGGTTAACATCAGATGCTTTTGTGCAGATGAGGGAACCTGCTCAGGACTTGTCTGGGAATGCCCACAGCAGCGGACTGAAGCCAGACTTGCGCACTGCACTGGGGGAAGTGGGTGGAGCCGCGAGGAATTTACCCCGTATGCAGGGGAGGAGCGTGCCCTCTTCAGCTCCTGTGGGGAACTGGGAATCAATCGCTGAGATGGAGGGCCTGTTAGCCAGATTCCATCTTACTTTGCTGAGTTTTTATCCCTTTTTTTCCTTTTCTCCCAATAAAGTCCTGCTCTACTCACCCTTTAATTGTCTGGTGCCTAAATTTTCCTGGCCATGTGACAAAAACCTGGGTGTTAGCTGAACTAAGGAGGAAAGTTCTGCCACACTAACATCAGGAAAGCTAGGTGGAGGTTAAACTAGATGAAGGTGGTGAAGTCGGCAGGGATCTAGAATCAGGGTCTGGCCTTGGAGGTCATATAGATTTAGCAGTTATTTTTAGAACAATGAAGCTATTAAAAGGGTTTAGTATTATAATGGTGGCATGTGTGTATCCACGAGGTGACAATTATATTTTTGTGTTTCAGCTTACCTCAGGGTGAAAAATGGATTTAGGAGAGGAGAGAGATAAAATTTGAAAGTCAGTTAGGAACAGCCTCCTGCTGAGAAATAGTACTGTGGTCATGGATAATAATGTAGGTGGAGGAAAGTAAAGAGATTCCATATATTCAGAAGTGGTAGGACTGTAGATAAAGAACATCATGGAGAAGGGGGTATAATATGTGGAACTCAAATTCCTACCCTGTGTAATTAGACATAAAATATAGTCATTCTGGAGAAAGTGTGGCTTTCTTAGAAAGACAATGAACTAAATTTTGAATAAATCGAGTCTGAAATGCCAATAGGATGCCCTGGTGGTAGGGTTAAGAATGCAGAAATACTTAGATATGTGAACTGTTAACAGATATCTGCATAGGAGGAGGTATTTACATATACCCCCACACATGTATATATCTTCTCTCAGTGTATGTATAAACATATAAAATATACCATATATACATATACATTATACACCATATATGCCTTATACATACATATAATACAGTCATGCACTGCATAACAATGTTTTGATCAAGAATAAACCTCATATATAATGGCAGTTTCATAAAATTATAATACCATAGTTTAACCTTTTCTATGTTGAGATATGTTTAGATACACAAACACCATTGTGTTACAGTTACCTACAGTACAGTCACATGGTGTACTGTACAGGTTTGTAGCCTGGGAGAAATAGGCTATGCCATTTATCCTAGGTGTATAGTAGGCTATACAGTCAAGGTTTGTGTAAGTGCACCCTATGAAGTTTGCAGAACAGTGAAATAGCCTAAAAATACATTCTCAACATACACTCATTGTTAAGTGATGCATGACTGTATAAATAATAAACATAAGAACAGCTTTATTTGCCATCTACACGTGGGGCACACACACACATATACACATGTACACACACTTTTATATACACACATATCTTAGTCCATTTGGATTGCTATCACAAAATACTGCAGACTGGGTAACACATGACTGTCTATGTAGTAAACATATGAACAGCTTCATTTACCATCTACACACGGAATACACACACACATATGCACACACTTTTATATATCTTAGTCCATCTGGAATACATACACACACACACACATGCACACACACACACATATATATCTTAGCCCGTTTGGAATGCTATAACAAAATACTATAGGCTGCGTAACTCATAATAGCATTTTATTTCTCACAGTTCTGGAGGCTGGGATGTCCAATAAGAAGCAGCTGGGTGATTCATTGGCTGGTGAGGTCCCCCTTTCTCATAGATGTCACCATCTGGCTATGTCCTCAAACGGTAAAGGGGACTAGCTCTATGCAGTGTTGTTTATAAGGGCACCAATCTCAATCACGAGAAAAAAAAACAAAAGGGAGATATATTCAGAGGGAGAGAGAGAAAACACGCCATATATGTGGATGGGAGATAAAGCCATTCATTTGTTTATTTAACAAATATTAGGTACTCAATATTTATTGAGCTAGGAACTGTTTTGAATATTGGGAATACACTGAGGATTCAGAGTTCTGAGAGTGGACATTATAATACTATTTAAGATGGTCAGAATGAGGATAATTGAGAAGGTGAAGTATGAGAAAAGCTCTGAAATGAATGAGGTGTGAGCCATGTATATATCTAGAGGGTGAGAGTCCCAGAGGGAACAACCAGTGCAAAGACCCCAAAGGAGAACTGCACCTGGGCTCAAAGAGTATAAGTCACCATGGCTAGAAATTGAGGAGAGTTATAGAAGGGAGACAAGCAGAGGAAACAGTGACTACATTGAATATGGTCTTGAAGGCCATTGTAAGGATGTTAGTTTTTACTCTCAGTGAAGTAGGGAATCAATGAAGGATTGGATTAGAAGAGAGATATAGTTTGATATATTTTTAAACGACAATTCTACATGTTGTCTTGAGAGTACATAGCAGATGTCCCAGTTTTCTTGAGAATGAGGAGTTTTCTGAAACACATGACTTTCAGTGATAAAACCTGGTAGGTCTCAGAAAAACTGGCATAGTTGCTTAAATAACTTCAGGAGAAGCAGAAAAACCAATTAGGAAGCTATTGCAATAATTTTCAGCAATTATGGTGCTTAAGACTAAGACAGTAGCCATGGAGTTGGCAAGATATGATGAGGTTATAGATTTATTCTGAAGTTACAAGCAATTGGATTTGAGAGACTGGATAATGTGGTTTGAGAGGTGGGGAGTCAAGAATTACCCCAATTGAAAATACTGAATTGCTATTAACTGAGTTGAGCAAGGCTACGGATGGAGTGGAATTTTAGGAAAAAAATCGATTTTGGTCATGTTAAGTTTAAAATGTGCATTAGTCATTCAAGTGAATATATTTATTAGGTGGGTAGATATATAAACATGGAGTAGGCTTGTTAAAACTTGGGCTGGACATCTACTTTCAGGAGACATCAGCAAGAAAGCCTAGATGAATCATTGAGGAATTGATAAGAAGAGAGGAAATTTAACGGTCAGATGAAATCACCTACTTAAAGTATATGGAATGCAAGGAATTTTAACATTTACATTTCTAACGTTTAAAAAGAGCATATGGTCTGGCAAATAAAACTTGAAATAAGGAAATTAAATAAATAAGGGGTAGAACAGAGGCTAAGAGAAAAAGTAAAATATTGGTTTACTACAGTACTTCAAAGGAAATATTGATTATTCTTCAGCCACAGTGCAAGATATGAACAATTATCTCCAGAACTGATTTTAAATCCATCTCAATTGGTCACTGATAACTTGCATGCCTATAATTGACTTCAATAGCCACTTAAAAGTCTGCATGTCAGTAATAGCCTTATTGCAATAACCAATTGTCCAAAGCCAACGTTTAACCTATTCCTAATGCTCCTACTTTTGAAAATCTATCGGTCTCTACATTTCACATCTTCCCAAACTGTGCTGATTGTCAAGAAAGACTGTGCATCTCAAGAACAGTTCTTTCTTACTTAGCACACAACTCATATAGCTTTTCCTTTTAGAAAATGAGGGTAGCCTCTTGTGCTGATAATGTTTCAAAAGGAGAAACTGATCAGTGGTGTTCAATATGGCTGAGAAGTCAAAAGACATAAAGACTAACAGTGATCACTGGATTTATCAACATGGAGGTTAATGCTAACTTTATAGAGGGTCATTTTAATCCAATGCTGAGAGAATCAGACTAGAGTAGTTGGAGTAGTGAGTGGCGATTAATGAAAATGGAGACAGTGAAAAGAGAACATTGTTGTTTTTGCTTAAACTTTTTGTTTCAGAATATAGTTTTAAATTTAGTAAAATTGCAAAGATAGTACAGAGAGTTCTACACCCACATCCACTTCTCCTATTGTTAACATCTCACATGAAACAACACTGTTTTCAGAAACTTCATTCCGACCAGAGGAGAGAAAAGTAAGTAGCTAGAAGGAAAATTAAGATAAAAAGGATCTTGCTATTTGAATAGTCATTGGTTTCTTTTCCTGGTTTTGTTTGTCTGCCTGTCAGTTTGCTTAAAACAGGACAGACATGATAACTAAATGTTGACTGCAATAATCCTGAAGACAGAAAGAGGATAAAGATAGATTTGAGAGAAGGTGACCTCTTAGAAAGTTTAGAATTCACATTTTTGGTTTTAAACAAAACAATTATGTTTAGTTTCACTTTGTTTTATGTATACCACACTGTCAAGAATATTCCAGGGAAGCTCTAAAGTGTTTTCTCATTCTGAAGAATGGACCTGGGCCTTATAGCTGAAGTTATTATTATGAGCTCATGTCCATCATGGTTACAATAGAACTACTGTGTAGTTTGTCCATATAATTTCACTTCAAATATTTCATCCCATTCCCAAACACTATAGTTTGACTGAGAAGCTTTTATGGCTCCCCATATTCACAAAACCTGAGAAAACTTTCAGCTGAGGGCCTTTAATCTTTCTCTGATGGCTTCATTTCAGTTCATTTTATTATAGCAGATTAGGAAAGGACAACAGTGAAACTCAGTATTTATTGTCAACCTGAATTGTGACCAGAACATTTTGGCTTCTTCCAATGATAGAAAATATACCATTCAATAATATTTGTAATTAAAAATAAACAAAAAATAATGCATTAAAGAATGTAATTTAAATCAATACTATGCTTTAAAAAATTTTCTTGAAGAGATTCCAGGGGCAAAACTGAAGATTTTATGAGGGAAGTGTTTGAGATAAGAAATGAAAATGCAACAGGGCATGTCAGAAAAAAGTTCAGACAACCTAAGAGGGTAGTTCAGAGCCAGAGCTTCCCAGAAGAGTCGTCAAGGACAAAGGTAGAGTAGTAAGAGAAACTACTTCCTCTTCCTTCTTACGCCACTTCTTTCATGTCAGGGGGCTAGGAGTATTCTCTTCTTAAAATAGATAGTCCCAAGACATATATATCTTTCTTTTATCTAAAATCATAATTCACATACAGCACAGCCAGATTTTCCAAAATATCAGAACTATAGTACTAGAAATGGCACATTTCAGTAGTTCAGGAAGCCTCACATTGTCATAATAAATAGCTTGGAAGGTGTGTGAAATTGGGGCCAAACAACCCAGCAATGTCCTTATTTTCTGCTTCACTGATCATCTTTTATCAGAACCCTTTTCCATGTGTCTTGCCTTTTTTCTCACCCATCTTGTACCTCTATTATTGAATGCTGATGAGAGCTGACTTGAGTCAGCTCCAGCTCCTCATTCTCAGGTAATCTGCTTGGAAACTAAATGCTGGCTGAAACTGTGAGAAAATGGGTAGGCTAAACATTACCCCATTGATAGGGAAAATGGATGCTACCCAACATTATAGAGTGGTTCTACAAACGCTCTCAGTTGGAAAGAGTGTAACTGGAATGTCCAGAAGACAGAAATATAACCTGAGAATAAACAACATTTGAGTTAAATGTCATGGCTTTTGTTTTTCACTAATAGAGTAAGCTAAATTTAGAGAATAGCATGTTTACCACTGTAGAAGGCTTGTGCCAACAATCGGCAATAAAAAACCCAGGCGTGGGTTTTGCAGAGAATTCTGTCAAGTTGGCTCCACATGATTCCACTTTAGGAGCACAGATCCCTCAATTTGGAATGGAAAAAAATCTCAAGGCAAATGTGACGTGGAAATATTACTCACTGTTATTCAAGTAATTTCAAACACTCCAAAGACACCTGTACTCTGGAAACATTTTCTCAGATTGTATCCTTGTTCTTTCACATGCTTTTCTGCTTGTCTTTTCTACAGTCTCAGACAATAGACCCATGATTGACCTCAGTGCTGTCAGGGTAGTGTGGGGCAGTGTATAGAGCCCTGGAACAGTAGTCCACAGGATACAGATGCTGTGGCTGTCTCCTCCTTAGCAAACACATATATCTGTGCAAGGTACACATTCACAGATCCTAGTGATGGGATTAAATAGTAGGCAGGTAAGTTATTTTACACTCCTATTTTGTTTAAAAGAAAGTTAAGTCCGGCAGAAATTTTTATTTGTTAAAGGCTACTTTTCCCAATGATTGGGAAAAGTCTGAAAAGTTTTGTTTCTTTTTCTCTAAATAATATGTGCTTTGTCTGCTTCATGAAAGATCATGGGAGGTATGTGAGATAATGTTTGTGAGATACAAAGCATCATGCAAAAGTGGTACATACAATACTCTAGGTGGCTTCAAAAGGGGAAATATCTGTGGTGAGGAAAAGCAAAAAAATTGATTATTTATTTAGCTTCTCAGTTCCCACCCACACTTCAAATTGCCATGGGCTAGGCAGAGTTGCCTCTTTGAAGAGGACTCTTCTTCTTAGAGGTAGCCACAATTAACAACTTGTCAGTGTGGAGTATAAAGGCTTGCTCTTCACCCACTCTAAACAGCAATCCCAGCCATTTTTGTCTGAGGGATTGGGTAAAAATTGTGTTGAGATTGCATCACAGCCAAAGCTTTTCTTCATAATCCTGCTTCTTTCCTTTTTATTCCAAGAGTATTAATCTGAAGAGCATTTCTTAATAAACTTACCATACATGAGCCTTTACTTCAGAGTGCACTTTCTGGGGAACCTGATCTGTGACACTGATATCTTTTTTCAAAGACAATGAGTGTGCTTTATAAACATTGATTGGTTGAGTTGAGGTTTTGTATGTGAAGGAAACTTATCGTTTCTCTGCCACTATTGAAATTGTTTCCTATAAAGAGCTATGCACTTAAGGATAGTGACCAAATGAGTAAGTAGACAAACATCCTCCAAGAAATGTGTACTGGAGAATAGCTTACTCGAAAAGGCCTCAGTGAGACATCCTGTGTCCTTCTCCCTTCCAAGTCCAAGGTCACCAGGTCTGTGAAGCACACTGAAATCTGGCTTACCAAGCCAGTCACAAGTTCAGAGTACACACAGAGATTCATTGCATTTTAATGTAAAAGTAACCAAATGAAACAGGACCCACTGAGCTTTCTTCCTACAACTCCTATTTTTAGGAAGAAGGAACTAAAGCTTAGAAGAGTTAAACAAATTATATAAAGTGCTCCCATTTTAATAAGTTGCAGAGGTAGAGCATGACTAAAACTCTGTCTGATGAAAATTCTTGCTGGGTATTTCAATAAGCAGTCATGAAAAGACCTTTGTGCTCAGAGGCTGTGGCCTAATGTAGGTGCAAGAAAGTGAACCCTCATGGTACAATCTGTGAATGATATAGTAAGTCTGTTGCATAAGAAGAACTGGCTTAGAGAAAAAAAAAAAAAAAAGGTGCCTGAGAGGTAAGTATATCCTGGACTATTCAAAAAGAAAAGCTGATATCAAAAAGGAGAACTGATATACGTAAAAACAAAATAAAACAGCCACCTCTCCCACTATCCCACCCCAGTGATATCCTGAACACCAGGATGGAAGAAGAATTGAAAGAGAAAAGAAAACATTCACGCAAGAATGTACATTGTTAAAGCAGATACCTTGCTAAAGCAGATATAAAAGGACCCGGAAATAGCAAAATGAATGGTGATCCCAGAACCGTGTTTCTCTTCAAGCTTGGCTTAAGAGCTAGCTTTCTAGCTCCTACCAATTGCTCTCACAATGCTTTAGCCACAGCATTTATCCATGCATCTTCAGTGAGCTGTGCCACATCAACATGCAGCTAAAATCTCCGTACATGGTCAGCTATGATAATGAATTGTTCTGCAAAATGATTTTGCATGTCCATGCCCCCACTAATAGAACACCATGTCACTGCTTTGTTAATCTGATTGCAAAGATTTTGTCGGGCTCTGCCAGATGTGGAGAATGGCTTCCTGAGCCCTGAGCTCTGATTAATCATATCCTGGGCTGTCAGATCTGTATCTTGAGCAGCAAGGAGACATGCATCTCTTATTACAAGTTATAAACGCAAACACTTAGCCTGTTGCTATTATCCAGTAACAGTGGCCCAGAGGCTCCAGATCTTTCAGTGTTTCAAAGAACTCCAGAAATCCATATTTTCTATAGCTCATGGGTTGGATGCCATACGTGGACCAAAGAAAATATATCTGCATGTGGCATCCAACACATAGGCTACTTTACCTTACAATGTACATAGTACTCAATTGTTTATCAAGTGCTTCACTATTGATTATATCACCCTCAACTTGGAAGGTGGGTAAGATAAACACCATTCCCTTTCTACAGGTAAGCAAAATTTAATTTACAGAGGTGAAGTGATCTGTTTATAATTGTATACCTAGGGAGTAGAAAAGACTAAATGCTGATTTAAGCCCTAGGACTTAACGGTCATTTCAGCAACTCTAAAGTTCTTATAAACTTCCTTCTATGTTAATACAACTTGTTTGTCTTTTAATGTCATCTGTTCCCTGGTGACTGTTTCTGCTCTCCTGACCACTGCACATCTATGACATCTGCTTAGCCAAAGTTAGTGGCTTCTATCTGTTGCCTGGTTCTAGACTTCGTGTTTGGCTTCAACTTATGCTTTGTTTCTAAAATCTCAAATCTCTTGGGTTTTTACTTCTAGGCCTGCTCTCTACGGTTCAAGACCAGCCCAGCTGATACTCAGCTAAAAAGAACATTGTGTAACACATAGTTTATTATATATCTTAGTATGTAATAGTCAATGCTAATTGAATACAGAAAAGTGAGATTTAAATGCAGATTAGATAACTCACTGGTAGACAAACCCAGAAGAGGGGAGCAGAATTTATGTACGATATGAGTCTTTACATGTTTGTTTTTCTTTCAAATTATGATAAGTTCTCATAAATGTAAAAGGCCATTATTTTACTGTTTGTAGTGGTTTCAGCATCTCTGAGGTGGGAAACAGTGGGTATTGCTGCTTGAAAATGAAAATTAAGTGCTCACTGTGCACCTCACTCTGTGGAAGAACTTTATAGATTTTTTTCACGGAGTACCTAAAACAAAAGGAAGTACTGATACTTGGAAAACATCAGTCGTAAGATGATATAGATGCTTCTAATTAACCATAGTAATCAAATTATCTGTCATTTTCTTGAGTTTCTACATTGTGCTAGGCCTTCTAAGAACTATAAGGATGATATTAATAACTTACAATAACTTCCAAGATAGGTTTTAGAGTTTTAGTCTATCATAGTTAATGGAATTGGGACCTAGGAAACTCACACAGAGTGTAGTGAATTCAGGATTTAATCAAAGCCAAGTTAGAGAGGTTCCTTATAGCATAGAGGCTCCAAGAATACCACCTCCCTTTCAGGTCACAAAACTTCAGAAGGAACCGAACTAGCTCATAGTGAGCCTTGATTAAAGCCCATAATAAACAGAGGTTTGAAGTAAGTGCAGAAATTTCAAGTAAGAGAAGAAACTAATTGTTTGTTCCTGCTATGGCACAGCCACCAAGTAGATCTTTGGTGAGAATAAAGAATCAATTTCTATGGCCTCCATTTTCTCCATGTGTTTATTTTTCCTTTATTCTTTCAGAAAAGGGACAGGTTTTCTTTCATTTTGCCTTCTTTTAGTTTCTCTGTTTTCTAGGTTTTCCTTCATTTTGTTTTCTTTCAGTTTCTGTATTTTCTAGGTTTTCTGTCATTTTGTCTTCTTTTAGTTTCTCTATTTTCTTTTTCTTAAAACATTCCTTTATAAAACTACAAGTTTATTTTGAGTGAACATAAGATGGGTTTGTCCCCATTCTACCCAATGTGTTTAAGTGAGCCCAAAGAACATGCAGGGTGGAGACATTATCAGTTCAGAGGGGGACCTGTGGCCCACTGGAAGGCAGGCACTGAAGAGAAAGAATTAGAAGCAGCTGTGGTCAACTAAGTCCTTCCGTCCAACAGTTTCAGCTTTGTCCTTCCATTCATTCTTCTTACAAAGCGTAAAGTTTCATTCCTATGCTTTACCAAAAAATAGCCAACTAACCTCCACAATTGCTTAGATTCCAAAGTTCAGAGGACAGAGCAGAACTGTGTCATTTTTTCCCCTACTGTGTTTTGAAAAGGTCCTATTTTGTGTTTCATTGTATATCCAACAAAATGTGCAGGGAAAAGGCAAGCCTTCAATAAAATCCTAATTTATTCCTAAAAGACAACTCTGAACTTACCCTGCCTTAAATCACAGCAGTCTACAACTTCAAAAACCAAGTGGAACAAACACACCCCCACAGGAACTTAAGAGTAATAAAAATACAGAGATTGAACCTCAGACTCCTCAGTCCTCAGAAAATACCTGTTTCAAGCAGCAGCAGGTCAGCATTTCTATAAGACTGGATCTGTGTTATACCAGTGGGTATAGAAAGGACATGTGGTTGAACTTCAGCAGTTTTCTTGTCCAGAGAATTATTGCTTCCTTCACTTTGTACATCTGCTGAGTACTTAGAAAGGACAACTAAAATAAAATCAATGCCAGGTAGTTCTAGAGGAAATGCTTCCATGGATTCTGATATCATCATCTTATCATGAGAGGAAGGATACGAGATATGATATCATTACGGTTTATTGACATAGAAGCCAAAGAAGTAATACGCTTTCCACCCTGATATGCAATGAAAGGTTCAAGACAGTACTTGAGAAGTGAGAGGAAGATAGCAGATAGGAGTCAGGACTAGCTTGCAGCTCCTGCTCAGACGGACAGAGCAGCATGTGGAGACTCACATCATGAACTTTTGCTCCAGGAACTACCACAGGAACATACCAGGAAAGGCAAGAAAATACACAGACCCTTTCAAGGAACTGGATCACCACTGCAGGCTCCATGAGACACTGAAAAAACCGTGAGTCGGCTTGCTTTGTCAATGAAAAGGGTCACGTTCTGGGGCAAGTTCTCAGCCCTGGTCACCAGCTGCCAGGAAATAGACTTGGTACTGTCGGGTGGGTACAGTGGAAGTGAGACAAATCTTTAGGACTGTGGGCTATGAGGGAGTGGGGTGAAGCCGATGACTGCCAGCATTCCCCCACTTACCTAGTAACCTGTATGACTCAGCAGAGGCAGCCGTATCTTCCTGGGAATATGATTTCACTGGACTGGGAATCACACCCCCACCCCCCACAGCAGCCACAGCAAGCCCCACCCAAGGAGAGGCTGAACTCAGACATGCCTATTCCTGCCCCCCACCTGGTGGTCTTCCTATACCCACCCTGGTAGCTGAAGAAAAGGTCATAATCTCTTGGGAGCTCTATGGACCTGCCCACCACCTGAGAAACCTGAATACTTAACCAGGTATTCCTGGGTCAAGTTTGCATTCTTTGTATAGGACCACAGCTGACGCACTCTGGAAAGCGCCACCTCCTGGCTGGAGACCAACCAACACAAAACCAGCACAGTAAACAAAAACACAGCCAGGGACCCTCACACGGGCCACTTCACTCCCTTGCTACCTCCACTGGAGCAGGTGCTGGTATCCATGGCTGAAAGACCTGAAGATGGATCACATCACAGGACCCTTTGCAGACACACCCCAGTACCAGCTCAGAGCCCAGTAGCTCCACTGCGTGGCTAGACCTAGAAGAGCAAAAACAATCACTACGGTTTGGCTCTTAAGAAGCCCCATTCCTAGGGGAAGGGGGAGAACACCACATCAAAGGAGCACTGCGTGGGACAAAAGAATCTGAATAGCAGCCCTTAAATCCTAGATCTTCCCTCTGACATAGTCTACCCAAATGAGAAGGAACCAGAAAAACAATTCTGGTAATATGATAAAACAAGGTTATTTAACACCCCAAAAGATCATAGCAGTTCACCAGCAGTGGATCCAAACCAAGGCAAACTCTCTGAATTGTCAAAAAAATATTCAGAAGGTCGATTATTAAGCTAATCATGGAGGTACCAAAGAACGGTGAAGTCCAACTTGAAGAAATCAAAAACATGATACAGGATATGAAAGGAAAATTCTTCAGTGAAATAGCATAAATAAAAAAGCAATCACAACTTGTGGAAATAAAAGACACACTTAGAGAAATGAAAATGTACTGGAAAGTATCAGCAATAGAATCAAAGAAGGAGAAAAAAGAAACTTAGAGCTCGAAGACACAGCTTTCAAATTAACCTAATCCATCAAAGACAAAGAAAAGAAACTTTTAATGAACAAAGGCTTTGAGAAGTTTGGGACTATGTTTAACATCCAAACCTAATAATAATTGGTGTTTTCCAGCAAGAAGAGAAATCTAAAGTTTGGAAAGCACATTTGAGGGAATAATCAAGGAAAGATTCTCTTGTCTTACTAAAGATCTAGACATCCAAAAACAGGAAGCTCAAAGAACACTTGGGAAATTTATTGCAAAAAGGTCATTGTCTAGACACACAGTCAGCAGTTTATCTAAAGTCAAGACAAAGGAAAGAATCTTAAGAGCTGTGAGGCAAAAACACCACATAACCTAAAAAGGAAAGCCTATTAGATTATCAGCAGATTTCTTAGCAGAAACCCTGCAAGCTAGAAAAAATTGAAGTCTTATTTTTAGCCTCCTTAAGCAAAACAATTATCAGCCAATAATTTTGTATTCAGCAAAACTGAGCTTCATAAATGAAGAAAAGATAAAGTCTTTTTCAGACAAACTCTGAGAGAATTCAACAGTACCAAGCCAACACTCAAGAACTGCTAAAACGAGCTCTAAATCTTGAAACAAATCTTCAAAATACACCAAAACAAAATCTCCTTAAAACATAAATTTCAAGGACCTATATAACAATAACATAACAATAAAAAAGGTTTTCAGGCAACAAATAGCACGATGAATAGAATAGTACCTCACATAGCAATACTAACATTGAATGTAAATGGCCTAAATGACCCACACTTAAAAGGTACAGAATGGCAGAATGGATAAGAATTCATCAACCAAATTTCGGCTGTCTTCAGGAGACTCACCTAACACAAAAGGATTCATATAAACTTTACGTAAAGGGGTGGAAAAAGATATTCCATGTAAATGGAGATTAAAAGCGAGCAGGAGTAGCTATTCATATATCATAGAAAACAAACTTGAAAGCAACAGCAGTTAAAAAAGACAAAGATGAACTCTATATAATGTTAAAATGACTAGTCCAACAGGAAAATGTCACAGTCCTAAACATATATACACCTAACACTGGAGATCCCAAATTTATAAAACAGTTACTACTAGATCTAAGAAATTGGGTAGACAGCAACACAATAATAGTGGGGGACTTCAAATCTCCACTAACAGCACTAGACAGGTCATCAAGACAGAAAGCCAACAAAGAAACAATAGACTTTAACTATACCCCAGAACAAATGGACTTCACAGATATTTACAGAACATTCTACCCAACAAGTGCAAAATATACATTCTATTCATCAGCACATGTAGCATTCTCTAAGATAGATCCTATGATAGTCCACAAAACAAGTGTCAACAAATTTAAGAAATTAGAATTTACAGCAAGTACTCTCTCAGACCATAGTAAAATAAAATTGGAAATCAATTCCAAAAGGATCCCTCAAAACCATGCAAATAGGTGGAAATTAAGTAACCTGCTCCTGAACAATTGTTGGGTCAACAATGAAATCAAGAAGAAAATTAAAAAATAATTTGAACTGAATGATAATAGAGACACCACCTGTCAAAACCTCTGGGATCCAGCAAAAGTGGTGCCAAGAGGAAAGTTTGTAATACTAAATGCCTACATCAAAAAGTCTGAAAGAACACAAGTAGACAATCTAAGGTCACACCTCACTGAAAAGGAGAAACAAGAACAATTCAAATCCAAACCTAGCAGAAGAAAAGAAATAACAGAGATCAAAGCAGAACTAAATGAAATTAAAACAAACAAAAGAAACCATACAAATGATAAGTGAAACAAAAAGCTGGTTCTCTGAGAAGGTAAATAAAAATGATAGACCATTAGTGAGGTTAACCAAGAAGAGAGAAGATCCAAATAAACTCAATTAGAAATGAAACAGGAGATATTATTACTGATACCAGAGAAATACAAAAGATCATTCAAGGCTACAATGAACACCTTTATGCACATAAACTAGAAAACCTAGAGGAGATGGATAAATTCCTGGAAATATACAATCATCCTAGATTAAACCAGGAATATACAGAATCTGTGAACAGACCAGTAACAGGCAGTGAGATTGAAATGGTAATAAAAATAATTGCCAACAAAAACAAGTCCAGGATCAAATGGATTGACAATTGAATTCTATCAGATGTTCAAAGAAGAATTGGTACCAATCTTATTGACAATATCCCAAAATATAGAGAAAGAGGGAATCCTCCCTAATCATTCCAAGAAGCCAGTATCACCCTAAGACCAAAACCAGGGAAGGACATAACAAAAAAAAAAAAGAAAAGAAAAGAAAACTACAAATCAATATAGCTGTTGAGCACAGATGCAAAAATCATCACCAAAATACTTGCTAACTGAATCCAACAGCATATCAAAAAGATAATTGACAATGATCAAGTGGGTTTCACACCAGGAATGCAGGGATAGTTTAACATATGTAAATCAATAAATGTGATACACCGCAGAAACAGAATTAAAAACAAAAATCATGATCTTCTCAATAGATGCAAAAAAAGCATTTGAAAAAATCCAGCATCGCTTTATGAGTAAAAACCTCAGCACAATTGGCATAGAAAGGACATATTTTAAGGTAATAAAAGCCATTTACAACAAACCCACAGCCAACATTATACTGAACGGGGAAAAGTTGAAAGCAATCACCCTGAGAACTGGAACAAGACAAGGATGCCTACTTTCTCCACTTCTATTCAACATAGTACTAAAAGTCCTAGGCACAGCAATCAGATAACAGAAATAATTAAAGGACATTCAAATCAGTAAAGAGGAAGTCAAACTACTTTGTCACTGTTTGCTAATAATATGATCATATACCTAGAAAACCCTAATGACTCATGCAAAAAGCTCCCAGAACTGGTAAATGAATTCAGCAAAGTGCCGGGATACAAAATTACAAATCAGTAGCTCTGCTATAAACAAACAGTAACCAACCTGAGAATCAAATAAAGAACACAACCCCTTTCATAATAGCTGCAAAAAAAAAAAAAGAAAAAAAAAACTTAGGAATATAGCTAACCAAGGACATGAAAAACCTCTACAAAGAATACTACAAAACATTGCTGAAATAAATCATGAATGGCACAAACAAATGGAAACATATCCCGTGCTCATGGATGGGTAGAATCAATATTGTGAAAATGAACATACTGCCCAAAGCAATCTACAAATTCAATGCAATTCACATGAAAATACCACCATCATTCTTCCCAGAACTAGAAAAAAAATTCTAAAATTCATATGGAACCAAAAAAGAGCCCACATAGCCAAAGCAATACTAAGCAAAAAGAAAAATTCTGGTGGCATTACATTACCTGACTTCAAACTATAACATAAGGCCATAGTCACCAAAATAGCATGGTAATGATATTAAAATAGGCACATAGACCAATAGAACAGAATAGAGAACCCAGAAATAAAGCCAAATACTTAAAGCCAACTGCTATTCAACAAAGCAAACAAAAACAGGAAGTGGGGAACGAACATCTTATTCAACAAATAGTGCTGGGATACCTGGTAAGCACATGTAGAAGAATGAAACTGGATCTTCATCTCTCGCCTTATACAAAAATCAATTCAAGACAGATCAAAGATTTAAATCTAAGACCTAAAATCCTAAAGATTCTAGAAGATAACATCAGAAACACCCTTCTAGACATTGACTTAGGCAAAGACTTCATGACAAAGAACTCAAAAGTAAATGCAACAAAAACAAATATAAATAGATGAGACTTAACTAAAAAGCTTCTACAAAGCAAAAGAAATAATCAGTAGAGTTAACAGAAAACCCAGAGTGGGAGAAAAATCTTCACAATCTATACATCTCACAAAGAACGAATATCCAGAATCTACAGATAACTCAAACAAATCAGCAAGATAAAAACAAACAATCCCATCATAAAGTGGGCTAAGGAAATGAATAGACAACTCTCAAAAGAAGATACACAAATGGCCAACAAGCATATGTAAAAATTCTCAACATCACTTATGATCAGGGAAATGCAAATCAAAACCTCAATGCGATACCACCTCACTCCTGCAAAAATGGCCATAATCAAAAAATAAATAAAAAGACGTTGGCATGGGTGTGGTGAAAAGGGAACACTTTTACACTGTTGGTGGCAATGTAAACCAGTAAACCAACCACTATGGGAAACAGTGTGGTGATTCCTTAAAGAACTAAAAGTAGGTCTACCATTTGATCCAGCAATCCTACTACTAATTACCCAGAGGAAAAGTCATTATACAAAAAAGATACTTACACATGTATGTTTATAGCAGCACAATTTGCAATGGCAAAAATATGGAACCAGGCTAAATGCTCATCAATCAACAAGTAGATAAAGAAAATGTGATACACACACACACACACACACACACACACACACACACACCCTGGAATACTACTCAGCCATAAAAAGGAACAAAATAATGGCATTTGCAGGAATCTGGGTAGAATTGGAGACTATTATTCTAAGTGAAGTAACTCAGGAATGGAAAACCAAACATCATGTGTTCTCACTCATACATGGGAGCCAAGCTATGAGGGTGTAAAGGCATAAGAATGATATATTGGACTTTTGAAACTCAAGGGATATAGTGGGGGGGGTGAGAGATAAAAGACTACACACCGGGTACAGTGTACATTGCTCAGGTGCTGGGTACACCAACATTTCAGAAATGACCACTAAAGAACTTACTCATGTAACCAAACACCACCTGTTTCCCAAAAACCTGCTGAAATAAAAAAATTTTAAAATAGAAGACAGTACTTGACACATCTTGACATCAGTAGTAAATTTTGTTACTGAGAAGAACTTCCCCCAGTGACTTCACCAAATAACTCCTGAAAGATGGAAAACTGTGGTTGTGAAATCCAGGGTTTAAAAATGTCAAAGCTCTAAGGTTGAATCCTTCTGTCTTCAGAGGCTTCTTCTTCATTTATTTATTAATTTAACATACTTTGTTGGGGGGTGTGCAATTAGGATGTAACAAGCACTGTGCTACAATATTTGATGGGATTTAAGTGTGAATAATACCAAAATAGATAATAATACTATAAATAATAGCAATTCATATTCATTAAATGCTTACTATCTGCCAGAAACTTTGCTTAAGATTCAAATATTTTTTCATATTAAATTTCCTCCCCAAAAGCTCTGTGATGCCTATATAATTATTTTCTTGTTTCACACATGAAGAAACATCAGCTTAAAATAGGTAAGTATCTTGCCCAAGGTTCCGAAGGTAAAAAACAATAGAACCAGGATTCAAATGTAAGTAGATAAACTCTATAAAATACAGACTTAACCACTTTATTATTCTACCTAAGGGGTTTCAAGAGAGTTGACAGATCAGGGAAGATTCTGTTTGCTACATTTTGTTAAGGAAGTAGCTTTGATTGGGCACAATCATCTTTAACATGAAAATACTATTGAAGGTGGTTACACACTAATTCAACTTCTCTATAATTTTATTATAAGTAAAGGGAGTTAACTCCACTGCTGACCAGGAATATGCAGTGAAAGCCTTGGTTACAGAAAAGATGAATTATAGGCTCAAAGAGTGTTAAATCTGCCATGGATATAAGAGAACTTCACATCACTAGTATTGAAATTATTATATTTAGTATATAACGAATATATGTATTCATATTTAGTATACAAATATAAATTTATTTAAAATAAAAATTTGCCTGTAGCCACATGTTTAAAAAATAAAGACACTTACAATGGAATAATTTTTGGCCATAAAAAGAAATGAAGTATTGTTATATTTTGAAACAGGAAAACATTATGCTAAGAAAAAGAAGCCAGTCACAAAAGAGCACATATTATATACATCCATTAACATAAAATTTCTGTAACACAGAACTCTATAGAGACAGAGAATAGGTTAGTGGTTGTTTAGAGCTAGGTGGCACGTGGGATGTTAGGGGATGTAATAGTCAGGGTTATCTAGCGGGACAGAACTAATAGGATAGATGTATATATAAAGGGGAGTTTACTAAGGAGTACGGACTCATATGATCACAATGGTGAATTCCCACAATAGGCTGTCTGCAAGCTGAGGAGAAAGGAAGCGAATCCGAGCCCCAAAACCTCAAAAGTAGGGATCGGCAGTGCAGCCTTCAGTCCGTGGTCAAAAGTCCACAAGACCCTGCACTGAAGAACTTGGAGCCTGATGTTCAAGGGTGGGAAGCACCCAGCATGGGAGAAAGATGTAGGCCAGAAGACTAAGCCAGTCTAATCCTTCCACATTTCTCTGCCTGCTTTTATCATAGACACATTGGCAGCTGATTAGATTGTGCCCACCCAGATTGAAGGTGGACCTGTCTCTCTCAGTCCACCGATTCCAATATTAATCTCCATTGGCAACAGACATACCCAGGAACAATACTTTGCATACTTCAATCCCATCAAGTTGATACTTAATATTAACCATCACAGGGGAGGTGACAGCCAAAGGGTACAGAGTTTCTTTTTGAGATAATAAAATATCGGGGGAAACCAGCCCGTAGGTTCTTTTCTAGTTTCCCTAAGTGTCGGTCGCTCTGAGAAATAAAGAGAAAGAGTACAAAGGAGACATTTTAAAGCTGGGTGTCCGGGGGAGACATCACATGTCGGCAGGTTCCATGATGCCCCCGAGCCACAAAACCAGCAAGTTTTTATTAGGAATTTTCAAAGGGGAGGGAGTGCATGAATAGCGTGTGGGTCAGAGAGATCACATGCTCCAAGGGCGACAAAAGATCACAAGGCAGAAGGTCAGGGCGAAACTAGAATCACTAATGAACTTCCATGTCCTGCTGTGCATGTATTGTCAGGGTTCAAGAGTAGAGAACCGGCCTGACTAGAATTCACCAGTCTGGAATTTCCTAATCCTAGCAAGCCTGGGGGCACTGCAGGAGACCGGGGCGTGTTTCATCCCTATCTACATCTGCGTAAGGCAGACACCCCCAGGGCGTCCATTTTAGAGGCCCTGCCCTGGGGAATAGATTATTTTCCCAGGGCTGTTAATTATTAATATTCCTTACTGGGAAAAGAATTCAGCAATATTTGTCTTACCCGTTTTCGGAAATAAGAGAAATATGGCTCTGTCCCACCCAGCCTACAGGCAGCCAGACTTTAAGGTTACCTCCCTTGTTCCCTGAACATCGCTGTTATCCTGTTCTTTTTTCAAGGTGCCCAGATTTCATATTGTTTAAACAATTTGTGCAGTTAACGCAATCATCACAGGGTCCTGAGGTGACATACATCCTCAGCTTATGAAGATGACGGGATTAAGAGATTAAAGACAGGCATAGGAAATCACAAGAGTATTGACTGGGGAAGTGATAAATGTCCATGAAATCTTCACAATTTATGTTCTTCTGCCATGGCTTCAGCCAGTCTGTCCATTCAGGGTCCCTGACTTCTCGCAATAAAATATTCTAAAATTGACTATGCTTCTGTTACATGTTTGTGAATATACTAAATACCACCGACTTCTATACTTTAAATGCGTGACTTGTATGGTACATAAACTATATCTCAATAAAGCTGTTAAAAAAGAAAACAAAAGAGAAGTAAAAAGCATGCCCCACTCTTGTAACCATGCCCTCCCACTATGAGACCCCTGAATCAACTCCACAGAGCTCTAATTTAAAAGGAAAAACACAACACTCTTTAAAGTCATTTTATGAATGACCCACAGAAGCCACTGCTAAAAATCTATGAGATAGAGCATGATAAAAACCTGATTCCAAAACCTAAAGTGTAGCATTTGTTAGCTTCTAGGAAGAAAATGCACCAATCAGTGCTTCTTCATTAAAATAACTCTAATCCCAAAGAAGAAGATTACTGATGGATTAGTCAAGTAAAAGAAGCAGATGTGGCTGAGATTTGGAGCTCTCCTTTTGATAATGGAGGGAATTACAGGTTGGAGCCCACATGGAGCGTCTTCTCTTTACTTTTCTCTCTTCAGTCAGTTGAAGCAGGAAAATGGGCTTGGAATTATTTCCACCTGGGAGATAACCTTCTTCTAGAAGAAACTGAAAAAAGTCTATTTAACTTTGTCAAAGACCTAAGGGAAAGTTGTCTTTCCTTTTTTTTTTTTTTTATTGGCTTGATGTTGCTGTTTCCTGGAATCATCTGACTTGCCATTGAAGTGGTGGTGTATCATGTTTTCTCCTTTCCTCTTCTGAAAGGTTTCTGAAGATGGAATATGGCAGTCTCTATCAATAGCCCATTTCAGTATTTTATCTGTAGGGCCAATAAGACAGTCCTCATGATAAGTGAAGCCAGCTGGACTTCCTGGGTCGACTGGGGACTTGGAGATCTTTTCTGTCTTACAAGGAGATTGTAAATGCACCAATCAGTGCTCTGTAGCTAGCAAGAGGTTTGTAAAATGCACCAATCAGCACTTTGTAAAAACGCACTGATCAGTGCTCTTTAGCTAGCAAGGGTTTGTAAACTGGACCAATTAGCACTCTGTAAAATAGACTAATCAGTGCTCTGTAAAATGGACCAAGCAGTGCTCTGTAAAATGGACCAATCAGTAGGATTCTAAAAGTAACCAACTGCAGGGAGGATTGAGAAATGGGCATTCTGATAGAACAGAAACGGAATATAAAAGGGGACAAATAAGGCAATAAAAGCTGGCCACCCCAGCCAGCAGCGGCAACCCACTCAGGTCCCCTTTCGCGCTGTGTTTTTTCACTCTTCACAATAAATCTTGCTGCTGCTCACTCTTTAGGTCTGTGCCATCTTTAAGAGCTGTAACACTCACTGCGAAGGTCCACAGCTTCATTTTTGAAGTCTGCGAGACCATGAACCCACTGGAAGGAACCAACTCAGGACACACTCATAATGCCCAGTCAAAATCATCCCTACTACCGTTAAGCCAAGTTGCTCTCCTTTTATCATCCCCAGCAATAAATAAATGCATCTTGCCTGCACTTAGAGATCTTTATTTTCTACACTTCAACTTAAAATGAAAGTGAAAAATAGAAACTTGCTAATAGACCATGCGGCTTCCAACGCTCAGTTTAATTCTTATGAAAATACAAGTAAAAATAAAAACTCCTGATACCACTGAAAAATAAAACTGCCACATAACTGAATGTCAGAATCTTTCCTATGTTGCCCTTAATTTAACGTTAAATACCTATTGGGGTGCTGACAGGCTTGCTTCATATCAAGGTTTCATCTCATGATACAATTACTGTTTTTATAAAAGAGGGGTGATAATAAGATACTTTTTGCTTTCACTACTGTCTATACCTGACCCAAGTCTGAAAGTGCTGGATTTGTAAGGTAGAGAATACACTTTCAGGTCTAGGGAGCTACTGAATCTGTAGGAGGCTGTTTGGATACAATCCTTCCTGTTAGAAGAAGAGTTCCCACAGAAACCAGAGAAGCTCCTGAGATTCTTTTTAGAAAATGCCATTCAATGCCTATACTCTGAAATGTCTATTCATGTCTCTGGCTCATTTTTAAGTTGGAATTTCTTAATTGATTCACAGAAGTCCTTAAATATTTGGATGCTAATCTATTATAGAATATATTTGTTCTAACTATCTTCTAGTCTGTGGCTTATCTTTTCAAAATTTTAATTGTGCTTTTTGATGAAGAGAATTTTGAAATGAAATGTTGGAAATTAAGACTCCATCATCAGAGTTGGCTCAAAAGTTTAAATGTAAAGATGCCATTTAACTCAGCAATTTCACCCTGAGGTACCCAAGATAAATAAATATAGATTCACATGAATACTTGCACATAAAGTGCTTGTAGCCAAATTATTTATAATAGCCAAAAGTGGAAACAACCCAAATGTCCAAAAACTGATGAATGGATAAATAAAATGCAGTATTTCCATGCAATGAAATATTATTCAGCAATAAAAATAAACAGATTATTGGTACATGCTGTCATATGGATGAACCTTGAAAACATTATGCTAACTGAAAGAAGGTAAAAACCATAAATTGGACAATTCAATTTTTATGAAATGTCCAGAATGGGCAAATCAATAGAGACAGAAAATGGATTCATGGTTTCCCAGTGCTGGGAGAGGGAGCATTTGGGGAAAAATGCAGAGTGACTGTTAACGTATAAAAGTTTCCTGTTGGGGTGCCAATTGTTATTTTAAATGCAATATTCACCATGGGCAGAATAAAATTTGAAAAGTTTTACTTTGATTCCATTACCTTGGTATATAAAAAATTTTAGAATTAAATCCTTTTCTGTTGTAAGCATTTACTATTTGCAAGGTTCTTTTTTTTCAATTAATCACAATATATGAACATGGTTCATATTTTGTATACACGCAAGAAAATTTGAAGTTAAAAAATGAGCAAAATTATGCAATAAATGATCTAAAAATGATCGAAAGGAAAAGATTAATTACAGTCATACATTGCCTGCTTAATCTAATTGCTACTCTTTGAAACAGATGTTGCTTTTTTAGCACATTTGTATTTTTTGTTTCCATGTGGTTAATAATATCACTACTGGCTCATGGTGAATGTACAAAGTAAATGTTCATGATCAAATTTCTTGAAAAACAAAATGTTAATAATTTTACTTTAAAATGTACAAGTTGTAGGAAAAATCTGAGGTTTTTGAAAAGGTCCAAAAGTATTACTGTGTTTCTTTAATGGATAACTAAGTATTGCCTGAGTTATACAATGCTATGGAGACTCTGGTTTTTTTTTTTTACCATCTTTAAGCTATTTTACAATTCTGTAAATTGTGGAACACTGATGGTAATGCAAATAATTCTTGCCCATAGAAACAGAAATTGTGTGTTTTAGATGTCATTGATTATTGCCACAAGGATATTGAACAATTTCATATTTGTTAAGCAAATTCATTTCAGCATTTCTAATCGCCAATATATATGTTGGGTTTTTTTAAAAAACAAACAAACAAACAAAAAACCTTTCTTTGAACTACTTGCAACATCTTATTGGTTAATTAATATGAACATATAGTAAAGATTTTAAAGTTTTTAAAGATTTTAAAGGTTTTAACTTTAAAGTCTTTTGCATTTTTTTTTTTTTTTTTTTTTTTGAGACAGAGTCTCACTCTGTTGCCCAGGCTACAGTGCAGTGGCACAATCCCAGCTCACTGCAACCTCCACCTTCCAGGTTCAAGTGATTCTTGTGCCTCAGCCTCCTGAGTAGCTGGTACCACAGGTGCCTGCCACCACGCCTGGCTAATTTTTGTATTTTTAGTAGATACTTGGTTTCACCATGTTGGCCAGGCTGGTCTCAAACTCCTGACCATGGTGATCTGCCCACCTCAGCCTCTTAAAGTGCTGGGATTACAGGCGTGAGCCACCGTGCCTAGCCTGTTCACATTAATTTTAGTCTATGTGTCATGATTTTACCTTTTTAAAAAATTATTCTTTAACAATGTGCTTTTCTGTTTTGGGAGGGACTATTTCTTAACATATTATTGCCACATACGTTTGATACAGGTTTTGATAGACAAAGTTTATCAAACTAAGGAGAATTAAGTTTGAAAGAACTCACGATAAATTTACCTAAATATGTTTTAAATTTGTAAGAAGATTTTAACCTATAAATTCACTTTCTTTAATGGCTTAGAAGTTTTCCCTCCAGTTTAGCCTATTTGAACGTTCTAATAGCAATAATATATATTCAATTCAGCTTTACTCATGATTCCTCAATTTGCTTTTTTGATATTTAACACATACATAATTTTTGTTATTATGTTTCACCAGTACATTGTCATTATATATATGTAGATATTTTATACGTTGAAATAATATGTATTTTTAAATAACTAGATGCAATACTTTGTATAATTAGACCATATTTATTTATTGTGCTGTTCTTATTTTCTTCAGACTTACTTAATTTCTTATCTAATCTTTTTTTTTTTTTTTGAGACGGAGTCTCGCTCTGCCCCCCAGGCTGGAGTGCAATGGCACGATCTCGGCTCACTGCAAGCTCCGCCCCCTGGGTTCACGCCATTCTCCTGCCTCAGCCTCCCGAGTGTCTGGGACTACAGGCGCCCGCCACAACGCCCGGCTAATTTTTTGTATATTTAGTAGAGACGAGGTTTCACCGTGTTAGCCAGGGTGGTCTCGATCTCCTGACCTCGTGATCTACCCGCCTCAGCCTCCCAAAGTGCTGGATTACAGGCTTGAGCCACCGTGCCCGGCTAACTTATCTATTCTTAATTGAGAAAGATATATTAAAGTCTCTCCTACAGATGAGGAGTCCCCAACCCCTGGGCTGCAGACCCCTATGGGTCCATGCCCTGTTAGAAACCCAGCTGCACAGCGGGAGGTGAGCAGACGTGGGAAAGCATCACCACATGAGCTCTACCTCCTTTCAGATCAGTGTAGGCATTAGATTCTCATGGGAGCGTGAACCGTATTGTGAACTGTGCGTATGGGGGTTCTAGATTATGTACTCCCTTATGAGAATCTAAGGCCTAATGATGTGAGGTGGAACAGTTTAATCCTGAAACTACCCCCCACCCACAATATGCCATCCATGGAAAAATTGTCATTCATGAAACTAGTACCTGGTGCCAAAAAGTTGGGGACTGCTGCTAGAGTTGGTAGATCCCAATTTGCCATTATTATTTTTTAAATTTTGCTTTTATTTTATTTAGAATGTAGTAATGCCTAGCAATTTAAATTCGTATATATCTGGTACACTGGAATTTATCACAATTTAGAAAATTTTCTGAAACAATGTTTTCTTTCTTAAGTTTAATGCCTGATGCCAATATGGCAACACTAGTTAAGTTAGCACTTGCCTGATACAATCTTTTCACTGTGTTATTTTCAACCTTTCTGTGTATTTGTTTTACCTGTGCCTCTTTTGTAAAGTGTAAAGGTAATTTTTTTTGTATCCTCATTCATATCCGACCAACCAGTAATTCCTGCCAATATGCTTTTATAGCTGTTCTTAGAATTAGTCCAGTTGTTTCCATATCTGTTACCATCATCCTTGTCCACTTTACTGACTTGTCTTACCTGGACCACTATGTGAGGAATAGGCCTTCCCTATCCAAACATGCACATCGATTCCATTTTTCATTCTGAAGTACAACTGAAATTATAAAAATCTAAATCTGATCATGTCACTCCCAAATTTAAAAACTCTGTACTGACTGCTTTCCAATATGTTGCCCAAACAGCATAAATTGCAAAACCCTTTAAGATCTGAACTATGCCCATCTCACCATCCTTATCCTACATCTTTGAGTTCCACTCTACAGGAATACCATATGCTTCTTCTTACCTCTGAGCCTTCACACATGCTGTTTCTTATGTTTCTGATATTATTGCCCAATGCCTGGTCATTCTTTTTGCTTCAACTTCTAATTTACTTACTCAATGAAACTTTAGATGTCCCTTATCTATATTATCTATGAACACACATATCCCAAACAAATTTACCTACAGCAAGCTCCAAAAAGTTACAAGCAAATTCCATTTTTGTTATTAATTTTATTTTGGTGCCTTGTAAAATAATACATATATAATTTATAAAAATAGACATATAATAGTAACTGATAAATAATGCATGTTATTCTAAATGTAAAATAATGAAACTGACAAGAAATATACAAAGTAAAAATGCAAACACTTCCCCCAGATTGCTTTACTGTCCTTCCTCAAATCCTATTTCTTCCCTCAGAGATACCCACTGTTAAATCATTCAGTGTATAGCCTTATAAACTTTCTTTTATAGACTTTCTTTCATATGCCTCTAAACATAGAAAGTTTTGTATTTCATTTTTATACGAATATAAATATATATGAATTCATATATGAATATGAATATAAATATTCATATAAAAATTTAAAATTACTATTACTATATGATACCTATTACTTGATGATATTTATCACTGAACTGTCTGTTGTAGAAAACCTGTCTTTTAAATTAAATGCATCATCATTTATTTACTGAAAAACATTTGAGTAATTTCTAAATTTGAATTATTAGAATCAATGCTTCAGTAAATGTTCTTATACACACTAATATTTCTATTAAAACACAGCTTAGGTTGGCCGGGTGTGGTGGTTCCCAGTACTTTGGGAGGCTGAGGTGGGCAGATTGCTTGAGCTCCGAAGTTCAAGACCAGCCTGGGCAACATGGTGACACACCATCTATACTAGAAAAAAATACAAATTTATATATATATATATATACCCTTTACCTAGCAATTCCACATATATATGTGGAATTGCTAGGTAAAGGGTATGCATTTTCTTTTGTTTTGTGGGTTTTTTCCAAATATTTTTAGATATTCCCTTATTTTCTCTCTTCAATTTGAACTTTATAAGTAATTTGTCAGTTCTATGACAAAACTGTTCACAATATGATTGGTAATATCAAACTAAAAGATTTATTAAAATAATATGCTAAAGAGTAATTTTGAAAGACATTTTAGATACATATTATTTAAACAGATATTATGAAAATCAGGTAATAAAAATTTCAAAGTATAATGTTTATTGCTAGAGAAATAAATTTATTTACCTGAACACGCTCAGAAAAATATATACATTAAAACAGTACTAGTAATTATAAGTGGTTGATCGGGACACAGATGATTTTTATTTTCTCATATTTTTAACTCATTCTTTTTCATTTACACAATGAATATTATAACATGCAATATAAAAATTTATTTTTTATCAAAAAATTAAATGAAATTACGTTAAGATACATATCTATAGAAGAAGAAATGTCATTGAAAAACTCTTTAATAGAAGCAAATAAATTAGTTTAAGTACAGAGTCTATTTGCTTTTCAGAAATAAGTATAAATATTGGTTGCCAACTTTTATCATCCAATTTTCACGGAAATAAAATTCTTTCATTAATGCCTGAAGATATTATTTTGGATGGCAGTAAGCAAAAAAAAAAAGATGAAGAAGGAATTCAATAATTTTTTTTAATTCAATGGAATATCCTAATATTGTACTACACATAAATGTGCTGGCTGGTCATATTTTAAATTTAATGCCACAAACTTCAAGTGGGCCTTCCAAGCTACCTAGTAATCTTCTCCATTTCTCCACTCAGCTCACTCTCCCTCTTTACAGCTTTTCTTTCTCATTTCACTAAAACATTGCCATCAGAAGATAGCTTTCATATTCTTACGATTCCTCCAAATTCACCAACTTGCCTATTATTTGTCCTCATGCACTGCATCTTTCTTTCTGATGGGATCGATAAATTGTCTAGAATGCCTTACTGCAGAAATTATCTCTTCTTTACCCATTTCCATTGCAGAATGCTATGCATATATAAAGCATAAACAACCTCAAAATAGAAAAAATTAGTTATACTGAGATTTTATTTGAGATATTATTCTACATACATATATTTTGAGTATTCATAGTGAATATAGAAAACAGAACTAGCACTTGTCCTCTGTAGGGATCAATGAATTAACAAATATAGCATACAAGGAAGTCTCATTCTATTACATGATTGGAATTTGCGTATTAATAAGAACTCCATTTGATGCATCTCACTTCTCGATCTTTTATATCTCAAATTGGCTTCTTATAGTAACACAAGCCCAATGAATTTTTAAACCCCCAATAATTTCTAAACCATTGGCCCTACAAAGTTTCACTGCCTGTCATTCCCATCAATCTGTTTCCCCTTTGCCTTGCTAGCCTTTTCCCTGAATTGAATTAGTATTCAAACATAATGTAATATCTCCTATGTTAAAAAATAAATGATTTTTTCACTGATACCTCCAACCAGTGCTTGCACCAGTTCTCTGATTCCTCCTTTAGGAAAGCTGAACTGAAAATTTCTGTTTGTCTTTTTCCAGTATCTCTTCTTCAATTCTCTCTTGAATGCTCTTTGAGAAAGTTTTTGTGTCTACCTCTTCACTAAAACCACTTTTGTGAAATCCCCAAGGACTTTATTGCCAACATCCACATTACCAAATTCAACAGTCAATTATCAATTCCCTCCTAATTCATATTCTCAACAGCATTTGACACTGGCAATCAAACCCTCTTTAGACACACTCTTCACATGTCCTCTGCAATGCTTACCTGGCTCTTTTTCCTTCCCAGTTTACTGTTAATATATGGCTTCTCCTTCTCTCCCAGAATCGAAATATTACAATGTCCCAGGGCTTAATCTTTAATGACTTTCTAGGGGTCATCTTGATCAGTTCTACAGTTTTAAATTCCATCTACATAGTAATTACTGCAAAAACATGTTCAGTCTCAACTTGTTCTCTAAACTCCAAACTTGTAAGTCCTACTGCCTTCTGAACAGCTTCAGTCAGATTTCAAATTTAAGTTGTCCAAAACTGAAATCTTGCATCTTCCCCAATGTTTTCTCATTTCTGTTCTCTATTTCAGTAGATTATATCATGATTCATTTAGGTGCTTAAGATAAAAAACATGAAATTATCTTTAACTTTTCCCTTTCTTTCACACTCTGCATCTAATTCATTAGAAAATAAGTTGGCATTATCTTCAAAATATATCTAATCTCCAAAAACCATCCACCATCTCCCCAACAACCTCCACATCTCACAACTCAACCTTTACAGGGCCCTCTCAGTTCTTTCTTCTCCCACTTTATACTTCTGGTGATCCATTCTCCATATTACCATTGGAAGAGTAAGGTAAAATACAAACTAGAACATGTCACTTCTCTGCTTTCAACCTTCCAGTGCTTTCTCTACTCAGAATAAAATTCAAAGTCTTTACCATGGCCTGCTCAGTTTTCTTTCCACCGTGATTTTTTTCTTACTCCTGCTTACCTTGCTCCATCAGCACAGGCTAGTTTGTCACTCCATGAACACACTGAGCATGTGATATTTCAAGGCCTCTGGGCATGCTAGATTACCCAGCTACTCTTTTCCCAGCATCACCTTCTAACTTTATTTAGGTTTCTTCTCAAATGTTACCGCCCTAGAAAGTTTTTACCTGACAATTGTATATAAAGATAGCAAACTCTGTAAGACCCTACTTACTATCTTTGTCTACACTCGTTGTATGATTCTCCATAGTATTTGTACTACTAACCTTAGGTTACATATTTAGTCATTTTCTGTACCCCACCAGACCGTAACATCCATCAGGATACTATTGGTTTGTGGCTGTCTTCCCAATGCCTAGATTAGTGACTGGCATTCAATAAATATTTGTTGCATGAGTGAGTAAAAGAAATCACGCTCTCTGTGCCACCTACTTTCTCTTAATTGCTGGTACTTTAAACTCACGAATCTCATTGCTAGTACAGGCCTTTAGAGCTTAGATATTTTACCCAAGAATCAGAAGACCATGTTAGCAAGCTGTCTAGAACCTGAAGGATAATTTTTGTATATAAATTGTTCAAAATAATTGAGAAAATAAATTAACAAGCAAGATAAAATGGCTTCCCAGGAGTGCATTCTGCTCCTTGCTTTTGGCTGGCAGTATAAAGCCTCTGGTCTTTCAGGGGAATGCCTTTCCCTAAGGTTTCTAGTCTTTTGGCAGGCTGTAGTTATGATTTTGTTTGAACAAAATCTAAGGCCTTGTGATGCTGAATTCTATTCCCAGTTCTGCTGATTAGTAACTGTATAACTTTAGCCATGTGGCTTTATCTTCTCTGGGTTCAGATTTCTCACCTGTAAAACATAGGTAATTATCCTAACCCTGCCTCCTAGGGATGCTATGAAGAACAGTTAATGATAATAACCATTTAAAAAGTGTTTCCATCTTCATTGGATATTAATTAAGTGCCACTGTGTGCAGAACTCTATTAACTCTGTAAGAAGCAGAGTGAATAGGTAACAAAGAATATATCAGATCTTATCTTCTGCCTAAAGGAATTCCTGTTAGAAAATATAAAATGAAAGTAATAGTGTTATGCTGAAAATATACTTGCCTTCCATGTGGTCACAATTTCCCACCATCTTTTCTCTTTATCTAAAACCTTCCTTTCTCAGCTGTGAAATGGTAGAAGAAAGAAGCTATGGTGACATTGTTTCACAGAATTGTAAAGCCTTGAAGGATCTCAGCAGTTTTCTGTCTCTGATTTAACATCTTTACTATAGAGATAAAGTAACTGACCACCAGAGAGATTCAAGAGTTTTCCGGGTGCAGCACAACAACATGGCACATGTATACATATGTAACAAACCTGCCCGTTATACACATGTACCCTGAAACTTAAAGTATAATAATAATAAAATTTAAAAAAAAAGAATCTTTGCAGAGGAAAAAAAAAAAAAAAGAGTTTTCCATATTCACCGATCTGGGTTTCTAATCAGCTAAGCCCCAGTTCACTGTGCTGGCTGATACAGGAGGCTGCTCTTTATTGTGCCAAAGAATAATAGCATGGTGGTCATATTCTATCGCAGGCGGCATGAATGGTGCCCTCTCTTTTATGACAAGTCCAGTAATTTAAGGCTATTAACTTACAGATAGTTTTGGCTCTAAAGATAGAATTATGATAGAAGATTCTGATATTCTGATAAATGATAATAAGGAAACATTTTTTAAAAACCTCCTACCACATTCGATCTAAAAATTCTACTAGCCTCTTTTTATCCACTATTTTAGTTCATCCTCATGACAACTATATGAGAGGTATTATCACATTTAATAATTGAATACCAGAAAGCTTGCATAACTTGCCTCAAATTACACATTTATCAAGCAGTGGAATTAAGATTTGAGTCCAGATTTATCTAGTTCCTAAATTATTGTCTTCCCACTACACAATCCAGAAAAAAAATTGTGCACTATCCTATTCACTATCTACAGCAGGGATCAGCAACTTTTTCTTTACAGGACTCAACAGTAAATACTTCAAGATTGTAGGCTATAAAGTTTCACTGCACCTATTCAACTCTGCCATTTAGCATGATAAGCAATGCATAAACAAAAGGACATAACTATATTTCAGTAAAACTTTATTCACAAACAAGGATTGCTTGCTTAGAGCCACAGTTTGCCAAAGTCTAGTCTAGAGGTCCCTTTTGGGTTATCCGATTCTGATTCTAGGACTAACGACACTGTTATGTATAGATAATGCAAAATAGTAATTGATAGCAATGCAAAATAATTCATGCCTATAAACATGTAAATTCTGTTTGTTAGAGGCTGAATTTACTTTTTTCTCCAGCTGTGAAGCCAGCTTTGTCTTTCATTTGCACATTGATTTCAATATTCTTTATACACACATACACACACACACACACACACACACACACATATATATATATCTGTTCTTTCTATATATTACATGTATATACCTGTTCTTTGGATTTTCCTTTGAACTGATTTGACATCTGCTGGCCTCCTTAATTAATGAATTAAATTTTTAACACATGTTCAATTTATACCTGTGTGAGAATCACGACTTTACCTTTTTCAAAAATTACTATATTAACAACACTGTAGTAGAAAGCATTAATATACTTCTGCTGCACCACCCTAACATGTAAAACTGTGACTTTATTATTTTTCTTCTTAACTTGAGGAGAAGTAAGAACAAAATGTTTCTGGTTCACAGGGGTCCTCTATGCCTGACACTCTCCATTTGGCTACATGATACCATTATTTTCTTTTCACTTACGCAACATGAAAGTTACTTCATATCAATCATGTCAGTGCATGTCACAACAGAGAACATCAACAAAATTTACTTGTCTTTTATGATATAAAGTTGACAGGAAGAAAGAAAGGTGCCAATTTGACAAAGTGGTCTCCTGCACAGATTTGACAGAGATATTCTCCATTTTATGCTTAGCTGGTGTGCCGAAGATAAAGCATATTGATTCTGGAAATCAAAATATTCCTTCACACTTAGCATCTGCCCCTCGCTCTCTCACCTCTCTCCTGAGCTGGGTAGTTTGAAAATGAATTTACCAGGGCTGGCAAATAATAGCTATTTATCAGCAAATCTTAGAATCTCAAGGTTAGAAGAAACCCTTAGAGCCATCTTTTTCGGCAACAGCTAAAACAACAACAGTAACATCAACAACAATACTAAGAGCTAACACCTAGTCGGTCCTTATTTATGTCAGGCCATCTTTTAAGTTTTTGGCTGTAGAATCCCCTGGATAGAACACCTACTTTCTTGACATAGGTATTAATAACCCCTTCTTCAATCTCAGAAATGGCCTATTCTGAATAATAAATTATATCATTATCTGATTTATGTATGGTATCTGGTTTGATTTTCACATAATATTGTACATATAAGTATGATAAAGATAAGTACAGAAAATTAACTTGTCTAAGTTCATGCAGCTAGTAAGTAAAGGAGTTGTGATTTGAGCCTTGGAAGCCTGACCATGCCATTAACTACTTTGTTATGTTTCCATTTGCATGTACCTCACATCTGAAACAGTACAGCCAAGTGGTTGTCCACTGAGAGTGAATCCACCACCTATGATAGGAATCAGTTCTAACTTTGGACAATGCTGTTGAAAGTTCTTACATTTATTATGCTGAAATCTATTCTCCCATAGTTTCAGCACCCTGGATGGAAATTTGGAACCAAACGTAAAGGCCATATTATTCCACGTTTTGTATTTGAATCTGAAGGTAAAAGGAAAGGCAGGTAAGTTAATTCTTTCTAAAGAAGGTTAAGGTCAGAGGGATTGATTATGAATTATGATGAGGGAGAGAAAGATAGAGTTGTACTAATTCTGGAAACAATAATTAGGATTCTGTACTCTTTTATAGAAATTAAAATCATTATCTTTGGTTTTACGCTTAGAGTTAAAGTTTACAGAGAATCTGGATGAGCAGCTATTTAGTGGCATGATTGCTATATTAAGGGTTGTTCAAATTTTGTCTTTCACTAATACACAGACACCACTAAGTAAAATGGTAAGTAGACATGAATTTTCTCCCAAATTTGACCAGCAAGAAGAAGTTCTGCTTATCATATAATAATGAAAACAAATATATATCCATCTTTTTCTACAGTTATGGCCAGACCTGTCAGATTCACCACATCAGACATTATGTTTTGAAAATACTTTTTAGATAGGATCCATCAACTACCATGAAGTTGAACATCCACTAACAGAAGACACACAAACATACACAAACATGTGAACAATGGAATCATTAATCAGCTAATAGGGATTTTTTGAAATATCTGAAATAGTTTCTCATGATGAAGCTTAAGGAAATAAAAGAAAGGAGAGTGAAGACCTTGCTTTCGAAAACATATCCCAAAGGCATTCCTCTTGTTTCTTCTCAGGGTTTGTAATCAGGTTATTTTTCTCTAAAGTATTCAAAACAGTCCACTCAAGTATATTTATTTTTAAGAGCATTTCATTAAATTCACTGTTTTAATTTAAGGATGAGAGAATTTTGATTGCCAACTTTAGAACCCTCTTAAAAATGACAGCTTTGGAATTCAATGTAGCGCAGAACCTGAGGACTAAGCTCTGATTTTTTTTATCTTACCCAAATGTCTTTCTAAAGGGTCTGGGGAGTCATGCCCTACAAACCATAAATTCTCATCGGATGAGTTTTATTTAACCTTGTATATTGTGACTTACTTTCCAGTCTGACTCTGGCATAACAAGGGAAAAATTCAAAATGTTTTGCCCCAAAATATATTTCCTTGCCATACCCTGGAATTGCCCCTGAAAGTCTCTTGTGGGAAAAATCCATATTCTATAGAGAATCCCCTTTCCCCTTTGTTTTCCTTTCTTCCTTTCCACATTCAGGAGGTAATCAACTAAGAGCCAGGCACCCTTTTAAGTCTGATAAGAAACGTTTTTCAACCTGCTCTCTCTGAAGTCTGCTGAGAGCTTCTTCTGCACAAACTTGATCTCCACAATCCTTTATCTTGACCTGAACAGGTCCTTCGATTCCAGGTCTTCAGATAAACTTTACCAATTGTCAACCAGAAAATGTTTAAATTTACCTATAGCCTGGAAACCCCCACCTTGAGTTGTCCTGCCTTTCTGAACAAAACCAGTGTATTTCTTAAATGTATTTGATTGATGTCTCATGCCTCCCTGAGATTCATAAAACCAAGCTATACCCCAACCACCTTAGGCACATGTTTTCAGGACCTCCTGAGGGCTGTGCCACAGGCCATGGCCACTCATATTTGGCTTGGAATATGACTCTTTTCGTCAACAATAATCTGGCACCCAAACACGTGGGAACTCAGAAAAAAGTCAGGACCCCAAAGGAGTTGCCAGAAACCGGAGCTAAGATACCTGCAGGAGTCCATTGAAGTCCCACCGAGTTCTAGCTTCTCCTCCGGTGGAACCGGTAAGTCCTCCTGAGCCCCGGACCTCCCTTTGGTTGATGGTCCTTGATTTATTCTGAGCTGGTTTTCTCCTAGAAAGTTGTTGTTTAAGGATCCTAGTTCTAGTTCAGAGATGCATTCTAAAGGGAATTCTCTAATGCTTTTTCTCCTAAAATTTATCTGAATTCGGCTTGTCTGTGCACATTTGCATGAGGAACTGAACTGTTGTTTTCATAGATAAACGAGAGACTGGGTTTTTCAGGGCATTTGCTCCTCCCAGCTGAAAGGCATCCCTGGGTGACTGGGGTCCTCGTGAGAGTGTCTGGGGGGTTGACGACTCAAGACATGCAGTGGCCCTGCAGGGAAATCCTTAAAAATATTAATTTAAAAATGGCTTATCCAGGAAATGCCTATCGGGGCTGATCACCCAGTGTTTTGAACCCTCTCAGAGTTCACAGACCTCTGGAGAGAGAAACTGAGGCACGAAAGAGGGTGGAAACGACCCAATAGTGACACACTGTGAAGTCCTGCCCACAAACAGCATGCATTGATGCACCACACAAAAACCCTAGGCTACAGCTCAGTTCCTCCTTATAATGAAAAAAAAAAAAAGAAAAAGAAAAAAAAAGCGGGAAACAAATCTAAGAATAAGGAGAAAATCAGGAGAATGTCCCCTTTCAAGAACTCCATAGGTTTTATGGCACATCTATTTGCCAGAGTTTATATAAAATTGAAGTAGTATGATCTTTGTGCACATTTACATTAAGGAAAAAGATCCCTCAGGTCAACCTGCAAACAATAGAGTTCCTAGGTTCTATTTTCTTTTCTGCCTAAATCTGCTGTTACTTTTCTACTGAGATAAAAACCACTGTTATCTAACAGTGAGTTTTTTGTTGTTGTTGTTTGTTTTTTCTGCAAGCTGGTGAAGTTGTATTTGTCTCATGGCTAAAGTACTGAAGTAATAGCTATGGGAACTGTGTGTGTGTGTGTGTGTGTGTGTGTGTGTGTGTGTGTGTGTGTGTGTGCGCGCCTGCATGTATATTTAAAGGCCTTTATAATAGGCGCATAATTTTATGTTTAATTGGCAATTGAATCTGCTTTAATTTCCCTCTAGCACACAGGACTTTCTCTTTCTTACCCTATGATATAAATTTGCTATCTGATTTTCACCTGACTTGCCTGTAATATGCAAATTTAAGACTATTTAGCTAACAACTGTCTAGGATAAGATTTTAGAAAACAGAAAAAAAGGAGGTGTTTATGATTCTATGCAATGTGCTTCTATCATCATGGCTAATACATCTATATTTTTATGTGTGTGTACACAATATTTTCACTACTAAAAATATATAAAGAGCTCTAATTAATTGGCTAAAAAATATACAAAAGCGTTTAAAATCAGGCATTTAGTGTTTAAAATCAGATACTAGTCAAATGCTTTTTCAAGTTCATAAGATTTAACTAAAATCTTTGCCAAATAAGCCAGCTTTAAAATTATTGGTAAAATAATATCAGCAATGTCTTTAGAATTGTTAGCATTTTGTTTGCATCTATTGATCATGGAGTTTCATGTTTATTCCCGCAGAATACTGTAAGATTTCCAATAAGGGTTATCGACAATAAAACCCAGCCCAAGACACAATAATCTTTGCTTGTATATGCTTATGAAATATTGTTGGCTTAAATGGAAACAGCTTAAATAATGAGTTATTGGTATAAATACCCTTAAATTTAACCATAAGTTTTATTACTTAAGTAAGTACCTGAAATTCACAGCTATAAAAATGGTAATTATGAAAATAACTTTAAATATTGGCTATCACAGTTTTTTTGGAAATAATCTAGGTAAACTACTAAATTAATCAGGTAAATGTAACAAAATAAATCCTTGTAAACAAACTTGTCATAATTTAGGATCTAAGGTTATTAATTGATATTATCTGAGCAATTTCCAATTAAGAATTATAGAAAAACTTTGTTTTTAAATGTTCTTATTAAAGGTAAAATATGTTTGTCTAATTCAAAGCTTATTTAAGGGTTATGTATAAAACAAGCAATAAGAGCTGTAAAGATAGTGAAAGATATAAACAGGTGTTTTTGATAAGAAGGTAAAAGGAAAATAATTTTATATAAGAAAGAATCATGTGTGGTGAATTTTTGCCCTAACATAAAATAACTGGGTTGTTCAAGAAAGAGATATTTAGGGTAAAACAGAGAGTCTAACCATTGTAAATGGTCTATGTAAGTCATAATAAGGTTAGTAAGAAGGAATATTCAAAGAGGTTGCATAATTCAGTTGGCTGTGATTAAAGGAAATCATAATTGTCTTTCTAGAGATCGCTCTTCCATATTAAAAAATGCACTAATACAAAACTAAATAATTGGTTTAAACAAGATTACAAATATTGACTTATTTTTAATGTAAGAAGTTTTAAAATTTTTAAATTCTATAATTTGTTTCCTTTAACATTCTTCAGATTGATATCTTAAAAGTGCAACTCTTTCTCTTTTGAAAAGGCCTGGAATTCTGGCTCTCTCCTTCACCTTTTGTTGGCTCCTGTAGCTTTTACTAATTATCTAAAGTAAGGGAGAAAAATTGTTTTTGAAAACAGGCAAGTAAAGTATTTTTTTGAACATGGCTTTTATTTTGCATGCCTATTATATCTCTATTTTTATATGTGTAATGTAGAAGTGATATTTCACTACCAAACTATATAAAAGAGCTCTAATCAAGTAACTTAAAAATGTAAGTGCTTATCAGATTGGTAAAAGCTAGCTCAGATGCCTTTTAATTTATATAAACTTGGTAATCTTTGGTAAAAACTAATTTGGTAATTTAATCTCAAAACTCTACAGTAATTTAAAAATTTTAAAGTAATGTTTAAACCCTCAGTTATTTTCCACTGGAAATTTCAGTTACTAAAAGTTAAAATAGTAGAAGCATAAAATATGCTTTTGTTAAAATTATATAAAACACAATGTTAATTTTCCAAAAAATGTGAAGTTTTTGATTAAGAACCCATTTAAGAGTTGCTTTATAATGGAGGAAATTATACAGATAAAACTAAATAGGTTTTTATTAAAAAAAAAAAAAAGCTAGGGCAACTAAAGTTAACTCTGAGCCCTGTGGTCACCAAGAAAATAGTTGATATGGGGGAAGGGTAAAACCAAGTAACTATTTAAAACCAAAGAGTATAATGTAAAGGAATCTTTCCATTTTGTAGGTTGGTATCATTCAGCTTCTTTAAAAAAATTCTTTAGTAGATTGTAAAAATAACCACTTTAATGATAAAATTCTTAATTTTAAACACTACAGAATTTAAGAGCTTGTTTGAATTAATGCAGTACCCACAGCTCATTACTAAACAGTCACTGAGTATATGTGATACAAATGCACGGGGGGTTATTCCTGAGAAAGCAATCAGCTAGGTGGGCCAGATAATGCCATTATAAAGCCTGTTTGCCCTGAGAAGAGACTGCCCAACTCTCCCTGTAAAATACCAAGTGAAGTACCACAGAGGATGCAGTTAATATGTCTCATATGCAAGCCATGTTGGACTTGCTTTATGATAATTTTATGATATCCTCCTGTGGCAGGCCAGGCCTTATTAACACAGCCCTCCTTTACAACTGTCCCAGCACTGACTGAGTAGCTAGGTTAAACATTAAAAGCTAAGTGAGCCAGTGTCCTTATACAAAGGCTGGAATGTAACAAAGAGCCCACCAAGAGTTTTGCTTAGGCTTTTCCTGGGGCTTTAAATATGACAAAATAACAAAGGAATTCTTAACAGGACCCTTTTAGGATTAAACAAGGTTTACTGGGGGTCTGAAGAAACTCCCCAGGCCTCCACAAACAAGTTTATTGGGGTCTAAAGGAACTCCCCAAAATCTTTATGATTTAGCAGGAGATGATTTAGCAGGAGATGATTTAGCAGGAGATGATTTAAATCTTTATGATTTAGCAGGAGGGTAATCATCCCCACCTAGACCCATTTAGATTAAGTGAATTTACTGAGGATCCAGAAGAAGGTCTTCAGGACTCAGACCTTAATTATAGATTAAAAGAAGTTAATCACTTATGTCTTTAGTTGAATGCACACTTACACATAGACATATAGCTTAGAAGGTATATAAGCTCTGGAAAACTTTGTAATTTTCAGTTGGTCTGGTGATAATTTCTAGGCCTTCTCCCTGTAACCAGCTGCAGAAAATAAAAACTCTCTTCCTCTCCAGTTCATCCGCATCTCGTTATTGGGCCACAAGAATAGCAGCCTGAGCCTCAGTTTGGTCCAGGAATGCTCCCACCAAATAATGTCTATTACCTCTGTCATGGTAAATTTGGGGGTTAAGGGAGCACCTTTTACATGGGTGCCCCACAGAATCAAATCTGCTGTCCCTCATAGGTCTTACATATTCAACGCCCTCCTGGGAACCCAAACCCTTTTCACCAGAAAAGGTAAAATGGTCTGGGGTTACAAAAGACTTCCTGGGAACAACATGAAACCATACAGGTTAATGAATTTAGAAAATGTAAGACGTTTAAACAAGCTTTATGAAAGGTAGTTGTAACCCCCTTTACTTAAATGTCTTATGAAAATGGCTACTATATCTAACTAAGGAATGTTTTTCTCTTTCTAGCACTGTAAAACTGAAGACATGTGAATCTGCTCATGTGAATCCTCCACAGTGTAACTTTTGTGTGGAGCATTTATCTGGTCCGATGGCAAAAACTGTGAGTACTTTTCAATAATAACGACTGAGCTAGAGAAGTTCTACTTGATGGGGCATTTCCTATCTTGCTATGGAATATTAATTGAAGCTACCCCTATACAACTGGAAATAATGTTTCCCAAAAAGTTCCATGATAAGAAAAAATGGTTTACATAAAATCTTGCTACCTAATAGGCAGACAGCCTCTTTTCTAGGACTAATTGTGAGCAGCTGCTAAATTCTACAGTAAATGGCGTTTCCAAGGTAAACAAACATTATTGTTTTAAAAGCTGCTGCTCTGGTTAAATTAGGGTAAAAAAACATTTATGCAGCCAACAGACACATGAAAAAATGCTCATCATCACTGGCCATCAGAGAAATGAAAATCAAAATCACAATGAGATACCATCTCACACCAGTTAGAATGGCAATCATTAAAAAGTCAGGAAACAATAGGTGCTGGAGAGGATGTGGAGAAATCGGAACACTTTTACACTGTTGGTGGGACTGTAAACTACTTCAACCATTGTGGAAGACAGTGTGGCGATTCCTCAGGGATCTAGAACTAGAAATACCATTTGACCAAGCAATCCCATCACTGGGTATATACCCAAAGGATTATAAATCATGCTGCTATAAAGACACATGCACACGTATGTTTATTGCGGCACTATTCACAATAGCAAAGACTTGGAACCAACCCAAATGTCCATCAGTGATAGACTGGATTAAGAAAATGTGGCACATATACACCATGGAATACTATGCAGCCATAAAAATGATGAATTCATGTCCTTTGTACGGACATGGATGAAGCTGGAAACCATCATTCTCAGCAAACTATCGCAAAGACAAAAAAATCAAACACTGCATGTTCTCACTCATAGGTGGGAATTGAACAGTGAGAACACTTGGACACAGGAAGGGGAAGATCACACACTGGGAGGCCTTTTGTAGGGTGGGGGGAATGGGGAGGGATAGCGTTAGGAGATATACCTAATGTAAATGATGAGTTACTGGGTGCAGCACACCAACATGGCACATGTATACATATGTAACAAACCTGCACACTGTGTACATGTACCCTAGAACTTAAAATAAAAAAAAAAAGAAAATCTTTTTGTTTTAAGTTATTTGGGTACAGTATGTTTTTGTAAACAAATTTACCTTTCTGAGTCTTCCAAAATTCAGACTGTAATTTTATAGCAATGCAGTTGTCTGCATAAGTTCAATAATAGTTTTTTTTTTTTTTTTTTTTTTTTTTTTTAAGAAAAGCAATTGGAGACACTGGTTATTTTACCAAGACTGAAACTAAAATAGCCTATTTTTAGGTAAAGTTTTGGCAAAACCAACTTGAAAAGGAATCTATTTGGCTAGTCACTTTCTTGCTGCATTTTCTGCAAATAATCAGACAAACATAATAAGCCTAAAATTAACCTTGAACACAAATTAGCCTTGCTATAATATTCTCTTTAATTAAAAAGGCAGCTAAAAAATATTTCAGGGGTAAAACGTAACACTTAATACTAGATTTCAGCCCTAAATTTTTGAGCGCAGATTAAAGCATTATTTGTTGGGTACAGTAATCCTCTAGAAAGTACCAGATTATAATTTTTTTCATATTTTTAGTTGGTATCCTGATGGAATAGGTTACTTTTTGTGTTCTGACATACGAATTACTCTTAAAATTGTCAAACTATAAATGTTATTTATCTCTTTTTGTTTTACTTCCAAGAAAACCAAAATCATGATATTCTGAAGACCAGAGATATGAATCTCCATCATTTGGCATCTCACTGGGCCAGGTCTGTTTCACCGTTAATGCTCTGCTGCTAAAACTGTATAAGCTGCCTTGCTCTAGGCCCAGGGACTACTGCAGAAGAGGTGGGCACGTAAGATTGTAAAGGCCAGTTTTGGGGGACAAAATGAGGACAAGATCAAGCCCTTCAAATCAAGAAGAGGGTACAAAAAAATTCTTAAACAGCTGGTAAAACAAGTTTAGTTGCCTTCTAAACTATTATGTGTCACTTTTGCATCCACCACCAACCATACCAATTATCTGCTTACTATAAAATTAAAGGAAAATATTTACTAACAGGATAAAATACCTTGTAATAAAGCCTCCTGGATATAATACTCCCGACTTTGAGTTGTGAAGATAAATCTATCTGTCTTTATATTTGTTTTAATTTTTCAGAACAATGCTTATGTTTTGTATAGCTAATTTCTATAAGTCTGTAACAAAAACCAAGCTCACAGCAGCTCAACACATAGAAGTTAAAAATAAGTCAGTCTTATAACTTTTCCTTTTGGTTTTTCTGTCAGCCTTTTTACTTAAAATAATCATTTTAAGAAGTAGCAGGCCGGGCACGGTGCCTCACGTTTGTAATCCCAGCACTTTGGGAGGCCGAGGCGGGTGGATCACGAGGTCAGGAGATCGAGACCACGGTGAAACCCCGTCTCTACTAAAAATACAAAAAAAAAAAAAAATTAGCCGGGCGTGGTGTCGGGCGCCTGTAGTCCCAGCTACTCGGAGAGGCTGAGGCAGGAGAATGGCGTGAACCCGGGAGGCGGAGCTTGCAGTGAGCCGAGATTGCGCCACTGCACTCCAGCCTGGGCGACAGAGCAAGACTCCGTCTCAAAAAAAAAGAAGTAGCAAATGCCTGTCTACATCCATTCCTATCTGGCCTAGAACAATTAACTGGCTATAAGTCTTTTGACTCTTATGACTCTCAGCCACAGGAAGTCTTGCTGAGGAAAAATGACACTGTAGAAATATATGACTTCCCCGTGACAAAACGTTTTCTCTCCCAAGTACTAGTATATGGTGCAATACAAAAGTGATGGGAAAAATAGATTTGTCTACTGTTAACAAGTCTATAACAATTTAGACACCAAGGACCAGACATTTCTCACATTTAATTTGTACCCTCCTCACGGTGCTATACCTATAAGTTGGCCAAAAGAGAGATTAAATTTATTAAAATCCAATTTAATGTTGGTCCCACAAGTTTCAAATTAGATTTATCATAGGGTTCAAATAACTCCTAATAAGGAGAGTCAACACATTGTAAGTCTAAACAAAGAATACGATGATGCATGTGGGGTTTTTATTTTCTGGCTGATTGGGTTGTTTACTGCCCTCTGATTCTACCTACAACCTTGGACAGCAAAATCTTCACTATCTTTATGATATTTGTTACCATATTAACATTAGACATTTTCTTGTAAATGTTATGCCAGATACAGCAGCATGAAAGGCACAAGTAAAGATCTGGACCATGATAGCCCAGAAAATAGATCTGATCCAGGATTTTTTTTTTGTTTTTAGTTTTAACCCTAGGCCTGACTCCATCTCACCCCTTAAATAACTGGCTATTACATCAGGTCAGTCCATGTCCTCTCTCCATTAGCCAAATAACTAATATTTAAAACTATTACCATCAAATCAGAGGACTTGAGGAACAAGCCTTCCTAGCACTATGAGACCTTTCCAGATGGCCAAATCAGACAACCCTAGGAATGAGCCTTCCTAGAGCCGAGGGACCTGCTGCTGTTGTTAGCCTGCACATGTGTTCTATGGAATGATTTTTGGCCAAGCGGGGGCACTGAGGACTAAGCTCTGATATTTTTTTAATAGCGCCCAAACTCCTTTCTAAGGAGTCTGGGGTGTCATGCCCTACAAACCATAAATTATCATCAGAAGGGGTTTATTTAACCTTGTATATTGTGACTTACTTTCCAATCTGACTCTGGCATAACAAGGGACAAATTCAAAAGGTTTTACCCCAAAATGTATTTCCTTGACATACCTTGAAATTGCCCTGCAGAGTTTCTTGTGGGAAAAATCCACATTCTATAGAGAATCCCCTTTCCCCTTTGTTTTCCTTTCTTCCTTTCCAGATCCAGGAGATAATTCAACTAAGAGCCAGTCCCCCTTTCAAGTCCCATAAGAAACATTTTTCAACCTGCTCTCTCTGAAGTCTGCTATTCGAGAGCTTCCTCTGTACAATAAAATTTGGTCTCCACAATCCTTTATCTTAATGTGAACATTGCCTTTGATCCCAGGTCTTCAGATAAACTCAACCAATTGTCAACAAGAAAATATTTAAATTTGCCTATAGTCTGGAAGCCCCCACTTTGAGTTGTCCCACCTTTCTTAACGAAACCAATGTATTTCTTAAACGTATTTGATTGATATCTCATACCTCCCTAAAATATGTAAAACCAAGCTGTACCCCGACCACCTTGGGGACGTGTTCTCAAGACCTCCAGAGAGCTCTGTCACAGGCCATGCTCACTCATATTTGGTTCAGAATAAATCTCCTTAAATGTTTTACAGAGTTTGACTCTTTTCATCAACAAAGCTTTTAAACTTCATGTTCCATTTGCCTTGCGGCTACATTTGACTTCTTTTCTCAAGCCTGCCATTTAAATTTCTACTTTATTTTCCCCATAGCCTTGGAAACAAGTCAACAATTACTTTTAAATAAAAACCTCTGTAATATAAATATCACAGTCTCCTATTTGGTTATAGAAACATTTTACCTTTAATTAAGTTTGTTGTGAAAATCCACGTTTTTAATCAAAGAGAAAACATGCTGTGAAGTTTGAAAATGTTTCATTTTTAGAGAAGGTAGGGTGTTAAGGAATATTTCAGAAAGGTTTGTGGAATGTGAGAAGATAATTTGCTCCATTTTGGCATAGGTGTTTACTTCTGTATAGTCTAAATATCAGTGCTACCATTTTGCACAACTGCAAGGAGCAGTATTCTTTGTACTTCAGAGGATACAATATAGTGTTGCCTCCTGGTACTTAGCAACTCACTGTAAATATTTTGATAACCTTAGCTATGATCACAATTGCCAAGGTCATCATAGAGGAAGACCCTAAGGTAAATTATTAAAGAAATTAATTGCAAGGAAATGTGCACCTTACATGATTGGACAATGATAACGTTTGTGGTTTGATGTAACTGGAAATCTAATTTTCTGACTTATTTTTGGATGCTGAAGTTGAGTCATCTTGAAGAAAAAATGCTTTTAATATAGAAAAATTGAATAAAATTATTGCTGTTAAAGAATCAAATTCATTATGAAACCTAAGGAAAAACTTATCACTAATCTTGGTTAAAAACTTAATGAATTATGGCACTATCTTCTTCATTTTTTAGAAGTTAATTATTTTCTTGCTCACCAGTCCACTTGGCCTAGCAGAACTGAGCTAATATTCAAAATAGACTGTATAATGATTCCAAGTTATTCCCCAAAATGCCAGCTCTTTCTTTTAAATTCTTGGAGGATCCATAATTACAGAGGACTTTAAATGACTGTCATTTCTAGCCTAGTGACTTGTGCTGTCTACTAGAAACACTTGGCAGACGTGTTTGAAGTTTGTACAGAATGACTGCTCTAAAGCAGGTGTTCACCAGAATAGGGCAATAATTGTATTGCAATTAGGGATGCCAAGAGTACACTTAATACCCAGCTCATGTGTAGTGCCAATTAAAACACACTGATCTAACCAAAATTCCATAACAGATTGATCTCACAATGTTCAAATAAATGAATCTGACAGAACATGGCCATGAAATAGATGCCTATTTTAGCCTATGAGCATGCTCACAACCACCTCAGAGCTAGTAGGTGTTGAAAGAAATATTATTAAGGAGCAGAACTCCAGATGGTCCCAGGGAAAAGGTTTGCTCTATTGTAATAAACACAATAAAAGGCTGACAAGCTCTATGAATGACAGACAAAAATAACAAGCAATAAATGAGATGCTATGATTGGTGTCTCATGAGAAAAGTCTGAACAGCTCTGAGCAAATACGGCATATAAAAATAAAGATTTTGTTTCTGCAGAAAGATGAATTTTTAAATTCCTGAGTGCAGACCCAGGGGAAAAGACAAGATAGGTGTGTTTTTTATGTGTGCCATGTGTGCACTCCGCTATTTTCAGGATCGGCATATATACTCACCATTATTATTATTTTAACTTTTTATTATGGAACACTTCAAGCATATGCGAAAGTGGATGGAATATTAAAAGTCCCTTTATATACCACCAACCAGTTGTTACCAATTCATGGCCAAATTTGCTTCAACTGATTTTCACCCATTTTCCACATCTCCAATTGTTTAAATCAAATATTAAACATCATATAATTTCATTTGTCAAAATTTTTGTATGTCTCTGGGATATTAGAGCTCCTTTTTTAACAGTCACATTATGAAACCTTCCAAAAATTTAACAACAATCTTTTAATATCATCAATTGTGCAGACAGCTCAAATTTTTAGTCGTCCCATAAATGTCAAAAATGTTTTCTTTTATGTTTATATTTTGTTTTTTTGAAGCAAGATTTAAATAATGCCCACATATTACAATTGTTTAATATTTTAAAATCTGTTTTCTTCTCTCTAGGTTCTCTCTGTCTCTCTTCCTGTATCTCTCCTTCTGTCTCTATCTCTTTTCTCGGAATTTATTTGTTTAAGAAAAGTTAGCTGGGTGCTGTGGCTCCCCCCAACCCCATGATCTCAGCTACTCAAAAGGCTGAAGCAAGATGATCCCTTGAACCCAGGAATCTGAGGCTGCAGTGAGCTATGATCACACCACTGTACTCCAGCCCGGGCAACAGAGTGAGACCCCATCTCTAAAAATTTAAAAAGAAAAATATGGTCCTTCAGAATTGCCATAGTTTAGACTTTGCTGTCTACATTCTTATTAAAATGGTCTTCACTACTCCAAATGTCCTATAACATGAAAGCTGAATGTAGAGTCCTGGTCAAATTCGAAATTGTTTTGATTTTGGTTTGCTTTTTGGCATGACTACTTCAGAGAATATGAGTTTTGTTTTTTTTTTTTTTTTTATCAGGGGCATATATGTCTTGTTACCTCTACTTTTATGTTATTAGCAGCTGTTGATCTTCAGGGCCTAAATCCTGTAAGCCCCTAAAGGTTGCAAAATGGTGTATAAAATGCGTATAGATTGGCATGTATATATACAATAGCATATACTCAGCAAAATTGCAATATCCTGATTCTATTATTCCATTTTCATTTATTAGCTGGAATACAGTTGACCCTCAAACAACATGGGTTTGAGCTGCGCAGGACCACTTATACATGGAGAATAACACAGACAGAAAGTACAGTAGTGGTGGAAAGTGAAGCCCATGTATACAGAGGGCTGACTTTTCGTATAGTAAAGTGGGTTCTGCAGGGCTAACTGACTGGGGGACTTAGATATTCACAGATCGGGCTATGTGTGGGAGGAATCTTCAAACAAATCCCTCATGTATAAAGGGATAACTATACTTCTTTAAAGAGACACTGTCTTCAACTATTTGTTTATCCCATGGTATGGTTCATATAGGAAGGGAAGGATAAATGCATGATTCTTTCCCCTTATTTAACAGCTTTAAAAATAATATGTTAATTAACCATCCTTCTCTAATTGCTGCCAATACTTCTCAAACGATTGTCAGATGGATTCAATGGATAAAACACACTTGAAATTTTGAATCTCTTGTAGTTGTTACTTGCATAGAATCATAAATTGTCTTAATTTTGAATTGGGAGCCTCTTTCAATTTGTCTTTTAAATTCTTTTGGCTCATCTATAGTGCTCTTTGATAACCTTCTTGCTATCAGATCTGTAAAGCTGTTCCAGACTTGCTGCCCTAGATCTGAAATCAGCAATTTCTCAAAATTCCTTGATTCCTTATGATGTGATCACAATCTGCGAATTGAATATAATCATTACTTTTGAGTTATTTGTTGTTTTAGCCTTCTTCATTGGATAGATCAATAAAAATTTTAGTGATATAATAATGCATTTATGTGGATATTTTAAAATCAAAGTCAAGATTACAGACTTTTACATAACTTCTTGTATCTTACATTTTCATCTACCTTCTTCAACGCTGAAAAATCTCGGCAAAAATGCTGCAAATATTAGAATTAAAATATGACATAATTACTCATAATTTTATCCCAAATTACAAACAGGGAAACAAAATGATACTACTGGCACTACTACTAATATTATTGTTAAAAATTATATGAATTTTTATTTTGCAACTTTTCTTGTAATTCAATGTAATACATTATCCAATTAATGTGGGGTTATTATCAAATTAATGTGTTCAGAATCACTTAGAATAGTACCTTTCTATGCCTTGAAGTACATGCCAATTCAATTCATTTAATTTATTACAATGTTAACTTCAGAAATTTTAAAAATATATAATGTTCTATTTTTACATAAAATATTTACATAGTTCCAAGTCCAATTTATAAAATAAGGCATATTTAAAGAATTTCAACCTCTTTCCCTGTTTTCTCTACTCTATTCTCTTTCACTTTTACAGGGTAAATTATTGTTTGATTGATAGTTTTATATTTTTTCTTCCCATCAATTTTTAAGAAAAGTAAATAGCTATACAATACCACTCTTTAGGTAGAAAGTAGCTTATCCTATTGTAATATATGGTTTGTTTCATGGATTTTTGTGTTTTTATTTCTACATTTAATAATAAGACCATTTTACGATATCCCTTTAATAATTTTTTTTACTAGTGCTTTACTGAGAACAAGATTGAAATCAACAAATAAACTTTTCTTCCCCTGCTCCAACCTCTTACACAACATATAAAGTAAAATTATTTTACCTCCGGGTAATAATTGCTATTACATATTTTGACAAACTTTCCTTATTCTCTTATTTTGTAATAATTCAACTATATCTTTTGTCAAAGCAAATACTGTATAATTTATTATTCTAGATGATGCACACACAAACACACATAGATACTAATACATAGATAGGTAAAATACATATGTAAATAAATATAATACTCATAGACTTTTAATATATATCTTCCGAAAGTTTTGGGTAATCTGAAGCTCATTCTCTGGCAGATTCATTAGAAGAATCTCATGGAAATAGAATTTTCTGGGATTTTCATTTTCATAACTATAAATGAAGTTTTACTTTGAAAATCAGTTCAGAAGGATGTAATATAATTGATTCATTTATTCGTTCTATGAATATGTTTGCTTGGTTAAGCATTGGCATCGGACATAAACAACTCCAATTTAAAAAGTTTTATGACAAGATAATTTTATCTTCCTTATAATTGATTTCCTCTTTTTGTTTGGCTATCTAAAGACTAATTTTGAAGTTTATTATTATTTTTTACTAGACTAAGTCTCCATGTTAATCATGCTAGTGACTTTCCAGTTTCCTAAAGTTGTATTATTAATATTTATTTCCTTTGACTTTTTCTTTTTAAGAATTTGCATTATACATACGTTAGATTTTCTTTGAATATATACTTCCTTTGCTACTCTTCTTCAATGCTTATCTGAGATGTCATTTCTTTTTTGCTTTTAGTATTCTTTCTATTCATCTTTTCTTTATGTTGAAGAATTATCTACTGTTTTAATTCTCTTTTTAGTTTAATACTGATTTTTGAAATATTTTCCCTTTAATTATTTTTTGATTTTTGTGATTTCATTTCTGAGTTTTTACTGATGGTAATCTGTATTGTTCTTTCCTGTTTTCTCTTTATTTTCTTGTCCACTTTAGCCCATTTTGGAATTGTAGGTTATAGTTTCATCTGTTTGGTTTGCCATTTTTTTGACTACAGATTTGTTATGTGGCTTCTTCCTTCTCCTCCAACTTTTTTCTTGCAGTATGTTTCCATGGAAATCAAACACAATACTTTTATTCCCAAATTTTATGTAATTTTAATTTTCCTGAAACTTAAGAAGGAGGATTGGGTCAAGATAATTGTTTAGCTTTGCACTTTGACATTATAATTTCTCTTACTTTTGTGAAGGGATCAAAAATATGGTTTTATTCTTGCAGATATCTCCAGGCATTGGTTTCCTTCCTCATTTTTGTCTGAGCCTTTTCCTTCTTTTGTCTTATGCTTTCACATGGATCCAAATCAGAGTAGTCTCTCCTCAGTTCTTGGCTTTGAGAAGGTAGTCTTGGCTTCATGGTTTGGACACTTCACAGGGAGAGCACAGATTGCTTCAGCTCCTTCAGACCTTACCATGAACTTCTTTCAATGTGCAACAGCCTTTTAGTTTCAGCTGCTGTATTCAAACTACTTCTCTGATCTTTGCATTGAGTGCTTGTTTTCTGCTTCTGTTCTGTTAGCCTTAGCCTCTTACGATATCTTATTCATTCTTTCTGTTTCACACACAAAAATATTTATAGTACTTATTTAACCATTACTGCTTTGTCTTCAACCATTTATATTTAAAACTTCATTGAGATCTTTCCCTCAAATTATTGGTACGTATGTATTTTGTTGGTTTCTTCACCATATTTCTGGGGATTTTAAATATAACATTATCATCTCTCTAGCTGTCCCACTGTGTGTACTTTTAAGAAAAACTAGAGAATTCCTAAATCTGAAGAAAGTCTTTCAAATATCCTAATATTGATCTCATATCAGGGTCTTTGGGTTATAACTTACAAATAATCAAAAAGTATAACACTGTAATGAAGTAGCCATATGGAATTATGTGTTTTGGCTCTCATTTAATATCATAAACAAAATATAAATTCCAGACAAGTTGAACATTAAATATGACATGTAAAACAATAAACCATTTATCAAAAAACAGAAGACAATTTTCTTAATGTGGGAAAATATTTCTTAATAGATTCCCAAAGTTCTATCCACATGGGGGGAAAATGTAAATGGCTACATTGTACAAAAATAATTTATATTTACCAAAAGACATTATTAGTAGAATTAACAGGCAACCCATGAAATGGGAGACTATATTCACTATTCTTATATTTAACAAATGACCCATATTTGGAATATATAACTCTTACAAATCAGTGTTTATAATGGGCCAAGGAGATGAGCAGACATATCACAAAAGAGGATATTAGAATATAAATAGTGTTAAACTTCACTGTAAATGCAAATTGAAGCCACAATGAGAAACCACTACACGACTACCAGAAAGGCTAAAATGACAAAGTCAGAAAGTAATCAGTCTTGAGCACTGCAGAACAACCAAAACTCTCATGCTCTGCTGAAGAAGAGTATAAATTGATACAGCCACCCTGTAGCACTCTTTCATAATATCTGCTGAAGCTGAACTCCAGGACCCATCACTTCTACTTTTAGGTATATATTCACCCCAAATTTATACACATACTTACCAAAAGGCTAATATTGAAATATTTATCACAATATTACTGGAAATAATGCAAATTGGAAATAACTCAAATTTCCATCAGCATTCAAATAAATGATAGTATATTCACAAAGTGCAATAGTATACAACAATCACAACAAATGATCTATAACAACTACCACTGCTATGGTTTAGCCTCAAAGCATAATGTTGAACCAAAGAAGCCACAGGCAAAAGAATGCACAGTATGATTCCATTCATTTTAAAACATTAAAAACACATGCAAAGTATTCATATGCTATTAGAAGGCAGATCTGTGGTTACTCTTTAGGAAATAGTGACTGGAAGGGAGAACAAAATTAACTTTTTGAGTGCTGATAATATTTCACTCTTAATCTGGTAGCTGAGTACACGGTGGGTGCACGTTATGAAAATGTACTAAAATTGATATTTATGTTATGTTCACTTCTCTCTGTCTCTGCCTCTCTCTATATATATATTATATATCATGTATAAATATTTACATATTTATACATGATATATAATATATACATATATACACTAGCAATTATTAAAGTAAAAATTACAATAGAAAACTTTATCACATATTTTTCAAAAAGTAGTAGAACAAAACTATGTTCTATAAAGATAAAAACTCTGTATTCAGAACTTCTTAACAATTGGATTAATAAACATAATCTAACTGATAAAAATTAAATACTATATGGAATGATTACATAATATATCTTTATTATTTCTCAAGTGTATATGGAACATTAAACAAAATTGGCCATGGACTGAGTCAAAAAGCCAGTCTCAACAAGCTTCAAAGTTTAAAATAATTCAGAAAATGTTATCTGCTACATTAATGTTAAACTAAAACTCAATAACAAAAAAAAATTAGAAAGTTCTCAAATAATTGAAAGTTAAGCAATATGTATTAAAGTATCCCAGGTGTCAAAGAAAATTAGAATATATTTTAAACTAAATGAATGAGAAAAAATGATATGTCAAAAGGTACTAGATGTAGCTAAAGCTCTGTTAAAACAATTCACATTAGAAATTAAGAAAATCTGAAAATCAGAAATCTAAATATCATTTCTAGAGATCAGGAAAATAATAGTAAAATAATTCCCTCACCCCTCCAATGTATTTAATAGATGAGAGAAAATTATAAGGACGAGAGTAGAAATTAATTGAAGTATAAGATAGACATACCAAAAAGAAAATTTATAAATGCAAGTTTTTGAAAAGTCTAAGGAAATGTATAGATCTCTAAACAGAGAGGGCAATAAAAAAAAGAGAATAAAGGCAAATATTATTAATATTTAGATGGGAAAAAGAGACATAACTAAAGATCTTACAAAAATAAAATAATTTAGTAAGATACTATCCACAATTTATGTCATCAAATTTGAAAAATTATATTAAATACTCAAATTCTTAATGTAGCACAATTTTAAAAACTGACATAAAAAGTGAAAATAAAATATATTAATCACTCACATTTTCTAACTTTTAAATAGAAATTTTATTTTATGAAACTTAATTCAAAAAACTAGTACTTAGTTGTTAATGGAACACTAGAGCTCTTTCACAACATGTGGGTTCCTGGAAGTCAGGCAAAGTGGATGATGGGCAGTCATTTTCCACTTCAAGTATGACTTGAACAACTCTCATTCTCACTTCTGCTCCACCTTTATATAGGAAATCCTAAAATGTGGTTCCACATTATTCTCATTTTCTTTTCCAGTGATCTAGGACTGCATTGCTATCTATTTTCTCTCAAGCCCTATGATTTTTCTATCTCTCTCAGGAAAAAAATACAAAAAGTAAAATAAATTTATATTAATCAGTTGTTACTGTGAGCCAAACTTTTATTTATGTTATACCCAAGTAATATTTCAAAATTTGAACACATAAATGTCAGGCCTCTGAGACCAAGCTAAGCCATCATACACCCTGTGACCCGCACATACACATCCAGATGGCCAGTTCCTGCCTTAACTGATGACATTCCACCACAAAAGAAGTGAAAATGGCCTGTTCCTGCCTTAACTGATGATATTATCTTGTGAAATTCCTTCTCCTGGCTCATCCTGGCTCAAAAGCTCCCCTACTGAGCACCTTGTGACCCCCATTCTTGCCTGCTAGAGAACAACCCCCTTTTTCCTTTATCTGCCCAAATCCTATAAAACGGCCCACCCCTATCTCCCTTCGCTGACTCTCTTTTCGGACTCAGCCCACCTGCACCCAGGTGATTAAAAAGCTTTATTGCTCACACAAAGCCTGTTTGGTGGTCTCTTCACACAGACGCGCATGAAATTTGGTGCCGTGACTCGGATTGGGGGACCTCCCTTAGGAGATCAATCCCCTGTCCTCCTGCTCTTTGCTGCATGAAAAAGATCCACCTACGACCTCGGGTCCTCAGACCCACCAGCCCAAGGAACATCTCACCAATTTTAAATCGGGTAAGCGGCCTCTTCTTACTCTCTTCTCCAATCTCTCTCATGATCCCTCAACCACTTTCTCTTTTCAAGCTTGGCACCACCCTTCAATCTCTCCCTTCTCTTAATTTCAGTTCCTTTCATTTTCTGGTAGAGACAAAGGAGACACATTTTATCTGTGGATCCAAAACTCCGGCGCCAGTCACGGACTCGGGAAGGCAGCCTTCCCTTGGTGTTTAATCATTGCAGGGATGCCTCTCTGATTATTCACCCACATTTCAGAGGTGTCTGACCACGCAGGGATGCTTGCCTTGGTCCTTCACCCTTAGTGGCAAGTCCCACTTTTCCAAGGGAGGGGCAAGAACCCCAACCCCTTCTCTCCATGTCTCCACCCCTTCTCTGCTTTTCTATGGGACCAGAACCCCCGATTCCTCATTTCTGTGCCCCGACCTGTTATCTCTGTGCCCCAATCCCTTATTTCTGCACCCAACCTCTTATCTCTGTGCCCCAACCCCTTATTTCTGCACCCCGACCTCTTATCTCTGTGCCCCAACCCCTTATTTCCACACCCTGACCCCTTTCCTGCTTTTCTGGAGGGTAAGAACCCCCAAGCTCCTTCCCTCCATGTCTCTCTCTTTTCTCTGGGCTTGCCTCCTTCACTATGGGCAACCTTCCATCCTCCATTCCTCCTTCTTCTCCCTTAGCCTGTGTTCTTAAAAACCTAAAACCTCTTCAACTCACACCTGATCTAAAACCTAATTTCTTCTTAGGTTTTAGGCCTAAAGCCTTATTTTCTTCTGTAATGTCGCTTGACCCCAATACAAACTCAACAGGGGTTTCAAATAGCCAGAAAATGGTACTTTCAATTTTTCCATCCTACAAGATCTAAATAATTCTTGTCATAAAATAGGCAAACGGTCTGAGGTGCCTGACGTCCAGGCATTCTTTTACACATTAGTCCCTCCCTAGTCTCTGTGCCCAATGCAACTCATCCCAAATCTTCCTTCTTTCCCTCCCGCCTGTCCCCTCAGTCCCAACCCCAAGTGTTGCTGAGTCTTTCTAATCTTCCTTTTCTACAGACCCATCTGACCGCTCCCCTCCTCCCAAGGCCGAGCTAGGTCCCAATTCTTCCTCAGCCTCTGCTCCTCCACCCTATAATCTTTTTATCACCCCTCCTCCTCACACCCTGTCCAGCTTACAGTTTCGTTCCATGACTAGCCCTCCCCCACCTGCCCAGCAATTTCCTCTTAAAAAGGTGGCTGGAGCTAAAGGCACAGTCAAAGTTAATGCACCTTTTTCTTTATCTGACCTCTCCCAAAGCAGTTAGCATTTAGGCTCTTTTTCATCAAATATGAAAAACCCAGCCCAGTTCATGGCTCATTTGGCAGCAACCCTGAGATGCTTTACAGCCCTAGACCCTAAAATGTCAAAAGGCTGTCTTATTCTCAATATACATTTTATTACCCAATCCTCTCCTGACATTAAATAAAACTCCAAAAATTAAATTCCAGCCCTCAAACCCCACAACAGGACTTAATTAACCTCACCTTCAAGGTGTACAATAATGGAGTAGCGGCAGCCAGTAGCAACATATTTCTGAGTTGCAATTCCTTGCCTCCACTGTGAGACAAACCCCAGCCACGTCTCCAGCACACAAGAACTTCTAAACACCTAAACCGCAGTGGCCAGGCATTCCTCCAGGCCTGCCTCCCCCAGCAGCTTGCTACAAGTGCCAGAAATCTGGCCACCAGGCCAAGGAATGCCCGCAGCCCAGGATTCCTCCTAAGCCATGTCCCATCTGTGCAGGAGCCCAGTGGAAATCGGACTATCCAACTCACCTGGCAGCCACTCCCAGAACCCCTGGAACTCTGGCCCAAGGCTCTCTGACTCCTTCCCAGATCTTCTCAGCTTAGCAGCTGAAGACTGAAACTGTCCTATCACCTTGGAAGCCCCTAGACCATCATGGATGCCAAGCTTTAGGTAACTCTCACAGTGGAGGCTAAGTCCATCCCCTTCTTAATCAATACGGAGCCTACCCACTCCACATTACCTTCTTTTCAAGGGCCTGTTTCCCTTGCCTCCATAACTGTTGTGGGTATTGATGGCCTCACTTCTAAGCCTCTTAAAACTCCCCAACTCTGGTGCCAACTTAGACAATACTCTTTTAAGCACTCCTTTTTAGTTATCACCACATACCCAGTTCCCTTATTAGGCTGAGACACTTGAACTAAATTATCTGCTTCCCTGACTATTCCTGGACTACAGCTACATCTCATTGCCGACCTTCTTCCCAATCCAAAGCCTCCTTTGCGTCCTCCTCTTGTATCTCCCCACCTTAATCCACAAGTATAGGATACCTCTTCTCCCTCCTTCGTGACCAATCATGCACCCCTTTCCATCTCATTAAAACCTAATCACCGTTACCCTGATCAGTGCCAATATCCCATCCCACAGCATGCTTTAAAAGGATTAAAGCCTGTTATCACTCGCCTGTTACAGCATGGCCTTTTAAAGCCTATAAACTCTCTTTACAATTCCCCCATTTCACCTGTCCTAGAAACAGACAAGCCTTACAGGTTAGTTCAGGATCTGCACCTTATCAACCAAATTGTTTTGCCTATCCATCCCATGGTTCCAAAGCCATATACTCTCATATCCTCAATACCTCCCTCCACAATCCATTATTCTGTTCTAGATCTCAAACATGCTTTCTTTACTATTCCTTTGCATCCTTCATCCCAGACTCTCCTCGCTTTCACTTGGACTGACCCTGACATCCATCAGGCTCAGCAAATTACCTGGGCTGTACTGCTGCAAACCTCCATAGACAGCCCCCATTACTTCAGTCAAGCCCAAATTTCTTCCTCATCTGTTACCTATCTCGGCATAATTCTCGTAAAAACACATGTGCTCTCCCTGCTGATCATGCCCGACTAATCTCTCAAACCTCAATCCCTTCTACGAAACAACAACTTTCCTTCCTAGGCACGATTAGTGCAGTCAGAATTCTTACACAAGAGCTGGGACCGCACCCTGTAGCTTTTCTGTCCAAACAACTTGACCTTACTGTTTTAGCCTAGCCCTCATGTCTGCGTGCAGCAGCTGCCACTGCTTTAATACTTTAGAGGCCCTAAAAATCACAAACTATGCTCAATTCACTCTCTACAGTTCTCATAACTTCCAAAATCTATTTTCTTCCTCATACCTGACGTATATACTTTCTGGTTCCTGGCTCCTTCAACTATACTCACTCTTTGCTGAGTCTCCCACAGTTACCATTGTTCCTGGCATGGACTTCAATCCGGGCTCCCACATTATTCCGGATACCACACCTGACCCTCACGACTGTATCTCTCTGATCCACCTGACATTCACCCCGTTTCCCCATATTTCCTTATTTTCTGTTCCTCACCCTGATCACATTTAGTTGATTGATGGCAGTTCCACCAGGCTTAATTGCCACTCAGCAGCAAAGGCTGGCTATGCTATAGTATCTTCCACATCTATCATTGAGGCTACCAATCTGCCCCTCTCCACTACCTCTCAGCAAGCCGAACTAGTTGCCTTAACTGAAGCCCTCACTCTTGCAAAAAGACTACACGTCAATATTTATACTGACTCTAAATATGCCTTTCATATTTTGCACCACCATGCTGTTATATAGGCTGAAAGAGGTTTCCTCACTATGCAAAGGTCCTCCATCATGAATGCCTCTTTAATAAAAACTCTGCTCCAGACCACTTTACTTCCAAAGGAAGCTGGAGTCATTCACTACAAAGGCCATCAAAAGTTGTCAGATCCCATTGCTCTAAGCAATGCTTATGCTGATAATGTGGCTAGACAAGCAGCTAGCTTTCCAACTTCTGTCCCTCACGGCCAGTTTTTCTCCTTCACATCGGTCACTCCCACCTACTCCCCCGCTGAAACTTCCACCTGTCAATCTCTTCCTACATGAGGCAAATGGTTCTTAGACCAAGGAAAATATCTCCATCCAGCCTCATGGCCCATTCTATTCTGTCGTCATTTCATAACCTCTTCCATGTAGGTTACAAGCCGCCAGCCCATCTCTTAGAACCTCTCATTTCCTTTCCATCCTAGAAATCTATCCTCAAAGGAATCACTTCTCAGTGTTCCGTCTGCTATTCTACTACCCCTCCCTTCCCTATACATCAAGCTAGGGGATTTGCCCCTGCCCAGGACTGGCAAATTGACTTTACTCACATGCCCCAAGTCAGAAAACTAAAATACCTCTTGGTCTAGGTAGATACTTTCATTGGATGGGTAGAGGCCTTTCCTACAGGGTCTTAGAAGGCCACCGTGGTCATTTCTTCCCTTCTGTCAGATATAATTCCTCAGTTTGGCCTTCCCACCTCTATACAGTCTGATAGCAGACCGGCCTTTATTAGTCAAATCAGCCAAGCATTTTTTCAGGCTCTTGGTAGTCAGTGAAAACTTTACATCCCTTGCAGTCCCCAGTCTTCAGGAAAGGTAGAACAGACTAATAGTCTTTTAAAAACACACCTCATCAAGCTCAGCCACCAACTTAAAACGGACTGGACAATACTTTTACCACTTGCCCTTCTCAGAAATCAGGCCTGTCCTCAGAATGCTACAGGGTACAGCCCATTTGAGCTACAGTATGGACGCTCCTTTTTATTAGGCCCCAGTCTCATTCCAGACACCAGACCAACTTAGACAGTGCCCCCGAAAAACTTGTCATCCCTACTATCTTCTCTCTAGTCATACTCCTGTTCACCATTCTCAACTACTCATACATGCCCTGCTCTTGTTTACACTGCCGGTTTACACTGTTTCTCCAAGCCATCACAGCTGATATCTCCTGGTGCTACCCCAAACTGCCACTCTTAACTCTTGAAGTAAGTAAATAATCTTTGCTGGCAGGACTATGCTGAATCTCCTTAGGCACTCTCTAATTAAATGTCCTAGGTCCTCCCAATTCTTAGACCTTTAATACCTGTTTTTCTCCTTCTCTTATTCTGTTATTCAATTCACACAAAACTATATCCAGGCCATCACCAATAATTCTAAATGACAAATGTTTACCACAAATCTTCCTTCAGCTTAATCTCTCCCACTCTAGGTTCCCACACTGCCCCTAATCCCGCTCGAAGCAGCCCTGAGAAACATTGCCCATTAGCTCTCCATATCACCCCCAAAAATTTTCACCATCCCAACACTTTACCACTATTTCATTTTATTTTTCTTATTAATATAAGAAGACAGGAATGTCAGGCCTCTGAGCCCAAGCTAAGACCTCACGTCCCCTGTGACCTGCATGTACACATCCAGATGGCGGGTTCCTGCCTTAACTGATGACATTCCACCACAAAAGAAGTGAAAATGGCCTGTTCCTGCCTTAAATGATGACATTATCTTGTGAAATTCCTTCTCCTGGCTCATCCTGGCTCAAAAGCTCCCCTACTGAGCACCTTGTGACCCCCATTCCTGCCTGCCAGAGAACAACTGTCCTTTTTCCTTTACCTACCCAAATCCTATAAAATGGCCCCACCCCTATCTCCCTTCGCTGACTCTCTTTTTTTGGGACTCAGCCCGCCTGCCCCCAGGTGATTAAAGAGCTTTATTGCTCACACAAAGCCTGTTTGGTGGTCTCTTCACAGGGACCCGCATGAAAATAAACATTCTTAAAATTCTCACTTTGTGGCAAAACTGAGAGCTGGTGAAGTAAAGTAACATACTCAAAGTCATACAGCTAGTTAAGCCTAGATTTGAAGTTATGTTTGTTCTGATTCAAAGTTGGTGTTCTTTCTATTCATTGATTTAATTTACCAGGAATGCATTTTTTCTTGCTACCAAGAAAGTGAGTAAAATAACTCTTGCTTATCAGGAGTGCTTTGCAAATGTATGACAGGATTTACACAAACCCTATGAATTACTTAGAACAAAAGTAGGGCAAAAATAAAATTTTTAGTTTCAAATTTGAAATAACATTAGAGCCTCTTGTCTGAACATCATTTCCCTGAAATTCTTGGAAAAACTATTTAAAGACTGTTTTAGAGTGATTTTGGAGGAGCTAAGTAAAAAGTTGGTTGTCCCATCCAATTAGTTGGCTATCCTAATTGAAGTATTGCTCATGCTTTTTAGTGGAACAGAAAAGCTAGTTCTAGTTGAGATTCTGCTTTTGAACATAGAGCTCATCTAAATATTATTTAAGAAGTGGATCTCACACTCTTTTCTTGACATGATTCTTAACCCCCATAGCAAGAAGCATTTCTATTGATTTGCTCAGTCCAGTGCCTCTGACTCTCCAACTTACCAGACTTTAGTCTCAATGACCCCAAATTACACAGACAGAAATCAATAAAACCCTCTTACAAAGTACGTAAATTATGTAAAACAAAATTCCATAAAATTTTTCACCACATTATTACTCATCATCTCTTAGAAAGCAGTGCCCAGGATAAGGTTACAGCCTATAGTCGTTGATGTTTGATCAGCTAGAGCTCAACACCAATGTCAGGGCAACTGCTCATTCCAGCAATAAATCTCTCTGTGCACTCTGACTGTCATCCCAGGGATATCTGTGTGTCTACTGCTGTGCATGGATCATAGTAATCACAGCACTGGAATTTTTCCTGATGTTACTAACAGTTCATCTTTCTGTCAAATTCTTCTTTAAAAAAATCTCTGCCCTCAGTTGCCAAACTAGAGCTGTTTCTTTTTTGAAGAAAAAAGAAAGATTCATTATGGTAATGAGAAAGATTGCCGACTAGAGATATCAGATGCCAGTTGTTCTCACAAAGAAGAACAAGCAGCATCAATAGATAATTTTAACTCCAAAAGAATATCAAGAACAGAATACTAGAGCCCAGTGGAGAATTCACAGGAAAAAACCTGAGGCGCAGGAAAAGAAGGAAATGAGAGGCCAACTCAGCTGGCAAAGATTGATGGGAGCCCCAGAGGACTTAGTGCTGAGTGGAAAAAGTAAATGAGACTATTTTGGCTCCTGTCATCCTAGCTGTGGTCTGCCAGTATCCAAACTGTGAGAGAATTCCTCTACCCTTGTGCACCCAAACACCAGTGTTGGCAGTGATTTGGGGATGTCTGGAGGGTATTACACCAGACCATAAACGCACATTGCATTACTTACTCTGCCCAAAGACTTGAGTGGCTGGGCCAGGATGCCATTGTGAGAGCACAGCCATAAGCAGACTGTATCTTGCTCAGAGAACCTCAACCTTTGTTGCATATCCCAGGAGGTTCTGCTGACATTAGCCAGTACCCACTCAGATGGCTGAAGCAGCACAGTGCTGGCTGGAATCAAGTGAGCTGCAGGGTTTCCAGTAATCTAGCCCTCAGGGAGTGCCACTCCTACAGGAAGGGAAAGTGCAGTGCACCAAGGAGAAAACTCCTGGGACAAAGGAAACCAAAACATAGACTTTCCAGTGCCTGAGAGCTCCCTGCTTGGGGCTATGAGGGGTGGCCCCACTTCCAACAGGGATACAACTCTGTGCTTGGCTTGGCAAGTGAGAAGGAAATCCCATTCCACCAGCCAAGTGGACTCTGTGCTCAAAACCAGGCTTAGAGAGGGGAACTTCTCTTCCCACTTGCCACACTGCTAGAGACACAGCAGCTACTGCTCCCATATGAAGTTTGATATAGGTAAATTGGAAGGAAGCCTATATGGGGCTGTGAGGGGAGACTGCAACCCCACTGCCAGGGTCACCTTCACTTCTGGATTTGAAAGAAGAGAATCGTCCCTCCCCTCCTCTGCACAGAGCTGCAGTATTGCTGCAATGAAAAGCAGGAGTACCAGATAGCTGTGTGTTTGGGGGTGTGGTGGAAGACTCTGCACCACAGCCACTACCAGATGTCACAGAGGTTCATTGTTGAGCCACGGAGCTGGCGTCTCCTACAGCTCTTAGCTACATTTCAGCCTATAAACAAACAGCAGTGTCTGATTAAACTGATATCCCAAGTGCTGGGATGGGGTGTGACAGGAAGACTGATAACACTCCCACCTGCCTAGGCTATGGTGCTAGAGCAGCCCCTCTCTTCACTATGCAGAGACCTCTGGTCATTTCACCAGGGATGTGATGACTTCCCTGCCATTCCTCTGAGGGCAGGTGCTTGCACCCGACACTGGGGAGCCTGAGTGTGAGTTTGCCTGGTCCAGCTCTGCCCAGCTTCACCCTCATTCTCTGAGGCTAAACACAGGACACAGACCACTGCATATTCTACAGATCAGCTCATTGCCTGGGGCACCAGAGAACCTCTGGTAAACAATTAAGCATAAACCCTACAGGTACCATAGCAGCCAGCTCTTACCTGTGAGTGCCACCTACTATCCTGGAAGTCAACCTGAACAATCCACTACAAATTCTGGACACAAATGCACAATGCTTAGGAATGAGATAAACTTCTCATGACCCCCACCAGTGTGGAGTCTCAAGAGGCTATGAGTCTGCTCACCCATTCAGTACACCAATAATATAGCTAACATTTGAGAAAGCCACCACATGAAGGCTATCCATAAGTAAAACAATTTTTACACACTTTTTTCCACTGAGTACACACATCAGCAAAGCAAACTGTACTACTTAAAATATATTATAGTTGCATTCTTAACAAGAGAAGAAGAAAACAAATCCTGTCCAAATGAAAGTAAATTCAAAAATAAGAAGTGGCTCTTTCTCCATAGACAGAAATAAAAGGACAGATGTAACAATACTTGAAGTATGCAAAAGCAGAGTGAATCTCAAAAGATCAACACAAACTCTAGCTGTGGATCCTAACCAAAATGAAGTTTGTGAAATTCCAGATAAAAATTAAACATATTTATTTTAAAGAAGCTCAACGAGATCCAAGAGAAATCTAAAAACCAGTACATAGAAATCAGAAAATCAATTCAGGATATAAAGAGAAATATACCAAAGAGATAGATAGTCTTAAAAAAAAGAAAGCAAAGAAACAACAAAAGAGGACTTTGGGAAATGAAAAAGTCATTGAAGAAATTACAGACTAAAAGTAAAAGTTTCAACAATAAGCTAAACCAAGCAGAATCTCAGAACTTGAAGACAGGTCTTTTGAATTAACGCAGCCAGACAAAGTAAATAAAAAAGAGCAAACAAAGCTATAAGGAAGCACAGAACTGCCTAATGACTAAACTTACAAATTATTGGTATTACTGAGTCAAAAGCAAAACATTTGAAAACATATCTAAGGAAATAACTGATAAAAACTTTCTTGCCTTGAAAGATATATAGACATGTAGATACAAGAGGCTCAGCAAACACCAGAAAAATACATTGCAGAAAAGACTTCACCATGGGATATAGTCATCAAACTGTCTGAAGTCCATGTGAAGAAAAAAATTTCTAAATTCAGCAAGAGATAAACATATAATAATCTATAAAGAAGCACCATCCAACTGACAGTGAACTTCTCAGCAGAAACCTTACGGGCCATAAGAGTTTGAAGTACTATTTTCAGAGTTCTTAAAGAAAAAAGCTATCAATCACAAATTTTATATTATGTACAATAAGCTTCTTAAAAAAATGAGATATAAAATTGTTCCCAGACAAATAAATTCTGAAAGAATTCATCAGCACTAAACCAGCCATACAGGAAAGGCCAAAAGAAATTCTAAACACAGAAATAAAGGTCAATATTCGCCATCATAAAACTACAGGGAAGTATAACATTCTTAGGTCTTATGAAAAATTATACAAAGAAGGAATAAAAAGAAATAAAATAGCAGCATTAGAGAACTCCATGAAACCAGAAAGACAAACATAAAGAAGAAAAAAAAAAGAATAAAGAACCTATGAAACAACTAGGTAAAAATTAACATTATGATAGGAATGAAACCTCACATATAAATATTAATCTTGAATGTAAGTAGATTAAATGCTCCACCTAACAGATATAGAATGGCAGAATGGATAAAAAATAATTTGACCAAATTATATAAGTAATAATAATATAGCATTTGACAATATTCAGCATCCCCTCATAATAAAAACCCTCAACAAGGTAGGCATAGAGGGAACATACCCTAAAATAATAAAGACCGCATATGACAGACCTACAGACAACATCATACTGAATGGGGAAAAGTTTAAAAAAATCCCCCTAGTAACTGGAACAAGACAAGGATGTCAACTTTCACCACTCCTATTCAACATAGTACTGGAAGTCCTAACCAGAGCAATCAGGTAAAAGAAGGAAATAAAAGGCATCCAAATTAGAAAACGGGAAGTCATATTATCTCTGTTCACAGATATGATCTTATACCTAGAAACCCCTAAGGAAACCTCCAAATACTCTTATATATGATAAATGAATTCAGTAATGTTTCAGGAAACAAAATCTATCTACAAAATTAGTAGTATTTCTATTCACCAATAACAATCATGCTGAAAACCATATCAAGAACACAATACCATTTACAATAGCTACAAAAATAAATATCCAGAAATATATTTAACCAAGGAAAATCTGAACAAAAAACTGCAACACACTGATGAAAGAAGCTGCACATAACACAAACAAGTAGGAAAATGTCCCACGCTTATGGATCAGAAGAATTAATATCATTAAAATGACCATACCGCTCAAAGCAATCTACAGATTCAATGCAATTCCTATTAAAATACCAAAATCATTCACCACAGAGTTAAAAAATTCCCAAAATTCATATGGAACCAAATAGCCTGTATAGCCAAAGCAATTCTAAGCAAAAAAAAAAAATCATAGCTAGAGTGATCGTATTACTGACCTCAAATTATTCCATAAGGCTACAGCAACCAACAAAGTATGGCCCTGGTATAAAAATAGATACATAGTTCAATGGAACAGAATAAAGAACCCAGAAAAAAGTCCTTTATATCAGCTATTTATAGTCAGCTGATATTTGACAAAATTGACAAAAACATACGCTGGGGAAAGGATACTCTTTATAATAAATGGTGAGGGGAAAATTAGTTTGCCATATATGGAAGAATAAAACCAGAGCCCTATTTATTACCATTACAAAAATTTACCATTAAAAAACCAGACCCCCATTTATTACCTATTACAAAAATTAATTCAATATAAATTAAAGACTTACATGTAAGACCCAAAATTAGAAAAATACTGGCAGAAAACCTAGGGGAAATTCTTCTGGATATTGGTCTAGGCGAAGACTTTATGACCAAGACCTCAAAAGCAGAGGCAACAGAAACAAAAATAGACAAATGCGACTTAATTAAACTAAAAAACTTCTGCCAGAAAAAGATATAACAGAGTGAACAGATCACCTTCAGAATGGGAGAAAATATTTGCAAATTATAAATCTGACAGGATACTGATATACAGAATTTACAAGAAACTCAAACAACTCAACAATAACAAAAATCAAATAATTCCATTAAAAATGGGCAAAGGATATGAATAGACATTTTTCAAAAGCAGACATACAAATGGCTGACAAGCATATGTAAAAATGCTCAACATCACTAAGAGAAATGCAAATTAAGCTTATGATGAGACATCATCTTCCAACAGTCAGAATGGCTAGTATGAAAAAGTCAAATAATAACAGATGTTAGCAAGTATGCAGAGAAAAAAGAACACTTATACACTTTTGGTGCAAGTGTAATTTGGTACAACCTCTACGGAAAACAGTATAGAGATTTGTCAAAGAACTAAAAATAGAACTATCATTTGATCCAGCAATTCCACTACTGGGTATCTGCCCAAAGGAAAAGAAATTATTATGCCAAAAAGATACCTGGACTCATATATTTGTTGCAGCACTATTCACAATAACAAATATTTGGAATCAACCTAAATTTCCATCAGTGGATAAATGGATAAAGAAAATGTGGTATGTATATATATAAGTGTATGTATACATACACACATACACACATGCATGCACACACACACATTGAATACTATTTAGCTATATAAAGGAATGAAATCATGTCTTTTGTAGTAACATGAATGGAATTAGAGATCATTATCTTAAGTGAAACAACTCATGAACAGAAAGTAAAATACTGCATGTTCTCATTTATAAGTAGAAGCTAAATAACGTGTACCCATGGACGTAGAGTATAGACTAATAGACATTGGAGACTCAAGAGGCTGGAAAGGGGGAAAGGGATAAGAAATTACTTAATGGGTACAATGTATATTATTCACATGGTGGTTACACTAAAAGCCCAGACTTCACCACTACATAATATATATTTTAACAAAACTGCACTTATACCTGTTAAATTTGTATAAATAAAAAATTAAATAGGATTATTCTTCCAGAATATTCTTGTTATGACTCACAATAACCAGTTTACTGTGAATCCTAAATGTCTGAGACAGGTCTCAGATAACTTAGAAAGTTTATTTTGCCAAGATTGAAGGCATGCACCTGTGACACAGACTTAGGAGGTCCTGATGACATGTGCCCAAGGTGGTCAGAGCACACACTGGTTTTATACATTTTTGGGAGATATGAGACATCAATCAACATATGTAAGATGAACTTTAGTTCAGTCTGGAAAGGCAGGATAACTCAAAGCAAAGGTAGGAAGAATCAAAGCGGGGAGGGGTTGTCTAGGTCATAGGTGGAGAAGAAACAAATGGCTTCATTTGTTTTGAGTTTCTAATTAGTCTCTCCAAAGGAGGCAACCAGATATGCATTTATCTCAGTGAGCACAGGGGTGATTTTGAATAGGATGGGGAGCCGGCTGTCCCTAAGCAGTTCCCAGCTTCACTTCTCCCTTTAGCTTAGTGATTTCAGAGCCCCAAGATTTTTTTCCTTTCATGTTTCCCCTCCTTTTAAGAAAATCTTTAGGAGAAAGCATTTTAGAAGAAAATGAATCTCTGGTCTCAGGTTTCATCTCATCTCTCATGACTAAGATGGTTTATTCCTAGATGGGTATGTCCTGAGTTATTAGGAAAGCTCATTTTTAGCAGGTTGTGAAGTCTCATGTCCTATGAAGAGAAAATAGGAGGAGGAAGGGAGAAAAACAACAACAAACAAAAGAACAATCCTGGAAAATTGATGTACTCCACACTACTCTGAGGTCCATGTATCAGTAGGCAGGTATGAAGGTGGTTTATGTATGTAAATAGGTGGCTGTTATTTTCTTCTGAAGTTTAAGTTGTCTAGCTTCAGTTCACAGGGCTTTACAAAAGTACAGATTAGTTTTTAGTGACTCCAAGTTAGAAAAAATCAGGAAAAAAGAAGGAAAAAAATTGAAAATATTATTTTTCAGACTTGCAGCCAAGAAAAATTATAACTCCGTCCAAACTGTAGAAAATAATACAAATTGAAAAACATAGGCAAGACTAGAATCTAACAACAGGTGTACTATAGTTTTTGAGACATAATTTTTCTCTCCCGAGTTTTCCATTTTTACTAAAGACAAATCATGATAGGATTAATTTGCTGTATTACACTTGGCCTGATTATTTCTTTACAGTGCAGCAAGAACAATTATTTTTCACATAGGCTTGTAAATTAGCTTTGATGGTACCTTGTTCCATAGAAGGAATCTCAGATAAGACTTTTTTAAAGCCAAGCCCAGCCAGAGGTTTGTGCCCTCAAATACCAATGAGTTGGGTGAATTCCTTTCCTCTTGAGTTTCCAAGATAAACTTGGGGCTCCTGGGTCTGTCAGAAAGTGACATTCTTTACTTATCACAGGTCAGGAAGCCTGTACAGGGACTGTGTAGACAAGGTATGAGGTCAGTTTTCCCCAGGGGCCTTTATTGGTTCCCTAAGTCAAGTTTGATTTCTTAAAGACAAGTATTCTATTCCAGTCAAAGCCTTGATAAAATAACCAGTTTCTCCAACTGTGTCCTGTTACAAATGAAAACAGATTTTTTTTTTTTTTTTTTTTTTGACTGAGTCTTTCTCTCTCGCCAGGCTGGAGTGCAGTAGCATGATCTCAGCTCACTGCAATCTCTGCCTCCCGGGTTCAAGCCATTCTCCTGCCTCAGCCTCCTGAGTAGATGGGATTACAGGCACGAACCACCATGCCCAGCTAATTTTTGTATTTTCAGTAGAAACAGGGTTTCACCATGTTGGCCAGGATGGTCTTGATCGCTTGACATCGTGATCCGCCCACCTTGGCCTCCCAAACTGCTGGGATTACAGGCATGAGCCACCACACCTAGCCGAACACAGATTTTTATTGCACTTATGCAAATAACTGTATTGCCATAAGTTAAGAATACTCACAAATAGTTTCTAAATTCTACAATCAGGTAGAGAGAAATAAGTATTCTCCAAATTTTGTTCATAGGAGTATATTAAATTGTTAAAAGCTGTCAACAGCTCAAAAGAAAAGTTTTCTTGACTCTGAAAAACAAAACACAGCATCAGCAACATTTTAAGCAAAAAGTCAAAAAGATTATTTCAGTCTTGCATTAGTTCAGTCCATGCAGTTAATACCGGTTCTGCTTGATATTCATGAACATTTTAGCTTTCCATGAGTCCTGAAAGTTTTTCCTCTATTCTAATGTCATAATCTCAAAAATTATCAGAAACCTGCATTCAAGGGCACCTGTTAGAGTTTTATAGCTGATTTTAAAATCACCTTCTAAAGAGGACCAAAACAAGACAATTGTCTGTAAAGGACAAAAAGTTTTAGGGCAGTCATAGCCAAAGACAAAACTGACAAGGACATTTGTTACCTCTGTGGCACACAATAATTTAACATAACAGTTATAATTATTACTGATAATGTACACAAAGTCATAGCAGAATTATAGGAGTTTCCCATGATTTTGGAACACGCACCCATAACATATTTATACAAATACAGTCCAAAGAAAACCAAATACCATTTTATATTTGACAATGGTTTCTCCCCCACCAGACCTCCTTTTTTCTTCCTCTTTTTTTGGTACAAATGTAAGCACTTCAGAGGACTTGTTCCCCACAGTTTGGAACTTTCCTTCAGATTTGATCAAGTCAGACAGAGTTGATCAAAAACACAAGACAACAAAAAAGAAAAACAAACAATAACAACAACAAAAACAGTTATGCAAGACAAAGTATCACACAACTTATATTGTTACTGAGCACTCTAATGGTAAGGAGAAATTAAGACCAGCTGGTTGTTTAACGTTAGCCACAATAAAACACCAATTCAGCTACTTGCCTAGGGATAAGTCTCAGGCTGATGTCAGCACTCTACCATCCTAGAAGCAGGAAAAAAAAAGCAAACTCATCTTCCCTGCTGGGAGTGAGCTCAAACTGTATAAAGGAGTTACCTGCCTTCCATCATCACGGAAGCAGGAAATGTTGCCTTCCTTGTTGGAAGCAAGTAAAACTCCAAAAAGAGAGGAGTTGTACAGCAAAATAAACCTTAGACCTCAGCCTAATTTTGTGACATCAGGGATTCTCTGGAGCAGGTGCTCCCAGACCTCAGCAAATTGCTCTGCTGGTTTGAATCAAAGTTAGCTCATGCTGGTACCAAGCACCGACAAGAGATTTGTCAAAAGTCAGGGGCATCTCTACTCAGAATCCCTTCACGGTTACCAAAATGTGAATACTGAATGTCTGAGACAGGTCTCAGTCAATTTATAAAGTTTATTTTGCCAAGGTTGAGAATGCACACCCATGACACAGCCTCAGGAGGCCCTGATGACATGTGCCCAAGGTAGTCAGAGCACACTTTGATTTTATACATTTTCGGCAGACATGAGACATCAATCAGCATATGTAAGATGAACACTGGTTCAGTCTGGAAAGGCAAGACAACTCAAAGCAAACATGGGAAGACTCAAAGCAAAGAGGGGGCTTCTAGGTCACAGGTAGAGAAGAGATAAATTGTTGCATTCTTTTGGGTTTCTGATCAGCCTCTCCAAAGAACGCAATCAGATATGCATTTATCTCAGTGAGCAGAGGGGTGACTTTGAATAGAATGAGAAGCAACTTGGCTCTAAGCAGTTCCCAGCTTGACTTTTCCATTTAGCTTAGTGATTTTGGGGCCCCAAGTTTTATTTTCCTTGCACACAATCAATATTACTCTTTCCAGATCCCTAACTTTCCAGCTAGTTTAGTGGGAAATTTTTACAGATTCTCACTTTAGCCATCTCATCTTCCAGATGAGAATATAGTTATGTAGATAAAAGTCCACAGGTTCTCTCTGGAAATGCTAAGAATAATATAAATAGTTTTAAGGAACATGGGCTTTTGAGCCTATTTTGAACTTGGGGTCAAGTCCTAGTTGTACCAGTAATCACCTAGGAAATAATGGGAAAATAATTGCTCCCTATGTGCACTATGGAGAAAATAAAGGCCCAATATTAATAGAGAAGTTTTGATGATTCCATGAGTTAACACATAAGAGATGTTTAAAAAAAAAGTTTGGGCATGTAGTAAGCCCTCCTTAAAACTCAGATATTATTATAGTTTATACCTTTATTCAATAACTTCCATGTGACAACATTTTTCTAAACTTGTGAACAAAGCACACATGAAAAAAGTTGACGAGAAGCAAGCCTAAAATTACAACACTGCCCTTCCCGACTTCATGTTCTGAAAACAATGCCTTCTAAGTATGTGCAGCTGTTTTGACTTAGGCTATTCCTAGGTCAAAAACCTGAATTTCTGCCAGGCTCCAGACAGTGGAAAGCCCACTCAACAGCAATTCTTTCCCCCAGAATTTAGACCACTTAAAGAACAGGTCTTAAAGCATTTTGAAAATATTTTGGCATTTTCACCCCATAATTCATTCTTTAGCCAAAGCTGTAGGTAAAGTTTCCTGGGCTCACTTGCAGCTCATCATAGATGAATAAAGATTAAACAACCACTTTTGGTTGTTTAAATTCCAGAATATTTTCAATGCTTTCCTATAGATTATGACAAGAAACATTTCTGGCTCTTAAATGTCATTTAGTTAGGCTAATGCAGGTTGGCAATATTCAACTCAGCAAACAATTACATTAGTGTGTGGCCCCTGTTGGATCCTTCAGTAGAGACTTTGGCCAATTTACCCACATCAATGAATCTTGTCATACGGAATTTGTTTTATTGGTGCAATTATCTTAATACCCAATGTTGTAAATAATACCCAGATTTTTAAAAACTTCTTCTTTTGAAACAACTTTTGACTATATTATGGGCTGAATTGTGTACAGCAAAATTTGTATGTTGAAGCCCTATCTCCCAGTACTTCAAAATGTGACTTTGTTTGGAGATAGGGCCTTTAATGAGGTGATTAAGTTAAAATGAGGCCACTGGAGCGGGCTCTAATGCAATCTAACTGATGTCCATGTAGGAAATTTGAATACACAGACACCATGGATGCACAGAGAGACCACATAAGCACACATAAAAAGGCAGGCATTGCCAAGCCAAGGAGAGAAGCCACAGGAGAAACCAAGTCTGCCACGTTGATCTTGGAATTCCAGCCTGCAGAGCTGTGAAAAATAACTTTCTGTTGTTTAAGTCACTTGGTTTGTGGTATTTTGTTATAGCAACCCTAGCAAACTGATACATATTTACTAACAGAGACTTCCCATTTATCATTCACCAGCTTCATCTAAGGTTAATATCCTATATAACTGTAGTACAATTATCAAAACCACAGCACTTAGATTGTAAATAAGAAGTTCCTCTATTTTTTCCTCCCTATGTCCCTTCTCTGTCTCTCTTTTTCTTAAACACTCTGATTCTAAATATTTTCTCAGGGTACAATGAATCCAGAATTTAGTTACAGGGTAAGAAACAATGAAAGAAAACCATTTTAGCTTTCTCTTAAAAGTCAAAACTTAATCATCAGAATTGGAAAATGCAGCTGAACTTTTTCAGAGTATTGCAATGACTCACTGGAATACTCAAATATTTTCATTTCAACTGTTAGGGTTCAACGTGTTCTTGATCAACAACATAACTTTCACATAAGAAGCTTATGAGGCTGTGAATTCTACCTTTAGAACTCAGCAACTTGACGTTAATCACTGAATTTGCCTTTAGTATTTATAAACTCACAGATCTGAACATATAAGGAATATGTAATACTTTCACAACTGAGTGTCATTCTTTGCCTTAAGGCAAGACTTTTGACCTTGTTTCTTGTCATTCTCTTGCTTTGAATTATCTGATCCTATCCGAAACAAATATCTTACACTGTGATTTTTTTCTTACAATTTATGTCCCATTAAATTTTGTTATGGCAACATCTACCTGGTATCCTAGAGCTACCTACATGATTTCAGTTGTTGACAGACAATAATTAGCTATTTCTGAATTGTGTGCCATGGGATGCTAATTTACTTCCATAAAAATGAGAAAAGTCATAATGTCTTTCATTTTATCTCTATTCAAAAACTAATTCCAAACATTGCCGTGTCCCAGAGGATCTGTTTCCTGCAGCCAACTCTTTGACACAAATCTCATTATCAGTTAAATTCTTTCTCTCCTAGAAAATAATACATTTTGGCTTACATAAGAAAAAAAAGAAATTTATTGGAAGGATGGCAAGTCACTCAAAGATTAAAGATTTTACAAACATACCTTGGAAAGGACAGGAATAGGGGCCCTCTAAAATTCTTCAGCATTTTCCATTATTTTATCAGTTTGTTCAAGATGCAAATTCCCAGCACAGAATCTCATTGTCTACACTTTACAAAAGATAGTGTTCACTCCCTACCTGAGGTAGGATGAGCCACTGACAAAAGGAAGCACATTGATGACTACCACTACACAGGGAATGGAGAGGCAATAGTTCCCAAGAAAAAGAATGGAAGAAAGATGGGAAAGTAAACCAAAACAACAGTTGTCCAGTACAGGACTCAAAAGGAAATACGGAAGGGAGTGAATCACATGTGTGAGGCACAGAAATGTTAAGGTTTCCAGATTTTTATGGTAAAATTCTAGCAGTGCCTGATTTGGCCTTTCCTACATTCCTACCAAATTATACATTAAAAAATTCCCAAATTAAAACAGAAACAAGCATTAGTCAATAAACTTTCATATTACAGATGGAATTTATTTTCATTAAGAAAAGTTATAATAAAGCCCTTAGGCAGAATAGCAGAACTGTATATAGAAAAACTATGTAAAATGTCCACCAATCTCCACAAATAGCATGAGGATAATAGGAGAATTTCCACACAGGCATGGTCTGTAATATTTAATGAGACCAAAGCTGTGTTATTCTCACTAATTCCCTGTGTCCAGTACATTAGAATATATTTTCTGCTCAATACCTCATAACATATTTTTGACTCAGCTGGAGTGCAGTGGCATGATCACGGCTCACAGCAGCCTTGACTTCTCAGGCTCAAGTGATCCTCCCACCTCAGCTTCTCAAGTAATTGGGCTACAGGCATGCACCCTCATGCCCAGCAATTTTGTTTTTTAACTTTATTGTAGAGATGGAATCTCACTATGCTGTCCAGGCTGGCCTTAAACTCCTGGGCTCAAATAATTCTCCTGCCTTGGCCTCCCAAAGTGTTGGGATTATGGGCATGAGCCACTGTGCCCAGCCACAGTGTAAAAAATTAACAGTATCAAACACAAAGAGAAACTTCGATACATTTCAGTAAAGTACAGCACTGACCACTGGACAAGAAACTAACTGGCAACTGTGCTAGATAAAGAAGAGTATGGAATAATATGAAGGGCTTCACAAACTTCATGGAAAAATGGAATTAAAACATAAAAATTAAAAATATCAACGTGATTTCCCAACATAAGCTCCACTGAGTTCAAGAAACTTTTGTAAGTAATGATCCCAGCCATTTAGCCCGTGCCTAAAGAATTGAGGGCTCCTCAGAATTCAACCATATCAATGCATTTTTTTTTTTACATTACTAACTAAAGAAAAATGAGTGATCTTTACCTTTTTTTTTTTTTTAAGATCAGGAAATTAAAGGAAATCAGAAAGAGTCAAATCAGAACTGTAAGGTGAATGCTTAATGTTTTCCATTGAAACTCTGGCAAAATTGCTCTTGTTTGATGAGAAGAATGAGCAGGAGCTTGGCTGTGGTGGCAAAAGACTCTGTTGGAGCTTTCATGGGTATTTTCCTGCTAAAGCTTTTGCTAATTGTGCTAAAGCTTTTGCCAACTTTTTCAAAACACTCCCAAATAAGATGTTATTATTCTTTGGCACTTCAGCTGTTACCATAACTTCTGCTCTTGACCTGTCTGCTTTTGCTTTGACTGGACCACTTTTACCTCTTCGTAGCCATTGCTTTGATTGTGTTTTGTCTTCAAGGTTGTAGTGGTAAAGTCATGTTTCATCTCCTATTATAGTTCTTCAGAGACATGCTTCAGGATCTTGATCCTACTTTTTAAAAATTTCCATTGAAAGCTCTGCTCTTGTCTGTGCAAGGCAGAGCTTGTGCTCTGTTTTGATATGAGCACAACAGTTTTAGCACCCATTGAGTGGAAAATGTGTTCAACTTTAATTTTTTAGTCAAAATTGTGTAAGTTGAACTAACTGAGTATCTATGGTGTTGACTATTGTTTCTCCGGTTAATTGTCAGTTCTCTTCAATCAGAGCAAGAGTATAAACAACATTAATTTTTTTCTCACAGATTGATGTGGATGGTCTGCTACCATGAGTTTCATTTCAACATCATCTTGTTCTTCTTAAAATGAGTTATTCATCTGTCAATTATTGATTTATTTGGGTCATTGTCCCCAAAAACTTTTTGTAAAGCATGAATTATGTTATCATTCTTTCACCCAAGCTTCACCACAATTTGATATATGTCCCTGCTTTAATTTCAGCTGAATTCATGTTGCTACAGTTGAGCCTCTTTTCAAACTGATGTCTTATCTTTCTTAATGCTTCAAACTAGATCCTGCTCAGCCATGTTATAACAAGTTAGTGTAAGCTTATTTTGGTGCCAGAAATATTTTGAAATCCATGCATAGTCTTTTCACAATACATATTTTCCATGAACTTTTTGAGTCCCCTTATATGTTTAAGGCAAATTTAAAGATAACTTGAGATCCAAAAAAAAGCAAAAGAAGAGTAATGTGTTCACTCATAAAAGGCTTCAACGAATTTACCACACGATGACCCTCTCTGAAAGTGGTGTTGGAGGAGGCATACCAGCAAGAAGATAAATAAAAATAGGAGGATGCTCTAAAGTGGGCAATAAAATATCATAATCATGTCAACTATTATCTAAATAAATCCAAAATGTACAGTGATAACAATCCAGATATGAAGTTTTAGATAAAAATATAATGTTAGGGGACAGGGGCAAGTCAGTGAAAGACCAGATGAAAAAGACTACTTGCCAGGGTAATTATCTAGTTTGAGGCAAAATATACATATTGGTAAATTTAACAAAATGATGGGAAAAAATAACCCAAAATATCGATTATAATTAATTAAGGATAACTACCTAAAGGAAAATAAAGTAGATTAAATGGACTTTGGACTTTCAAAAGAGATGAAAAAAATATTGAGCCATTTAATGAGAGAGAGAAAGGGAGGAAAAAGCAAGCATGTTAATGAAAATTACATAGCATAATGGCAGAGCTGAGTTATGCAAAAACAGTACAGTAAGACTTCAGATTTACCTTACTAGACAAAATATGGAAAATAATAATTTCAGGCATCAGACAGTATGTAATGCAGAACTATAATCCCTGAGAAAAGACAAAGCAACAATGTGAGCCTATGGTTGTACCAGCTTACTACCTGAAAGGCAATGTTTAAGGCACAGCAGAGTCAGATATACACAAACAAAGTCTGGAAATATCACTCAATTGAGGAAACAGATTTTGGAGTTTGGCAAGGCCAAGTTAGCCAGAACTTAAGTGCTGGAGAGTAAGGACCTGGAGAGAGAAAAAGAGGGGGAGAGAGCTGAAAATCTGAAGATGGACCCCTGGGGGTATTTAGGTAGATATGGATATCTGCAGTGGGAGAAAAGATTACCCAAGACTAGAAAAAGAGCCCCGAGAGGGGAGTACTACAAAGGAGTAGGTCTAACAATTCCAATAGCTCACACAGGGCTAGAAATAATTGTAATTCATGAGAACATCACGTAGAAAGTGTAGAAGAGTATTGCCTGTCCGGGCGCGGTGGCTCACTCCTGTAATCCCAATACTTTGGGAGGCTGAGGCAGATGGATCACGAGGTCAGAAGATCGAGACCATCCTTGCCAACGTGGTGAAACCTCATCTATACTAAAATACAAAAAAAAAAAAAAAAAAAAAATTAGCTGGGCGTGGTGGCTTGGGCCTGTAGTCCCAGCTACTCAGGAGGCTGAGGCAGGGGAATCGCTTGAACCCGGGAGGCGGAGGTTGCAGTGAGCCAAGATCGCGCTACTGCACTCTAGCCTGGCAACAGAGCCAGTCTCGGTGTCTAAAAAACAAGCAAAGAAAGCAGAAAAACAAAAGTATTGCCTTAGTAAACAAAAGTATCACCTTAGTAAGTGGGATTAATTTAACCTTAGATTAAAGCTCCTCTGAAGTGGTCCTAGCAAAGCTTAAGAGCAAGGCTTTAAATAATTCAACAAATTCCAAAAGATCTAGCTATTTTCAAAAAATTTATTGGAACAAAAGCGAATGTTCTTTAAAGGGATACAACAAAATAGAAAGAATTAAAAAATTCACAATATGTGGCATCTAAGAAAAAATTATCAGGCACACAAAGAAACAGGAATTGATAGATATTAATTAGGATAAAAATCAAGGATACAACTAAGAATGAGGTACAGTGGGAATAGCAAACAAAGCTGTTAAAGCAGACATTGTAAAGATATTCCATATGTTTGAGAAAGTCGAATAAAACATTACTACAATAAAGAGAGAAAATTAAGGTATAAAAATGTGCAAATAAAAATTTTAGAGGTGAGAAAATGTAATTTGTGAAATGAAAAATACAGTGGATGAAGTTAAGAAAAGACATTACAGAACAAATGATCAGTGATTAATGACATTGTAAAAACAGCAATAAGAATTATCCAAAATGAAGAAGGAAGAAAAAGATTGAAATACAAAAAATACCAGTAATCAGTGGTGCAATAAAAAATGAGATAACATGTGTGTAACTAGAATTTCAGAAAAAAAAGAGAAATATGAGACAATAGAAATAGTATCTGAAGGAATATTCAGTTTTTTTTTTCAAATTTGATGAAAACTGCATATCCATGGAGTTAGAAAGCTCGATAAACCTCACTTAGAGGAAACTTAAACAAAACTACATCAAGGTAAATTGTAACCAAACTGCTGAAATCTAGCAATAAAGAGAAAAGTATTAAAAGCAGACATAGAAAAATATACATTAAAAATAAAAGAAAAAAGCACAAGAATGAAAACAGACTTCTCATCAGATGCTGTGTAAGTCAAAATACAATGCAAAAACATCCACAAAAGTGGAAAAATTTAAAAACACAACCAAGAAATGCTTTATTAAGTGAAAATACTTTTTTTTTCAATTTTGAAGGTAGCATAGACTCCTTTAGGCAAACATATGTTGAAAGAACTTATCATTAGCACAGTTGTTATAAGAAATCTTAAAGTTTTTTAAGGAGAATACCAGATAAAAATTTAGACCTACACAAGGAAATGAACACTGCAACAAATAGTTAAAATGTCGAAATATATATACATTTTTAAGCTTTTTGTTTTAATATTATTGATTCTTGCATGACTTGGAACATGTGGTATTTATCTTTCTATGTCTGGCTATTTCACTTAACATAATGTCCTTCAAGCTCATCCATGTTACAGCACATGATATAATTTTGTTTCTTTTTATGGCTCAATAGTGTTCTAACATGTATATACACACATTTTCTTTAAACAGTCAAAAATATTTTAAGACTATATATATTCTTCATTTCTTTGTGTAGATCTAAATTTTTGTCTGTATTTTCCTTGAAAAACTTTCTTTAAGATTTCTCATAATAGTCTCCTGGTGATAAGTCTCTCAACATATGTTTGCCTGAAGAAGTCTTTATTTCACCTTCATATTTTAAAAACATTTAAAATATATTTGACTGTTTAAAGCAAAAATTATAAATATCATAAAATACTGTTGGGTTTTTAGATGTTGTAGAAGTAAAATGTTTACTAAAGTTCGCAAAAAGGTTAGAAGATTAAAAGTATACTTTTGTAAGATTTCATACTATATATATGCTGGAATTATACTATATGAATTCAGACTGTTATAACTTAAAGATTTATAGGTGAACCTTAGAAAAACTGTTAAAAATTAAACATGGTGTTTACTACTAAACCAATAGTGTAGGTAAGCAGAATAATAAAAGAATGTCGAAAAAAATGAAAAAGAAAAAAGGAGCAGATAGAGGAAAACTAACAGCAAGTAAGATTTGAATCCAAAAATGTTGATAATTTTATTCAGTTATATTAACCGTAATAGTCTAAACATTTTAATTAAAAGTGAGAAATTGTCCCATGGGATTAAAAACAAAAATCTAACCAAATGTTGTCTATAAGAAACACACTTTAATTTGTATCTTTTTATTTATTTATTTTTTGAGATGGAGTCTCGCTCTGTTGCCAGGTTGGAGTGCAGTGGTGCAATCTCACCTCACTGCAACCTCCGCCTCCCCGGTTCAAGCAATTCTCCTGCCTCAGCCTCCCAAGTAGATGTGACTACAGGCGCGGGTGCCACCATGCCCAGCTTATTATTATTATTATTATTTTGGTATTTTTAGTAGAGATGGGGTTTCACCATGTTGGCCAGGATGGTCTCGATCTGTTGACCTCATTATCCACCCGCCTGGGGCTCCCAAAGTATTGGGATTACAGGCGTGAGCCACCATGCCTGGCAGAAACACACTTTAAATGCAAAGACGTATATAGATTGAAAGTAAAATAATGAGGGAGGCCAAGATGGCTTACTAGAAGTAGCTAGTGTGCACCACTGTTTGGGAGAGAAATGAAAGGGGCAAGTAAATATAGCACCTTCAACTGAAACATCCAGGTACCTGCATTGAGACTCATCGAGGAAGCAACTTGACCCATGGAGAATGGAGAAAAGCAAGGCAGAATGACCTGGGAGTGACACAAATCTAGGGGAACCTCCCCGACAATAAAACAATATAGGAGCTGATAGATAAAATAGCCAGTATAAAAAAGAACCTAACTAATCTGATAGAGCTGAAAAACTCACTTAAAAAATTCCACAATACAATCATAAGCATTAATAGCAGAATAGACCAAGCTGAGAAAAGAATTTCAAAACTTGAAGACTGATCCCTGAAATAAGACAGTCAGACAAAAATAAAGAAAAAATAAACAAAACCTCCAAAAAATATGTGATTATATAAAGAGCCCAAATCTATTAATCACTAGATCCTGGAAGACAGGGAGAAAGCAAACAAGTTGGAAAACATATTTCAGGATATTGTCCATAAAAACTCCCCAACCTTACCAGAGAGGCCAACAGTCAAATTCAGGAAATACAAAGAACCCCAGAAAGATTCTACCCAAGAAGATCATCCTCAAAACCCATAATTCTCAGATTTTCTAAGGGAGAAATGAAAGAAAGAATGTTAAATGCAGCTAGAGAGAAAGGGCAGGTCATCTACAAAGAGAACCCCATCAGGCGAACAGCAGACCTCTCAGCTGAAACCCTACAAGCCAGAAGAGACTGGGGGCCTATGTTCAACATTCTTTTTTAAAAAATCTTCAACCAAGAATTTCATATTCAGCCAAACTAAGCTTCCTAAGCAAAGGAGAAATAAAATCCTTTTCAGAGAAGCAAATGCTGAGGGCGTTTATTACCACCAGACCTGCTTTAAAATAAATCTTGAAAGGAGCACTAAATTTGGAAAAGAAAGATTATTACCAGCCAATACAAAAACACACTTCATTACACAGACCAGTGACACTATAAAGCAACCACACAAACAAGCTGGCATAATTTCCAGCTAACAACACAATGACAGTATCAAATTCTCACGTATCAATACTATCCTAGAATATAAATAAGCTAAATGCCTTATTTAAAAGACACAGAGTGAACTGCTGGATTAAAACAAACAAACAAAAAAAGCAGGCCCAAATGGTATGCTCTCTTCAAAAGACCTGTCTCACATGCAGATTATACCCATAGGCTCAAAATAAAGGGATGAAGGGAAATACACCAAGCAAATGGAATACAGAAAAAAAGCAGGGGTTGTAATCCTAATTTCAGACAAAACAGACTTAAAAACAACAAAGATCCAAAAAGACAAAGGAAGGACATTACATAATGGTAAACGGTTCAATTCAGAAGAACACCTAACTATACTAAATATATATGCACCCAACACACATGAGCTTCCAGATTCATAAAGCAAATTCTTGGAAATCTATGAAAAAATATAGACTCCCACACAATAATTGTGGCAGACTTCACCACTCCACTGACAATATTAGACAGATCATTGAGGCAGAAAATTAACAAAGCTATTCAGAACCTGGTCTTTAGACAGATCTGAAAGACTGTTACAGAACTTTCCAACCAAAAGCAACACACAATCTCATCGTCACATGACACATACTCTAAAATAGGCCACATAATCAGACATAAAACAATCCTCAGCTAATGCAAAAGAATTGAAATCATACCAGATACACTCTCGAACCACAATGCAATAAAAATAGAAGCCAAGACTCAAACAAACAAACACTCAAAACCATGTAATAACATGAAAATTAAATAACATGTTTCTGAATGGCCTTTGAGTGAATAAAGCAAAAATCAAGAAGTTCTTTGAAACTAATGAGAATAAAGACACAATAGGCCGGAATCTCTGGGACACAGCTAAGACAGTTTTAAGAGGAAAATTTATAGAACTAAAGGAGAGCTAGTACCATTTCTACTGAAACTATTCCAAAAAATTGAGGAGGAGGGAGTTCTCCCCAACTCATTCTATAAGGCCAGCAACATCCTGATACAAAAATCTGGCAGAGACCCAACAAAAAAAGAAAATTTCAGGCCACTATCCTTGATGAACACCATTGCAAAAATCCTCAACAAAATACTTGCAAACTGAATCCAGCAGCACATCAAAAAGCCAATCCACCACGATCAAGTAGGCTTCATCCCTGTGATGCAAGGTTGGTTGAACACATACAAATCAATAATTGTGATTCATCACATAAATGCAACTACAGACAGAAACCCCATGATTATCTCATAGATGCAGAAAAGGCATTCAATTAAATTTAACATCCCTTCCTATTTAAAACTCTCAGTAAACTAGGTTTTGAAGGAATATAATTCAAAATAATAAGAGCTATCTATGACAAACTCACAACCAATATCATACTGAATGGGGAAAAGCTGGAAGCATTCCCCTTGAAAACCAGCACAAAACAAGCAAAACAAGGATGCCCTCTCTCACCCCTCCTATTCAATATAGTATTGGAAGTCTTGGCCAGAGCAATTTGGCAAGAGAAATAAATAAAAGCCATTCAAATAGGAAAAAAGGAAGTCAAATTATCCCTGTTTGCAGATGACATGATTCTATGTCTAGAAAACCCCATAGTTGCAGCCCCAGAGCTCCCAGAGCTGATAAACTACTTCAGTGGTTTCAGTATACAAAATCAATATAGAAAAATTGCTACCATGTCTATACATCAACAACAGCCAAGCTGAGAGTCAAATTTGAAATGCAATCTTATTCACAAATGCCACAAAAAGAATAAAATGCCTAGGAATACAGTTAACCAGAGAGATGAAAAATTTCTACAGTGAAAATTATGAAACACTGCTCAAAGAAATCAGAGATGACACAAACAAATGGAAAAACATTCCACATTCATGAATAGGAAGAATCAGTATTAAAATGGCCATAGTGCCCAAAGCAATTTATAGATTCAATGCTATTCCTATCAAACTACCAATGACATTCTTCACAGAACTAGAAAAGAACTGTTTTAGAATTCATATGGAATAAAAAAAGAACCTGAATAGCCAACACAATCCTAAGCAAATAGAACAAAGCTGGAGGCATCATGTTTTCTGACTTCAAGCTATGCTACTGAGCTACAGTAACCAAAATAGCATGGTACTGGTACAAAAACAGACACATAGACCAATGGAACAGAATAGAGGGCCCAAGAATAAGGCTGCACACCTACAACTGTGTGATCTTTGACAAAGCTGACAAAAAAAAAGCAATGGGGAAAAGACTTCCTATTGAATAAATGGTGCTGGGATAATGAGCTAGCCACATGCAGAAGATTGAAACTGGATCCCTTCCTTACATCATGTACAAAAATCAACTCAAAATAGATTAAATACTTAAATGTAATACTATAAAATACTATAAAAACTCTGGAAGATAACCTAGGCAATACCACTCTGGACATAGAAATGGGTAAATATTTCAAGATGATGACACCAAAAGCAATCACAACAAAAGCAAAAATTGACAAATGGGATCTAATTCAACTTAAGAGATTCTGCACAGCAAAAGAAACTATCAACAGAGTAAACAGACAACCTACATAATGGAGAAAATATTTGCAAACTTTGCATTGACAATGGTCTAATACCCAGTATCTATAAGTAACTTAAGCAAATTTATTAGAAAAAAACAAATAACCCCATTCAAAAGTGAGCAAAGGACATGAACAGACATTTTTCAAAAGAAGATATGCATTCAGCCCACAATAATATGAAAAAAAAATCTCAATATCATTGATCATTAGAGAAATCCAAATCAAAACCACAAGGGATACCATCTCACAACAGTCAGAATGTCTTTTATTAAGAAGTCAAAAAAATAACAGATGCTGGTGAGATTGGTAGGAGTGTAAATCAGTTCAACCACTGTGGAAAGCAGAGTAGAAATTTCTGAGAGAGGTAAAAACAGAATTACCCGTTGACCCAGCAATCCTATTACTGAGTACGTACCCAAAGGAATATAAATTATTCTTCCATAAAGACACAGGCACACAAATGTTTATTACAGCACTATTCAAAACAGCAAAGACATGGAATCAACCTATATGCCCACCAATGACAGACTGGATAAAGAAAATGTGGTGCACATACACCATGGAATACTAAGGAGCCATAAGAAAGAAAAATATCATGTCTTTTGTGGGAACATGGATGGAGCTGGAGGCCATTATTCTTAGCAAATTAATGCAGGAAAAGAAAACCAAATGTTCTCACTTGTAACTAGGAGCTAAATGATGAAAACTCATGGACACAAAGAGGGGAACAACAGACAGTGGGGCCTACTTGAGGGTGGAACAGGGAAAGAGGGAGAATATCAGAAAAAATAACTATTGGGTACTAGGCCTAGGACCCGGGTGATGAAATAATCTGTACAACAAACCCCAATGACATGAGTTTACCTATCTAACAAAGCTATAACTGTACCTGTGAACCTAAAAGTTAAAAATACAAATACAAATAAAATAAAATAATAAAAAAATTTAGACCATGAAAACCCAAACTGAAAGAAACATAGAGTATCTCTATTAATATTAACCAAAAGATTTCAGAGAAAGGCACATTACCAGAGTTAAAGAGAAAAACTTTATAATAATAAAGGGATTTATTCATGAACAGAATATAAAAATTCTTAAATATTCATGCACCTAATAACAACATTTAAAGATAAAGACAGCAAAAAGTGATAGTACTAAAAGGAGAAATATAGAAATTCATAAATAGTGTTGAGAATGTTAATCCTCCTCTCTCAATACTTAATACAAAAAGTAGATAGGCGTTTAGTAAGGATATGGAAGAATTTAACATCACTATCAGAAAAGTTTATCTAATTAACCTGTATAGAACAATGCCCCCAACAACGATAGCCTACACATGCTTTTCAAATAAATATGTGATATTCATCCAGATAGAACATACATAGGTCATATATAGGTCTGGGCCCTAAAACACATCTTGCTCAGTTTAAGAGGGCTGAAATAATGAAAAGAGTGTTTTATGACCAAAATTGATTTAAACTAGAAATTGATATAAAAAAGATATCTGGAAAATTGCCAAGTATTTTGAAATTAAACTACAAACTTCAAAATAATTCATGGATGAAAGAAAATCACAAAGAAAATTAGAAAAATATTAGGAAAAAATTTAACTAAATGAAAATCAAAGCATAGCAAATTAAGATGTGTAAGATGCAGTTAAGTTTTTTAGGAAGGAAATAATATTACTAAACGATTATATTAGAAAAGAAGAAATATCTCAAGTCAATCATCTGAGTTGCTAAGTTAAAAATCTAGAAAAAGAATGAAAGGGGGAAAAGATTAAAGGAGAGGCTATTATTTCAGATCCTACAACTACTGAATTGTTTATAAAATGCACAAGAAAAATTCTAGCCCCAGATGTCTTAAGTGGTTACTTCTAACAAACATTTAAAGAAGAAATACCAATTCTACACAAACTTTTGAAGAAAACAAAAGATACAGAAACATATTTCAACATTTTTTATGATCTCAGACATACTCTGTATGAAACTTGACAAAGACATCACAAGTAAACTACAGATCAATATTCTTTGGGAATGGAGACAAGAAATTGTTTGACAGAATATATATTAAATCCATTATCCAGAAAATGATAAATAGATCATGTCCAAATATGGTTTATCACCTAAATGCATGATAGATTTGACCTAGAAAATTGGTCAATACAATTCATCATATTAGCAGATTTAAGAAGAAAGAAACACATAATATTCTTAATAAATGCAGAAAATGCAATGGACAAAATTTGAAAAAATTTGATAAAAATTCTCACTCAACTAGGAACAAAAGCGAAAACTGATCACCTGAAGAAAAAGTTGGGGGATCTACAAAGAAACCTGGGGCTATTATCATAAGTGATGGTGAAAGACTAAATGGTCTTTCTCCAAGACCGAGAAGAGAGCAAGAATGTTTAATGTAATAACTGTGATTCAGAATTTTACTAGAGGTTCCACCCTGTGTGACAATGCAAGAAATAACAACAAATACAAGAGGATATGTGGACAAAACTGTAAGGAAGTTCATTTGACCACGTAACACAGACAAAAACTCCACTTTGCTTTTTCTCTACTAGTTCTAAAACTAATATTTTCATATTCTTTTGACAATATCTTTGGTCTAATCTCAGGCAAAAACTTTCAACACCACAAATACTTAATATATTTTACAAGAATAAGAATGAGTGGGTCGATAAGCTGTTTGAAGTCCTGGATGAAAAAAAAAAAACAGAATTAGGATTTGAAGGAACAAAATGTGAAACTGTTGATAGCCAGCGATGAACTGAGGAGCATGAATAACTACAATATGCACGTGAGACTCACAGAAACAGCACTCTACATCTCGATCTCCTGACCTTGTGATCCACCCACCTCGGCCTCCCAGAGTGCTGGGATTACAGGCGTGAGCCACCGCACCCGGCCAATATCAATAAAATTTCTAAAGATAGATTATGTGTGCCTTAGCCTAAATTTAACAATAGTTTAGATTGTTTTTGTAAGAATTTTCACTCCTTTTGAGATGAGTTATTTCATTCAGTGTTCAACTCATAAAATTTATGTCAGGATGCTTCCCATTCTTAAGAAATGGTTTTGGAGCCCAGAAGAATTGATGGATTTTTCATAAGTGATATTGCAAGGCAATGGCAGAACTGGAATCAAAATTCAGCTCTTCCAGATGTTGAATTTTGTACTCAGCTGAATGTCGTGCACATGAACTTCTTTGTGCTTCTAACATCCTTCAGAGTCTGCATCTGTTTTACATACTGCTCCACTGAGAAAGAGCCCTAAACAGATGCAATATGTAAAGTTGTGAAAAAAGAAAGATTTGAAGATATACTATTATAGTCGATCAAGCTAAAATTAATTTTCTTCTGTTTCCAAAATTCTGATTGATTCAGAATGCTCCAAGCTCATTGATTGAGTCAGACATTAACCAGGTGAGAGATATCCATTTCTGTGTTTTAAAATACACTTTACAAGACTTAGGTTCAAATAAAGTTTAAACTGTGTCAAGGCAGTGAAGACTTTCCAAACTCAGACAGGAACTAGCTTTCCAATCAGGTTCAATGAAGATGTTATATTTCAACGTTAAAGATAACATAAATTAAAGTAATTCTTAGTCCCATTGTTTTCAGTGACTGACTCATGTGGCTAAATGAACTCGTCCAATAGTGATCTATCAAAGAGGACATATTTCCAGTGTTAGCTTCTTTTATTTCCTTCAACTTAATAACATGTAAAGGATCAAATGGTCTTTTCATGCCTCTGGGAAAAGAGACATGATCTGGAAATTCCTGAGAGTTACAGGATTTCACACCCTATTGAATTGCCATTAGGGTAACTGCATAATTTTTTTGTCCATAAGAAGAGCTATGTCTTAAATTCCAGGACAAATCTTTCACAATCCAAATGCTTTCACAAATCCAAACTCTCCTCTTTTTCTAGAGGTATGAAACTTTCAAAGTAATTTGTAACAATTTGTTCCTTTCTCCTACAATATATTTTGATAGACAAGATTCTCATTTTTGTAAACATCCCCTTCTCCCCAACAATAATAGTTTGTGCTCTTTCCCCTCTGCATTTTCTTCTCTCTTTACTTTTGAAAGCAACATATCTAACCCTCCCCCTTTTCTATATTCCATATAGTTTTTCTGCACTGACAAAATCCTACTGAATTTTCAGAGAAAGACTGAGAAACCACCATAGATCAGAAAATACTGAGGAGGTCAGACAGCTAAATGCAATGTGGCACTTGAATTGAATTCTGGAACGGGACAAGGACATTAATGAAAAACTGTTGAAAGTTGAAGTCTGGAATTGACTTAATTGTAATGTACCCATGTCAGTTTTTAAAATGTACCATGATAATACAAGGCATTAACAATGGAGAAAACTAGAAACATTAGTTTACAAGGGTTGCCGTAACAAACTACCATGCACTGGATTGTTTAAACAACAGAAATTTACTTTCTTACAATTCTGGAGGCTTTAAATCCAAGATAAAGGTGTTTGCACATTTGGTTTCTTCTGAGGCTTCATTCCTTGGCTTGCACATGGCTGACTTCTTACTGTGTCCTCACAGGGTTGTCCCTGTGCCTGTGTAACTGTGACCTAGTTTTCTTTTTTTAAGGACACCAGTCGTATTGGATTAAGGCCCATCTTTATAACTTCATTTTTCCTTAACTGCCTCTTTAAAGGCCTTATCTCCAAATACAGTCACATTCGGAGGTACTAACTGTTAAGATTTCAACATATAAATTTGAGGAGACATAAATAAGCCCATAACAGAGTATACTATGACTCCAATTTTTTGCAACTTTTCTATAAATTTTTAAATCATTTTAAGATACACTTTTTTAATTTAAAAAAATTCTACTAGTTTTTATGAAATGACATTTTTTCTTATTGGTAAGAATGAAACCATATTCAAATTTAAAACAAAGGGCACTACAACCATCTTCTTTATATCTGAATTTCTTTACCTTAATTCTCCTTCAACCATCTACAAAGTGGCTGTTACACTATTTATTTATGTGATGTGTTAAAAATGCAACTGTGTCCCATATGCTTCTGGACACATAGAAAGAGTATCACTACCTGTAAATAACCAATGAAGGACTTTGTAAGATACTCAACTTAGATTACCTGAAACCAAACTAACCCTTTCAAAACTGTTACATTTTTGTAATCTTGGACAAGCCATAATTGATTTTTATTTCCACTGACTTCTATTTCTAAGCTCAATAACTATTATTTCTACTCTAAAATGATTAAAATAACCAGTAAGCAGATGTAGAAAATGGGCAGTATTAATAATAGTATTAATGATCAGTATTAATAATATAAATATTACTTATTTAATCACCATTTCTTAATTCAGCTTACTAGATATAGAAGTTTCTAAAGATCTCTTCATTGTGTTTGATTATGCTTTCTTTTTTTTTTTTTTTTTTTTTTTGAGACAGAGTCTTGCTGTCTCCCAGGCTGGAGTGCAGTGGCGCAATCTCCGCTCACTGCAAGATCCGCCTCCTGGATTCATGCCATTCTCCTGCCTCAGCCTCCCGAGTAGCTGGGACTACAGGCAGCCATCACCATGCCCGGCTAATTTTTTTTTTGTATATTTAGTACTGACGGGGGTTTCACCGTGTTAGCCAGGATGGTCTCAATCTCCTGACCTCGTGATCCGCCCGCCTCGGCCTCCCAAAGTGCTGGGATTACAGGTGTGAGCCACCACACCTGGCCTTGATTATGCTTTCTTTAAGAAGAAAGGATTGAATAAAATTATATGAGACAAGGCTTGGGACAATTTCCATTTTATCTCTTTGCTTGTAGCAGGATAACCATAAAAGACTGTGCAATAATGTCTTCAACGCACTTCACTACACATCTTCTGTTCATAGGTCCCTGAAGGGGAAACAAGTGACCCTTAGAATTCCCAAGTCTCTGAGAGTGTAGGAGTAATAGGAGAAATCCCCCTATCTAATCTTTCTAGAATAAGAATCATACTCCAACAAACTTCTAATAAAAGAGGTCAAGAATTTGCCATTATGATTCACTCAGCTTTCCTTAATAGTATAACCCAAATACCCCTCCAAAACCCAAGTTTCTTCCAGGACTTAACAAGCCAAAGGAGGAAAAGAAATTAAGAAAGGCCATTAATGTTAAGACATGTCATTTGCAATGGGACCTCAAATTGCTATTGGAAGCTGAGAGCTGCAGGAATTTTCTTAAAAGTTTTGGAACCATTCCCAGCTGACCTTTTGGTTTTATTTTTTACTTTTTAACAAGACTGCTATTTTTTTTTTAATTTCTACATGCCTTTGTTGCTGTCACTCTTCAAGCTCAAGTTAAAATCTGCTCCACTCAGGTATCCAGTCCCTTTAGACCTGAGAATGTTTTTTTATTGCCCTTTCTCGTGGACGATGTGATACTCCAGAGTCTCTGTGCACCTTATTCTGTACATCTTATATGTGCTGATTAGTATCATCTTTACATTCTGGAATTTGAATCATAGCTTCATCAATTTCTGGCTCTATGTGCTTGCACAATTTTCTTACCATTTATGAGTCTATTTCAATCTCTACCAAATAGGGATCATTATACCTGCTATATAAAGTGTTAATGAAAATTACTTCACATAAGTGATACCAATACCTGGAACATAGGAAATACTCACTAAATGGAAGCTATTTTATTATATTATGATGCAGTTGCTACAGTTTGAATTATAATAAGCACATCTTTTCCTAAGCAGGCACATCTATGGCAAGGGAAGAGTTCCAGGCTTGGAGAAAAGTATTAATGATTTATATATTATCAATATTCCTAGTGTAGCTCCAATATGCAGTGCACATAGACACATAGCCTACACCACATTGGCTCCTTATTTTATGTTTTTTGGAACTGTTTTTTTCTTTTCAAAGAAATCTGTTGGGAATAATCTAGGATATGTAGCATTTATTTATCTAGAATTCTATGGTCTCAACTTGGCTCTGGACTTGTTAATTACATAAATATTGGCTATGGCTTTAGATTTCCAAAACCATATATTTATGTTAATTACATAAATGTTGGCTATGGCTTTACTCATAGAAGATTAAATAATTTATTCATCTCATGTATTTATTCATATGTTTACTTTGTCCTCATATATGCCAGGCAGTGTCCAAGACCCTGGAGATACAACAGGGACCAAGACTGATGAAATCCTGGCCTTCATGGGGATCGTATTATAACGGGATCATGCTCACAGGACTATGAAGGAAATAAAAAGGAAAGAGATTATTATTTTAATAGAGGGTTGGCTTTAAGAAAACCAGTGAGTCTGGTTATCACTTGGAGAGCATATGAGATCTGAGTGTGAAAACTAAATCTTTATATTGAATTTCAAAAAACAAAAACAAAACAAATAAAGAGCAAGGGGGACCTTACCATAAACAAAATATGTCACTTCGTTGGGTTGAGGTAAAGAAGTAACTCAGTAAAATGATAACAATTCCAAAGGCAAAGAACTTAAAAGTCCTGAGACAGGAACAGAGCATATTCAAGAGTGACATTTGCCCAGGAAATCCAGTAGGAATTCAAATGGTTTGAAAAATTTGTTTCAGTCTTACCATTAAAAAGAGAAGTGGTGAACAGAGGAAAATAAAACCAAAAGTAAAAAAACTGATTCAGCCAGAGGAAAAGAAAGATTTCCTTAGAAGAATGACTACAATGTTGACAGATTGGCACACAAATGAAATGGAAAACAGAATGCTTTAGAAAAAGAGAGTGAGACAGGAAAAATTTAAGTATTAACAGACCAGGGTTAAAGCACAGGAAAACAGGCATATTTTCATAGAGCAGCCTGGGTCCAGAATTCCACTGAGAAGCAATGTTTTAATATCACTGATATTCTACAGTAAGAATAATTAGAGAAATATCCCTTAAAGATTTTGACAGTAAAACCAATGGTTCCACAAATTCTGAGTGAATTTGAAAGGGAAGCATGGAAGTTTACTGAAAACACTATAGAAAGATATTCTTCATTACCTACATAGGTAGCTGCAATACTTACCGTGTCTTAAGGGAATGTGCCTAGGAATTGATGGAATTATGACCTTGGGAGAAATTGTAATTTAGATGATGCATGTTTGCCTGAAAGCCATAGAGGACAATGACTCATCTAGCCCAAGCCTGGAATGGATGTTGATCTGATGGAATGGTACCTCTCTGTAGGTGAAATTATATAATTCTGGGAGGTAAAATTGAACAAGATTTAGGTGAACAACAGATGTCTTTGGTAGACTTAGAACTTTCTCACCATAGGATGACACAGAGTATCCTTTGGTAGTAAAATCTAGAAGGGTATGTTGGAAAGATGAAGGTCTGGACCAAAAATTAAGGGAAATAAAAAAAAACACTAAAATCCATGAAATAGTGCTGGGTTTGCATGTTGTGGAAAAAAAGTGTATGATTTTGAAAACATGAAATCATTAGAAGCCCAACTGAGCCCTGTTGAAGGGACAGAACAAAGAGAAATGAAATTATAGACATATCCTACTATTAATGACAAAAGTATATCAAAAGACTAGAGAATTTATATTTGTCCATAAGAGTGACAATGTCTTGAGCAGAGGTTTTGGTCCTCATTAGGCCAGTAGAGCCATAAGTTTTATTAATATTAACAGCAGCTACAATTCAGGCATCTGCAGAAAGTGATTCTCTAGTTGAAACAAATGTGGGATTGAAGGAGAAAACATTCATAGGAGACAGATTTTATCCACCTTGTTGATTCCAAAGCAAGAAGTGATAGAAGCTGCCAGTAGAGCCTGAAGTGAATATATCTGCTCAACAGACAGAGTACAGTAGTTACTCTCAATCTTGGCTATATGTTAGACTCACCTGGATAGTTATTAAAAATACCTATATCATGCTTCAGATCCTCTCTAAAACAGAGATGCTCATCAGTAATTTAAAGCTCCCCAGGTGATTAAAATATACTGCCAAAATTGAGAATCCCTTTAGCAGAGTTCATGCCATTTGTGACTAGAGGTCATGTTCAGTGCAGCTCTGGATGCTACAAAATGTGAGCCAAAGTTTACTGGCAACTAAGTGATTTCATATATAAGGGATGGGAGAGAAAGCAACTTCGTTTAAAGCCTAGGGACTGGAAGAAGTCAAGCTTTGCAAGAAGACAGTGGAGTCTTAAATACTTCTTCCTGAGAGAGAAGAGGTACTATGCATAGAGTGGGTTCTCCTCCAAGAAAAGGTGCCAAAATTATTCTCTCACTGAGAAATTTCTCCAAACTGAGTCTAAATTCATAGGTCATGAATTCCAGACAACTGGCATAAGATAGCATCCAAGAGTGAAAGCAAGATTGTCTCCACTTACCCTCATTCATTGGAGTAGCACACAATTTCTACTATGGTCCTTGTAAACACTAAGTTCTGGATTCTCAAAACATAATTTTGGCTGGGATAACTGCTTTTAAGATGGAAACTTGCCTTTAAAAATTTTGTGGCAGTAGGTCAATGCATGATAACACTGTATATCTTTTTAAAAAATTGCCCCTGAACTGTGTAAAAAGTGAGACAAATCAGAGATTTGGTGTCAAATTAACAAAACTCTGAGTTTTGAAAGGACTATATGCAATTCACAGAGAACCAGGCATGGATGAAACTATGAGTAAAAAATTACAGAGTATAAAATTATATTTAAATTACTTGCAAGAATAAGATAATTTGGTTTTGAATTTAAATTCCTTTGACTTCAACTTGCAAAATCATTAAACTGAGGATTTTAATTTCTCCTCAGGAAATCCTTAGTGATGGGAATTTATATTAAAATTTGCTTTATTTATCTGTTGTTGGCACTTTGTTATTACAATATTTTTAATGAATTTATTTTATCGTGTTTCAGAACCTGTGGTAGTCTAGTTGAATAATGTTAGATATAATGCAGGATGGAAAATAAAATAATGAGTATTGGGTTTTCAGTCTTGGTTGGAGCTTAGAGGCTGATTTAATGAATGCACACTTTGGAACTATTTTAGAATCCTCTGGAGGAAAATTGTGTCATCTAGCAATTGTTCCGGGAGGATATCTAGCAAAATGATAATTTATTTGAGGGAGTCAGTCTTATGAAGATAAGAGTTTGACTTTCCTATCTCCAGATAGTCTCATTCTTAAAGATTTAGTGATTAAATCAGTGGATTAAAAGAATAAAAAGCTGCTTCTCACTTTTTGGAACCTCCAACGTTTTCCATCCATTCATTGAGTTCCACTGGCAATAACAATGCTCTCTCACCCTATCACTCACAGCTCTCCTGGGGATAGGAAAGAATTTCATAAAACTGTTGTCTTTACGGGGAAAGTCTGATGTGTGTGACCCGTACTCTCTTTCCTACCTGCATGTGAATAAAGGCCTCTAGTCCAGTTATGCCTGGACGCAGTGAAGCAATCTGTCTAAGTCTTGGTTTAGAATTGCAAAATTATCTAAATTATCTTCTCCATTATCTGCTTAATAAGAGTGACATTTTGACTTTTGTTTATCTCATTCCTTTCTTTTTGGTCTTATTTATTAATTGTTTCATAACAAGAGTAGAATATAAGAGTTCTAGTTAGTAAGTAGCCAAATCAAATACCCCCAAAAGTTACAACCTATGAAACTCATTGCCTTATCATTTAATCACATTTTTTAATTGAGATTGGTAGAGGATTGTTTATAAGATCATTGGAACATTTTGATACCCAATATGATAAGTATATAAATTTATATAAAATATAAATAAGTTGATACCAGGTGAAGATGACAGCTGAGCTATGATCTCATTCAATAAAATGATAAACTTTCCATCTGTGTGGCTATCTTAGAGATTATAGCAAGTTTTCTTCCATTTATGCTTTTCTTTATGGTCAAAATAAAGCTAAAAGATAATGCTATCAAAAATAAGCCCATCAAACACTATGCAATTTTATTAATCATCAGAGAAGTGCAAGTTACAATCACAGTGCAAATTTCACTTTTGCTAAAGTAAAAGTAACAGGAATCAGATCTACCCTTCTGCCTAAAACAACCAAAAAAGTGAACATGGGAGTGGGGGTGTGGTGGAAGGCAGAAATTACAAAGGGGCATGAGAAAACATTTGTGGGATAATGAATATAATTATTACTTTACCTTGATTGTGGTAATGGTTTCAAGGATGTATACAGTACCCATGCCAAAATTTAACAAATGGTGTGTTTTATATGCAGATTATTTTAAGTCAATTGTATCTTAATAAAAGTGCTACACACACACACACACACAATGTAATACCACCACACACACAGAATAGTTAAATGAAAAAGTCAGTGATATACAATGTTGCTTCAAATGTGAAAGAAACAAAACTCCCATATACCACTAGTAGCAGTGTAATTTGATATAATTACATTAGATAACTGATTGGCTAAACATATATATATATATATATAGTTTATGACCCACGAATTCCACTCAGGTATATATGTAATAGAAATTCAGATAAATGTTTATCCAAATACACGTTCAATGGTGTTTATAGCAACACTATTTATAATAGCCCCTGACTGGAAATAAATAAACTGACATATTTCCATGATGGAATACTATACAACCATGGGATTGAGTAATACATTATTACACACTAAATACACAAGTCCCTAATGCACATACTGTTAAGCAAAAGAAGACAGACTCAAAATGTCACACAGTGTACAGATCCATAAATATAAAAGTATTAAACAGAGTAAAAGTAAACTACACTTTTGCAAGTCAGGATAATAATTACCCTTGTAGGTAATGTAGTGACTAGATCTGACCACATTGAAAGCTTCTAAGTTGATCTATTTATCAGTCTGGATGATGTTTACATGGATGCATTGCTCACTGTGTGAAAATTCATGAAGTTTTTTTATTTGTGCATTTTTCTGTATGTATATTATACTTCAAAATGTTAAAGAGAAAACTTTTAAGTAAGAAAAATAAAACTACCCAAACAAGAAGTTGCAAAAGTTTCTAATTTATAATTTCATCAAAGAATAGCAAATGTTTGAAATGGCCTATTAAGTTTCAAATCTGTTATTTTGTTATCAGGGTAAGAATGGGAGAGAATATATCTGACTATACTTTGAAAGAGACTTTATTCAACCCATATGCACAGAATAGTGGTGGAAAGGAGCGGGTGTACAGTGTTTTCAGATGTTAATTTGTAATGGGGAAGCCCCATGTTTATAGCTGTTTTGGTAATAAAAGAGAAAAAGTTTAAGAACCAATGGATATCAGAGTATTTTCACCTAACATGTACCTGACATGTTAGGTCAAGTAGCAATTTGCCATTGAAAATTCTATATTGAATTGCCTTCTGACACTACTATTTTATTTTAAGATCATACATAAAAGAAGGATTGATAATAAATACAGTCATTTATTAGTCTACACCCTGAAGTGAACATGAGATGGATTTCCAAAATTCTGACTTCATGTCTAAAACACCAAAAGCAATGGCAACAAAAGCCAAAATTGACAAATGGGATCTAATTAAACTAAAGAGCTTCTGCACAGCAAAAGAAACTACCATCAGAGTGAACAGGCAACCTACAGAATGGGAGAAAATTTTTGCAACCTACTCATCTGACAAAGGGCTAATATTTAGAATCTACAATGAACTCAAATTTATAAGAAAAATACAACCCCATCAAAAAGTGGGCAAAGGACATCAACAGACACTTCTCAAAAGAAGACATTTATGCAGCCAAAAAACACATGAAAAAATGCTCATCATCACTGGCCATCAGAGAAATGAAAATCAAAATCACAATGAGATACCATCTCACACCAGTTAGAATGGCCATCATTAAAAAGTCAGGAAACAACAGGTGCTGGAGAGGATGTGGAGAAATAGGAACACTTTTACACTATTGGTGGGACTGTAAACTAGTTCAACCATTGTGGAAGTCAGTGTGGCGATTCCTCAGGGATCTAGAACTAGAAATACCATTTGACCCAGCCATCCCATTACTGGGTATATACCCAAAGGACTGTAAATCATGCTGCTATAAAGCCACATGCACACGTATGTTTATTGTGGCACTATGCACAATAGCAATTCTGATGCCACTTCTACATCTTACTAGGTTCCCACAATGCCTCTGATGGTATCATCATTTTATTTTGTTGTGTATTAAATATATATCTTTAATAGCAAGTCTGCTACACCACCTAGTATTCAAGCAAAAAAAACTTTAAAAAGTCGTTTACGGAAATATTTAAAATGTATAAAAGAATAAAGAATTATGGGATGAATCTCTATGTACCAGTTCCTCAATTTCAACAACTATTACCTCATGGCCACTTTTGGTTCATCTATGATTCCACCCACTTCCCAAATACTCTGTTACATTGAAGCAAATTTTAAAATGTGTATCACTGATCTACAAGTATCCCACTACATGTCTCTAAAAAATAAACATTTTTGCTTTTCATGTTATAACAATTAACATTTCAAAATATAGGTATATTTGTATGAGATAACATATACAGATATTAAGTATATACAGTGAGTTTTTACAACTGTATATACCTAAGCAAATTAATACAGGAACAGAAAAGCAAATACCACATGTTTTCACTCATAAGTGAGAAAAAAATGATGGGCTAAGACCCAATTTGGGGGTCTCGCTTGCTCTGCATTATTTCTTCTTTTTAATCCTACTTCAGCTTTATTTTTTTCACACCAATTGGAGAAATGGATAGGCAGGTAGCACTGTTATGCCAGGCAAATTATTATTATGTTTAGAAGATTTTCTAGATTCCAATCTCTCCCACCTGCTCCTACTGTTGCCAGTGGCTTGCCTACCTTCTCAGACTCAAAGTTTTAGGTTTCTTGCCTGCCTTCTCCATCATCTCTCTGCAACCAGATCCAATTTTTGTTCCAGAAGCTACTCCAGCTCACTGCTCAGCTGTGCAGGACTCTATTCTCTGGAAATTATTTTCTCAAGACTTTCTTGCATCCATAATTATTCAAAGGTTACAAAAAATATGTATGATGTTTATACTACCCATATTTTACTTGGTGTTATGACTGAAGGTTTTCTATACCTTCTCACATACTACATTGGAAACAGAAATCCTTTGAGGATCTAGTTTAATGCTGGAGGGAAAAAGTTAACTTTGTTGCTTCCCTAGGAGATGGTATAAAGATCTGACATGCTTATCATCTTATAGAGAGTTCCTCAAGCTCAGCAAGAGCCTTTGATATTTTGGGCTAGATGATTGTTTTTCCTGGTGATGGTATGGGAATGGTGGAGGGGTCTTATATATTGTAGAATGTATAGAAGCATCCCTGGCCTCCACCCACCAGAGGTCAGGAGCAAGTTCTCTACATCATTTGGACAAACAAAAAATGTCTCCAGACATTGTCATGAACAACCTTGGCATATAACTGTCCAGTCCCTTTCTAAGGAAACTATATTTTATTTTCCTTATACATGACTTGGCAAAAGATATAAGGTACATGACTTCATTAGTCAAAATAAAGAGAAAATAGTTTTAGCTTTTTTGGAAGGCTGGTTTTAATTTTAAAGGTTATGCCTTTTTTTGGTAAAAGACATAAATTTCAAAATTTTATCAAAGACAGCTCAGCTTTAAAGCAGTCATTCAAATGATTTCTTAATAGCAGGCTACAAGACAGAGCTAGAAAACATTGTGGTATCTCTACCCAAACAAATATCTAAGGGCCCTGGGAGCCCTCGCAGCAAGTCTGCACAGCTTGGCAAAGGAGTCAGGCTGAGGTCATACCACGCAGCATATGTATGTAATCCTGTAGTCACTAGGATGGTTTCAATGACCGGAAAGAAGAGACGAGCCTTGGCCAAAGGTGTCCCAAATGCCCTTCTTATCCCTGGCATAGAATTTGTTTTTTAAATGCCAAAACTCATGGAGGATGGATTTCTTTATAACTTTAGTTTGAAATCCATCTGTCACCTTTCACTATCTCCAATTTTTTATTATTAGAACAGATTTACATCGTAGCATTATCTGTTTTCATTCAAACACTGGGCTAAGCAATCTGGTCCGAAAACAAGGTCACCCCCGACTATTGCTAGAGGCCACTTTCATTTCTGGCAGAATAAAAAAATAATAAAGTATAGATTCTGCAACTTTAATATGAAAAGGCTCTAGTTAAATACTGCAATACTTGAGAACAGTTACAGTTTTTGTTGCTTTTTGAAAACAATATTCATAATAAGGAGAACAAATAGCATTCTTTAGCAAATTCCACTTAGGTCTTATGATACTGAGATGTTTTGTTCATCCTTAGCTTTTATTTTTCTCCTAATTTAGTTTTTTTTTGTGTGTGTGTGTGTGTGTATGTGACTGCTACAAGTATTTGGGGCTTCTTATCCATTGAGTCAGTCAAGCCCTAGTTACTGCAAAAAAGAAAACTCTTAATAGCCAATCGCTATCAGTGGTTGATTCATGTCAATGAATGTTTCAGATGTTTAATCCTGAAGAGATACTTCAAGAGTAATTTCAACCATGCATTTGGTTTCCGTTGGTATAAAAATACTTTTAAACTCTCAGGTCTAAGGCAACATTTAGAAATGAATGTGCTTTAATATGATTTTTTGTCCTTGGAGCAGAGGGAGGAACATTTTTATGCTGACACCCAGTGTATACAAATGCTAGTTTAAAATCACAAAAAGTAAAACTCAGAGTTGCCAAAGACAGTGAAAATTTTGGGAGGATACCATTCAGTAGTAAAAGTACAGTAATGTTATCAGCTGTAGATAATTATGCTAATAGTCCTTTCTCTTTTACATCACACAATTCCAGCATTTAGAAGTCTGTGGAGCTTCTTTAGGCTCACATAACCACGTTTCTTCAATACCAGCCTATTCTACCCTCTCTTCTGCTACTATAAACTCCCCAGGATCCACCTAAAGACAAATTTCCAACTGTGTACCAGATTCTCTCTCTTCTGCTCAAGCAAAAACTTCATGCCAACAATACTCTGCTCTATGTAGAGCAGTGGTCCCCAACTTTGTGGCACCAGGGACCAGTTTCATGGAAGAAAAAATTTTTCCACAGACCAGCAGGTGGAAGGGGATGGTTTCAGGTGAAACTCTTTCACCTCAGATCATCAGGCATTAGTTAGATTCTCGTAAGGAGCACACAACATAGATCCCTCACGTGCAGCGTTCACACAAGGTTTGCATTCCTGTGAGAATCTAGTGCCACCATTGACCTGACAGGATGTGGAGCTCAGGTGGTAATGCTCGCTTGCCCGCTGCTCACCTCCTGTTGTGCAATCTGGTTCCTAACAGGCCACAGATCAGTACTGGTCCACAGCCAGGGGTCTGGGGACCCCTGCTGCAGAGCAGCAATCTTCTGAGTGATTCTCACCACATATAAAACTTGCTATTATTTATCCCATATTAAAATAAATAAAATAACTTCAAAATCTTTTCTGACCCCAATCTAAGGCAGGTACTAGTCTATCCTTCCTATGATCCTTTGCAGCTAAAATCCATGAAAGTATTATTTTATAACCATTCTCTCCAATTTCTCTCCTTCCATTCTCTCCTAAATCTACACCAATCAGAATTTCATCCCCATCACTGTACTGAAACTGTTGTAAAGGTCACTAATGGCTTCTAACATTCAATGCTCAGTGCTCATCTTACTTTACCTATTAGCAACATTTCACATAGAAGATCATGTTTTCCTTCATATATGTTCTTCATTTGCCTCCAGGACAGCACATTCTCTGTTTTCTTCCAATGCTATTGGTCACTCAGCCTCAATGTCTGAGTTAGGTGGCATTAGCCTCATATATTCACTTCCCTCATATACACTTCTTTACCAAAAAGTCTTTACAATGCCCTCTCCCTATGGGTATAGCATATTTCCCTATTTTATGAGTCTGGGTTAAACGGTATCGCTGGCTTTGGCTAGTGAGACATTAGCAAACATTTTGTTAAGTAGAGGCTTAAAAAAGCCATGGCCATCAAAAGACATGCCTGGGTCTGCCTACTGGTCTCAGAACAACACCTATATGCCAAACAGATACATATCTATGTTTCCTGAGAGCCCTCCCAGCAAGTCTGCACACCGAGGGAAAGGAGGCATACCATGCAGCATATGTATGTAAGCCTGTACTTACTAGGTTGCTTTCAATGACCAGAATGAAAAAAAGGGCCTTAACCAAACATGTCCCAAATAGCCTTACATGAGAAGCAGAGCTGCTGTATATAAGCTGCCTTTGCTCAGCCTTTACTAAAACAAAGCTTCCAACCAGCCTGTAGACACATGAGAGCCCAGCCAAGATCAGCTGAGTGCAGCCTACAGCAGTTAACTCTCAGGCAACATACAGACTTATAAGCAATGTAATAGCTATACACACCACACACTTTTAAATTTAATCTGAATTATTAACATCATATAGCACTTTGTTAAGTCTAGACCATCAACAAAACAGTAAATCAAGACTTTGTAGCATTTGCTGATATCCGATATCTGTGGTGTAAACACTACTACCCTGACCATTTTCAAATACTCTCACCATTTTTAATTTCAAGCTACCAAGACATCATAATACTGTGTTGCGAAGAAATGTGCAGTAGCATACCATTCTATGGTATCTCCTACGTACAGATACAATAAATATAAATGACCTCAAGGGCATAGATAGTCATAAAATGTAATAAACTAATTGGAAAAAGATGAGTTTGAATATTTATTACTTTTGTTTTCAATATCATTTAATTTCATATTTACACAGTTTATTTTCAAATTATGGTTTTGTTGAAAAACTGACTTGCAAATTTTCTGAAAATTAAAAATTGACCCTCCTGAGCCAGGGAGGCTGGTGACAGCACACCAACATAGGTACATACATGCCAGCCTGTCCTTAGGGCTTACTCCCTCCACCTTGAAAGGGAAGAGCAGAAGTCTAGGAATGTTTCTTGCCTCTCTTGACCTCACTTCTAAAAGCTTTCACTTTCAGTGTTCTTGAAAGTAGGAGGACAAAACTATTTAAAATATTTTGGAGTTCAGTAAACTAATTGGGATTAATTAGGGTTTTGTGTGTGTGTGTGTCTGTGTGTGTGTTTTGGTTTAGTTTTTATTTCAAGGCTGATGTTAATTGCTCTAGGTTTTTAAAAACTTCTCTGTATCAGATCATTTGAGAATCAAAATGGGTCAGAAAGTTCATTTTATCTTTCCTCTAGTCTCCAAGCAATACTTCATTAAAGAAATAATAGAGAGTTAGGTCGCTAATTTGACTTTACAACTCAACATTTTCCCAGAGTGTCTGCGTGTATTTTTTTAAATCAATGTTTTCCCCACCCCTTTTCAATTTTCTAAAAAACAGCATTAAAAAGTTAAATAGAAGTTTCTGCTGCATGGCTTCCCACCAGAGTGCCTCTCAGATGTGATAATAGTAGCATAATAAAAGGCTCTTTTCCTGTTCCATTATTTCAGGGTTCAGGCCTCCATTTTTCCTTCCATAACATCAATGGAAATGACATAATAGAAGTATCTGCTATATCAGAAGTTTTCATAGGCATGATATTGACCCTGATGCTCTTTCAGAAAACACACACTAAATGGAACCATTACGGTTATTCTCAAAATGGATTGTCAATGTAATTGCCATTGTAGAAAAGTGTTATGAACATTTACTGCTTCTTTGCTTTGACAGCAGATCCTTTTAAAACATGAATATCTTGGCAATTAAAATCACAAACATAATCATAGCAACACAGGCCCTGTCTTCAACTCTCATTTCTTAAAAAAATGATCCCAGATCCCCCCCCAATTTAAATGGAATAAAATGGTTTCACATTTTAGATTCAGATTTGATGTGAATTGAATAATACAATTAATCAGGATCTTTAGTCACATAATTATCTTTCACTCAAGTAAATCATTTTATGCATCAGTTTATATTCATTGACTTAAATAATTCCAAATAAACTGTTATCATACAGAACAGTTCTATGGCACTTTAAGAGCAAATAAATCAGATTTGTATATGCTAATTGGGAAAAAACATACTCACACAGATATATACCACACACTCCACCACTCAACAAACTTAAGAGAAATCGCAGGTAGTGCTTTTATTTCCCTTACCACCTTGGTAGTATAGTGTGCCAAAAGAACAGCCAAAATATTTAGGCCAAATTTTAATCAAGTTAAAATTGTGTGCACACCAGGAATTTTCAGGCTGATTTGAGAGAAAATAGGTGAATCATAAATCCTGCCCAGATAGAATCTGAAAAGAGCCCAAGAGTTGACTTGAAAAGAGAGGGACTGCAGTATCATATGTATTCTGAGCTCAAGCATTAGAGGGATTGGTGGCCATTTAGCATTTATTTGACAAAAACTGTACATTCTCACCAACTTGGAGACCACTGCAAGAGATAAGCCAAGGAAAAAAATATTATTGAAGGAGTGCGGCAAAGTGGAGCACAAAAAGCATGACATATACCCTGTCAGGACATTCTCAACAATTAATTTATAGAAAAAGCCAGTCACAATGGCTTTCAGAGAACTGAGGGTATGGACGTCTATCTGATCAAATCTATTGAAGCAAGAATGTTCTTAAAATGACTCCATCCAAAGGAAAATAATATACACGTTACAAACATTCTTCTCAAATCCAGGGCTAGAAATCAATAAAGTCACCCAAATTGGAAGGGCAGGCTTTCCTAGGAGAAGTTCAACTTCTTCCTTGATCTCACTGTTTCATGGACCAAATAATACCAATTCGCACCAAAGACTAGATACAACTTCGATTCATTTTTTTCTTAAAATGTTTTAACAACATTTAATGTAATATAGAGGCAAGAAGTTACAGGGAGTCCAAGACAAGCATATTTTCAAGCTATGGAACTGCTTTCAAAGAATATTTAATTGTGCAATTTTTGACTAACAAGCCAAAGTAAGATTAGCAAAAGAAGGCTAAATAATCAGTCCTCATGCACAGAAAATTTTCTTTCCATATTATAAAAGAATATTTTCTGCTTAGACATTGTAGAAGAAAGATTTGTATAATGTGGTTTTGCAAATTTACAGACTGTTGTCTAATTCCAAGTTTCGATGTTTCCAGCAAATTATAAAATTAGATAAAGTTTTAAAATTTCCCTTTATAATAATATGAATATAAGAAGCTTCTCTGAATTATGTCCCTAAGTAAAGTCTGAACCAAAAACTTCATTCTTGCTGCTTCTTAAATGTTCTTTAACCATAGCATGTTTCCATGCTCCTGTGGAAATAAATAATGAGTAAATAACAAATTTACTTTTGTCCCTTACCTCTCCCATCCCCAAGATACTACCTGTCCAGGGGTCTGAGTAAACGTCTTATGTAACACTTAGCCTTATGAATCAATTGCTGCTAATATATCTTCACCTCCTCTCTTCCCATGTGAAGAGGGTACTTTGCCAGATGATAGCAGCACTGTCACCGGGGAGTACTTTCCAAATCGTTTTGAAGTGAGACAAAATAAATTAGAATATGTGTATTATAAGCAAGAGTTTGGGTTTGAATTTTGGGTCTGACACTTGCTAGTTTTGCAAGCTTCTGTTTATGCATTGTATACGCTGTGCTTTTCTTTTCTCATCTGTAAAATAGACATGATAATGATCTAACTCACAGAATTGTTACGATGGTAAAATAATACATTAAAAAACAATTATGATGCTAGTATGTAGCAATTATTCAACAGGTGTTATCTATTATGCATCTGTAATTAAATACTAAGTAAAGCTATTTTGAATTTTAGCTAAATTTTGGATCACTCAACAACCCTCAATATGTGTGAAAGGCAAAAACAAGCAAATAAACAAAAACATGATTTACAAGTACAGCTCATTACAAAGAAAAGAGTTGAAAAAAATGTATTCTAATGCTTTATTTCTGAAACTTTCCTGGGGCCTATGCCAGACCTACTAAATCAGTCTTCAGGATGAATAGTTAACATATGTAAAGCACATAAATTGTTATCTCTTACATCAAAAAGAATTTGTCTGTTATACACATTGTTATATAATTTGTACCTATACTTGCTATAACAGATAAATTGTTTTTGATATAACAATTTATATAGCAGATATATATCCTTCTTGTTATCATATATATCATGATTCATCTTGTTATATGAAGATTCTTCTTGTTATATCAAAAAAATTTATTTGTTCTATAAATTGTTACATCAATATAAATTTATCAGTTATATTAAGTACAGGTAGGGCTCATTTCACTTCTTCAGTTTAGGTCCACATTTTGGTCCTTAGACAATGGTTTTAATATTGCTTGCAATGGGAAAGACCTGAGGATAGGTTTAAAACAAAACAAAACAAAAAAATTGCAGTTGCCCAGCCCTCACCATAAGGACTCTGATTTGGTAATTTGAAAGGAAAGGTAGAAATTGTTATTAAAAACAAACAACCTCCAAAGTGAATTTGATATGTAGACAGACTTGAAAACCAGTGACTTGGTACCAACAGCTTGTTGTATAAGAACCTTGAGGTGGTAGCTTTCATAGACTCAAAAGATGATGGAGAAAGAAAATTTAGATTGTCTAGAGGCAATATAAATAGCTTCAACATTTTTAGTGGTAGAGTCTTTCCTCCAGAATAATTCTTAAGCAGATGTACAATAGATCTAAATAGTTAAACATATAGTGAGTACCATTGTGGATGGGTCCCCAAACACCTCCCTCCATGAAACATCCAAGATTCCCAGTAGTATAATCTGGAAATAATTTTAGAGCTGAGAAAACTAAGGCTCAAGAAGTCAAAGTCACTTTTTCAAGTTCACAGCTGATTGTCTCCTGAATCATGATTAGAACCTTTCCTGTACATAATCCTGCGTACTTTTAAAATCTGAGAGTGATCTATATTACACCTAGACAGTTAAAAAATAAAAGTAAGCTGATCAATTATTTGTGATAGTGAAGCAAAAAATGAAGACACATTACATTTAACAATTGTTTCTCTTTTTTCTTCCCATTATTTTTCTTCTTTTCTGTATCTTTGTCTTCTGTCTTAGAAAAACAACTAATTTTACCTTTCCTTGCTTTAACAACATACTTAATTCAGAGAGTAAAGATTAAACAATGAGCAATGATGTGAAGATTCTCTAGTGAGAAGTAAAGTTTAGATGTCTTCTTCCTTCTCTCCCAACATATTAAATGTAAATGTATACAGTTTCAGTAAAATTTCACTCTAAAGCCAAAGGCTCTGTAGAAGGTGCTGTCACATTAGAGCAGTGATCAGACAAGTGCTATAAAGGATCACAACACTGAGACGTGCAAAGGAGCAATGCACAAGAGAGAAGAGTAGCTTAATATTAGGAAATAGAGAGGGTTTATGATAGAAAGTCTTGACTAGTGGAATGATTACGTTTCAAGAGTCATTTTTAAAACATCTTTTGCTCATTGTAAAGGTAAATAACTTTAAAAGAACAGGAAATATAAAATATCAAAAATCAGCAATCCCAGAAACTCAAGCTCTATATCCCCAGATGAGAAAATATGCTCAAGCAGAACATAAACGTTAGGAAATCAATAAGTCTAGGAGCAGGGAACAGAAATGAGAACACGTAGTATACTGAGTCATATAAGATAATGACCAAAAACGAGATTTAAGGGGGCTGTAGAAAAATCCTTAAAGCAATGAGTCCAGTATATGGCCATCGTTAAAATCAGAAGTGAGAACAAAAGCAAATATTGGGACAGGACATGTCAACTCGAAGAAGGAAAACACAAAAACAAATCAAACCAGGCATTATCCTTTAGGGTATTTTATTTTACTTTTGCTACACTGGACTTGCCTGAAGTGCTTGCAGTGTTTAAAGATGGGAAGTGCTGAAATAGACTTGATGGACTATAAAAAAGGGACTCTAGGGCTCTGTTAAGGATACATGTATTTGAGAAGACACTTCCGAAATGTCTGACCTCATTTGGTTATGGATATACACACATGGAGAGGAGACAGAAAGAGAGACAGAGATGACGATAGATAGATAGATAGATAGATAGATAGATAGATAGATAGATACATAGATAGATACATAGATAGATGAAAGATAGATGATAGACAGATGAAAGATGATATAGATAGATAGATAGGTACATAGATAGATAGATAGATAGATAGATAGATAGATAGATAGATAGATAGATACATGATAGATAGGCTAGAGCCAAATCTAAGCTTTGAGGCAAATGCAGTGGGGCATTAAGAGAACAATCATCATTGCAGTCAGACATGCTTTTTGAATGTAAAGCTTTCTTTTTTTTTTTCTTTTTTTGGGAAAGAGTCTCACTCTGTTGCCCAGGCTGGAGTGCAGTGGTGTGATCTTGGCTCACTGCAACCTCTGCCTCCTGGGTTCAAGCGATTCTCATGCCTCAGCCTCCCAAATAGCTAGGACTACAGGCAGGCACCACCATGCTCGGTTAATTTTTTTTTTTTTTTTGAGATGGAGTTTCACTCTTGTTGCCCAGGCTGAAGTGCAATGGTGTGATCTTGGCTCACTGCAAACTCCGCCACCTGGATTCAAGCAATTCTACTGCCTCAGCCTCCCAAGTAGCTGGGATTAGAGGCATGTGCCACTACGCCTGGGTAATTTTGTATTTTTAGTAGAGATGGGTTTCTCCATGATGGTCAGGCTGGTCTCGAACTCCCGACCTCAGATGAACCGCCCATCTCAGCCTCCCAAAATGCTAGGATTACAAGCATGAGCCACTGCCCCCGGCTTTTTTTTTTTTTTTTTTTTTTTTTGTATTTTCAGTAGAGATGGGGTTTCACCATGTTGGTCAGGCTGGTCTTGAACTTCTGACCTCAGGTGACCCACCCACCTTGGCCTCCCAAAGTGCTGGGATTATAGGTGTGAGCCACTGCGCTGGCCTGTAAAGCTTTCTTTTCAAAAATTAGATCAAATCATAATGAATGCCTGCTTGAAATCATTCTATGATTCAATGAGAAGTCATTTTCCACAAGAGTAAGTTGTGGAATACAACTTACTGGTTCTTGGATACAAGGCTGACACTAATCTGGATACCTCATTATATCCTATGCAGAAGAGTTAATGTTTTTATATAATTTTTGAATGTGAATATAGCAGAAATTTTTAAAAAGTAAATATCAACCTTACAACAATTATTTTAAAACTTACAATGAATAAGAAGAAAAGCATTTATCATAAGGCCTGATATAATTTGGATATTTGTCCTCTCCTAATATCATATCGACATGTGACCCCAGTGTTGGAGGTGGAGCCTAGTTGGAGGTGTTTTGTCATGGGGTGGATTTCTCATAAATGGCTTGATACCCTCTCTGTGGTAATCAGGTCACAGGAGATCTGGTTTTTTTAAAAGAGCTGGGATCTCCCCCTTCCCTCTCTTACTCCCTCTATCACCAGTCTGCCTACTCCCCCTCAGGCTTCTGTCATGCGTAAAAGCTCCCTGAAGTCTCTCACCAGAAGCCAAGCAGATGCTGGTGCCTGCTTGCACAGCCTGCAGAACCATGAGCCAATTAAACCTCTTTTCTTTACTTTATAAATTACCGAGTCTCAGGTATTCCCTTATAGCAACGCAAAATGGACTAACACAAGGCCACTAAGCACCTTCCTATAGAACTTCTTTCTTATAAGGATATAAATCTATATAAATATACTCATGAATTTCCTTTCTGGTTTATAAAACATAAGATTAATATACATGTAATTATATATTATACTTATTAATATCTATTATTAATTGTGAAAAAATGACTTACCAATATATACATACATATAATACATAATACATTATATATGCATAATACATATGTAATGCACACATATGTAACAATACCTGGAATAACAAAATAATATATTTGAATGAATTATATAAATACATATAATGTATGTAATATCTGTATAATATAACACATATACAGATATTTTATATATAATACTTATATAAGAAGAGCTACCTATTCTAAATATATATGCACCCAATACAGGAGCACCCAGATTCATAAAGCAAGTCCTGAGTGACCTACAAAGAGACTTAGACTCCCACACAACAATAATGGGAGACTTTAACACCCCACTGTCAACATTAGACAGATCAACGAGACAGAAAGTTAACAAGGATATCCAGGAATTGAACTCAGCTCTGCACCAAGTGGACCTAATAGACATCTATAGAATTCTCCACCCAAAATCAACAGAATATACATTTTTTTCAGCACCACACCACACCTATTCCAATAGTGACCACATAGTTGGAAGTAAAGCTCTCCTCGGCAAATGTAAAAGAACAGAAATTATAACAAACTGTCTCTCAGACCACAGTGCAATCCAACTAGAACTCAGGATTAAGAAACTCACTCAAAACCGCTCAACTACATAGGAACTGAACAACCTGCTCCTGAATGACTACTGGGTACATAATGAAATGAAGGCAGAAATAAAGATGTTCTTTGAAACCAGTGAGAACAAAGAAACAACATATCAGAATTTCTGGGACACATTCAAAGCAGTGTGTAGAGGGAAATTTATAGCACTAAATGCCCACAAGAGAAAGCAGGAAAGATCCAAAACTGACACCCTAACATCACAATTAAAAGAGCTAGAGAAGCAAGAGCAAACACATTCAAAAGCTAGCAGAAGGCAAGAAATAACTAAAATCAGAGCAGAACTGAAGGAAATAGGGACACAAAAAACCCTTCAAAAAATTAATGAATCCAGGAGCTGGTTTTTTGAAACGATCAACAAAATTGATAGACCACTAGCAAGACTAATAAAGAAGAAAAGAGAGAAGAATTAAATAGACACAATAAAAAATGAGAAAGGGGATATCACCACTGATCCCACAGAAATACAAACTACCATCAGAGAATACTACAAACACCTCTTCACAAATAAACTAGAAAATCTAGAAGAAATGGATAAATTCCTTGACAAATACACCCTCCCAAGACTAAACCAGGAAGAAGTTGAATCTCTGAACAGACCAATAACAGGCTCTGAAATTATCTATTTATTTATTTCAATAGGTTTTGGGAGAAAGATGATGTTTGGTTAATGAATAAGTTCTTTAGTGGTGATTTCTGAAGTTCTGGTGCACCCATCACCTGGGCAGTGTAGACTGTACCCAATGTGTAGTCTTTTTTCTCTCACGCCCCTCCCAGCCTTTCCCCTAAGCCCCTAAAGTCCACTGTATTACTAATGGTCTCCAATTCCATAAAAGTTGTTGCAAGTGTCGTTATTTTTTTCCTTTTTATGGCTGAGTAGTATTAAATGGTGCGTGTGCGTGTATATATATATATACACATATAATATACGTATATTATAGTATACGTATATTATACGTATAATATACGTATACATATATACGTATATTATACGTATAATATACATATACATATATACATATATACGTATATAGGTATATATATACATGTGTATACATATATGTATATATGCGTATATATATGTGTACACGTATATATGCGTATATATACTTGTATACACGTGTATACATATATACACGTGTATATATATTTATACACATTTTCTTTATTCACTCACTAATTGATGGGCATTTCAGCTGTTTCCATACTTTTGCAATTTCAAATTGTGCTGTTATAAATATGTGTGTGCAAGTATCTTTTTTGTATAATTACTTCTTTTCTGCTGGGTAGATACCCAGGAGTGGGATTGCTAGATCAAATGGTAGATCTACTTTTAGTTCTTTAAGGAATCTCCATGCTGTTTTCCATAATGATTGTACTAGTTTACGTTCCCACTAACAGTGTAAAAATGTTCCCTTTTCCCTGCATCAATGCCAACATCTATTATTTTTTGATTTTTTAATGATGGCCATTCTTGCAGGAGTGAGGTGGTATCTCACTGTGGTTTTCATGTACATTTCTGTGATCATTAGTGTTTTCTCGTGTTTGTTTGCCTTTTGTATATCTTCTTTTGAGAATTGTCTATTCATGTCCTTAGCCCACTTCTTGAATGAGATTGTTTTTTCTTGCTGATTTGAGTTCCTCATGGATTCTGGATATTAGTCCTTTGTCAAATGTATAGATTGTGAAGATTTTCTCTGACTCTGTGGGTTATCTGTTTACTCTACTTATTTCTTTTGTTGTGCAGAAGTGTTTTAGTTTATTTACGTCCCATCTATTTATCTGTGTTTTTGTTGCATTTACTTTTGGGTTCTTGGTCATGAAGTCTTTGCCTAAGCCAATGTCTAGAAAGGGTTTTTCAATGTTATCTTCTAGAACTTTTATGATTTCAAGTCTTAGATTTAAGTCCTTGATCCATCTTGAATTGATTTTTGTGTAAGGTGAGAGATGAGGATCCAGTTCCATTCTTCTACATGTGGCTTGCCAATTATCCTGGCACCATTTAGTTAATAGAGTGTCCTTTCCCCACTTTAAGTTTTTGTTTGCTTTGTTGAAGATCAGTTGGCAGTAAGTATTTGGCTTTATTTCTGCATTCTCTATTCTGTTCCATTGGTCTATATGCCTGTTTCTATACCAGTATCATGCTGTTTTGGTGACTATGGTCTTAGAGAATAGTTTGACTTTGGGTAATGTGATGCCTCCAGATTTTTTATTTTTATTTTTTTGCTTAGTCTTGTTTTGGCTATGTGGGCTCTTTTTTGGATTCATATGAGTTTTAGGAATGTTTTGTCAAGTTTTGTGAAGAATAATGATGGGAATTGCATTGAATTTGTAGATAGCATTTGGCAGTATGCCCATTTTCAGAATATTGATTCTGCCCATCCATGAGCCTAGGATGTATTTCCATTTGTTTGTGTTGTCTATGATTTCTGTCAGCAGTTTTTTGTAGTTTTCCTTGCAGAAGTATTTCACCTCTTTGGGTTAGGTGTATTCTTAAGGTTGTTGTTGTTGTTGTTGTTGTTGTTGTTTGTTTGTTTCAGCTATAGTGAAAGGGGCTGAGTTATTGATTTGATTCTCGGCTTGGTCACTGTTGGTGTATTGCAGGGCTACTAATTTGAGTGCATTAACTTGATATCCTGAAACTTGGCTGAATTCATTTATCAGTTCTGGGAGCTTTTTGCAAGAGTTTTTAGGGCTTTCTAGGTATACAATGATGTCACCAGCAAATAGCAACAGTTTGACTTCTTCTTCACTAATTTGGATGCCCTTTATTTTTTTATCTTGTCTCATTGCTCTGGCTAGGACTTCCAGTTGAATAGAAGTGGTGAAAGTGGGTATCCTTGTCTTGTTTCAGTTCACAGGGAGAATGCTTTCAACCTTTCCCCATTTAGTATAATGTTGGCTGTGGGTTTGTCATAGATGGTTTTTATTACTGTAGGGAGACCCCCTGAAACTATTGCTATGGAATAAAAGATGAAATGCTCCTGATTATTGTAAACACAACATTGCGTGCAGGATTGTGTAAAGACAATGCCAGGTTGGACTGCCAGAATGAGCCAACAGCACTTGATGTGCTTCCCCCTGCAGAGAGCCTATGAATGGACATGCAGTCAGGGAGGTTTCACATCACCAAGATTCCTATACCAGAAAAGCAAATGTTCATAGCTCTGGGAATGGAATGTGACCCTTGTGGAGAGCCTATAAACAGACACATGAGGGGCACCTGTCGATATGGATAAGATAGGGCTACAAATGCCCTCATCTTCCACGGCTCTTCTAGGCCTCTTTAGGGTTAAGGCATACTGCCTTCTGAGAATTTCTGGTCTAACCAGTTGTCTAGCTTCACGTCCTGTTTCTATGGATTGTTTGTAACCAGCTTTTGCTGCAACTGTTACTGCTGATTAATATCTTGCTAATCATAGGTTATGGAAAGACTGTGTTTCTGTTTTAAGGCTCTGTTAGAAATTACTGAGGCACACACTATATTGTAAATTCTTCTCCCTGTATACTGTACTTCCGTATACAGATGTTATGTTAAAGAATTACTTCATCCCCCATGTGACCATCCAACCTCATAATCAAATGACCCTAAATCCCTCACTAACCTACCCCCACCCTCACTAAACTTAATAATAAACGCTGGTATATCCAGTGTATTTTTGGCACCACAGAACCAGAAGGTGGTGACCCCCCTGGACCCAGCTTTTGCTATCTTGTGTGTGTCTATTATTTCTTGACCTGCCAACCTGCCTGGGAACAAAGAGAGAGCCCTGTTGCATTGCAGGCTGCTGGCCAGATCTTGCAATAATTACCTGAAGTTATATCTCTTCTATGCCAGTTTTGCTGATGATTTAAATCATAAAGTGATGCTGAATTTTGTCAAATGCTTTTTCTGCATCTGTTGGCATGATCATGTGATTTTTGTCTTTAATTTTGTTTATGTTGTGTATCACATTTTTTGACTTGGGGATGTGAAACCATCCCCCCATCCCTGGTATGAAACCCACTTGATCATGGCGGATTATCTTTTTGACATGCTGTTAGATTTGGTTAGCCAGTATTTTGTTGAGGATTTTTGCATCTATGTTCATCAGGGATATTGGTCTATAGTTGTTGTTGCTATGTCTTTTTCTGGTTTTGGTATTAGGGTGATACTGGCTTCATAGGATAGTTTAGGGAGGACTCTCTCTTTCTCTGTCTTGTGGAATAGTGTCAATAAGATTGGTACCAATTCCTGGAATGTCTGATGGAATTCAGCTGTGAATCCATCTGGTCCTGGACTTTTATTTATTAGTACTTTTTTCTTTTTTTTTTTCTGCAATGGAGTCTCACTGTGTCTCCCAGGCTGGAGTGCAGTGGCCTGATCTTGGCTCACTGCAACTTCTGCCTCCCAGGTTCAAGCAATTCTCCCTGCCTCAGCCTCCCAAGTAGCTGGGATTACAGGCACCCACCACCACACCCGGCTAATTTTTGTATTTTTTAGTAGAGACAGGGTTTCACCATGTTGGCCAGGCTGGTCTTGAACTCCTGACCTTAGATGATCTGCCCACCTTGGCCTCCTGAACTGCTAGGATTACAGGGGTGAGCCACCGCACCCAGCCTGTTGGTAACTTTTTAATTACCATTTAAATTTCACTGCTTCCTGTTGGTCTGTTCAGAGTTTCTATTTCTTTCTGGTTTAATCTAGGAGGGTTGCATATTTCTAGGAATTTATCCATTTCTTCTAGGTTTTCTAGTTTATGTGCATAGAGGTGTTCATAGTAGCTTTGAATGATCTTTTGTATTTCCGTGGTATTTGTTGTAACATCTCCCATTTCTTTTTTAATTGAGCTTATTTGGATCTTCTCTCTGTCTTTTCTTGGTTGATCTCACTAATGATCTATCAATTTTACTTATCTTTTCAAAGAACCACCTTTTGGTTTCATTTATCTTTTGTATTGTTGCTTTTTGTTTCAATTTCATTTGGTTTGTTCTTATTTCTCTAGTTCCTTGAGGTGTGACCCTAGATTGTCTACTTGTGCTCTTTCAGACTTTTTATTGTAGGCATTTGATGCTATGAATCTTACTCTTAGCACAGCCTTTGCCATATCCAGAGGTTTTGATAGGTCAAGTCACTATTGTCATTCATTTCAAAGAATTTTTTAATTTCCATCTTGATTTCATTGTTGACCCAATGATCATTCAGAAGCAGGTTAATTTACATGTTTTTGCATGATTTTGAGGGTTCCTTTTGGAGTTGATTTCCAATTTCACTCCACTGTGGTCTGAGAGAATACCTGTTATAATTTCAATTTTCTTAAATTTATTGACCCTTATTTTGTGGAATATCATAAGATCTGTCTTGGAGAATGAATGCTACATGTGCTGATCAATAGCATGTATATTCTGCAGTTGTTGGGTAGAATGTTCTGTAAATATCTGTTAAATCCATTTGCTCTTGGGTATAGTTAAGTCCACTGTGTCTTTGTTGGTTTTCTGTCTTGATGACCTGTCTTGTGCTTTCAGCAGAGAATTGAAGTCCCCCACTATTATTGTGTTGCTGTCTATCTGATTTCTTAGGTCTTATAGTAATTGTTTTATAAATCTGTAATCTCCAGTATTAGGTGCATATATATTTAGGATTGTGACATTTTCCTGTTGGACTAGTCAATTTATCATCATATCATGTCCCTCTTTGACTTTTTTAACTGCTGTTACCTTAAAGTTTGTTTTGTCTAACATAAGAATAGCTACTCCTGCTCACTTTGGGTATCCTTTTGCATGGAATATCTTTTCCCATCCATTTACCTTAAGTTCATATGAATTCTTATGTGTCAGTTGAGTCCCTTGAAGACAGCAGATACTTGGTTGGTGAACTCATCCATTCTGCCACTCTATATTATTTTAGTGGCAGATTTAGGCCATTTACATTCAACATTAGGGTTGAGATGTGAGGTACTATTCTATTAATCATGCTATTTGTTGCCTGAATACCTTGTTTTGTTTTCATTGTGTTGTTGTCTTATAGGTCCTGTGAGAATTATGCTTTAAGGAGATTCTATTTCAGTGTATTTTGAGGATTTGTTTCCAAATTTAGAACTCCTTTTAGCAGACTTGTAGTGCTGGCTTAGTAGTGACAAATTCTCTAAACATTTGTTTTTCTGAAAAAGACTGTATCTTTTCTTCATTTATAAAGCTTAGTTTTGCTGGATACAAAATTCTTAGTGATAATTGTTTTGTTTAAGGAGGCTAAAGATAGAACTCTATCCATTCCCTTCTAGTGTGTAGAGTTTCTGCTGAGAAATCTGCTGTTAATCTGATAGATTTCCTTCATGATTACCTGATGCTTTTGTCTCACAGCTCTTAAAACTATTGTCTTCATCTTGACTTTAGATAACCTAATGACTATATGCCCAGGTGATGATCATTTTGCAATGAATTTCTCAGGTGTTCTTTGAGTTTTTTTAAATTGGATGTCTAGATTATTAGCAAGGCTGGGGAAATTTTCCTTGATTATCCCTTCAAATGTTTTCCAAACTTTTAGATTTATCTTCTTGCTTGAGAACACCAATTATTCTTAGGTTTGGTCATTTAACACAATCCCAAACTTCTCAGAGGTTTATTCATTTTTAATATTCATTTTTTTTGTCTTTGTAGGATTGTGTTTATTCTCAAGCCTTGTCTTTGAGCTCTGATGTTCTTTCTTCTGTCTGTTCATTTCTATTGCTGAGATTTTCCTGTATATTTTGCAATTTTCTAAGTGTGTCCTTCATTTCCAGAAACTGTGATTGTTTTTTATTTATGCTGTCTGTTTCAATGGAGATTTTTCCATTCATATCCTGTATCATGTTTTGATTTATTTAAGTTGGACTCTACCTTTCTCTGTTGCCTTCTTGATTGGCTTAATAAGTCAACTTTCTGAATTCTTTTTCTGGCATTTCAGAGATTTTGTGTTGATTTGGATCCATTTTTGGTGAGATAGTATTTGGGGGACTGTTAAAGAACCTTATTTTATCAGATTACTGAATCATTTTTCTGGTTCCTTCTCATTCAGATAGACTGTATCAGAGGGAAGATCTGGGACTCAAGGGCTGCTGTTCAGATTCTCTTTTCCCACAGGGTGCTTCCTTGATGTGGTGGTCTCCTCTTTCTCCCAGGAATGGGGCTTCTTGACAGTCAAACTGCAGTGATTATAATTTCTTTACTGGATCTAGCCACCCTGCAAACTACCAGGCTTTGGGGTGGTAATGGGGAGTGTCTGCAGAGTCCTATGATGTGACCTGTCTTCAGGTCTCTCGGGCATGGGTATCAACACCTTATCGGTCCGGTGGAGGGAGCAGGGGAGTAACGTGGATTCTGTGAGGGTCCTTGGTTGTTTTGTGTTAAATGTGCTCGTTTTTTGTTGGTTGGCCTCCAGCCTGAAGGTGGCACTTTCAAAGCATATAAGCTGCAGTAATACAGGGAGGATCAATCAGTGGACAGGGCCATAGAGCTCCCAAGAGATTATAACCTTTGTCTTTGGCTACCAGGGAGGGTAGAGAAAGACCACTAGGTTGGGGCAGGGATAGGCTTGTCTGAGCTCAGCCACTCCTTGGGCAAGGTTTGCTGCATCTGCTGTGAGGGATGGGGGTACAGTGCCCAGGTCAAAGGAATTATTTTCCCGAGGAAATTATGGCTGCCTCTGCCGTGTTGCACAGGTCACCAGGAAAGTGAGGGAAAGCCAGCAGGCACGGACCTCACCTAGCTCTCATGCAGCCTGCAACCTGAAAGGCCAATCACACTCCCACTGTGCCCCCACAATAGCACTGACTTTATATCCAGCCTGCTGGTGAGCAGGGCTGAGAACTTGCCCTAGGATACAAGCCCCCCAGCTGAGAAAGCAAGCCGACTGACTCCGAGTTTCTCAGCTGTCCCATGGAGCCTGGGACAAAAGGTCTGTGGATTCTCTCACTTTTCCTGCTACTTTCCTGAGTTAGTTCTTGGAGCAAAAGCTTACGATGTGAGTCTTCACATGCTGCTCTGTCCATCCAAGTGGGAGCTGCAACTTATTCCGCCTCAGGAGAATATTTTTGTTAGTCTTTTTTCATTTGGAACTGTGACAGAAATTGATAGATTTCCTGTGTACTTTGTTTGCTGGAAGACAATTTTTTTAAACCCATATGTCATAGAAGCTCTTGGCTTTTAACATACCAGTAAAATGTGTCAATCTCAGATTCCAGTTTTCCATTGAGCATTTTCCTAAGGTCTAGTCTTCTAATTCCCTTGTGATTAAGAATTTCCACAATTTTAAGTTTGTAAAATTCTAGGATAGACCTGGCATCCACACTTGCTTCCTGGCTTTCGTTGATTGCTCTCTTTTATGTATGCTTCAAGAATATTTATCATTTCTTGAAAACTGAGAAATATTTAAGATATGTTTGTAGCAATTTATCTATAATCAACCGCATTTTGCATTATTTTGTCCATTTCATGGCTTCTTTTCAGCTTTATGTTATACTCGAAACCGGTTCTCTAATTTGAGCCATTCTGAAGCTCTAATGCTCCTATCTACTAGTTTCTCTTTGGATTCTGTTCTGCAGGCAGATTCTGGTTTTACCCGCTTGGGTGAGTAAGTTATTGCCCATCTCTCTATTTCCACCTTTATAGTCTTTGAGATTTTTCTTCTCTCATTCATTCTCTCATTTTCCTTATCATTGTGGATTTCGAACTAAAAGTCAATCATTATAACTTAAGTGAAATTTGGAGGTAGTTTGCAGTTAAGAATGAGTACTTAATCTTTCACACTTACTTGGAAGTCTTGGTTATAAATGTTTCATTTAATCAAACCTACCTCTGATAATAACTACCATTTACTGAGCTCATACTACTGTTAAGATGCTTTACATAAATGATTAAACAACAATTGTACTAGTGTTATTTGTGGTAGTCATTGACATTGATCACACATTTTCAAGTCCTCCTCTCCTTTAGGGCACAAGGTATGATTGCATCCTCCCACTCCATTTGAGGTTTGGCATGGCAATGCAACCTGTATGGCTAACAAAATGTAACTGACAGTGACATATGTCATTTCTGGGTGGAAGTTGCAAGATCTAATGCACAATATGCAGAACATTTCCCCTTTCCACGTTTCCATGGAAGCACCGATCATGATAAAATCTTTATAAACCTGCATCCTCAAGTGACTACAGCATGCAGACTCCCATCAACCCAGGTCGAACAAGTGTTATAAGCAAGAAATAAACCTTTTTTTTTGTAAAGCCACTGATATTTTGATGTAGTTTTTACAGCAACATAATATACCTTATTCTGAATAATGTAATGTTCATTGACAGATGAGAAAAAATAAATTATTTCCAATATAAAATGGCTATTGATTGATGGGACTGCTATTCAAACCCAAGATTATTTTATCAAAACCCCATGTCATTTGTGCTATGCCATGCTGCCTTGCATGCTGTGGAGTTTCTCAGACTTCTTAATGTCTTAAGTCAATATATACATATGAAGCCAATCACAGTGGCATCTTCCTGAAATCTAGAGATCTGTCTTACAAATGAGCAATTGTAATACATGATGTTTTATTTCTGAAGCAGTTAGATGGAGAATATATACTAATTGCTGTCATCTGTTTTACCTTTGAATTACAATGACAGAGCAGAATTTCTCTGGTAGAAATTCTTCCTCAGATATCATGATACCTAACCAAAGAAAAATGTTTCAGAAACAACACCAGCCTGACACTGATCAATTCAGAGAAGCTTTCTGACCATTAATTAGACTTTTAAAAATTGTAGCCGCGCCTTATCACACAAGCAAAATAATTTATATGACTTGTTAAAATATTACTTTTTAAACTTGTTCTTTGATGCTGCTACTCAGGAACACATCTCTGCTCACCATCATGACCCATGCAACTTCATTACCAATAGCACCATGGCAGGTACTGGTCCTGTCCTTGGGTATAGAGTACCCAAGGTATAAAGGTTCTGTCCTTGGGTATAAAGTACCCAAGGTATAAAGTCAGCTCCTGTTTGCCTTTTTTTCTTTTTTTTTTTTTTTTTTTTTGGTCAGATTTTAACCCTGCATTTAGACTGAGCAGTAGCTCTCATTTGAATGCTGGGCCGTCTCACAGCAAGCAACACTTCTTTTCACTCCAATCCAAACTGTCTACAAGACCATCTGTTTCTATAACAGGGTCCAAGTCTGCTTTAAGGACATATTTTTAAAATATATTGATCCTGGTGTGATGGACCTATCTTAAATCTACACATCTACTGGGCTCTCTACAAATTTCCAATTTTGCAACCTTTCTCATAAAGTCTTTTTTATACACATGTGTATATACTCACAATACTTGGATTTTCACTAAGACAAAAAGCACAGAATAGATAATTTGCTCTGAGTTTTCACAAAATGTAATAAAAATGCAAAGCTGAGCTCCTGATATTTCCCCCTAAGGGCCTCTCCTCAACTTCGTTCAAGCTCTAAGCAGCTTTATTTTACACAATTTTTTAAATCACAGAAATTTTAACTCATATACTTGTTTCCAAGATAATACCTGGCAGAGGCAAGTCTCCATCTGAATTTTATTCCTTGTTCTTCTGGATTCCAGCTCTAGTCAGAATGTGCAACTTCTGCTTTCAGTAGGTCCCCTTCCTCCTACCCTTGCAGTACCTCCACTGCGTTACAGTGTGCACATCTTGTGGGAAGATTATGTCAGTCATGTCTTTCACATTATTCTCTTTAATTTGAGTCCCGGGTGGCTCAAATGAAATCCATGTGAGTATATCTGGCCAGAGACACTGCAGACCTCATCTGTAGGGCTATTTTCAAGCTTGTTGGTCTCTCAGCACTGGCCCAAAACAGACTTTCTTCTTCTTGTCAGCATAGATGCAAATTTCAGGGAGTTGCCTTTCTCTGGAAAGATTTTCTACAGTTTCCCATGTTGAATGAATTAAATCAATTTTTTTATGGTCTCAGATTAGTAAACCTATTTAGCATGTTACTGAAATGCTTCTCTCCCACACACTTTTGTTATCCCGGAACAAGACAGACACCAGTGGATTTCTCTTAGCTTAAAAGGCAGGACCAGCTACATCATTTGTGAAACCCAAAGCAAGATAAAAATGTCAGACACTTGTTAAAAAATATATTAAGAAGTTCATGATGTAAACAAGAGGTCATTACATTAGGAGCGGGGCCTCCATTCTAAGTGAGGGACGTGTGTGACTGTACAGATTTCATATCCATGAAGCCAGCTTTGTTGAGGGAAAGACTACTTTGATGAGGCACCCTTCTCAAGAGTAGTGTTTCTGGGGAGCCAATCATAATTCCAAAACAATCCCAAACACCATAATCCTGAATGATTCTAAAACATGAAAATCTCTAAAGTAAAAAATTCCCAAAATCACAATTCTGAAACATGAAAATCCTGAAAATATAATCCTGGAAAAATAATTTTAAAAAAGTTAAAAGACATTTCTTTGCAAGTGTCAAAGGAGGCTTATCTGAGAAACAGATAAAAACATGGCAGAATACTTCATAGGCCACTTTGCACAATAAAATAGAAAAAAAAAGCTTAGATATTTTTGCAAACGTAAACACTTGAGTATACTAACAGTCATATGGGTATAATAGTTATGAGCAAATGAACCATATTTATAAAAGAATAGGTCCAAAAAGAAACTGTAAACATATGTTACTATGTTTGGTAACTGTGTTCACTGAGCTTTACAATTGTGGTCATCTGAAATACCATGATGAACAACACAAATCAAAAATTACGCTGGGTCACCACTGCATATGCAGTCACTTAAAGAGCCAAGATCTCCAGAAATTTTATCTTTCACAAACATAAACATAACGAAGAACATCTTTGTACATGTTGAGAAAATTTCAATATTATGTACATACACAAGGGCAACATTGTGATAATGCACTTTCATAGACTTAAATTTGCAAAAAGTGCATAAAACAAATTAGAATTCTCTAAAAGTCTTTACACAATTTATACTTCCAGTATTGGAAATGAGGTGAAGATGAAATACACAGCATCATTAATTGTAAAAAAAAAAAAAAAAAAAAAAAAAAAAAAAAAACTGACAATTTAAAATAATGAAAAAAAACTAAAAAAAATCTAAAAAGGAAATTTAAAATTTAATAAATGAAAATTGTATTACTAGGACAGATTATGGGCAAGTGGCACAGAGGCAGTTTGTAACAGCTGGCCAACTTTCATAACATAGCTATAGTCTGAAGTCCTGCATCACAATGAATAGCTAGCCGGGTTTTTTTGTTTTTTTTTTTGTTTTTCTTTCTTTCTTTCAGGACATGGCTCTCCTTGGAGAATATGATCATTTCCTACATGGCACTCTTTTTTTGAAATTGTTCTATAAATGGATACTCACCAAAATGAGCATTCCCTATTCAATTTTCCCATCTTTTGCCACGCTTCCATGTTGTTTTAAATACTCAGAAATCCATTCCACATGCACTCTTATATAGACCACAAACTTGGTGAAAACTTTCAAAGTAGTCAGTAACTTCCTTGACTTCCTCAGGCAAATGCAGCTTTAATTAATAAAGAGCTCCTGCAATGTCATCAGCTGGAAGGAATGCCAATGCAGGCAAATGACACATTTTTAACTTGAAGTTTTTACTGTCGCGATATCACAAGGCCAATCCATGAGTCTGAATTTTCCAAGAAATGCAAATAAAAACAATAATAATGTAATATTTCAGCCTAACATGATGCAACTAATATGATGTAACTATTCTGAATACACCTCAAAACACACAAATCTGTTCCCCAGAATTTGGCTTTCGGGAACATTTGGGATTATGGCATTTTGGCTTTTGTGTCTTTCAAGACTATACTCCAAACATATGTTTCAGGGGTTATATTCTCGGGGATGTCCTGAAGCCCTAATATGAAAATTTTGACTCATAATCTTCCTTAATGCTTCAGATAGGCAAATCTAATGGAGCTTTCATTGCAAATAGGATACTTGGTGGCCCACCATTACTATCCTAGAATCCTCAAAGACATATAGAAATTTGGACCCAGTCTGGAACTGAACACCAGCCACACAAATGTTCCCCAGAACAAAGCAAGACTTAACTTCAATACTACATTGAATTTTAAAGTGAAGATTGAGTCTGCTGAACCTTGCTGCTTTAGTACAAAAATGTTGCCCCAAATCAAGTTCTCTCTGAACACCTTCTAATGCCAATTGGCACCATTTTGTGGGATCACAACTCCTGAGGGAAAGTGGGACAAGTTCATCTATTAAAAATTTCAAAGGTTCTTTCAAATAAAGGCAAAGATGCTTGAGGGGCTACTTCCTTACAGTGCAGTTCATGACCACATGTCTTGGAACATGATTGAGAAAACTATTTTGCAATAGTAACACGGCTAATTCCCTAACTAGCATTTTCATGTAAGTATACAATTCTTAAGTCTAAATTTACTATTTAGGTAGGTAGAAAAAGTGACAGAGAATAAGCATGATCCCTTTTAGAAAAGTTATTGTTAATAGAACAAAATATATGGTGTAAAACTGAATGCCAACATAAGCTGTCCAGTTCTCTACTTCTTCAGTCTCATTATTTCATATTAAAAATAATTTCTCATTGCAAAAATGCCATACCACTTATTTCCGTTTAAGTGATTCTGTGTTGATGTGTTGCTGCATTTCTAAGCAATATCGTTTTCCAGGTAAATCTCAACCGTCAGCATTCTACAGATAGGAGACACCAAGGAAATCACCTTCCACAGGCAGTCCTCAAAACACCTATTAAGGTGTTTTTAGCAAATATGAGATTGTGCAAGTAAGATATGTCAAATAGCATCCCTGGCACCAATGGAAGTAGAATTCCTTCATTTTCTCACATCTTCACATGTGAAAACCATCTGATGACAAAGCAACTTGCACACCTTTCCTGTGGTTTACTTCTTTTTCTTGATTTTAAACTCCTAAACACAAAAGAAAGAACTCTAACACTTCCTTGATCCTTAGACTTCCTGTCCCCTAATTATGGGCCTCTTCTTTGTTTCTCTATCACCTCTATTCTCAACAGGAATAATAAGCAGAGATAAACAGATAATAGATAAATAACTAAACATAGAATAGTGTAACTTAGAAATGCATTTTTAAATGGGTGAGGGAGGCATCAGAAAAAAATCTGCTAAATTGCCAGTATCAGAATTTTATAACTAGAACTAAATTTTTAGTGATGCTCTTCATATCATTTGTTTTTATCTACCTTAATAAATCCTTTCATAAGCTGAGTTAGGGCCACCATATCAGGGCTAGATTTGTGTGTTTCCTTTGGCATATGTAGATATATTATGTACTTTTTAAATTTTAAACTTTTAGTACCAATATTTTAAACTATTTATTTCTGAGCACCTCTGAGATACAAAGATGAAACTGGCAGCATTCTTACCCTGAAGGAGTTTAAGTCTTGTGAGAAGACAGACAAAAAAATTGATGATTAGTATACAAAATGTTAAGTATTATGATTAAGCTAGGAATTAAAAATACCTTTTCAATGGTGCTAGTCCAAAATTTTAAATGACCACAGAACCAGTGTTCATCCCACCCCATTAGTGATAGCCTCTTTTTAAAATCCATGTATAAGAAAAGTCAGCGAGTCCCTACACTCTGTTACTTCCGAAAGTCAGATAATCCCTAAGTAGCAAACTTCTTATAACCTTAGGGAAGAATGAATCTGCTTTTTCAGTGTGTCGTAGGCATAGTTATCAAGTGACTTTAATAAGTGTACTTATCAAGTAATAATTCAGCTTCTTTGTGTGTTTTCTTAATGTAATGGGAAGGGTGTCTTGTCTTTCAACAAAGATGTGTAAAGTTGTGAGAATATTCTGGAAAATAGATCATGATGAAGGGACTACTAACTCCACATGATGCTGGATAAGAGGGTGGCTAGGGAGAAGGGGAAGCAAGTGGTCAAATGATTCTTTAAAGGAAAAACTTTGAACTGAGGTTTGAAGATAGAAATCAGCAAATTTATTAAGTTGTAGATGAGTTTCTCAGGCAGAAGGAACTGATGAGCAAACTAAAGGAAACTTTTGACTTTCTAGTACATTTGAGGAACTACACCTAATGCTTAATGGTTCAAAAAGACTGCAGGTGGATATATAATTGAAGATAAGACAGGTAATATGTGCAGGTGCAAAACTCTGCATGGTACATTGGTATAATGGGAACTCAGTAAAAGATTTAACCTGAGGAGTAGAAAATTAGTTTGACATTTTAGAAAAAAAATTATCTCAGAATGTTAAGGATGGATTCTAAGTACAGAGACTCTTAGAGAGGACTTGTTACACCTGTAATGAATTTTGGATATCCTCCAGGAAAACTTCTTTATTTTGAAGATAATAAAAATAAGGCCTAGTGGCTTATTTTTAAGTGACTCATTCAAAGTCACAGAACTAAGACTGGAACTCTAAACAGCTACTCCAATTTCTTTGTAAAAATCAAAACAAACTACAGAGTCACATTCTTTTTTCCTATGACTAAATGCCTCTTCAAGGAATAATTTCAACGTATGGTATAGGAAGTGCTCAACTCTGCACCTAGGGACACCTTGTTATTTCTGTTTCTTAACTGTCCTGTCATGAAAAGGAAATGTAAATAAGAGCTCCCATGTCAATAATTTCCTGGATCATCTATGTATCTTCTTAGCCAAAGACAATTCTAAGGTTCTATCTCTATGGTCAATAATTTGTGATGTTTGTTGGTTTGGTACAGATACAGTGCTTGACTAAAATAACAAATGCCTGGATGATGAGTGACGTGCCAATAGTAAGATACTTGGCTAAGTGTCATATGACTGAATGGGACTGAACATTCAGCATATATCTAAACTGCATTTCTCTACATTTGAAGGAAACATAGAGAGTATTCAAACTAATTTATTCATTTCAAAGTTTAAAGTCAAAAAAGATAAAGATGTTAGCCCAAGTTCATACGGTCAAAAAGCAGAAGGAAAAACAAAATTCCAGTATAACAACCTGCAATTCAGGCCAGTTATTCCAAGCTGCTCAAAAGTTTAAACTCAAAACAAATGGAAAGATAATTGGCTTTAGTTGAGTCCTGATGATTGTTTTCTTTTCTTAATTCTGGTGTTAAAATATATCTCACTTAAAATATATATATATATATATATCTCACTTTTAAAAAATTAAAGAATACTTCACAAACAATGAAACATACATATTTGTCTACCTCTGTAAGTTTTGACAGTTGCATAGACCTATATATTCACACTTAAAATAGGACATTTTTACAACCCAACAAATTTCTTCCTGCTTCTCTCCAGTCAGTTCCACCATTCAGACAACCACTTTCTGACTTCTATGATTATAAATTAGTTTTGCCTGTGGTTGAGCTTTAAATGAACAGATAATAGTATGCTTTCATCTGTCTGGCTTCTTTTGTTTAATATTTTTGAAATACATCCATGTTGTTGCAATATCAGCAGTTAAATTCTCTTTTATTGCAAGGTAGTATTCATTTATATGACTACTTCACCATTTGTTTATACATTCAACTATTAACGGACCTTTGAATTATACTTCCAGTTTTTTAAATTATTGTGAATAAAGCTGCTCTGAACATTCTTGTACAGGTCTCTTTGAAGACATGTCCTCAATATTCTTGGATAAAAACTTAGAAAGGAAATTGCTTGATTGTAAGGAGAGATGAATATTTAACGATACAAGAAACAGCCAAAACAGTTTTCAAAATGGCTGTATGATTTTATATTCGCACCAATAATGTATAATAGTTTTAGTCACACCACATGCTTGCCAGTATTGATATTGTCAGCTTTTAAAATTTTAGCCACTCTAATATGTGTATAGTGGTATCTCATTGTGAGTTTATTTTTGTACTTCACTAGGGACATATCATGTGCTTATTGGCCATTTTTATATCTTTTGTTAAATGTCTCTAAAAGTCTTTTTCCTATTTTCATATTAAGTTATTTTTCTCCTTTAGATTTGTAGGTAGAAGTTCTTTATATATTCTTGATAAAATTAGATTTTCATAAGTATTTATTGTGAAAATTCTACCCCAGATTGTGGCATACCTTTTTGTCTTTGTAATAATGGTATAAAGCAAACAGGTGTTTTTAAGTTTGATGAAGACAAATTTATTTATTTTTTAGTTAGTGCTTTCTGTGTGTTCTCTAAGAAATATCTGCCTGCCCCAAGACTGTCAATGTATTCCTCAATATTTTCTTTTAGAGGTTTTTTATTTTTAGTTTTTATGCTTTAACTATATGAGCAACTGACAAATATTTTCCAAATAGTTTCCAAGGAGGCCAGGCCATTTCATCTGTCCACCCACAAAGTATGTAATCAACCTAAATTAGCTTTTGTTGGTAGTACAAAAAAAGTGGAGGTTCATTTTTTTCCCTTATGGATATACAGCTGATCTAGCACAAGTTTTTGAAAATACTTTTCTTTCCATATTTAATTGCCTACGATTTTTATCAAATAGCTATTTACCATATATATGTGGGTCTATTTGGGGACTCTCTATTTTGTTTAGTGACATATTTGTCAATTTGCTTCCATGATCTTACTGTGTTGATTACTGTAGCTTTATACAATGTTTTCAAATTAGGTATTGTCAGTCCTTTTATCTTCATTTTCCTTTGTTAATGATATTGTTAGTTTTCTAGATTCTTTGCTTTTTCAAATAAATTTAGAATCAGCTTGTCAATTGCTATGAAAAAGTCTTGAGATTCTGATTGGATTTGTATAAAATATATTCACCAATCTGAAGAGAGTTTACATCTTAACTATATTGAGTGAATAAATCTATTCCCCCAACGCATTTCCCTTTACATAGGACTCTAATATGTCTCACTAATGTGTTTACTTTTAGGTTTATATGTACATATATTTCATTAAATTTACACTTAATTATTTAATGCTTTTGATGTAATTATAAATGAAACAGCTTTTTGAATTCTATTTTCCAATTGTATGTTGCCTTTATATATAAAGGCAATTAATTATTATATATCAATCTTGTATTAACGCAACCATGTTAAAGTCATTTACTATTTCTAGTATTTGTGATGTATATACCTCATGATGTTCAAAATACAGTTATGTCATCTACAAATAAAAAACAATTCACATTTTTCCTTCTGGTGCATATGGATTTTATTTCTTTTTCATATATTATTGCACTAGCTGAGCCTTCCAGTACAATGTTCAATAAAAGTGGTGAGAATTGACATTCTTGACTTGTTTCCAATCTTAGGGGGGGAAACGTTCAATATTTCACCATTAAGGAAAATGTTATCAGTAGATTTTAGTAGATTTTTTCCCAAACAAAAAGGCCCCTTCTGTTCACAGTTATATGATATTTTTTCATCATGAATGAGTGCTGAATTATGTTAACTTCTTTTTCTTCAAATTTTAAAATTATAATTTATATATTTTTATTATACAGAGGACAAAAATTACATTGCTTGTTTTGTTTTGTTTTGTTTTTGAGATAGGATTCTTGTGAATTCAAGTGATCCTCAACCCTCCCATCTCATCCATCGCAAGTAGATGGGATTACAGGTGCATGCCACTGTGCCTGGTGTGTGTGTGTGTGTGTGTGTGTGTGTGTGAGTAAATCATTAAACCAAATTTGCTTTCCTGCAATAAATCCCACTTAGTCATTTTAAAATATTTCTATGTTTCAGGTCTTTTAGTATCTATATTCATAAGAAATACTATCCTGTAATTTTTTTTCTTATAATGTTTTGTCACGTTTTCTTACGAGGTTATTCTGAATTCACAAGGTGGAATTTGTTAGTTCCCTTTCTAGTTTCTGAAAAAGCTTTTATAAAAACTGTACTATTTCTTAAAATTTCGATACAGTTTATAACCAACTGGGTCTGATGTTTCCTTTGTGAGAGGAATTTTGATTATCAACTCATTTTTTTAAAAAAAAGTATATAGCTATGCAGATTTCCTATTTATTCAATTTTGATACCTTCATGTTTCTAGAAACTATCCACTTCAATCAAGTTGATAAATTTATCTGCAATTAAAGTTTCATAATATTTCTTATTATATTTTTAAAATTTCTATATGGCCTATTGTAATGGTCCCTCTCACATTTGTGATTTATTTTCTTTTCTATGTATTTATTTTTGGCTGAGTCTTCTTAATAGTTTATTCGATTTTGTTAAACTTTTCAAAATGCCACATTTTCTGTTTTTCCACATTCTTTCCAACACTGGGTATGGTCTAGCTTGTTAATTTTAACGATAATATTGGGTTTAATGACTAATTATATTGAACTTTTTTATGGGCTCATTTGCAATCTATATATCTTCTTTGGTGAGATGTTCAAATCTCTTGTCTTTTAGATTGTGTTATTGTTAGTTTTAAATGTTCTTTAAATATTCTAGATACAAGAAATCTCACTTTTTTCCCAGAACAAAGGTTTAAAAATCACTTAAACAGTATCTGTGTGGACCATTTTTCCAGAAAAAGAGTAGGATAAATAGAAACAAAGCAGAACTGAGAGATGAAAAGTTTTTAATAGCTATGCGTAAACACCCTCATCTAGCTATTCTTGAGGCTACTGGATTACTCAGTTAGGTGAAACAATGTGTTCTCTTTTGCTTAAATTAATATAAGTTTGGTTTCTATTTTGCAACCAAAAACATTTCACTTAACACTTTATGTGCTTCTCTGTGCACAAAGTGGAAGAGCTCTGTAGCAGCCTAGATAACCTTCCAATCCAAGGGTTCCAAAGGAAGTAACAAGAGTCCCTAAATCGATTACAAAATCCAAGCAAAGAGAATCTCATTTATTGGATCAGGTGACTATGAGCAGATAGGGTGTTCATATGACTCACTCCTCAAGCATCATGAGTTGCTGAATAAGACATTAAGAAGAGGATATGGGAAGTTTCCATAATATGAGTGAGGCGATAAAGAGAAAAAAAATAGTTATCTCTTTACACTAGGCATTCACTAATATGATTTTACAAAACAGTAACCTCAGTTGCATAACACTAACAAAATAGGAAAGAGGACAACGAAGAATAGAAACTTGAGTAAATAAACTGAATATAGATTGAAATTTAGAAGACTCTGTCTTAAGAAAGAATCATGAAAATGAAGGCATGATTGAAGAAGTTCATGTAAGCATCTTGACTTTAAAAGTAAATTTACCTAGAATGTTTGAACTTAATCCTTGATTTAGCATTTTAGTACAGTGTCTCTTTGTCCTTAGGGATCCTTCATTAGCTTTGGGTACTTAAAATCAGTTGTTAGTTAGCTGGTGAGAAGCACCTTCCCTGCAGGCACTGGCATTTGAAAAACCTTCCTTTTCTTCCTGAAAGCAGCTTATACCTGCCGTTTCTTATCTGCACACAACAGGGAGACTGTTTAGAGCCAGGGGACGGCCAATGAGCATTGCTAAGCTTGAAGATTCAAACCACATTTCTGTGTCCCGGACTACTGCATCCCTATTTTTAGGTTCTCCGCTCAAATTTTATCTTCTTACTTTTTATCTCAAAGCTCAACCTGAGCTCTTCAGCCTAGAAAGTCTAACGCTGCTTTAACTCACACTTTTCTGACTGTTTCATCTTCTGGATGTCAGCATCTGGCCCATACCTGGTCCATATCCATCTTGATTCTCAGGATTCCTGTGCCAATGTGTTTGTTTATTCTAAACTTTGGAAGATGCTAGCATTTAATCTTATGCCTAAACTCTGATCCCAGGTACATCTTCAGATTCATCATGGCTTCATATGCCCCTGTTATGGCAAAGGAACATGGGGCACAATCTCCTACTGCCTTAAAATTGTGCTGTTTGTCTCATCTTTTATTAGTTTTCAAATATGGATTGCAAATTTTTCAGGATATAAGTGATCCACAATATAGTGCTGACCAATCAGAGAAGCCCATTGTTCTTCTGTCTCACCAAAGATGTGTTAATCAAGTGACTATATTTATTAGGAGAAGATTAGTATGCCTCAGTCATAAACAAACATTGTTGAGGACGTATTATTTGTCAATAACTGTGAAAATCTGGAGATTCTTAAAGGAAATAATAAATATACCAATAGCTGACATTTATTGAGCACTTATTGCATACCAGACATTTGGGGAGTACTTTAATTGTACTGCTTATATTATCTTTTCAATAACCCTATGTCATATTTATCATTGCTATTATTGTTCCCACATTATACTTAAAGACACTGAGGCACAAAAGGGTTAGTAAGTGATTTGTCTTAGATTATTCAGCTATGAAGTGACCAAGTCAAGATTTTTACTCTAATTTTATTGCCAGAGCTTATTCTTCTGTTCAAGTGGGGAAGAGAACCACGTAGAAATAATATACAATAATAAGAGCAAAAATGCTAATGCGTGAATAAATTACCAACGGAATACCAGAAAGTACAATGTATTCCTTGAGTGGGAAAAGGATAAAGATTGGAGTTAACTTCACAGGGGAAAAGACATGATTGAGGTAGCTATTGAAGTATAAGGAGAATGTGAACAAGGCGAGGAAGGCAACATCATTCCAGGCAGAGGGAACAGACTGGACAAGATTAGGGATGGCCTTGTGAAGGTATGATAAAGCAGCAATAAGCTTTCTCATTCTCCACTAAGAAATCTACATTGAATCTTTGGACTTGTGCACAGGGCTTTCCAGTGAAAATCTCTCACATCAGCCAGAGGAGAAAAAGAAAATTTATGTAGAAGAAATATTTTACATCTTCTCTTTTCCACTGGTTTGTTACAGGGATCTGAGGAAGGGTCTGGCACAAGGGACGAAGTCAGCAAAGACAAACTTGGGGCTACCTTATACCTGGGGTCCAGTACCAGAATCAATTGACTACCTCAAGTCTAAATTCTTTTCTATCAAGCAAAATGATATTAGATGACTAATTTTATTTTATTAACTTTTAAATAAACCTTTGCCAATAACAGGAGATTCTACATGCTACCTGCTGCAAGACTTAGAATTGCTCTAATGCCTCCTGCTGCCGCTGTGAAAACTAAGATTCTCAAATCCTTTCCCCATCACCTGTCTTTCAATTTTCATGACCTTGTGGCTGTTTCAGGGTCTTCCTCCATCATCCTCTAACTTTTCAGGCTATTCTCATGCAAAGCCACACAGAGAAAGGCCATGCCATTCATTTCTGGAAAATGGCCTATCCTGGTTCCATTTCTCTAAATGGCCTATTTTAGTAAATTACTATCTGAGTTCTCTAAGATGATGGCTGTGATCCCTTCTACCTGGCAAATTGTGTCAGCCATTTTGTACCATTGGACCAGTGCTGGGTCTTGGCCCTGTCAGACTCTGAGCCACCTATGTCATAGTGCTGGCTGATCTGTGAGGCTGGTGATTCTTTTGTCTCTCACTGGAACCGCAGCACACAGTAGCTACTGTTTGCCTGTGGTTTCGACTCACAAAATTATTCCTTTTCCTTATTGTGAAACTGTTCGTTGCACTAAGTTCTTTGCTGTGGAATATTTTACATCTCACGTTTATCTTTCATTAAGGTCTGGTTCCATGTTTTGCTACTTCTGGGTTTGAAAGGGTAATTCACTTGATTACTATTTTTTACTAATAGAGTAGGAAAATCAAAGCGCAGGCATGGCACCTAAGGGTAAATTGTGCTTTGTACACGTGGTGGTTTCTTATGCACGGCAGTTAGCAAGTCCTCAAAGGAAAATTCAGAACCCAAATAGTTAAAAACAAATAAAATAAATGAATTACAAAGGAAATCTATTACTCATGTCCAACTTACAGCAAGTAGTTCATACAAAACTATTAATTAAGACACAGATTCAGAACATATAACATAGTGCATGTATTTCATATCTTCCTATTCTTAATCATCTTTTTGTTCCTTAACCATGTTTTCAAAACTGTATTAGTCCATTCTCACACTCCTAAGACTGAGTAATTTATGAAGAAAGGGGGCTTAATTAACTTACACATCTGCATGGATGGCTGGAGAAGCCTCAGGAAACTTACAATCATGGTAGAAGATGAAGGGGAATCAAGACATGTCTTATCATGGTGACAAGAGAGAGAAAGAGAGAGAAACAGAGGAATTGCCACACACTTTAAACCATCAGATCTTAACAGATCTCATGAGAACTCTATCACAAGGCAGCACTAGGGGGATGATGCTAAACCATTAGATACCACCTCCATGATCCAATCACCTCCAACCAGGCTCCACCTTCAACATGCGAGGATTACAATTTGACTTGAGATTTCAGTGGGGACAGAGAGTCAAACTATATTAAAAACCATATTTTAAACATTATTAGCCAGCTCTCTGTATACGTATATTCCACATCTGAGGATTCAACCAAACATGAACAGAAAAAAAAATGAATAAAAAATACAACAATAAAATAATACAAATAAAAAATACAGTATAACAACAATCTATATAGCATTTACATTGTATTAGGCATTATAAGTAATCTAGAAATGATTTAAAGTATATGAGAAGATGTGCTTAGGTTATAGACAAATACCGCACTGTGCCATTTCATGTAAGGGACTTGAGCATCTTTGGATTTTGGCATCCATGGATGTCCTGGAACTAACCCCTGCAGACACCGAGAAATAAATATATCTAAATTTTATTTTCAGTGATATGTCCTCTACATATATTTTATCTTATCAATACTCACAAAACTTTTATGAAAAGGCAATATTCCAGGCTCTGAGATTCTTTTGCCATGCATCCCTTATATAAGACAGGAAGAATTTCATGCCACAAACAGATTTATCTTTAGGCTCCCAGAGATCTTTTTTGAAGTCCTTAACAGTGATCTTTGGCTTAATCTGAATATTTCAGTTGTTCTCTTTTCTCTTCACACAGACCAGTTTACTAGAAGATAAGAAGCTACTATTAATAGCACTCTAAAGTTTTTACATCATTATAAAGTACTTTATAGTCCCTGTAAGTCTGACCTCTAGTCTATGTTGTTTCCCATTGGGAAGAAAGGAAAGAATACATATTAAAATTCAAGAAGCAAAAGTTGAATTAAGAGTAAGAGAAAAGCTCATTGAAGTTCAATGTAAGACTATTAGAACTCCTATATCTACTTCCCATGTCTTTAAAATATATTTCACCTGGATTCTCAGGTTTTCCTTAGATATTTTAGTTATTTGCATTAAGAAACTTGACTTTAATATATATTGACACATAATTTAAAGATTTTGGGGGGAAAGTAACAAAAAATTACACAATTAAAACATAATTAAAAATAAATGGTCACATGGACACAAATTTTGGCTCCATTGAGACAAAAAGAAAATATTACTCCAAATCCAAGATTTGGGCAATTATTTCAAAAAAAGTCCATCTTAGTATTAACTTTTACTGGTCTTTTTTATTTTATTTTTCCCCATTTCTCCACCAGTTCTCCTTCTCCTCCCCTATCCAATTGATTTGTCTTGATGATAAAAGGAAGCAAAAGTGAAAGTTATATTACATCAGTTTCCTGGAAAGATTTTTTTAATGTAAGTATTTGGTGACAACCTCAGCTTGTGTTGCTAAGATTTTATTATTTTTATATAGAAAGAACTTTAGGACCCAAGACTAAGAAAACAGTGACTATTTTCAAAGATGACAAATGAAACTCATATTCAAACATCAGTTCCACTCATAACCCTAAAAACAAAAGCAAATCACTTTTGTTTTGTAAATAATTATAGATTCACAGGAGTTTGCAAAGAAATGCACAGGGGAATCTCATGCACACCTCCCTCAGGCCCTTTCCTGTGACAACATCCCACAGAACCACAGTACAATATTGTTTCCTCCCACCAAATCCATGGATGGAATCTCCCCAAAAGAGGTAAGCAAGGGAGTTCCCACAAGGAAGTGTCCCAAGCCACCACAAGATGTGGCCAGTTGGGATTCCAAAGAAGCACTTTGTTTGATAATGGACTCATGGTAATGAATCCAAAGCATCTACTAGGACTCATGACAGGCAGCAAGAGAAAGGGGGTATTCTGCCTAGTTATGACAGCAAGTAGTGCACTTCAGGGTATAGAGTTTATATGAGGTTTTAAGGGATTTGGCTGAGAGCTGGGGACAGTTTCTTTTAATGTTTTGGGGAACAACCTAGATATCTTTATCAGCACCCAAGAATGTTCAAGGCTCCAGTTGGGGTTCAAGCTGAGTGGGAAAAACCTGCACCTGTATGGGTCACAAAATGCTCAAGTCACTCCTGTGATTTTCGGTCAGGATACAGAAAGCAAGCAGGCTGGGGGTGGGGAGGAGATTAAGGTGACCCTACAAACACAAATACAATAAATTGATATTGACACAATCCAAAGAACAGATTCAGATTTAACTGATCATATATGCATTTGTGTATATAGCTTGACTACACCATTTTGTCACATATGTAGTTTTGCACAACCACCACCATTGACATGCTTGACTATACCATCACCATAAGACTTTCCTGTGTTACCCTTTATAGCCATACCATCCTTTTTTCTTTTCTTTTCTTTCTCTTTCTTTCTCTCTTTCTCTTTCCTCTTTCTATTTTTTTTTGAGGTGGAGTTTCACTCTTTTTTTTTTTTTTTTTTTTGAGAAAGAGTCTCGCTCTTTTGCCCAGGCCGGACTGCAGTGGCATGATCTCAGCTCACTGCAAGCTCCACCTCCTGGGTTGATGCCATTCTCCTGCCTCAGCCTCCCAAGTAGCTGGGACTACAGGCGCCTACCACCACGCCCGGCTAATTTTCTGTATTTTTCTTGTTGCCCAAGCTGGAGTGCAGTGGCACTATTTTGGCTCACTGCAACCTCCGCCTCCTGGGTTCAAGCGATTCTACTGCCTCAGCTTCCCAAGCAGCTGGGATTACAGGCACCTGCCACCACGCCTGGCTAATTTTTTGTAATTTTTTAGTACAGACGAGGATTCGCCATGTTGGCCAAGCTGATTTTGAACTCCTAACCTCAGGTGATCTACCGCCTCGGCCTCCCAAAGTGCTGGGATTACAGGCATGAGCCACCGCACCCTGCCCGTACCATTCTTTCTTATCCCTAACCCCTAGCAACCACAAATCTGTTCTCCATATTTATTATTGTGTTATTCCACAAATGTTATATAAATGGAATCATGCAGCCATGTATCCTTTTGAGATTGACTTTTTTCACCCAACATAAATTTTCTTGAGGTTGGTCAAAGTTGTTAAGTATATAAATAGTTCATTTCTTTTTCATTGCTGAGTAATACTGCATGATATGGATGCATCACAGTATGTTTAACCATTTAACCTATGATGGACATCTAGATAGTTTCCAGTTTTTGCTTGTTATAAATTTATAAATAAAGCTACTGGGAATATTCATACAAGTTCTTACATGAATATAATAAGCCTTCATTTCTTTCTCTCTCTCTCTCTTTTTTTTTCTTTTTTGAGGCAGAGTCTCTCCTTCTGTCACCCAGGGTGGCATGTAGTGGTGTAATCTCAGCTCACTGCAACCGCCACCTCCTATGTTCAAGTGATCCTCATGCCTCAGCCTCCCAAGTAGCTGGGATTACAGGTGCACACCATCATGCCTTGCTAATTTTTGTATTTTTAGTAGAAACAGGATTTTGACATGTCAGCCAGGCTGGTCTCAAACTCCTGATCTCAAGTGATCCACCTGCCTTGGCCTCTCAAAGTGCTGGTATTACAGGCATGAGCCACTGCACCAACCTGGCCTATTAAGTCTTCATTTCTTTATGATAAAACCCAAGTGTGCAACTACTAGGTTGTATGGTGAGTACATTTTTAGATTTTAGAGGAACTATTTTCCAGAGTGGTATACCATTTGACATTCAAACCAGCAATATATGAGCAATCAAGTATTTTTCACAGACTTGCCTGTATTAGGTGGTGTCACTTTTTCATTTTAGCTGTTCCAATAGGTGTATTGTAATATCTCATTATGGTTTTCATTTTTATTTCACTATTGGCTAATGACGCTGAAGATATTTTAATATGTTTATTTGCCTTTGTTATCTTCTTCTGTATCAGTGAAATATCTGTGCACATTTGCCTTGGCCCATTTTCTAATTAGATCAGTTATTTTTGTTTTTGTGTTTTTTTTTCTGTTGAGTTTTGAGAGTTCTTACATACTCTAAGTACAAGACCTTTGTCACATATGTAATTTGAAAATATTCTCTCTCAGTCTATAGTTATATTTTTAGTAATTTTAGTAAGATCTTTCACAGCACAAATTTAAAAAATTTTGGTGAGTTCCAATTTAGCATTTTTTTTCTCTTCTGGGTCTTGTTATTAGTTTCAAATCTGAAAACTCTTTGCCTAGTCCTAGGCCCCCAAACATTTTTCCTATGTTCTTAGTGAACTTAAGTTCTACACTGAAGTCCAAGATTCATTTTGAGTTCATTCTGATGTAAGCATAAGAGCTGAGGTCTAGGCGAAGATTCATTTTTTTTTTTTGCTGATGACTATCAAATTGCTACAGGACCATTGAATGACTTTCATTCCTTCGAAAAAATTAGGCAGGCATATTCCTGTGGGTCTATTTCTGTGTTCGCTATTTTTGTTGCACTGATCTATTTGTCTACACATCCTCCAGTGCTGCACTCTTATGATTACTTCAGCTATAAGCCTTAACATTGAGAACAATGTTTATTCCTCCTACATTTTTCTAATTTTTCAAGTTGTTTTCACTATTCTAGGGAATTTACTTTTTCATATAAATGTTAAAATAAGCTTGTCTGTGTTTACAAAAAATTGCAAGACTTTGATAGGAATTGTATGAAACTTATAGCTCAATTTAGGGAGAATAGAAAACTTTAATATATTGAATACTCCAATTTTAAAACATGGCATGTCTCTAAAACATTTTAAGTCCTCTTTGATTTCTTTCATCAGAATTTTATAATTTTTATTATATTGAATCTATACATATTTTCTTAAATGTATATCTAAGTATTTCAATTTTTGGAGCAATTGTATGTGGTATACCTGCATATTTTAAAATTCTGGTTTCCACCTGTTTGTTATCAGTATATATAATTGTAATTTGTGTGTTGATGTATCTTGCAACCTTACTGAACTCATTTATCAGTCTAAGAGGTATGTATAAAGATTTCTTGGAGTTTTCTATGTGGACAATGGTTTCATTTACAAATAGAGTTTTATTTGTATATTTTTAATCTGCGTGCCTTTATTTTCCTTGTATTATTTAATTACCTATCATTTCCAGTATTATATTGAATAACAGAATTGAAGGCACACATCTTTGTTTCATTCCTTATCTTACAGGGACATTCAATCTTCAGCCATTAATTATGATGTTAGCTGTAGGTTTTTGGAGATACTCTTCATAAGGTTGAGGAAATCACCCTCTATTCCTGGTAGTTTTATCAAGAATAGGTATTTGAGTTTTGTTGAATGACATTTCTTTGTCAGTTAAGATTATCATATAATTCTTCTTCCATAGTCTGTTGTTAGAGTGGACTGACTACTTTGAATTATTTTTTAATATCAGTGCCTCGAACACCTGACATAAATCTCATTTAGTCATATTATATTTTTTATTCATTTTTTGCCATAAATTTGCTGAAATCTTGTTGCAGATTTTGATATTTTAGTTCTTGAGAGATGTCAAGATAATACTTGTCTTTATTTTTTGGAAGTCATTATACAAAACTGTTTTTTTTTTTTTTTTGACAGAGTCTTACTCTATTGCCCAGGCTGGAGTGCAGTGGCATGATCTTGGTTCACCACTACCTCCACCTCCTGGGCTCAAGCGATCCTCCCTCCTCAGCCTCCCAAGAAGCTGGGACTACAGGCATGTGCCACCATGCTCAGCTAATTTTTGTATTTTTAATACAAACGGGGTTTCACCATGTTGGCCAAGCTGGTCTCGAACTCTTGACCTCAAGTAATCCACCCACCTCAAACTACCAAAGTGCTGGGATTACAGGCGTGAGCCACCATGACTGGCCACAAAATTGGTTTCAATTCATTTTTGAAATGGGTACAGTTCTCCATTGAAGCCAGATGGGCTAGAATAATTCTCAGAAACTCTTCTGTTACTAATTCAATTTCTTTAATATTTACAGGATTATTCAAGTTGTCTCTTTTTATCTAGGCGGAGTTTTGGAAGCTTATGTTTTTAAGGAATTGGTCCATTTTTTCTAAGCTGTCAAATTAATGAGTCTATGTTGTTTGTACTATTCCCTTATCCCTTATCATTCTTTTAGTGACTGTTAGATCTGTGGTGGTATCTCTAGATTATTCTCGATGTTGATGAATTATCCATCTTGCTAGATGTGTCTCAATTTTATTATTTTCTCACTGCAAAACCAATGTTTTGTTAAATTATTTTTCTTTATTGTTTTCCTATATTTAATTTCACTGATTTATGTTTTTATCTGTGTTGTTTCCTTCCCTCTGGTTGCTTTGGTCTTAGTTTGCTCTTCTTTTCCAGTTTCTAAAATTAGGAATTTCTATTATAAATTTCATGTATTTTCCTGATGTAATCACTTGGGATTATAAATTTCCCTCTCAGCACACTTTTGTACGGATTTGATATGTTGTGCTTTTATTTTTGTTCAGTTACATGTATTTAAAATTTTTTTCTGAGAGTTTTCTCTTTAACCATGTGTTGCTTAATTTCTAAGTGTTTTAGAAATCTTTCTTTTGTCTTTCTCTTATTAATCTCTAGTTTAATATCATTATGGTCAGAAAATGTATACTGTATGATTTCCATTGTTTTAAAATGTGTTAAGATTTGTTTTATGGTCCAGGATATAGTCTATCTTTGTAAACATCTCATAGGTGCTTGAAAAGAGTGTGTATTCTATTGTTGTTGAATGACGTGTTATATAAATGTCAGTTTGATCCTATTGAGTTGATAGTGTTGTCCAGCTCTTCTGTATTCTTTCTGGAGGTCTATCCAATAGTTTTATCACTTGCTGAGAATGGGATGTTGGAGTTTTAGTCTGTTTCTCTTTTTAGCTCTATCAGTTTTTGCTTCATGTTTTTTTGAAACTCTTTTGTGTGTACACATTTAGGATTGCTGTATGATCGTGGTGGATTTATTCTCCTATTATGATATAATGTCTCCCTTTATCAGTAGAAATATTTCTTGTTCTGAAGTCTATTTTACCTGAAATTAATAAAACCAATTCTGCCTTCATCTAATATTTTCCTCATGTTTCATTTTCCATCCTTGTACTTTCTGCCTACCTATGTCAATATATTTGAACAGCAAAAAGCTAGGTCATACTTTCTCACTCTACTCATCTCTTTTATTGATGCCTTTATTTATTTTTTAATTAACTTATTTATCTGTAAATTGACACATTGTAATTGTACATATTTATAGGGTCCAATCTGATGTTTTAATACATAAGCGATGTGTTGTATAATGATTAAATCAGAATATTCAGCAAGTTTATTACTTCACGCATTTAGCATTTATTTGTGGCAAGCACATTCAGAAGCCTATCTTCTAGCTCTTTTGTAATATACAAAACCTTACTTTAAGCATCCTCACTCTACTGTGCAATAGAACATTTAGAGTAATGATTGATACGTCAGGGCCTAAGCCTGCCATTTTATTATGTGTTTTCTATTTATTACCTTTCTTTCTCATTTTTAATTTCTTTTTTCTTGCCTTTCTGTGGGTTACTCACAGATATTTAGGGTTCCCTTTTTTATTTATAGTCTTTGTTATTATGTTACTTTATACGTTTTTCTTAGTCATTAGTCTAGGCATTACCATCTACATATGCAGCTTATCACAGTGTAATGGTATCGACTTTTTACCATTTCCAGTGAGAATAAACACCTCACTTGCATTGAGGCCCCTTTACTTTCCCTGCTTTTTAAGCACAATTATCTTAAGTATTTCTTCAACATATGTTGACCATCAAATTAGACAGTTATATCTTTGTATCTACCAACTGGAGAAAATTATGAGGTGAAGTATAGTCTGTCACGTTTAATTTTATTTCTGTTCTGTTTTTTTTCCAAAGGTACCAGCCTTTGGCCAGGTGTGGTGGCTCATGCCTGTAAGCTCAGCACTTTGGGAGGCCAAGGTGGGTGGATGGCTTGAAATCAGGAGTTTGAGACCAGCGTCGGCAACGTGGCGAAACTCCATCGCTACTAAAAATACAAAAATTAGCTGGCTGTGGTGGTGTGCACCTTTAGTCTCAGCTACTTGGGAGGTGGAGTCCGGGAGTTCGAGGATGCAGTGAGCCATGACCATGCCTCTGCGCTCCTGCCTAGGTGACAGAATGAGACCCTGTCTCAAAAAAACAAAACAAAGCAAAACAAAAAAACAACCAACCAACCAAACAAAAAACACTTTTTTTGAGATAATGTTTCAAGTTGAATGCTTCTATGTACCCTTTTCCATGAGCACTCAGCTTTGCATGTAGATGTTAATTAAAAAAATTTTTTTAAATCAAAGTTAGGGTTGTTAGAATATACCAAAGAGAAAAGCTACAATTATATTTACAAATGTACTTTTATAAAAGAATTAGCTGGAAACAGAAAATACTAGAATACTGGCTTAGTGACAGTTAGAGTCTGGGCTGTGATAGCAATTGTGCTTGGAAGCCATTAGGGTCTGGTTTGTGTTAGAAATTTTATTCAAGGCGACTGCAGCAGTCATATTTATTCTCACTTTTGGGTTGGCTTCATAAGGACTAGATAAGCTCTTATTTTTCTTCCAATAAAGTTTTCAATATTATTTTTATTAACATAAAAGTAATATGGACTTATTTTAGCAAAATTCAAAAAAAAATCACAGGTAAAAACCAAGCTACTACCAACACCTTAATACATAGACTTTGTTGTGTTTTGAGGGGAAGAGGTCTGGGGGTAGCTATTGCTGCCATTTACTGAATACTTACTGTGTGTTAAGCCTTCTACGTATTTAGGCCAGATGGCCACCTCAGCTAGCTCTTTTGGGCTCTTAAAGTCTTTAATGAGTTGAACTGAGCCCTTATTCTAGGTCTTAGGACAGTATGTTGGCCCTCATCTTAATTTTTATGAATTTTAGATAATTTGGTCTTTGCAAGCTGTCCCAATTTTCATTGTGTTAATCCAATTCCACAGCTTAAAAAGGATCCACTTTCAATTTCCTCTTAGCTGTTTCTGTTTCAGCCCCAGACTACTGACACCTTTGTCTTCTGGCCTTTCTCCAACCAATGACTTCATCTTCTATCCACTTATTCTTACTGTGGGCTTCCCCATACTGCTTCCAAAGTTCTTTACAGAGACACAGTTTTCTCCTCTTAAGCCTAAGATTTAAAGATGGTCTTTTGTCCATGAAATGTGACCTCTGGGTTTCATGCTTTACCATAAGTGTACTGACAGTTCTTCTAAAGAAAGGTAGTTAACCAAATAATTTCAGAGAAAAAAATTTCACATTTTTATGTAAGCACAGTGTTGTTTAATTCCCATAACAGCATATGATAAGGTATGATTTAGCCCTAATTTGTAAATCAGCCGACTGTAGCATAAAAAGGATAAGCCAGTTAGAACGATGTTTTATACTTTCTTCTAATTATCTATATCCTCACCAATAAATAAGATTCCTAAAGGCAGAAATTTTGCACTATTCCTATTTTTACCTGAAGTGCCTCATGCAGTGGCTGGAATATAGTATGTAGGCATTAAATGGTTTTCAAATAAACAAAATTACAAGAATGAATAAGTGATCTTACTGCAGCTCTCACCTTAGGTGATTTAGCAACAACTTTGGCACTGTGGATGGCTGCCTCCTCCAGAAGGCGCCTCCTCCATTTGACTTCTAGAACATTTGCTTCATTTTTCGTTCCCCAGTATCCTTTGCTGGTTCTTCCTCCTACCTCAAACTCAAAAGTTTGGAAGCTCCAGGGCTATATCTTTGGTCACTTTTTTTTCAATCTATACTACATATTTTGGTGATTTCATCCAGTCTCACATTTCTGTACAATCACAATATGTAAAGACTAATTTTTGTGTCTTATCTTGAACTTCTCAATTGCTATCACAGCCCAATGTGTACAAACTTAACTCCTCATCTCTCATAAACCTGTTAATCCTTTTAGCCTGCTTAATCCAAAAACCTCGTAGTCACCCTTGATTCCACTCTCACACATCCTGCATCAAACCCCTTTGGAAAATCTACTAGTTCTAATTTTTAAACAAATTTATAAATTAAAATAAAAATAAATTTTAAAATAAATAAGTCCAGAAATCAGTCATTCATCACCAACTTCACAGCTACTGCCCTAGCGTGGGCCCTCATTCTTCTCTCTTAGATGACTGCTGCAGTTTCCAACTGTTCTTCCTGCTTCTGCTTTTGCCACCCTACAGGCTATTCTTACTTAATATATCAGCCAGAGTGTTCCTGTTACTTTTTTGCTCAAGACGCTCTACAATGCCTGACTCACACAAATAACAATAGAAGAAAGGTCTCTAAATGGACTGGGGACATGTGAACACGTACTGTATATTTTATAAAAGTAAGGTCTTTATTTTTAGTTATAATAATGGTCGTGTGGTTATGTTTAAAACAATGAAGGTCCTATCTTTTGAAGATATTACTAAATTATGTACAAGTGAAATGATATAATGTCTTGAATCTGTTTTAACAGAATCAGGAATCGGGGGGCTGGGCAGGGATATAGATGAAATAAAACAAATTAGATGGGCCTTATATTTTTATTGATACATAATGATCGTACACATTTTTGGGATACATATGATATTTTGATTCATGCACACAATGTGTAGTGAGCAATCAGGGCAATTTGAACATCCATCACCTCAAACTTTTATCATTTCTTTTTGTTGGGAACATTCCAAATCTTTCTGGTAGTTATTTTTTTTTAAGTATACAATAAATTATTGTGAAGTATAGCACCGTACTGTGCTAGGAAACACTAGAACTTATTTCTTCTATCTAACTTTATTTCTATATCAATTAATCAATCTACAAGACTGTCCTCATAATTAGTTTAGTTGGATCATTGGGTTTAATTATACTAGTGTCTCTACTTTTACGGTCTTGACAACTAATATAACAAAAAAAGAAAGATAATCCCCTAATAACTCTCCTTTTCTTTTTTTTCTTTTTTTTTGAGACGGAGTCTTGCTCGGCCACCCAGCCTGGGGTGCAATGGCGTGATCTCGGCTCACTGCAAGCTCCGCCTCCCGGGTTCACGCCATTCTCCTGCCTCAGCCTCCCGAGTAGCTGGGACTACAGGCGCCCACCACCACGCCTGGCTAATTTTTTTTTCTATTTTTAGTAGAGACAGGGTTTCACCGTGTTAGCCAGGATGGTCTCGATCTCCTGACCTCGTGATCCACCCATCTCTGCCTCCCAAAGTACTGGGATTACAGGCGTGAGCCACCGTGCCCGGCCATAACTCTCCTTTTCACTCAGAGTAAAAGCTAAAATCGCCACCTGATCGGCCCCCATTTTTTCCGTCCAACCTCATTTTCTACTGCTCTATGCATACATCACACCACCTTAGCCTCTCTATTGTCCCTCAGATATATCAGGCACACCCATACCTTAGACCCTGTGCTCTAGATCTTTTATCTGTTTATATCTTCCTGACTTTCACAAATCCTTTGAGTCTTTGCTCAAATATCAGCATCTTATTGAGATCTATTTTAACTGCCAGATTTAATAATGACGCAATTGGTCCCTCATTCGCACCAAACTCCCAATCCTCCTTACACTTTTCCTTTTTTCTTTTCTCCATAGTACTCATAACTTTTTAATATTTTTGAAATGTATTATGTTTATTATTTATTAAATGTCTCCCTCCACTGAAATGTAAACTTCCCAAAGCAGTCTTTCAGTCTTCATATGTTTTTGTTCTTGTGCATAGAACATGGTAGGAATTCAGCAAACATCTGTTAAATAAATGAATCAACAAGCTGTCACAGGCAGAGTACAGATTCGAACAAAAATTTTAAAGCCGATGTCTTTAACTGCTGTGCTTTTATAACAAGTCGATAAGTCATAAATTATCACTTATTAAAATGTCTCAAGTTACTAATACAGTAAACATCTACAAAATTATTTGTCATCAATGGACTACTAAAAGATATGCAACACTGCACTTTTATATTTAAATATAAAACCAATTTTAAAGTTAGGTTTAAACTGATGTATATGGGTGCAGAGCCTTTTCCATCAGCTCTGCAGTTAGAATATCCCCCAAAGGCAGCATGCATGGCCAAGCCAAGCCTCCTCTCTCAGTCAGAAGAGATTATTGGTATTCCTGGCAACAGACCTACGATGAAAGCCAAGCCCTCAATCTAATGTTCTTGGCTTTCAGCAGAAGTCCATTGATTTTGCTTCTTCAAACTCCTTTCTAGAGTTTGAAATATGATACATGATCACTCCTTTCCATCTGGGCATGAAAGACACAGTCCATTAAAAGGCATTTGACAATCAAGTAGGTAGAGTCTGAGGCCTTATCTTTTACATCAGTTCCTGAAATTTTTATCTGAACTTCAAACTCAACATGTTAAAAATGAAACTCATTATCTCTCCACTATGCAAACCACCGACTTCTTCTTTGTCTTCATCATTATGGAGAATGTCATCACCAGTCTGACAACCAACACCTGCCTCAAAGACTCAAGTCAATTTTGGCTTATCTTTTCTAAACATTCAGTCAGCTGCCACATCAAATAGAGCCAACGCCAACAAGTCTCCTTGCAAGCATTTGCTTCCTGTCATTTTTTTTTTCTACCTTCACCCATGTTAATCTTTGCCTATTATTTAGACATTGGCAATCCCTTCCAGTTTGGACCCCCAGTATTGCATCTGTCCTACACACTCAGCCAAATGATTCCTACTGAAGTTGATATTTAACTATGTTTCTCTCTTGTTCATATGAATGCATATATACATTTAAATTCACATTTTATTCCATTATGAGACCTGGAGTCCATTCATAGGCTTCTTGACAGTGAGCAAAGTGCTAATAAGGACTCTTGTTATAACGTTTCTTTTATGTTCATTAAACTGAGAAGAACCACATCTTGAAATTCAAGATTTTATATAACATACCCTGCTAGACATAACCAGCTGAACAAGTCAGCTACAATTACATAACAAAGCACACCACAGCACAACAATTGGTAAAAATAAGCATTTATTTTTCTTACATAATGGTCTGCTAATCAGCTGGAATAGCTTTGCTTCAGGCTGGCCTTTGGATTCAGTGTGTGCACTGGGTCCAAGTCTGTCCCTCTTTAGACCAGAAGCTGCCCTTGGGGATTTATCTCTGATGCCTCTTTTATAGCAATAGGCAAGCCAACCTACACAGCACATTTAAAGCCACAGCTTGGGTTACGTCTGATCATGTTCCATTTGCCACAGCAAATCCCATGGTTGAACCACAAATCCAAGGTCTGGGCAGGGAAGTACACTCTGACACAAAAGGGAGGAGGAGGTATTTATATGGAACAGTCTGTCTTCCATATCCATGGTATCTGCAGCCAGCAGACTCAATCAACTGCAAATATCAATATAAAGGACTTGAGCATACACAGATGTTGGTGTCTAGGGGGTTCTAGAATCAATCTCCACAGACACCTACGGATGCCTGTACTCCAATTTATCATGGCACCCTTATTTAACACTCCCTTTAGTGTTCAATGACTACCGGTAATAAAATGATTTAATTCTAATGATAATTATGAATCAATAATTATTGTAAGTACTTATAATAATAATTTGTTTTTTGAGGTAATTTTAGTAAGCCCAATCTCTCTCTCCCACTGCAAAATCTCATTGCTGTGGTCCCTATTTGTATCACAACAGCCTTGAATAAAGTTTGCCTTATTGTGCTTTATCAAGTATCATTGAATAATTTTTTCTTTAACAGTATCTGGGTAGCACTATTATGTTATTTGCATGTATTAAATTATTCAGTATAAGTTACTTTTCTTCAGACATGTCCTTTGACTTCTCTTATGTTTTGTTCATTCTTTTCCATTTGCTTAGTATGTTTTGTTTCATTTGCTTAGTATAGATTTCTTCCACTTTTTTTCCTTTGAAAACTTACCAATATTTTATGGTCTGTCAGAATTGCCACCCTCTCCCTGAAGTTTATCTTGATTTAACTAATGTGATCTACTCACAGTGAACCTCCAGAGCACTTTAAGAAAAGGTCATTCATGGCCTTTTAATCCTGCTTCATCTTAAACAATTTACCTTCCTTTTCCCACTCTAAGAATAAAGCTCATTGAGGACAGTACACCTGTCCTGTTCTTCTGTGGCTTTCTTATTAGACCTTAGTAATGATACATGCTAGGTACTGTCTATTGCTGCCTACTGAGGTCAGTTAAAGGCAAGATGCTGTGAGAAGTCCCAAGCCCCTTTCCACAGCAGCCTTATTGATTTCTGTGTGACTTTGAAAAAGTCACATAACTTCTCAGTGCCTCATTTGTTCCAGCTGTAAAAATTTTGAAAACTGTGCTTATCATTGGCTGTCTAATGATTTAGAAGCATTGTTAAGGACTAATGAGATAGAATAAAACTCTCTGAGTCTTCTAAGTAAAGGTGTGATAAAGGAACAAATGAGCTATCATTATCTATTAGTAGCACCTTGCATAAAATTCTCCCCAGCCCTGAAAATAAATTCAAAATTTTGGAAGAACAATTAATTCTTTTGGTCCATTAGGCAATGAATTAGTATATTAAATTTAATAATAAGACCTTACATATTCCATTTACAAAGTGCTTTCACAAATACATTACCTAATTTCACCTTCAAAAAAATCTTATGGACTGAGGAGAGCTAGTATTGTTATCTGAAAACTACATATGATAAATTTGAGGTACAGGAAGATTAAGAGGCTTTTGCAAACTTGAACAACTTGTAAATGAAAAAATACAGTACTTGAACCCATTATTTTGACTGTAAGGTCAGATTCAATTCCACTTCATCACACAAGAGTAAATATAATTGTTATTTAAAATATAATTATTAGTGCACTATGTAAAAAGGGTCCTGCATCAATAATCCCAGAAACACAAATAAAACTAATCATCTACAAATGTTGATTTTTTTCAAAGATCAAATTTGAAAAGGTGGCATGGATGAATTCATACAATGTTGGTGGTAAGTTAAAATAGTAAAATCCATTTTAAAATATATTAATTTATTCAACAAATATTTATTATCTTGCTATGAGGTGCCAGGCATGCTGAGAATAATGTGGTTCCTGTCTCTTACAGCTTACATCTGAATGGATGGAAAGAGATTGTAAACATGCAACAAATAAATATGTGTTTTCAGGTAATGAAAAATGATGTTGGAATAGAGAATTATAAATATAAGTATTACATTAGAGAAGCATCCTGAGGTTATATTTGAGCTGACATCTGAACAATGAGAAGCTGTTTACCAGGGGAAGATCCAACTGAATAGCATTGGAAGCTGAAGGGATACAAAGGCCCATGTACAAGAAATCATATGGATTGCTAAAGGGTCAGTGTGAGAGTTCAGCGTGGGAAAATTAAAGTCCACAGTTATTTCTTAAGAAAAAAATGTAATTCTATTAATCTGAACATACACTAACAAAGAATAACAAATCCCAAAGACACTTTTGTATCTTCCTTACTCATACAATGTATAGGAAAATTTAGAAAATTAAGAAAATTAGTCATTCCCAATATCAATAAAATTATTATAAAATTATTATTAAAGATACCAAATGAACTATTCATAATGTTTTCAATCATATATTTGTAAAAACAATCAGAATATGGTTCAAAATATCCCAACAAGAAATATTAATATCAAGAAGTGCAACATGTTTGACAAGAAAGAAAAATTTCTGCTTTCTATTTCAATGGCTGTGACAATATTGAAAATTAAAAAAAAGTCAGTCTCACTATAAAAACAAAAAAGAAGAATACATGTATATTTTTCTAATCTAAAAAAATTAAAACATTTTAACCTAAATTTTATTTTCTCTACTTTCTTACTTTAATTATACAACTAGACTTAAATTTATGCACAAAGAAAATCTTGACAATTTTTATTCAATATTATCTCTAAATTGACTAATAGATTCATCACAAATTCTATCAAAATTTTATTAGGCTTTTTTGAGAAACTGGTTCTAATTTTGTATGAGAATACAAAGGCCTGAGAATAGCCTGAACAATCTTGAAAAAGGACAAAGTTGAAGGATCTATACTTCTTGATTTCAAGACAAACTATATATATTTCAAGACAAGCTATAGTAATGAAGACAGTGTGCTATTGACATAAAGACAGACTAATAGATCAAGGAACAAAAATAAGTGTACAGAAATAGACCCACGCATGCAGAACAAAATAATCTTCAACCAAGTTGTGAAGTTAATTCAATGAAGAAAGAGAAGTCTTCATTTACTTTCTTCTTTTCCTATTTTTTTCAAACAAGTATTACTGTAACAACTAATTATTTAATTTGGAAAAAACGAATACTAATCTCTATCACATTTCTTTTTTTTTTTTTTTTTTTTTTTTTTTTTGAGATGGAGTCTCGCTGTCGCCCAGGCTGGAGTGCAGTGGCGCGATCTCGGCTCACTGCAGGCTCCGCCCCCCAGGTTCACGCCATTCTCCTGCCTCAGCCTCCCGAGTAGCTGGGACTACAGGCGCCTGCCGCCTCGCCCGGCTAATGTTTTGTATTTTTAGTAGAGACGGGGTTTCACTGTGTTAGCCAGGATGGTCTCGATCTCCTGACCTCGTGATCCGTCTGCCTCGGCCTCCCAAAGTGCTGGGATTACACGCGTGAGCCACCGCGCCTGGGCACATTTCTTATACAAAAATTAATTTGAGATGAACCATAGATCTAAATTTTAAAACTATAATCATAATGAACAAAACAAAAACTATTCTTGGAAAACTTAAGATAAAAAAACAGTTTGACAGGACACATAAAGCACTAATTATAAACGATAAAAATTGATTAGTTGGCCTTCATCAAAATGAAATATTTATACTATCTAAAAAATCACTGTCAATAAAATGGTATATAAGCTACAGAATGAAAGAAAAGTATTAGCAAAACATATGCCTGACAAAGAAATGATATCAGGACATATAACAAATTCCTGCAAAACGGTAAGAAGAAGACAACTCAATAAATAATATTTCAAATAGTTAGACACTTCACAAAAGAAAGTATACAATAAACATCCAAAAATGTAATCAAAGTTCTCAGTTATAAAGAAAATAAAAATTAAAACTATAATAGAAACACTACCATATCCATACTGGAGTAGATAGAAAAGACCAACACCAAATGTCAGTGAGAATATAAAGTTTTTATATTTTGCTGGTTGCTTCTTTTATAAACTATTTCAAATTTCTATGTAAAATTATTAACCAAGAAAAGAAAAATCATATTTTCACTAGAAAGTATATAACGAAGTTCACAGAAGTCATTTTTTGTAATAGGCATAAACGGGAAACAACCCTAATATCCATTAACAGAAGAATAAAAAAATTATGAAATACTTCTATAATGGAATATTATCCAACATTTTGTGTATGTGTAGTTCACAAGAAAGTGAATAATTAATTAACTAGTTAATTAACTGAATAACTAATTAGTTAACTAATTAAAGATTAACAAGTTTTCATGTCAATATATCTAAAGAAGATGAATGGAGGCACACAAAATGAATGGAAATTTACTCTTTTGAGCAACTGTAGTTTTATCTCATGTACGTATAGAGTTTGTGGAAGTAATTCAATTTTACTGCAATGGTAACATTCTGAGGGTAGGTTTAGAGTCCATGTATAGTGAACTACGCATACACAAAATGACTTGGATAAATTACAAAAATATCATGTTAAGCAAAATAAACCAGACACACACACAAACAAAATATATACTGTATGATTCCATTGTGAAAAATCAAGAACAGACAAAATTAAGGTATAGTGATACAAATAAAAAATAAAGGTTAAGGAGGATGACTAAAAGGAAGCTTTAGTGAGATATTATTCTACATTTTATTTTTGGTGGTGGTAACATGAATGTTTTTAACTATGAAATCACAAAGAATCTACGTATGTTCTGTACATTTTTTAGTATGATAATTGCATCTCGGTAAAGTAAATTAATATTGATTAGAATAGATGATACTTCCTTTCAGTATCCCAGTAAAGACACACTATATCTTTTGCTTTTTCAGTGGGATCCACTGAGGGTGGAGAAGAGACAACTCAGGTGGATCAATGAGTCTGACAGAGTGGAGCCAAATCAGATAAGTATTTGCTTATAAAAATTATATCAGAAAGGTTTTGGGATTGATTATAAAGGTTGAAGATTGACTGTGATTCAAAAGTTAAAAGGCTTTCCTTTTTTCATACAAAGTTGTCCAAAAACAGTTAATTCAGTTTATATAGCACTCCTCAGAATTGAAAATCAACTGGTTTTTTTTTTTTTTTTTTTTACGTTGGTGGAGAAGCTGGAATTCCTGAATCAATTGACACTGCTTTTGCTGGCTTAAGACATGTTTAAGGGACTTCCAAGGATTACTGTGACCATACAAAATTTTCACACTATACATGGACTCTAAACCTACCCTCAGAACGTTTCCATTGCAGTAAACTTGAATTACTTCAACAAACTCGATACTGTACATGGGATAAAACGACAGTTGCTCAAAAGAGTAACTTTCCATCCATTTTGTGTGCCTCCATTCGTCTTTAGAGATTTGACATGAAAACTTGTTAATCTTTAATTAGTTAACTAGTTAGTTAATTATTCAGTTGGTTGAAATGACAACATTAATATTTGACTTCCCAGTCTGGGAGTAGCCCCAGACAAGATTTCTCCAGTAATGTTAACTAGCTAGAAATGTGGTCTTGGGGAAAACTGTGTAGATGCGGGTATCTATTGATATGGCGTCCTAGGTTTGAAATCACCACTTGGCCATACTCCCATTCCCAAGGTATCTATTTTGTCTTCGCATTCTCTTTAATCTCCCATTGGATAGGGATTTACTCCTCCACACTTGATTCAGTAGTCTACATATACATATTCTCTGAATGTTTTTTTCTCTTATTTAACAGAAAAAAATGACAAGTTTTATGTAGAACAGATCTTCTCAAACTTCTCCAACTTTAACACACAGTAAATACCTGGGATCTTGTCAAATTCAGTAGTTCAAGGGTGATTCTGCCTTTCTAATGAGTTTCCAGATGGTGTGCAGGCTGATGTTTCATGGACCACATTTTGAGTAGAAAGGTGGTAGATTTGCACTATCAAAATCTCTCACTTGCATATCACTATGCATCTGTGCTTATCCTTTACCTGCTTCCCTCTGACCCCTGAAGAGCCATCTCAGTTTGTTGTAACATTTTACATGCTGCTCTCTCCAAGCCCACTGTGTTTTCTGTATGTTAATATCTCCAATGCCCAGAGCATATCAGGAGCTCAAAAACTATTTATGTTAATCCAAAAATAAAATAATAAATATAATAATTTTGTAGAATTCTGCCAATACCTAGGACAATTATAAACACACTCACACACATACACAGGCACACATGCAGATACCACTTTAGGACAGACAAATTCAGAAATTTTAGAAAGTGAAATAGAAGCCAGCAGTTATCAGAAAGGACCACCTCCTGTATTACAAAATCACCACTTGTGCTTGCATTTTATTCCTTAAACTTGATAAAGAAGCTTTATTACAGAGTAGAAGAGCCTAGCAATGATTATAATAGACAACTGTGGTAAAAGTTAGGGGGTGGGAGGGATAAGCACCTTAGTCCCAAAGCCAGCAAACTTTCCTTCTACTTTCTTTGAGTTGATGCTGACAGAGTATTTTATTCATTTTTATTACAGTGGATACTTCCACTGTCTATGAAAATGGCTGAATCTGGGAATTTGTTATCTTTCTAGCTTTGATATGTTACATTAAAAAAAATCATTTCTTTGCTTCAGAGGAGAATAAAAAATAGCAGCCTCTACACATTTACTTTTCACACCGCAAAGATGTTCTTTCTTTCTTGCAGAATGGTTAGATGAAAAATTACATCCACTAGTTCCCAAACCAAAGAATCCTCACTGGATTGGTGTACGTTTTTAAACTTTGTAATTCCACATTTTGTATTTTTGAAAAGAGTTTTCGTGTCTGCATTTTTAGAAATGCTGAATAGTCTAATATGAAAATATAGCACACATTGCTATAAAAGAATCATTTTTTGATCACATACATTTGGAATTTTTGAATTGTCCACATGAATATTTTTGGAAGTTATTTAAATAGTCTCATAATATAGCTCTTTAAAAAATTATGTGAAGTGAGATTTGGACGAGGACATAAAGACAGTCTTAGATAGTTTGCCTATGTCCCCACCCAAATCTCATCTTGAATTGTACTTCCCGTTATCCCCACATGTCGTGGGAGGGGCCTGGTGAGGGGTGAATGGATCATGGGGGCAGTTCCCCCATGCTGCTCTCATAATGATGAATGAGTTCTCAAGAGATCTGATGGTTTTAAAATCATCTGGCGTTTCCCCTGCTGGATTTCTCCTTCCTGCTGCCTTGTGAAGAAGGTGCTTGCTTTCCCTTTGCCTTCCACCATGATTGTGAATTTCCTGAGGCCTCCCAGGCATGCTGAACTGTGAGTCAATTACGCCTCTTTTCTTTAAAAATTACCCAGTCTCAGGTATGTCTTTATTAGCAGCATGAGAATGGAGTAATACATGTTTTAATCAAAGCTATAATTTTACTTAAAGATGAGGAACTGATGTCTAAAAGTTTAAGCAACCTGTAGAAAATCCCTGAACATAGCTACTATAAGATCATTGATGCCATTGCTTTTGGTGTTTTAGACATGAAGTCCTTGCCCAGGCCTATGTCCTGAATGGTATTGCCTAGGTTTTCCTGTAGGATTTTAATGGTTTTAGATCTAACATTTAAGTCTTTAATCCATCTTGAATTAATTTTTGTATAAGATGTAAGGAAGGGATCCAGTTTCAACTTTCTACATATGGCTAGCCAGTTTTCCCAGCACCATTGATTAAATAGGGAATCCTTTCCCCATTTCTTGTTTATGTCAGGTTTGTCAAAGATCAGATAGTTGTAGACATGCAGCATCATTTCTGAGGGCTCTGTTCTGTTCCATTGATCTATGTCTCTGTTGTGGTACCAGTACCATGCTGTTTTGGTTACTGTAGCCTTGTAGTATAGTTTGAAGTCAGGTAGGGTGATGCCTCCAGCTTTGTTCTTTTGGCTTAGGATTGACTTGGTGATGCGGGCTCTTTTTTGGTTCCATATGAACTTTAAAGTAGTTTTTTCCAATTCTGTGAAGAAAGTCATTGGTAGCTTGATGGGGATGACATTGAATCTATAAATTACCTTGGGCAGTATGGCCATTTTCACGATATTGATTCTTCCAACCCATGAGCATGGAATGTTCTTCCATTTGTTTGTGTCCTCTTTTATTTCATTGAACAGTGGTTTGTAGTTCTCCTTGAAGAGGTCCTTCACATCCCTTGTAAGTTGGATTCCTAGGTATTTTATTCTCTTTGAAGCAATTGTGAATGGGAGTTCACTCATGATTTGGCTCTCTGTTTGTCTGTGATTGGTGTACAAGAATGCTTGTGATTTTTGTACATTGATTTTGTATCCTGAGACTTTGCTGAAGTTGCTAATCAGCTTAAGGAGATTGTGAGCTGAGACAATGGGATTTTCTAGATATACAATCATGTCATCTGCAAACAGGGACAATTTGACTTCCTCTTTTCCTAATTGAATACCCTTTATTTCCTTCTCCTGCCTGATTGCTCTGGCCAGAAATTCCAGCACTATGTTGAATAGGAGTGGTGAGAGAGGGCATCCCTGTCTTGTGCCAGTTTTCAAAGGGAATGCTTCCAGTTTTTGCCCATTCAGTATGATATTGGCTGTGGGTTTGTCATAGACAATAAAAGCCAAAATTGACAAATGGGATCTAATTAAACTAAAGAGCTTCTGCACAGCAAAAGAAACTACCATCAGAGTGAACAGGTGACCTACAGAATGGGAGAAAATTTTTGCAACCTACTCATCTGACAAAGGGCTAATATCCAGAATCTACCATGAACTCAAACAAATTTACAAGAAAAAAACAAACAACCCATCAAAAGGTGGGCAAAGGACATGAACAGACACTTCTCAAAAGAAGACATTTATGCAGCCAAAAAAACACATGAAGAAATGCTCATCATCACTGGCCATCAGAGAAATGAAAATCAAAACCACAGTGAGATACCATCTCACACCAGTTAGAATGGCGATCATTAAAAAGTCAGGAAACAACAGGTGCTGGAGAGGATGTGGAGAAATAGGAACACTTTTACACTGTTGGTGGGACTGTAAACTAGTTCAACCATTGTGGAAGTCAGTGTGGCAATTCCTCAAGGATCTAGAACTAGAAATACCATTTGACCCAGCCATCCCATTACTGGGTATATACCCAAAGGACTATAAATCATGCTGCTATAAAGACACATGCACATGTATGTTTATTGTGGCACTATTCACAATAGCAAAGACTTGGAACCAACCCAAATGTCCAACAACGATAGACTGAATTAAGAAAATGTGGCACAGATACACCATGGAATACTATGCAGCCATAAAAAATGATGAGTTCATGTCCTTTGTAGGGACATGGATGAAACTGGAAAACATCATTCTCAGTAAACTATGGCAAGGACAAAAAACCAAACACCGCATGTTCTCACTCATAGGTGGGAATTGAACAATGAGAACTCATGGACACAGGAAGGGGAACATCACACTCTGGGGACTGTTGTGGGGTGGGGGGAGGGGGGAGGGACAGCATTAGGAGATATACCTAATGCTAAATGACAAGTTAATGGGTGCAGGAAATCAACATGGCACATGGATACATATGTAAAAAACCTGCACATTGTGCACATGTACCCTAAGACCTAAAGTATAATAATAAAAAAAATTAAAATTTAAATTTAAAAAAAAGATCATTGAAATTTTGTATAACCAAATTAACTGAATTAATCCATTTCTGGCTACTTATATGATCTTTTTCATTGCCTCTGTGACACACTCCTCATATGCTGTCTGAAAATAGAAATTCTCCATGCCTTTTATTTCTTAACTGATATGACCAAGAAGATATGCATATCCAAACCTTGCTTAAATGCTTTTTTATTTTTAATTTTGATGTAATGCTAACAAAAAGGTTGAATTCATCCTTTTTGAAGACAGATTCCAGGTGTTACTCATTTTGCATCTGAGTGTAAATGATCATTTTATACCGTATTATGACCAATTTATCTTTTCCCAAATGTTTGGAACCATACGTGCACAAAATAAATCATTACCATAACCTAGAATCAAGCACATACAATATACTCAGGCTGTGAACATCTTTCCTCTTCCCCGTGTTCATTCTTGTTACTTTCCTTGAGAAGAATCCTTGGACTTGCTTTTAAAGTTTTGGGCCCCAACACTCTTTTTTGAGGTCCTACACTGGGACATTTTGGAGATTATTATGCTTTTTAAATTAAGGCAGATCACGAGGAAAAAAATAATATGGTGCCTCAAGTTCATTTCAAAAGGGTATATACAACCTATGTTTGTAGAGATCTCAAAGCCTTTCCTCTTCCAAAATACTGAGTGTGTTAAAGTGGCTTCTTGAATTCTTTCACGATCCCCATGGAGGTTACCAAAGTTGCACTGAGGAATATTTTAAATTTATTAAGAAAACAGAATGGCACATGTCAGGCACTGCATGAACTATTAGCTTGAGGTAGCTCAAAGTTTTAACATTAGATCATGCTACATTTCTTTCAGTTATGCCGTATATTTAAGAAACCTACTTTTCAGTAGTTGCTGTGTTGGAAAGCCAGCACTGCAAGAACCTCAATATGGAAGATCAGATGTGGAAGAGGAAATTGATCAATCTGATTACAAGATTCAAAAAATTATATGGCACTCAACTTATAAGTAGTTGCAGTTATTTGAGAATGGAATAAAAAATGTTTTTAAATTCATAAGAATTACTTTAATATACAGCTACTAAGTTGTTGGAATATAAATACCTATTAGTTGTTTTTGCCTATTTCATAAATGGAACCATTAGATTTTTTTTTACAGTTGGAGTGTCATGAAAAGAAAAAAAGTAAATTACTGAGCCACTAACTGTACAAAAACAAAAGAATAGTATTAATTGATTTTTGCTTGTGAAAACCAACACCAAATATCACCAACTTACATAGTAATAAATACAAATTTTGTTTAAATACAGACCCTTAGATTGGCTGAGATTTGGGTAATTTCCACAAACTTAGCGGGGCTTGGCTCTGCTCTGTCTCATTCTTGACCTCAGGCTGAAGGGGGAACCACGATCTGAGAAATGGTCTTTACATGAATCAAGGAGCACATAAGGCAAACCAAATCACACAAATATATTGTACATACTTTGCTCAAATCATGTCTTGACCAAATCACCTGGCTGAGGTCAGCACTGATGGGATGAGAAAGTACACCAGGTTTAGAAGCAGAAGCAATGCAAAGACATGCCAAACGAGTGGATAACTGGGAGAAATGACCCAATATACCACTATTATAATGTTCATTTTTCATGGCTCCATATTTTGCTGTCCATTAGACACAGCTTTATCCCATCTTGAGACGTTTTTGACCATCTCAGACTTTATAGCAGCAAGCTGGCTGCCTTGGTTTTGACATGTCCAAGTTGCCTGACTTTTTACATCAAATGAGGGGAGGGAAAAGAATCATCAATTTTTATTAAAGGCCATAAAAGCCATGGAAAAGAAAGATAGAGGGTGTCTTTGTCGCTAAGTAATGCTGAATAATTTTGAAATAAATGCTACTTAAACAGAAGGAAGAAAGAGAAGGGTAAAAACTATTCATATGTTCGAACATTATGTTGTTAAGTCTTCAAGCAATATCTAATTGTTGGTCATAAATGAAGGCCATAAATGAACTTTTCCTGTTTGTCTACATAATTTACATCATTCTTTTATTATTAAGCACCTGTTCTAATACAAGTTAACTTAATGTTAACATTTGTATAAAGCCCATTTATCTTCCTACTTGAATCCTCTTATTTTTCCAACCTGAAATGTCCTCCAGTTTGCTGGGTGAACTTATCAACCTTCTAAAATGTACTTTAATGTTCTCCCCTAGGAAACATTTTCTTATATACTAACACACATACATACACACACACACACAGAGACACACTCATGTGTGCTCACAACCTCCATCCTCCTCTTCCATTACCCTCTATTCTAGGTAAGCAGAGGGGAATCATACTCCTATGTCCAAACATAATCTCATTTCTATCCTTTTCATCTCATTGTTTTATTTATCTCACTATATTGCAACTTACTTGCATCTATATCCCCACAGATTGTTTATTTCTTGAAGTAAAGTGTTGTGTTGTAATCACCTTTATATCACAAATATCTAAAATGAAGCATAACACCTCTTTATTGAGTTAAAACTTCTCTGAGCTTTGCCACTGACCTCACAGTGTTGTTTTGAAGATTAAATAAGATAATGGACTTGAAAATGCCTATTTGACAGGATGAGTATGAATATGTAGACTTTATATAGCTTAGGAGGTTTTGGCACCCACATGTTTTCATTATCTAGTTTGATACTTGGAATCACGCATTGCATAGAAAGGAAAAAAAGTGCTATAATCTCCCTTTTTTGCAGGTAAAGAAACTGAGGCTCATCAAAGTTGGAGCAAGAACTAGGCTTCCCTGAGATACTTAGATGCTGGGATTTGACTTAAATTGCTGACTGAGTGCCCAGGTTATCTCCTTGCCACACCACATGAAAGTATCCATGAGAAGTAAAAGATCACAATGAATAAAGGCTGGTTTTTAATTACTTTGGAAATAAGGATTTTCTGGACCAGCATTAAATACTTTTTAAAAACCAGCTTTACTAAAACTAATGCTACTTACCTTCCGTGTAATTTCCATTGCTGGACAAAATCAGAGAGAAAAGAGATTTTAACTAAGGTTTTGGTTTTTCAGACAATAGGGAGAGAAGGAAACAGAAATTGTTCTCTGTACCTCCTGCTGCCCACTCCACTTCCTCACATCCTCAACTCCTTAAATCCGTCTAAGAAGAAAGCTAAATGTCTTGGTAGACTATTGCCATGGCAATCTGCTGAATTTCCTTTCATGGACACTGTCCAACACTGTTTTTGTTCATTAGAGCTGATCTACGTGAAGGTTTTTCCCAGCAATCTATACTTTTTCACTAAACAGATGAAAATGAGTAATAGTGGGAAAATGATTGCTTTTATCTCTAACCCAAAAAACAATCCTTTAGTATTAAAGTCCAAAGAATCTGCACAGATGGCTTTGTCACCCAAAGTGAAAACGATCCCTTATTGCCAAATGGCATAGACCACTTCTGAGTTAATGATGCATTTTGGCTTTTAATACTCTAGTGACTGAAAGAACTGTAACAAATCTCCATGACTTGAATTTCAGGGCATGGACCTATTAATCAATGACTTGGAAAAGTCACCTTCAAGGTTGTCAAGTGCTACGCTATGCTTTATTTCCCCTGTACAGAAAGCCAGCTCTTTTCTTGCTCAAGATTATGCTGCCTGTGTATTTCAAAGTCTATCAAAAGCTAAAGAGCATCCTGGCATCAATTTTGTTAGGATTATTAGTTAAATCCCATTAGAATCCAGTACAGAGTACCCAACTTTTAAAATTAAACATGCAGAAAAATGAGTATATTGTAAATATTGTAGGACGTTTCTGGTCAATTACATTTTTCTGGTCTGGTTGCTATCATGTTTTGGTTTGAAAATTCCAAATACAGCAGAAAGTATTTGAGTCAATGAGCATTTGAGAAATGTCCAGAATTCCAATTATACAAATTTTCCCTTGTCACTTGTAGTCCTTGTGGGAGGAGTATGTGCTATGAGATAAGAGCAGTCCTAGATGTCATTGGGAACTCAGGGACCTTCTTTTTTCTCTTCTTCTTAATTTGCACTAGTATTTGCAGTGGACAATGCACACTCTGAGCTGACGTACAAGTGTTTCAAGTCTGTTTGAAGCACAACATAGTTGGTGTATTAGTCAGGGTTCTCTAGAGGCACAGAACTAATAGGATGTATTTATATAGAGAGGGGAGTTTATTAAGTATTAACGTACACAATCACAAGGTCCCACAATAGGCTGTCTGCAAGCCTGAAGAGAAAAGAGAGGCAGTTCGAGTTTCAAAACTGAACAAATTGGAGTCTGATGCTTGAGGTCAGGAAGTATCCAGCACAGGAAAAAGATGTAGGCTGGAAGTCTAGGCCAGTCTCACTTTTTCATGTTTTTCTGCCTGCTTTATATTTGCTAGCAGTTGATTAGATGGTGCCCAGCAGATTAAGGGTGGGTCTGCCTTCCCCAGCCCACTGACCCAAATGTTAATCTCCTTTGGCAACACCCTCACAGACACACCCAGGATCAATACTTTACATCCTTCAATCCAGTAAGTTGACATTCAGTATTAACCATCACAAGTCCACCCCTTGTCAGCTTGAACCCATACATATCACCTGAGATCATGCGTAATCTTCAAATAAAGACAATAATAAGGTCATAATTACGCCTAACATAATATGACTATCCTTTGTACAACTGGAAATGCACCAATCCCCAACCCAAATACTATTACATAAACTTAACAATACTTAAATGCTGATATGAAGTCAATAAATTTTATGTCACATGATAAAGGAAAAGGAAATAAAATGAAGATATTTTCTTAGTACAAATGTATACATGCACAAGCATGTTTTTAACAAAAAAGGAGGAAATACTAATGACAGGTACAGCTCCCATTTCTGCAGCTGGTCACGTGGTCATAGCTGGTATTGTCTTTTTCTTCATTCTTTTCCATAAAGCCCACCAGAAGCAATTTACCTTCAGCTGGCAAGGCCAGCAATATACCTTTAGTGTTCTACTTCATGGGTATATCAACTCTCTGACTTTGTGTCATTCGAAAAGAACTTGATTGCTTTTCGCTCCTGCAAATATCACACTGGTCCATTACATTAATGACATTATGCTGATTGGAGAGTGAGAAGTAGCAAAGACACTGGACTTATTGATGAGACATTTGCATGCCAGAGGATTGGAAATAAATCTTACTAAAGTTAAGGGACCTTCTACCTCAGCAAAATTTCTAGGAGTCCAGTGGTGTGGGACCTGTCATAAGTTGAAGGATACGTTGCTGCATTTGGCCCCTCCTACAACCAATAAAGAAGCACAATGGCTAGCAGGCCTATTTGGATTCTGGAGGCAACACATTCCTCATTTAGGTGTGTTGTACTGGCCCATTTATCAAATGACCTGAAAGGCTGCCAGTTTTGAGTGGGGTCCAGAACAGGAGAAGGCTCTGTAACAGGTCCAGGCTGCTGTGCAAACTGCTCTGCCACTTGGGCCATATGACCCAGTAGATCCAATGGTGCTCGAGGTGTCAGTGGCAGATAGGCATGCAGTTTGGAGCCTTTGGAAGGCCCGCACAGGTGAATCACAGCAGAGGCCTCTAGGATTTTGGACCAAGTCCCTGCTGTCTTGTGCAGATAACTACTCTCCTTTTGTGAGACAGCACTTGGCCTATTATTGGGCTTTGGTGGAAACTGAACGTTTGACTAGAGGTCATCAAGTCACCATGCGACCTGAACTGCCTATCATGAACTGGATGCTTTCTGACCCATCTAGCCATAAAATGGGTCATGGACAGCAGCATTCCATCATCAAATGAAAGTGGTAGATATGTGTTTGTACTCAAACAGGTCCTGAAGGCACAAGTAAGTTACATGAGGAAGTGGCTCAAATGCCCATGGTCTCCATTCCTGCAACCCGGCCCCCTATCCTCCAGCCTGCACTGATGGCCTCATGGGGAGTTCCCTATGATCAGCTGACAGAGGAAGAGAGACTGGGGCATGTTTCGCAGATGGTTCTGCATCATATGCAGATACCACACGAAAGTGGACAGCTGCAGCACTACAGCCTTTTTCTAGGACTTCCCTGAAGGATAGTGATGAAGGGAAATCTTCCCAGTCGGCAGAACTTCGAGCAGTGCACCTGGTTGTGCACTTTGCATGGAAGGAGAAATGGCCAGATGTGTGATTATATACTGATTCATAGGCTGTAGCCAATGGTTTGGCTGGATGGTCAGGGACTTGGAAGAAGTATGATTGGACAATTGGTGACAAAGAAATTTGGGGAAGAGGTATGTGCATGGGCCTCTCTGAGTGGTCAAAAACTGTGAAGATATTTGTATCCCATGTGAGTACTCACCAATGGGTGACCTGAGCAGATGAGGATTTTAATAATCAAATGGATAGAATGACTTATTTTGAGGACACCATTCAGCCTCTTTCCCCAGTCACCCTTGTCATAGCCCAATGGGTCTATGAACAAAGTGGCCATTGTGGCAGGGATGGAGGTTATGCATGGGCTCAGCAACAGGCACTTCCATACACCAAGGCTGGCCTGGCTACGGCCACTGCTGAGTGCCCAATTTGCCAGCAGCAGAGACCAACACCGAGCCCTCAATATGGCACCACTCCTCGGGGTGATCAGCCAGCTACCTGGTGACAGGTTGATTATATTGGACCTCTTCCATCATGGAAAGGGTAAAGGTTTGTTCTCACTGGACTAGACACTTACTTTGGATATGGGTTTGCCTAGCCTGCACACAATGCTTCTGCCAAGACTACCACCCCTGGACTCACGGAATGCCTTATCCACCGTCATGGTACTACACACATCATTGCTTCTGACAAAGGCACTCACTTTATGGCTAAAGAAGTGCAGCAGAATCAATATCATGAAAACAGCCATACTGCCCAAGGTAATTTATAGATTCAATGCCATCCCCATCAAGATACCAACGACTTTCTTCACAGAATTGGAAAAAAACTACTTTAAAGTTCATATGGAACCAAAAAAGAGCCCGCATCACCAAGTCAATCCTAAGCCAAAAGAACAAAGCTGGAGGCATCACGCTACCTGACTTCAAACTATACTACAAGGCTACGTAACCAAAACAGCATGATACTGGTACCACAACAGAGACATAGACCAATGGAACAGAACAGAGCCCTCAGAAATAATGCTGCATATCTACAACCATCTGATCTTTGACAAAAACAAGAAATGGGGAAAGGATTCCCTATTTAATAAATGGTGCTGGGAAAACTGGCTAGCCATATGTAGAAAGTTGAAACTGGATCCCTTCCTTACACCTTATACAAAAATAATTCAAGATGAATTAAAGACTTAAATGTTAGACCTAAAACCATAAAAACCCTAGAAGAAAACCTAGGCAATACCATTCAGGATATAGGCATGGGCAAGGACTTCATGTCTAAAACACCAAAAGCAATGGCAACAAAAGCCAAAATTGACAAATGGGATCTAATTAAACTAAAGAGCTTCTGCACAGCAAAAGAAACTACCATCAGAGTGAACAGGCAACCTACAGAATGGGAGAAAATTTTTGCAATCTACTCATCTGACAAAGGGCTAATATCCAGAATCTACAATGAACTCCAACGAATTTACAAGAAAAAAAACAAACAAGCCCATCAAAAAGTGGGCGAAGGATATGAACAGACACTTCTCAAAAGAAGACATTTATGCAGCCAAAAGACACATGAAAAAATGCTCATCATCACTGGCCATCAGAGAAATGCAAATCAAAACCACAATGAGATACCATCTCACACCAGTTAGAATGGCCATCATTAAAAAGTCAGGAAACAACAGGTGCTGGAGAGGATGTGGAGAAATAGGAACACTTTTACACTGTTGGTGGGACTGTAAACTAGTTCAACCATTGTGGAAGTCAGTGTGGCGATTCCTCAGGGGTCTAGAACTAGAAATACCATTTGACCCAGCCATCCCATTACTGGGTATATACCCAAAGGATTATAAATCATGCTGCTACAAAGACACATGCACACGTATGTTTATTGCGGCACTGTTCACAATAGCAAATACTTGGAACCAACCCAAATGTCCATCAATGATAGACTGGATTAAGAAAATGTGGCACATATACACCATGGAATACTATGCAGCCATAGAAAATGATGAGTTCATGTCCTTTGTAGGGACATGGATGAAACTGGAAACCATCATTCTCAGCAAACTATCTCAAAGACAAAAACCAAACACTGCATGTTCTCACTCATAGGTGGGAATTGAACAATGAGAACACATGGACACAGGAAGGGGAACATCGCACACCGGGGCCTGTTGTGGGGTGGGGGGAGGAGGGAGGGATAGCATTTGCAGATATACTCTTCATGTTAAATGACGAGTTACTGGGTGCAGCACACCAACATGGCACATGTATACATATGTAACAAACCTGCACGTTGTGCACATGTACCCTAAAACTTAAAGTATAATAAAAATAAATAAATAAATAAATAAAACTGTGCAAAGGCAGATAAAAGCAAAAAAAAAAAAAAAAAGTGCGGCAGTGGGCTCATGCTCATGGAATTCACTGGTCTTACCATGTGCCCCATCATCCCAAAGCAGCTGGATTGATGGAATGGTGGAGTGGCCTTTTGAAGTCACAATCACAATGCCAACTAAGTGACAATACTTTGTGGGCCTGGGGCAATGTTCTCCAGAAGGCCGTGTATTCTCTGTATCAGCATTCAATATATGGTACTGTTTCTCCCATAGCCAGGATTCACAGGTTTAGGAATCAAGCGTTGGAAGTGGAAGTGGCACCACTCACCATTATTCCTAGTGATCCATTAGCAAAATTTTTGCATCCTGTTCCCACGAAATTACATTCTGCTGGCCTAGAGGTCTTAGTTCCAGAGATTGGAATGCTGCCACCAAGAGACATGTCAATTATTCCATTAAACTGGAAGTTAAGATTGCCACCTGAACTTTGGTCTCCTACCTTTAAGTCAACATGCTAAGAAGGGAGTTATAGTGTTGGCTGGGGTGATTGACCTGGACTATCAAGATAAAATCAGTCTACTACTCCATAACAGAAGTAAGGAAGAGTGTGCATGGAATACAGGAGATCCATTAGGGCATCATGGTAACAAACATGCCCTGTGATTAAGGTCAATGGGAAACTACAACAGCCCAATCCAGGCAGGGCTACAAATGGTCCAGATCCCTCAAGATGAAAGTTTGGGTTACTCCACCAGGAAAAAAATCATGACCTGCTGAGGTGTTTGCTAAAGGCAAAGGGAATACAGAATGGATAGTAGAAGAAGGTAGTCGTCAATACCAGCTACGACCACGTGACCAGCTGCAGAAACGGGAACTGTACCTGTCATTAGTATTTCCTCCTAGACTTTAGTCTAGTTATAGGTATAAAAGCAAACAGGGGTGTTGGGGATCCTCCTGAGGAGAATCAACATCATTTTGTCTGGCAACTGCCTCAGAGGAAGCCATCACTGTTGCCTCAGGAAGCGCAGGGTTTATGTCCTCAGACAAAGGTGGAAAGGCTGATGGCAGCATGGGTTGTAGAGGGGATGTTGCCACTACTGGGGTTAGGAAAGCTGTTCCTTCTGGAAAAAAAGGTTTATCAGAGTTTATAAACTTTGTGTCCCCAGCTTCATCAGGGTCCTCCCACATACCCCCATTTCAAGTTGCAGGGTGTCATTCTTTTCCAATCAATGCCCTCACTTTAACAGTAGACACCTGGCAAGGCTCTGCATGCACCTTTCATTGCAGGTCAGCCACTCACATGATAAGAGTTTTTGTCTGTTTTTCCACAATTTCAGCTCTTTTTCTACAGGAGATAAGACTCACTCAGGGAAATCTTAGCAGATTTGAGGGTCATTATGTACTTTTGAAGCCGGGAGACAGAATCCCTAAGTTCATTATTTTCTTTCATCACTTTCTCCACTGAACTTAGGAACAACCAACCAGCTTCATTGCATTCCTCGGTTCTCCACATATGGTCAAAGGTATTATGTATAGAGTCACTAAACTCCTTCCCTCTCACAAGCGGTGAATCAGGAGTGTCAAATGCATTTGTTTTGCATAACTCTCTAAACAGTTCATGCCAAGCACTATTAGTGTTCTCCATACTATTAGAAACAGAGTCCTTAGCAGTTTTGGGTCTAATCATGTTAAGCAGCTAACTCCAGAAACCCCAAAACCAATTAAAGAACTCCATCCTTAATACTCTGTTTCTCTAGAACCACTCCTGGTACCAAAATCTGTATTAGTCAGGGTTCTCTAGAGGTACAGAATAATAGGATGTATATATATGTGTGTGTATATATATATATATGAGTTTATTAACTTACACGATCACAAGGTCCCACAATAGGCTGTCTGCAAGCTTGAGGAGAAAGGAGAGCCAATATGAGTCTCAAAACTGAAGAACCCGGAGTCCGATGTTCCAGGGCAGGAAGCATCCAGCATGGGAGAAAGATGTAAGCTGGGAGGCTAGGTCAGTCTTGCTTTCACGTTTCTCTGCCTGCTTTATATTCACTGGCAGTTCATTAGATGGTGCCCAGCAGATTAAGTGTGTTTCTACCTTCCTCATTCCACTGACTCAAATGTTATCTCCTTTGGCAACACCCTCACAGACACACCCAGGATCAATACTTTGCATCCTCCAGTCCAATCCAGTTGATAGTCACTATTGGTAGTGACTATTGGGTAGTTGGGTAGTGATAGAAACCCAGAAGAGACATAGGAAAAGGCTCATGTGTTCTGATTACCGTCACTTTCCTATTTAAAATTCTCTAATGTACCCTTCACTGGCAGTGAGTAGGGAGGGGATTCCTTGTTTCTTTTCCATAAGATCTATCCTTCTCTTTCCTCGTTTTTGCTGGGGGTGCTTCAACTCATATCCCAAAATTCTGCTCAAATATCAACTTTCTTTTAAGGGCTTTTTTTCAATCCATGTGGTTATTCTTTTCCTCTATGATCATATAGTTCCTGACCACAACTCTACTGTAGCATCTATCACCTAATATTGCATTTATTTATGATTTTTTTCTTTATTTCACCAAACTTGGTTTCTTCAGGATAGGACATGTCTAATTTATGGTTGGCTCCATTTTTTAATATAGTACATGGAACAGAGCAGGCATGCAAACATTTATTGTATAAATGAGTAAGTGTATTTTGGCAGGAAAGAGCGATTAGTTTTGATGGACAGATTCTGACTATGTTTGAACCACTTTTGAATTATTTTCCTCACCTCTACGAAGATAGAAGAATTATTTTTAGTATCTCTAACATCTTTTTAAAAAATTGTAGGGGACTTCCAGCCTTAACTGATTTACTAGCCAAAGCAGATTGAACCTGTACAGGTCACAGCTTCTGAGGGATTTTTAATAGCTGGTTAAATGCAAAAAGAGCACACAGGCCCCAAGGCTGTTTGCAGACAGATATATTTCATAAAGTCAATCCTCTTCTAAGGAGATGGCAAAGCTTAAATTATAAAACTCAAAGTATTTGTCTGCTTTTTAGTAGTGCTATTATAGCAGACAGACCTCGGGGGTATATGAATTTATTCCAAAGGTTAGCTTAGTTGCTTACTCAGATTTAACTGATTGTAACTGCAGTATGTTTTATCATGACTACCATCCAGTAGTGAGATCTCTGAGGCCCAGCAGCAGAGCCTCCTCATCACACTACCTCCCTGCATACCCATTTGGCTAGACGGAACAGGGAATCCTAGGAGTCTGATGAAAAAGTAATGACGTGGCCTGCAGGCACAAGATATAAACAAGCAATTCAAAAGAAAAAATTGGACCAACAAGACCAAGGAGAAATGTTCAACATAAATATTCACACTTGAAACTTAAAACAATAACAATAGCAATAGTATGAATAATATGCCACTTTCTTCCATCAAAATGTCATTATTTAAGGAATATAGTGTCTAAACTGAATCCTGGCATACAGTGTGTATCTTATGAGAATAAATTTGAAGACATATGGCAAGAGACTTAAACGTTTGCATAACCTTTGATTCCATAAGTTCACTTCCCAGAATCTAGCCTAAGGAAATAATCAGAGATGAGTGCACAGACTTATTCATGAGGGTGTTTGTTTAATGTCATTATAACAATAAAAATACAAATATGCTACATGCTCAACATGAAGAATTGCATACTTAATGATAGCTCACATAAATAGTTTTATAAGATTAACGACAGGAAACTATAAAGACAACACCTAAACCAAAATCAAAGCTTATGAGCATTATATGCAGTAGGTTTTTATATGTTTACATCTCACAAATATACTTGTGGCTAAAAAGCCTTGGGATGGGATTTAACATTCTCTTGCTTTTCAAAAAAAAAATTAATTCACCAGAAATTTATTGATACGTGGATATTTAACTAAAGATTCATTAAAATGTGTGTGTGTTGTGAGTGGGGTAATGGGTACACACAGAAAACATGATTGTCCTCTGAAATTCTCCATTGTTCACCCTGATATCTACCTTCTGATCATAAAAGAACCTTTTCTCTACCTTGTTCCCTTGCACCATTACAGGCACTCAGTCTGTCCTGGCTCTTGTCCTACAAGTCCTACAATCTGTGCAGTATGATAGCTCTCACTCAGCCACTTGTGGCTACTATGCACTTGAAATGAGGCCATCGAATAAAACAAATATGCTGCATGTTCAACATGAACTACCTCAATAAATCATAGTTCACATAAATACTTTTATAAAATTAACTGCAAGAAACTGTAAACGCAAAAACAAAACCAAAATTTAGAGTTTAGAATAAAATTGGGACTGAGGAGTGAACTGGCTTCATTTTATTAGATTTTGGATATTTAGTACAAATAAAATAAAATATCTTATTATTTTTATTGCAATTATAATATTGTTGATATATTGGTTTAAATAAAATATATTATTAAAATTAATGTTATCTGTTTCTTTTTACTTTTTACTATGGTTACTAGAAAATTTAAAAGTTTTTATGTGGCTTGCATTATTTTTCACATGGACAGTGATAGGCTAGATATTCCCTGTGAGTGTCTCAATTTCTCATCTCTTTTCTTATGCAAAGAAATTTAATATCATCAGGCTCACACCAGACACCACTCTCCCACCACTTTATATTGTTTTTAGGAATGCAAGAGATAGCATCAAAAGATTCCCCATTCCAAAAAAAAAATACAAAATATACAGCACTCAGTATACGTAACTAGTTCTTTTAAGTGTTATACAGATATTAACTCGATAATCTTCATGATAACGTTTGTTTTAAGTCCCTATTACCATCCTTATTTTATAGATCAGGAAGTGGTGGTATAATAGTTTAAAAAACTTGCCCATTTGTTAGGACCCACTATCTCAGAAATTAATGGATAATTTTATGTAAGAACGAATTTTCTGTGGGACTTAATGTTTGCCTTTCATATTTATGAAAAAAAGACTGATAAAAAATACACCAAAATATTAAAAACATTAGTGTTATGCTTGATATTAGAGGTAATTTCTATTTCATTCTTTAAATTATTATGTATTTTAAACTTTCTCAACAGGACCATATATATTACTTTAAAATTATACATAAATCAAAAATGACTTTGAAGTGCTGGTGATGCATTCATCATAAAGGGTTTCTGAAGCTGGCACCAACATGAAACAATTGCTTGCAACCTTGTCAGGTTGCTGATACCCTGTTATATTTCTCTCATTTACAGGAGGAAATATAACAAGTTTAGGAATAAGAGCTCTTCTAATTATACTGACTCTTCCTCCAAAATTGTACAAGCACAGCAATGTAGAAAACAATATCAACATCCAGTAACAAATGTCAGAACCCTAATAGGCCTCAGCTTATTTAAAATAAATTATTTTTAGTTTTGCTAGGCTTTTATATTTAAATAATTTCCTTAAGAAATACAGATTCTGGGCCGGGCGCGGTGGCTCACGCTTGTAATCCCAGCACTTTGGGAGGCCGAGGCGGGCGGATCACGAGGTCAGGAGATCGAGACCACGGTGAAACCCGTCTCTACTGAAAATAAAAAAATTAGCCGGGCGTGGTGGCGGGCGCCTGTAGTCCCAGTTACTAGGAGAGGCTGAGGCAGGAGAATGGCGTGAACCCGGGAGGCGGAGCTTGCAGTGAGCCGAGATTGTGCCACTGCACTCCAGCCTGGGGACAGAGCGAGACTCCGTCTCAAAAAAAAAAAAAAAAAAAAAAAGAAAAGAAATACAGATTCTGATATATTGAATTTTGCTTCATTTTTCATCATTTTTCCACAATAATGACACTTAGAATTACTTTAATTCAACAATTATTTACCATGTGCCAACTATGTGCCAGGTCTATGCTAGCTGCTGAGGTTCTACGTGAGAGTAAGGCATAGTCCTTGTGGGTTTTTTTTTTTTTCTCATTTTCTTCCACTGATGGGTCTATTCTTTTATCTTCTTGCTAGTTGCTCCCTACAGGACATCCTTCCTCCTCAAAGTGGTCCCTATCCCTTGTCTTCATTTGTTCAGTTGAACCAGCCAAAGAGGAATCATGGGACTTAAGGTTCTTTTAATGTTTTATGGTTTTTAGTAAGCTTAGAATAAAAACAAATAAATTCGAACTGAGGAGTGACATGGCTTCATATTACCCAAGGAAAATGGTGATGCATGCCTGCTAGAGTGGTGCTTCTCAAGCTATGGTAAAGAAGAACTAGTTCTATCTCTCTATCCATCTGTCTATCCTTCTATCTATCTTTTCAATCTGTCATGGACTTTTATAAAACACAATAAAAGTGAATTCCTAGATGAAATAAAGAATAAGGTCATAAAACTGCAAACCTATTTTTATTTCATTCTTAGACTCAACATTAACAAATTGCTATAAAAGTTTCTAAAGGATTACTCCCAAAGTCTGTGCTTACCATGCTACAGACCATAAGCAAACAGATCACAGATTGGCCCTGCTCTACAGGCCAGTCTGAGCAGCGCTGTGCTATATCCCTGCATGTCTCTCTGCCTTTAAGACAGTGTATGTAGTGTGTTCTCTTTTCCAGAGCCTTTTTGCCAAACAGTGTAATATTCATTTTGAAAAGATAAGTTGCCCCATTCACAGTAAGACTTAGAATTCACTCATATTGTTAGCTTTGTTTTTCAAGTAAGAAAATTTCATTCCAAAGACTGTAAATTACCCACCAACCCTGACATTTATCGTTTACCTATTTTACAGCATCCTCAGCCACAGGATTTCAAGGCTGGAAAGTTACTAATGTAGCCAACAAATTGTGGGTTATACACATGACATCTCTTTGGCTTCCACATGGAATTCCCTCTGAGAAAATTATTATTCACTAGGCTCTAAGTGTTTGGTGACAGAAGGTGATTTTTTAAATAACTGATATGTTGGTATAAGTTTAGAGTATTTCATAATTGGCATTGGTATGTTTTGTAAACCTGTAAAATATTAATAATTTTTGGTAAAAGACAAGAGCATCATCAGGGTAAAGGGGAAATGAAGTTTTGTTGTCGTTGTTCTTGGGAGTGGTGGTGGCATTGGTGGTAGTGCTTTAGAGTAATCCTGAGGATAAGTGGGGGAAATTGAATCTGAGCATCTAAATTCTATTTTGTTTTTCCCTTAGCTTTATATTAAGTTGCTCTACTTTTGTATTTCTCTGCTTTTTCTCTGTCCAACAACCTCTCCACCACAACCCAGAACAAAATATGGAAAGATACAGCACATTCTATACTTAACTATAGCACATTTTATACTAACTTAACTATTATATTAGTTATTAGATAAAGTTAAGAGATTCTGTTTAAAATACTGCTGCTATGTGAGAGGGCCATCTACAAACTATATAATGGTGGCTGTGATTTCTTGATTCTTTCCTTCCAACTTCACTTCACATAAGGCTCCCCACAATATGCCACTCTTGATTTACTCCCACTGTCACAGCTGTTGTGTGAAGTGTGTATTTAATGAAAGTTTAGGTTAGGGGTGAATGATACAGAAAACAACTTACATTAATCATCATTTTTTATAATATCATTGGTTACTCTTCCCAAAGGGAAGGCACAGGGCTTGCCCCACCTTTGGCCCTGTCTCATTGCCTTCCTCTAAGGCTTCTTTTTTCCCCTGAAGACCTATCTCCTCAATAATACAGAGGCCAACTCAAATATCCAAATTGCTATTACTCTTGTGGAACAATAAAGTTCTTTCTCAACCATCCAGCTATACCCAGAAGGCCCCATGTTTCCTAGCCAGAAGTGTATGTCATAGGTCATCATGATGTATCCAGGTGTTTTTCATATATGCCTCCCACCCCTGTGATGTAGAAGCATATCATCCATTTCATTATTTTGTGTACTTGGCTTTCTTTCCCTATGATATGGTTTGGCTGTTTCCCCACCCAAATCTCATCTTGAATTGTAACTTCCACAATTCCCACATATTGTGGGAGGAACCCAGTGGTAGGTAATTGAATCATGGGCGCAGGTCTTTCCCATGCTGTTCTTATGATAATGAATAAGTCTTGTGAGATCTGACAGTTTTAAAAACTGGAGTTTCCCTGCACAAGCTCTCTCTCTCGTTTGGCCTGCCACCACCCATGTAAGATGTGACTTGCTCCTCCTTGACTTCTACCATGATTGTGAGGCCTCCCCAGCCCTGTGAAAGTGAAAGTTCATTAAATCTCTTTCTTTTGTAAACTGCCCAGTCTTGGGTATGTCTTTATTAGCAGTGTGAAAACAAACTAATACAGTAGATTGGTACCAATAGAGTGGGGCACTGCTGGAAAGATACCTGAAGATGTGGAAGAGACCTTGGAACTGGGTAACAGGCAGAAGTTGGAACAGTTTGGAGGGCTTAGAAAAAGATAGAAAAATGTGGGAAAGTTTGGAACTCCCTAGAGACTTGTTGAATGGCTTTGACCAAAATGCTGTTAATGACATAGACAATGAAATCCAGGCTGAGGCATCCCTCAAATGGAGATGAGGAATTTGTTGGGAACTGGAGCAAAGGTGACTCTTGTTATATTTCAGCAAAGAGACTGGTGGCATTTTGCCTCTGCCCTAGAGATTTGTGGAACTTTGAATTTGAGAGAGATAATTTAGGTTATCTCTGGAAGATATTTCTAAGCAACAAAGCATTCAAGAGGTGACTTGGGTGCTGTTACAGACATTCAGTTTTAAAAGGGAAACAGAGCATGAAAGTTTGGACAATTTGCGGCCTGACAATGTGATAGAAAAGAAAATCCCATTTTCTTTGGAGAAATTCAAGCTGGCTGCAGAAATTTGCATAAGAAATGAGGGGCCAAATCACCAAGACAATGGGGAAAATATCTCCAGGGCATCTCAGAGACCTTTGGGGCAAACCCTCCCATCACAGGCAGAGAGGTTTAGGAGACAAAAATGGATTTGTGGGCTGGGCCAAGGGTCTTTCTGCTCTGTGCAGTCTAGGAACTTGGTGCCTGTGTCCCAGCCACTCCAGCTGTGGCTGAAAGGGGCTAATGTAGAGCTTGGGCTGTGGCTTCAGAGGGTTCAAGCCCCAAACATTGACAGCCTCCAAGTAGTATTGAACCTGCTAGTGCCAGAAGTCAAGAATTGGGGTTTTGGAACCTCTGCCTATATTTCAGAGGATGTATGGAAGCGCCTGGATGTCCAGGAAGAAATTTGCTGCAGGGTTGGGGCTCTCATGGAGGACCTCCACTAGGGCAATGCAGAAGGAAAATGTGGGGTTGGATCCTCACACAGAGTCCCTAATTGGACACTGCCTAGTAGAGCTGTGAGAAGAGGGCCACCATCCTCCAGACCCCAGAATGGTAGATCCACCAACAGCTTGCACTATGCAGCTGGAAAAGCCGCAGACACTCAACACCAGCCAGTGAAAGCAGCCATGAGGGAGGCTATACCCTGCAAAGTCACAGGGGTGGAGCTGCCCAAGGCCATAGTAGCCCACCTCTTGCATCACTGTGACCTGGATGTGAGACATGGAATCAAAGGAGATCATTTGGGAACTTTAAGATTTGACTGCCTCACTAGATTTTGGACATGCATGGGGCCTGTAGCCCCTTTGTTTTGGCCAATTTCTCCTATTTGGAATGGCTGTATTTACCCAATGCCTGCACCCACATTGTGTCTAGGAAGTGACTAACTTGCTTTAACTTTACAGGCTTATAGGTGGAAAGGACTTGCCTTGTCTCAGATGAGACTTTGAACTGTGAACTTCTGAGTTAATCCTGAAATGAGTTAAGACTTTGGGTGACTGTTGGGAAGGTATGATTGGTTTTGAAATGTAAATACATGAGATTTGGAGGGGCTGGGGTGGAATGATATAGTTTGGCTGTGTCCCCACCCAAATCTCATCTTGAATTGTAACTCCCACTATTTCCACATGTCATGGGAGTAACCCAGTGTGAGGTAATTGAATCATGGGGGTGCATATTTCCCATGCTGTTCTCATGATAATGAATAAACCTCATGAAATCTGAAGGTTTCAAAAATGGGAGTTTCCCTGCACAAGTTCTCTCTCTCTTCTTCCCTGCCGGCATCCATCCATATAAGATGTGACTTGCTCCTCTTTGCCTTCCACCATGAATGTGAGGTCTCTGCAGCCATGTGGAACTGTAAGTCCATTAAACCTCTTTCTTTTGTAAATTCCCCAGTCTCAGGTATGTCTTTATTAGCAGCATGAAAATGAACTAATACACCCTGCTTGCTATTTAAATATTTGTCAGTGGAAAATTACATCCTGACAAGTTTTTCATTGCCTAACACTACCCTAAATGCTTTGAATTGTGCTAGACTTCAGGATAAATAACAGAGAATTTTGACAAAGACAATGGGTCATACCCACAGATGGGGATGCTGAGGCATGGACAGACAAAGAAGTAAATCCTAATGCAGTGCAATACGTACAGTAATGCAGGTATATACAAAACACAACTAATACAAAGAAGGAAGTGATTAAATATGTACCTAGGTATGGGATTCATTGAAGGCTTTACAGAAGAAGTGATGATTGTAAAGGGCTTAAAAAGTCAAATCTTTCTTTAGGCAAATACAATAAGAAAAAGGTTGGCATTCCACATGAAAAAATGGCATGTGCTAAGGTACAGGGAAAGAAATCAGCGTATGTTCAGAGAGCTGTGGGAAATTGCCACAGCTGGATGTTAAAAATCTAGAGGAGCACACAGGTAGATGAATCAGAACATGAATGATCATTAAGCCATGAGCAGCAGTCACTGTTGGCTGCGTATCCAATAATTTACTTCCAACATATCTTCAATATCTAGCTGAGAAGTTGAGTAATGGAGAAACTAAGCCAGTCTGGGAAATTCCATTTTCCTTTGCCAAATATTGATCTGTGGGTTTTGCATATGACCCAATTTTGGCCAACAGAACCTAAGAGGAAGTTTCAGACATTTTGCAACCCAAAAGACAAGGTCATGAAGATAACAGAGATATTAACTTAAAGCTTCGAAGGCATTGATCCAACCCGAATCTATCTACTTCCAGGTTGTCCTTAAGCAATATTAAAAAGACTGCGTTACTTAAGTAACTTTAATAAAGTTATTTGATACTTGCAGCCACAAGCATCCTTGCTGACCATCACTTTAAAGCGCTAATTAGATGGTAGGAACAAGCTATAGTGTACTAGAGAAAAGTCATCGGGAATAATCAGGAATGGCTTTATAGAGGAGGTGTGGCTCGAGCCAAGGTAATTAAAACTAATGCCTTTGTAGTACTTTATAGTTTACAAAAGGACAAAATATTACATTATCTGGGAGGCAAAAGGAGCACAGATAGGAGACAGAGAGTGATCATGAATGAATAAATAAATTAGCAATTTGGAGGATCCATGTAGAGGTATGCTGGAAAGGGGGTATTTTACTTCTTTAAGCAAATTAAAGAAGTAAAGCTCATAACTGGGAGGAGGCAGAAGTAAAACTGAGTTAAGTTTAACTCCATAACCTATGTTGTTGTTGTTTTTTTAACTACACCATGCAGCCTCACAAGGTGGACTGAAGGTAATTTAGGATGAAGATATGAAGACCCATCATAAACTTATTATGATGATTTAAGTTTATGATGATTTAAGTTTAGGCTGATGACTTGATTCACTGTCCTAAACTAAAAATAACCCACCACTTTCTTCTTGTTTTCTCCTGGGAAGCCATTCTTTTACCAATGTTCTGCCCTTGTAGCCAAATGCATCTTACTCATGTTTTGTCCCTGCTTAAAACCCTTCAAAGTCTTTTCATTATTTTCAGATTAAAGACAAAATAATTTAAAATGGTTTACAAGTCTTACAACTGCAACCTTCACCTCCAACTTTTCTGCCTGCCACCCCAGCCTCCTTATAAATGTTGCCAATAGTTTTTTTTACCTCTGTTTTTATCTACCTTCAGTGTTCTTTTCTCCTTTTTCTTTGTTAATCTTTAGTCTTTCTAAAAACGTTCTTTACGTAAGAATGAAGAATAACTTCCCCAGGAAAGCTTTGCCTGAACTCAGTAAATATTCCAAAGTCTGTTATGTATTTGCATACTAGAGCTGCATAAGAAACAACGATGCAACCTCAATGGCACATTCTACTGACCAGAGAGGAGCCTGGCTGGACACATTTATGTGTCTGTGGTAAGCTGTGAGTTACCTAAGCAGTTTTGCTGATCTTCTCTGAGTTCTCTCGTGTGTCAGAGCCTTTGTTGGGACAACTGGGCCGACTCCACCTTGTTCTACATATCTCTTTTATCCAGCAGAGGTGTCCTAGGCATGTTCTCATGATGAGGGCAAAGGAATAGAAAGAGGAGACTCACAGGCCTCTTGAGGTCTAGGTTCAGAACTGTTGTGATGTCACTTCTGTCACTTTCTGTTGGCCAAAGAAAGTCACAAGGTCTGCACAGATTCACAGTATAGCAATAAATTTACCTCTTATTAGGAAGAGCTGCAAAGATACATCCCAAAGTGCATGGATATAGGAGCTGAGAGTGAATTGTGGCTGTCCTCCAAGTCAATCCTCCATACTTCAATAGCATCATTCATCTATCTTTATAATCCTTGTTGACATTTTTGCTTTATACTTTATTTTACCTTTTGATTACTGCTGTTTGCCATTCTCCCATACTATGAAGTTCCAGAAAAGCAAACACACAGAAGTTGCCCCACGATTATTTTTTGAATGAATGAGTGAATAAATGAATGAGTTATTTTCTCACCTCATGATAAGAAGGTTACCCCTAGTCCTGCCAGGACTGAGACATAGATACCTCAAACTGTTTTTTGACAACCATTAGAGCAACTGGCAGACTAAGATGTGGTAGACCAGGGACATCGCACAGATTTTCCCCAACATTGAGGAGAGTGGAAGTAATCTAGTTTTCTCTAGGGCTCTATCAAATATCAAAACACAGATTAAACAAACAAATGCAAAAATGAACAGAAGTTTTTCCCAGGCTCAGTGGCCCTTTCTTAGGATGTTCATTAATAAATGTACTGGTTGTACTCATTGAACTGACAAAACGATCAATAAATCAAATTTTATATTATTTGATTATCCTGATTATTCCCAATGACTTTTCTCTAGTACACTATGGCCACAAGTAATGTAACCATTTGAATCATGAATATGTCCATTTTAGCTTTTAAAGTAATTTTAAAATCTGTTGAATTGCATTGCCATTTTGGTTTGATAAATAACAGTAAAGGGAAATAATTGTAATTTTTAAAGTCTTTGTTAAAAACTACATTTTTTCTACATTCCTCTAAAACATTTGGCTTTGTGATTAATGAATAGGTTTTCTTTCTGAAGCTGTGGAATTACAGTAGTTTTCTCATAGAATATAAAGAACTAGGATTTTTAAAAATAGCAATAGGTTTTAGCTATTTTTTAAAATAGTGACTTTGTACCATTGTAAGAACCTTTCTTGATTTTTATCACTCATCAATTATAGGTTGTGTAAAATATGAAAGATTCTATTGAACAACATTTATGACCTCTAGCTCTAGCCGAGCTTTCTTTGTCATAATTTTTCATTTCCCAGAGCAGTCATTTTTTTTTAAGCTCAAAAATCTCCTCAAAGGAAATTGTTAAATAAAAGTAACGCTGCAATTAACCTAGCTTTAAAAAGTGGAAAACGCCTGAGAGACATGCAAAGTTATTTTCAGTGCTGTGGTAGAAAGATGCTTCAGACAGGTATTTTTTTATTTTTATTTTTTACAAAACCATGGCCTTTGTGGTTTAAGAATTTATATTCTGTTTTAAAGCTTATCTTTTCAGTGTTTGACTATTCGTTGTGCTATATTACAATGTGCAATCATGTTCTAGATAGAAATGAAAGTCATTTTTAGAAAACAGAGCCAATTTACCTGCCCTTTGGCTGCTTAACAACATTAGGCAGGTACTTGCTTTGCATCACAGGCTTGTAAAAGTGATTGTGTTTAAAGCCTTTTGTGAAATCCAAAATGGAATGTCAATAGCCAAAAGAACAGCCTGTTCATACATTTTTAGGAAATGGAATTCATTTGTGGGATGAGCTTCAAAACTAAATTACAAAAATAAATAAATAAATAAAAGACTGCCATTAACATAAGCAGAAAAGAGGAAGTTCAAATACAGAATATTCTCATATTGAAATAAGTACTTTTGGAGTATAGTGTTGGAACTTAAAAAGACTTAAACAATGGTGCATTAAGAGAAGAATTTCCAATTCTGTCACCTTGTGACAAAAATGACCTGCCACAAATATAGCTGGTAAGATATATTTTATGTGTCTGTTTGTGTGCAAATAGGGAATGGAAGTTGGAATCTAAGAACATGAGTTCTGTAGGGGTCAGCAGAGAGCTTATGTTTGGCCCTCTGAAGATTTACTGACAAATACAGTTGTGAAAGGCAGATTAACTGGAGAAAAGGCATACAAACTTATGTAACATGTATATATGGCAGCCTTCAGAATGAAGACCCAAACGTATAGGAGACACTCTCTATTTTTGTGCTTAGGTTCAATGAAGTATGGAAAGACATTTAGAAATATGACTGGACAAAAAGCGTATCATCTAATACTAACGGACTGAACGGGAAAACCCAGTAAGGCTTATCTGTCTAGATTCTTCTTGGCCTTTCTTTGTGGCATTCCTTCCTTCTGAGTTTGAAGCAGCACCCTCTCTGGAATGAGGGTCGTATGAGCTATAGGCAAACAAAGTAGGTCAGATATTTTCTCTATAGACAGTTTTTACACAAATAGGGCAGAGAAAAAGAGTAATATTTTAAGATTTTATGACTGGCTTTAGGGGAAAGGAAATCTGGTTCTATGACTCACCTTGGGGAAGAGGGCTTCTAGTTTCTATGACTCTTAAATGTATGCAGCTTAAATTTAAGCAAATTATTTTACATCTAGAAATCTCAAAGTACTCATATGTAATTGAATGATAATTATAGATTTTATTTCACAAGTTTGTTGAGACAATGAAGTAATTTGATGTTTGGCATAGTGACTGACACACAGTGAGAATTCATAAGTGTTTGTTAGGTAACTAGTTGTATAAACTTGAACAATAATAATAATACATCAGTGCCTTTTAAGTACTCAGCACTATGCTACAAACTCTAGGTAGAATTTTAGATATTTGTCAACCTTAGCAAGTGAATATTGTCTCTAGTCCAGAAATTAAAAACTATGATACATTGAGAGGTGTAAAGCAATTTTCCAAAGAATACAGAAAGCCGTGATTCAAGCCTACCTATGTGCAATTCACAATACCCAGTTGCCTCAGTTTGCCATGTTGCACCAAAATCACTCAGCACTTCTTGTGCCTCATAATTTATTTCAAAATGAAATGACTACAGTTTTCCTGGGTAAGATGAAATAAACATATGTCAATCTAAAGCTGCTAAAGAAACAGTCTCAGTCTTAAACATCTTATTGTCTCCTTTCCAGATTACACAAACCAAAAAAAAAGAAAATCAGTATGATCAAAGTAGAAGTATTGATCTCACTACCTGTTATTTGTTACCATAGAAATAATTTAAATGACAAGCAGACATAGGTCCTAGCTTATGATAGCTTCTGTCAAGGTCTCACTCAACAAGCATCCCATCATTCTTGATAATACTGTAGTTGTCAGTGCTCTAGTCCCCAGCTTTGAGAAAGTAGCCAAGAAATAAAACTTAGTAGGATTCTTATCCTGGAGTCTCTATGAATCTTTGCATCTAACTCATCAATTTAAACGGGAGAAAAATGTATCCAAATTTTTAATGACCTATATTCAATATATAGCATGTCCTGTAATTATAAATACTGGCAAAAACAATATTAATAACATTGGAGTAAAAGACTATCTTTGTCTTTGTCATCAGTTAAAGTCACAAATGTTTCCTATTACTTTACAATCATTGTAGATATCTCAAAATATTACATTGCTGACTTCAAAATTATATTTTCATACCCACTGCTAACTCTTATTTAATGTGCTAATTAAGAAGTGTATATGTTAGTATATGACAAGCTTTTAAAATATTTTTATTACTATTTAAATATAATTGATTTTCTTTTATACTATATATTTTATTATATGCACTTAATTTTATTTTTAAAAGGAAATTTCAGACCGCAAATGACAATGATAACACTGAAGGAAGAATGAGAGAGAGAGAGAAAGAAAGAGGAAGGAAGGAAGGAAGGAAGGAAGGAAGGAAGGAAGGAAGGAAGGAAGGAAGGAAGGAAGGAAATAAGGGAGGGAGGGAGGAAGGGAAGAACTCCTGAATCAAAGGTCAAAGCACTGACTCTGGGGTGACAAACTTCTTAGCACCAGACCCCGGTAGCTCCAAACAATGAAAAGTTAGCCCCTCAAAAAGGTCCCTAATAATTTATGTATTGCTTATATTTTATTGATTTACTGATATTTATTCACTTGTCATAATCTTTAGCTATCATGAAGAGTTGGAGCTGTTGGGTATGGGTTTGAATTGAAGCAGCAAATAATAGCATTAACTGTAGCCATTACAACATTAGATGTTAATTCCAGAATTTCAGAAACTAGAGGTGAGATTATGAAAGAGTTCTTGAAGATAAAGCAGTCATATTATTGGTGTTTTACTAAAGAACATTATGCATGATGCTGTGGCTTCAAAACAAAGCCATTTTTCTTGACAAAGCTCTGAACTTTGAATGGTCTTCGCATTGTTTTCTTTTTGTTCTTACCACAGCATAGAGCAGGGTCAAAGTGCCATTGTAGAATTTTGAATCATGACGAGAAAAACAGCATTGAACTGTAAATATTTACAACTCCCTCACTCTTTCATTTCTATAAAGAAAAAGGATCCTTTGTTTGTGGCACCAAACTTGGTGCTATTCTTTGTAATGCTGAAAAACTAAAGAAGAGTCATAGAGTTTGGGATGGGGCAGTAGGGAAGGAGAAGAATAGAAAAGGCCTCAGAACTGAAAATGTTGTCAGGAGAAGAGCGTATGAGAAAGGGGAAAGAAACTGGAGCTATGATTGGGCTATGCAGGGCTTGGGAAAGAGATGGATGAAAACAAGTTTTTGAGGAAGTTCTATTACCTGTAGACAAATGTAATCCCCTTTGATCATCTCCTCAAGAAAGTTTGAGGTCAGTACTACATTTCTTTTGAAGGCATTTTCACAAGATCTAGGTAGGTCTAGGGCAGGAGCAGGAACTAATTTTATTCAAGTTACTTAAAGGTCTCTGCCAATCTTTTGTGTGAGTACATGTGTGTGAATTCCAAGCATCTGGAAAAGATTTTTGTGTCATCTCACCAAATGTTCTTTACATCTCAAATCTCAAACTTCTCTCTCAGGCTTCTTCTATTTGGCACCTTCAACCACTTTCTTAACAGCTCTATCTTGATGTCTTATTGATATGCAAACTGTAATTGTGCATAATATTGAACTGTCCTTTTCCTAAAGCTACTTTCTCTTTCAAAATTACTGACTAACTGTACAGATTATCAGTTATACCAGTATTTTTCTGGATCACTCAAGATGAGCATCTCAGGATCTTCTTTTGTTCTCTTCATGTCCTCACTTCCATTCTAATTCATTATTAAACAACCATTCATTATTAGTCATCGAGTACAGATGTGTTGAGTATTGACTGAGGTATTGAAATACAGTGGTGAACAGGATGTATAGGCTCCTAGTTCAAAGTGAAAACATGGGATGGTTTTCTTTTAGAATATATCTCACCTATCTTTTCATCCTTACTACCAAAATAAATAAATCATCATTTATCTATCCCTGAATGATTACTATTATTTACCACCTGAATTCTGGAGCCAGGCTTACTCCCATTCATCAACCTTCTAAGCTTCCACAGTTTCATTACCAAGTTTTACTCTTCCTATTCTTTGCCCAAAAGCACTGCATGATACCCTGTCATCCACAGTATAGAATCCAGTTATCTCACCTAGCATTCAGATACCTCAAAGTCCAGTCTTGACATTACTGATTAACTTCATCTCTTCCATGTATACATTGACATACGCTCTTCTATTCATCACACTCTTAACGTACCTTATATTATTTTTCTCACACACTTATTCCTCAGGCATAGATTTTTTTTTTTCTCCTCCACATTTACCTGAATGCAAAACTTACATTATTGTATGAAAACCATTGTACAACCCATATTTGTAAAATACATATTACAACTTTTTTAACTCATTCACATTCTTTATCTCATTTATTATCTCTTTTGATACTCACAGGGCTATAGTAGGAAGGAATGATTTTAGTATGGCCAGTTTACAGATGAGAAAACTGAGTCAAAATAACGTTATGAATGAGAGGAGAGGTTAAAAAACTTAACTAGAAATTTTGAGCCGTACTTTTTTTCGGCTTTTTCCAGTATGCCATGTATTTAACCAGCTAAAAGTTTCACTGAGAAGGCTGAAAATTCCAGCAACTTAACAAATAGCAAATGAATCTTCCTAATGGAAACTTGTAGCGCTTTTCCCCTTGGGTAGATAACTTGCTCGATGAGGATTCTATGTGACACAAGTGCTCTGTTGTGGGATTCACTGATCTTCTGGAAAAGCATACAACACTTTAGCCTTCATTTCATCTTCATCTCCTTGCCTAAATGAAAACTATTTTTGATTTAACACCCTCAGATTCCTTTTAATTCTTAGATTGATGTGCACAATGTTAAATTAGACTTGCCGAACTCAGGTTATGCATTGGGAATCAAAGTGAGCCCTTAGGACTCCTCAGAACAGCTGGTGTCAACTGGAATATGATGAAATCCTGTAAGAACTGAATGGGCTATTAAAACATTGCAGCTAGGCTACAGCAGCAGGGAAAACAGAAAACTTTTCTTAAGAAGAAAAAGAAGAGAAATTGCTTTGGGTATACAACCAAAAAATGGTGCTTGCCTTATGTAAGTCTTCTGGATGAAATGTGTCTTTATATAGTCAGTGAAAAAATTGCTTTAGCTCAGCTTTTTAAAAGCCAATTTTGCAATTCTTACACTAAGAAGTATATTTTTACATTTCATGTATATAATGGGAATGGCTACTTCTTTGGTCAAATTTGCAGAGAGAATGAATATTTCCTAATTGCAATTCTGTAGAAAACTCATTTGTTTTGAATATATATCTTTCCAGTCTGACTAAATAAGAATCATCATTTATTTTTCACATGTTAACATTAGACAATTTTGTATCTTTTACTATAAAATATCTCAGTAGCATAGGGCATGGGAAGGAGGAGAAAAATAAATGACATTTACTGAATTCCTGCTATGTGCCCAGATCTTTACCCATATCTTGTTTTATTTGGCAGCAAACTTAAAAGAAGGTCTTTCAGTCTACATTTTAGAAATGATAAATTAGAGGTTCAGAGAGAGATTAGGTAACATATCCAAGAGCTCTCAACTAGGAAGCGACGGAAATAAAGTTCAAACTGGCTGTGATTCACTGAAAACCAGTGCCTCATCCACTTAGCACTGCATTTAGCACATACAGTGTGATCAGCAAATTGTAATCAAACAGAAATTTCTGTGAAAATAACTTTTTTCTTTTCTATAAAGAAATAATAGAAGGGAACATAATCTGGAAGGAAGTAAGTCGCTTTGTAAGAAAGCTGTTCCAAGTTTGGAAAGTTGCATTTTCTGAAAGATGCAAAACTTACATTCTTTCTGCTTTCATTAGGAAACACTTCACAGTGAAAGAAACAAAATTACACTTACTAAACTTCAAAGATTATGTTTACTTTTTCAATCAACAGGGACATAGAAAGTAAATTGGAAATAGGACATAAAAATGAGTGGAAGCTTTGCATTGTCTTTCAAAGGAAAAGAGATTGCCCTCCTTGGAGTGGAGAAGAATGATAACAGTAAAAACTCACACCATTCTCCTCAGCCTGTTTTAATGCTGGCATCTAGCAGTTAATCATTATGCCAGAAAAACTAGCACTGTAGACAAACTGGTTTGTTCCTTTGGAAGAAACCTGTGGCAGCTTAGCTAATTGTGACTTTGCAGCTTTAGTTTCTTCTTGTACACTTCTAAACTTAAAGGCATCAATTGAAGATGTATTTATTGTTTATGTCAAAACAGCCCCTTGTTATATTTTATATTTTACCATGAAACAGGGAGAAAGGGTCTATAGTAGCATTATACCTGATTGAAATATTTTGTTTAAGCTGGCATTAAGTGAAAATTGTTCGCTATTTAAGACAGTGATTAAAATGATAGACTCTGGAGTCAGACTCATGAGGGTCAAATCCCAACTCTGTCATTTGTTAATTGTGTGAGTTAGAGAAAATTACGAAACCTTTTTATGCCTCAGCTTTCTTATTTATAAAATGGGACTAGTAATATTATCAATGTGGCTCACATCGAATTATTATAAGAACTGTATATTGTACTGCTTTTAAAGCATTTAACAGTGCTTGTCAAATAATAAGCACCAATGAATATTAACTTGTTGCCATAGTTTAGATGTTTGTCCTGCAAACTTCCTGTTGAAATTTGATCCCCAATGTAGCAGGTGAGGCCTAATGGGAAATGTTTGGGTCATGGAGGTGGATCTCTCATGAGTGACTTGGCGCAGTCCTCGTGGTAATGATGGAGCTCTCATTCTATTCGTTCCCATGACAGCTGGTTGTTAAAATGAGCCTGGCACCTCCTCCCTCTTTTGCTTTCTCTCTTATGTGATCTCTACACAGACCAGATTCCCTTCACCTTCCGCCATGAGTGGAAGCGGCCTGAACCCCTTACCAGAGGCAGATGCTAGCGCCGTGCTTCTTGTAGAATCTGCAGAACCCTGAGCCAAATACAACTTTTTTCTTTATAAATTACCCAGCCTGTGATATTCTTCTATAGGAACACAAATAGACTAAGACTCATTACTATTATCATTTGCAACCAATTATCCATTAAAATACTCAGGACGAACTTAGGAAAAGAGAAATACAGGAATCTACTTTGAAAGTCAATTAGTGTCTCTGTGGGAAGGCCAGACTCTTGTCCTTTCTGTGTCCTATCTCAGTAACTCTGTTGTGTGTATGTTACTCAGCTTAATTCATCTCTGCTAAAATTGTTTCACAAGAGTTTGGAAGGATATTCACCAATTTCATTTCAGATGAAATTAAATTGAGTAGCACAAGTGATGACATACTGTAAGCGAGCTAAGGACTCTGCATATTAATATAGCCTCCAACCTCTGCATCAGAGAAAGGGCGATAAACTTACTCAAGGGCAACTAATCTCCAGATGAGGATTAATTTTCAAATATTTTTAAAATGAGGGGAAAGGGCCACAACAACCTTATTCCAAAGAGATAAAAATTACAAAGTAGTTAGTCAGAAAATTCAGAAAAAATAACTGCACTGGTCAGCTCAGGCTGCAAAAACAAAATACCATCTACTGGATAACTTAAACAACAGAAATATATTTTCTCATAGTTCCTCGGTCTGGAAAATCCAAGCGTCAGTTTCTGGTGAGGGCTCTTATGGATTGCAGACAGTTGCCTTCTCATGTCCCCATATGGCAGAGAGAGAGAGCTCTGATGTCTCTTCCTCTTATTATAAGGGTCTTTTTATGTGGATTAAGATCCCACCCTTGTGACCTCATTTCATCAAAATTATCTCCTAACGGCCCTATCTCCAAATACTAAGTCAAATTGTGGGTTAAGGCTTCAATATAGGAATTTGTGGACTGGACACAATTCAGTCCATTGCAAGGACATAACTCTGAAAAAGTTACGATTATGAAAATAAGAAAAAAGAGTTACTGTTTAGAAATCAGAAATGTGTGCACCTGAAAGGAGTAGAAGATGTAGGCTTTATAAAACTGGAGCAGGTGGCCAGAAGCAGCAGACTTGCAGAGATGAACAAAGGGTATCAGGAAATGGAAAATGAAGTGGCAATCTGAAATCTTAAACCCAGAGACTTCTAATTACCTTACTAAATTACTCAGGTAGAATGGTTATTCCTGAAGCCTTCAATCTAACAAAGAGGTTACTATGATTAATGCATTTTCCTTAACATCTAGTGTTTGGTTTAACTGCAGATTTTCTTACAGAAAAAAAATAATTTCAGGAATAGTTTTCAAAATGCAATATTTGGTATGAGGAGGGATGTGGAGAGAAATAGAGTTAAGGAGAGAAGAATAGACAAGTAGATAAATGAAAAAGCGCAAAGGAGGGAGTTAATAAGGTATGGCAAGTCAGGGACAAGTCAAGGTGGCAGAAAAGAAGTGGTATGAAGAAACTGGTTCATGAAAGCGTAGAGATACAGTAAATAATAGAAAAAAGGGAACACCAAAAGGCTATCTCATGAACAGCACATGTAGCATTATTAAATATTAAAAGATGATCTAAATAAGGACAGAGTCAGAAGAATAATAAAAATGCTAAAACCATAAACAAGTTCAGGTAATTGTTTCATGGTATTTTAACAAAATCTTGCTGTGTTTTATTCTGTAAGTTATTTTAAGGAAGGGCCTCTGTCTTGCATTACCTTTTGCTCCCACTATGTCTTGTGAACAAATTGTTTCCTCTACCATCTGTGGATGGTTGAATTAAATAAATATTGTGTCCTTACTACCTACCAGATACAATTGTCCCCGGGTATCCATGGAGGATTGGTTTCAGGACCCCCCTGCAGAAAACAAAATTTGCAGATGCTCAAGTCCCTGATATAAAATGGTATAGTATTTGCATATAGCCTACACACATCCTCCAGTACACTTTAAATTATCTCTAGATTACTTATAATGTGTAATATAATAAAAGTGCTATGTCAATAATTGTTGTATTTTTTAAGGAATAATAAAAAGAAGAAAACAAGTCTGTACATGTTCTGTTCAGACATAATCATCCTTTTGTTTCCAAATATTTTCAACCTATGTTTGGGTGAATCCATGGATGCAGAACCCACAGATACAGAGGCCCTGCTGTACTGTACTACTTGCTGAGAATATAAAGATAAATGTGCTTTGCCTTCTGATCTCAAAGAATTATCAGCCTAGTTGAAAAGAAATAAATTATAGATATCCAATATTTACTCTTAAAGTAAAAGTAAAAATCATCCAAAAGCATGGAGAGCATTGGAAAATGAAAGTTTTGTACTAAAAAAGATTCTTTAAGTAAAAATTAAAATTTTAATATCCATTTAAATTTGTTAACCTGAGAGATCCTTCTCCATATTGCTGTCAGTCTTAAACTTATGACTTGAAGACCTAAGATCTTCAGATTTCAGGCTCAACTGAATTTTTTCCTCTAAGTATTGCATTACTTAAATTCTTTCCTCATATTTATGAATTTTATGAATCACATAATTTAACAATAAAGACTATGAAGAAGAATTGATATTTCCAAAGTCCCAAAGCTGGCGTGGAACACAGCCAGATTAACAACTATACTAGCACTATGGGTTCTCCAATCTGGAAATTTGGAGAGAAAAGCACTGTAGCTCATTCTTTATCATTTGTTTTATTGGACTATTATGTTCTTTCCTCTGTTTCAAGATGAAACTCAGAGGAAGCTCAATTACAGAATCCCATAACATTATTTGTATATACAATTCCAGCCCTGCCCTACATTTAATTTTACCTCTGAAAGGACTAATCTAAGCTCTACAAGTCTGTTTTAGGGCTGGAATAAGACCTGGGAGCAAAAGACAGGAAGTGAGATTATCTAGTTTAAGCAATAATAAAGCTACTTTTTAAAGAACTGTTTTCTACCAAGTTTTATTATGTAAGTTCTGCCCAAAAGTGTGCAGAAAAAAAAAAGGAACTAGCTGACAGTGTCCTATGACAGCACAGTTTATATCTCTGCTTCAGAATTTTAACGGAAGCTTTTCAACAGTCCTGGCTAAATCACCAGATGGGTTTGAACGAATGTCATTACAAAGTCCTTATGTGAGTTGGCAAATAGAAGCAAACAAAAGCTTTGTGCTTTATTCGGACCAACCCACGCTGAGGAGTCCAAAGTCTGATTTTTTTTGAAATATTTTTGTCTACTAAATATTTCTTGATTGAACTCTGTAACTTTCTTCCCCACCCTTGTCTCTCTCTAAGGAAGAAACACAAGATATTTAAGCTTAGACTTCATAAGAATAAGACTTTTCAAATGAGCATGAATTTCAAAAGGCACTTCGTAAAATAGAGGCCAAATCAGAGAATGGCAAATAACAGTATTTTGATGAAGACTGAAACCTCTGGGTATTTAAACTATGCATAAATAGACTGTCTGTTTGTGTGTGTATATATAGAGATATATATTTTTTTCTTTTGTATACTCTTTTCTCTCATATGATATTTGTGACATAAAACAGATGGTGGTTCTGTCCTGAGAAAAAAGAGAAATCAATGTGACTAGTTACCAGTGCTGTTGGAAGGTTCTGTCTTTTGGATTGAAGCAGTTTCCCACCTGAAACTGAGTTTTACAGAAAGCAAGGCACAACCATTTCCAAGAAGAATTCTTTTAAGCTATATCTGTATAGGGCGGGCCACCTGGGTTGTAGAATGGTCCATCTGTTCATGTTAGCAGTCTCTGTAAGAGGCAGGGATGGCTACTGCTAAATTGAATGTTCCACATACCTCCATGATCACTGAGAAGGGAAGCACCAAATGGCTCACCCATGCTGTGGCCCATTCATGTGAGAACATTGATGCCACAGTGAAGAGCAAACATGGCAGATGTACTCAACAGGGAAGAACAAGCAGCATATTTGCGAACTGTGCTTCTGGTCATACTTGACTTGTGAAGGGTTGGGGTAAACAAGTACACAGAGTGTTGACTGAGTTAGGGGTGGGGAAGCAGAGAAACACACTAGTCTGAAACAATATTAACATATTAATTATATTTTACTATGTATTCAGTAATTTAGTTATAACATTTGCTGTATGGCCTTATTGCCTCAGTTTATATAGAAATTCTAAATTCCATCTTGGTTAGGAGATGAGGGTTCTTTTCTTTTCATGTCTTCATTTTTCAAAACAAAACATTTCATTCTGCCACCCTCAGTTAAAGGGAATTCACAGGCATCTAAGACCAGTGCATGGTAGTATTGTCTGCGGGAAATGGAGGAAGCATCCCATATTGGAGGATAGTTCAGGAGCTCTGCTTTCCTTCCATGTTTTTCCCTTATCCTTCTGACAAAAGATTATTTTCACCTTTCCCTCATGAAGGAGTCAGATCACTCAGAGACATTCATCTTGTCTTCTCCTTCTCTCAGGCTCATTGTTATGTAGCCTTTGAGATAGAAAAACTTACTTGGCAACCTTACATTCATTTCAATTCTTTTTATTTAGACCTCAGGGCAAATGTTTTCTTGAGTATTTGTTTCTGCCTTTGGTTATGCTTAAAAGGAAAAATGCCCTACAGACTACCACTGGCAGAGCAGAAAGGCAGGGAAATACATAAAACATCCACAAATTTTTCCATCAAAAAATAATCCTAAATTTTCAAATACATGATGACATTTTCCTCAGAATAATCCCCTAGGTAGATACTACTAGCCTTTCTGCACAGATGAGAAAACTGGGACTCAGAGAGGTACTAATTTATCTACTTTTGTTCAGCTGAAAACTGAGAAAGGTGACCTCTCCTACACGCAAAGTTTGACAAAGATTCTCTCCTTGACCAAACTCCAGCTAGACTTCCTTGAGCCCTCTTCTCAACTAAGCCTCAACCTTGGCCTCCAAAGACTTGAATAAACCCTAACACAGTTTCTAACAGCTCAAGACCACCTCCCTAATATGACCTTAGTAATCACCCTTAAATTGCCTGCTAAGAAAACTCAAGGCTGCCAAAAATTTTTACTGTTTGTTCCAGCCAACACGCGAGGATGCAGACTGCGGCCTCTGTGTTCCATTCTTTGTGAAACGATGAATCCTGTCCTTGATTATTGCCAGCTAGTAGATATTGCTTGTCTAATGGCATTTACTCTGATTGATCCTGTGTCATTTTTCACTTCCCTAACTCTGCTAAGCACCTACTTACCCCACTTTCTACTCCTTAATTTTCCTTTTAAAATACGCATTTACTTCTATGCAAGTCAAAGTTGAGTTCAGTTCATGCTGGACTCATTTCCCTACTGCAATAGTTATTACTGATTAAAATCTGTTCTTACTAGTTTTCAGCTTCGTTTATCTTTGACAAGCTGTAAGTTGACATGAGTGCACATTAAAATTATAAAATCTTTCCACTTTTTGTTGCCTGTTAGACTTTTAATAGGGTTATAATCCCTTAAAGTAAGATACTATCATTGTTTGTAAGCTTCCCGAAAGCAAAGATCAAATTCCTTCTACTCACTATTGTAATCACCACACTTAACACACTGCCTGGCACATAAATGTTCAGTAAATATCTGTTTATTGGGAAGGGTAAGGCACACAGATAGAACCATAATTCATATGCTGTCCAATATTTCTTTTCTTAGGCAGACAAAAGCCAATGTTCTCCTTAGCCTTAAGTTATAGGGTCAGATGGATTAACTTACACATATGTGGAGATTTCAGTGTTTCCTGAGTTGTATCGTATATTAGCCACTTGTAGTGTTACTTCTGTATGCAATACCCTGATAAATAATGGGAGTATGTAAAGGAAAATATTCATTTATTTAGCTATTTGTGTGCAAGCAGAACCTACTTAACTTTGCAGAGTGAGCAAAAAAAGAGTCCACAGTCTCTCCTTTACTCTTCTCTCTCTGTCATCAAGAGGTATGTTTCTTCCCTTTGTGTATTTTATATACTTTCATAAAAATATTTTTACAAAAAATTTTACTCATGCAGAGGCAGTGGAAAGCTCTATAAAAACGTTGCCTCCTATTATTGAAAAGGGAGGCAGTTCTTGTGAGAACAATTTTTTGAAATGAGCCTGAGAAAGGTTTGATTTAGAAAAAAAGAAAATGGCAATCACGGTTTATCCAGAAAGGAAAGAAAAATATTGTGCTTCAATTCAAAGCATCTTAGAATACAGTATGCTGACTGTTTCGTTGAAGGGAAAATACAGAAGACTCAAAACCCAGTTACCTTTCTAGCACCTTCTCATTAGTTTTATTGTCTTTATTTGATCTGCCAGGTTTATAGCACTTTCACATGTGCATTTCTCACTGCTTTTCAGAAAGTGTTGTCATGCCTGTAGAGTTCCAGAGGCAGAGATGGAACATGTTGCCAAGAAAAAATGATGTTTACCAACAACATTCCAGATAGATGTCAGTTTATAAACATTACAAAGTATGAATTTTATAGACATAGTCATCTATCAGTCTTACATATATATTTCTGACATACATGTATTTTAAGTTAGATAGAAAATTCATGTACACATTGTGTAACTTAAGGGTAGTGTGTGTGTGTGTGTGTGTGCATGTGTGTGTACATATATATAATGTTATTCATTCCATCTAACTGGCTCAGCCCAATAGAGAAAAGATAAAAGGGTTTATGTTTATCTTTATAAATTGATTTTTCTATTTTCCAAGCTTGATCTGGGCCAGAGGTAAAGAGGTTAGTACTCTGCAAAAATGGAAATAACCTTTTCTCTTTCTTTGTGACAATGAAAGCATACAGTACACGTATCAGCTAGTTTCAAAAAATGCTGAGTCCTTGCTTATTTTCTGCTTCAGTAATCTTTATTGAACAGCAGTCCTGTTCTACATGAATAATATTTGTTTTATTTGGGGGGGGGTCTCTACAATTCTTTGTCTAAAATTCATTGTGTACCAGTCTCATCTAGACTTCCCTACAGCTGTTTATGGGAGTAAGCTGGCTCAAGGGATTAGGGGCTGCAGAGGAACATTAAACATAATGCTAATATTTAGAGTTTTTCTGTGTTGTAAAATAAATATTCTAGGGCCGATTTCTTCAGAGTCTCTTCCTAGATGACAGAATTCTATCTAGCACAAGCTTGTGAAATGATGGCCTCAAATTCATGAATAATATATTAAGACAAAGCCTAAGAGAAAAATCCCGAAAGTCCTGAGTGTTGTATCATAAGTAGGCTTATAGGGTGTATCTGTTAAAACAGCAAGGACATGTGTGCCCATCCCATTTCTGTCTATAAACTGCTATCAGGCTAAATACGTGCTAATAAAGATGACCAGTATTAGATGCCAAACATAGGAAACAGCATATTTTTCCCACCAAGTCCCACTGAAATCCTCGTATCTGAGTCTTTAATGGTGCTATGAAAGGAAAAACGGCAAAGTTACATATAATCATTCAGTTTATCACTTTTTTGCACTTTTGCAAGCTACCTTGCATCATTTCCAAGGCTGTGCAAGGACAGTAGTGAATCAAAGGAGAAAATTTAAAAATCAAAGGAGAAGATCTAAATCCAAATGCCATTAGCTAACAAAAATCTTTTTGTGTCTTTGGCAAACCTTCCAGAAGCACAGTTGAATCTAATTTTTTTGAGAAGGAACTCTGGTATGGGGGAACACAATTTCTCTGAAGGCAAAGATTCTACCAGAAACAAACTATGGCTGAAAAAAAAAAAAGAGAGAGGGAGAGAGAGAACAAGAAAAAAAAGACCACCATCTCTTGCAGAAATCTCTGTCCCTAAAAACAAAAGATCTTCACCACCACCTGTGGCAGACTGCCACGGTTACTTGAGACCTTCACTACAAGAGTTACTATTTGAGGCCATCACTATGACAGTTACTACTGTTACTACTTGAGACAACATTACGACAGTTGTTATGGTTACTACTTGAGACGACATTATGACAGTTATTATTGTCACTACTTGAGACGACATTACGACAGTTATTGTCACTACTTGAGACCGTCACTAGGTCACTACCCGACTCAACAAAGGGACGAACATAGAAATGAAAACTTAAGACAAAAGAAACTGTTTTAAAGGAAGGGGAACTGGGGAAGAAGAAGAGAGCTCCCTGTTTCTAGTGATAAAAAGCAGCCCCTGAGCTTCAGCAGCCTTTCCTATTTATTGGGTGGCAAGAGCAGGGAGGAAGAGGTAATGATTGGGCAGCTGCTTAATTGACAACAGGTTCATATTATTACTAAAAAGCTTCAGATGTACCTAATCGCAAGAAACACTACACTTGGGGTGTGACTGCCCTCAGCATTCCCTCTGGGTGGCAGATTCAGTTTGTCAGTTTGCCAACATTCTGCATTCATGACAAACAGTTTGCTGTTTATTCATATAGCCTCCAGTGGTATACCAAGTTGATCACGACCCTCACTCTTTCAGCCTCCAACAACCACCCACAATACCAGCTTGATCTCACAGTGAAGTTCTTCAAGTATCCTGATAATAGAAATTAAAATGGAATAACTACCCTAAGAAGACACAGTTTAAATTATTTTTCAGTATTTTATTCCAAAAATTGGGAATGCCATGCTGTTATATAATTGTTGTCTTTTCCTGAGGAAAAATATTCTAGAATTTGAACAATACTCACTATTCTGAAGATTACCAGTGAATGCAAGCAAAAGTGGCAAAAGGGATATGGAATCACAGAATACTGTATTCACAGAATCATTTTGCCCAGAAAACTAAATACTGTTGCCCTGTGAGAAGTTTTTTTTTTTTTTTCATCCCATAAGCAATTAGGTGACTCCCCAGATGGTGTATTTTAGAAGTACCAAGAAGTCTCCTTTTCCCAAAACTTTTTCTTTATTGCTATAATTTCTTGAGTAGAAAAAACAGCATTCATTTAAAAGGAATTAAGAGTCAATAAGGAAACGAATATCTTCTGACATCTTCAACTATGTGCTAGAATTAGAACCGGAATTATTTAATAAATAATCTCATCTAATTCACAGTGAGTAACAAATAGGTAATTTAGTCATGTATCTGTCACACTTGCATCTCATTCACTTATTCTGAAAATACTCATTGAGCACCTATTCTGGTCTAAGCAACATATAAATTCCTGATAACATAGAGGTGGAAAAAATAATCATAGGCAAAGCTTTCAGAAGGTAAAATGGTTATTAATTCAGCCAGTAATGCTAGCTGATTCTAGAATTTGGGCAGAATGCTATGAAGAGAAAGACAAGTAGGTAAAGCGAAGGAAATTTAGCAAGACATCAGTGACAAGTGATAATATCATCAGATGGAGTCTTTGAGGGATACATTAAAAAGATCATGTTATTTCCAGTTGGATTGCCAGTCTCATTCACTCAATAGTCTTACCATAATGCTCGCTTTTTATAAGATGATAAACAGCTTTATTGATGACAAACTAAAAATCAGAATTAACAAAATGCATTGGAGACAGAATTTTTAATTCCTACTTTAGATGAAAACCATGATGTCAAAAGAAGTTTAAAAAGCATTTTACTTAAAAATCATACAACTGTGTTTCACAACTAAGATTTTAATCCAGCTCTGAATACAAAGTATCCCATATATGCTGCTTTCTTTAAAAACAGTAAGAAGCAAGTATGTCAGAATAAAGAAGATGGTGAGTCAAGAGTTATTGAGATATAAAATACTGATATTCTGGCTGTCAGAATTCTGGGCTTTATAGGAAAGGGAAAATGAATAAAAACTGTTGACTACATAAAATAATTTTGCTCAATGTCCAAATTTGCCTTTCATTATACTAAAAACCATGATTTCATATTCTTGCTGTACATAAATGATATATGGTATGGTGTTTGGGGTCTAGGCAGAGTGTTGGGGTATTTATATTGATTAGAAATATTTTGTTAAATTTGAGAAAAGATTTTCAATTACAATTAATTACATTTTTAAACATTTCACACCTCAGCAACAAATCTAAACCTCAAGACCAGTGGTCATTGATTCTGATATTATAATATTTCTACAGAAAAACGTATTTATTAAAAGAATCTTAGAGTTGAAAGGGACTTTAAGAATCACCTAGTTTAGCTTCTCGGAGAGCAATGTTCAATAGATTCTGTGAGACTCCATGAGAAGGACTAAGCCTTCTGATTTAATCCTAAGTTATTGATTAGGCCTAGAATGTACACAACTGGGACTACATAACAACATCAAAATTTAGTGGCTTAAAACAACATCTCATTATATTCTGAGGTCCTCTGGGTTGACTGGCCTCAATGTAGCATTTCTTGCTTGAGGTATTTCATGTGGTGTTTGTCAAATGGTGCTGGTACTGGAATTACCTGAAAACTGACCTAGCTGATGTTGGCTGCTGTTTGGATGTTCAGTTAGGCACTTAAGTATGAAAAGTACACATGCCCTCTATATGTGACTTGGGCTTCTGTAAGCATGGTGTTTGAATTTCAAGAGCAAGAATCCATTTTTCTTTTTTTTTTTTTTTTTTTTTTTAGTGGAGATGGGTTTTGCTATGTTGACCAGGCTGGTCTCAGACTCCTGACTTCAGGTGATCTGCCCACCTCGGCCTCCCGAAGTGCTGATTACAGGTGTGAGCCACTGCACCTGGCCTGAGCAAGATTCCATGAGCAAGTCTTCCCAGAGCTTGCCAACAAAGCAGAAGTTTTAAAGCATCTCATGACTTGACCTGGGAAGTCCCAGACATCATTTTCACCAAGATCTATTATTCAAGCAAGTCACTAAGCCTGCTCTCCATCTAAGGGAAGGGGATACACCTTTTAATATGCCCTTTCATGTGAAACGCAACATGTGCACATAAGAAGGAAAGGTATTGATGATGGCTATCTTTGGATAACATTTGCCAAAACCTCTTTCCTTTGTATATTGTTATATCAGGTGAGATCTTACTTCGCCCCATTGTATTGCTTTTTTCCCTTCGACCTTCCTATCTTTTTTTTATGGGCATAGAGGAAAATACTTTTGGATGGGAAATAATAGATCAAAGATTATTTTGTTTCAATTCTGGGCTGAATGAATACCTTGAAACTAAACAAAATAAGCCTAATTCTTCTCACTGAATTTCATATAGTCTACTGAATTCTACCTTCTAAAGAGATAAACTAAATGGTTTTTAAAATCTTTTCCAATTCTAAGACATTGTAAGATCAGATCATTTTTTGTAGAAATATCTGCCTCGTTAACTAACATTGGATAATTTTGTAAATTCTGCTACTAGAAAATATTCCATTATTAGAGGTCTTCTTTTCTTTCTTGGCAAATAATTTGCTCAAGGTTTAATGAACTTACCTTGTAGGAAATCATGTTTCGAAGGAAGAAGTAGAAAATCTCTATTATTGTTATGCTGGAATCACCATCCAGTACATAATGCACCTAAGTTTTTGCTACCCTCAATAGTTCCTAAAATGTAGTAACTACTCAGTAAATTTCTCTTGAATCTTGAATGGTTGAAAAAAATGCATGTGTGTATGACACAGTTGGCACAGTCTGAAATAGCACACAGATGTGTTCTTGAAATCCTAGGAAAGACAATTCTATTTTATTGAGTTTTGCATTCATGGATGCAAACACAGAATAATAATATATGTGACATTCCCATACTATAGTATAACTAGATTCATAATTTCTGATCTTTATTGCACAGATCTGTATGTCATACTCACTAATAACCCAGGCCCCAAGGGACATTTCCTAATTGTGCTCCAGAGGTTCAACAAAATGCTGGATGCTTTGAGTCAGGTAGTAAGGTTATAAACTTAGTAGATGGTGAAAAGATCAGGTTCGTAATATAAATCCTCCAAAGACCTTCCTAAGATATAATTTTCATTTTGATTCTGTTTCTTGGCAAAAAAAATCTTCCAACTCCCCCTGAGACTCTAGGCCAATGCATGCATAGTCTGCCTCTGTCTCTATAAGAAAGCAGACACAATGGCAATGCAGTTTGTGTTGGTCAGGTGCCCCAGCATCTGTGCTTCCAAGGTGATTGTTAATGTTTTAGGTAATGGGCACCCTGGTGGTTCTGACTCATATCCATGTGGCCTGAAGGGCCATGTACTCTGACACTTTCTGAAAAAGTGTCACTAAAATCCTGACACTCCTTTTCCTAATCACTGATTAAGAAACTGCAATTGATTCAAATATGAATTTATGATTTCACAAGTCTTTCTATTAGCCTGGGAACAGATGTACTGCTATATTGCCAGAATTAGAGTGGTTTGGCTTTGCTCCAAACTGTGCCTTGCACACATACCAGTTTTGTTAGAGAAAAGCTTTGTGTACGAAGAATAATTAGACAAATTCTTTAGGTTATAAATCTTTTCGTCCTTCTCTATTTAAAAAAAAACCCTTGCAACAAATAATATTTTTAAAATATTTATGTGCTTTTTAATCTTTATATTTCCTTATACATATTTTTTTCTTTATTGCCCCAAGGCATGGGTCTACTTCAAGGCCAGGGGTTAGGGAAGTGCCAGGAGGGTACCACAGCAATTAGAGCATGACTACAGTTAAGATTCTTTTTTTCCATCTCAATTAAAATTTTAAAGTCTCCAGAAAGTCAACCGTGAAAACTAGAGTTTGTCTATAAAAATAGTTTGTGTTCATTTTCTTATCATCTTTCTTTTATTTAAAATATAAAGTGGTAACCCTTGTCAACTTGACCGAACAGCTTTACAAAGTGGAATTCTTTTCCAAACAGGAAGAAAACTGAGGATAAGCTATTTCCAGTCCTGACAGATTGTGGAGAAAAAAAGACAAAGTTAAGAAAAAGAGGAGATGAAAAACAGGTTTAAACTTTGCCTTTCCAAGTTCAAGCCCTCAAGCAGGAAAATGTGTAAGATGGGTGAAAAGGAATCCTCTTGGTAGACAGAACTCTATTTTGCTTTGCTTTTGAACTCAAGGAAGAGACTGCTGGGAAGGGTATCCCTATAACCTCACAAAGTAATTCCAAATAATCAAACAAAGACCAAGTAATAGCATAATCAGATGGACAGGAAACCTAGTTAGCATTCAAGAATTACCATTAGCCATGAAGTCCAAAGTGAGAAACAAGTTCATGCATACCTCTTAAGCGTCGGGGAGTGTGGTAGGCAGCTTCTAAGGTGGCCCAAATGATCTTTACCTCCTGGTATTCGCAGGCTTGTGAAATCTCCTTTTGATTAACTTGCTTTTAACCAACAGAATGGGATAACCTGGAGGAGATATCACTTCTGTTATTAGGTTTCCAACATTATGACTTCTGTCTTGCTAACAGATTCACTATTGCTTTCTCAGCTGGCATGCTTTAATGGAGCAAACTGCCATGTTGGAGAGGTCTATATGGCAGAAAGCTAAGGGAAGCTGTGTTAGTCTTCTCAGGCTGCCATAACAGAATACCACAGACTGGGTAGATTAAATAACAGAAATTTATTTTCTTACAGGTCTGGAAACCAGAAGTCCAAGATTAAGGTGTCTGTAGAGTTGATTTCTAGTGAAGCCTCTCTCCTTGGGTTGCAGATGGGCATATGGCCTTTGCCCTTATATAGCCTCTCATTGGTGTGCACATGGAGAGAAATATATCTCTGGTCTTCCCCTCCTTTTAAGAACTCCAGTCCTATTTGATTAGATTTCTACCTTTATTACCTCATTTAACCTTAATTACTTCCTTAAAGGCCCTATTTCAAATACAGCTACCTTGAGGGTTAAGCCTTCAACATATAAATGTAAAGGGACACGATTCAGTTCATAACAGTAGCTTCTCACCAACAGCTAATGAGGATCTGAGGCCCTCAGTCCATTAGCTAATTAGGAACTTAATGCTGCCAACAAGCAATGAGTAAGCCTTTCCCAGTTGAGTCTTCAGATGAGACTGCAGACCCTGAGCCAATGCCTTGATTTTGGGATTCTGAAAAATTATAAAGCCAAGGACACAAATAAGCCAGGCCAAGATTCTCGGAGAACAGAATCTGTGAAATGATAAATGTGTGTTATTTTAAGGTGTGCAGTTTTGTGGTAAGTTGTTAGACAATAATAAAAAACTAATACAGAGCAGTAGATTTGCTTAGAGCCAGAGGGTCATCCATGAAGTCCAGGAATCAGGTAAGCACCTTGTTTAGTAACGAAAAGAGTGATTTTGCTGAAGCAAACCTTCTGTCTCTTTTCAGTATGTTAGAGAAGCAGAGAAGTTTTAGTGTGGTTAAGAACATGGGTCCTAAAATCAGACAAATCTGAGTTCTAATTCCTCTGGCACTTAATAGCAGTGCATCTATGGACAAGCTACTTTATAGCAAAAGTGAATGCAGAATAAGAAATTCAAAGCAAAGTAGTATAATATTTAAAATGATTATAATAACTATGCTGAACAATAAGTGAAATAAAGGTGAATTATTTGGCACATAAGATGTATTTAATTAACATTAGCTTTTATTGTTAGCCTGCAAGTAGGAAAAGGGAGTAAGCCTTATACCACTTATTGAGTTCCTGATATGTGCTATATGTATAATATGCTATATATAAACTCCATATGATCTTGCATAGTCTATGTATGATGATATATATATATATATTTGATCTTGCACCCTCTTTCAGAATTATCCTAAATAGTTACTATTATCTTTATTTTTGCAACAGAAATCTCAGCAATTGTAAATGACAATGGCTAGAGTTATATAGATTCCATGGGAATTTGAATGTAGACCCATGGGTTCTAAGAACCCTGACCCTTTTTGTTGCATCATGTCTCCAAAATTATGACAAAACCTTGACAAAAATCTATGATGATTACTTAGTATACTGCAAAGTTGAGTGCTATCCTCTCGCCAAGCAGAAAATTCAGTGACAACAAAATATTCATTAGTTCAAGAGGTTTTCAAATTGGATTGAATCCCTTTTTTTATCATTTCTGCTAATGTCATGGCCACATCAGAAAGAGATTATCATTGGTTAATTCAAAATGACTTTATTCAATTTATTCGATTCACTTCACAAAAGAGAGAAGTAGGTTTTATTTCCCACTACTTATGAACAAAATAGGGTCATCACCACTTGCATCGCGTTGATTTGATTTTTGTTCACATCTTTCTAACATTCTCCATTAGTTGCAACTGGATTATTATAGCTTTCTGAAATTGATCAAGTTTACATTGGGAAAGATGCTTTTTGAGGGAGAAATCAGAAACATGAAAGGATTTTTCCAGCACTTAGGGAGGCTGAGGCAGGGGGATCACCTGAGGTCAGGAGTTTAAGACTAGCCTGGCCAACATGGCGAAACCCTTCTCTACTGAAAATACAAAAATTAGATGAGCCTGGTGGAATGCGCCTGTAATCCCAGCTACTTGGGGGCTGAGGCAGGAGAACAGTTTGAACCTGGGAGGCAGAGGTTGCAGAGCCAAGATGGTGCCACTGCACTCCAGCCTGGGTGACAGAGTGAGACACTGTCTCAGAAAAAAAAATAAAAAAGGATTATTTTTCTTTCATATTAATAAGACAGATGTGACTACTTAAATTGACATGATAACCTTCTAGTTCCTTGCCTTCTTATGGAACAAATCACACTGCTGTGTGTATATATTTCTTGTGATTTCTCAATATGTTCTCTAAATGTTGCATCTAGAAAATACCACAGTCAGGTTTCATAAGAGTATCAGTGAACTGTCAGGCCCGTCCCACAAAGAATGACAAGAAGACAAAAAAATGAGACCAGCGAGAAAAACAATAGATAAATAATGTCCGAGTCAAATGGGTTGAATACACAGAAGCTAGGAGCAAATATAGGAAATTATAAACCATCCTAGTCAAGACATTTTCAGATCCTGTGTTTCCATGAACTGCAGAAAATTGCCTGTTAAAATGATACCGAGAGAGAGAGAGAGAGAGAAGGAGACAGGGAGAGAGGAAAAAAAATTTGAAGTGTGCTTTATTTCTCCTAGTCACTTGCTATACACTCCAAAATCCAGTAAATATATCCAAGGACGTATTGACCATGAATTTAGCCTTTATATTCCTTGGGGAAAGACAAAGATATTTGACACAAAATGATCAGTTATGATGAACACAAAGCAAAGAGGCTTCAGCAATTCTCTGGTGCTCTGCTGGTTTCCTTCAATCTTTACAGGCTATTTGGCTGTTGTTGTGATATTTTTTTTCACCCTACATCTTTTATCTTTTCTTGTTCTTTATTGAGTTTAATTACAGTTACTGTTCATGGGCTGTTGAGCTTAAAAATCATTTGCTGCCTTGTATATTTACCCTGCACTTGATTCATTCACAGCTGTTCATCAGTGTCATACTATTCAGACCGGGGAGTGAAATTGCTTATCTTTATGGAGCAAAAGAAGCATTTTCATTTACTCTAGGTCTATAAAGAAAGAATAATGAAACGATTATAATGGTAATTCTTTAGTTCAATTTATTTAAGTTTTGTTTTATGTGCCAATACCGTGGTTTATTTTTGATGATCCTATTAACTATGGTCACTAATTCCTGGAGATCGCCGAATGAATAAAGCTGCCTGCACCTGTTCTAGAAACACTAGGACAAAGTCTTTTGGCCACAGATGAAAGCATATTGGCATCTTTACCTCAATACTGATACCTATGAACTGGCTTTACCTTGTAATCGTAATTTGAGTGACATAAAATAAATTTTCTCTGCATAAAAGTTTTGCTGGAGTGCCTGGCAGTTTTACATTTTAAGTCTCTTCTTTGAATGATTATATTAAAGTGATTTTTTAATATGCAAGATGTTTTCTGGGAGAAGCAACACATTAGCTATCATCAGCATATGGAATTTGTTTATAGATGACAGAGTTGCAAGTAAACTTCATTTCAGGAAGAAGCATTGGAACTCTCTTCAATGGGGCCAGCCCCTTCATTGAAGTCCCCAGAGAACTCTTCACTTCCTCTTTTTACCATTAAGATCACCAACTAACCCACACCTAAAATATATAGTTTGAAGGTTGTTGAAAAACATACATAAAGTAAGTGAAAAAATATTTGAGCAATGCCATAAAATAGAAAGTCACCTACTGTAACTCTCCTTCATTAAAAGGCAAAGAGTCATCAGACTTAGAGGTTTTAAATGAATTGATTGCATAATCAAAGTTACATGGTTTATTAAAAAGTTCAAGAAAGAGAATATCCATTGAAGCAAGCTACCACTGAATCTGGCATTTTCCCTGGAGGCATGTGCCAATCTAAAGTCACTTATATACTAGGAGTCAAAATCAAATTTGGGGGTCCTGAATATAATGGAAGTTTAAATCAAATACACCCACATAAATACATAAAACTAGGACTCCCAAAACGTGATAACCTCAGCATCTTCGGGGTGAGGCAGACTGTTTTGAAGAAAGAGAAAGAAGTGGGAATACTTGCTTACTTTAGCTTTTGGCCAAAAGAAAAGAAAAGTTTTCTTGAAAATTTCTAGCTACATGCTGGTGAAAGGCCAGTATGCATACAACTTGGGTTCCTCAGGCTACCCAAAGAAGGAAATAAATTTAAATTGGAGCGATTCTCAGTGGTAGTGCCTCTAGGAACCTGGCAGAAATAAAGGATAACTTTCTCTGGAGGACCATACTTTGACCAGGCCTCAAAATAATTATACTGACAACATGAAGAAAAAAATCTTGCAATGAAAAATTAATACCCAAAAAAATGAATTAGACCACACAAATTAAAGACACAAAATTATCAGATATAAAACAGTAAATATGTTTATGTATTGTTTTAAAAAGAAACATTATAAAAAGGAATTTAAAGACATAAAAGCAACCAAACACAAGTACTTTAATTTGAAAAAGAAACAAGCAGATTTCTTAAAAGAGTGCAAAAATTCAACGAATTGGATAAAGAGTAAATTAAACACAAATTAACAGGTTACTAGTGCACTGAAAGATAGAAATAAACATGTTAAAAGAACATTACAGAAAGCAAACAAGATGGAAACAAGACAAGCTGGGAGATAAGGAGGATAGAGTGGTTAAGTGTGCCATATGTCTAAATTTATAGAGACACAAGAAAGGGAAAATATTTGAAGAGATGAATGAAGAGAGATTTTTCTTAATGGATGAAAGTCACAAATATTCAGATTAAGAAACCACAGAGACTGTCAAGCAGTATAAATTAAAAAAAAATCCACAAGTATTTACACCATAAGAGAACTACAGAATCCTAAGGAAATAAAATACATTAAAAGCAAGCAAAAAGATAGAACATTAAACAAATAACTGGCAATTTGGCCACAGACAAAGTACTAGATGTTAAAAAAAAACAGCAGAATAATATCCTCAAAGTAAAATCTAGAGCTATATACCCTTCAATATATATTTTTTGAGAAAAAAGATAAAATGAAGACAGTTTAAAACAGAGATGAAAATCATCAAGTAGGCTTTTCACAGATAGATCCTTACTTAAAGAAATGATAAAGGATGTACCTCAGAGAGAGAATCACCCCAAAGGTCCATCTTTTGTATGTGAAATGTGCACCTTAATACCTTTTTTTAACTTTTATTTTAGGTTAAGGATACACGTGCAAGTTTGTTATGTAGGTAAACTGTATGTCACAGGGGTTTGGTGTACAGATTATTTCATCACCCGGGTAATAAATATAGTACCTGATAAGTTGCAGATAAAAGGGAACACTTATACACTATTGGTGGGAATGTAAATTAGTTCAGCCACTGTGGAAAGCAGTTTGCCGATTTCTCAGAGAACTCAAAGCAGAATTACCATTCAATCCAGCAATCCCATTATTGGGTATACATCCAAAAGTGTATAAATCATTCTACCAAAAAGACACATGCATGCATATGTTTATCGCAACACTATTCATAATAGCAGAGACACGGAAATATCCTAAATGTCCACTAACGATAGACCGGATAAAGAAAATGTGGTACATATACACCATGGAATACTATGCAGTCATAAAAAAATCAGATCATATCCTTTGCAGAAACAGATAGAGCTGGAGGTCATTATCCTTAGCAAACTCACACAGGAACAGAAAACCAAATACCACATGTTCTCATTTGTAAGTGGGACCTAAACAATGAGTACATATGGACACAAAGAAGGGAACAACACACACAGGGCCTACTTGAGGGCAGAGGAAGAGAAGAGGGTAATGATTTAAAAAAACTGCATGTTAAAATTTCTACCATGACCACTAATGTATAAACTGTATAGAAAAGATATTAAATAATAATTATGACTACTGGTACAACAAAACTCATTCAATCTTAAAATACAAGAGAATAAAAAGCAGAATAAATGAAAAGCAAACAATAGTTCAGATTTTTTTTAAATTTGTAATCAAAATAAAAACAAAATGATCTAATATCTCCAGTTAAAATACAAATATTTTCAGTCTGTGATTTTAAAAAATCATCTATAGTTTAGAACCCAGAAAGGTTCTAAAACCCCTACGAACCAAGATTGATATCAAAATAACAAAAGAAACATGCTGAGCTAATAATAAGAAAATGTCTTATTTTTGCCCAACTGCCATAAAAGAAAATAGAAATGAAAACAAAAATTACTAGAAGTAAAGAAGACATACATTAATAAGAGGTTTAATTTTTTGGTAAAAAAGTATTCTATATATGTATGAGCATAATAACGTAGTCAAAATACATGAAGAAATAACTGGCACAAATACAAGAAAAAGTTAAATAACAAAATGAACAAGGTTGACGTTAATAATATACACAACAGAAGGTTTAACCATTGATGCATCATTGATTAAAATAAGTCATATTTCATACATATACCTTACCACAAAGTAAATCTTAAATTAAAACAAAAGATATCATAATGACTATATTCTCCGACTGCAAAGTAAAACATTCTGAATAAAGTTAACAAAGTTGATTCTTAAGGCCTGTACATTTGTAAATTAAAAACAAAACTTTTAAATAATAGAATCTAATGTCAAAGAATAAATAGCTTTATAAATAAAAATATTTGGCACTAAAGCATAGTAAAAATACTAAATATTAAACTTGTAAGAGATTACAGAAACTAACTCAAGATATAATACAGAACCTAAATTAGTCTTGTAATCATAAAATAATTGAATCTTCAGTAGAAAACTATCCCAAATGAGACTTTCAGACTCACATGGTTTTAGAGATAAACTCAATGAAACATTTGAGGAACAGAAAATTTCTTTCTTCAAGGCAGAAAGAGAAAGTAGAAATATTCTCCAACTCGCTTTATAAGGTGAACATAACACACACCAAAACAAGAAAATAAAATTGTAAGAAAGGAAAATTAGAACAATCTCCTTCATGGGCCTAAAAACAAACATCCTCAATTCAATAATAAAGAATATATTAATACATACATATATTTAAATTGAATTATATGGCAATGAAAATAAATGAAACATAACTACTGTATGGGTGAATTTCAGAAATATAACAGTGAAGAAAAAAAGAACAAAGAAATACATTTAATATTTTTATTCCTATAAAGGCCAAAGATAAAATACTAAAGAATGTATTGCTTAAGATTCATGCTTAAATATTTAAAACTTAAAGTATAGCAAGAGAACAATAAATATTAAATTCAGGTCAGTGGTTATATTTAAAGAGGGAAGAAGTGAATTATAATCTGGGAGAGGCCCACAATGTCTTGAAAGATGTTGCTAATATTCTATTTTTTCAGCAAAGTAGTTGATACATTGGATTTTGCTTTATTATGTGCCTATGTATTATTCATAATCTTACATATTATATATATCACAATAAAATATTTCTAATAGAAGGTATTATGCCAATAGCAACATTAAAAGATAATAAGAAACCTGACAACTTAAAGGTCAGAGTTCATGTTCTTAGTTATTATGGCAGAGTAGCTACTTCAATACTTTTCATGTCAAGTGAGGAAGTAGTGGGGAGTCAATAGGATTTGGGAGGTAGAGTCATATTGCAAATAAACTCTAAATTTCAGTTGACAGTGTGGATGACTCGATATGGTAGGTGAAATTCTAGTACAGTAGTATTCATGGAATTTGGAAGCTGAGATACTTTGGACTCCGCTTTTATTTACTCATGTAATAAATATTTACTGATAACTAATCTAGACACTGAAGAAAAAGTGGAAAGGCCCATTCCCTGGTCTCAATAACTTTAAAATCTATTAGAGGAGATATATCAAATGAGCGGAAAATTATAATATAGCATACAGTGAATAATCACAGGGTTCACATAGAGGAAATATTAAGTCATCGAGATTAGAAGGATAACACAACAGCTGAGAACAGAAGACCAGGAATTAATCAGGCAAAGAGGGGCGAGAAAGCAAAGGAGAAAGAGGGCAGAGTGTTCTAGGCACAGGAAGCAGTATGCACAATGGAACAGATATCAAATGTTTGGAACATTTTAAGACATTCGGGGTGACTGTATTTTAGGGAAAGAAAGAAGCAAAAGAATAGACTATGGAAAATAAAAAAGAGACAGAAAACGAAGGGATTGCAATCAATGTTAGTGAACTTAAAGGTGTTGGGGATCCACTGAAAGATTTTAAGCAGGGCAATGACATATTCTAAAATTGTATTTAAGGAAGATCACTGCAGTGTGAATATTTTGAGTTTGGGCAAGTCTGGAGCATAATAAGTAGGAGGCTGTTCTACTTATTAGAATCTAGGTGAGATATGGTACTTTAGGGAGAAGGGGAGAAATAGAAGAATTCAAGACATATTTAGGAAGTGCAAAATCAAAAGAATGCAAAATAATTGGATGTTCAAGGTAAGAGGAGGAAGGGCTTATATATGACTTTGAGATTTGGGTTCTGGGGAACTGTGTAGAGCATGGAGCCACGCAGCTCTGGAACTGAGACTATGCAAAATAAAGACAAGATGATGTGTTTTGTTTTAGATAAGTGGACTTTGAGATGTCTGAGGACTGACCAAGTTAACCTAATTGTAAGCCAGTATTAAGGTCAGAAAATGAATTTGATCTAGAGATAATGATTTAGGAAATATCAGTCTCCTTCAGATAACTGAAGATAAAACATAGGATTTTTGGAACTTACTTTCTAATCAGGAGAACTGTGTAGCTATAGAAGAGGGAGATACTGAGATTCATAAAGAAATCCAATATTTTTAAAGTAGGCAAAAAAAAATAGATGTTCCTATATAGGAAGTCAAGAGTTAGGGAAAGAATGAGAGGAAAAGTAGGAGCTTGTAGGTATAGAAGTCATAAGGTCGGGTGAGAATGAACAATAGGAATGCTATAAAGAAGTTTGGTTAAGATCAAGAATGGCAGCTGCTGACCAAAATTGTCGAGAAAGGTTTAATGACTGATAAAAACTACACGATCAAGCATAATGACAGAAGGAATGAAGAGAAAACATTTAAACAACAACAAAAGAATATATAGAATCTGGTAGATCAGTTTGTCACATAAGGTACAAAAACAAAACAGCAGAAAAAACTAGGAAAAATATTGCCTCATAGATTCGGAATCTGAAAGAATGAGAAGATGATGGAAAGGTACATGCTTATTACCTTCTTTTTAAAATTACTATTACATGGGTCCTATAGGTTATGACCATTGAAAGATATCAGTAAATTTACTTCAATATACTTCAGTGCTTCAGGTCTGAGACACAATCTAGGAACTGCTGTATCAACCTTTATATATATACATATATATACACACATATATATATACATACACATATATATATATACACATATATATATATATTTTTACTCTTTTTCCACGATTTGGGGGGGCATTTTTTCACTTTCCCTGTCTTATCAAGACCTTCTCTCTCTACTATTGAGAAAAATCTGAGAAAACTTGAATTCACAATTAAAAATAAGTTAGATCTCACTTGTGAAATCATTGAGATAGAGTGATTTTATTGGCTTCCAGGAAAGAATCAACCTAGTTTAATTTCCGTGTAACTCCAGCTAACAATTAGACCGCAGTCAAAGATGACTGAGAATAGAAATAACCTGTTGACTTCTACAACAAATGTGCATACGTTGTTGCAAATGTGCATACGTTGCTGAGCTAGCTTATGGCATAGTGATTTAGTGCAACATATTCTTTCAAATGGCTCACAATCATCATTCGTTATAGATAATTAAAAAGGACACATGGGTTTCTGATCGTACTTTGATCGTGTACAAACGATTTCTCCCAATTAAAGATTCATTGCATACTTTAAGTCATAATTCCTTGAGTTTATACATAATGTAGAAAACTCTTTACCATGGACCACTTGCCAGCAGCAATCTCTTTTATATGATATTAGCATAGGCAATTCCTCCCTTGTGGTATGTTTCAGCATATCCTGTTAATTTACTAGCAGGTAATATTCTCATTTTAGCCATCTCCTGTGATAACATTAATTAGCATCCAGGAACATGCCCTTGCAATCTGTACTAATGGACTCAGGTTTTTGCTGTTTTATTAGTATTTTTGACTTTGCTTTCACAACAGAACTGCTCAATAAAAGGAAAGCAGCCTTATCTTCTCAGACCTACTGCCCTCATGATATCTATTCTGAGCACAGCCAGTGTACCAAAGAGATCAACAAACCATTCCATTTTACCTCCTTCTCTATTTGACTTCTGGGCATCCTTTAAAGTATATTGTTCTTCATTCCCAGCTGGCTAAATTTTACTGTTCACAAAATCTCTTTGAATTTACCTTGTGCTGGAAACCATGTGCTTGCCAAGTCTTGTAGGTCATTCTGCATTTCTCTAAAGGGAAAAAAGGAGAAGGAGATTCTCCTGCCACTATATGCTTAGGAAAGGATTTGTCTCAAAAAACTGGCAAAGTCCTCAGGATAAAGGGAAAAATGTAAAGGCAAATAAAACGCATCAATAGATTCAGGCTAACATGGATATTGATAATGGAATCATGAAAAATAGTTGAACAGTGTTGTAATACCCATCTTGTCCAAATGCTCCTAAATACGACAATCACTTCTCTAAAGCCAAACTTCATGATTATACAACTCTTTTTAAATGTCTCAAAAGAGTGTCTTGCCACTAATTGTCTCATTAGGATTTTGAACAGCTGCTCTTCTCCTTTGCCTGCTCAGATGGAGTCCCTGAGGTTAAACATATACATACTTAGTGTGCTGTCCTTCCCTGTCCAACTGTAACCAAGACAGCCAACATCCTCTGAGCATTACCCCAAATCAGAAAGTAACATCTGAGCTTAGTTGCACTATGAGCTTAGTATAGGATGGTCCTGGTATGAGCCCTCACCAACTGGATACTTTCTGAAGTTCAGGCTTCCACCAACCTCTGACACACCTTCTCAGAACCATGACTGGGCTTATCCTTGATTACTCAAATAGAGCTTTCATCTTACACAAGGGCTGAGCCCTTCCCTAAATTCAGGCTCACCCACACAGAATCCTCAAACTTCAGCTTTTGATAGATACTTGACTCTGGAAGGCTAAAATGGAAGGCTAATTTTACAAGATTAATAAAATCTAGTTTATTTAGCTAACCTCTACTTCACATCAATTTTCTCCACTCTAATATGGAAGCAAAGCAACTTACCTAGTTCCTTGTAAGTTGAGATGCCTTCAAGTGAACAAAATTTTGTTTTCTTCTAAGAACAGAAAACTAAATTGTGCTTTGGTTCTGAATAATTTCATACCTATTAATGCATCATAAAAGAATGTTAAATTTCTTGGTGGGCGCCTGTAGTCCCAACTACTTGGGAGGCTGAGGCAGGAGAATGGTGTGAACCTGGGAGGCAGAGCTTGCAGTGAGCCAAGATGGCGCCACTGCACTCCAGCCTGGGCGACAGAGTGAGACTCCTTCTCAAAAAAAAATAATAATAAAAAATAAATAAATAAAATGTTAAATGTCTTAAAAGCTACATCAAGCTGTTCAGTTCCAAATTTTAGAAATGTATCCATTCTGCTAATAGTAGGTTTTCAGTAACTGGTAAGTCATCTGTAACTAGATAGATTCAGATCCTTTTTATCTGTTCTTGGGCAAAGTAAAGTATTTGAAGAGTTCCAGGAAAAACATCTCTGCTGCCAAATTCTTGCCACACATGATTTCTAAATCCTAATGTGGCTACCTATATTCCTTTGGTGAGGAAAATGCAGGTTTGTTTTGTTTTGTTTTGTTTTGTTTTGAGACAGAGTCACGCTCTGTGGCCCAGGCTGGAGTGCAGTGGCACCATCTCCGCTCACTGCAAGCTCTGCCTCCCAGGTTCAGGCCATTCTCCTGTCTCAGCCTCCCAAGTAGCTGGGACTACAGGTGCCCACCACCACGCCCGGTTAGTTTTCTGTATTTTTAGTAAAGACAGGGTTTCACTGTGTTAGCCAGGATGGTCTCGATCTCCTGACCTCGTGATCCACCCGCCTCGGGCTCCCAAAGTGCTAGGATTACAGGCGTGAGCCACCGTGCCCAGCCAAAAATGCAGGTTTATACACCCTCCAAAAATGAAACATCACACTCTGAAGTGTTAGTTGTATTGTCACTTCACACTGGCCCTGAGGAAATTATCTGTGAGTAGGACTCTTCAGGAATGTATGTATTAAGTATGAGAGCTCTAAAAGGCCATCTGTTGCCTTTATCACACTCCAGGCTGGAATACCCCCTCACATGACAAAGCTAATAAAAGCTTTTGACAAACTTTTTGTAGAGACACTCCACGAATGTGAATAATAGTATCTACCACGGGATGATTGTCCAATGTGCTACTTTACAAATGGAACTTATTATCCACTGTGGCCAGGGAGGAAACAGGTTAAGGGAGGTTACATAGCAAGTCTTAGGTCACATAGCAAGCTAGCGCATAGTAGAGACAGTCTTCATATCCAGGTCTGTCTGGTTCTAAATCTTATGTTCTTTCCATAACAAGATATGATCTTCAATATTTTTATCTCCCTGTACCTCATGTGAATTCTAGATTTTGCTATTACCATCCTGTATATAAAGACCTGAAAAGTTACCTTCACCACCCGATGTTGGGAGTAATAGAAGTTGTCTGGAAAGGGAAAGGGCAACATTTTTATATTTTTACGGTGTGATGGGGAATGAGGAGGTGCTAAAATGGTAGAGATCACAGGAATGCCAATGTTGTTGCTATTTAAAAGAAGGAAGTGAATTGAACAGAAATTAAAATGAGTTTAGAATTCTGTCTTCAACAATTGCCTTTCACGATTATGTAGCAATTCCTTTTGATTCCTTACAACTACCTTGTAAGTTAGGTGTTACTATTGTTGCTATTAATATTATTTTCATTTTATAGATGAGATGACAGATTTTCTAGGCCTAAATCTGAACTTTTTCTACAGTATTATGCAACTTTTAGCTAACCAACCACCACTGAGGTATGTAATCCTATCTGCATAGCAATAAAAATCTACTTTGGATGAAGGGGAGCAAAAAGTAAGAGGCATCAGCTGTGATAACTTGGAGGTAAGAAATTAAAAAATCAGGGAGTTTAATTACAAAATTGCAACATACACTTGACCCATGACCCAATCCAAACCATTTTAGCTGAGACTTTCTGACAAGCATTATGGAGAAGTGGTTTGTACACATATTTTGTTGTTGTTCTTCCTCCCAGGAAATAGCCCCAGCATAGGATCTTCATACATAACTAAATGGGGGGGTGAGGCCCAATACTGAAAGAATAAGGTCAGTTGTTAACTCTAAGGGCAAAAGTGGAAGGTTGTGGTCAGGAAATAATCCTAGCAGTCAGAATTTAAGTTTTCTAGAAATAAATTGGGAAACAAAATACATACACGGTGAGATAACATTCAAGAGGTGGACCATGCTTGATGTGAGGGAAGAACTCTTATTGTGTAAGAACCATGTGGCTATAGGGCTGCCCTTCCTTCCTTCATAAGGAAGGAGAAAAAAGTAAATTGGGCTTTAGGAAATAAATAGTAGAGGGTGTTTCTAATATTAGTTAGTTCTAAGAAACACCTAACAAACTAATTTATTTAGCTATCTAACATTGGAAAGTGGAAAGCCTGGGAAAATCATTTACATAAAGCTACTGAATCCCATGCCAACCCAGTTTACAGCAGTAAGAAATGAACTCTGTGGTCCTGACACAAGGACAGGTAGCTATGACCTCTACATCCTAAGTGAAACAGTGAAAAAACATTTGTTTTTCTATTTTCACATTGAGAAATACATTATAATGTATTTTCCCAAGGTGTACTGAAATGTATTTTCTTTTTTGTACATGGGGAAGTGTGAATGCATAGGTAATGAATCTCAGGACAAAAAAATCATGATATTAGCAATTTTTAAAAATCACTGGGAATATAAGGAGAGAAAGATTTTTTTTAAAAAAAGATAATGTATCTAATATTCATCTAGCATTCAGACATACAGCCCTGATGTGTTTTATGAGGTGTATACATTTATAAATGACTCTTATATAGCACCTATACAATTAAAACATTATCCAGTCCATCAATATGCTCCAAAAGAGTTCCCATTCTTTATCCACCCCCAGTAAGTTTTATGAAAAGGAAAACCGGACAGGTTTTAAAAAACTCACTCAGTCTTCAAGTAATGAAAAATTATTCACACCATATATTTATCAGAAGTTAGATCCAAACACAGTGTACCTACACACCAGCTGCCAAGAGTGACTGACACATTTGGTAATTATAATACAATTTTGAAGAGAATGTATTACCAATTTGACATCTGGAAATAGGAAATTTAAATACTTATGCAAGTCTCTAGTGAAGATGTGTCTCAATTCACATTTGTGTCATGCCTTCTTTATGCCATTTTTAAAGTCACTTTCCATTTTTAAAGGCAGCTTTGCTAAACCTGCTGTCACTGCAGTTTGGTTTCCTGCAAGTTCATAAATGGTGCTAATTCAGCTGGTCTAGGGTGCAGCAGATCTCATTGTTTAGGGATGAAATAATAAACAAGGTATACTCATGAAAATAAAAAGAAATCAAGAAACGAAGAAAACAATATTTGATCATGTCATTATTCTCATTCCTGTTAATTAAAGGAATGTTGATATAACTTCTGATAAATAAAAGTTATAAATCCACAAATGTCCCTGTTTTCATGCCAGAAATATTGATTGGGCATGGCTGTGGAAGATTATTTAGTAAGAAAATATCAATAGACTGGATAGTGTTTTAAATGAATCAGTGCTATACAGAGAAATATATAATTATATAACTCTCATTCGCTTGGGACATATGTCTAAGAGGATGTGATATTATTTTTACTTTATGTAAGCACTTTATTGTGGTTTTCATGGTAATTTCAAGAATAGAAGGAACTCAGATACTAGTGATGAGCCATTTATTCTAATGAGCATTTTGATGAGGCTCCTAATTTTTAATAGGATTGTTCTAGCTTGCTTGATCTCTGCATTTTGTGATGTTCAGTTGACCACTGCCTACTGGGAGAAAGAAATGGAGCTGTCAAAATTCAAGTATTTGTTAGAGACTTAGCTCAGAATTGCTTTGGACAAACTTTGTTACAAGGACCTGTCTCAGTAAAAATTCCAAAAGAGATTCCCTAGGGATTCTTCTAGGGATTCTTCTGTTTATCAAACTTTTACTACAAAATAGCTTAGAGAGAAAAAAGGTTCCAAGATGGCCAAAAAGGAACAGCTCCAGTCTACAGCTCCTAGCATGAGCGACGCAGAAGATGGGTGATTCCAGCATTTCCAACTGAGGTACCGGGTTCATCTCACTGGGGCTTGTTGGACAGTGGGTGCAGAACAGTGGATGCAGTGCATCAAGCGAGAGTGGAAGTAGGGTGAGGCATCACCTCACGTGGGAAGTGCAAGGGGTCAGGGAATTCCCTTTCCTAGCCAAGCGAAGCTGTGACGGACGGCACCTGGAGAATCGGGTCACTTCCACCCTAACACTGCACTTTTCCAATGGTCTTAGCAAACAGCACACCAGTAGATTACATGCTGCGCTTGGCTCAGAGGGTACCACGCCCACAGAACCTTGCTCATTGCTAACACAGCAGTCTGAGATCAGACTGCAAGGTGGCAGTGAGGCTGGGGGAGAGGCGGCAGTGAGGCTGGGGGAGGGGCGCCCACCATTGCTGAGGCTCGAGTAGGTAAACAAAGTGCCGGGAAGCTCAAACTGGGTGGAGCCAACCACAGCTCAAGGAGGCCTGCCTGCCTCTGCAGACTCCACCTCTAGGGGCAGGGCATAGTCTAACAAAAGGCAGCAGAAACCTCTGCAGACTGAAATGTCCCTGTCAGACAGCTTTGAAGACAGTAGTGGTTCTCCCAGCATGGAGTTTGAGATCTGAGAACAACAGACTGCCTTCTCAAATGGGCCCCTGACCCCCGAGTAGCCTAACTGGGAGGCCCCCAGTAGGGGCAGACTGACACCTCACAGGGTCGGGTACCCCTCTGAGACAAAACATCCAGAGGAATGATCAGGCAGCAACATTTGCTGTTCAGCAATATTCACTGTTGTGCAGCCTCCACTGCTGATACCCAGGCAAACAGGGTCTGGAGTGGACCTCCAGCAAACTCCAACAGACCTGCAGCTGAGGGTCCTGACTGTTAGAGGGAAAACTAACAAACAGAAAGGACATCCACACCAAAACCCCATCGGTACGTCACCATCATCAAAGAACAAAGGTAGATAAAACCACAAAGATGGGGAAAAAACAGAGCAGAAAAGCTGAAAATCCTAAAAATCAAAGTGCCTCTCCCCCTTCAAAAGAACGCAGCTCCTTGCCAGCAATGGAACAAAGCTGGATGGAGAATGACTTTGACAAGTTGAGAGAAGAAGGCTTCAGATGATCAAACTTCTCTGAGCTAAAGGAGGAAGTTCGAACCCATGGCAAAGAAGCTAAAAACCTTGAAAAAAGATTAGCTGAATGGCTAACTAGAATAACCAGTGTAGAGAAGTCCTTAAAGAACTGATGGAGCTGAAAACCATGGCATGAGAACTACGTGATGAATGCACAAGCTTCAGTAGCAGATTCGATCAACTGGAAGAAAGGGTACCAGTGATTGAAGATCAAATGAATGAAACCAAGCAAGAAAAGAAGTTTAAAGAAAAAACAGTAAAAAGAAACAAACAAAGCCTCCAAGAAATATGGGACTATGTGAAAAGATGAAATCTACATCTGATTGGTGTAACTGAAAGTGATGGGGAGAATGGAACCAAGTAGGAAAACACTCTGCAGGATATTATCCAGGAGAAATTCCCCAACCTAGTAAGGCAGGCCAACATTCAAATTCAGGAAATACAGAGAACGCCACAAAGACGCTCCTCGAGAAGAGCAACTCCAAGACACATAATTGTCAGATTCGCCAAAGTTGAAATGAAGGAAAAAATGTTAAGGGCAGCCAGAGAGAAAGGTTGGGTTCACAAAGGGAAGCCCATCAGACTAACAGCTGATCTCTCGGCAGAAACTCTACAAGCCAGAAGAGAGTGGGGACCAATATTCAACATTCTTAAAGAAAAGAATTTTCAACCCAGAATTTCATATCTAGCCAAATTAAGTTTCATAAGTGAAGGAGAAATAAAATACTTTAGAGACAAGCAAATGCTGAGAGATGTTGTCACCACCAGGCCTGCCCTACAAGAGCTCCTGAAGGAAGCCCTAAACATGGAAAGGAACAACTGGTACCAGCCACTGCAAAAACATGGCAAATTGTAAAGACCGTCAATGCTAGGAAGAAACTGCATCAACTAAAGAGCAAAATAACCAGCTAACATCTTAATGACAGGATCAAATTCACACATAACAATATTAACCTTAAATGTAAATGGGCTGAATGCTCCAATTAAAAGACACAGACTGGCAAATTGGATAAAGAGTCAAGACCCATCAGTGTGCTGTATTCAGGAGACCTATCTCACGTGCAGAGACACACATAGGCTAAAAATAAAGGGATGGAGGAAGATCTACCAAGCAGATAGAAAATAAAAAAAAAGGCAGGGGTTGCAATCCTAGTCTCTGATAAAACAGACTTTAAACCAGCAAAGATCAAAGAGACAAAGAATGCCATTACATAATCGTAAAGGAATCAATTCAACAAGAACAGCTAACTATCCTAAATATATATGCACCCAATACAGGAGCACCCAGATTCATAAAACAAGTCCTTAGAGACTTACAAAGAGATGTAGACTGCCACACAATAATAATGGGAGACTTTAACACCCCACTGTCAACATTAGACAGATCAATGAGACAGAAAGTTAAGAGGGATATCCAGGAATTGAACTCAGCTCTGCACCAAGCAGACCTAATAGACATCTACAGAACTCTCCACCCCAAATCAACAGAATATACATTCTTCTCAGCACCACATCGCACTTATTCCAAAATTGACCACATAGTTGGAAGTAAAGCTCTCCTCAGCAAATGTAAAAGAATAGAAATTATAACAGACTGTCTCTCAGACCACAGTGCAATGAAACTAGAACTCAGGATTAAGAAGCTCACTCAAAACTGCTCAACTACATGGAAACTGAACAACCTGCTCCTGAATGACTACTGGGAACATAACGAAATGAAGGCAGAAATAAAGATGTTCTTTGAAACCAATGAGAACAAAGGCAGAATGTACCAGAATCTCTGGGACACGTTTAAAGCAGTGTGCAGAGGGAAATTTACAGCACTAAATGCCCATAAGAGAAAGCAGGAAAGATCTAAAATTGGCACCCTAATATCACAATAAAAAGAACTAGAGAAGCAAGAGCAAACACATTCAAAAGCTAGCAGAAGGCTAGAAATAACTAAAATCAGAGCAGAACTGAAAGAGATGGAGACACAAAAAAACCCTCAAAAAAATCAATGAATCCAGCAGGTGGTTTTTTGAAAAGATCAACAAAATTGATAGACTGCTAGCAAGACTAATAAAGAAGAAAAGAGAAAAGAATCAAATAGATGCAATAAAAAATGATAAAGGGGATATCACCACTGATCCCACAGAAATACAAACTACCATTAGAGAATACTATAAACACCTCTACGCAAATAAACTAGAAAATCTAGAAGAAATGGATGAATTCCTGGACACACATACCCTCCCCAGACTAAACCAGGAAGAAGTAGAATCTCTGAATAGACCAATAACACGCTCTGAAATTGAGGCAATAATTAATAGCTTACCAACCAAAAAAAGTCCAGAACCAGACAGATTCACAGCCGAATTCTACCAGAGGTACAAGGAGGAGCTGGGTCCATTCCTTCTGAAACTATTCCAATCAATAGAAAAAGTGGGAATTCTCCCTAACGCATTTTATGAAGCCAGCATCGTCCTGATACCAAAGCCTGGTAGAGACACAATGAAAAAAGAGAATTTTAGACCAATATCCTTGATGAACATCGATGTAAAAATCCTCAATAAAATACTGGTAAACCAAATCCAGCAGCACATCAAAAAGCTTATCCACCATGATCAAGTGGGCTTCATCCCTGGGATGCAAGGCTAGTTCAACGTACGGAAATCAATAAACGTAATCCAGCATATAAACAGTATGACAAAAACCACATGATTACTTCAACAGGTGCAGAAAAGGCCTTTGACAAAATTCAACAACCCTTCATGCTAAAAACTCTCAATAAATAAGGTACGGAGGGGACGTATCTCAAAATAATAAGAGCTATGTATGACAACCCCACAGCCAATATCATACTGAATGGGCAAAACTGGAAACATTCCCTTTGAAAACTGGCACAAGACAGGGATGCTGTCTCTCACCACTCCTATTCAACATAGTGTTGGAAGTTCTGGCCAGGGCAATCAGGCAGGAGAAGGATATAAAGAGTATTCAATTAGGAAAAGGGAAGTCAAATTGTCCCTGTTTGCAGATGACATGATTGTATATCTAGAAAACCTCATCTTCTCAGCCCAAAATCTCCTTAAGCTGATAAGCAACTTCAGCAGTCTCAGGATACAAAATCAACGTGCAAAAATCACAAGCATTCTTATACACCAATAACAGACAAACAGAGAGCCAAATCATGAGTGAACTCCCATTCACAATTGCTTCAAAGACAATAAAATACCTAGGAATCCAACTTACAAGGGATGTGAAGGACCTCTTCAAGGAGAACTACAAACCACTGCTCAACCAAACAAAACAGGACACAAAAAATTGGAAGAACAATCCATGCTCGTGGTTAAGAAGAATCAATATCGTGAAAATGGCCATACTGCCCAAGGTAATTTATAGATTCAATGCCATCCCCATCAAGCTACCAATGATTTTCTTCACAGAATTGGAAAAAACTACTTTAAAGTTCATATGGAACCAAAAAAGAGCCCGCATTGGCAAGTCAATCCTAAGCCAAAAGAACAAAGCTGGAGGCATCACGCTACCTGACTTCAAACTATGCTACAAGGCTACAGTAACCAAAACAGCATGGTACTGGTACCAAAACAGAGATATAGACCAATGGAACAGAACAGAGCCCTCAGAAATAATGCCGCATATCTACAACTATCTGATCTTTGACAAACCTGACAAAAACAAGAAATGGGGAAATGATTCCCTATTTAATAAATGGTGCTGGGAAAACTGGCTAGCCATAGGTAGAAAGCTGACACTGGATCCCTTCCTTATACCTTATACAAAAATTAATTCAAGATGAATTAAAGACTTACATGTTAGACCTAAAACCATAAAACACCTAGAAGAAAACCCAGGCAATACCACTCACGACATAGGCATGGGCAAGGACTTCATGGCTAAAACACCAAAAGCAATGGCAACAAAAGCCAAAATTCACAAATGGGATCTAATTAAACTAAAGAGCCTCTGCACAGCAAAGGAAACTACCATCAGAGTGAACAGGCAACCTACAGAATGGGAGAAAATTTTTGCAATCTGCTCATCTGACAAAGGGCTAATATCCAGAATATACAAAGAACCCAAACAAATTTACAAGAAAGAAAACAAACAACCCCATCAAAAAGTGGGTGATGGATATGAACAGACACTTCTCAAAAGAAGACATTTATGCAGCGAAAAGACACATGAAAGAAAGGTCATCATCAGTGGCCATCAGAGAAATGCAAATCAAAACCACAATGAGATACCAACTCACACCAGTTAGAATGACGATCATTAAAAAGTCAGGAAACAACAGGTGCTGGAGTGGATGTGGAGAAATAGGAACACTTTTACACTGTTGGTGGGACTGTAAACTAGTTCAACCATTGTGGAAGACAGTGTGGTGATTCCTCAAGGATCTAGATCTAGAAATACCATTTGACCCAGCAATCTCATTACTGGGTATATACCTAAAGGATTATAAATCATACTGCTATAAAGAAACATGCACACATACGTTTATTGTGGCACTATTCACAATAGCAAAGACTTGGAACCAACCCAAATATCCATCAGTGATAGAATGGATTAAGAAAACGTGGCACATATACCCCATGGAATACTATGCAGCCATAAAAAAGGATGAGTTCATATCCTTTGTAGGGACATGGATGTAGCTGGAAACCATCATTCTCAGCAAACTATCTCAAGGACAAAAAACCGAACACCACGTGTTTTCACTCATAGGTGGGAATTGAACAATGAGAACACTTGGACACAAGAAGGGGAACGTCACACACCAGAGCCTGTTGTGGGGTCGGGGGAGAGGGGAGGGATAGCATTAAGAGATATACCTAATGTAAATGCCAAGTTAATGGGTACAGCACAACAACATGGCACATGTATACATATGTAACAAACCTGCGCATTGTGCACATGTACCCTAGAACTTAAAGTATAATAATAACAATAATAATAATAAAAAAACTAAACAAACACAAAAATAGCTTAGAGACACCAATATTTTAAAGTAACCTTTCAATTATATCTTATTAAAAGCTAATGTAAAAGGTCCTTTTGTCAGGCAACTGAGCAGAGCAATAGTAGAAACTTGTAAAATCATGGTTAGCTTCTAATTTTTAAGATGAAATGAACAGACAAAACTTCATTCACTAGAATGCTAAATGGGTGTACCATTGTGTCTCTTTGGGAAAAAAACATTTTGATATGCTGATTGGGGTTCAGATCCTAAAAAGCTTACTTAAATAGAAAGATAAAACCACTAAATTGCTACCTGCATCATGGAACATCATAGTAAATAGAGGTTCTTTTATATTTTTCTATGTATATAGATGAACTGGGGTATACGAATCTGGAGCAGTAGCAAGGAGAGAACAGAATTTTCAGTGTGGTAGGGAGGCGAGGCATCGAGAGCTCTCCAGGAGGATCTGAGAGTGGAAGAAATGGAAGCCTGGAAGGGAAGGGTAAAGAACCTCCTTAGAGGACACAAGCTAAAAGCCTTGGAATAATTTTAAAAAATAGATGTTTGTTTGATGTGTGATTAAAAACCTACCTCTCTGTGTGCTCCACAAATTCTTCAATCAACAAGCACATTCCTCTCAAACACTGCTCTGCTATGCATATGGAAGCCTTAGGGAGATATCTTGAGGGGTTTCACTTTGTGTCTAGTTTACCATGGAGCAAGAACAGAACCAGCACAAGCAGTCTCATGAAGAAGGGTGAGGGGAGAGCTGTCATCTGGGTCTCATAAAGAGGCCCAACATTGTCATGCAGGAAAGCATGATGAGGCTGCAAGAGGATTATACACGGTTTTTGTTTCTCACTTCTTCTGCTTTATTGTTTTTTATTAAGCTATTTTCCTAACTATTTGCAGCAATTAAATTAAGCACACATACTTCGTAGCTCAAGAACTTTAAGCATTTTGTTTTTGTGCTGTTGTTATTTTTAAAGAAAACTCCTATTCCATTCTTCATTCTGGAACAAAGTTTCCTAAATCTATTCACAGAAAATGAGTCCTGCGGAATGTGAATGGCTCTTAGATAAATAAAGTTTTTGTGCTCAAATACATTTGAAAAACCCTAGATTAAGCGGTTCCTTCACTGCAGGACTTTCCAGAACCTCTTCTCTTTTAATGTGCATTGTGAGCATCCCAAAGGCAGTCAGATTGTATACAGTCCCAGAATCTTTTTCTCTCTATCATCTCTTGGAACTGATGTTGGGGGACCCTTTCTTAGAAAAACTGCCAAAAGGAAAATAACAGTTCTATCTTTCCATATTTTAAAATGCTTGAGCAAAACTACAGCAAATGTTCATATATTTCAATGCAAATAGCTAACACTTAGTTTTTCTGTTTACATGTGAGGACTGTCTGACACAGATAAGTCATCTACCAAATTAATAAGAGTAGCTTTGACTTACAAGGAATGCATTTCAAGTCTGTTTACAGGGTTTCAAAAATGTTCCCCCTGAATAAACAAGCCTACAAGCCTAAAGCAAGACCTAAATGCAACAGAGCATACTCATTACAGAAGCTTTCAGAGGAGTTGACTCAAGAAACGTGGTTTCTTCTGGAGTTTACAGCTATCACCATCTCTTCTAATTTCACACTGCAATAGCCTGAAGACTGCCAGAATTCCTGCAAACTTCTTAGGTCAGAAGGCAGAGACATATGTGTAAAAGACCCATCCAGCAGTGGGTACAAACTTTGAAATTGAGCAGGTCAAGTAGTCTAATGGAAATGATCCCCTCAGTACAGCTCAGTAATCATTTAGAAGGATATGACCATCTTTGGGTTCAGCCACTAGTCTTTTCATGGAGAGCAGCAAGAATGATTTATGATATACCCTATCCCACCTACCCACCCACTCCCACCAACATAGGCCTGGTGAAAAGCATAAAGGTCCAAGAGGAGCTACTAAAACATGGCTTCTCTGTAAGCTTCACAGAAGTGGTTGGTTCTGATCACTGCAATAACGTGCGTAATTTTTTCTCAGAAACTCCTGACACTTATTTTTGGCTACTTCCTAAGGCCAATTTAAGTTTCCTCAAATTGGATTACTCAGAGGTCCGAAAACATGCTTCATGCTGTCCTGCTTCATATTTTATAATTTTTTACCTTAGTTAAAAACAAATTCTTAAGCCTGCCTTTTCTCCTAAACCCAAATGAAGTGTTTTCTTCTTTTCAGTGCCTTTGATGATTTATCGTGGAATGTCTTCTCTCCTTCTTGTGAAAGCCTTGCAATTCTCTTATAACATGTATTGCTTTGCCCTCTATAAAAATGTATTCTCATTCTCCAGTAAGAGTTGAGTTTTTAAGATAAGTTAGATGCTTTGCACTTTATCACGTTCCCCTCAATGCTAATAAATGAATACTGCTCAGTCTCAGAAGTCATAACTAAAAGTTTGGTTGAGAAGAAAGTTTAATAATGAGCCAAACAATCTGGGTACTATAAATCTATGTAGTTCTTATTTTTGAGAGGTGGTACTCAAACAAGAATAGGAAAAGGATGTCATCTCTTGCCACATTTACTATACCTAGTACCCAAGGTTCAGCAAGGGCAATTAGGCAAAAAAAAAAAGAAATAAAAATCATCTAGGTTGGGAAGGAAAAAGAAAAACTATTTCTGTTTGCAAATGACATTATTTTGCATGTAGAAAATCTTAAGAAATACACACACACACACACACACACACACATACTATTAGTTAATTTATTCCTGAGCACTTTTTTATGACATTATAAATTAAGTTGTTTTTCTAATTTCATTCTCAGGGCATTCATGTCTTGTGTATAAATATACAATTGACTTTGGTGTTGGTCTTGCATCCTATGACTTTCCTGAATTTATTTATTAGCTATAATAGTGTGTGGGTGTGTGTGTGTGTGTGGATATGGCATTTCTTTTTGGAGTGATGAAAATGTTCTAGAATTAGATAGTGGTGATGGTTGTACAATTTTATGAATCTATTTAAAAACCACTAAATGATGAATTTTTAAAGGATAAATTTTATAGTACACAAATAATACCTCAATTTTTTAAATGTGGTAATCATTCTTGTAAAAAAGAAAACCCTGGCATACAGGAAAGTTGATCTAAAAAGTCAAGTAAATGCATTTCTCTGCTTCCTTAGCTGCTGAATTCTATCTTTTGCTTTAATTCATTTTTTAAACAAAGTTCTGCTTTGAGCCAGACAGTATATTCAACAATAGACATACAGAAGTATACGGACAGATACAGTTCTTGCACTCATGGAATTCACAACCCAACTCTAAAGAGAATTCAATCAGGTCTCCATGTCAGACTGGAGAAAGGACAAAAGGAAAAAATGATGTGGTTCACAGCAGGGCTTGAGCAGTTAAGACAGGGTTTTGAACTTACCCCACATAGCTGGTGCTCAAACTTCTCAACTGATTCTAAAACCGCTCTCAACTTCTGAGATTGTGTCCACTGCTTCTCCTAGTCAATAATGACAAGTTAAGGAGGCAAGCATGCTGATTGCCTGCAAGACAGATGCCAAATTTATCATGTATTTCCTAACTCTGAAGTTATTTATGCCATTTTATAGCAAATTCTCACGTGTAATGTCTGAATCTCTTAAGCCAGTTGAAAAATTCAGAAACATGCAAATATTCACACTGAGAATCTTGGACATTGTTTCTGTGGTTTCTCGAAAAAGAAAATCTAGCCTGCAAAAACACCTACTTTAAAATTGTGTACTTATGTTACTGTATGTAACTGCTCTGCATTACACCTTTTTTTATCTATTCCACAAAAAATTTGAAACTCTTTTCTTAGTTTTTTTTTTCTTCAAAGTTTAGCTTTATTGTAGAAGACGAACGGCAATACATTTCTCAGCATCAACCATACAAATTACCTAAGGTATAGTCAGTACAATTCTTGCGTATGCACAGAAAATTAATGCAAGCGTAATAAAAAGAAAGAAGAGTGAGTGCTCCCAAATATCGAACTGAAGATTGTAAAGAAGGCTGCAGGGTCTTTTCTTCCAGACAATTTTAACTTAGGAAGAGGGTTATGTCTGTAATTTGGCTTAGAGATGTCCTTGCCTAAAGACAAGAAAAAATTCAACAATTTCTAAAAGTTCCATACTCCCAAGAATTCAAGTATGGCTTTGTGTGGGAACCGTGGCTCCTTGTAGCTTTTAGTGACCTGGAGGAGACCAAAATTATTTCACATGAGTGCCTTTTTTATCTCCCCTTCTGCTGAATCATCTATTTTGTACATTGCTTTTTACAACTGAAATTTGCTGCAATTCCCACTTTCTTCTACTTTCCTAAGCTTTTCAAGGCTCCCCAAAATAAAATTAAAAAAACTGGCATTTAACATTTTCATAACAAATAGTTTGGTGATATACTATTTTTTTAAAAAATGCTCATTATCTATAATAACTTGAAAATAAATAAGTCAATGTTAAATGATAATACTTCCAGCATGGCACATGTGTTGCCAAAAATTTCAATGCCTGTGCTCTGAAGCATAAGCATAAAATAAACCAGAAATTTGGCTCAGAGAAGACAGAACAGGAAACAAATGGATGCTAGTTCTAGAAAGGAACACATGATTAAGGAGCTGAATAACACCCTAAATTGGAAAGGAAATCTGAATCCTGAGTTACAGATGAAAAATAGATTCAAATCTTTTAAAGGGTCTGGACCAAATGACAAGAGAAGTTCAATCAATGCTTACGAATAATGAGTCATTCTAGAAGGAATAAGGGATTAGAATCCTTCCTGTGAGAGGGAGAGATCAAGAAAATGAAAACTCAGAAAAGAGGAGAGTGTCTATGTATATTAAGATTTACTAAGTTATAAAATATGTATGTCTGAGAGGCTGTTGGAGTTGGGCAGCATGTATTTATCTATATGAGCGAATTCATGCCTGTGTCTAGAAGTGGAAATAACGTGGAGACTGTGAACAGGGAGGCACTAAAAATAACAATATGGATATTTACCACAAAATAAAGCTTAGCGAGTTTCACATTAATATATTTCAAGAAGGCATTACATTAACATTGAAAATCTACACTAGCCTATCTGTGTGTCAAACCCTAAATTGAGAAATTAGGTCAGTATTAACAAAATAAAAATGCCATAATGTTCGCAATTTCATAATCTGAAAAATAAATATGCTGTTTCTAACTTTTTTTGTTTTGTCTTGTTTTTGAGCCAGGATCTTACTCCATTGCCCAGGTTGGAGGCGGGAGAGCAGTGGAGCCACTGGGGCTCACTGCAGCCGCCACCTCCTGGAGCTCAGGTGATCCTCCCACCTCAGCCTCCCCAGTAGCTGGGACTGCAGGCATGCACCACCGTGACCAGCTAATTTTTGTATTTTTTTGTAGAGATGGTATGTTGCCATGTTGCCCAGGCTGGTCTCGAACTCTTGAACTCAAACCATCTGCCCACCTCAGCCTCCCAAAATGCCAGATTACAAGCATGAACCACCATACTGGCTTATGTTTCTAACTATTTAATGTGATCATGACAATACTTTGACATAATGGTTGATTGACTTTTATTTTCATTTTTAAGGGAAAAAATTGTATCAAAATAATGTTTTGTCTGGCAGAGATACTTATCTGTAGCTGAAAGAACAAATGAAATGCTACTGCATGCCAACCTGTTTGTTTGTATCATGGGGGTGACTGTGATAAGAGAAGGTGATATTCTATATGTTGAGTATAATAATATTCATCCTCTTCTAGGTGATCAGATCTTCTGAAGACCTACCACTTATTTACTCACTCAATCAGTAAGTGGTGAATTTAAATACTGAAACAGTACTACTCAACAAACCTTCTGTGAGTCAACCGTTATGAGCAACACCTGGATCTCATTAGAAATGCAGAATATGAGGTCCCATCCAAGACTCAGTGAGTAAGAATTTCCAGAGTTGAGCCCAGGACTCTCTATCTGCTTTAACAAGCCCTCCAACAGAATCTCCATGTACTAGATTTCGAGATGTGCTAGGCTGGAATATGTGCATCCTTCAGAAATCAAAATCTTCTGGATTCATGTTACATTTAATAGTCCTTCACTATTTCCCTTTAGTACTATCTCTACTAGAAAGGTAAGTTTTTAAAATAATTTTCCCTTTGCCAGAGATTCCTACAAGCCCAAATTTCTCCCACAGCCTTAGAAACATCTTTGTTAATTCTTGGGTCTTCTGCATCTAATTTGTATAATTTTACATCTGATACTTTCCATCCTTTCACACTAAATTAGGCCCTATGGTTCCAGCTTCCACTGGGTGACTCAGATCTCTAAGGTCTGATACCATTTGCTCATTTTGTCCTTGTTTTAGTCCTTTGCCATGAATGCTTATCCCTAGTTGCCACCCTGTCCACTGTTCGGCTTATCCATTCTTGCATCACCTGTGTAACTCATTCCCTCCAATAAACTCTGCCATTTTAAAATACTTCATTATTTTTCTTTTACAGTTTGAACACTTACTGATGAATGTGCTAAATAACTTTTTTCTTCTATCCTGTATCTTTCCTCTTTACTTTCCCTCTTATCTGTTCTAGCACTTTCAAAAATCTGGACTTTGGGTTAATTTTTTTCATACTCTGATTCTACCACTATTTATCTATGTGACCTTGAACAAGTTACCATCCAGAACCAGTTTCCGCAACTGTAAAATAGGGATAAAATTATCTACATATTAAAAAGCAATGTAAGAGTACAGTGGTTAAGCTTAGTGGGGTGCATTTAGAGAAACCAGGCAGAACTCAAACCCCACTTTCATCCATTTCTAGCCATGTGATTTAAGCAAGTAATTTGATATGTGTCAGCCTCAGTTTCCTCCATAAAATGTGTATAATTATTGTAAAATTCCCATAGAGTGTTTTGAGGACTAAAGGAAATAACAGATATAAAACATTTAGTAGGATATCTGGTACCTGCCAAATACTCAATGCTTACTGCTACCACCACCATCACCATCATTATCATAATTATCATGGTAATTATATACTAGAGATAACAATGAAGGTGGTACCCTCTTTCATTTTCTCCTAAACTGTTCTCTCTCTCCCATCTACTTCTTTTTAACCATTTCTATTTCTATTCTTCTGAACTACTCAGAAAAATTGTAACAAAGTTGGCTTACATTTTTAAACTTATCTAATGAAGCTCTTTTCTACATAATTTTAAAATCAGGCAAAACAAAAGATAGTACAATATATCCATAATGCCACTATTCATAGTCCAAAATAGATGCTTATTATAGTAGAAAGAGAAATAACTTGTAATACAGTCACATAGTAGAATATTATACAGCAATGAGAATGAATGCATACAACTACATGCAACAATATAAACAAATCTCAGAAATATAATGTTGAGCCAAAGAAACTAGATAAAAGAGAGGTCATAGTGAATGATTCCATTCACATAAAGTTCAAAAACAGCCACCCAATCTATGATGTGAGAAGTCAGAATAATGATTAACCTTGGTGACTGGAAGACAGTATACAGGATGACCTCTGGGGAGCTGGTCATCATCTGTTCCTTGACCCAGCTGCTTATCACACAAGTGTGTGTACTCGCTTAGTGAGAACTCATGTATCTGACCACTTATATCTGTACACATTTATCTATATATGTTTTAACTCAACAGAGAAAAAAAGAGCAAGTGGACTAATTATTCTTTAATATTACCTCCAGAAAAAATGCAACAACTTTATATTTATATTATGGCCACATATTATATTATATTATATTATATTATAATATATTATATTATAATATAATATAATATAATATAATACATTTATATTATAATATATTATATTATGTTATAATATATTATATTTATATTATATGGCCTTTATACTTACGGCCTATATTTTCCCTTTCAATATAGGAACTCTTTCAATAGGAACAAAATATACTTCTCTTTGACTACAGGGCTACTGCTGAATTTCTATTTAATTCTGTGGCATGTGAATGAAATCAGTAACAATTGTCATTAATTGCCTCTCACAGTTCTTAGGAAAAATAATAATTGTGAAAAATGATTGGAGTATGGCAAAAAAACATTGAACTTCAAGATGGCAAAAAGCAGTTTCTTGTCCCAGTGCTTTTGTTTTCCTATTAAATGCTTCATGAGAACACTTGTGCTTGAGTTTATCTGTAACATATTAATGATGTGTCTGGAGCTGTCAACAGAAACAAATGAGATGGTCCACATACAAACTTTTTGAAAGGTGAGTGTGCTCTATAATCCAAACATTAACATAAGGAACAAATGTTTGTAGGACCTTTCATACTGCACTCCCTTCTTACCTTTTTTTTTTTTTTACAGGAACACACCTGCTAACATTGCCACTATTTTTCATCTTATTAATTATCTAATTCAAATAACACTTGCTCTTTATGTTTTCAATAACCTCCCATCTCTCCTCCAAAGAGGAATTAATTTTTATATATGTTCTCAGTAGAATGTATAACTTGTTATAATTCATTTTAGGCCTTTTTTTTGATGCTTCTTGCAGGTAAACTCTGGCTTTTTCATACTAACAGGTGCCTAACAAAGCACAGAATGGGGCTTAATATATGTTGTATTGAGATGATCTCAGATTTTCTTAAATAACTTTTAAACGCTTAACTGATTTGCTACATTTTAGTTATTCGTACACACTCTCTGTGATATGTGATTTTTAAATTTATGTAAACATCATCTATACTTTCTTTACAGAAGGTATGAAATCATGAATACATCACACCACCCAGAAATCCCCCATGGTGCGCTTTACAATGCAACAGAACCTCATAGTTCCCATTGTATACTCTTTCAATTATAATAGATGAAATACTTGAAAATCCTTGGTAGAAATACCATAGAAGTTATAATGACCTTTGCAACAAAAGGAGTAAGTCTAGTGGCATTTTGGAGCTTTCTTATATTCTAATTGGATGTTTTCTTTTTCTATTTTGACCTTAGTTTCCCCAGTGTATGCCATTTTTAGGCTCCAACAGTTCAGAGAAACTGTAATTTCAGTGAGACTTGACCTACAGAATCAGAGATTCATGATTCTAGTCACTTTGCTGAGATGGATCCAAGGTATAGAAAGAAGTCAGATGTCAGCCCAAAGGTCAGGCTGCAACAAAAGTGCTTACCTTGGATGATTTAGCTATGATATGAGATTACTCTGTAATGTAAGTAGCATGGTTGGGCAGTGTTCAAGAACCTGGCTGTAAAATGAAGAAAGGAGAAAAGACAGAATTTAGCCCAAATGTGATGAAAGCCAATTGACATGAAGACTATCATCACCTTCATCTTGGTCCAGTAAGAATTTGATATTCACTCTGATAGGAGATTTGCAATATGACTCCAGTTAAGGTGGCAATTTGAAACTCTCCTGCTCTGACTTCTGGAACTTGCTTCTGCCAAATCAGCGGTGACTTTCAGGTATAGGCCTATGGCTGGGAACTAAAATCAGAAGACTCCAACCTCCACCTCTGAGAACCTACACTGATAGCTCCATCCAACTTCAACCACAAGTAGTGGGTCCAAATCACAACACTCCAATGATGGATTACACTGTCTCTGTCTTTTGCAGCACTTTGTTCAAAGATGAAAGATTCTCTGCAGTGGTGATAAGGGCTAGTTCACTCAGCCCTTAGATGCTGATTCTGAGAGATGGAGTACACATACCTTTTAGATAATAGGTGCTTTTAAAGAAAATTTGATTCTTTGAAATTAAGTTAAAGTTTGTTTTATATAATTTGCAGTCAATTTTCATAAATCTCATGTGTGTTTCAAAGAAATGAGTATTCTCTATTTGTTGCCTTTAGGAATCTATGTATCTTCATTATATCATGACTGCTAATTGCGTTTTTCACATGTTCTATACCCTTACTAATGCTTTGTCTGCTTCATCTATCAATTACCGGAATAGGTATTGCAGTCTGCCCCTCTGAATTCACATCACACGCATATAAATTTTAAGTTACTAAACTTCCCTCAGTGAAATCAAGCTCTTATCATTGTGTAGTTACCTTCTTTATCTTGAATAATTATACTAATTTAAGGTCGATTTTCCCTGATAATGATATGAGTAAACCAACTTTCTTTTGGTTAGCATTTGCCTGATTTATCTTAGTCTATCTTTTTACTTTCTATTTTCCTGTAACTTTCCTTATATTCCTTAGGTATTCTGACCATGTGTGTCTTTTGGCTAATGAATTTATTCCATTTATAATTTATTTATGTTTCTTTATATGCATTTATATGTATATATAATATATATGTACTTCTTCCATATAGTTAGTTACTTTTTGCTACTTTTCATGTTCTGTTTTTGTTCTTTCAAGTGTTTTTGTTTTTGGTGGTTGTCTTAGAAAATTAATTTGCAAATTTATAAAGAAAACAAGATTTTAAGAAAGGCAGAGGAAATCAAATAATAAACATGAAGATGAAATTAATCATTAAAAATGAAATAAAACTGTCAGTAATAATAGACACAAAGGAAATTAAACATTATCAGAGAATAATATTCTCAATTATGTTTTAAGAAAGCTAAAATAAATATCCATGAAGTATATAATTTCCTTGGGAAAATATCATTCCAAAATTATTCTAAAAGAAGGAATAGTCTGAAAAATATTAGTAATAGAGGTAACAAACATTATTAAATAATTATCTCCATTCAATGCAATTCCTTTCGAATTACAAACATCAGTTTTCACAGAATGAGAAAAAACAATACTAAAAATCATATGGAATTAAAAAATAAAGAGTCCAAACAACCAAACAATGCCTAAGCAAAAGAACAAAGCTCGAGGTATCACATTACCTGACTTCAAGCTATACTGCAAGCTATAGTAACCAAAACAACATGGTACTCATATAAAAATAAATACATAGATTAAGGAAACAGAATACAGAGCTCCAAAATAAAACCACATACCTACAACCAAATAATCTTCAACAAAGTCAATAAAAATATATGACAAAGTAAGAAAACTATTCAATAAACGGTGCTGGGAAAATTGCATATTCATATGCAGAAGAATAAAGCTGAGCCTCTACCTTTCAACATCTATGAAAAACAACTCAAAATGAATTAAACATGTAAATGTAAGACTTGATACTATAAAAATCCTAGGATAAAGCTTAGGAAACACCATAATCAACATGGACCTTGGGAAAGAATGTATGAATAAGTCCTCAAAGGCAAGTGCAACAAAAACAAAAATAGACTAATGAAGCTTAATTGAACTAAAAAGCTTCTGCACAGCAAATGAAATAATCAATAAACAGACAATCTACAGAATGGGAGAAAATATTTGAAAACTATGCTTCTGACATAGGACCAATATTCAAAATATTCAAGGAACTCAACAAGAAAAAAATCAAATAACATTATTAAAAAGGGGGCAAAGGACATGAACAGACATTTCTCATAAAAAAGACATACAGGTGGCTAACAGGTATATGAAAAATGCTCAATACTAATCATCAGATAAATGCAAATTAAAATCACAAGGAAATACCATCTCATACCAGCCAGAGTGGCTATAATTAAAAAGACAGAAAACCACAAATGTTGGCAAGGATGTAAAGAAAAGGAAATTCTCATACACTTGGTGGGAATGTAAATTAGTACAGTTTCTATGGAAAACAGTATAGAGATAGATCTAAAAGTAGAACTACCATTCAACCCAGCAATCCCATTACTGGTTATATACCCAAAAGAAAATAAATTGTTATATGAAAAAGACACCTGCACTGATATGTTTATCACAGTAGTATTCACTATAGCAAAGTCTCGAGAGATACCTCAGTGTTCATCAATGAATGAGTGGACAGAGAGAAAGTTGTACATATACACTATGGAATGCTATTCAAAAAAATAATGAAAATCATATAATGAAAAAATAATGAAATCATATACTTTGCAGCAACATGGATTGAGCTAGAGGCTATTATTCTAAGTAAAATAAATCAAAAACAGGAAGGTAAGTAGGATCTAAACAATAGGTACATATTAATATACAAAAGAAATTAACAGACACAGGAGAATTCAAAAGGAGGGAGGATAGAGGGATTAGGGTTGAAAAAGTAGCCACATGGTACAATGTTTGCTATTCGAGTAATGTGCACAGTAGAAGCCTAAACCTCACCATTATGCAACATATCCATGTAACGAATCTGCATATATATCCCTGAATCTGTAAAAACTAAAAAATAAAACAAAATAATGATTATCTTCAAATAAGCCTTTGGTATCAGACCACTTTATATTGAGGGTTTTTGTTATTTATTTATTGCATGCTAAAGGAAAAGCTAATTCAAATGTAATATAAAATATATCAGCACACATTAAAAGATAGAAAAATTTTTAATTCCTGCAATAGGATGGCATTATTTTGATACCAAAACCCAGCAATAATAAAAGAAATAACTCTATGTCCATGTCCCTTATATAGATGCAAAAATTTAATAAATAGAATTCAACTTTAAAAATATTTATTAAGATCAAGCATGATTTATTCCAAGAAAGAAGGCTGTTGTGATATTGAGAAATATCATACTCAGAGAATAAAATACATGAGCAATAAACAATATAGGGAATACAACAAAATTATATTTTGAGAGGGTAAAAAGACATTTTGTAAAAGTTCACAGCAACGACAGATGGCAAATATATTGATCCATTCTGGAACTGCAAACACAGTGACTGACGATGAGAATGCAGGTTAGTTTTGGAAGACAAGGGTAGGGAGATAACAAGGGCTATCTCATAAGAGCTCGTTAACAAGATTTTTGTTTCAGTCATTCATTCACTATTTAATTTTTAATTTATTTTTAAATTAGCAAATAAAAATTGTATATATTTATCATGTGCAACATGATGTTTTAAAAATATGTGTTCATTTTGGAATAGCTAAATTGAGCTAATTCACATGTGCATTACCATTCATGCTTATCATTTTTTTGTGAGGAAAACACTTAAAATCTACAGTCTTAGAAATTTTCAAGAATACAATACATTTTTACTAGCTATAGTCACTATGTTTACAATAGATCTCCAGAAGTTTTTCCTCCCATTCTGACTAAAATTTTAAGTTCTTTGAGCGACATCTCCCCCACCAAGACCCCTACAGGCCCCTGGTAGACACCATTCTACCCTCTTCTTCCATGAGTTCCCATTTTTAAAATTCCACATTTAAGTGAGATCCTGTGGTATTTATCTTTCTGTTACTGGCTTATTTCACTCAGTGTAACATCCTTCAGGTTCATCTATGTTGCTGCATGGAAAAAAATTTTCTTCTTTCTAAGACTGCATAGTATTTTATTGTATATATACACTACATTTTCTTTATCCATTTATTTACTGGTGGACACTTAATTCCATATTTTGGCTATTATGAATACTGTCGCAAGGAATATGGGAGTGCAGATACCTCTTTGATATATTAATTTCCTTCAGATATAAACCCAAAAGTGAGATTGCTTGATCATATGGTATTTTTAGTTTTAGTTTTTGGAGAAGACTCCATGTAGTTTTTCAAAATGATCGTATGAATTTACATTTTCATCAGTAGGATACAATAATTCCCTTTTCTCCACATCCTTTCCAAAACTTGATATCTTTCCTCCTTTTAATAATAATAGCCTTTCTGAGAGGTATCAGATGATAACTTAATGTGGTTTTAATTTGTACTTTCCTAATTATTAGTGACGTTGAGCATTTTAAAATTTACCTGTTGGTCATTTGCATATGTTCTTTTAAGAAATATCTATTTAGGTCCTTTTTTAATTGACAAATAATAATTGTACATATTCATGCAGTATGCAGTCAATGTTTTGATACATATAATGTATAGTGATCATATCAGGATAATTATTAGCATATTTATCATCTCTAACATTTATTATTTCTTTGCATTGGAAACATTCAATATCTTCTTTCTAGCTCTTTGAAATTCTATGATATATTATTTTTAACTACAGACATATTCTGGTGGTATAGAACACTAGAAATTACAGTCATACTACAGTTGTATAGAACACTATAAATTATTTCTTCTATATAGTTTTAATTTTGTATTCTTTAAAAAATTTCTCCCAATCCTGTCCTTCCCACTACCCTTTCCAGCCTCTAGTAGCCTCTATTCTACTTTTTACTTCTATGAGATCCAGTTATTTTTCTTAGCTTTTACATAGAAGTGAGAACTTATGGTGTTTAACTTTCTTTTTTCCTCATTTATTTCACTTAATATAATGTCCTCTGGTTTCATTCATGTTACTGTGAATGACAGAATTTCATTCTTTTAGGGCTGGGCACAGTGGCTCATGCCTGTAATCCCAGCACTTTGGAAGGCCAAGGTGGGTGGATCACTTGAGGTCAGGGGTTCAAGACCAGCCTGGCCAACATGGCAAAACTCCATCTCTACTAAAAGTACAAAAATTAGCCAGGCATGATAACACACGCCTGTAATCCCAGCTACTATGGAGGCTGAGGCAAGAGAATTGCTTGAACCCAGGGGGCAGAGGTTGCAGTAAGCTGAGATTGCACCACTGCACTCCAGCTTGGGTGACAGAGTGAGACTCCACTCCAAAAAAAAAAAAAATTCATTCTTTTATATGACTGTGAAGTATTCCATTGTGTATATATAGCACATTTTCTTTAGCCTTTCGTCTGTTGTTGGACACCAAGTTTAATATATCATGGCTATTATGAATAGTTCTGCAATAAATATGAGAGTGCAGATAACTCTTCAATAGCAATACCAGACAAAGAGACAACAAAAAAGGAAAACAACAGGCTAATATCCCTAATGAACATAGACACAAAAATCCTCGACAAAATACTAGCAAACAAAGTCCAACAGCATAAACACTGATCAAGTAGGATTTATCCCAGGGATAAAAGGACAGTTTTATACATGCAAATCAGTAAATGCCATATGTCACATCAATACAATGAAGGAAAAAACATATGACCATCTCTATAGATTCAGAACAAAACTTTTAATAAAATTTAATATCTCTTTTTTAAAAACTTCTATTTGAGATTTAGGGGTACACGTGCAGGTTTTTTACATAGGTAAACTCATGTCACGGGGGTTTGCTGTACAGATTATTTCATCACCCAAGTACTAAGCCTAGTACCCAAGTGTTATTTTTTCTGATCCTCTCCCTTCTGCCACCCTTCATCCGCAAGTAGTCCCCAGTATCTATCATTCCCCACTTTATGTCTGTGAGTTATCACTTAGCTCCCACTTATTCATGAGAACATGCAGTAGTTGGTTTTCTGTTCCTGCATTAGTTTGCTAAGGACAATGGTGTCCAACTCCATCCATGTTTCCACAAAAGAAATAATCACATTCTTTTTATGGCTGCAAATTATTCCATGGTATATATGTACCACATTTTATTAATCCAATCTGTCATTGATGGGCATTTAGATTGATTCCATATGTTTGAACAGTGCTGCAATGAACATTCAAAAGCATTTGTCTTTACGCTTTGGGCCTTCTTCATCTAGACCAAATCTACTTCCAATAAGAGGGCTTTCTCTTTTGACCACTGTCTTCACTTAGTGCAATGCATCCTTTCTTGATAAAACTCTTTATAAATTACATATAGAAGAAAAGTACTTCAACATAATAAAGACCATTTATGAAAAACCCACAGTTAACATCTTACTGAAAAAACACTGCAACGAGCCAAGGATGCCCACTCTCATCATTCTTATTCAACATATTACTAGAAGTCTAGCCAGAACAATAAGGCAAAATAAAGAAATCAAATAATTCATATTGTTAAAATGATAATACTACCCAAACCAATCTATTTATTCCATTTAACTCCTATGAAAACACCATTGTCATTTTTCACAGAAATGGGAAGAAATCTAAAATTTGTGTGGAACCACAAAATACCCTGAATAGCCAAGGCAATGCTGAACAAAAAGACCAAAGCTGGAGGTACCACATTTCTCAACATCAAACTATACTACAAGGCTACAATAACCAAAACAGCATGGTATCGTTACAAAAACAGACACATAGATTAAAGAATCCAGAAATAAAGCCACATACCTATAACCATCTGATGTTTGACAAAGTTAACAATAACAAGAAATGAAGAAAAGACTCCTATTCGATAAATGGTGCTGAGATAAATGGCTAGCCACATATGCAGAAGATTAAAACTGGACACATTCTTTCAACATATACAAAAATCAACTCAAACACTGGATTGAAGGGTTAACTATAAAACCTAAAACTATATAAAACCATAGAAAATATCATTCTGGACATCAGCCTTGGTAAAGATTTCATGACAAAGTCTCCACAAGCAATTGCAACAGAAACAAAAATAAACAAGTGGGACCTAAGTAAACTAAAAAGCCTCTGCGCAGCAAAAGAAACTATCAACAGAGTAGACAGACAACTTACAGAACTGAGAAAATATTTGCAAGCTATGCATCCTACAAAGATCTGATATCCAGAATCTATGAGGAACTTAAACATTTTAACAAGCAAAAAACAAACAATTCCATTAAAAAATGGGCAAAGAACAAGACGCTTCTGAAAAGAAAACATACGCATGGCCAGCAAGCATATAAAACAGTGCTCAACATTGGTAATCATTAGAGAAATGCAAATGAAAACCGCAATGAGATACCATCTCACACAAGTCAGAAAAGCTATTATAAAAAGTGAAAAAATAACAGATGCTGGTGACGTTGCAGAGAAAACAAAATATGTATACACTGCTGGTGGGAATGTAAACTATTTCAGCCACTGTGAAAATCAGTTTAGAGATTTCTCAAAGAACTGAGAACTACCATTTAACCCAGCAATCCCACTACTGGGTATATAACCAAAGGAATATAAATCGTTCTACCAAAAAGACACAAGCACCTGTATGTTCATCACAACACTACTCACAATAGCAAATACATGCAATCAACCCAAATACCCATCCATAGTGGGCTGGATAAAGAAAATATGGTATGTATACACCATAGAATACTATGCATCCATAAAAAGGAACAAAATCATGTCCTTTGCAGCAACATGGATGCAGCTGGAGACCATTATCCTAAGCAAATTAATTCAAGAACAGAAAACCAAACACTGTATGTTCTCACTTATAAGTGGAAGCTAAACATTGAGTACATGTTGATACAAAGAGGGGAACAATAGACACCACAGCCTACTTGAGGGTGGAGAGTGGAAGGAGGGTGAAGGTTGAAAAATTACCTATTGGCTATTACCCTCATTATCTGAGTGACTTAATTATTTGCACACCAAACTCCGGTGACACACAATTTACCCTTGTAACAAACCTGCACTTGTACCCCCTGAACATAAAATAAAAGCTGAAAAAAAATTTTAAAAAAATAGAAACATGGGGAAAGAGTGAAATCAAGGATTTTTAAAAGTGGGTTGGGCATAAATTGACAAATATGCTAAAAGCCTAATGAGAGGAAAATGATTAAATAAGAAAAAAGATAATTATACAATACTTTGCATAAACGAGTCACTCAAATATTTGATGAATAGGTGAATGAACAAATGAATTAACTGCTAGAGCAAGATCTATGGTTGTCTACTGTTTTGGATTATCCATTTTACCATAAAACTTTATTAACCTAGATCAAAAGTTAAAATATGCACTTTGATTCAGTTACAGATATAACTTCCAAACCAGAAAATATTTCTAACTGGTTCCTCTACACAATATTAAGTCTATAGGCCCTCGTCTCTCTGTCTTATACTTGACATTTTAATGTTTATCATCTCAATATTTATCATGTCAAATGTTTATCATCTGAAATGCCATTTTATTCATTTTACTTTCTCAAAAGGGCATACATAGTCCTGTGCCTTATGCACAATAGGCACTCAATAAATATTTGTTCACTCACTTACTTCAGAATCACTCCAGATTTTCTTATTTATCAGTTTAATATAGAGTGATTATTTCCTGAGTGAAAACCCAAAACTACTACAAGAAAAATTATCTAAATTGTTCAACAAATGAATTGTATTTTTATACTCAAGAAGCTATGTGCTAGTGCCAGCCAATCTTTTTACATGACTGATGAACAAATATGCCTTATGGTTGGACTACCTCATTGGTAGTATCATTATGTTTTCAATATATGATTGGAATATAGTCATGGACATTTTATGAAGTTCAAAAGTTAAGAAAAATACGGCAATGAGAAAGGAGTGGCAAAAAAGTCTTCCCTTATACATATTTTTAAAACATATTATAAATGCAGCCTTTGTTGACTAAACAGTAAAACATTTAGAATCTTTTCTCTATTCATTGAATCTTCTCATGCTTTGAATCCCTTCATCTTACACACATGGGGTAAGTATGAATGCAGAATTGGTTTTTTTTTTAAATGAAGAAGATTTTTTTATACCATATCTTCCCTTGAGCATGTTTACTTTCCCAAGGTTGATTTTCTCCTGTTGCTCACTCTCATCAAAGGTATAAAGAATGAGATCTTGTATAAGAGATTTAACTATGCTAAAGGCAGAGAAAGTTTTTCTCCTTACACAGTAAACTGCAACATCAAGTTTCAAATATATTTATAAAAATGATTAGGGAAGCTCTGGTCTATATTAATTCTAGTTCATGAACAAGAGTAGTAATCAAATGAAGTTATTTTGGTTTTTGTTGTATACCAAATTTGCTATAAATTTGGCTCAAAGGCAAATTTAGCATTATATGTACATCCTCCTTAGCTAGTGCCATGCACATAAAAAGAGTAAATTTAAACCTTGAGGTAAAAAATATGTGAGACGTTTTTGTTTCTATTTTATCTTAATTCCTTTTTCAATGTAGAATATGATAGGATACTACAGATGTTACATATAACCAATAATAAAATTTAAATTGAATAAGACAAATTAATGCTACTATTTATTATGATCAAATAGAATTTTATACAATTATTCACTTTTTATTTGAGCTCAGAAGTAAGAAATCATATCCTACATGTATATTGTAAGATATTCCATTCGGCTTCTAAGCCATATCACCTCAGAAAACAGGAGTTTTGGCAGTCAGGGTTCTTATAGCTGTATGAACTTGGCCAAGTTATTTAGTCTTTCTAAGACTCCATTCTCTTACCAGTCAAAGGAAAAATTTGGGCAACAATTTCAACTTTTTCCTCTCTCAGGATCTAGGTAAATGTTGGTTGATGAATCTTTTGAGCCTCTAGATTTATAATTTTTTCTCCAACTCCTTTTCTTCTTCTTACAATTTATTTGTTGAATAAGTAAGTTCTGGATTTTACTGATGGCATTCCTGTGATGTTAGCATGTCCCTTGTCCCTGCATTTCTTGAAAAGTGCTAGTTAGATGTAGACTTGATCAAACCTTAATTTAATTTTGTGGCAACAACATTTTGGTGATAACATTGTGATTTATAAGAGGCACATAATGTCTTTTTGCTTTTCTTTTTGTGATGCTAGCAACCATTGATAATCATTGGCAAGAATCATAATTTCTATAGAGGTTTTTAAGTTTGTTCTGAATTAATAGTTTAAAAATATATGGTGTCATTGTGAGAAACTGTTTATGCTCAGTAATAATGTAGCTTCTTCTTTTATTATATAAAAGTTACAAATTTCTATTTACTTCTCAAGATTTTTGGTCAATAGAAAATATCAACAGAAACGAAATAGACAGAAACACAAGATGTTGCATATGTGGTTTTAAAAGAAATATAATTTCCAAGTTCATAAAAGATAAGAAAGGCAGATAAGAAAATAAAGAAGCAGGACACATTCAAATTACTTAATTTTGTTATGGCCAGGGGAAGCAAGCTTATTTGATAGCTTTGCATTCCTGGAAACCAAATAAAAATACATAAGTGGAAAAAAGTCAGCATTCCCGTCTTAGCTTATTTTCTGCTGCTATAACAGAATATCTGAGACTGGATAATATACAAGGAAAAAAATATTTGGCTCACTGTTCTGGAGTCTCAAAAGTCCAAAAGCATGGGACTGGCATCTGGTGAGGGTCTTTGTGCTGCATCATCTCATAGCAAGAGGAAAAGACAAGAGAATGCATGTGAAAGAAAGAAGGGGCAAAAAAGCAAGGAAGAAAGGGAGGGAAACTCATCCTTCTTCTCAGGAAACCATTCCACAATAATGAAATTAATCCATTCATGAAGACAGAGCCCTCATTATCTAATCACCTTTTAAATTTCCACCTCTCAACACCACTGCATTAGGGATTAGGTTTTCAACACATGCTTTTTGAAGGACTTATTCAAACTGCAGAAATTTCTAAATGCTTTCCTGAGAAATTCACTGAATTAGCTTTTCCAAAAAAAAAAAAGGCTTGAAAAATCTTCTTTACTGTGCTGCAAATCTGAGTGACAATTTCCACCCTTAACCCTAACAGAAAGAAAGAAATACTTACCATATGCAGCAATTAAATTTGTGAGGAGACAAGACAGCCTTCTAGTTAGGCAGCACCAGAAAACTTCTCCAGAGGAAAGAGCACATGGAAATGAAGTGATAGTCCCACCATAATGTCAGCACCCAGGGCAAAAGAGAAGCCTTGTCATAAGATTTCTGCATTACAGTGAGGGAGAACTCTTGTGTCTTTGGAGAAAGGAGTGGTAGAGCTGGAGCCATAGCATAAATGGCTAAGTTTATGAAGTGGAATAAAGGATCTGCTGTCATAATCTAAAGCCATTTGTGCAGCAAGTAATTACATATGACTTTTCTCTTAGACTATGCCTATGTGATCTTTTGGCTTGTAGAGTAGCACATTAGACATAGTTCCAGAAGGAGCAGTTTCATCCAGAGAGTGAAAGTAAGTTTGCATCTAAAGTATAAAACACTAAAATAAGCAATTACAGTTTGAGTAGGAAGAGAAAACATAGGTCTCAATAAGGGAATCACAGAAAATTCTAACAGGAAAATTCTGACATGAGATTTTCTGTTTCAAAAGTTTACGTAGGTCAGCCATGGTGGCTCAGCACTTTAGGAGGCTGAGGTGAGTGGATCACCTGAAGTCAGGAGTTCAAGACCAGCATGGCCAATATGATGAAACCCCATCTCTACTAAAAATGCAAAAATTATCCAAGTGTGGTGGTGGGTGCCTGTAATCCCAGCTACTCTGGAGGCTGAGGCAGGAGAGTCACTTGAACCGGAAAGGCGGAGGTTGCAATGAGCTGAGATTGAGCCATTGCACTCCAGCCAGGGTGACAGAGCAAGACTCCATCTCAAAAAAAAAAAAAAAAGTTTATGTAAAATATGTTTGTAACTCTGAATACATTTTTTAATAGAAAGCAAGGTTCATACAATAATGAAGTTACCAGGCAGCTTAAGAGATGATGATCTTAGGATTAGCTATTTATTTTATTATTCATTCATTGATTCATCAAAAGTTTGATCTCCTAATATGTCTAAACACTGGAGATGCAGAAGCAATTGTCAATTCCTAATTATCTACCACTGAAACAACTTAATACTGCACAGTATCAGGTATAATTATATTTTCCATCTATACTTCAATGAAAATGGACTATAATACAAATAGTCAAATACGTTGTAGATAACCAATGGTTGAAATGTCATCCTTGGTAAATCACTTTTTAATGGTTTCCTGCAAATAGAAGAGTTTCCCTAGTTTATTAGCAAGAAGAGAGGTTTGGAGGCTGTAATCACTCTTGCTATTTGGTGGCAGTAGGGGTGAATGTGAGTGAGCTGATGAAAGAATAGGTAAAATAGTAAATTTCCAAGTTTCTGAATGTAAGGAAGAAGAGGTAATCTTTTCTTCTTGACCCTCAAGACTCTGAAATTGGATGACCATTATCTTTGACTAAAGCCGTGTATGAAGCAATGGGCCAAAGAAGCTAACAAACCTTCATAATAGACACATTTGTGTTCCCTTTGCTCCCGACAACACAAGGTGCTATGGTCAGAATACGTCCCCCAAAGTTCATGTGTTGGAAGCTTAATCTCCAATGCAACAGTGTTGAGAGGTGGGGCCTAAAAAGAGGTGACTGTGTTATGAGCACTCTGCCCTCATGAATGGATTAATGTCATTATCTTAGGAGTAGGTTAGTTTTTGTGGGAGTGGGTTTGTTATAAAAGTGAGTTTAACCCTCACTTGCTCTCTTTCCTGTGCACTTACACTCTCTCCCCATATGATGACTTCCACCATGGGAGTGACATAGTAAGAAGGCCCTCATTATATGCCAGAACCTTGATATTGGACTTCCCAGCCTTCAGAACTGTCAGAAATATAATTTTTTCTTTACAAATTACTCAGTCCTTGGTATTTTGCCACAGAAACAAAACAAACTAAGACACATGCTACATACATAATTACAACTTTTGGATGTGATTCATCTACTCAGGACACCATCACTCACTTTCAACAACCACATTGTATGTAGTTGTAAAATTTATTTTAAAACTTTACTATCATTTGCTCTTCATCTTTCTTCTCCTTGGACCAGTGATGAACATCAAATTGAATGCTTCTCTAGAGAGTGATTTTGTCACTATTTGATGCTACGAGTTCTTCAATACTTTGAACAGCCATTTCAATAAATCCAGACTCTTTAGCAGGATCTATGATTTTAAATTTTGATTCAATCTCTTTTATATTCACACTTCTCTCAATAGCTCTTATCATTTCCAACTTTCCTATTAACCTATACAATTTTCTAGGTCTCTCAGACTCACCTACTTTCTTAAAGAGTCTTTCCACCTGCTTGGAAGATAGTTATATAAACACAGGAGAATAAGAGAGACTATATTAAAACCATAATAAACACATGATAATATAGTACCCTATATTAAAACAATAACAAGACATGAAATCCTCTTGGAAAAACAGCTATATTAAGAATCCAATGGACTCTGCAACCTCTCATCTGGAGCTCATGTGTAAGTAAAATATTTTCAGTAGTGTATACATACATAGTTGTTACAATAGATTATTTCGGGTGGTGAGTAAATTTCAAGTAAAATTTTTTTGCAAGTTATAATATCAAATATTCAGAAACTGAGAGTTCAGATTATTGGGACTATGTGTCCTTAAAATCAGGCAAACAATGAATTTACCCTGAACAGCTTAAAATCTGATCAGTTTTAGTTTAGGCAGTAATAATACTTGCTCATAAGTCACTGCCAAAATCCATATCTCTCACAAAAATAGGTTGCTTTCATCATGAAAAACTGTGATTTAAAATGGTAGGCAACTATATGGGTTTCATAGAAGCTAACCAGTGACCATACTACACTAAACAGATATAGCCCAATGACACTTGCACTGGGCCTACATTACATAAAACCATGTATTAGAAAAAAATTTATAATTATCTTTTCTTTATTTTTATCAGATTGGATTAGTTCAAAAGACCATTCTTCGAGTTCTGAAATTCTGCTTCATCCAATCTATTGATAAACCTTTCAATTGTACTTTGAAAATTTTAAGTAAGTTTTTTAATTCCAGAAGCTCTGAATTATTTCTTTTTTAAGATGTTTATCTCTTAATTTATTTCCTGGGTTGTTTTAGAAGTCTCTTTGTATTGATTTCCTCATCTTGGATCTCAATGACCTTCCTTGCAATCCATGCACTGAATTCTTTAACTGTTATTTCTGAGTTTCCATTTTGGCTAAAGACCATGGCTGGAGAGCTAGTGTCATCCTTTAGTGCTGTCACTACATTCAGACTTTTCATGGAGCTCAAACTCTGTGCTGGTTTCTTCTCATCTGGAGATGTTGGCACTTCTAATTTTTGTAATGATTTTAGTGTGAATATTATTTTTTTCTTTTTCTTTCTTTCCCTTTGATGTTATTATTAATTTTTTTCTTTACCTTTTTGTTTCCTCCTCTCCCTAGGGAATGTGATTGTAGAAAATGCTGGGTAGGGTCTTTGGCTTTGCTTCTATAGCTCTAGGCATTTCTTTCAGCAGGTTTTGTATTGGGATGTGCAGTTTGTGCTACAAGCCCATAGATGGTACTTATAGGTATGAGCTGACTACAGCCAACATGGTTATGTATATACCTGATCCTTGTTTAATCAAGCAATGGGCTGATCGGTGGAATGCATAGTGGTCTAAGCTCCCTGCTCATCTCTGGGTTAGAAAGTCAGGACCCACGAAAAGTAGGGCCAGACTGGGCAGGTCTGCCTGCAAGTCCTCCAATGGCAGGCATAAGAACCAGCGCCAAGGGAGAATCTACTTGGTGGCTGCCAGGTACCAAGAGGTATGCCTAGGTGTGGAGCTGGGAAACCTCCTTTGCTCCAAGTTCCCTGCATAGAGATGAGGGCATAGCCTAAGCTCCTATTCCAAGAGAGTTGTTGCTGTAGGTGCCTGGAGGTATGCCTGGTTGCGGAGCAGAGAGGGCCCCCTTGCATCAAAATTTCTGCACAAGATGAATGGGGCAACTTAGGCTGCTGCACCAGGAAAGCCTGTGCTCTAAATGACTGGAGATCTACCTAAGTGTGGAGCAGAGAGGGTCCCCCTGCACCAGGATCTCTGCCAGGAAAGATGAGGTGTCTCAGCCTGCTGAATTAGGGTGCTCCTAATGCCTGGAAACCTGCTTGGGCATGGAGTGGAGAGTCCTCTTGCAGAAAGATCTGTGTCTGGGAAGGGTGGGGCAGCTCAGGCTGCTGGCCCAGGCAGTTAGGTGCCCCAAATGCCTGAATTTCTGCTTGTGGTGAAGCAGTGAGGGCCCTGCTACACCATGTTCTCAGGGAAGTAGTGTAGGGCACACAGCCATGGCATATGCAGATCAGTTCCAAGTCAACAAGCTGGCCCTGGCTCTAAGTCTCAGCACCCAAGAGAAACTTCAGCTATAGCAGCTCTCCTCAAATTCCAGGCCTACAAGAGGAGAGAACACAATTCTAGCACCTACTACTGAGGTGCTTTTCACGGTTCTGGCTAACCCACTTCAGAGTAATTGCTCCAATTTCTGCCCTTAGATTAAAATGCCTGCACGGTCACACTGCTGGGTCACCAAATGGCTGACATTGCATGCATGAGTATTAAAAATGGCATCCTGCTCTCAGTCTTGGATCTGGGAAAATGTCTGCAGATATTCCCAGTGTCTTTCCCACACAGCATCTCCAAGCCCCTCCTTAACTTCAGGAGCTGGGAAGCACAGTGCTCTCCCTTGGCCTGAGTTGCTTGGATCCCCATGGGAAGGTGAGTCACAGAGGGAGAACCTCTGTCTCTCTCACACACTGGGGCTACACTCACTTTTATTAGCTGGACTCTGTCACAGGAAATGTTTGCCAGCACTCTCTTCTCTGGGACCTGGGATTATCTTCCATGATTCCAGGGGATTCTCACTTTCCTTCTTGAATGAAAGCTTACAGAGTTGATCTTTATGCACTATCGTTCTATTTACAAGTGGCCGAGGCTCACTGAAACCCTCTAATTCACCATCTTGGAGAAAAAAAAAATTTTTTTATTATACTTTAAGTTTTAGGGTACATGTGCACAATGTGCAGGTTTGCTACATATGTATCCATGTGCCATGTTGGTTTGCTGCACCCATTAACTCGTCATTTAGCATTAGGCATATCTCCTAATGCTGTCCCTCCCCCCTACCCCCACCCCACAACAGTCCCCAGAGTGTGATGTTCCCCTTCCTGTGTCCATGTGTTCTCATTGTTCAATTCCCACCTATGAGTGAGAACATGCGGTGTTTGGTTTTTTGTCCTTGCGATAGTTTACTGAGAATGATGGTTTCCAGTTTCACCCACGTCCCTACAGAGGACATGAACTCATCATTTTTTATGGTTGCATAGTATTCCATGGTGTATATGTGCCACATTTTCTTAATCCAGTCTATCGTTGTTGGACATTTGGGTTGGTTCCAAGTCTTTGCTATTGTGAATAGTGCCGCAATAAACATACATGGGCATGTGTCTTTATAGCAGCATGATTTATAGTCCTTTGGGTATATACCCAGTAATGGGATGGCTGGATCAAATGGTATTTCTAGTTCTAGATCCCTGAGGAATTGCCACACTGACTTCCACAATGGTTGAACTAGTTACAGTCCCTCCAACAGTGTAAAAGTGTTCCTATTTCTCCACATCGTCTCCAGCACCTGTTGTTTCCTGACTTTTTAATGATCCCCATTCTAACTGGTGTGAGATGGTATCTCATTGTGGTTTTGATTTGCATTTCTCTGATGGCCAGTAATGATGAGCATTTTTTCATGTGGTTTTTGGCTGCATAAATATCTTCTTTTGAGAAGTGCCTGTTCATGTCCTTCACCCACTTTTTGGTGGGATTGTTTGTTTTTTTCTTGTAAATTTGTTTGAGTTCATTGTAGATTCTGGATATTAGCCCTTCGTCAGATGAGTAGGTTGCAAAAATTTTCTCCCATTACGTAGGTTGCCTGTTCACTCTGATGGTAGTGTCTTTTGCTGTGCAGAAGCTCTTTAGTTTAATTAGATCCCATTTGTCAATTCTGGCTTTTGTTGCCATTGCTTTTGGTGTTTTAGACATGAAGTCCTTCCCCATACCTATGTCCTGGATGGTATTGCCTAGGTTTTCTTCTAGGGTTTTTATGGTTTTAGGTCTAACATGTAAATCTTTAATCCATCTTGAATTAATTTTTGTATAAGGTGTAAGGAAGGGATCCAGTTTCAGCTTTCTATATATGGCTAGCCAGTTTTCCCAGCACCATTTATTAAATAGGGAATCCTTTTCCCATCACAAGGCTGGTTCAACATATGCAAATCAATAAATGTAATCCAGCATATAAACAGAACCAAAGACAAAAACCACATGATTATCTCAATAGATGCAGAAAAGGCCTTTGACAAAAGTCAACAACGCTTCATGCTAAAAACTCTCAATAAATTAGGTATTGATGGGATGTATCTCAAAATTATAAGAGCTATCTATGACAAACCCACAGCCAATATCATACTGAATGGGCAAAAACTGGAAGCATTTCCCTTTGAAAACTGGCACAAGACAGGGATGCCCTCTCTCACCACTCCTATTCAACATAGTGCTGGAAGTTCTGACCAGGGCAATCAGGCAGGAGAAGGAAATAAAGGGTATTCAATCAGGAAAAGAGGAAGTCAAATTGTCCCTGTTTGCAGATGATATGATTGTATATCTAGAAAACCCCATTGTCTCAGCCCAAAATCTCCTTAAGCTGATAAGCAACTTCAGCAAAGTCTCAGGATACAAAATCAATGTACAAAAATCACAAGCATTCTTGTACACCAATCACAGACAAATAGAGAGCCAAATCATGAGTGAAATCCCATTCCCAATTGCTTCAAAGAAAATAACATACCTAGGAATCCAACTTACAAGGGATGTGAAGGACCTCTTCAAGGAGAACTACAAACCACTGCTCAATGAAATAAAAGACGATACAAACAAATGGAAGAACATTCCATGCTCATGGGTTGGAAGAATCAATATTGTGAAAATGGCCATACTGCCCAAGGTAATGTATAGATTCAATGTCATCCCCATCAAGCTACCAAAGACTTTCTTCACAGAATTGGAAAAAACTACTTTAAAGTTCATATGGAACCAAAAAAGAGCCCGCATCGCCAGGTCAATCCTAAGCCCAAAGAACAAAGCTGGAGGCATCACGCTACTTGAATTCAAACTATACTACAAGGCTACAGTAACCAAAACAGCATGGTACTGGTACCACAACAGAGACATAGATCAATGGAACAGAATGGAGCCCTCAGAAATAATGCCACATATCTACAACTATTTGATCTTTGACAAACCTGAAAAAAAATTTAATGCAATGATTGTAAATCTAATTATTCAAAAAGAAGTTCTTCTAACAGAGAAAAGACGACAATTATTTTTACATATAGTGAAAGAGAGGTCATTTTTATGCTAACGAAGTGTCAGACCATATAGGGTTTTCATAAACATACTGTATAACCAGTAGCTTCCTTATCTTGAAACCTTAATCTCTTAATAGATCTTTAGACACTTGTGTAAATTCCAACAGATTTTAGAACAGGCAATTATTTCTTCAATGAATTCCACAAAAACACCATAGAGGAAGTTGTTTCTAAGGTGATAAGATCAGTGTTAAATTTTAGAAGGAGTCCCATAATGTTTGCAGCCTGATTTTTTGCTTTTTCAGTCACTGAACCATCAATCTTCCAATCAACGGGCTTTTAAGGTGGGCCTACAAGCTGTCACTTGATAATTAAGAGGTATGTTAAAATAAGAAAAGGTTCTTTTTCAGACACACATTAGATAATAGAAGTTTTAGTCTATTCTAGCATACAATAAGTGGTTTAATGATGGAAAGATTATTGTTGTGGATGTTTGTAGTACACAATGTGTGCGAACAAGAACAGAAGCACATTTTTACCTTTAAGCATAGTCAAAAGTAGACCCTGCTAGAGAAAACCCATGCAGACTGTGGAGTACAGGACATTTGTTCTCACCTCATTTTCATTTTTCAGATGTGATGAATTCTATTGAGGCCTTCCTGCTGTGAAGCTCATAAAGTCTCATGGTGCTGATTGCAGTGAGCAGAGATTGCGCCACTGCACTCCAGCCTGGCAACAGAGCGAGACTCCATCTGAAAATAAATAAATAAATAAATAAAAATTTAAAAAAGAGTCTCATGGTGCTTCATTGTTACAGGAACTTCTTCCAAGGCCCTGAAAGGGTTCCTAGCAAAAGCAAAGAGTTTTGATTTTGTTATGTTAATGTAAATTTTAAAATTTATAAATTGTTATGATTATCAGATTATTCTAAATGTTTACTTTCATGTTGAATTTTGTATTTCTAATTCCCTATATATTAAGTAGATATGATGAGAAAGTAAATAGATCATAGCTATCTTAAAATAATATAATTATAAATCAAGGAAAATAAAAGAGTTCTCAACTGGAGGAATTTTTGTCTCCCTGGGAGATATTTGGCCATGTTTGAAGACCTTTTCAGTTGTCACAATAAGGAGGCAAGGCCACTGGCACCTAGTAAGTAGAAGCCAGGGATGCTTCTACCCAAAAATGCATAGTCAGCCCCTTGTAATTAGTGTTATCCAACCCAAAATGTAAACCCTGTTCAGGTTGAGAGACCTCCACAATTTCAAAATTAAGAAGTGGTAAGCCTAGATTTAGATCCAGTGTGTATAATTACAAAGCTTATGCTTTCTACTACCTTACACTGACTGGCTATAATAAATATCAGTAGAACAAATTAGTTTCAATTGTGTGGTGCACCAATGGTCATTGCATTTGCCTTCTTCATATTCTGTAATAAAAGCCAAGGGATGTGCATGCTGCCATGTTGGATATGCTGTGTGAACAAAGGGGAGGTGGGCAAGCAAGATAGTCCTAGTCCTTTTCCAGTGTTATCTGCTCAGTTAATGGCATAATCACACACCCAGTTATACAAGGCATACCCCAAGGAACGTCCTTCAGTTTGCTTTTTTCCTCCATTCACCATACATATTAGCCCATTTTCATGCTGCTGATAAAGACATACCTGATACTGGGAAGCAAAAAAGGTTAAATTGGTCTTACAGTTCTACATGGCTGGGGAGGCCTCAGAATCATGGCGAGAGGTGAAAGGCACTTCTTACGTGGCAACAGCAAGAGAAAATGAGGAAGAAGCAAAATCAGAAACCCCTGATAAACTCATCAGGTATCTTGAGACTTATTCACGATCACCAGAATAGCACAGAAAAGACCAGCCCCCGTGATTCAATTACCTCCCCTTGGGTTGCTCCCACAACACGTGGGAATTCTGGGAGACACAATTTAAGTTGAGATTTGGGTGGGGACACAGCCAAACCATATCAGCATATTTTATCTCTCTTGGAACATACTCCATGTTATCTTCTACCACTGCTTTAGCATTTACATTGGTGTACTCCTTTTCTACATTGTACTCAGATGATCTTTTTAAAATTTGTATCTGAACATGTTACCTTTCTATGTACTCATCCCTACATAAACTTCCCATCCTGTCACAATCCTGGCTTAAATCACACAATAACCTATCATTGGTTTCAGGGTATTTGCCCCAATCCCCCAATATGGCCTGTAAAGTCCTCTTAGTCTTTCCAGAATCACTTATCATCCTGCTGTCTCCTGCTTGGTGCTTCAGCCACTGTTGCTTTTAGTTCTTTGACATAGATATGTTACTTCCTACTGCAAGGCCTTGTGCTATGCTTAAAACACCCTACTTCTCATTCCTGCTATTTTTCATCTAAAGCACATCTGATTTTGAGTAGTTCATATCCCTCTGTTCTAGGTTTTCATAGCACTATGAAAATCTCTTTTGTGAATTTACCATAGCTATAGTTTTATACTCATATGTGTGATTCAAAAAAAATATCACCTGCATTGTAAGCTACATGAGGGCTGGTACTGTGTTTTGCTTTGCTTGAAAAGCAAAGTATACTGACAGTCTATCCCCAGCATCACTCAGAGAACTTGGCATTTAACTGGGTTCAATAAATATTTGTTGAATGAATTATTGCAAGAATACATAAATGGATGTTTGGATGAATAAATGCATGATATTAAAGGGCTGAATAGACTCAGGGTTAATATAAGCCTTAATGCTTAGTGTAACATAAAGCTCTGGATAAGATCTGATAGCAGCTAAATGAGAGCAAACAAGGTCCTAGGCAACCAAAGATGGTTAGGCCAAGACAGGTATGAGCTAAAACTATTGAACATGCTCACTTTTTCTGTTGAATAAAGCCTTTCAAACTGGACTTTTCCGTGAACCAGTCAATCATTTTGCTACAGAATCTTCATGAGTGAATATAAGAGGACCTGACTTCGATAAAGATTATGCCACTAATCTAATTCCACCTAGAAAAAAATACAGTATCCTCCAAAAGACTCACAAGTATAACTCCAAGGTAACGTCTCATGGTCCAGCAGAGGAAATCGGACTCCTGGCATCAGAGCCTGCAACATGAGCAACACAGGCACGCTCAATATAGTCACGTATCTCTTAATGACGGAGATATGTTCTAAGAAATGCATGGTTAGGCAATTTTGTTCGTGCATGAATATCATAGAATGCACTCACACAAAACTAGATGGTTTAGCCTATTACACAGCTACGCTATATGATATAGCCTATTGCTCCCTGGCTATAAATTTGTACAGCATGTTCTTGTTACCATATTGAATCCTGTATGCAGTTGTAACACAGTAATAAATACTTGTGTATCTAAATGTAGAAAAGATACAGTAAAATATGGTAAGAAAGATTAAAAACAGTATACCTATATAGAGCATTTACCATGAATGGAGCTTGCAGGACTGAAAGTAGCTCTGGGCATTGGCAAGTGAGTGGTGAGTGAATGTGAAGACCTAGGACATTATTGTACTCTTCTGTAGACATTAGAAACACTGTACACTTAAGCAACACTAAATTTATTAAAAATAATTTTCTTTCTTTCTTTTTTTTTTTTCTTTTTGAGACGGAGTCTCACTCTGTCGCCCAGGCTGGAGTGCAGTGGCGCAATCTCGGCTCACCGCAAGCTCTGCCTCCCGGGTTCACGCCATTCTCCTGCCTCAGCCTCTCCGAGTAGCTGGGACTACAGGCGCCCGCCACCACGCCTGGCTAATTTTTTTTGTATTTTTAGTAGAGACGGGGTTTCACCGTGGTCTCGATCTCCTGATCTCGTGATCCGCCCGCCTCGGCCTCCCAAAGTGCTGGGATTACAAGCGTGAGCCACCACGCCTGGACTCATTTTTATTCTTTCTTTATTTTTGTCTGACTTTCTTATTGCAGTGAACCAGTCTTCAATTTCTGAGATTCCTCCCTCAGCTTGGTTTACTCTGTTGTTAATACTTGTGATTGCATGTGAAATTCTTGTATTGTGTTATTCAGCTCTATCAGACCCATTAGTTTCTTTTTTATACTAGCTATTTTGTCCTTCAGCTCCTGTATGACTTTATTCTGATGCTTGTTTTACTTGGATTGGTTTTCCCATTTTCCTGAATCTTTATGATCTTCGTTCCTATCTATAGAAATATTCCAAATTCTATTTTTGTCATTACAGCCAGTTAGTCCTGGTTAAGAGCTCTTGTTGAAGAACTAGTGCAGTCATTTGGAGAACAGATGACACTGTGGCCATTGGAGTTACTAGAGTTCTTGCACTTTTCTTTCTCATCTCTGCGTGTGGATGTTCTTTTAACTTCAGTGTAGACCGAGAGCAGTCAATATAATTCTTTTTTTGGATGTTTTCACCAGGCTGAGGCCTTCTGCAGGGTCTTTATTTTCAAGCTGACTTCTTGTATCTGATTTCAGAGTGGGGTATGTTAGGAGGTATTTTTGGTATTGAAGCTTTGGGATGTGATCCAGCAGCTGGCACTTAGAATTTTTGGTCAGTTGGTAGATTCTTGCTCAGTTGTGTGGATCCCCTAGGTTTCCTCATAGTTGGAGCCATGTTTCCTCTCAGTTCTCTGAAAGTGTGAGTTCCTCTCCTCCTTGAGTGCTGGCTGTAGTTCACAACTTTACACTTTTGGGCTGCCTACTATGGCTCTGGGGCAATCTCAGCATTTATGTTTCTTGCCCAGCTTAGACGCAGCAGACGAGATCTTACTAGTGGTTGTGGCCAAGGGTCATTTGCTTGACTCCTGGGGACTACACCCAGACAGATGCAGATCAGCAATCACTCAGTGCAGTCAGCCCAAGATGGAGGGTTTGTGCTGTGGTCCCAAGCCAGATGTTCCCTGTCTGATGACAAGCTGTGAGGGGTGTGTGGGACCCATGGGAAATGGACTGGCCTCCTCTCCTTGGGTCAACTTCTGCTTGTTGAAGGTGTGGATAAGGCACTTAGGGTCTTTGCTTCTTTGTTAGTCTAAGGATGGCAAGCACAGTTCCATTGCAGAGGCAGGGGCAGAGAGGCTTTCAAGTTGCCCCTGGAGTCTCTGTCCAGAAAGTTGCTGAGTTGGTGCTGGCTCAATATCTCTGGCAGTGGGTGGCTGGAGGCCCAGGCCTGGAATACCTGCCCAAAGAGGAGATATGGGAATGGGCACTCAGGTAACATTCTGGCCACTTTTATGCAGGGCTACTGCAGTATGCTTGAGGCTGCTCCAGTTCCTAGTCATCTCAGATTTTCCAGAATCTGGATGTATCACCAGTGAAGGCTGTGAAACAGCAAAGATGGCAGCCTGTCCCTCCCTCTGGGAGCTTTGTCCCAGGGAGGTATAAACCTGCTGCTGGCCCAAAGGCATCTGTCAGGGGTGGCTGGTGACCCCTTTTGTGAGTTCTTGCCCAGTGAGTAGGAATGAGATCAGGCCCCTGCTTAAAGCAACTGTCTGGTAGAAGAGCTGTGCTGTGCTTGGGAATCCATTCCACCCTAGATTGGTTCTAACTCTCTAAAGCCTGAAGGCTAGCATGGCTACAGTGCCCAAACAGCAAAAATAGTGGCCCACCCCTCCCGGGAGCTCCTTCTGAGGAGGGTGCAATACCTCTACTCGTAGCTGGCTGGAATTCCCAACCAGTTGTTATCTTGTGAGGTGCCATGAAAGTGGGGTCTGTGAGCTGTTGCTACTCAACCACCTGGTTTTAGCCTCATTCCTAGGAGTGTGTACAGGAGTCTAACCTCCTACTTTGCAGGAGCTGCAGCAACTTTTCCTGGAAAGCCAGAGTATCTAAGGCTGTAGGGTCTCTACACTTGCCTGAGCAGCTGCTCTGCTGAGACTCCATGTAGCTATGTCTGTCAGACTGAAAACTTGGCTCTGGTGGAGTGATTTCACAAGGAGACCTCCTGCCCTGAGGGTTGCAAAAATCTGTGGGAAAAGCATGGTTTCCTAGGATCACTCATTCACTCACTACTTCCCCGGGCAAGGGAAGATCCCCTGGCTGCATATTGTTCCTACGTAGGCCATTGTCCTCTCTTGTTTTCCTTCATTCTCCACGGACCAGGTTGTTTTCTTGATTAATCCCAATGCAAGTACCTCAATGTTTCAGTTGGAGGTGTTGTATTTACTTGACCTTTCTGTTCCTCTCCATGAGAGGCACACACACTAGCTGCTTCTAGTCGGACATCTTAGCCACTCCATAGCTCCATTTTAATCTTATGGGACCTTCGTTATGTACGTAGTCTGTCATTGACTGAAACATCAATGTGCAGTACATGACTATATTGTAAGTTGTGAGCCTTGGACTAAAGCCACAGGGAGCCTGACAGTCTCTTTATTGTAAGAAAATAAAAAAATATCAAGAAAAGCAACATAGCCATAAAGTTCTAACGATGCTTCACATGCTTTTATGGAATCTAAGTTCAAATGCAGGAACTTGCTCTCTCTAAATGGTATGTAAAATGCAATGCTACAATCTAAATTTTAGATACCAAGAGAATGTTTACTTGAATTTAGGACTTTTATATGTCTCTTTCTCATTCTAGCGGTTCATTCTCCACCTTTAAATGACCTTTCTCTAAAACTGTAAAATATAATCTCTTAAAAATGTTGCATTTAGAATAAAAAATAAGACTTTAATCTAGATGAATATGGTAATATAAAAAAGAGTATAATGTTTTAGCTTTAGAATTTGTCTTAATAACTCAATAATGTAAAATTCAACTTTTACTCTCTTATTTTTGTGGTGACTTTTAAATCCATTTATCATCATGTTGCCAATGATCGGCTATAAAACAACACAAATGGGTTGTTTTTTCCCCAACTCATTCCAAAATGAAAAATGAAAGGATTTGCCAGAACCAAAAGATGGGTGGTGCCTTGATCCTTCTTGCTTTCACCATATCTTTATACAAATGAGGCAGGTTGCTCAGCCCTTCTGAAGCTGTAAACCAGCCTTAAATCTGTAAGTGACATGACTCTAGACAAGCACAGATACCCTAAGAAAATGAAATGCTGAAATTAGAAATGCTCATTGCTTTGCATCACAAACAGGCTCACTGTGCATTTTTCAAACAAAATAACATAAAGTGATGACCAACTTGACCTGGTTGGCACTTTCTTTTAGGACAAACAAAACAGAAACTGACTTATTCTTCTAAAGTAATAACTGCAATGACAACATAATTGGTATCCAAGTGGCACATTTTGCTTGAACTGTTGAAAGGCTCCACATTAAAGATCAAGCCACTATGAAAAATTCCAAGTTTAAAACTCAATTTTATCTAAGATGGCTAAGTATAAAACATTTCTGAAGTGCCGAGATATCCCAATACTCTTGATACTTTCTCCAACTCTTCTTGAATAAACAAGAATCGGTTTATAAAAATTACAATTAGCCAGAAAGTGAAGCAAACAGGTAGATGTCACAGATCATTGACTTGTGTCTTCAACAACTATTTGAGGGGTCTGTGATGTGCATAGTGCTATAAAATACTTAAAACAAATGAGACAAGATCTGTTCCCTTAATAATGAGTGTTGTTTGTGCGCCAGACGTTGTGCTAACTGCCATATAAACATTATCTTATTTAATCCCCACAACAACCCTGTGATATAGTAACGGTATTACCTGAATTTTACAGATGGTGGAATTAAGATTCAAAGAGGTCTTTTGATCAAAGCCATAGAACCAGTAAATGGTGAGGCAGGATGCACTCCCTACTATTAACTGTTACATTTTATGAAGTCCAACAGATAAGTTACCAGCTAATTTGAGTCAAAGCAGAATGAAATAACTGGTTTAATAAATGCTACTTTTAACTTTGAGGACATGAAAGACTGATAGGTGAGGCATCATGACATCCATTTGCTTCTTTGCATTCAGATCCCTTATAGTCAATCAAAGAGGTCTGACCCTGCAAACCACATTTCCCAGACTCCTTTTCTGCCTAGGTTGGGACAATGGGAAGTACTCACTGGTAGATGATGAGAGGAAGATGGAAAAAATGAGATAAACCAGGATATTTCTCCCTCTCTCTTTTTTGAACAGTATCTCCTTCCTTAAGCAGTGGTACCTGTGACTTCACAGTTATTCCCAGTCCCATTAGGTTGTTCCATACTAGTTCTAGCTTCTGCCAAGGGGCTCTAAGCCATGGTTACATCACCCCTCCCTCTGTCCCTTCAGACTTGAAGTTGATGACAACTTCTAGGAATTGCTATTGTCTGGTTTGCTTTTCCTTTTCCTACGTGCTCTTTTAGCTCTTCTAATGCCTTTTTACTAATTCCCCATACTGCATTCCTTCTAATTGAATTACTGGATTTTATTTTTCTGGCTAGATCCTGATTGGCACAGATATTACAGAGGTTTAGCTAGACCTGGAAAGAATGGGTGGATTATAGGATTTTTAAAAATGAGGTTGAGTAGTCCTTGCAGCAGCTCTCAGCTTTGTCTTCCCTCTTTCACACTCATGACCATTCCAAGTAGGGAATGGGAACAATATTTCTTGTCACTTAAGAAAAAAAAACACCTTGAGTTAGACATCCTTTTTAAAGAGACTACTAAGTGGAAGACATTCTGGCATGGGTCTTATTTTTTACTGCCCAGGACTATTAAGTCAAACAAAACAAAAATTTGTTTCAGCCTCTTGGAAAAACAGATGGTGAGTGATGTTAAAGGCATATATGGCACTGAAGTGTGACTGGGCCTTCTGTACTTCCTGTGTTTTGGATTCTGGGCATAGTGTGTTGAAGGCAAATTAAACAACAGAAACCAGAAAGGAGGACATTCTATGCCTGCCGCAATTAGTGTGACCAAGATGCAGGTGGCCTGGCAAAATGGCTATAGATGCTCCATATTGCCAAGGAACAACACAAGAAGAGAAATGCTCCAAAGCTAAAGCATGTAGCATTATGCAAACAAAGCAGTGTACCTTGTATATACAAACCAACAAAATGCTACAGGATAATATATTACATCAAATTTTATCAAAGAGGCAGAAAACAAATACAATAAATATAAATAGTGAGATTGCTAAACAGTTATTGAAGAAAAAATAACAGCTAGAATTTGTGGAGTTCTCAATCGAGGTTATGAGAGAGAACTAAGTCCTGATGTCCTAAGTCAGTGGCTCTCAAAGTACAGTTTTCCAACAGTGACACCAAGCATCACTTAGAAATGCAAATTCTCAGCCATTACCCCAGAACAATAGAATCAGAATCAGAAGCTGTAATCATCATTTTCAGTTTGTAGATTAAAAAATTAAATCTGGGCCGGGCGTGGTGGCTCACACCTGTAATCCCAGCACTTTGGAAGGCCAAGGCAGGCAGATCACGAGGTCAGGAGATCGAGACCATCCTGGCTAACACAGTGAAACCCCGTCTCTAGTAAAAATTAAAAAAAAAAAAAATTAGTTGGGTGCAGTGGTGGGTACCTATAGTCCCAGCTACTTGAGAGGCTGGGGCAGGAGAAGGGTGTGAACCCAGGAGGCGGAGCTTGCAGTGAGCCAAGATCACACCACTGCACTCCAGCCTGGTTGACAGAGCGAGACTCCGTCACAAAAAAAAAAAAAAAAAAAAAAAAATTAAATCTGATAGGCTAAGTATCATGATTCTGAGGTCTATTAAGTAATATAGTTAGAATTAAAATTGATTGTATGACATACTTTACTGTACCATACACAGGACCAACTATTCTACCTGAATATCATGGCAAAATGGTGATTTTCCATGATGTTGGACATTAGGCAGAGTTTTCCAAAGGGGTATCTTCTCATTCACAAAGTGAATACCCCTGGTCCCACAGGGCTATCAGACAAATATCTCTCTGCTCTGGAAATTGGAGCATACCAATCATGCATCCCTCCAGAGTCCAGTAATTCTATCCTCTCTGCTGATATGCAGCAATGCAGCTTAGTTGATGAAGGCATTAACTTCAAAAACGGGATTTGCCAATTGCTTACTGTAAACTTTGACAAATTTCTTAATCTTTTTGAGTCTCAGTTTCCTCATTTATATAATGAGCATATTAACATCTCTGTCTTGGAGGTTTGTAATGTGAATTACTAAGAGAAGGTTTGCAAACTTCTTAGCACACTTCTTGCCATTGGTGCTTTCTCTTGTGTCTCTTTTCCATTTCTGAGAAGACTAATAGTTACTCCACGGCCATGTAGTAGATGGAAGTCATTGTATTGTTATAATGTTTGTTTAGAGAACCAGTCATGAAATTTTTACATTTTATTTTATGATTTAACAACAGGAATTCTCAACTTTAGCACTATTTACATTTAAGGCCAGATAATTCTTTGTTATAGGGAGTGTTCTGTGCATTCTAGGATGGCCAATAGCACCCTCCCCTAGTACCCTGGTTTTGGCAACCAAAAAAAAAATGTCAAGCATTGTCAAATGTCCCCTGGGTGCAAAAATCATGCTTCTCTCCCCACACAATTCTTCAGCATTAAACTGGAATCTTGTTTAAGGGGGGCTAAAATAAAAGAGGGTTATTCTACCCTGTTGCACAGAAATCATGGAAACCAGTTATTAAGCCTTCACAGAGGATTTTTGCTAAATGGATTTACAACTACGCACATTTTGGCAGATCATTTACTTTAACAAAAAATACGTTCACTCCAAAGAAGCAAATTGGTGAACTAGGGCAGGTAATTTAATAATTTGGGTAGAACAGTAGCCAACTATTAAATAAATACTGGTGTTTTATGTCTGCCTTTCTATTTTCTTGATTTATCCATATTATGTTACTAAATTGAACCAGCTCTACCCAGAATAACATAAGCCATCTAAGAATCTCTTAACAGTTATTATTAAAACATTACTGTTTTATTTGTTTATATTTTATTATAAGCACAAATCATAATCCTATTCTTCTTAGACACAATGCTTACTGTTTTCAATGATCAGTCTCTTAAGATGAAATATAAATGGTCTGCACCTCTCCCTGTGACAAACCAAGAAGGTCATGTAAGTCTTAGAAGGAAATGGATGGATTTTGTTTAACTATCTCAGATGAGTCTTGGGTCGTAAATAAGACAGAAGTTGGCTACTGGGGACTCCTAGCCATCTTAATTCAATCCACTTTCCTTTGGGAAATACCTTGGGCTAGACTAGCAGAGGGGTCTTAAAGTCTTGAGATGAAGTGCTGGGTGAGAGAGAGAAGCTGATCTGTGGTTCCATGTGATGAGTGTCTAAATGTAAATTTATCCTGGCTGATAAGAATGTGAAAGTCAATGAGGACAGCATCACTGGAGTATGTGGAATAGGATGTGTGTCTCAGTTGTCCATGTAGCTGGAGTAATCAAAGTATTGGTTTTCTTAACTGGGATTTGTAGTGTTAAGTGTATCTGGGCCATCACTCACTAGTCTGAAACACTGGAATAAGGCAAACTTATACTAGTTCAGACCAGTCCACATACTGGGTCCATTCAGTGTGATCTGAGCGTTCAGTTTGCCCTGAGTAGATATTCAGTCCAGGATGGAGAAAACAACCGTGCCAACAGCATACCTGGGTCATAGTGTCTGGAGTGTTCACCCTCTCAGAAGTGACTAATGTGGACTGGATAGTCAGGATGTTGCCACTCAGGATGAATCACTAGGTAATTGGACATTTCTCCAAAACCCTGCTGGGTATGATTTTCACTCTGATTTCCAAAGACTGTGGCTTGTTGTGGTTTTCACACATCACTGGAAACCTGAATGCTCACTGGCTGGAGAAATCACACAATAACCCTACAGAGCTGAAGTATGGAGAAATAGAATACAAGCCTCTCCTAGTTGGGGAAGACAATACAGATTAACCGATCAGATATTTACTTGACCCAGGTAGACCCAGTCAGATGTGTTTTTATTTTTTTCTTGACATTCAAAATGACTTTCTTTTCAATCATGGTTTGTGGGTTTGGATACAAAGCTGGACCACCATTTTCAAAGAGACGCAAACCACTGTTTCACTGTTATCTGAAAGAAAAGTGAGCTCACCAAACAATACATTTCTGAATGAGAAAAAAAGAACCAGCTAATATATAGCCTGTGTCCTCTTCACCTTACTGTTTACTTTTCCACTGCTCTTGTTCAAATAGTTATTTAGTGGATCAAATGCTTGAATGCTAGCCTGGCAGGCACTCAAGAAACAAAAACAATCTTTTTTTGTTTGTTTTTAATTTTTGTTTTGTTCTTGTTTTTATTTTAAGACCAGGAAAAAACATTCAAATGACACTGACAGGGAAGAGCAGATGTCTGCAGTTTATTTTCCTTGATTGGATTTTAATAGAATTTGCATAAGGCCCTACTTATTTTCACTTTATCGCATTAGGGAGTGTGGACTCAGGGAGCCAATGGAGGGTCACTGTTCATCCTGATGGATGGATGATGAAGTTGTGAGACTGGGATCGTTTGAGGAAAAGTCTGTGATTCAGAGCAGAGACAGAGAGTAATATTCACTATCGAGTAACAGCTGAAGATCAACTTGTACAACTTTTTCTCTGGGATCTCCAGGAAATAACAATAATAATCATTGTTAATAGTTCACCTTCCTTGGACATTCTGCTAAGCACTTTACATGAACAATCTAATTTAATATATTTTTCATTCTGTGAAAAAATAAAAGTCCATAGTCCCTTATTAGCAATTTTAACATACAATGGGCTCTTAAAACAAAACAAAATAACTTATTCTCCCCACCAGCTTTGTGACAAACCTATTTGTGGCAAAACATGACTAGAACTGAAGTGAAGCTAAAAATGCTTATTATCCCACTTTGTGTGAATATTCATACATTTACTGCAGAAATAGTGCTGTGATGATTACTGGGTGCTGTATATCATGGGAAGGAAGGTATATAACTACCTTTCTAAAATCTGAAAAAAAAAAAGTTTCCTGAAAAATGCTAAATTTCAAAATTTGTCTGGCCCCAAGGTTTTTGGAAAAGCTATTAGGGATTTATAAATTATTGTTATTCAAACTTTGAGGAAGAGAAAATTGACTTACAGAGGTTAAATAATTTGCTCTTCATAAAGTGTTTATAAAAGGGTCAGCTCCTTTGTCTTAGTGACATTGGTCCAGTACACATTTTATATGGGCTTTAACTATATTTTAGGTTTCACTGGATAAATCTCTAACTTCTCCTTCTCCCTGGCCTCCTGAGACATGACCAGAGAGAAAATCATTATACCCCAATACAGTGGCCATATAATTTACATCTAAAATGGGACCCTTATGAGAATAAAGAGGACGCTATTAATAAGTTTACTGTGACAAGGAGCACAAAGTAGAATTATCTGGTACAGACTGCAACAAATGGTTCCCTTGTATATGTAAAACCTTTACAACATTTAATCTAAATGTGGACTCGAGAAAATTTGACTTTCCTCATGATGAGTTAACACTTAACTTCTACTCTGTTCCCCTGACACTCTGAAAACTTTTCCTAGATATTCTTAAGTTTTTCCATTGCAAACCCCTGCTTAGAATGTCCCTCCTGTCTTCACCTGATGAAATCTTCTCCACCATCCAAGACACAGGTCCAGTGGGGCCTACTGCAAAAAGCCTTTCTGAGCATCCTCCTGTCCTCTGCACCTCCATAGCTCTACCTTGGTACCTCCCATACAGGGTGTGTGCCTTGAGTTAGAGTTGGCTCAGGGGCATGTGTAGTGATAAGGCACCTAGCTGTGTGCAGGTGGTGATATCCATAGGGACATGCTTCTCATTGGTTTTTTAAGGTGAAGAACTTTTTGACTGTGGTATCTCTGACTGAGCCTGCTAGGACCAAAGTGCATTTAAATGTTGCTCAGTAAGTTTCAAAGATGAGAGACAATGTCTGTTTCAATGACAGCTGATTCTTCTGTCAGACCATGAAATTAATATTTTTGCTCTAAGAGGAACATTTACTTACCAAACATATCTTATTGGCCAGTCCTAGACTGTTTTTAACCCATGTTCCTAAAATTGTTACCTGCACAAGCTACATAAGAACTGCCCAGAGTATGTGTTACAGTGCTCATCCCAATTCTGCCATATTCCATTTGTTTTCTGGGATGGGGCTCATAATATTGCATTTCAAATATATTCCCCAGATGACTATGAGTATGAGGCACACTATAGTTAAAAAGCCACTGCTCTAATTAAACTGGATTAAATAAAATAAGTCTTCCTTCAACTTCTAACACAAGTTCTTCTCTTCCTTCCTTCCTTCCTTCCTTCCTTCCTCCCTTCCTTCCTTTATTCTTCATTCCTTGCCTTCTTTTTCACTTTCTTCATTCATTAAGAAAAAATTCAAGAATAAAAACAAACAAACAAAAAAGGCAACAAATAAGAGGACTTTGAAATAATTAAAATTTGGTCACATTTTCTCCTTTTGTCCCAGTCTTTCTTTCCCTCACAAACTTACAACACAAACCCACCACTAATGATAAAAAATGAAGACATATAGAGGATAAATAACAAATGCAGAATCTGAGGGAAGCTACTTTCACTTATCTACTTATTTCTTTAGTAATTCATTTACTTGATCACTTTTATCTGATTATGTAGGCTATTTATTAGATTATTTACATCTGTTCTGCCCAGTACAGTAGCCACTAGCTCTGTGTGGCTATTGAACATTTGAAATGTAACTAGTCTGAATTGTAACTGGAGAACTGAATACTCTGTAAGCCTAAAATAAACTCCAGATTGTGAAAACTTATTATAAATAAAAGAATGCAAATTAATAATTTTTAAATTTATTATATACTGAAATAACAATATTTTAGATATATTGGGTTATATAAAATATATCATCAAAAATAAGTTTACTCATTTCTTTTTAGTGTATTTAATGTGATACATTTTGCTTTATGGCTCACATTTGTGACTCACATTATGTTTCTACTGGATACTGTTGTCGTAGATGCCAGTAGTTTCTTACTTGGCAAGATACCACAAGTGGGTGTCCCAAGCCAAGGGAGTAGGATAGCCAAGGTTAAGCAAATAAAAACCCTGGGAACATGGGGGTCTTAAGGGCGGAACTTTGATTGACTGAGATGGAGCCCTAATTCTGCACCTTGAACCAGTTGTCCAGGAAATTCTAGTAGAAGACCTCAAAGTTATCACTACCTCCCATCATATCTCATTGAGAAGAGCCATTGTGGATAATATTTTGTGCTTTCTCCTTAAAATTCACTCTCTTCCCCTAATCTAATTCTAAAGGAGTTTGAAAGAGGGAAGTTTTATCCTATCCAATTAAGGGCTGAGTGAGTGATTCATGACTAGCAAAGCGTGTAACATCAAGAAGTCATTCTTCATTGTTTGTGCTTAGTTTTGGGGGATGCCTACTTGATGTATACATGGTTAGAATTGGATACAGATGGTGACAGGGAAGAGGGGGAGAGCTCAATCTCATTCCCCATGGCAGGAAGGCCAAAAAGAACAGAGCCATAGATTATTCCCTTATCAAAAGCCTCATTCCTTCTAAGCTCTCATATTCTTCCTGCTTTTCAACCACAGATAATTTGGCTTTGTGAGAAGCACTCTCTTTGTCTCTTATCAGTTTATGCATCATCTGCAAGGGTGATATTTGAGAATCAGAATCCTCTAGGGGCCTATTAAATCTGGGGTCAGAGCACACTTTTTTTCCCTGACTGAGAAAGATAGGACAGGAAGTTTCCTCAAGCAATACATTTCACTCAGAAGTGTGTAAAAACCTAAGCACTGCATGTCTTCTTTAGAGTGGTTATTATGTTGACTCAAAGTGTTTGGGTCACTTGGGGGACTTCAGATAAATTTTTTAAGAACCAAGCATGAAAACATGTATCAAAATTGTTTACACCAGTATTATGCATAGCAGTCCTGTGATGCTAGTAAATAGTAGAATAGATATGTGAATTATGGTGTATTAATACAAGGAGTACTATACAGCAATGAGTACAGCAAATCACATTCCGAACAACACCGTGGATGAACCTCATAACAAAACATTGAGCAAACAAAAGCAGACATGAAGGACTGTGTACTATGTAATTCTGTTTATATAAATTACAAAAACAGGCAAAGTATGTTATGCTGTTAGAAATAAGAATGGTGGTTATGCTAACAAATCAGAAAACCTAGAGGAAATGGACAAATTCCCAGCCACATACAATCTACTGGGATTAAACCAGAAAGAAAAAGAAAACATAAGCACACCAATAACGTGCAATGAGATTGAAACAGTAATAAAAAGTCTCCCAATAAAAAAATGGCCCAGGACCAGAAGGCTTTACTTCTGAATTCTACCAAACTTATAAAGAAGAACTAACACCAATTCTTCTCAAAGTATTCTTAATGTTTTTTAAAAGAGAGCATTTTTCCTAACTCATTCCACAAGGCCAGCATTATCTTATGACCAAAACCAGATCACACACACACACACACACAAAACAAGCCAATATCCCTGATAAACATAGATGCAAAACTTTTCAAAATACTAGCAAACTCAATTCAACAACACATCAAAAACACAACATACCATGATTTAATGAAATTGTCCCAGGAATGCAAGAATAGTTCAGCATATGCAAATCAATAAACTTGATACGTCACATCAACATCATGAAGGACAAAAAACATTTTATTATCTCAATAAACGCAATAAAAGCATTTGATAAAATTCAATATCCCTTCATAAAAACTGTAAATAAATTAGGCATAGAAGGAAAATAATTCAACACAATAAAGGCCATATATTTTAAACTTACAGCTAACATCATACTGAATAGGAAAAATCTGAAAACCTTTCCTTTAAAAATGGGAAGAAGACAAGGATGCCCACTTTAACTACTCCTATTCAATAGAGTATTGGAATTCTAGCCTGAGCAGACAGGCAAGAGAATTAAATAAGAGGCACCCGAATTGAAAAAGAGCAAGTCAAATTGTTCTTCTTTTGGATGACATGATCATATATACAGAAAAACCTAAAGATCAACAAAAAACTCATAGAACTAATGAACAAATTCAGTAAAGTTGCAGAATACAAAATCAACATGCAAAAATCAATAGCGTTTTTATACTTGATGAACAAGCTGAAAGCAAAATGAAGACAGCAATCCCATTCATGATAGCTACCAAAAAATAAAATAACTGTAAATAAATTTAACAAAGGAGGTGACTGACCTCTGCAAGAAAAACTATAAAACACTGATGCAAGTAATTGAAGAAGACACAAATGGAAAGATAGACCATGCTCATGGATAAGAAGAATTAATGTTGTTAATGTGATCATATTAGTAAAAGCAATCTCTACCAAAATACCAGTGACATTCCTCACAGAAATAGAAAAAAAAACCCTCAAAATTTATATAGAACTGCAAGCAACCTCAAATAACCTAAGCAATGCTGAGTAAACAGAATGAAGCTGGAGGTATCACTTTACCTTACTTCAAAATATTCTATAAATCTATAGTAAACAAAACAGCATGGTGTTGGTATAAAAACAGACACATACTCCAGCTGAACAGACTAGAGAATCCCGAAATATATCCACATATTTACAGGCAACTGATTTTTAACAAAGGCACCAAGAACTTACATTGAAGAACAGATGCCGTGTTTAATAAATGCTGCTGGGAAAACTGGGTATCTATATGCAAAAGAATGAAACTAGAGCCCTGTCTCTCACCATATACCGAAATCAACTTAAAATGTATTAAAGACTTAAATGTAAAACCCAAAACTATAAAAGTACTAAAAGAAAATATAGAAAAATTAATGCAGGACATTGGCCTAGGCAACAATTTTATGGCTAAGACTTCAAAAGCACAGGCAACAGAACCCAAAATAGACAAATGGGACTATATTAAACTAAATAGCTCTTTCACAAAAAAAGGAAACAATAAAGAGTTAAGAGACAACTTGTAAATGGTAGAAAATATTTGCAAACTATTTATTCAACAGGAGACTATTATCCAGAACACAGAGAGAACTCAAACAACTCAAGAGAAAAAAAAAAAAGCCCTAAAAAATTTCACTATAAAGTGGGCAAAGATTCTGAATAAACATTTCTGAGGAGATGATATACAAATGGCCAACAGGTATATGAAAAAAAAATGTTCAACATAACTTATCATCAGAAAAAATCAAATCAAAACTATGATGAGACATCCTTTTACCCCAGTAAAAATGGCTATTACCAAAAAGACAAAAAATAACAAATGCTGGTGAGGATTGGAGAAGAGGGAACTCTTCTATACTGCTGGTGGGAATGTAAATTAGTATAACCATTAATTAATTTTTCTATATTTTCTTTTAGTACTTTTATAGTTTTGGGTTTTACATTTAAGTCTTTAATACATTTTAAGTTGATTTCGGTATGTGGTGAGAGACAGGGCTCTAGTTTCATTCTTTTGCATATAGATACCCAGTTTTCCCAGCAGCATTTATGGAATACAGTATGGCAGTTTCTCAAAAAGTAAAAATAGAAATATCATACCATTCAGCAATCCCCACTGAGTATTTATCCAATGGAAAGGAAATCGGTATATCAAAGGGATACCTCACCTCCATGTTTATTGCAGCACTATTCACAAGAGCCAAGATATGGAATCAACTTCAGGGTCCATCAACAAATGAATAAAGAAAAATGTGATATACACACAATAAAATACTATTTAGCTATAAAAATGAAATATTATAAATCTGCAGCAAGATGGATAGAAGTGGAGGTCTTTACATTAGTGAAATAAGTCAGGCACAGAAGGACAAATATCACATGCCCTCATTTATATGTGGGAGCATAAAAATTGGATCTTATGGAGGTAGAGGGTAGAATGATAGGTTTCAGAAACTAGGAAGGATGTGAGTATGAAAAGAGGTTTGTTAATAGTACAAACAGACAGTTAGAAGAAATAAGTTATATTATTCCATAACACACTAGAGTGACTATAGTTAATAATATATTATATATTTCAAAATAGCTAGAAGATTTGAAGTGTTTTCAACACAAAGAAATAATAAATGTTCAAGGTGATAAATATTCTAAATACCCTGATTTGACGATTATGCATTGTATGCATGTATCAAACATCGTGTGTTCTCTATAAATATGTACAATAATTTTTTAACCAAAAAGCAGCCTGGGCAACATAATGAGACACATCTTTACACACACACAGAATATTAGCCAGATGTGGTGGCATGCACCTGTAGTTCCAGCTGCTTAGGGGATGGAGGTGGAAAGACAGCTTGAGGCCAGGAGTTTGAGGTTACTGTGAGCCGTAATAGCACCATGGCAATCGAGCCTGGATGAAAGAGTGAGACCCTGTCTCAAAAAAACGTTAGGATGCTGGTTTCCCGTGGTAGTGGGGCAGTAGTGACAAGAATGCAGCAGGAAGGGGGCTTCTTGGATGCTGGTTGCACAAGCGTGTTCAGCCCGCAAAAAGTCACTGAACTGTATACTTATGTACAAATTTCTGAATGCATATCACACTACAATGAAAAGCAGAAAAGAAGAAACAACAGGAAGAAGAACAGAGGGGGAAAAAAGGAGAAAATCAAAACTTTTATCTAGAAACCAGAGATTTTTATTGGCCGATGACCAACCCAATGCAATAGGACTCAGGAAATTACCTAGTCCATATTCAACTGAGAGAGGAAAGCTCACACAAATATTGCATCTTTTAGAAAAACTTTCAATGAAAGTTTTTAAAAAGGGAAGCAGAAGATACTTACATGCTTATCTGTCATCTCCTTTACTGTGATGTGCTCTTTACTATAAATACTTCTGCCTTATGCTTTAAAGAAGCAGACTGCATAGATGAACGCTTTGCTACCAGAGAGATTCAACAGATAACAATGATAATCTGAAGTTAATTTGTGGGAACTACAAAACTATCAGAGAAGACAACAGAAACTCCATTAAGCAACTATATAGGCATTCAAAACCTGAGAAAATTCAGGAGAGGAAGAGCAAGCACTTTCAAAAGCTTTCTGCCACCCGTCTGAGTTACTAGACTTTATAATGATTAATTACAGGCTCTAATATTATTATTACCCCAAAATGAAATTCGTTACAGAATGAAGAGTGCATTTATTCAGTCACTCAATACATCTTGATTGAATATCTACTAAAGGTCAGTGATATATTGGATGCTGACAGTGTAAGAATGAATGAATTGTGGTCCTAATTTGAGGGTGTCATAGATTAATGACAGAAAAAACCAGCAAATAATTACAGCATACTATAGAAATGGAAGAAGCACAAACTATTAAAATAGTACAGATGCAAGAGCACTTCCTCTACTAGGTGGTATATATGATTGGAAATGGGAGATTATTTGATTTCAAAATAAAAATTACTCAAGCTGGTTTGAATGAAGCAGATACTTTATTGCATAGATAGAAGCACATTTTATGAAATCCAGAGTAATACTGCCATATCCTAAAAAGGTCACCAAGAATTGAGGCAGCAAAATTATCGATATTGTGGGCTCTTTCTCTCTCGGTCACTCACCTGCTCACCCTGAGGTTCTGTCTTCTGTTTCTTTCTTTTTTCTTTTTTTTTTTTTTTTTTTTTTTTTGTTTTGTTTGAGATGGAGTCTCACTCTGTCTCCTAGGCTGAAGTGCGGTGGCATGATCTCGGCTCACTGCAATCTTCACCTGCCCAGTTCAAACGATTTTCCTGCCACAGCCTCCTGAGTGGCTGGGATTACTGATGCCCACCACCACACCCAGTTAATTTTTGTATTTTTAGTAGACACAGGGTCTCACCATGTTGGCCAGACTGTCTCAAACTCCCGACCTCAGGTGATCCACCCACCTCAGCCTCCCAAAGTGCTGGGATTTTCTGTTTCTATAAGTTGACTTTATTCCTCTCTTTCTCTGTTATTCACTTTTCTTGATGCACTTATGCCTAAACAGGTACAGACACCACTTCGCTAGTCTTATGTCAAACCTAAGTTAGGGATTCCAACAGATATTATGTCCCAATTTCAAGTTTCCAGGAAATTTGCATCCTGGCATCCTCATTTCAGTGCGCATTTAAGGTGCAGGTGTCAGAGCAATACCTGAAAGAAAGCACAAACTCCACAGAGAGAACCTCACAGAGAAGGTGGTGTTGTAGCTCAATTTTGAAGGTTGGGCAAATCTTCGTCCAGCAAACAAGTAGGGTCTAGATGGTCCAGGTAAATAATACAAACTATGCAAATCTAAAAAGTCATAAATTATTCTAAAATTGGTTTTAGAATCGTTACTCCCAAAGAAAATGGCTTTTTTTCAAATTGTTTTAATTAACAAATATAATTGTGGGTATTTATCATGTATAATTTAATGTTTTGTTAAGTAGCTAAATAGCATTCCTATAATAGGAATAATATATATAATACATTATTATTGTTATATAATAGAACATTATAATAATACAATGCATTTGTTAATTAGCTAAATTTATTTCTATAGGAATAATTAAAGAGTGCCATAGATAAATGGGAGAAAAAATTGGTAAATAATTATATATAATTCCAATAGGAATGGTTAAATTTAGCTAATTAACAAATGCATTACCTCATATAGTTATCATTTTTGTAATGAGAACACTTAATATCCACTTTCTTAGCATTTTTCAAGAATAATATACTGTCATTAACTATGGTCACCATGCTGTATAATAGATTTCTTTATTTTACTTAACTGTAATTAAGTATCCTTTAACCAATATCTCCTAAAATCCCCTTTCCCCTTAACCACCCCACCCTTCCAGTACACTATTCTACTCTCTAATTCTATGAAATAAACTTTTTTTAGATTTCATATATAAATGAGATCATGCAGTATGTCTTTCTGTGCCTAGAGTATTTCACTTAACATGATTGTCAAGTTCATCCATGTTGTTGCAAATTACAGGATTTCCTTATCTTTGTGGCTGAATAGTATTCAATCATGTATATATACCACATTTTCTTTATCCAGTTATTTGTTGATGGTTGCTTCGGTTGATTTCATATCTTGGCTATTGTGACTAGTGCTACAATAAACATGGGAATACAGATATATATTCGATATACTGAGTTCATTTCTTTTGGAAATATTCTCAGTACTGGAATTGCTGGATCACATAGTAGTTCTATTTTCAATTTGCTGAGGAATCTCCATACTGCTTTTTATAATGGCTGAGCTAACTTATATTCCCACCAGCATGTGCAAGGGTTTCTTTTCCTCCACATCCTTGCCAACGCTTGTTATCTTTTGTCTTTTTTATAATAGTCATTTTACCAGAAGTGAGGTGATATCCATGTGCAGTTGAGAAGAATGTGTATTCTGCGGCGAATGGATGAAATGTTTTGTTTATGTCTCTTACGTGTGTTTGGTCTAGAGCGTAGCTTAAATCCGATGTTTCCTTGTTGGTTTTCCATCTGGATAATCTGTACATGACTGAAAGCTGAGAATTGAAGTTCCCTAATATTATCGTATTGCAGTCTATCTCTCTCTTCAAATCTATTAATATTTGATTTTTTATATTTAGTTGCTTCTATGTTGGGTGCATATATATATATATAGAATACATATAGAATATATATAGAATATATATAGAAAATATATATAGAATATACATATAGAATATAAATAGAATATACATATAGAATATAAATATATATAGAGTATACATATAGAATATATATAGAATAATATAGAATATATATAGAATAATATAGAATATATATAGAATAATATAGAATATATATAGATATAATATAGAATATATATAGAATAATATAGAATATATATAGAATATATATAGAATATATATAGATATATATATAGAATATATATAGATATATATATAGAATATATATAGAATATATATAGAATATATATAGAGTATATATATAGAATATATATAGAGTATATATATAGAATATATATATAGAATATATATAGAATATATATATAGAATATATATAGAATATATATATAGAATATATATAGAATATATATAGAATATATATAGAATATATATATAGAATATATATAGAATATATATAGAATATATATAGAATATATATAGAATATATATAGAATATAGTATATAGAATATATATAGAATATATATATAGTATATAGAATATATATAGAATATATATAAAGAATATATATAGTAAATATATAGAATATATATATAGAATATATATAGAATATATAGAATATATATATAGAATATATATAGAATATATAGAATATATATAGAATATATATACAGAATATATATAGAATATATATACAGAATATATATAGAATATATATACAGAATATATATAGAATATATATAGAATATATATACAGAATATATATAGAATATATACATAGAATATATACATAGAATATATATAGAATATATATAGAATATATATGGAATATATATATAGAATATATATAGAATATATATATAGAATGTATATATAGAATATATAAATAGAAAATATATATAGAATGTATATAGAATGTATATATAGAATATATATATAGAATATATATATAGAATGTATATATATAGAATATATATAGAATGTATATGTAGAATATATATATATGTAATGTCCTTTTGCTGAACTGACCCCCTTATCATTATATGATGTCCTTTGTCTCTTTTTACAGCTTATAATTTAAAGTCTATTTCACCTAGGTACACCTACTCTGCTCTCTTTTGATTTTCAGTTGCATGGAGTATCTTTCTTTATCCCTTCACTTTTAGACTGTGTGTGCCCTTATAGGTGAAGTGAGTCTCTTGCAGGCAGCACATAGTTTTGTTGAGTTTTGTTTTTTTATCCATTCAGCCACACAATATATTCTGATTGGAAAAAATGTAATCCATTTACACTCAAGGTAATTATTGATAGGTAAAGCCTTACTACTATCATTTTGTTCATTGTTTTCTAGTTGTTTTGTATAGTTTCTTCAATTTCTTCTTTCTTACTGTCTTCGTTTGTTGTTTAAAAATACTACATCCAGCAAAGCTGTCCTTCAGAAATGAAGGATATACAAGACTTTTTGACAAACAAAAGCTGAAGGAGCTCATCATCACCAGGCCTGCCTTAGAATAAATGCTAGATGGAGTTCCTCAAGCTGAAAGAAAAGGTGGCTCGTGAGTAGCATAAAAACTCACTGGTAAATTAAGTACAGAGTCAAATTCAGAATACTCTAATACTATAATGATGATATAAAAATTACCTATATCTTTGGTATGAAAGTTAAAAATCAAAATTATTAAAAATTGTAATCACTACAACATTTTTTAAAAACTGAGATGGGGATTCTCATGATGTTGCCCAGGCTGGTCTCAAACTCCTGCGCTAAAGCAATCCTTCTGCGTAGCCTCCCAAGTAGCTGGTATTACAGATACATCCCACTGTGACCAGTTTACAACAATTTTTAAGGGATATGCAACACAAAAAGATGTAAATTGTGACATTAAAAGCTCAAAATGAGGTAGGGACAGTGGAGTGAAAGTGCATAGCTTACGGAATTTTTGCAATTAAGTTTAAGTTGTAATTGGCATAAAATAACCTGTTACAAGTATAAGATGGTTTTCATAAGCCACATGATAACAACAAAATGGAAACATAAAACAGATACACAGAAAATAAAAAACAAGGAATCAAAATATACTACTACAGGAAATCACTTTACTGCAAATGACTTTTTGAGTCAAAGAGTTTGGAAGCTTTCCTGCAGAGTAGAAGGATCATTTTGGCAAAACAAATTTAAAGGAAGCCACTGTTAAGAAACATCAGCAAATAACCCATATTTCCCAAAGCTATTTGAAAATGACTAGCCGCTAAGAAAATATTATCTAGAATGGGATAAGAGAAAAAATCATTTATAAAGATACAACAATATTTTACAAATCATAAACAAATTCCATTAAAGTAATAGTCAATGGCAATAATAAAAACAAACATAAAAAGTCTCTCATCCTTAAAGTAGGCTAATGTCTTTAAAATAGTATGTAAATATTCAAAAGTAAGACTTAACAAACCCTTAAGAATTTGGTATAATATAAACTGTGGTATAAATAGCCTATCGACTTCCTATTTTGCTTAGTAAATATAAGTCATAGTGGTGACACCCAAATATCTCTAGTGGCAGTGATGATCTCAGTAAGTCTAATAAATCCTTGACACTCTAACACATATGGCAAATGATTTTTCTTCATGCATGTTTATGTTCACAGTTATTTTAGTGTTTCTATTTCTAATATTTTCGAATTTGTGTCCTGTGTGGTTTAATCCTTTCATTTTAATAATACAGTGTATATTTTCTTATTCATTGATTTATTAAAACTCTTTTAGTCAATTTAGAATATCGGTTTGCTGAGTTTCAGCCAATAGAAAATGCATACTTGCCTTCCTCAGTTTTTAAAAATTTAATCTAACTAGTATTTCTTATGTCAATTGGCTTGATTTAATCTTTCATATATATATATATATATACACACACACACACACACATATCACGTTGTACCCCATAAATATATAATATATACAATTATTCCCAGTCAATTAAAAATAATTAAATAATTTTTAGCAAGTGATTGCACAATTTAAAAAAATCTAATACTTTGTCTTCTTGGAGCCATCTCTTCTGGAGCCCTGTGTTTTTCTTCTACAGATCCACTGGATATCTGATAAGATCCTGCAGGCTTTTTGGATGGACTCCTAACAAGTGTCATATCAATAGGGTTTCTCTAGAAACTTTGTCTTGGGAGAAATTGAACAGTTTCAATATTCAGTGTGGCATGAAAGGGTAGAGAAGTATAAGCCCAATAACTAGCTTTATTACGTGTGAGTATGAGAAGGGTTTGTTGGTCTCCTCATTCAGTTAGAAAGACCTTCACTCATTCCTCTCAATATGGCAGGCTCCCTTAACTCCTGTTGTGTTTGATGTCCTGAATTTAGAGCATCTCTGGTACAATATATTCTCAGAATAAGCTTCTAGTGTCTAGTGCTGTTCTGGGACAGGTGGCGTCCAGGATTCATAAGAGGAAAGGAGGGATGGAAACATACAAGTACATTGTGCAAACTTTTAAAACACCATCTTTATTTTCAGCAGCAGTCCCGTTTAACTTCTCAGGTACAGTAAGTATTTTGTTTGTTTTATCAGCAGCTTAGATCAGAATATTTGGCATCCCTTCTGCCAGCACTTGAAAAGTCCTTTGAAAAGAGACAGGAAAGCTGATGACATTTGTGTTCCAGCTTCCAAAAGTTTGTTGATATTAGTCCACAGTTGTCTCCTTTCCTATTTTCTTTATTCCTGTTTCTTGACAACATTCAGAAAACTTCACTATGTTTAATTTTTTTCTTATTAAAAAATATTTTTTCTTAGAAAATTTAGACAGTTCATTTGCTTTCATCTTTTTCTCTAGTTGAAAATTTACCAAATTCAACTCACAGCTTCAAGTTACGTAGGGATAGATTATTCATATATCTATTACTATTAAAAGAATATTCTTAGGACCATTGACAACTAGACTTTCCTAGTCCTCAAAGGATACAATTTCAGAAAGACAACTACATGCAAGGTAAATAATCACAAATCAATAGCATCCTTATATTTCAGCAATAAATATATAGGAAATAGTATTTATTTATGTTTTTGTTGTTGTTGTTATTGTTTTGTTTTGTTTTGTTTTGTGACAGAGTCTGGCTTTGTCACCTGTCGCCCAGTCTGGAGTGCAGTGGCACGATCTCGGCTCACTGCAACCTCTGACCTCTGGGTTCAAGTGATTCTCCTGCCTCAGCCTCCCGAGTAGCTGGGACTACAGGCACCTGCCACCATGCCCGGATAATTTTTTTTTTTTTGTATTTTTAGTAGAGACAGGCTTCAACATGTTAGCCAGGGTGGTCTGGATCTCCTGATCTGGTGATCCACCCACCTCGGTATTTAAAAGAAGGCTACACATAATCAAAAAATGAAACAAAATAAGTAGATATCTTACAACAAATTCAACAAAACATGTAAAGAATCTATGCAAAGAAAACTATAAAACTATATCAATGAGTATAAAAGAAAAAATAAATAAAATATGCCATGTTTCTGAAAAATAAAAGTTTTGTAGGAGTAGGGTTCATGCCCACCTAATTTATAGTTATAAGTTCAGCACACAGTGGAGTGCTTGGTGCATAATAGACTCAAATAAAATATTGGTTGAATAGTGAATGAAATTATACTTTTTAATTCAGCTCCAAATATTGTGGGTTAATCTAACTGAAGAAAGCTGCAAATCAACTGATTTGTAGAATCCTAGTTGAACTGTTATTAGACCCACCACAAGACAAAATAACCTTCAGTATAAATAAAATTATTTTCAGTATTCTAAGAAATAAAGTTTTGGGAACCAAAAAAGTAGGAACATAGGCATTTAACATTAGGCACTGAACTTAGCTAAATCATCTGATCTAAAATTGTACTGTCCAATCTGGTAGCCACTAACCATACGTGTATATTAAAAATGAAATTTAAATTAATAAAATAGCATAACATTAAAAATGAAATTAAAAATTTCAAGTGCTCATAGTTACAAGTGACAAGTAGCTACCATATTGGATAGCTCAGATACAGGACATTTATTTTATCACAAAAAGTTCTATTAAACAGTCTTACTGTGGAGCAAGAATAGACAAACTGGATCCTGTGGGCGAAACCAAGTCCATGTACTATTTTAGTAAATTAAGTTTCATTGAGACACAGCCAAGTTGACATGTTGCTTGTGGCTGTTTTTGTGCTAATTGGCAGAGTTGAGCAGATGCAAAAAAGTCCACATGGCACAGAAAACCTAAAATATTTACTATCTGGCCCTTCACAAAAAAGTTTTTTGAACCCTTCTCTAGAGCATTACCAGAGGACGTGAAGGGCAGCCCCTTCTGATCTTGCTCTTGCATTTGTTCCCTTGGGTCTGAGTTCCTTTTAGGCATCTTTGTGGAAGAATGGTGTTGCACTCACTTAGAAACTTGCTGCAAGAGTCTAATCTTGCTGATTTCCATGTCTAATAAAGCTTGGGAAAATCTAGGCATTGTTCAAAGAGTCCTTGATCCTGACTTTAAGATACCCCTCCCTAGAGTTTACACTCTCTCTAGAACACTGGCAAGACCTTAGTCACTGTAAGGGTTAAGTGTCATCTGCAAACTGCAGGGGTCGTTTGGCATCATGAGTTTGTAGATATGTCTGATATAACCTGGAGTTTCTACTATGTGTTTCATCAGAGTAGTTCCACATATACCTGTTTTTGCCATTGAGGTTTTGATAAAGATTTTACCTAAATAAGGGCTTTCATTTAACATGTTTGAACATCTCTGATCTAATTAATCTCAGTTTCTTTCCCTTTTCCAATATCCGTAATCATGAGAAAGCATAGGAACAGTGGGTTTCTTTCACTTAAAAAAAAGGGGGGGGCTGGCTTTGTAATTACACTGCTTAGCTTAAAGGAAAGAATAAAATCCATCATAACATGGTCTGAGTATTAGCAAATTCAAGATGGAAAAGCTCTCTGGAGTCCTTGGTTGAAGGCTTAAACCAAGAACTTTCCAGCACTGAGATAAAAATAAATAAAAACAAAGAAAATAGTCTCTTGAGGCATAAATTGAAGAGCCCTACTCACTGCTATGAACTATCAGTTGCTTCCTTTTTTCATAAGACTTTCTACAGATTTCAATTACCTAAAGAGTTACTATTTGCTCTCCACAATTCTCCCCATATAATTGAAATTATTACTGAGAAATGCCATGGTCAGACCACTACATGTTGATAGTGGTCTTTCCCCCAAACAAAAAGTCTGTGGTTTGCCCAGTGGACTCTAAACCAGTGTTTCTTAAAGTGTGGTATGAGGACAAGAAGCATCAATGTCACTTGGGAATTTGTTAAAAATGCAAATTCTGAGACCTCACCCCAGAACCTCTGGATCAGAAACCTTGGAGGTGGGGTCCATCCAACCCAGTCATCTGTACTTTAGCAAGCTCTGTCCAGGTGATTCTGATACTCACTCAAGTTTGAGACTCTCTGCTCTAAACTGTCTCTTTCCTGAGAGCAGCGGCAGTACTATACTTAGATGTTAGAAACACAAGTCATGGACTTGAAAGATAGAGAAATGTCCAAGAAATTGCTGATCAGAAACTTACTTTTTCTCTTACTCATGTCCTGCTTTTTCCCTACCCCTAAAAAAATTTTTTAAAGTTTTTCCTAGGAAGGCTTTTATCTCGTAGAAGCATCAGGAAGTCAGGACAGAATTTTTTATTATTTCTTTATTTTATTTTCAATTTTTGTGAGTACATAGTAGATGTATATGTGAGATACATGAGCTGTTTTGATACAGGCATACAGTGTGAAATAAGCACATCATGGAGATTGTGGTCTTCATTCCCTCAAGCACTTATGCTTTGAGTTACGAACAATTCAGTTACATTCTTTACGTTATTTTAAAATGTACAATGAAGTTATTAATGACTATAGTTACCCTGTTGTGCTATCAAGTAGATCTTATTCATTATTTCTATTTTTTGTACTCATTAACCATTCGTAACTCCTCCCATGCCCCTACTACCCTTCCCAGTCTCTGATAATCATCCTTCTTCTATGTCCATGAGTTTAATTGTTTTGATTTTTAGATCTCACAAATAAGTGAGAACATGCCATGTTCACAGGACAGGATTCTTTGCGTGGAAGGACTTCAGAAATGCCTCTGAAATATGTGAGGGCTTCCAACTCTGATCACTGATGCTAGCACACTCTGTGTAACTGTGGTACTATTCATCTATGAGTTCTGACCTTGGGCACACATTGGCATTCGATTTGCTGGCTCATAATGGCAGGTAAATTGAAGCCACCTTACAGCTATGGGTCCCAGCTGTTCCTTAGCTCTTCCTCTTGACTTTTACCCCAGCCTCATCCCTGCTATCACTGCATCACTTGCTAACTTGAAATAAAGATATGTCTAAATTATTTCAGAAAGGTAAGTCACATGCATCTGTAAGCTTTCATGCCACCTGGAACATAATTCTCGCTGAAAGAATTGGCTCTAGTATCAGCTGGTTACTAGCAGCCTGATGCAGTCATTTTCAAGGAGGTGAAAATATTCTTTATTTGCTTCTGATTGATGGTAGCCTGGGATTTTAAACAACTGTTTCTTTAGAAAGGTGGTGATAGAGTGATGGGGACAGAATGAGTTTGGTATGTGTCATACATAGTCTACTTTCAAAATGCTGTGAGACATTTGGATAAAAGGCAACATTTGACTACACAAAAGACACTTTGGGAGGCCAAATTCACCTACTGAGACAATGCTTTTGTGATTATTTACAATTTATTATCATGCTGTATATGCCAGCTTACAAAACTCATAAATGACAATTCATGGCTTAATCCGTATTCTAAAAGCCATCGAAATATTATGGGAGGGAGAAATTTTTCTGAAAGGGAAAACTTAATTGTAGCCCCTTACCTGTTCATTGTGCTTTGAGGCTTAAAAAGGGCTTTTATATACACACTTTTACAATAGCTCTGTAGAGTAGATAAGATGGGCATAATGATTCCATTTATTTCGATGAGAAAACTGAAGCTCATTTCAAAAAGATCAAAGGCCTTACCAGAGTTATACAGCTAGTAAATGGTAGAGTTCACACATTAAGACAGAATTATTATGGGAATCATGAGAATGTGCAACTACTAAAGTTGTCTTAAACAGTGAGTATGAGTTAATCAAGTAAAGAAAGGAAGAGGAGAATTCCAGGGAGAAATTTTCATCAGCCAAAGAAATGGAGAAAAGGAATTACACAGTATCTGAGGGAAACTTTGAAAAGCAAGGCAGAGGCCGGGCATGGTGGCTCATGTCTGTAATCTCAGCATTTTGGGAGACTGAGGCGGGTGGATCACCAGGTCAAGAGTTTGAGAGCAGCCTGGCCAACATGGTAAAACACCTGTCTCTACTAATAATACAAAAATTAGCTGGGCATGGTGGCTCATGCTTGTAATCCCAGCTACTCAGGAGGCTGAGGCAGGAGAATTGCTTGAACTCGGGAGGTGGAGGTTGCAGTGAGCCGAGAGAGTTGCACACCACTGCACTCCAGCCTGGGCAACAGTGCAAGACTCTGTCAAAAAAAAAAAAAAAAAGCAAGGGGGAAATTTGATAAAGAACAGTGTAAATTGGGAGGAAGCACTGGGATGGTAAGTGAAGTAAGCCACATTGAGAAATTGGCTTGCTTTGTCTGAATATGACGGGGACTTACTGAGAATAGAAACCGAACAGTGATATTAGAACTCTAAATCAGTTGCTCATTGCAATACAGAGGATGGATTTGAGAAGAGTAAGGTTGGAGAGAAGAAATCCAGTTAGCAAAGCATTATAATAATCCATGCAAGAGATGTTTAAAACGAAAAAAAAGAGTGGCAGTATTTAATAATTAAAAATAGACAAAGACAGAAACTCTACTAAGTCAAATATTTTCCTTCCTCAACAAGGCAATATAATCAGGATGTGTCAGGGCCTGGAATTAAAACCCGATGATGGAGTGGGAAAATAAGGGATAAAGAATCCCTTTTATATAGACCGCATACCTCTAACCCAGGAAACACAACTGATACATTATATTTAACTCTATAGGTTCAAATTCATCAATACATGACTTGTTTTCACCAATTTTGTAAGTACATTAACATACCAAGCCCCAGCATAGGGAGTGGGGGTAGTAAGAAAGAAATCCCTGGTCAGAGAGAGAAAGGTGATTTTGGAACCAAATCTTAAAACAGAGATGGGCTACTTAGGGGGTGAATTTGAAAACTGCAATAGTAGAAAAGTTACAGAAAATTACTTGTATAGCAGGGGCTCTATGAGGCATTACTTAGAATGTTATTTTACTGAAATAAGTCTGAATTCTTTTTCATCTACAGAGAAAGTCTTCTTGGTACACAACCTCTTTGACTCATCCAAGAATACTTGAGTAGCGGTATGTGATTAGGCAAATATAAAGATAGTAGACATCTACCTCTATGGGAAGAAAGACTAGGACAATTTGCACCTGGCAAAGCCTGATTCTTCCTATCTATTTGGTAGCCAGGGAAACTTCTGGAAAGTAAGTGGCACATTTGTACTAGAGCTGAGGAGTCTTCTTGGATGGAAAGGGATATAAGACCATCCATCCAGTCAATAGTAGTAGAGCCTCTTTGATAGTCTTTACGTACCCAAAGGGGATATGAGCATTAAATAAGATAGATGGTCTGGCCTCAGGTTTAGCACTGAGCACCTAGAAACAGTATGGGGGCTACAGGTTGAAGTCCATTTGGACAGAGTTCTGTGTTTCATGGTGTCCCTGCAAATAAATAGTGACTTTGCCTATGAGCGTACAGCTGAAAGACATCTAACTTTGGGAGCCCAAGTATGGGCACCATTGCAACCCACACAAGGATCTGAAATTCGAGCAAGGCAATATTGCACCAGTGGCCATTCACTAGACTGTGTAAGATGCATTTTCAAAAGTGAACCCATGTTATTGCAGCAGGAGAGGCCACAGCAGGAACAGATCTGCTTAAACTCTCTAATTCTCTATGCTTCGCATCTGCCCCGTTGGAATGAACTAGCAGCTAGAGTTTGTGTATTCACTTGAGGATTGAGAGAGGTGGGAGAGTTTCAAGTAAGAAGTATTAGACTGCTTGTTAACAGAGTCTGTGGGAGCTCAAGTAATTAATGAAAACAACAGAAGTGATCTAAACATAGTTGTGCTTCAAGCTGGTGAAACTAAATATTTTAATTAAATCTTTAAAAAATCTCATGTTTATTTTATTTTTATCTGTTTACTCCTTTTTTTATTTTACTTATACTTTACAGAGCATTTTCTTGCCAATTAGATAAAGAATCTTTACAGAAACACTATAAGACATTCTAAAAAACACTAAAATACCCAGTTTATACATGAAGAAAATAGTGGCAGAGCTGAGACTAAGTCTGTACCTTAACATTTTAACTCTGGTCCACAATGCCCTAGATATATTCTATTTACCATTCCTGCTCCTGCCTTCTAAAACTCCAAGCTGCATAGCCGTTTCTAAATTAAAACAGAAGGCTAAATTAAAAGGGAAAGAAAGCAAGCTGGAAAAAAAAAAAAAAGAAAGAAAGAAAGCTGGGTCTGACAGTAATATTAATCCTTCTGAAATCACTGGTCTTTTCAATTAACAGCCTCTTTTTGAGACATTTATTGCTCTTGGCTTGAACTAAGGTCATTAAAATACTCATGAGCAGGGTTCTCAAAGAGGCTGTTGAAATACTCTCTACAAGGCTTTGGGTACAACTTCTGCCTTGCATGAATTCAGAGAGAAGCTGTAATAAAGCAAGCCCCGGGGCTGTCATTTTTTGCCTCTTTGCCTCTGTTTTATTACCTGAGTTCACAAGCCTGTTCAGAATTCACTCCTGAATACACTCCATCATCCTGGAGAGAAACCTATATACTTTATTTAAAATGTAGGTCTGAAAGAAAGTAAATATATAAATTAAGTAAACCCCTCCATACAGCATAAATTCCAGCTAACCTCAATGTGATTTTGCACATCCACCTAAAAGATGCCCAGCATAAAAAGCATGCTACACGGCAAGATGAATCACAGCAGCTTTATTAACCTATACTGAATTAGCCTCCTCACACTAGAATATTTTATGGCATTATTTTATTGGCAGTCACTGTCACCAAATAAACTACAAAGTAGTGACTGATGTTGTAGAACTGGACAGCTTGACGGATCTAGATTACTTGTAAAAGAGAAGTATTTTGCCAAGTGTTGCAATGATAAAGCAATCCTGATGCACATAAAATGAGACAAGGAATGGTGGCAAATCTCAGCTGAACCAAGGCTTGGGAGAATTACCTGGTGAGGATAAAACTGACATCAGAACCCTTGATATTTCCAAATGCATGAGTTTGCTTTAGTTTTTATTTTGTTTATGTTTATTTCTTTTATAACAGAAGGTAGTAATATTCCAGACATACTGCATTTTATTGCTGTGGCATTATACACTCACTGTATACTTGCATTTGGGAGGGAAGTAACTAGACTACAATATAAGAATCTGCTCACAAACTGAGCAGGAAGCATTTGTATGCAAGGAATGAATAATTCTTGGTTTTTTTCCCCTGGAACATTCTAATCGGCTCTTTATTTATCCAGTCAAGACTAACTGAATCTTTTCCCTGGAAGACAGGGAATGACATTTTAAATGGTTTCAGGGGTGATAAGAGTTTATAATTGTGTGTGATGCCATTTTACCATTGTTCAATAGGGGGCAGAATTTAATTTACCCCATGAAAGAAGCTTCAGTCTCATCAGTATAATAACTTTTTTTAAAACGATTGGCTATCTAAAGATTATATCCTGAATTATATAAAAAGGAGATTTCGCCGGGCACGGTGGCTCACGCCTATAATCCCAGCACTTTGGGAGGCCAAGGTGGGCAGATCACGAGGTCAAGAGTTCAAGACCAGCCTGGCCAACATAGTGAAACCCCGTCTCTACCAAAAATACAAAAATTAGCTGGGTGTGGTGGCGGGCGACTGTATTCTCAGCTACTTGGGAGACTGAGGCAGGAGAATCCCTTTAACCCAGGAGTCGGAGGTTGCAGTGAGCTGAGATCGCACCACTGCACTCCATCCTGGGTGAAACAGTGAGACTCTGTCTCAATTAAAAAAAAAAAAAAAAAAGGGAGGGGTGGGGGAGACTTCAATGTATAGGAAGGTAAAACCTAGGATGTCTGCCCCATTCTGTATTTGCTGAAGTTTACTTTCTAAGATCAGATCTGATAATTTCACCCATTTGATTCAAAATGTTTGCCTATAGGAGAAAACCCAAACCCATTTAAATTTACCCATATAATCTTTTGCCATTCGGCCCAGCTATCTCTCCAATGTTGGCTTCCATTTTTCACCTTGAAATGTCCAGCTCTGCTGAGATTCTTACCAGAACCCAACGGCACCATGCCCTTTTACTCTTCAACACCTATTCACATGACTTTTCTCTGTTGGGAATACCAATACCTTCTCTGCCTATTCATTCTCTAACCCCAGTCCCTCTGCTATGGTCCCTTCATGCTTAGCAGCTACTTCTTAAAAAGATACCTTAAGTCCTATTGGCAGTTCTAGGTTAAGGCTTACCTCTCCCAATGGATGATACAATATTCATGAACAAAAATTCTGTTACATTTCTGTAAATGAGTTCAGTGCCTTTCGCAGTTTCTGGCATATCACAAGTTCTTCCTAAGTGTTTGAGTTAATAAAACTTGATTTTTATAAAACTGTGCTATGTTTTTCTTACCTATTTACCTACTACTTTGAGATTTTCTTGAAAATCGCAGCTGTTTTATCTATCATTCTATTCTTTTTCAGATTTTTTTTGAAATTTAAAATGTTTTGACTTTTACAATTTTTTAAATTTTATTGTTAATTGACAAATTATAATTGTATATATCTGTTGGGCACAAAATGGTGTTATATGTATGCAATGTGGAATGATTAAATGAAGCTAATTAACATAACCATCACATCAAATACTTATCACTTTTTGTGGTGAGAACATTGAAAACTGACTCAGTATCTTTGAAATATATAAAAAATACACTATTATTTACAATAGTCACTGTGCTGTACAATATGTCTCAAAAACTTATTGCTCCTCTCAGACTGAAACTTTGGACCCTTTAACAACATGTCCCTTTTCCCCCAGTGTCCAGCCTGGGACACTAGAATGTAAGCACCATTCTACATTCTGCTTCTTTAATTCGATTGTTTTAGATTTCACATGTAAGCGAGAACATACATTACTTGTCTTCCTGTGCCTGGCTTATTTCACTTAGCATAATGTTCTCCAATTCCATTCCTGCTGTTGCAACTGACAAAATTTATTTCTTTTTTAAGGCTGAATAGTATTACGTTGTGTATATATACCACATTTTTATCCACTCATCTGTCGATAGACATTTAGATTGATTCTGTAACTTGGATATTGTGAATACTGTTGCAATGAACATGGGAGTGCAGATATCTTTTTGATATATTAATTTCATTTCCTTTAGATATATACTCAGAAGTGAGATTGACGGATCATATGGGAATTCTATTTGTACTGTTTTGAGGAAACTCTCTATAGTTTTTCATAATGGTTGGACCGATTTACACTCCCATTCTCAATGCACAAGGATTCCCTTTTTTACATATCCTTGCCAACAGTTACTGTCTTTCCTCTTTTTGAGCATAGCCATTCTGACAGGTGTCAGGTGATATTTTGTTGTGGTTTTAATTGGCACTTCCCGAATCATTAGTGACACTGAGCATTTTTCCCATTTGTATATCTTCTGAAAAATATTCAGGTATTTTGCCCATTTTTAAATTGGATTCTTTGTTTTCTTGCTATTGAGTAATTTTGAGTTTCTTATATAGTTTAGATATTAACCTGTTTTCAGATGTACGTCTTGCAAATATCTTCTTCCATTCCATAGGATTTTTTTTTCACTTTATCAATTGTTACCTTTGAAGTGCAGAAGCTTCTTAATATGAGGTAATCCCATTTGTCGATTTTTGTGTTAGTTGCCTGAGAAAATTTGATGATTTTGGCATCAAATCCAAATTATCATTGCCCAGTTATCACTCTATTCTTAACTGAAGTGTCTAGCAGAATGCTTGGCACATAGAAAACACCCATTAAATTTTTGTTGAATGGATAAATAAGAAAATAAACAGGGATACTTTTTAGACAAAAATATCTAGATTCAAATCTAGGATACCAATTACTAACTGAAAGACTGGAGCTAGTTTTTAATTTTCCTTATCCATAAAATGATAATAAAAGTATCCATCCTGTAATGTTATAATTGAAGATCAAAAGCAGTGACATGTAAGTGGCTTAGTCTAGTGTTTGAAACATTCCCTCTTTCTGGTGTATCTGTTTCAATTTGAAATATTTCTAGTTGCAGGTAACAGAGCATCCAATATGCAGTGCCTTAAACACATTATGGTCTATTTTACATATTAAGCAAAAGTTGATGAGCTTTTTTCTTTTTTCTTTTTTCTTTTTTTTTTTTTTTTTGGAGAGGGAGTCTTGCTCTGTCGCCCAGGCTGGAGTGCAGTGGAGCAATCTCGGCTCACTGCAAGCTCCACCTCCCGGGTTCACGCCATTCTCCTGCCTGAGCCTCTCCGAATAGCTGGGACTACAGGCGCCCGCCACCACACCCGGCTAATTTTTTGTATTTTTAGTAGAGACGGGGTTTCACCGTGGTCTCGATCTCCTGACCTCGTGATCTGCCCGCCTCGGCCTCCCAAAGTGAATGAGCTTTTTTTCTAACACATAGTGGCTGGAGTCAGGCAGAACCTAACAACAATCTAAGTGCATGGTTTTGAATAAGACTGCCCCTTCCACAGTCTCCACATCAGTAAATATCCCAATTTATATTATATTACAGTAAGCCCAGGATTCTAGTCATTTTTACTTTCCCATATAGATATTCTAATCTCTATATGGGTATTCTGGCAGCAAAACATAACCACATCCTAGCACTTTCTAGCACTCTTTTTTCTTGCTTTATTTTTCTCCCCAGGATTTTCTAAATCATTCTGACATACCATGCACACACAGACACACACATACTCACATACACTCTCCCACAAATTTGTTTTCTGTTTCTCTTCCAACACTGGAATGTAAGATTCCATTCTGAAAGCAAGAATTTTTGTCTATTAATGTCACTGCTTATCTGAAGCTTCTAAAAAAGTCTATTTGTAAGATGTAGGTTCTCAGTAAATATTTGTTGATGATGAAATAAATGGTTGAAGTTTTATTTTAGATGTTCACTGATCATCATCAGGACTCACGACCTTTTTTATTTTAGCTCCGCGATTCTTAGCATATTGAGTTTTAGGATGGCTGTTCCCCTTAAAAGCATCAATTCACATTCCAGAAAGAAAAAATATGATAAAGCCAAAGCTTAACCAACTTTTAAAATATACTACCCTCTTTTTCAATTCTAAATAATATACGTTTCCCTAAACCTTATGGTAGATTTCCACTTTCATTTTATTTATCCTGTGTCTCATGATACTCTGGGCCTGCAAAAAAGTCTGGCAATCCAGTGTAATTTTCTTAGTAAGTAAAGTGTGATAGGAGGGATTGAAAATAGATTTTGAGTCAGCCAGTATATAGTTTCTGCCACAAATTTCTTTGTAATCTTCCATATTATTTATATGTAAATGAATAAATTGGAATTTAAAGTACTAAATGTTAGAAGTAAAGAATCTTGAATGTAGTATGATTCCATGGCTTCTCAGAGAATGTAGATATGTACTTTCAGATTAATTAAACAGGAGTATTGATACTCTAAAATTGAATGCAATATAAACTCTTCACTTATATTTGAATTTGGAAAGTATCTTGAATTTATATATCCATAGGATGAATCTCACTTGCTCAAAATGATTCAGGATTCACCTTCTACAGGACACCTCTAGTCAAAAAGTAAGTGAGAAGTGCCTCAATTACAAATGGCCTGAAAAGAAAGAAAATAGCCACGCTTTTAGTGTCTATTATGTTCTAGAAGCTTGTATTCACTGAGTCATTTAACCTATGTGACAATACGTCAAGGTAAGAATTATTATCTCCAATGTAGAGACACTGTCATCTCCTATTTTAGAGATTGGTAAAGTGAGGTTCAGAGAATTTCGAAAACTTTTGGTAAATGAGAGAAAGAATGAGCCCATGAGCGAGAAAGATTTGAACTAGGTTTGGTTTGGCACCAGAGTTGTCTAACTATACTCTGTGCGCTTTCTCAAACGGAAGGATCATATTGTAGTGTTCCATTAAAAGTTGTGCACTGGCCAGGCACAGTGGCTCACGCCTATAATCCCAGCACTTTGGAAGGCCGAGGTGGGCGGATCACGAGGTCAGGAGATCCAGACCATCCTGGCTAACACTTTCACCATGTCTATTAAAAATACAAAAAATTAGCCCGGCGTGGTGGCGGGCGCCTGTAGTCCCAGCTACTCGGGAGGCTGAGGCAGGAGAATGGCGGGAACCTGGGAGGCGGAGCTTGCAGTGAGCCGAGATGGCGCCACTGCACTCCAGGCTGGACAACAGAGCAAGACTCTGTCTCAAAAAAAAAAAAAAAAAAAAGGTTGTGCACCACAATATAGTTTGCCCATTTTCTCCTCTGAATTCAGATACTGACCTATCCTATATGAACCACATTTCCTAAGGTTAACTTAAGGCCGACTTCCCCCAGGGATTCTTAGACCAAAGAGAAAAGAGGAAATGACTAGATTATAAAGGCTTTCATTTAATTAAAAAAATATATAAAGATCAGGGAATTGAGATGTCAAGTAGACTACCAGATTAGCTCTGATCAATACTGAGTACTCTTGTCAACACAGCAAATCCTTAAGCAGAGAAGACCCTGTCAAAGCTGAAAGTAAATTTTGTCAAGAGATAGATTATGTCATGGACAGCGCTCGGGAGTCTGTGTCATTTTTCATTTGCTTTTGGGTGTTTTGGACTTCTATAAAAAACACTCCTGACACTTTGGGAGGTTGAGGTGAGTGGATCAATTGAGCCCAGGAGTTCAAGGCTAGCCTGAGCAACATGGCAAAAACCCTGTCTCTACAAAAAACACAAAAATTAGCCAGGCGTGGTGTTGCTTGCCTGTAGTCCCAGCTACTTAGGAGGCTGAGTTGAGAAGATCACTTCAGCCCAGGTCAAGGCTGCAGTGAGTCAAGATTATGGTACTGCCCTCCAGCCTGGGTAACAGAGTGAGACTCTGTTTCAATAAAAATAAATCTATAAAAATAAAAAAGATAAAAACACTTGATAACTCTGATGCCAACACTCAGGCATGTGACATTTTATACTGCCAGTTCTTTTCTCCTTCACACACTTTTCCAAAGTTTGCTATTCATGAAGGAAGAGAAAAGAAATAACTAGTGAGAGGCTCTGACTACTTCAGCTCACAGAATTTCTTCATCAGCCTCAAAACCACAGATAAGTTCCATTAATTAACACTATATAAAAAAAAGAAAAAAAAAAACCTTTCTTCTCCAGAAGAGAGAACATATGGCCTAACTATAGCAAAACCATACTCTAAATATCCCCCAAACAAACAGAGCTGAAATAAGTAGAATCATTGGAAGAAAAAAACTATCATTGCTAAGAAACTTATTGTGCCATATATGTTATATATGTTATTGCTCTGAAATGTCACAACAATATTATGAGGCATATACTATTTTCATTATTTTACATATGAAGAAACAGAGGTTCAGAAAGGTCTAAGTTTCAAAAGGAAAATAAATAAGGAGTAGATCCATCTAGTGCTATAACATATATTTTGCCACTTGACAACATTATCTTTCCTTTTTTTTTTTTTCTATTTTCCCAAGATATACCAGCTTTTATTCAATTGCAACTGTGTTTTAGCTCCCAGGATATCTTAAGGTCATCAGACCAAGGCCAACTTGAGTCAATAAAAGATACTGCCATGTAGATTTAGAGCCATAGAAAAGATACTGTGTTTGTCAAAAACTAAGCTTCTACAACAAAGAGCCCTGAAACTACAGAAACTCAAAGTGTAAGCTTATTTTTCTCTCAAAATAACAGTGGGTATACGATCAACAAGCAGTTCTGCTATACCTGTTGTCCAGACACTCAGGTTTCTTTAATCACCCACTGTAACTTAGGGTGTTGACCTCATCTTCCTAGTTACAGCAAGCTCATCAGCACCATAGATTAAGCTTTAGCTCACAGGAATTGTAAAGGACAGGATGGAGGGCTATCCGCCTCCGTTTTCAGAGATGCAATAAGCAAGTTTCATTTATTATTTATACTCAGAATCCACTGGCCAAAATTTAATTGAGTGACCACGGCAAGCTGCAAGGAGTCTCTGGCTGAGTAGCTATCGGCATTGCTAAAATTTAGTAAAGTTTCCATTACTAAAAAAGGGGAGCAGAGAAGAATGGATACCAGGGAACGAAGAGCACTTTCTGACATAGTTTTTTCTTGACTGAGGTAAATCAGTCTGGAAATCCTCACACAATACCATCTCCTTATTAGAGCAACTTGTATATATTATTTTTACATAACCAAAATATGCTGCTTTTCAACTCAAATGAATTTGAGCCCATTCTGAAACCAAAGTTGTGACAAAGGGATCCTTGGCAGGCCGCAAAGTATCTACAAGTTTCTGGTAGAATAACAGTATCTTCAATTAATATTAAAACTGAGGCTCTGTAGGGACCTGTTACAATTATACAACATCCCTTCACACTCGTGGCTTCTAAGTGACCTAACTGAATAAAGGAAGCAAAAGACAGCTTGACTGGCTCTGCTTTTGACTGATCCCCATAGGGTTGCTTTCCTGTAGAGAGGGCTACAGAATATAAAGGAATATTAAATAGCCTTCCTTTCCCAAAGGAGTGATTGAAGAGTTTCTGGAAGAGCCCCAGGCACAGAGCAGATTGGCAAGTAATGTCGTATCTAGGGCTCTGCCAACCATCCTTACAGAGTTGAATCTTCAACCCTTAAAGACCCCTCTTTGTGAACTTATGATATAAACAAAATAAGAAGCTTAACATTGAGAGAATGCCAAGATTTTATTAACAACCTCATTGAATATGGTCATTTCCTTGCCTGGAAAATTTTGGTATAGTAGTTAAATGGAATGCATAGATTGTAGAAAAGTTGAATTTTATAAATAATAGATCTAAAGTGTTTAAGAGCCCCTTGCTGGTCCTGCAAAAGCCATGTCCCTCGAGTCTATTATGTGGGCTGTAAAAATGACTAATGATCAGAGAACAGTGTAGTGGTTGAAAGCTTATACTCCAAATCCCTTTAACTGTAGTTTGAGTCCTGGCTTTGCTTCTTCCAAGACTTTTTCAAAAGAAAAAAAGATAAAACTGATTAGGAGATATGTGCTATAGTTTGATCATTCCTTATTTCTATACATTTTGGTTTTCTAGCACCTACTATGTGTCAGATAAAAGTTGAACAGAGCCTGAACCGAAATAGTGGCAGAAGAAATGGAGAACAAAGGACAAACCGAGGAGCTATTTGCTATTTTAGAGGTAGAACTGCAATCTTCCTAAATAAATACAGATCCCATTTGTCATCCCCCCCATCCTTGGGGTCTCTTTAAAGGATCAGCCACAACCTACTTTCTACTGGCAATTTCCCACCATACAGTTAGTGCAGTCATAATGATGAGGTTTGAATAAATTTTTATCAATAAAGTCAGTATGATATATTTTTGCCTCCCTCATTCCAAGTATACAGGATTCTTGATTACAAGAAGACTTAAGTGAGAAAAGTCTGGAGAAACTTCTGAACTGTGGCATTAATAGGGTGTGAAAGAAACAGCACTGGATTCTAAGCCAAATGGCTTGAAAATCAGTCCTGCCTTAATTCTGTTGTAACAGGGTATCAAGTTGCTATTGTCATGAAAATTCTTTTTTGGTAAAGTAGGGATGGTAATGGCTGTGCTGCTCACCTCACAGAAATGTTTAGAAGAAGTTAACTCAAAATACTTTATATATTGAAATATTTGCAGAAACTTCTCTTGGGGAGAAGGAAATTTTCATTAAAATATTTGATGCTAAACTTGACAGACTAGGTAAAATTGTATATTGTCAACAGCACTTTTAAAACACCTTAAGTCACCCTTAAAATACACTCATTGAGAATTTTTTTTCCATAGGACTATTTCCAGAACAAAAATATTACCTTAATGTTCTGCTTGGAACACTCCAGTGAATTTTCAAATATTACAGTTTGCTGGATCTTCCTATCTGCTGTCTTCAATCTTTGTCTTCTGTTGTCCAGAGCACTAAATATGATTTCATGTATATAATTATGAAGATACCTTTAGTTCCTCTCTGTTGGCTTACTTTTTTTAACGATCTCATTTCGTAAGTTTTCTCTTCAAAGATCTACTCACTTCCCTGGACACTTAAAAAATGTGGTTTTTTTTCTGGTATGCTGGCTTGTTTTTTTTTTTTTTTTAATGGTAGAGAATACCTTAAAATTATTCACACATCAAATCCAAAGGTTTTGCCTACAAGTTTGTCCTGATTTGGCCTCAATTTTTCTCACTCTGTGAGAAATCAGAGAAAATAAAACTAAGAGCATCAATTCATTTGCCCATCTCTTACTCATTCCCAAGGCATAAGTTTATGCCTAGAGTAATCACCTATGTTATGATTTATTTGTAGTCTCTTTTGTATTCATACTCCAGCTGTTGCCCTCATCATCTACGGTCTCATTTGTAGCATGCAAACTTAACTTTAAGACCAAAGCACCTATGATTAGAGTCCTCTATGAATAAATATGATGGTCTTTTAAATATGTTGGGAACGCCTCCCTAATGATAAGAGTGGGAAAGCAGAGGGGGTAGGGGTGTGGAGTGGGGGTTGGAGCCAGGAGTTTTCAAGTGTCCATACAGAAATCAGAACAATTATTTCAGAAGCATCAACCACGAGGACACTGTATTCAAAAAGCTATCTGAACCACACATTATAGGAAGGAAACATTGTCAGTGTGAACCGGAGAGGGAAAAGAGTTGGCTACTCTTGGTAAAGGGCATTTCTTTCAGAAAGAATTTTGCCTGCCTAAGAACTGTCAGAAAAAGCTCTCAGTAGGGAATATCTTGGCTTACTGAACCTTTGGGACACTTAACCATTCATCATACAGTCAATGTGAATTTTTCTGTGGCTCAGCATTTTGCCAACTAATTTTCAAGTTAAGAGATTCTACATTACCACCAAAATACCATAGGCTGAGCCTGAATAATCATTGCAGCTCATTAAGATTCTCTTCAAAACATAAAACTATACTTTTGAAATTTTCATAGCCAGCATTCTGTAATTATTTACAAATCTCAGTAATAGAGTACAGATAAGGTCACTCAATATTTCATGTTAAGAAAGGGAATTAGACAAGGGTACAAAGAGAGACAGTTTGAGTAATTATGTCTGCTCATTATTGGAATTCTCTGGCTGGTTTATTTCCCTTTTGTGCTATATCTGGGATTTTTTTTCCATTACATTATTCAAATACTAAATTGTGGCAATAAACAGGTGACATCATCCAAGAGCTGAGCTTTTTCAATTTCAGGTACATCAAAGAGTTGCTACCAGTTTTTTAAAAGCAGATCTGAATTGCTACCAGCCCCAGAGTCTCAAATGGAATTTGGATTAATTTTTTCATTAGCAAGATAGTGAGTCTGTCCTATATGCACTTTACACAGTTCAAACAATGCAATGCTTCCTCTGCTTTAGATAAGAAATGGTACAACCTGATAAAATCTGGAAGTTTTTAAAAAATAAATATATACACATATTCGTGTGTGTGTGATGCAAAATAAATATTGTATATAAACTATTCATAAATAACACAGTAAAAGCAAATTAGCACCTATCTCAAAAGAAAATTAACACCTATCTCCTTTATTAATTTCAAATTACAAGTGCACATACATATGTGTGTTTGTCTTCAGACAAAATCTATTTCTTGCAATAACTAATAACATGTATTTTTTGAAATGATTAAAACCCTCTGGCCAACCATGGCTGATAAACACAGCACTGTTACCATTATCTTCTGAAATTTCTCCAAAATAAGCAAAAGAGAATAGGAGAAGAGATAATAGTAAACTAGAATTGACGAGGAAATTTTGGAAAATGAAAACTGATGCATAAATGTAACTGACTTAGTAGAGCTTCTCAAAGTTTACAACCCATTAAAATTATCTTTAGAATATTAAAATTAAACTATGATAGAAATGATTATAACTCACTGAATAAAACAAGAATCTATGAGTACTCACTGCTAGTAATGGGTGCTAGAGAACATTACGAGGTAGATATGACAGATGCAGCTATTGCAGTGATGCTGGGCACCGTAATTTTGTGGTTACGAACATGGTTTTTAGATTGGACAAAGAAAACTTTGAGTTCGTTTCTGGCTTTTTAGAGCTATGTCACCTTGCCAAGTTGCATCCACTCTGCAAGTCTGTTTCTTTATGGATTAAACTAAGAATATCTTAGAAACATATGGGGACTAAATAATTTTATGTTTGTAAATATTTGGCATATTCTTGGTCCAGAGTCAACATTTGTCAAAGGCTGAAATTTCATATTACAATTAAATACATGTTTCATTTATTTTCTTTGATGGCATTTTCTTTGGTTATCACTAAAATAGGTATAAAAATGAGATGACTAAATTAGAAAATAATTAAGATCAATATTATCTAGCTTATTTCAACCTTCAATAAATATAAGTAAAATCCATGGTACAAAATAAAATGTGTTATTAAATTCCATGAGTAAGATATTCTTTCCATCCTGTGTTATAAAACAAGATTCTGACATTTTTTCTTGTTCTGTAGGTATTTACCTACAATGAGAAAGTAAAAACAGCTTTTTGTTTTCCAATTTTTAGAAACAGGTCTGCCCTCTTGACCTGTATTGACCCTCTCATTATTATGAGGTACAAACCACCAGATGGCCCTATTTTTCATCTTAATAGTTTTTGTTAACCTGTAGGGAAAGGAGTGAAATTACGGGACAGTCCAAACGGTATTCCAAACACTTAGAACCACAACAACAGTCTGCTCTCATTCAAAGAATTTATTAGCTATAAAAACTCTGACACTTGGTTGCTCAAGGCCAAGATTCTATCAGATATGAAAAATGGATGGAAAATAGGCTCTTTCTTTAACACTCTGGAGGCTGGCACAGTTGCAGGGTACTTCTCAGACATACTACTATGGCTATGAATTTTGAATCAGTGGCGTTTTGAGAACAGGAGTAGGTCTTCCTACCATATACTAGGCAAGGCAGAGTTTTTCAAATCTCAGACGAAGGACAAAGCAGAAAATGGCCATAGAAAAGTGAAACTAAAATGATAAATTGTAGTTGTGAAAGAGCCAGCTTGCTGGTTTAGCAGTTTTGTTCATATATCTGCTAGTCATAGGACAACAGTTTGAGCATCGATTTTATTTGGGGGATTTAATTAGATGATATATATTTCTACTAAGGCTTACTCTTATTAATACTGAATTTTAAGCCTATGTATATATTATTATGTAATATTTTAACTGGGAAAATTATTTAAGAGGCCTCTAGTGGATATGTTTGTAGTTCATGTTCTAGTCTTCAAATGTGACTACAACTATATAATCCAGAAAGGACAACAATTAATTTTCTCCATCCTTCCCTCCCGCCCTACGCCTCTTACTCTCAGCGACAGAATATGACAGCCTACCTTAATACATCTTTTACTGTCTCACAGTGTTATTAACATTATCATCAGCCCAGCCTTTCTTTCTCTAGGACAAACAACTTTTACTTTTAAAAACATATGTTGGTTTACATGCCTTTACTTTTAAGATTTATTTTTCAAATTCCTTTTGTTGTTCATGGCACTTTAACGGATTATATCAAAATCCTAACATCTAGGTTAAACTGGGCGCTTTTAAATCATATTGTGTGTGTGTGTGTGTGTGTGTGTCTGTGTAATGAAGGATTGTCTGAATAAAGACAACATTTATCAAGGATAGCAAATCCCCAAGTTTCATGCTCTTTATATATTTGATATCATTAACCAAAGAGTTATCATTATAGCCAGCTTATCCAAATCTATAAAGCTGCTATACACTTCAGTCAATTTTCACATTTCGGTATTTATTTTTTTTTAATTAAGCTGGAAAGAAATCCTTGGGAATTTGAAGAATAGATCCCTAACACTGGCTGAGATTACTTGGAACGAGCTGAGAGTTTAAAAATCTAAACCATTAACATGTCTATCAAAACTCTTCTGTTTAAAAAGAGAATGTTTAGGAATGAGAACACTCATGTTTTCTGAGGATTTTCCATGAAGCTTATCTTTACAACAAATTAGCCAGTGGTACAGAAGAAGAGGGGTAAATGTCTTCTTAAGAAATCAGGCTTTTGTTTCCAACACTTTATCCAAACTACTTTCCTCAAGATAACCAAGACCTCCATGTTGCTATATTCACAGGCAAATTTCCAGTCCTTTTCTAACTTGACCTATTAGCAACACTTAGTGTATTTGATAATGCTTTCTCATATTTTTCTTTTTTTTAAAAAAAAAAGGAGTAAAATTTACAAACCCCTAAAATGCACATATCTGATGTATATAGTTCAATGGGTTTTGACAGTTGTAGATATTCACATGAAGACTACCCAAAACAAGATACAGAACACTTCCATCATCCAGAAAGTTCCTCTGTGTCACATTTTGGTCAATCTCCATACTCTTCAGAGGTGCACTGGAACCACCAAACAGGTTAACCTTGCCCACTGCCTAGATAGAGCCGATTTATCAAGACAGGGGAATTGCAATGGAGAAAGAGTAATACACACAGAGCCAGCTGTATAGGAGACCGGAGTGTTATTATTACTCAAATCAGTCTCCCCGAGCATTCAGGGATCAAAGTTTTTAAAGATAATTTGGCGGCTGGCAAAGTGGAGAGTGCTGACTGGTCAGGTTGGAGATGGAATCATAGGGGGTCAAAGTGAGGTTTTCTTGCTGTCTTCTGTTCCTGGGTGGGATCACAGAACTGGCTGAACCAGATTATCGGTCTGGGTGGGAGATATTTTGTAGACCCTGCACTGGATGCACCAGCTGAATGCATCCAGTGCAGGGTCTGCAACATATCTCAAGCACTGATCTTAGGTTTTGTAATAGTGATTAGTTATCCCCAGGAGCAATTTGAGGAAGTTCCGACTCGCAGCCAGAGGCTGCAGCATAACCCCTAAACGGTAATTACTAATCTTGCAGCTAATTTGTTAGTCCTGCAAAGCAGACTGGTCCCCATTGACGAAGGGGGTCTTTTGGGGAAAAGGCTATTATCAATTTTGTTACAGAGTCAAATCATAAACTGAATTCCTTCCCAAGGTTAGTTTGGCCTATGCCTAGGAATGAATAAGGACAACTTAAAGGTTAGAAGCAAGATGGAGTCGGTTAGGTCTGATCCCTTTCACTGTCATAATTTCCTTGGTTATAATTTTTGCAAAGGCAGTTTCACCACTTTTTGACTTCAGTTACCACAGATTACTGTGCCATTGATTATTTCTTATACTTCAGAGGGTTTATTTGACTATATTACAGATTTGCCCCTTATCTTTTGTTTTCATCGGTTTTACTATGCTTCACATAGGTATGCTTTTTTTATCTATACTCCTTGAGCTTTGTTGAAGTCTTCGGCTCTCTGGATTGACTACCTTTCATTGTTGTTCGAATATTCTCGTGTGTTATTCCCTTAAACATATTTTTCTGCGCCATTATCTCTTTCCTATCCTAGCAGGACTTCAATTACCTGTTAGGCTACTTGATATTGTCCCACAGAGCTTAGTTGTTCTGCTCTACTTTGTTCCATCTTTTATATTCCTTATTTGTGTTTCTGTTTGGATACATTCTATTGACCTGCCTTTCAAGTTCACTTATCCCACCCTCTAGACTGCTGTTATGTTGCTCCATCTGATAAATTTTTTATTTTTCTCCATTTTGTTTAAATTCTAGCATTTTCTTTTCATTCTTTTTTATAGTTTTCATCTCTCTGGAGAAATACTTCATATCTTCGTGCATGATGTTAATCTTTTCCAGCAGACCCCATCAAAGCTGTGTTAAAGTTCCTCTCTAATAATTACCATGTCTGAGCGATCTCCCTATCTATTTATCTTTGCTATTTCCTATTTACTATTTACCATAAATAACATTTTCTTGATTTTTAAATGTCTTATAGTTTTATATTTTATAATGTAACTTTTGTATAAAATGACATTAGAGACTGAACTGAATAATATTCACCTCCAGAAATGGGCACACCCTTTCTTGTGTCAGGCTGCTGAGTCAATCTTATCTGTAATTGAGCTGAATCTGGTTTTTCTTGCAGCAATAGTATAATATTTTAAAGGTGGGATCAGGATTTTTTCTTTTAGCAAAGAATTGGTGATATTCCAGACAGCTCTTATTCCTTGACAGAATTCCAAACAATGGAAAATCTGCTTGACAGCCAGATTGCTAGCTTTTGGAGCTGTGCGGAAGTCACTTTACTCTTCATTCCTGCCCTCAGTTTTCTGCTCCACAGAAGATCTTTCTCAGCCTTTCTGCTCTTCAGTCTTCAGACAAGTGCCCCAGATGGATTTCTCTTAGCTTTACTATCACATGTCCAGCCTCTACAGCACGGCGGGCTGTGCCCTGGCCTGCACAGAGCAGGCCATACACAGAGATCCGGCATGCCTCAGCAGGGGTCTCTCTCAGCTTTTCTTCTTTATCTCCAGCCTTTAGCATACTACCTGTATACTTTACAAACGCTCGTTGAAAACTGTTGCCCAGTCGATGTAGACTTGCTGTATGACTAGACTCCTCAGAATTCTAATCTGACATGCCATGTGGCCAATGGAAGTCTGTTGAAAGTTAATCTGACTTAAGCTCTTGTGGACATCTATATCATATTCTTCCTCTTCCCTTGTACTTCCGGTTTTAAGAACAACTGTGAGCCTTTGCTTTCCTCATTACTTTCTGAAATTCAATTAATTTATGTTTCTTTATATCTGAAGCTTCTGATGACTTTTTTTAATCAGTGATTTTGGTAGCTTATCTAGTTTGTTTTGGTTTGTATGAAAGGGAGAGTGTTTTGCAATTTTGTTCATTACAGTCAGATATGAAAATCCTACCTCTTCTTTGACGCAATGTGTACTCTTGGCTTCTAGGATGCCATGCAATTTCAATTTTCTTTTTACCTTAGTAGTTGTTCACGCTCAGTGTCTACTGCTTATTCCTTCTCTCCTTTCCATTTTCTTTTTATTTGTTTGTGTTTTGTTTGTTTTGTTTTGAGATGGAGTCTCATCCTGTCACCGAGGCTGGAGTGCAATGGCGTGATCTTGGCTCACTGCAACCTCCGCCTCCTAGGTTCAAGTGATTCTCCTGCCTCAGCCTCCTGAGTAGTTGGGATTACAGGCATGCGCCACCACGCCTGGCTAATTTTTTGTATCTTTAGTAGAGACGGGGTTTCACCATGTTGGCCAGGCTGGTCTCGAACTCCTGACCTTGTGGTCCACCCGCCTTGGCCTCCCAAAATGCCGGGATTACAGGCGTGAGCCACTGTGCCTGACCTTTCCAATTTTCAAATGTTAGAGTATTTAGAGGTTTGGTCCCTTTGTTGTAGTTGATTTTCTATTTACACTTAGTCCCTACATGATCCCATTCAGTCTCAAGGCTTTAATATTCCATCTACATCCCCCAAAATACCAAATGTAAAACTCTAGCCCATATTTTGTTCTCAAATTCCAGACTTGTACACCAACTGTGTACCAACACATACACGCTTGTATATACACTAAGTGTCTCAAATTCAACATCTTCAAATACTGCACTCCTCATCTTTCTCCCTCCCCTGAAACATCTTACACTCACAGCCTTCTTCATTTCAGTGGATGATAATCATTGAAATTGTCCAGGCCAATTGTGTTGGAGTCCCCCTTGACTTCTCTGTGTCTCTTATGCTTCATACTTAATTCATCAGAAAATCTTGTTGGCTCTAATTTTAAACATGTCTATCATCTGCATTCTTCTACCCATCTGCCTGCTATTTCTCTTATCAAAGGCACCATTATCACATTCAAAAGTTATTAAAATAGTTGCCTAACTGATTTTTCTTTTATCTCTCTGTAGGTTATCCTCAACAGATTATCCAGAGCGTCCAGAGTGATCTTTTAAAATGTAAGTCAAGTATTTTTTTCTGCCCCAAACCACCAATAATCCTTTTTCACTCAGAGTAAATGCCAAAGTCCTTATAAGGGCCAACAAATGCCTACATGATTTGGCCTCTGGTTCTCTAACTTGTCTCCTACAGCTTTTTTTCTCTCTCCCTCTCTCCGCTCCACGCGCATTGACCTTTTTGCTTTTCATTACTCCCGTTTTAAGCCTGTGTTGAAGCTATTGCTTTTACTGAAATGCTCCTTCCCAGATATTTGCCTGATTAACTCTATTTGTCTTCATTTATTCAATACTCTTCTTTTCAGTGAAGTCTACTCTAACCAATTCATATAATACTCAGTGAGAATGTCTCAGCATTCTCACTTTTTCCTTCCTGTTCTTTTAAAATTATTTTTCTATGATATTTACTGGTTGTAATTATGACACAATTTTCTTCATTGTGTTTTTACAAGAAGTTAAGTTTTATGACATCCAGTATTCTTATGTTTTGTTTATGTAATACCACATTGCCAAAAACAGTGCCAGGTGTATCACAGGTAGAAATAGCTAGAAGATCTTGATTATTATTAAGAGATTGGGAAATCTGTTAATTCAGATCTATCTCCTTCACAAGGAATTAAATTTGAGTGTAATTATTTTCCCTATTAAATAAGATAAAATATTACTACATAATGAATACTTTAATTATGTTTGATTAAAAAACTCACACAATTTTCTAGTACATACAGACTCATGTGGTAAATAGAAATAACTTGAGAAGCTATTTTGTATAATGTCCAAAGTTGTTTAAACTGGATTATGGCCACTCTAATGAGAAGAAAAAAATATATTAGAGCACAAAAATTGTTCTGTAAAAAGGTTGGAATTCTCAGTCAAGACATTGTTAGATTGGAATACTGATAGATTTTCTTCCATCAAACCTGTAGACTACTAAGAGATTATCTTGCTCCTATGTGTCCACAAGTCACACTTCTATAATATAGCTTATATATTCCTAATAGAACCTTAACCACAATAAATAACCATTAGCTGCATTTACTAGATGAGGTACCATATGGAAGGTAAGGTAAAGAATTGGAAAGAATATGAGATTTTTGTCACAGATATCAAAATCTGTATCCATCACTTACCATCTATATGACCTAGAGTAAGTTATTTAAACTCAATCTAACTCAGTTTGCTTCTCTGTAAAATGGGGATGTTAATATCTACCTTACAAAAACGTCATGAGAAATGAATGAAATATCTCCTGTTAGAGTTGTAGTTACATAATAAATGGCAGTTCCCAACAGAAGATACAGGCTTGATAAGTAACAGCTATTGCCTTTGCGTTTATAGTCAACTATAAGTATATACTATTTGCTAACATACATAATAGCATACATATCTGTTCACATCATGTTCAATGCCATGTTAATAGGGTCAATACCAAAGCTATTTAAAATTTCCAAACGAGGAAACGATGGTTGTAAACGTTCTCTTATCTGAAAACATGGATTGAGAGTAATAAAACTCTCCAAAACATTAAGGTATACCTTAGTAGAGAAATTAGGAAAGTCAGCTCAGAATGACTTGAGATTAGAAATAGGGTTTAGTAAAATGCAAGAGCAAGATTCTGACTGTTGGCAAATTTGTGACATTAACATTACAACAAAATGATATTCTGTAAATGAAAACAAAATTTTCTTAGAAGTAGGATTGAACCTTGAATCTCCAAGCTTGATGAGGGGAAAAAATACCATCAATCAAGGTCAAGTTGCCAGTGTCCTTCGCATATATATGGCCCTAGAGCAGAGATAGCTACATCAAGTTATCATTAGTTAGTAGCATTACATATTAAAACTATCAACTAACCTCCCCTATCACCAGCCAGCTTCTCTCCAGGCTAATGAAAAGCCTCCTGGTTTTACCATGGTATCCTCTGAGTGTGTGCAACAGAGACTGTCAATGTGCCCACAACCAGTGATCTGGTCCATGTAGCCATTACTTTTTTCTTTATAAAGAGATATGCTGGTATTGTTGCTTTTAAGTCAGTCTCTAAAAAGTCTAATTTGCATGAATCTACTGAGAAATTGATCATCTGAAGATCCACAGTCAAAAAGCAGTGTGGATCATGGGCAAAACAAGATGCAGAATAGAAGCCTTCACCCCCTCTTGCAGGAACACCAAATTTAACAACTATCTACACACACACACACACACACACAAAAACACAGTTATAAGAACCAAAAATCAGGTGAGTAATTACAGTACCTGGCTTTAACTTCTATCACTGAAAGAGGCACTGAAGAGTGTAGGAAAGATAGTCTTGAATCACCATGCCATCCCTCCTCAATCCCCCCAGTAGAGGTCACATGGCATTAAGAATCTGTGTAGTTGGGGAAGGGAGAGTGCAGAGACTGTGGGACCCTGCATTGAATTTGGTGCTGCCCTGTCCCAGTGGAAAGCAAAGCTGAGCAGAACTCAGCTGATGCCTACCCATGGAAGGAGGATTTAGACCACCCATAGGCAGAGGAGAATCACCCATTTCAGTGGTTGGAACTTGAGTTGCAAGCCACAAAACCATGGGCTAAACTGCTCTGGGTTGCTAAATAAACCTGAAAAGCTGTCTTGGCTACAAGGACTGCCATTTCTAGGCAAATTCCAGTGCTAGGATAGGCTAGACATGGCAGGCATGTACCTAGTGAGAAACCAAGCAGGGCAGCTAAAAAAGTGCTTGTGCCACCCCTCCCCCACCATCAGGCAGCACAACTCTTATCAACAAAAGTGATTCATTCCTTCCTCTTGAGGAGAGGAGAGGGAAGAGTACAGAAGACTTTATCTGGCATTTTGAATGCCAGCTCAGCCACAGTAGGGAAAAGCATGGGGCAGAGTTGTGAATTCTCTCTTCCAAACCCTATATCCCAGATGGCATTTCTAGACACATCCTGGGCCAGAAGGAAACCCTCTTCCTTGAAAGGAAAGAACCTGTTCTAACAAGATTCATCACCTGCTGACTAAAGAACCCTTGGGGCCCTGAAAAACCACCACTGATACCCAGGTAGCACAACATGGGCCTTGGGTGAGACTCCGAAATGGGCTGGCTTCAGGTGACATCCAGCATATTCCCAGCTGCAGTGACTAGGCTGACTATTTCTGCTTGAGAAAAGCAGAGGGAAAAGTAAAGGGGACTTTGTCGTGCACCTTAGGTACCATCTTGGCCACAGTGGGGTAGAGAACCAAGACGGCTTTTAGGATCCCTGATTCCAGGCCTTGACTCTTAGTTGGCATTCTGGACCAGCCCTGGGCCAAAGTGGAACCCACTGACCTTAAGGGTGAGTCTCAGGCCTGGCAGCATTCATTACAAACTGACTGAATAGTGCTTGGTCCTTTAGTAAACATCGGCAGTAGACTGGCAACACCCAATGTGGGTCTATGGTGGTGGTGGCCAAGGGAAGAGGCTCTTGTTCCTGTGGAAAAGTGAAGGAAGAGTGGGAAAGACTGTGTCTTGCAGTTTCAGTGCCAACTTAGCTGTAGTAGAATAGAGCACCAGGTAAATTTCTAGGGTTTATTTACTCCAGTTCCTGGAGTAAAAAATGGCATCTCTGGACCCCCTTTGGGGGCCTAGGGAAACTCACCACCCTGAAGGGAAGAACACAAGCCTGGCTGACTTTAGCTACAGCTAAAATATTCTTCAAACATAAAGGAGAAATAAAGACTTTTCCTAACAAAAAAAGTTGTGGGAGTTGCATCAACACCAGACTTATCATAAAAGAAATGCTAAAATGAGTTCTTTAATCAGAAAGTAAAGAACATTAATGAGCAATAATAAAATATCTGGAGATACAAAACTCACTGGTAATAGTAAATACACAAAAAAACATAAAATATTATAACCCTGTAATTGTGGTGTGTAAACTACTCTTATCTTACATAGAAAGACTAAATGATAAGCCAATCAAAAATAATAACTACAACAACTTTACAAGACACAGTACAAGATATAAATAGAAACAACAAAAACGTCAAAAGTGGGGGGAGAAAAAGTTAAACTGTAGAGCTTTTATTAGTTTTCTTTTTTCTTGTTTGTTTATTTATGCAATCAGTGTTAAGTTGTCATTAGTTAAAAATAATAGGTTATAAGATAGTATTTGTAAGTGTCATGGTAACTTCAAATCAAAAACATACAACAAATACACAAAAAGTAAAAACCAAGATATTAAATCACTAATCATACCACCACAGAAACTCATCTTCACTAAAAGGAAAATATGAAAGAAGGAAAGAAGGAAAAAACACTAGAAAACAAAGAATAAAATGGCAAGAGTAAGTCCTTACTTTTCAATAATAACATTGAATGTAAATGAATTAAACCCTCCAATCTAAAGACATAGAGTGACAGAATGAATTAAAAAACAAGATACGTTGACCTGTTGCCTCCAAGAAACACACTTCACCTATAAAGACACACATAGACTAAAAATAAAGGGAAGAAAAAAGGTAATTTCATTCTAGTGGAAATGAAAAAAGAGCAGGAGTAGCTATACTTATAATAGACAAAACACATTACAAGACAAAATCTATAAGAAGAGACAAAGAATTATAACTGCATAATGATAAAGAGGTCAATTCAGCAAGAGGATACAACAATTATGTGTACATATATATATATATATATGCACCAAACACTGAATCAGCCATAAATATAAAGCAAATATTATTAGAGCTAAAGAGAGAGATTGACCCCAATACAATAATAGCTGGAAATTTCAGCACCCCACTTTCAGCATTGGACAAATATTCCAGACATAAAAATCAGCAAAGAAACATCCTACTTAACCTACACTATAGAACAACTGCATTTAATAGATATTTACAGAACATTTCATCAAATGACTACAAAATACACATTCTTCTCCTCAGCAAATGGATTATTCTCGAGGGTAGACCATATGTTAAGTCACAAAGCAAGTCTTAAGACATTCAAAAAATTTAAATAATATCAAGCGTCTTCTCTGACCACAGTGAAATAAAACTAGAAATCAACAAGAGCAATTTTAAATACTATACAAACACATGAAAACTAAACAATATGCTCCCAAATAGCCAGTGAGTTAATAAAGAAATTGAGAAGAAAATTGAAAAATGTGTTGAGACAAATTATAATGGAAACACAACATACCACAAAAACTATGGGACACAGGGTAAGCAGTACTGAGAGGGAAGTTTATAGCCATAAGCACCTATATCAAACAACAACAACAAAAAATGACAAGACTCCACACACGGACACAGGAAGGGGAACATCACACTCCGGTGACTGTTGTGGGGTGGGCAGAGAGGGGAGGGACAGCATTAGGAGATATACCTAGTGCTAAATGACGAGTTAATGGGTGCAGCACACCAGCATGGCACATGGATACATATGTAACAAACCTGCACATTGTGCACATGTACCCTAAAACTTAAAGTATATTAAAAAAAATGACAAGACTCCAAATCAACAAAAAAATAAAAACACACAAAAATAGCTAGCTGTGGTGGCATGCGCCTGTAGTCCCAGCTGCTCGGGAGGCTGAGCTGGCACAACTGCTGGAACCCAGGAGGTTGAGGCTGCAGTGAGTCAAGATCATGCCACAGCACTCCAACCTGGGTGACAGTGAGACCGTGCCTCAAAAAAATAAAATAAATAAAATAAAATATGAAAGAAGAAGAAATCTTCAGATAAATACCTAATAATGCATCTGAAAGAAGTAGAAGATTGAAAGCAAACTGAACCCAAAATTAGTAGAATAAATAATAAAGATCAGAGCAGAGATAAATGAATACATGAATTTGAAATAACCAATACAAAAATAAAATTTAAGAAGTTATTTTTTTAAAGGTAAACAAAATTGGAAAACCTTTACCCAGACTAACCACAAAAAAAGATGACCCAAATAGATAAAAACAGAGATGAAAAAGGAGACATTACAACTGATACAGCAGAAATTTAAACGATCATTAGTGGCTACTATGAGCAACTACACGACAACAAATTAGAAAATTTAGAGGAAATGGATAAATTCCTAGATACTAAAAACCTATCAATATTTACCATGCAGAATTCCAAAATCTGAACAGACCAATAACAAGTAAAAAGATCAAAGCCATAATAAAAAGTATCCCAGCAAAAAAAGCCTGGGAACAAATGGCTTCACTCTGAATTCTATCAAACATTTAAAGAATAACTAATACTAACCCTACTCAAATTATTCTGAAAAATAGAGGAGGAGGGAATACTTCCAAACTCACTCTATAAGGCCAGTATTACCGTAATATCTAAAACAGACAAAGACACATCAAAAAAAGAAAACTGCAGGCCAGTATCTCTGATAAATATTTATAGAAAAATCCTCAACAAAATACTAGCAAACCAAATTCAAAAACATATTAAAAAGATCATTTATCATGACCAAGTGGGATTTATCCTAGGGATGCAAGGATGTTTTAACACACACACATCAGTCAGTGTAATACGTCATATCAACAGAAGGGAGGACAATAATCATAAGATCATTTCAATTGATACTAAGAAAGCATTTGATAAAATTAAACATCCCATCATGATAAAAACCCTCAAACAACTGGGTACAGAAGGAACATACCTTGACATAATAAAAGTCATATAAAACAGACCCACAGCTAGTGTCATATTGAATGGGGAAAAGCTTAAAGCCTTTAAGATTAGGAACACAGTAAGGATGCCCACTGTCACCACTGTTATTCAGTGTAGTATTGGAAGTCCTAGCTAGAGCAATCAGAAAAGAGAAAAAATAAAGTTTTTGTCTTCCTTTGGAAAGGAAGAAGTCAATTTATCCTTGTTTGCAGATGATATGGTCCTTTATCTGGAAAAGCCTAGACTCTGTCAAAAAAAATTAGGGCTGATAAATTCAGTAAAGTTGCAGGATACAAAATCAACATACAAAAATAAGTAGCATTTCTGTATGCGAACAGTGAACGATCTAAAAATGAAATAAATAAAGTAATCCTATTTTGCAATAGCTATAAATAAAATTAAATACCTAGGAAATAACCAAAGAAGTAAAAGATCTCTACAGTGAAAACTATAAAACATTGATGCAAGAAAGAGAACACAAAAAAATTGAAAGATATTCCATGTACATGGATTGGTAGAATAAATATTGTTAAAATGTCCATACTACCCATAGCAGTCTATAGATTCAATACAATCCATATTAAAATACGAATGACACTCTTCCCCAAAATAGGAAAACTAATCCTGCAATTTATATAGAAGCATGAAAGACCTAGAATAGCCAAAGCTATCCCAAACAAAAATAACAAAACTAAAGGCATCACATTACCTGACTTCAAATTATACTACAGAGCTATTGTAACCAAACAGCATGTTACTGGCATTAAAAACAGGCACATAGACCAATGAACAGAATAGAGAACCCAGAAACAAATCCACACATCTACAGTGAACTCATTTTTGACAAATGTGCCAAAAACGTACATTGGGGAAAAGAAAGACTCTTCAATACATAGTGCTGGGAAAACTGGATATAAATATGCAGAAGATTAAATTGGAATCCTATCTCTTGCCATATATAAAAATCAAATCAAAATTGATTAAAGGCTTATACCTAAGTCCTCAAACTATAAAACTACTTCAAAAAAAAAAAAACTTGGGAGAAACTCTCCAGGATGCTGGTCTGGGCAGATTTCTTTAACAATACAGCACAAGTACAGTCAACCAAAGCAAAAATGAACAAATGCAGTCGCATCAAATCAAAAAGCTTCTGCACAGCAAATGACACAATTGATAAAGTGAAGAGACAACCCACAACATGGGAAAAAATATTTGCAAACGACTCATCGGAAAAAGGATTAATAACCAGACTATACAAAGAGCTCAAATAATTCTATAGGAAAGAAATATAATAATCTGACTTAAAAACAGGCAAAAAAGCTGAATAGACATTTCTCAAAAGAAGACATACAAATTGCAAACAAGCATATGGATAGGTGCTCAACATTATAGATCATGAGAAATATGCAAATCAAAACTACAATGAGATATCATCTCACCCCAGTTATATCCAAAAGACAGGCAATAACAAATGCTGGTAAGGATGTAGAGAAAAGTAAACCCTTGTACACTGTTGACGATAACGTAAATTAGTATAACCACTATGGAGAACAGTTTGAAGTTTTCTGAAAAAAACTAAAAATAGAGCTCCCATATGATCCAACAGTCTCACTGCTGAGTATATATACACAAGAAAGGAAATCAGTATATGGAAGAGATATCTGTATTTCCACATTTACTGCAGCACTATTCATAATACCCAAGATTTGAAAGCAACCTAATTGTCCATCAACAGATGAATGGATAAAGAAAATGTGGTACATATGCACAATGAAGTACTATTCAGCCATAGAAAACAATGAGATCCTGTAATTTTCAATAACATGGATGGAAGTGGAGATTATTACGTTAAGTGAAATAAGCCAGGTACAGAAAGATGAACTTTGCACATTCTCACTTATTTAGGGGAGCTAAAAATTAAAACAATTGATCTCATGGAGATAGAGTAGAAGGATAATTATCAGAAGCTGAGAAGGGAAGGGGTAGGGGGGTGTGGGGATAGTTAAAGGGTACAAAAAATAGTCACAAAGAATGAATAAGAGCTAGTGTTTGATAGCATGACAGGGTGACTCTTGTCAATAATAATTTAATTGTACATTTTAGAATAACTGTAAGAGTATAACTGGGTTGTTTGTAACACAAAAAATATATGCTTAAGGTGATGGATAACCCATTTATCCTGATGTGATTATTACGCATTGCATGCCCATATCAAAATATCTCATTTATGCCATAAATATATACACCTCCTATATACCCCCCAAAATTAAAAATTTTAAAAAGAGAACAAAAGCCAATGTGAAGAAGACCCTGTCTCAGTAGCCTCATGAATAAATGCCTTCCTGCGTGACCTCTCTGAGCGCCAAATATCAAATGGGGATGATAGGAAAAATGCCCCTCAGGTACAGTTTGAAGATTAAATGATATGACTTCTGGTACATAAATATTATTAGTGCTGTTATTACAACTATTATGACTGGAGAATTTGTTAAGGGAGTAAAGTATTTCTTCTTTTTTTCTTTTTTTTATTTGAGACTGAGTCTCGCTGCCACCCAGGCTGGAGAGCAATGGCGTGATCTCAGCTCACTGGAACCTCCGCCTCCCAGGTTTAAGCGATTCTCCTGCCTCAGCCTCCCAAGTAGCTGGGACTACAGGTGCATGCCACCATGCCCGACTAACTTTTGTATTTTTAGTAGAGAGTGAGTTTCACCTGTTAGCCGGGATGGTCTCGATCTCCTGACCTCATGATCTGCTGGCCTCTGCCTCCCAAAGTGCTGGGATTACAGGCATGAGCCACCGTGCCAGGCCAAGAAGGATTTCTTGACCAGTACTTCTCAAAGTTTAATGCACATATGTAAATCACCTGAGATATTATTGAAATGCACATTCTGATTCAGTAGTGCCTGGGTGGAATTGGGGATTCTGCATGCCCAACCTGTTCCCAGGTGATGTCACTGCTACTAGTCCATGGACCACATTTTGAAAAACAAGGCTCTAGATTACATACTTACTACACCCAATCCATTGAGCTTAATGACTTCCACAGCAGAAATACCTAACATCTAGAATCCCCTTCACTGTTCGGATAAGCAACAAGAGTGTGGCACAAAGGTTGGCCACTTTGAATGAGCACCACTTGGCCATTAGACCAGCTGGTCATATTTACACTAATGTAATTGTCCTTTCAAGTTTCCCATTCTCCAATAGATGGCAAGAAATAATTTTCCTATGGCTCTCTCTCATCAAAGACACTGCACCCTAAATTTACCTAAAGTATAGCAGGAAGTATCAATAAAGCTTTTTGACCTCCGTGGATTAAAATCTTTAGAAAAGAGAAAATAGAAAATGTTAGAAGAAATTGTCCTGCAAACACAAAAACAAAACAAAACAAAACAAAAAACAGATGAAAAGAGCATGCCAAACTTCAGATTAAACTCCCCTGTAAAGATGTGAGCCACATAAGGCATTAATAATTCTACAGAATCAGCACAGGACTAAACTCTATAAAGAACTGGAGTTGTAGCATTGATAATACCAAACAATAAAACATTATCCTTTCTAGGTTTTTTTTTTTTTAACAGATAAATTCTACCCAGTCAGTGCCATCAAAACATATTTTAATCAGAACCATATTTATATGTAAATGAGAGATTAAATATAGGCAAGCACCTTTTCTTTCTTTGCTCAACTCATCATTTCTTTAAGGAATAGAAATACCATAAAAGAACAGTCATTTCCATTAATTTTTTTTCTCCTTCCAAGTAAATTTAGGAATGAGTCAGTGAACAGTTTTCTACCTTCCCATTTTCGCTCCTAATTCTCCACCCAGCCTATTTCTAATAATAACAAGATAATTCTGCATTACATATATTAACATAAGCACATTTCTTTAGTGAATGAAATGACATTATGTTGCAAATATTCAACTTCTACCTCCTATTAGAAGTCAGAAGAGTTAAATTCTAATTTCAATTTCTCAGTGGTCATTCCTAACTCACTATGTCAGCAAATAAGAATCAGTAAGTATCTAATAGCACAAGTGGCTCTCACCAATTACTAAACTGGATTCAAACCAAAAAAGAAAAATCTGAAGGGAAAACTTTGCTGAGAAGTTACACAGAGTCACCCAGGAACAAATTTCACCTTAGGAAGTAGTAAGTCCACCTACTATTAAATGGAAAATGTTACACTTTTACTAAAATATCTCCATAAGCAAGGGATAAAATACTGCAAATGCCAGCAAAACTCTACAAGCTTTTTCTTTGAATTTTCACTTGAATATTCTTTTCATAAAGAAAGTAAGTGAAATGGGCAGCTCGGGTCATTGGCAGAAGAATGCTGTTATAAGTAAATAAAGGAAACAGCCTATAGCAGAAGATATTATAATAGTTTTTGAAAACTTTACCTTAACTCGCTTTCCCCTGACACCCATTTTGCATAGATTAAATGTACTGATTTGTTCCTTTTACTCAGCTATTTGCAGTAATAGTTCCAATGGTTGCAAGGAATATTCTCTCAATCTCTTCCAGAAAGGTATGGTCATCAATCCATTTCTGCCATCATAGCCCAAAACATTATTTTCTACCATGAGCTGCTCTTTTCTTAGAGAGGGTTGCAAAAAATACTGAAGGGATACTTTATATACACATAAAAACTAAAACAAAAATCCTTACTAAACTTCTTAAAGTGAAGTGACATAAAAGAGATTTCTCATTAATCTGCTGATACATCAAGTGTTTTTAAGAAGTAGGAAAAATTATCTGTAATGTAGTATATTTTGAGCTCATTGAGAAATAGTGCCTATTGCCAAATGATAATAGGTAAGAGGTAAACTGAATGAAGTAAATTGTTTAATCAGGACTAGTATTATTTTAGTTTTTAGCCAAAATACTAAAATATGTCAGTGAGATAGATTGGCAAGTATGCTAATAGCACTTATTACATTGGATTTACATACAGAGAAATTCAGACCTAGTGACTTAATAATGTTGATAGCATCATCCATCTTACCTGAAGAAAACGGCTAATCTACTTTAGCTCCAAGTTCATTAAAGACTGACATTTTTCTCCCCCTGTGGAAGAAAACAAGGTCTGACATAAGTCACCTTCAGCAATGTATTTGCATTCCATTTCCACTGACAGATAATATGACATCCCACAAATAAGAAAGTGCAGAATAGAGAAGCCATATACATTTTATACAACACAACAAAATAGGGATGATTAAAAGGTTATTTGCATGTTCATAGAGGAGCATGCAAACGAGATGATAATGAGGTTCAATGAGGTTTTTCTACTACGTCTCATGCATTACGGAGGCCATTGGCAGGAGATGAACCACTGTCTGGGAAGGCTGCAGAGATGGATGAAAATCTAAACAAAGAGCACTAAGAATTAAGAAGCTCATTTGAAGGAACAACATTTTACCTAGATGAACTAAAAAGCATCTTCAAGATCTAACTGTAACAGGACAGGGAACGATGCTCCCAATACCTAGGAAGAAACAAGGTCTTTGGTTTCTTCTCAAGATGAAGCACCCACGAAGGGAATTTTCATAGTCAAGAATTTGTGTTCAGGGCAGTCTTTCTAAGGAAAGCATTCCTGCTAAGGACAACAGATAAACTACAAGAGCTACTGGCCTATATCATCCTTGGGTAAAATTCCTAAGGAGTGTAGTATCTGAATTTGCACAAATAGCTTCCATAAGAACATTCAGAGAGTAAAGAAAAAAAGTGTTTTAAAATAGTGGCCATTATCCAAAGAGACACATTGATCAGCCTTCACCTAAACAAAAATTAAAAGGAAAATGTGAATCAATTGTAGTATAAGACTTAGAGCAAAATGCCTAGGTTTGATGATATTTATACCTGTGCAGCCCTAGAGAATGTAAACTTTTGAGCCTAATCTGTAACAATAACATGTTATTGAACACCCAACTCTATGCACAGCACTGTTCTAAGTGCTTTACATGTATGATTGTATTTAATTTTCAAGACAGTTCTAAAAATAGTACAATACTGCCACTTTAGAGGTGATAAAATTGAGGAGCAAGAAAGTTTAATTACCCTTCTCAATGTCACATGGCTAATGAGAGGGGAAACTGGAATTTGAATTCAGGAACTGGCATCATGGCCCAAAGCTGAACTACTCACCACAGCTGCTACTTATAAAAATCTACAAAAAGTTGTAATTGGATTATCTTCCTCATAAGACTGTGCCAACACACAAATAGAGTTACATTTGCCAAAGCAAGGGGCTCCAACCCCCTGGCCACAGACTGATACCAGTGGTCTGTTGGAAACTGTGTGGCACAGCAGGAGGTGAGCAGTGGGCCAGTGAGCATTACTGCCTGAGCTCCAACTCTTGATCAGCAGAATCTTTAGATTCTCATAGGAGAACAAACCGTGTTGTGAACTGCACATGCGAGGGATCTAGGTTGTGTTCTTTATGAGAATATAACTGATGCCTGATAATCTGAGGTGGAATCTGAGGTGGAACAGTTTAATCCCAAAACCATCCCCTCCCCTGCTCAACCCAGTAGAGAAATTGTCTTCCATGAAACTGGTCCCTGGTGCCAAAATGATAAGGGACCACTGTGCTAAAGCCCTGCATAAACTATAAAACATAATTTGAGTTTCATAATTATTAATGTTGTTATTTGTATAATTTAGGAGCTCTTAAGTAAACTCTTACAAGGGAAAACGCCTTCATTTATACACACAGAACCACTGTCCACATGCATTCTCTTCCCGTATCCTCACGGCTCATGTAAATGGTGGCGATCCCTATGGCAAGACCACTTTAGATTTTAATACTAGTAATAATACCTATAACACATTGGGTATCTATTTTGTATGTGGACTCTCATACATTTTATCTCATTTAATTTTGCCAGTGACTCTGTAGTATGGCCATCCCCATTTTAGAGATGAGAATGCTGATTCTCAAACTGTTTAATTTACTTAATATCCAGAGCTAAGCAAATGAGCGAGTTGAAATTCAAACCCAGGATACTCTAATTCCAAAATACGTGCTCTTTCCATCACGCTATACTGTCCCTCAATGGAAAATCAGAGTTGTTTCAATTATTATTTTTTTGGGGGGGCTGGATGGAGTCTCTCTCTGTCACCCAGGCTGGAGTGCAGTGGTGTGATCTCGGCTCACTGCAACCTGTGCTTCCTGGGTTCAAGCAATCCTCCCACCTCTGCCTCCCAAGTAGCTAGGACTACAGGCATGTGCCACCACACCTGGCTAATTTTTTGTATTTTTAGTAGAGATGGGGTTTCACCATGTTGGCCAGGCTGGTCTCAAACTCTTGACCTTAAGTGATTCACCTGACTCGGCCTCCCAAAGTGTTGGGATTACAGACATGAGCCACTGTGTGCAGCCTGTTTCAATTATTTAATTCTGCATTTAAAAACATTTGTGACATGTATAAAACAATTATTTTACTATGTTCATAGATTCCATGAATCAGAAATTTGAGCAGGACTCAGTGGGGATGGCTTATCTGTGTTCCATAATGTCTGGAACTTTAGCTGGGGAGACTAAAAGGGCTAGCAGTGACTCAATATGGTTGGGGGTTGAGATAACATGGAGGCTTTTTACACATATGCCTCTCATCTGGATTTGGATGACTTGAAGACTGGGCTCAGCTGGGCTAGTGACCAGAGCACATACGGATGAACCCTTCATATGACTTGGGGTTATCACAGCACAGCAGTTGGGTTCCAAGAGGGATCATCCCAAAAAGAAAGCATCAGAGAGTGAGCATTCCAAGAGATCAGGCAGACACTGCCTGGCCTATTAGGACCTAGCCTTGGAAGTCACCTAGCATGATTTCCACTCTACCCCATTGATTAAATCAATAACAAACCTGTTTAGATTCAAGGGGAGGAGACATAGACCCTCCCTTTGACTGATAATTGACAAGATCACAGTTCAGATGAGCATGCGGAAAAGAGATATTATTGTGGCCGTCTTTGGAAAACTCAACCTGACATAAGTGTCTTCCCTTCAAGACTTATAACATCAAGTCTCCTTTTGAGAGAAGCTGTTTTTCTTACTCTTCCCTCACTTATAATATCTGTGTATAAAGATTTTGCACACTTATCTCTTCCTCAACTCAATACTATCTATTCTTAAAATCCCAACTCAAGCCTCACCTATTCTATCCACCTCTTGGGAAACTTTCACCAACACTGATTTATCTCTGCCTACCCTCCAAATCTTCAGAGTCCTTATTTTGCATTTTGGCATTTAATTATGCTCAGTTAGTAACTGTATTACATTCTTCATTCTGTTGCCATTAAATATTCTTTGGGGTAAAATGCCTTGCCTCTTCAACTAGATGCAAAACACCTTGTAGATTTCATTTGTAATTCTACTGCACACGGTATAACTCTGGATATAATTCTTAACCATAATAAGGAAACTTTTAGTTGAATAATATTATTTTGTACTTCTCAAGGCCTATCACTAAGCATTGTTAATGTGTGTGAATCTCTACTTAAATATGTATAAAAACATAGTTGTGATTTACATGTCTCAGTTCATCCAACAAGCATAATTAACCTACTGTGTACATAATAACATGTCAAGAGCTACATGTATTAGAGATATGGCATCGTCCTGTTATTCTTAAAGGCATTATTGAGAGGGAAATAAGTCACAGACTTGCACATGTGCACACTGAGATAGAATATGTCAATGTCATAGAGAGGTGCATGTAAATTGCTAGGGTAATTCAAAGGCAGAAAAGGTTGGCTCTAACTAGAATATTGAGAAAGACTCCAAGGAGAAGGTGTTATTCATGCTGGTTACTAAAGGATAGATAATATTTGCCCAAGGTGAGACTGACAAAGGGTAGGTTCTAGGCAAGGAAAGAGAACAGCTGATCATATTTAACTGTAGAAACAAATTATTAGGCTGCTGGAGATCACTCTAAGATTCCTCTCTAGTTCCATTTAGAGTAAGAGATCTGAACTCATCAGTTTTGTTACTCTATAGTGTTCAAATTTGCTATATTTTGGATTTAGCTCTCCCCTTCATATAGTCATTTTAAGTGAAGTTGATTTTGAAACCTATAACCCTTTCTCAGTAAAGAAAAGCCTTGTTCTCTTCAGTGTTTGACCAAGACACCCGAGCTTGCAGACTACTTGCTTGGCTCTATTTAGGGCTACAGATCCAACTTCTTCTCAGTTTTTAATATGGATAAAACGTAACTGAGGATCTAGTTAAAATGTAGATTCTGATTCCATAAGGCTGAGGCTGTGCATTTTTTCAAAAGTTCACAGGTGATGCTGATGTTTCCAGTCAACCAGACACACTTGGAGTAACAAAGATCTGCATAGTATATGTTATGAGGGCAGGAACTAGGTCCAGTCACTCTGCCCACTGTATTACTAGTATCTAGCTCAGTGCCTTCTACATCATAGATGATTGATTAATATGTTTTAGAAAACATATGAGTGAAAGAATGAATAAATTAAATAATAATGAATAAACTACTCTGCTATTTTGTACAAGGAGCCCTTCTAACCCATAAATAAATAAATTTCCCCCAAGTCATCTGTAAGTCACCAAATGAAAACTGGAAATGCATATTTGGGCATTTTTCAGGTCCTTTGTTTAGCAATCTCTGGTGTTTCTACAATAACCAAAACAAATACAAATAACAGAATTCTGCTTCCACTAATGGATTTACCTTACAGAGTCTTCAAGTGCATTTTTCTTGACTCAAAGAAATGACCTAATTCTAGCTATTTTACTTTGCAATCTTTTTATAACCTCCTATTCAAATTCTCTCTCAATCTCCCTGCTGGAAATAATCTTTCTTGCTTTTAAACACTTCCAGGTTTCTTTCTACCCTGCCGCACAGAAAAAATTAGGACATGTCAGCTCTTCTCATACCCATTTATCTCATTTACCGATCTGTAGGTTTCTTAAGGAGAAGGCTCTTCACATTATCATTGGAATTCCTTCTCCTATACTTCATCTTCTGTACCCATCAGAAAGCCCTGTGCAGAGGTAGTACCTAATAAATAAGGTACTACCTCTGGGAAAGAAGGAAAGAATGTTGTGATTGACACTTCTCTAATAGTTTTATTCTAATATCCCTAGGGTTTGGTGAATGTTATGGCCTGATAAAAAAAACAATACAGAGGTATCATGTTATTTTTCTATCAAATGCCAAATGTGACAGCATTTAACCATTCAAAACATCTTACACAAAACTGAGTTCAGGACTAATTGATAGGAGAGCAACATTATTCTTTCTCTTATAAAAGCCCTAAAAGGAATTGTATTTAATTGAAATGAATCCACCTATAAAATCTCAGGCAAGACTGACAGCCCAGAAAATAAGACATGGAAAATTGTTCATTACTATTTGTGTATCTAATTTGCTTATAACACCCTGGAGGTGCCACTTGCCCAGATTTCATAGGATAAAATAGACCAAATAATTAGTAAGGAAGAAATTTTGACTCTACTGAAATAGGAACTGAGGAAGGGCCACATATTGAGATTACTAATGCTTTCAAATACTCTGTTTAAATAAGTTCAGTGTTCAGTTCACATTAAATAGTGTTAGTAATAATGGGTTTCAAAAACTAAAGATTTTTGTTGTTTCAATCATTGTATCATTTATTTCTTTTACTGCAACTTAATTTTTTACAAAGGAGCTATTCAAAATCTCAAAGACTTCTGGAATTTTTATAAATGGTATTTAATGCTATGAGATCAAAATGAATCTACCAGTTGTAGACATTTATTAAATGTCTACCATCTAAAAATTTAAATCTACTTAGATCCTCTTTTTTGACACTCCAATTCATTTGACACTCATTCACTTCAGTGTTTTCAAATATAATACCTACAGATAATGACCAAATTTATATCTTGCTGCACTGACTTCTAAATGCTAGGAACTTACTTCTGATTGTATAGTTTAAATCTCTCTCTTTTTTTTTTTTTTTTTTTTTTTCCCGAGATGGAGTCATGCTCTGTCACCCAGGCTGGAGGGCAGTAGCACAATCTCGGCTCACTACAACCTCCGCCTCCCGGGTTCAAGCAATTCTTCTGTCTCAACCTCCCAAGTAGATGGGATTACAGAAGCCTGCCATTACACCCCGCTAATTTTTCTATTTTTAGTAGAGACAGGGTTTCACCATTGTGGCCAGGCTGGTCTGGAACTACTGACCTCGTGATCTGCCTGCCTCGGCCTCCCAAAGTGCTGGGATTACAGGCATGAGCCACCACGCCCAGCCTAGTTTAAATGTCTTTTGACATTAAAAACTCAGTGTATCTGAAATCAAACTTGCTCTCCTTCTGACATCCCTAATGTTATCTCCATTATTCTGGCTTTTTCTTTCTTTAATTATACTTTAAGTTCTGGGATACATGTGCAGAACATGTAGGTTTGTTACATAGGTATACACATGCCATGGTGGTTTGCGGCACCCATGAACCTGTCATCTACATTAGGTATTTCTCCTAATGCTACCCCTCCACTAGTCCTGCACCCCCTGACAGACCCAAGTGTGTGATGTTCCCCTCCCTGTGTCCATGTGTTCTCATTGTTCAACTCCCAATTATAAGTGACAACATGCAGTGTTTGTTTTTCTGTTACTGTGTTAGTTTGCTGAGAATGATGGTTTCCACCTTCATCCATGTCCCTGCAATGGACATGAACTCATCCTTTTTTATGGCTGCATAGTATTCCATGGTGTATATGTGCCACATTTTCTTTATCCAGTCTATCATTGATGGGCATTTGGGTTGGTTCCAAGTCTTGCTATTGTAAATAGTGCTGCAAGAAACATATGTGTGCATGTGTCTTTATCACAGAATGATTTACAATCCTTTGGGTATATACACAGTAATGGGATTGCTGGGTCAAATGGTATTTCTGGTTCTAGATCCTTGAGGAATTGCCACACTGTCTTCCACAATGGCTGAACTAATTTACACTCCCACCAACAGTGTAAAGGGTTCCTATTTCTCCATATCTTCTCCAGCATCTGTTGTTTCCTGGCTTTTTAATGATCATCACTCTAACTGGCATGAGATGGTATCTCATTGTGGTTTTGATTTGTATTTCTCTAATGACCAGTAATGACAAGTTTTTTGCCCACAAAAATGTCTTCTTTTGAGAAGTGTCTGTTCATATCCTTCGTCGACTGTTTGATGGAGTTTTTTTTTTTTTTTTCTTGTAAATTTGTTTAAGTTCCTTGTAAATTCTGGATATTATTAGCCCTTTGTCAGATGGATAGATTGAAAAAATTTTCCCCCATTCTGTAGGTTGCCTGCTCACTCTGATGATAGTTTCTTTTGCTGTGCAGAAGCTCTTCAGTTTAATTAGATCCCATTTGTCAATTTTGGCTTTTGTTGCCATTGCTTTTGGTGTTTTAGTCATGAAGTCTTTGCCCATGCCTATGTCCTGAATGGCATTGCCTAGGTTTTCTTCTAGGGTTTTTATGGTTTTAGGTGTTATGTTTAAGTCTTTAATCCATGTTGAGTTAATTTTTGTATAAGGTGTAAGGAAGGAGTTCAGTTTCAGTTTTCTGCATATGGCTATCCAGTTTTCCCAGCACCATTTATTAAATAGGGAATCCTTTCCCCATTGCTTGTTTTTGTCAGGTTTGTCAAAGATCAGATGGTTGTAGATGTGTGGCATTATTTCTCAGGACTCTGTTCTGTTCCATCAGTCTATGTGTCTGTTTTGGTATAGTACCATGCTGTTTTGGTTTCTGTAGCCTTGTAACATAGTTTGAAGTCAGGTAGCATGATGCCCCCAGCTTTGTTCTTTTTGCTTAGGATTGTCCTGGCTATGCAGGCTCTTTTTTGGTTTCATATGAAATTTAAAGTAGTTTTTTCTAATTCTGTGAAGAAAGTCAATGGTAGCTTTTTAATGTTTTCATGTGTCAAAGTGGAACAAAATAAACATAATCAAATAAATAAATAATTTTTATAATATTCATTTATTTATTTGCTCATTCATTCATTCGTTTGTGGAAAGGGCCTAGGCTTTCGGATTTTCAGATAAAATATGTCAGGTTTTGAATCCCTTGTATTATATTTACAAATGAGAGATTTTAAATATTTATTTGACTTCTCTAAGGTTCTTTTTCCTCACTGGTTTTATGAATACACTAGCAGACATTTCTTTCCTTTTTTTTCATTTTTTCTTTTTAAGATGGGGTCTTGCTCTGTTGCCCAGGCTGGAGTGCAATGGCACAATCTTGACTCACTGCAACCTCCACCTCCTGGCTTCAAGGATTTTTCCTGCCTCAGATTCCCAAGTAGCTGGGATTACAGGTGTGTGCCACCATGCCCAGCTAATTCTCTGTATCTTTAGTAGAGATGGGGTTTCACTATGTTTGCCAGGCTAATCTTGAACTCCTGACCTCAAGTGATCCGCTTGCCTCAGCCTTCCAAACTGCTGGGATTACAGGCATGAACCACCACACTTGGCCCACTAGCAGCTATTTCATAGGCTTCTTTGATATAAGGATCCAATAAGATAACATATTAAAAGCAGCCAAGATCATGTCAGGCATGTTGTAAAACAGTAATATGTGTTTGTCTCTTTTGCATTCCCCACAGGTCCCCAAGTTTTCTACACCTAAAATGTAAAAGCAAGAAAGAATCTCCAGGATGATGTTTAAACTGAGAAAATTATGCCTTCTGTGTCCATAATCAAAAAGAACCTAGACACTCCACTCCATTCTCCCTCCCTACTTTATCTGTACCATAGACCCTAAAGAAACATTCCAAACAGTTTTCACCTTGCTATTGTTTGAATTTTTATCCCCTCAAAACTCATGTTGAAATTTAGTTGTCACTGTAACAGTATTAAGAGATGGAACATTTAAGAGGTGTTTAGGTCATGAGAGCTTCCTACCCTCATGAATGAGAGTGGGTTCATTCTCTCTCTCTCTCTCTCTCTCTCTCTCTGCCCTTCTGCCATGTGATGTCTTCCATCCTGTTATAACACACAAAGAAGGCCATTGCCAAACGCTATCTTCTTGACCTTGGACTTTGCAGCCTCCAGAACTGTGAAAAATAAATTTCTGTTCATTACAAATTGTCCAGTCTGTAGTATTCTATTATAGTAGCACAAAACAGACTAAGACACACATTCATATCAAAATCTAGTCTTTGCTACTGGTTTCATTTCTCCCTTTTTGGTGGGAGTTTCCTATTTTTATAATCCTTCCAAGCAACGGAAGCAACTCAGAATCAGAAGGTACATCAAGGTCTTGCACAAGAGAAGAAAGTTAAAATTCAAGAGCACAATAAAAATTAAGAGAGAGCACACTAAAGAGAACATTTGCCCAACATCACTACCATTTATAATATTTTCACTCCCATGGATTGATAACTTTACCCTCTAGGAGTTTAACCTACTTGTATAATGAGGGTTCATTTTTTTTTGTCTTCAACCCATATCAGAGCTTCTCCTTTGCAGGAGTAGAAGAGACAGTACGTAGATTGCATCTAAAAGTTGTTTTGCCATTAAAGCATATCTGGAATGTGTAAGATACTGAATAAACACCAGCTAATTGTTGGTGGATTATTTGTCATTCAACTAAAGCTGAAATCTCCTTAACCCTCTAAGTCTACCCTAGTATAATGAAATTGAACACAATCATTTTATGTTATCCCCCACATTCCATGGTCTATGTAATCTTTAAAAATGCTTAAACATCTTTAGCACAAACATACTCAGGGAAGTCAGGACAATTCCAATACAGCAGTATGCTCCTGGAACCTCTGCCAAATTCTACAATCTCCTCTAGAGATCTAGGATACAGTCAGGTCCCAGTCCATGATCTGTTTTTGTCCTTTGAGGAATAAATTTGGCAATTGGAGGTGATACATGCCCATACTCTTTGAGCAACTGACTCTTTTATGACCCCCTTGGTAAACATATAATTCCAAAGTGGCAGGACTGTGCCCTTCCCGAGCGATGGTGGGAACAATAGACTCAGCAATACGCTGTCTCCAAAGAAAGCTGTTTTCCAACCTCCTTCTCAGATCTCTGAAAACTCTTTGTTTCTAATTCTTGATCTGACTGAGAGGTTTAGAAGTTACTGAGAAGACTCATGGAGTCATCTCCTCATGCATATGTGTGTAGGTAAAGAAGGGCGGTTTCTATCTCCAGCTCTTGCTGTGCTCTTGATATGTATTGAATTGGTCTCCAAGTGAAACTAAGGGAAGAAGCTGCACTCTAAAGTCACTGTTTACACAACTGCTTTGAGTCAAGAGCAATACAGTGAGAAAACTTTATCAAGTTAATTGGCTATTTGGTGGTGATGCTGAAAGGAGTGGTGGAAAGTTCAGAAAGACTGCCATAGTGCTTTCTAGCATTTTGCATTTATGCCAAACTGTGCATTATATCATATTGGATAATTTGCCTTACCAGTTTTAAGAAAGGGAAAGAGAATTAAAATTCAACAAAATGAATTTTCTAGGAAGTCTTCTCTTTGTCTCCCCAATCTCATCCATGTTTAATTTTGCCTCAAGCATACTGTCAGCCAAGTATCTTTCTAAGCCCAAGTGTTTGAGTCTGTTTTGTTGTTGCTGTTTGTTTTTTTAGAGACAGTCTCCCTATGTTGCCCAGGCTGGTCTCGAACTCCCAGGCTCAAGGGATCCTCCTGCCTCACATTCCCAAAGTGCTAGGATTATAGGCATGAGCCACCATGTCCAGCCTTGAGTCTGTTTTTTTTATTAAAATATAGCCTGCATCTGGCTTAGCTTGTGGGTCACAAATATATTTTCAAAGGAAGTAACAGAAATATGGGTAGCAACTTCCCACCATTCTCCTTGAGCTCCTACCCCATTCCTTCTCTGCATAATGCAGGCTTCTTCCACAGAAGGGCCCATGGGTATGGGTTAATTTGCCCAGGGACCTAAGAAGGGAATGTTCTAATTGCTTCAAAGGAAATCCATTTATTTTATAGCCCAATAAAATTCTGTGTGCAATGGTAAATAAAACTATGTGGACACGACCTCAATGCACAGTTCTCTGGCTCCATTTGCAGTCCATGATAAATTAAGGAAGGGGTGAAAAAAAAAAAAAACATTGTGCAAACAGATGCAATTAGCTGAAACGGTATATTTTTGGCCTCTGATGATGTCTGCTTACATTGAATCCCCACTTGAAAACCAATCCTTATTTAAAAGCAACTAGAAAAATCTTTGTAATACAGATGGACCTTATCTGGCTCTATGTTGATGTACAAAGACACCTTTGTACATTAAATTGCAGTGTTGACTTCTGCACTTGAAATTTCATTTTGTCATTTTTAATCACAATGAGCAAATGTCATCCTTAATAATAACCCTCTGCTTCTCTATAATGTCTTTCAACAAAGGCCCTGAAAGCACTTTTGCAAATATTAATAAACCGAGATTCACAACAACTCCCAGAGGCATCTGTACTGCAGGCTGAGAGCAAGCCCAAAGTCATGGAATGACTTTGCTAATCCACACAGGAAACTAAGCTCATGAAGAGAAACAAAGACTATCATTCTGGTTTAAGTCACCCTCACCTCTTTCTGAGAAAGACTTCCTTCAGGAAGGAAATCACCAGATATTTTCATCCATAACCTGAATCTCAGAGCACAAGGAATGAATGAAGGACTATTTAGGCTCTTACTGATATTTATGTTAATTGTTTCCCTCTTCCTGAATACAATCTATATGCTGTTGACTCTCAAATTTGTAAATCCCATCCAATTTGTCCCTTTCTTCCCATACTTAGATATCCAACAGCCCTGGAGATCTAACTGACATCTCAGTCCTAACATATTCAAAACTAAACACGTGAAGTCCTCTCCAGAAACCTGCCCCTCCCTCAGTCAGTTCCATTTCAGTAATTAGTAACTCCTCTTTTCTACTTTATGGGTCCCTAAACCTTAGAGTCATCTTTTACATCTCTATCTCTCCCACTCCATTTCAAATTATCTGTGAATCTTGTTGGTTCTACTTTTTAAATAAATACAGAGACTAAGCTATTTCTCATCACTTCTTCTCGGGCCTGCATCACTGTCATATCTAGCCTGGACTAGTGTAATAGCCTCCTAACTTATCTAGCCTGGACTACTGTAATAGTCTCCTAACTTATCTCCCTGTTTCTATCATTGTCTGCTAGTCTATCTTTTCACAGCAGGAAGATTGATCCTTTTAAAATGTGAGTTCATGTATTCCTTTGTTTGAATGTCTTCGAAGACTTCCAGTCTCATTCAGAGTATAATTTCAGTCCGTACTAAGGCCTACAAGGCCTTACATGATCTGGCCCCTCATATCTTTCTGATCTTGTCTACTGCCACTTCCTCCTCCCTCCTTCAGCTCCAGCCCCGCTATCTTTTATGCTCCTCAAATAAGCCAAGCATGCTACGGCCTCAGAGCCTTCACTTGCTGATACTTCTGCCTAAAATGCTCTCCCCTAGATATCGAAATGCTTGCTTCTTCCTTTTCATAAATCTCTGCTCAAATAACACCTTATCAGAGGGGACTTTATCAACCACCTCATAAAACAGAACATCATTTTCACAACTCTAAACCACAGATCTTGTTTTATTTATTTTCATTCACTTAGCAGCACCTGGCACCAACTTCTAAATTACCTTTATATATAAACGGCCATAGTTCCCAGAGATATACTTTCTTCCAATGATTCCAGAAGTTCTCCCCACTCTTTGCTCTCCTTTGGGGATGCCTGGAGACCCTCCCCATTGCCTTTTGTAATGCCAAGTTACTTTCTCCCACTTATTTTATCCTTATTTTATCTCCTATCTCCAAGTATTTTCTCCTCAATGCTCAGGAACACTGAAGTTCCCAAAAGAAGGGGGCAGGGCTATGACATACTTTCATTCTACTACTTGGCCTACATCATTGGAAAAATGGATTTTGGCATCTGAGTTTGAAACCCTGAGGATTTTTTCATAGAATTAATATGAAAAGCAGAAGTAGTTTCATTTCTCAAGTACCCTATAGGTTAGTGTCTCAGGGCTAGTTTGGGAGTCTAACATATCTATAACACATTGTACAAGAAAATATGAAGTCCTACATATTTTTCAGACTCAGCTCATGTATAAGCTTCTCTTATCAGTTAACTATTGCTATGTAGTATACTTCCTGAAAATTCAGTGTGTTTAACAACAGCCCATTAGTCTATGAGTTGTTACTATAGGCTGGGCTCATCTAGATGGTTCATCTTTTCTCAGCTGAGCTTTCTTGAGCATCTGAAGTTTTTTGTGCAGGCTGGCTAGCTGTGGGCTATGACAACAGAAGTGACTAGATGTATGCCTCTCACTCTTCAGCAAGCTACCTCTGGCTTGTTCATATGTCAGAATCAAAATTCCAACAAAAAAAAAGTGGAAGCATGCAAGGCCCTTCGAAGCCTACTCTTGCAACTGGCGTATGATCATTTCTGTAACTCCTTATTAGCCAAAACAAGCTATAAGCTACCCAGATTAGAAAGGTAACAATATAAGACTTTACTTTTTAATAGGAGCAGCTGCAAAGTTACATTGCAAAGGATGTGAACATAAGAAGGGTAGAAAATTAGGCATGTTTTTTTTGCAATCAATCTACCATACCTCCTTTTTGATAGCTTGTCTCAAGCAAAATTAGGTCCCCTTTTAGCGTCCTTTCATATCACCTTATGCCTACCTCTATTACAAATATGGTTTTTGTTTTGTTTTGTTTTGTTTTTTTCTTTATCTCGCCTCTGGGAAATAAATTCCTTGAGGACAAAACTTATACAATTATAGGAACACAGTATTTGTTCAATTAATGTTTATGGAGTCATTCTAAATGGATAAATGATAACAAATAAATAAATTGATTAAATGCAACCAACTTAGAAGTCTTTGAAAAACAATTCAATTTCTGAGGACCACATTATTTATTTTTAATTTGAAGGCAATATTGTCACAATATTTCAAAGGATTTCCTGATATTAGGTAATAGACCAGCCTGAAACTCTTCCAAGATTGAAACTTTCTGAATTGTTATAACAAAGAATGAGGCAAATTAGAAACAGAGAGACACTATTTTACTATTAATACATCCTCACATCCTATTCAGTGAGTTATGTCTACTTTTCACCAATGTAATCTTTATTGTTTGTGGTCTCAATAAAACCTTTAAAGTCCTTCATCAGTGTACTGCTAAAGCAAAAATATAGATTCATTAAAATCTATGCATCTTCACTTCTTTAATATCAAAAATCATTCAGTTCTCTTTTTATCTTTTCTTCTGATACTAATATAAACATACTAGTTGCTCAGAGATGTTTGTCATGCCAAATTACTGATTATCTTACAAAGACCTTCGTGTTCTTACCTTCTGTTTCCTCTCCTGGTTTATAATCTAGATAGTGACAGAAGGGTAGTAACAACAAAAACCAACCAAACGAATGAACAAACTAAATGAAGAAAGGAAAATCAAGCAGGTTTGTTGAGTTCCATCTTAATTTTTCTAGTATTGCTTTAAAGTATAAAACACCTTCAATTCATTTTATAAGGCCATCATTACTCTAACACTAAAAACAGGCCAAGATAACACAAGGAAAGAAAACTATAGACCAATACTCATTAAAGACACATACAAATATTTAATAAAAGATTAGCAAATCAGATTTTGCAATATATAAAAAAAATACACCATGACCAAATGAGACACAACATTGGAAAATTAACAAGTATAATTCACCCTATGAACAGAATATAATAGAATAACCATTTGATTATCTCAAATTATTCACCAAAACTCAATATCCATTCATGATGAAAACCCTCAGTAAAGGAGAATCAGAAAGGAACTTAATCTAATAAAAGGCATTACATAAAATCCACAGCTAACTTTATACTTAACGATGAAAGATTGAATTATTTCCATGATAACAAGTCAAATATGTCCACTCTTTTCTGTCTAATTCTATCTCATACTAAGATCCTAGCCAATGCAATAAGTCAAGATAAAGATACAAAAGTCTTTAAATGGAAAGGAAGAATTAAAACTGTCTCTATTTGCTGACAACGTAATTATTTAGATAGAAAATCTCAAAGAATCTCAAAAAACAACAGCTATTAAAATTAATAAGTAAGTTTAGCAGGATACAGGTTTAATACATAAAAATTGAAACTTAAAACCAGAATCATTTAGAATACCACCACAAAAAATAATGTTCAAGGATAAACAAAAGAAATATGTGCTAAATTTATATATACTGAAAATTGCAAAATGTTGAGAGAGAAACCAAAGGAAACCCAAACAAATTGTGAGATATACCAGGCTTATCAATCTGAGCAGCCAATGTTATTGGCATATCAATTCTCCCCCAAATTGATTTATAAATTCAATACAATCTCAACATATGATACACTATCAAAATTAAGAATCAAAAATGTTTGCATTTTGAAACATACCATCAGGGAAAAGTTACGAACTGTGAGAAAACATCTTTAACAAACATATCTAATAAAAAGCCAACTCTCACAACAAATAATAACAACAGCAACAAAAATAAATGAATAAAAAATGGACATTTTAGCAAAGAAGAGATGTAAAAGCAAATAATCACATAAGATGCTCCACATTATTATGAGAATGCAAATCTAAACTACATTGAATTACCACTATATACCTATTAAAATGGCTACAAAACAACGAAAACAAAAAACTGACAATAATAAGTGCTGATGAGAATGTGGACAAAGTAGTTTTTATTCATTGCTTGTGGGAAGGCAAAATGATATAGTCACTTTAGGAAACCGACAATTTCTTTTAAAGTTAAACACACATTTACCTTATTACCCAGCACTCCCACTCCTATGTATTACCATATGGCTTCACAAATGCCTGTACATAAAAGTTTATAGCAGCTTTTTTCATTATCACTAAAAAGTAAAACTCAAACACCTATCAATTAATGAATGGATAAATATGAATAGTTTTACACCTATGCAATGGAATAAAACTGTGCAATAAAAGCAAAGAACTACTGAAACATGCAGCAAATTGATCTCAAAAGGATTTTCCTAAAGGAAAAATGACAGACACAAAAGACTTCACACTTTATGACTCTATTTATATGACATTTTCAAAAGCAAAATTCTAGGATCAGATATCAGATCGGTAGTTTCCTGGGTTGAGATTGAATATGGGGATTGATTACAGAAGTGATGGAAACCTTAGGAGCCAGCGGGAATATTCTACATTCTAAATTCTGATAGTGGTGTTGCAAAACAATTGTATAGCTTGTATATGTTTGTTAAAACTCACTGATCTGTACATCAAAAGGTATGAATTTTGCTCTTGTTAATATGCTTTACTAAACCTGACATAAAAAGGTAATAATTGGTGAGTGTATAGAGAAACACTTTAACATCTTTTCTCCCCCTGTCTCTTTAAGAAGCCAGCATTGAGAGACTTTGTGCAGGAAGACAGGAACCCTGAGATCATCACAGAGTTCCTTTCACATTTTAGTACCTGGAGTAGTGTGGTCAACTCATTTTTTATGGGACTTCGATGTAAATACTAGGAGAAATGTAGAGCATAGCTCCGACCCTTTGCTGTAACACAGACTGAGTAGATATGATTATTCATAAAATCTTGGAGCTCAGATTGGTGTCTTGCTTAGACTATCATACATTTATGAACAATGGGATGGATTGGTCTGGTTTTCCATATTTCAAATTAAAAAATTTTTTTGAGGGGGGAAGAGGAAGTATAATGTAGGCTATTGAAGACTTTAGCCAAAAGTAGGGTCAGACAACAGCTATAAATTTCGGTCACCCACTTTAACTGATACATAATTTACTTTCTGAGTGACTGCATGACTGTATGCAAGTGTTTTCTTTCTTTCTTTTCTTTTTTTTTTTTTTTGTCCTTAACATAGCTTTTCTGAACCTTAGTTTTCTTTGGAATACTATGCAGCCATAAAAAATGATGAGTTCATGTCCTTTGTAGGGACATGGATGAAACTGGAAAACATCATTCTCAGTAAACTATCGCAAGGACAAAAAACCAAACACCGCATGTTCTCACTCATAGGTGGGAATTGAACAATGAGAACACATGGACACAGGAAGGGGAACATCACACTCTGGGGACTGTTGTGGGGTGGGGGGAGCGGGGAGCGACAGCATTAGGAGATATACCTAATGCTAAATGACGAGTTAGTGGGTGCAGCACACCAACATGGCACATGGATACATATGTAACAAACCTGCACAATGTGCACATGTACCCTAAAACTTAAAGTATAATAATAATAATAAATAAAAAAAAGAAAAAGCTAATCAGAGAAAATTCTCCATAGTAATTGGTAAGTATACAATCTTAAACAAGAAGATGTTTTTAAAGCCATGCCACTCGGAAACAAGTTTCCAGGGCTACAGCCAAAATCCATTATAAGAGAATTTAGGCTTCAGAATATTTTTTCAAGTTAAAAGAAACTTGCAAGAGATAAGTTAAGGATAGACAGGGAGAAAAAGGAAGGATTTACAGTTTTGAGAGTCCAATATGTAAGCCCCTGTAGGATAATTTAATATGCAGTATCTCCTTTTTATTCTCAGAACAATCATTTAGGTAATTCCTATTTTCTTCAATTTACAGATATGGAAATCAGAAGAGGTTTAATTTGATCCCTACTGAGCTAAAAAAAACTTTAGGTGTTTAAAGTAAGGTTAAACATATGACTTCAAGCAGAGATAAGACGCGAAGAAAAGCTTCCCTTGAGCTGGACATCTTAGTCCATTTTATTGGCACAGTGGAGGCTTCGACACACCATAGCAACAAAACTTACATCTTTAGACTAGTTTACTGTTCACAAACTCTCAGAAATTCTCTCTGGTTACATTTTTATGTAATCCTAATTATCACAAGGTACCCATCAGATGTATATGATTCCCATTTTACAGATGCAGAAACTGAGAGACAAAGAGATTAGAAATTTATTCAATGGTTCAAAATAAGAAGCCAGTAGAAACAGCAGTCAAATTTTCATCTTGAATCTCTAAATGTCACATTCTTTCTCTCAGGGCCTTTCATACCAATTCCACACAGGACTTTATCAACACAGGTGTCTGCTTACCACTTTTAAATAATCTATTTAATTTACTTGGTATTTAAACATTATCTTTCAACCTTCCATTTATTTCACATGATTTCCAAAGGAAGATTTTATTTGTTTCCATATGAAAGTGTTTTGAATTGCTTCTAAATTGTGCTACTAAACTTTCTAACTAAAACTTTGAGCAAAATGAATAAGAAGGTACTTACTGGATCCCTTCCTTACACCTTATACAAAAATTAATTCAAGATGGATTAAAGACTTAAATGCTAGACCTAAAACCATAAAAACCCTAGAAGAAAACCTAGGCATTACCATTCAGGACATAGGCATGGGCAAGGACTTCATGACTAAAACACCAAAAGCAATGGCTTAACAAAAGCCAAAATGGACAAATGGGATCTAATTAAACTAAAGAGCTTCTGCACAGCAAAAGAAACCACCATCAGAGTGAACAGGCAACCTACAGAATGGGAGAAAATTTCTGCAATCTACCCATCTGACAAAGGGTTAATACCCAGAATCTACAAAGAAGTTAAACAAATTTACAAGAAAAAAAACAAACAACCCCATCGAAAAGTGGGCAAAGGCTATCAACAGACACTTCTCAAAAGAAGACATTTATGCAGCCAAAAGACACATGAAAAAACGTTCATCATCACTGGTCATCAGAGAAGTGCAAATCAAAACCACAATGAGATACCAACTCATGCCAGTTAGAATGGCAATCATTAAAAAGTCAGGAAACAACAGATGCTGGAGAGGATGTGGAGAAATAGGAATGCTTTTGCACTGTTGGTGGGAGTGTAAATTAGTTCAAACATTGGGGAAGACAGTGTGGCAATTCCTCAAGGATCTAGACTAGAAATATCATTTGACCCAGCAATCCCATTACTGGGTAGATATCCAAAGGATTATAAATCATGCTGCTATAAAGACACATGCACACATATGTTTATTGCGGCACTATTCACAATAGCAAAGAATTGGAACCAACCCAAATGTCCATCAATGATAGACTGGATTAAGAAAATGTGGCACATATAAACCATGGAATACTATGCAGCCATAAAAAGGATGAGTTCATGTCCTTTGCAGGGACATGCATGAAGCTGGAAACCATCATTCTCAGCAAACTATCACAAAGACAGAAAACCAAACACCACATGTTCTTACTCACAGGTGGAAATTGAACAATGAGAACACCTGGACACAGGGCAAGGAATACCACACACTGGGGCCTGTCGGAGGGTGGGGGGCTGGGGGAGGGATAGCATTAGGAGAAATACCTAATGTAAATGACGAGTTGACGGGTGCAGTGAACCAACATGGGACATGTATACCTATGTAACAAACCTGCACGTTGTGCACATGTACCCTAGAACTTAAAGTATAATAATAATAATAATAATAATAAAATGCAGGACAGAAAAAAAAAGAAGATGCTTACTGTCTGGCCTAAAGCTTCAGTTGCCCCCATCACACCATTGCATACTTTCTGGTTTTTCCCAAATCCCAGCTTTAGGATTATGCTCTATACCCTTTAGTCTAAAATAACATAGAGGAAGGAATTAGACTTATGGAGGATCAAGTACACCACCATGTAGCCATTTATATTCACAATATAATTAATATCTATAATAACACTGTTGGTGAGCATTTTATTCCCACTAAACCTGAAGAAAATGGAGGACCAGTAGAGTTAGGTTTCTTATGCAATTTACACAACTGAGCAAAGGTTTTAACTAACCCTGAAGCACAAGTTTGTCTCAGAAGTTCCCATCTGTCTGGTGACGCTCCAATGTAATTTTTATTTTTACATCAGATGCTTTTGATTTTATGGAATTAAATAAAGTAGATTGTACTAAACTTAGAGGAAAAATAAGTAGATTATTAATAAAAGCAAAGGGCGTTTATTCTTCTTTTATTATTATTATTTTTAAGCCTCATCTAACCAAAATATTCCACAAACCCACATTCAGAGTTTTGTGATAGATGATTCTCAGCATCAACATGCCTGCCACGGCCCAAAGACATCACTTTGCTTATGACACTTTCATTTTTCACGGTTTTAAAACATGCATACAGTGCTTTTTCAGCTTTTGGGCTTGGATGCTTGCTTCTTTAAAGTGATTGTAGGGAATAGCTGGCTCAGTGATGTAGCAGAGATATTTCAAACACTGAGAATCAGGAAAGACAATGTAAAGCTACAGTAAATTCTTGAGTATTTTAAGAGAGTGGTATTTTTCCAAAACACTTGGTATATTTTTCAAAATTTAGGATTAAATTAGAATTGGAGACGCCTGTGATGTCAAAATAATATGGCTTTTAAACATAATTCTTCTCTTCCTTTTCCAATATATGTTCATATAAGTCAAACAAAAGTTCTTAAATAAAACAAACCATGCTTAAAAAAAATAAATCTTCTATTTATCCCCATATTTCTGAGACAAACCTCCCTTGGTGTTTGATGAAGCTGATATTGTCCTACGTTTTATGTAATTCTAAGTTGCAGATAGCCTGTGGGCATGAAGTGTTAAATAAAAAGGCACTAACAGACATTTAGAGTATCTCACATGTGCCAGTTCCTGATCATACATTTTCTTATTTTATTCTCACAAAAATCATATGAGATAGGCATTGATATCCCTGCTTTACACATGTGCAAACTGAGGTACAGAGAGATTAAGTATTGTTTCTCAAGTCACATAACTGGTGTCTGATTCTGAAATGCCTTCTATTTCCACTTTACCGGGGTCCACAATCTGTAGCGACATGCCATATCTGGCACACTTCCAATTTTTGTAAATAAAGTTTTATTGGAACAGTGCCATGCTCATTTGTTTACATACTGCTTAGGGCTTAATTGAGTACATATAAAGGGCCAGATAGCAACTTTTTTTGTCTTAGCAAGCCATATTATCTCTTCCATAACTCAACTCTGCCCTTGCAATGTGAAAGCAACCGTAGACAATTTCTAAATAAATGTGTTGCTATGTTTCAATAAAACTTTATTTACAAAAAAAAGGCATCAGTCCAGTTTTGGCCATCAAGATATAGTTTGTCAGCCCCTCCACGGTATGGAAATGTGTCTCTTAATGCAGAATTTTGATAAGTTCATTCAAAAATATGTAAAGTCTGGCCTAATCAAATATTGATGAGTTCATTCAAACATGTAGAAAGTCTGACGGCTGCCTTTTAAATTTTTTTAAAATCATTGGTTGAAATGTTCACGGGCTTAACATTCAATCTCCTTGTAATTATTTGAGTATTAATCTTGTTTTTTCCATATCCTTCCATTAAAAGAACGCTAGAAACACAAGCATCAAGTATTAGAATTATCTTAATCTACAAAAAAATTTTCTCAAAGTAAGTGTAGTATAGAAACTATATATATCATTTTGGTCTCCTTCCTATGACAAGTCTGGCTGAATATACATACAAGAATTTGACCTTCAAAAAGGCTACATTTATAAGGCAAAAAAAAAAAAGACAAAACAAAACAAAACAAAACCTCCCTGCAATACATTCTAGTGGTGTAGCATAGAGCAAAGGAAAGCCTGAGATCTCTCTGCTAAATCTCCCAACCCAGTTATAATCCCAAAGCTCTATGAATTGACTTCTAAAATGTGTTCTCTGCCCACTTATCTCACCCAGCAATGCAGCCTTGATTGACACCCCATCTCTCAAGTGAAATGAAAACTAGTGCCAAACCCAGATACTCAGCCAAAGGGAAAGCGAGCATTTGGCAGCAGAACATGTGTTAGATGTCAGTCATATGGAGTAAGAATCCCAGCCACAGGGGAAGGCTGGCATTTTGCAGAAGAAATACGAAAGAGGTATGATCCTTGGCTTACAATGGTCTACAGAAGGCTGTCACTGCTTGAGAACCAAAAAATAGAGTTACTATTGTTCACTTGCATCATTATAAAAATGAGAGTGCACAAAGTGGCTTTAACCAGATTTGAGCTATAACAGAATGACAGAGGGATTCTTTGTCCCTGAAATACCTACAATTCTTACCTACAACTGAGGGCAATCTTTAGCAAGAACCTAGGCAATTTTACTCTTTAAAGTCAGAGATAGAAGTAAACATAATATTCTATATAAGAAATTACACGTAGCACTTAGTGCATTCCAGGCACGATTTTAAATGTTCACAAATATTAACTTATTTAACTTCTTAAAAATATTAGGCATAATATAATTATTCTCCTGATTTTTATAGACATAGACATAGAGGTAGAGAAAGTCCCTATAACCTTCTCCAACACACAGCACAGAGTTCAGTCTGTGCTCTTAAGTCACTTATGCTTCTGGATCACGCCTTCAAATGTAGCAATCTCAGGCAAATTAGTCTATCTGTTCTCTAAACCTCTATTTTCTCATGTATGAAAGAGGGATAAAAATCCTTACCTCAGCAAATGGTTATAGAGATTAAAGAAGATTAAAAAGTAAATTATCCAACAGAGTGTTTAATAGATAATAATTACAAAAGTTCACACCTGTGAAGCTCTAGCTACCAAACATTGTGATAAAGAATTGCAGACATTATCTCATTAATCCCTAGAAAACCTCATGACATAGATATTAATATAATTCATCTTTTCCACATGAAGAAATTGAAGATCAAGATGTATAAGTGCTGTGTTTAAAGTCATACACGCATCTAGTAAAGAGGAAAGGCAGGCCTCAGTTTTCAGAGGCCAGCATGTGCACATTAAAAGTTTATTCCCTTCTTATAAGAAAAAGACAACAGCTGGCAAAGGACCAGAAAGGTTCAAGCTATTTAAATGGATGGGATCATTATGGTTCTCAAACAAAGCCCTTAATCCTGGGACGACCATCACCTCTTAATCCTAGAAGTCACCTTTGGAAATCCCAGTCCAGGTGCTATTGAGGATACAACAGAAAGTGGGAAGAAAATTGGGAGTTCCCAGTTTTTCCCCATAGAACCATCCTCATAATCATTATTTTACGGCAAAATAATTATCTATGCCAAGGGCATTTGGGGTTTCACAAATATTGCTTCTATGTGAGTTGTACCACCTCTATTCAGTTTTCCCAGTGCCTAAAAACAGAACATTCACATTGAGTAATACAGATGTGGAAGATCTTAATGAATTGTCAAGTCAAACTAAATATAAAAGAAAAAACAATTGAATGCTTTAGCCCTTACCTTGAGAGGGAACGGGTTTCCTATGCCAAACTATAGAACACTCCTTCAAATTGCTTTTTACCTACAATTACAATAGATACTGTCTTAGGCCACCGGCAAGGGGGCAAATGAAGTTTATAATGGTAATTTCTGGTTCAGCACCTTGAAATTTTTGCCTTGGTTAAAAACAAATGACAGACAATCCCCGTGCTTTGTCACAACTGCTAACTTTGTTTCTGATTCATGAAATTTATATGATTTCCAGTAACCCATTTGCTTCTAAACGAATCCATTCAGAACAGCTGGCCACAGTTCCTCATTGTGTGCAGAGCTCACCGAGTACTCCTTTTGGTTTAATCCTTGCCCTGCATGTATTTTCAATGTAGCTTCCTATCACCTGGGTCAGACTCTGATTTTCTCACCAGTCCCTTTATTTCCACCGCAGAGACCAGTAGCTGAGTACTCATTATTTTCTCATGAGTAGCAGTTAGCAACTCCAGCCCCAGCCAAAACTTAGAAGTCAGTTCTTTTTGAGTTTCCAGAGCAGCACTATCTAATAGAAATATAATACAAAGTGTATATGTAATTTTAAATTTTTCAGTAGCTGCATTAAAAAGGCAAAACTGAAGAGGTAAAATTAATTTAATAATATATTTTACTTAACCCAGTAGATCCAAAATATTATAAATTTAACCTGTAACCAAAATCTTTAGAAATATTATTATTATTATTATTATTATTATTGAGGCAGAGTTTCATTCTTGTTGCCCAGGCTGGAGTGCAATGGCATGGTCTCGGCTCATTGCAACCTCCGCCTCCTGAGTTCAAGCGATTCTCCTGCCTCAGCTTCTCAAATAGCTGGGATTACAGGTGCCCGCCACCAGGCCTGGCTAATTTTTTTGTACTTTTAGTAGATACGGGGTTTCACCATGTTGGCCAGGCTGCTCTCAAACTCCTGACCTCAGGTGATCCACCCGCCTCAGCCTCCCAAAGTGCTGACATTACAGGCATGAGCCACCGTGCCCAGCCTAGAAATATTATTAATGAGATATTTTATGTTCTCTCTTTTAGTACTAAGTCTTTGAAATCTGGTATGTATTTTATCGTTACAGCACATCCCAATTTGGATGCAAAAATTTTAACAAAAATACTTGTTCTATATTTAGATTTCATAAAATTTATGGTTGGAAAAGTAGATTGACATACTTTGTTCTTAACAGACTTAAAAGTTTTCCAATAACTGAAGTAGACATCAATTTCTAAAATTAAATTTAAATTAATTAAAATGCAGTAAAATTTAAAATACACCTCCTCAGTCATATTAGTCATATTTCAATTGTTCAATAGCCACATGAGGCTAGTGGCTACCATACTGGGTAGTGATGTCCCAGAGTATGTAAAGTCTGCCTTTGCCAGCTGCTCGCCTTTGAACTATCTGGTAGGGCATCTTTCATTTCTCCTATACACCTCATGCATAACATCAAAAAATCAATTTGCAGGTGTTTTAGGATTCAATTAAGTGATAACCAGATAAAGCAAGTGGTAAGGCATGGGATCATCATTAGAGAAATCCTGTCTGAAAAGCGTGGTTAAGAAACAAAAGAACCATGAGTGTCAAAAGAAAGGACATCAAGGTCAAATAGAAGGCATTGGGTTTGTTTTTTGTTTGTTTTTCAAGACTGAGAAACCTTCAAATGTTAGAAGACAGGGAAGATACTCCAATTTGAAAGGAGACACTAAAAATATGAGAAAAAAATGAGACCTTAATATGTGGAGATGACAGGAAAGGATACATGAATAAAAAATGCATTAATATTAGTGATTAAGAGTGAAACTTAGAATTAAGAAAAGTCAAAGGACTCATAAATGACTAAATCCTATCCTGAAACCAAAGCATACCTTTCCCAGAAGAATACTTCCAAACAAAGTGTGGACACAATAGGAGAATGACAATAAAATACCACTTGTGTAGTGTTTGCACAACAGGCAATCAATGCAGAGCTCTAATAAAATGCTGGACTGGAGACCCATGAGAAGCCCCCTCCTCCTCATCTTCCTTTGTATCTCAACTGTAAGACTTAGAACCAGCATATGCAGACATGCTTGTAAGAATCTGCAGTTAGAATAATCACTAGGTCTGCAATTAGGCATTGACTGAATTTCCCACTCCAGATGTTGGAAGATATAATTAGTATTGTTTCCTCAATTTATTTTCCATTAAAGAAAGTCTTCAGAAGTATTTATAGTACTAAGTAACTCTCTAAATCATTACTATATTCTGTTTTATCCCCTAATTAACAAATTTATCTTCTTCAAAATCAAGATATTCCTGAAATTTCCAGGGTATTTTTAAAAATATATTTTGAAAACCATTGTGAAACATATGTATAGGAAACTCTCCTGAGCACGCTAAAGTTTACTGAAGAGACTCCAAGGGTCTGGAACTAAAATCTTACACCAAAAGCTGATGTCACATGTTTGGAATATTGGCCTGTTCCCACGGAAAGTTTACTTCTGCCCTTTAGAGGAACATATTTGTTTGTGAGTTTCTGAGCTTCGAATTGATATTGAGCAAATATTTATCGACTCTGTGAAAGCACCTTTGGTCAAGGAAGGCATGTGGAAATATTTAAGGCTCCTCTCCATCCATTTTGAGACAATTAGCACCTGCATCTCACCTCAGATGCCAAGTCCAGACACTAACTAAATAATAACAACAGTTCTCCATTGATGTAGCTTCCCGCTTGGAATAGATTTTTCAAACAGCCACATTCTTTTCTAGGGAAGGATAGTTCCAAAGAGAATATAACAGCTCCTCCAGGCAATTCCCAATCTTGTCTGGCAAGAGAATTAAATGACGTGGCTAGGTGTGACCCACAGCCATCCGCTTTTTTCTCTTTCTAGGCCCAACACTTGAAATAGGCATTGCTTTATCATCCAGATTGGCTGCATGGATGAGACTCTGCCATTAAAACACATCTAGAAACTTATCAAGTATGGCAGGCTTTAAAGTTGTGGCTGGATAATGGGCAAACACAAACTTATTTCAAATTTGTATTTACAGTTTTGTAAATGTGGCCAAAATAAAAACAAAACTTCTAAAATATTATTAAATCCAAATAGTCTATGTTTATAAAATATGTATGCATACACTACACATAAACAACATTTAGAATATAGATTATATAGTTAGAAATTTAATTTAGTAATGGATCATACTGCAGATTTACTTGAAAACCTCTCCCACACTTAGAGATTAACCAAAGATTTGAGACAAAATTATAAATATAAAATTATATAAACTACATATGAAATTATAAATATGTATAATAAATACAATAAAATTTCAGGTTTTATAACCCTATCACTTGGATGATCTATATAGATTTTCGCATCTACTTTTTTTAACTTATTCATTCAAAAAATATTAATAGAGTCTTCAATTGCCAAGTGGAATGTCTTTCACTCTTCCCCTACTTTGAGGAGGGCTGCCAGAAATTCACCTTTATCTCTAGAGGAAGTTAGTTCTCTGACACTGGTCTCCTCTCCAAAGTTAAAATCAAGCAGAGCTCCTTGGAGACCGTTGATGTAGCTAGCAACTGAGGCATAAATGGATAGCTCTACTGTCTCAGAAGCATATAACACTCTATTTTGTTTTGGGGATTGAAAAGAGAAAATGGTGAAATTCCGCTGCATGGATCTTAGAGAGGGAAAGGAAAGCTGTGCAGTTGGAACAGCTAGCATCATGGAGAATGACTGCTGGAGGAACACAGAAAGTTAAGCGTGAAGAACTGCCATCTTTAGACATAAGCATCCTCTGAGCCTAACTCAGAACCAAGAGAATAAGATGACGGTCTCTAAAAGTTGTTTAACCTTGAATGGTCCTCTCTTGGGGATTCTGGACCAGTCGAGAACAAGCAGCCTGTGTTAGACTGCATCACAGTCTATCTGCACAAGCTCCATTTGGTAGTAGGAAGCAAGGGCTATTCAGATTGATGCAAGTCTAAGTTCTCTCTGTTCTGCTTAAATAAGTGGGTAGATACAGCCCTCTTTCTTTTATACCGCATAGACTCCTGGGATTCTTGGATTTTCAAGTGGGGAAAAGTGAGCCCCATGAGGGAATTACTTGATTTCTGGTAATCTGGCAAATGAGTACTCAAGCTAATTTTCTTCTGAAGGACATTACAGATGGTCCTTCATATCTGTGTGGTTCACATTCATGGATTCAACTAAGAGGAGATTGAAAATATTCAGAAAAAAATAGATGGTCATATCTGTACTGAACACATACAGGCTTTTTTTTTCTTGTCATTATTCCCTAAACATTTACAACATAACAATTTTTACAGAATTTATATTGTATGAGGTATTATAAGTAATCTAAAGATTATTTAAAGTATTGGGGGGGATATGTGTAAGTTATATCCAAATACTACAACATTTTTTAATAAGGAACTGAGTATTCACAGATTTTGGAATATGTGGGGGTCCTGGAACCAATCCCCCACAAATACCAAGGGACAACTATATATGTGACCTGAATTAGTGGAGCAGGTCAAACTTAGACATTCACACATTCTTGGGTTAACCTATTTCTCAAGTCACTTCAGACTTTATGAAGCAGCATGTAATAACCAATGAACACTTGACTGGAAATCAGAAGGCTTGCATAATATAGCTCTGCTCTTAAGTAGCTAAATGAATTTCAGGAAGCTATAACTCAAATTCCTTAGTTGTATATAACTATTTGGACAACATGAGCAATAAGCCTTTCTCACTTTACAGTCTTATAAATTCACTTTCAAAATACTTTAAAAAAAAAACTTTGGAAGAATGAGTTCATTAGCCTGGCTGACATACACCATCTTCAGCTGAACAACATTTAAATTTTCTCCTGAACACACTCTTTTCAGTAATTTAGCTTGAGTTAGTGAAAAATCAATAAGCAGTTTGGGCAAGCTGGAAACATAATAACAATAATAATAATAACAGTATTATTACAACTATTATTAAATTAAATATAGTAATTACTATAGCTGTTTCTTCGATGCTTGCACTACTCCTGGCACTTTTTTATTTCATCAGCCTTATAAAATGGGTATTGTTTTGCAGAAGAGGAAACTGAGTTTCAGAGGGTTAAATAACTTGCCCAATGTCACACAGCTAATGTGTAGAAAGAGCAGACTTCAAACAATTACTCCTGAAGTTGAACCCGGAAGCACTTTAGCACAGCCTTTTAGAAAATAAATTGGACTCTGTTAGAATTATACATTTCCTTTTCCGTCTCACCAACATACTCAAAAATCAAATTTGATAATTGACAAATGTGTTAATTTGACATTAACCAAAGGCAAGAGGCCCAAGGCTGGGCAAAATGCAGACAATCAGCCTAAGTCTTAGTGAGTTAACACATGTAGAACTCATGTTCGGCATTTCTACCCACAAGAAAGCTGAGGATTATTGCCTACTCAGATCCAGAATAACAGCTGAATTTCCCTATCCAAAACAAAATATTATTATTATTGTTAATAGTAAATTTCAAAATACTATTGACAAGTAAAAATGGTTGAGGAAAAACCAAGTTACTTCAAGCCTTTATATAGGTTATACTTAACTTGCAGTTTTCAGATTCAGCCAAGATCTGTTTCCATCCAAGCTGTTTCTAACAAATTGGAAAACTTCTATCCAAATAAGTTAGATTCTTCTTTTTGATAAAGAGTAGCCAAAGCTTCAAATAATATATGTCAAAATAGCAGGGACATTGTGTCACTTGTTTAAAACACACAAAAACTTGCTGTTTGAAAAATGCAAATGCTAGACTAATTGAATTCTAAGATACTTTCCAATTGCTTGAATGTCAAGCTCCTTTTTTTTCTCTAACCTGAACCATATGATTATGCATTCTGACAATAGACTGATTGTTCTCTTTTCCTTTGCATTTTGTCAAAGGAATGTTAAAATTACTTTTATAGTAATAATCCTTCAAAGCCTAAAAAACTCAAAAAACACTAAAGAAAATATTCAGAGATGACATATTATGCAGTAGAAGATACTGAATATCTTTTCTTCTGAATTCTGAAATTCTCATAAAGATATATTATGTAAAGTAAATCTTGTGGTGTAAATTATCTGTTAGCAAAAGCTATTTTTCAATTTCATTTCCAAATTATCCAAAATGAATTAGGACTTCATATTTAACTGTCAATATGAAATCCCAACTCCCAAAATATGGGTTGGATTTTAAGAATGAAGAAAATGCAAAGTGGTAAAAGTCAAGTTCTTTTATACCTCTCCAGTTTAATACAGTATTCTGGGGGCAGAGATACTCATTATGCTGTGCAAGGCTGTCTGATTCTTAGACAATCACTTAAGTAAAGTTGTTTTGTTTTATTTTGCTGTGTGACAGTTTGTTGATAATTTAAAGGCATCACGTTTCTCTTGAGAGAAAAAAAACATCAATAGTTCTAATAAAACGTACTAAATAGATCCAGATTTTTTAATTCACTTCATACAACTATGCAAGGTCATGGTATCTTTGAAAAGCAAGCAAAGTGATGATTCAGTGTTACCAATAATGTGCAACTGATTAAAATGAAATTATTGGATTCCAAGCATGGGATGTATCACTATGACATTTCCCATTAATCTTTTTTCAGCTTTGAGATTAAACTATGAAGGAGTCTTCTGATCCGAGATAACCAGATTGACATCCCATTTACCATGAAGACAAACATATTGCTATCATCAATGGAACATGAACACCAATGCCAATCAGAGAAGAATTTCTGTTTTTGATGCTGTTTATGTGAGCAGAAAGGTAAAGGAAGGTTGAATTAAAGAGCCAAATTTCCCTCTTAAAAACTCTCATTCACAAAAAGAGTAATAAAAAGTTATATGGGAGACAGCATATTACCCTGTCAAAATGCAGTAATTATCTCCCCTGAACTCCAGACATATATCTAACTGCATATTTTTCATGACTTACAGGCTTGTCAAAATTCATACATCTAAAACTCAAATTTTAAATTTCTCCTTTTAAAATTTGTTTCTTCCTAGGGTTACTTATGTGAATAAATGGCACCATGAACCATCCGTTGCTTAAGTCAAAAACCTAGGTGCCATCTTTAATTTCACTGTTTCTCATACGTGTTACCAAATTCATTAGGTTCTGTTTGTTTTACTTCCAAAATATTTCTCAAATTTTTTTTCTATTCCATTATCATTATCCTTGTCCAGCGTTATCTCTCACCTGGACAACTGCAAAGGTTTAGCACATCTCCCAACATGCATTGTGGTCCTTTCACATCCACCTCCATAGAGCAGCCAGAGTAATCTTATTTATTAATAAAACTGTAAGCCACGGAATTGCTTTAAAAGGTTTTCATTGCTCTTGCAAGTACTCCTTGTTCTCACCCAAGGCCTCATAATCCATAATCTTTTTTTTTTTTTTCTGATAGTAGGAGGAAACTAAGAAACCCAAATGTTGAGAAAATTAAGTAGTGGTCTGCAGAGGCCTAGCTACCAGTGTTCTCTGATGAGCTCCAGTTCTTTGAAATGCTGAGAAAGTTAATTATGGAGGATTTTCTGATGGAGAAACTAATCTGTGGAAAGATGGTATGGCACAGTATGGCAAGGACTTTGAACCGGCTGAAGGAAACTTCAGGGAACCTTAAGCATGGAAGATTTATGGATGAAAAGACCCTAGTCCCTCAAAATGTCATTCTAGGCTCACTCCAAGATTTACATTCTGATCTGTTCACTTTTTGCTACCAATTTTCATCCATGCTGTTATCTACCTAATATCTAGAAGGTTATTAGAAAACTGCCTGATTTCTAGAAATCTGAGGGGGAAAAATAGATTTCAGAAACAAAATTACAAATGACTTCTCTTTGTTTAAATTAGGGCAAGAGCCACAGGCATAAACAGGCAACCTGACAATACCCTTTCAGAGCAAGATATCTAGAGATGGGACCAGAGCTAATAGATCAAGGTACCTGTATTCAAACATTCCCACACACAGTTCTTGGCTATCTAATTCAAAATATTCCCTTATAAATATTTCATAAAGGCTTTTAAACACAAATGCTCTTCTGGTGAACCTGTATCAACAAGGACAAAGTGAATCTGTTTGTAGTCACTTCCTTTGGCCATTTTAACTTCCCTAATAGCAAACGGAATTTTTTTTTCCTATTTATATAAAGTTGGGGGAGGAAAGGTTTTCAATAACAATTCAAATGTCAAAGTTACAGATGCCTCAAATATATCAACTGAGTGGGTCTATTTACCATGTCAAACAATGAATTTCTCATCTGTCTGTGGCAAGGGAAATTTAAGTCTCTGGATACTAAAATTGCTTTGTTCCACAAGAGTCAAGATAACTATTAAATTAATTTACGTTTTTCTCATGAATATTTTATAGCTGCCTTTGTAGGACATCTAGATTTTGAAGTACATTTTCTTATTAAACTCACATTAATTTTAATCTTAAAACATTTTAAGATCAAATGTATATGTTATTTAAATGTTTTCCCTGTCATAATCTCATCGTCAGTACAAATAGACGTTGTCATGGCTTAATGTCATCTGTCAGGTTAGTAAAGCCTACATAAAGAAGATTTCCTTTTCTCAGTGTAAAAAATTTAGGTTTATATGTTTCTAATAATCAAAGTACAGGTTTCTTTCAAAATATTTGTGACTTAAATTGATTGAACTAATGTATGGGAAAATTTGATTAGTTATTTTAAAACTCAATTATATTGTACTTTCAAAGCACAATGTGGATAATTTCACAGTGTCTTGAATTATGAAATAATTTGAAAGGCTCATTCATTATTTTGGGACAAAACACAGCTCAAAAGAAGTATATATTTTACATTATTGAAGTTGAATTAAACACAAATTCTGAGTCTGGGAGTGGAAAATATAGATCATAAAGTTAGACCCGTGTTTTTCATCTGGAGGCAATTTTGTCTGCACCCTTCTACCCCGGGATATTTGGCAATGCCTGGAGACATTTTTGATGGGTACAACTGTGATGGGGGAGGAGGGGGTTGCTGCTAGAATCTGTTGGGTAAAGGTTAGCAATACTGACAAACATCCCTCGATGCACAGGACAGCCCTTACAACTTAGAATTTTCTAGTCCAAAACGTTAATAGTTCCAAGGTTGAGAAACCCCAAGTTAAACAAATCAGGAGAATTGAACTAAAATGGAGGGGGATGAGAAGTCGATCTCATAAGTAGACAGCTCTCGGAGGAGTACCATATAGGCCTTAAGTATGAAATCAAGCCAGAACTTGATTTCAAATTCATGAAGTTAACAATAAGATGCCAAGGATGAAATAATGCAGTGGAAATTGTGAAGAAAAATGAAAATTATTTGGCAACCACATTCACAAACTTTTACCTTCACAACAAAGCTGCAGTATAAAAAAGCATCCTTCTCTTTATCAGTATTATCTCCATCATCATCAACATCATCATCATCTCCACATAAGGACTGAGGAAATTAAACCTGAGAGAAGCCAAAAGTTCTGCTGTGGGTAAAATGGTATCAAACAGCATCATGCTACAGAGAAATCTTCTGTGAAGAGTCAATTGCTGGGGCAAAGTTCATTGCCATAAGAAATTGCCACAGCCACCCCAACCTTCAGCAACCACCACCCTGATGATTCAGCAGTTATCCACATTAAGGCAAGACTCTCCACCACCAAAAATATTACAACTTGCTGAAGGCTCAGATGATCACTCGCATTTTTTAGCAGTATTTTTAATTAAGTTATTACGCGTGCAATAACACACTTAGAAACAATGTTTAGACACAATGGTATTGCACACTTAATAACTGTAAACTGTATACTGTAAACATGAACTTGGAAGCCAAAAACTTTGTGTGACTCGCTTTATTGTGATATTCACCTTACTGGGATGGCCTGGAACCAAACCTGAATTATCTACTAGATATGCCTGTACTGACTGTGAGAAGGAGCTCTCTGAGAGAAGTAGCTTGTAACCAATAAAACAGATGTATTTATATTGACTCCTCATTCAGAGCAACTCTTCTGACATATCCGGCTGATTTCCTTTGTAGCAATTATTTTCTGTGCTTCCTAGCTAATAGAATCCTAACTTCATTTTGAATGGCAATATGCTCAGCTCCAAGAGGTGAATTAAGACAGGTCTAGTTCATTACAGCAATCCTATTTCCCTTAAACAGTAGCATGTAGCCTAGTCCTGACCAGTGACACATAAGGAAAAGTCTACCAGAGGGAGGAGCTTCTAGGCCATGTTATCTTGCATGGTTTAAAAAGAAATAGAGATGCAAGCATTAGAAAGCTCTTTTGTTTCCTTCAACGTTTCCTTACATTGTATGATATGAGTAATGATACAATGTCTGGAACTATGCAGATGGAACGATGCTGAATTAATGCAATGTCTGATTATCTGTCAATGGTGAGGCAAAACAGCTTGAGGGCCAAAGTTAACATTATGAGAATGGGAAGGTGAAAAGATAAGTCTCTGATGGAATTATTGAGTTTGCTAACCAATCCTGGAACCACTACATCCAGTGTTTGTCAGATTTTTGATTACTTACATTCAAAGTATCCTAACTAATAATACACCCATATGCCAATTGTACTTGTGCCCTCTAGAGATTCAGTAGCCTGTTTTCATATCAATTAAGCATATCTCCATTTCTTTTATAAAAGCATCTAATTTTAATTAATGGAAGAAAGAGGACCTAGGTCATGAAACATTGGAAAGGTAACATCTGCTGCATAAATCAGAAATAATATGACATTGCTCTTCTCACTTCTGTATTTGTGAGTGCTGATTCCTCTTCCTGGAAAACTTTTTCTTCCTTGTCTATCTGTTCAACTTCTACTCATCCTCTGTCTCTCAGCTAGAGATTTGCTTCTGTGAAATCTTTTCCTCAGCAGAATTAGATAATTTCACCTTTGGGCTCCTATATATGTTAAATAGAACTTTTATTTTGACAGCAAGAGGCAGAAAACATATTCAAACTGGTTTAAGCAAAATGATATACCACAGGCTCACATGACTGTGAAGTCCAAGGAGAGAACCAGTTTTACTGAAAGACTTAATGAGGTTGTCAGGATTTAATCTCAATCTTTCCACCTCTCCTTTCTCTTGACCACTGTGTCGGTCTGTTCTAAGTCAGGTTCTTTCTTCATGTGCAGAGATGGATTCAGGAAACTCCCACATACATCAGAGGAAAAGTAAATATTCTCTTTACAACTTCTGTAAAAGTCCCAGGACTTAATATCATTAACCTGGCCTGGATCATGTGCTCATAGTACAGACACAGCATATGAAGTACACTGATTTGTTTAGTACTAAAGTTGGGATAGGGGGACAGTCCCACACAAATCCTCTGCAATGAAAGAAGAAAAAGGATCAATCTCACAGGGGAATTTCTGCAAATGGGATAATAGATGAGGGCAGGAAGAAACCATGTCCCCCACATATACCAAACACCTTGCATATATACCACCTTCATTAATTCAAAAACATATGTTGACTGTTTATTAGTTCCTAGCACCATTCTATATAGATATCTTTTTGCTAATTTCTCTCTTCACTAAGGTGCATCCTCAAAGACAAAGACAATGTCTAATTTAAGGCAAGTTAAATTCCTTCTCATAGCATAAGACACATTGTTTTGCTATTGTCTTTTGAGTATTTGTCACCTTATACCAATCTATGAAATTCTCAAAAGCTGAGATCTTATTTTTCTCCTCTTTCCATCCTCAAAAACTACTACAGTGCCAGGTTGGCACATAGTATTTGCTCACTAAATCTTTATTGAAAGTATTAGTGCTCAAGTACTCTGAGTAGAATGTGAGTTGTAGCTGCTAGTCAATAAGTGAACTTCCATGTTAATCTTTAAATAACGCCCAATATGCATGTTCCAGATTTTGTAGACTTCCAGCAAAAAAAGAGATTCTGGATAGTATAAAGTCAAAAAACTAAGCACAGTTTAAAGTGGCCACCCACACAAGAAGAGAGAGGGTGAAAAGTAGAGATATCATGGATGTAAAGTTGTGTTGCTGCTAACTTTAGCCAGAGTCACACTCTTAAACATGGGAAATATTTCAAATATCAAAAGTGATGGGACAGGGGAAAAGTGCTTTTAAAAAGGATGTTGTAGCCATTCAGCAAAAAAATCTTGATTCTCTAGAGAATGTGGGTCACAAACTGGAAAAAAATAGAAATCTAAGTTCCTTGGACAAAGCCAGAGTCAAGCAGCCAAAACACGAATGTAAAAAAGTCTCACTAACTAAGTAAGCAGCAGGAAATAGCATCATTTGGACCTGATTCCAGGCCAACCACAGATCCTGAGGCCTAACTCAGCCAGAAAATATCCCTTCCATGTTCTCTCACAGCTGAAGTTTTAAGGCAGCAGCCAGAGAAACAACCATATAACCAAGTTCAATGTCAAGAGATGAAATTGTGAAATTAAGATTAACAGTCCAGCAAACACAAAAAGTAAAAACACAAAAAGAACAAACATTTTACTTCAGGATTCCAAAAGCACTGAGGAAGGGATAATGTGAAAAATGAGTCAAAAAAAAGTGTTAAAATAATTTTTTATATATTATAATTTATTTAAATTACAATTATTGTCAAATAAGTATAATTTAACATATATTTGCATATTCACATGCTTTTTGTTAATTCCGGCAGCTACTTGTCTAGCAAGACATTTTGTTTTGTTTTGTCTTTAAGTGAGGTAGAGCAGCAGGACGTTGGAACATCTGTATTCATTTAAAGGTTTTTAAAATAAACAAAATACACTATTCTTCTATTTAGACAGAGATTTGAATCCATTATTTAGTGTGGTTTTTAAAATTTATTTAGAAAGAAGTTAGAAGTAGTAAAAGATGTATAATAATAATTAGTCAAGGGTGGCTGAACCTCAATTTCATCCTGTCTTTTCACCATTTTTTTTTCAGAATTTTATTATTTTATTTGTCAACTTTTTTTAGGTTCAGCGGGTACTTGTGTAGGTTTGTTACACAGGTAAATTACTTGTTGCTAGGGCTTGGTGTATAAATGATTTTGTCACCCAAGTCAGCATAGTACCCAGCAGGTAGTTTTTCAACCCTCACCCTCCTCCCACATTTCACCCTCAAGTAGGGCCCTGTGTCTCTTGTTCCCATCTTCGTGCCCATGTGTATTCAATGTTTAGCAACCACTTATAAGTGAGAACATGCAGTATTTGGTTTTCTATTCCTGTGTTAATTCACTTAGGATAATGCCCTCCAGCTCAATTTACGTTGCTGCAAATAACTTAATTTCATTCTTTTTATGTCTGTGTAGTATTTCACATGCAGGACATTTTCTTTATCCAGTCCACTGTGGACGGGCATGTAGGTTGATTCCGTGACTTTGCTATTGTGAATAGTACTGCAATGAACTTACACGTGCATGTGTCTTTTTGGCACAATGATTTATATTCCTCTGGGTACATACCCAGTAATGGGACTGCTGAGTCAAATGGTAGTTCTGTTTTCAATTCTTTGAGAAATCTCCAAACTATTTTCCAAGGTGGTTGAACTAATTTACATTCCCACCTGCAGTGTATAAGCATTCCCTTTTCTCCACAACCTCACCAGAATGTTATTTTTTGAATAGTCATTCTGACTGGTATGAGATGGTATCTCATTGTGGTTTTGATTTGCATTTCTCTAATGGTTGGTGACTGAGCCTTGTCTTCATATGCTTGCTGGCCATATGTATGTCTTTTGAGAAATGTCTGTTCATATCCTTTGCCCCTTTTTAATGGGGTTATTCTTTAAGTTCCTTATAGATTCTGAATATTAAACTTTTGTCAGATGCATAGTTTGCCAACATTTTCTCCCATTCTGTAGGTTTTGTTTACTCTGTTGACAGTTTCTTTTGCTGTGCAGAAACTGTTTAGTTTAATTAGGTCCCACTTGTCAACTTCTTGTTTTGTTGCAATTGCTTTTGGAGTCTTTGTTATAAATTCTTTGTCGAGGCCTATATCCAGAATGGTATTTCCTATGTTTTATTCTAGGGTTTTTATAGCTTTAGGTCTTATATTCAAGTCCTTAATCCATTTCGAGTTGATTTTTGTACATGGTAAAAGAAGGGCATCGAGTTTCAATCTTCTTCATATGGCTTGCCAGTTATCCCATCATCATTTATTGAATAACGAATCCTTTCTCCATTGCTTGTTTTTGTTGACTTTATAAAAGATCAGATAGCGGTAGGTGTGAAGATTTATTTCTGAGTTCTCTAACCTGTTCCATTGGTCTGCGTGTCTGTTTTTGGTACCAACAGCATGCTGTTTGGGTTACTATAGCCTTGTAGTAATAGTTTGAAGTCAGGTAATGTGACGCCTCTGGCATTGTTCTTTTTGCTAAGGATTTCTTTGTCTATATGGCTATGTGGCCGTTTGGGCACTTTTTGGTTCCATAAAAATTTTAGAATAGTTTTTATCTAATTCTGTGAAGAATGATGTTGGTAGTTTTACAGGAATACTATGGCATCTGTAAATTGCTTTGGGCAGTATGGCCATTTTAACAATATTAATTCTTCCTATCCATGAGCATGGAATATTTTTCCATTTGTTTGTGTCATCTCCGATTTCTTTGAGCAGTGTTTTATAATTCTCATTGTAGAGATCTTTCATCTCCCAGATTAGCTGTATTCCTAGGTATTTTATTCTTTTTGTCTCTATTGTGAATGGGATTGCATTCTTCAGATGGCTCTCAGCATCCATGTTACTGGTATATAGAACTGCTACTAATTTTGTAAACTGAAACATTGCCAATGCTGTTTATCAGATCTAGGAGCCCTTGGGAAGAGACTATGGGGTTTTCTATGTATAAAATCATGTTGTGTGCAAAGAGAAAGTTTGACTTCCTTTCTTCTTATGTGGATGCCTTTAATTTATCTTGCCTGTTTGCCCTGGCTAGGACTTCCAGTACTGTGTTGAACAGGAGTTGTGAGAGTGTGCATCCTCATCTTGTTTCTTTCTCAAAAGGAATAGTCGCAGCTTTTGCCTGTACAATATGATGCCGGTTGTGACTTTGTCATAGATGACTTATTGTTTTGAGGTATGTTCCTTCAATGCTTAGTTTGTTGAGAGTTTTCACATGAAAGTATGTTGAATTTTATCAAAAGCCTTTTCTGTGTCTTTTGAGATGATTCTGTGGTTTCTGTTTTTAGTTTTGTTTATATAACGAATCACATTTATTGATTTGCCTACGTTCGACCAAACTTGCGTCTCAGGAATACAGCTACTTGACTGTGGTGGATTAGCTTTTTCATGAGCTGCTGCTGCATTCAGTTTGCTAGTTTTTCTCATGCGTTTGTTTGTTTGTTTGTTTGTTTTTTTAAAAAGGATTTTTGTGTTTAGGTTCATCAGAAATATTGGCCTGAAGTTTTCCTTTCTGTGGTATCTTGGCCAGATTTTAGTATCAGAATGTTGCTGGCCTCATAGAATAACATATGGAGGAGTCCCTTCTGAATTTTCGGAATAATTTCAGTAGAGTTGATACCATCTCTACTTCGTTCATCTCGCAGAATTTGGCTGTGAACCCATCTGGTCCAGGGCTTTTTATGGTTGGTAGGATTTTTTATTACTGATTTAATTTTGGAACTCATTATTGGCCTGTTCAGAATATCAGTTTCTTCTTGGTTCAATCTTGGGAGATTGTATTTTTCCAGGAATTTATCAATTTCTTCTAGGCTTTCTAGTTTGTGTACAGAGGTGTTTGTAATAGTCTCTTAGGGTTTTCTTGTATTTCTGTGAGGCCTGTGGCAATGTCCCTTTTGTCATTTCTGATTGATTGGGGGATTTTTTTGGATCTCCTCTCTTTTTTTCTGTATTATTCTAGCTAGTGGCCTGTCAGTCTTGTGTATTCTTTTAAATAACAAACTTTTGGTTTGTTTATTTGTATGTAGTTTTGCATCTCAAATTTCATTCAGTTCAGCTCTGGTTTTGGTTATTGATTTTCTTCTGCTGGTTTTGAGGTTGTTTGCTCTTGTTTTCTAGTTCCTCAGGCTATGATGTTAGGTTGTTCCTTTTGCCAGTTCTTATATTCAAAATATGGAATTGTTTCTCACACACATTTTTGCTGTTTTGACTATAACATTCATAGTGGCTTGCCATTCACGTAATTTATGTCATCACTTCCTTTTCCATTTTGTCTGAAGTTTATGACAGATATTAGTCATTAAAATAATTTTAAAATACATCAGTGGAAATAAACAGAAAGGAGTGTATCCTCTGCAAGAAAAAGTATACTAATTCACAAATTATCATTGACCTTGTTGAAGGTTTCTTTACCAGCCTTTGCTATACCATATGATTCCACTATCTCTACCATTTCCTAAAGCAACATTAATGTGACTTGAGATGCCCATACCATGAGCACATTATCATCTCAACATGCTCATCACAGGACTGACTCCTGGGGAAGACAGAGAGAGAACAAGCAAAACAAAACAAAACACAGATATTTATTTATGTGTTTCTTTATTTTTTACAATCTTTTTGCTATGTTTTTATACCTAGAAGCTCATAAAGGGCAAGGACGTTGGAGGCTTACTTCATTTTGCAAGTCACAAAACACTATAGTAGGAAAAAACAAGTGTTTGCCAATTATTGAACCCAGAGGTATGTGCAGAGTCTAAACTCCCCTGAGGACCATCTGTAAGGAATAAAGACTCAGGGCATTTCTATTTTTTTTTTCAACTTTCCATCTTTCCTTCCCAAAAATAAATTTTAAAAACCTTGTTTTTTATTTATTTTGAATACAAGCAAAGTGGATTTGTCTTGCTTTTATCCAAGGCAAATCCACTTTGTTTGACCTTCCCTTCTTATTTATCCCGAGCTCCTGTTACTCTCACACCCTTGTGCAGGAGCCTGCTCTGCCTATTGCAAATGCAAAATCTCTACATGGGCCCTTCACTCCCTATCTGCCTTTGCACATGCTATTCCCTTCATGTGATAACCCTAGCTTAGCCCCTCTAACCTATCTGTTGAACTCTGACTCATCCTTTGGGAAATCCATGAGGAACTACTCATGGAGAACTTCTGTTTTCTACAGAATCAGACACTGCAACCTCTGTGCCCAGTGACCCTTAGTCCATGTCTCTTATACAGCACTTACCACATTATATTATCATTTTCTGTTTTTGCACACCTCCCCAGTTAGATTGATTAAAGATGTGCCTTTCTTGGGAAAGCTTTTATCAACATTTAAAAAGAGATAACCATGGATAAAACAACCCTGCTGGAGCTGACATATTTGATTTTAAGGCTGTATGAATTTGGGTGGTGTTAGTGGCAAAACCAATATGCTGAGGATAGCAAGAAAACAGATGGAACAAAACTGGTCCTTGACAAAACCATTAGAAATCTAAATTAACCATCCCAAAAGCTTTACACCTCTGGACAATGTGATATGTCTGATAGCAATATTTTTACTTACTTTTAAGCCACTTTGAATTTCATTCTCTATTTCTTGCTAGCAACTCATCCTAATTGACACAAATACTAAAATTACCATTAAAATAACTACATTTCAGCTCTAAGGTAATCTTAAACAAGAGACACACCCTCTAAACTTGAGTTTCCCCATTTTTAAGTAGGTTTAATAATGCCTAAGTTTGCAATGTTATTTGAAAAGAAATAATACAGTTTACATAAAAGCACCATGTTAGTTACAAAATCCAAGAAGAAAATTCTACGGTCCCCTCAGGAGCCAGAGAGGTAACATAAATAAATGAACTATTCAAGACAACAATATGTACTAACCTGCAATATTTTTTTGAGACAGAGTCTTGCTCTGTCACTCAGGCTGGAGTGCATTGGTGCAATCTTGGGCACACTGCAACCTCTGCCTCCCAGGTTCAAGCGATTCTCCTGCCTCAGTCTCCTGAGTAGCTGCGATTACAGGCATGCACCACCACACTCAGCTAATTTTTGTGCTTTTAGTAGAGACGGGGTTCCGCCATGTTGGTCAGGCTGGTCTCGAACTCCTGACCTCATGATCTGCCTGCCTCGGCCTCCCAAAGTGCTGGGATTACAGGCATGAGCCACTGTGCCCAGCCCTAACCTGTGTTCATTTTGACCGAGCATAATAACAGCCTAGTTACATTGCCTTTTAACAGAGAGCGATGCCAAACAGAGCAGTGAAAAGACTAGCTCCTATTTCTTAACCAACTGTAAAAGTTTCTATTTTTGTAACTTTGACTACTGTAAAAGTTTCTATTACTAGAAAGTATTACTAAACACTATATTTATCTAAAGATCTGTAAACTATTTTATTCCCCTTATACTAAGCCCTCAAAATTCAAATATATTTAAAATAGAAACAAAATTTATGGCAATTAGCTTAAAATGTTGCACTTCTAAAACATAGCACCAAATTATTTAACACCTCTCCTCCCATTAAAAATGGGTTATGTTCCCTCCACTTGGATCTGGGCGGGATTGTTTCTATTTCAACCAATTGAGTATTATAAAAGTGATGCCATCATGTGTCTTCCAAGGATAAATGTTTTAAAACCACAATGTTTCCCTTTTTATCTTAGAATCCTTGCTTTCTGGCCACTCTCACTGATGCTCCTTCCTGGGAACCAGCGGCCATGCTCTGAGAAGCCCAAGCCACACAGAGAGTTCCTGAACCTTGTGTAACAGAAAATGCTATTCCTATAGGGCCCCATCTAAGACAGTTGCAGAATCTGTAAGCCTAATTAAATGGTTGTGATTTTAGGCCACTAAAAGTTTTCTACATAGCAATAGATGAGAAAAAGACAAATTTCGTCTTGATAGTTGTTCAAAAAACATTATGTTGAAAATTGTAAATATGTTCATTAATTGAAGTTATTAGATTTTCTGATTTCACTCATTAACTCAGAATTAAAAAACTGGAAGGAACATATAGATTATCAAGAACTAAGTATCTCAGTTAAACAAGAAAGTTAAACGACTTACTAAATCTCACATAGATGTATAATGGCAGATCTATAATTAGAAAACAAAATTTTTGATGAGCAGTCAATGTGTAATTGTTTGTAAAATGAGGAGGAAGCCTTTCCCCTATACTTTTTAAAAAGAAATGTACCTAAGTAGCTAGCATAGTAAGAAAATAATATCCCCTTTTATTGTTACTGGAATGAAGACTTCCTTTAGACAAGAAGAAATTACTTATGAGTAACATCAAAGGCATTTGAAAAAAATTACTTATGAGTAACATCAAAGGCATTTGAAAAAAAAATGTCCTTTTCAAATTCATGTCAGATTGATGATTTTCTATATATATGCACCATATCTATGAAAATATAGTTTATTATTATGCCAATTAGAGATTTTTCAGAATGTAGAGTCATTTAGGAAATAAATAAATTTAGCTTATAATATAGCTAAATTAATTGTTTGTTTGGATTTTAAGAAAATACTACTGGCCAGGTGCAGTGGCTCACGCCTGTAATCCCAGCACTTTGGGAGGCCAAGGAGGGCAGATCACGAGGTCAAGAGATCAAGACCATCCTGGCCAACATGGTGAAACCCTGTCTCTACTAAAAATACAAAAATTAGCTGGTCATGGTGCCATGCACCTGTAGTCCCAGCTACTTGGGAGGCTGAGGCAAGAGAATCACTGGAACCCGGGAGGCAGAGGTAGCAGTGAGCTGAGATTGCACCACTGCATTCCAGCCTGGTGACAGAGCAAGACTCCATCTCCAAAAAAAAAAAAAAAAAAGAAAAGAAATACTGCTGATAATAGAGGTGGTGGTACTGGTTGTCTCATGGCCTGAAAAGTTGGCTCAGGTCTCAGACCTCCTATTTTCTTTAATGACTCATTATGAACCTAGTAACACAGAAGCTTTGAACACCAAGAATGTTGTGGCAGAGGTTGGGTAGATGCTTATCAAATGTTTTTCTTCTCCCTGAGCACAGAGTTAAGCTATATTTCCTAGTCTTCTACCTCTAGGTAAGGCCAGTGTGACAATTTTGTGCCAATAAAATGTATTAGAAGTAATACATCACTTTGGGACCAATGTAGTAGTAGCAGGCCAACTCTAAATTTGTCCCCTATAATGCCTTTCTCCCAATTTTGATTCCCTTATATTAATCTCTTCTCTTTAAATATAAGATTGCCTAGTGAATTTCTTCTACCCAATTAAATACATCAAAGTCACTTCCATGATTACATTATATAAGAGCATCATGTCCGTCTTGCTAGCAGATGCTCTCTCTCACCAAGTTTGTTGAAGTGAGCTGCCATGTTGGAAGAGCCTCATATGACAAGTAACTAATACACTCAGTCCAACAGCCTTAAAGGAACTTAATTCTGCCAACAGCCATGTAAGTGCAAGTGTGCTTGAATAAGGATGCTTTCTCATTTGGGCCTTCAGATGAGACTTCAGCTCTGGATGACAACTTAACTGCAGCCTTAAGATAGTCTATGAAACAAAGGACCCAGTGAAGTCATGCCCAGATTCTTGACCTATAGAAACTGTGAGATTATAAATGTGTGTTGTCTCATCCTGATAAACTCTGGCATAACTCATTATGCAGGAAAAATTAATAAGGCAGCTAAAGGTGAATGGGCTTTATCATGTTCCTGCTTCCTTGACCCATCTGCTGACTAGACAACAAAATGACACCAGAGCAACCTTGATACTACAGGTTAAAGATGGTGGAGCCCTGGCATGAAAGAATGCTGGATCCCTGAAGGACTGGACAGAGCAAACCTTCCCTCCTACACCTTGACAATAAGAGAAATAAGTAAGCTGTTATTTAGTTAAGCCACTAATATTAGGAAATGTTTGTTGCAACAGCTAGCTTCACTTGTCCTAAGAAACTTAAATCTAATGGAAGCTTAGGGCTTCTAGCCATGTGCTTATCACGTATTTACTAAATGTAATTAAGACAGTAATATCTCTTATTAATACAAAATTTTCCTCTTCACAATCAAAAAGTTGCTCCCTGAAGGCCTCACATATTTTCATACCTTTGTTCTTTTGTTCCTACTATTCCCTCTCCATCAAATACCCTCCTTACTACATTCTCTGCTTAGAGAGCTCTTACAAATTCTTGAGTGACTCTTTTTTTTTTGAGACAGAGTCTCACTCTGTTGCCCAGGCTGGAGTGCAGTGGCGCGATTTCGGCTCACTGCAAGTTCTGCCTCCCAGGTTCATGCCATTCTCCTACCTCAGCCTCCCCAGTAGCTGGGACTACAGGTGCCCACCACCATGCCCAGCAAACTTTTTTCTATTATTTTTTTTTTTTAGTAGAGACGGGGTTTCACCGTGTTAGCCAGGATGGTCTTGATCTCCTGACCTTGTGATCCGCCCGCCTCGGCCTCCCAAAGTGCTGGGATTACAGGCGTGAGCCACTGAGCCTGGCCTTGAGTGTCTCTTCAATGTCTACTCTGAAGCATCTACAACAGCTATGGGCAGAATCACATTTCACTCCCGCTAAAGCTATATGACTATTAAAAATAGCTTTAACATTTTCCTTATTAGTGTAACTTTTTGAAAGGAAAATTAGAAATATCTATCAACAGTAAAATGTTGATAGATATCACTTAGTCTAACATTTCCACTGCTAAAAATTTAAAGATACAGGGTGTAAAGATACACATACTTAAGTATTTATTGCAGCAATGTTTATAATTGAAAAATAGTGAAACAACCTAAATACTCATTAATAGGAAACTGGTTATGGTGATTATGGTAGATCTGTATGATTTATATATGCAGATAGGAAAAAAATTCCAAGATTAGTAAAATAAATACATTTAAAAACTGACAAAAATACATGTATGACTTTTCCTCTTTGTATAAAAGTGATATACATACATATATATATACATATTCACCTGTATATACATGGAAATTATGAAAGGATATACAATTAAGTTGTACTTTTGAAAGGCAATGGAAGCAAAGTTAAGGATAATTTTTTATTTTTCTTATAACTTATAAAGTTTTAAAAATGTTTCAGGCAATAAAAATAAATGGCCATTATTTGGGACATTGTTGAATTAACTGTAACTTCTATATTGTATAATATTATGAAATAATTAAAAAGAATAAGTTATGCCTTTGTAGTGGAATGGATAATGGACACTTGATATCAGGTCCTAATACCTAAAATCTATATATAAAACTTTTTATGGGAAAACTTTGCATATGTGATTAAGATGAGGATCTCAAGATGAGGAGATCATACTGGATTATCCTGGTAGGCCCTAAATGCCATCACATGTTTTCTTACAAGGGAGAGGCAGAGGGAGATTTGATAAAAACAAAAGAGGCAATGTGACCATGAAGTCAGAGATTGGAGTAATGCAGCCATAAGCCAAGGAATGCAAGTAGACACCAGAAGCTGGAAGGAGCAAGCAACAGATTGTTTCTCCCCTAGAGCCTCCAGAGGGAGCACCGCTCTAACTACACCTTGATTTCAGCTCAGTGATGTTGATTTCAGATTTCTGGCCTCTACAACTGCACAAGAATACATTTTTGTTGTTTTAAGTTTGTAGTTAATTTGTTGTAGCAGCATTGGGAAACTAATAGAGGCTTTATCATTTGATTTAGAGATTTTTTTGGCACACTGTAAGTGTGATATGCAAGGTGCAAATAAGTGAGGGAGGAAAAAAGAAGAAGAAGAAACCAAAGAGAAAACTGTAGAATAGTTCATATGACACTAAACATTAAATCAATATTTATGATGTAACCTCATTCCTTCGAAATTATGTATATATGTATTCACAAACAGATTTGCAAATGGATTGTTATCAAAACAATAATGCTACTTGTTTCATGGTGAAGGCAGGTGATTTTTAACTTCCTATATAATTTATTACAATAAGCATTAATTGTATAACCATAAAACAGTAAAAAAAGAGAAAAATGGAAAAAGTATTTGTGAGAGTTGTCTTTGCCAAAGGTAGCTTCAACAAGCATTCCTATTCACATGCTAATCCTTACAATGTGACATCAACACTCCCCCATTGAAAGGCGGAGTCCGTATTCTCTCTTCTTGAATCTGGAGGGTGTGTAAAAGAAGTCCAGCTACACTGAACCCACCATCCCGGAGATATTACATGGAGAAACCACATAAAAATAGAGATGCTCAAAGAATATCTGATATTCTAGTCCTAGTGATGAGCAGATAAAACAGCTTTCTGAGGGAAAAAAGAAGCCTTCATTTGTAGCATTTGCTTATGTGCATGGTCAATTTCAAGCTTCAACAATCGAAAGCTCATCTCACAAAATTCCTGAATGTTTAATAATTAGACCTTGTGAATTGGTTCAAATTGGCCCTACTGTCACCAGATTGAACTGGGATCTACTCACCCTGTGCAGTAACGCCAAACATCCACATGGAAGTTTTGCAGTAGAAGAATGGAGGACTTTATTTACAGGACACCAAGCAAGGGGCATCAGGCAGCTCTCACTTAAGGCTTGATTTCCCTGATGGCTTGCAAGCAAGAGTTTTTAAAGGCAGAGGTAAATTTCAGGAAAGCAGAAGTCTCAGGCAAAATTGTAAATCAACACATGGAGGTTACACATTGGTTTGGACTTTAAAAAGGCAAGATATCTTGAAGCGAGACGTTACAGGTCACAGGGAGATTCAAGATTTTCTGATTTGCCATTGGTTAAGGAAGGGAAGCTTTCTAAAGATTTGAGGTCAGCAGAAAAGAACATTGGGTCTGGCCCAGGGACGTGACTTCCTCCAGGCCCTTCAGGAAAAAAATTAGAAAAAAGAGCAACAGAGTTCAGTTCTCAAGTCCCCCTTATGTGAAGTCTACATGCCAGTGGATTCATTTGGTGGGGGTCTGGGCTTCTGAAAAAGCAACTCAGGGACATATGTTAAGATATTATCTTTAGTTTCTATCAGGAACGAAACATCTCACGACTCTAACATCCTTGACTATTGTTTTAAGCTACTATTACCTTCTTGCTTATCAAGTTACTCATTTACTTCTCAGGGCTAGCTAGGGGCCTGAAATTTCCCTTGAAGGAATTCAAGATTTTCCTTTATTTCTATGCTTTGGGTGGGGTGTGTGTGTGTGGAGGGTGCCAGCAGGGATCTCTGCTAAGAGGAGTCCCTGCTCCATCTCACTACCACTCCACCATCTAGCCTCCAGCTGTTTGTCTTTCCAATCCCAACAGAGGGAATAAGTGAAATGACCTCAGACCATAGTCTGATTGTAACCTCATTACAAACTTCATACTAGAACTGCACAGCTGAGCCACTCCTGAATTCCTGACCCACAGAAAATGCAAGAGATTTGATAGCAGTCGTAATAACTGCAATTGTCTTCCATGTTAAAGTCTTTGTAGTAATACCCACTGGCAAGAAAATTGGGGGCCCTGTTAATCCTTTATGTGGGAACCACATTAGACCAAGAATTACTTCTTCAGGGGAATCTTTATCCTGACTGACAGAACTCTCTCACCCACATCCCTAGGGTCTAGGGTGGGCATTTTATTTAGGTATGTACCCTTGTCAAGCTCTCTACTTTCTTGAGGATGTCACCAGTTTGTCTCATGGTGAAAACTCTTCTCTCAATTGCCTATTGAAAATACTTACACTATACCCGAAACATATTTGTAGGTATATCCTGACATTCTTGCCCTACAGAAGCCAGAGACGCTGTCTCTGGGAACTGCCCTTAGTAATTCCAGGTTTTTTCTACATGAAAGTATACGTGTGCACTCTCAATACTTATGGTGTAACTATACTTCCCAGTGTTGCCATAAAGACCTACAACAACTTATTAATCACACTGTTGTCCCCTCCGAGTTTCCAGGAAATGTTTAGCTTAATGTTATCTGAAGATATGCAGATTTTTCTGTGCTGTTATCCATTAGAGTGTGGTAGTTAACAACATGGAACCTGGAACCAAAATATTTGGATTTGATTCCTGGCTCTTCCGTTTACTTACTGTAACTTTATATGCAATTTATTAATCTTTTTGTATCTTGTTTTCCCCACACACAAAGGAGAAATTAAAAATTGAACCTGCATAAAGGATTGTTTATTAGGATTAAATAAAATTGTATATGCCGTGCCCTTTCACCAGTGTCTGCCAAGATGGGATTCAGTAAATATTTGTCATTAGTTTTCATAGCATTTTTGAAACTGTGAAATTAAAATGTTCTAAGCATTTTGGGTGATAGTAGGGGACAATAATTTCTATTTCTTCAATCTAAGAAGTACTCGCGTGTGCCTTCAGCTTGCACAAAACTGAGAACAGCCTATCAAGGTTATATGTCCAGAAATACCTGCCCACCTCACCCACCCATAAGGCCCACCCCAGGGTTATAAAACTTTCCTACCATCTGCCACTTGCACAGATTATGACATTGTAAGGTGACAGCCAGAAGGCAAATCTGAAGACTGGGATACACAATCCATGAAATCATTTACACTAATTAACCCTTTAGCTCCAATTAGCTGGGCAGATTGGCTATCTGCTCATAGTCATGTCTCCCCATTTAAGAAGTAGTGATTATGGATCCAATATATGCTTGGCTCTGGATTACAGATATCAATTAGAGATGGGTAGGCATAGTTTCTACCACTGGGAAGTGCACAGATCAAGTTAAGACAAAAGGAAATCAAGTAGAGTTCAGAATACAGATTATCATAAAGAGGGGAACAGGTATCGAATAAGAGGGTATTAAGAATCCACACTCATCATGAGTAGATTGGAGAGAGGTGGTCAAGGCTGGGAGGATATTCAGCGCCAATATCTCTTTCAAGATTTTGTCCAGAATTATTTCTATGCGTGTCTGCAGGCTGCCAAATTTAAATTACTTTTCTGTCAAGTTTTGGACTCCTAATATATGAAGATAACCCACACAATGTAAAATAGTCATTAAGTTATGCTGCATTTATCCTGGGAGGGACCAGGAATTGAGAAGGGGGAAAACTCAAAGTGTGAACTAACATCCGTAAGAGAGACCTTTAAAAAGATAATGTGCTGTGAATATATGTGGAGAGATTTCCTGATTTGCATTTGGGCACATAAACTAACAAAAACACCTCTAAAAATTTATCCCAGTAACAACCCCTATGTGCTGCTGTATGCTATGCTTTACATACTTCCGTCAATTAATGCTGAAACCATTCTAGGAGATATTCCATATTCCCAGTTTCACTGAGAAGGGAACTGAGTCTCAGGAAAGTTAAACTAATTGCTCAAGGTCACATAGCTCATATGCTGCTGAGTAGAAATACTGAACCCAGATTTTTCTCCCAAGGCCAAAGATTCTTTTATGAGAGAGGCTCCCTGCTAGCATTCATCCAACTAGGGAATGAAAGATGCATGAATTGTTATTTCACACACATCCCCCCACTGTCTATGCTTCTACTTCCTCCATTCAACAGGCAAAGCCAATTTGGTGCACATCTGATGCCTTGCTTGAATTTCTTTTGGAAGGCGTAAATGATGACGTTAGTACCAACTGTTTTGAGCAGCTGCAGAAAATCATTAACCCAAATTGCTCATTACACCTTTATAGACACCAAGCAAATCTGCCTGCTAAACACAGATATAAATATAATGGGTAATAATGGTGATGAGACATGATAAAAATAAGCAAGGCTGAAAGAGGTGGAAAAGAGCTTCAGAACGAAATTCTCCCTATTATACTTTGCCTTGTCCACAAAGGGCAAAAAGGACTCAATTTTTAAAAAATATTTTGAACAAATTTATCCCACCACACCTAAATCAGAAGCTTGTCTTCTTTTCACTGACCACATTATTGTAAACAACAAAGGGGGAAAAAAATCTCACTTGGGGCAAAAGAACAGATTAAAGAAAAGCTGTTTTAGAAGCCTTCGTAAAATTAGTAGTAGCTGCCCTTTCATGGCTGAAAAGTTATCTCTGACACACAGGACAGATGTCAGTGTGGGTGAGGGGATGAGCCAGCATTGCCTTTCCACAGAAAGACCTTGAATGAAGGATTTGCTGCCAGCTAGAACGCAATAGGGTCCAGGCTAGCCTTCCTTCTCTAGAGCTGCTCTGAGTGGCAGTTTGAATTGCCCTGCCAAATCCCTCTGCTTTGCTGTTTCTAAAAAAAGAACAAGGGGAAAGATGTGGCGAGTCAGAGCAACAATCCACGCCTCAGCAGATTGCAGTGCCACTGCAATGTTAATATTTTTAATGTCAATGTGGAGGCTCCTGTTTGAAATTCAGTGGGAAACTAAAATTAATGTAAGCCTGCTTAAGAATGTCAAATGAATGTTCATCATATTCAAGAGAGTGTTTGTGCAACTTGAAAATGATGGCAATAAAAAGTGGACGGCTCAGGCTGATAATCACATTTTTTTTTTTAGGAATAAGAGCAAGTATTTGAAGGTATTTGTGAAAAAAATACACACTGTGGAAGAAATTGTGGGAAGAATAGGTGCACTTCTTGCTGGGAAAAAAATAAAGAATGCATGCAAAGGCTTTACATGATAGTGGGCAATTTGATTTTTTAAAAGGGAATATTTTGGAAGATTAGGGGGAAAATGACCCCAATTCTCCACCTCTGCCTGTCTATACATTCCTTGAAATGTGATTTTGCATCTCTTCCTGTCAAGATGTGGATTCTCTTTCTGCCCCCCTTAAATTTGGCTAGCCTTGTGACGTGCGTTGGCTAATAGAAGCAGCAGAAATGACCAGATGCCATTTCCAGGCCCAGGTTTCAAGAGACCTTGCACAGATTCACAGTCTCTCTGGGAATCTTGCCACAAGCATCAGAAAAACTTGGGTTTACCACTACATGGACCCAACAGAGCCAAGTACCCCAGCTGAGGCCCTCCTAGACCGGCCAGCCCCCAGCTGATCACTGCAGTCACAGGACTGAGGCCTGTTAATATCGGCCAAGGCCAGCCTAGATGACAGAACTGCCCAGTTGTACCATAGATTTTGAGAAATAATAAATAATTCTTGTTTTAAGGCACTAGGTCTTGAAGTGTTCTGTTTCATAGCAATAACTAACTTGAAACAGTATGTATCTATAACATACTAAACTTAGGTAAAGTTTTGAGGAAAACTGAACCCCTGGGTACAGGAATAAAAACAACCCTTTTTACATAATGATTCTGCAGTTATTTCTTAGAGTCTATAAATGGTTACAGTTGGAGATGGACCATGTAAGAGATTATACCATATATCTGACATTAATTCATGTCCTTTTGCAGCAGTCTGTTTCTTCCTTCCCTAGTTAAAATTTCCAAACTAATTTAAACAGTAGATTTTCTACTAGAAATCCAGCTGAGGTCTGAACAGGACCTAATCTGAAACGAGGTCTCATTTGGCATTTTAAAAGCTATAATTTGACATAATTAGCCATTCTTGTCGGTGCTGCATGTCACCTTAACCACGATCTTGTGTAACTGGTAGAAGTGAGTTTATAAAGCTCTTCAGCGTTTTAAATAGCTTTTCTCCTAATCAAGAAATACAGGGGAAAAATAAGATAAGGAGTGAATATTAACAATGGAAACCACGGTTTGCTATTTTACCTGTGAAAATTGATTTCCTTCTGGCCTTTTTAAACTTCTTTAAAATAGCCAAATCGGTTTCCTCTATTCACCTTGCTTAAAGAGAACCTTAAAACATATCTGCTAAGAACAAAATGAGTAGAAATCTGAGTCATTCCTTCCCTGTGAACACTCCAACCTCTGACACAGATACATTCTTTCTCCCTCCTTAAGTTCCAAAACATCCACTATTTAGCGGCATAACAAAGTGTTAAGTCTGGTTTTGTTACTTAGTTAATAAAATGATGTGAGTCATGCTTCAAAATGTGATTTTAAATCATATATATAAAATAATAATTCAGTTAATCTCATCTACCTCACTGCTTCCAAATATTGTTTTCACCCTAAGAGACTGAGAAATCTCTTTAAAACTAATTTTTGGGAAAGAAATTGCTCTTTAAGCTCACAGCAATAAGGATGGGTTTTGGGCTTACGTGTTTTACAGCTAAATGATACTTGCCATTTGCATATCATTTAAACATTTTTTTAAATATAATTTTCTTTTTTTTTTTTTTTAACTCTTGGTGAGCTAGCAGCACCCTTCCAGGCACAATGCAAGCAATTCAGGCTCACCTTTGATACCTACCTTCTATTCTCCAAAATCAATTTGTGATAAATTTTATGACAAATTTTAAAAATGCTTCTTTAACTGAGCTTTGGGAGCTTTGACTAAACAATGAAAGGAAAAATAATTGCTGAGTTTAAACGATATTGATGGAGTTATTATGTTGCAAAATTCTACTTATTCTTTCAATATATGGTATTAGCTGAATATTTATAGCTATGTCAACACATAATTTCAATGATATATAAATATATGTGAAATGCATATTTTGTACATATAAATTTTGAAGATTATTAAAGTAAAACAGAACTTAAAGTTAGAAAAAAAATCAAAAATTGTTGAAGAAATTACAACAATACTCTATGAGAGCACGATTTGATTGCCTTTCATGTGCATGTCTCTTCACATAGAAGGACCAAACAGACTAATCACAAGTATTGCTTTTATTTTTGACACTGTCAGAACCTCACTAAGAAGCCATAGACATTTATTTACCCTCTTTGTGCCCCATGTGTTAAATGGGTGTGCTAATCATTTCCACTTACTGCACTAGGAGTTGGCAACTCAATTTAAAAAACAAATCTTACTCAAAATATCTTACTACTTGGAAGATATTTTGAGACACTTGACTCAAAGGCTGAATGTGCAGTTATGGTTTCCAAATGCAGACTCAAATCAGCTGTGCCAATTTTGAGGGACTGAAATCTGTTTATATTCTCAGTGTCTTTTTATTCAAATTTGTAAGGTTTTTTTATTAACTTTAATTATAAAATTAATCTGTGTTTAATTGGTGCCTCTCACCTTCTACTCACCCTGCAATCCCCTTCTGTCTGGGTCTTCCTCTTCTCTGGGACTGTGATTAAAGTCCCAATGACGGTCTTAAAATACGTCCAAAAATATTTTGACACTCATCCAGTAGTGAGGTGTTATCTCTACCTCCTCCTTTTGAATATAATCAGGCTCATGACTCATTTCTCAATTCCTCTCAAATACTTAGACACAGACAGAAGCATGTGGATATCAGCCTACCTCTGAGCAAGTAGAGGTGAAATGTCCATATATTCCGAGACATCAAAGTTTCAGGCAATGACCACCCTCAGGGAAAGAAAAGAGATGAATGGGGAAATGAAAGAAAGCAAATACTTACAAGCAAAACCAAAAAGTTACTAAAACAAGTGATCCCCAGTAATAAACCAAAAAGATCTCCATAGCAGCCACAAATTTCTGAATCCTTTAAAAAGATTGGTGTCTCTTTAATAAGGACACTTCTTTGTCCTGTGGTACTTGTCCTGAGAATTTAGACAACACAGACAAGGGGAGAGGTTTCGGTGCAGAGGTGAAAGGAGATAGATATTTCTCCACAACATATGAAGCAGCATTAGGTTATCTCTTGGCATCTCTGTAGAGTAGATTTCTGTGTTCCTACATAGTTATTTTCCTAGTATGGAGTAAAGCAAATGCCAGCCACATGAAAAAGCAAGGAGAGTGAAGGAGAGAAAAGCAGAATTAATGATAGGGTATCAGGATGCAAAAACCCTGTAACTCTGGTGAGCCAGGTTTGCACCTTGCTCTGGAGCAGGAGGGCCTGAGGAGCCAAAAGTCTTTGTCAATAGAACCAGACATAAGTAGAAAAACGCATTGCTGATTTTTTAAAATTTCTTTAGCTTAACAGATATAGCTTATGGAGACTCTTTTCATGTGAAAGACCCTTCAGTATTATTTTTGGGATGTTAGTAACAGCCACGAGGTCAGCTTCTCAGGGAATTACTTTTCCCTGTAGGCTCTCAAAGTAAAGGACACAGAGAAGGAAGGAACAGGAGAAGAATGGAAAGACGTGGAAGAAAATAGTGAGAGATGGAGAAAGGCAGAGGGAGAGGAAGAAAGGAAAGAAGAGAGGCTACAGAGACCCAAGTGAGGAACGCAATGCCATTCACAATTGCCACCAAAAGAATAAAATACCTAGAAATACAGCTAAACAGGAATGTGAAAGATCTCTAAGATGAGAATTACAAAACACTGCTCAAATAAATCAGAGATGACACAAACAAATGGAAAAACATGATATACAAAAATTAACTCAATATGAATTAAAGACTTAAACATAAAATTGAAAACTATAAAAACCCTGGAAGACAACCTAGGCAATATCATCCTGGACATAGGAAAGGGCAAAGATTTCATGACAAAGTCTCCAAAAGCAATTGCAACAACAACAAAAAAAATGGACAAGAAGACCTAATTGAACTAAAGATGTTCTGCACAGCAAAAGAAACTATCAAAAGAGTAAGCAGACAACCTACAGAGAAAATAATTGCAAACTATGCATGTGAAACTCATCTAATATCCAGCATCTATAAGGAACTTAAACAAATACACAAGAAAAAAAACAACTCCTTTAAAAAGTGGGCAAGGACATGAAACAGACACTTCTCAAAGGAAGACATACATGCTGTCAACAAGCATGTGAAAAAAAGCTCAATATCGCTGATCATTAGAGGAATGCAAATGAAAACTACAATGAAATATCGTCTCACACCAGAATGGATATTATTAAAAAGTTAAAAAAAAAACAGTTGCTGGTGAGTTTGTGGAGAAAAGAGAAGCCTTATATATTGTTGATTAGGGTGTAAATTAGTTCAACTATTGTGGCAAGCAGTGTGGCAATTCCTTAAAGAGATAAAAACAGAACTACCATTCAATGCAGCAATTCCATTACTGCGTATGTACCCAGAGGAATATGTTCTACCATAAAGACACATGCACGTGAATGTTCATTGTAGCACTATTCACAATAGCAATGACATGGAATCAACCTAAATGCTCATCAATGACAGATTAGATAAAGAAAATGTGGTACATGTATGCCATGGAATACTATGCAGAGATAAAAAAGAATGAGATCATGTCTTTTGTGGGAATATGAATGGAGCTGGAGGCCATTATCCTCAACAAACTAATGCAGGAACAGAAAACCAAATATTGCATGTTCTCACTTGCAAGTGACAGCTACAAGATTAGAACTCATGGACACAAAGAGGGAAACAACAGACACTGGAGCCTGCTTGAGGGTGGAGGGTGGAAGAAAGGGGGGGAACAGAAAAAATAACTGGGTACTAGGCTTAATACCTGGGTGATGAAATAATCTGTACACAACCCCCCATGACATAAGTTTACCTATATAACAAATCTTCTCATTTACCCCTGAACCTAAAATAAAAGTTAAAATAATAAATTAAAAATAAAGAATAGAAGAGTGGCTACAGAAGGAAAGGGGAGAATGAGGCAGCAGACAGGAAGGACGTCTGTTGGTTTATAAGTCCCAAGAAATACGGCAGCTCTGCCTTTCCAGATTTCATGGCTGTGTAGCTGTTGAGGTGCATTCAGCTCAAGACACAAAATTCCAGTTTCTTCACCTAACTTGGCTCTTTCAGAAGCACCTTGGATTGTCAGTGATCCTTAACCCTATCAGGAATGAAATGCTAAATTATGAAAGTCATGTTTAATATTAAGTACATAAATATTTTTGCTACTATTTCTATTTGTTTTCCCTGCTCTATGCATACAGATTAATATGGAATTATATTAATAATAAAAGGAAGGCTATAATTAACTAACAATAAATATATTATATAAGTTATACATTATTTAGTTATAATAAACATTCAAATAAGGGGACGTGACTAGGCAGGTTATGCTGTCTCTACAGCACCTGGTATTACACCTGGGTAGGGTGAGCAATTGGTCCTAGTTTGCCTGTTTTCCTGGTTTGGAGACTGAAATTCCCACATCCTAGGAAGACTCTTCAATCCTGGGCATACCTGACAAACCTCCTTCCTCTTTTAGTGGGACAGCAGAGGTAAGGTGATATAAGCCCTGAACATCCTCCTTCAAATACAACAAGGACCGTCTGTTCTCCAATGACAGCAGAAGCCCAGAGAAACAAGGATTTCCACCTGAGCTGAAGTTCAAAGACCTGTTCCCTCCCAGGAACAAATCTGAATCCGAAAGCATCACACTCTGAGGAAAGGCCAATTTCAGAGAAAATGGAGTATGGCAGCGTTTTTGCCTCTCAGAAAAGCTAGACTGATAAAGAGGATGAGAAAGAGGGTGGGGTGCTCCCAAATGGAAACCACTGGTTGCATCTCACCTCCAGAAAAGGTCTCTCTCATGTGCACTAGAGCAAGTGTTCCTAAGTGCCTGTCCTGAAAACAGAGTAAGTAGAGAAAACAGGTAGAACTTTAGAATCAATACAATTCATATTTTCAGAAATATTCTAAAAGAAATTGCTTTCGTCACAATCATCAACTGAAAAGCATGTGCCTTAAACATCTTGAAAACAAGGACAACGTTGGAGGGCCTACACTACCTAATTGTGAGGCTTACTATAAAACTACAGTAATTAAGAGTACAGGATTGGCATAAGAATAAACAAACAGATAAATGGAACAGAATAAAACCGGATATACACCTACATATGCACCATTATAATGCAGTGGGAAAAGAAACATCTTTTCAACAATGACTCTGAAACAACTGAATATCTGTGGAGAAAAATAAAACACCTCAATTTCCATCTCACATTATATGCAAAAAATAACATCTGTATTATAAGCCCTAATATCAAGACTAATCAGTTTCTTTGAAGTTAATACAGAAACATTTTTACAACTTTATAGTAGGAAAGACTTCTTAGAACACAAAAAGTGGCAACTATAAAGAAAACAATTCATGACCTCATAAAAACAAAAAATTTCTCATTAACCATAACATCAAGAAAATGAAAAAGTATTGTAAGTCATCGATCAGGAGAAAATATTGGCAAAATTATTTGAAAAAGGATCTATATGGAGGATATATAAAGGATGTCTATAAGTAATTAAAAGATAAATGTGCCAATAAAAATGGGTGAAATATTACAGATACATTACAAACATATATATATATGTATAAAAATAGTCAGTAAGCACATAAAATGATGCTCAACATTACTCATCAAGGGAAGGTAAATCAAAACCGCAGTGAGATACCACTTACATACACATTTAAAAGATTATAAATTCAAATGTTGGTGAAGATGTGAGTAAGTAGAATTCTTATTGCAGATGGATGTTTAAAATGGTACAACTGCATTAGAAAAGTTTAGTAGTTTTTTTTTTTTTTTTTTTTTTTTTTTTTGAGACAGAATCTCACTCTGTAACCCAGGCTGGAGTGCAGCAGTGCAATCTCAGCTCATTGCAAGCTCTGCCTCCCAGGTTCATGCCATTGTCCTGCCTCAGCCTCCTGAGTAGCTGGGACTACAGGCGCCTGCCACAACGCCTGGCTAACTTTTTGTATTTTTAGTAGAGATGGGGTTTCACCGTGTTAGCCAGGATGGTCTCGATCTCCTGACCTCGTGATCCGCCTGCCTCGGCCTCCCAAAGTGCTGGGATTACAGGTGTGAGCCACCGCGCCCAGCCTAAGTTTAATAGTTTTTTTACACATTTAATATACCTAATTTATGATCCTGAAAGTTTATTCTGAACTGCCTACCCAAGAAAACTGAACTGTATGTCCTCAAAAAGATTTGTACAAAACAAATTTTTTGCAATTTTCATAATAGACGTATTGCAGCAATCATCATATAGCAAAAACTGGAAACAATCCAAATGTTCATCAGGAGAAAATGGGTAAGTACGTTGTATTATATTCATACAGTATGAATTTCTGACTACCAATCAGTAATAAAAGGGAACAAACTATTGGTACACAGCACAAAACAGATGAAACTCAAAACTATTACGTTGAGAGAAATAAAACATACACAAATGAGGATACATTATATGATTTTATTCACATGAAACTCAGAAGCAGGCAACACTAATGATGGATCAAAACAGTGGCTGCCTCTGGGCAACAAGGGAGATCACCTGGAAAGGGACACAGGAGACTTTTGGGAATGTTAAATATCTCTGATGTTTTGACTAGAATGTTAGTTACGCAGGTGTTAAATATTTGTCACACTCATCAAACTGCACAATTATGTTTTGTCCATTTTATTATATGTTATTAATCTAAAAATTTTTGTATTTTTATGTTAGTAGTTTTTGGTATACAGGTTACCCCAAAACTTATTTTGAAGAGTTCTTTTGAGATGAATTCAGACATTTTAGTGCACCCATCACCCAAGCAGTGTACACTGTACCTGTGGGTTTTTATCACTCACCCCCTAAAAACTGCCCGCTCAACCAGTCCCCAAGTTCATTATATCATTCTTTATGTCTTTGTGTCCTCACAGTTTAGCTCCCACTTATTAGTGAGAACATATGGCATTTGGTTTTTCACTCTTGAGTTACTTCGTTTAGAAAAAAGGCCTCCAGATCCATCCAAGTTGCTGCAAAAGACATTATTTCATTCCTTTTTATGGCTGAGTAGTATTCCATAGTGTATATATGCCGTATTTTCTTTATCCACTCGTTGGTTGATGGGCACTTAGGTTGGTTCCATATCTTTCTAAAATTTTTTTAAAGTTTCTCTTTACTACAGAGGTTTGTTAATATAAGATTCAAAAGAACAAAATGGAGAAAGATAAGACAACTCTACTACATAAATGTATCTAAATAAATGAATATATAAATAGTCACAAACAATAAAAAGATAAAAGCCTGTAAATTACAGTCATACTTGATGTAAAGTTATATAATGTATTTTCCAAATCCACACCTAAATATATCTCAGTAAAAAGGTAAAACAGCAAAGAAAAAAAAATTAACCCTAAAAGACCCGTGAATAATATGTGTGGCAGATGATGTAGATTAACTAAAAAAGAATAAGAAACTGACTGAGGGCTAAATCGTTGCTCACAATTCTTAATGCATAAAGGAATACATTAAAATGAGTGTATCAATGATGTAAGTGACATTAAAATGAAACTCTATGTACAGATAATATAAGTTTCAAGAATGAAAGCAAACTACCAGAGGAACCCCAGCAAGAATTAATCCAAAAGGAAAAAAAGAGAGGCAAGGTAAACAAAAGTTAAATTTTTATTACATAGCCATTAAATATGTATACATAACTTTCTCAAATTAACTTCAGGTAAGTCCATTTTTATAATTGTGATGGGTGAAGAAAAGAAGAGAAAACTAAAAGCTCATTAAAATTTGCATTTGGACTATGATATAGATATTGAAAAATTCTAAATGTTGACAGAAAAGTAAATGTTTAATTATGTGTTTTGGAAGTATTAGAACCAGAGTAACAATGGAAGAAATTTTGCAAACAATTTACAAAAAAAGGGAAAACATATATTTTTCCCTGCTATATGAATATATATATAAGATATATGAATATATATATGAATATATATACATATATATGAATATATGTGTATATATATGAATATATATATATGAATATATATGAATATATATATATATATATATATATATATATATATATATATATTCTTCCCTGCCATATTTGTATTTTCCCTGCCATATATATGAAAGAAGGAAGGGAAGGGGAAAGGGAAGGGGAAGGGAAGGGGAAGGGGAAGGTGAGAAAGAGGGAAGGAAGGAGGAAAGGAAGGAAGGAAGGGGAAGGAAGGAGGGAGGGAGGGCAAGAAAGAAAGAAAGAGAGAAAAGGGAAGGAAGAAAGAAAAGAAAGAATGAAAAGGAAGAAAGAAAAAAAAGAAAAAGGAAAAAAGCCCTAAAGCTCCATGAAGAAAAGACTGATTCTAAGTTGGGGAGTGAAAGTATAAAAGATGAGCCTAGAACATCTTGTAGTGCCAGTGTTCAAAGTGAGGACATGCTTAAAACACATAGAAAAAAGACACAGGAACTAACTGAAACAATGTCCGATTGCCAAATTTGAAACAATTTGAGCAACACAATAAATAAAACAGTACTGGAATAAACCCAAGAATATGGACTCATTAAATTTTATTTTATACTTTGGTGACTACAGATCAAAAGGGGAAAGTAGGGAGAATAACTTTATAGTGAAACCAATTTGACAAACACTATCTATGCTATGATAAAGTTTAACATTGTCAATACATGCCAATGCATGTACTCTTAATCGGACATGCAAAAATAGCACTTTACCTCCATGGTCTTCCTTACCAACAACTTATATGCACAATCTAGTCATAGGAAAAACATTAGGCAAATCTAAAGTCAGGGAAGTCTCCAAATGTGTCAAGGTCATTAAAATTAAAAAAGGCTAGCCAGGCGTGGTGGCTCATGCCTGTAATCCCAACACTTCGAGAGGCCAAGGAGGGCGGATCACAAGGTCAGGAGTTTGAGACCAGCCTGACCAACAAGGTGAAACCCAGTCTGTACTAAAAAAACAAAAATTAGTCAGGCATGGTGGCGCACGCCTGTAATCCCAGCTACTCAGGAGGCTGAGGCAGGAGAATCGTTTGAAGCCAGGAGGTGGAGACTGCAGTGAACTGGGATTGCACCCTTGCACTCCAGCCCGGATGACAGAGCAAGACTCCATCTCAAAATAAATAAATAAATAAATAAGGTCTGAGAAGCTGTCAGAATCTAGAGGATCTGAAGGATACATAATCAATAAATATAATGTGATATTCACAATAAGATCATAAAACAGAAAAAGAACAGTTGGTAAAAATTAAAGAAATACCTAGGAATCCAACTTACAAGGGACATGAAGGACCTCTTCAAGGAGAACTACAAACCACTGCTCAATGAAATAAAAGAGGATACAAACAAATGGAAGAACATCCCATGCTCATGGGTTGGAAGAATCAATATCGTGAAAATGGCCACACTGCCCAAGGTGATTTATAGATTCAATGCCATCCCCATCAAGCTACCAATGACTTTCTTCACAGAATTGCAAAAAACTACTTTAAAGTTCATATGGAACCAAAAAAGAGCCCGCATCGCCAAGTCAATCCTAAGCCAAAAGAACAAAGCTGGAGGCATCACCCTACCTGACTTCAAACTATACTACAAGGTTACAGTAACCAAAACAGCATGGTACTGGTACCAAAACAGAGACATAGATCAATGGAACAGAACAGAGCCCTCAGAAATAATGCCACATGTCTACAACTATCTCATCTTCGACAAACCTGACAAAAACAAGCAATGGGATAAGGATTCCCTATTTAATAAATGGTGCTGGGAAAACCAGCTAGCCATATGGAGAAAGCTGAAACTGGATCCCTTCCTTACACCTTATACAAAAATTAATTCAAGATGGATTAAAGACTTAAATGCTAGACCTAAAACCATAAAAACCCTAGAAGAAAACCTAGGCAATACCATTCAGGACATAAGCATCGGCAAGGACTTCATGTCTAAAACACCAAAAGCAATGGCAACAAAAGCCAAAATTGACAAATGGGATCTAATTAAACTAAAGAGCTTCTGCACAGCAAAAGAAACTACCATCAGAGTGAACAGGCAACCTACAGAATGGGAGAAAATTTTCACAATCTACTCATCTGACAAAGGGCTAATATCCAGAATCTACAATGAACTCAAACAAATTTACAAGAAAAAAACAAACAACCCCATCAAAAAGTGGGCGAAGGACATGAACAAAGACTTCTCAAAAGAAGACATTTATGCAGCCAAAAAACACATGCACAAATGCTCATCATCACTGGCCATCAGAGAAATGCAAATCAAAACCACAATGAGATACCATCTCACACCAGTTAGAATGACCATCATTAAAAAGTCAGGAAACAACAGGTGCTGGGCACGATGTGGAGAAATAGGAACACTTTTACACTATTGGTGGGACTGTAAACTGTTCAACCATTGTGGAAGTCAGTGTGGTGATTCCTCAGGGATCTAGAACTAGAAGTACCATTTGACCCAGCCATCCCATTACTGGGTATATACCCAAAGGACTATAAATCATGCTGCTATAAAGACACATGCACATGTATGTTTATTGCAGCACTATTCACAATAGCAAAGACTTGGAACCAACCCAAATGTCCAACAACGATAGACTGGATTAAGAAAATGTGGCACATATACACCATGGAATACTATGCAGCCATAAAAAATGATGAGTTCATGTCCTTTGTAGGGACATGGATGAAACTGGAAAACATCATTCTCAGTAAACTATGGCAAGGACAAAAAACCAAACACCGCATGTTCTCACTCATAGGTGGGAACTGAACAATGAGAACACATGGACACAGGAAGGGGAACATCACACTCCGGGGACTGTTGTGGGGTGGGGGGAGGGGGGAGGGACAGCATTAGGAGATATACCTAATGCTAAATGACGAGTTAATGGATGTAGCACACCAACATGGCAGATGTATACATATGTAACAAACCTGCACGTTGTGCACATGTACCCTAAGACTTAAAGTATAATAATAATAAAAAAAAGAAAAAAAAGTTCAACATTATATATAATTACACCTATTCAATAAACATTAATACTAAAAAAAAAGAAATCTGAATAAAGTATGGACTCCAGTTAATAATAATGTATAATTATTTTTTTCACCAGTTGTCACAAATGTATCATGCTAATGAAAGGTGTTCCCAACATGGGAAGCTGGATATTCTGTATACTGGAACTCCATGTTCTGTCTTTGCAACTATTCTACTAATCTGAACTATTCTAAAATATTAAAAAGCTTAAATTTTAAATTTTTACATTAAATTTTTAAAAATTTTAAATATGCCCTTCACCTGCCCCCAACAAAATCTTAATATCTTTAAATTAAGCACCTCATTTTCAAATAATATTTACATCAAAGAAGAAAGCAAAACACTATCTTACCCTATTTAGTAATAACGGCCACTAAACGAACAAAATACAAAACACTGGGATTTACCCCAAACAATTCTCAGAGGAAAATGTGCAGTTATTTTGGGCGTAAATAAATAAAGTAAGCTTTTCAGTCAAGAATTTGAAAAAAGAAAAAAACGAAGCATGAATTAAGAGTTTATACAGTTATTTAAATAAGTAAATTTGAAAATATGGTAAATAAGTTAAAGATTAATACCAAAAGTTTGTTTTTTGAAAATATTTTAAAAATTGGGCAGATATGATGATGAAAACCTATAGATGGCATAAATAACATTAGAAAGAAAATCAGAAAAATAACAGCTACTGAGATTTTTTTTACTTAAAATGAATAGATGCACAAATTTACAAAAATACTTTTGATAACCTAGACAACATAGAAATTGACTGCAATTGGCTCAAGTAGAAATAGAAAGGTTGATTAGACAAATAATCTAAAAATATATTTAAAAGGTACTCAAATATCCACAACCAAAAAGAAAACATACTCAAATGACTTCATGAGTAACATATAAAAGATTTCAGTAAAAACGCTCCCAAGTACATAAACTCCTCCATAATACTGGAAAAGATGCTATTATGTCCAAGCAGGACAGAAACAGTAACCATACAAGAATAATTCAATAAAGGAAATTTACAACCCAGTGCCCTTTCTGAACACAGAAGCAAAAACCCAAAATAAATTATAAGGTAATTGAATTAAGCAATGACAAACATTAATAACATCGTACATATGAAAATATATATAATATAGTGTAATAATAATAAAAACACTATAAGAATGTTACAATGGACTTTGGGGACTGGGAGTAAGGGTGGGAGGTTGGTGAGGGATAAAAAGCGACAAATTGGAGCCGGGCACGGTGGCTCCCACCTGTAATCCCAGCACTTCAGGAGGCCAAGGCAGGCGGATTACCTGAAGTCAGGAGCTTGAGGCCAGCATGGTCAAAATGGTGAAACCCTATCTGTACTAAAAATACAAAAATTAGCCGGACATGGTGGCACACACCTGTAATCCCAGCTTCTCAGGAAGCTGAGGCAGGAGAATTGCTTGAACCCAGGAGGCAGAGCTTGCAGTGGGCCGAGATCACGCTACTGCACTCCAGCCTGAGCAACAGAGCGAGACTGTCTTGGAAAGGAAAAAAAAAGCTACAAATTGGGTTCAGTGTAGATTGCTTGGGTGATGGGTGCACCAAAATCTCACAAATCGTCACTAAAGAACTTACTCATGTATCCAAACACCACCTGTTCTCCCAAAACCTATGAAAATTAAAAAATTATAATAAATTTTTAAAAATTATAAAAACATTAGAAGTTTTAATTAGAATGTCTATTATGTAATCACGTTTAACATATTAAAGTCAATAAACTACACGATCATCCAGATAGGTACTGTGAAAATTCTTAATAAAATTCAATACTAACATGCTTTTGGTAGATGAATAACTAAACAGATCAACAGACCAGGATGAGTTTACGTTTTTTAAAAAGTTGATTTAGGCAGGTGTGGTAGCTCACCCCTGTAATCCCAGCTACTCAGGAACCTGAGGCAGAAGGATTGCTTGAGGCTAGTAGTTCAAGACCAGCCTGGGCAACACAGCAAGATGCCATTTCTAAAATTAAAAACTAAAAATAAACTGGTTTTATTTATGTGTACCTGATATATGAACAGTGGCATTACAGTGTTATTCAAGGGAGCAAATCTGCCTCATACTATAAACAGAGATAAATTCCAGATGGATTAGAGACCATTTGGAGATTCATTAAAAGAAATTAGAAGCAAATATATTGTTACCTTATACCTTAGTCCATTCAGGCTGCTATAACAAAATGCCATACACTAGATGGCTTATAAACGATAGAAATTATTGCATACAGTTCTGGAGGCTGAAGTCCAAGATCAAGCTGATAGCAAACTTGGTGTCTAGTGAGGGCCTGCTTCTTGGTTCACAGATGGTGCCTTATGTGGTGTCTTCACATGACAGTAGAGAAGAGGAAGCTTTCTTAAGCCTCTTTTGTAAGGGCACTAATCCCATTCATGAAGTCTCTACCCTTGTGACCTAATCACCTACCAAAGGCCTAAACTCATAATACCATCACATTGGGGATAAAGATTTTAATACATGAATCTTGGGAGGCACAAGCATCTTTAAGCAAGGGTTTCATTGTTGTTGTTGTTGTTGTTTTTGAGACGGAGTCTCACTCTGTGACCCAGGCTGGAGTGCAGTGGCCCGATCTTAGCTCACTGCAAGCTCCGCCTCCCAGGTTCACACCATTTTCCTGCCTCAGCCTCCCAAGTAGCTGGGACTACAGGCACCCGCCACCATGCCTGGCTAATTTTTTGTATTTTTAGTAGAGATGGGGTTTCACCGTGTTAGCCAGGATGGTCTCCATCTCTTGATCTCGTGATCTGCCCACCTCAGCCTCCCACAGTGCTGGGATTACAGGCATAAGCCACCACACCTGGTGGGTTTGCTTGTTTTTATACTAAAAAAAATACAATGGAAACATAAAAAAGAGAAATTTTACTACCTAAAATTTTAAATTCTTAAATGATAAAACATATGATAAAATTATAAGGCAAGATTATTTGTGTTAATATATTTGCAATCTACTGGGTAACTAGTGGTAGGTGGCCACCAAGAAGCATACATGATGTGTGTAGATGAACATACGGTAACATGAATCGATCTTAGAAGTACATTCCTCAGTGGAAAAAAAAAAGAAATAGAATGATTTTTTTTTGTAACCCAGCTTTTTCAGCTCAATTGTGAACAGTGAAAATAGATTAACCTATACTACAGAATACACCAAATGCTCAAGAATTCATGGTAACACCGGCCAGGGGTGCAGGTGAAGGGTTGTTTGCTAATATAAAGAAGATTGCTGTAAACTAACAGGCCATTTGTTTCCCACATCTCCTTCCCTGACCCAGCATCCAAACCATGGTTGGCCCTACACCCTGACAGAAAACAGGAGGTTTAGTCTCTGGGGAAGATAAAATACGACAGCCTGTGTACTAAGAGACATTATGTAGAGGCAAGCTGAATGTGTCACACTGAAAACAGAGAAATTAAAATTCTAATTAAAATGTAACATTAAAGTAAATAAACATGAGGCATACTATGATTCCTAGTTTCTTCCCTCATTTTGCTCCCAGAAAGCTGGAAAGCAGGCCTTCCAATACTCGAGGCAGGAAATAGGAATGCTTTTTTCTGCAGAGTCTGAGCAGCATGAAAAGAAAGACCTAAAGATGCTGCTCCTGAGGGGTTCCACCACAAAAGAGCCAGAAGGAGCTCACAGTTTGCAAGCCCCTGCCCCTCAGTGAGCTCAGAGTTTACAGCAGGGCTTTTCACTGGCACATCCTCATATATGTGTAGGAAACCAAGGAGCACAAGAATTCCAAGAAAGTTCTTTAACAGAAGGATACAAACAAGCAAGTAGCAAGAGACTATTTAGGCTGGGTGTGATGGCTTCTGCCTATAACCTTAGTACTTTGAGAAGCCAAGGAAGGAGAACTTGAGGCCAGGAGTTCAAGACCAGCCTGGGCAACAAAATGAAACTCCATCTTTACAAAACAAAACAAAAAAAGGCAGCATTGATGGCATGTATGAATAGTCCCTGCTTCAGAAAAGTCTGAGGTGAGAGGATCACTTCAACCCAGGAGTTCAAGGCTGTAGTGAGCTATGATCTCACCACTGCACTCCAGCCTGGGTAACAGAGCAAGACCATATCTGAAAAGAAAAAAAAAAAAGATTACTTACATTAATGAAAACAACTGCAGTAAAAACCGCAGGTACGTGTGTGTGTTGAAAGGTATTTCAACCATTAAAAAAAAAATCTAGAGTACAAAAATCTGTTGACTACTACAATGTGATAAAAGAAGTGGAAACTGGAAACACTGGAAAATAAAAACCCTCCAGGAAAATAAAGCAAAAGGTAGAGACACGGAAAGCAGAAGAGAAACAATGAGAAAACAATGGAAATTAGAGCAATAGGTAATATCTAATTAAATAAGCATTCTAAAATAGAGCAAATTGAAAACCAAAGAGGAGGAAATTAAAAACAAAACAAAACAAAAATTACAAACAGACAATCAGGAGCTAAAAATGGCCTCGGAATTCTCAACAATAACAATGGGAGCTTGGAGACAATGAAGTAACGCCTTCCAATTACTGAAGGGAAATAATTTTCCAAAAGAAAAAGTATTCTAGGCCAGGTGCGGTGGCTCACGCCTGTAATCCCAGCACTTTGGGAGGCCGAGGAGGGCGGATCACGAGGTCAGGAGATCGAGACCATCCTGGTTAACACGGTGAAAACCCGTCTCTACTAAAAATACAAAAAATTAGCCGGGCGAGGTGGTGGGCGCCTGTAGTCCCAGCTACGCAGGAGGCTGAGGCAGGAGAATGGCATGAACCCCGGGGGGGCGGAGCCTGCAATGAGCCAAGATGGCGCCACTGCACTCCAGCCTGGGTGAAAGAGCGAGACTCCATCTCAAAAAAAGAATAAAAAGAAAAAAAGAGTATTCTATACTCAACAAATTCTATATCCAACCAAATTATCAAGGAAGTGTAACATTTAAAAATTGTATTTTTAATCCAGCAAGTTCTCTAAATGTTTTCTTCCATTTATCATTTCTTAAAAAGGCACTCTGCTCAATGAAACTTAAGTAATACATCAGAAAGTAGAAGGAAGCAGGAAAAAGAAGTTACAACAGAGGAGAAAAGCAAAACAAATTTCCCACGATGAAAGCTATTAACCAGACATAGGGGGCAAGCCAGGTGATATCAGAGTAGGTCAAAAATATTTTAGTTAAGGTTTCTCAGAAGATGAATTTGAGCAAATCAGTGATGCATCTAAAAGTCTTGCTATCTAGACAATTTTGGTGAGCTTAGGCTGAACTAATGATAAGTATCTAAATTTAAAATCAGTGGAAAGAAACAAGCCAATATTTAACTTTGTGCAACAAAAGAAAGCATACACGGAAAAAACGTATTCGTAGCATTACATGACTCAGCATTAAATAATGCTCACACAGTAATACAAAATGCAAGCACTGAATATTGATCTGTTTAAAATTATGATAACGGGAAGATAAAAGCATATAAAGGATGTGAGTCTGACTTGGGATGGGAGGTGGGGAGAAGGAGAGCTAAATTATCATTGTTATAAGGTTACTTCAAACATATTTAAGTAACTATATATAAATATCTAATAAATATTATTTAATATCAACTATCTAATATCAAAATAAACAGACAAAAGGGTTAGAAGTGGTTACTTAAGGAAATGGAAGAAGTGGTCAATTTTCTTAAGATTATACACGATTATATATAAAACTATCCTTATAAAATTCCTTAACTATATTAATGTGTAATTTAATACAAATGCTTAAAGTAAGAGTAAAGAAAAGTTGGCATAATCTCACTAGTAATGGGAGGAATACAAATTAAAAGAAGATAGTATTCCCCCAGTCACATTTCCAAAATTAAAACCTTTGAAATTATAAAGCGCTGGTGAGGATGCATGAAAACACATACTATCACAAGCTGCTGCTGAAAGCATAAATACAGTCACATTAGAGAGCATTTTGATGGCATTAAAATACAACTAAAAAAAACACATACCCTAAAAGTTGACATAGCAATTATATTCTTAAGTATTTACTCTCAGAAAATCACCAGAACAAGTATACAAGAAGACATATTTTGGCAGTATTTTCTGTAAAAGAGAAAAAGGAAAAATAATTTAAATATCAGCCAACAAGGAAATAGATAAATAGAACACAGTATGTCTATATTGTGGAATAATCTGTCAAGGGACTAGATTAAATCAATATAAAAAAGAAGATTTTCAACTTATAAATGAGATTTATGATTAAAAAAACCAAACAATCAAAACTACATTTTACATTATGACCTAGAACACACATCTATACACATGCATTCCTAAACAAATGCATTTCTATATTTTCCATTCTATATTACACTATTTGTTATAACCAAACTTGCATCTGCTCACCCAGTGCAAAGAAAAAGCTAAACACCGACATGGAGATATGCAGCAGGAGAAAGTGAAGCATCTATTGTAGGGAGCCAAGCAAGGCAACCTGGCAGTTAATGCTTAAGATGCAAACTCCCTGATAGCTTACAAACAAGGGTGTTTTAAAGGCAGAGGGGAAGGGGGTTTCAAGCTGAGTTAGGAGCCATCATTCTCAGCAAACTATCGCAAGGACAAAAAGCCAAACACCGCATGCTCTCACTCATAGGTGGGAATTGAACAATGAGGACACATGGACACAGAAAGGGGAACATCACATGCCGGGGCCTGCCATGGGGTAGGGGGAATGGGGACGGAGAGCATTAGGAGATATATCTAATGTAAATGACCAGTTAATGGGTGCAGCACACCCACATGGCACATATATACATATGTAACAAACCTGCACGTTGTGCACATGTACCCTAGAACTTAAAGTATAATAAAAAAAAAACAAAAAAAATGTGAGTTAGGAGCTGAGAAATTTCAAGAACTTCCTTATCTATTTTTTGGTTCCAGCCTGCGTGAGGTCTATGTGACAACAGTTGACATTGTCCATCAGGTAAGGGTCCTGGTTTCTGAAAAAACAACTCAAGGATATATGTCAAGGTGTTATCTTTAGTTTCTACAGCAAAACAAACATCTTGTGGCTCTGGCTTACTGGGGTGGCTATTCTTTATCTTCTTACTTAGTAGGTTATTCATTCACTTCTGTAACTGCTGGTTGTAGGGCTAGCTATATGCCTGGAATTTCCTTCAAGGGACTCAAAATTTTTCCTTTTTCTCCATACTAGTGGTGTGGAGTCTAGCAGGCCCCTACAGGGGGCCTATGCCATCTCACATTCTTACTTACTTTATTCTCTTTAATAAGAACTAATACCGTTAGTATGACTCACCAAATTGATTTCATAATAAAAACAGGACAGAGTATAAAGATCATCCAGGCCAAAATACTCACTATGGTAGCTATTGACCACATATGGCTATTCAGCATTTAAAATGTAGCTAGTCTTCATTAAAATGTGCTATAAATGCAAAATATACACCAAATTTCAAAGCATTAAAAAATAAAATGTAAACTATCTCATTAATAATTTTATTGATTATTGCTGAAATATTTTGTATGTATTGAGTTAAATAAAATATATTAAAATATATCTCACCTATTTCTTTTTTGAACATGGCTATTAGAAAATTTAAAATTATGTGGTTGACATTGTATTTGTTTTGGATAATACTGGTCTAAATTATATAGACATTGTCCCTCCAATTTCATTAGCTTATATGATTGTAAATTTACTAAGACTTTAGTGATCTCCACAGTATGAAACATGTAGATTTATAATCCTGAAACTTGGAACTAGAAAATGCTCTCCAAGTTTCATTCTGATAATTTGGTTTCCCATAAAATTGCCCTCAGGGAGGAAAAATGTGTTGGTTAGAATGACATGTATTTCTGATCTGCCTGACAGTTCCACTTTTTATTGTAAATCAATGAAATGACTTTATTTTTGTGGGTATTTTGTGCCTTTTGTGAGCATGAGTCAGCGCCTCTGAATTAATTCTGCTGAATTAATTAAAACAAGCGTGAGGAGCTAAGTTGAAGACTACGGGCCACAGTAAAATCATCAAAGGTGCAGTTCTCAAATGTTAATGCTTGAGAATCATCTGATTGGCTACTTGAAACACAGATTGCTGCGCCCCACTCCCAGAGTTTCTGATTCAGCAAGTCTGGGGTGAGGCCTGAGAGTCTGCATTTCTTGCAAGTTTCTCAGGATGCTTGTCCAGGCATCACAAGCTAACAAAGATTGATCAAAGCAAATGCTACCTTTTAGGAGGGATCTAAGTGGTCAGTTGGTCTTCCCCAGATGATACCACCTGGAGAAGTATCATCTTACTGTACTTATTGTATTGTATAACTTATTTCAACTTTTGTATCACTAATTCCCTTGTAATCTTTGGTAAATCACTTTATATCACCAGGATTCAGTTCCCTCAATTATAAAATGTGGGGTTTCATGTATAGGTAGAGATTTCTTATTGTATCTCTAAAGATATTTCTGTTGCCTCCATTGTCCCCTTCTTCCTTGGAAAAAGAAGCCCATTTTTAGATGGCAACAGAAATAAATCTCTGTGTTTCCAAGTTTTCCTTGCCTCTCTCTAGACCTGTTAAATCAAATGCAACTTCAAGTGCTGTATGGGACTCTTAGCCTGGCAGATTCAGCTGATGGGTGCTCTCTTCTTGCTTTTGGCCTTTATTCTTTTTTTCAACAGTCATTTTATTTATTATGAAGTAATATGGAACATTGAAGCTATGTATAAAAATGGAAGAGCAAGAGGATAGAAATTTGTCACTGAAAACACTGTGGAAATACCAACCCAGCCCCAGAATGGCCATCTCCAGGTTGACTTTATATAAGAAATACATTTCCACATAATTTGTCACCATTGTATTTGTCCTATAAACAGCTGGAACCTATTGATAAACTTAAGACAAATGTTCTATTAAGAAGTTAGTCAACATTTTAAAACACAGAATCTCCCATACAGGGTTTCCATTAAACTTGGTAACATAAAATACTCTATTATTTTTATACAGATTGAAGAGGTCCTTGATGACATTATATAGCCACCTGTGTTTCCAGAGTTTCTCGACATCCTGTATTTTATGTCTTTCCCAAGACATCCTGGCTTCCATATGACATTATGTTTACTTTTAAAAAACACTTTTACATTCATTATCCTGAAGCCTTTCAAATCATCAATGATGTTCATCTCACATTCATCCACTAAATACTTCTGAGGAACAACTATATTCAAAAGCCCAGGAAAATCTTAAGTTAGAAGCATTTGGAAAAGGGAAAATTCAGAAGAATCCATTGCTAAGGGAAAGGAAAAATGTTGCAGTCAGTTACTAGAAATAAAATGAATTATGTCAGTAAACTAAGGAAGAATATATAAAGGTGAGCAGACTTCTAGAAAGAGACAAAACAGAGTAGAAACTGGGTGTGTTCTATTATTTGACAGCAGCAGAAAAGCAAGCCAAGAACAGTGGGCCTCTAAACCAGCTGAATGAAGATCCAGGAAGGGGCTAAAATTGGGCATAGTCTACATTGCCAGTCACTCTGCCTATAGAGGCTAGTCTTAAGGCATTGACAATACAATGGTAAAAACATCTCATGATCAACAACTAATAAGTAATTAGAAATGGAGTTACACTTCGCCTTTGCGAAAGGGTCTGTCCAGGACTATAAAACAGTTAGATAAAGTTTCTGAGTTTGGTGCTTATCTTTTCTTTCTTCTTTGGGTTTTCCTTTAAATCAGCAGATACAGTAAGTCATGAACCTGTATATCCAAGTACCCACAGATATTGCTATAGGACCACCCACAGAAGACAATGAGAGAATGTGAAGTCAGCAGAAATATGAGTGAGGTCTTAAGAATCTTGATGTCAATTAAATTTATGCAGACAAGTCATTCAATTTAAAGATGAGGAAACTAAGGCCCAGACAGCTGTGGCTTCTCCAAGGTGGCACAACTAATGAGAGCCACAGCTGGTACAAGAACCAAGGTTTTCCATCTTTCAAAACAGTTTCACTTTTGCAACACAGTGCCTTCCAATGATTTACTCAGTGACTCCATCCATACAAACTTTATTCATCCACATTTGAGAAAGAGGAAATCCTGTAAAATTCATTTATAATCTTATCTGAAGGTAAGAGTATTATCTCCAGCATATATACTTATATATTTGATCCTTGGAAAACATTCTGGGGAATGAAATAGTTTTTCTGCAAAATTTACAGAGGGATCACTTAACAGTGTTTTTTCCCTGGGAAATGCAGATTGAATACTTGCTCTGTAAAAGTTGTAATTGAATCTCTTCCAATCTGGAATCTTCCCTGTCTAATTAAATATTTAATCCATTATTTGCTGCTTTTAGTGAAAATGGCTGGAATTCAAGCTGCTCTGCAACCTCTCATTGGCTCCCTATGACAAGGAGACATATGCTGCTGAAGGTCTAATACAGTTTTGCTAAAGGCTAAACTCAACACATCTGGTAAAGCCTCAGAAGGGTCGCAGCCTCAATATTCACTTATAATTCTGAGACAGCAGCAGCAGCCTGACATGAGGCCAAGACAAGAGTTGGTAAAATACATAAATATCAACATCTGAGGAAAAAAAATCAGAATTGTAAGTAACATTTGATAGAGAAAAAAATAATGCCAAGGTACTAACATTTAAAATGTGGATAGATTTCAACACGATTTGCACTTTTAAAAAATGGATATTTTTGTGTTTCTTAAGGAGCTTTTTTCAATTTGGCTTTAGTAACAAACAACAAAACTGAGAAAATTGTGCTGTAAAAAAATATGAACTATCCTCTCTTATTAATCTTTAAAAATATCTGTAGAATATAATTAAATGAGACTAAAACAGTAGTCTAGCAAGCAGCTGGAAGATACTGTTATTTTCTTTGTGTGAAAGTAGCCAGGCATGTCTGACTAGGAAAGACAAAAGGGCTGCAGCATTTACTATTGAAAGAGGAAACGTAAATAGCATCTACCACTGTTGGCTGTGGAACTGCTTGGAATGATATAACACTGAAATAAACAAAACATCTGAATAAACATTTCTTCAGCAGGAAAATTGGCCTTATTTGTGAAGTAAATATAGACACACACACACACACACGCACACACACATGCACCTGATACCATGTAATCAAACACCAAGGAAATTTCCAGATATGAAAATGATTATTTGTCAAGCATTAAAATCTTTTTCATTTATGAAAAAAAAAGATTTCTTAGGATTTTGGTACCTAAACCACCATTTTCTGAATCATGCTCCAGAGTTCAACATTTCTCGAATGATTTTGTGAGAAGTTCCCCCACAAAGTCAATTAAAGAACAATGATCTTGTGGTCTAAGAACGATGGGCAACCCTGGGCAACAGTGTGTTGTGCAAAATTCAGTTTTTAATTGTAGGACCCCATGACATGCTAATCTGTATTGTCTGTTTCAAAAGGGAAACATAACGTTCAGAATTCTCCAAAATTATTTGATTACTAGGCCTGTTTTCTGTGGACTGCAGCTCAGACCTGGGGTATTACGTTCACTTTGTAACAAGTGCTTCATTCTTCCCAGAGAAGTTAACCTTATTTTTGTCATTGGCTTGTGTGTATTTAGTGAGTCTCCTTAAAATCTGCACAGAAAAAAGAATATTTCTGCTTTCTCTCTTTGTCCATTACTGCACATATGAAAACAATAGAAAAAAAGTCGCCTTGCCTTTCATCAAGGAGTGTGAATGAGAGGGAGGACAGAGAGTTGCAAAAAGAGTGGACCAAATATATTTTTAGCTCAACAATAGCTGTAATGTTAGTGGGATAATAACTCTTCTGTCATATGAGTACAGTAGAACAAGAAACTAGGATCTGTGTGTTGGCTGAAGGGATCAGGTTTTGGGATCCCACAGGAGTCCCATTGCAAATAATTTAGTATTTGAATCAAATAGACATGACATACATATGTTCAAATCTGCCTTTCTTTTCTGTTTCACTGACATCCCACATTTGCTAGAGTCTTCAATGCATAGCCATTAGAATTTGCTACAGAAAGAATGTTAAGTGAATCGCTCAAGAAAAATTCTCCTCAAGTATTTGCCTCCCTCTTCATTAGGTCAGTAACTCAGTTCATGGCACTCTTCTAGAGTGTAAATGAGACATTTCTATCCACTACTGAAGGCTATAATGCCCATGGCAAAAACTTTATGTTCCCTGTTCACCTGCTGTCAGAGATGTGCAAGTTGTCAGGCAGAGAAAGCTTGAGGTTAGCTCTCATGAGCACTTCTCACTTTCAGAGATCCATAATCAAGCTAAATAGAGCTGCAGTGTGGCTGCCCATGGCACTCTGAGACAGCACCACTAGGTCAGTGGGCTAGAGGGAAGACATGGAGAGAATTCCAATATCTGAAGCTAATGGAAACCAAAGTGAATCTGGAAGGCAAAGAGATAGCATATGACAGCGAGTACCCACTGATGAAGACCAGAGGAGGTCAAGAAGTAACAGTCTCACAAAAAATATATATAAGTCCTTATACTGCTAGATGTCATCTTTAGAAGAATGGCAAACAGAGGGAAAGATTGGCTGGGCACCAGAGCAACTTTATCTAAGAAAGACTATATGCCATCCATTACATTATTGCACTAAAATATTGTATTAGTCCATTCTCACATAGCTATAAAGAACTACCTAAGACTGGATAATTTATAAGAAAAAGAAGTTTAATGGACTCCCAGTTCCACAGGCTGTACAGGAAGCATGGCTGAGGAGGCCCCAGGAAAATTACAATCAAGGCAGAAGCCAAAGAGGAAGTACGTACAATCTTCACGTGGCCAGAGCAGTAGAGGGAGAAAGTGAACGACGAAGTGCTACACGCTTTCAGACAACCAGATCTCGTGAGAACTCACTCACTATCATGAGAACATCAAGAGGGAAATCCTCTCCCATGATCCAATCACCTCCCACCAGGACCTTCCCCCAACACTGGGGATTATAATTCAACATGAGATTTGGGTGGTGACACAGAGACAAATCATATCAAATAAAAATTGAATAGCACTAAGAATTAATTTTCTTTGCAATTAATTACCAAGTGAATACTTAGGAGACAGACAAGACTTAATATAGACTAAATGAAGACCTTCCATTTTTTCTTCACATCTGAGTTGTAATAGAATTTTAATATACAACCCCATATTATCTTTCAGGAAATCAAAGGTGTTAAAGCATATGTACTCATTAAGAATCTGACACTTATTAAATTATGTGGAGTGGGGGGAAATAAATTATGTGGAGTGGGGAAAAATAATTAACCCTTCCAACTTCTGTTACAAATCATCATCTACTTTTATCTGGAAGAATTTACTAACTACATAAAACATCTATGTGTTTCAGTCAAAGCTCATCTCCTTGAATTTCACCATCTGCCAAGCAAACTTCGTGCAACAAAGGAAAGGAAGTTCCTATTCTGTTCTCTGATATGTGAAATGACCACAAAGTAGCCCCTAATCAGTTCAGTCATGCTACGACGTGACAAAATCCAGCTGTGCTTGAAATCTCCCTCAACTCTTTGATATTTAAAGAAATACGACAAATAGGGAAAATAATGCAGTTCAGGTGCGTAAGCGTCTAGTTCTGTTAGAAATCTACCCTATGATGTTTGGCAATCCATATGATCTTCCTGATGTTTCCTGTTATGTAAAATAGAGCTAATGGTTTTATTTTTGTAATCTGTCATTTGTTATGAGTATTACTAAGGTGAAGGAGACTGGATACAATAAAGATTCCTGACTATTTTTAACCAAAAATGTGTAACCCTGCCTTCAACAGGCCTCAGCAACCTGGCACAATGCCTAGTGAACAATGAACCAATAAGCCATCTGGAACACTTATTAAGGAAAATAGGTGATCTATTCTATTTGGATTATATTCCTAAACGGGAAGGGCAGCATCAATCTAACACAGAAATAAATTGTTTTCTTGAAAAATATACTTGAAAATTCTAAAATGATGTTAGTTCCTCTAATAATCAAAATTTTGATAATCAGTGAACATCAGGAGCTACTTACTCCAGCTAGAAAAACTGTTAGAGAATAAGTTGGGGTTCTTCATTTCACATTCCCAGAATTAAAGGTGCCAGATTCTATGGTAGATACATAACATAACAAATCACGTTGAAATAGACATTATGCTTACACTATGTGTACTAGCAGAAACTGCTAACTAGATCCAATTACCTGAGACATATGGCTGCCCAACTAATGCCTACATTTCTCAGCCATGCTTTCAATTAGCTGCAGCCACATGACAAATTGTGACTAACAGGATATGAATGAAAGTGGTTTGTGCAACTTCCTGAATAAAGTCTGAAAGTGATTAAGTCCACATTCTTCCTTTGCTTCCGGCTAGCAGGATTTTAGGTAATACAGTAAGTTATATTGGTTTCAAATAAATAAAAGCAAAACCCTATTGATGCTGACAGAATAAAAGAAAGAAACTTGGGTCTCTGACATCATGAAATGGCAAAAATAGACCTCTACTATTTATATCAGATTGTTGCACACACCCAAAATGTAAACTTCTATCTTGCTTACATCAGTATTATTTTGGGTCTTCATTACAGTGTCCAGAGTAATCTCTAATTAATAGAGGGATGCTACTTATCTGGCCTTCCCAAATTAATTCATTCAACAAATATTCTCTGATTGCATATTAGCTTTGAGGTTACAAATTTAGCTCACAAGACAATAAGAAATATTTGCAATCCTGGAACACTTTCTACATATTTGTGTTCACTGTATACAAACAGAACAAAGGAGAAAGTCATCAATTTTACATGTAGGGCCAAGAAATGGAATTTTGGGTGAAGGATATCTATTGGTCTTGGAACTCTCTAAATTAGTCACTTCTCCTAACAATACTTCAAGATGCTCTTTTAACAAAGTACTTTGGTAACAAAATGAAACAGAAAGCATTACCACTAAAGCACATACATAAACACACTATATACAAATATTTATATATAAGTTTATACATATTTACAAAATGTTATATACACATATAAACAAATACAGTACGTACAAATATTATACTGCAGTTTCCCTCCTTACTATCCCTCCTTTCAACTCTGAAATACCTCTTATTTAATGTTTCCCAATAAACAGCAATATAATAAATACCTGTATATGTCGTAACTTTGCTAAAAGACTGAAAGTTCTTGACAGAAAGAGTTATGTTTTATTCGCTTTTGTTTTCCAATAGTAATAGTATGTTATGCTTGGGACATAAAAGGAGCTTGATATATACTTGTGAGTAAGTGACTGTCTTAGTTTCCCTTGTGCTGCTATTACAAGATACCAGAGACTAGATAATTTATAGCAAACAGAAATACATTGGCTCATGGTTCCAGAGGCTGAATAGTCCAAGATTGAAGGGCCAGCACCTGGCAAAGGTCTTCTTCATATGTCATCCCATTGTAGAAAAGCAAAGAGAGGGGGAGTGGGAGCAAAAGGTTGAAGTCAAAGACTTGAGCCCTTTTATAGTTAGCATCAATCCATTCATGAGAGTGGAATTCTTTTAACCTTAACACTTTCCATTAGGCTCCACCTTCCAACACTGTTGCACTGGGGATTAAGTTTCAAACACATGAACTCTGGGGACACATTCAAACCATGGCAGTGACTGAATGATTGAATGAATAAGTAAATGACTGTTCGGAGGGTCAGGCCAGGAAATGCAAGAAGGGAAGTTGAATACAAATTTCCTTTGTGAGTGGGTGTTCACAGAATAAACTAGAAAATAAGAGCCATTAGACATTACATGTATAGATAACTTAATACTTATAAGTACACAAAATACTTATAAGACCACATAAGGCTTTCCAAGTTAATCGCTCAAATCCTTCAAAAATAAATTTGTTTGTTTGTTTATAGAAACTATCTCTGTAACTGTTACGGAGAAAGAGTTGCTTGATCCATTCAAGAAAGCAAAATATGACAAAGGACAAAGTTATGTTTCTTCTGGACTCATTGTAATTGCAGGTAAGCAGATACATTGAAGTTCATTCTTTCTGCTAGAATCCTTAAATGTTTGCAGTGCCGATTTACCAAAACTCACCCTGTAAATATAATTAGCAATGAAGTCCTAATAGGATTCCCAAGGAAATCATAGCCAACTTATGACCAAACCAAGTTATTCTTAGAACTTAAAAGGAAATCTTCAACATCTGCTGCAAATATAAATAGCTGAGAACCACTGGGACAAGGAACCAAGGGGCCATCCAGATACAAACAGCCCAATTAAGAACAGCTGTCAGCTATCCTTAAGCGAAATGACCTTAAAGACATCTTTTACCTTCAGCATAAATGATCAAGGGATATAGACTTTTTTCTCTGAGATATCACTTAAAATGAAGACCAAATTGTTTCTAAAAATGGTAAAAATTATGCCTATCACTCTCCTCTACGGGTGTTCATGGGTCAGGATTGAGAAAAAGAGAAAATTAAAAGAGTAACATTTCCCTTTTAGTTACTGTTCATATATAATACACTATGTTCCGAATTTTTAGTTTAATTGATATATGGTGTAGTGTGAACACACTTTATTAAATGAAGGACTTGTATTTGATATTCTCTGTAAATTCCTTTTCAGTCATTCATAAAGTCCAATAAAAATGCCATCCTAAGGAAAGTCAATACAACCTTACTTAATTTTTTGCCCTCTTCTTTTTGTCAGCCTTTTTACGAAGTAAGTTATTGGAGACTTTACAAAGAAGACTTCAAAGTCAACAGTTGCAAGGACATATAATGATAGTACTAAATCATAATGTAACAAAAAAATGCTATTTCATACAGCAGTTACTGAGAACATAGAAGCAATTTTATACATTTAAAAGCCTTGACATTTTCAAATCCTGTACAATTATAATGCAAACAATTACTAAATTGAATCTGCCATTTAACTAGTCTCAAATCTGCTGACATTTTTGTATGTGGCTGCACAGGACCTCGATAATGGATATGTTGAACTCTGACTACATGTCATCCAGAGAAATAGCCTTTAAATAGTCTTGGATAGACAAGGTTCCAGGCATGTCAGTCATTTTCCATGTTTTTTAAGCCACTGGCATTTTATACCTATTCTGCCTGGACTCATTTAGAACAGAGAACTTATTGCCAAAATAGATTGGTTAGAAAAGCCAAGTCACTGTGTTCTAGAGGAAGATTTTAAGCTCCCAGACCAAATTTGGTGTATCTGTGGTTATCTGGATGTCTGCCAAATCCTCATCCATTATTTTTCTAAAAGAAACATGTCAAGCTTTTCTGTTAATCACTCTCCAAATGCATATCTATTCCCATGCAGTACATTAATAAATGGGAATGAGCCTAATCATTCACCTGTTATTGGGTGAGACTGAGGAAAAGATAAAATGAAAAGAATGTTTCCCTTTCAACACTTTGGTGCATAGTCTCTTTGCTACCATTCTAAGAATAGCAATTTGGCTTTGTATGTCTCTGTGATAGGATAATAATTTTAAGTAATAACCAAGATTTCTTTTTGCCAACAATTCCTTGCTCCCATGCCTACACTGTCTATTGCCTACCCATAATCCACCCTTCCACACCTTGCCATGAGAGGAATCCGTCTCTCAGAGAGGGCTATTGTAGCAGAAAAGCAAAGCAGGAGAAACCAGTTCATTTCCACCATGCTAAGATGGTATTTAAGCTCTCAGAAAATTAAACACATTTAGAAAAAATAATGTTACATCTTCAGGTACACCCAAACTTGGGGGCATGTGAAGTTTGTAACTATTATTCCAGTAATGATTAGATTATTTATGTCCCCCTAATAACAATAAGATACATTTATGTGAAGCATTTGAACTTGACTAAGTAGGACTCAGGCATCTACAGTACTTAATTTTTAGCCCCTGAAAACACTGACCAGTTTCTCTGAATCCTGACCCATTTCCCAGTTTTCAGTATGAGACAACAGCTCAGAGTCAAGATATCTAAGGTCTTCCGTTCACCATTCCATGCTAAGATGTCAGCATCTTTCATCAAGTTTAAAACAGAAATTGTTATTACATATTAGAAATACAGATCTTCCCAAAGAGATATAGCTAGCCTATCATGTAAATGATACTCACTTAAGATATAAAAGATAAAGAATGTTATTTAGACCATTGCACCTAAAAATATTTGACTTCATACCAAGTGTTTCTCTGGGTATTGCCTTCTTTTTCTTTTTCTCTTAACATTTATCTAGCTATGTCAGAGGATTCTTATGAGGTTAAAAAGAGATCATGTAATAGCACTCCTGAAACTTTCAAGCATATTGCATTATCTAAATCAAAAATTAAGGAGCATTTTAATCTCAAAAATAACAATGTATAGCCTCACATTTACCAGCTTGTAACTTTTTTTTTCAATATTGCAGCCTCTTTGTTTTAAAATTCAAATATCAGGGAATTAACAAGAAGGCAGTAAACTGGCTGAAGAAGGCATAGAAAGTTGATTGTTATGAGGACTGTTTTTTCTTGTAGAAATAACCATGGCATCTTGGTGTTTGATTATTCCACATGTTCTAATTGAAAATGTCCAAAGATTTCTAGTATTAAAATTTCTTCTTACAAAGTATAGGTTTCTTTTTTTTCTTTTTTCTTTTTTTTTTTTTTTTTTTTTTTGAGATGGAGTCTCACTCTGTCACCCAGGCTGGAGTGCAGCGGCACGATCTCAGCTCACTGCAATTTCTGCCTGCCGGATTCACGCCATTCTCTTGCCTCAGCCTCCTGAGTAGCTGCGACTACAGGTGCCCATCACCACGCCTGGCTGATTTTTTGTATTTTTAGTAGAGACGTGGTTTCCCCGTGTTAGCCAGGATGGTCTCAATCTCCTGACCTCCTGATCTGCCCGCCTCGACCTCCCAAAGTGCTGGGATTAGAGGCATGAGCCACCGCGCCCGGCCAAAGTAGGGGTTTCTTAATCATGCACCTGAGCAGTAACACACATTCTGATTCCTTAAAAGGATTCAGGAAACACTGTTAATATTTTAAAATTAGAATCATCTCTTACACTTCTAGGATACTGGTAATATTCTATTTCTTGACCTTGAAGGGGGTTGTATGGCTGAGTCCCTTTTGTGATACCATATTCCATTTATGATGTGTACACTTCTCTGTACATACATTTAACGTCAGTTAAATGTTAAGGGGGAAAGAAAACCTGTGCAACTAGGAAAATCAAAAGACCCTGTTAGAAATATTAATACTGTGCTCATCTTTGAACTTGAAAACTGATTAAAGTATAGCTAAATAAAATTATAGATACCATCCTGATATTTAAACATTATACTTTAAAAACACTTCCATATTCATATTAATTCTGTAACAGGTTTAGTGCTTTTACTTCAAAAAGTAAATTTCAAAGCAGATAAATGAGTTTTCAAGAGTGGTTAATTCAATACTCTTCAGAATCATATCTCACTCTCAGCATTTTTTTGGTCTCTAAGTATAGCCTTCATTCCACAGTTCTATAGCTAACTTTACTACATGAATCCTTATTAAAACCAATCCTGTTATTAGGCAAAAAGCCAAAAGCTATAGAATTATCCTAATAAATGCCAAAAAAACTGATAAATTCCATCATCTATTTCATAATTTTACAAAATTGATTGCTAAACCTCTTTAACATAGTAAATAATAATCTCAAACTAGTGGTTGATATTTCAATAGAAACATAACTATGATGCACACGTATGTTTGTTGCGGCACTATTCACAATAGCAAAGAGTTGGAACCAACCCAAATGTCCAACAACAATAGACTGGATTAAGAAAATGTGGCACATATACACCATGGAATACTATGCAGCCATAAAAAATGATGAGTTCGTGTCCTTTGTAGGGACATGGATGAAACTGGAAAACATCATTCTCAGTAAACTATCGCAAGGACAAAAAACCAAACACCGCATGTTCTCACTCATAGGTGGGAATTGAACAATGAGAACTCATGGACACAGGAAGGGGAACATCACACTCCGGGGACTGTTGTGGGGTGGGGGGAGGGGGGAGGGACAGCATTAGGAGATACACCTAATGCTAAATGACGAGTTAATGGGTGCAGGAAATCAACATGGCACATGGATACATATGTAACAAACCTGCACATTGTGCACATGTACCCTAAAACCCTAAAGTATAATAAAAAAAAAAAAAAAGAAACATAACTGTGAAAGGCAAAAACAATTTGACAATGTCTGCTAGTACTACTATTCATTGTTGTCCTGCAAGTGTAAGTCAATGCATTAAAGGGAAAAAGTACTAAAAAGAGAGTCTGGAATAACACTTTTAAAACTAATAACTAATGAGAGAGCCTAATAAAATGAACGAAACAATAAGTGCTATCCAAGTCCTATGCAAGTTATAAAACTTCACTGAGAAATGAAAAAGATGGCTTGAATAAGCACGGAAATATATCAAGTTTCCAGTAAGTAACTTGCTATAACATTATTCACTGCAGCATTATTTATCAAAATAATAAAAACAAAAAACCAACTAAATATTTGACAACAGGGAATAGGTAAAATAAAGTATGGTAGAGTCATATAATGTAGCATGAACAGCCATAAAAATATATAAAAGAAAAATATTTTATGGCTTGCAAAAATTTTCAAAGTGGACAGTACACTTCTGAAAAGCAAGTTACAAAACAATTTTTTGTTAAAAATGTATATTTTTGTAAATATACACACATGCAAACATGTACTTATAAAATAAAACTAGAAAGCTATATCTCAAAACGTGGAATTATTGATTTATATTTTCTTTCTTTTGTTTATCTGCATTTTTGTTTGCCCGTATTTATTTTAGACAATGTGTATTATATTTACAATAAGAATTAAAACAACATACATAATTATCTTAGAAAAAATATATAAACTCTCTTATTGTGGTTGGAATAGATTGTACGTAGTTGTCCCTCCAAAGAGGAAATAAGTAAAATGAAAAACAAAAGCTCGGTAGCATAAAATGAACTGTGTCTGTTGAAATTACATTGTATTTATGTGATCCCACTTTAGTTATAAGTCACCATTATAATAAATTTTTATCCCAAACTTAAAAGCATAAGAAACTACGTAGTCTTACCACACATGTGTAGTGTTTTACTATTTCAATGATAATTCCATATTACATGAATTATTTCATTCTCAGGCTAAGTTTTTGAGAAAAGAGATTATCCTTATTTACAGATGAGAACTTTTAGGCACAGAAACTTCTGGATGGTTAAGCATATAGGTAATTAATTATATTTCCAATATCAGTGTACAAATAGGACTAAAATTTAGAACTTTAAATTCTAAGCCCAAATGACTTTCTAACTAGATTTTACTTTATTTCAAATAATTATTAAATTTCTCCTGAATGACAGGTCTTGTATTTTGGAAATTGTGTATAGAGGTGATTAAAATGTCACATAATTTTAAAACAAATTGTAAGAGAGTTTTCAACTCTTGGGGTACAACAGCTAGTGTTAGTTTGGGCTCTTACTTCAATAATACTTGGAAGCTGAAGCACTGATGTCAAATCACTCCAATACAGACCCAATTCTTTTTTTATTTTATTATGTATGTATGTACTTATTTATTTATTTATTCATTTTGAGATGGAATCTCACTCTGTCACCCAGGCTGGAGTGCACTGGTACAGTCTTGGCTCGCTGCAAGTTCCGCCTCCCGGGTTCATGCCATTCTCCTGCCTCAGCCTCCCGAGTAGCTGGGACTACAGGTGTGTGCCACCACACCCAGCTAATTTTTTGTAATTTTATTAGAGACGGGGTTTCACCGTGTTAGCCGGGATGGTCTCGATCTCCTGACCTCATGATCTGCCCACCTCGGCCTCCCAAAGTGCTGGGATTACAGGCATGAGCCACTGTGCCCGGCCCTACAGACCCAATTCTTTAAAATGATTCACCAAGAGTATATGGCCCCTGAAACAGAGCATCAAAATCAATCCCTGAAGCTGAAAATTATAATCACCCTGAGTCCAAAGAAATCCATGAGTAAAGATTTTCTCCCCTTTAGCAAACCCATCATCTTGGCTTAGAGAGTTAACATTTCTTTTACAAAATTCATTTAATACATGATGCATTTCATGCATACATACGTGGCGGCATAGTTAATACCCAATCGATATGCTTTCAAGGAATATACCCCAGCATAAGAAATGATTCATGTTTTTATTTTCTTCCTATGTAACATTTACTTTGGATTACAAAATAAAAGCAAAATATGATTTACAAAATTTATCTCATGATATACTTCACAATCTTGCCAAAGCTTTACATGCACTATGCTTTGCAATAAACATTGACATTTATAATCTAAAATTCTTGTTTGTGCTGAAGCCAGGCTCATTCTTTTACTTAGGTAATGAAAATTTAATATACTGTGGGTATGTGTATGAGAAGGGAAGGGGAATATAAAATATATTAAGTAATTCACTTGCCTATTACACTACCAGAAAGAGGACATGATTTTTATTCTCACATTTCTCAAGCAATAGATTTTGCAGCAAAGTTGTCAACTGATGGGAGGGTTTTAGGACTTTCTGACAGATCGAATTTGCTGAGAAAGACAGAGTTCTGTGAGTGATTCCAATTTGCCATTTTCTAAATGTTCAAAATGTTCCAATGGAACATCCAAAGTACATACTTGCTTTTTTCTCATCTAGAGCATGCATTCCTCCCTCCTGTGAGCCATTGTAATGGGTTAAATGACAACCTCTACTACTGCTTACCTTGGTGAAAAATGAAAATTTCATCACCCCAAATGTGGCTCCTTTATTTCTTCCTCCTATACATCCAGCTAAGAAATTGATAGCATATTATTTTCTAAAACAATTTCTCCAAATGAATCACAGAACTATGAGGCGTGCACACACATGAAGGAGGTTAAAGAAAAGGGAGAATTCAAGGTAAAAATTGAGGAGCTTGACAGAAAGTGAATTTTCTGTCAAGGGTATGTATTACCTTGGTTCCAAAAGGCCCACAAACCTGCAGAGGGGTAATGTTGAATACCACTGATTCGTGCATATGCTGCTCATTCAAGCATTTGATTCTGGTATTTTTCTCTGTGGATGTTGCAAGTTCCACCTGAGCTAAGTTTACTGTTTTACATGGAAATAAATCTGCATCTTACCTGCAGCTGAGCCTCACTGGAATATTCCCTGGGGGCACATGGCTTGAGGTTGCTTTACATCAAGATATTTGAGGTTCTTTTAAAACCATGCCTCCAAGGACAGATTCTAAGACAGACGCTGCATACTAGTGGACTTTCCACCATAAATTTTAAAGCAAAATTCCAAATTGTGATAAGTTAGATGATTATTCAACAAATATTTCCTTTCTTTCCCCTTGCACTGTGAGCTAAGTATAATTTCCTACCCCAGCGATGTTAGACTCAGCCATGTGACTTGCCTTGGTTAATAAGATATTAGGAGATATGATAAAAAAAAAAAAAGGCTTGAAATATGATTGGGCAGTGGGATTTAGATAATACTGCTTTTGTCACTGCCATGACAAGAACATGCTTAGGTAGCCCACTGTTCCCAGGAGAGTAAGAGACTCAGAGTAAACTTGAACTCAGGCTGTGATTTGGAGCCCAGACCAGCGGAGCCCAATTTAGATTAGCCAACCTATAGCCAATGCACAGATACGCAAGAATAGATGTTTTACCTTAAGCCATTGTGTTTGTGGTGGTTTTTTACCCATCATTTTATTATGGCCCTTATTAATTACTACATATCTGGCAAACAATACAATGTAAAAGTAGTAATTGTGACATATAGATAAGTCCTTACACTGAATATAAAGCAGTTATAATGTAACAAACTTGATGAACAACCACATTGTGCGTATATAACTAAAGCTGTGATACATGTCACTCAATTACCAAGATAATATTGTATTTCTTAAAGGAGAAATGATTAGACTTTTTAGCTAGCAGGACATGTCTGGTTAGCAGACTTCTCTTAAAATACGTGGATTACTTTCTCAGTCCAATTCTAAATGGAGAAACCAACACATGGATAAAGAATAGGAAAAGCAGTTTCATTGTGAATGACTATTCTGATGTGTTATTTTTTATCCTGTTGCTTAGTGAACTAGTGAGGTGATATTTTCTATGTTGAGGTAACAGAAAAATAGTAGTAATAAATAAATACAAACTAAAGATGCTAAAAGTAATTTGTTAGTTATTTTAGTCTCCACATTAAGAATTAGACTGTATTGGCTGGGTGCAGTGGCTCACGCCTATAAACCCAGCACTTTGGGAGGCCGAGGTGGGCAGATCACAAGGTCAGGAGATCGAGACCATCCTGGCTGACACGGTGAAACCTCATCTCTACGAAAAGTACAAAAAATTAGCCGGGCGTGGTGCCAGGAGCCTGTAGTCCCAGCTACTTGGGAGGCTGAGGCAGGAGAATGGTGTGAACCTGGGAGGTGGAGCTAGCAGTGAGCTGAGATCGTGCCACTACACTCCAGCCTAGGCAACAGAGCAAGACTCCATCTCAAAAAAAAAAAAAAAAAAAAAAAAAAAAAAGAAGTAGACTACATTACTATATTAGATATTGTTCTTGGAGAAACCTAGCACAATATGAGCAGATTCATGTTGAAAATTCTGAAATGTTTATACACAAAAATAGTTGTGTTTCTTTAAATCAAATACAATTAAACATATATAGAAAAAGAAGAATTAGACTTAAAAAAAAACTTTAATTACTACTATAGCATCCTGATTATAATGACAGAGATATTCATCTAAACTGCAAAAACTACTACTAATAATTTATCTTGTGTCTTGCAAAGTGTTCTTGAGTCTTAAAATTCATCAGGGAACACTTTGAAGTATTTATTATTCTCTAAAGACAAAAAAAAACCTTACTCCTTTTCTAATCTTCTGAATAATATCCTTATCAAAAGTATATATTTTAAATCTAAATTATGAGTCTGAAATGGAAGTTACCGACAAACCCATTAAGAGTGCCTTCAATCACACTGTATTTTAAGAGTCCCAGTGGAATGAAATTAGATCATAACCAAAGTATGTGATCAAGGAAGGATTACATAAGGACTTTTGAGGAGCCAGAAAGTGAGAACCAATCTGAAATGCTTGCTTACAGTTAGCAACAGGAGTATTTCAACTAACTTTTGCTACACAATGAGCATGGTTGCACCCTGAAGAGAAGACTATGCTTCAATGTGTTTCTGATCCTCCAGCGAATTTATTCAATTGGAAAATGATTTATCAGTGAGTTTAATTCTTGCTTTCAAATTCTGTATCTTCGTGCATCATCTCATGGGTAGTGAAATTGTGTTACTGAGGATTCCCTGGGAGTCCTGGACCATGGTCATGAATGGAAGCTTCATCTTATAACTTTTGATCCCATTCCATTTTTAATTAGGTGCATATATTGAAGCATGCAGGTAGCATGACTAAAGGCAGGCAAGATAGATGGTTTATTCTTCAATCTCTCTGTTTTTGACATAAAAGCATAGATTTTAGCTTTAAGGTCCAGAAAAGAAAAAGTCTCTCATAATTGGGTAAATACATAAAGATTTTTTAAACGAAAATATGGTTTTCAAAATGCTAATAAGATTTCTACTAATCATTAAATACACAGCATTTAAAATGACTGCAGAATGAGAGTTGATAGTCATCATATATTTCCATGCGATTTTTAAGTCTTCAGTGAAAATGTTAAACTTCATTCCTCAACATCGAGTTAGACAATACAGTCTAGTATACCCTAAAAAGGTTTCTCTTTTCACTTCTAATCAGTAAGATAACTTAATGAACATTTGTTCTGTTGACAAATATTGGCGGAATTAATTATTTCTATATTGCCTGCAATAAAAATAGATGTGGACTTTCTGAAGAAACAAAATAGTATTTTCTTTCAGTATTTTTCCTGTGATGGAATTTCTTATAAATATATGGGCACAATTACAATGATCACTGGAAACTTCAAATATCTGAAACTAGTTCTCACTTTGGAAATACATTCTTTGGCAACAACTAAAACACAAGAGCTGTAAGCCAAAGCGAGGTGAACTTTAAATTCTTTGAAAATAAATAAATAAATAAACCTATCTCATTAAAATCTAAACCATCTCCTCTTTTTGAATAATGCTACCCATGCTCCTCCAATGTATATATTTGATAGAAAGAAAATGGGATTGAATTAAATGTTCCAGGTGCTGTAAGAAAATTTCTATTTATAATCAGAGTCCAAGATCTCAGTGAAATCCACAGTAAAAAAAAGTTTACTATCCAAGAGATAACCCATGATAATACTTCTGAAGCAACTTTTTCCATATTAGGCTGATAGCAAAGACGAATCTTCCTTGCTCTTTCAGAGGTAAGCTAAAAGGAATCTTTTAAACACTTAACCCTATAATTTAAACAAATAGCTAAACTGTCTAGGACTAGGTTTGTAGATATTTGTAGGCTCATGTGCATCCATCAATGGAAATTTAAAAGGAATAAAAATAAAACTTTTAAAAAGAAAGAAGAAAATTATGGAACAGATTTTCTGAGATGTCCATATTGTGAACTCTTCATAATGCAAATGTGCAGAGGGCAACCTAGTTTGGTAGAACCTGAAGGATATATCATTTGAGATATGCTTTTTGAGAAAAATAATGCAAAATTATTCATATATAACTAAATATGGAAGTATGTATTTATTTAGAATGATAAGGCCAGGCATGGTGGTTCACTCCTATAATCCCAGCACTTTGGGAGGCTGAGGCGAGTGGATCACCTCAGGAGTTCGAGACCAGCCTGGCCAACATGGCAAAACCTTGTCTCCACTAAAAATACAAAATTAGCCAGGTGTGGTGGCAGGCATCTGTAATCCCAGCTACTTGGGAGGCTGAGGCATTCGAATCACTTGATCCCAGGAGGCAGAGGTTGCAGTGAGCTGAGATGGCACCACTGCACTCCAGCCTGGGGGATAAACTGAGATTCTGTCTCCAAAAAATAAATAAAATAAATAAATAAATAAATTTAAAATCGAATGATAAAAGCTCTAATTTACAAATTTGAAAAGCTGTGAATTACCACTGACATCACAAATCCAGTAAAATATCCTAAGAATTATATTTAACTGTTTAATACGTTTACATTTTTTCAACAATTTTTGACTACATGCTTTTCAAACACCTCTTCGTATTACAACAATTTAGAAATACAATTTTTAATAGAACAGAGATTTAATTTGATCTTTTCTTCCATGGTTAACCAAAAAAAGTTTATTATTGGTAGTGTAGAAGGTTTTCTCTCAGTTTTGCAACTGGCATTATTGGTGATGTCATTGTGGTGGATTGAATTGTGTCTCCCCTTATATGCATATAAGATATGTATATGTCTTAACACCTGATTATCTGTGAACGTAACCTTATTTGGAAATAAGGTATTTGCTAATATGATTAAGAACCTTCAGATGAGGTCATTTTGGATTTAGAGTAAATCTAAATAGAAAAACTGCTGTCCTTATAAGAAACACATGGGGGAAAGACCTATGAAGAGAGGGATGGAATGGATTCTCCCTCAGAGCCTCCAGAAAGGACCAACCCTGCCAACACTTTGATTTTATACCTTTGCCTTCCAGAAATATATGAAATAATAACTTTTTGTTGTTTAGAGCCATGAAGTTTGTGATACCTTGTTACAGCAGCCCTAAAAAACAACAACTAACGTAATCATTTGCCTGTAATCAATTTCATTTTACGTATAAAATTTAAGTCATTTCAAGTTCTCCTGTCCAATACTAATCGTAAGTATTTTTTAAATTGATGGTATATGTTAACTAGTTTGTGTCAATGCCCTCTGTTGTGGTGACATATAATAAATTTTGTTATTTTTCTGAAAGAAGCTATCTTAATCAAAATAATTAGTGCTCCAGTTACAATTTTACATATCTAAAAACTGGAAAATGTTTTCCTCACACTAGCTTCTGACTCTACCTGTTCCACAACTTGATTTCTTCTCCACTACTCACAACTTAGGCTGAACACCATAGGATAAATTCACACAACTGTACACCTTCTGGTTCCATACTCTTTTACAATGGTAAGTAGGCACAGTGGGTATTTAGAGCATGCATTAAGTAAATAAACACAGAAGTAACTGTAAACCATAAACACATATTGTACTAAACTCAAACCACATGTAGCCCCTACTCAAATACTCCTTAGCCGAATAAAAAAAATGTCCATGACCCCTTCATCACCACTAGACACAAGGTGAAATGTGACAGAAAGAAAATAACAGTGCAAAGTTATGTTCGTTTTACTAACTGAAAGTAAATATATTTGTAATTTTTACCAAAAAAAGTGTATTGTATAAACACATTGATAGGGTCTTTTCCAAGAAAAGACCCATGCAAATGACTGAGTCCTCACTCTAAAGCTTCACTAGCTTCATGGTAAACCCACCTCCATGTGTGACATAGACTTTTAAAATGTGAAAGAATATCTTCCTTCCTGATTTTAAAAATATACTCTTAGGTCCTACAAAGAGATATAGATGCACATGTTTTTCCTACTCATAAAATGCTATCTTATTCAGTTTGGGCCTTATAACAAATTACCATAGAATGGGTGACTTAAACGTTTAACAAACATATATTTCTCATAGTTCTGGGGGCTGCCAGTCCAAGATCAAAGTGACTATAGGTTCTCTGTCTGGTTTACATAGGATCATCTTTTGTCTTCTCTTTCTACTCTTCATATGGTGGAAAGCAATGAGAGGAATTAAACTATTATGTCTTTTCTTATAGGCTCACTAACACTATTCTCAAGGGCTCCACTCTCATGAACTAATTTTTTCCCAAAGGCCCCACCTCCTAATACCATCACATTGAGCATTAGGATTTCAACATATAAATTTGAGGTGGACGCAGATACTCAGTTCATAACAAATGCTGTGATCCTTTTATTTGCTTGATGAACTCTAACTCATACTTCAAATCTTACTTAATGTATTATCTTCTGTATATAAATATCCCTGAATCTCCTAGACAGGTTCCTACTTCCGGAACTATTAGCACACATTTGTCATGATATTTAATTACAATGAAATCATAGCCTGCTTTGCTTGCAAGATTATAAGCTCATTGAGAATGGGTATCACCTGTGTTCTCTTTTATGTTCATAGAAAGCCCTTAAGATATATCTATTTCAGGAAAGCACTTACAATGCAAGGAAGGTAAGGCACATAAACAAATAGTTAATTCAATATTAAACAAATATTTACTGAGCTTCTACTGCATGCCAGACAGTTTTGGGAGCTAGGGAAACATCAAGAGAAAAACAATCAGTACTAAGTAAGCGTGTTAGAAGGTATTAGAGCTAAAAAAAAAAAAAAAAAAAAAAAAAAAAAAAAAAAAAAAAAAAAAAAACCAGAGCAGACTGGGGTGGGGCTCAAAAGTGAGAAATGCAGCCTACAATTTTATATGGTGTTATAAGGGTGGGCTTAAACTGAAGAAGTAATATTTGAAAAAAATACTTAAAAGAAGCGATATATGATAGAAAACAGTTACAGGTAAAGAACAGGTAGGCCTAAGGCCTTATGATGGGAGCACACCTAAGATATTGAAGCATCAACGAGGAGGCCAAATGTTGCTAGAGCTAACTAAGTAAAGGGAATATAGCAGAGAACAGGTCAGAGAAGTAACAGGATGTATAGCACTTCTTAGTCATTGGAAACACTTAGCTTTAATTTTTGACAAAATTGTTGACTTCGAAGGATTTTATCAGGATCACTCCAGCTTGAAAATACATTGTAAGTCTCAGATGAAAAAGTAGAAAAAGCAGAGGATAATAAGTAATAGTGGCTTAAACTCGGATGGTAGCAATGAAGGTAATGTGAAGATGTTATGTTCTGGCTATGTAAATATATTTGAAAATAGAACCTACAGGATTTTATGAAGAAGATTTACGAGAGTATTTTTTTTTTTTAAATAAAGGAGTCAGGATGGCTATTTTTCCCTGAATAAGTAAAAATATTAGGTTTAGCATTAACTAAGATGGGAAAAACTGGGTAGAACAGGAGGTTTTGGAGAAGTTTAGATCTTAGATTGGGAATTTAGATTTAAGTGTGTTAAGTTTGAGATGTGGAATGGAAGTGTCAGAGTGGAAATGTTGAAAAGGCAGTTGGAAAAGAAGTTGAAATTCAAGATAGAGATCCAGAATGGAAATATAAATTTGGGTCACCATCTTATATATGAAATTGAATTCACAAGACTTGATGAGCTCTCCCAGGAAGTTAAGAGTAAATAAAAAGAAGAAAAAGTCCATAGGCTGAGCCCTGAGGCACCACAACAATTAGGGAATTAGTGGTCTCAGGCAGAAAAGGAATCAGCAGAGGAAACAGAGAAGGAACAGCCAATAACGTGGGAGAAAAAACAAGTGTGAAGGACACTGGAAACCAAACGAACAAAATATATTGAAGAAAAGAGAGTGTCCAGCTGCTACTGAAAGGTCAAATTCTACTCAGAGGTTATGTATATGGGGAGGAAGAATTGACATTAGAGTTTACCAACATAAAGATCAATAGTGCTCATGGAAAGAAAAATCTTGATGAAGGAATAGGAGCAAAAGTGGGCTTAACAGGGAGTGAAAATAGAAGAATTAGACACAATTAGTATTGACAACTCTTTCAAGGAGTTTTGCTTCAAAGGAGAGCAGAGGAATAAAGCAGTAGAAAGAAAGCAATGTTTTGAAGACTGACAATACAGCAATAAATTTGTACAGATGGGAATAATTCAATGAGAGGAAAGGAGTAGTGATATAGGCAGGAAAAGAATTGAAGGAATGCTCCTGAGTAGAGAAGAAGAGATGGAACTTAAGAAGGCCTTAGGAATACATAGTTCATCCGTGGAAGAGAAGTTGAATGAGGAGGGAAAAAATATTGTAAAAAGTGTTAAGAGAAGGGAAAATTAATCAACTATGGAAATATGATTTCTAGTCAGCATTAAAAGCTCACACGAGGTTTGTGGTCATGAAATTAAAGTCAGACCACCAAAATGATATTTCTTTTTCCATACATGGTCTGTTGCTTTGGGTCCAGGTATAGAATATTGAGAAAATCAGACATATCAGGATTAATTTTCCAAGGGAGCACCACAAACTAAGAAAACAACAAAGAAGATAGACATGTTGAAAGGGATTTAATGTGATTATTAACTATGAAATTTAAGCCAGATAAGGAGATAAATAAAAACTTCAAAGAAGCAAAAGGTTACTAAAACCAGTAAAATAAGTAAATTGGAGATCCTAATAGTGCTAAAAGATTTTTAGAGTCAAAAATCTATCTGAGTGAGATGCATAGATAGGAAGTGGTTATCATGGAGTGTGATGCATAAAACTGAGATTATAGAGAACTTGCAGTGAAGCAAGGTCCAAGGCATGACCATGAGAGTGAGTGACTGAGATAGAGGAAAGAAGGAGAATTTAAGAAATTGAGAATTCAATGTTTTCAGAGAAGTATCTATGTATATAGTATAATAAACAGAATTAAAATAAACAGGAGTAATGAAGAGAGTTACAGTAAACCAGGAACTAACAAATGGGGAAATGAGGAGGCATAACACAGGAAGCTGGACAAAACAATGAGGAACAGTAGGTGATTTGCAGTCCAATTACATGATATTCAAAGCTAAGTATTCATTATATGAACAGAACTAAAGACAAAAAACACAGGATTGTCTCAATAGATTCTGAAAAGGCTTTTGATAAAATTCAACATCCCTTCGTGCTAAAAACTCTCAATAACTAGGTGTTGAAGGAACATACCTCAAAATGATAAGAGCCATCTACGACAAACCCACAGTCCATGTTATGAATGGGCCAAAGCTGGCAGCATTCCCCTTGAAAACTGGCACAAAACAAGAATACTCCCTCTCACTTTCAACATAGTATTGAAAGTCCTATCCAGAGCAATCAGGCAAGAGAAAGAAATAAAGGCATCTAAATAGGAAGAGAAAAAGTCAAACTATCTCTTTTTGCAGATGACATTAATCTGTATCTAGAAAACCCCATGGTCTCAATCCAAAATCTCCTCCAGCTGTTAAACAACTTCAGCAAAGTTTCAGGATACAAAATCAATGTACAAAAATCACTAGCATTCCTATATACCAACAACAGCCAAACTGAAAGCCAAATCAGGAAAACAATTCCATTCACAACTGCCACAAAAGCATAAAATACCTAGGAATACAGCTAATCAGGTAGATGAAAGAGAATTACAAAACACTGCTCAAATAAATCAGAGAAGACTTAAACAAATAAGAAAACATCTCATGCTCATGTATAGGAAGAATCAATATCATTGAAATAGCTATACTTTTTAAAGCAACTTACAGATTCAATGCTATTTCTCTCAAACTACCATTCACATTCTTCACAGAACTAGAAAGAAGTATTTTCAAATGCATATGAAACCAAAAAAGAGCCCAAATAGCCAAAGCAATCCTAAGCAAAAAGAACAAAGCTGGAGGCATCATGTTAGCTAACTTCAAACTATAATACAGGGTGACAATAACCAAAATAGCATGGTACTGGTACAAAAACAGACACATAGACCAACAGAATAGAGAGTCCAGAAATAGGGCTGCATATCTGTGACTATCTGTTCTTCAACAAAGCTGACAAAAACAAGTAATGGAGGAAAGACTCCCTTTTCAATAAATGGTGTTGGGATAACTGGCTAGCCATATGCAGAATATTGAAGCTGGACCCCTTCCTTACACCATACACAAAAATCAACTCAAGATGGATTAAAGACTTAAATGTAAAATCCAAAACTATAAAAACCCTGGAAGACACCTAGGCAATACCATCCTGGACATAGGGAAGGGCAAAGATTTAATGACAAAGTCTCCAAAAGTAATTGCAACAAAAACAGAAAATTGACAAGTCAACCTAATTAAATGAAAGGGGGTCTACACAGGAAAAGAAACTATCAACAGAGTAAATAGACAACCTACAGAGAAAATATTTGCAAACTACGCATCTGACTAAAGTCTAATATCCAGCATCAATAAGGAACTTAACAAATTTACAAGAGAAAAACAACCTCATTAAAAAGCAGAAAAAGGACATGAACAGACACTTCTCAAAAGAAGACATACATGTGGCCAACAAGCATATGAAAAAAAGCTCCATATCACTGATCATCAGAGAAATGCAAATCACAAGCACAATGAGATACCATCTCACACCACTCAGAATAGCTATTATTAAAAAGTCAGCCGGAAGCAGTGGCTCACACCTGTAATCCCAGCACTTTGGGAGGCCAAGGCGAGTGGATAACCTGAGGTCGGGAGTTTGAGACCAGCCTGACCAACATGGAGAAACCCTGTCTCTACTAAAAATACAAAAATTAGCTGGGTGCGGTGGCACATGCCTGTAATCCTAGCTACTCAGAAGGCTGAGGCAGGAGAATTGCTTGAACCCAGGACGTGCAAGTTGTGGTGCATTGAGATCACACTGTTGCACTCCAGCGTGGGCAACAAGAGTGAAACTCCATCTCAAAAATAATGTCAAAAAATAACAGATGCTGGTGAGGTTGTGGAGAAAAGGGATCACTTATATATTGTTGATGGGAGTGTAAATTACTTTAACCATTGTGGAAAGCAGTGTGGTGATTTCTCAAAGAGCTAAAACCAGAACCACCATTTGACCCAGCAATCTCATTACTTGGTATATACCAAAAGGAATATAAATCATTCTACCATAAAGGCACATGCACACAAATGTCCACTGCAGCACTATTCACAATAGCAAAGACATGGAATCAACTTAAATGCCCATCACTGACAGATTGGATAAAGAAAATGTGGTACATATACACCATGGAACACTATGCAACCATAAAAAAGAACAAGATGATGTCTTTTGTGGGAACATGGATAGAGCTGGTAGTTATCATGCTTCACAAAATAACACAGGAACAGAAAACCAAGTACTGCATATTCTCACTTGTAAGTGGAAGCTAAATGATAAGAACCTAGGAACACAAAGAAGGAAACCACAGACATTGGGGTCTACTTAATGGGGGGAGGGTGAGAGGAGGGAGAGGAGCAGAAAAGATAACTATTGGGTACTAGGCTTCATATCCGGGTAATGAAATAATATGTACATCAACCCTCCATGACACGTGTTTACTTATGTAACAAACCTTTACATGTACCCCCAAACCTAAAATAAAAGTTAAAAAAATGAGAAACACACCTTACCTATAAAGACATACATAGGCTAAAAATAAAGGGATGGGAAAAGATATTTCATGCCAACAGAAACCAAAAAAACAAAAGCAGAAATCACTGTGCTTATATTATACAAAATAGATTTCAAGAGAAAAACTTTTAGAAGAGACAAAGAAGGTCACTATGTAATGATAAAGAGGTCAATTTAGCAACAGGACATAACAATTCTAAATCCATATGCACCCAACACTGAAGCACCCTGATAATGTAAAGCAAATATTATTAGAGGTAAAGAAAAAGTCCCAATACAATAATAGCTAGATACTTCAACACCCTGATTTCAGCATTGGACAGATCTTCCAGATAGAAAATCAGCCAATAAACATTGGACTTAATCTGCACTATAGAAAAACTGGATCTGATAGATATTTACGGAACATTTTATCCAGTGGCTGCATAATAAACATCCATCTCAGCACGTGGGTCATTCTCAAGGATAGATCATATGTTAGTTATCAAAACAAGTCTCAAAACATTCAAAAATTTGAGATAATGTCAAGCATCTTCTCTGATCACAAGGAATAATCCTGGAAATTAGTAACAAGAACAACTTTGGAAACAATACAAATATTTGAAAATTAAACAATATACTCCTAAAGGACTAAAGGGTCACCAAGGAAATTAAGAAGGAAATTGAAAAATTTCTCAAATGATGATGCAAACACAACATACCAAAACCTATGGGATACAGCAAACAGTACTAAGAGGGAAGTTTAAAGCTGTAAGCGCTTACATGAAAAAAGAGGAAAAACTTCAAATGAACAATCTAGTGGTACCCCTTAAAGAACTAGAAAAGTAAGAGCAGACCAAACTCAAAGTTAGTAGAAGAAATAATAAAGACTAGAGTAGAAATTTAAAAAAATTAAATTTAAAAGAAAACAATAAAAAAACAATAAAACAAAAAATTAGTTTTTTAAAAAGTTAAAAAGAATTGACAAACCTTTAGCCAGGCTAATTAAAAAACAGAGAGTGAGAGAAGATACAAATAAAGAAAATCTGAAAGAAAAAAGGAGACATTACAACTGATATTGCAGAAGGCCAAAGGATCACTAGTGGCTGCTATGAGCAATTATTGGCTGCTATGAGCTATATGCCAATACATTGGAAAATCCAGACAAAATGAACAAATTCCTAGACACATAAAACCTACCAGGACTGAACAAGAAAAATACCCAAAATCTGAACAGACCAATAACAAGTAAGAAGGTTGAAGCCGTGATAATGTTTCCCAGTAAAGAAAAGCCCAGTAACTAATGGCTTCCCTGCTGAATTCCACAAAACATTTTTTTAAAAATAACACCAATCCTACTCAAACTAATCTGAAAAACAGTGGGGGAGGGAATACTTCGAAACTCATTCTATGAAGTCAGTATTACCCTGTGATACGGTTTGGATTTGCATCCCTGCCTAAATCTTATGTCGAATTATAATCTCCCATGTTGAAGGAGGGGCCTGGTGGGAGGTCATTGAATCATAGGAGCAGCTTTCCCCCTTGCTGTTATCATGATAGTGAGTTCTCACGAGATCTGGCTGTTTAAAAGTGTGTAGTACCTCTCCCTGCTCCCTCTTCCTCCTGCTCCAGCCATGTAGGATGTGCCTCCTGCCTCTTCAGCTTTCGCCATGATTGTAACTTTCCCGAGACCTCCCCAGTTGTGCTTCCCGTACAGCCTGTGGAACCATGAGCCCATTAAAACTCTTTTCTTTATCAATTACCCAGTCTCAGGCAGTTCTTTATAGCAGTGTGAGAAGGGGCTAATACATCCTGATTACAAAACCAAAGACACATAAAAAAGAAAAGAAAACTACAAGCCTGAGATAAATCCCATTTTATCACAGTATATTATCTTTCTGAGGTGCTGTTCAATTCAGTTTGCTAGTACTTTGTTGAGAATTTTGGGGGCTCTGTTCATTAGGGATATCAGCTTGTAGTCTTCTTTGTTGTGTCCTTCTCTGGTTTTGGTGTTAAGATAATACTGGCCTTATAGAATGAGTGGAAGAATTTCCTCTTCAGTTTTTTGGAATAGTCTGAGCAGAACTGATATTAGTTCTTTTTTATAAGTTTGGGATAATTCATCAGTAAAGCCATCTGGCTCTGGAATTTTTTCATTGGAAGACTTTTTATTATTGATTGAATTACTTTGCTTGTTATTGGTATGTTCAGGTTTTCTTATTTCTTTCTGCATTCCATCTTGGTAGAATGGATGTGTCTAGAAATTATCCAGGTTTGGATAAGTTTTCCAGTTTGTTAGCATATGTTTGTTCATAATAGTATCTAATGATCCTTTATATTTCTGTAATATCTGTTGTCATTTTTTATTCCTGATTTTATCTAGGTCTTCTCTTTTTTTCACTTAAAGTCTACCTAGAGGTTTATCATTCATGTTTACCTTTAAAAAAAAAACTTTTCATTGTTAGTCTCTATTTTATTTAGTTCAGCTCTGATCTTTTGTTTTTTTGTTTTGTTTTGTTTTTGTATTTGTTTTTTTGAGAGAGTCTCACTCTGTCATCCAGGCTGGAGTGCCGTGGCGCAATCTCGGCTCACTGCAACCTCTGCCTCCTGGGTTCAAGCGATTCTTCTGCCTCAGCCTCCTGAGTAGTTGGGATTACAGGCACGTGCCACCATGCTCAGCTAATTTTTTGTATTTTTAGTAGAGACTGGGTTTCACCGTGTTAGCCAGGATGGTCTCGATCTCCTGACCTCATGATCCACCTGCCTCGGCCTCCCAAAGTACTGGGATTACAGGTGTGAGCCACTAAGCCCAGCCAACCTCTGATCTTTATTATTTCTTTTCTTCTACTAATTTTTTGTGTTTGGTTTGTTCTTGCTTTTCTAGTTTCTTGAGACGCATTATTGTTTATTTGAAATCTTCCAACTTTTTTGACTTAGATGTTTATTGCAACAAACTTCTCTCTTAGTACTGCTTTTGCTCTATCCCATAGGTTTTGGTATGTTGTATTTCCATTTCCGGTCATTTCAAGAAACGTTCTAATTTCTTTCATAATTTCATAGGCCCAATAGTCTTTCAGGATCATGACACTTAACTTCCATGTATTAGTACAGTTTCCAAAGTTACTCGTTATTTATTTCTAGTTTTATTCTATTGTGGACTGAGAAGATACCTGAAATGACTTTGGTTTTCAAAAATTTTTTGAAGCTAATTTTGTGGCCTAATATATAGTCTATACTAAAGAATGTTCCATGTGCTGATGAACCTCATATACAGTCTTTCCTAGAGAACAGCTCTATTTTGCAAAATATTCTCTAAATGTCTGCTAGGTTCGTTGGATCTAATATGCAGTTTAAATCTAATGTTTCTTAGTTGATTTTCTATCTACATAATCTGCCCAATGCTGAAAACTAATTTCCCAAATACTACTGTGTTGATGTATATCTCTCTCTCTTTAGATCTAATAATATATGCTTTATGAATCTGCATCTTCCATTGTTAGGGGCAAATTTAATTAGAAATACTATATTATTTGGCTTAATCGATCCCTTTATCATTACATAATGACCTTCTTTGTATGCTATGACTGGTTTTTACTTTAAGTCTGTTTTACCCTATATAACTATTCCTGCTTACTTTTGGTATGTCTTTGAGTGGAATATCATTTTCCATTGCTTTACTTTCAATCTGTATATGTCTTTACAGGTGAGGTGAATTTCTTCTAGGCAGTATACAGTTGGGTTATTTTTTAGTCCATTCTACTAGTCTGTCACTTTTAAGTGAAAACTGTAATTCAAGGTTATAGTTGATAGGTGAGGTTTTATTTCTGTCATTTCGTTTAGTTGTCTTCTAGTTGTATTTTACATCATTAGTTACAATTTAATTTTTCTGTAAAAAAGTCGGTTTTTCGCATGCCCTCAAAGGGGTGTTTCATATCTATATGAAATATCATAATTATATCTATGAATATTAAATATATAAAATATTATATAATTGCATTACACAACATACACAATATTATGTTTTATACATATACAATTAGTGAGAAACCAGCACTACTTCTTCATGTAGACCTCTGTCAACATCCTTGACCAACCTGCAGGAAACCACAAATTAGAATGCCTGCCACAGGGAAATCTAAATTATTTCACTTATAACTAGGAGGAGGTTTAGACACTCTAAGCTTGATTCATTACTTGCCTCCAAACCTGTGAGAAGTTATTTCCAAGAGGATGATTGCCAGCTGTGACCAAATTGATAGAAACAGCCAAAATGAGCTATAGCACGAGCACAGTTAACATAGGGAGGAACTTCTCAACTAATTTTGTGATTATGTGGCAAACCAAAATACTACCAAAGGTTACAGAATTACTCTTGCTTAAGGTCTTCAAGAAGTAAATTTGCAAAGGATACCTTTGGTAATTTTTATTACAAGCCTAAGCAGATGTAGAGGACTAAATGTGGAGATCATTAAGAATCCCCTGGGCTCTTGTTACAGGATGTCTCCAGGGTGAAATAACATTTGCATGTCTTCATCAAAATATACAAGTACGCACTTTGATTACTGGTACACATCAGATAAAGGTTTTGTATTGTGCCTATATTTCTTCATTTTCTTTGATCACAAAAATAATTAACCAGCCTTTGCAGGCACTCTCAAGCGTATCCATTTAGTCACTGTGTACATGTTAGTCTAAGTGGTTGGAGTAAAGACAGTCCCAAGCCAATGAATTAATGCTTAACCCTGGAAGATTGGTCCCAATTAGTGTTCCATGTCTATAATGCCAAAATTAAGAGAGATAATTTATGTTAGACTTATGTATAGCTTTCCAGATGCAAGTGACTTGAATGTTTAAGATGAGTGAATTCATGATAATGTATAAGGAACTTAGACATGAGTATGGTACAGTCTCTACTTTTGATGAGCTACAATATCAAGATAAAATGGTCATGTTCATGATACACTGTGTTAAGGAAAATATCTTAAGAAGTTCACTGACTGTAGAAGCCCTTGAGAAAGGCATTCTGACTGTGTGTTCTCATTTGACTTTCTATAGGGGAAGATAGTCACAAACCTACCTGGGATGGGTATCCTAAATATTTATAAACTGGAAGGGACACAAGAGATAGTCTAATCCAACTTTATCATTTTATGAAGAAAAACCTTATGCTGGGGAATTTGAAGACTGTCTAAATGAGAAGCAACAGGCATATAATAAAACGAAAATAGTAAATCAGGAGAAGGAGTGGAGCAAGATGGTTCAAATAGAAGGCTCCACCAATTATCCTAACCCACAGAAACACCAAATTTAGCAACTATCTACACAAAAAAAGCACCTTTATAAGAAATAAAAATCAGGTGAGCAATTATACTACCTGGGTTTAACTTCATATCAGTGAAGGAGATGCTGAAGAGGGTAGAAAAAACAGTCTTGAATCACCAATGCCACCCTTCACCCGTTCCCCAGAAGTAGCCATGAGGCATAGAGAAAGAATCTATGTACGTGAAAGAGAGAGAGTGCAGCAACTGTGAGAATTTGTGTTGAATTCAGTGCTGCGCTATCGCAGCAGAAAGCAAAACTAGGCTGAACGAAGCTGATGCTTACCCACAGAGGGAGCATACGGAACAGTGCTAGCCCGAGGAGAATCACCCATGCCAGCAGTGGGAACATGAATTCTGGCAAGCCATGTCACCATGAACTAAAGTATTCTGGGGCCATAAATAAAGTTGAAAATTCAGTCTAGGCCACAAGGACAGCAACTCTTAAATGAATCATAGCGCTGACATATAAATGACAAACAAGCATATGAAAAGATGCTTAACATCACTGGTCATCAGAGAAACACAAATTAAAACCACAATGGAGCATCATTTTACCCAGTTAAAGTGACTTTTATCCAAAAGACAAGCACTAACAAATGCTGGCAAGGATGTGGAGAAAAAGAAACCCTTGTACACTGTTAATAGAAATCTAAATTAGTACAACCACTATAAAGAACATTTCAGAAGTACCTCAAAAAACTAAAAATAGAGCTACCGGCAGTCTCACTGCTAGGTATACACCCTCCAAAAAAAGAAATCAGTATATTGAAGAGATATCTGTACTCCCTTATTTATTGCAGCACTATTCACAATAGCCAAGATTTGAAAGCAACCTAAGTGTCCATCAACAGATGAATTGGTAAAGAAAATGTGGTACATATACACAATAGAGTATTATTCAGCCATAAAAAAAAAGAATGAAATTCTGTCATTTCAACAGCACGGATGGAACTGGAGGTCATCATGTTAAAAGAAATAAGCCAGGTACAGAAAGACAAATTTGTATGTTCTTATTTGATTTGTGGGAGCTAAAAATTAAAACAATTGACCTCGTGAAGATAAAGAGTAGAATGATTACTAGAAATGGGAATGGTTAATGTGTACAAAAAAAAGTTACAAAGAATGAATAAGACCTAGCATTTGCTAGCATAGTAGGTTGACTATAGTCAAAAATAATTTAGTTCTACAGTTTAAAATAATTAAAAGAATATCATTGGATTGTTTCTAACAAAAAGGATAAATGCTTACAGTGATGGATATCTCATTTTCCCTGAGGAGATTATTATGCATTGCATGCCTGTATCAAAATATCTCATGTAATTCATAAATATATATGCCTACTATGTACACACAAAATACTAAAAATAAAAAATTTAAGTAAATATATAAATGAATAAAATAGCATATTAGTCAGAATTGACTAAGTTATGCTGTAATAACAAAGTTTTAAAGCTTGTTTGAAATTTTAATCAATCAAGCGTGTTTTTTTAATGCAACATGAACGTCACAGCAAAGATAACTCTGTTTATGATAAAAATTTATTGGTTAATGGAGGATTTATCTCAACAAACACATTCATGGAACCACAACAGATCTTAAAGTTTTAGTCCATTTCAAGACTTAAAGAAAGTCCCACGTGATATCAAATATCAGCTGAAAAGAAAATAGAATCCTACACTGTGGCCAAAACAAAAGCCTGGTCATAATATGATCAATTTCATTTTTCCGCATATAGATATCTAGTCTTTCCACAACTATGTATTAAAGAGACTACCATTTCTCAATTGTTTATTCCTCACATTCTTGCTTAAAATCAGTTTATCATATATACATGGGTGTATTCCTGGGCTTTTTATTCTATTACTTTGGTCTGTGTGTCTTTTTGTGCCACTACCATGCCATTTTTATTACTGCAGCTTTGTGGTTTATTTTGAAATTTAAAAATGTAATGTCTAGAGTTTCTTTTCTTTTCCAGTTATTGTTTAAACTGCTTTTTTGAGGGCTTTTGTGTTTCCATACATATATTGGACTTTTTTTTACTGCTTCTATAAAATAAGCCATTGGAATTTAGATCAAGATTGCATTGAATCTATAGATTATTTTGTGTGGTGTGGACATTTAAGAACATTATTTTTTCTACTTCATGAAGACAGAATTTATTTCCACATATTTGTGTCTGTTTTAATTTCATTTATCAATATTTTATAGTTTTCAGAGTACATCTTTCACCTCCTTCATTAAGTTTATTCCTAAGTATGTTATTCTATGCTATTCTAAGTGACGTTTTTAAATTTCTATTTTCAATAGTTTGCTGTTGGTGTATAGACATTCAACTGATTTGTGTATGCTGATTTTTATCTTGCAACTTTACTAATTTTGTTTTTAGGTCTTCTTAGGAAAAAGCCCCCAAAAATCTGGTCATAAACTGGCCCCAAAACGGTCCATAAACAGAATCTCTGTAGCACTGTGACATGTTCATGATGGCCATAACGCCCACACTGGAAGATTGTGGGTTTACGGGAATGAGGGCAAGGAACACCTGGCCTGCGCAGGGCAGAAAACCGCTTAAAGGCATTCTTAAGCCACAAACAATAGCATGAGCAATGTGTGCCTTAAGGACATGCTCCTGCTGCAGTCAACTAGCCCAAACTATTCCTTTAATTTGGCCCATCCCTTTCTTTCCTATGAGGGATACTTTTAGTTAAATTAAGATCTATAGAAACAATGCTAATGACTGGCTTGCTGTTAATAAATACGTGGGTAAATCTCTGTTTGAGGCTTTCAGTTCTGAAGGCTGTGAGACCCCTGATTTCCGACTTCACACCTCTATATTTAGGTGTGTCTTTAATTCCTCTAGTGCCACTGGGTTAGAGTCTCCCCAACTAAGCTGGTCTCGGCAAGTGTCATCCATCATGGGAGCCCGAATCCAGGTCAAACACTTGTCGGAGTGACGGTTGGAGAATGTAGCACTAGCTGAAGGACACCCAAGTACTCTTAAAGCAATCCCCATGGTAAGAAGGGGAGCTCGGAAGTGTCAAGATAACAATGGGTCAAGTGTGGGGTGTGGTTCGTTCCACCTTGGAACTTTTTCACACTGATGATGAGGAGGAGGGAGAGTATAGCGAAGTAACAGAAGAGGTTACAGAGCATGTTTTTTTACCAGCTAAAGCTAAAGCAGCAAAGGAAGGAGAGGTTCATCCCTACCCTTCTGTACCCCGTCATTATTATTTTGAAGAAAAAGACCCTCCAGATCTTTCTTTTCTGGAGGACACTGGGCAAAAAGTAGTTGCCCCAGTGACTGTTCAAGCAGCACCTAAAGTGACCACTCTTACTTCTGTTCAGGCAGGAATTCAGCAAGCTAGACAAAAGGGTGATTTAGAGGCTTGGCAGCTCCCTGTTAGAATACACCCCCCAGATCAACAGGGAAATATTATAGCTACATTTGAGCCTTTTCCTTTTAAATTACTCAAGGAATTTAAACAAGCTATAAATCAGTATGGACCAGGTTCTCCTTTTGTAATGGGACTGTTAAAGAATATTGCTGTTTCCAGTCAGATGATTCCTCCTGACTGGGATGCTATTACTTGAGCTTGTCTAACTCCTGCTCAGTTCTCACAATTTAAAACTTGGTGGGCAGATGAAGCTTCCATTCAGGCTGCTCACAATGCCCAGGCCCAACCTCAAATTAATATAACTGCAGACCAATTCTGAGGGGTTGGCGGCTGGGCTGGTTTAGATGCACAACTGGTCATTCAGGATGATGCCATAGAGCAGCTTAGAGGAGTGTGCATTAGAGCTTGGGAAAAAATCACTTCAAGTGGAGAGCAATACCCTTCCTTTAGTGCTATAAAACAGGGACCCAAAGAACCATACATTGATCTTATGGCTCGGTTACAGGAGTCTCTTAAAAAGATGATTGCAGATTCAGCTGCTTAGGATATAGTGTTGCACTTATTAGCTTTCGACAATGCTAATCCAGATTGCCAGGCTGCTCTGCGACCTATCAGAGGGAAAGCACATTTACTTGATTTTATTAAGGCCTGTGATGCTATTGGAGGTAATCTGCATAAAGCTACTTTCTTGGCACAGGCAATGGAAGGACTGAGAGTGGATAAAGGAAATACTACATTTCCTGGAGCTTGTTTTAACTGTGGGAAGCATGGTCATACTAAAAAAGAATGTAGAAAAAATCAGCGAGTCAGGCTGCCAGATAGGGGAAAAAAGAAAACTGCTGATCCTTAAATATGTGCAAAATGTAAAAAAGGAAAACATTGGGCTAATCAGTGTCACTCTAAGTTTCATAAAGAAGGGAACCCAATTTAGGGAAATGCCATGAGGGGCCCATCCAGGGGCCCCGTTCTAAACCGGGGCATTTCCAGCTCGGGCCATTCCCTCACCCCTGTACAATGTCTGTCCCCCGCCGTAGCCGGTAGTGCCACAGTAGATTTATGTTGCACACAAGCTGTGAGCCTTCTGCCTGGGGAACCCCTGCATAACGTCCCAACAGGAGTCTGTGGACCCTTGCCAGCAGGGACAATAGGATTACTTTTAGTAAGGTCTAGTTTGAGTTTAAAAGAAGTACAAATACATACAGGAGTCATTGATTCAGATTACAATGGGGAAATTCAAATTGTTTTATCTACTTCTGTTCCCTGGAAAGCAGAGCCAGGAGAGCGCATAGCACAGCTCCTGATTGTGCCGTATGTGGGAATGGGGGAAAGGTGAAATTAAATGAACAAGAGGATTCGGAAGCACAAATTAAAAAGGCAAAGCATCTTATTGGGTAAATCAAATTACTGATAAACATCCTACCTGTGAAATAACTATTCAGGGAAAGAAATTTAAAGGTTTGGTAGATACAGGAGCGGACATTTCAATCATTTCTGTACAGCACTGTCCATCCATGTAGCCAATTCAACCCACTCAATTTAACATAGTTGGAGTTGGTGAAGCCCCTGAAGTATATCAAAGTAGTTATATTTTGCATTGTGAAGGGCCCAATGGACAACCTGGGACTATTCAACCAATTATAACTTCTGTACCTATAAATTTATGGGGGCGAGATTTATTACAGCAATGGGGAGCACAAGTTCTAATTCCAGAGCAATTATATAGCCCTCAAAGTCAACATGCAATGCATAAAATGGGGCATGTCTCTGGTATGGGACTAGCAAAAAACTTGCAAGGTTTGAAAGAACTGCTTCAAGCGGAAAAACAAAGTTCCTGCCAAAGATTAGGAAACAATTTTTGATGGTGGCCTTTGTTAAGCCTCTAGAACCTATACCTTTAAAATGGTTAACAGATAAGCCAATTTGGATAGAACAATGCCGCTAAGTAAAGAGAAACTGGAGGCCTTAGAGAAATTAGTTACAGAACAATTAGAAAATGGGCACATGGCTTCAACATTTTCCTCTTGGAATTCTCCAGTTTTCGTAATTAAGAAAAAATCAGGCAAATGGAGAATGTTAACTGACTTAAGAGCCATCAATTCAGTTATACAGCCTATGGGAGCATTACAGCCAGGATTGCCTTCTCCTGCTATAATTCCAAAAAATTGGCCTTTAATAGTCATAGATTTAAAAGACTGTTTCTTTACTATCCCCTTAGCTGAGCAAGACTGTGAATGGTTTGCGTTTACAATTTCTGCAGTAAACAACCTGCAGCCTGCTAAGTGTTTTCACTGTTTCACAGATGTGTCTAGTAATGGTAAAGCTTCTTCTTCTGGATCAAAAAGTAAAGTTTTCCAGACGCCCTATATTTCAGCTCAAAAAGCGGAGCTTGCAGCTGTAATTGAGGCATTGACTGCTTTTGATATGCCTATTAATGTGATTTCTGATTCTTCATACGTGGTTCATTCCACACAGTTAATTGAAAATGTTCAGTTACAATTTCATACAGATGAACAACTGACGACTTTATTTACCCAATTGCAAACAGCAGTTAGAAGTAGAATGCACCCTTTTAACATCACTCACATTAGGGCTCATACACCCCTTCCAGGACCTTTGACTGAAGGGAATCAAATGGCCGATTGCCTAGTTGCTAATGCAGTATCTAACGCTAGACATTTTCACAATTTAACCCATGTTAATGCCTCTGGTCTCAAACGCAGATACAGTATTACCTGGAAAGAGGCTAAAAATATTATCCAGTGATGCCCAACTTGCCAAATGGTGCATTCCTCATCTTTTACTGGAGGAGTTAATCCTCAAGGATGGGAACCTAACTCTCTTTGGCAAATGGATGTCACACATATTCCCTCATTTGGGAGACTAGCTTATGCACATATATGTGTGGATACCTTTTCTCACTTTGTCTGGGCTACATGCCAATCAGGAGGGCAGAAAACCACTTAAAGGCATTCTTAAGCCACAAACAATAGCACGAGCAATCTGTGTCTTAAGGACATGCTCCTGCTGCAGTTAACTAGCCCAACCTGTTCCTTTAATTTGGCCAATCCCTTTGTTTCCCATAAGGGGTACTTTGAGTTAATTTAAAATCTATAGAAACAATGCTAATGACTGGCTTGCTGTTAATAAATACGTGGGTAAATCTCTGTTTGGGGCTGTCAGCTCTGAAGGCTGTGAGACCCCTGATTTCTGACTTCACACCTCTATATTTCTGTGTGTGTGTCTTTAATTCCTCTAGTGCTGCTGGGTTAGGGTCTCCCTGACCAAGCTGGTCTTGGCGAGGTCTAACACTTTTTTTTAATGACATCTTTAGAGTTTTCTAAGTACAAGGTCATGTTATCTGCAAACAGGATTTTTGCATCTATGTTTATTAAGTATATCAGCCTGTACTATTCTTTTCTTGTGATGTCTTTTTCTTACTTTGGAATCAGGGTGATATAAGACTCATAAAATGCGTGTGGAAGTATTCTATCTTCTATTTTTTTGAAAACTTTAAGAAGAATTGGTGATAATTCTCCAAAAGGTTGGTAAAATTCCCCTGTAAAGCCATCTGAACCATGGATGGTTTTTAGGAGGGAGGTTTTTAATTACTGACTCAACCTGTTTATTTGTTATTGGTTCTTTCAGGCTTTCTGTGCCTTAATTTAGTCTTGGTAGATTGTATGTTCTTTAAAATGTATTCTCTTTTTTTAGGTTGTCCAATTTGTTGGTTTATGATTGTTTTTAATAGTTTCTTATAATGTTTTTATGTGGCATCAGTGATAATGTCTCCTCTTTAATTTATTTATTTTATTTTTATTTTTTTTTTGAGACAGAGTCTCGCTCTGTCACTCAAGCCAGAGTGCAATGGCACGATATTGGCTCACTGTAACCTCTACTTCCCAGGTAGAATCCCAAGCAATTCTCCTGCTTCAGCCTCCTGAGTAGCTAGGATTACAGGCATGTCCCACCACACCTGGCTAATGGTTGTATTTTTAGTAGAGACAGGGGCTTCACCATGTTGTCCAGGCTGGTCTCAAACTCCTGACTTCATGATCCACCAGCCTCACCCTCCCAAAGTGCTGGGATTACTAGTGTGAGCCACCGTACCCAGCAATTTCTAATTTTATTAGAGTCTTTGCCTACATTTTTTTCTTAGTCTAGCTAAAGATATGTTGATCTTTTCAAAAAAAACAACTCGGTTGTATTTTTATTGATTTTCTATTCTCCATTTTATTTATTTATGCTTGAATAATCTTTTTCTTCTGTGTTAACTTTGGGGATAGGTTATTGTTTTTCTGTTTTCTTGAGATGTAGAGTTAGATTGCTTATTTAGATCATTCTTTCTTTATTGTAGTCATTTATTGCTATAAATTTCTCTCTTAGTACTACTTTTGCTGTACGCCATAAAGTTTGGTATGTTGTGTTTTCATTTTTGTTTATCTGGAGATATTTTCTAATTTCCTTTTTGATTTCTTCTTTGACTCATTGTGGTTGTTCAAGGCTATGTTGTTTAATTTTTACATATTTTTGGATTTTTTAGTTTTCTTTCGAGTACTGATTTCTAATTTCACTTCATTGTGGTCAATTAAGGTAATTAGTAAGATTTCAGTCTTCTGAAATTTGTTAAGACTTCCTTAGTGACTAACATGTGAAAAAAATTTCTCTATCCTGGAAAAATATAAGCGTGCCCTTGAGAAGAATGGGTACCTGCTATCATTGAATGAAATGTTTCATTAGGTTCATTTGATCCATAACATTATTAAAGTCCTCTGTTTCCAAATGGATCTTCTGTCTGAATATTCTGTCCATTATTAGAAGTAGGGTGTTGGAGTCTCCTACTGTTACTCTATTGCTGTTTCCCCCGTAAGTTATTTCAATGTTTATATATTTAGGTGTTCTGATATTGGGTGCATACATATTTATAAAGGTTAAAACTTTTTAGTAGGTTGACCCTTTTATCTTTATAAAATGTCCTTTTCTCCTGTGAGAGCTTTGGACTTAAAGTCTATTTTGTCTGAAATAGGTACAGCCAATCCTGCTATATTTTGGTTGCCATTTCCACTAAATATCTTTTATCATTCCTTCACCTTTAATTTCTGTTCTTAAATACAAAGAGAGTTTCCTGTTTAAAGCAAATAGTTGTATGCTGTTTCTGTATCCATTTAGTCACTCGATGGCTTTTGATTGGGGTGTTTAGTTCATTTACATTTAAAGTAATTACTGATTAGTAAGGACTTACTATTGTCATTTTGTTCATTGTTTTCTGTCTATTTTGAAGTTCTTTTGTTCCTCTTTTCTCCTGATGTACTCCTTTTTGACTTGATGATGATATTTAGGGATATGTTCTGATTCCTTTCTCTTTGTATTTGTGTATCTACTATACATTTATTTTTATTTGTAGTGACCATGAACTGTTTTATTGTTATAATAGTCTATTTTAAACTACTAGCAACTTAAGTTCAATCACATAAAAATTCTATACATTTCCCACCACACACATTTCATGTTACTAATATCAGATTTTACTACTTCTTATATGATGTATTCATTATTTTTTAGTTATACTTATTACCTTTGTCTTTTAACTTTTTCAACAGAGTTAAAAGTGATTTGTGTAGCATCACTGTTATTATATTAATCTGTATTTGTCTATATATTTACCTTTTTATATGCTTTCATATTGCCATTTAGCATGTTTTTAATTTCAACTTGAAGAACTCCCTTCAGTACTTTCTGAAAGGCCGGTTTAATTGTAATAGACTCCCTAATTTTTTTCTCTGAAAAAGTCTTTATTGAAACTTCATTGTTAAAGGGTTTTTTTTTCCAGATATATTACTTTTGGTTGGCAGTTTTTCCTTTTAGCCTTTGAATATATCATTCCAATCTCTCCTGACTTGCTAAGTTTCTGCTGAGAAATACATTGATAATTTTATGGAGGTTCCTTTGAATGTGATGAGTCATTTCTGCCTTGCTATTTTCAAATTTCTCTATTTCTCTTTGACTTTGGCAATTCAATTATAATGTGTTTTAATGTAGATCTTTTTAGTTTCAAACTCTTTGGAATCTTTTAAGCTTTGTGAATCTGAATGTCGGTTTTTTCCCCAAGACTTGGGAATTTTCAGTCATTATTTATTTAAATAAGGCTTCCACCTTTTTTTCTTCTCCTTCTAAGACTTCCAGAACACATATATTTGCTACCCTGTTGATGTCCCATAAGTTGCATAAGCTTTCTTTTTTCCATTTCTTTTCCTTTTTACTCCTATAACTGGATAATTCCAAATCACCTGACTTCTATTTTATTGATTTTTTTTGCTTCATTAGTCTGCTGTTAAAAGCTCTCTATTCAATTTTTTAGTTGATTTTACTCTTAGCTCTAGATTTTATGATTCCCATATTTTTGTTGAATTTCTAGTTTTGTTCATGGATTATTTTCCAGATTTTGTTTTGTAATCTCTTTCCAACTTCTTTTTTAGGTTTAAGGTGTACATTTACATGTTTGTTACATGGGTAAATTGAATGTCGTGGGGGATTGGTGTACAGATAATTATATCACCCAGGTAATCTGCATAATACATGGTAGGTAGTTTTTCAATCCTTACTCTCTTTTCAAACTCTATCCTCAAATAGGTCTCAGTGTGTATTTTTCTGTTCTTTGTGTCCATGTGTACTCATTGTTTAACTTCTTATATGTGAGAACATGCAGTATTTGGTTCTCTGTTCATGCATTACTTTGCTTGGAATAATAACCTCTAGCTCCATCCAGGTTTCTGGAAAAGACATGATTTCATTCATTTTTACAACTGCACAGTATTTTATGGTGTATATGTACCACATTTCCTTAGTCCAGTCCACCATCAGAGGGCATCTAGCTTGATTTCACATATTTGCTATTGTAAATATTGCTGCAAGGAATATACATGTGCATGTGTCTTTATGGTAGATTAGTGTATAGTCCTTTGGGTATATATGTTTTCACAGCATTAGGCTCTACATTTAAGTTTTTAATCCATCTTGACTTGGTTTTGTATATGGTGAATGGTAAAGGTCAAGTTTCAATTTTCTACATATGGCTACTAAGTTATCCTAGCATCATTTACTAAATGGGGAGTCCTTTTGCCATTGTGTATTATTGTTGACTTTGTTGAAGATCAGATGATTGTAGGTGTGTGGTTTTATTCCTAGGTTCTCTAACCTATTCCATTGTTCTATGTGTTTGTTTTAGTATTAGTACCATGCTGTTTTAGTTACTGTATAGGCTTGTACTGTAGTTTGAAGCTGGGTAGTTAATGCCTTTGGCCTTGAATTTTGTTGTTTTTTGTTTTGTTTTTGCTTTGGATTACTTTGGCTACTCAGACTCTTTTACGGTTCCATATGAATTTTAAAATAATTATTTCTAACTCAGTGAAAAATGTCTTTGGTAATTTGATACAAATAGCACAGAATCTGTACATTGTTTTGGGTAGGACAGCTAAGTTAACAATATCAAGTCTTCCTGTCCATAAGCATGGAATATTTTTCTATTTGTTTGTGTCATCTCTGATTCCTTTCAGCAGTGTTTTGTAATTCTCATTGTAGAGATGGTTCGTCTCCCTGGTTAGCTAGATTCCTAGGTATTCTATTCTTTTTGTGGCTATTGTGGCTGGGATTGCATTCTTGATTTGGCTCTCAGCTTGGACATTATTGGTGTATAGAAATGCTTCTGATTTTTTTCCATAAGTTATTGGAGTACAGGTGGTATTTGGTTACATAGTAAGTTCTTTGGTGGTGATTTGTGAGATTTTGGTGCACCCATCACCCAAGCAGTATACACTGCACCATATTTGTAGTCTTTTATCCCTCACCCCCCTCACACTCTTCCCCTCAAGTCCCCAAAGTCCACTGTATCATTCTTATGCCTTTGTGTCCTCATAGCTTAGGAAGTATCACATATCAATGAGAACATATGATGTTTGGTTTTCCATTCCTGAGTTACTTCAATTAGAATAATACTCTCCAATCTCATCCAGGTCACTACAAATGCTGTTAATTCATTCCTTTTTATAGCTGCGTAGTATTCCATCACATATATACATGCATATACACTTCTTGTATAATTTTTTGGATTTCCTTGCATTGGGCTTTGTCTTTCTCTGGTCCCTCCCTGATTAGCTTAATAACTAAATTCCTGAATTCTTTTTTGGGTAAATCAGGGATTTCTTCTTCATTTGGATCCATTGCTGGTAAACTAGTATGATTTTGGGGGAGGGTTGATGAGCCTTGTTTTGTCACATTACCAGGGTTGGTTTTCTGGTTCCTCCTCATTTGGGTAGGCTCTGTCAGAGAAGGCTGTTCAGATTCTTTTGTCCCATGGGGTGTTCCCTTGATGTATTACATTCCTCCTTTTCCTATGGATGTGGCTTCTTGTGAGCCAAACTGCAGTGATTGTCTGTCTTCTGGGTCTAGTCACCCAGTGAGTCTACCTGGCTCTGGGCTGGTACTGGGGGTTGCCTGCACAGAGTCCTGTGATATGAACTGTCTATGGGTCTTTCAGCCATGGATATCAGCACCTATTCTGGTGGAGGTGGTGGAGGGTGCAATGGACTCTGTGAGGGTTCTTAGCTTTGGTGGTTTAATGCTCTATTTTTGTGCTGGTTGGCCTCCTGCCTGGTGGTGACACTTTCCAGAAAGCAACAGCTTTAGTAGTATAGAGAGGGACGAGAGGTGGGCAGGGCCCTAGAATTCCCAAGATTATATGCCCTTTGTCTTCCACCACCAGGGTAGATAGGGAAGGACCATCAGGTGGGGGTGGGCATCCAATCTCAGACTTGGGCGGGTCTTGCTGCAGCTGCTGTGGGGGATGGGGGTGAGATTCCCAGGTCACTGTTGTTGTGTACCTAGGATGATTATGGCTGTCTCTGCTGAGTCATGTAGGTTGTCAAGGAAACGCGGGAAAGCCAGCAGTCCCAGGCCTCACCTTGCTCCCACACAAACTGAACGGCTGGCCTCACTCCCACTGTGCGCCCTCCCCTCAATAGCCCCAAGTCTGTTTCCGGGTGGAAGGTGTGATGAGCTTGAAACTTGCCCTGGGCTACCTGCCTCCCAGCTTCAAAGAAAAGGGGTGGTTCTTCCCCCTGCCTATGGAGTCTGCACACTGGGTTTGTACCCTCCCCGGAGCCTGGCCAGGAGGCTTCTTGCCCTTTTCAAATTGTTACAAAGTTCAGCTAGAGATTTCCTTCCCCCTGTTTTAACCCCTGCTCCTCTGGTCACCCTCCCAATGGATTCCTATAATGTCAGACAGGAATGGCCTGCTAGGGGACATAGTGAGCTCCCAGGGCCATTCTGTTGCTTCCTCTACCTCTGTATTTGGCTCGGCCCTCTAAATTGAGTCCGCTCCAGGTAAAGTCAGAAGCTTCTCCCGCAAACAGAACTTCAGCTTCTCCAGTGTGGATGTGTGTTTGTGAGAGGAGGATTTCTCTTTCCCACTTCCACAGTTGGGGCACTCACAGTAGTTGGGGTGTCTCTCACATCCTGCAAGAGCAGTTTACTTCCTTCAGAGGGTCTGTGGGTCCTCTCAGGATTGCTGGTTTGTTCTTACCATTGATCTGGAGCTAAAATGCACAGTGCAAGCTTCTGCATGCTGCTCTGTCCAGAGTTGCAATCTAGTCCTGTCTCCCATCCACCATGATGATCGAAAGCCTTCTGCTTTTTGTACATTGATTTTGTACCCTGAATCTTTGCTGAAGTTGTTATCAAATCCAGGATCCTTTGGACAGAGACTATGAGGTTTTCTAGGTATAGTATTATATCATCTGCCAAGAGAGATAGTTTAAATTCCTTGCTTCATATTTGGATTTTATTTCTTTATCTTTCCTGATTGGTCTGGCTAGGACTTCCAGTACTATGTTGAATAGGAGCACTGAGATTTGGCATCCTTGTTTTGTTCCGGGACTCAAGGATAATGCCTCGAGTTTTTGCCCATTTGGTATGATGTGTACTGTGGGTTTGTCATAGATGGCCCTTATTATCTTGAGGTATGTTCCTTTAATGACTAGGTTGTTGTGACTGCCTTTGCTTATCTGTGTTCTCTTAGAGCTCAGTGATCTTCTTTAGCATGATTATTTTAACTTCCCTATCAGGTAGTTTATAGATTTCCATATCTTTTTTGTCAGTTACTGGAGATTTATTTTATTCCTTTGGTGTTGTAATTTTTTTCCTGATTCTTCATGATCTTTCTATCCTCACATTGGTGTCTGTACTTTTGAAGAAGCATTTACATATTCTAGTCTTTATAGACTGGCTTCAGCAGTAAAAGCCCTTCATCATTAAGACCAGCCAAAGACTCTGGGAGAGCCAATTGGCAAGGTCTACAGGCTAGCCATTTGGCAGGGTTGTTTAATGGTCCCAGTGCTGGGATCCACAGTTGGGCAAGCCCACCACTAGGGTCTGCAAGCTGACTACTGGGATCTGTGCTGTGGTTGTTGAGAGCCTGCACTTTTTTTGTTGTTCTTAGCTACTTCCAGATGATCTAGATGTGTTGATTGCCTCAGCGTCCTGGGTGAGGGATTACATGTGTGCCTCTCAAGTAATGCGTCTAAATGCTGGGGATGTCCCACACAGACTTTCGTCTATCTCCCATGGGAGAACTCACAGGCCAAGATGATCTCTCTTGACACTGGGCTGTGCCAGCTTGGGAGAGGTGTAATGCAGGTAAAGTAAAACTGTTCTTAGCCTTTTGATGCATTTTACCCATTTTTGTGGTCCACACTGCTGCAACCTCTACCCTGAATTCCAGAGCTTTCATAAAAGTATTTCATCTATAGATGGTTATTAAATCAGTGTTTCTGTTGCTGAAAAAGGTTAGGACCTCTTTAGTTCCCCCTCTTTCTTACTTCCTTCCTGTTTTGTTTATTTGTTTTGTAATCTGTGTGTTTGCTTATTATTTATCAATAATTCTTACTTATTACCTCCCCAAATTTTACCTCCCGTTCAGTCTTTTTCTTCTCTTAGATTTAAACATATGCATTTCTTAGATTTAAACATAAAATCACTTTCACACTCCAAATTTCATGTCTTTTTTCCTTCCTTGTTGTTCTCTTCATCATTTCTTTTTTACATACTACAGTATGGACAAATCCTTCTAGACCATCTTCTAATTTAAAAAATGTCTTCTAGCAGTGTGCAGTCCACTATCAAAACCACTCACTGAGATCTCATTTTAATTTTTTATGTCTACAAGTTCTAATTGAATTTACATTTTTTTATTTTTTTAAATTTCTGAATATATTTCAACCTTGTTTTTATTCCTTTACACATACTAAGCATAGTTTCACAATCTTTCTCTATTAATACCAATATAAAATGTCTTTGTGGTTTTCTGTCTATTGCTTTTATTGTTTTTTTTGTTTGTTTGTTTACAGTATCTTATTTCTTTGAGTGCCTTACCATATTTGATTGGGTAAAAATATTTTTACTTCAAAATTATTTGTATAGCTCACTTGAAGCACAGGACAAATGTACTGATCCTTACAGAATACATGCATTTGCTTCTGCCACATGTGTTTGTCAATAAAGTCAACAATCATTTTAAATTGAGGCTAACTCACAGGTTTTCAGGATCATGAAGACTATATGAACTTAGGCTGTAGAACATCACATGGAAGAGTTTACTCTTACCCTCAGGGTGTATTAATAAACTCCACAATTTACTCTAGGAAGAATCTTCTATTTCATTCCTCTAACTATGCAAGCTTGCTTATCCTTCTTATTCAACAAGGTCATCGAAAATAAAGGTGCAATTTCCCCAAATCAACATATGCTCTCAAAGCAAAAGCAGTATTTTACTCTCATTTAACTTTCTGGATTCCTATTTTTACATTAATTTTGACCTGGTAATTTTTTACCATCTTGTTAGTTCTTCCATGTCTTTAAAGTATTGTACCTTTTATAGTTTATCAAAAAATTTTAGCTGTTTTCAGTGTTACAGTTTGTCAAAATTATATAAACAGCCATTATCAGAAACCAGAAGCCTGGGCTGGCAAACTTCTGTGGGGTATTTGTTAATGTATTCATGAAACAAAAGTTTATTAAGCACCAGGGATCTACTATGCATTCTGTTGGTCATGGAGAAATTAGACTGTGGCCCTAGCAAAAAGAAGTTTATAATCAAGGGCTTACTGTGCAATTCAAACCCCTCTGCCCTCCTGCTATAATACATGATATAAAGAAAGATAAGACAAAATAGGAAAAGATCAGAGGAGCAGTAGAGTAGAGTTTAAGACCACAGGCTATGAAATCCTGTCCCTACTCTTACTAACTCTCTAACTTTGGGCAAGTTGCCAATTCTCTCTATGCCTCAGGGTCCTCACTTATAAAATTGAGATAATTATAGTAACCATTTTATTAGGTTTCTGTGGAAATTAAATTAATACGTATAAAGCTGTTGGAATATATATAATCTACTTAAGCAGTCAAAAATGTTAGTTATTTTTATAATATTCTATGCAGTAGAGTGCCAACTAATTCTACAGTACTTTCTATTTAAGCTTTTTCAACACTAACAACTTTTTAAAAAATCATTGATTTTATGTAGCCTCTATCTGGACATACACTCCAGGCATTAATCAACATGTATTTTGTTATTGCCCGCTATTTGGCATCAGGCAGTGGAGTTCACCTCGTTCTAAACTAAATATGCCAAATGTATCTTATTATTCTCTTGTTTGGACCTCAGGTGGAGAGGGCTGAATAGTCATACTAATTAGTTCATAGCACAGGTGTCGAGGGTTGAGTAATTATACTAATTAGCTCATACACACCATCCTTATTGGTCCATGCAAGGTCTCTCCTGTGTTATTTATTTACATATTCCCTTTTAACCACCCTTCTTCATTTCTAGTCTCCCTTCCCCAAAGAACTAGTCTAGTGCAGTTTTGTATCTCCTTGAATTTATGTGACTACTTGTGAATGCTTATTGGTATATGTGAAATGTGTCAAATTTGTAGTAATTTAAGTAAACTCCAAAATGCATTCAAATCCTTTTCCAATGCCATGCACAACAAACACTTCACAATAGCCTCACAAACACAAATACTAAGTTTGTGTTATTTACCCAATCAAGCCAGAAAATTAAGAATGTTATTTTATTTCCCCGACTCTCTCCACTCTGTCAACCAAACCCTACCAATTCTACCTTAGAAATGTCTGCCAAATTCATGTCCTTCTCTCATTTCCACAGCTATTAAATTTCAAGCCCTCATCAATTTATTTCCTTACAACTGCATCAGTGTCATGTCTCCCTTGCCTGCATCGGTGTCATGTCACCTCCACATTGCCACCAGAGTAATTTTTTCAAGTAAAATTCATTAAAAACAGATCATGATTCTGACTTAATCAATAATGTCCAGTAACTCCCATTGCCCACAGGAAAAATTCTAAGCTCTTGGTAGGGCTTTAAAAATCATTTACATATTTTGGTGCTAAGATGGCTGATGAGAAACAGCTAGTTAGTGTGTGCTACTCTCTCAGAGAGGAAACAGAGCAACAAATAAACAATAGCTCCTCAAGTGGATCATTCAGGACGCCATGTTGTGATTCGTCAAGGAAGCAGTGGTGATCCATGGATAGCAGAGGAGCAAGGCAGGACAGTCGTCCACCCATCACTGGCATGAAGCCAAAGGAGGCTCCTCAACATAAGAAACAGGTAAGTGAATAAGAGACCCCAAGGACCCACATTTCCCCAGTGGACCTTTGCAATCCTGTACGTGGGAGATTCCCCTTCCCCACTTCCCCCTGGGTTATTCAGAATGACATAAAGAGCTGCATGGGACCTGGGCAGAGCCAGTGCTCAAGACCACATAGAGCCCCAAAGCCCTTGGATCCCTGAGCACCCTGGCACCAGGAGCCAGATCCCCACTGGCTACAAACAAAGACAGGCTTTCCTGCACATCTTCAGGATAAGGGCTGCATCCATGGTGGTACAGACAGACTGTAAGCCTTGCCTCCTCTGCACCCCACCAAGCAAACCCCACTGGCCTGGGGCCCCAGTGTAGCCTAGATCACTGACACTATAAAGCAACTACACAATCAATCTACATAACAACCAGCTAACAACATGACGAAAAGATCAAATCTACACATAGCAATATTAATCTTTAGTGAAAACAGGCTGAATTCCCCCATTTGAAAGGAGCAGAGTGGCAAGTTGCACAGAAAAGCAAGACCCAACTCTATACTGTCTTCAAGATATCTATCTCACATGCAATGACACTCATAGTCTCAAAATAAAGAGATGGAGAAAGGTCTATCTAGCAAATAAAAAAGAAAGAAAGAGCAGAGGTTGCTATTCTTATTTCAGACAAAACAGTCTTTAAACCAGCAATGATAAGAAAGGACAAAGAGAGGCATTACATAATAATAATAAAGGGTTCAATTCAGCAACAAAATTTAACAATTCTAAGTATATATTTACCCAACACAGGAGCACCCAGATTCATAAAACAAGTCCTTAGAGAACTACAAAGAGACTTAAATAGCCACACAATAATAGTGGGAGACTTCAACACCCCACTGACAGTATTAGACAAATCACTGAGGCAGAATTCTGAAAAAGATATTCAGGACCTAAACCCAACACTTGAACCAATACACCAAACTGACATCACTAGAACACTGCACTCAAAAACAACATAATACACATTATTCTCACCTGCAAATGACATATACTCCAAAATCGACCACACACTCAGGCATGAAGTAATTCTCAACAAATCCAAAACACCAAAAATTATACCAACCACAATTTCAAACCACAGTGCAATGAAAATAGAAATCAATACCCAGAAAATCCCTCAAAACCATACAATTACATGGAAATTAAGAAATCTGCTCCTGAATGACTTTGGGGTAAACAATAAAATTAAGGAAGAAATAAAAAATACTTTGAAACTAATGAAAACAAAGAAACAACCTACCAGAATCTTTGGGACACAGCTAAAGCAGTGTTAACAGGAGTTCATAGTGCTAAGTGCCCTTATCAGAAAATTAGAAAAATACCAAATTAACCACTGACACCACATCTAAAGGAACTAGAAAAACAAGAGCAAACCAACCTCAAAGCTAGAAGAAGAAAATAACCAAAATCAGAGCTGAACTTAACGAAATGGAGATGAGAATAACCATATAAAAGATCAAAAAAACAGAAGTTGATTTTTAAATACTACTTCTGAAATAATAAATACATTAGTGGACCACTAGCTAGACTGATAGAAAAAAAAAGAGAGAAGATCCAAATAAACACAATCGGATATGAAAAAGGAAACACTTCCACTGGCACCACAGAAATAAAAAAAACCCTCAGGGGCTATGAAGAACATCTGTATACACACAAACTAGAAAACCTAGAAAAAAACGGACAAATTCTTGGAAGCATACAACCTCCCAAAATTAAACCAAGAAGAAATTGAATCCATGAACAGATCAATAGCGAGTTCTGAAATTAACTCAGTAATAACAGACCTACTAACAAAAAAATAAAGACCTAGCTAGGCCAGATGAATTCTCAGCCAAATTTAACTAGACATACAAAGAATAGTTTGTACAGATCCTACTGAAACTATTTTTTAAAATAAATGAGCAGATAGGAGAGAAGGAAAATGGTGGACAGGAGGCAGGACTGAAGTGTAGCTCCCACTAGGAGGGCAAGAACAGCATGTGGAGACTCACATTGTGAAGTTTTGCTCCAAGAACTACCACAGGAACATGCCAGGAAAGCCGAGAGAATCCACAGACCCTTCAAAGGAAGCAGATTGCTCCTGAGGCCCCAGGAGACAGCTGAAAAACTATGAGTGCCCAAAGTGTGAAAGTGTGAAAGGGGAATTGTGCACCCCCAATTACACACCCTCACTGTGGAACCTGAAGGTCCACATCACAGGAGAAGGATTTGACCTTATCTGAAGCTGAGACAGATTTAGAAAGCTGACCAAAATACATGGATGGAAGAAGCAGCAGGAAGAGCCCTGTGAGCTCTCTCGGTCCCCAGGTAAGCCATTTCTGACTTTGTCTCACAGAGGTCCTTGTAGAAGACTGCCAGAGGAACTGGGAAAAGACCACAAGGAGAAGGAAACTTCCAGCTGAACTTTGTAACAATTTCAACCGAACGTGAAGTTTCCTGGAGAGAGCTCAGGAGAGGGGGTGAATCGGGAGTGCAGACAGCAGTGAAGCCGCAGCAGGCAGGGAGATGGGAAACCTTAAAGCCCTGCTTGCTTTCTCAGCACGGAGGCTGGTAGCCGAGGGCAAGTTCTCAGCCCTGCTCACCTGCTGCCTGGAAGTAAAATTGGTGCTGGTGGGGGACACTGTGAGAGCGAGACGGGCCTATTGGGCTGCATGGGAGCTGGATGAGACCTGTAACTTCCACTTTTCCCCCACTTCTCTGGTGACCTGCGTGACACCGCAGAGGCAGCCATAATCACCCTGGGAACATAATTCCATTGGAGTGAGAACCACACCACCACCCCCAGAGTATCAGCAGCAAGCCCCACCCAAGGAGATTTGAACTCAGACATGCCTAACTCTGCCCCCACCTGATGGTCTTTCTCTACCTGTCCCAGTAGCTGAAGACAAAAGACATAATCTCTTAGGAGTTCTAGGGCCCTGTCCACTGCCTGATCCTACCTATACTATTGTAGTTGATGCTCTCTTGAAAGTACTGCCACCTGGCAGGAAGCCAACCAACACAAAACTAGTGCAATAAACAAAACTACCTCTAAAGACCCTTACAGAGTCCATTTCACTCTTCTGCCATGAACACTGGAGAAGGTGCTGCCATCTACAGCTAAGAGACCTGAAGATGGTTCACACCATGAGGGGTGCAGACACCTCCCCATTACCAGCCCAGAGCCCAGCAGTTTCTCTGGGTGGCTAGATCCAGAAGAGAAACAATAATCACTACAGTTTGGCTCTCAGGAAGCCACATGGCTAGGGGAAGGGGGAGAGCACTACATCAAGGGAGCACCCCATGGGACAAAAGAAAATGAACAGCAGCCCATGAGCTCCAGAACTTCCCTCTGACATAGCCTACCCAAATGAGAAGGAATCAGGAAAACAATTCTGGTAAGAGGACAAAACAAGTTCTTTAACACCAACAAAAGACCACACTAGCTCACCAGCAATGGATTCAAACCAACATGGAATCTCTGAATTGCCAGAAAAAGAATTCAGAAGGTTGATTATTAAGATAATCAAGGAGGCACCACAGAAAGGTGACTCCAACTTAATGAAATTTTATAAATTATACAAGACATGAAGAAAACAATCAGTGAAATAGCATAAATAAAAAAGTATCACAACTTATGGAAATCAAGGACACACTTAGAGAAATGCAAAATGCACTGGTAAGTCTGGGCAATAGAATCAAACAAACAGAAGAAAGAACTTCAGAACTTGAAGACAAGGTTTTTGAATTGACTCAACTTGACAAAAAAAAAATTTAATGAACAAAGCATCCAAAAAGCATAGGATTATGTTAAATGAGCAAACCTAAGAATAACTGGTGTTCCTGAGGTAGAAGAGAAATCTAAAAGTTTGGAAATATACTTGAAGGAATAATTGAGGAAAACTTTCCTGGCCTTGCTAGAGATCTAGACATACAAATACAAGGAGCTCAGAGCACACCTGGGAAATTTATCAAAAAAAGATCATTACCTAGGCACATAGTCATGAGGTTATCTAAGGTCAAGACAAAGGAAATAATCTTAAGACCTGTGAGGCAAAAGCATCAGGTAACCTATAAAGGAAAACCTATCAGATTAACAGCACATTTCTTCGCAGAAACCCTACAAATTGGAATGGATTGGGGTCCTATCTTCAGCTTCCTTAAACAAAACAATTATCAGCCAAGAATTTTGTATCCCGCAAAACCAAGCTTCATAAATGAAGGAAAGATACAATCTTTTTCAGACAAACAAATACTAAGATAATTCACCACTACCAAACCAGCACTACAAGAACTGCTAAAAGAAGCTCTAAATATCGAAACAATTCCACGAAATACACCAAAATAGAACCTCCCTAAAGCAGAAATCTCACAGGACTTATAAAACAAAAACACAATAAAAAAAAAAAGTATTCAGGCAACAAATAGCATGATGAATAGAATAGTACCTCACATCTCAATACTAATGTTGAATGTAAATGACCTAAATGCTCCACTTAAAAGATACAGAATGGCAGAATGAGTAAGGATTCACCAACCAAGTATCTGCTGCCTTTAAGAGGCTCACCTAACACATAAGTGTTCACATAAACTTAAGGTAAAGGGGTAGTAAAAGATATTCCATGCAAATGGACACCAAAAGCAAGCAGAAGTAGCTACTCTTATATCAGACAAAACAAACTTTAAGACAACAGCAGTTAAAAAAGACAAAGAGAGACATTATATAATGATAAAATGACTTGTCCAAGGGGAAAATATTACAATCCTAAATATATATATGCAGCTAACACTGGAGCTCCCTGATTGATAAAACAATTACTACTAGACCAAAGAAATGAGATAGCAATGCAATAATAGTGGGAGACTTCAATGCTCCACTGAAAGCACTAGACAGAAAGTATAATCTTCAAGACAGAAAATCAACAAAGTAACAATGGATTTAAACTATATTCTGGAATAAACGGACTTAGCAGATATTTACAGAACATTCTAGCCAATAACAGCAGAAAATACATTCTATTCATCAGCACATGGAACATTCTCCAAGACAGACCATATGACAGGCCACAAAACAAGTCTCAATAAATTTAAGACTTTTAATTTAAATAAAATTAAAAATAAAATCAAAATTGTATCAAGTACTCTCTCAGACCACAGTGGAATAAAATTGGAAATCAACTGCAAAAGGAACCCTCAAAACCAAGCAAATACATGGAAATTAAATAATCTTCTCCTGAATGATCTTTGGGTCAACAGTGAAATCAAAATGGAAATTAAAAAATACTTTGAGCAATAATAGTGACATAACATATCAAAACCTCTGGGATATGGCAAAGGTGGTGCTAACAGGAAAGTTCATAGTATTAAATGTCTACACCAAAGAGTCTGAAAGAGCACAAATGGACAATCTAAGGTCACACCTCAAGGAACTAGAAAAATAAAAACAAATCAAACCCAAACCCAGCAGAAGAAAAGAAATAACAAAGTTCAGAGCAGAACTAAATGAAATTGAAACAAAAATAAAATACAAAAGATAAATGAAACAAAAAGCTGGTTTTTTTAAAAGATAAATAAAATTGAAATACCATTAGTGATATTAACCAAGAAAAGAAGAAAGAAGATCCAAATAAGCTCAATTAGAAATAAAATGGGAGATGTTACAACTAATGCCACAGAAATATTATACAAAAGGTCATTCAAGGCTACTATGAACACCTTTACGGGCACAAACTAGAAAACCTAGAGAAGATGGATAAATTCCTGGACATATACAACCCTTCTAGATTAAATCAGGAAGAAATAAGAACTCTGAACAGACCAATAACAAGCAGCAAGATTGAAATGTCAATAAAAACAACTGCCAAGAAAAAAAAAAGTCCACAACCAGATGGATTCACAGCTGAATTTTATCAGACATTCACAAAAGAATTGGTACCAGTCCTATTGACACTATTCTACAAAGAAAGAGGGAGTCCTCCCTAAATCATTCTATGAAGACAGTATCACTTTAATATCAAAACCAGGAAAGGACATAACAAAAAAAGAAAACTACAGACCAATAACTCTGATGAATATACATGCAAAACTTCTTAGCAAAATACTGGCTAACTATATCCAACAGCATATCAAAAAGATAATCCACCATGATCAAGTGGGTTTTATATCTGGAATGCAGGAATGTTTTATCAAACACAATTCAGTAAGTGTAATACACCACATAAACAGAATTAAAAATGAAAATTATGTGATCATCTCAATAGATGCAGAAAAAGCATTTGACAAAATCCAGCATCCCTTTATGATTAAACTCCTAAGCAAAATCAACATAGAAGGGTCATTCCTTAAGGTAATAAAAGCCATTTATGGCAAACTCACAGCCAATATTATAGTGAACAGGGAAAAGTTCAAAGCATTCCCCCTGAGAACTGGAACAAGACAAGGATGCCCACTTTCACCATTTCTATTCAACATGGTACTGGAAGTCCTAGCCAGAGCAATCAGACAAAAGAAAGAAATAAAGGGCAGTCAAATCGGTAAAGAGGAAGTCAAAGTCAAAGTGTCACTGTTTGCTGATGATATGATTGTATACCCACAAACTCACAATTCTCATCAAAATACCACCATCATTTTTCACAGAACTAGGAAAAACAATCCTAAAATTCATATGAAACCAAAAATGAGCCCGCATAGCCAAAGCAAAACTAAGCAAAAAGAACAAGTTTGAAGGCATCACATTACCTTACTACAAACTATACTATAGTCACTGGTATTTTTATACCAGCACCATGCTGTTTTGCTATAAAAATAGGCACATAGACCAATGGAACAGAATAGAGAACCCAGAAATAAAGCCAGATACTTAACAGCCAATTGATCTTCGACGAAGCAAACAAAAACATAAAGCAGGGAAAAGACATCCTTTTCAACAAATGGTGCTTGTGATGTTTGGCAAGCCACATGCAGAAGAATGAAACTGGATCCTGATCTCTCACCTTACACAAAAATCAACTCAAGGTGGATCAAGGACTTAAACCTAAGACCCGAAACCATAAATATTCTAGAGGATAACATCAGAAAAAGCCTTCTAGACACTGGCTTAGGCAAAGAGTTCATGATCAAGAACCCAAAAACAAATGCAACAAAAACAAAGATAAATAGATGAGACTTAATTAAACTAAAATGTTTCTGCACAGTAAAAGAACAATCAGCAGAGTAAACAGACTATCCAAAGAATGGGAGAAAATCTTCACAATCTATACATCTGACAAAGGACTAATATCCAGAATCTATAAGGAACTCAAATAAGGAGGAAAGAAACAAAAAATCCCATCAAAAGGCATACCAAGGACATGAATAGACAATTCTCTAGAGATATGCAAATGGCCAACAAATACATGAAAAACTGTTCAACATCACTAATGATCAGGGAAATTCAAATAAAACCACAATGTGATACCACCTTACTCCTGCAAGAATGGCCATAATCAAAAAACAATACACGTTGGCATGGATATGGTGAAAAGGGAACACTTTTACATTGCTGATGGGAATGTAAGCTACTACAACCACTATGGAAAACCATATGGAGATTCCTTAAAGAACTAAAAGTAGAACTACCATTTGATCCAGCAATCCCACTACTGAGTATCTACCCAGAGGAAAAGAAATTATTATATGAAAAAGATACCTGTATACACGTTTATAGCAGCAAAATTTGCAAATGCAAAAATATGGAACCAGTCCAAATGCCCATCAATCAATAAGTGGATATAGAAAATGTGTCTTATATATATACTGTGGACTATTACTCGGCCATAAAAATGAATTAAATAATAGCATTTGCAGCAACCTGGATGGAATTGGAGACCATTATTCTAAGTGAAATAACTCAAGAATGGAAAACCAAACATTGTATGTTCTCACTCACTAGTGAGAGCTAAGCTATAAGGACAGAAAGGCATAAGAATGATTTAGTGGACTTTGAGGACTTGGGGGAAAAGGTGAGAAGGTGGTGAGGGATAAAAGACTACACATTGGTTACAGTGTACACTGCTCAGGTTATGGGTTCATCAAAATCTCAAAAAGCACCATTAAATAACTTACTTATGTAATCAAACACCACTTGTTCTCCAAAACCCTATTGAAATTTAAAAAGTAAATATTTATAATGCTAAACTTATTAAACATAAAAAAATCAATCAATGAAGAAGGATTCCACCCTACTCATTCTATAAGGTCAACATCATGCTGATAGCAAAACCTGGCAGAGACAGAATGATAAAAGACAACTTTTGGCCAATATCCCTGATGAACATAGATGCAAAATCCTCAACAAAATACCAGTAAACCAAATCCAGCAGCCCATGAAAAGGCGAATCCAATGTAATCGAGTAGGTTTATTCCTAGGATGTAAGGTTGATTTGACATACACAAATCAATACATGTGGTTCATTACATAAACAAAACTAAAAACAAAAACCACATGATCATCTCAATACATGCAGAAAAGGTTTTTGATAAAACTCAGTATCCCTTCATGTAAAAAAACCCACTAAAAACTTGGCATTGAATGAACATATTTCAAAATAATAAAAGCCATCTATGACAGATCTACAGCCAACATCATACTGAATGGGCAAAAGCTAGAAACATTCCCCTTGAAACCCAGCACAAGACAAGGATGCTCATTTTCACCACTTCTATTTAGCATAGTACTGAAGTTCTAGCCAGAGCAAGTAGGCAAGAAAAAGTAATAAAAGACATCAAAATAGGAAGAGAGGAAGTCAAACTATTTCTCTTTCCAGATGATATACTTCTATACCAAAAAGTACTATACTCACTGGCTCCTAGATCAGATAACTTCAGAAAGGGCTCAGCATACAAAATTGATGAGCAAATATTAGTAAAATTTCTTTTTTTTTTTTTTTTGAGACAGAGTCTTGCTCTGTCGCCCAGGCTGGAGTGCAGTGGCGTGATCTCAGCTCACTGCAAGCTCTGCCTCCTGCGTTCACGCCATTCTCCTGCCTCAGCCTCCAGAGTAGCTGGGACTACAGGCACCCACCACCACGCCTGGCTAATTTCTTTTTGTATTTTTAGTAGACATGGGGTTTCACTGTGTTAGCCAGGAAGGTCTCAATCTCCTGACCTTGTGATCCGCCTGCCTTGGCCTCCCAAAGTGCTGGGATTACAGGAGTGAGCCACCACATCTGGCCAATATTAGTTAAATTTCCATACAAGAATAACATCCAAGCTGAGAACCAAATCAAGAACATAATCTCATTCACAGTAACCACAAAAAGAATAAAATAACTACAAATACAGGCAACCAGCAAGGTGAAAGACGTCTACAATAAGAATTACAAACACTGCTGGAAGAAATCACAAATGACACAAATAGAAAAACATTTCACGCTCATGAATAGGAAGACTCAACATTGTTAAAATGGCCATACTGCCCAAAGCAATTTACAGATTCAGTGCTATTCCTGTCAAAATACCAAAGACAATTTTTTACAGACTTAAAAATAATCATTATAAAACTCGTATGGAACTATAAAAGATCCTGAGTAGCCAAAACGGTCCAAAGCAAAAACAAAATGAAACCAAAATAAAGCCAGAGGCATCACACTACCTGATGTCAAACTATACTATTAGGCTACAGTAGCTAAAATAGCATGGTACTGATACTAAAATAGCCACATAACATAATGAAACATATTAGACAACATAAAAATAAAACCACACATCTACAACCATCTAATCTTCAACAAAGCCAACAATAACACACAATGGGGGAAAGGACTCCCTATTCAGTAAATGGTGCGAGGATAACTTGGTAGTCATATGTAGAAGACTGAAACTTGACTCTTAACATTCACCATATACAAACAGCAACTCAAGATGGATTAAACACTTTAATGTAAAAGCTAATACTCTAAAAACTCTAGAAGAAAATGTAGGAAGTAACATTTGGATTTCTGACTCCAAAAGCAATTGCAACCAAAACAAAAATTGGCAAGTGTGACCTCATTAAACTAAAAAGTCCATGCACAGCAACAGAAATGATCAACAAACAGACAACCTACAGAACGGGAGAAAATATTCACAATCTATGCATCCAACAAAGGCCTAACATCCAAAACCTACAGGAAACTTAAACAAATTTACAATCAAAAAAACCCCATTGAAAAAATGGACAAAGGACATGAACAGACACTTCTCAGAAAGAAGACATACAGGCAGCCACCATGCACATGAGAAAATGCTCTTCATTAATCATTAGAGAAATGCAAATCAACACAGTAAGACACCATTTCACACCAGTCAGAATGGTAATTATTAAACAGTCAAAAAATAATAGATGCTGATGAGGTTATGGAGAAAAAGGAATACTTACACAGTGCTGGTGACAATGTAAATTAGTCCAGCCACTGTGTAAAGTAGTTTGGAGATCTCTCAAAGAATGTAAAATAGAACTACCATTTTACCCAGCAATCCCATTACTGGATACATACCCAAAGGAATATAAATTGTTCTACCATAAAGAAACATGCATGCATATGTTCTTCACAGCACTACTCACAATAGCAAATACATGGAATCAACCTAGATTCCCATTCATAGTAGACTAGATAAAGAAAATATGGTACATATACACCATGGAATACTATGCAGCTGTAAAAAAAGAATCAAATGTTGGGATCCACTCAGGATGGTTGCAGAAATATTAAAGGGAAATATTAGGGAAAGTTATAGGGAATAGTCACAAACCTTTTTGGAAGGCCAAAAGGTTACATAGCTTGTAATAATTGAACAGACTGAAGGCAGCTGGTTCTTACCTTAGAGCATTACGTCATAGGGAAAATACTAGGGACAATAAAGTCTTCCCCAGTTAACTCTGTTTACCCTACCTCCATTAACTAACTTTTGAGCCAGATGGCCCTCTTGGAGGGACGTCGACCAGGGATATTGCCCCCTAATAGTACTTACCGTAGACTGCAGTACCTGAGTCATTCGCAGAACTACTCTCTTAACCATGTTAATTACCTCTATTGGTGTTGATTCAAGCTTTTGTTAACTAATCTTAATGAATAAATGCAAGACTCCTGAGCTGATCGAGGCCCGCTGCAGTCACAAACCTCTATTGGCGTGTAGGCGGTCGGACATTCAGCAGGACTGGCAAAACAGAGTATCTGTGTATCAGTGTACGTTTTATTTATCCATCGTTTGAGTCAGGGTCTGCAGGCAGACCCCCGCAGCTAGTGCCCCCACGAAAGGAGCGCTGCCTCAATCAAATAATGTCCTTCACAGCAACATGGATTCAGCCGGAGGCCATTATCCCAAGTAAATTATTGCAGGAACACAAGACCAAATACTGTATGTTATCACTTGTAAGTGGAAGCTAACCTGTGAGTACACATGGACACAAAGAAGGGAACAAAAGACATTAGGGCCTTCTTGAGGGTGGGGCATGGAAGGAGGGTGAAGATCAAAAAGTTATCTATAGGGTACTATGCTCATTAGCTGGGTCACAAAATAATCTGGTTACCAAACCCTCATGACATCTGATTTACCCATGTAACAAACCTGCACATGTATCCCTTGAACCTGAAATAAAAGCTGGAAAGAAAAAAAAAATCACTTACATCCTTTCCCAGTCTTGAAGCTCACTTCCTCTCACTCTTCCCCACAACCGCCTCAACTGAAAGACTTGTAGAACCCTAAGGAACCAGGAACTTCTGTGCATCATTGATTGTGCCTGTGCTGTTCCCTCTATTTAGAAAGCTTCTTTGCTTGTACTCAAGGTGAATTCTTTTTCTTAATTTCATTTTTAAATAACAGCTTCACTGAAATGCCTATCCCTCCAGCTGTTACCAAAACTGCCACTATCACTGCCTAGGGAAAAGTACTCCTACCTCTGTTTCCTCAGAATTGTGTATAAACTATTGTTATCACGACATATGTTGTATTATATAGAATTAGGCTGGTGTTATGTACTGAACTATGTCCCCCAGAAATTTTCATATGTTGAAATTCTAGTACCCAGTAACTCAGAAAGTGGCCATATTTGCAAACAGGTTATTTAAATAGGTGATTAAATTAAAACAAGATCACGAGGATGGCCCTAGTCCAATATAGCCAAGGTCCTTATAAGAAGAGGAAATTTGAGGCCAGGCATGGTGGCTCATGCCTGTAATCCCAGCACTTTGAGAGAACGAGGCAGGCGGATCATGAGGTCAGCAGATCGAGACCATCCTGGCTAACACGGTGAAACCCCATCTCTACTAAAAATAGAAAAAAAAATTAGCCACACATGGTGGCGGGCGCCTGTGGTCCCAGCTACTAGGGAGGCTGAGGCAGGAGAATGGCGTCAACCCAGGAGGCGGAGCTTGCAGTGAACCAAGATCACACCACTGCACTCCAGCCTGGGCGACAGAGCAAGACTCCATCTCAAAAAAAAAAAAAAAGAAGAAGAAGAAGAAATTTGAACACAAGTACATACAGAGGGAATCCTGCCTCTGGGTTGCCTGTGGACTCAAGCTACATTATTCTATCTATCCATCTAAACATAAAACAAATATATATGTTATATGTATATTTACATATAGTTATATATATAAATTTATATATGTGTGTGTATGTATGTATATGTATTCACACATCCTATTGGTCCTACTTTTTTAGAGATCCCTAATAGAGATAGCATCTAGCTCATCCACTCAATGCCAAGTTCTAAGGTCAGAACCACATCTAGTTAAATAATATAACAACAGGTGAGCGTGTATAAAGTTTTTCTCAGGTAATATCCTAATTTACACACACACACACACACACACACACACACCACACAACTCATTTGATCCTTATGAGAACTTCATGAAAGAAATATTATTACCTCAACTTTAACTATGAAGTTCAGTAATTTGTCCAAAGTTAGTCATCTAGTAAGTGACAGTAGTAAATTTTGAAACAAAGCAATCTAGCTGGAGGGCCTCTTCTTTTCACTATCCTAAGCTATAAAACATTATGAAAATATTTTTATTCTGTTAAAAAAACAGTATGTAACCCAATGCCTGGTACAATATAGATATTCCATAAATGTTTATTGAATAAATGAGGGAGTGAATAACATCATTAATAAATATTCAATCATAAAATGAGATAATAGTATCATTATATATTTGTTCTACATAATTACAAAAATATAAACACTCATACTTGGAGATTAGGCCATTTATGAAGTGTTGCTCAGTTTCAAAGACCAAGGTATGACACACACAGCACTATTTATTAATCTGCTCAGTATTATATGGTGATAGAAGGATAACACGTGTGCAAAGTACTTTATAAGGCTTATAAGTATCAAATACTAATATATCCTTTAAGTAGTTTCTTTAAGAACAGAATGATATTCCATTAAATTATTTTTCATATACCTAAGGATTTTATCCAAAGCTGTACTTTTTAAATCAAACATAACTAAATTATAGGAAGATTTATCATATGATCATTATTTATTTTATTCTGGAATGTTTCACAACTTTGTCTTCATAAATTTTTGTAACATGCTGTGAGTTGTATAGGGGCTACTAGATGAATATGTATTTATTTCATGCCTGGGATTTGTTTTTCTTTATTTTTGAGACAGTCTTGCTCAATTGCCCAGGCTGGAGTGCGGTGGCACCATCTCGGCCCACTACAACCTCCGTCTCCAGGTTCAAACAATTCTTGTGGCTTAGCCTCCCAAGAAGCTGGGATTACAGACATGCACCACCACACCTGGCTAATGTTTATATTTTTAGTAGAGAGAGGGTTTCACCATGTTGGCCAGGCTGGTTTCAAACTCCTGGCCTCAAGCAATCTGCCTGCCTCGGCCTCCCAAAGTGCAGGGAGTGCACCCATTGCCTGGGATTTGTTAGAAAGCAAAGTTTTATCCCAATAGAACTATTATATTGACTGTCTTAAATTCAAATATAGAGATGTAATATGAGATATTAAAAATTATAAAACTAACATCCAAATAACTTAGATTATTTAATCTTTCTCTAAGTGTTAGTTTAAAAACTGGAAATAATACATCATTGATCCCTGTCGCCTACTTTAAAGTTGTCAGACAGGTAACCTTGGCTAATACTAAGTTGAAAAGAAAGAAAACAAAAGCCTGAGTGTTTTGAGTTTCTTCCTTCTCCACTCCAATCTTCTGTTTCCCTTATTGTCTGCACACAGACTGTCCAGGCCAGGTGACAAGTTGAACAAATTGCCTTTTACTGTTCCTTTGATTTGTACAATAACATGTTAATTGCAACCCTGAGCTCTTCTTCTGCCCTATTGATTACATAATCACCTTTGCCAATTGATGCTGCCCAGAATGTCAAAAGGCATCCAGTAAAATGAAATACAAAATAAAATCTTTCTCTGTAAAGAGAAAGTAAATATAATTTCAAGTAAATATAATTCCAAAGCATCTGTAATCTCACACTGTTGGCAGGCCAAAAAGCCAAGTTTTAAAACTATACTGAAAAAATCAGAAAACCCTTTTTTATCCCTGAAGTACTCCCTTCACCACCTCCAGCATTTCAGATCAGTCTTTGTTTCCTAACCCACTGATACTGATACCCGAGGGCTAGATTTGCCAGGAGGAATTAATAGTGATCATTATAACACAGAAAGCAACAGCTGCACCTATTCAGCTCTGTGTTAGTGATGCAGTTATGTAAAGCAAGGAGAAGCCAACCAAGACAGAAAAGCTTAGTAGTATCATCTCTCACCTTGAAATAAACATCTTGCTGCTTATTTTAGTAAATATGTGCATATAACATGTTTGACACTTATCTTATTTGAATAAAAATATCGATAATACTTTTGTCTGTATTGAATCTGAATACGTAAGAGACACAAGAACACAAGAAAAAGTTCTGATACTTACTAATGAGTTTCCTAAGTACAATAAGAACTCAGCTATCAGAACCCTCGTCTGGCAATAATTCCTAACCAGAATCTACCAAAATTCAGGAATCAAACAAATACAAGAGATACTTTGAATAAACACAAGCATTGTCACATCTTCTATGTGTCAATTCAATACACTTATCAAATAGGAATACCTTAGCCTTTTACTCAACACCTAATATATTTAATCACTAAATTTTCAGCCTCAGAGCCAATTAGAATCAACAAAGGAAGGCACTGTGGATATCTGTCCCCTCCAAATCTCATGCTGAAATTTGTTCTCCGACGTTGGATGTGGGGCCTACTAGGAGGTATTCAGGTCTGCACGGTGGATATTTCCTGAATGTGTTGGAGCTCTCCTATTGGTTATGAGTGAGATGTATGTTTTTTCTGTGGTAACACATATCTGAAGTGTTCACACTGGGACAGAGGATTCTTTTCACCCCTGAAATAGTAAGACTGTGATTTATCTAGGTTGGTTGTCCACTCATCCATCCTAAACCAGAGGCACGTGTCTCAGAAAGTCCTACAATGTATATACATCGCTTATTGTCCTTCGGTTGCATAGGTAAGAGCTGAAACCAGCAAGAACTACTGTCAAAGTAGAATTAACAGTTTACCTAAACCTACTTTATTCTCCATAGTTATCTTGATATGTATCTGCTAGCTGGGTGACCTTAAGCAAGATACTTCTTCGTGCTTCTGTAAAATGGATCCAACAAGAACACAAAGCAGGAATGTTATGTGGGATAAATAAGACACCACTGTAAAATAGTTAGCATGGCACCTGACACACAGCAAACACTCAATAAAGTTATGTTTCAAAGTCAAAGAATTCAGAGAATTGCTATTACGTTATCGACAAGCGTTTTTCAAAGCATCTATTGAAGGATCATATTAACCCTACCCCTGGCCCTTGTCCCACCCCAGGTCATCACAGACCACCTTTTCTGCATTGCACTGCTTGGAGGTCATGACAATTTCCAATTACTTTAAAAGTTTCAAAATGTGTGTCTTCAATTTCTGAACATATGTCATTGTAGACCACTATGTTTGTGGACCAGCATCCACCCACAGAACATACTTTGAGTAGCACTTTAATAGAACACCGTCATTGTCTCCTTTGACAGTAAAGTTAAAATAATGAATTCTCACCATCCTGTTTTTTTATTTGAATTCTCTGAAATTACCTACATAGAATAGGTGGGGCTCCAGTGTATAAATACAAAATTGAAAGGATAAATGCTGGCAATATGTGCATATTCAAGCAAATACATTCACTTGATCAGTTTCTATAATCGAAGAAAAAAGAATTTAGGGAGTCAGAATTATCAAAAATTATATATAAATTATCTCAAGGATTGTGTATCAAAGTATTTTCAACTTTATTTATATTCACTTGACAGTGTCAATTCCTCCATCGGAAAAAAAAATAGGTGAAGTACTCTACATAGCAGCGTAATGTTATTAAAAAAAATCAGAATACTACAGTAAATTGCATCATTTATCAATATAGTTGATAGTAATTCTACACCAGACCCGCACTTGACACAGGCATGTAACTTATTACCAGTCCCTAGCCATCAGAACATGCACAGAAAAGTATTTTCAAAAGCACTTACCATTTATTCAAAGTGTTTTGAAGCATGAGAAGAGCTAAATTCCTAAGCAGTCAGTATATACTTCAAGGCAAGCACACTTAAAATCATAAATGAATAGTTTTGACTACTAAAAGAAAAATAATAGTCAATAATTAATTCTACAATTACTTTTTATGTACACCAGTACAAAAATAATATTTGAAGTTTATAATATTGCATATAAATTACTACTTATAATGGAAATGTAACCAGTTGATTTTTTATTAGTTTTGACTTAGTATTTCTTAGAAAACAAAACCACCCACAAAATAAATACCTATTATGCTTCAAAATTTTAAATTAGGCTGACTTCAAAGAAATTAACAGATGTTATATTTATCTCCTTAAGTAGTTCCCTACTCTTGAAGTATAAACTCATTATATTTCTGCTAATAATAATATATATTACTTTATGTATAACGTGTTAGATAATCTTAGAAGAATCAAGTTGAAAAGTTTTAAACTATTGCCTAGTTAAAAACTGACCATCAGTCAGTTTTCTTGAGTAACAGAAATCTTCATGTTTTGTGGCTGGGGAAATAAAAATGTAAATCATACTGGATACCCCTACCCATCTACTAGAATAACAAAAGGAAACAAATAGGCAACACAAAGTGCTGCCAAGCATCTAGCACTGCAAAAACTCATACATTTCCGGTGGGAATAAGAATGATGCAGATCTTTTTAATAACAGTTCAGAAGTTCCTTACAGTCACTTACTACACAATTCAGTAAATTTACACCTAGGCATTTTCCCAAGAAAAATGAGAATATATGTAAGATTGGAGAGTTGGTACTATGTGTGGTTGTGACTGGATAACAACTATGGTTTGTAACAAATACCAATAGCACCAAGAAGGTCTGTAATGCTTAGCTTTCTTAAAGTAAATATCATAGCAATTTTTAATGTTTTTTATTTTCTTAATTGAAAAATAAAATATATATATATATTTACTGTGTAAAACATTGTATGTTGAAACACATATACATTGTGGAGTGGCTAAATCAAATTAATTAACATATGTATTACCTCATATAGTTATCATTTTTCTGATGAGAACCCTTAAAATCTACTGTTAGCATTTTTAACCATACTCACTACACTGTACAAAAGATTTCTTGAACTTTTTCTTCCTATTTATAGGAAATTTTGTGTCCTTTGACCAAAGTCTGTCCAACCCCTACTCCCTCATCACCACCCCAGCCTCTGGAACCATCACTCTACTCTCTACTTCGATGAGTTCAACTTTTTAAGATTCCACATATAAGTGAGATCATGTGGGGTTTGTCATTCTGTGCCTGGCTTACTTCACTTAACATAAAGTCCTCCAGGTTCATCCATGTTGTCACACATGACTATTTAATGGCTGAATAGTATTCCATTGTGTATATATGCCATATTTCTTTAATTCATTCATCCATTGACAGACACTTAGTTTGATTTGCTATCTTGGCCATTGTGAATAATGCTGCAATGAACATGAAAATGCAAGTATCTTTTCAACATACTAACTTCACTTCCTTTGGCTATATACCCAATAATGGGAATGCTGGATCTTATGGTAGTTCTGTTTTTAATTTTTGGAGGAGCCTCATACTGTTTTTTACAATGACTACACTAATTTTACATTCAAAGCAATAGTGTGTAAAAATTTCTTTTTCTTGGCCAGGCATGGTGGCTCATGCCTGTAATCCCAGCACTTTGGGAGGCCAAGGTGGGTGGATCACCTGAGTCTAGGAGTTTGAGACAGGCCTGGCCAACATGGCAAAACCCCGTTTCTACTAAAAATACAAAAATTAGCTGGGCCTGGTGGCTGGTGCTTGTAATCCCAGCTACTCAGGAGGCAGAGGCAGGAGAATCGCTTGAACCCGGAAGGTGGAGGTTACAGTGAGCCAAGATCGCACCACTGCACTCCAGCCTGGGTGACAAGAGTGAAACTCCATCTCAAAAAAAAAAAAAGAATTTATTTTTCTTTACATCTTCACCAACACTTATCTTTCATCTTTTTTATAAAAGCCTTTCTAACAAGTGTGAGCTGATAACTCCTTGTGGTTTTAATGTGCATTTCTCTGATGATTAGTGATGTTAATCATTTTTTCACATACATGTTGGCCATTTGTATGTTTTCTCTTGAGAAATGTCTGTCCACGTTCTTGCCCCATTTTTAAATCAGGCTATTTATTTTCTTGCTATTGAGTTCCTTATATATTTTGGATATTCACTTCTTATCAGATGTGTAGTTTGCAAATATTTTCTCCCATTCCGTAGGATGTCTCTCTATCCTGTCAATTGCTTCCTTTTTTATGCAGATTTTAACTTTGATGTAATTCCATTTGTCTGTTTTTGCTTTTGTTGTCTGTTCTTTTGGGGTTATAGACAAAAAGAAATCATTATGCAGATCAATATCATGGAGCTTTTCCACTGTATTTTTTCTCATGGTTTTATAGCTTTGCATGTTATTTTTAAGTCCTTAATTCATTTTGGATTTATTTTGGTAAGTGGTATGAGATAACGGTCTAATTTCATTCTTCTGCATGTGGATATAGTTTTACCAACAAAATTTATTTAAAAGATTGTCCTTCACACATTGTGTATTCCTGGCATCTTTATAAAAAAAATAAGTTGGCCATAAATGCATGGATTTATTTCCAGTCTCTGTATTCTGTACCATTGATCTGTGTCTATTTCCATGCCAGAACCATACTGTTTTTGATTACAGTAGCTTTGTAGTATATTTTTAAATCAGATAATGTGATAATTTGTAGTATATTTTTAAATCAGATAATGTGATAATTCCAGCTTTATTTTTCTTGCTCAAGA